>NC_133025.1:67325000-69725000 GCF_048771995.1 Taeniopygia guttata
CCAAAAGCCAAGGTTATGTGGCTCTCTCCTGCACGGCAGGATCTAAGAAGAAGACTCTTCCCACTTAATGCAAACAGTTTGACCTCTGCCTGCACAGTTATGTAACGTCCCTAATGTGTTTACTGTTTCTTTGTTTAGTTTAACGAGATGTTTCTTTTATCAAGAAAGGTCAGTATAACCTGCAGGAAAAAAAAATATAACATCACAATAGGTGCAATATTAGTCTGTCATAAAGCTCTCTTCAGCAAGGCTATGTCTTTGTGCTGCAAGTTGGGCAGAGTTGAAGCACCAAAGGCCAGCCTTTCCAAAAGGAGGTGTGCTGGGAAGTCAGACAAAGACCAGACTGTGGGGGGAAAAAAAATAATAAATTTTTAAAAAAATGTAAAAAGAAAGTGAATCAGGAATCTATTTCTTTCTGCATCTCCAGGTTATTTGGCGTTACAGGAAACTGTGCTGCCTGCAGTAAGCTCATACCTGCTTTTGAGATGGTGATGAGAGCGAAGGACAATGTTTATCACCTGGACTGTTTTGCATGTCAGCTTTGTAATCAGAGGTAAGAGAATTTCTTGGGTCTGCTCCATAAGCTAACTGCTAGCTCGGCACTGGTGTGGGCACACATTCCAAAGAGGAAACACCTGGCAAGACCTGGATGCTATTCCTGGGACTCATATAGAACATCTTTCATGACCTTGGCCAGAAAACTTTTTGTGTCTCTAATCCCACATCAATAAAAAAGAATAATGTTACTTCCTCTCCTTCAAAGGGCTGTCTGTCAGGTTTAATTAATTAATATTTATAAAGTTCTTTGAGATCCTTTTCTGCAGAAGAGCATAACAGTACCATTTGTCATTATTGCATTAATTTCACTTTAATTCTTCATTTTTATCTCATGTATTTCTTTTAAAGTACACATTGTTTCTTCCTGTTGCCAGAACTGTAATCATTTAAATTTAAAAGGTGTTGTTCCCACCATTTCCTCTGTAGCAGCATTGGACCTCTTACAGTCCTATTTTTATTTCCATATCCAAACCGTAGATTATAAAAATCCCAAGGATCCAAACCTGACACCCTGTTCTGAAGCATCACCCATATGGCACAGTTGGAGAGCGAATGTCAAAAATGGTAAAATTGTAACATCTGATTTCCTCAGAGGTGAATAGAGCCAAGTTTATACCAGCTACAGTCCGAGTGAAGCTGGAGATTTCACCGGGAGCTCCATTTCTGACTCCACCAGGGCTGATAGCAGCTTTGCCAGAGACCTCTAGAGGTCTAGGAAGTGAGAGAGCCAATTATGTCCACTCCTTAATGTCTCTATTTTAGTTTTCAGTTATTACATCGTCCTATTTAGCGTTTTATAGCATTCATATTATCTTTCATTTCTTCCTTTGGGAAGAAACTCAAGATATACATTTTTAGGGAAGCAATGAAAAATTAGGAAGATTATAGTCTAACATGACAAAGCTAGACACAGCTCTAAATAAGCTCCCCTAACTCACTTTGTCCTACAGTGTATTATTTTTTAACATTGTAGTCATTTAAAAATCAAACATCCCTAAAGAACCATAAAATGTACAGCTGCTAATAAGTGTAGCACACTACAATTACGCTCTTTAAAAAAAGCCAAATTGACCTTTTTCATCATGTTGCATGGGAAATTAAAATACCAGGCAAGTAATAACCACTGCTTAAACTATATAATAATGCAAAGTAATTATAGGTTCTAATGCTATTTAAAGTCCTATATCAATTTTGTCTTGCCACAGAACTGAGAAGCCGAGCAAGGCAGGGAGAGACTCCCACAGTATCCATTTAAGAGGCACACACAGAGTGTCCTGGATTTGGTTTCCTAAACCCTTCACATCCTGTTTTTTTCCAAACCACAGTTCTTGTATCATTATTAAAGCCCCTAATATATTTCTGTTGTTCGCTTCATTTATTACATGCCATAATGGGGCTGCATATCTTTAGTGTTGGTTATGCACAATTAGCACTTAGTTATTGTCTTGTCACTTCAGCCCATACAAGACAAACTTCTTTAATGTAAGAAGTCAGCTAATCTTCATCAGTCAAGCAAAGCAGACAATGTTTGTTAGCCGGAGTGCAAAAGATTTTCATCATAGTTAACACTCTTGGATCTGAGGAAGTGAACTTTCTTTTTATTCTCTCCCCCAACCCCCAGCAGAAAAAAAAAAAAAAAGAAAAAAAAAGAAAAGAAAACACAGCTCTTATGAATATTTTTTATATTCCTCTTTTACCATTACAACTGCAAACTAATGTGCAATTTCACTTTGCAGCTAACACACATCGTGGTGTTCCCTGGGGCCGCTGATCCCCCTGGAAAAGTGCTGTTAGATGCTTCTGAAATGGAGCTTAACTGGGTTATTTAATAATTCTCAGCCTTTTTATTCCTCAGACTTCAATCTAATCTTTTATTTGATTTTTACTTTGCATGTATTTTGGGCAAAGGGTTGCTGAAATAGTCTTACAGGTGTCTTAAGCTGAGAACAAAAGAATGAATTTTCCTGAAATACAGTCTAGTTCATCTAGTGAAAACAGGGAGCGGTTCCAGGAGTTTCAAAGAATTTCAGAAATTCTCAAAAAGTGACCCTAATTCTGATTATATTGCAATAGCTCTCATGGAGCCTAATAAAGCAGACTGCTTGTAGGGTTCATTTTTTCCTCACAATTTGGGACTAGTGGCCCTCTGAAGAATAAATTTTGTTGTTTTTCACAAAAAATCCTATTTCATGGGTGATCCAACATAGTTCTGTGGTTCCTATGGCAAAGCATCCTATTGACTACATTCTCTAAATAATAGCTTCAAATCTTCTGGTTTTTGTTACTTGAATAACAATAAACCTCCACATTGTTAGCCACCTGGCCCATCAGCAGCTTGGGCGTTTTTCAGATCTACTATGAAACCTTTTTTTTGTTCTCTTTTTGTGACAGAAAAATCTTGTCACTACCATTTCATTAATAATTTCTGTTGTCCTTTAAGATCATTTTTTCTTCCTCTGCTCAAGCTAATCAAAACCACACAGCAGATTCTGAATGAGGATGTGTTTATAAGATTGCAGTTTAACTGTTTTAAGTTGCTGTTGTTCCTTTGTATACAAAATAATGTTATTGAGGGGCTTTAGGTTTGCTTTTGCCTTTCACCTCAGCCTCTAATTCCACCAATATGTAATTTATTTATTGAAGAGAACATTTTTTTCACAAACAGATCAAATATATCCAAAAATCACCAATGAGTGTGTCAAGGCCCACCAGCTATTGCAGGACTTGTTTAGCCTTATTCCCCAGTTTCACATTTTCTTCCCCCATTAAATTTTAAAACCTTTGGGTCCTTCTCTACAGTAGTTTTGCAGAGTATGTAGTGCTCTCTGTTTGATTCCGTGTTTCACTTTCAGTTACCATCGACCATTCAGGTTTTTTCCCTAACAGAATGCGTGCAATGTTCATGAGAACACAGAATTGTTTCTTCAGCTTGCACTACTTTGTCTTTGCCAACACTGAATTTTTTTCTGATGTTCTGGGCCCTTGATCCTTCCATCTCCTTCTGCTTTTCAAGCTAGGTAATGTATTAGCACACATCTCACTGCTCCTTGGGGCAGCCCATCCTTTGGTCTTGCTATTGCACGACTCTCACATTCCTACCCTTTAAACAGCTGATCCCGGCCCAGAGAGATGCCTGCTCTTCTTTGCCTAATGCTCTTTGTTACAATTCAGTGATTTTTCTGCTTTTATGGACAACTTCACTGCTTGTTTTATTATTTTTGAGTACCTACAACTCACCATCCAGTGCAAACCACGGTGTGGGTGGTAATTAGGCTCCCTTCACTTAAGGGGACTTTTGTTCAAGCCATGAACTCCACTAACACAACATGCCAGTGCCTTTATTGGCCTCCTGAATGTGACTTTTTCAGAGTGAGGAGAAAAAGGCATTGTCTCACACACTGTACTCCAGGAAGACAGACTGTGGACACAGGCCTGAAAGGGAGCTCCTGAGCCACTAAGCCTGGTCCCCTGGTGCCAAATAGGCACTATCTCCTATTTTCCCTTTCATAAAGCTATTCAGCTCCAGGATCTAATTGCTCCAGCCAGACAGTTTGTGAGATATTTCCCCCACATTTTTCTTGATACTGGTGCTTAAAGCTGTAGCAATTTTTGTGAATATTAAGCTCTGCTCCTAGCCTAAAGGTTTTAGCGTCCTCTTATCTCTCATGTCTCTGTCCAGCTTACTCCTAATTTGAAGTTTTTCCATCGCCTAAGTACCTGCAGAGCTTAGTGACAGTCAGTTTAATGGTGTGAGAGTGTGCCCCTTTCTTCTCTGTAAACACATTTAACTTCTCCTCAGAAGCCCTTCACCCCATGTTAACAATAACCTCAATATACCTAATTTCTGCAGAAAATTTAAAGGTGGGGGTGGTGGGGAAGGAAACCACTGGAAAAATAAACTTGTAAACAGACACTGCCTTTCACACTTTGTCAGGCTGCATGTGTGTGACTAACAAAATGGAGTGGAAAATCTTGCAAGTGGGCTCAGCTGTGTCTTTGGCACTTTTGACACTTTTGACTACAGCGATGATGTCAACCTGCCTTCGGCTTTCCCACTTCCCCGAGTCTGTGTGTCCTTCCTCTCACTCTGCCGGCATCTTTAGCGCCTTGTTCCCAGCTCCTGTGATATTTTCTCCCTGCCGTTTGAAGTCAGCTCAGAGTATGGCTTAAAACCCCCATCTGCTATCGCTGAGAGGTGTTTAAATAGCCCGCTCTATCCTTCTATCTGAAATTGTCTTTATTTTAATAGAAACTGGACTAAAAATGGTTACATACTCATTGAAATTGATGTCCTGATGTAGCTGTAAACACTTACCTCCAGTATAAACTGTAAAATGCCCTCACAATGCTGCCTTTGTTCCCTGTCAAGCAGGGGAGAGGGAATACAATGCCAGGGACATCCTTATTTCAAACACCAATATTAGATTTTTGCATGAGTGGTCATTTTATAAATTCTGCAGGCCTGAGTACTGCTTATCTTTATTGTATGTCTCAAAATTTAGAATACAAATTAACATATTGTCCATACCTGCTTTTTATAAAACACGACATAAAAAGCACACCGAGGTGAGGTTTGCCATTTGAAGCTGAACTGGGATTCTGTGTCTGTGTATTCTGGAGAAAATGTACAAACTCGGGCACAGATCCCACTTTCCAGCCTTTGAAATGGACATTTTGACAGAACCCCAGACTTAATAAAGCACATGTGAGGACTGATGAACTGTGGTGCAAAAGAGTGGCTTTGTTCTCTTAGTGATGCACGTAGATGAACGTTGATGTGACTTGCAGTAGAAGCTCAACATTTAAAAAGAGAGGAAAGGGGATAAGCAGAGCCCAAGTCATTGATTGCAATAAGCAGAGGGGAAGGGTGTGGGTGTGGTAAGCCTGAACTGTCTCAATCCTCAGGAAATCAAATAAATGTTTCCAGATTTTGTTTCTTTCTAGAGCCACAAAGATCTGGCATTACCAGAGGAGGCACACATGAAGCCATCTTCCTCCACAGCAATATTTCTCTTGCTTTCTTAAGTAGTCTTCAGTACCTTGACACATGTCCTGTGATTCAGAAAAGATGACAGACAGCAGTGAGATCTCCTTAAATATCTGTTCTGAACAACAAAAGAGCTACTTCTCAAAATAGAAGTTTTATTCTTCTTGTGATTAGTCTAGGCACACCTTCCCTTCCAAACAAGGTGATAACAGAGGTCATTTTGAAATATAAATGGCCTTCTTTTTGCCAGTGTAAAATATGACAAGGGTTCTAGAATGTAGGTTAATTATAATGGTCATTCTACTAATGTCACAGTCGTGTCAAAAGTACTTTTATCAATTTATGGTGCTCAGTCCAATCTGGCATGTTAATGCAGACTATTGTATATTCTTTCCTGTTCATCTTGCATGCCTATTAAAAAAATTGGGTGAGGGTTTTAGGGAAGGCTGAAGACTACCATCTGCCTGCTAGAAGAGTAATAATCTTGCCTAATTATACACTCCTAACACAGTGGCATCTTAATATGCTCCTTGACTCTGTTTAATATGTGTGCCCAAATTGTCCCTTGATTTACATCCTATGCCAATTCCATAAAAAAAGTGGGAGGCTAGGCTTTAATTTACCCTCCCATTTTAAAGCTGAGCCAGGTTTAAATTTTGCCATTTGCAAACCCAATCTGTAATGGTTACAGATCTTTCACTTCAGGAGAGGCTAAATCTGGTTTTGAGAGTCGAATAAGGTTGAAAGTGTGAATGGCCAAAATTCCTCATACTTCATCTGTCCCATTGTACCTGGGAGCCAGCACGCCAGGATTATAGGTTTTTCACCTGGTGCTTACCTCTTTGACACTTAATGAGCGCACAATTCACACATTTAACACCCAGGGGCCCACACAAGCCAAATATGCTTGTCACCGAGCTTGCGTGATATGAAAACAGATGCAGAATTTTAACCCTAAGCATCAGGAGCACCAGGTTTCCCCCAAGGCACAGGGGACCATCCAGAAGATGCCTTCCCATGCAGGCAAAGCCCAACCCCAACAGGTTATCAAATGGCAAAGGCTTCCTGACACTCCCGTGTAGCCCGTGCAGTTTAATTCAAACTGCTTCGCTTCTCTGAGGGCTGAGAAACAAAATCCTCCAGGCAGGACTTTGCTGCAAACGATGTTGCATGGAGCCACACGTGTTAAGTATTGCCATGCAAGTGAATTGCTCTTCAGCAGTGTGTTTTTTCATCTACTAAATGCTTTAAAAAATTTAGTTTGCTAAGCTCTGTCTTATCCTGGAAAAAATGTAATATACACAGCTGAGCAATGTTCTCGGTTCAGACTTTGTGTTTTCTGCTGGGTGCAGAGGTGGTTTCATCTCCCACTGATGCACTGGCGGATTTTCTTTGTTTTTTGTTGATTTTAAATGTGACTTCTTTGGGAAAAACAAGCGTTACATGCTGGCACTAGTTACAACTCTTTCACCTAATCTTGTAAGGTGCACAGAAGAATTTTTCTCAGCATTGCTGTCAATGGACAAAAATACAAAAGATGGAAACTAGAAAAAAACACCAAAGAACAACTTTTATGTATGAATTCTGCATTTCAACATAGCTACTCAAAATCATTTTGTCCTGTTAATAGCCTAGTACACTAGGATTGGGGTGGGAAGAATTATAGGAACCTTTACAAAAGAGTGTTGACCATAAATAAAGATTTTGGGATCCTCCCATAATCTCTATTTTCAATCATCAGCAGCAGCAGGCAGTAATCCCGCAGAAAAAAAAAAAAAGTCCACAAATAAACAAACCAATTTTCCTTTAAGAGCAAAGCTAATTCTTTTCAATCCACTTTTTTATTACACTATTTTCCCTCTATCTATTTAGCTAGCATAAGGATAAATTTCCAAAGCTACCCAGTTGGAAAATAAATGGGTTCACTGTTTGTCTAGCATTCCAATCTTCACAAATGTAAATCAGTCCAACTGCTACTCATTTAAACCTCCAACTTCACAAAACATTAAAGGACTGCTTTCCATACACAATTTAATCTGTAACAATTCACCAAGATTTCTGCTTGAACATCATTAGAAATTGACTATCTGATAAAGACAGACCACTATCAGGGTCACGTGGGTCAACCTGTGTCATTTATGAAGTTTTACTGGGTCAACTCCAGCAGGCACCACTATTTGAAGGTTAAATTGTTACAATTAAATACATATCCAGCTATTCCCATAGCTACTCTGCTGTTAAATCTACCGTAAACAACACAAGCATTTATATCTGACCCTAATTTTAAAAAAAAGGACATTATAATCCGTTACACATTAAACAATACTTCATGTACTGAGATCCATAATTAGCTGGTAGAAGCTGGTATCATTTATTCACATCAGTGTTAGGGGGTTCATTTAGGTTACTTTCTTTCATTTTAATTGCAATAAGGCAAGCAGTGCCTCCCAATATATTTCATAGCTGGAGAGTTCACTACAAACAAAGCCATGTAACCCTGCCAAGGCAGTCACTAGGGAAACTTTTTTCTGCATTGTCCCCATTCACTTCTTCCCAAGCATCTTCCAGAAGAATGGCTTTGTCAAGGGGAAGAAGGACTTCAGTGCGTGTCAGGGAAGAGCCCTCTTAAATTCAAGCATATATTTTTAGCTGGGAAATCCTGCTTTACTGGAAGTTTGAAGTCAGCCAGCCAGGAGCATCAACATTTCGTGATTGTCCTGCTCATCAGAGGAAAGCAAAGGAAATCTCTCAGTGGTGTTTTGCAGCAATCAGATCGTTCTGATGCACGTAATACTGTAACAAGGTTGGTGCACTGATACCCCAAGAGAGAGAGTAGTTAGCTGAGTAACTAAATTTGTAATCAACTCCTATAGGAAAAAAAGGGAAAAGGTTTTTGTTTTTTTTCTGCATGCCTGCATGTCTCTGGTTTACATATGCTTTACAGTGAGTGTAAAGTCATGTGTGTGCTAGAAGCAGTTCTCAGAATCACTATCTTAAATCAAATCTAGTGAAATATCCAACTGGAACATAACAAGAAATTCTTACTAGGACACGAGGCAAATGCAAGATATCTCAGACAAGCTTTCCTCTGGGAGCTTTGCTATACTTTGTCTTCCTTCTGGTTTGCAGGACATTTACTTTTCACTCAGCTCAGCAGCCTGGGATATTTATTGTGTTTTTAGCTGTGTGCCAGTGACCTGATCCAGGACTCCCATAGCCCACGGTGGGCTTTGAATGAGGTCTTTGGCTGGGGAAGCAAAAGTGCCTGAATGCACTTGATTTTATTGAAAACACAGGATTAATTGTGGCAGCAGGGCAATTCCTCTGCTGGGCTTTCCCACACGCACATGTGGGTGCTGTCCAGCCAACACTTACTCTACAACCCTCACCTGTAAGCCTATATCCCATCATTTACCCTCAAACTCTCTTTTTCTTTTCTCTTTATTATTTTAATTTCAGATTTTGTGTTGGAGACAAATTTTTCCTGAAGAACAACATGATTCTGTGCCAGACAGACTATGAGGAGGGTTTAATGAAAGAAGGTTATGCACCCCAGGTTCGCTGATCGGATGCCACATCATTAAGAATAAAAAGCACTATGTTCTTTTATCTTTTTTGCTCAACATGTATATAAGAAATGACACAGGAACCTACTGAATAGCATAGATATAGGGAGACAGAATGGTTGCGTGAAATAAAAGGCGGACTGCATCTGTATGTAGTGAAAATTGATCCAGTTCAGAGTTGAATGTTAATTAAAAAAGTACTGTATATACAGCTGGATTCTTTTTGCTTGCTCTTGGGATTTTCAGTTTGTTTGGGGTTTTTTTTTTTTTGTTTGTTTCTTTTTGTGTCATTTGGCATGAGATGTTTATTTTGGACTATTGTACATAATGTATTGTAATATTTGAAGCACAAATGTAATACAGTTTTATTGTGTTACCATTTGTGTTCCTGTTTGCTTCTTTGTATTGTTGCATTTAGTACAATCAGTGTCTAAACTTACTGTATATTTATGCTTTCTGTATCTACCAGCTATTTTAAATGAGCTGTATCTTTCTAGTAAAAAGCATTAAAGAGCAAATCCCAACCATTATGCTACACTTAGAGCTTAAGAATACTGTTTACATTAAAACTATTTAGAAAACTAATAACTAGCAGCACCTGCTGCTAATGATGCTATGGTTAAGGGTCTATCAGCACTTCTCTTATAAGCCTCTATTTTTCAGGGGTTAAGCATCTGCTGTTTAATTGCATGGATTTTCCTCAAAGAGCACTTTTATTTTACTACAAAATTTTGAAAAGCAAATCTGACTGGTTTGAGCTATATTATAAAAGGTGCAAAAGTTAATGATTTTGGGTGCTGCTTTTGTGCCCCTTAGGCATTCCAAATGCCTGGATTTGATTTTTAATTTAGCTGGAAAAATTAAGCCCTAATGCAAACCAGTGCCTCTGGGTATCTTATTTTATATATATATATATATACACATATATATATAAAAATATATATGTTATTTTTCTCAAATCATTAATTTGAGGGAGGGGAGGCAAGGGAGAAGATTTTTCTTTATATGCATTTTAAAGAAATCTTAAAATTTGAGGGGTCTCTCTCCCTCATCTCTCTCTCTCTCTTTCCCTTTTCTTTTATTTTTTTTTTAATTTTTTTTTTTTTTTAATCAGGGCTTAACCCTAATATGTTTTCTGGGGCTGTGTCCTCAACAAACCCTGGAAAAAATAAAAAAAAGTGAAAGTAGAAGGCACTGCAAACAGCCCCCTCTGAGGGTCTATTTACACTAAGGAAACGACCCTGAGCTGACACTGGGAGAGTGACTGGTTGCTAATTACCCACCTCAGCGAATGCTGAAGGTAATTTAAATGCTGATGTGGATGGGACAAAACTTAGCAATAGCAAGCGAGAGCTAACCACACTCGACTGCACAGGTACCTTGCTGTCCATGCCAACATCCTACGGGTTTGTCCCATCAATACTGGCAATTAAAATCCTTTTGACAGAGGTGGAATTGCTGCTGACAGCTCCTGTTGGCAATCAGTCCGTTTTCTAGGAGAGGTGGACTTCTTTTAAAGCCATGAAGCTATTGCATCAGCAGGACGTCCCTAAGTGCTCACACCCCTGACAGAGCTTACAGGTGTTTGGCAAAGGAAAGCAGGATGGATGTTTAAAAAGTTGTTCAATGCATATTTATGTCTTGTCTGTTTGCCACTGTAATCTAGCTCACCAGGAAAACAACCTGCGTTAAAAACACACAAACAGCAGAACAGTATTAAGAAGAAGAAGAAGAAGAAGAAGAAAAGCCAACAAGAAACCCACTATACCCTATGTTGTTATGAAGCTAAGCTCTTGTTTTTGAGTATGAACCCATGACTCTGCTCAAGTTGACTGCTGTCCTTCCCTGCTCTTCCTGTCCTGTTGCAGTTTCAGCATGTTTTTGCTGGGGATGGTCAAAGAAGCTTTGTAATGCAGTGGGGAAATTCCTTAAGTGTATGGTAAGAGCACACTGCACAGTGGCTTGACTTAGAAATAGATATTTAGTTTTAATGACTGTTGTTACAGTGTGGTTTGTTTTTTTTTTTTCCTGGCTGTGAACCCTTTTGAAAATAAGCATGGCTCACAAAACTTGACTGACTCATACAGGACCAGAAAGAAATGCAACAACTCCTCAGGCTGGTCTTGTTAATTAGAAGAAATAGCTCCACATAGTTTTTCAAATTAAATTTAGCCCTCTTTTGTGGACTATCTTCCTTCCTAACCTTGAGCACAAGTGTCTCTTGCACTCCCTTCCCCAGTCCCTTAATGTCTTTGGGATAACGAAGCAGTTGGTGTCAGAGGTACTATTAGGCTCTTACAGACCTACTGCAGTGCAATAAACAAGCTGTCCTTTCTGTGAAGGTCGGGATGGACAGAAAGGGAAGAATCATATTATCTTGTTTTGAGCCCAATTTCAATTTTCTCCTCCAGCCCCTCTTGGGTCTTTCCATTAGAAATCAGAAATATCTCTCTTCTGCTTTCCAGTAGTAGGCTGCAGAAGGAATAGAAATCCCTGCTTCAGAGATAAGAAAGCTCCTTGGCTCTGTCTTTGACTCCCTGTAAGCTTGGGCAAGTCCCTCAGCTTCTCTGTGCCTCAGTTGTCCCCATCTGTCCAATGGGGCTAATGGATCCAGTGCTTTTGTAAAGCATTTTTGGCTCTTCAGAAAACCAACAGCCTTGTGGATGTTACGAGCAGCAACAACCTGGGAGGAGCAGAGCATTCCCAGGAGGTAACCACAGGTCTGAGGCAGGAAAGCACCAAAACCAGATCAACCTGAGGAAGGCCTGGCTGGGGATGATGGCAACTGAACACTAACAATGCTGTAAATGCTCAAGAATTCTCTCATTCCCACAAAGTGCCACTGCTCAGCTCTTTATGGAGCAAATGAAGAGAGGGAAATGGGAAAAGAGTGCCTCGTTACTACATGCTACATTGCTCATATGTGCATTTTGTGACCTAGGCTCAAAGTGTGGAAGAGGAAGGTGGTCCTGCTAGGGAGACAAAAAAAAATTGTCTCACCATTCTATCAATCTTAATTGATGCAAGGAAGAAGAAATATGGATATGTTTGCAGTGCACAATGTTATGGCATTGCTTTGAGCACTTTATGCTCATCTATCTTATTCACATACATATCTAAAATTTGTAAGTAGAGGATACAGAATACATTTAGGTTTGTTATAGGTCAAAGATCAATTACACATTTTCCTATATTTCAAACTTCCTTCTTGCCTGGCTGTTAAAATAATGGCTGAGAGTTGAAATATTTAATGGAAACATTTACAACTCCAATAAAGTATATGAACATAAGTCAATATTGGAGAGAGATAATCTGCCAGGCCACTTTAGTGATCATTTTGACAGAGGTCTAGACCATTCCTTTGGGTTGCTTTTTTGTTATCGGCCCTGGTTCTCCTTCTCCATCACTGTGTGTGTCAACATGCTGTCTGCATCCAGCAAACCACTCTGATAGTGACCCTTATTCAGTGTATTTGCCAGGCAGGAATGCTTCCACTTGTGCCTCCCATCTTTATCTGTAGATATTGTGAAGTTTAGCCAGACAAAAACAATAATATCAATTTTTTTTTTTTAATCTTCTACAATCTACTTGGATGGCTGGTTTTGAGCCATGTGGAAAACTAAAAATTATCAAACCTTGATTTTTCAACTGTAAAAAGCTCCTCTGACAACTGTATCCTGCTGTGTCTGTTATCTGCCATGACTGGTGATGGGTCAAGACAGCCTGGATTTGGCAGAAACAGTGACCAGGACTAAAAGTTGATCTATTTCATAATTGTGTTTTTATATCTTCTGGGTTCTTTGGTGGTTTTTTTTAAAGCACACTTTCATGTTTTTCCTATCCTCCCAAAATGTTCAAATTTTTGCTCACATAATGTAAATAGATGAAAATCATCCAGCAATCCCTCAAATGTTCCTAATTGCCTACACATAAAATGATTTGGGGAAGATAAATTGAAAAGTGGTCAGTGAGAAGGGAAACTGAGAAAAAGAAACAAACAGGGACTGTGGCAAGGTTTTGACTGTATAGATTTTAAAGTACTCTAAAGGCTTTTTTCAACGTAATATGCAGCAGCTTCTTATAATTTTCTCAGCAGTAGGTAGTTTACAGTCATCTGTACCTAGAACAAATCTTGTCAAAAATGAAGGTCTGTAGTGATTGCTGGGTATAATTTTATATATTTAGCTGATTTTTCTGAAAGCTTCCACTGTGCTGCTGTTGTCAGACTAAATTATCAATTTAGCCATTTGTTGTTCAATGAATAAAAAACTCCTATGGCATTGGAGATGTTGTGGTTTCAATAAAGCAAAAGCTTTAACAAGTCAAACTATACAAAGCAAAGTGTGTACTGTATATAAGAGCAGTGTTTTTATTCCTTTAAATACCATTTTAGATTAAAAAAAAAGCCAATTACATATTCACTTAACACATTCCTCCTACTTCAGGCCAATGATGCAGTCCAAACCTGTTTACTGCTCAGTACCTTGGAAAAGGAAACCAAATTACAATATGTGCAAGGTAATAGGCCATTAGCACAAACATGCTCCCAGTAAAAATCCTTTGTGTAGGCACCTTTCTAAAAGCTGCCAATTGTGGCTGATAGAAGTATTATAAAGGAAGTGATTTTAATACTATTTAAGGCATTAAAAGCTGAAGAGTATCTGTTTAAAGCATTAAAGTAAGAGCTGCATGTATCTAATACCTTTTAAAATGCCCTTCTGCTGATTTATATTCATCCTGAACCTGTTAATAATGAGTATACATAAGCAAATACCATCTTCCACCTATTCAGCATGTCATTGATATGAAAGCCCCAGAAAATATCTCACGTAATCAGTGTGTTCAGAGAGTTATCTAGCACAAATTACTCATTAACTCAATAGCACATAATAAAAAAGAACATCAATTAATTAATGAGTCACCCTCAGATCACTTTGATTACAACACAGCTCTGTTGAAACAGCGGTTATAAATGGAGCTGCCTCTCTTTATTCATTGTTTGCAATTGGCCCATTATTTTGCAGAGACCAGTGTCATATTTAACACATGCCTGCAGGTAATTGTGTGATTAGTTTCATAAATGAAGATGCAGAGGGAGAACACGGAGTCCCTTGCTCGGCACCCGAGTTGGAAGCGAATGCGGAGCACTGTGGCAGCCACGGGGGCAGCCTTCCTCTCCCTTCCCCTCAAAGGCTTCACTGCATGGCCCTGGTGACAGGACAACACCCAGAGCTAGTCCTGCTGACCTCTAATCCAACCCAAAAATCTCAAAGCCCTGGGAAAACATTCATGATTTGAGCCTCCCTCCTCCGTGGATGTCGGTCTCTTCTCCCAAGTGACAAGCAACGGGACAAGAGGAAATGGCCTCAAGTTGGGCCAAGGGGAGGTTTGGATTGGAAGCATTCTTCCACCAAAAAATGGGTTGTCAAGCACTGGAAGAAGCTGTCCACCATCCCTGGAGGTATTTGTGGATGTGGTGTTTAGGACGTGGCTCAGTGGTGGGCTGGGCAGTGCTGAGTTAATGGTTTGACTCAAGGACCTTAGAGGTCTTTTCCAACCTTAAAGATTATCCAGAGGAGGCCACACCACCAGCATTTCACAGTAAAGAGCACAGAAACAGAGAAATTAGGTGGGCTGCTCAGGTCAGTCAGTAAGTCTGCCTTCCTCAAACCCCACTGTTGGCATGGCTTGTAACCATCCCACCCCACGCACTGCAAGGACAAGCCCCAGGGCAAAGCTCAGAGCAACAAATCCAAACTCCTCTTTGATGCTCAGGGTTACCAGGGAGAGGCTGAACATCCGGAGTTCCATTGTGCTGAACTGTGTTTGGTGAATGTGAGCTGAGGAGGTGAGCGGGGAGGCCTGATTGTTCAGCTATTTTTTACATTTTTTAAAGGAAAGATGAATGAAAGAACACAAAGTCACCACCTAAAGTTCCTAAACTATGTTGGTTAAATGCCATTCCAATAAGCGTATAGTGTAATTATAACAGTTCCCTTAGGTAAGTAAGAAACATCTGTTAGTAACACATAGCAGGTGTTAGCAATTACACATACTGATTTTTTTAAAGTGTTTTTAATTAAAAAGAATTCTGTTTTCTGAAAAGGAAAGCATGGTAACTCCAAACAAGCTTTTGTTTGTGTGGCTCTAGATCATGTAATATGCAAAATGATAAAGGTAAAATCAACTTAAATTAGCAAAGGTTTATACGTTTGCTTTCAGTTTATTGCAATCAAAACCAAATCGGGACTCACTGCATTATTGTAAAGCACATGACATTAGCATTCTAAGCAAGATCTCATCTAATGCATGAAATCCATACAATTCATGTAAACCCTAAACACAACTAAATAGAGCATTTGAACCTGGGAAGATTGCTATAGTTAAGCAAAATATGATAGGTATTGTAAGAGAGGGGAAAATTGCTAGGAAATTCGGTATAATAGTTTCTTCACAATCCCTTTGTCCCACTACAGGGAAGCAATGTCTAGATTATGTTAAAGCACAATCAAGCTACATTGTCAAATTACTTTGAAAAACTAGCCAAGAACAATCTACATTTAGCAAAGATAGGCTGTGCCACTGAGAAATAATAAGCAAGAGCCACACTGGAAGTCCAAGCAGTTAGAGGTGGTTTTAATCCAAAGTAGAAGATAACAACATGACAAATTTGTTTCCCTGTCCCAACATTCTCTTTCCATAGATGCCAAGATGAGGATATCAGGATGTAAATCTTGCCATAAACTTACACTTCCATTTCATATGAACTAGGCAGGCAAATTAGTTGGCAGGGAAAAGAGAAAGAAGCAGCACTTTAGTACAACCTATGGATTTGTCTTTGTATCCAGCTGGGATCCAGGTTGAGCCTGTTTGTCACACAAAAAACTTGGTTCCTTTCACAAAAATTTCTAGACTTCAATGTGAAAAGGTAGTCTTTTTGCATACAGTCTACAGCAATATAAAATTAGATTATTTTTCTTTATGTTCTTCCCAAGAATTGAGGGCTCATGAGGAATATGAATATGAAATAATGGGCATAAAAAGCCCTATCAATAAACTGTTAGGTCAAAGACAAAAGTAGTTCATATGTACTTTTTTCATCTGAATACACAGATAGGGAAATGAAGGCCAGATTTTTAACATTTTTCTGCTTCCAGGAAACTTATGTTTTTTCCAGTGTTATCTGTAAGTATTTTTTATTCCTTATTCAAAATATATAACTTTTGCTTATGCCTTTTTTTAACATCAAGAACATAAAACTACTGTCAGTGGCATCCAATCAATATCCTGCCAGTACTGGAACAAGCTTTCTGCATGAACAGAGTAAGGAAAAACCAACATAGACCTCCTAACTCTTGGAGTTATAAGAACTTTTAGGTACATAATACACAGCTTTGTTGGCTATTCAAAACTGCAGTATAAAATCCAGGTGTCCAGATCAGAAGTCCCACTGCTAACCAAACACATGATCTGTGAACAATAATAATGTACCAATAGCTAGAAAGGGATTTTGATTGCTTTTTTGTTCAAGTTGAAGCAGAGCATTTCAGTACTCCTTGTACACAATGCCTTTCTGGAGTGCAGTAGCCTTGTGACAATGAGTACATATTAATTAAAAATAAGGAAAAAGCTGATAAATGCCTAAAAAAATGCCTTCAGTTTAGAATGACAGACTCACATCTGTTCCTACATCTCTCAATCACCACATAAGAGATAAAAATATCACCACTAAGACTGCAGCAGAAAGGAACATTTCTGCTTTGGCCTCCCATCCCGGTTTATTTTAGTGACATTGCAACAGGCTTTATCTCTCCTTTCCTCTCAAAGTCCTCTTAAAACATGGGAATCACTTTTGTCATGTCTTGTATGGCCAGCTGAAAAATCTGAAAGATCCTGATCTTGGAGCCTTGAAAGTCATCTGGAAGCAGCTCTGTGTAACTGAAGCCATAATGCACAGGATCATCATCTTGCTGGAATTTACTGAGAAAGTGAAGCAACACAGAAGTGCCATAAAATTTCAGGGTTGCAATCACCCTTGCCTTATTGTGGAGTATTGTAATAGGGAGTTTATAGAGAGGTTGGATTTTTAAGGGCAGGCTGGGTATCAATTTGGTCCAAAGTTTTTATTGTGCTAATGATATGTAACAGCTCTAATCTATTTTTAGATGGTGGCATTTCAAGTCTTTCAGCTCCTCAGCTCAAGATCCATAATGTGGAGATAATACACCACTTTTCTACCTCGCAGGATATGTGAGGGTAGTAATTGTGGGATTTTTCAATAGCACCAGCTGAGCATATGAAACATCAAAGCAAGAGAACAGCAAAATATACAAATTGTAGCTTAGGAATTGTCTAAAATCTCTAATTGATGGGAAAGTGCTGGGAAGAAGATTGCTCTGCCTTTACTTTTTTTTATCACAGTTCCAAACTACCCCTTAATAGCCCCTGACAGAGACAGCCACTTGGCTAGACAAGAACTTTGGTCTGATCCAGAATATTCTTCTCTGAGTTTCTACAAGGACTAATACAGTGAGAAAGAATGAGGTGAGGAAAACAATTACAATCTCTACCATTTATTTTCACATTCATGACTATTCTTCAGCAAAGCATATGCCAATTATGCCTGCCTACTTCTCAAGCCATTATTAATTGGTTGATTACACAAAACAGAGGTGCATGAGATGTGATCTGAAAGACCTGAAAAAGAGCAAATATTTCAGGCTAAATTCACAAGGAAGAAAATGTTGCAGCTGTAATTTAAAAAGATGATAACTTTAGCCCTGCTATGGCTGTGGTTCCTTATAGTCCCTAGCAAGAAGAAAACCAAACCAAACCACATCTTTAGTGTGTTTTTTTTTTGTGTCCAACCTACTACGGCCAAAGATCACTGGGAATAAACACGTTTTGGTTCTGTTGGAGAACAGGAGTAACCAGTGTAGCAAATCTTTTTCCTGTACTCTTTCACCTGGCTCTACCTTGGCCAGAGAGATTATTTAGTTCTGGTAGAAAACTATTATCCATAGCATCACCTAGAAAAGCAACTTCTTCTGTCTCCCTGAAAAAAAAATGAAGCCTGTTTACATTCAATTTCTTTCCTACTGTATCCACACCTCATTCTCACCCAAGCCCCAGCCTGGCAAATCAGGACTCTGACATTTGCTCTCTCTTTGTTATTGTTCACAATTAATTAGCTAACTCAGACAAACCAAAAATCTTTCCATTACAGAGACTTGATTTGGATACATCTCTCATGAAACATAAGACCTATAAAAGGATTCTCACTAAAATCAGATTAATTCTCACTAAAATCAAAAGAGGTGCTGCTTGTGGCAGCAGCAGAAAGAAGATTTTACCTCTGGGAAGAACAGTGGGTAGCAGGAGGCAGCCCTCTGCCATTTTATATGAATGTTTGCCACAGCCCTGGCAAATTTTTTCAGCTAGTCGAAGCATTCAGAGTGTCACAGAAGGTCTCTGAATAGCCTGGAAGCCATGGCATACTGACTTTCCCTCAACACCTCAGACAAAATTTGAATGCAGAATTTGAGAGCTGAAAACGTACTCTGATAAGCTATCATGCCCCCTGATCTCACTTAAAGACACTGAAAAATGGTCTTTCTGGAGGCTTCTCTCCTGCATTCACATATCTTGCTCTCCAAAAAGACTTCAGCCCATTAGGTATCACTAATCCCCACACACCTGTGAATAGCAAAATAATCTATTTCTACAAGCAGCAAAGGAACACAGCAAGAACTCCCATTCAAAAATGAAGCACAATCAACACAAAAATGACAAATTTTACTTTTACTAGTCTTAGAGCATCTTGCCCTTTGAACAAGAAAGTCAGTTAAAATAAGGACTTCAAAAACCAAACTGTGGCAGATTTTGCTGTAGCAGATTTTTTCTGTCTGTAGGAAATTCCTCTGCCTTTGTCCATCAGTTCTCTACCACCAGAAGACCACGGACAGACTTTAGGCATCAGTGGAGGTGATGAAGAAAGCACTGAAGAAGGGATGGGACTCCCAGGTGCAGGCACATACCTTGCCACTGTTGTGATTTTTGGCCTCTGTGGCCACATGAGACAGAAATGAGGGGCAGGCTGCTGGGGAGAAGGGAAAAATCCAGTGCTGCAGCCAACCTTGCTCCTCTCCCAGAGCCCACTAAGATACTCCATGACTTCTTAGATGTGTTTTTGAGCCTTTCAGCCCAGGTAGGCACAGCAGCCTCTCAAAATTTCATTCACAAGAATTGAAAGTGCTGGGAGACAGATAATTGTTACTGGTGCAAACTCAGAGGCTTGTAATTGTTCTGGTTTTGACCTCTGGGTATTCATTTGGACCCTTTCTCTTGGAAATACAGGTTTGCCCCTCTGCTTTTTTCCTACCTTTGACCACCCTTCCCTTTGTCTTCTCCCAGCCAGCCCACAGCTCTGCCAGCACACAGTTAAAACGCTGAGGCAATGCCAGCGGCTGTTTAAAATGCAAAGGGACAGAAATTATTAGTGCTATCAAACTTTTTATTCTAATGGTAGTTAGACAAGCCCCAGGCATATTTGCACCTACAATTGCTTGCTCCTTGCACCGCTGTGCCCCATAGATCTGCTTGTTTCAATTGACCCTAAGGCAGTAACCTGCAGAATGTATCCACATCGTTTCCTGCTTTCTGCTGACACATTTTCAAATCACAGATGTAATGGTCATAATTTTCACGTTTAAAATCTCAAACTGTGCAGTCCGGTGCTATATTTATTTCCAGGTGGAAAAACAAAGTCTTGTATTGTCCAAATCATCTAAGCTGCAGAAAAATAAAGAGGTGTCTAGAGTTGCTTGGGTTTTTTCCCCCATATTTTAATATTTCTACTGTTCACTAGTAGCAATGGATTTACATGTGCAATCACATTATCCAATCACTATTAAAAACTTTTCAGGCAAAAAGAATTAACAGAAGACAGATCAGGGAGGAAAGGTGAGAGAGAAATCGTCATCAAGGAGGTAAAATGGATTTCCCCAAATCACGGAGTCAATACCCATGAAAACCTAACTCATGGAAAACCCTTATCACACACCATGGAAAAGGTCCTGCTTCTCCCAGGGTCAGGTTGTATGAATTTGTCCTCAAATATACTGGATTATGCCACAATTTATCATTAAAGAAATAAATTCCCGATCAGTGGTGTTCTATAAAATAATTATTTGCAGAGCAAATCTGTGCTCCAGTATTGAAATCAGTTTTACTCTGTCAAAAATACAAGCCATGCAAAAGTTTCTGACTGATTGCCTTTTGCCTGTCTCAAAGGAGTCTGCTGTACAGACGTTGCAACCTTGAAATCCCCTTTCCACTCCTTTTTTCCCAGCTACCATGGATGAAACCTCACCTCTTGGTCAGAGTTGCTCCAGCTGAAAAGGACGAGGGATGATTCTGCCCCTCTGGAGCCAGTTAAGAAATGTTTTGACTGGAGCATCTTGTAGTGCTTCTTTTTTTTTTTTTTTTTTTTTTTTTAACAGTGCCTCTGCATTATTGATTTTGGGGGTTATGTGTTACAATATTGAAGGGAAGAAAAGATTTTTTTTTTTTTTAAATGCCAAAGAGATTATCATGTTTTTTAGTTTGTTTTTCCTTGGCCAGAGGGACTAAGTGCATGTTTACTTCTTCAGTTCCTCATGCTGCAAGCTCAGAAGAAGCTCCTGTTTGCATTTCCTTAATTAGCCTTTAACTTTTTGGGGAGGCAGAGAGGAAAGATTTCGATGAGTTTTAAAGACTGCCATTTCTGTGGCAAGAGCCATAAACGAGGATTATGT
The DNA here is from genome assembly GCF_048771995.1 of Taeniopygia guttata. Taxonomy (NCBI): domain Eukaryota; kingdom Metazoa; phylum Chordata; class Aves; order Passeriformes; family Estrildidae; genus Taeniopygia; species Taeniopygia guttata. Next base: position 67,345,907 of record NC_133025.1, read on the forward strand.
AGGTGCCAGAAGACCTTCAGAACAGATGTGTCCTCTGGAAAAATAAGTGATGTTTATAGTGCCAGAAATCATTTGCTGCAGATTTGGGGAAGAGTGTCTTTCTACTGCCCTTTATCCCTATCTTCAAAGGGGATTGTGTGTGAATACAATTGATTAATAGATAGGCGTTTGATGGAACTAGCTCATCTTTCTTTTTCAGAGAAGGCAGTCTCAGAGCCTAAGGACAGGAACATCCTAATTTGCTGTACAATCAAATAACCTGGCTCTTATTGTGGATTTCATGAATATGTTCATTTAGGCCATTGAGCTCATAATCGACTTTAACATGTGAAAAGTAACATTTGCAAGAATTTCACAGGTTTGATAACATCAAAGTGATGGAGAATTGATCTAATTGGCAAAGATTGGATTAAAGAAAATCACCATACTGGATCAGATTTCCTCTGTACCCAGCATCCTCCTTTTCCAGCTGCTCTCGGATCCTTTTTTAATTTTCAGGGATTTTTAGAAGGTGAGGCTTGTTTCACCTCGTGTATGTGTGTGCATCTGTCCCCTTTTTGCTGCATACTGGGTGTTGTGCAGAGCATCCCATCCTCGGGGCCTTTAATCCCGACTGGAAAGTACCAAATATAAAAGAAACAATTTCTCCTTCAAAGTCCTCCAGGAGGTTCCCTCTAGAAACTGTAAATATCTGACTGCAGCCAAATTCTGAAAGAGCTTTTCCTACTTTCCTAAGGAAACAGGGATTAAATAAAAATATCCATTTTGATATACCCATTTGAATATCCGTTTTGAAACAGGGATTAATCAACATATCAATATATGTCTGAAAAGACATCAGGATATAGTCAAATTATACCTACATAACTTTGTGATACTGGCATCCTATACAGAAGTGAATCCAAACATTCAATTTCATACAAAGGTGTTACCTATCTGCAAGCAGTGTTTGTCACAGGGTCATCACAAATCCAAAGAAGGTCAAGAAGCATTAAGGGGGAAAAAATTAAATAATAATTTAAAAAATTAAATAACAATAAACCTTTATTCCGAAAAGCAAAGGCTAAAAAAAACCTCAAGAAAGTTTATTACTGGCAGCAGGTCAGTCTTCCCGCGTGGCGGAATGAAAAGTAGTTGCAATTATCAACTCTGCATGTTTGCAGTCATTAGGGATCTCTAACTACCTTTAATCATGGCTATGGTTCAGCTCCCCCAGGGCAAGGGGAGCGAGCATCTACACCTGCAGCCGGTAATTACAGCCTCTGCTGCTGCTGCTGCTGCTGCCACCAAGCAGATGCCAAAGGTGGCCTTGGAGGAGATGCTCCTCACACAAAGGTAACACCTTTGTACAAAATTGCAGGTTCAGATTCACCGCCGTGCAACGTCACGATCATAAAGTTGTTCTAGGTATAATTCGTTCTTGGTATGATTTGGTAGGATATCTTGTCTTTTCTCGTTCCAGGGTTATTTTGGTTTAATCCCTGTGTCTTGGTTTGAAAAGACAGGAGTCTGTGAAGGAAGGCAAAAGCCTCCTGTGAAATGGAAAAGGTAAACCCCCTCCCTCCGAATTACCACAATTTCAAAATTAAATGGCTCTCAGACAAAGATATGGGAATGGGAATAAAAGTTCTTTACTAGGAAAAAACTAAATAAATTTTTTTAAAAAATGTAATTTGTACAAACAAAACTAGTGACAGAGTCAGAAACCTGACACCCTGAGGAGTCAAGGTGTAGGTAATAGTCCAGTTAAATGGTGGCTGCTCCTCCTGGAGTGGCAGATGAAATGCTGCTGAAGGGTGTAGTTTTCTCTGAAGGTCTGGTGATGGAGTAGATAGGCCTGGTCTTCCTCTGGGAATCCAGCAGAGAAGAAGCTGCTCCTCTGGGAATCCAGAAAAGGGCTGCCCTGGTGTCCCAAAAATGCTGATTTTATGCAGGTAGGGATGCTTGGCTCCTCCCTCTGGGTGGAGCATCTCACAATGGGATGATGTAACTTTACCAGTCATGCAGTGAGTTGTTCAATGGCCCATTAACAGAAGATATCTCCCCGAGGGAGACATTGTTCTTGGAAGAGATAAGAAAACTGCCCAACCTCCAACAGATGGCAAATAGAACACACGCTTATCTTACAAGCCAGGACACCTTGTTTCCTTAAGGAAAGTAGGAAATTCTCTTGGGTCAGAATTTGGCTGGAGTCAGGTATTTCCAGTTTCTAGAGGGAATCTGCTCGAGGATTTTTAAGGAGAAATAGTTTCTTTTATATTTGGTACTTTCCAGTTGGGATTAAAGGCCCCAAGAGACAGGATGCTCTGTACAATGCCTGAGATGCGGCAAAAAACCTTGAGAGATGCATGCACGTGGGGTGAAACAAGCCTCAACTTTTTAAAACACCTGAAAATTAAAAACTAGCTAAAACTATGCATGCTGGATTGTATTAAACTGTGAGAGACTAATTTCCAAGCACAACATTCTTAAAAAAAAAAAAAAGTTTAATTTCTGTTTAGCATTAAAACATTCTGTTAATATTTAACATTTTTAACATGAAAGTGTTAATTTTCTCAAAAAAACCAAAAAAAACCACAAACCCACAAATAAACAAAGCTCAAGATCAACAGTAAAAAATTCCCACCAAAAAAAATTTTAAACAAAATTCTGAACAAATTACCCTAACAAAATTCTCTCCTAGCCAGATTGTCATCCCCTACATGATGTTTGATTGCAGTGTACAAAATCCCCTTTTTAAGAGATAAAAATTGTTAATATATTCATATTAAAAGATCCTGTGAAAAGTGTAATATTCTATTTTTCACCATAAATATAACCTTTAGAGGAAATTTAATGTTCTATTTATTTAATTTTTTGATTTAAGTTTATATCAATTGAATTTGTGGGGTTTGTTTTAATCAAAATTTATTTTTATTATTATTATTATTATTAGTAGTAGTAGTAGTAGTAGTAGTAGTAGTAGTATTAGGAAATCAAGTCAAGATTTTGTCTTAAAGTGCCTTGAAGCAAGGAAATGTCAGTTTAATTGCAAAAAATGAAAGCATATTTAAAACTTGTCTCACATAAATTGGCCAAAAATGTTTCTAACAAAACTCCAAAGAGTGTGAGTTGAGATTTTTGCCTTCCAAAGGTGAAACGGGTAATTTTCTATCCAAAAGATGAACATTTTTGGACGTGATATGAGATGTCCACAGAGGACCACTGAATTCCAACACCCCCAGGAGAAAGACTCCTCATGTACTAAACACGACCTAACCCTTCCTGGCCTTGAGTCAAAGAGAAAGGCAATATAAAATGAAAATATTTCTGATTATTACCAATCTGAAGCCAGTGTGATAGATAATAATTTAGCAACTTTCCATGACAAGTAACTTATTGCTTCTACCTACCTTTTACTGGTCACCACAACGTACAAATTTTAGTGATTCCATGCATATATGTTGAGTCAGTAAAAATTAATAATTGCAAGATTATTCCGTAGATTGCTCAGAGCCAGGCCAAGGTTAGAGGATTCCCTTTGAAATGTGAGGCAATAAGGTATAACCCTTTAGCAAAGGTTAAGTAAAGTCAATTTTCATTTGAGTGAAAGCCTTTTATTTAGTATTAGCAATATATTTGGCACAATGCTCATTTTGGTACTAAAACAAAATCAAAGGGATAAAAAATCCACCAGCCTCCTCAAGAAAAGAGCTTCCCAGACAATTCCAGAGTGCTGCTATTATAAGCTGCTCCAAAAGCTAAACACATAGATCACAACTTATTGGGGAAAGGAACAAAAAAAATGAACCAGCCTGAGCAATGAAGGGGTTAATTAGAAGACCTGAGTTAAAGGTGTCCTCACAAGTAGGCACTTCATCAAGCAATGGAGTCAGGAAACAAGGGAGAATAGATGAAGGTGCTAGGGATAATAATGATGGCAAGTAATGATTTCCCTAGAGATGATCTGATCTATGGCCATGAGCAAAGAAAAAAGGCTAGAAAGTACTATAACATTACCTTGGAGTACTTAACAGACTCGAAAGCAGTAACCTGGTGTCAAAAAAGGCCCATCACCCTGCTCATTTTAGGTAAAAGAGTTATGCCAAAGTACAAGAGGGGAATGCAAAATTCACATCTGAAATTAAACAGCTGAAAGGTATGATTTAACAATGCTCAAAACTCAATAAGCCAAAGATAAACAGCAAATTAGATGACTCAATGTCAGGAGGAAAAAACATCTTCCATCGATCCCATCGTCAAAAATTAATCTGCCTGAGAATGCCCTCTGCTCCAATCCCAGAACTGATGAAGAGTGGAGGAATAGAGTAAAACCTATGTACTAGTGCTTCACCTTCAGGCTAGACCCTGATTACAATCTCCTGTGAGACATTTCAGCATGAAGCGCCTCTCATGTTGGGACTGCAAAATTAAATTGCGATCAATACTTTACAAAAATAATTGGGGAAAAATGTTCAGAAGTCGGAGCTGTGCTGTGTGGCCAACAAACATATGAAAGTTGTTGCTTTTTTTTTTTTTTTGCCTTCCCTTCCTCCTCACCTTATCTTTCTGGGGGTTATTCTTCAGGATAGATCAGTTCAAAGGTGTCTCTTGATAATAGTGTTCTTAGAATAGTTTCACTCACCTTGTTAGGGAATTTCAGAAGCAGCAAAGCACTTACAGTGTACCAAGTGCATTATACTACACTGTATTTTTAATCTCTCCCTCGCCCTCTATTTTTTCATTGTTGTTTCAATCTAAATTTGTATGCTTTTAATTACTTTTTAAACAGTTGACTATTTTTTTTTTCTGGCAAAACATGCCTTATTTTTATCTTACCATTAAAAAGAGTTAAATTCACACAGAAATAGGAATGCCTAAGAAAACACTGAATATGCCTTGTGTTTCAGTAAAATCTTTCTGGAGATGTTAACACTTTCGTCAACCTAAATGTCAAGATACGGAGTTAAATTTAGAGTAAAATATGTGTAAATAAAGCCATCCAAGTCTTCAGCAGTTCCTGCTGCAAATTCCACTGCTTTTCCAAGTGTCCTATCTTTGGCTATAGAGAGTGCTAAAATCCAAACAAACTGGAAGCAAGCAGTCATTTTTAATTTCAGGCTCTCACAATTAATAGAAACTGAGAGAAAGTGTGAGCAGAATACGACGCCGCTCAAATTACTGCGGGATTTGGGGTGTGTGCACAGTTGGCAACAGATATTCTAGAGCTTACTGGCAGGTTTAGAAGTGTATTTAGGATAAGCCAAGCAATTTAATTGTTAAGATGTGGTACAGGATGCATCAAAAAAGGAAGTGCTCAAAATATGTTTCTGGGATGTTACTGCCCAGCAAAACACATCAAAGTGGGAAGGCAAGGCAAGGCAAGAGCACACCTCGAATATTCATGTTGGTGCAGGGAAATATTTTACAGGAAGTCATCAGAAAATATTTTACAGTAGTCATCAGGTACTTGGTTTTTTTTCCTGGCAGAGAGAACACCTTGAAAAATGAAAGTAAAACATTTTTGGTTTCTTTTAAATTCACGATGAAATGAAACAAAACATCTCGACATAAATAATATCTGTACATTGCAGCCACAAAAACTGCACTTTTTTTCAAGTCATAAAATGCAGAGGAAGGAAGGAAGGAAGGAAGGAAGGAAGGAAGGAAGGAAGGAAGGAAGGAAGGAAGGAAGGAAGGAAGGAAGGAAGGAAGGAAGGAAGGAAGGAAGGAAGGAAGGAAGGAAGGAAGGAAGGAAGGAAGGAAGGAAGGAAGGAAGGAAGGAAGGAAGGAAGGAAGGAAGGAAGGAAGGAAGGAAGGAAGGAAGGAAGGAAGGAAGGAAGGAAGGAAGGAAGGAAGGAAGGAAGGAAGGAAGGAAGGAAGGAAGGAAGGAAGGAAGGAAGGAAGGAAGGAAGGAAGGAAGGAAGGAAGGAAGGAAGGAAGGAAGGAAGGAAGGAAGGAAGGAAGGAAGGAAGGAAGGAAGGAAGGAAGGAAGGAAGGAAGGAAGGAAGGAAGGAAGGAAGGAAGGAAGGAAGGAAGGAAGGAAGGAAGGAAGGAAGGAAGGAAGGAAGGAAGGAAGGAAGGAAGGAAGGAAGGAAGGAAGGAAGGAAGGAAGGAAGGAAGGAAGGAAGGAAGGAAGGAAGGAAGGAAGGGGCAGATTTGAATGCTGAGTATCTCCTTCACCCCAGTTTTTGTTGTCCCCACATAATACTTCCTCTTTTTTTTTTTTTTTGTTTTGTTTTTTAACATTGTTTACAAGAGACAAAATTTTCCAAAAATCTAGATGGGTTTATTTGTCTCTAAGGAAAAAAAAGGAAGCAAGGAAGTGTCACAATTACCCTGAGCCTGCTTCTCAGCCATTTCTTGTGTCAGAATAACTGGAACTCACACCTGTATCTCCTCTTGTTTCACTTAGCAGAGATCACCACTGTAATAAATTTGGCAGCTTTAGAGGACAGAGATCAGCAGTGGACTTGGGTGAAGGTTTCACACAAAATAGAAACCCAAAGAAACACATCTACTCAGTCACTTTGTTAGAAGCTCAAAATTCATCAGATGCTTTAAGATTATCTGGACTTAATTTTTCCTCAACTTTTCTGCTTTTGGAGGATACCACAAGCCACAGAAAGACCTTCATAATTCTGAGCTCTCCAATGCTAAAAAATATGATGTTCATGATACTATATTCACCCAGAATTTGGGTGTGTGTTTAGAAATAACAGTTTTGATTATTCCCTGCAGATCTCAATGACTTACCTTATTTTTGCCAAGAGAGAAAGCGGATTTATACATTTAAATATGCAGAATCTTGCCATAGAATTCTAGGGACATCAAAGGGAAGGGACATAAACAATTGTTTGGGTTGGAAGAGACATAAAAATTTGTCTGCCATGGGCAGGGACACCTTCCACTAGACCAGGTTGCTCAGATCCCCATCCAACCTGGCCTTGAACATTTCCAGGGACATCCACAATTCTCTGGGGAGCCTGTTCCAGTGCCTCACATTAAAGAGTTTCTTCCTAACAACTAATCAGGACCAACTCTCTTTTAGTCTGAAACCACTCTCCCTTGTTCTGTCACTCCATGCCCTCATAAAGTCCCTCTCCACCTGTCTCTTAGGCTCCCTTCAGGGACAAGGAAGGCCACAATTCTCTTCTCTTCTCTTTCTTTGGAACCCTTCTCTTCTCCAGGCTGAACAATCCCAGTTCTCTCAGCCTTTCCCTGTGGGAGAGGTGCTCCATCTAACTGTCTTAGTGGCCTCCTCTGGAGCTGCTTCAAGAGATGGATGTCCCTCCTGCGCTGGGACCCCAGAGCTGGCTGCATTTTACACATCTAAATGCAGTTGCACATACAGCTTTTTGCAGAAAACCAAAATCTTTGCAGATGTCTGAGACTGAACCTTTTCTGTACATTAAGGAAAATATTTCACAAGTCTAAGGAGACAGGATCATTTGGCAATGCCTGCCATAACATAATTATTTAATGGATATTTTATGGCAGTACATAGAGGCCCTAAATGATAGCTGAGCTTCTCTGTGGTTGGTATTATACATACTAAGAGATGATCACTGCCCCCAGGAAGTTTATAAACTAAATAAATAGGACAAAGATCAAGCCAAGAGGAGCATTATTATCTTTAGGTTACATATGGAGAACCGAAACAGGAGATAAAAATCTCTAAGTCCCACAGTGAGCCTGTGGCAGAGCAAAGTTCTGCTAAACCCTAATCCATTGCTAGCTCCCTCCTCTCAGCCACACTCTTTCCTAAACAAGAAGCTGCCTGAGTCCTACATGCAAAGCAAAGCTTGGGCAGTGAGTGAAAGAAGGAAACAGCAATTTATAACTGGCATACATCATTTCCAAGCACAGATCTCAAAGAACATTAGAGACAGAATTGTCTCTTTTCCACAGGGTGGATTGCACAGGCAGAAGAAATCATCTGTAACCTCCCAGCCAGTTTGAAAGCATAACATAATTGAAGTCCATTGTCCTCTGAATCTAATTGGACGAGTTGTGATTTTCTTCATCTTGCAGAGTCTCATGGCAATAAAACAGCTTATCCATGGTGACTCCTGGAGTGCTTTCAGTTGTCACAAGATGCAGCCCAGGACTAAAGGAGAGTGAGCAGGAAAAGTCACATTTTACATCTCCTGGATGTTGGGTTTGTGTCTTCTCCCAGTCCAGTATAAATAAACCCAGCTCAGAAGGGCTTCTCTGATTTACCATGGCTTGTGATCAGCCAGAACAGTGGAGTGCTGTGCCCTCTCCCTCTGTCCCAGACAAGGGAATAGTGTGGGGTCATCATGCCAAACACATGCTGCATCCTTCTTGTGAGCTGTATTCCACACGGGGTGATCAATCTAACCCTGTGGCTCCTCTCCAGCAGCTGAGCCAGCACAAAGACAGCTACAGCAGGGCCCAAAAATGATGATGTCCCTCATGGTGGCCAGCTTTTGTCTAAAGAGACATGACAAACTTCTGGATTCTCTGTCTCTCACAGGCATCTGATCTCATCTGCCTTCAGCAGTCTTTGCCTTCTAAGTTCACTGCATTCTTGATGTTGCTGGAAGCAGAAATAGGAACAGCCACTTAATTTATCATTAAATTAGAAAAATATCCTACAACTTTATACTTAGAACATGGCATATGATTGCATGTGGGTCATCATTTTCTTAAGTCACTGCTGTACATTTATATCAGGTGCAGTTCTCAGATTGGAGTTGTCACCTCTAAGTTTATTTTCTTTTCATTGTCTTCCTAGTAAGGAGCTTTTATGTTCTGTATAAGCCAAGACCAGCAAAAAAAAAAAGGAAAATTAGAAAAAAAAAAATTATCAGGAAACAATAGCAGCATCGCTCCATATTCCTTGCTCAAAATTAGCTCTAAGTCACACATTAGCTATTAACTTATTTGACCTGCTCCTCTTTGAAAGATAAGTTCCACTTTAGGTTTCAACCTATGACTTCAGTATCTTCAGCACTGACATAATCTTAATTGTTTTCTATATTTCTAAAACAGCATAAATGGGAGTTCAAAAGCAGATTATAGAAAAAAAAAAAAAATTTTCAAGGTAAGCTAAATAATCATAAAATCAGCTCTTGAAAACCACCAGAAATAAAATAGCACTTGGTAGCTTCAGTAGCAGTGATCTGAAACATTTAAATTCACTATAATCATTCAAGAAATCACTGTATCATGTGCTTAAAGTGTTGGGTTCAAATGCTAATTGGAGTATAAGATGAGAAATCCAAACACAAGTCAGTTTTGGTAAGAACGTGAATGCATTTATCAAAAAGATTTCAAAATGTTGATGTGAAGCCTCCTGGGATTGTTGTGGATACACAGAAGATATGAACATAAAAACATAATTCATCTGTTCAAATTCTGATTCCATTCTGTTTATTTCAAGATGCAACAAATTTCTGCTTCTTCCCACTCTTTTTTTTTTCCTATTTTTTTTCAATGATGAGCAACATCTACTTTTTAAGTGACCCACACAGAGTTTATGAGTCAGGTCTTGGTGAATTACAGCAATGAAAAAGGTGAACACAGAAGAATTATTGAATCTCACACCATTCATAAGGCAAAGATTCCTATGACCACCCTTGTAAAACACAGCTGCTTAAAAATGGATTTACCTTCCTCTGCTGTTCCCAAAATTACTTTTATTTCAGTGCGGTTCAAAGTGTCAAAATGTCCACAGAAGGAAGGGCATCCTGGATTATTTAACTCTGGATGTTAACTAGTGTACTGAACCATGAGGATCACTCCCAGCTGAAGAGATCAGCACCCCAAAATCTGTACAGGGGCTGTGCAGAGGCCAAAAGACAACTTTCCTGCCTTGGCTGGAATGAAAAGCTTACCTCAAGGTATCTCAGTGGAAAATTCAATTGAAAGTTTTTTTTTTTTTTTGAAATATTGAAAGTATATATATTGAAAATATATATAAATTGTCTATATATTGAAAATATAAACAAATTGAAAGTATATATTTTTAAAGCAATAAAGAGAAATGTGATTAGCATTCTCAAAACAAAAAGTCAAGTTTTCAATGAAAAAATGTTTTGAATGTTTTGAACCAGTCTCACTGGTATGTGAACACTGCTTGATACCTCTGTTTTCTTTCTGTCAATAAAGCAGAAAAAGTTGAACCCAGACCTTAAAGCCAGGAAAGGAACTGATATATTTCCTGGAAATATTGTCCCCAAAACACCTAAAGGATATCAGATACAGACATTAAGGAACCCAGAACTACTTCACCACCAAATAAAGGAGAAGATGGTGTATAAGACACATATTTAGGATATGGATCAATGCCTTCATGTGAATATTCATATGCTTTCAGTGACTACAATACATCACCTCCACTGAATGAGAAGGAGCTTCCATGCAAAAAACTCACATGATGAAGCCCAGAAAAAACATTTCTTTGCAACATCCCTTTATTAGAGAAATTGTGACTGCATGAATTTTCACAGAGCCCAAATACAGAGCACTTGATCTTGTAGCTTTAAAGTTCTTTCATGCAGGGTTGTTGGTTTTTTTTTTGGTGTTTTTTTTGTCAGTGATTATGTATACATAGCTTTCACAGGGAATACAGGATATAAGGGACAGTAAGTATGCTTCAGCATATGGTGAAACCATATGCTTGGCTGCTTTTCTGCCTATAGTACTTTTATTTATTTATTTTAAAATATGTGATTCACATTATTAGTTCAGACCTCTCTAATTTGCATGGCCATATATATGATAGATTAATTATGTTTAATTTTAAAATATTATTTCTTATTGTCTGGGGTTAAAGAGAGTGCACAAGACAGGAAAAGAAATAGCCTGAATTTCCTACTGATGTCAATGAAGAAAGCAATATGAGTACTTTAGATCGAGGAACTATACTTTCTATCATGCAGAAATCTTTAATTTATCAGACAGATTCTGAATCTGGAGTCCTCCTAATATATCCTGCATATTCTGCAGGAGTTAAAAAATGGAAAGCAATGAACACAGAGGTCTGTATTCTTAGTTCCTTGTGCAGTAAGTGACCAAAAAGTGAAGAAAGCCAGAAACTCTGTCTATGTGCTGCTGAGGAGCCTGGAGAGGGAGGCAGGAGGAAAAGGAAAAATGTGAATTCCAGGGGGGCCAGCATGTTTCTCTATAATTGGCTCATTTTGATCTAAAACGTTCCCATCATAAGTGTCGAGAACAGCCTTGCAGCAGAAAATTTTCCTTAATTTTCTCTTAATTTTCAAACTATTTTGAGTTCAATTAGGAATACAGTCCAAAACAAGGAATGGCCACGTGGCAAAGAATTATAAAAATTACCATGGTAATTGTCATTATTCACTGTTCTACAACAAATGAGCTTGTTAGATGCCAGTCCAGTTGCTACAGACTGGTGTCAGTCACCTCACACCCTCACACTGCTTTTTTTTTTTTTTTTTGTCTTGACTCAGTTTTCTCATTGTTTCCCTCCTGAAAGGACAGGGACTTGCACGAACTGGGAAATCTCCCATTCTCTTTGATCAGAGACTTTCTGTCATTACCTTTTCTGCAGGAGAGAGGTGACAGCTCCCATTTGGATTGCTACCTGAGGAGATCAGATGCCTGGTCTGAAATCCCTAATTCAGCACAGACTTCTAATGTGAGCTTAAATGTGTCACCTTGCTTTTTTGCACCTCAATTCCTTCATGGTGGCAGAGGAATCAGAGCACTTCCCCACCCCTGAGGGTAAGACTGTGGGGTGCTCCAAGGCCATGGGGACATCTGAGTAGCTCAGCCAGGTGTAAGACTTTGATCTCCAGAGTCATCAATCCAGCATTTCAAAAGCATTTAACTCACAATGAGAGATTTAATATTTCCAAGAAACTGTTCATTTTTTAAAAATAGAAGTTTTATCATTATTTCTTTAAATTGCTTACAAAGTCCCACATACAAGTTCCAGGACTTGATCTTGTTAACTTTCTTTTAATATAAACTCCCAGTTTTGGTGCAACATGAGGTTTGACCAAGAGGCATTACATCTATGCTGGCAGCAAGTCTGTGGATGTTGATATGCCAGGCAGGAGGGAGATGATTTTTCTGGAGACATCGCTCTCTTTCTCTAAGGGAAAACATGGAATAAAAAAGTATAGAATGACCTTGCACTAATAAGCCTCTGCCTGGAGACAATGATTAAACCTGGTAGCACAAGGGTTGGTTTATGAGTAATATCAGCTAAGGCACTAATGAAACTATCCCATTAAAAAATGCATAACTTAGGGACTTGTCTGCACTGAGAAATTTGGTCACTGCTGTTGCTGCAATTATGTGCTCTGAAGCACAAACAGGAAGGGATACCCAGGTATTGCAGCTGGCTCTTATTTCTAACTAAATTAATCAGCCAGAGGTCCTGCTTACTTTGCCAGGAGTGAAATCTGCACTTGAAATCTGGACTTCAAACCTAGTTCTAGTTCTAGGACTTAATTGTCCAAAGGTTTCTCCTCACCAAAGTAGCTGCAATATTACTCTCAAGTACTGTGACTTGTGTGCTATGACTTGAACTGGTTTGTGCTGCACAAATACCAATGTACTCACACAAAAATGTCATTCTTATACTCAGCAGTATCATAGGGCAGGATCAATTTGAAAACATGCGCACCAGCCTGGGGCAGAAATTAAGTTGCTTCTTTGTTTTTTTTCATTAACCTTATTCTGAAAGCAATCTGATTTTTCTTCATTTCACTTGAAAAAATTCCACAGAAAAATAGACTTGGATTCTTGTGGCCAGGATTCACACACAGGCAGAGTTCTGTTGTGCAGGCAGAGCAGGTGTGATGGGACCAGCCCATGCCAGGGTTACTGTGTAAGGTGAAAAAAAAAATCAGCTACTGTGCACACCTGCATTAACTGCGACTCATCAAGGACCAAAACTACTCCCTCTAAACTGGGAAATCCTGCCAGCTTCTGGGCAACCAGCAGGACAACAGTGAAACCAGTCTGGCTGCAGAACATCTGAACTGCAGCACGCTCATTTGGGAGAATAACACCTCAAGACATGGAAAATGCAGTTCTTTTGAGGTTCACTGCCACCATGTTGAATTGGAGTACTTCAGCAGCCCACTTAAATCTTTTAGTGAATGCTTGAAAAAAAGGAGCTCAAGAAAAATATAAGTCCATTCTCATATATGCATAAAATTAGGAGTATTTAACCTGGGAAGCTACTTTTCTGTAATTTCAGTATTTTTGAGAATTTTGGCTTTTATTAGGGGAAAAAAAAAAAAAAATGGTGGGAAATTCCAAGCAGCTGCAACTGAGTTTGACCAGTGCCTCCAAAAGTTGCTACACAACTAACAAACAAAAAAAAACCCAAAAAAAACCAAAAAACAAAAAACAAACGAAACCAAACCCAAAAAAAAAACCCCAATAAAAGTAGCAGTGGTCTGTGAAATAATATAAGTCATGTATGATCCTTGCCCATTGCAAATATTGAAAATTACTGCTATAGCCATTCAAATATTTTTATTTTTCAAGCTATATTAAAAATTGAACTCCAGTGAAGGTTACTGAGTGGTAATTTCCCATCCATACCAGATTTAGCCACAAGCACGTTAAAACTGCACTTGGAGAAGGGGGTTAAGGAAACAAACAGAGTCATTGCAGGGAAAAATAGGTTCATTAAGCTACTTTTTAAGAAACTTGATTTTCAATACAGTAGAGTTCATATACTAATTTCTTTTATCAGGGCAAATTTGATCTTATCTATCCTTTGCTAAAAATATTAAAGCCATTTTTAATGTGACCTGACACACAGCAGAGTGGAAAAGCATCTTTTTGAAAAAGTAAATGAAAAGCAAAACAGAGTTCTCTGTAATTCTGACTTTCTTCCATGATTTGAACATACCTACCCAAAAAGTGAAATTAAAGAATCTCTAGTTTCTGAAATTTTCTACAGTCAGTTGCAGTACTAAATTGTTAAAGTAGAAGAGTAACAAAATGGAAAGAAGATAAAATTTATTTTCTGACACAAGGATTCTTTTTTTGCTCCTGGCCATAAAAGTTAAAGCAAAGCTTCAACAAAATATCAGAATGAGACACAAACAGCTGCAGCATTTCAGGTCTGTCTTACTAACAGAAACCAGTGATTTTCCTAAACCAGATAAACCAAACTTCAGAATGTGGGTTTTCTGTGTTAAAATTCGATTTGCTGACAATTCTTCACACTCTTCTACTTGCACAGGGAACAAACTTTAACTCCCTTTTTTTTACATTTACATTTAGTAAAAAATTACATTTTTTACATTTTTACATTTAGTCCACCACAAGGCATGACTCCATATTTTTATTTCAACAAATCAAGAAAGAAATTAAAACACATCAGTCAGTACTTTATGCATAAGCCCCTAGGTCACTGTGCTATGTATCTTTCTACTTATTCATTTCCCAGCCACTGTGAATACACCAGATCATCCTCTTGGGGTGATTGAACACCATCCATACCTTGGAGGACAGGTAGATTATTGGGTCTTACTTTGTATCCTACTCAGTCCCACTGGTTCTTGACAAGGTTTTGTCGAGGATTTGATCCCCACTCAGCCCCACTGGTGCTTGACAAGGATTTATCAGTGGGACCAAAGTGGGTATGGGCAGAGCAAAACACTCTGGAGCCTCAACACTAAAGATGGAGCCTCTGCACATGTGCAGGGAAATTTCTGCACCTGTAAATACCGTCTTCCTCTCTCCACACTTTGTCACAAAAGCCCAATTCTTCTGGATCCACCCTTCTGGTCTGGGACTCTCAAGAAATTATAAATTCACTGGAAATGGATGTGACAATGAGTGAGGTTTTCTGCAACCCAAAGGACCGTGACAATGGGAGGGTTTTGGTGCATCCAACGTTGTTGTTCTTGGACAGCACAGTCCTCAGTCCTCAGTTACTGCCCTAAAATAAAGAGCCCTTGAGATTGAAGGGTGTGAGGTGGTTTCAGGGGTGTTGCAACCCTCCTGAAAGCCCAGGATGGGTAAAAGGAGTTGCCATGACATCCATACCATGTCTTGACCCAAGTCCTAAATCAATGTAACTGCCAGTCCATTCTATGATTTTTTTTTTTTTTCTGGAGAGAGATCTAGTTGATCCAGAAGGGAATCTCAGGATCAAGCTCTTATGAGAGGAACAGATTAAGAGTGCAATACTTAAACTGGCAGCATAAACAGACTCTCCTGCTGTGATCAAAACCTGAACAGTAGTCAGCTAATAATGTAAAACCCTGGTGGAATGCCAGTGCAAAGAGGAATTATGTGCCTTCTCCTACCTAAATCTTTTGACTACATCTGCACATGGCTGTTCCTCTTGAAAGTAATGGCACTTATTTCAGGAACTCATTGAAAGCCAAGGAACAGTTAAATCAACCCCACAGCAACCAGAACTGGAAAAGTCTCTACACACCATGCAGAAATCTCACTGATGGCATCTGCTCTGCTTCAATGGACCTGCACCCCGTAGCAGAAATTAATTTGAAAACCCAAAAAGATAATTGTTGTTATGGCAACTGATAACAAAAATACCAATTAGCAATTTTCAACATGTGATTGAGACCCTGGAAATCTTTGTACTAACAAAAAATATCTAATCCTGGCAGGTTACCAGTCCTTGTACAAGAACCTACAGATCCATAAGATAATTCCTAGGGATACACAAATAATCAATATTTGAAAACCACTGACTAAATATTATTTGAGAGGCTATCAGGTCTGGAGGCCTATGGTTTCTCAGTGTCACAAATAAAAAATTATGCTCTATTATTTTCCATTCTGATAGTCCAGGATATCGGAGACACTGGTGAAGAATCATTATCAAGAACAGTAAACTCCAGCCTTGCAGGATCAGTCAGGACTTTATTAAGACTCCCCTTTGGTCAGAAAAATGCCCGAGAACTTGTCTAAGGAGTAATTCCATGTAATGAAATTAATTCTGTTAACAACCACAGCTTTTTTTTTTTTTTTTTTTTTTTGTATCAGAAAATATGAAACACTGTAACTGAACTGCTACTCAAACTGCAGCCATTTCTGCATCAGGAATTATATTTGCTTTCCAAAGAAGGGAAAATATAAAAGGGAGTGGAGAACTATGATCACATATTATTTTGTTGCACCCAAAATGAAAACGTTATGTGCAGAAAGAAAGTGACAACTTCCATTCTCCAACTCCAAATTTCTGTCTTAATGGTACACAATGGGTTAAAAGAGTATGGAGAAAATACTTATTATTCAATCTTGCAATAAATTTCTGCAGGCAATATTCAGTAGCTCAGTTCAACCACTAGCCCCACTGGAGAGTTTTAGTGCTCTGAAGATTAAGATTAAACTCAGAAATAGCAAAGCCAAATTTTCTAGTTTTTCCAAGGGGCTGGGGGAGGATTATATATCCTTCTTACACGTACAAAATAAGTTTCCATTATTCAAGAGTTGTTCCATAGATCAGTCACAAAGACAAGTGTGCTTTTTTCCTGCAGAAAGCGTGAACACTACCTTCATGATACAACGAGGTTTTGATAAACAGAAGCTTTTTAAGTGACATTACAGAAGTAACCATTTTTCCTTTCAAAGGGGCACTGGCATTTTCAAAATGGCACACAGGAATTACATACCAAATGATCACACAGCACACTGGAAATTTACTCCTAAAAGGCTTCTACTGTAAAGAGGTCATCAATTTACATGTCAGAGAAAGAATAAACACAGGGAAAGCCTGAATATTCCCACTTACACCAGTTTGCCACCACAGACTTCACTGGCATTATTCCTGATTTGTGCCACTCAAAAAGTGAATCAGATATGAAGCATTGTAGTGAATGATGATGCATTGGTGAGGAAAGTAGAGTAGCATTCTATCAAAGATTTGTGTGCATTACTAAGCTCATCTTGTTCTACTAAATTACTTAATTCCCAGAAGAGGAATAGTCCCAAGCCAGAGAGCCAAAATCAGTTCAAAAGCAAACAATACATTAACATAGACAGAAGAAAAATAAAATTTAAAAAAAAAAAAAAAATTGAATGAAGAGGTGGTATTTTTCTCTCTCCATCTAAAGAGCTCAACACAATTTAACATCTTTAATTGTCATCACATTCCTTGAAGGAAAGTATTATATGAATTTGGGAATGCAAGTGGTAAAGATAAAGGACATCATGTTTAGAGTCACAAAAATTATTTGTGAGCCCCAATTCTAAACCATATAAAAAGATCCAGAACTTCAGAAGAGCATTAGATTAAAAAAAGAAGAAGAAATCCAGCAAATTAATAGGAAGATTGAATAGCCACAGTTTCTGAAATATCTGGCTGATAATCTCCCTGACTGGGCGCTATGAACTCCAGTGGATACTTCTGGAAACACTCATCAGGTCCAAACAAGCTGTGCCAGAACCAGGAAGAGGGCCTGGATCTCCTGATCCATCCTTGTCTCTTAATCACAAGATCTTTTCTCATTCTTGCCAGTTCAGGGATTTAAACAAGACCATTTTATGAACTGATGGACACATGGGTACAAACCTTCTCATCAAGGATAATTTGACACTTGAAAAAACAGCTCCACAGTTTTCTAGTTATTGTTTCATTTTCCTTTTGTGTTCTGGATAAATTCACAGTAAGCCCATGCTATCATGATCATAACTCATCAAAACAACTTCCCATGGTGCAGAAAGAGATGAGGACAAAGCCTGCACTCAGGCAGTGCCAGAAACAAATGCAGAACTTGTCTGCCCCACCCTTTGCACATTTACCTGCAATCTCTGCTGCACACAACTCTCAGGCAGACTCCAGAAGTGCAGGATGCCATGGGGTTAATGACTCTGTGGCCAAGATTCAGCAGCCAAACAGAGATGGGTGGCAGATCCCTCTGTTTAAACTCCAGAGTTAAATCCAGACATGGGAAATGGAATCTCAAATGAGAGAGAGATAAAATTTAACTAAACGTGCCCCGAGCGTTAAGGGCTTTAATCAAGATAATAATGCTTCCATTTTGTAACTACAGGTTTTGCTTTACTTTAGCACCTGTTTATTAAAACCTTTGCTTCTCAAGTACTGAAATGGAAATAATCCAATTTTTGAAAGCAGTGGTAAAAAGGTTTCCATCACTGAGGAGCTGTAGCCATGGACAAAAAGAAGCATGCTAGCTATGTAGCTCACATTTAAACTTTTTTTTTAATGTGCTAATTGTACTGCTCTTTCCTGGTTTTGAATGGTATAGGTGCTTTAGATACCTTTGTCTTCTCTCCCAATTGAAATTATCATGACATAACAAAACAAAAATCTATATCTGATAGGGAAATAAAAAAGTCCTAGTTGTTCAGTCTTTCCAATTTACACTGGACCTCAGACTAGGAAAGATTACTATAAACAGGAATAATTCTTCACTGGCAGGGAGATGAACTAGGTAAATGAATCAGTCCTTTCTGTATCTAATTTCTATTATTGCAAGGCATGAACACTCTGACCAAGCAATTTACATTGATTTACAAGCATAATTCATAAATATGTGGGTCCATACATCAGGATTTTGGACCAGCTTAAATAATGTGTATAAATACATTTTCACTTTATTTCTTAATGTATTGCAAATGAGGATATAAATCTGATGTGGGCACAAGTTTACCTTATTTTTTTCACTTAAAATGACAATCACTCCTGTACAAATGTCTAGCAGGGGACTACAGCACAGGGTTTGCTCTGTTCTTTAGCCCAGGCTCAAATCTGCAAACTAAATTTGAATCATTTGCTTGTCTTCTGAGATATTTCCTCTTGACTGCTTTCTTACTTTAAGAAAAATATGCATTCTGAGAAGCAGATCTTCAGCTCTAATCCAACTAGAGCATCCTTCAGCTTTGTTCATCATCTTCAATAAAGTCATGCTAGCTCTCAGCATTTGAGGATTCGAGGTGAAATCTTTGTTCCAAATAAATCAATAAGAATTTTCCTATTGAATTCGAGGATTTCATCCTTGGCCTTTCTATGCATACACATCTTTTTAAGACTAAAGTGATATACAACAGCTCTGTATAACATGCATGGAGCAGATCCTTTTATGGAAAGAGCAGAAAGCTCTTCAGACAGTGCACATCCTGTTTCCTTGTGAACAATTCCTGAATGTTTATAAAACAAAATATAGGATGAGTTATGTCAAAGATTCATATAAATTTTCACCACTTATAAATATTTTGGACATAAATTAACATTTAAAATTTCCTTAAGCCTATCAAGCCAGCTTTATTATCAGCTAGCACATAGAAAGCCTTTTTTTTTGTTGTTTGTTTTAGGAGTCCTTCTTGCCTGTGATCATATTTTTGAGCCAAGGGTTTCACATAAAACCAAAATGACAGTGGACATTTAACAGGAAAGGACCAAAGCAATAAATGTCCAAAGAGCAGCTGGATCCTGTTTCAGCCTGCATGAGCTCCACCAAGTAATTGACAGTCTTATTGCCTTTCCATTTTACACAAAACTACAGTAAAAGAGTGGTTTCTTCTGGAAGCTATTCCATGTGGAATGTAACTCATATTCTGGGCAGAGTGATACTTTATTTGAACAGTCGACGATGGCTCCATGGGTGTATATTTGGAGAGAAATTTAGTTGTGGAAATTAAAGACAGAAAAATTACATGTAGGACCCAGTTCCACTCAAATCTGTAACAGTTTTTCTATCTACCTCCATGGGAGTTGGAACAGGCCTTCTGGGGGGAAATCCTGGTTCCTTTCATCTTCTTTGAGCCAAAAAATCTTCAGGACTGTACTCACAGAGTGTAAGCATGACACAGCTATGGAAAAACTTAATCCTGTATCAGGACCTGTTTATCAGGCAGTGTTAACTTGAAACTGCTTTTTAAAGTACAAAATTTCTCGTTCAACCCCTGGCATATTTTGTAAATTTTATATCGATTTTTGAGCTGCCATGTGCTTTCCACCCCTCCTCTTCTCCTGTTCATATTTCTAAGTGTGTAATGTAGCAAGAGCAAGGACTTGATCCTGCACCACCAAACACGTGGAAGTCTTGCCTGAGATCAGTGGGTGTTTAAGACCTATAAACATTTACACATGCTAACACCTCCAAAGGTTTAAACAACCTCCCTCCCTCCCTAATTTCAACACCTGGCAGAATCAAAGCGAGCTGGAGAGAAACAGGCCCCACAAATTTTCACCTTTGCGCTCCTGCTTTTATCTTATTACTTCTGCTAATTTTGCCTCAGAGCATAAAGTAAACCCTGCATTCCAAAGGAATATAAATGACA
Source organism: Taeniopygia guttata (assembly GCF_048771995.1). Lineage (NCBI taxonomy): Eukaryota > Metazoa > Chordata > Aves > Passeriformes > Estrildidae > Taeniopygia > Taeniopygia guttata. The sequence goes on from NC_133025.1 coordinate 67,366,139, forward strand.
TAATTTAATGTGACTAAGAGATATACAGATGGCACTGCATTTCCTCCACAGTGTGGAGAGGTCAGGCAGCAATTGGCTATAACACAAACGAAGCTAATATAGAGTTACAAGCTGCCAGATCTTGGTCCCTCTTACTAACAGCCTATGCTATGTGAAGTAATTGAACATGCAGCAACTTTCTCAACTTAAGGAAGGGGACAATGTTGGAAAATGTCAGTGCTCCAGCCTGAAATAGCTTCACATTAATAGAAAATATTTTAAGAGGATTTAATGATGGAAGGTTCAGAAGGAAAAGTATTTTGGGTAAGTGTGCCTAGATCTGCAGCTCATCTACTACAGCAGTTTAGTCTTACCTCCTATAAGAAAACTGCAAAAATAAATATTGAAATAAAAATAAAGCCACTTCTATTGTTCATTTTGACATGCAAAAAAAAGTTAATAATATTTTATTATTGCAATGTCTCTAGTTTTTCTCTACTTTTCAATGTCCACAATATAACCAGTAACACTTATATAAAACCATCTAGTTTCTAATATAAATTCCCTCTTTGAACCTGATTCTAAGGGAACTGAACTTCATAATTTTTCAAAGCAAAAACTCCATACAAACTGGTCTATGACTCTTACAAAAGTTTCTGATTACTATTTTTTTGCTTCAGAAATGTAAAAAGAGGATTTAGAGACACCTCATCCATCCAGGTAAGGGAAGCTCTACCTCAGGACAAGCTCTCAAGGAAGGCAAGCCCAAGGAGAGGGAAAGAAGAGGGCCTAACACCACAGATATCCACTAGGCTGTCCTTAGGGGAGGCTACAAAACACAATAATAAACAAGCACTTCCCTGAAAAAGAAATACAGATTAAAATGGGAAGCCTCATGATTCAGATCCAGAGCAATCACATCTTGATTTCTGCTTGCTGTCCTGTTCCCTTCCATGCCACACAGCAGGATCAGCCAGGACACCACGAGGAGCTCCTGCCATTCCTGGAGTTATGACACAGCTGAACCGTAAGATTCAGTGAGGCTGAAGAAATACCAGGTAAAACTCAAACATTTTCTGGAAAAGTTAGATGGGTTCACAATCACACATGCAACTTCCTACGTGAAATTTTGTAAACATTGACAAACACACAATAACTGCAAAGTTTTTTAGTTAAGTACTGTCAAATCATTCCCTAATCCTGAAATCACGTTACAAAGTTATGTACAGTTTACCCATGCAAAAGGAGTAATTTTCAGGTTCCTTTAAAAGACAGAGCAGCCCTCCTGCAAGATTTCCCTGACCCATCATAGCTTAGATAGTTCCAATTTTGAGTAACAGTTGGAAATGAAAATATATTTTCCAAGTCATTCAGGCAAGAAGTGTGGGCAGTGTTACACTCCCAAAGAGTGGGTGGCAGATGAAATTTATGAGCAGAACATATGCTGCTCTCTCAAAAATCAATGTAAGCTGCCTGCTTCCGTGTGCCAGAGCAAAGTCCTTTAGGCACCTGGGCTACCAAACTTCACCCAGGCAGTCACAAATGGCCAACAAGGACACAGCTGTGACAAAGCTGCTCCTCAGTCAGCCTGGTGGACAGCAAGGCTTACACATCTATTACAAATCTAAGCTGGACAGAGTCTATCCTTGCCTGCCCCGAATTCCATTTACCCCCAAACTCTCAGTCAGTACGTACCAAGTAGCAAATTCCATTTTTAGTTCTCTTTTTCCCCTTTAATCTTGTTGGTCATTTAATACTTCAGTCCACTGCCCCTTCCAAGGTTTCATTTTGCTACTGTGATTCTCCTGGTGCAGCAGTTTCATCTTAAAGCAAAAGCTACTCAAGCTAAATGCCAGCCTTCAACGCTTCAAATTTAGAAACTTTTTGAGGTGCTTGCTCTTAGACAGCATTAGCTGGCTGCACTGCTTGATTAGCAATTCTCTGAGTGGTATATTTACTCCCAGGAGCACTTTATCATTTATCTTATACTTATGTTCATTTCACTCTTATCCCAATCATGACCACTTTCCTGTAAAATGTAAAAAAAAAAAAAAAAAAAAAAAAGTAAAAAAAAGATTAAAACCTATTTAGCACACCTTTAATATAACCCTTAATGTGCACACACACACTTCAGAGTGTTTTGTTGCTTCTTTATGCTTGGCTTTTTTAATTTTCCCCATCAGAGTTAACTGAATGTAAATACTAGGCAATGCTGTGAGAAAATATAAAGCAGTATAGAAATCTGCATATCACTAGAGAGCCAAGAGGAACAATGGAAATCCAGGCCCACCATCTGGTCCAACACAAGGCTCCGTTTCAAGAGGTATCTCTTGGAGAATCCTGTTACTGAAGGACAATGTGATTTTGGATCACGGTCATTCTGACAGCCCTGTGGCTGGGTCAGATCTCTGGAATGTAATCTAACTCAGACAGACATTTTCTTTGAATCTTTTGTCTTACAGGAACAATTGGCACCATCTGTTTCCATAAGAATGTGCTCTAGCAGGCCTTCCATGGGTGCTGTGGTCCTCAAGAGTGCAGCTGGAAGGGAGAGGAGCTGAATTCATTCTGGGTTACAAGACACAGGAAACACAAAGCTACTTAAGCATCACAGGAGACAATTGAGGAGAGGTATCTCTTCCTAAAAAATGAGTATTTTAGAGGGCAGTTGAAAAAAAAGTAATAATATAAATTTCCCAGAAAATTCCTTAACAAAAAGAAAACAAATACCTAAAGCAAGATCATGTTTCTTTCTCCTGAGTTCCTAAGAGAAAATTTTAATTTTGATTTAGAAACTTCCCATTGAGTAAATCCTCAGCTTTACTTATCATTTAGAACCTGAGCTTTCCAGGCTTATTTTCTTGTTCTCCAGGCTGTTGGGTCGTTGCAATACTAAAATGAGGAAATAGCATTCATTCACAACTATCTAATTATGTATGGCATCCAGTTATATTTCAAATTTCTGACTTACTAATTTGCTTCTACACAAACTGTATCACACTATCTGAAATAATGTAAAAATGTATTTATATATATATATATATATATATATATATATATATATAAGAAAAAGAGAACAACTGCTCAGATATGGGCACAAATTACTTATTTTAGAAGTTTGAAATGTAAAGGGGGAAAATAATCTAAGTTGATTGGTAAAAACGTGTCATAGAAGGACAGCTTTGTGCATAGGCAAATTAACAGAACCTATAACGCAGGAGTGTATTAATCTCTGTAATGTTCTGGAAATCATTGCCAAAGCAGTGTTTCAGAGTGAACCTGGCTAAAGCATTTCCCTTTTCTGGTTAATTGCAGCTGTATCAAAAGCTGTTAAAGAATTTCATCAGAGTAAGATTTTTTAAAGCAACTAGGACAAGAGTACTCTTTAGAGGAGTGCTGTTATACAAAAGGACAGCAAATAGGTTATTAGTTATTCCATGGGCCCCAAAATTATGTTCCATATAGTCAAAGGGCAGAAATTATCACGATACCACGCAAAATCTGTCACAGCATGTACACCAGTTATACCCCTTCAAGTCAGTGGAAAATCAGAACTAATATCTCTACCAAGATATGATCTGCACTATGGAAGAAATTGTATTTTCATTCTACTTCATCATCCTCTTTGTCTTTCTTTTAGACGTTGTCGTATCCTCTCCCATCAGCTGCTCTCCAAAGTTCTCTTGGCTCATTTGTTTTCCATCCTCCTAATCTTTCTCCCAGCCTTGAGGTCTACCCCAGAGTGAGAAAAACAGGAGGGAACAGCACAAGGAGCCCACTAAGAGTGGCAATTTCACCTTCAGAACATGCAGCCCCTGTGGTTTCCTAAACTTGGAGGTTGAGGCTGAGGCACAAATCCAAGGAAGCCGGAGTGGTGTGGCCCTGGGGATGAAGGCACAAGTGGGAATCATCCCCACAGCTCCTTCCAAAGGCTCTCACTGGATTCCCAGCCTGCCACTGAGCAAAAAGCACCAAAATGTGGCTCTTGAGCCACACAGGGAAGCTACTTGGAAACAAAAGCACCTCTAACAATTTACACCAGCTGAAAATGTTTTTTTTTTTTAGAACAGGCTCAGATTTTCAAGTTCAGATTTTGATATATATGTATTAATGATCTAATATCACATATGCTATTATTTATCTAACAAATGATCAAGTTCTTTTATGTAAGGTTATTCACAGTTATTTTTATACAGGCACAAGATTGTTTTGTCACATAAAACACATTACTTTAGCAATTATGTATTTTAATATTTCCAGACACTGTGAGTATTATAATAGAAAATACTGCAACAAGATCACAAACTTCTATCTTGGTTTGGAAAAAAAAATAAAGAAAATTGTTATTTTTGCTCTCAGAAATATTTATCCTAATAACATTTAAATCACTGCAGGTACAAAAAAAAAGTCTTAAATTTAAAAAATAAATGTTTTCATATACTTCTAATAAGAAGCAAAAAACCCCCTTTGACCTCTGATTACTTAAACTTTTTAATTGCTGAGACATAAAACATAGCTCAAGAACATACATGATCATGGTTGGGTCAAAAAAATGAGAGAAGGACTATGGGTTATACTAAAATGAATATTAAAAGTGAACCTACCATGCAAAATTCAGTGCATCTGGTCTTGATCACTCCATATTCATAATCATTGCTCTTGATGATTTAGATCCTTAATTTTGTTCTATTATGATTAAAGCAAATAATCCTCACCTAGCTTCAGATTTACAGCACATTCTTGCAGCACAACACAAGTAAGTGACCAAGGCTTAAAGGTTAACTGAGATCAATAGGAACTAAATATGGAAATACATCTGAAAATATGGGCCAGAGAGATATACCCCACAAGTGCTTATTTCCAAATTCAGTTTCCCAAACCAGCTCAACAGCTCAGCTGCCATTGCATGAATGAATTTGATCATTTTTATATGTGGCTTTGACTGATTAGCGTCCTCAATAAAAGTAGTAGAAGAAGGGAGAACTAAACCTGAATGTCCAAAAGGCTACAAATAAAAGCCCGCACTTTACTTTCCTCCCAAATGAATAAGAAACTTGGCTTTCCCCTAGTCTGCTTCTGGCATTTACTAATGATTGGGACAAAAAATTGATGAAAGTAGTTAAATTTGACAATGGTTCAATTTAAAATGATTTTTAGTTACGGGACATTTCGGTTCTGACTCTGGAGGGAAAGCAAAGAGGAGATGAAGCATGGCAAGCTTTCGGTTGCTGGCCAAAACGAATCTGGGTGTCACACACTGATGGTCCAGGAATGAGGTCCTTGGATAAAGTATGCTATTCAAACCTCTGAGCAAGATGCTGGAGAATTGATTTGAATGCCATAATGAGTATATCTGCCCAGTTCCCTCAGCAGTTAAAAATAAAGTTAAAAGAAAGAGCAATCAGGAAGCTTTAATGATAATATAAGGCAATGACTTATATTCAGTTTTGTCTTTATCAGAGATTTGGGTGAAAAAGAATAGAACAGGACAAACTGTGTTAGCTGAACATAAAGTGAATCCTTCATTTAAATATTATTTTACTTTTCCTCAAATGTAGTTCTTGCTCAAAATTATTTTCCCAATAATTATGGCAATTTTTGATATGAGTATGTTATGCGCACTCAAAATAGATGTCAGAGAACTCAGAGACCAGACCTTTGATGAAAATTTTCATGTCACCAACTTTACAATTTGCTGTTCAAAAATATTTTATATTATATATCTATGTTTTGAAATTCCTGGTCAACAAATGAACAGAATCACAGGAATATTTACTGAATGGTAGTTCAGGCAGAGTAGAGTTCAAAAACAGCTGATTAAAAAGCTGGATAAATAAGGTATCCAAAATTCACAGAATTACAACACATCCATTGGTCTCTTCACTTTCCCTCCTCCCCTCAACACTTGAAAGGACTTTTAGGACCACTTTGAATGTAAGAGGGAACAAAATTAATCAGATATAAAACATTGTTTTGCAGTCAGACTTAGCTGTGGGGAAATTACTGGTACAAGAATCAAGTGTTACATTTAAAGCAAAGTTTCATAATTTTTTACTTGTTAATAGTGCAAATTTTCTTCGCTCTCTTTGTAAGGCCTTAGTTCTGCATTAAGCTCATATGGACCTAATATAGTCAGCATGAATTCTGCAGGTTAAACTGCTCAGATGAGATCATTTGCTCAAGATGTTTTAAGTTTTGGAAGAACAAATGATCCTATGAGATGATTCCCTCACAGAGGTCAAAAGGCTCGTGAGAAGGACAAGAGGAAATACCTTTCTTTCTTTCTTTGTCCATAAAACACCACCCAAAAATTATGAAGGAAGCCAAGGCAGGGAAAAACTTAGCAGAAGAACTTGTATTCTCTTTAATTTGTAACCCACCTCTTATGCTTACTTTGTAACACTACTGAAAATTATCAAGGGAAAGGCTTAATCTTCCTAAACTGATTTGTAATTCCTGTCATAATAAAAAAGTACACAAGTCTGTAAGGGAGGAAATATATGGAACAGCATGGGTTGCAACTCATGGGAAGGAGGTTCCATGTGTAAACTGTGTTTTTCAGAGAAGGACACAAAGCTCCTTTTGATTTCGTGGATGAGTTAAAAACTGAACACAATCAGCTCACAGATCTAAGCATTACCTATAGAGAGAAAAAAAGAACTTTTTTTGTCAAGGTTAATAAATTAATCAATTTATGCATTCCATATATGCACAGAAAAGAGGTGGAATTCTATTTCCTCCTGAATGATCAAAGTGTTGGCCAATGTTATGGCTGGAGGCCAAACTAGACTGAAGATAGTTTGCTCCATTATACTTTCTGCAGTATTCTTATCTTGGAATGACAGCAATTTCTTTATGTATTTTTAACTGTATTCTTCTATTATGGAAATAAATGGTTATTTAAATGCCATCAGTTTCAAATCACTCCACTGGAAAATACAGCTGGGAAAAGTATCAAAGACAAAGAACTTTTAAATAAATCTCATCATCCCACCTGCCATATGAACCAATTTCTATGCCAGGTGGCAGATGTTCATGATGGTGCTTAAAATAAGTTAAAATTAAATGGATCTCAAAATTTAATTGTTTTTTAGTGTAAAGGTCTCTCAATTAAAGGATATTTTATTTTATTTTGTTAGTTAGATATCCTATAAGAAGTGACCTGAAAACCCAGAGCTCTTTAACATAAAAGAAATGATAAAGAGATCAGAATCTCAAGCATTAAAAGAGAATCTTCTTTCCTCAATGTAATTTAATATGTAATATCTCATAATCAGACTATCATGACAGAGAACTCTTCATCCTTTCAATATAACACTTAGACAGCACATGTGGAATTTTCTTGATGCATGACATTTTTTATAGGATATAGATCAGACATGTTTTTCTCAGATTTTCTGCAATAAATATATCAGCAGTAAAACACCATATTCAAACATGCCTTTTGAAAATCGAGTATGTATCTGATTATCAATTTTTCAAGTGATATTATCATTTATAAAATACTTAAGTCCTCTTCTAATTAGTGTAATTTCTTATCTGAAGAACTGTAATTTCCACAAGACAGCTTTCACTGTACATTTCTCTTGCTGATGTTTCCAATATAAAGACAAGCTACGTCTTTTTTTAGGCCATCTTGGAGTAGTAAACATGTTGCTATACTTGAAAGTGACCATTCAGATTTAGCCCTTTATGAATCAATGCCACATCACACTTTGTTCTGTGTCTGCTCTGCGTCAGAAGCTGGTATAGAAATTATATGTACATAGCACATACTTTTGTTCCACATGATCTCCCCAGGATAACAACACTGCCTCAGCTGAAGGGATGACAAAGGATTTACGTGTTCTTTGAGCCATCCTCTGCATCAGTTTCCTAAAGTAGTTGTGGGCCTGAGTAAGAACCTCACATAAACCATGCCAATTGAACTGCTGAATGAGAGAGGAATTCCAAGAGCTGGATCACTGGATCATGGCACACATGCATTTCTTTTAACCCTCGAGAACCAAGATCTAGGGGAGAAAGCATTTATCATCTCAGTGTGATGTGGCAGAAAACCCAGGGAAAATAAATTCCTGAGAGGGCAGCAAAAATATCATGGGCTACTTTTACACCCATAGGACAGACCAGACATTTGTTTCTGTTGTTGCAGCTGCAAAGAACTGGTTGAACTGTCCTACACTAAAAACCAGCTCATAAAAAGATTCATTTTCCTAGGAAAGGAAATATGTTTGTATGCTCTTCACTGTGAGATGCCTGCAGCCTTCAGGGGGCCTGGTTTTACTGATCCAAAGGAGATGACCTAGACAACAAAAGCTAATCTACTGCTAAATTTTAAGGAATGAGCCTTTATTCCAAACATAGTTGTGACAAATCTTTATAGATATATATCAGGAATTTGACTATGTAGTGATGATGAGACCACAAATTCTGTGGTACTGAGGTGCTGAAATCATAGTTTTTGCTCTACAAAGGTTATTGAATTTAAGGATTAAAAGTGATTTTACCAGTATCTAAACTAGGTCCAGGATACTGTCAATGGCTGTCATCTCCTCATTAATGCATTTCCTGGATAACTGTCTGAGATGGCATGAAATCAACAATACCTCATGTAGTAAAAATGTATAAATATAAATAATTTATGAACATAACATGAATCTTCTTCTACCATTTTGATGAATACAAAGACAGCACTTTCCGAAAACCAATTAAATCTACTCAATTAGCACAATACCACAGCCAAAAAAGTCAACAAATATTGGTTCATTGCTCATTTAGAACCCAGATTGGAGGGAAAGAAGACAGGCTGTACTGCAGTGAGGGCTTCAAGGTACTACAATAAAGCAGATTTCAAGAAGAGTTAAAAGTCATGACAAGCTAAGACAGTAGACAGAGATAAAGCACAAAGGCATACATGAGACATTTAGCCCGAGATATTTCTATCTTTTCTGCCATGCCATACTGCAAACTGCCCAGTTTGTGTATAACTCTTTTCAAAATTTTGAGTCACTTTTGAGTCACAGGAAGCAATTTTATCACACAACCTGAGACAGACAGGTCTGTGTCCATCTCAATCTCACTCCTACTGTGCTGTTCCTGCTGTCTACATTGTGCAGGAACAACCAGCCTTTCCCTGGTCACAATCAAATCTCCTCAGCAATGCCACAGAAGTACAGAAAACTTGGAGGCTGTTTAGGAGGCTGATCACTGAACTCCACTTGGAAGTTCCAAATATATATAAATTACAAACTCACTATGTGTCTGTGTTCTCATTTGAGACATGACCTTTTGTGTGAAACCCACTAATAGTGAACATATGTCACAGTAGAAAACTCTTTGGCACCAAGTTATTTCAGTGCATCACAGTTAACAAATTGTAATTCCAGCTCCATAGTTCCTCTGTTCATAATAAAGCAAATCTGTCACAGAAAAAAAAATAATCTTTCTTACCCATAAAAAGAGTCATAGTTAAAGCATATAAGATTATCATTATGCAAGCTCATTAGGCGTACACAAGCTATACTTTTCCCTGTACAACTGAAATTCATTGATAAAACAATGAAGTGAACTAACACCCCTCCTAAATAAAGTTTCACCAGTAGCACTGTATGTTAATGGAGCTATTTCATTGTTAATGTGACTGACTGCTTATTGATTCTTGCAGTAATCCAGCAAGGGCTTCAGAGTACAATTTAGTTTGGAGAGCTACGGGTCCAACATCTATGCTCAATTACAACTTTCAGAAGGGTAGATCAATAAAATTTAAATTGCTTATGGTAATCACAACTTCAAATCATTGCGATCAGCATAAGCAATCTGCTGACCTCAGCCAAGCTCCTAAATTGAAACTTGTAATGAGTGGTCATTTAGTTTGGGTCCATTCATATTATTTTGGAGGCAGGTGATGAACAATTAAAGATCAGTCAGCACCTTCCCTACCCAGCAATCCCCTCTGAATTCCCAAAGTACTAATATGTAGTAACCCTAGGGTATAGGCCTTTGCACTTCTTTAATGGGTATTCTGTATGAATAAGCAATTATATTTTCTATTAAACAATTTCAGTGTAATTGAATTAGCAGTTATAATATTGCTCGGGCAAGCAGAAGCTTTCTTAGGGAAAAATTAAGTGATATTGGGTAATTCAAATTAATTTATAAGCCTGAAAAATGTAACCATTAAACAGAATTGTTCACCCTCCCAAAAAAATTACAATTAATGAGCATATTGTTTCAATGCATAAGTTTCCTAACAATTTGCTTTTTGGTCATAATGGCTTTTTTTCCCAGTTCATTATAAAAACCTGTCTATTATAATGAAAATTTCATAAGCTGTTTTCTTTGACAAAGCAGGTTGCAAGTTTAAACAAAGATAGCCTGCAGATTACTTTCACGATAAGGAGTCACCTTAGAATTACATTTTAATAAATCATTGACAATAAATCTTCTGTATTACAGCACTAGGGTTTAGAGAGGGAGGAAAAAAGGCAAATACAGAGAAAACGATCAATGAAAATCCCCTTCTGCCAATATGAGAATAGATTTACCAACACTAAGTAAAGTTTGCTACACACAAAAATAAAAGCTCAAAAAGCTTTAGAAGGGCTTAAAGCAAACAGTAATAAAGTCTGTACACAGATGCAGATTTAATTAACATATTAATTTACTAATATTCACCTTACAGCCTCTTGCAAACGGTCTGTATTCAGGGTAGAAGTCACTGAATATTTAAACAAGCTAACAGACATGATTTGGGAATATTTTTGTTAATAAAGTGCCAAACACATGATTCTGGTTCATGAGATTATTACATATTATTCACAAGCAGTTGGAAAACAGTTGAGCATTTCCATTTGAGATTCAGAAAACGTCACACGGGGCTGAGCACAGACAGTGCTTTGCCTGAAGACGATTTAAACTGCTTTAGTCATCCAAACAGGAAGAACAACTCCTGCACTTTTACTTGGAACAAGAGGTCTTAAGGCCAGGAGCATCTATGCTACATGAAATATTTCTTGCCATATTAACCAACATCAAAAAATACACCTTGTTTATACCCCTTTCTGCACAGCTATGCAGACAAAACTTTCAGTGGCTCATAATCCAGCAGGGATGGAGAGACAAAATCTAAAATAAACTGCCCAGACAAAAGACTTCTGAATGTGTTATGCAACACTTGGATGGTTTTCTGAAGTGAATCTATCAAAAAAAAAAATTGTTCTGATTACAACAAAATCTATCAGTGTCACTCACAAGCTTTTACAACCAGCATATCATGGAAGTAAAAAGCTAGAAAGTGGCAATGTTTAAATTCTTGATTAAGCAGAATCCAGAACAAACTTCATGCCTCTGCCTTGAATATGTGGGGTGGTGCTTCCACAAGACAGGGCTTCTCCCCTCTGCCTGGCCTGTTATTTGGTATGTAATGAAATACTTCTCAAGAATATCAATCTTGAAAAGTACACTGATGTTTTATAGCTGCTCCTGTTTTGCAATACAAATGATATAATTACTTGTTTCTCGCTGGAGGGTGTCCAGTTCTTTTAGTTCATTTTTTAAATGCAAATCTTATTAAGCATTTTATCCTAAAATGTTTCCTGCAAAAAGGGCAGTATGGTCTCAGACAAAGATGGACAACATCCCTCCAAAAATAAATACCAGGCAAGGAATGAAACCTGAATTAAAGCAGCATAACAAAATCTGAATTGATCACTTACTGAAATATGTTAACATGATGTAATGGGCAACTATTAAATCAGATGTACAGTAATATTCAATGAATCACTGCTAGCTAGCCCACAACGAACAAAGGCATAATAAAGAGCTCTGCTCACCAAAAACCACAACTTTTATAATAGCTCTGAAATGTTCTGTTTATATAGTATAACAAATTTCTCACCACCTACAGCTTCCCATTTGTTACTGTGGACAGACTGAAAACTTTCTTACAGTGGAGAGCAAAGCATTAACTCATTCCTGTGAGTAACTGCTCACTCCTTTGGGCTCACTAAGGACACCCTAATCTTGAGCTGGAGACCACAACCACTCAGAAATTCCTGGCAGCGTCTGAGATTGAAATTAGATCCTCCTGCCCCAAAAGCACAAGCCCTTACTATTCACCTTAAAGCAGATTGGGCACGAGTTGTGCCCTATGAGACATGACAAATGACTGAACAGTTCTGCTTCCATCCATTAGAGGTCAGTGGTATTTGTAAGCCAGCCAACTCATTACAGAGCTGCAGAAAAGGGATTAATTAGTGTCCTAGCTTAGCTTCAATTATGGAACAATCCATATTCAAATTGTCTATTGAATATGGTGCCCACTCTATGAGAATTCTGGAAAATGTGAAGAAAATGATGGCATTGCATTGAGGGGGGGAAAAAAAAGCCCCTGCAGTTCAATGACATTGACAATGTAATGACATTCATCCTCTGTGCCTCACACACTTTCAGGACAGCAGGATGACAATGTTCTCTCCAGCTCCTCTGCTGGGAGAGGTACATGAATCCCTTTGTGGAAGAGAATTGGGCCACTGCTGCCCTGCTTTTTCCAGAAGCAATCCTGGAAATGTTGAAAGGAGAAATTCTGTTCTCCCCTATTTCTCCTACCATGGGGACTAGCACAGCAACAAATGAGATATGAATAGGTAATACAAGATTCCTGTGTGACCAAGTCTGTCCAAAATTCTGTTCTAAAAGGCAGAATTTTTAGCCTGTATAACTAGCTCATAAATTGGCCTGTGATTATCTGGGGCTCACTGTCAACACACTAAGATTCCTTACCTGCAAATTTTCCTTGATTTTTTAAGTCCTTTAGAGACCACAGATGTCTATTTCTTCCAATAATTAGTAGATTCAAATATTTGAAGCCAAAATATGTAGGAAAGGCATAAATAACACACATCCTTTCCCAAAGTAGATCTTTAAGACATTTTAATGCATAAAAGCAATATGACATTTTAAAAGTTTGTGAATTTCTTGAAAGAAAGCTGCAAAACTGCCCTGACAAATCCTCAATCCGTTTATTCAGAGGGAAAATACAACATTTATACTTGAAAAACAAGAGCAGAAATTAGCAATTCCCTGTGTGAACAGAGTGGAGAAACCAGTGGAATATCCAAAGCTAGGTTGTGATCCAAGTTGTGTAGCTGTGTATCTGGGATAGACTGATTTCAATAATTATTTCAGTTTTTTTGTAAAGAAAATTTTGATGAGAGCTTTAGGCTTCCTATCACCATTGTGCCCACACAGGATCATTTTCCATGAAATTTTTTATTTATTTGCTTCATTGTACTTTTTCACTTGTCAGAAATCCTGCAGTAACATCAGCTTAACAAAATTCTTGGAGCAATTGCCTATTGGTTGAAAGCCCTAGGTCAGAACTAAAACCAGTGCTCCTAAACCACGTCTTAATCAGCCAAGGACAGTGTCATATAGTGCAAAAAATAATTTATTGTCTTTAGGGGATATCTAAGAGCAAAGGATGCACCTTGTGAGCTTGGCACTATTGCAAAAATAAATATGCAATAGGATTGGCAGCTTATTAGAAAGTCTTGGGGGTTTAATTAGTATGTCAGAAGAATGTGGGTCTATTGACATTGTATTCTATTATCCTCTACAGGTGGAAGAACATGAAGGGACAGAATTTGGCCCTCCTGTAAGGCTTAACCCTGAATTAGGTTTTTACTCACAGCATGAATGAGCTGACCCACAATATCTGTGAATTTGAATGCTCTAGCCCTGTGCAAAACTCAGAAAATTATTATTTGTCTTAAAATTCCCTCTCTGAAATACAAACATTGTCTCACTACTTTACATTTTGTTACTGGACAAATATGCTCCAAACCAGAATGAACAGGCTCAGCTGAAAAAAATAATTCTTTTAAAAATTGATTTAATGGCTTAGCCTTAGATTCCTTCTCATTAAAGATCTCTTCATTTCAGCAAAAACTTATGGATAATACAGGAGATGGCCAACAAAGAACAGCCAACTCGTTGCCATAGAAGAGGAACTCTTCTAAACACACTTCATTGCCTGCTAAATCCCCTCCTTTATTCACCTGCTCCCATGACATTGCAGTACTTCATGTCCTACATTAAGACATCTTGGAGTCATCTGCATAATTAACAAAAAATTAAAAGGGGAGCGGCGCATGATGTGCTCTTAGTTATAGAAAATAACTTGAGAGAGCTGAAAAAACTGAGAAAAAAAAATCCATGCTGTGCCTTTTTTTTTTTTTTTTTTTTTTTCCCTTGAAAGAAGCATGATATTGAAAATATCAGGGATCTTTGGGTCATGAGAGTTTTCTCTGGACAGAGACCAGATTTCAGCCTCAGGACATCTGATAGCCCATACTTGCTCTATTAAAAACTACCCCATGAACAAACCACCATCCTAAGAGTTAGCTGAAAGTATCCTCGAACTTTTCACCCTTTTTGTACTCACAAAGCAATCTAAACCCAGCACATTAAGAGAGACATCAAAGAGTCCCCACTGTTTTTTGTAGGTGCAACTTCTGAGTCTCTCCCTTCCTACTTTACAGATAAGCCATGCAAAGACTTCACTCTGGCCTTTTGCCCCGTAAAGAGTTTTTACTGAAATGTGTGTTGCAGTAGAAAGATAAATAGTCAGAGTTACAGAAATCAATACAGCAAAATTCAATAAATAACAACAAACATCTACTGGACAAGACCTAAACTTTCACTGTGAAAGAAGTTGTTTTACTTTACTTGTACAATATAGACACTTCTGAGCATTCGTATTCTTAAAGGATATAACATTTGATTTTAAAGACTAGGGCAAAACGTGAGATATATGTTCCATCGCCATCACTGTTTAAGAGACCTTTGAAACCAGAACCAGAAACTCAAATGATATTAAACTCCATCACACGTATAAATTTAGATCTCAAATTCACTTTAAACTATGGATGCAAGATACAAAATACAGATCCAGATCTCATTAGCCTTAAGGTCTGCAGCTATCTGAATCTGACATTTTGACTTGGAGCCATTTCTGCTAGGAATCAGAAAAAAATTCTCATTTTCCATTTAGTCATTCCCAGCATGTTTTGCTTACGATTTTTTTTTCACTCTGTCCCTGCACTAAGAAGCCATTGAACCATCTGTAGTATTCAGATAATAATTTCCTTAGCTATAACTATATAATTCCACTAATGAGAGCTACTTGAGAGTCTGCTATCATCCATTTCCAAAGATGTTATTATAGTTTGATCTTTTGCATATGCAGGCATCACTCCACCTTATAGATGTGGCTAAATGGATAAGAAACCACTTTTTAAAGAAACACCGTGCTGGAGCAATGTACATATTGCAAATGCAAATGGCATAACTAACGAGAAATATCATTTTAGAGAATCTGAAACTGTTTAACAGAGAGAAAGGATTCAGACAGAAGTTTTGGCTGTAAGAAAATAATTTTAAAATAGCCTGGGAAAATGAAAAAAATATTTTGTTTAAAATATCTTAACCTATACTTCACAAATTGAATTTTCACTTTAACATCCACCAACTTTTAATATTTATTATAAAAAATTTAAGGAGGTAAATTTTATTTTAAAAGAGAAGTTACAGTTACATGTCTCTTTAATTTTTTTGTTTATAGTAGGAAAGCTCAAATAGAATTTTCTTTGTTAATATACCATCATTTATTTCCAGTTTTCAACTGACATTGTGAACAAAAAGAACACCTTTACTACCCAAAAAAGGTAGCATTACTAATCACAGCAACAAATCAGGTCCTCCAAAGGGCCTGATCTTATATTTAGTTTATTGAGGTCCCTAAGAATTTAATATGATCTTGATGCCTTAAGTTTTAGCTTCCATATTTTTTTAGATTTTTGTGCTGCCTAGGTGTGTAGCTGAGCTTCATATTAAGTGTTAGTAGGTTCTCTTCACAGGGTAGGTAAACAAAACAATCCTTTTCCAGCTTGAGCCCAAGGAAAACTGCTTACCAGCTTCAGGCCAAAAAGTATATAAATCACAGGGAACAGAAGAAGAGCAAAAAAGAAGGATGGGACTTCATAATCTAAAGCTGGAATTGGACAATGAATCCAAGGTGCAAATGGAGCAGAACTGATCCCAGTGAGAGCCCCCGTGAGCGCTCGTGCATTTTGGGACCATTTTGGTTCATCTTGGGTGCAGCCCTGGCTGGGCTCTTGTGCTGCCCAAGGTGGATCCATGGAGGAGATCCTTTTAATAAATCCCTGCTTTATTCTTTAGCTCTGTCTAGTTTCTGTTCGAGGTTCAGCCTCTCAAGGCATCAATCTCAGGCCACAAGATCAAGACAGTTTTCCAGGTGGTAGCTGGACAATCTTCCAACATTGCTTCTCATGGTGTTTTTTTCAGGGTTTGCACAGTGCTCCCTCTGCAGAAACAAGACAATACAAGAATCTGCTTTGCAGCCTTCGTGGAAGGGTCCTCATGTTAGCACTCTACATGGAGTTCATGCTCAACAGCTTCAGAAATAAAAATTATATGCTCCACATAAGAGACTCCTGATAACTCTCCACAACATGACCTGAGCGTGCCCTTTATGAGCACACAGCCTCAGTTGCCATAACAGCCTCTCCATTCATGGCTGAAATCCTCCAGCATAGAAGTGCCTTCTTAAATGGAGAGAAGAGTTTGAAAATGCATTCCTCAGTGTGCTGATGAAAAATGAATATGAGAATAAAGGAATTCTTGTTCTTTCCTTGTGAACAAGACGCAAAAATCCTTGCAAAAATCAATCCGTGCCATTCTGGAATAGTACCACTAATGAAATTACCATAATCAAGAATTGCAAAGGCATTGATTACAAAACACTAAACTAATAACAGCCTTGAATGAGATCCTGACGTCACTGACGACTTACAGAATCTGGCCAGGACTTCTCTCTCTATCATCAAATAATCCCCCTGAAAAGCTAAACTTGACAACTATAAGCAGATGATAAATCCAAGGTCATGGTTCTGAATGACACACTGGCCCCCAATAATATTAAAATGCTGTTCTTTCCAGACCCTAAGTGAACTTGTCTTGCTAGTTAAGATACAAAAGATCATCCCAGTATACTTCAGGCCAGATCTTCTACCCTCTACCTGCAACCAGCATGAAGCATAAACGTGGTAGCTCTCATTGTCTTACCAGAAACAGCCCTAATCACAGTTTTGTGATAGATCCAGACCAAATCTTTATGGATAGACAACTCAAAGATGCACACAGGGATGAAGCTGGAACTGTGACTTCATTGACTTTGCTTAGATGATGTATGATGCTAAATTTAAAAACCAAAATATTGAATTGGATTTTGTCCAAATCACCCTGCACTGGGTTTGTAGGACAAAGTGTAGTTGAGGGGCTACAGGGGTGTTTTTTTGAGAAGCTGCCAGAAGCTTCATCCATATCCAGCAGCGCCAATGCCAGATGACTCCAAGACAGACCCACCCTGGCCAAGGCTGAGCCCAGCAGTGACAGTGACAGCACCTCTGGGCTAGCAGATTTCAGAAGAGGGGAAAAACCCCACACAACAGCAAATGTACCTGGAGGGATGAGTGAGAACAGGTGAGAGCAACAACTCCTCAGAGAGCCAGCCCAGTGAGGAAGCAGAGGCAGGGTGCTGGAGCAGAGATCCCTTTGCAGCCTTTGGTGCAAACCATGGAAAGCCACAGGGGTGGAGAGATGCACCCACAGCCCACGGTGGGTGCTGGAGCAGGTGGATGCCCAAAGGAGGCTGTGACCCTGTGGCAAGGCTGTGCTGGAGGAGCAGGGTCCTGGCAGGACCTATGACCCCATGGAGAGGAGCTGGAGCAGGTTTGCTGGCCCAGTGTGTGACCCTGTACAGGACATGCCGGACCAGTCTGTTCCTCAAGGACTGCATCCCATGGGAGGGACCTGTGCTGGAGATGGGCAGAATGTGAGGAGTCACCCCTCTGAGGAAGAAGGAGCAGCAAAGATGATGTGTGGTGAACTGACCAGAGGCCCCACTCCCTGTTCTGCTATGCCACTGTCAGGGAGGAGGTAGAGGAAGTTTGTTTTTGTACACATCTCCTAGATTTCACCTGTCAGGTGCCTGAGAGCTTAAATTGTACAGTGTCTGTAAGTGTGCATGTAATCAAAGATGCAATGTGCCCAGAACACTTAAAAACTTCGTAGATTCAACATGTTTCACCGTTATCGGAAATTTCAGAGGTCCAAAATATCTAACTTGGCATTCCTGTACTTTTTATCATTTTTCATTTTGTGAAGCTATAGTGATTAGCACAGCTGAGGCCCCACATCTCGGGGCCATATGGTAAGAGCTGTAGCCCAGTTACCCTGATTTAAAGCCAATCCACACCAATGAATGTGGATTTACTTGAAGGACCAGGACTGGATTAGGCAAAGCAAACAAAATGGAGTACGTAATTAAGAGAAGGATGTATTAAATGAGACGCTACAGGTATTTTCCATCTCCAACAGCTAAGACTCACTCCCTTTTTCCCCCCAGTAAGATCTGAGGTGATGAAAAAAAATCTCCCAAGACCTCCCTCTTTCACTAATGTCCAAAATGATCTTTGTTTGCGTAGAAACAACGTAGAAAGATATAAAAATAGGTTTAAATTAGCATATTGCCAAATTGGTCTACTGTAACAAGTGCTTTGAAGTCTGGCATGCTGACTGATTCCCCACAGGAAGTTGAGTACTCTGAAAACAATTAAGAACAAAAAAGGGGCGGGGGGAGGAGAGAGGGAGCAGGCAAGTACAGTAGTTAAATTAAGCAAAGTGAGCCTTGGAATAGTCAAGGGACTAAACAAGCCATCGAATTACTTAATAACAGCTCTTCTTTAGCAGTGGAGATAGAAAACACCGAGTGGATTTTTAGAAGCAGACACATTAAGGTTTGAAAAAGCAGAATGACAGAAGTTTAAATTAAATAAATGAAAATTACTTCAGTATATAATAGAAGGTAATAAGGCACCAAAACTGCCAGTAGTTTAGTAGCTAATCCTGTGCTCTAAAATTGATCCTAATGTAAAAGCATTGTGCAATTTAAAAATAATGAACATAATAATCCCTGCCATTTTACATAATAAATAAATCTTAACTATGTTTCCCGTTTGTATAAAGCCTTGTGAAACGATGGTTTTCAATGCTAAAAAAATCCAAATGTTTGTTTCACAAGGATATTATAGTGATGCAGTGAAATATGTTTTGAGGGAGAAGGTTAAAATATATTTTACAGGCAGTACTGAGTAAACATAACTATATCTGAGAAACCACACATGCCACAAAGAGACAGACCTCTCAGATTTTACTGTAAACATTTTACACTGTGGAATACCTTCTCTATAGCATTTTGTCTACACTGAAATGCACAATCACCTACTGAAAGGTGGTTTCTGTTATTCGTATCATTAATGTTATGGAAGCGTGCAGGGCAATTGCTGTATAATCAGGAATATTACCCCAAAACCCTGGGATTTTTTAAAAACTTTGGCAACTAACTGTTGATAACAAGACTTCAGGAATTAATGCCGATGGAAGTGTGAAGACCCTGCCCTTGGAGACGTTCAAGGCTGGGCTGGACGAGGCCCTGAGCTGGCTCACACAATTCCTGCTTTGCTGCCTGGCAGCTCAGTGTGGGAGAACTCCAAGCACTGGGCTTGTAGGACAAGGCAGGAGACCCATGCTGACCTCAACAGCCCCAAGAATCACCTTTATTGTACAGTAACTGCTCCTAAGAATGCGCTATCATGGATGCTGCTATAGAAGATCAGCAAGCATTATCCTGTGAGAATAGCAGCTTTGAGGAAATCCAGCTGCCTTGAATACTGATTCATGGTACTGCACTCCCAAATTCAGTAACCAAGGGAAAGCTGGAGAGCTTGACACCGACATTCACACTTCTGGCCAGAGGAACGCGGATCAGAAAGAATAACTGGAAGTGGGAGAGCTACAGAGCTCTCTCAGAAGGGATTCTTGCACAAACCTAACCATATTTCAGTTCCTCTTTGGACCCTGTAATCCCTACATAGACTTGAAAACAGCAATATTATAAAGTGAAAGAAAAATAAGTAGTTATTATTAAACTTCTCTTTAAGTAAAACAGTCCAGAAAAGCTAAGTGAAAGGGAACCCTATTTAAGGTGAGACTGGAAAAGATTGTGGAGATGAAATTTTGTCTTATGGATGAGACTCCATTCAAATGTTTTTTGGTTCCCTATATGTCACGAATCTTCTTCATTTTGAAAAGCAATTTTGAAAAGCATTATTCAAGTTTCACATCTTACCTCAAGATTTCCTGGTCATCTTGGGACATTTTTGTCAAGTTCTCAGGGTTTTGTCACAGACAGTCACCAGGTGAGGAGAAAGGAGCAGGATGTGAACTGTGGTTCTGGGAGATTTGGGGGAGGAGGGCTGAGAACCAAGTATCCTCAGACCTGCACTACTCAGCTCAAAAGCCACCACATTAATATGACCATGTCCCCTTCAAGCTTAAAAATCAACTCAGCTGGAACTTAGACAGAATGAGCCATCAGCATTTGCTACCATTCATTTTATTGACTGCTCTCACCTTTTTGTTACTTCCTCCTCTTTTTTAATATTATGTATGTTTCTTTTATATTATGCATTATTCTTTTATATTATTTATTAATATTACAGTACCACCTATAGCAACAAATTAAAATTGCAGCTTCCACCAGAAACATGATCCTGTTACAGAAGGTTCTGTACCAATCTCACTGTTAATAAGACACAGTCACTTGCTCAAAACTCCCAAAAAGAAGGTGACAGAAACAAAATCAAAGCAAAAAGAAGTGGCCCAGATTTTGTCACACAAGAAAAGTAGAAAAAATTTCCCAAATCCAAGGTATCACATTGCTTTACATCTTCTTTGGCACTTTGCCTTTATGTCTCTTCTTATCTTGCAGCTGAACATTTATTCTTGTTTGTGAGTGTGTGTGATATACAACTCAGCCATGTAAACAGGCAATTTCAGGAGTTAGCATTTGTTTAAGCATTAATTATATTATTGATAGAAGTTTGGAGACTGGAAACAGAAGCACAGAGTTGTTACCTGACTTGGTCAAAAATAAAATTTGGACAGAATACAGGTCTTCTGGTGCTGCAATTATAAAACTCTGAGGTTTTAGCAGAAGCAAGTAACTGCTACTCTTGGTCAGAGCTGCCTGTAACCCGATTCTCACAGCATCAATGTCCTGCTAATAAAACCTATCTGCCAGCATTTGGTACCTCCCCAATATGACCACAAAAAACAGCTCCAAAGCAGGCCAAATGATCCTTCATGCCTGCAAAGGAGATTCAAGAACTCACTGGGTAAAATTTCTTCATTCACTAAAGTCAGTTATTGTCCTGCCGGGGGCGGGGGGGGGAAATCAAACAAGTTTCACTTTGCATGCATTCCTGGTCAGCACTAAACATTTTTCTAGGTAGCAAGCATAATATAGGAGATTTTAAATGTTTTCTTTGAAAGTAGAAAAATATATCTTTTAATCAGTCAGGCGTTAACTGTGAGAATTAAAAATATCTGTTCCATATGTTCAAGTCCCAAGTAAAGTAATATTAAGTATGTAGAAGAAAGTTCAGGTAGGAAGAGCAAATGATTAAAATAAAAGTCCCTTGGGTCAAAATGCGAGCACAGTGGACATAGATAAAATACCAGGGAAAGCAGATGAAATACAAACAGGATGTGCTGTGGTGTCCAAATGAGACACATTACTAAAAAAATGTATTGCATCATTAACCACTCCATCAACTGCCTCTGCCAGGGCTGCAGTGGACTTTGTGTTGCCCACACCTTGGAGAATATCAGAATCTCAGATCACTCTCTGGTATGTTTGCTAGTCTCACTTTAATACTTCAAGTTTCATCATGAATTTTCTCTCTCTGTTTTGAAGAGACACAGCAGTTAAATTAGCAGTTGAAAAATTATTTCAGCTGTATCACAGTGCTCTGTGTATGACTGAGTAGTTGCTATCTTCTGCATTGACATCCTTGGTCTTCAGAGGGTGTGATATGCTCTATCCACAGGTTGTATTCCAAAATCCATCCTTTGTAAAAATATTTAAATGTCATGTTTTACAAAATAAAATATTTTGGTTTCTCAAAACAGATGAATTTAATAACTTTCTTTAAAAAAATTGTTTCAAAAACTATGTTTTAAAATATTTCTTCAGATCTAACAAACTGTATTCAGTTTCTAAAATTACTGTTTTTAGAGGTTGCCATAAGATCCACTCAGTTTGTCTGCCCTGCAGCTGAGTTCATTCCATGCAAATTTTCAGACAAAATTTTTAACAACAGAAATAGCTAAACATTATTCCCACGTTGTGAAATACACAAAGCAAATGTGGATTATTTACTTTGTGTGCCTTGGGTTTGGTCACATCTACTCTTTCCTTTCCACGTCACTGAAGTTGTTTGCTTTCACACACGCACAGAAAAAAAGCCACCTACAAGAAGGCGGAAAACACGATACTCTTGATTGCAATCCCACAGAAACTGGTGAAAGGACCTGGGGACGTGTCCTCTTAGCCTGTTTGTTTTTAATTGACCAGATTTCAAGTTGACAGTGGCCCTTTTAGCAGCGCACAGAACAAAAACAGCACCACATGGCCAGCAGGGTCTATTTTAAAGTGGTGCTCTCTCATGTCCCCTGCTGAGGATTGCACCATATGAGCCATCAGTAATGCCAAGTCAAAGGCCAAGCATCAATAAAGCTCTTGCTGGGATCAAGAATATGTAAACAATGGAGCAGCCACTTCTAGGAGTGGCTACAGCAGAGGTAAAGCTGAAGTTAGGTGGCATCTAGCCTTTTTTCTCTGAAATTTTACAAAATACAATATTTTCTTTGGACAGTGCTGCTGGCAGTAAATATTTCAGCACAGGCTGTATTAGTTAAATGAATAGAACATGATAGAGACTATTTGTCTGGGTACAAAGCCTGTGAAAGTCTGTGGGAACAGTTCTGCTCAATTCACTGGTTGCTGAATTAGGTCTGTAGTCAATATGTTGCTTCCAGATTTCACAGCAATGAGAACTGGATAATTTACATACAGTGTCCTCTCTCATTAAACACACTCATAAAAGTACACTTGTATTTAGTGCACTTGAACACATCAGGACTAACCTGAAGTTAAATATTCCTACAATGGAAGTTCACTGAGAGCAGGCTGTTATTTCAGAAGGAAAAGACCTATAGAATTTCACAGGGATTGCTGCTTTACTCGGTCCTTCTTCCATTCCTGCTATAGGATGGATTAAGACTCCTGTGGGAAGGATTTACTTATGTACATCCTGGAAGAGTTTCCCTAAATCCTGTTAGCTTGTTTTGGAGGTTAGGGTGCATAAGCCATGCACCTACGAGACTTAACTGGACAAACTAAAGAAATAATATAAACCCTCTTGCAAGGACATTACTTCCCTGACCTTAACCAACTCTTTGTTGCCATCTGTCCCTGTACATGACTCATCCCATTCTGCCACATTACCATTGACAAGGACACATAAAGCCACAAAGGGAGTTGATGGGCATTCACTCCAGAGCATTAGCTACCTTGCTCCATGCTCCTGAGATCTAACTGTGCCTTTTGACAGCTTTCCAAGCACATTTCCCCATTTCTAGAATGAAACTGAACCTTTGCACTTTATTATTATTATTATTATTGTTCTCTTTCAGCAAAAAGGTAATTGGGCATGAAAAGTTCAAATCCATTAAATAAAAACTCAATTTAAAATATTTTCCATCCACCAAGCAAGTTCCTATTCATTATGCTGACACTCTGTACTATGTACTCCACCTCTGTGCCAAGTGGATCACTCAAAGATGCCCCCCACCACTTCCCTGGCATTTTGTGTGACAAGTAAATCTGCTGTGCACACATTGCTTTATAGAGCATCCTAGGCTGTTTTTTTTTTTCAAATACAGGCAACATTTTTTACAGCACCTTTAAATTCCCAAGTCAAATTTTGTAACTATCAAGGTAATTTGAAGTAAACTATTTTTGCTGAGTCTCTCCTCTGGATATTGTGGCAGACAGACACAGCTTCTGGGCTTTATTTCTGCTTCTTTACTCACTTCAAGTTTTTGAACAGCCTCAGTCCCATTCAGTTTACTGCTAAATACAATTTGTAAAATGTGTTTACACAACACAATAACAATAGCAGGCAATTAAAATAAAAATTGCATCATCCTCTAGGAACCTCCGTAGAAGAATTCAGATGTTGCAGTTACCTGGTGACTTGTTAATTTAGAAAAGCTAAACAATACAAAACATTCTAATGTTTCAGCCACGGGTTACATATTCTGTTTTCACAAAGGTCACTTTTTCCATAAAGTTTTTTTAGTACAAGTTTACTGTACAGAGACACTCTTTTGTCTTAATATCTATTACAAATGTCTTCTTTAAATCTAGCAAAATATTTTCTCCTTACAACTTAATCTGCCAGAGATGCAGAGCACAGCTACTTTATTCTTCACAGGTCGAGTCCTGAAATCTAATAAAAAAGCCAAAGAGGGACATCTAGTGGTACCACGGACAAAATTAAGAATGAGAAGAGGAAGGAAAAACCTACTGCCATGCCCATGAATCTGAGATAACTGCTGGTTTCTCATCGGGAATGAGGAAAGCTTGAAGGGAAGACTGAAATAACAGAAAGGAAAAATCTGGCTATTTTATTCTTTTCTAACACATGGCCATGTACATTGGGAATAACTGTGAGTCTGATTTGTTTGAAGAATGTTGGATTCCTCTAAATGAACTGAATGTAAATGAAAGTGCCATACTGAAACCCAGATTCAAATAAGGAAACTGTAGCCTGGCTTTCACTTGCAAAATAATCCTCAGGAAAAAAAAAAAAAGAGGACATGCAGAAGTAATTTAATTTACCTTGAAAGTAGAAAGTACGTACATCAAACTCCACCCAAGGGCTGAGCATTAAAATAAATTCCAGTTTGGCAAAACTTCTGAACGCTCACTCAATGAGCAAATGATAAAATTTAGTGTTTGTCACTTATATTAGCAGTGAATATGTCATTATAATCACCACAGAGCAAAGTTAGTGGGATAAGTCATCTGTCAGCTATCGAGGCAGAGCAGCAGCACTGGAACCCTCTCCCACCTGAAGACAAGGAGAGATCAAGAGCAAACTCCAAATTGCTGGAGACACAACAAAACCCCATGAGTTACATGGTCCCAACTAACTTTAGTACCAGAGTGTTCACAACAAATTGACTCTTGTGAAAACACCCTTCAAGAGTACAGAAGGAACTCTCACATGACAAGCATGGGAGTTGCCAGCCCTGCTCTCTGAGAATTGCAGCCTGTGAGATGGAGCACTCCTGGTTTGATGTGAAAATATCATAGTAAACAACTTTCCACTGTATAGTTGCCAGTATTAAATAAATGAGGCAGTCATGCACACTTAGAACATAACTGCAGGCTCTTTAAGGAAAATTGAGGTTTTAGTGTCACGTTCTATCAGAAGAAGAAGCAGATTAAGTTCTACCTTTATAGCAATTATTTAGGTCTCTTACATACATAGAGATTAAGAATTTTAAATCTATCTTGAGTACTTCTGTGGCAATTCCACATGCAGTAATCCCTACAGCTCCTACAGTGAGGGTTAAAGAGATGAAGCTCAGAAATTCTTCCAAGAAATGTGGGAGAACCTCCAGAGCTGACACCTTTCTGCTCAGCTCCCAAACTCACCTTCTGAAGGTCCTTTCTGGTTTCTATGAAAGCATTGTAGTGAAAAGGAATTGTTTCATGTAAATTTGAAAGCAAGTGCCATGTAAGACTTTCCAGGCAAAAAGAAAATAATCATCCTCTCCTTGATGTCATTTTGGGGCAGTTTTTTAGTCACACAATGTCAGGAGCTATCTCCCACTGCAGTGGTCTGTGCACCACAGGTGCCTTAAGGCAACTGATTAAACAGAATTAGCTACACATGGGTCTTCTCCATCCTGATATGAGCTATTTATAATCCTCTTTGAAGATATTTAATGACTGGATACACAAAGAAAAACATTCTTAAAAATGAATTTCTTTTAAAGAGATAGTAAAGCAATTTTATAAAGCAGATACCCGCCTGTCTTACCACACTTCATCTACCAGTCTTCATCCACTTTGTTCCTCAATGCTGTTCAAAGCTATCATTTCATTCCTTTCAGTTCTCGCTTTTCCTTTTTCTCCTCATTTTTTCCACAGGACTGACACTACCTTCTGAATTATTCCCCCTTACTGGACAAGCAGTACGCATGAGACAGTCTTCTTTTTGTCTCTTTTTTACACATATGCAAATAAAAAAAAAAAAAAAGAATGATGCTGTCAGTGGTAATGCACACCCAGGGCCTACCAGCAAAGAGTAAAGGCTTTTACACCTGGTAAAAGCATTCAGTTGTGGAGATTATATGGTCACTCCCAAATTGGAGCAGAGTGCTTTGTAGGAGGAAAATCCATTATTAAAATATTTCATATTCCACCTTCACTGCAATAATGTAATGAGAACTGCCTTGATTTAAAAAAAAAAAAAAAAACCAAACAAAAACACAAACAAACAAACAAAACCCCCCCCAAAAAAACCCCACAAAAACAACAACAAACAAAACCAATCTATGGTATGTTTAAAGCCTAATTTTAGTGTACATATACACCAGAGAGTACCAATGTGACAGAAAAGAGTGAATCAATGCCTGTTTTCCAAAGCCTCTGAATGAGGATCACACACCTTTCTGGAAGTCATGCTGTGACTGAACTAACCTCAGCAGAAGGGCAGCCATTCCATGACTTCTTTTCCACTAGAGGTCAGGCTGAAGGAGCTAATGATCTATTTTAGCCTTCAGAATCTATGAGTGGGAGTCGCTGACCAAGATTTGGAAGCCTGACTATCACTTGAAGTGAATCACAAAGAGGTATTAGATTTCTAAGTGTCCAACAGCCAGAGATATTTAGTCATGAGAGTATTTTAACACATCAATACAACCTTTTAGAGAACACTTGGTGCCATCTCAGTTGGCAGGACAACATCTGGAAAAGAGAAAAGTTCTTCTTAATTTTCAACCTTGAAATGAAAACTCCATTAGCTTGAATAATGACAGACAACACTTTAAAAACAGTATTCTAAAAGTTTTGCTTTTTCCTTTTTGCTCTTAGAAAAGATACACATTAGAAGCATTTTCCTTGAAAAATCTAGATTGAATTTGTTTCTGTAAATAACTACGAATAGACACAGCTAAGCAATAATCGGCTTCAGGTAAATAGAATTTTTCCAAACCCTAAAGTGATTTGAGTTAAGAGCCCAGGCTTTTCTTCTTCTGTATTTTGATGACAAGCAATTCTATCACTTACAGAAGCATTGACCTAGCTTCTTGAAATAAATACCTTGAAGGCGGTGAAGCTCAGACACACACTCGTTTCTGAAAATTCCAGGAAATGTTTAATGTATCATTTATAGTTTTAAACACATTCTTCGTTGTGACAGGACAAAAAGTCATGATCAAACAGCAAGTCCTAGCTCAGAGATCTTCACCAGTCATCATCTCTCCCAACAATTCAGTGCATGTGTCTGTCTGCAGCCAGGAAAACCAGCATAAAGTAATTTTGCCCAAAGGCTTTTAAGCAGTTACCCACACAAACAAAAACTAAACTGAGGAATTGCTCAGATTTACACTTCTGAAAACAAAGCAGCACATGAAATTCCCTCAGAGATGAACTCAGCTAACCAGGTTATGTCAGCTGGCATTTTGAGCTGCTTCATGGTCAACTGTTAAGAGCCACTTCAAAGACACACAATGTACTTGGGAGAACACAAAATGCCAGGAATCATGAGAAGAGAAACCCTGTAGTTTCTCCAGTTGTCCAAGACTGGTGGTGAAAATAAGGGGCATAATAAACAAAAGTGAAGCATAGAAGCTAACAGTTTGAACTCTTTTTCTATGGCTCCCATGGAGCAGCCCTTTCTGTACGTTCACCAGGTGAAAGGGAACCCACCTACTGATAACAGCCAGTTGTTGCATCAGTTACAGGTTACTTCATTTCATGATTTTGCAAGAGGGCCTCATAATAGCAGTCTGAAATCCACGTGCACGTTTTAAAAGGTGAAAATTCTGTTTAGCTGAGTAATAAATTCGACTAACGCAACCTTCCTCCTTTGTTAGCTCTCTTGAAATATGCCAACCTATCAAAATTTACAGCTGTACAACAGGCACAGTGCACCTCTACAGGGCAGGGAGCAGAGAAATGCAAGAGCTGTGTGACAAGGACCACTCCAAGAGAGTTTATGCGGAGCTGGCAGTCAGCTTTTGACGGAATCTGGTAAGGCACATTTCCCAGATTGAGCACGTACCCCGCCCAGATGCACAGATGGTATTTGTGGGAGCAAAGGAAAATAAAATATAGGTTTAAAATAAATGCAAGAGAAACACAGAATAATATTGAATCACTCTAGGTATTTCTAAGGGTTTCCAGTAATCTTTTCTACTTCTCAGAACATACGAGTGTATGTTCTGGGCTTTGCAACCACTGAGCAAATGGAAGGGATTTAAAACCAGTTTTGTTTCAAATATAAGATCACAAAATTAAAGACAGTCTCCAGGAATGTGATTTCTGTACAGAAGCTCGATGCAAAAGGAGCTGAAAATGCTGCTCCTGCATATGCCTGGCATTGACAACCAAGCTTGTCTGAAGAGCCTTTTCAGTGCTGAAGGAGAGGACTCTCTCTGCTGCTGAATTTCAAACGGGGCCCTCTGCACGGTGGCCACATTCCCTTTGTTTGAAATGGATGCAATGACACACAGCTGGGAGGAAGAGACAAGCTACAAAATAGTGAGGAAATAAGAGTTTTAGATGCTGTTAGCATGATATAAGGAAGCCAGAGGAGCTGCAGATTGATGAGAGCTGGCAGACTGTGACCATGACTGGTTTGGGACACAGCTCCAGGCTGCAGTCTCGCTCCTTCACCCTCCAGCTGATCCTTCGCAAACCAGAAGAGCTGGTGGTGGCCTCTGTTACAATGATACCATCCGAGGTGGCTGCTCTCAAGATCCCATAAAACCTAGCAGAGAAAGAAGGAACAGGAGGAAAACAGCACAGGTTGGAAGGGGTAGAGAAAGGTGTGAGAACACAAAAGCCCATGCTTCCTGTTGGAGCTCTGCTAACCCAGAGCTGCTGATGTGTGCTTACTCTGCCATGTCAGCAGTTGAAACTCCCAACTGTTCAATTTTTAATCCTCTCCTCTCATCCTACTTCTAGAGGATCCAGCTCTGTTATTTTACTCATTAGTTAAATTTAACTTTGGTAAATCAGCGTTAACTTCTTGATTCCAAGTTCCAGCCTCTTTTCTTTGGTAGACATGATTGAACACTACTCAAATTGCAACAAAAATCCTTTCTTCGGATTAAACCAGTCTCTCTGGATTCTTCCCCATTCCTCCTGCCACCCTTCTGAGTTGCAGCCTAGCTCAACACTGCACCAACTTCCACCTCACAACTGTGGGTAGGTTAAGAAAGCCCTCCAGTGTTATTTCTTGCAGTACTACAACTACTGCACCCATGCAAAAAGCAGAAGAAAATCTCTGATATGTGGAAGCAGCACTGAGAACTCTCCATCTCCTCCCAGGGCCATCCCTTAGGGGCACAGCTTCTGGGATAGGAAAGGAAACCAAACGTGTTGTGCCCTGACTTCTGCCATTTACAACTTCTCAATGACCAGTAGATTGCATATAAAGACCGTTCTGAGTCACTTGGAATCTCCTGCTATTATTTAAGCCAGAACTACTAAAGAACCCCAAAATAACCAACCGAACAAAAAGAAGCCGAGGAAAAGTCTCTTTAAAGAATGTATTTCAAATTAACACATCACAGAAAGATGTAAGCAAAGAGCAAAACTTCCTATCAGAAACACATTTATGACAGTATGACACACAAACTAATTATATATGTACATTTGGATTACTTGATAGCTGCATTTGCAAGTGCCATTCATTTTATGCTGAATTTATTCAAAAATGAAAAAAAATCCTCTACCAAGGGTCTACACTTTATCCTGTCACAAAACCCATGTTGCAGGAGCCCCAACAAAAATAATTACTTGAAATTTTTACCAGTGTCTCCAAACAGAATTTAGCACAAATACATTATTTTTTTTTTAAATCTATTCAAACTGAAAGAAATGGAGCTGCAACAGTTTAGATTTTTTAACCCCAAAGTGGATTATACAAAGATTTTCATCAAAGATTTTTTTACAACAAGACTAGCATTAATGGTTACATCTTATTATTAAGGTAAGCTTTCTTCAAAGAACTGTATGATTGGAATCTCTTCCTGATACATAGTGACATGCTATTTGCTGGCTGCAGTGTGGAGAGACAAAACGAAAACAAAAATACAAACAGGCTTTTTTTTTTTTAATCTTGTCTTTATTGATTTAGACTTCAGAGCTACAGCCAAAAATAGTGCATCTGTAGAAAATTATCAAACACTCTATCAATACAGCATCATGGCATGTTTAGAATTGTAAGCACTTGACAAGTCGCAAAGGGAACATCCAATCTAGTATTTGGCAGTGCAACCCATGCACACGGAATACAGGGGAGAAGGATTCTTTCTCCTCCAAGAAAGCAACACTTCTGAACAGGAACAAAAAGCTTTTGTTCAAAAGAAGAATTCCAGTTAGCACGGAAGACTCATTGGCTCACTCAAGACATCATCGTACAGCGCTGGAAACTTTGTGTGGAATGTCAAAGGGGACTCGGAAGCTACAGCTCTGCTACAGGAGCCACGCTGTCTTCAGAACTTTATAGGCCATGGAGAAGGTCACTGAGTAGCCAACTGCCCAAGACAAACCTCTGCCAGGCTGGGGAAGAGGGATCAAGTATGCAAAAGTGTGGAAGATCCTCGCCCCTGTGAAGATCCTGAAGTGCAGCAGGGCCGTGGAGAGCTCAGGGCCACTCAGAGCATACAGCAGTCCAATGCCAACAAACGGGACAATATTTTCCAGGTCATTCAGGTGACCTCTGGAAAAAGAAGCAGAGTTATTTTAAAGTGTTGTATTTTGTTGAATAAACCATTTCAAACCTCATCATTGTTCAGCATCTTCAGAGCATGTGACTACTCAACAACTCTCGGCTTCCTCTGCAGAGGGGACCTGATTCAGTCACTGAAACAATTTTGGCATGTTCACCTGACATCACTCTGGTCTCTCCTGCTGCACCCCACATTTTTAAGCTTCTGTTCTTCTGTATGAAAGGTATCAGTTCTTCCCCAGGATCTTGCTAATACTAAGGACTTACATGAGGTGTCTGAGTACACCTGGGTGTGCAAGAATGCAAAGTCAGGGAAGAAAAGACGTAGCTGTTTTCTTGGAGCCTCTCTCAATTAACATCAATTAACTGGAGGGCTGTGACTGAAGCTACTGCAATTCATGACCTAATCCCATAAATCCAGTTTGGGATGACCATAAAAGAAAATATGAGATATCCTACATAGGAACTGCTATGTTCATCAAATGTTCATGAAATTCCATCATCTTGGAGAAGGTTATTTTTGAACATCTAACAGGTGTGACAGTTACGCTTTTCGTTCATTTTCTTCACTTTGAGCACTAAAATAGCTGGAAAAATGTTTGAAATTTTGAAACCATAATTTACTAAAAATTGTTTGAGACTGAACTCCAGATCTTGAAGTAATCTTTCACACCCCTTCCGAAATCTTCCCAGGTCCCTTCACCTCTTTAGATAAATTATACTTCCAGTCCAATTTACTGATTGAAACAGTGTCTAAGCCTTACTAATGATGTCAAATTTCAGAGCCAACTGGAATCAGGTCACGATACTGTCTTGCAGCTGCTTTTAGAATATATTTATAATTACAAGGAAGCACATCCCTCCAGATTTTTTATTCTCGTTCCCCATAAAAGTACACTGAAGAAAGTAATCTTTTTTCTTGAAAAAAAATCTATTTTTCCCCCATAGACTAAACACATTTCAATCACATATACAAAAGAGAAGCCATGCTAAATTTATGTGGCATTATCTGTTGCCATGAAGCTTGCAGAAGAAAATATATTAAACTTCCACTAAGAACCACAGTTGGGAGGAAAATATGGATGCTGCAACACCAACAGTGCAACTAGAACCAAGCTTACTTACTAGGTCTGGGGATGTCTGAAAAACTCTACAAAACATCAAAACAGAATTTGAAAATTTAGTATTTGAAAAATCCATTCTGTGAAAATTACTGAGGTGGCTGTCATTTTTCTACCACAACAATTTGAGTTAAATGGATCATAAAGTTAATCTCAACTTATCTGGCCTCTCACAATTTAAAAGAAAGGAACTGCCCCTCACCATGAAAGTTTACACTTTTATGTAACACCCATGGAATTAAGCAACAACTTCCCTGAACTACTCAGGGGCAGAAAAGGAAAGAGCAGAACATCTTTACAGCCCACTTAGATTAGGTTCTTCTTTCTGAGATTTTAATCCATAAGAGATATACAGAAATACGCTTTGTGAAACAACAGCCATTATGTGCAAGGCTGCAGTGTTCTTAAAACAGCGCTGGTATATATTTTCAAGATCTTCCCTAATGGAGGTTTAAATGAAGAGTTGACTGACATTCAAGTTGTTGGTATAAAAATAAACTTAGCTTCATCAAGGAAGCATGGAAGGTATTCAGTTAAAGCTTTCCTTATTAGCACGAGTGTATCAAACAGCATCCTGAAATTTAGGACCTTGGAAACAGAAAATTTTGCCATGAGCTACATCCACTTATGCTCATATTTTACGGTGTTCTGACCACTTTGCCCATGCAGACAGGTCACTACCCAAGAGATAGCTATTATAACCAGACAGTGGCTTACTGGTTTTAGAATGCACACTCACCATTTGAACGTGGAATGGTTTGTTCACTTAAACTAATTAATGTATTAGACTGCTATATAAAGCACCATAAAACATACATAGGCTTGACAGAGAATGAGGTGAAATCAACTCCTTGATTTAATATTATTTTATTATTTAAAATAACTTTTTCAGGTTCCTGTGTATTACCTGCGTACACGTTCAACATCTGGATCAGTCCTCAGGAATTTCTTAGCACTCTCCCCTTTTCCAAATGATTCTGTATCTTCTGGGTTGACAAATGCCTATTTCAAACACAAGAACACATGTGATATTAGCAGCCAAAATGTTTTATCCAGTCAGGGCAGCTTGCTATAAAGGTCACTCTTTTTACCTCAATAAACTCACTTAACTTACCTGAAGTTAAAAGCACAGTGAATTATACAATGTTTGCTGAATTACTGCTTTCTTGAGCCCAGCCTGTACATTTGTGTGCTGACAAATTAATGCAATGCAATTTATGCACTTAGATAAAGCCTTCTGGTGAGATGGACAAGCCTGCAGTAAAGCCAGTGGGCTGACAGAACATCAGCACCTACAAGGTGGAAGCTCTCAAGTCTCTTTTTCACCATTCCTGACAAATTATCTGAAAGTTCTTTTGGATCCCTTCTTTCTGCAGAAGTCTACAGAGCAATAGCCTTATTCCCATTATCATTTATGACCAAGGAAGTGTCTCCCTTTCCTCTTAGGTACAAATTTTTACACTTGCATGATCCATTATTACCTCAAAATACTGCAAGACATTACTTGAAAACAACATTTAATTCAGGCAGTGCAGACTGCAGTTGATTTCTCCCTGCTGACACACATGTAGTAACATATGCATTCTGTGGACTGCTCAGGCTATGCAGACATAAGTCAAGAAAATATTTTGATTTTAGGAGAGCTACACGATTGCTTTCCAGGGCAGCCTTGATCCCTATTTGTGAAATATCCTCAGACTTCTAGAGTTGTGTTAACAGTATATCAGCAACATTTTACATTCTCTTGCTCCACTCCTTTCCCATTTTTCACTTTCAAGACTTTTTTAGTATTTCATAGAAAATTAAAATTACTTGACTATTTTTTCTGTTTGTAGTACTACTAACACAATGAAACCAAACTCTGCAGATAACTGAGGGCCCACCCTATTGTCATCTGCATCCACTTGGAGCAGTTCAGCTGGGTTCTCCTGCAACAAGCAGGAACAAAAAGCAGCATTTCAGCAAAGGGACTACACCAAAATCCTTGAAGCACAGACCATCTTGCAGAAGCAGAACTCACAAAAACAGCCATATGAGACACACTCAGGGCTCCTTCAGCCCAGGACTAAGTGTTTCCTACAGAGGCCATGAGAAGATGCCTAGAGAAGACCAAGAACAGGGCAAGCATAACACATCTCCCATGAGCACTTTATTCTAAAGTAAATGCAGCTTCTACATTATTTAGTAAACCTCAGTGAATCTTTCATATTATTATCTAGCACAAATATCAAACCACAATATTTTCAAATAAACAGAAATATTTTCAAATGTTTTCAGATACTTTCAAATCTGAAAATCCAATTTGCAGCCTCCCTCTCACTCTAAAAAAACAAGGTTATTTTCAGATAGTGACCTCCTGCTGTAATAATTAGGGAATGCAAAAAGCTTTTGAATTATTGGATGAAAGGGCTATAGATGAATAAAAATCTATCCTCTCTTCTGACCCTACCAGTTATTATTCATGCAATATGGCTCCATATCACACTTTTGGTTCTTTATAAATTGGGTACCCTGGACATGAGATTTCTGCAGAAGACAATGGAAATTACAGTTATGAAAAACTCTTATTTGAAAATAACATAACTGTTTTAGAACAGTAGAGTAAGTCAAATGCAAGTGTAATTTAGACTCATAATTATCTCGTAATTAGGTTGAAAACATCATCCAATTGAGACCACCAAACTCAGAATCTCTCCAGAATAGGGAGGAGGAAGAAAATGAACAGCAGCAGTATTTGGAAACTGAAAAAAGACATAGCTGTGATATCTTTGTATTTCAATACAAATGTCAGTCTGTTCTCCCAGCCAGTATTTCCAGAAGATTACCTTCCTTGTGATCCTGAAGTATGCTGTTATCAGACTCATTAGCATCATTTTTAGAAGAACAATGGTTGTGTAAGTAGCAAAAGCCCTGAAGACTTCATTGTCAATTAGCTGGGTCGATTTGGCCATTTCTCCCCTTCTCACTGACGACCTCTAAAAAACATTAAAGTTAGTTAAAGCTAATATCAATGCAATCCAAAGTTCTGACAACAACACTGTGTTAATAGCCCTGTTTTTTAGCATCACTGCAATGACAGCATCATTTGGCCACTGTGGAAAGTTTCTTTTTAAACAATTTCCTACCCTTTCTTTTTTCATAAAAGCATAATATAATACCTTAAGATGATAAATTATAATCTTTTGCTTTCATTATAAGTGCTTATTAAACTGTCAAAGTACAAACTACCAAAATATTTAATGTAATTGCAGAAACAACAGTTATTCGCAGAATTAGTACTCTTTTGAAATAACACAAGGATTTAGACCAATTTTAGACCAATTCATTTGAATTAGCAAATTTCCCTAAGCAGTTACCAGGATAGGAGTATGTGACAATACTATGAACTGTGAAATGTAAAGAGGAAAATTAGTATTGCCTACCCTTTTTGTGTGCAAAAATGACACAATTATAATTGCACTTCAGCTTTCAAACTAACTAGTATCTTCCTACCCAGCAGTAACTTGTGATCAAACTGAGCTGAACATGCGTTTTTCCCCTTTGAGACCTTGTTCTTAAAAATTGCTTTTAGCATGACTCACGGGCAAAGATTAAGTTGTAATGACAAAAAGGAGAGGACTATTTCTGCTTTTATCATGGGAGGTTTAAACTAATGAAGTCTCTTTCCAATGAGACCGTACCAAATCCTATGGAGGCAATACCTTTTATCAACACCAGAAAGTTAAGAGGTGCTGAGGAGTGAATGCAGGTAGAAAAAAAGCACATCCCCGTGCACATTCAGTTTTTGCCCTGCACAACTCAGGCTTTTGCCTCACCAAGTGTTTCAACCACGCATTTAGTGACTAGGAATCCATACAACTAGGATGTCTCAGCTCCACTAGAGACCAAAATAAATGATTTTTTTGTTACAGCTAACTTACTTCCTGCGATAGAATTTTAACAATAGTCATAAAAATGTTAATATTCACTTGATTACGGTTTTAACAACCTCTCATCTCGCTTTCAGCAAAGTCAGCTATTGCCAAACAAGAGGAACTTGATGGGCAAAGAGCACTATGGAAGACTTGCTCTGAAGGCATGTCCTCGGTGAGGAAGTGGGAGCAGCTGTTTGCTCAGTGAAAACAAAGCTCGCCTTGCCTGGACCTGCCGTGGAGATGGGATTCTGCTCCCTCTTTTATCCTTTCTAAAACACTGCTTGGGTCACTGGGCCTAGCACAGGGTCTGCGGGAAGTTAATTCAGTGTAACTCTGCCTCCTCTCTCATTACAGTCCAGTTCCCAAGATAGACAGCGACTTGGTGAAGACTCTTCTCAGAAATGGACAGTAACTCCTCCTACTCATTTTAACAGTCTTGTAAACATAACAGAACTGTCCTGCTAGTCTTAACTTTGTATCAAAGCAAAAAGCCCCGCCACATTTTCCCATTTCCCCTCGCTGCCTCCGAGCTCCCGGAACGCCCAGGACCTTCCCACAGCACAAAATGGAACGGCGGCCAAGAACTCGGCACTTCAGCACCAGCAGAAACCGCACAAACACACCCCAAGTACGTAACAGCGTAACATAAAACGGGGTTTTATGGGGTGTGCTCATTACGGTTACAAACAGCGTGATATAAGCGAGTGATAATAATAATAATAATAGTAGTAGTAGTAATATGTCTGCGCAACTCCGCCCGGAGCAGCGGCCGGGCTCAGACCCTCCCGCCGCCCCCGCCACGCGTGTCCCGGCACCGCGGGCCCACAGGCGGGTTCACTTGTCTGTGCGTGGTTCAAACGCCACTTCTCCGAGTGCCGCGTTCTCCAAGCGCAGGCTCCGCTCCCAATCCAGCCGCAGATTCCCGGCCCGGGTATCCCCCCCGCCGCGGCCCCTCACGCACCCGCGGTGGGTTTGGCTCCGGTCGTGCCCGCGGCGATCCAGCCCCGCTGCTCCCCGCCGGCCTCCGCGCTCGGCCCGGCCCGGCCCCGCCTCGCCCGCCGGCCGCGGGGGCGGGTCCGGCCCGGGCCGCCCTCACGGAGCCCCGCGGGGCTTGTCAGGCCCAGAGCCCGCCAAGCTGGGAGAGAGACAAGGAGGAGGTGTGAAAAGGAGCGAGGAAAAGCCCTGCTGCCTGAACACCCTTGGGAAAACAAAAGCCATGGCCCGCTCCTAGTGACAGCCAGTTCCCAACAGTGCTCAAAGCTCGCCTAAAAGTCTCAGTGTTTGTCCCCTGCCTTCTTCTTGTGAAAAATCAGTATTAAACGATTGGCTCTTCGCAAATATTAAATTGAATACTATGTGTGTTATGTTGTATTAATTAGTATGACTGTATTAACCTTTTTTAAGTAGTGTGGTAGACATACTTTAACATAATGTTAAAATAGGCAGCCACTCGTAGTGGCAGCCAAGTTCAGCGACTGTGCCGATTTCCAAGAGGCTTCAAAGCTCACCTAAAAGTTTCAGTGCTTGTCCCCTCCCCTCTTCTCGTGAAAAATGCATATTAAATGATTGGCTCTTCGCAAATATTAAATGGAATGCTATATGTGTTATGTCGTATTAACCTTTTTTAAGATATAGTTTTAGGTTGTAACATAGTGTTAAAATGGAAACTATGCGATGTAAGATATTTAACTAGCTCAAGAAAGGGATGAGATAATCAAGAAATTCTTCGCACAGAGATAACAGCAAGGAGACACCTAAGAGTTACTGCCTCCTTATCAGAAAAGACAAACATCCTTCCACCTCCTTTCCGTCTTTAAGAAGCCACTAAGATTAAGGGGAAGAAGTTGACAATAACCAGAGAACACCCTATGTTTGCAAAGAATTTTATGCATCATGTATGAATATATGAATATGCAACAAGCTATTGCTTTTAGGGTTAATCCTTTGTTAGGGTGTGTGCTTTCAGGGATACATATTGCCCTAGGAAGGCACCCGGACAGTCCATATTTCTTTGCTTTATATTGTCCTAATTCTGATTGTCCAAATTCTTATTACTCTATTTTTTATAACCATTTTATTACTATTAAACTTTTAAAATTTTTTAAACAAGTGATTGGCGTTTGTCACATTCTGGTGGGCCTTAACTTTTACCAAAGGGCAAGAAAATTAAACTTGTATTACCAAGCTGCTTGTATTGCCAAGCCATCAGCACTGTTCCAATAGATATGCATCATGTTGTTTTGCAAAGTGAAACAGAAAATTAAGGAGCTCTGCAGCTGGCCACAGACTGCTCCTACCAATGTGGCACAATGTGATGGACAGAGGGAACCTGGTGTCCGAGCTTCCCAGTGGTTCTTCAGAGAGAATTATGCTATCCCCACAGCACTCCTCTTCAACAGGAGCAATGCTTGACTGAGCATGACTGAAAAAAATAGACACAAATGTACTCAGAAAGGATTCAAAACTAATCCTAAAGATGTGTACACAGTATGAAAGGGATACAATTTTTAAAGCTGCATTCTTATGGAGAAATCTCTACTCTTAGGTGCATATATTCAATGCTCACTGGTGTTGCTTCTGTGCTTCACGTCATGTCCTGTCATGTCATCTCAAATTCCTGTGTAACTCTTCTTAAAATCATAAAACACAACAAAACTCATTTGAGCAAGAGCTGTAGTATCAGAACTGTTTTGAAATGCTGGTAGGAGTTGGGTTCAACAACCTTTGTTCTCACTAAGAACACAGCAAATAGTGCTTTTGCTGAAATCAGCAAAAAAACTCACAGGAGCTTGGGTCCATCCCAGGGAATGGATTTATTTCAAAAAACACAGAGGAATTTCTGCAGCTCATGCCTTAGTTTAAGACAGGAATTGTGTCTTCATAGTTTACTTACCTAATGCATGTCCTGATCACAGAGTGTGACTGAAATAAAATTATAATTATCTTTTCTTGCCACCTTTTGTTTGTTTGGCATTCTACTCCTTACCTGCAGTCAGTTTAAAAAGCAGATAAACCTATGAAGTTAACAGTAAAACTAAACACACATTATTATACTTGAGAAGAAAAGCTGGTAATTGATTTACACAAATTCTCAGAACTACACCCAGAAACAACAGAAAGCCAGGGAAAAGGTGATTTTCATTCATTGTAGGTAGGCTATAAAAAGAAACCTAAATGCATGTAGAAATTCTACTATTCTAATTCTACTATTTCTGTGCTTTCCTTTGGATTTTACGTTCCAGTTTTTCAGATTCCGGATTCACATAAATTTTTCAGACTCTGGATTCACATAAATTCAGATTCATTTATGTGACTTTGAAAAGGCACTTCTGAAACTTGGAAAGCTGCTATACTCCCTGTCTTTGAATTTTGAGGCAATCACCTTGTTAATTTTTTCCTACCCTTTTTGAATACCCCTGATTCTGAGCAAAAAGATTAGGAGGAAGGGAGAAGGGCGAAAAAACAGAAAAAAGAGAAAAATATTTTAAAAATGAGGAGGAGATGGCAACAGAAGATAAGAGAAAGGAGAAAAAGAAAACATAAAAGAAAACAGGGAGGTAAAAAATAAAAGGAAACTATTTTAAAAGAAATCAGAAAAAAACAGAGAAAACTGAAAAGGAGAAATTTTAAAGAAAATAAAGTAAGACTGAAACAAAGGAGGGAAAAAAGAAAAAAATGAGAGAAACCAAGATTTATTGCAGACTCTGAACCACTTAAAAGGTCCTTAGAGGGAAACTCTCTGAGGGCAGAGAATAAGAAGAGTGCCAAAGTGAGGCTACAGCCTGTAAAGCAGAAGTGAACTTGTGCCCAAGGTCTATTTTCTTCTCTACAGCATAAAGTGCCTGTAGAACATTTGGGCACGTCTGTGATCCAAGTGAGGCTGGATACATAACTGCGGGGATAGTTGCTCCTGAGGGGCCCATTCCCACAGTCCTTACTGGTGTGAATTGTCCCTAATGCTAATGGGATTACTCCTGTAAATCAGGGATGCCATTTCAGCCCAGAGCCCAGGGTTGTACTGATCATGAAGGGCTTGATCTTGCAAGCCTCATTCGTGTCAGCAACCCTTTTTCATGACAGCTTTCCCATTGACTTGAAGAGCTATCTGTATGGCCAGAGACAGTAGAATCAGGACACGAGTTTAGGGTCAGCATAAAAGTAGGAATAAAAGAGTTTTTCATTTAACCTCCAGCAAGGAATGGATACTCCCCAAAAGGCCATGTAAGTGCAGTCATTCTCTTTTAGCTGCAGGGAGGGCAAAAGAGAAGCAAGTATTGATGAGACTTGTTCTGTCCTGTCTCCTCCTCTGGCTCCATTTATTCACCATAATTAGAGTGGTAAAGAAGGTTGCAACAGTACATTTCCACCACACCTCAAGCATTTGTTCACCACCCCCTTGATAATATAAATCAGTTTTTTCTTCAAGTAAAGCTGGCAAATTATGCCTGCTCCATGAAATAAACCAGTGCTTTGCAGAGCACTGGTCAACGCTAATCAGATCATGAATGCAATATCCAATCCATATTCTAACTTAAAATCTGAAATGCTCTTTAAATACTACAAGGAAATGGTTACAAAAATGTATAGTATTATGGACTAGAGTAATTTTTGTGCTACTGTATTAAAACCTGCACCTTCTGGTTAGCAAGCACTTTGACTATATTAAATGTTGACACCTATGTAATTTTGCTGTGATTCACACACTTCCTCAGAAAATCTCAAGCTGCTGTCTGGTTTCTCCGGGGATCTGCTTCAAAAACAGCAAGAAAGGATCCTTTGGGAATGGTTCCTGCTGGTGTAGCTCAGTGAAGGCTTCTCTGGCATAAGCTGCCTTTAGGTAGAGCTTCTAGCACTGAAACTGCAGTGTCCATCCAATCTTTTATCCATGCCACAGTTTAGAGGACAACAGTTCTCCATATTGGAATTTGCCTTTTTTTTTTTTTTTTTTTTTTTCAGAATTCCACATGCTCACTTGTGAGACAGAAACAGTAGAAAGTGATTGACCAGTCACAGTGGGTGGTGACCAAGAGGCAGTGAGAGAAAAAGGTACAAACTCCACAAAGGGCAGGAGTGGTTACATCTGCTGGCTATATGCCCAGCTATACATCATGTATACATTGTGCAGAGACCACCACAAAGCTCATTTACGTGTCATTTTCAAGTTATCATCTAAAGTTGTTTAAAATCTTCCAGATCAAAAGTCAGGCGCAGAGCAGTCATAACAAATAGTACAACACAGGAAAATTATCTGTAATCTGTGCCCTACCAGCTTGATGTCCCACTTGAGGAACAACTCAGAAAGGGATTGGTGGGCATACAGGAAAACCTTTTTAGGAGGTCTTTTTTTGCCTTGATTCCTTTTTTACTGCATAAGAATACTGCGAGAGCCCTGTTGATTCTGAAAATAAGTCTGCAGCACAGAACCACCTTTGTAGCTGTGTGGTGAGGTGAGGTGTTTAAAGCCCCATGCTGAACTGGAGGGGAAAGCTTCACTCAGCTTTTGTGATGCTATTTGAGCTGTATAATTGTTTTGGTTAGGAAAGCAAAATATTATTACCATTAAAGGACATAAGAAAGATGATATATGCCCATAAAACAGATTTTGCATTAGTAACTTCCTTTTAAACTAATGCAATGAGAGAGTTATTTGTTAAACATTATTTCACACAGCTCACAGAACAAAATATGATCCTTTAAAATAACACTGAAGTGGCAGAAGGAGGAATTATTCACTATAAAAGCATAACACTTTTCAAATTTCACTTCACAGATTGAAATGACAGAGTGTAGAGATTTTTAAGACATTGAGGTTCTGATCATTTATGTAAGAGTCCAGTGGGTTTTACTTGTTATTGTACTACTTCTCTACTCCAGAGACACAAGGAAATTATAAAGCTGGAAACCAGACTGGAAGATTTCTTTCCACAGTGACATTCCAACTGCACACAGAAGGCTTGAGTGAGCTACTGAGAAGACAGAAATGATAAAAAGTATCTAGCAAGAAGTTGCTAACTTATCTCTGCAGACAGGATATTTCTGTAAGTAAACAAGCAAAAGCTTTACAGTTATTGGAAATACCTGCAAACAGACAGGCCTAGTATGTCTATAGATAAATTGTTAAAGTTATAAAGTTGATTTCTGAAGCTCTCCCAGCTCCTACATTTGTACTGTTTGTGTAGATGTACCTATTTATGTAAGGCAGTAAAAAAGCCCTGTGGATTGAAGCAAGCTCATTTTCTCATGAGGTTTCTATGCTACTCTGGGATGGTTTGAACCTTTCATTTCTGTTACTCTTACATGGATTTATATCACAGCTGAATGTCAATAGGCTAAATGATCCTTGCACACTATTAATCATCTAAAATTGGAGTTTCTTAATGTTTTATTTGTATATATATATATCACTAATGGGATGTAAACCATGCTTAGCTTATAGAGCAGCTTCTGCCTGGCGTTTTGGTGATGATTGTAAAAGCTGAAGGCAGGGAAGGGGAGGGATATTATTGCCCAGATGGTTATTTTTGAGGAATAACCATCTCAAAGAATTAAATGTTCCATGTAAGCAAAATATTGATCAGTAGTAATCACTTGTCCTTCCAACAGGCAGCTGTTACTACCTGGTGGACTGTGTGTTTGATTCAGTGGAAGTTCTACATCAGAGGATGCAGGGAGAAGAAACAAGCCCCCCAAATTTGGGGTGTCTATTTTCATCCTGCAGGAAAGAAAGACAGGAGATTTCTGCCTCCAACCATTCAGCTGTGTCCAACTCCCAGATTGAGAGGAGCTGTGTAATGAATGCAAAGTGAGTAGATTTTGCTAAGTTAGAAAAGAGTGCCCGGAGAGTGCTTGTCTGAGAGTTACATTTGTGTGTGACTTGTTCCTACAGAAGGGTTAAGAGCCAGGCTGCATAGTCCATGTGAGGCAAATGTCACTGCTTTAAAAAAATCAATTTTCTGCAACTGTAGGGCCTAGTCTGACAGTACCTTTGCAGT
Source organism: Taeniopygia guttata (assembly GCF_048771995.1). Taxonomy (NCBI): domain Eukaryota; kingdom Metazoa; phylum Chordata; class Aves; order Passeriformes; family Estrildidae; genus Taeniopygia; species Taeniopygia guttata. The sequence continues at coordinate 67,409,167 of NC_133025.1, forward strand.
ATGCAGAGCTTCCCCAGGTAGCACACCTATTTTTATTAGTAATCTCCCCTCCTCCAACTCTCTGTAAAGAGCCAAGTTTAGTCAGCAAAATTACTTGGCACCCACTCATTTTATCCCCAACAGCCCAACCAACCATAATTAAACTATATAACCATACTTTAGGCTTAAAAGGGGTTCCTTTAGTGCAGTGTATAAAAGGCTTTAAAGAGAGACAAAGAGGCAAAGGGAAGGACAAACATTCCACGTGTAGCAGGTTAAAGTCCTCCTCCATGTCTATCCATTGACTTCAGTTGGCTGGGGATGAATACAGACAATTCAATATTTAGCAATCAGCAGCTTTGCTTAGTCGGCAAGAAAAGAAACAGTTTAAGGTCCAGAGCCTTCCCTGGGCTCCTTCTGCCTTCCTGAATCTCCACTCAGTTGCAGCAGCTCTCTCCTAACAGAAATGACACTCCACAGGGTTGGCTCTTGGATATTTTCTGCTGTGGTGCAAGATTGCTCCTCGGGATTTTATGGGGCAGCAGCAGACTTTAATAGTCGCCCGAGACAATTATTCAGATACTGCATTGTGCAGTCAGATTGCTTTTGAACAGCTGCAGAAATACTTAGCAGAAATACACTCCCTGGGATGGGAAATAAAAACAAACAAGCCACAGTTAGCAAGACAAGAGTCTGTGTCTTACTGCATCTTTTAGCTTGTAGAAAAAAGGAGTTGTGTAATTGATTTAAAAGTTAATTGGGACGGGGACCATTTTTCATTTAGTGGTCCTTATAATGTCCAGTAATAATAGGCTACAAATACATAGTCACTACTCAAACATTAATCCTCTTTGGGCAGTGTTGTGACACAGTGTATGGTTCTTTGCCAGGCAATTCCCATTAATAAGATAAAAAGGTGATAAGATAGGGGTGCAATTATTCTCTTCAGTAATGATGATCTTCTTTGGTGCAATCCTATTTACAAAGAACATCACAAAATCATACGTTCCTCTGGTAAATATGGCCAATTTCCTTTCTCAAAGCTTCAGCCTTGCTGTTCTGATGAATACCATGCCTTAACAAAAATACCATTTATATTTTTTCCCCCTCCAAACCACTATAACCACTCTGCTGCAACTAATTAATTTCCTTGCCATTGCAATTCTAACAAGTCCTGGTGAAAATCTTTTGGCTCTACAACATATTGTGGCTTGATGCTCTCTTGTTTTAAGTCTTAAAATACAAAGGGATTTTCAGCTGCACTGTCAATTTTGCTTGAATAAACAGTACTCATAAACACATAAAGTTTTATGGAATCTCTTAACAGGTATCTGGTCATCAAAACCTGCCTCCAGCTCAGGATTTGGGAGGATCTGAAGTACAGCAGGGGAAGAGAAAAATATTTGCTTAGTTTAGACTCCCTGTTTCTTTTTAATTCAGCTGGGCAGTTGGTGGGGGCTCAGTGGGCTCTGCTAGCCCACTCCTCTGCTGGATCTGCTTTTCCCTTAAGACACACTTTGAATATATCCTCACCATTTTGTCCCAGGATGGCCATGCAGGCAAAGTCAAGCTGGGACAATGTTTTGTACAAAATACAATGCATGATATGCTGGGAATTTGGTGGCTGAAAGACTGCTTGTTCACTTTTTACTCATGTGTGCTTCAGTGAAGTTGATCTTGATTTATGGCTGGATCAGCAAAATCAGAATCAGACCCTTGCTGCTCATTTCTGCGGGAGCAGGACCGGGCCTCATGTGCTCTTGTGCTCATTATATATCTCAGCACCAAGTCTCTCAGCTTTGATTCATTGAGCTCTCTTTAATTTGGTACATGCAGCCTTCTAGACTAGATCACATAGCAGCAGGATAACAATCCTCAGGAGAGCATTTCAGTTTGAGAAATTCATGAAGAGGGTGACTTTGCTGCTTACCTTCAATGACACTTGTGGAATAGGAAAGAGAAGAGTGAATGAAACGGAATTGCCAGCCTGTTTCAAAATGTATGCTCTGTTATACAGCAGATGACAAATAGAGTCCTCAATAATGTAATTCTGGGAGCTGTGCAAGTTTTTGTTGGGTTGTTGTTTTTTCTTCACTATAATCTGTCTCTTCACACTTAGGCCAGGTTTTTCTTACCTGTGTGCACTGCACACAGGAACTCTGAAATACTTCCTTGTGCCTCTCTGCAGGAAAGGCATCCACAGGCCCTACCTGGGGCGAAGGCGAGCAGGAGGAGCAGAGCCTCTTTTTACCATGCAGCAGGGAAAGACCTCGAATTCACCCCTTTTCTGTTCCCATCTCCAGCACTCTGACAAGGAGTGTTGAATTCAGAGTTGGAGAGAAGTCATACACAGATCTGTAACAACAGATGTTACAGATCTGAGGCAGGTCACTTCCCCTTGGTGTAAAACACACTGCTTTCTGAGCCTTGAAAAGCCATGCCTGTGCCTCCTTACATGGCAGGGATGGCAAAGCAGTAACCTTGCCTTCTTCCAGCAGGAATGAGCCAATTTCCTGCAGGAGAAGGCATTTTACTATTTATTTGGGTGTGCTGAGGGGAAAATGTGTCCTTGACAGTAGCTCCAGTGAATCATCAATATATGCATATGTATAGAATGAGTGTAGGAGCTCTGCAGCAAGAGAGAATGAGAAAGGGTTCCTAAAACAAAAGTGAGCATCTTCCCACTTTAAGAACAGCAGGATTTTTTCTCCTTTCTGTGGAAGATTAGCTTCCCACTCTGGTAGCTGCACCAAGACTATTTGGAATTGAGCTCTTGGTGCTTTTCACCCTATTTTCCACACAGGTGCCTGTTGGCAAAAAGCAATGTTGGCCTCCAATGGTAGCATTAACTGCCTTCATACAAGAAAAATTACTTTCATGTGAAGCAGAATAAAGGATTTTCATGGTATTACAGGTTGAAGAGAGTTGGAGAAATGTGCTTGACTGTATCCCAAGAAAAGATCAAAGCAAAGATCCCTGACATGCTACCTCCTCCCAGTCCATGTCATACTGCCTTGGCAGATCACAACCTGAACTCTTAGCTCAATGATAACCTGAATTATCTACAAGAAGAGGTGAGAGAAGCCTTGAAGAGGAAGATTCAGATGAAGGATGGGAAGCCAAGTTCTGTCTTTTCCTTGTGCTGGAGCTGACTGTTCCTTGTGGGCAAGACTGCAGGACTTGCCTCTTAACTTGGTAATGTACATAATTAACTTTTAACAGTTAAGTGATTATTCTTGGATTGGAAGTGTAGATTTTTTTCCATCTTTTTGTCTTTTTTTTCTTCAGCTGTTAACATTGCACTGCATGATACACTCAGACATGGCATTGCCTTCCCAGTCCAGAGCAGCCAAAACAAAGAGCTGCTCAGCAGCATAAGTGAGCCCCTTTATCTGCCCTGCATAACCTTCCAAACCAAGAGCAAATTCTAGCCCCATATTCTTAGATTTTATAATACAAATACATTTCATTCATGTTTCCTTTAAAACTTCTGTGAAGTTACTTCAGTCATTTAGTTCCAAAGTTTCAGGTGCACCATCTCACTTTTAGCCTCTAAAAAGCCTCTCTGAAATTGTGCCCCCTCTACTTTTGAAACCAGTTCAGGGACTCTTTTCACTCATTCTTGCCACTCAGTATTCCCTCTACTCTTCACTTGACAAGGCAGATAAATTGATATTAATGCTACATAAAGGAGGTCAAGGGCACATTAGGGTGGCCAGATTTGCCTGAATGCAATCTTTCTGCTACTGGCTTTCTACAGAAGGTGCTGTTAAAATCTTTGGACATTCCATTAATTCCATGAGGAGGAGTGCAAGTTTCCTTCTTTCACTAAATTTTATTGAATAAATAAGCCACCTACAAAGTTTCATGACCTTTTACAATATGTTCAGAAACACCTAAAATATAGCTATTGCTTGATGAGCTGTACTGACTTGAATTCAAGTTTTTTGACTACTATTCTTGCAGAAATAAATGTACTTGATTTGTTTCTTCCGCTGCAATAGACCCAGTCCAAGTCTTATGAAACCAAACAGATTTTATTTTTTTTTCTTAACTTTTGGGACATGGCTTACATCCAGCTTCAGTTACACACAAAGGATTTCACTCATTCTTACACTTTTGAAAAATAACCGCAGTCACAAGTAGTGGCACCTCCTTTAAACCTGAATTTTCTTGGTGATGAAGAAGATTAAGAGTAGATGTTGCATGAGTACAGCCTATCTGCAGATCACCTCTCACAAGTGCAGAAAGCAACAGCAATGGCATCTCTTTTCTGAGAATTTTACCCTGCAACTGCTGGAGATAACTTATCAGAATAAACACCGATGGGCCAAAGTTTTCAGCTGGTTAGTCTGTGCCAGCCAGTAAATTTGGCACCTCTGATAAAGCAGTGAACTTAATTTTTCACTTCTGCTCTTCTGTGCAATAGTTTTAACAAAGAATAGTGGGTGGCTCCCTGTGCAAAATCCTTAGAGAATCAAAGTTCATTGTGTAGCACTGCAAAGAAGGAAAATAGTATTGTATTGCATTGTATTGTACTATACTGCATTGTAATTGTCTTTCTACAGAATTAATGGTCAAACCAGAATTTCTACATTTCTCCAGAACTGTTAAAATGTGCTAGCCAAAGGTTTTCTTAGTGTTTTGTCAGTTTGATTTATGTATTAGGAATGTTGGAGGTTTAAGACTGGTTGTAAAGAAACAAGTTTAATTTCTGGGGGTTTTTTTTGGTAGTATCAATGCTCTAAGTGTAGCATGCTGAATTAAAATGAGTGCTGTTGTTTGACTTTTTTAACTGGAGCAGTAGCTACAGGTTGCAGTTTAGCTACATGCTTCAAAAACATTAAATAAAAGTCAGACCTGTCACAACACCTAAAAATGGATATATATGCTTAACTGTGCAATTGCATTAATGTCAATAATGTGTACATTGCACGAAAATTTAGACATGACCATAACTCACTACAACATTCAGGCTTATTGGAACAGTAATAATTTTTTAATTTTATTTTTTCTACTCATTCAACAGACAATAAAAGAGGGTGATAGGCAGATTCAACAGTTATACCTGGTAAAGTCTGATTATGTATTGCACAACCTAGTGATGATTCCTGTTAGATTTGTGGAAATACACGAAAGAAACTGCAGAGGGATTTGAATAGAAGGAGTTGAGGTGTTTATGGAAGCTCCCTGTGTTGGCCTTATGGGGGCTGAGTGAGTTGAACTTTTCCCACAGTGCTTAACTTCTTCCTTGTAACCTGCAGGTCTTGGCTCATGCAACTCAGCATTGCTGATCGTGGTGCAAGTTCTTTGATACTCGATGTTTTTCCTGAAATCCGAGTCTTTCAGGCAGGTAAATCTCTGAGAATTTCTCTTGATAATCCTTTGTGCTAGTAAGAGAGGAAGGAGTTAAAAAATGTGGCTAAGCACAGCCCTAAAGGTCAAACTACAGCACACACAACACTTAGAAACATAATCCTCATTCAGAAAGGGAAAATTATAAGTATTTTAATTTAATTGATTTAAATTAAATTAATTTAAATTAAATTAATTTTTTAAAATCATAAATATTTTCACTTAAAGACTTTGCTTTTTCTAGACCTGATTTTTTTAAAACATTGGCTTACTTCCTGAATCAGTTCCTTTGGTTTTAACTTGGGTCAAAGGTTTGGCAACTGTTTCCTCATATTTTAATTTTAATGAGACTATCCCAGATTTTTATATTGTCTATTAAAACAGTATTTAAAAACTGCAAAGTCTGCAAGGCCTACTTTTCTGGTCAGTACAGAGTGCCCTCATATCACATTGCTGTTAATGGAAATTAATTGTATCGTGCCTATAGACCTTGGAGCAGTTTTACAGATATTAGATTCTTAGACATCTGTGATGTTTTATTATTGATTAAAGAACGAGAGGAAATCTCATGGTTTAAGACCTTGTAGTGGGATTTATGAATTAGTTCTTTTCCTATGTGACCCTTGGCAGGTCATTGAATCTGTCTTTCAGTTTCCCATCCGTGAAGCAGGGAATAATGATGATTTTCTGCTGCTGCTCTTTGTCCATCATCCCTGCTTAAATAGTGCACTCTTTGGAACAGGACTTGCTACTGGGTAGTGCAGAGAAATTTCATTCTGAGTTCAGATCCCCAGCTGTAATACAAATAATTAATATCAGCATTAAACAGTCAAAGGTATTACATCCAAGATGCAATTGGCCTGAGGCCTGCATAGTTCTCAAAATGATGGATTTTTAATTGATTATTTGGAATGAGACCTTTTCTCAGACTAGCTAAATCGCTTAAGACCCACGCACACCAGCTATATTTAGAGGTGAGGAGGTGGCAGAGTAATTCTTAAAGTGCTCTGTTTCTAATAACCCAGGTGAGTGACAGTCTGGGAGGGCTGCCTCCCTTAAAGCCAACATGACTCACAGCCCCCAGGCTGCATGCATGTGCAGGGTAGAAATTGTATTGAACTGTCCCCATTCAAGGAGCCAGGAAATGCTGCCAAATTCATAAACATTTAATTTAATAATTTCAGGTTCGTACTACAGGGTAGTCACACTAATGGCTTAGCATCTCTAACAGCAAAATGCAAAAGGACTGTGTAAAACTGGGGGAAGGTTAAGGTGAATCTGGAGTAAATAAGGCAATATCTTCATCCCACAGCACATGTTGATGCTTTCAGAGAGCATTCTGCAGAAATTACATTTTTATAAGAATATCTCCAGAGGCCAAATCAAAGTCAAAATGGGAATGGCCATTAATTCTTGTTGAAATGGAGTTCCCAGCAATTCCCAGCACCCATGAATGGTCTCTCTGTTCCTCAGGGAGTGTACATGGTGAAATCAAACCATGAGAAACTGCCAGCAGGGTGCATGGGAGGAATGAGCACCATCCCATGCCTTTTCACATCTCCAATCAAAGCTAAAATAAGCAGCAAAACTGGTTTCCCAGTAGGAGAAGAATATTCTGGCTTCTTGAAAGATGCTTTATATCACTTGGGCTCCTGGAGACAATCGACCCAATAGATTCTTATTTTGTGTCCTCAGCTTGTCACTGACCTGGGCACCCAGCCACATTGCAGTGTTTCTTTTTCTGTGAGATTACCCAAGGCAAGCTCTGCTCTGGGAAATTTGAGTATTGCCAGGAACTCCCACTGATGCAACCAATCTCTTTCATCACAAGCTGCAAAGTTAAAAGCACTCTCTCAGTTTTAAATGCAGGAACAATCCTCAGCCAGACTCTGGAATAGCTGCAGCTTTGTTCTAGCAGATTCTCATTTAAGAAGTTAATGGCTACATTAAAAATTAAGCTAGCTCTAACTACTTTTCTTCTAAAGGGAGTTTCACTAGAAATCAGATACGGTTCTTCTTCCCTCAATCATTTCCTCTTTTTTAATAGTTTGATAGTAATACTAGTTTAATGTTCCATTCCCAAATATTTGCATTTAGTAAGTGTGAAGATAGCTGCAAGACACAATGCAGAGGTTTTGGTTGAGTTTTCTCGCCGCTTTTCTTCCTTTAGAGCAAACAGAATATTGACTTTGTAGTTGCCTCCCAGTTCTGCTCCTAGGCACTGAACCCAGTGACAGGTGAGAGTATGGCACAATATCTGCTGAACAGCCAGTGCACACCCAGCTCTGACAATTTCCCATGTCAAGAAGCCAGGTAACCATTACTCAGTGGTTTTGCACCAGACTGGGAATCTCTGCATTTTACATCTCCTTCATGTGTACCTAAAGGAACCTGACAGGTCTGAGAAATGAAGACCAGTACCATGTTGCAAGAATCTGGTAATGAAGGATGTTCAGTGTGCTCCCACCTACCTGCAAACACGCCCTCAACTCTGACCCACTTTGCTGGGTGGTGTCTCATGTATTCCTTCACCTCTTTAAGATTTGTGTATGCAAATAACTGAGTAATACTTCTATATACACACATCTTTCATCATTGTAAAGAGGCTGCCAAGTCCTGAAGCTACCAGGGTGTACTAGATGTTAGGTTCTTCTGGTTCCTGGGGATGTTGTACAAGCTAAGATCAACTTAATAAAAGTACTGGGAAGGCTGAGAGCCAGTAAGAGCTGCAATGTGTAGTGCTTTGTGCAGCATCTCTTAACTGGAAGTATTTTCATGCAAGTTATTGCCAAAGATTCAGATTTTTTTTCTACTTTAAGAAGTTCCTTTATTTCCACAACACTACTGTTAACTATTTATTTGAGGGAACCTAGTTAGCTACTCTTTGTCTCTGTCAGTTTAAGCTGCTCAGTTTATAGTTGCCAAACATCTGAAACATGATATTTAATATATTTTCCTAGCATTTGTCCCTCAAAATTAATAATTCTATAGATAATTTTTATTTTCTGCATAAATATCCAGTTCCTTTTTGTACCTCATCAAGTTCTTGACTTCCAAGAGAAATTAATGGCAAAGTCCAATTATAAGATGAGTAAAAAAAGGAATTGTTTTCTCAGGGTTGGATTTTATTCTTCCTAATGGCGTTGAGCTGAATTTTTCTTCTGATTCTGTGTGATGAAAAAAAGCTCCTTTGTTAGTGATACTCTCTTTCAGGGTTACCCTTTTTATAAAGGACAGGCTTATTATCCTCATTTAGTAAGAGACAATAGTTTCAGGGATAGATGCAGTGATTAGCAGCTGAATCATACTTATGTTTCAGGTTAATATTCTCAGATATTTGCTTCTATCACAACCAACTTTCAAGAAAGGTTTTCCATCTACTTCCTGTGCCCCCTCCCTTTACCTGCCCTAATTAACCCTTTCCCTTCCAAGCACTCTGCCTCTAAAGCCCAACAGAAATAGTGTAAGGTCCATATTGATTGCAAAATGCCTGTAATCAGGTCATGGGAAAATTAGGTGTTCAAGGGAGAGTTTTCTTAATTATTTTTCTTTTCAGCCTGGGAAGATGTGGCACTATTTCCAGACTGTTTCAGTCTCTCTCAGAGAGGATTAGGATTCAGGTTTTTTGGTTGATGTAGAAAAATTATAATACATAAGCTGACCTATTCTCCTAAACCCAGGATTCTTTTGGTGTGTGTTTATTCCCTTTAATGTTCTGCTTAATGGGTTGTTGCCTTGAGTTGTAGGTTCTGTTTACTACAAGATCTAACTTGCTTCATTTGTCTGCTTCCATGATGCAGGACTTTAATGTTGAAATCATATCCCCTATAAGCCATTAGTCTAATCAGTCTAGCTCTTGAGGAAGCTGATAAATCAACAGTAATCTGAACCCTGGGTTCCCTTCAAGGACCCTGTGTCAAAGTGCTTTGGTGTTCATGTCGTTCCATGTAATGAGCTCTGCCCTGGAAGGACAGAGAAAATATGGCTTGATAGCTGATGAATGTTTGAGATTCCTTCTCCTGAGCAGGACTGTGATCCTCCTGCATTTCAGTAAAATACTTACAAGTTAATTTAGTCAGTGTGTTGGTGGTGGTTAGATGTGGATGCTTGACCACTAAAAACTGAACTGGCAAGCTACATGCTCCTTTCTGCTTAAAGTCACTTAAGAGAAGGGGAAGTGATTATCTAGAGTGAGCTGTCAACCTTTATGCCAGCTTTCCTCCTGATATGATTTATAAAATAGCTAAGATAACCTCTGGGGGGGAGCTTTGCAATGGAAATAGCAAGTGATTTTTATTCTAATGAACATAACACTGTCACAAGTTTAAAGTTCAAATCTGAGGTACGAAGGTAGGGGGGGAAAAAAAGAGGCCGTAAAATAGGAATGTGACAGCATATGTGTTCCTTCCCAGCACAGTGTATGAAACAGGAGAAATAGGCAAACTTTATTTTTCTAATGAGGTTTAAAATATTTTTTTTCAGTCTTTATCAGGCAGAAGGTCCTCAATTCCAGTTGTTTTTTTTGGTGGCTGAGGTTTTTTTTCACTTCACGAGCTTCCCGATTAAAATGAGGCATTTTTCTCACAGCACGTTGTGCTGTGCCCTTTGGTCCTTCAGCATTGCAAAATGTCCTGTCACAATTGGCACTCAGTAAACAGCCCTTGGTTGGCAGCTGTAGCCAACGGGCAGAAAGCTGAATGGACTACAGGAGTTTAAACTGCTCGAGGAGGCTTGTTCTGACCAGCATTTAAAACCACCAAATGACAATTTATTGCAGAACTTATTTCTTCCCATTCTGTTAAAAAAAAAAAAGAAATAAAAAAAAAAAAGGCATCAATTTCTGGGTATTTGACAGCTTTTATTGCTATCTAGATTACTTCAGAACTGCTTTAAAAATAAAATCAAACCCTTTTCTAGAAACTATTACATACAAAACCAAATCAACGGCAAATAATTAGAAAGTTTATCAAGATCAGGTTAACCTACCCCTGAACTTACCCAGCATATTTCTTATGATGAGAGCTGTATAAATGCAATTTAGGCAGTGAACATAATGTCTGCAGGCTTGCTGAGAGCTGAGAGCTTTTCAGTACCTTTCTGTCTTAAGGCTAGAGTTGCACTACATCCTTGCCATCAGCCAAAGCAGAATCAACTGAGTAAAAATGGAAAGTGAACTAAAACTTTAACACAGCTCTAAAAATGCCTAAATTCTGTTTATTGACCTTACTTCCTGAAGATATATCTCACCTTGAAACCTGGTATTAACAGGAAGCTCCCTTGTTGTGTCAGCTTTGGGGCACATACCTGGTTGGAAATGAGGTGGTGGCGGCTCCTGGGATTCAGAATTTCCATGCTGGTCTTTGCCTTGGTGGCCCAGCCATCCCCAGCCAGGTGGGGAAGGGGACAACAGGCATCTGGCAAACTCCTGCTCAGTGGAAACCTGGAACTTTTCAGTGGGATATCAGTGCAATGATTATGACCTGGAAGAAGCAATATTGAATGTATCAGAAATTGAAAAAAAATTCCTTCTGGTGGTTTGGCAAAGTTGGTGTGAGTTGTGCAGAAGTGTTCACAGCCAGCAGGAATAGGTGCCACTGCCATGCACTTGCTTGCATGTGTCCTGCAAGGGAGTCCTGCCCTGCTGAACTTCCATAACTAGCAGAAATATTAATTTGATCCCTTTATTTCTTTTTCTAAATGCAAGCTGTACACTTATAAAAAGGTACTGAGTAGGCTGAATACACAAGGAGTTAAAAAAAGAGGAAGCTGTACTTTCCATTGTGTCACATGCTTTCGGCTCACTTTTCTTAGTGAAAAACAGAACAGAGTCTAAATTATTTCAAAAATTAAAAAAAACCATTCTTGGGCTGTATTTTCTTCAGCTTTGTCTGTTTAAGTAACTAACTGCTGGGACAGATGGTAGATAAAAGAAAATAAATCTCCAGGAAACCCCAAAATCCCTTTTGAATTGTTGAAAAAGAAGAAAAAAACAGGGAAAATTAAGATATCTTTTCATACTCCAGCTGTTCCCACATGATAGACACTATCACACCATTGAGAACTTTGTATTTACTTTGGGAACCTGACTGCTTGAGGGACCTACCTGACACTCAGGGAGAAGGTGACAAGTATTCTGTCTCTGTGGCAAAAAATTCTCACTGAGTGGGGACAATGCAGCTCAGTTTTCTTCCCCTCATTAATGTCTCCTGAGATATGGTCAGCACAGAGTTGGGTTAGGGAATACAAAAGCTCAGTGTCACAGCTTGTTTAAAAAAAAAAAAAAACAAAAAAAAAACACCAGGAAATCACTAGGATTTATTTCTTTCTTTTTCAGCAAAGTTCAAATTTCCAAAGGGGGAATAAAATCAGTAATTTCTGATACATCCAAAGCTTAGTATCACAAAAACTTTGAAGGTAATAAAAATAAGCAGCCTCTCTATTTTCCATTAGCAGGTGTCTGAGGCTTTGCTGAGACTCCTGCTGGCACAGAGAGATGCTAAATGCAGTATTTTGCCACCCTCACGGGGTGATTTATCTGTGGAGTATAATTTTTTATGCAGCTGTTATACCTCAAGTGGTAAATAAGGCTTTGTCTGCACTCCAAAATTGTGCCACTTTAAATATACCGCTGTAATTAAAGTGCTACAACCCATTGGCTGTTGTTAGAGCCCTGTAAAACATCATTCTGTCATGTACTTGTCCCTGTACAGCAAGGGGAGCAGGGTGATTTTGTACTGTATTGCACACCGAAGCTTTTTATTGATGTTACACTTACATCCAAAAGAGAAAAAAAAAAAAAAAGCTACTAAAATGTTATGTTGGGAGAGATCTTGAGTGTAGATAAAGTCTAAATCAGAAAGATTGTGAGCAGCTTCAGGTACAAACTACATTTTTCTGTGGCCAGGGATAATGGTAGCACATTATAATCTGCATTAAATGTCATTAACAATGACAAGAGCGTGGCAAAAACATTTCACCAAGACAGAAAACACAAGATTTGTGGCAGTAGCATCAGCAGCCTTACCAAGGAGCAAGAAGGATTTTTTAGCATTCAACTCATGTGCAGAATTAAGACCATTTTATATTTTCTATCACCAGTCACATTGTCACCATGTTACAAAGTAGAACTGAAGTCTGGGCCTGGTAAAAGTTGCCAAATAACTTGAAATACATGGAGTACAGTATTTGTTTTCTGATTTCAAATAAGCAGTGAACAACAGTTCTTGCCAAGGGTTTCCAATATGAATTGCACCTGGGTAAAGTTTATTTTAATATCTGATTTCAAAAAATCAGATTCACTTAAAGTTTTGCAAGGCAGAGCAATTTGGAGACTATCTGAAATATTATATCTAGAATAAATATTAAATCTAGAACATCTAGGAAATTTCTGTGGATTATTCTCCCAGCAAGACAAATATCAACATAATATTCAGTATCATGACAGAAGGGCTTTATACGGTGTGCCCCACATGTAAAGCCCATGTCTGATTGTCATACTCTTGAATATTTTGAAAATGTTTATTTTTTTTTTCCCTCTCCCATGTAAAATTTGGAGTGGCTTTGATTCAACCTTGTGTGAGTAGGGTCATTATTTAGGATCTTAGTTTTTCCTCTGATCTTCTTTAGGATTCTTCATTTCTATATTTGGCCCTGCAGTTAATTTGCAAGGGAGCCACAGTTTCTCTGTACCATAACTGACCCATCTCTAGCGTGGCAAACAATATTCCTTGCCTATCTGACAGAAACGTGCCAGACTTAATTAGCAGCAGACAATGTTTGCAGAAGTGACTAGTTAGAGACATCCTGTGAAAATTGACGCTCTTCAAGACTATCAGGTTGAGCCTCTGGATACACATTCACACTGAAAATTCACAAATGACTTGGAAGACAGTTGGTGCACTGATAAGATGCATTTTAAACACATTACTGCATATCACAGCAAATATATTAATGGATACTTTCATGCACATATTTTGAAACCTAATTCTTTCCCTTGTTCAATGCCAAAGACTTGAACTCCTGCCTGCTCTTGGTTGGTGTATTCCATTTTGTCTAACAGAGAAGGGCTAACTTGCCCATCCCATCTGCAAAATCCAGAGGCGAAACACGCTATGGACCATGAGAAGAAACAATTTTAAGACTTCAAATTTAAGCTTAGATCTGTTCAGGATTTTACAGCTCCAACAGGATTTTACAACTCCATTAAAGTGTGCTTGTGTGACTGCCAAAATCCTTCACTGTGAAAAATGTGTATTGTGATTTCTTCACCAAAGTGGAGGCAGCAGCCACTCGCACAGCACACACAGGTGCTGTACAGCTGTTTGTGATGGATCTCCTGCTTGCTGGCCTGATTTCCACTGGTGTTAACTCAACACAACACTGTAAACCTCTCTGGATGATTAGAAAACATTCCTCTGAAGGATGTGAACAAACATGAGCTACGAGTGCTGTGCTGGAGATTATCTTATAAATGTAACATCTCTGCAGTGGGACAATATACCTCTGCTATTTTTTTTCTCCTGACAGCTGCCTGGTGGATTTTAACAGTTAGTTGCAATCACATTAAATGTCTCCCTGCCATTTTTTTTTTTTAGCAGGAAGCATGATTCTTTTCTCTTGGAAGGAGCCAGACCAATTTGTGTGCTCTGTCATCCATAAGTAAGTGTAAGGACTGATCTGAATTCAGTGTTTATTTTCAGGTAGTGCAGTGTGATAATCTGAGACACATAAACTCATTGAATGTCTACCATGGAGTGGGGACTTGTAATTGTGAAAAGACAGTGGAACCGAAGGTGTCTTCCTCATCCCTTGGAACACTTGCCAAACTTTTTTTTGTGTTAAAACTTGAAGTCTTCTCTCTGAAACTGATGCCCACTGTTACACACGGAGAAAGGCAAATATTTTGGTTATGTGTGGTCTCCCTGTGCATCACTTGGCATGTAAGCTTCTCCTCCACCATTCCAGCTCAGCCAGGGGAGCTGGGGGAGGAAATTAGGGTGTCCTTGTGTTTTTCTTTTCCTATCAGATCCTTGTGTGATAGCCAAAACTTGGTTTGCATTCCTCCACCTTCATCTCTTCTGCCACAAATACAATTACTTGATGTTCATCTCGCTAAGAGATTTAATATCTAAGATCTTCAAAAAGTCTGTCAAGGAGAAAGCAATAGGGAGAAAAGCTGAGAAACTCAAATGTAGGTTTAGGTCAATGTGCATTATGAATGTGACTAAACTACTGATGTACAAACACTTATGTATCTAACTGTAAAATGTGAGCACCTAATACCAAATTTATTTCTCTCTTTCTCTCCTTTCTTTCTTTTTGAGTTTAGGCTCTCTTCCTGTAACAGTAGCAATTATTTTTCAATAGTGTCTCGCATCCCATTCTTTCTCATCTCTTTTTCAGTACCACCCTTTTCTCTGCTAAATCATCAAAGATATTTTTGTTCTTTTATTGTGGCAGAGTCTATAAACGCGACCTTAGAAAGAGAATTTCTAAGTGCGAGCATTTGTGATGCATTTGCACTAAAAGCTTTGAATTGCTATCTTTGCTAAAGCTATTTGGTCTGATTATATTGTTTTGGAATCACACATTCAGGTGTACCTCTCTAAAAAAAAAAAAAAAGAATTTTTCAAAATTTAGTATATTGTATGTCTCAAAATGGAGAAGGATTATTTTTAAACTCAGTGTATTCCATGTAAATAATTGTATTTCTGTCCTGAAATTCACACACGAGCACTTAAATTAAAATTTTAAGTCCAGTGTTTAAAAACCAATAACTCTGACTCTTACAGATGTATCAAATGTAAATAAAGGTAATAATTATTCTAGTTCTATTTCTCTTAAATTGCTTCCATGCTTTCAAAATTGCCTGGGCAGATGTTGCAGATGTCTCTTGTATTGAACATGACAAATATTCCTTGTGAGCACTGAATAGCAGGTGGAGGAGCCACTGACGGCTGTGGTGTGATTTTTAAGTGGAAATTGAAAACAGCATTTCCAAACACAAATTCAGATCTCATAGACTGCAATCTAAGTGGGAGCAACTGTGCTTTGGGAAATTCAGTGATGTCTTTAAAGAGACAAATGCAGTTAGCAAAAGGTGTATTCACATCATCAAATAGCAGAGGCCCAGAGGTGCAGCCAGCTATAAAAGTAGGTGATGTGGTGTTATCAATGTTTGAGGCATGGGAAAACCTCCCCTTCCTTCATAAACCTCTGCAGCTGTAAGCATCCAGCACCCACCCATTCCATCACTGGAAAGTACTGAGTGAGCCTTCTGTCATCTGTATTGCTCCAAATCAGCCAGGTTTAACAGTAAATGGAGTTGAAAAAGTTCATCTGGTGTATTTCAGTTGAGGCTAATTTTGTAACAGTTCTGCTGTACATATCCCCAGATTAAGAGTGTAACTTCAGTTTTGCTCATTTTAGGCAAACTGCTGACAATAAAGGACATTGTAGCTGGAAGCATCACCTCTCTTTACCTGCTGACCATGCTGACACCTGTCATGAAGACAAAAAACTTGATCAAAAATCAGTTTCAATGAGAAAATATTGGTCATTACAAGAGAAACATTTTAAATTCTGCCAGCTTCTCCCTAAATCAAGCCACACAAGGCACTGTAGACCGGGTCTGTAGTGACTCACACAGTTCTCAGCTTGTGGACATTCAAGTTTGCAGATGGATAAATAAAATTATGCTACATTTCTTTCTGTACTAGCTTACAGAGCAGAAATGTATATGAACATATAAGGGAAATAGAAAAGGTTTCAAGAAGAGACTGAAACTTCCTGCCATGAACTTCTATGTGATCATCTGGGTGATTTTATATGGGCAGACAGTCTGGGGTTCATATGACCATTGACACATCCCGTGCAAATTTGTGAGACCTCAGATATTATTTTGTGAACAAAACTGAAAATTTTGAGTACTTTTTTAAATACTTTTCCCTTTTTAAAAGGATGCTCTGCTGGGTCCAGCATTTAGCTCTTGTTTTCTATCATTCTTGGGCCAAAACTGTACTTCTCTCAGATGATGCTTTCTCTCTCCTGTCTATTGAAGAATTTCTCTTCCGTAGACATAATTAACTATTCACTGACATAGAGCCTTGCATTTGCCTTGAATTTCCCAAATTCCAGGAGAGCAGCCCTAATCTCTAGGTTAACAAAGTCAGCGTCCATACAGCTCACAAGGCTTGACACAATGTGAAGCTCCAGCAGGAGAGATTAAAGACTACCTGGGCACTGCAGTGGCTGGAAATCTCTTCAGTGAGGTGGGAGATCTGCTGTCAATCCCCTGCTCTGATGGAGATTTGCTTCTAAAAAAGATGATGACACCTTTTTCTGGCTTCTCTGAAA
The DNA here is from genome assembly GCF_048771995.1 of Taeniopygia guttata. Classification (NCBI taxonomy): domain Eukaryota; kingdom Metazoa; phylum Chordata; class Aves; order Passeriformes; family Estrildidae; genus Taeniopygia; species Taeniopygia guttata. The sequence continues at coordinate 67,425,856 of NC_133025.1, forward strand.
GCAGTTCTTTTGGATCAGAGATGAATTTAGAGCAGAAACTCAACCACCACACAGTACTTATATATGTATTTTAGAATACTAACCACAGTCTGCTAAATGGGCTTGAATATAAATGAACTGTCACTGTGGGAGAAAAGTTGAAATCATCTTGGATGTACAGATAATATTGTCTCAACTGTGAACTCTGCTTTAGAATCTCATTTCAGCCTCTACCTAAAAATCTATATGTCAAAAGAAAATATCCTGGGTGCCATCTACAAACTATAACATGACACAAAAAAGCCATCTTTCTATATGATAGAGCTACTTCTAATTTTCCCATTAGACCAAACGACACCATAAAGAATATCTGCCAACAACATGATATAAAACCACACCATGCATCATGAAAAATAATTGCAATTCAATTACTCCTGAATTATAAAACCGTCAGCTAGGTGCAATAAAGACAAAAGCCTTAGAACATATGATAAACTGCTTAGCATAGATAATTATATATGTTTGAATAAAATTCCAAAAATAAAACATGTAGGGTTTGAAGGAACAGGGTAATCATGCCAAAATAATTCTCATTTATAGTAAAGGTTTGAGGATCAGCAATTTTAAAACCATCTCCCTGAAAAAAAAAATATCAAAATAAATTAGCACTCATAGATTGTAAAGTAGATTCCTCACTCAGAGAGATCATGCTCAGCAATTGGGCAAGAAACGTTTTTCTTCTCTCATCTTGCTTAGAGTCTACTTTGCCAAAGCATTTAGTATTGCTGCTCAGCATCACAGAATGGTTGAAGTTGGAATGAACCTCTGGCAATTTTCTACTCTTACCTCACCTGCTCAGAGCAGAGGCACCTGCAGCAGCTGGCTCAGCACTGTCTCCAGTCAGGTTTTTGATATCTTCAGGAGTGAAGATTCCACTTCATCCTCTCTGGGCAACCTCTTTCAATATTTGACAACCTCACAAGTTTTTAATTAGTCCTAAATTGAGTTACCTCTGTTTTGTTTTGTTGCCTGTTGCCTCTTATCTGTCAGTGGGCAGCACTGAGGAGGGCCTGTCTCTGCCCTTCCCTCCAAGTATTTTTATACATTAAAAAGAACCCCCTGAGCCTTCTCTGCTCCAGGCTGAGCAGTTCCAGCTCTCGCAGGTCGTGTGAGGGATGCTTCAGCCCCCCAGCATCTTCACAGCCCTTCACTGGACTCGCTCCAGTGCATTCACGTCTGTCAGAATCTGTGCTATTGATGATTCCAAGATTGTAGAAAGTCTCTGTCTTTCTGCCCCATTGCCAAAGCAGAAGCCATAATTCGTCTGTGCTGTTTCAAGGTTGTTTATTCTGTTTATCTCTAACATGTTCTGCTGCCCTGCCGCAGCTCTGTCCTGCAGGGCAGCGTGTGGGGCTCTGCCCTCAGTGGGATGTTACAAACATTATATACCAGAAACTACCTGCGCTATATTTACAATAACGTGCCAATATCTATCATCTACGTTGAACAGTGTGTCCCCAGCCTAAACCAACAGAAAAATGCCAACACTACAGTGAAACATGGAGGGCATGAAGGAGGAGGAAAAGGACAGGACACACCCAATTTCCTCCATCTTGTCCCCTTTGAACCCCTAATCTAGAATCCTAAAATTTCATTTTTGCACCCGTGCCACACTCAATTATTACTCATATCAAACACTCAGAGCTTGTAATTCATCCTGTAAGATTGAAAACTCTTTTCCATGGACAGAGATCACAGACAGTGTCTCTGGGGGCTCTGTCCAGGGGGGTTCCTGACCCCCTGCCAGGGTCCCAGACCTGCCAGGGCAGCCAGAGGGAAGCCCTGGACTCCTACACACATCTTGCGCATTCTTGTCCTGCTCCAGGTGCCATGGGAAAAGCCGTGGAATTCCTGCTTCCTTTCTCTGCTTTTGCCACACTCCCTGCTTAAATCAGAGACACACAAAAATTACACTGGGGGAAAGTGAGATTCAGGGAGAAGGCTTTTGCAGGACAAGCAGAGAAAATAAAGGTTATAGCAGATGTCCTGTCTACACTCTCCACCAGGACCTCTTGGGAGAGGGATTTAATTATCTTTCTTGATCTGCTGCATTTCAGCAGAATAAAGAATATGGCTTTCCCACACTATTTTTGATTATTACTATATTAGGAAAAAGCAAATATATCTCTTAAAATACAGCTTTTCAATAAATTTGAAGTCTCAACTTGATCTTGCACTTTCACAGAAAAAAGTGGCCATGAGAAAAGACAGACATAACATCCCTGCTGAAGCAAGGCAGAAGTGGGTGAGGTTGGCAGTTAATATCTGGCTAAGCTGTTGAAACTTTTGCAAAAATACTTACCAAAAGGAGAATAAAAATATTCAAAGTAATGTGGTACCATAGTTCCAGAACTTCTCAGAGAATTTCTCATATAATCAGTAATTTTAAGAACTGGTTATTTCATAGATGCCATTTTTCAGCCTTTAAAGTGTCCTTTTAAAATGTTTGAGAGATCTTTATAAAATATAAAGCAATTTTATTTTTAGTAGATTTTCTAACATAACAGATTTCACAAATTGGCTTTCTCAAACTCGTGATGACTACATTTCAGTTTCTTAATTGACCTTTTACATGTTTCACAAGCACTTGGGGTTTGCATGTATTAATTCTTCTGGTATGTAGTCAGAAAAATACTAGGCAGCTTTTGTACTGATGTTGATGAAGTTTCTCAGAAGCATCAGATATGGGTTTGTAATTCTGGGAACTCCAAAAGAAGCACTGCCATATTTTGTCACAGTTCTCTCTCAGGCCTGAGTACTCCAAGACTCTGGTGACAGCAGTGCAGAAATCACTGAAATAGTTGTCTGAAGTAACAATTTCAACAAAAGAAGTTTCATTATTCCCTGTGAAATAAGATGTAGGGCGTAGGAATTAATACATTGTCCAAAAAAAGAACAATAAATTCATAGACTAATACAAAGTTCACCCTAGAAGCTAAATTGCTATTATTTTTTTATCTATGAACCTTTTGCTCTGCATTTCTTCTGTCTTTTAAATTGCAGTCCTCAAGTCAGTAATCATTGAGCCAGCTTCTCAAACCATGCAAGTTCATGGGAATCCTGGTGCTAGCTAGAAAGATTTGACCCATTTAATGTTTTATTTACAAGTGTCAAAATTCTTGTGTTGCACTGTCAGCCTTGTCCATATCAATTATGTTTCCAACATGATATTTAGCAGGAACCACAGCCACTTCTATGATGATGGGTAACACCTCTCACATGCTCTTTAAAAAAGAGTAAAGCTGAATTAAATTTACTAAAAAATTAGGGAGACTGACCTTTCTAGAACACAAACAAAGCCACTACTCCCTTTTAGCTAGAAGAACTGTTGTGCTGGACACTGAAGTTCTGCCTCTTTTATTTCAGTAAATTACCTCTACAATAAAAATACTGACAATTATCCTTGTCAGAGAAAATTAATAGAAAATTTCTGTTCCAACCTGAGCAACTTAATTCACTTGCCTAATGTTAATGTGTTGGTTCTAATATGAGAAGAAGTAACCTTTTACCTGGGGTGGTAAGGCACCAAAGAGCAGCTCTTTTATTAACAGCCAGACCTCTCATGGGCTTGACACTGCCATGTGAGAAACAACTATTTTTATAAACCTCTCTCCAAGATGTGACTGCCACATTTTCAGATCTTTAAAGATTTGTTTAAAAAACACATGAAGTCCTTATTGACAGACAGAAGTACTGCCAGAAGGGCTGGATTTTGAAATAGAAGTTATTTTATGTGTCCAGTTTCTAGGAGCTCCAGTATATATAAAGCTCTACATATGTTAATGCAAATAATAAAGGTTTTTCATCAAGCTTTATGCAGTTCTATTACCTTGGGTAAGAATAAACCAGTTGAATGCCAGATAATTCAACTAGAATTCACTAGAAAACATGTCAAGTAAATAGACTGACCACCTATAATTACTGCAGAGGTGATTAAAAAGGTAAATCAATAGAGATCCTATAGTTACATTAAGCTGTACATTCTCTTAGCACTGCACATGTTAATCACGTACTGATTGATCTGGGACTGTCACCACCACACCCTCATTGATCACAAGCAAAGGCAATTCAAAAGTAATCATGAAAATCACCCAATTCCTGCTTTCTGGGGCATTTATAAGGCTTGGTCAATTATGCCCTTTTCCTAGCTTGTAACTCCAAATTTGGGTAAATGAAACCACATGAGGACCAAGAGCCATCCCAGCCAGGAGCCCTGCTCTCTGTGCTGGTTCCCATTTTGTGATTCACTGTGAGCTGCCAGCACCCATGAGAACAGGTAAACTCGGCACTCTGAAGGAAAACAGAGTATTTTAAATTCAAATGTCTATTGGAGCAAGAGTTTATTTGTCCTTATGTTTTCTGTCTGATGTTAAAATACAGCTGTATTTGCTTAAAGAAAAAGGAAAAATTATTTTGTGAGTAGTTGGATAAAACATGAAGATCTTCTGTTCATGCAACAGAAGATATGTGCACCTCTGAGGTAAAATGCTTTCCTCTGTCCTGTGTTGATTTGAGATTGGCTTCTTTAGACTTTGATGAAGAAACCAAGCTGAGTTATACTTGTGACTTCTTTGGTTGGTTTGCTCAAAGGAGGCTCATTTTACCTGTCATGGATCAGAAAACAGAAGTAGTTCCTGGCATGTTATAAGTCACAGCTGTTTTCATCCCCAATTTAATGTCTCTGAAAACTATGATGTTTTTGCTGTCTGAGTTCTTGCTTTAGACTTGAAATAGGTTGAAAATATATTTAATTATAGGAAAAAACCTATTACTACTTAGATTTAAGCTTCAGAGTTTTTAGGCTTTATGTTTGAATCACAATTGCTTTTTTTTTTTTTTTTTTTAGGTAATCTTGGACTCTTTATCAATGCTGGTTATATACTATTGTGCCTCTGTTTTGTGATGTAGTAGTTCTCATATCCTAAATAGATCTGAAGAGGCCAAATTTGAGCAGTTATAAGGACAGCTGGAAGCAAACAGCAGAACCCATCTCTCAAAAAATGCCATCAGAAACACTAAGAGCTCTGTTCAGAGAAGCTGACCTGGTGTTCCACTTCCTTGTAACTTGTGCATGCACTTACATTTGCACAAGATAGATGTGGGATGCTTCCATTGGCAGGTGGGGGCATTCTGATCAGGTGTTAGTGATCTTAATGAGCTCCACAAAATGGAGAAGCTGACCTGGGAAATCAGCAGACTTTGTGGATAAAGTATCAGGAACATTATAAAGCACAGAGTTTGGCTCTTCCTAATTCCTTCTCAAGGCTATAATAGCTTTTGTTTGATATGAAAGAAAAAATAAAACATTGCTTGTGCCCCTGCCCCTTCTGGTGCATTGTAGCTACAGGGCAGAATCTGCCTTAAATAACAGTTTTGAGCTAGGCAGTTTTTAGGTTTCTCTTTTTAATTTTGATAATATATTCAACTTACTTTATTTTAAAATTTGTTTTTCTTACTTAAACCTAGTAACATTGCTTATTTTTATAATTACCTTTATCTGAATTTCAACCAGAAATAGAAAGAAATAGCACAATCATTTGATAATGTTAACCTTAAAAAAAAAAAAACAAAAACCCTGTGTTTATCTACTTGCAGTTTTTCACTTGTTGCCTAATTAAAGTATTGGATAGTTTTAACCAAATTATTTTCTCAATCTTTCTTTTGAATTCTGCTGAAAATGTTAGCTTTCATGTGTGTTTAAACCTTTATCTTTAACATACAGATTGAGTTTTGCATACAGTATTGGATTCACATCATTTAATAGGTAATATAATTCTGGGGAAAAATCTCATTCACCCCCAAGTGAACTAATTAAATAAACTACTTAACTTCCTAATGTTGCTATATTCAGAAACTGAAATGTTCATGTAGGTCTTTGAGTTTATTGGTTTTTTTTTTTTAAATATTGTTTGATCCTATATGTAATATCTCAAAAGTGACAGGTGCCCTAAGAAATTGTAGTAGCAGAGTGTGGAATTCAAAGCGAGACTCTTACCAGTCTGCTAATGACAGTGGAGGAGCACCTGTAACTCAAGCTGATCTGCTCAAAAAATAAAAAGACAGGAATGCCTGATGCAGACAGAAGAGACTCGCAGGAGAAGGGATTTTTGAACCACATGGCTGACAAGGAACAACGACCTGGGAGAAGCAGCCGTGATGGGAAGCTGCCTGAAGCTGAGAAGAAGCTCCACGAGGCCGTCTGCGTGCTGCTGGTGGAGCTGTGCGAGAGGTTCACGTTCTTCGGCATCGTGTGCAACATGATCCTCTTCTGCACCGCCAAGCTGGGCTACCGCAGCCACCAGGCAGCCATGGTCAACATGTGCTTCGTGGGCACCTCCACGCTGACACCCGTGCTGGTGGGCTGGCTCGCAGAGTACCTGGTGGGGAGGACCAAGCTGGTGTGCATCTGCATGTTCCTGCACTTCCTAGGTGGGTGCTGTGGGTGTCCAGGGCTTTCCTCTGGCTGCCCTGGAAGGTCTGGGACCCTGGCAGGGGGTCAAGAACCCCCCTGTACAGAGCCCCCAGAGACACTGTCTGTGATCTCTGTCCATGGAAAAGTTTTCTACCTTACAGGATGAATTACAAGCTCTGAGTGTTTGATATGAGTAATAATTAAATGTGGCACAGGTGCGAAAGTGAAATTTTAGGATTTAGATAAGGGGTCCAAAGGGCACAAGATGGAGGAAATTGGGTGTGTCTTGTCCTTTTCCTCCTTCTTCATGCCCTCCATGTTTCACTGTAGTTTTGGCATTTTTCTGTTGGTTTAGGCTGGGGACACACTGTTCAACATAGGTGACAGATATTGGCACGTTATTGTAAATCCAGCACAGGTAGTTTCTGGTATTTAATGTTTGTAACATCCCACTGAGGGCAGAGCCCCACATGCTGCCCTGCAGGACAGAGCTGCGGCAGGGCAGCAGAACATGTTAGAGATAAACAGAATAAACAACCTTGAAACAGCACAGACCAGTTATGGCTTCTTCTTTGGCAGCGGGGCAGAAAGAGACTTTCTACAATCTCGGAATCATCAATAGCACAGATTCCGACAGGTGCCAGCCCAGGGATTGCCTGGTGTTTTGCTGATCTTGTAGAAACGTGGTGCTTGGCATCTGTTTTCCCCAGCCTCCTCAGCAGCTGCTTATTTAGCTCCTCCTCTGCAAAATGCACTGTGGTGTTTTCACCTTTGCAGCTTTCAGCGAGACGAAGCAATGTTTCTGTGTGCATCTGGTGCACAAACTTGACTCCTCTGAAGTGGGTCAGCTACTGACAGCATGGATGCTCAACTCTTAAAATTGGTCCCTAAGGCTATTAGTGTTTGGCACAAATGCCAGGCTTCAGTCAGAGAGAGAATTTAGGAACTGCTTCCCCGCTGCTAGGAGTAAGATAAGATGTAAAGGTACAAAGGACTTTTCTGTTTGGACAAGAGGCAAAGTGTTTAAGAACACACCAACAAAAACAAGCTTTGCCTTAAGTATCCTAATACATACCCTGAGGGCCTGCCTGCTTTTGGCCCAATCTGAACCTTCCCTGGGCACTGTTTTGAGCACTTTTTACAGAAAAAGCAGTGCTCAAACAAAATCCACCTGTTCTGTAGCAGGCAGGACATCTCCCATGCATTATTTTGGCCTCCTGCTGTAGGACATCTCCCAGCACAACCTGCTAGTTACTCTGGCAAATCCAAGATGATAGAAATGCTTCTTGCTTGAACCAGTCATTGAACAAGTCTGATTTCTGCAATAGCCAGCCACATTGTTATTTAGACATGCAGCAAAGAAACTAAAAAAATATCAGAGTCTTTCCTGAAATGTTCTTGAGCTGATTGCAAAACCATTATTCAAGCACTCTGGAAAAATGTTTGCTGTTGTGTTCCACTGTTTCTCCCCTGGTGTTCTGGTTGAAATCTTTCTGCCACTTGTCCTTTCAGTGCATTTCTTAAAGTAGAAGATTGGAGACATAAACACAATCTGATGCCTTTGGGTATGGTTTTAACTAGAGCATTTCTTCCTTTGGAGATAAATCATTAAACATTCCTGATATATTCAAGTGTAATGCACAGTCATAGTAATGGCTAATATTGGTGCTGTTGAAACACCAATATATTTTAAGCTTAGTGTCCATTAAAACTTGAAAAATCTACAGCTGACTAAATCTGAAAGACTTGCTTTGCAGACTAGAAGAGGCAAATGCAATTTGTGGCAGTGGTTCTATAGTTAAATTGTCTGAAAATCATATTTTCTATGAAGCTGCTACAGAATAAAGAATTTTCCCAACAAAAGTTTTGAGAATTTATTTATTAAATTATTATTCCTATTACAATTCTGGGATTTTAGAAGATGCAGAAAAAAAAGCTGCACTCCACTGTGGGATTTTTTTGTGGGTTTTTTTGGTTAATTAGTGGTTCAGTTGATATAAGAACCTGAATCCTTGCAGGCACTTCAGAGGAGGTTTGGTTTCTCAGAGGTCCATAGTGGTATTGCTTTACATTGCAACACCAAAAAAGTTTCTGCCTCTCCCTCTTTACAGTTTTCTCTTGTTTATCTTTAATTTTCCATCTGTCTTCTCATACCTGCATTAGAACATACCTGTTCTAAAAAATACAAGTCTTATTAATCTGGTTCAAATTCCTTTCCAATGACAATTTTCTTTCCTTTCCAGGCACAGCACTGTTACCTGTGGTGTCGTTCCCCTTTGAAGACGTTCACATCGACAGACGGCAGATTCTCCTCACCCTGCCCAAAAGGGAGCAGAAAATCCTGTTCTACTTTGCACTCCTCACAGCCAGCCTGGGAATAGGAGGCATAAGAGCCATTGTGTGCCCGCTGAGTGCCTACAGCCTTGAGGACTGTGGGCCAAAGGAGCTGCTGTCATTTTTCAACTGGTTGGTAATAATTTAGTGTTGGCTAAATAGCTGTCGGGAGCAATAGAGCATTGCCTCGAAATGCACCGCTGAAATTCAAAGGTTCTGTGGAGGGTGGGTTTCATGTTTTGATTTCTATTGTAGACCTTTGAGTTTTTGAAGAGTTCCCAAGAGTTAAAGCTTTTCCTGACTTTTTCCTTTTGCTAGTAGATGATAATCTAGTTTGGCCATCTACAGAAGTGCTCAGTCAGAGTTTTCAGGATTAAACAATTTGCCCAAATACTCAAGACTTGCTAACCTTTTTGCTGTTGGAACAACATACTCCATTTGGTTTTCTGCCTTTAACGTGGCTATGCCTTTAGGATATTTTGCTGTTGCTCCCTAACAGTGGCAAAATTCAATGATATATTGGTATTTACATCAGCAGATTTTTAGCAGTGACAGGCAGCAGTAGACTGCTGGTTTGCTGGAAGTCAGGATTGTGAGTTGTCTCAAACTCACTGTATTACTTCAGCATTGCTGCTGCCAAGTTCTGGCATCTGATGAACCACTTAGCTTTTGTATTTTGTTGGGTTTTTTTTGTTCTTTAGGAATAATTGTTCTTAAAATGGTTCTTAAAAATTAGGGTTTGGTGGTTTTTGGGGTTTTTTTGTATGAATTGTTCCTTCTCCATGCATTAGGGAGGTAATTTTTAATGATTTGGTTATCCTTATTTTCCCCTTCTTTAACCCAATAGAGAGTGCTATATTTTCTGGTTAAACCATGCAGTGGGACTCTCCACATTCCTACTCAAGTCAGGGTGAAAGAAAGCCCTAAACTGCCCCCTTCTTTCACCTTTACATGAATGGCTATTAAAATAAAAACTGAGCACATTTGCATATTAACAATGCAATGCTGAAGAATCAATGAAGATCTTGGTGAATCAGATCTCTCCTCCTTTGGGGATGGCTTTCCTGGCTATTCTTTTTTCCTCCAATTATGTTAATATCAAGGAGTTTTGAATTAAATCCAAACTTCAGTGAATAAAGTAGCTTTACCAAAGGTGGATGAGACTGTTTAGTTCCTTAGAGCAGATTCTGCCTCCTTGACCTGCCCATAGGAGAAAAGAGGAAAAAAACCCTTCCTTTTTACTCTATTCTGAGTTTTAATCCTTAATTAGCAACATCATTTTGATTAAATAAGACTCTGGGGGATTAAGACTGGAGAGCAATCAGTTGTTCTGAAGGATAGCTCTGGAGAGTTTATTGTACTGTGGTCTTGGCCATTCAGAGTTGTGTTTAATCAAAGTGACATTTCTCAGTGTTGATTACAAAGGAGATATAATACGAATAAAAAGTTCCTTGGGGGAATCCGAATGGGTCAGTTCTTGGAACTTTGGAAGTATCGAGAAAGGCACACGTGCAATTAAAAAAATTTTAATTTTTGCACTGGCACCCAAGGAGGGGCTTTGGAATGCCATCTCAAAATTTAGAAAAATGGGGGGTCCATTCTATGCATTTGTAACCTCATTCAAATCCTCTGAATATAATCACTTTTTCTTGGTAGCCTGCTCTCTCTTGATGGGTGTTTGTCATAGGATTGAATTTTAAAATTATATAAAATGGAATGGCCTACTTTTGATGGGTTTGAGTCGGGTTTTAGCCAAGTTTTATTTAAACAATTCAAATTATTGGGTTAAAAGTCCTGGTAATTACCTGTTTTGTAATTCAATCCTTCAAGAAGATTGCTTGGCACATCTTACAGCATGGTTCTAAGCTGCAGTATGTACTATTGCTCTGACCTTATAAATAAACAGAATATGCCAATCCTAAGTGAAGAAGAAACTTGGATTCTGCTGGATTAAATTTTTCTAGGGCCTTCTGCATTTCCAGGGTTAAGGTTATGGTCTGGTACTGTTTTACAGCAGGAGAAATACATTCTGTCTGTGGGGGCAGAGAATGAGAGCAAAGGGTACAGTGAGAATGGGCAGAGCTGTATCTTGTCTTACAGACTTGTAAAAAACTGCAGAGAATGTGGGACCAGTGGTGTTTTCCACCCTCACTCTCTCTGTTTTGTTTCCATATATTGCAGATCAATTTTTGCCATTTTCCTCAATACACTTTGACTTTTTAAAAACTTTTTCTACCTCTTTGGGATTTTTCCCCCCAGTTTGTTTTTGCAGAGAACTCCACAGTGGTTCTGAGAAAAGTGACCTGCTCCTACAAAGACATATAAAAATGAACAATATTCCTCAATAAGAATCACCTGGGCGTTACTTCTTTAAAGTATACACCACAAATGCATTTTTGCAAAATGTTTTAAGAAGAGTATTAGGTTTTTGTGGGCACACTTCTTTAGAAAGTTTGGAAAACAGCCACTGAAGATTCTAACTTAATAATTTTCAGTTAAGGATTGATTCAAAACTTTTACACAACTGCTAGCCAAATGAGTCATATAATTATATTTTTATTAAAAGCTTTAGTTGAATGTGTCAATATTTTTATGTACAAAATCCCTCCAACTGTGTCATCATCAAGTAACATAATTTCAAATATTTTGTCACTGAGAAGATCATTCTAGATTCATTAGCCCAAATACTCAGATTCAAACAGCATGCATGATGCAGATGTGGCACTGAACAAGAAAATGAGCTTTTCTTCTTCCAGTAATATGTATTAAGCTTTATAAGTTTGTATTTCACCTTTAAATGAAACCATTTTGCTATGGCTCCAGCAAAGGCAGAGGAATCTCTTCTTGCAGGTTCTTCCAGACTGCAAACTTTGACATGTTGGGACAGTACTCCTCAATAATTGTGCTCTTTTCAGGGGTTCCAAAGTGCAGTAGGCCTGCCACTAGTGGTATGCCATCTGCTCTGAGGAGTGTGTGATTTATCCTTTGGATGTCTGCTGTGATTAGGAGGGGCTCAGTACTTAGTTGGGAAGCACCTCCATGACAAATTACAGTCTCAGAAAATTATGTTTGGGAAACTCCTTATCAAGATATTCCAGAAGCCAACAAAAATTCAAGCTGAGCCTTGCAACTAATAACTGATAAATCAAATTTTAATATTTCATACTTTTTTTAACATTTAAAATTCCTTAATCAAAGGGTGGTGGCATTAAGACATTTCTCTCTTAATCTTGAAGCGTATGATTGGATGATATTTCATACGCAAAACTTGTTACCCGATATTAAATGTGTAAATGGTAAATGTTGATGTATCTAATTAATGTCACCCACAAGAATATTTCCAGTACCAGACTGATAATTTGTTCAGCTCTGCTGCCTTAGTACACTTACTTTAATCATATACCTCTTGGAGCTGAGACATTTGAGTGAAATCTGTTTTAATTGCTGTGCTAATGTGTGCATGGTACTGATGCTGTCCATGATTACTATACTTAACCATGCCTTTAATTGGATGTTTTAATCTTCTGTAAAGGCTTTTATATCACTCAGTCTCTCCACTTTTCTCTCTCTTGTCTCTGTGTTCCAGGTTTCATTGGCTGGTTAACTTGAATTCAGCAGTAGTCTTTGTCAGCATTTCTTACATCCAGCAGTCCGTGGCCAGGAACCTTGGCTTTCTTATCCCATTTGTGTCTGGGCTTATGGCAATTATCACAATTCACATGGTTCGAGGTGAAATGATTTACAAACCCAAAACAGGTAAGAGGCAGCTCTGTCTTAGGAAGCATCTTTAGAGATTACTTTCACAGAAGAAATTGATTTGCATATTTAAACTATTTCTTCCGCAACTCTGCCCTGTTTGGTGGTAGATCCTTGGGTTTTAGCCTTCCAACATCTGTGTGTGACAAATTCAATCCATGCTCTGGAGATGCCTGGTAGGCTGTAAAAGTGGGAAGCAGTCTCTGGTAAACTCCAGCTTGTTTCAGTCACATCAGGGCATGTGTCACAGCCTTTCCCTGTGCAGAAAGAGGTGTAATATGCCTGCTGCTGGTGGAATTGATCTTGCCACGTTTCATTCAGCCTTTTTTCTGCCCAACCTCTCACATTCCAAAGGAAAGGAGATGGCCATGACCATCTTGGAGACCAGGTTAGATGGGCCAGGACTAAGCTGTGCTGCTGCTTTACTGACTCTCTGCTGGGTTTGTCATGGGACTTTCAGTGCATCTTCTGATTTCAAACCCTTGCAGAACAGTAGCACCACATTACTGCTCCTTATTCCCTTTTTGTCAATGTCCAATCACCAGTGTAGGACAAACCAAAATAATGTTTCTCTAACTTAAAACATCTTATTACAGTCTCTGCCAATGAATTGAGCTAATACCAAATTTCCTGTTATCTTTTATTTACTTCTGAAACTAACTCTGCTTTGAGAAGAGCCCCAGGTCCCACTTGTTTTGTGGTTGCCTTCTTAGTCAATTCACTCTGGAATTCTGCACTTTTTTTTTTCTTTTAGTCTTCAGACTTGCTCTTAAAATAATCTAAGTCTGAAACTGAAACATCACTTGCAATGAGTGGTGAGAATAGTTGCCAAGTAAGTCCTATAGAACAATCAAAACTCTACCAGCTCTCTGTTTTCAGATTTTGATATGCTATTTTAGATGTTATATTATAGTGACAACATTCTGTAGGTTAATTCCACACAGCCAGGGAGTTTTAAATACTATTTTAGCTAATAAAATTCCCTTACTTAGTACTTTAAAGCAAGTGCTTCCAGTGGCCAATGGATATTTCTAGAAAATTATTTCCATGTCAGAGATAGTAGGGAGACATTTTCATTCTGCAATCTTAGTTCATTTTCTGGTTTTGGAAAGTATTTATACTCAACTTATTGGGGTGCTACAGCACTCAGAAAAAACACAGAAGTGCCACAACCCCTGTTTGTATGGATGGCAGTTTGCCAAAGGTAAATGAACCTGCATTCCCAAGCCTGAGGGTAACAGTTTTGTGTTCATCCTACTTCTGTTTCATCTGAGAAACAAGCAGGCAATTCCTGAACCCAGTAACCAGTCAATAAGTTTTAATATGCTAAGTACTAGTCTGGAAGCTCCTCTTTTGTCCTGCATGCTACTTGGAAGACCTGAGATGATAATTCTGGCCTTGAAATACATCCATTAGAATTCTCTTAATTCACCTGTTTTTTAAACTCCTTTTCCTTCTCACTTCACTACTGCCCTTCCCACCAGACTTCAGCAGGCATTCAATAAATGGAAACAGAGTATTAATTTCCTTTGTTTTTTACCTGCTCAACCAGATAAACACATAAATAACTGGTTATAAAAGGAACTCATCTCCATAGTTGTTAGACAGGATTGCCTCTGTAACAATTGGGTTGCGAACCAACTGGGTTCAAAAGAGAGTTTTTAAAAAAAAATCCAGAGTATTTACCTCTCCCCTCCCTAAAAAAAACATAAAGATGGATACACCAGCTTGTACTTTCCCTCCCAAAGTGTTTTGTTGTGGCTGGTGTTTATCTTGACAGCAGGCAAAAACATACCAATGCCTAACATCTCTGATTGCTTGCAGACAGTTCCCTGCTGACGACTTTTGGGGTGATTTTTAGTGCCCTGAAAACGTGCGGTGTGCGCTACCGCTACCTCAGCACAGCCGTGGCCAACTGGCTGGACCACGCCAAGGAAAACCACGGTGGTCACTACAGTGAGACTCAGGTGGAGGACACAAAGTCACTGGCCAGACTCTTCCCCTTGTTCACTTTCCAGATCCTCTACAGAACATGCATTATACAGGTGGGTGCACAGCTTTTAAACAAAAATCTTAAAATAGGCTCTGGCACGTGTTTAGCACCATCTTGCTATGTGTGTTTTGTCTAAGTGTTGCTTTGCCAGCTGAGCAGCCTTGCAAAGAAGCTCTAATTGCCTAAGAATATACCTTGCTGTCTTCAAAGAATGAGAATTGACTTGGTCAAGACTCATTAAGAAGCTTGTGTGAGTGCTTGCTGCTGCTTTCTTGCAACCTTTTTACTGGCTGAACCATCTTGCATGGCAGTCCTGTTCTCCTCATGGTGCCGTGTGAGAGTTATCAACACTGAGATTCAGGCTCAGTGTTCTTGAAAAATTAAATTTTCCATTTTCCGAAGTGTTCCATAACTTTTGTGGGGAGGTAGCAAATCTTTACTTGCTGTTTTGGTTACGTGTTTCTCCCACTGTTTTGACAGGCTTGTGTGGCAGCTGTACCTACAGCAGGGGTGGGTGTGTTTCCAGCCCTTTCACAGCCCCTCTGTCAGGCTGTCCTGAGCAGGTGTGTGTGATGTAAATGTAAATGTGTCCAGAAGCTCCTTAAACTGACACAATCCCTTCAGATCCCTTTCTGTCTGCATGATCCTGGAGCTGGAGGTGACTGGAACAACGAGTTTATGAGTTGGCTCAGGAATTAATTTGTATTCATTGGTGTTAAAATGCTGCTTAAGGAAATTCTTACAAATAGGTGGTATATGCTGCTTCACTGACACTTCCTCATGCCATCATTCCATGTTCCATCCATCTGCCTCATTCTTTTTCCTCTTCCCTCCCCAATTCCTCCCTTTCCCCAAAATGCACAAAAAATCCCAAGCAAATTAAAAACAAATTCAAAGCCAACAAACACACATACATGACCAAGGTTATACATTAGTGACAACATGAAAATTAGAGATATTATAATTTATCAAGTTAATTATAAAGTATTTGTCTAGAAAATACAGATGTCTTTCCACTGCTGAAAGAAGTTAATCCTTTGGCAGAATTTCCAAGAAGTTTAAGGTTCTTTCTCAAACTCGGAGATAGATCAGTATCCTTTTTGTAAAGATTAATATTCTCTTCATAATACTAAGTACTATACTTCAAATACTAAAGATTAGTATTTTCTTCATATTATTAAGTTAATAGCTTTCGGTGCCTGTGACTCACGTTGATGGTATTTTAATTTCTATTAAGAAGTCAATTCTTATTTGCAGTAGGCATGGGAAAAAAGGAACCAACAAAATTTGACTCAGTTCTAAACATACGTAGTTCTGTTACTATTTAATCTTCCTTTTACAATTTATATTTCCTTTTGGAGGTGGAATGTAGGTGAAAAATATTTTTGTTAAGAGCTGGTATTTGAGTAATTCTTGAGCACTGAATGGACTCCAAGTGGATGGGGTTGATTATAACCATTGATGAGAAACCCTGCACGAGCTCAGTTAACAACTATACATTGATTTTTGGACAGCTGTAAAGCAGCAATATTCTACCTGGGCTGGAAATCACTGATCATATTGAAGAGTGTGCAGGATGCTGCAGGAATCCAGAGCTCAGTAAAAACAGAGACCGAGCAAAGAAACCAGTTCTAGGTTGAGTTCTGTCATGACTGTACTCTGGGAATTGCTCAAGTTGGATTTTCCCAGTCTGTATTTTGCAGTGAACTATGGCTCCCTGCTGCACATGAAATTAGTTAATCAAGCTTCCTCAAAAAAAAAAAATCCCAGACAAACAAACAAAAAAAAAACTCCACTGAAAAATCTGTAAATCTGTTGGTAGAAGCCATCAGGATTTTGATTTTACATTTTTTATAAACTCAGCAGCTCTTCTGTATAGCCTCACACAAGCAGGAGGAATTATTTGCCTTTGTAGTGAGAGTCTTACAAATGTACTCAATTGTGTACCCTGTTGACTGCCACTGGGAGGTTCCTCATCTGCTTGTTTTTGCTTTGGTTTTCAGCTCCCCCAGGCAAAAGGAAATCCTCTATAGGTGCCCCGACTATGAATTGCATTAAGCTGGTTCTAAGGCTGTACCCAAATCTTCATTCCCTGTAGCTTTTAAAGTGCTCCTACCTTGAGCACGCAATCATAAGTCCAAAGTCATTCTGTGCCTTGCAATTCTAAAATCAAATTGCTCTGCATTTTGCTATTTCAAGATTCTGATCTGTTAAATACTGTCTGGGTGAAGTGACTGAAGTTTTTTGCTGGAATTATTTAGTATATTGGCTGATGGGTCTAATTAGGAGTGATCAAATAAACTTTTAGACTGTTGCTTAATTTGTTAAATGTAGGAGAAAATCTTATAAAAGGGAAATGTTATGTTCTGGCAGAGAACAATCTTTTCATTATCTGAAAGGCTTTCTTCATGAATGCTCATTCCTTTTTTTGCCAGCAGGTATTTGGTTTAATGTGACTTCTTCAGAAGGAAAAACTTGGAGAGACTTCCAAGTATAGTGAAAATCTTATCCATGATTGTGGTTTTATCCTTCAATACAGATTCCTTCAGGATATTATCTCCAAACCATGCATTCCAACTTGCACTTCAGTGGATTTGTCCTGCCAGTTGCAGCAATGAACGTGATAAGCATCGTGCCCCTACTGATCCTTGTTCCTATTTTGGAATGCATTAACTCCTGGCTCTTTAGCTCCAAGGACACTGGACATTCTCCAACAATTTACATTGGTATGTAAAAAAATACTTGAAGTTATACGGCTTTAATATGTTTTCTGTTTTTGAAAGAGAAAGAGTGTGATGGATGATCCTAGATAATTATATCTTACTATGAATATTAACATGAATTTGTTTTGGGATGATGCTCAAAAGTAAATATCTTTCAAAGGAATTACTGAAAAAATCAGTCCTGAAAACACTTAGTAGATAGTAAGAAAAAAGTATAGGTTTTGTGTAGGACAGACTCGTCTAAAAAATAAAAATTTTGAGGCACATTCACAAATAACTAGGGGTCATCCAATGGAATTGGTATTGGAGAGAAGCAGTTTTAATTATTTATGCCTGAGAATCACTTTGACTTGGTTATCTTCTATATATTTCTTTATTTATTAGCTTTTGGACAGTTAATTTACAATCAAAGTCTTTTTTAGAAATTAAGAAGCCCTTCACTTGGTTGCTCTCTGATGCTGGAGAAATGTGTTGCCCAAAACAATGAGTTTGGATTCAGATAACTCAGGAATCAAGGCTTTGTTTTTCTGTGGGTTTTATGCTGTAAGTGCATTATTGCTAGGACTGCAGCTCATAAGAGGGAAATTGTATTACCAGTTAGAACAGTTTCTTCCAGACTCTGCATCATAAATTAAATAAAAGCATCTAGGCTAATTCTGTATGTGCAATAGGGTTTGTTTTAGAATGGATGAGCAAAAGAAAACGTGCAGAATACTATGCAGAACAAATGGGTGTGCATCACTGGCTGCTGTTCCCATTGACCAGGCTGAATATTTCACAGGTGGAGATTACTTGGAAAGGTACAGCCTTCCTCCCCAGCACTGTTTTCATTAGCATTAGTTTTCATTAGAATGTCTAATATGAGGTAAATGTTCAAGTGTTTAGTTTTTTCATTATCAAAATCATTGTTGTACCCCCAGTCACAGCGAGAAGTGATCTCCAAAGGTGAAGTGTTACTCTTTCTCACAGAAGTGGTAAAAGGAAATATTCTCTTTTGTATATTGGCACTCATTCCAGAGAAATTCATAGCCTAGAAGCAATGGTAACTTTAATAATAGTTGGGCTACCTTCTCTTGATACTGATGTGATTTTATTTATTTGTTTTTTTATTGCCCCCAAACCTCTTGTGTGCTAGGATCTGAAGGGATCTCCTGCAACACTCTTCAGATGTCAGCTACATGTAGTACCAGCAGTAAAGCAGCTTCCAGTCTGTATTCACTTAAAACTCTTCCTTTTCATAGATACTCTCATTAAACTTCCTCCATTTTTTATCTTCCAGTCTGCATTGCAAACCTCAGATGAAAATATTTATAAACCGCTATTTTCTCAGTGTGCTGCTATTAATTCAGTGCCCCATGGCAGGCAGCACAGTGAGTACTGACACACACAGAGGTATTAATCTGACTAAATTAGCCTAATTAAGAGTGTTATTAAGTTTTATACAAACCAGAAGCATATAACACAGCAGGTTGCAATTAGCCTAGTTTTTAAAATAACATCTGCATTAAAACACAAAAAGCACATTCAGATAATCATTTTCCTTTAAACCATGGAAATTTCAGGTTTGTATTAATGTTCTATCCTGTTATGTTGAACAGCAGTAGAATATATGCAGTGGTTTGTTCTTAATAGGTTCATTTATCAAAATAACCTCCTGTTAGGGGTGATAAACTACCTGAGGCATAAAAATACCTGTGAGTACAGGCAATGGCTTTAGATATCCAAGTATATGACTGCACCTGCAAGTATGGTAGACCTCTAAGTGCCAATATTTTTGCCAACAGTTAATTAGGTTCTCAATTATTTTCAGCAACAAAATTGGAAGTATAAATAGGCAGTTGGTGTTAAGCCAGCCCATAACTATATTTTAATTCAACTCTTGTAAGAAGAATAAATTTAAATACTTTTCTGGAAATCTTCAGCATGTTAAGAATAGCAGTTTTCAAGGATGAACCATACAGACAACTGAAATACCTGGTTGCTCTGTATTAAGGGTCTACATAGAAACTGTAATCCATTACTCTCTCAATAGTTGTTGGTTTATTCATAAAGGTCCAATACAACCTTAGTCTCTAGACAATATAAAGAACCTTGTCCCAGAATCACCCCTAAATATTACTAAAAACAGCATGTTGTCCTGTAAAACCAAACCCTCACTCCAAGCCTCTCATTTTAAAGAGGACTAAAGGGAGAAGAGTAAAGATGAAAACTGTATCTCCAAGGCTCTTGGTTTCTTCCTTTGCCACAAAAAGTGTTGGGAAAAAAAAAAAAAAAGCAGAAATTTTTGGGCTCCCCTGAGGTTCCTTTTTCTGAAATGTATTGGCTTTTAGCAAAGGAATATGCTTCAAGTTTGTTGCACTGTTAAGAATATTGAACTGCTGGAGGTTTCTTCAGTACCAACATAATTTTTCACCAGGAGAACTCTTGCTTTGGATAACTACAAGAAGCTCCTTGAGGGCTTCATACCTGGCTTTGATAAGTTTCATTGGCCAGAAAACACTGTTGAATTCCCTCCTGTCATCAATTTTCAACCAATAATTCATTGATATTCTCATTAAGCACTAGAGGAGCCTAAGCAGTTTCCAAGGCTCAGGTTAGGCAGGGGGGGTAAGATATTTAAAGCCCTGAACATACAGAAAAAGTGTGCTAGAAGAAGGGTGTGAGAGTTTCGTGCTGAGGAAGAAACACAGAGCCCTGCAAAAACACAGCAAGGCTAAGGCCACTTAGATATTTGATTTTTTTTTTTTAATCTCTGCTGAAAAACAATGACAACTAAAAAAGACAAAGTGTATGTATGTTATAAATATAGTATGAAACAAAAACTGTTGATGTCCAATCTAATTGGTGTGGCAGTTGCCAGTCATGAAGGTTTGGTAAGAAAAACAGTGTAAGCATTTGAGCCAAAACTGTCAAAGTCAACCAAATTCTCCTCACATTTGAGTTTAGAAATGCTGGCAAATCAGAAATTTAGTCAAGATCGATGAGATCTCAAACCACAAGAAGTATAGATAATTCAGGTTCAGAGACTTGAAAGCCTTGCTTTCTTCATGTTTTTCTTTTCTGAGAGGATACAATTTCATACTGCCAAGATCAAGAAATAAAAAATAACGTATTTTAATAGTATCCTCTATGTAATGGGTGAAGTGTGGGGTAGTTATAATACATCTGAGTTTTGGAAGAATTTCCTCCTGCCCGTTGGTTTTGTTCCTACCCTTTCTCTTGTATTATCTGAAAGGACATTTGCCTTTTCTTTCTTTTCTCCTTCCTTTTCTCCCTCAATCTTCAAAAAAAAAGTAAAAAGTTCTTCTTTGTGACTTTCATCTTCAGAAAAGTTTTTCCTTTCTCGTTTATTCTGAACTCTGAAATTGTGTTTGTGCCGAGCTGGTGTCCTTTTGCCATTTTTACGTAGCAAGCACTCTTCATTCATGTTGAGGTGTCCAGAAAAAAATGATTTGGGGTGGGGGTCGGAAGCTTCTTTTGCATTTCTTAGTTTGCTGCACTCTAAACACAGAATGGTCCTGTAAGTATGGCCTTGGTGAATGCTCTGTTCTCTTCACCCAGTTGTAGGTCACTTATCTGCTGCTCTTTCCGTGACGGCTGCTGGCTTCTCCGAAATCCACCGAAAGCACTTCCCTCAGGTGGAGCAGACTCTCTCTGAGGAGCTTCTCCTGGTCTCCTCCATGCCTTGCTTCCACTTGACTCCTCAGTACGTCCTGCTTGGAGTGGCTGAAGCCTTGGTAACTCCCTCCTGTAAGTAAAATCAAGTAGGCTAAAGGAAGGGTGTCCCGATTGTCAAAGAACTATATCTGCTTCCTAAAAAAAATTACTGTCATCTGATATTTTATCCCTGGTTCTTTTCCATGGGCTTAATGAGCAGATCTGTGCTTTACCTGCTTCAGAGAAGCATAATTTGTCTTGCTGGCTGTAAGTCGGGATGAGCAGTGGTGTTCCAGATCCAGGGAAGGGAGCAGAGCCCAGTCAGGTCCCTGGGGGACACAGTCCCCTGCTTGGTCTTGAAGCTGGACCTGCTTCAGGCAGGAGCTGGGCTGGATGAGCTCCTGAGGCCCCTTCTGACCTGAACTCTCCTGTGAGGATTTTATTGAGATGGAATAAAAAGACATGTGAGAGCTGAGCTGTGGTTATGCTCTGGGGCCACATTAAAGGCCACAGTCAGAGCAAGGTGGAGCAATTTTGATTTTTGGGCCCAGCTAATGGAATTATTACATGCTTTTCACTGGCACAGAGCATATGTGGGCAGGTAAAAGGGACAGGTTAACCTGGAGAAGGGTGTATGTAGCTGCAGGGCTTTTGTTAGTGCTCCAATTTCGAGTCATGAGGACATGCCTCCCCAGATCATCATGTCTTAACTTGTGACATGGAGCCAGAGATAAACACTGCTGTTTTTCAGAGCTCAGCTTGTGCCTGCCATCCACACATTATGTAGTCATACTCTTGATTGTGAGTCTGAACCTTTTCTGCTTTCCATAATTTACCTTTCTGTGTCTACACTGACATTTTTGAGGCTTATTTTCTTCTGAGCAGCATGCAGAGTGCTTACCAGTGTTTTACCTTGCAGAGCTTTTTTTAAAAAAGTTAGTGTTATAAAAATAATCTAAGCAACATTCACTTAGAGATACAGGTAAAGTAATTGACTGGCTGATCTCTGCAGGCATTTAATTCTCTGTGTTGAGTGTCTCTTGTTTCAGTACAACCCCAGAAATGTTCAGGTTTTATTTAAGAGCAGGGAATAACTTCAGTGTCTCAGCTTCATTCTTATACTCTGAGACTAAGAACTGTGGGTCACAGGCTGTCATTAAAAAGGTAATTTTCCCTAGTTTTAAATACTTAGCACTTTCATAATGCCTCTTCATCTGATAGCTCTCAAGTACTTAACTGAGACAGGTTTCTAGGCAGGTAATTTGGTTTCTAGGTTACAGGCTAAGCGTAACTGAAAACTGTGACCTTCTCTGTTTAGCTTAACAAAAAAAAAGGTTAGGAGGTGACTTGCTTACAGTCTTCTCATGCAAAAGCAGGAGAAGAATATTGCTGGTAGAATAAGGCCTTTTAATCTAGCACACGGGTGCACAACTGGAGTCCAGTGACTGGAAGATTACTTTAGCCTTTAGAAAAGAAATAAAACTCCATCTTAGGGATTTTCTTCCTTTTTTTTTTTTTTTTAAGACCTTTTTTAAAGGATTGTGGTTCAAATTTCTTAGGAAGAAAAGCTGTCCTTCCTCATTTAAGTAGAGATTAAGCATCGTGCTAAGAGCTGCAGTGAGAGGCGTGATTTAAGAACCAGCTAAATGGGACTAAATCTAAACACTTGCAGATGAAAAGCTAAAGGGAGGTGCCTAAACTAGAATATTGCTGTAGCTGATGGGGAAGAAGGCCTCTATTCATTGCACAAATTGGTGCCTGGCCCTGTTTGTCACGGAGTGCCTTGGTTGTGCAGGCAGGGCAAGCTGGCACTCTGCAGCCTGGGACTTCCAGCTGCTGCTGGAGAGGAGCCTGGTTTTCCCCCAGGTCTTGCACTGGCTGAGGTCCTCTGAATCATCTCCAGCAGCCCTCAGCCTCTGCATTCAGGCTTCTGAACTGAGCTCTGGCTTTCCACTTCAGTTTGAGCTGAATTGCTGTTCAGGAACCTTTCGGTGCATCTCCATGCATGTCAGTGGCAGCCTAGACCCTTACTGAGCTGTCTCACCTTTCCTGGCATTTTACTGCCTTTCTCATGCAGAAGGTCAAATTCAGTTGTTATAATAATTTACTGGACCTGAAAGTACATGATCCAAGCTGAAAAGGGAAATGGTCACACTCTTAAGCAGAGGGAAGAAAGGAGATAGCTCATTTCTGAAGAGCTTGGTTAGAGATGTTAGATTTGGCACATTGAACTCTTTATCTTCATTAGGACCCCTCTGTTTGAGGTTGTTCAGCCTGGAAAAGAGAAGGCTTCAAGGTGACTTAATTGTGTCATTTCAGTACTTGACAAGAGCCTACAAGAGAGAGAGGAGTTATTTACAAGTGCATGTAGTGACAGACAAAGGGGATCAGCTTCAGACTGAGAGTAGCTTTAGATTAGGTATCAGGAGGAAACACTTTCCTGTGAGGGTGCTGAGGCTCTGGCACAGGTTACCCAGAGAAGCTGTGGCTCTCCTATCCCTGGCAGTGCTCAAGGCCAGGCTGGGCTCTCAGTAGCCTTGTTTGGTGGAAGGTGTCCTTGCTCATCACAGTGGGGTTGCAACTGGAGGACCTTTAAAGTCCCTCCCAACCCAAGCTATTCTATAATTCTGTCCCTGATACTTAGAACTGTGTTTATACACTCTTTTCATTATCTTGTTGATAGAAGTTTTGAATAATCATCTGCTTCAGGTGGCACGAGCATCTCTTAGAATAATATCTGCCACTAAGGAAGTCTTAAAAGTAAAATCAAACAACGCTATTGCTCTCCTCAACAGCGCTACAAAATTTTCACTAGCCTTTGACAGGCTGAATTTGTAACCCCAGCTTGGTTTAAACCAAGAAGTTACAGCTCTGTTAGTTAGAGGATATATTTGGGATGGCTTTGCCCACCAATAAATTGCAGCAGTCTCCAGGGGGAAATGCAGCAGCTGTTTAACAGTTCCCAGCAGCACTGCGGGGAAAGGGAGGAGTGGAGCAGGCTATTGAAACAGCAGGGGTAATTTAGGTAAGTAGGATGCAATTACCCAGGCTGAATTTGACCAAGATGCATGTTTTGCACCCCTGCTTTTAGAAGGGAGGAACAACCAGAAACTTTTAAGTCTTTTAGTGTCTCAAGTTAGCTGTATAATGCTTCAGGCTGCTGCAGCTACAGATGGTGACCCAGGCTCACCTGCTTTCTCTTGCCCTCAGGCTTCAGGTTCCTATTGTGAGTGAGGAAGAAAACACTGTCCTTGGTATTTCTTTTCTTTCATATGTTTTCAAAGCTCTCATTTGGACATCCAAATGAAAGATGGTGATTGCAAAGTTTCATTTGTATTCAGAGGTGCTTCAGGCAGCTCAGGATCCAAATTGGATCCTCTGTTGGCAAGTTTTTCAAGCTGGAGGTCATTCTAATTCAACAAATAAAGCAGGTGGGGACACTCTGGGGTTGGGAGAAAAAGTGTGGAGGAGAACTCAAGGAGAGAAATTAGGAAAGAAAAGCCTTTGGTGATCAGTGAAAATTGCACAAAAAGAACAGCTATCATAAAGTCTTGCTGTTACAGCCAGATTACAGCTGGTGGGATTATTTATAGTCACCCATACTACAGCAGCATGCTACAGCTTCCCCTCTCCACCAAAGCTGTTGCTGCTTCTGGTTTAGCCTTGTGGCAAGAAAGTGAGGAATGAGGTCTTAAAAATGAGCCAGTGAGCCTGGGGGTTGCACTCCAGGGAACAGGAACATTGTCCAGCCTTAAGGTGTAAAGCAAGCTAACTGTGCAAATTAAGGCAGAGCTCTAGCTTTTGGAAATATTTACTAGTGGCTGTGCTGCAGTGGCTCTGAGATAGAAGGTCCTGCTGTTCTGCAGTTAAATATCACATCCATTGTCTTTGTGCTTACTGGCTTTGGTGGTGGTTCTCTGCTCTTGCTCATGCCTGAGGTTTTAAAAGGTTCAAGCAAATGTCTGGGTGAAAAATGCTTCTGTACTGGTGGAATATGGATAGCTGTGTGTGGGTAGTTTATTACAGATATTCATTTAAGCAGTTTAGATAATGCTTTGTTACAGGGTACATATTATCATCTTATAGGGTACATCTGACTGCCCCTCTGCAGCAAGTACATTCTCTGCATAAAATATGGAAATTCACTAATAGAGATGCTGTGAAATTTTTCTGTGTTATCTATGTTCTACCATCATTTAACTCTTGTTTTATTTTGATTTTTTTTTCTTTTTTTAACTTGTAACTGTATCTGCTTCCTTCCTAAGGTTCCTTACTTTCATTCTGGCTTGTGCCTGAAAGAATGAGAGGGATTTCCATGCATTTTTTAGCTCTCTTTAATGGAGCTGGCTGCTTTGTGGGAGCTCTCTTTGTGCAGACAGCCCACGCAGGCACTCAAGGTAAGAGTATGCTCATGATGGGTGCTCCTGAGCAGTTTTCTAATATTATTGATTTGGAGAATCAGGCAGCAGAATTAAAAGGGATGCCAAAGTTTTATTGATTTGCTCTCACAATTAAGATGGAATTAAGATAGGGAATAGCCTTCCAGCTGTATTCATCCAATTTTAATGAGTCATCTTAGTTTTGATAGCCAGAGTAATTAGAGGATGGCATCTTGCAGGAAGTCCTCCTGTCCAATCTCTGTACTTCTGTTCTGGAAGGCTGAAAATAAATTGGCTAGGAAGCACCTTTTGGAGTTAATGAAGAAGAGCATTCATGTTCTCCACGCTTACATGGAAGCCTCAAGAGCAAGATCTGAGCTTTAAAGACTGGGGAACATTCCTTCCTGTCTGTCCCAGTGTGGGACAGGGGTGATGTTTCAGGGCTGAGGGTTTCAAAGCTGTCTGGGGCGTTCACTCTCCTGGACCCACTGGTTCCTCTTCCTTTGCACAGCTATTGGAACAGCCAGATTCTGTGACAATGCTGTCTCATCTCACTGTGGGCTTGCCCTTTTGCAGATGAAGGCTGCCATTCCCAGAAATTTTCCTGTTTCAAAAGGAGTTACTGCATTTAGTGCATTTAGTGGAGGCTCTCAACTGCCTTTCAAGCTAAGCCAGGAATGTCTTAAAGTCATTTTTCCTTTGCTGCTGAATCTTTGTTCAATACAGAAAACACCCTTTTCACAAGTAAATTTAACAAGTAAAGCACTTGAGTTCTTGACTGAGGGACAGGCATCCTAAATTTGTTCACAAATTTGAAATAGTCCCACTTGCTGAAGGAATATTTCTGAAGATGCCATTGACAAGCTCTGGTGGAACAGAAATGTTCTTTAGAGACCACAGCTGCTGGCCCTAATGCATGACACTGCTGCAATTGCTGCAGGATTTTGTAACTGTTTAGGATTAATTTTTTTGGGTGCTTCTCTTTCCTATGTAAGGAATCATGTAATTTGAAATCAAGCAGATGTGGGTGTTTTGAAAGTGTGACAAAAAGTTTTTATTCCTACTCGCAAGATCTGAACAAACGATGCTTTGACACGCAGTCCTGTTTTTAAGTTAAAAATTCAATTAAAATTTTATTACAAGGTATAAAATATCACCTGGAGATGGGTAAAGAAAATAAAAAAGGAATGTTTTCACACAAATATCAGGCAAAGAACTATTAATCCCCAAGCTATCCAGTGTGGAGAACTGACCTGCTTGAATATCCCCCGGTGGAAAAGGTTGTTTTTAATTATTGTGAGTTCAGTGTAATATGGGGTAAATTAAACAAACAGTTTAAGACAGACTGTGTTGCTGATGTTTCTTCTCTTACCCTCCCCCTCCAAAGTATGGAAACTATTAATTTTTATGAGACTGAAATATTTAGTAAAACTGACATTTTACTGCAATTTGACTTTGGAAATATTTAAATAATTGCGAAATACTCAAGCATAATGTCAGCACCAAAATATTTTGCCTATTATGTAATTAATTTCTTTACTGAGTATTTTTGTACTCTGTGATAGAGGAAACCAATTTTTGCATTTGATTTGCAATTCAGTAGATATTTGTCTGGTTTTCTATCAGGGTGGTTAATCCTTTTTTTGTGAGTCTTTATGAAATCACGTAATTGATTTGTAAAAAGTTCTTTTCTTGCCAGAAATACTGTTTTAACAGCGATTGAGTTTTTATCCTGGTTGAGACCAAGGAGGCTGAACTCTAAATTCTCCACAGTCTGTGGTTACCACATTCAAACCCTTTTTGCTCAGGATTCTTGAGCAAACTGAAAAGTTTCCTGGCTAAAATATTCCTCACTCTTAGAAAGTTGGGTGGCAAACTTCTCAACTTTAGCTTTTTCTTTTCTTTTTCTCTTTTTCCAAAGCTGTCTTTGTTTAACTTTGTCAAACCTGCTGTTCCTGTAGGTGGAATTGACTGCACCATTATCCTGAGCAAAAGTCACTTTGGAATTTCCAAGGGAATCAGTGACACTCTGTATTCAGATGCTGTAATAGGAATAACTACTGCTAAGCAGGAGAAGTCCTCTGCAAAACTTGAAAAGCTTTAGGGAAAATAAAGTGAAAAATGGTTAGTGATTGCTCTGTTGCTCTAGTTAGGAGAGTGTTAGAGATTACTTGCCCTATTAATATGTAAACAACATATTACTGGGCTCTCACTTTTTATTTTTAAAAATAATTAGGATCTCACTGGGTATCTCTTTCTCAGTGCTCCTTGCTTGAATAAGATTAATAATTTCAAATTACCACACAATTCACAGCTTGAAAATGATGGTGATGTTCCTGTAAATTCATTTGTGTTCTAACGTTCCTCTGCTCATCCCAGGCTGTTTTCCTGCTGGCTCCTGAATCAGAATAGGTTTAGGATCAGACTTTTGGAGGTGGGGATAGACTATAGCAAAACAAAAAATGCATCTTAGGCTCCCTTCTGGTTTTCTCTTAGTTTGGTAGGAAATGTTATACACAATTTTTACAGTGGACAGCTTTATATAGTGGACTTTAGTGCTCATTACAATCAGCAAAAGAATATTTTTTTTTAATTTATTAAAACCTAGTGGTTGCCTAATGAACCCACTAAAGAGGACTGCTGTAGGGAACAAATTTGTGGCCTCTCTTAAGTCAAATTACAGTCCAATGACACAAATTAAGCTTTTTTTACTCACTTTTTCCCCCCCCCAGATCTGTTTAAAGAGCTTGTAAATATTCAATATCTGGACAATTTATGAAACTGGGAGTAAAGCAAACCAACCAGAACTCTTTCTTTTATTCCTAAAAAAAAAAAAAAAAAAAAGGCTCAGCTAATTTAATAATTTATTTATATTAGAAGAGCAAGTTCTTTCTCTTTTGCTGCCAGAGAGGGTAGTGTTGATGAAATGGTTCTGTAAGATTTAACAAGACTTAGTGAGTGACTCCTGGGCTGTGAATGCTTTTGTCTTGTCCCATGATTTTTGTTTCACTAAAACCTGAGCCAAGACTATTTCTGGTTCTCCCATCTCCGAGCACTGAGACCATGTTTTTCCATGTTCCTGCAGCAAAGTAGATCCTCCACTGTGTATTTTGAAGTGTTGAAGCACAGAGGGTGTTGACAAAATTTAAACATTTTTATATCCTATTTTATGCCACTAGTTTAGAATTTTATTTGGGTTTTTATTGGCAGAGTTGATCAGATATCAGTCACATTCAAAGCTGCATTAATCATTTTTAACGCATCTATGGAGGATGGTGTGAATATGATAAAATAAGACTTTTTTAAAAAAATCTGACGAGAGCAAACAGATGATGGGTGACAGTGATATTTTCAGTACAAGCTGGGAAGCTGCTTTCTTTTGGATCTCTTACCTCTCCTAACATTTTAACGGAAGAAGATGCAAGACAAAACCTGTCCTCTTATGCCAATCATTTCAGAATATATTTCTCTAAAAATATTAATATAAATATGTAAGAAAGAATTAAAAATAAAAAAGGTCAGAGGAAGAAAACTGTCCCAGGCACAATTTTCCTGCTTGTATTTAGAAAATCACTGGGGGGTTTGTGGTTTGGATTTTTTGGTCCTTTTTAGCATTTTTGACTTGTGTGATTCTAAATACCAAGGATGATAAAGCTAGAGGATATTTCTTGCAGTCCAGATGGTGGTGGCCACTGGTGCCTACTTAGCTAACAGGGATTAGAGGCAGAGTGAAACTTTAATTTGGATATGATAAAACATGAATTATATGCCCACTAAGTTCATGAAATGAAGGAAGGCAGTACAAACCTTTGTTAAAATATGAATTAATTTTTTTTTCTAGAATGATAGCATTATAGATAGGTTGCAGGATAGCTGCAAAAAATGCAGTTGTTTCCTCTTGATATTGTAAATTATTCCTTCTTCTTGGACTAACTGAGTGATTTTTGATGCAAAATTGACACAAAAGGGCTCCAAAACGTCAGTGAAAGTTTACCAGGTGCTTTATTTCCATGACTGTAGATCAGACTTGAGGAACAGACTCTGCCTAGACTTCATTTTATAACTTGCTCTAAATTTGCCATAAAATATGTAACCAATTCACCTCTAACCAGTAGAGAAAGTCTATTTAAAATAATGCACCTAAAGGAAACTTCTGTTTCTTTGTGTTGATTCATGCCACTAAATATTTTGATTGTTGGAATAAAAATGGAAATCGGGGGCTTGTTGCAGAAAGTTAATTCCCAGTGAGCAATTATCTGTGTGACAAACCAACCTTGTAATTGCCACTTCTGTTTGCAATCTCCACAGAAAAGAAGATGCACAGAGCCCAAAGGCAGCATCTTTTGGGGAAAAGTGAATTGTTAGCATGTTGCATGCTGAGGTGAGGATGGGGAAAGTGCTGGACTCTTCAATCACAGCAGTGCCCAGGGTGCCTAATGCCAGCAAAACCAAAAAAATGGCCCAGGGAGTCCCTGATGTTCATGGCTGAGAGTAAAATCTTGAGTATGAGCCCCAAAGGCAGTCAGTCTGCAGACAGCTTGTGGGAGGTGTCAGTGGGGTTAGGGGTGAGAGTATCTAAAAAGAGTGCCCAAAACACATGGGTGAAGTTTTAGCACTGATGACTCTTCTCTCAAGACTTCCTGGAAGCAGAAGAGAGAATCCTCTTTAAAGTGAGTATAAGTAGAAGTAAATGTAGTCCAGGTTTATCCCCTATTTCGTGGGGAGAAAAAAAATTTAAAAGGAAAAGTAATGAAAGAAGAGGGAGAAGTGATTTTTTTTTTTTTTTGGCTGTAAGTAGGAAAGGTTTATAATAATTTTTGCTGCATCCACTGTTGAAAATGTGTACTGGAAGGATTATAGTCTGGATATCCTTAGGACTGCTGCCATCCTTGTTCCTCTGTAGAGGAAGGGACAACAAGCCTTGCTGTCCCTCTCTGGGAGGAAAAGAAAGCCTTGATCCCACCTCTTGCTGTGGACAGAGCAGGAAACTAGAGAGAAATTGTGTTCTCTATGGCAGCTGGAGCCTCACCATAGCCTGCCTGATTTTGTCCCTGCCTGTGCTGTTGTCATTTGGATTTTCCAAAGGCTCTCTGTCATTATCCTGGTCTTGCTGTTTAAACACTGTGGCAGCTCTTGAGAGAAGCACGGAGGAGACAGAGAAAGGATTCCTGACCCAGGCCATGGTGAAGTGGGAGTGGAATCCAGGTCTGCTGGCCAGGCTGCCATCCTGCCCTCACAGAACAAGCCAGCCCCAGTTTCAGGGCTTTTCTCTGGTGCCTTTATCAGAGATAATACAGAGAATGATGCAAATGGACATCTGAACCTCAGAAGCTGCAAAACTTGTTTGTATTAACTTTTTGAGTATATATTTTCTGTTCAGGTTGTGCTAGCAATGGCATTCCATGAGGAAGCCCCTGCTGCTCCTGTAGCTAGCCCAGCCAAGGGGAATAACCCAGCAGATAGTGTGAACTGTGCTTTGACAAGCTGCAGTGCAGACCCCCATGCAGGATTTCCCTTTCATCACATCCACATGCTGTCTCTGCCTTCCATTGGCCCCTGGGGGATGCAAAATGAAAAACTGCCTGATTGTGAATGATGACAGTAAAAGTTTATAAGCTGCTAAAATGAAGCTACAGCACCTAGGAGCTCAGTCACCTTTCAGTGTTAGATGATAGGTTTTTAAAACTGGCTCTGGGATAGTGCTGCAAAAGGAAGGGAGCAGGCAGAGGTGTGGTGGTGCTGCTCTGTGATCAGCAAAAAGGGAACATGGCATGGAGACAACTGTGCAGGAGCTTAGGGAAACTGATGGCACTTGTTCTCTGTCAGTCCCTGGGGAACTAAAGGGAACATCTCTGAAAAGAAATGTGTTTATAACTCTAAGATGTTAAGGGAAGAGAAAAATGTAAATATATCAATGTGTGTTTGGCAGGGTGTAATCCTTTGCTGGTGTCTCTCCCATGATGTGGAACTGCTCTTTGTCTCTAATTAGAAAAATATTAACAATCTAAGGATGGCAATCAATGTGTAAAGTGGCATTAGTGGCCAAAAGGACTGTTAAGGCCATCGGGTTTTTACAATACAGCTGTGGTAAGAGGGCTGCTTTTCCTTCTTTCCCCATTAGCTCATTCAAGGGGTGAATAGCCACATTATTTAGATGGGAAGGTTTTGATACCAGACTTTCATTCAGGGGAAAGGTGACTTTGGGCACACTGATGCAGGTGTAGTTCAGATCAGGGGTATGCTTTTAATCTAGATCTCCCAATAATCTCTGATTTGCATCACAGAATGATCTTGGAGCATGAAAACTAATTCTTTTTAGAGGGAACTAAACAACAACAAAAATAAGCTCATGTATGATATGTTCCAGTTGTTAATGGGAACTGCTCTGAGATGTGAACTCCCCTGAGCTGTGGAGAGTGTGGATATCACATTCTCAGCACCAGCACTTTCACACTCAGCATTTCTTCATTAACTGCTAATGAAGACAGTCTATGTGCGTTCCTCAAAGGCAATAAATATCCTGTATTCCCAAATAATGTATATGGTCATTACAGCACTGTATAGGTCTCTGATATTCTGTAACTTCAGTTTCTGCTTGAACTTTTCTTTTTACATCGGTTTGATGCTTTTGCTGTAGTTGGGTACTGATTTCCTTCAATTGCAGACTGGCTGGGGCTGGCTTTGTTTTTAACCATTTTGATCTCTACAGTTATTTGCCACCTGAGCTTGTTTGCAGAGTGGTTGCAGTGGACAACACTAAAAGCAATACAGCCACAAACTGGAGTACAACAGGAAAGCACAGGCAGGGAAGTCTCTGTGTGCTGAGACTGTGTGTAGGTGTGCACTGTCCTCTGCTGAAAGGAGGGCCAAAATGGCCCAGGCACTGTTCCAAAACCCTTGGTTGAAAAAGGTCTGATTTGTGTAAAAAAACACTGAATGAAAGAAAATGACACCTTACAGGCTTATGGGTAAAGAAGTAAAGAAAGGTAAAGTGTCAGGCGGTGTCTTGGTAATGGAACACCATCCAAGGCACTGAGTGAATGCTTTTAAAAATAGTTTTCAAGCTCTTTCTATTAAAAAGAGACTATGAAAACCATGAGAGATACAAGTAAGGATTTCTACAGCCCACCTTAATTCTAGATTGTCCTAAAATTTTCACAGCTGACTTAGATTTAGCTGTGTGCACAGGATGTTACGGGTTGGAAGATGGTCCAGTCATTACACAGCAGCAGCTGTGCAGGATTAGGTTTTCCATGACACTTCAGATTTATTAGGGAAGTTCTTTAGTTCCTCTAGATCTCTACATGCTGTCTGCAAAGCAAGAGTAAGACTCCAAAACCCCCATGGATGCTGTGAGAATGAAATTTGTGTCAGCAGCTACAGGGTGGGGGGGTCAGAGCACCTGTGGGGGTTGTGTCTCACACCGAGTTCTCCTCGTGGCTTCCACACGAGCCACGTCTCGTGCTGCAAGGCAAACTCATTCTGCTGCAAATGTCTGCTTCACCAGGCACCTGGTTCCCACACCTGCTGCATGAAGGTAAATTGGAGAGATTCTTCTTCTTCTTGGCGTCCTTAATGATGGTGAACACCCTGGGGTTCTGGGCCGTTGCACACAGGTACGTGTGAGAAAATGAAAACTTGGTGTTTCGTTTGTAGGTGCAGGTAGAAATGCTTATAAAGTCTGTAGAATAGTGTGTAATACAGAATAGTTCACATGTGGAAAGGTAAAAAAACCCCTAAAACAAGCTGATGTAATTAACCTTAAATAGTTAAAGGGTCTTAATACAAAAAGCCCTAAAGAAAGAAGAGCATCATATTCTTTCTAGAAGGGAGTTCATATGGGAACACAAATCTATGCTGGCCATGGAACTGACCTCCACTGGCCTTGGTTTTGTACCCATTTATAGAAAGCATTGCTGTTCTCCCAGGCAGCTCACACCTTTGAGTGTGGGACACGGGGGTGGTGAAAGAGCCACTTGTGTGCAGCAGTTGCAACAAAACCACCCCCAGATATTTTCTGATACTCTGCTGGGCATGGGAGGAAAGCAACTTCCTGCTGGAGACAAGAGAATTGCTCAGCCCCCTCACTGGCACCTGCAGAGCCTTGGTTTAATCCTTGTATTTTGCCTGTAAAATGCAAGGAACTCACAACTCCGGGACATTTAATCACAAGTGATTTTCTGTTGTCAGCATTATAAATAAATCAATTTTCTGTTGTCAGCATTATAAATATAAAGTTAAGAAGAGGAAGGGCAGCAGCCTGTGCCACCATTGGCTCTTAGGTTTTGGGAGGCAGCTCTGTGGGAATCCTGCAGGAACCTTAATGGAGCAGGGATGAGGATGAGAGCAATAGAAAACTTCCAAGGGCAGTGCACTTCTAGAATTCTTGACAAAAAATGTTGGTTTTTCTGTTACATATAGCACCAGCTTTGCAGCTGGTTTACCAACATACCAAAGTTTCATCTTGTTGATTATTTCAATGTGATTCTCTTCTTTTAAATGTGAGCTGAGCCACAACTAAAAGCATTTCTCCTGAGTACTCCTCATATGGGATTTTATTCTACTGTAAATTGAAATTTTCATTTGTGGCATTTACTGCTGAAAACTAAGGGGTTTTGATTGTCAAAATGTTAACATACAATTGGTTTAAACTTAAAAAAAAAAAAAAACCACCACAGCTTAACATTTTTATGAAGAAATCTGTTGACCTCTAATCTTCCTAAAAATAGAAAACCAAATGTTTAAGAAAGTTTATTTCAAATCAGCATTTCACTTCAGAATCAAGGTACCTCATTTTTCAATAATACAAGTTTTGACTTACAATTGATTTCAAAACCACATATTTTTAATAATTGTTTCCTTTTTTTGATAAGAATTCTCTGAGCAGGGAGTCCTCTGAGTGAGGACTATTCAGATAAACGCTGGTTAGGCAGAGGGGGAAAACAGACTTTAAAACTTGGAATAAGGAAAAACACACCAAAATTTCTCTGTGGGAAAAAGCATGTTAATTATTAATTTTTTTTAAAGGACATAGTACAGGTATTATTAACATCTGCACCCAGTTTGATACTTCTCACCCTGAAGTTCTGAAAGGCTCTAGGAAAATGCATATTTGCATTTTCCTATTTTTTGGCTGCTTTGAAATCCAAGACTTGGAAGGTACTGCAACTTAAGAAGTATTGTGTATAAACAATGGGTGAAGCTAATACTTTAAAAGATGATTATTTTGTTATTCTCTTTCTGTATCATCTCCCCCAGATACAACAATCTGCATGAAGATTGCACCAATGAATTCAGAGGAATTCTTCCTGGAGAAAAACTTTTAAAGCATGAAAAAGCCATCAAGAGTTATAATGCTGTCCTGGAAAGTTCTCCCGTGGAGAAAACCTGATAGAATTTCACCCTGATAAAATTTCAACCCTAAATTTTGGAGGTTTTTTATCCACCAGCTCTCTAAGGATAAATTACCCAGTGCACTTAAGTGGAACCATGTCCTGGTATGTATGAATGATCTGGTGAATAATAATGTTATTTAGAAGTTAACAACATAGCATTCTTCATAGGATTTGGCCTTGAAGGAGGCTGCACTGTCATAGTTCACCTGGAGGTCACCAAGAGCTCACTGCTTACCACAATTGATGGAGAGAGGTTTTTAATCTTTATAAGGAAATAGGTATCCACATATATTTGTATTTAGGAGTGGTCAAAAATTAATAAACATGCATATATTTGTTTAGCAAATTACTTTGTGACAGTATAATTAACAAGTGATTTTGAAATCCTCTATTGACTGGTTGATGTTTGCAATGGTGGGAATCTTGTGTACTGCTCTTGGCTCTGGCTGCTTTAGTTTCCCTCTTGGTGAAATGGACACAAGCATTCTTTGCAAATTGCTTTGAGATCTACCAAAAATAAAACTAGAAACCAGATGCCAGCCATCAGTCCATAAGCTGTGCCACGAAACATTGATGCTGGGGTATCCAGTCTCATTTGGCAGCAACACTGTGAGATCTGCCATTCCTGAAGGGTGATATGAAAAAAATTGCTAATAGTAGAATGAGACACTGGAATATATTAGCACCAAATTTACTGATTGCTGCCCAGCTGAAGTGGGGTGAAGGGAATTAGGAAAAGATTGGAAAAGGGTAGATGCAGTTGGAAATGTGGGGAAATAATTATTAGTAAAATACTTTCCTACACACTGTTAAACACTCCCAAAATTGTCTGATTTTGTTATAGTGAGAGATGATAATCTAACCCTTAATATTTCTATTTAAAAAGAGTGATGGGAAGTGGGGTCTTTATGTGATAAGGAAACATCTCAAACCCAAAAAAACTAAAGGAGCACTTTGATATCAAGAGGTTCATAATGAAAGGGGCAGTGAAGTCAGAATGTTTGCTAGATATGAGGAATGCTCTGCCACAGGAGAAGCTACATGAAAAGGATGGAATTCACTGAGGTGACACAGTTTGTGAGCTGAAACTGTGCAAGAGCTGGCAAAGGAAATTTCTTCTGCACCATTAACCACATTTAATGCTGTAAATTTAGGGTGGGCATTGTGGGAGTGGGAGAAAAACATAGTGAATCCACCCCTTCCCAGCAAGGGACAGACTATTTCTCCAAAAGTGGCTGCATGAGCTGGGGCTGAGAGAGGAGGGACAGCAAAAGGCTGAAGGATCTCTTCTCTGAGGGCATTGGAAAGTGTGAAACACGCTAATTTCCACATATTTAGGTAAATTTACCCATGACACCTGACAGTTATTTGCTTGTAAGGTGTTCTTCTCTAAATCATGTTTGTACTGCAATAGACCCAGGTTTAAGCCATGAAAAATATTCATTTCTTTTCTGAGAAATCCTTGAATACTTGACCTTTGTCCTTGCACAGAAAAGCTACAAAAATACTGCTTGGAGTCTGCTGATAGGAGGGATGTGATTGCTCTCAAGGCATTTGAGAGTTAGACACAAAAGGAGAGGAACTATGTAATAGAAGGTGAAATTTACGTTTTGGGCAGATGAATATGATTGGACTGTAGATGTTTTATTAAATTACATTTTTTTTTTTAATTGCAAAAGTAACAGTTGCTTGGAACCATTTACACCAAGAAGAAGAAACTTAACTCTGTTTTAAGGTGAAATGTTTAGTCTGCTGCATTCTCAGGCTGGATGGCCTCAAACTTCCCAAGGCCACATTCTTTTTTTTTTCTCCTCAGAAACTGAAACATGAGAATAGATGACAGCAGATAACAGAATGCAGCCATTTGAGTTGAATTTTCTGATGAAGATAATTATGCAAGAAAAAGAGGATTAGTTAACTCCCTCGATAGGACCTCCTTAGAATGGGCTTTGGGGTGAAGAGTAGAATATTGAAAGCTCCCTGCCTTCTTCACACAGACAGGAGAATTTTTCTACCAGATTTAATAAAGGGTTTGGCCTTTCAGATGGATGGCAAAAGAAAAGGGGGCAGTGGATGCTGAATTTGGCCTTAGTTCAGTTGGTGGAGCAGAGGAATCTACATTCAAAAATCTATCAATCAATCAATCTCACTGTTATGACAGAGCAATTTAGCACTCAAAACCAACAGACAGGAATTTTTCTTGAACTGCAGCATCTAGGACTCCATTCAAAGCTGATGGAATCCTTTGTACATACAGGGCACTGCCTAAATTACATAAATCTTGTGCCAGCACACTGTGAAATCAGTATAAAAGACTCTAAAGGCTTGGTCTTTAAAAGAAGCCACTTTTCATTTCTAAAAATTTTGTGACTTTTTACATTAAAAAAAAAAGAAATTGGAGGAGAGCAAAAATAAGGATGTGTGTGTGCATACAAAATAATGCAATAAACAGCTGAAAAATGTTAGAAGAGCTTGCTTTTGTTCAGCCTTTTGTTGATCTATGGCAGTTTTTACAAAGCACTCAGATCTGACTACTTGTGTTTGAGATCACCTGTTGCCATTCTGCATTGCTTTGCACAAAGTAAATTTAGGATACTCATGTTTTAATCCTCACCATAAAGGTTTATAGTTCTGAAGTGTATTGTGGGAAAAGTTGCCTCCTAGATGAGATTAGGAGTGGCCAGAAACATCCCAGTTCCGTTTTCTGTTTGATTACTGCCTAAATTTTCTAACTTTTCTCCCTTGTAATTAGTAGGAAGGACTCTAGATTCAGACTTGACTTGGGAAGAAATTGCTTTTGGGCAGCTCTGGTTTTAACTGAGAATGTGCTGTGCTCATCAGAGGTCATTACTAGCCTTGAAATGGCCTGATGGATTCCTGATTACTGCTGGTACATTTTGGGGGTGTTTTTTTAAGTATTAAATATGTAATTTTTTACTGTATTCATGGACACACAAAAAAAAAAAAAGCAAGTTCTGTCCCAGACAATTCATAGACCACCTCAGTTAAGTCTAAAAGCATGGGATACCATTTTTTGGGGGAGGGGGCTCTGTAGAAAACTCGATGGAGAGGATTAAAATCTCCATCTGTTAAGTTTGCACTGATTATAAAACACATGCTCCCAGTTGGAACAAGATGCATTAAAAGAGCAATTTCACTTCTACTGCCTAGCACAATGTCATTGAGCACCTGCAATAGTTTAAGCATTAAGCATAATTGGCTTTGCTTGACATAAATCTGTAGTTTTGTAAATAAGAGCAGTTGAGTTTCTGTGTAATACCAATTAGCTATAAAGAATGCTTTGTTTGCTGAAGCCTGCAGCTTTGTGGAGGAAAGAGGGGGTTGTTAAGGCTCAGCAGTGGTACTCAGAAGGTAGAACCCAGATTAGACAATTACACAGGCTTTGAATATCCCTGTACAAGTTACTTCATTTGTTTCAACCAGTTTCCATAGAGTACAAAAGAAAGAACATTTATAATTATTTTTTTTTGTAAAGAGGTCTGAGAGTGTCTGATCAAAATACCTTGGAGGTAATTTTACAGCACTAAACTGAGATGTCCTGTTCAGTGTTGGATTTCTTTTCCCTTCTTTTAGTGGAAGCTACTTGAAAATTCTTGAGGCACCCTGAAAATTCTTGTAAATTTTCTTGAATCACTTGTTTTTTGCCAGGGATGGAGGAAAGAGGTGCATGATCTGCTAGACATGAAAACCGGTCTTGTTCAGTTCCTGTGGGAACTGTGGGTTGGAAAGGTCAGGTAGGAGAATCCCTTCCTTGTGGCATTATAGAGTAGAACTGCAGAGCAGAAGTAAAGCTTTTAACTTTAGCTTAGTGTCTGTTTGCTGTAACATGTATTAGATTTGTCTTGGCAAAAGCAAATGCAGCAGCCTTCCAGAGGAGGTTTTCAAAATCTGCTTTTTTTAATCTTAAAAAAAAAGGGCATTCACAAGTCTCCTCATGATTTCTCCATTCTGAATAGAATAAAAATTACCTTTTCTTTTCTATCTACCTGGTCTCTAGAAAGTGTCACCATTGAAGTCATATTCTGGTGATGTAGTACTTTAAATTATTCTAGTTTCAATCTTTGTCTGCAGCTTTAAATATAGATGTCCATGAATTAGAGAAAGATAACATCTAAACTTTATGAAATCTACTAGTATTGGTGATGGCTCTTTAAAGGTAATCAGTTCTAATACTCAGTGGTAATAAGTGTGAAAGAAACTGCTCTGACAGGGATTTTTCAGTGTTTTGGAGATATTTCATCTCTAGAGTACTGGATATTGCATCCTAAGGCTACCAAGTTGTAAATACAATCTATAGGGGTTTTTTTTATTTCAAAAATAAAATTGAATGAAACTTTTTTAAAAATACTGTATGACCAATATATTTTCCTACTTTGATGTTGATTGTTTTGCTTTGAGGCTGAATGTTTGTTTGTTCTGCCCAGCTTAAATAAAGGAATAGGAGTCTGTATATCTGCCATTGACCTGGGGGAAGTCCACGACCTTACCATCACCACAATTTTATGCAGAGCCAAAATGTTCTCATTCCTATCTATCTCACTTCTGAGAAAATGCCCAAGTCTAGAATACACTGCAGACATTAGCTTTACATTTTTTAGGCTTCTTTCCTGTTAATATAGGAAGCAACTGTTCAGTTGGTTGCATTGTCACAGCTTAGCTTTGAGCAGAGTTTTTGAAATTGAATATTCATTTTGAACACCTAGCTGACCAGCTGGAGCTGAATTCAGGTTATGAATATTTTCTAGAGTCTCCTTTTATTATTTAAAAATATATATTCTTTTTCCTTTTGGATCAGAAGAAATGTTTTGAAAGCTGAAACTCTTAGCAGACAATCTGAAAGGAGGAATCAGTGGGGACATCAACAGAAAAACAAACCTTAAAGCAGTGGATGTTTGTCCTACCTGCTTTGTAGCCTGGTAAAAAGCACCTTTTGAAAGCAGATCCCAAATGCCTTTATTGTCATGTTGTGGGAACTTCAGAAGCAAGATTGCCATGAGGTTGGGGGTAGTAGTCACAGTAGCACTTAATGAGAAGGCACAGTGAGTTTTCTGTTTCCTTTTTTGCTTGGTCAATGACTGTGATATGAAGATACTGCCTGTTTGGCTGGCAGGATGGAGCAATCTTTGATAACAAGCAAAACTGTTAATTCAAAACTAATGTTGAATAGTAAACCCAAAGGTTGCAAGAGGATGCTGCTTGAAAGCAAATCCAGCATTACATGCAATTCTGAATTTCTTCACCTTAGTTCACAGAGTTTTGCTGTTGTCTTGAAATTGTTCCCTTTTAAAGTATTCAGGGGGAAAACCTGAGAGATTTTAATATCATGCTGGCAGATGATAACCCCCTCAACAAGCTGTATCACTGGTTATAAAGAGCTGTCATTTAATGGAAATGCTCTTTAAACTTAAGCTGTTTGTAAACTAAACTTTAAAGGTGAGAATATTGTGTAAAACCTTAACAGCAAAAATATTATGCAGCCTTAGGTATTCTGTAAAAAAGAACTAGGGAATGTCTGTGACTGTAAGGAAGAAATTTCATTGCAGAGATACAAGTACAGAAATTATGCAGGCCTTGCAAAAAAATAAGCAAACAGTTTCAGGAACAGAGAACAGCAAACTCTATGAAGAGGGGAAGGAGGTGATTATTAACCATTTGAAAATGGTGTTACTTTATTCCTTTAAGCTTTACTTGCTGCTCTTTGGGATAGGAAATTCATGTTTATGAGATTACGTGAGAGTGGAGGAAGGTCCTGTCTGTTAGATTGCACAGGTATTAAAAAATCTAAATACAGTGGCAGTAAGGGCACACCTAGAGTATCTATTTGTTTATTATTATTAAAAAAAAATTCTAGAAAATGCTGCTTTTGTAGTTCTGGCTTAAGTAGCTGAAGGGTATAACTTTGTAAATCCAGTGCTGCTTCTCCTGACAGTTCAAGTGTGAATTGGCAGTAAATTGATTCTTGCCTTTGCAAAGTTTGTTCATCTGATTAACGGCTGAAATGGACTACTCTCTGTTCAGTTATTTAAAACAAGCCTGCTACAACGGAGGCTGTAGCAAGGGTTAACTAAAGCAGGCTGGTTTGGGGTTTGTTCTTTTCCCCTAGCTGGTATTTTCAAGCTCTCTTCCTATGCAGCCAGTGGTTGTTACACCTACCTTTCAACATTCTTTAGTAAATGGCATTTTCACTTTCTTCAAGCCTTTTTAAGATGCAGTGAGTTCCAAACAATCACTTGCACAGATGTTCATAAGTGTTTTGGGGTGGGTTTGTTTGTTTGTTTGTTTTTGTGTGTGTGTGTGGGGGGGGTGTTGTTGGGTTTTTTCAGATACTTGTTCAGTTCTGACACAGGCTCAGGCATGTAGATCCTTCAGAAATGCTCAGAGAGAGTAGCCAAATTTAAATTATCTATTGAATGCTGAAACACAAATTGCACATGAAATCCCCAAGCTTCAAGGGTCTCTGGCAGGTCACATCCTACCAGTCAGTCAAACATTTAGTCAGTGCCACCCCCATGCACCTATGAAACTGAGGCTGTTTGACACCTCTGAGAATATTTCTCGTGTTAGATCTGTTGTAAATGAGCACATGGTCCAGAATAATTAATGGTAACACTTCAGTCCTTTTTTGACAGAGTTGTGTTTCTCATGCAGTTTGTGCTGGTCTGTCTATTTAGCTGCAATCAGCCATGCCTGAAAGACAGGAAAGAACAAGACGGACAAGTGTGTCAGTGAGTGAACCTCTTTTCTGTAATTAGAAATGCACAGGGAATAAATTATTCTCTAATTCAAGCTGTCCAGCTCACACTAATAATAACAACTCAAGGAGCAATCTGTTTATAAAAATCAAAACTGAATTTGTGAGACTCCTTTAGTGCAAGACAGGATTTACTGTGTAGCCTTGTTCTGGTTTATCAGGGCTCCAGGAAGGCAGGGTGAGTGTTTGAGGCTGCACTACACAGCCATTTCAGAAGCAAATTATATATATCACGGATGATTAGCTAAAACATTAATCAGAGATCACCGTAGCAACTCTGGACCAAATTTTTCTCTGCTAAATTAATGACTGATAAGGAAAAAATGCCACAGAATAAAGGTATGACTAAACTTGGCCAAAGTCCTGTCTCTATTTTTCTTTTGTGGACATCTTTTAATACTTTTCCATTCAATTGTCTGGCTTGCATGGGCAAGACCTTTCCTGTGGAGGCTCTGGAGAGGATCCTTAGCAATGCCTCAATAATCCTTGTTTTGTTTACATGAGTGTAATTAAACTCTTCTTTCTCTGGGCTGTAGACCCAAGAGACTGGATGGGGTCTTAAACTTTTGCGCCCAAAATTTTAGAGACAAGGCTCAAGGGATTTTAACTGTTTGTTGCAATTAAGCTTTTGCTACTATTTTCTCCTAAATTAACAAGTTAGCCATAGTTAAGGCCTATGCAATTGTAGCACTTGATTAAGATGCAAAAAATGTGCACTGAAGAGTGCTGGGCCCTCTTATTTGACTTCAACTTGGAGTCAAGTGGAGCTGTGATGTTTTGAGAGTGGAGGAGGTGCCAGCTTTCCAACAGTGAGTCTGAAAATGAGTGCACAGTCTTCCTTTCACACCTGGGAAAGTAATCAGGTCTCAGGATTAGATATGTTACTTATCCTCTCTGAGAGCCAAAAGCTGTAAAGAAACTGCTCAGAATTTGAGCAGCTGTCATAAAGCATCCCTGACATTTTTAAGCAATCTCAGATCTTTGGATGAAGAGCCATGATAGTAACTCTACTTTTTTGGAAGGCTGAGATGTACACAATGAATTCTGTCTGTCAGACAAAATGCTGCAAAAGAGAGTGGTGACTACCAGAAGTCAGCCTAACAGGTAACAATATTTTTTACTCTTATTTTTGTGAAATCTCAGCAAATCACTTTATTCATTTTGTTCTTCATATGAGGTGTCTGTATATGGTCAGTCACTGATCTGAAAGTACAGATGAGATTAAGGGGAAGGAACAAAAGCTATCAAGGTTTTCTGGCACATTTGTACATATGCATCACTTCAAAACAAGTAGAACAAGCTTGAAGACACTGTCCAGTAAGTCTGAGTGCCTAATTAATTTAATTGCAAACCATTAAATCCTCAAATTAGTTTATTATTCAAATATATTCATGTACTTCCTCCCCCAGGGCTCTCCCCCTAGAAACCCCTGCCTTTTCAGTGCAGCTCTGTTTTGTGAACATCTGAAATCTGAACAAAAGGATATCCACCGTGTGTCAGACCAGTCATCCTTTTACCCAGTGTGTGAGGGGGGGAAATAAAGGACAAAACACAAAAGTCTTCTGAGTAAAGCCTTTGAGGAGCCCAGGCTGAAGGAGATCCCTTTACTTCTGTGTTTCTGCAGTCCCAATAGCTTCTGTAGCCAATCAGAATATAAACAATAGCTAAACAAAATCCTAATTACCAGTTTGGCATGCTCTAGTTTAATGTTCAATTCAGGTTCTTGTTTTCAGTTTACATTTGGCTTTAGTATCTTTCTGCCAGTACTTTTGCCCGTAGGGGTTTTATGCTGTGCTTTTTGAAGTCCAAGGTGAAACCAGCTGTGGGCCAGACACTTCCCTGACCAGGCTTCTACAAGTAGTAAGAAGGGGATTTTGGGTGGAGGAGGGAGAATAAACTTGCACATCACCTTCACAGAGTGCACACTCTTCAAATATTATTTTGTCTGAGCCACAGCTGCCCTTCCCAGAGCTTTGTAGTTCAACATCTAACATCAGGGAGCTGTGCTAATGACAGGAGCTGGGGACAGATCTGGTGTTTTTTGTGGTGTAACCTCTCGTTACAAGAGTGAAATAAGTCATAAGGTACTGGAGCTTGAGTTTTTTAAGTCCACAAAATAGACACATGGTTGACTTGAAGTTAGCTTTAGAATTTATTTGTAGGAAATTCCTCCCTTTGAAAACAGGATGAGATCTTTCCTTTTCATCATAGTAAGCAAGGCACTTGGGTCTCCTCTGATGGAAGAATTAGGTCTAGCTTTTGTCACATTTGAAAATAAATAAAAATGAGTTGATGCTAACACCTTGGCTTCTATACCTTCACATGAACTTAAGCCCTTCATGGTCTGACCTCCAAAGAAGGATGTGTACAAGTAGTCTTCCTGGGGTGTTTTGGGCTTTGTTTTTGTTTTCCTTCGCCTTCTCCAGCTTTCATCCACCAATGCCCTCAAAGCTTTGGTATGAAGAGCACCCCAGGGTGTTACAGATGTTCTCCTTGTTTTTTCAGCTCTTTTGGCTGCTTTTGACAGGCATCTCTCAGCAGCCTTGTGCTGGCATCCCTGCTCCTGCTCACCTTTTCTCTCACCTGTTATGGCACAAGGGTCTTTTTTGTCTGCCCCGTGGCACGCAGTGCTCTAATCCAGGCTCCTTCCCATCTCCTCAGAAGTAATTCTGCTTTCCTGGCTCCCTCTGAGGATCTGTCACCCAGCCCCACTCGCTGCTGCATTATTAACCATCGAGCAGACACCGAGTGAAGCTGCTGGAAGCTGAATTCAGAGAGTGTTTCTGTTGTGCCCTGCTGTTCCCCCAGTCCCTGCTCCACTCCCGGTGTTCCTCTGTGTGTGCTGGGCA
Source organism: Taeniopygia guttata (assembly GCF_048771995.1). NCBI lineage: Eukaryota > Metazoa > Chordata > Aves > Passeriformes > Estrildidae > Taeniopygia > Taeniopygia guttata. The sequence goes on from NC_133025.1 coordinate 67,470,165, forward strand.
TTGGATTTCTGCAGGAACCATCAGCGTGCCCCTGTCCTTGTGCCCTCACTCACTGCTCCTTGCCTGATTTTGGAATTGCTTCATTCCAGGGACAGTGGGGACATCCAGTGGTCACATGGATTATAATTAATTACTCCTGATCCCGTCAGGGAGATCAAATTTCCAAGCTTTCTTGTTTTCCCAGCGTTTGACTTGTTTTTCATCATAGCTCATTATGCTGTAAAGTGTCTGACAGAAGGTTGGGATGACTTGTTTTCTCTCGTCTTTTTCTTCCCCTTATGTGATGTTGCTTCGTATCTATCAGCAACAGAAATCAGGAAGTTGAGTCTCTCGCAGACAAATATCTGGGGATATCTTTTAATTGCTTTTCAAATTGAGGATTTGGAAGAAAGAGTAAAGAAAATATGAGCTATTCTTTTGAATGCATAACACTGGAATAACTGGTAAAAAAAATGTTATTGCTAGTGGTGACAGGGAATTTTTTTTTAAAGTGATGACAAATAATCACAACTTAAACTTTTTATACAACTTTTTAAAATTACCTCATGCATAATGCATATGCACCTTGGTTCATCTGGCGTCTGTAATGAGGCTGAGAGGAGCTGTCTCCTTCCCTTTTCTGAACTTGGCAGTGATCAGATTCAGTCCCTGCTCATCGTGGAAGCAGAGCCTCCCATTTTCCCAACTGAGTGGTTTTTTCTGGAATGATTCTGAACAAGATACATTTTTAAAAGATACAAATAAAAATAGACCTGTTCTGTGGTTGTCACAATATAGCATAACTGTGAATTCCAGACCTTTCCATCAGAGGATGGGAGATGCTTCTTATCCTGTCCTGCTAAATTTGTACTATATGTGTATATATATATAAATTTAATTTGTTAAATTAAGTTGAATCCATTTAAATTAATTGAATATATATATATGTTTAATTTGTTGTATAATCATGAAGTGGATCCAGCTGTCCTTTGCTCTCTTGGTAATGCCAGAAATGGCACAATATGACCTTACCATCAGAACAGCAAAATGTCTTTTTGCTCAGCATCACTGTGGTCAAATCTGCTCCCTTATTTATTTTTAGAAATATTAAAAAATAGTATGAACCCTCAAGGAATTGAGAGAGTACATTAAAACCTTAACTTATTTTAAAATTAATTTATTATCATTTTGTGTAATGTTCTCTTAGTCCATCTGATAGAAGAAAGGTTGCCTTTATTTTGTTGTCAAATTACAAATTAATTTAAACAATATGATTGTTCCTCTGCTGTTTACCACTTCCACATTAAGATAAAATTTCTGGAAGCCACGGGAGAAGTCCTAGTAAAGATCACTGGCCTATTCATAAAATGCCTTTAAAAGTTTTATGATCCTTTAATGGAGTGCAGTGTGATAATTCCTCCTGGAAAAGATCTAGCTCTGGAACAAAGCCTTTTGAAGGAACGCTGCAGCTTTGGTAGAGCAATTCTTTTCCCCAGGTTTGCATGTGGTACCATGGTGGTGACAGTGACCAGCCAAAATGCTTCAATCATCTGGAAAAAATGCGATGCACAAATGAAGCAAGAAAAAAGTAATGGATTTTAAATTTTACCTCTGTGAAAGAGGTAAAATTCAATTTCTACAAGGCAAATTCATATAAAGGAAAAAAAGAAACCGAAAATGCATTTGACATTCAAGCAAATTATGTTGAATTACCTCCACTTTATTTGTGAAATAACTGGCTTTTTGCAGTGCATGATGGTTGTTAAATTTCAACAAATCCTTAATTTTTTTCTGGGTGATGGAGACGGTGGGAATACCAGACTGGAAAAGCCGCTGTGTTCTCTCCTTTTCGCTTCTTCCCTGCTGGTATTTTCCCGTGCAAATTCATCTTCAATACCCACTTCAAAAATATGGATGAACATCATAAGCTAAATAATGGGTGTGACTGAATTTATGTCAGAAGTGAGCATTTGCAAAGCTTAATTTTTTAAAAACCACTCTGTCTTTAGGCCAAAGCATTGTGCCTTTTACCATCTGGTGGAAAAGGTGAATTGTTCAGAGTTGTGAAAGAAATGCATTTCAGCTCTGAATAAACATAATGCATGTGGGTTTTCCATGCTGCAGACATTGCAGTGGAGACTGGTATTACTTCCTTAAAATCGAGTGGGATTCTGGACATTTGAGGGGGTGTCAGGAGAGCTCTGGGCTGCACATCCTGTGCCATTAATCAGCTGGGGAGCGGAGCCCTGGCAGCTCACCTGCTTCTTCCTCCACTTCCTTCTGCAGGGAGCTGCTGCTCCTACTTCAGTCTCCCAACAACCCTCAGGAATATGCATTTCAAGCCCTGCCATAGGGAGGTGTGGCAGGGTTTGACAGTGGCAGCGGATATCGCGGATGTTGGGGGGTTTTTTTGGTTTTTTTTTTAATGTTTGTTTTTTCTTTTCTCAAGATGAGCCTTTTCCGTTTGCGCTTGAAGTTTTGCTTGATTAATGTATTCATTAGAGAGGAGTGGCGGTAATGATTAAACAAAAACAGCTCCAAAATGCGGAGTTCATTTCAACCCGTTTGGTTTTGTTGCGCGCAAATTGGATTGGCGTTGCATCCTGCACAGCAGGTACTCCACTTGAAATCAAAGACTGATGCTTTTATAGGATTAGAAAGGATATCTTGAGGGGTGGAGGAAGAGACTGAGGTTGAGGGACTTCTGTTGCTTTTTGTTGTTACTTTTTAGTAGCAATGGTGGATGAATAATGATAATACTGCTGTTTTGTCTGCCTTGAGCACTAATAACATTGTTTGCTTACAATTAAAAGGAAATAAAAGCTTCATTGTACCTTGAATTTTGAACAAATCAAGGATGCTTAATTGAGATTCTTTCCCTCATAAATAACTAATGGCACCTGAGTCTGTTTGAATTTTAATGCTAAATGGCTCTGAATGAAAATACTTGACTGCTGAGTCATGTCAGGCTGCCACACTTTCTTTCTTTTAATCTGACTGTATGTCTTTTAAGAGCTTCACAAATTACTTAAGCCCAGTCTTTGCCTAAGTAGAAACCTAATGAGGGAGCTGAAACTTGCAGAGGATTGCAGTTAGTTAAAATAAATGCAGTTGAAGCATGTCTCTTGGAAGAAAGATCTGAAAGGATGAGTTGAGCTGCTGAAGGTACTGATCTTCCTCGAATTCACCATGGCCAGTTGTTGGCTGCAACGAGAGGGGAAGGTCCAGGATCACTCCCATGGCTCTGGCAGGACCTCCCAGTCAAAATGCCCCCTTGGGAGGTGAGATCTGAAGGAGTCACCAGCAGCCCGTGAAAACCGAGCTCTGGTAAAACATCACCTTGAACACCCTTTGGCAGCGCTCAGAAAGCCAATATTTCCCATAAAAACATTTTCAGATTGCTTTAATAATGATCCTATCCTCATGTAGGCTTTGGGGCTCCTGACTTGGAATACCCTTCCTTGCAATCTGCTCTGCTTAATCATCCGGCATTTCTGCACACTGTAGCTTTTCTGAGAGTGGTTACTGTAGCTTCACTGTTTACTCTTTTCCAAGTCCCAGCCACACTTATGGCTTCACAAAATATTTCTTATTTAGTCTCTTTTTAAATACATAATTCAATGAGCTTCTCCTGTCTCTTAACGCTGTGAGGCATCAAAAACCTTGGGTTTTCCTAATGAAACTGTAAAATGCTTTTCTTTTTTTTTAAATAGTGTATTATTTTTAGTCAATACTTTGCCTCACCTGTACAGAAGAGAGTTGAAGGGAGGAGCTAAGACTATTCACCTTTTTTTAGTGTCACTGTTGCTTTCCTCAGTGTGTCCACAGATTCAGATTATGTGCAGGGTTGTCTTCCCTGTGTATTGCTCAAATACAACAGATGGAGAGTGTCTGACCTCAGGAACTTATCAGTGCCTTATGAAACAATAAAATCAGAATTCTGGGAAACAAGAGAGAAATATCACGTATCCCAACCAATTAAAACTCTTCTCCGGCTGATGCCATTTGATAACATCACTCCATGTGATATGAGCTTCCTCTCAGCTGGTGGTGAATGCTGTCTGGTTCTGTCTGTCTATCTGTCTATCTACCATGAGAATCATGACTGCCCTGGACCCTTGTTCAGGGTTTAGTACCTGGTTTCATTCTGTTGCCTGGCTTGCCTTGGTCATTTATGAGCATCAGGGTGTGCCTGAAGGTTGAACTTGATGGTCTAAGAGGTCTTTTCTGTAGTATGGTATGATCTATGGAATTTTTCAACCATATAAAATCCTAAAATTGCTATAAGGTTTTGTTTATTATTATTGTTGGGTTTGGGTTTTTAACATTTCCTACATTTTACCTGTCCTGTATATGGTTTACAGAAGACAGGGCCTAAATTTAGATTTGTATGATCAAAGCAAAGGGAGGTCTGGCATTTTGTCATTGATTATTTTACTACAGCAGAAAAATTCTGAAGTCTAGGAACCTGCAAATAATAATTACTGCTCCCAACTATTACCTGACTTTGTTTTCAAAACTGATCTCTACTGCAGATTTAATCTTGTATTTTTCTTTTCAGGTTTGCCTAGCATTAAATTTATCTGTATTCTGTATTAACTCCTAGGTTGGTAGAGTCAGTTCTTGATGGGGTTTGGATTGGTTTTTCAGAATAAAGGATCTTAACCTATACAGTTCACATAGGCTGGACCAAGGGAATAAATCAATAACCTTCTCTTGCATATTTGTGCTCCTGCTTAAGAAATAAACTTTGCCATTTCAGTATATGCAAAGCAATAATTATTTCTTTTGTAGTAACTCCCTCATTCCAGTCTTAAATCAACCTACAAACTCCAGAGGAAGATGTTCTAAAAATGAATAGACACCTGGAAAGCAAAAATACAGGTCAGGATTCATAGAGGTACCTTTTCTAATTCCAATACTTTTGCATGAGAGTAACTTTGCTTTTTTTCTGCCTCCAGCATTGGTATATAATCTCTTTAATTGGCTGAGATTTTAAAGAACACTCTAATCAATGTTTGCTTCCCATTGAACTTTTGAGAGAGAGATTTGTGATGCATTCTCTTAAAATCATGAACAGAAAAGCAGTTTGCTTACTCAAAACCAGCGTCCCATTGAAGAAAGATGTGGTGTTTATCATTCAGCAATCAACTTAATTGCCTTCCATTATGAAATTGGCTTGGGTTTTTGGGATCCCGCCATAACAGTTTTTAATAGCACAAATGAATTTTTCATAGAATGAGAATGGAAAAAAGTTCCAAAATGCTGAATTCAGAGATACATTTCTCCACTGTGCATTCTTCCATGCTCCTGCTGGAAATCATCGAGTCATATGTTGTTATTGCTTGTCAGAAGACCCATCCAGATGGGAAGTCCTTCTATTTTATATTAGCAGAGGCTGTAGGCAGCCAGAAATAGGGAAGTGGAGACAGCCTTGCCGTCTTCCAAAACTGAATACAAGAGGAATGTAATCAACCTCCCAAGAGAAATTGAGAAGTTTTACTTATTCCTCACTTCAGTAGCTCAGTTTTATCTGTAGGGTTGTTCTGCTGTGAGCCTTGATCTGCTTTTTAATGCTTCTTTTCTCCATTGAAGGGGGAGTATCCAACAGGTCAGGAAGTTCCTCTAATCTTGGAGATGATAGACACAGTAGATGCGAGCTAAGGAACTAAATCCAGAACACCCCATGGAGGCTTTCCTGGAGTCTCTGCTTAGCGAGGTGATGTCACTAAGTATCTGAAAAAAAAAAACAAAAAAAACAACAAAATCTTTACTTTTAGGAAGTTGGAGCACTTTTTGGAGACAAAAATGTGTAGTTCTTTCAATATGTCTCACATGAATGCTGTAGGGTCTCTTTCCTATTGGTACAAAGAAAAATCTTCTCTAAAAGGTTTTCCACACTAGAAGATCTACATTGGTTTATTCTCATTTAAGTGTGACCAGTTGATTTAACACAGCTATTTAATTTTAAAAAATAATTGAAATAACCCCTTAGCTTTCTGGGCTGGAAATCAAATTTTGGCTAGCTGTTGTATTTTGCTGCAGGATCTGGTCTTCATAAGTGGCATTTCTGTGAATATTTCATTGTTGGTTTCTGCCTTTCTTGGCTCCTAAGGTCTGAATATTAAAATATCACTAAAGTTAATTTTTAGAGAGATTGAGGACACTTTCTAAAAAGAAACATTTTGAGGATGATGTAGGATTTGGGAAAAAAAACAACAACAGCAACATAACTTTTCAGTGCTGCTTCTGCTTTGTGAGCATTGATTTCCTGCTTGGATTTGTTGATTAGATTGGGTTTTTAAACTAGGTGGTTCTTAATGCAATTTTTTTTAATACCACCAATTTTCATGGTTGTTATTGTGAGATTATTACAGAGGCATTTAAAAACCATTTCTAAGTAAAATTTTAATTTCCTCATCTCTCACATGTAAACTGCAGTGATGAAAGCAAATGTTTTCATTGAATTTCATGTTCTTTCTTCCAGAAGAAGAGGAAAAAATTTGAAAGCTTTACTGGGAGAAAGTTTTAAGGGGTTTTGCTGGAGATTCTTTTTTTGGAAGAGGGAAGCTGTCACAAGAAATAAGAAAATAGATGGACATTTCAGAATCTGTGGTTGTCTAAATTCCTCTAAAGATTAATTCTGAAACTAAAATACTTTAGGAATCCTATGATCTAGGAAAATCAGACTGGTATCCAACACATATTAGTGGATGCTGACTTCTTCCAGTGGTAGCTGCTGCATGTGCTTGTAGCTGTCAGGAGATCATGTGGATGCATTGTCTGATAATAGCTGTATTTTTTACTTACCTGTCAGTTTTGAAAGGCTGAATTGATGGTGTGTGTGGTTTAAACATGTGGATGTGTGCAGTACGTGTCTGTCAGGGAAAGCTGGAAATGTATGAGTTAATTGTATATTGTTTTGTAGTAGGGTAAATTTTTAATCACATTGCCATTGCTTGTATACTTTTTTTTATTTTTTTGGTGAAGGAAGTAATTGATATATGGGACACAGAGGGACATAAATATTTTATTTGGTCTCCTAAAAATAAAAATAGTCATGTGGGTTTCTTTCATGAACTTATATGTCTATAAGGTTTAAGATGAAGGAATTTATTCATGAATGTTGAGATGCAAAAAAAAAAAAAAGCATCAGCAATAACAGCTGCCTAAATCAGTTGAGACAGTAGTGAGTTACATAGTTTTGTTTTATATCTGCTTTTACTTTTGAGGGCAGGGAGCTTGTAAACACTCACACCTCTGAAAACAAAAATCTCTGTAGGTGGTGGCACACCTCCTTTCCCTTCATTTACTAAATCCTGCATTCCCATCCTTCTTTGTCACTGGTGATGTGGTACAAGGTTGCTGATATGGGTTGCAAGAAAAGTCTGTATTTTTTGGAAGGAACTGATTTTCTGGGACAGTAATTGGTCTTTTCTTGACAGAGCAGAAATGGCTCAAACCAACTGCATCACACATGGTACTTTTTTCTCTAAAACCACATCCACTGGGGCTTTCCTTAGGCTGAGAAACTTTGTCATGCTGGAATAATGCGTGGGGCTTCAGGACACTGATGTGACAACAGCATTATGTACTTAATGTGGCTGTAGGTTGGGGTTTTTTTTAAGGTTTTGTATTCAGGTATTCAAAAACATGAAGGCATCAAAGTGGCAGTGTTTTATTTAGACACAGAGATGAGAGAGATGTTCCAGGTTAGATACAAGTGGTGACCATGAGTGACACTGCTGGGCATTGCCTGGGCAGGGAGCCTGGTACCCACCACCAGGCTCTGACTCAGGAAAAATGTGATTAAAACAAGAAGTATAGCGGAAAAAAAAAAAAAAAAACCACTTGGCTCTGTTTTCCTTTTTATTAAAAAAAAAATAGCTATTAATAATCTCCATAATAATATCTGCATGTGAAATACAGTGGGACAAGCCCCAGTCTGAGCTGGAGAGGAAAGGTGGGATGGGTGCAGGTGTGCTGTAGAGGTGTTGGCATCCTACTGAATGCTCTTAGCTGGGTCTTGCCAGCCCTGTCCTCTGAATGCAAACCCTGAGTGGTTTAACAGATGATAAAACAAGAATTGTTTGAAAATCTCAACAAAAGAAAGCCTAATATAGATTCTCTAAATCTGATCAGCACGTTGCATTGTCCTCATTCCTATTTATCCAATTTAATAATGTTATAATTGGTCCCTCATGAACATATTTGTCTTCAAATCTGTGGTTTAGCACCAGGAGTTTGGTATTGTGGTTGTTTGGTGTTTTTATTGTAGTTGTTTGGGGCTTTTTCCCCTCTCTCTTTGCTGCTTGCTGCCAGCTGAGCGCAGCATGTTGTTTGCCTGTTGAAATATAGATTGGGTGATCCGTCTCTTTTAGACCATTCAGTGATGAAATTTCTACTGTACCACTTTATTGTGACATTACCTGACTAGATAAAGCCATTTTCTGTCTGAGGAGGGAAAGAAGCTGGCAGTGTCTACATAAATCGTGTTACTCATTTCATGCTGAGACAGGGGTTCCCAGAGGGAGATCCTCTGGGACACGTCCCTCCTCAACAGAAAAACAAACAGAGGCACAGCCTGTTTCTGAAAATGGAGCTGATCAGTTTTACAATGTTGCTGTTACTGCAATAAACAGCTATTGCAGTTTAGCTTAACAGGTATCCCAACAGCTATTAAAAAAAAAGTACATATGAAAGAAATGCAGCTTCACCCTGCTTCTTCCTTTCCCTAAGGCACTTGGCATCACCCTTGGACTCCAGTTGCAGGGGAATGACTGCATATCTTAAAATAATGCAAATGTGGGTTTGTTCATGCCAAAATTGCTGCTTTGTCTGGCCCATTCGAATACCATTGTCCAATACTTGAGTGAGGCAGCTCTCAGACCCGTTTGTGAAAGCACCAGTTTTTAACAGCTCTTTATTTTGTGAGCTGCTCACCCCTAGATCCTAATGTGCTTCATAAAAATAAGGTAAAATTCTTATCCTTGTTTTGCAGATGGAGAGCTGTGGTCTTTAGAGATAGATAACTGAGTTGGGGAGCTGGACGGGATTTCTGGCAAAAGCTGGTTTTTGTCAGGAAACATTGATTCATTAAATCTCTTTTGCAGAAGCATATGCTTTGATGAAACTCCTGGCATGAAGTTTTCCTGAAGCGTGGGACGGAATTTAAAGGCAGATTTTTCTGTGCTGGCAGAAAAGTGCGCACGGACTTTCCTCTGTGGCTGGGTCACTCAGCTGGGCTGTTCAGCCCCTGCCAGAGCTCCAGTGCCCTCCACAGCAGCGTGGGGGTGTCCAGGGGTGCTTTTTGCTGTCCTCTCAGCGTGCTGAGACCTCTCAGTGTGGTTGGGAATGGCAAAAGGGTTGATTTTCCTGCTTGGAAAAACCTGTGTCTGTCCCTCCCCTGCAGGCTGTCCAGGCATGGCTTTGCACTCTTGCTAGGCAAACACCTGGAATATCTCTGGGGTCAAAGGCAAAGCAGAACAAAACAGTGTAAAGTTGTGTAGACTGAGAAGTTAGAACTCTCAGGAATTTTTTGCTTGATAGAGAAAATATTTGGCTTTGTTCTGCCCTACTGGTAGTTACTGGGAAGAAACTCCTGACAGCATCCTAGAAATCAGCAGCTCATGGTATTCCTGGAGAGGCTGTGTGGACTCTGCTGTTCTGAGCCTCTAGAAGGAGGCTGTTACTCTTGATCTGCAATGAGCAGCCACAACTCTGACAATGATATTCTGCACTTCTTCAGTCACTGCAACTCAACTCAGAATTCCCTTTCGGAGCCTGCACAGAACAGCCTGATGTGCCTGAGCAGTGGGTAGGAGAGGCAGTGCTTCTCCAGCTGGGGGAACTGGAGATCTGACAGACTCAGTGATGTGCCCACTGTCACAGGGAGGGAGGGAGGGAGGGAGGGCTGCTGTGTGCCAGGGACTGAGAACAGAAGTGTCTGCTCCTCTAGCATGCAGAGCTCACCTGTGCTCAGCACTGCCCCTCGGGCTCCCCGTGCTCTCTGCCCTGCCTTGCCCACTTCACCACATCCTCACCTTTCTTCTTTCTTTCTAGGAAGAAATTAAAATGTGAACAACAACAACACCAAAAAATATGCTACTTCATCTATCATAGCTGGTTTGGGGATCTTTTTTAAGCACAGCCCTTTCATATGGTTTTCTTTTCCTTGTTTTCTGTGTGTGTGCCCACTTTGTTTTCCAGCTCTATCCAAAATACCCAGGACCATGTAGTCGGCTGATTGGTGTCTTCTGGGGTCTTTTCTCCTTTGATAAAATGCTGCTGGCTGTTCTGTACCTGCTACTTTATATCCTTCTCCCTCTCATATATAGCTACCTATATCATATGGAAAGGATCAAACAGTTTTGATTTTTCCCAATGATACTGAGAAATGCAATATTTATCACAGGTTACTTGCAGAGAAGAAGAAAGGAGAATCTAAGAGTGTTCCCTTCAGCTGTTTTTCTGTCAAGGCACGATGTATGTCCCAGTCCACTTGTTTTGCTCAGTGTGTTAGTTCTGCTCACTACCAGTGGTAATGCAGCAAGACTGATAAAGTTGGTTGCCTATTGGCCATGCGAAGGAGAAAAAACAACCAGAGCTGGTTGTTAGTTATCCCCACTAAAGTGCTAAACAAATCTCCCAGCAGCTAAACTCCATTCCCTTTTTATTACTTACTGTACCTTGTAAATCAAATATTTATTAACTGAAAACAGCTTTGCTCACTGACTGATCTTGCAAACATGGGACAGATTCACCACAGCCGGCTAGTGGCCAATTGCTTATTCAGGCTGCTAAAGGAAATGGGCCTGGTGGAAAGACAAACTCTGTGATGGCTTTTCTTCTTCCCCCCTTCCCCACTTCCCAGGAACAAACCTCTCACATCACTGCTTTGCCTGCCATATTTACCTTTCATGAAAACCAGTGTGTCTGAACGAGGTCACTGCCACCCTTTTGAAGAGGACTTTATTTTTGTTTTATTGTGTTTATTTTTGTTGCGCCTGCGTGGGAAATGAAGCTTTAGTGGTTTGAAAAGGCAGGAGCAGGCAGAGGCACTGTTTCAATTTGCATATTGGGTCTGTCACCCGGTGAAATGAAAAGATCCTTTAAGCAGCTGCTTCTGTGGTTGCTGTCTGATCATCTCTGGCTCCGTGTTAATCCGTGGGGGTCCTCAACAGTCCGACTGCAGCAAGCTTGAAGCCCTTGGATGTTAAGGGATGACGGGATGAGAAGAACAAAACTGAATTCACACTCTCTTTCTCTTCCTCTGGAAGAGCTGCCGGTAAACTTGAAAGATCTTTGCATCATTCCAGGCTTTGCCTTTGGTTGCTGTAATGAAAGTGATTTGCTGTCCGTTGTCTGATAAATATCCCCTGCAATGACAGCACAGTTGTGCTCTTTCACTGAAAGGGGAGGCAGAGAACAAGCAGGAATTGCAGGCATTTAAGAGATGCTCTCCAAGGAGTTGTTCAGGGACACAATTTTCCCTCCCTGCCAAGGCCAGAGTCACCTGCTGCAAGCACATGCACTGCAGTAAATGCACGCAGCAGGCTGGGTATCAGCAGTAGGACCATTTTTTGTGACTCTTTTGGGGCCTCAGGACCTACACCCTGTGCCCTGAAGTTTCAAGTCCACACTGATGTTGATCAGCCAGTGCTGATGATTGCATTGATTTGAAAAGGACTTCAAATATTATATTAAAGATATATAACATCTTATTATCTTTGTTCTCTCTCTCTTGGACTAATTTGAGGGATTATACAGCAATTCTCTCCTCACAGCAGCACTTTGACCCAGCCAGAAGCACCAAGCCTGCTCCTGGGTGTGTGCTCTGTTCCCCCTGACACTCGTGGGCTGCTCTCCTCCGTCAGGTCCTGCAGCACATTTTCCTGGAGAGCAGCAGGAAGCCATCAGTACCTCTGCAGCATTTTGGGAAGCCCTTGAAATCGATGTGACTGTGCAGCAAGAGTGGCCTCAGGAGCACTGGGAGCTTCCCAGCCAGAGGGACAGGGCTGGGCAGCAGGGAAAGGGGCAGATGCTCCATGGGTCATGTCTGTTGGATTAAGCCTTTTCTGGCCCAGAGATGGGGCAACTGAGAAGTGTTTTGACAGCTTTTATTCCATTTTCAGTCTCACGAGAAGGGTGAGACAATACAGATGTTATAATTCACGCCATCACAATCAGAAGCTAACTGTTTCCTAATTACATTTTAAATGTTTCTTGGCGTATCAGCTTTTTGCCACACTATGCTGTAAATGCCTTCAAGCCAATCATCTAAAACTACCCCCTTGTAGGTCCTACCACAATGCATCTTTCATAGTTTTATTTCTCCAAAGTATCCAGTCTTATTTACAAAACCATCCTTTTAAACTTGATTCTAGCTCCATTTCTCTCTCAGCAATGTCTGTCCTACTCCATAGCATTTCTAAGTCAGCATTTCTTATCTCAAAGTTTGCATACACATGCCCACCATGTGAGCCTTCTGTCAGGCTTTGAAAATTCTCTGCAAATACAATACTTAGAGCACCCTGGTTCACTGCCACAAGAGGACAGGGTCCTTACTGCATGCTCCTGAAGTCACAGGTGACCAATACTTTCCAGACTAGACGCAATTTTTTTTTTCCATATGATAAAAATGATAATCATATCTGGCTCTTCTGACCCATCCCCTGGTGAATTATTGCTAATATTTTCCCTTTTTCATTTTTATACCTTTGGATAGTTGAAGATGGATATACTCTGCCTTTAATCACTTTGCCAGGCTGGAAATATTTATATATTTATTTTTTAAAAAAAGGAAGAAATCTACATTTTATATTTGTGACAAGATGCATGAGCATTGCTGAGCAAGAAGCAACTGCCAGAACCCACAAATCTCTGGGTTAATTTTACATCCACCAAGCAGGGGTGATAAATTTTATAAGTGTGCATTAACAAGATGGTCATCAGGGACTGCTCGTTTGGATAATAAAATAGCCACAAAGTCACTGTTAGTTTTTTGTTGTTTTTTTTTTTTTTAATTCACTTTTAATGTGGATAAACTGTTGTCTTGAAAGATCCCTGAATACAGAGCAAGAGTGGAGTAGGGAAAGGCAAGGAATCCATGGAAAGCTGCTGACAGAGCATTGTAAACACCCACCCCACACTCAGTTACTGGTTAACTGGGACAGGATGGGCTCAGCCTGATGCCAAACCCCAGAAGCTGCCCCATCTGCTGAAGGATGTTTGTCTTGCCACAGGTACCTGATGGATGAGGATGGGATGGGCGTCATGCTGGGCATAACACAAGCACCAAAAGGTCAAAATGCTAAATTTATTGTTTGCCTTTCCTGTCTGACAGTACTATTCTGTAATTCTGAGCTTTCGGGTCTTTCCACTCTGCCCCCAGACATCTGTAGGCTACTTAGAAAATGTTTTGAGGAAAGTCTGTGTCCAGAGCAATCTGATGTTTACAACCCTTGTACACTTACCCAGAAATGTATTTTCAAAGCTTTGCTTGCTTGCTCCAGACTATATTTCATATATATTTCATTCCAGATAAATACATAAATGGGAGTACTCTTACCCAAACCTTTCTGCTTGCCATGAAGTGGTTCTTTGTCATTAAAAAAAAAAATCAAAAACAACAAGAAGAAAATAACCAGCTCCTTTCTTTGTGTATCATACATTGTAATGCATTTCTTGTTAATGGGAATAGGCCTTGTACTGGTGCCTTAAGCCAGATATCAGCCCTAGGTTTGCTGCACTTCTCACAAGAGTGTTTATTTGCTGGGTGCTGTTAGTTATTCTGAAATTGAATTTTATTCTTTAAGTCTTGCTTCCCTTTTTTGATGGTGTTTTGAGTTTGTTTGTTTTTTTTTAATTTGCTTTAAACTGGTCCTGATTTTCCAAATAGACTCTCTGACAACAGAAGGCACCAAATGCAGGAGCCCATTTACTTTCACAATGTTTTGGGTAAAAGGATTTAGGCTGAAGCCGAGACAACCTAATTGCTGTAGTTTGGAAGTAACTTTAAACACAAAAAACAATTTGGTCCCTGAACTTTTCAGCCAATCCATTAAGACTCCATGATGTATTCTTTCAAACTCTTCTTTATCTCTGACTATATTTATTATATGCCCAAGCTGTGTCCAGTTTGCACCTGACTGACCCCAGGGAATTAATCTAATTTGCTGTCTGTAAATAAGGGGGTGAAGTTTGCCTGGAGGCTGGGGCAGAGGGGTGAGCAGGGGTGTGATAAGGGGTCTGTCACCCATGTAAGTGAGGAGAAACACTTTGGTTGGGTGTCAAAACCAGATCAGAGGAAGCAAGACTTTCCCACTAATTGGTTTCTAAGTGCTATTTATTCCTCTTGTCACCAGATTCACTCACACCTCTGGGAAATTGTTTTAAAACCAAGTCAGCTCTCAGACATGTCCAGCTGCATTCCCAAAAGGGAATGGGATGAGGCAGGAGGTGAGGAAGTGAGCATGTAGTAATCCTGCTCACTTGCCTCCTTCCCAGCTGAGCATCAGGGCGAGCCCAGGACAACTTCTTGAGCATCTTTCCTTCTTCATTCCAGAGGCAGCCAGGCTGTTTTCCTCCCATGAGGAGATGGGAGATGAAGGGGAAGAACGACAGATTTGTGAAAGGAGCACTGTGCCTCTGACAGCTTGCAGATGCACAGGAAACAAGGTTGGCAAAAGGCAGCATTAGATGTTCCTGCTGCCAGCTAATGGTGTCCAGTCAGGTGGGTTAGCCTAACAGACAGATAGTAATGGATTAGCTGTACCAGAGCAAATGCTTTATTGGCAACTAACCATTTACAACCTACTGTGCTCTTCCACCCAGAATTTTCCTACTTAATTTCCTGACAAACCACTGTCCTAGCACCATCTAGTGTCCAGTGTGGCAATTCAGGCGTCCTTAACGTGGGAATTCCAGCCCTTTGTGGCCTAAAGAAGAAAATTCAGGGGGATTTTCATGGGTTTTTTAAGCTAACTAGCCTCCTACAGCACCTTCAGAAAAGTCTACAGTTGTACCACCTGAAAAAAATGTTTTTGTTTCCAAATCCTGCCATTTCTTAGCATGATTGTCTTCTCTCAAATGTCTGAAATCTCTCTGCATAGAAAAGGGCATCAATCAAGCACCTTTCCCGACAGGGATGTTGAAATTTTTGCTTTCAGAAGGGGTATCTTGGCTGAAAAAAATGAGAAGCACAGAGGTATTAAGAAGGGATAACATGGAAGATGCAGGTTCTTCAATGTCAGTGGCAAGGCGAGACAGTGGTTAAATTTTGCTGCTTAAAAGTTCTGGATTATTTCCAAGAGGATGGAGAAATGGAGAGCAGAGTGTGCTGCAAAGAACAGCAAAACGAGACCATGGTGTGCCTGGCAATCCGAGCTGGCATGCAAAGAGACTGAAATTACTGCAAAGTGTCCTATTTCTCATGAAGTCAGAAGCACAGCAGGAATCTTGGCATTCCCAATTCCAGCCTCCAAGCAGCATGTATCATTATAACTTATTGCCAAACTCTTGGTTTATTAGCACTACAGAGCCAGGAGTGTGCGTTTGTATCCCTTCTGTCACATTGCATCCACGGGGTTAAGTCTCACAGTTTGCAAAGTGGAGCAGACTAATTATCATACATAAAAATGACTAAAATCTGACAGTCACATGTCTCCTGGGAAGGACAACCCAGGAGATGTCAACAGAGAGGGGGAAAAAAAAATCACACTGGGGAAAACTTTCCCAAGTTTTCAGCAGTTCTGCTGGTGTGCTTTCCCCTAGCGTCTCACAGAAATCCCAGAAGAAACAGTTTGGATGGATGTGTCTCAAGCACCACGGTGTGTGTGGCTGTCACCACCACCACTGTGTGTCACCAACACCACTGTGTGAGTGTCACCAGCACTGTGTGTGTGTCACCACCACCACTTTGTGTCACCACCACTGTGTGTGTGTCACCAACACCACTGTGTGAGTGTCATCACCACCACTGTATGTCACCAACATCACTGTGTGCCACCAACACCACTGTGTGAGTGTCACCACCAGTGTATGTGTCACCACCCCACAGTGGTTGCCACCACCGCTGTGTGTGTGTCACCAACACCACTGTGTGAGGGTCACCAACACCACTGTGTGAGGGTCACCACCACTGTGTGAGTGTCACCAAGGCCACTGTGTAAGTGTCACCAACCCAAACTCATCAGTGTATGAGTGTCACCACCACCACTGTGTGTGTGCGTGTGTCATCACCACCACTGTGTGTCACCAACACCACCATGTGTCACTACTACCACTTTTGAGTGTCTCCACCACCACCACTGTGTGTGTGGGACTGTCACCATCACCACTGTGTGAGTGCCACCAACACCACTATGTGTCACCACCACCACTATGTGAGTGTCACCACCCCACAGTGGCTGTCACCACCACCGTGTGTCACCACCATTGTGTGAGTGTCACCACCAGTGTCTGAGTGTCACCAGCACTGTGTGAGTGTCACCACCACTGTGTAAGTGTCACCACCACTGTGTGAGTGTCACCACCATTGTGTGAGTGTCACCACCAGTGTCTGAGTGTCACCACCACTGTGTGAGTGTCACCACCAGTGTCTGAGTGTCACCACCACTGTGTAAGTGTCACCACCACTGTGTGAGTGTCACCACCACTGTGTAAGTGTCACCACCACTGTGTGAGTGTCACCACCACCACTGTGTAAGTGTCACCAGCACTGTGTGAGTGTCACCACCACTGTGTGAGTGTCACCACCACTGTGTACGTGTCACCACCACTGTGTGAGTGTCACCACCACTGTGTAAGTGTCACCACCACTGCATGAGTGTCACCACCACTGCATGAGTGTCACCACCACTGCTGTGTGAGTGTCACCACCACTGTGTGAGTGTCACCACCACTGTGCAAGTGTCACCACTGCTGTGTGAGCGTGGCCGCCTGCTCGCCCTCCCTGCCGTGGGCCAGCCACAGCTGCTCACACAAAGGCTCAGCACAGCCATGGAGAGCCCCATCCCAGCCATGGCCACCGCTCTGGGCACTGTTCACCTTCCCCAGGCTCCTCTCCAGGTGCCCCTTCCTTCCCCAAGGCCAGCCCTGCCCATTCCATCCCACAGCCACAGGGAGAGGGGCTGTGCTGCAGCAGACACCGGGGCAGGGTTTGCCCAAAGCTGCTGGCTCTGTGTCAAACGAGGGCTGCTTTTGAAACAGATCAGCAGAATAAATTCTTAGAGGAAGCAGAACTAACTCCTGAAAGGGCCCTTTTTTTGATAACAATAGATTTGGGAGAGGAAGAGAAAGAGTCACATGAATAACACGAATGCCCCTGACAAAGAGAGGAACTCTGACCTGAACCCCCAGCAGCTGCTGAACACCCCTGTGCTTGCTGATGTGAAGACACTCCACCTGAAGATTGTCACTTCACTAATGACATGATTGCTAAGATTTTGGGTGGGGATTTGTCCTAACAGATGTTTTTCATCACTTACTTTTTTTTTTTTTTTAATTATTCCTGATGCTTTTACCTATCAAATTGCAGGCTTCTTCAAAGGAAAAGGAATAGGCAGTTGTCATAACAACAAAGCTCTTCATTACCACAGGAACCTTTGACAGCTTTATTTAAAACACTAAAAAAAAATTAAAAGAAGAATCCAACCAATTATTTTTATCAGTCTGATTCATGTTCTTCTTAAACAGATTACAGTGTGTTCTCTAGCAGTTACACTGTGAAGGGAGTATGGCATGAATATTTATGATACTGTAAACTTTGGGAAAAAAATTAAAAGTGAGTTTGTTGTCTTTATGAGCTTCCTGTGGCAATAGCTCACCTTGCCTTTTAGAGGATACGATGTGAAATTGAAAGGTGGAATTTTTCTTTTTTTCTCACATATGCAAACAAAATGATCATAGCATGAAATAAAATACTGAGTTAGTCATCCATGTGTTCCATAAAATTATGTCTTCCGTTTTTCAAGCCAAAAAAAGGATATTAGCATCCTGAAGATCGAGGAGGAATGGTTTGTTTATTAAGAAGTGGAGGCCCTTTGCAAAGTTTAGAACAGGCTCCTGTTTTTAATTCTCAGTTCCCTGAAGCTGAAATAGAAGACAGCAAAAGACCAGGTGTGGCTGGCCCATCTTACAGAAGAGGAAGATGCAGGGAGGTGCTGTCCACAGCCCCTCCACTCCCAAGAAATAGCCTGTTTATTGGGCAGTGTGACTTGCTGGGGCAGGAGAAGCAGGAGGCTGATCTGGGGACAGAGCACTGCCTGGCCACAGGAGACAGGAGCCAAAGAGTCCTTGTATTTTTTCACACAAAAGAGGTAAATAGCTCCAGCTTCTTCCTGTTTAACTTGCACACTCAAATATGAAAGATGCTCTTCTGGATTTCACATTCTAATTCTTAGTCTGAAATAAAGGCTAAATGCCTTTCATCTGTTCAAGTCATTTATAGCACCCTTAGCAAAAGGATTTTTTTACAGCAAAGTGAAGGATAATAGTGGAATTGTTAAACTCGTACCCTTAAAATAAGCCACATTTGTCCTCAGTTTGAACAGTGATGTTTCTTGCTGGGCGTAATCAACAACTTAATTCTCTCCCTAAGCCAAGGAAAGAATGAATATCTGCAGAGACCTATCATTCTGTCTTCCATCCATAAAGGAATATAACAAGCAGCTGTTGCATTTATCCTAAGAAGATGATAACTCTAAATTGCCTCATGTCACAGGCACTTCTCCTGCAGATGTCCACAATTCCTCCATCAAGAGGATGACCATGAAAAGCAAGGAAAATACCAAATATATAAGGTCAGACTTCTCTCCTAAAATAATAGCTAAACCTCAGATGTGTTGGAACCCTATTTTCAGCCAGTTTCGGGGCAGAGAGGTTTTTATTTACCTTTAAAAACGGGCTGGTCACATAGCGCAGAACTTGTTTTCTCCCTGGGTGGAGGGGATGGGGTGCTGTGGGTATTATTTCCTTATTTCCTTCCTCCTCCATCTACCCACAGGCTGGGTTTGATGGCTTCCCTCCGAGGGGAAATGTGGCCCTGGCTCTGCTGTTACACGAGCTGATGTTGGGAGTTATTATTTAATTATGACAACTACACACATACAAGGCACTGCATTAGGAAACACACACACACCATCTGCTAGATCCCAGGATTTAGCTGTGGGCGTACAAGAGAGGAGTCTTATGAGCATTAACTTTATTCCAGGAGACCATAAATGCAGGTCTCCTTGCACAAGCATCCAGGGGAAGAGCATTCCTCCATGATATAGTCATTACTGCTTCAGCAAGATGTTAATTTTAACAATAAATAAGATTAATCTCTTTTATGCTGATCATTTTAGAAAATAAACAGGCCGTTTTTATAAGCTACTTAGACCCAGGGCTGGGATAGGATTTGTGGTAAGGTCCTGCATACACTACAAATTGTAAGCAATTTTGAATTCCTGGGGAACTACTGCAGTTCATTACTTCTTGTGGGTTTTTAAATAACTTATAAATGCAACATTTTTGCATGTTTCAGAGCATTTAGAAAGCAGAATCATTGCCTGGAGGAACTCAATTCCTGATTACTAAAGAAAGAAGATGACTGCAGTCCATGGGCTGAGCTTGTAGTTTTACCACAGCACCTTCCTCTGATTGCTTCTGGAGAACTTGCACGGAAAACAGGGATTGGGGGAGCTGCTGTGGGACCACCTTGGAAGCATGAAATCCCTTGGGATCTACACAACCAGTGTGGTCTCCTCTGCTATCCATGTTTGGAACTTCAGCAGAGGTTAGCAAACAGCAGGAAACTCAGTTCGGGTGTCTTTAACCACAGACCTCACTTTTAGAAATAAAGTAATAATGCAGTTTTGGACCCCCGAGGATATCGCTATCCTGATGTGGGCTGTGAATAGTAATGTACAATAGATATGTGATTCTGATGTGAATTGTTGATTAATGTTTGCTGAAGGAATAATGCATCTGTTGTCTTGAGGATAACAGAGATGTTGTCTTTTTCATGAAGTATTAGAGAAAGAAATGATACTACTAGCCAGAGTTAGGCATTTAATATCTTACATGACTAAATCTCAAGAAGGGACTGATTTTGCCTTCTGGCCAGCCCTGAGATGAATTCATTTGTATGACAGCCTCTGTTATGACACTAGATATGATATCATGTCCTGGCCAGAAGGTTTCACAGTTTTGGTGAGATCCTGTGAAGGAGATTATTCATTCCAGCCCAGAACTCACCTGGCTTTCTGAAGACAGATGTGGCCTCCAGGTTTGGCTGCTCCTGTTGACCTTGTGGGACATGGGCTCAGTTCACTGATCATAGAATCATAGAATGGTTTGGTTTGGGAGGGACCTTAAAGTTTATCCAGTCCCAATCCCCCTGCCATGGGTATGGACACCTCTCAATAGATCAGGTTGCTCAAAAGCCCCATCCAGCCTGGCCTTGAACACTTCCAGGGATGGGACATCCACAGCTTCTCTGGGCAACCTGTGCCAGGGCCTCCCCACTCTCCCTGTAAACCTGCCTTGTGTCTGCCTGGGAGCCTGGATAAGGCTGTGCAGCCTGAGCCTTCATTCCTGTCTTGTAAATAAGCTGATTTCATATTGTTAGGAAATCTCATTTTCTCTTTATCTGTGGAAATGATTCTCAGGCACTGTGGAAAAGAGGATCACATAACCAGGTTAGTTTTGGCTGCATGCAGGCACACGTTGTGTCACTGCATCATGGAGGCATCATCATTTCAACAGCTACAAGTTTATGTAAAACATTTCCATTCCCCGTGGCAGGAAAGTTTATTAGCACTGTATTCCTCTTCTTGCTATCCACTGAGCCAAGTAGCTGTGTCTCACAATTACAGAAAGGAAAATATAATATCTAGGCTGGCTTTCCTAGAGCAGCCTAAGGGGATTTCTGTGGCTTTCACCCCCCACCTAACCCATTCCCTGCAGGACACAGGATCCCACTGACACCAGGCAGCAGCCCTGGTCTGCCTGTCCAGCTCTGGGTACAACACCACGACAGCCACAGAGCTGTTAACAATCCAAGCCAGGAACAAACTGCAGCAAACTGAAGCTGACCCTAGGGACACACCTGGGACATGCCAAATGAGCAGTGCTCCCTCCACACCTTTGGGCAGAATCACCATGGGGTCTTTAGACTCTGCAACTGTCAAAGAAACCACTTCTTTTAAAACATTGGCTCTAAATCAAATTCTAGGCAAAATAGCAAGCATAGGAAAACATCAGTAGTTTCATTTGGTAAGGTAGGTAGAGGTGTTTGTGTGCAGTTTTTTTAAAACATGTTTTATAATGTAAATAAAGCCTGGATGAGAAAGAGAAAAATTGTTTTCATCATGAAAGCAACTGTAATTCCCAATTAAACAACTGCTAATAAATGTTGGTATTGTTCAGTCTCTGTGGAGGCCACCACTAACATCACACCGTGTGTAGGCCCCCAGAGCTCTTGTTTGTTTCTAAAGCAATCAGGTCGCACCACTCAGTTCCCCCCAATTTATTTAAATCTGTTACTTTATTTCAAGTGCTAATTATCTCTCACAACAAACAGAGCCTTGTCAGCTGCAATTACTGGCATTACAATAGATTATCAACAGAAAAGTGTGTCTTGAAGCAAGAAGTGTTGCCTTGGTTACCAACCCAAAACGCTCCTGGATTGCATCTGTAACCACAATTTCCTGATTATACCTGAAATATTTCATGAGCAAGGCCTCACTTTTCCTCCTAAATTAGTACAGGGCATCATGAGCCAAATTTTACCCTATAGAACCGTGATTTAAATCACAACAGAGCAAGTTTGGAGCCAATGGTAGCATACCCTAAAGGCAATAGGAAGGGGTTACATTTTGCATGAGCAGAGGGGGATGCATTTTACTCCTGTAGTTCCCCTTGGAATCATTCCTGCGCCTCCCCAAGCCTTGTGCCTGGCTCATAAATGAGAGCAGGCTCTTGCCCAGCAAAGCAAAGCGAAGCAGGTGTGTTTCACAAGGCCCTTCTCCTCCCCACCAACCACCCTGACACGTGCAAAGAGCTGGCAGGGGCTCGGGAGCCTTGGACTAGCTGTGAAGGCAGCTTTCAGGATGGCTGCGAGGGAGAGAGGGGCTTGATTTGACTTGGCAGAAGGAGAAATGTCAGCCGCGAAGGAAGCGCGAGTTCGGGCGAGAAGTTGGGAGGTTGGGTACGTCTCTCATCCTGTGTCACACAGCCAAAAGTTAAATGCCTCTGCCTGAGAAATGTGCGCTTGTCTTTCATCCCACCTAAGGCTGGCTCAAACAGGAGGGAAACAAAGCTGAGGTGGATACGTGTGGGAACCCAGGACATTTCTCTGGCTGCCCTGGCCGTCTCCAGACCCTGGCAGGGGGCTCAGGGACCTTGGCATGAAGTCAAAAACACCTTTGGCTTCGATTTTAGCCCGTGGAAAAAACTGCCAGCTTTGTATGAGGAATTACAGCCACAAGGGTTTGAGTAGTGTGGTAGTTGAATTTACGCAACATGAGAAAATATAATTTTGGGGCTTTTTAGAATGGGGTTCAAGGGGACAAGATGGAGGGATTTGGGCATGTCCTGACCTTCTTCTCCTTCTTCTTTGCCCTCCATGTCTTGCTGTGATGGTGAAACTTTTCTCTTGATTTAAGGTAGAGGCACAATGTCCAACATAAAGTATAGATATTGGCATGTTATTGTAAGCATAGTACATGTAGTTTTTGGTATAAAATTTAAACACTGCCCTAGAGAGCAGACAGAATGTCATGGCCAACTTGCTGGACAGAGCTCAGCAGGTCAGAGAAATAATGTTATAGATAAGGAAAAATAAACCACCTTGAGAAGCTGATCCTAAGCATTCAGACTCCTTTGTCTGTGCAGGCTGGGAAACGAGGACTTTTACATTCTTGGGGTCACCTCAACACCCAGACCCTGAGAGACACAGTGCTGAAACTTTGTGACCTTGTCAGCTGTGGGAGGTTCCAGCACCACTTGGGGATGTTTGTCAGCCCCCAAAGGGGAAGACAGAAAAGGAACTGGGATGCCTAAGCTTTATTTCCTCAAGTACATCCCAAACTGCAGTCCTACTGAGCACCATTTATTTGGACCCTTAATCTTTTATGGGCAACTTTCCCCTTCTGTGCTTTCCCAAACCCTCCTGACCAATTTTAATGCACAGACATCAGCTTCCTAGCCTTGAAATGCCTGACCAGCCCTTTGCCTATCTTTACACCTAAGCCTGATCAAGATCTCCAAACAATACATTTTCTTGCCCTAGAGGAATCCAAAAATTTTGGGAATGCTGGTAAAATAAGGTGGAAGCCTTTGCTTTCCTTTAAGGTCTTTTTTAA
The DNA here is from genome assembly GCF_048771995.1 of Taeniopygia guttata. Taxonomy (NCBI): domain Eukaryota; kingdom Metazoa; phylum Chordata; class Aves; order Passeriformes; family Estrildidae; genus Taeniopygia; species Taeniopygia guttata. The sequence goes on from NC_133025.1 coordinate 67,493,495, forward strand.
ACTGGGAATTTTCTGGTCCTGTGAGTGCCGTGGTGTTAGGACATTTGGCCAGAGAGGAGGAGCCTGGACCTGTTTCCTCCCCTGTCCTATCACAGTGTGGGCCTGTGCTGCCAGGATGGGGCTGCATTTTCCAACCTCCCTTTGGGTAGCTGTACCATGGCACAGGAGAGATTGAGTGGGCCAGAGGGAGGGAGACCAAAGCCAGTTGTGTGCTTGTGGCATTAAAAGATGCTGAGTTCCAGTCCCAGCTCTTTCCGTGTTTAATCTGTGTAAAACCCACGCAATGTGAAAAAGGATCACTCCCTAGGACCAAATTCTCTTTCATGGATTGCGTGTTTCTTGCTTATGCACCCTCTTTCTCCTCTTCTCCCAACTCAATCCTCACAGAAACTCCTTGGCTTTTCAGAAGAGCTGCCACCTTCACTCACAGATGTTTTGGCACACAGGGGAGCATTCCCACACCTGTAGGGGCACCGTGCCACCACTGGGCTGTGCCTTGGTGCTGAGGGGAGGACACACAGGTCTGAGCTCTCTTAGAGTGAAAAAAGACATCTCTGGATGTGCTGAGTCTCCTTAAGTGCTGCAACACTGCAAAACCCTGTTGGCAAGTGAGGGTGAGCCAAATTTTCCTCTCATGAGTTCCTCAGAAGGGCTGGATCTGAGGGACTGCTGAGCAAAATAAATCACTACTGATGGAAATATCACCTTGGAACCAGTCAAAAACCACTCTGAGGAACACGGTTTTATTTCAGCTTTGGAATCACGGTCTAGGCATAAATAAGAGGGTTTGGGGGCATTCTGCAGATCATTGGGGAGCATACTGCAGAGTCTTGTCTTCACTCACATTTTTCATCCCCTCAATTTGCACAGCAGGAGCACTGATTTGTACTCACAGCAGAACTGGTTTCTGTTTATCCAAACCCAAATATAAATATTTCCATAAAGATAAAATTTTAATGCAGGGCTTTATGACAAAGGTTGTTATTTGCAGGTTGCCATTAACAAATCCATGCTGCTGTGGTTTAAATGGAAAAATTTAGAGCCGATTACAAAATGTTGTAATCAGGTGCAGCTATGAAGATATGATAATACCTGAACTGGAGACAGAAGGTCCTGTTAGGGATAAAAAAGCAGAGTGAAGTACTAGAAGCCAAGCCTAAAAGGGCACAAACATGGCAGCACCATCAGAAGAGCATTATGAGTAGCACGACACGATTCTCCCACAGAGCAGATTTCAATGAGTTATCCCAGGGAGAGAATGGGAATCAGTACAGCTCCTTCACAAATACATCATGGCTGCTTCAAAAATTAACTTATTAATTCTGAACAAAGAGAAGTTCAAATAAAAGTTAGTCTGCTTTAAGAGTAATTAACTAGAGCAAAGGGAAATGGTAAAGCAGCACAGAGAAAAGTCTGGATACCCAGAGAGGGACAGGTTAGTCCATTATGCTCATACTAAAATGAGACTCTTCCCATTTTTCCCTAACTTTGGTATGTGCATTTTGATAACACCCTCTCTGATATCCTGAACACATTCTAAGGAATGGATAGAAATTGGTTGCAGCCAGGCCTTGGTGTTTGCTGAGCCTGGCAGAGGAGAAGGAGAGCTGGCCACGGTGTGTGGCTGCTCAGGATGGCCTGGGCAGGAGCAGCTTTCTGTGATTCCTCAGATGTGGCACTTGAGTGGCCTTTAATGTGTTTTGTCTGCATGAAGCCAGCCCTGGAATATGTCTAAAAGGCTCCCCTGCTAGAGCGCAACAGGTTTTGACAACCACCAGTGCTCAGAGGAAGAACAAATGTGTGATTTAGACCATTGTTGAGGACTTTCTCCCTGCAAAGAGAGTTGTCACATTGCAAAATTGTAAAGCTGCACATAATGGGGTGCTGACTGCACAATGTGTTACAGCCATGCTCTGCTATTATTTAACAATATAACTATGGTTATTTACCAATTTTAGATTGCCAAACCACAGAGGAGCAAAACTACGTGAAAAACTTAGCATGTCTAAAGCAAAAATTTGTTCTATCTCAGGCCATGTTATTATATTATAAAATTTTATTAAGAAATAAATTTATTGAGCATTGTTTGCCTTAGAGGTGAGTGGTTCTGAAACTCTATTTCTTGTATCCACATAACCATGCTTCAGTAAATTTTGACGTTTTAACAAGAGTTTGGGGTCAGTTTCCTCAGGCAAGCTACAGAAATTATTTCTGATGATTTAGTTATGTGGTGGTGTGGTTTTCTGTAATCATACACCAGGCAGCTGGAATGAGGTGGGGAAATTAATCTCTGGTGCACCTTTAGAGTAGATGGATAAATAAGCCCAAAAGAAATTAAAATAAAAACATAACTTTAGACTGATTCTAAAAATACTTTTGTTTTCTGCGTAGAATAGAAGTTTACATGAAGAAGACTGAGAGTGAGAGGCACTGGGAAAGTTAAAATAAGCCAATTCCAATGGATAGCTTTCCCATTATAATCTAAAATTAACAACATGGCATTGTGCAAGCAAAGAACAGAGGGAGCTACTTTATCCAATAACCTTTGCAGTAAGGGAAAAAAAAAGAAAAAGCAATTTTAAAATGCAGCCTTTGATTTTCTTATTTTGCCCCCTTTCTCTGAATGTCCCCTATTTGTAATGCTTGCTTCTGCCTTTCTGACAAGCCCCAAATTCCTCAGCTCCAGGAGCTGTGGGCACATGAGGGTTGGCAGATCAGGCCTTGGCTTCCCTTCCCTTGGAACATGCTCCTTTCTCAGATGGGGTGCTGCTCCAGAATAGAAATAACTAATGACAGTGGGACTGCTTGAAAACCACATGGAGGGAGGAAAGAGATGTTATTCACTTCAGCAGTGCAAATGAAGTGAGAGCTTTCTTTCTACAGGCATGTGTGGGAAGGGCATCAACAGAGCAATTACATGGTGGGTGGGAAAGGGGATTTTGTCACTTTGGCAGTGCTGGCAGACAGAAATAAACTGCTTCTAGGGGAATAGCAGGGTAAGAACTTGCACATCAAGAGCATAAGCAGAATTAAAATGGGCCCTTAAGGGGCTTTATTGAGGGCTGGTTTTTTTTGGTTTTTTTTTTTTTTTTTTAAGTGCCTAAGGCCCCTCCTATTTCATTGTGTGCAAGCCAAGAATCAGGAACGGGGTGAAAAAGTGAGCAAGTTGCATCAGAACTAGTAAGAAACTTTTCAACTGTTCTGACTGCAAGAATTTGATTGCAACCCTTATACAGCTTATGCAGCTGTTACAGAAGGTGGCAGAATGGCACATTCAGCACACAGGGCTGGTGAGAGGGGTAGTGATCAACAAAGCAGAGTGTAAGAAACCTTCTTCCTTTTTCAAATTAAAAATGGAGTCCATTTCCTCTAGAATAGAATAGAATAGAATAGAATAGAATAGAATAGAATAGAATAGAATAGAATAGAATAGAATAGAATAGAATAGAATAGAATAGAATAGAATAGAATAGAATAGAATGTGCTGAGTTGGGAGGACACTGTACTATGTCCTGGAGCTGCTTGTGGCTTTTTCCTGGTTTCCCTGGGATTTCACATTACTCATAGGAAGGCAGAAGGCAAAGCCCGCTCCAGGTTGACTGGAAGAGGGACAGGAAACTTTGCTGTTCTGTACCTACAACTGCAAGGTGTTGCTGGTCTTTTCTGGGAAATAAATAAAAAAAAATTTCTAACACAGGTTACAATAACACTGAACCAGCACATTCCGGTGATGGAGATGGTTTTGCTCCTATCTCATGTTTTTTCTTGCTAAAAGAAAACCAGTAGTGATGTCCACTAGTGCAGATGAACAGACAGTTGTAATGTGATAGTCATGAGCAGGAAATAGCAGATTGCTGCAAAAGAAAGATGAGAAATATGGTGTGTGGAACAGAAAGGAGTCCCCTCACATGTAAAAAACACAGTGCCATTTCACAGGCCCCAGATGCCAAGAACCAAATGGAAGTCACTCATTGCTTAGTGGAGCAGCTCATCAGGCTCATTTGGTGCACCAGTGCTCCTGGCAGCAGGCTGGGCTGCCATGCAGAGCACTGCAGCTGAGACAGAACAAACCTGCCTTCAGCTAGACAGCCTGGAGATTTTTTAGATGGCAGATGATTGGTGATGTCACATAAAATTGACAGCTCTTCAGACAAAAGGAAGGAGCTTGACTTAATGAGTGCAATGGGTGGGTGTATAAGCAAAGACTTTTCTAAGAATTATCATTACCTAGGAAAGGCAATTTTCAGCTGAATTGACATTGCAGTAATTAAGGGCCAACGTAGAGAATCTTGGTCATTATAACTATTTAAATTTCCAAATTGCTTAGTTTAGAATTGCTTATGCTTGAAGTGCTACTGACAGCCCCATCACTTTCTATTCTCAGCCAGCTTGATTGGCAAATTGCTGAGGTCTGTCCCTCACAGCCACAGTTCCACCTTGGTGCCAAAAGTCACTACCTGGAGCACAACTGCGAGCAGCAACTACGGTCAGATCAAACCACAGTGAATCCAAGCCTTAAGTTGAGTCCTTGATAGTGGAAAGGCACATTAAAGGGGTCACTGGGTAGCAGATTCTTGAAAACTGTGGTGAAGGATGTCTTCATATTTCAGTTATTTAAATTTCCCTTACCTGTGAATTAACAGCCTAGTTGCAATCCACACTGTTGGACTACTACAGAACCTAATTTTTTTTTTCTGATTTTTTCCTCTGTGTTGTCAGCCTCAGATGGACACTGCTTTTTAAATGGCAAATGTTATTCTGTGCTTGCAGGAACTTTTTTTCAGAGATGGATAAAAGAAACATCTGGACCGACTGAGGGGATTGCATTATGTCTTGCAGCAGCTCTCCTAATTCTGAAAGTGAATCATTATATGTTGTACCTGCCAGTTGCTTTAATTCTCTTGTCATAGCAAAGTCAGAGAGACTGGGAGACACAAACCATATTTTTATTTTAACAATTTAGAAGACTTTGTGCATTATTCTGCAGGAATGGAGGCACTGGTCTCCTTTAGCTTTGGCATGTTGGCCTCCTTTTCTTTTCCCATGTAAAAATGTATTATTGTGCACTTATTGTGCACTTTGTTCTACCGACTTAAAGAAAGAGAAATTGGTTTTTTAGTCCCTCTTCCTCTGTACTGTCACTTTTGATTCACAGTTGCTAAGCGTTGCAAAAGCTCACCAGAGGGACACTCTCATAGTGTGATTTGCAAACTTTGAAATAACACCCACCAGCAGAAGCACCATATGCTACAAAGTTGCACAGTAAACTGACAGCAGTATTTCATTTATAATTTGAATTTCCAAAAATGTCAGCATTTTTCACATCAACAAATGCCTCTCAGCTTGCAGTGCATGACTCTTTCCTCTGAGTGGACATTAAATTGTGCTAATTCTGCTTGAATTTCTACAGACTTCATTAATGATAGACGCATCAAAATCAATTTCCTTTTATTATGGTAACTTGTCGTATTTAGACAAAATAAATCTGAATTTTCTGAATGTGCAGATAAGTCACTGGGCTTAAATGTTTACCCAAATGTATGTGTAGTTTATGGCATGTGGACTTTGAGGCCCTTTGTAACACTGATAATCTAGTGTACCCTCTTTGATAATCAAATAAAGTAGTGAGGAATAGTTTTTTAATCAATCAAAGGCAAACTTCACATAAAACACAAGCTGTTCCCTTTGTGGTTAATTTTCATCCAGCTGCACTTAAGTACAACAGAGCCAGCAGAGAAAACTACTTGGCAACACTTCCTAATTAGGGGACGTTAATTACAGCTAAATACTATACAATTTCTATGTTATAAGAGTTCACCTAAATCAATGTTATTATGGTACTAAAGGAATTAATAATGATTTCATACGTAGAAGCTGTTGCCAAACTACCCATTAGTTCAGAGTTTAAAACAACTTTACAATGAAATCTCTAAATCTGCCTTACACAAGGCACTGGAGCACTGGCAGACAATCACACATGGCACTTGCTGACTGTGCCTGGTGGCATCCCCTGCTCCTGCTGGAGTGTGGATGGGCTGGGGGAGAGAGGCAGGGAGGGAAGGGCCCTGCAGGACCAGGCACAATCCTCACAGAGCTCTGTCCATGAGTGGAGATCTGTCTGTCCCTCCAGGGGCAGGTCTGGGGCAGGTTTCATGGGGCAAGCGGCAGGCAGAGCCTCTGGAAATCCCACAGTGTTGGAGTTCTGGATGCTGAGAATTTTAGACTGTCTGTGGTGACAGACTCTGACTCTCAGGGGAGCACTGCATTGGACCTGAGGCCATGGAGAAGGCTCCCAAAATTGATTGCTAGCACTGGGACTGAGGGTGTGTATGTGGTTAGAAGTGTGTAATATCACAGGGTGGAAAACTTAGAGTTTGGGGTTTTAGAATATAGTAATATATATTAAGCAAGATGGAAGTTTTAGGCCAGGCTGGTCCTTCTTCACTTTCTTCTTCACCTTCTTCTCCATGGGTTTGGGTGGTATTGTGTAATCAGACAGAAAAGTTCACAGTGTGAGCTTTGAGTATCAGTTATTGGGTTAAAAGTGAAAATAATTTAGGTGTCTTTTCTGAATTGGTAGTTTAGCCTTAAAAGACCTTGTGACAAGAGATAGTTGGCCATTTTGTACCTTAATGAAAGACAGCAGAACTCAAAGCTGTGAGGCTGTAACATTGATAAGAAACAATAAACACCTGAGTCTGAATGTGAACCATCGTCTCAAGAGCCTTCAATCCCCACCTCGACAGAGGTAGAAAAAGGAAGCTGAAAACTGGCACCACAGACACTTCCCAGTTCAGGTCCCAGTGCTGAAATACAAACTGGGGTGTGTGGGGTGGGATCACAGCCCCTCTGGCTCCCAGGCCGGGGTTCAGACGCACTCTTCCACTTAGGATGGAGAACCTCTTGTGGAGCTGATCCAGGCTGAAGTGTCCTTCACTGCATCTACTCATATCAGTGCTTTCAATGCAACACAAGGATTAAAAAACACTTTTTCTTGCACCTTGCAGTTCTGGCAGTGTCTGCCTTGTTAAAATTATGGCTTAGCATTTCTAGATCAAATCCAAATTCCCAGAAAGGGAGGAATGTTAACCTACTATGCAGGCAGAGAATTTCTCCCAGTTTATTTATCCTTAAATAGGGATCTGTTAATGTCTCAGCAGCCTTGTCAGTAAAAGGGGAAGAGAGATTGAGACCAGCCTGGATGCACAAAGCAAAGACTTGGTCTGCAGAGAGCCAGGGAAGTGAGTGAGCAGTTCCTTAGCTCAGGCTTTGCACAGAGCAATTCTGATGGCTTAAAGCCCTGTTTGTGCTTGCTGGGTTTGAGGCCACTGCACTCCCTCTGGTCTCCCTTGGCCCAATTTGTACAACTTACAGGACTCACCCTCTGTTCTAAGAACTCACTGGTCTTTTCCCCACCCTGAGTTATTGCTGCCCTGGGAAACACTTAGCTGTACTCTTCATTTCCATGGGGAGCTTCTCGCTCAAAGCCCAGCTCCTCTTTTTCCCATTCTGCCCCTTTTGTTCACCGTGGTGGATGAGGTCTGGCAGGTGCAAAGAGATACCTGAATTTGGTGGATGGCAGAGGGGAGCTGCTTTACAACTTCATTGGTTTATTTCTCAGAAATGGACAGAGAAAGATTTGTGTTGTTGCAGGGAAAAGCTGTTCAATTCGTATTTTTTAGAGTAAATCAGGATCAAAGCAAGTTATTGATTTATTAACGGCATGTAATTAACTGGCAATCAGTAAACTATCAATCCAGGGTCAATATCAGCACCACAACAGATAAACCACAATATGAGATGCTTTCAAAATGTAAATAAATGCTTGTCAATTCAAAAAGAGCCTTCCACATGTAATCCCCAAAAGCCTCCCACCACATTTGCCCTATGTGAGGGTGAAGAGGGATCCCACAAGGCTGCACATGCAGTTTAGGTTCCCTGACCTGTCAGTCCACTCAGGGTGTGTGTCCACGGGGAAAAGCCCTTGTCTCTCAGGGCTGGGGATGTGAGGGGCTCCCCCAGAAGGGTGAGAGAACCTTGCAGGAGTTTAATGCCCAGCACAGGAAAAGTCACGTTCAGCAAACACACGCAGAGCTTTATAAGGCAGCTCCTGAGCTGCCAGGCTTTGAAGAGCCGGCCTCCAACCAAGTTATAAAAGTTATTTTGCTGCACTGCCCCAGGACGGGAACATCAAAAAGATCAGGAGATAGATGCAAAATTAACCCTTTCTCAGGAGTCAAGAGTGAGAAAAGGTAGAGGAAATGTTTTTGATTGATACAGGTATCCACAATCACTGAGGAAGGCAGCAACACTGGGAGATGTGCCAGCCTTTACCTGCAACCATCACCCACCCTGACTTCTTTTTAAGTTTTGGTCCATCTGGGGACAGTAATGACCCTGTGGGGTTGCTAACCCAAATGTATTCCAACACCGGGTACCTGTGCACAGCATCCTGCTGGGACAGCCCAGAAGAACAAGAGGCACGAGGCCAAGCAGGGCAGCCATGCCCAGAGCAGAAGCCAGGCAGGAAAGCTGCAGGGAGGTTTGTGTCCATGGCCCAGGATTTCACTGGCTTGGGGCAGGATTACCCAACATGCCCAAATCTTGGAAATACCAGATACCCCAGCTTTCACTCCCCCTGCCACTGCTCTTCTTTGAGTGAGCAAGAGAGCACTCTGCCTGCAAACCACAGTGTTTGGCCTTTCACTATGTAGTGAAAGCACTTTTTGTTTGAGAAAACATAGCTGTATCAGCATGAGAATTGTATTTTAGCAAAACATTCAGCAATATTTACACCAGCAGAACACTAACAGATAGTGCTGCATCTTTTACGTATGGAGCAAAGGGCTGACTTGCAACAGACTGCTATTTTGATAAGAATACCTTCTGCTTAGGAACTATTCTTAAGTTTATTTTTCAAGTGTTATTCCAAATCCATGTTATAAAATGTTTATACGTGCACTTAGGAACATGGTTATGGTATAGATGTAAAAGGGGAAAAAAAACCCACCCCACAACTGGTGTCTTTTCTCATACTTAAAATGTCAGAACAGATTTGCAGCTCTCTCACCCTGGGGCTGTTCAAAGCCAACCCTCACAACTCAGGGGATGCTGTTAAAGTGCCCGTGTGCCCCCCAGCCCCCAGCACACTTCTGTGGTGCTCACATCCGCAGGGTAGCCCAAGAAATCCAGAAGCAGAGTGGGTCTGTCACCTTAAGGATGTGAAAGGAGATGTTCCCGTGACAATAAAAGCATTCCTAAGTGCACCTCCAATCATAAATCATTTTCAAAATTGCTCCTGGCTTTTTAATTTCTTTCATTTGGAGGATTTATAGTGCTCTGATGTGCCAGAATGTTTATTCCATGGGCTGCCCGTCACGTGGCACCCCACTGGCACAGCACCAGGCTCCAGTCCCTGTTAATCTAAACCTCTGCAATGATCATCTGCAGCTTCTAATAAATGACTGATAACTCTGGGTGTAACTCTTGCAGTGATTAAAGTTAACATCAGCACAGAGTGCTTCAGTGTTTCAGCCTCTTCTTGACGGCTATTTGCCATTCTCCCTTTTTAGTATTGCCATCACTGAAACAAAAAGCTTCTTGTTTGAAAATTATTTATGGAGTGTTGCAGTGCTTTATAAGATTTTCATACACCACTCTGTGAGCTGGGATCCTTTTGGATTAGAGTGTACTCTCAATTTCAGTCCACGGATGAGAACGACTTGATTTCTTTTCATAGTTTGCAGCTCCAGAAATGGCCATGAATATGTATTCTGTCTTTTGACACTCCTTTGTGCCAGCTTTTGGGGAAAGCTGTTCAAGATCTGAGAAGTTAAAGACAGAGTGGACTCACAAGACCCACGGCTCCCTGTGCAAGTTTGTGCTTTCTGTATCGGGTTGGGTCCCAGCTGGGGGGTTCCTGCTGCCTCCCTGGTGGGCTGCCAAATAATCTTAGATAATAAAGACCTGTTGGCACTCATCCTAAACTCCCCCTTTGTTATTTTTGCCTGGTGCCCCTGATATAAACCCAGCACTTTTCATCAAACCATTCTCCTCCATTGCTGTGATTCACATTTACCTCCATCAACACTTTTGCATCCCTGATGTGCAAAGGCACCAGCCAAGAAGCACAACACATCCCAGCAAGGGTTGTGTGAGAACAGGATGAAACAATCAATCCCTGCCTCAATGACTTAATTGCTCAGATAAATTAAATTTATAATATGTGACAGGAAGCAAGGAATAAACACTGAGGTCTGGAGGGCAAAGCATTTCAAAGTTACAAAAGACTAAATTGCCCATGCAGGCATCTCTCAACCTTTGTAAACGCCACTTTCAGTGACAGTGTTGTTTCCTCATCCACCTGTCTGTCCCCTGTCAGAGTCCAGGACATCCTTCTGGCTGCCCTGGCTGTCTCAAGACCCTGGCAGGGTGCTTGGAGACCCTGATATGAAATAAAAAACAGCTGTGGCTTCAATTTTAGCCCGTGGAAAGCTGTCAACTCTGGATGAGGAATTACAAGTCACAAGGGTTTGAGTAGTGTGATATTTGAATTAACACAGGGTGGAAAAGTAGAATTTTGGGATTTTTAGAATGGGGTTCAAGGGGATACAAGATGGAGAAATTTGGGCATGTCCTAGCCTTCTTCTCCTTTGTCTTATCCTCTATGTCTTGGTGTGATGGTGACACTTTTCTATTGGTTTAAGGTAGAGATTCACAGTCTAACATAGATGATGGGAATTGGTAAAGAAATTGTAAACATAGACACGTAGTTTTGAGTGTATAACATGGGAGCTGCCCAGGGCTCAGGGCAGATGGCCATGGTGGCTTTGCTAGGCAGAGCTTGGTAGGTCAGAGAAAAAATGTTATAGATAAGAGAAGAAATAAACAACCTTGAAAGCACAATCAGAACTGTTCCAGGCTCCTTCTTTGGCTGTGTTAGGGCTAGGGAAGCAAAGACTCTCTATGATCTCATCTGGGGTCACCCTGACTATAGGAACCCCGAGAGAGAAATCCACAGTCTCCCAGCCATTCCTAAAACTAAATTGGTGGGAGATTGATTGTGATCTATTTTCTTTTGGTCCTAGTATTCCTCCTCTCCAGATGAGGAACTGTGTTTCTGGCAGGTTCACTTCCACTCTTCTTGGATCACTCTTGCTCTGTGTCTGAGTAATTTCCTCCTCCATGCCTTTCCTTCCACTTTACCTGTTCCCTCTGGCACTCCCTGTTTCCTCTATCCCTCTGACCTGTGCCAGTGCCTCTCTCCCCCTCCAGTCTAGCTCTTGCCTGCTGTGGAATTACACTCTGGCAGGCAGCACGTGCCATACTGACACCACAAAGGTAGGTCCCAAGCACCAGGACCATTCTCCCCCTTGCCACAGGTTCATGCTCCAAGACACTGGAATTTCATGGATCTCAACTGCTCCAGTTTCTAGGTGTGGGCTGAAAACTCCCAGCCCACCCCTTATTTTTATTCAGCTTTATCTTCTGACACTCTTTTTGTAAGAAAGTTCAGTCAAGGAAGACACCTACCTAGAAAATTTCAGTCCAAGCAATTAGCTGTCCAGTGCCACAATTGGAGCATAATGGAGAATAAAACGTTTATGACTCCTGTAAGTGGCTGAGACTCCAACTTCTGCCTGGAGTAAGTGTAATTTCTGAGGAAGGATTTAAAGCTCTATTTGTGCTTTGCTCATGCACTTCACTCCTGTTCTCTGGAAACATACCCTATTGACCAATTACTCTGTGTTCAAACACACAAGCAGCAATTAACTTACTCATCTGCCTCACCTGTCACATGTGTATTTAAAATTCTCTCTTAGCACCTCAGCGTTTCTTAATCTTGTCAGCAAAACCCAAAGCACTGATGTATTCTTAGGCACAGCACTTTTTTCCTGCTCTCTCCGAGTGTTGCACCAGTTTTACACCCCATTGAGTTCAGGAGAGCTATACAGCAGGAAATTAGGCCCAAAGTACATATAGAGGTTTAAATCCCATCCTAAAATACTGTAACACACTGCTCTGAGGCCCTCTAATGGAGACAATGGCAGCCACAATCAGCAAAATGAAATGGAATTAACACTAAACAAAGAAATTTCCACTGGAGGAGGCAGCTCAGGGAAAACATACTCAATGAGGAGTGGATGGATACTTCTCTACAGTTGAACTTTTATTTATGCATTTATTTGTTTCATCAGAGCAGAAGGTCAAGAGGAATTGTTTCTCTTTTTTTAGGGAAGCAGGGGTGGGAAGTGAATGAAATTAGATCAGGTGAGACCTCCTGGAAACCTCTGCCTGCACAACTTTGATGGAGAGGTCATTGCTACTGGGGCCATCCCTGCTGTGTCTCCGAGGACAGTCTGTGGGCAGAGGTGATCCAGTGAGTGGCCATGAATACCATGTCCATCCTCTCTGAAAATGCTACGTGTGACTTGCCTGCAGTCTAACACAAAACACTGAAGCAGCTCAGCACCCTCCCATGTTGCTAACACATCCCTTTCACCCTGACTGGCAGTGTGGAGCTGCCTGGGGCCACATCTGCTCCTTCCTCTCTGGCAAATCTCAGCCAGCACAATGCCAAGATCCTCCTGCTCACCAGCAGCACTTCTGAGGGATTGTGCATTGGGATTTTACCTGGCATTGTCAGGGCAAGCCTAGGAAATGTTTCAGAAATTACAAAACGGCTTTGCCTTCAGTCTGCTGGGGATACCTTTCTCTTCTGCCTCAGCTGCCTTCTCCTCACCTCCTCATCTTAAGTGTCTTAAAGTAATAGGAGTTGTGGGAATTTGCTCAGGGTAATGGTAGAGAAAAGTAAAGATATTTTTCTCAATTACTGTAGGAATATACTTGCACTGGATGCCATCAAGTTGTTTGAGTATGTTGGACATCCACACTATAACAGCAGCCAAAGATATCTGTCATTTCTGACTCTTCCTGTAAGCATTAGTTACAGAGCTGTACCTTTTTCATTTAAACCTGCATGCCACACTCAGAAATAAAGAAGGAAACCATGTAAAGATTATTCCCATTTCATTAGCTGACCTGAACAAGCCATGCCAGCTCTCCAAGACACGTAGTGGCTTCCTGTCCACCCTTGGTATGTCTTATTTATTTAAAGCTCCTTGAGTTTTAAGCAGATGCAGAGCAGCTTTTCAGATCATGAGATTTTAGGGGCCATTCTGAAGCACGTTTAGCAGAAGAGAGCTGAGGTGACACTGATTTACTGCCTGGCACAGGCATTTTGTGTTTCCTATCCCCAAGGATGGGTGTGATCTGGGCTGCCATATGGGGAAAAAATTAGTGCCCGTGAAGATGCTCCCCACTCTGCTGTCACCAAACACTGAAATAACCCATTTAAAAGTGCTGGAGAAACTAAAAGTCAGTCCCTGGCGCCTGGATCTATAGTTAGAGGGACATTACTGGATGATGTGATCCTTCCAGATTGCAGGGTTTATTTCTTTACAACATTAGAGGACTTGTCAACCCTGAAGGGACTAAGGGAGGGAAGATGGAGAGAATGAAACCACCTGGATGTGCAGTACTGCAGGTCTAAAGCTTCAAGTCCCAGGGCTCGGCACACACAGCATCTGTTTAACATCCTTGCAGCTTCAGCTGGGCTTCAGCCTGAGAATTGCTCCAGCACCATGAACCACAGAGCCTCCCCTCCACGCCTGCATTAGGCTTTTCTTAATATTCAGAGGCAAACAACAAAAGTTCCCCTTTTTCTTTACAGCTCTTTCACTTTTCTCCTAATGAAGGTGGAATATAAAATGCTGAAGGAAAAAGCAGTTTTTCCCCTACAGTAGAATTTCTTTTTCAGTTATTTTTAATCTGACATCTGTTTTAACATGCATTCACAGGCTGCATTTATTTTAATTTTTTCCCTCCCTTGTGTTTTATTATTTACCTCCTGTTCCAAAGAGATCACAAAAGATTACACTTCAGTGAAGCAATAACAGCAGTGGCAATGACCTCTCTTGCTTCTCACAACTTTTCTTTATACCCCTCTGTTCCTCCTTTATCTACATCTTCCCATCACTGCCATCCCAGAGGCCTCGTTACAGCTGCTATCACACGGGGTGGAGGCATTCATGGGGTTTTTTTGGGATTGGACATATATGTGCTGAGTAGAACACAAAGCCCTTCTTGTTCAGAGCCCTGATAGTCGTTCTTTTGCTCTGTTTCAATTCATGCTTTTAAAGAAGTTCCACCAAGAAATCACGCTCTGGGTCAGCCGTGGTGCCTGTGCTTTGAAGAAAGCCCCAGACTCTGCAGAAGGCAGCAGAAAGCAGCCAGCACTGAGACGTGCCAGCCTTCTGACATGATGCTGGCTGAATGTTTCATTTCCCCTGGAAATGAAGATAACATCCTTAATCATCTTACGTGTAATTAAATTAAATCATGGAGCATACGCATTCCTCACCTCCTCCTAAGAAGCTGGTTGCTCAGGTCTGAAAAAAGGGTGGAAAAAAGAAGAGCTCTCAGTGGGCCAGGAATCACTACAGAGAGTTTTAGCACTATGCAGCCCCAGGGCAGCCTCTCAGGCAGGGAGAGAGCAGGGCTGGCTGCTGCAGCTGGCAGGCTCAGAGGTGCAGCTCACCCAGCTCCTCCACCAGGTTGTGACAGTGGCAGGGACCCCTAATCCATGGGATTACCAAAACAGCCTTGGCCCAGACATAGGGAGGGTGCTGGTTGGCTGCTTTGCTCGATTACTTGTCTTGTTAACTAGTAAAGAGTGAGAACTCCTCTAAGACTTTGGATAAAAGCAGAGCTCATGCTATTACTGAAATGGAAAAACCACATTATGGAGCTTTCCCTCATCTTTCTGGGCAAATCATCATCCATCTTAGGGTTTGGTTACTGTTGTGTATTGCAGCAGCTGAGCCTGCAAAGGGCCTGTTCAGCCTGAGGAGGAGGTGACTGAGAGGAGCCTTCATCAATGTCTATTCATGGCTGAGGGGACAGTGCCAGAGGATGGAGCAGGTGGTGCCCAGCAAGAGGACAGGAGGCAACAGGCAGGAACTGATGCTCTGAAAGTTCTGCATGACCATAAGGAAGAACCTCCCTGTGCAGTGACCAAGCATGGAACAGACTGCCTAGAGAAGCTGTGGAGTCTCCCTCACCGGGTATACTCCAGACCCCTCTGGACACAATCCTGTGCTGTGTGCTCTGGGATGGCCCTGCTGGAGATGGGAGGATGGGCCAGCTGTGGTCCCTTCCAACCCAATCCATTCTGTGATATCTATGATTCCTCTTCTCCTTCCACACAAAAAGCAGGACTTGAAAAAACAAGTGTAGTCATTTCCAGTATGGCTTCCTCAGTTTGTTAACATTGTTTAAGAAGCCCTTTGTTTTCATCTCAGCTAAAGAAGCAATTTCAAATTTATGCTTCCTCAATTCAGTGTTTTCAAACACTCCCTGTGATCTCAGAGATCTGAAACTTTTATGCCTCAAGAAAGCTTTGCTGTATTTTTCTGCACCCATCACCCACTTACTCCTGCTTTTAGGGAGTGCAAGGGCTGCAAGTGGTCTTGGTGCTTCTTTCTGAGCCTTATCACCACTTAATTTAGCATGGTTCTAACTTTCTGTGACTTTAATAGTAACAGGCAATCAGTAATTTTACCAATTGGGTCTTTACATAATAAGAACACTCTTCTCTCTGGTTGCCCTGTTACATAAGGACTGACTAGAAGGACAATTTCCCTTCTCTCCTGGGCAGGTTGCATCTAAATAAAAGCAGTTCCCTCCTTTTACTCCTACCCCCCACAATACATGTCATCCAGTTGTGACTTCAGCAAAATCTCACCAAGATTTAAATAAAACTTGCTGTTGTTGTTAGTGTTTCTGGTTTTTTTTTTCTCCCCAAGAGAGGCAAGGAGCCAATGTTCCAACTGAGCAAAATAAAATTAAAAGTAGATCACTTTTTTCTGTCTCAGTGGCATGTGCTGTGGTATATAATGTATGTTCCCTGCTTCACAAAGGAAATGAAAGAATGAACTTATATGTCTGATGAAATAAAGATATCAAAGTATTACTTGCCCCAGCTGATATGTGCACTTCACATATAATTACTATTTAATATCTTTGTTTCCTACAAACCAGGAAAAAAGCTTACCCTCTCACACAATTCCCTCTTCTAGTAAATAAACTGATGCAGAATATTCTAGACTTGCAGCTTCTACTTTACTTTCTTCTTGAATTTATTCTCTTCTTTTCAAAGTAATGTGGTCTACAAAATGAAGCTATTTAAAATCCTAAATGAATAAGTGTTACAAAAATAATAAATTAGTATACAAGACTGACTTGCACAAAACATATGCTACACTCTGAAATATATTTAGACATGAGTGCATAATTGCCTGTTCCTTTTCTAATGGCCTGAAGCACAGAACTAAATCTGAACTTTCCCAAAGTCGGAAACGACGAGTGCCGCCCCCTCCACTCTTCCCTGGAATTCAGGTCCTCACGTGCTGCCTGCAGCCTCCACCAACTTCAGCTGAAGACCACAGCTGAAGAGCAGCAAGTGGCCAGCAGGAAAAAGATGGGACAGATGGAAAAGAGGGCAGGGAAGGGTTAGGGTGAAGGGCAGCAAGCTGAGGAGCCCGCACTGTGAGCACTCCCAGATCCTGGGGGTGGGAATGAAGATCCGGCCATACCACCTCCAACCTCAGCTCAGAAATTAAGGGAGTCCCTGCACTTGGCTCTCTCATTCAGCCAGGAATGCTTCTGGCCCTGCCCAGCAGCCCCACTCAGCCCTGCCTCGTCCCAGGATGGATCCCACATCTGCTCCAGTGGCAGCATTCTCCTGGACTGACCCTTTGGATAAACCCAGTCCCTTGCTGCTCCTGATGGCATCCCTGGCCCAGGCTCAACCCCTCACACCCCCCAGGGCACCAGCAGGCTCCCATTGTTGGCTGGTACCAGCAGCTTTGCAGGAGGGGTGAGAGACAAGGTTCTGGGTCATGTTGGTGGCCCACAGACACAGACAATGTGAACACAACTTGAATCACCATGGAGTTAAACAAAGACAACCAATTGCTCTGAAACACTGAGTCTTCTGCTCATTCCTCGAAAAAGAACAGCCCCCAAACCAGAATCATCTTTATTTGGATGTGTTAACAGTCTCTGCTACTTTTTTTTCTTTTTTGACAAAAAGGTTTAAACAGAAAATATGCATTTACTACATTCCAGTCCAGCTTCTCTGAGAACACTGGTTGGCTTGGAGTTGCACAGTATTTTACAGGTGTGTTTAACGTCCATGGAAAAGGGAAGTGGCTTGTGGCAAGCACATTTCTCTGTGGCTATCCTCAAATCTCCAGGAACCTCTCCCTCTGCAAGCAGAGCTGTCACCCCTGGAGTCACCACCAGCAGCCCATGTGCACACCAAAACTGTCGACAGAATTTCTCCTGGCAACTTCTTTCACCAGCACAGCTCCCATGGAGACCATGAGGCTGTTCTCAGAGACTCACCTTACACAGTGAGGTGGCAAAGTTGGACCTCCATTAATTTTAAGGTACTACACAGAGTTATCCACCTACAAACTAAAGCATTGCCAAAAAAATTAGTTTTTATCATCACCCTAATTATCCTAAAGACAACAAAAAAGTGTGGTTTGCAAGTGGTATTATTTCCCACTATGAAAGTATGGACATTTATTGCATTTAATAATATTTCTAGAGCAGCAGCAAAATCCAGTGTTTGGTGGCTGGGAGGGCAGGGCAGAGGGTCAGACTGGAAAAAGCCTGGTGGGAGCTGACTTCTTATAAGAGGCTCTGTATTTCTGAAAGCTCAGCAGCAGAATTTTCCCTTCCATATGCAGACAGGCACTTGGATTGTTCCTTGGCAAAACTGCCAATGAAATCAGAAGGAAAACTCATGGTAAAAATGGGCTATTTTCAGGAAAACAGAGTCACAGCTCAGCCTCACCTTCTGTGTTGAGATCTAAAGCAGAAAAAGACTGAAAGCCTTGGATTAACTATTTCCTGAGAAATTAAGGCCCATTTTTAATCCTGAGCATTTCATACAGGATTTTGCTTTCTGTTTATGTTGTTTTTCTTGATTTTTTTCCCCTAATCAGCTTTCCTATCTCTCCAAGGTTTTTTGTAGCACTCTAGTGATTCAGGTGGTATAGCCAGATAAATAACAGTCATTATCTTTATAATAAATCTCTTTGTAATAAATGCACCTCGTAGCTTGATTTACAGCAAAATCCTCCTCCTCCTCTTACTTCCATGATGAGACCTACTTAAGTCAGTGAGACTAGTCATGATGATAAGATAATTAAGTTTTTAGTACAACTCTGGTTAGTGAGCAGAATGCAGTGCTGATAAAATGAATCTACTAGCTCCAGTCTGATACTCAAAAGGTGTTGGCGATTTGGGTATTGTTCTTAATGTGCTCTGGAAAAAGCACAATTTTTTACATTAAATCAATAAACCCTATATAAGACACAATTCAGATTATCCTTTAAATTCAACTATTTCTTTTGGAATGACAAAGTTCAGCCAGCTGAACAGTGACACCTGCAAACTGACAGTCAACCCCCCTACATGAAAATGGAAAGATTTGCATGAATGTGTTTTAAAATGACAGGAGACAGGAACTGGAGCTTCTAAGCAAGTTAGACTGAAATTTTAAGAGTGAAATGCCTAAAAATAGGCCCCTGAATACATAGTTAGGCACCTATATAGAGACTGCTTGATTTTCAGTTGTTCTGATCACCCAGAGCTCCCATTAACTTCAGGAGCAACTGTGGATACTCAGCTGTTCTAGAAATCAAGCCACTTTTATTCAAGGGTCTAAATATGGATGTCTGTGCCCAAGTTTGGGGGGAAAAATAGAAAAAATAAAAAAGAGGTCTGGTTGCCTTTTTTTTCCAACAGAAGACATTTGAAAAAAGAGAAGTAATAGCCAAGTTTCATTCTTTCCCGTTACAATGCCTGAGACTGAATCAACAGAATAATTAATAGTGCAACACATCTGTGCCAGAAGATTTTGTCTGAGGTGAATGGAAATCTATTCCAAGATCAGTAGCTCTTAATTAGCAATATGAAGCATTCCATAGATATTTCATATTCTGAGACTGCAAAGTGTTACCAGCCCACCTAAATCTTTTTCATAGTATTTCAGTGTTGCCATTAATAAGCTTTTCAGGCTGGTCTGAGGAACTTTGCAAGATTAACTTTGAAAATCTGTATATATTAACTATTTAACTATTTCAGAAATGCCACTTTTTTCTGCTTTTGGATCAAGTACAACCAGCAGACTTTAGCATATTTTTAAATACCATGAACTATGAAGAAGTGAGAATTAGGCCTTTAATTCTATCATATGCACTTGGTTGTCAGAAGACTTCTGAATGCTGTTTTCTTAAAGACCTCTTTTGTAAAAGTAATCCTGCGTTGGTTTTGTGCCTAAGCCATTGCCAGTTCATGCTGAAGTGCATAAGATCCAGTCACATGATAGAAAATCTGCAAGAAAAAAAAAAGAAAATTTATGATGAAATTATATATGACTATAAAGCTGCAAGTGTCAAGGAAGTAACAAATTAAAGGCATGCCAGATGAGGATGATAGATATTTGTTTGTGTGTGTGCATAAAATATGATGTAATATCCCTTAATATATTTTTGTTTGTAGAATATGAACTGAGGATTCTTGCTGCCGTGTTTGGAAATAAAAAGTAAAAAGCAAAGACCCTTGCTGCTCTTAACTAAGATTTCAAAAAGAGCCAGGTAGAAGCCAATGTTTTCCTCTGGCATCAGGTTTTGACTATTTCAGTATGTTTGTTTTGTTGAATATATTGACTGGGACATTTTATTTTCCATGTTTTTAGACAGCAAGAGCTTTGGTCATGGCTGGGGCATTTGTGCAATCCCTGGCAGATAAAAGATAGAACCCTTAAGAAATCAGAATAAATGGTGCAACACAATCACTGGCTGTGTTCTAACACTCAGCAGTGATGGCAGTGGCAAAGAAAAAGCTCATGCTGCTCTGTCATAACCAGGGACGTAATTTTAGGTCAAGTGTGAGGCAGAAGGAGCAAAACAATATTATTGTCATTGCAGGAGTGAGCCAGGGGTTTCAGCAGTCATGAATATTAACCTGACATCTTTAAGCTGTTCTTAGAACATTTCTTAAACCATGTCAGTATTTCAAAGGAAAATAAGTAAGGAAAGGGAAAAGACTGGCTGCTATACCTCATGTTTTCCCAGCAGCAGCAGCAACAGGATAATGACCCTCAGATATTTTTCTTGGTAAAAGGTAATATCACCTCCTCTCCTGGGCTTAATGAACATGAAAGTCAGGACCAAAAGCTTCATATTTTGATATTTCCAATGACACTACAATGTTCCAAATTACACTGCATCCTTTGGGGTTGATACCCTGTGCCACTGATATAGATCATGGATAGATAGAATCTTTCTTCCCACTAGGAACTTCTTCCTCAGGAAACAGTCAACATGTAAAAATTCTCTATCAGCAGCACCCATACATAGGATGAGATGGGACTTTCTCCACAGGATGGAAACACACCATGAGGAGTTGTGGCACAGTGACATGAAGGGTCTGTGAGGCTCATTCACAGCTGGGAGCGAAGAGGAGAACACTGCCATGCATTTGATAAGGCTCTGTACACACACAAACTGCCCAAATTTTGTAAAATTTTACACTGCCAACATGGCCTAGACCATGGTCAGCTGCCCCAGCATCAGAGCCCCCGATGTCTGTAATGACAGCTCAAACTTAAATAATCACTGAGCTGGAAGCAAACCTGTCATTCATAATGAATTAGAGGGACGTTCCATTTCTGCAGAAGCAGTAAGCCAGCACTTTTAGAAAGATTGCTTTTGTTCTTGACGAGTTGCAAGCTGCCAACAACCAACCTGTTGCTCAATGTCTCCCAGTAAACTGCTGGCACCCAGGCGGAAGAGCTCCGGCGTCAGCCACTCCACTCCCAGCTCCTCCTTCACCAGCATGAGCCAGGTAATAGCGTCCTTGGCTGTCCTAATGCCCCCTGCAGGTTTAAATCCAACCTTTGGAGAGAGAGAGAAAAGAAAATAAATTAAAGTTCAATACACATTTTCATCCATCAGCAACCCTAGAAGAGCAATCGATGCTGGTACGGCTGCTGTCTCAAAGTGCCTGTGCTGTAACAGCTCTGCCTGGTAAGGACCCGAGTAAGAGCCTCAAGAGAGAGGCAGGACTTCAAGCAGCTCTTCAAAGTGCAATTTATTGTACCCAAGATGTTACAACAGTCCAGAGTCAGGGTGGCAGGGCCATGGCTACAGCTATCAGCTCCAGCTGCAGACAAGCCTGAAGACCCTTTTGGTTACAATGCATTATATACTTTTCTTTGCTGAGCATCTTTAATACATAAGAACCAATCTATACCTTAACTTTCACCTATAGCCTATCACAATTACTATCATTACCATATTATGCCTAATACTATCCAATCACATGAGTTAGTTTAAGCTTAAAGTTGTTTTTCAGATTTCTTGCAGTGGAAAGTTCTTAGACCTCTTTTCAACTTGCCACATCAACATGTCTTGTTTGCCTGTGGTATCTTTCTGCTTGATAAAGACATATTCTTGTTTGTGGTCAGCTTATCCTTCGGTCTAAGTCCTCAAATCTCTTTCCAGCTTGACAATGTTTGTTAAGCCAGCAAAACTGGCTCAGCAATTGTCAATTTACACATCTATTATTCTTCTATGTCAAAACTTGATTCCATCTCTATTCCATCCTCAGGTTCTACATTCAGGGAGCTTTCTGCCAAGCATACATATCTGTGAAACTTTCTTGTTAAACTTTCATCCTTCCCAACAGATCTGGCTGCGAGCAGCACAAGGTCTGGACTAGAACTGGGAGCTACCAAGCCTCAGCCATCACTGCCAAAGGTAACATTTTCATCCTGAGGGAGCAATACTTTTGGGGTATCTGCATAATCACAGAGTGCCCATGGCATCATCACCTACTGCCAATCTAATTCCAAATATACAACAACAAATGCACAACCTTTAAAGATACGTAACTTTAAAGATGCTGCATGTAAGGTGGCTGACTCATGGACCGTGAGGCTCAGTCCTGGCTGTGTTTTACAAAAAGCCTGTGCAGCTCAGTTACACATGGTTTGGCTGTACATTCAGACCTAACAGAGGTTTAATTTTCACTAATTTTTTTTTTTTCAAATGGCAATTAAATGATGTCTGTCTTTATCAAAAATTGAAAGGTCTGTGCTTCACTGGAACTGCAGAACTTCTGTCCCCCACCACAGGCTGGGTGTGCTTTCAGTCCCTCGGTGTGGGATGTGTGTCACATCTGAAGGTGAACTGCCACGTCTGCAAAGGCACAAACACCAAGTAAAACTTGTCTTTGAGGTAAAGCATGTCTGGAATCCTATGATGGACCTGCTGTGCACTTGGCATACACCCCCAATGCCAGTCCTTTGGTTATGTGCCATTTAAACACAAGACAGAGCTTGTGACACTCAGCTATCAAATCCCTCATCAAAAATGCCAAAATGTTGGCCTGCAGCAGCTACCTAAACTCTTGAAAAGCAAGGGGAATCAGGAAAAAGTCTTCCTGTATAAAAAAAAGGTAAATCTGAACAACACAGTGATGCTTCTTATGTTTCCTCCTGCCTTTACATTCTGCAAGAATTATCATTTTGTTTTTGTATTCAAGCTCCTGAAACCTCACTGCTCTGAGGATTTTTTTTTGTGCCTTATGGACATAATAGTGGAATCAGAAAATATCTGGTTTTAAATGTGTTTGGTAATCTTTTTTATATAGTGATTTCAGGACCAACAAACACAGAATAAATCCTTCTGTCATGCTGGAGCATTGTGATAATGGCATATTTCCAATAAGATTAAAAGGAACAAAAGCAGGAAAAGCTTGATAAATCCAAACCACGAAAACTGTGTTTTTGTGGATGGACAAATAGATGTGTGAGTGTATGCATACATCTGTTAACATTAGACTTCCAAAAAGAATTTTAAGCCCAGCAACATGAAAGGTGTCTTCTAGATAATAAACAAAAACAGTTGGAATGTGCTTTCCCTCAGGAAGAGAAATTCTAATGAAAATTGAATTCAGATTTCTTCCTAGAAATATGATGTCTCTTTGAGATAATCTGTGGCAAAAACAAGTGAAACAGAGTTAATAAGAGAATTAAAACCATCATTCAGAACTCCTTCCCCTTTCAGCAGATTCTGAAAGCTCTTTTCTTTGCAAAAAAGCTGACAAAGACAAGCCTGTCCTCTCCTCCATTTACCAGCTTTCCAAACAGCACATCTGACTGCCATAAAAACGTAAAAAGGAAGGGGGGTTGGAATTTAATTCAAGAGCAGTACAAAGTCCAGCTACCACTTTCCTGCTGTTTCACAGTATTTCATTATTTTGCTTAATAAGTTCATCTCCTCAAGAATTTTCTCTTCACCTTGCATTATTAAAAGTAATAAGTTTTTCTGGATTGGGGGTTTTCCCAACAGAAAAACCAATTTATGTATGTCCTTCAATAATGACAGGAAAAGATTATTTCCCATTATATTGCACTTTTCATATCACCACCACAGCTTATCAGTCAATAAATGTTACTCTGCAACTTGTTCCTTCCCTTGAAGAAGTTTAATTTCTGTATTAACCTGTTTTTCCCAGGCAACGCCTTGCTAGAAAGCATCCCTACAGCAGCAAAATTAGTTTGTTAAAGAAACCATTTAGAAATTTCTTGTCACTGATAATATTGTCTTCAGTTAATAAAAGTACATAAAGTCAGTTTACATCTAATTCACTGACACACACATGCACATGGACACAAGCACTTACTCTTAATAGCACATTTCATACCATGAATGCCTCCTTTGAAAGCAAAAGGTGAATTCAACATTTATATCCAGTTATGGGGACAAAGCTGTGCTGATGCAGCTTGTGGCACCCAGCACTGGTGCCCAGGGGGGTCGCTGGCCCCAGGGGTCTGCCTCAACCTGGGGCACTGATGGTGCTCCCACAGAAACAAGACTATTGGAGCTGCTCAAATTATTGTGTGGCAGAGAGAGAGGCAGGAGGGGAAAGGAGGAGTGGGGACAGCCCAGGGATCCGTGCTGGCCTCATCTAGATGGCTACAGAGAGTGGATGGACACGCCTCCAACCTGGTGTCACACGTTGCTCAAGCTCCGACAGCTCCTGACGCCTTCTCAGCCCCCATCCCACTGCTCATCCCACGTGCTGACATTGCACCTTGCAAGGCCACCTGCAGAAGGGACAGAAGGAGCAGCTGGAGAGGAGGGAAGTGTGACCAGAAATGGGGAGAGGCTCCTAGCTGGAGATAAGGCTTCCTGCCCCGATGCTGAAGGTGAGGACAAAGGTGCTGAACACCAGCAGCAGATCCAACTGGCAGCCCCCACCTGCCCATGGACAAAGGAAGTCAGAGGTGGCTTAAGCCCTCCTGGGAATCTCCTCCCTTCTCAATGTTTCAGCAAAAGGATGAATGCACAGACAGTTCATCACTGTCTTTGCTGTACATTCCCCTTCACTCCACTGACCTCACCTGACAGTGACCGGATGGATCAACATTAAGTACCAGGATATAATGTTCTTCCAACCCCTGTCCCCTCTCTCCTTCCTTCCATCCCAAGGGGATACAGCTGCATCTGCCTCCTTGTCCCCTTGGAAATCCTCTCTGGCAAGGGAGGAAGGAGCAAAATGTATCCCTTGGGTTGCCAGGACAGTCAGAAAACACACTTGTGTACATTGGACAGATTGAATGGCTCTACAGCTGTATAGCTCTGCTGATGTTTTTGGGAGCATGTCAGCCACTATCAACCCCGTTATTAATGGACACGACCACCTAAATGGTGAAACAAAATTCAAATCCAGATGCAGCAGGGAACTCTTTGATTGCATGAGCATTTATGGAATGAAGACACAGTTCTTCAAGGCAGAAAACACAAAAGTAAAAAAGAAAAAGGATTTATATTAGCAAGTCAATCCTATCACATCCTTATTTCTTTCTGAGTGAGCCTGTCTGGTTAATTTTTACAGAGGAAATGAGAACTACCTTGTAGCCAGTTTGCCAGTAGTACTCCTTAATGGCTCGCATCATGACTATGCCAACGGGAAAGGTCGCGTTTTCCACCTCCTTTCCTGTAGATGTCTTTATAAAATCAGAACCTGAAAGGAAACAAAATGTTTTATAGCAGTTTTAGAGCAAGAGTCCCACTGCACATACAGGTTCACAGCCTCAAAGATGCCCTCCTGCTTCACAGCAAATCTGAAGCATTCCTTTACACGTATGTCCCCGTGGTGTACATAAATCAACATTTTACTATTTCCACCAGGATCTCTGAGACTAGAAATTGTTTGCATCAGGCTTTTTTAATTTAACTTTGCATCTACTTGGTCTCACATCTGAGAGTCTGCTATTGTATCTCCTGCAGCTCTTTTTAAGAGAAAGGAACAATATCTCCTATGTATTTACTAAACCAGCTGTGTAACACTATAAACCAAGGGAAAACTCCCCTTTTATGCATTTTGCAATTGTAACATTGCAAGGTACTATACTTAAATCCACGGTCTGATTGAATACACTAACAAGGTCAAAACATCTGTGCTCTTTTAAAGAAAAGAGTTAGCCTTGGCTTATTTTTTCTCGTTTTCTCACTAGTGAATAATATTCTCCACTGCCTGCCTTAATACTTATGTAACATTCTTGTGTATTCTTGCTGTTCTGCCTTGGTTTGAAAGAAATCCTGAAGCACAGCGTAACAAAAAGCAAAGAAACTAACAAAAAATAATGTGCCTTGCAGTGCATGATCCAGCATTGGCAGAACACAATGACAAAACTTCTTTAATTTCATTAGGATGCACTTCACCCCTAGGAACCTACTTCTTAGAAAAGGTGTACTGTGGGATCATTAATTATCAAAAGTAATTGGGAGAAGAAGAGGGATAATTCAAACATCATGTAGTAGTGCATCATCCACTTAAGTCAATTGGAACTGCATCTGCTTCCACTTCAAATTTGGCTTGGGGTCCGTTTTGTCTCTTATGTGAATGATGACGCCTCTACAACATCCCCTGGAGTAGGGAAGGGAAGGGAAGGGAAGTTTGAGCACTGGCTCCAAGTGAGGAGTTGCCTTGACTACGTTCTGTGAGCTGCAGCACACTCCAGAGCGAGCCCTCCTGATGGCACAGCTGATGGGCACGCAGCTGGGGCTCAGCCCCATGGCAGGGCAGCACAAAGCCAGCCGTGTTTCCCTGCCTTTCAGATACAATCAGGTGGTACCACCAACTTTGGGGTTTCTAAGATCACACAGTTCTCCCTGTAGGCTTCCTGACTAGGCACTGTGTCAGCCCAGTGGTGGTTCAATTGCACCCTCCTGTGACAACTTCCATTCTGGAGAGAAACAGCTATTTGCAAGAAGGGTTCTAACTCCACAGTGCAAAATGTGCAAAAGAGGCAATTAATAGTTGATAGGGCTTTGCAGGGAATGGAGCACACAGGAGAGACAATTGACTTGCACATTTCAGAGCTGTTCCCTTCCAGAGAGACACTACGGACATCTGATAGTCACATTAAAACAAGGAGCAGTGGAAGTGTAACTTCAACATCACCAAATTATATTTTTAATTTCCCTTTGAAAATGTAGCACTTAAAGTCCTTCAGAGCAATACTTCTCATTTTTTCTGCTATAAGGTAAGTCAAAGCTTTTATAAGTCTTATAATTACAAGTCTCTATGGTACAGTTTCATTAAAAACTTTCATTAAACAACAGCTGCCCTTGTATATGGTCTTCTAATCAATTTGGTCAAACAGAATGACTTCTAATCAGCTGTTGATAAAAATAGAAGATGAAATTTTAATTCTAATAGATTAACCACAAACTCAAGATAGTCTTCAAAATCCATCTAGTTCTATTCTCCAGTGGATTTAACGACTATTCAGCAACTCATTACTAAATAGAACAAGATGAACATTTTCCAGTTCATTAAAGAAATGTACTATGTATTTTTGCATTGTCCTCATGATTCGTTACAGGGAGTCTTAATTACAAGATAATGGATAATGGTTATTAAATGCAGACTCCAGTAATGAAGCTCTATTCATTTGCGAGCCTCAGAGACTGCAAAGAGGGGAAAATAAAATTACTAGCTTCAAAAGATTAACGGATCAAATTATTATTCAATTTTGAAAATCTCATTCAGACTTCATAGAAACAAGAAGAGATTAAAAACTAGTATTAGTACAAAAGTTGTGCATTTATATATTTATTTTTAAATAATATCTTAAGGCTATTACGAGAATAATCAGCTTTAGATGTGATTATTAGACAAACATACAGCCAATTAAGTAGCATCCTCTAACAATGAAAACAATACATTTTTATTTGCTGAACAAATTCTTTTTATGGCACAAGAGCTTGCAAGCAGGACTGCAGGCAGCCTCTTGCAAATGACAGAGGACCCACACTAGCACAGAGAGCCACGACAGAAGGTACTGTTAATGTTTGGATTTCAGCAATGAAAAGGGGGATTTAAAAATAAAGTGCTGACATAAAAGGAACCTCATTAAGCCAACTTTATGCTAACCTTGTGATAATAAGGGAGTTTCACACAGTCTATTTCTTATTCAAGTTTCCAAAAATAAGTTGAAGGAATTACATTCAGAAGGAGTTTCACCTGGAAATTTAGGTGACGATTTAGACACCTGAGTTTTATCACCCATCTTCTCATCTTCCTGTGAATGGATACACTCAAAAAATCAAGACTAAGGCTAAAATACACACTGAATGGCTTTCCCCTTCCTTAGAGTAGATTACATGATCCAATGAAGCATAAAATCCAAGATTTTACAAAATCAGTTATTCAGGGTAGATTTCTAGGCCTGGTGAGCCTGGAAAAGACCACCCTTTCTACTTTTATTTGCCAATGTGAAGCCACAATAGTACATTTCCTTTCAAGGCAGCAAGTCATGTGAGACTCACTGAACCAGGGAGATGGGATGAGCTCAGCTGGGTAGAACATGGTGCAGTAACACCAAGGTTCTGGGTTCCACACACACAGGCCATTCACTTCAGAGGAATTCCATTGTGTTTTTTCTGTTCTAGATACACAGTCTCATTTATGAATGCTCTGGTCTCCCAAAAGGTCAGAAGAGCTTTCAGAACTGGCTTGCCCTTTGGCTATCCTGTACATCTACAGAAATTTCCAGCCCACATAACATTGAAGCAGAGGATGAGAAGTGGAGAATCTTATTCAGATGACAGCATCCAAGAAACACACTCTGATTCTATAATTAAGCAATAAGGAATAATAAGCAGTGTAGCAATTGTGGAGTAATCACAACCTTTTGGTTGTGAAGTGTTTCAAATGCCCTTGGGGAATGATTATCTCCTGATACCTACAGACTTTGTGTTGCTGCCTTAGTCTTAATAAAGAGCAAAGATGTGGCTGGCAGTTTTAAACAATAGTTTAGAGAGAGATGCTTGCAGAGGGACAATTATGTGCTACTTTGTAAGTATTTGCAACGAGCACAAATACATCTTCATTGCTGCAACTGAGTTATAACAATATGGAGTTCTCCCAGGGAGAACACAAAGCCTTCCAAGACATCCAGGACTGGTGGCAAAAAGTGGCAATCTGCTCAGAGGCCCTGCAAAACCACCTGCTGCCTCTGCTGACAAGGCAGCAATGACAAAAGTGCATGAAGTCCCATTACCAAGTCATCTTTCTATTTTATGAGCACCCAAATTAAGGGTCTTCTGATTCACACACAAATAACCCTTACTGGGGGTGACCAGGTTAACAGCCCTCTGAAAATAAGAGGCAGGACAAGATAGAAAAGGCTAATGTAGAAGCTAATTTTTGTCAGTTGAGTCATCCTCAATTGTCCCAATTACATGTCCTTACATCTCCAGCAGAGAGATAAAATTCATTCCCCATTAGCTTAACTTTGCCATCCAGGAGAAGAGAATACAAAGGTGTGACACCTCACTCTAGCAGTAGCTCAGCAGGTAGCTTTAACTCCATCACATGAGGCCACACTGCTAGACCACTTGGTTAGGTGCCAATGCATGTTTTGCCATGCAAAAACCATTGAAAAATGCTGGTTTATAACTTGCTCTGTTGAGAACTGCCCCTTTTTTGCAACTCTTTTTGAAAAAGTGCCTGCACAGAGGGGAAAAAAGCAAAAATCCCATCATAGGCCTCCACATTTAGTGTCTGTTTCCAAGGAGGACAACCTTCTGAAAACCCATCCTATCTTCCCAGCTTGGTTTCTAAGAGTCAGAATGGATGCTCCCTTTCTTGAGCAGCACCTCCAGTAACAGGAGCTCTGCAGGCCCCTAGAAGCACTTACACATGCACACAAAGGGACAAATTATCAAGTCCATACTTGTGCAAAATTCCCTGTAGATGATGTCTGAAAGAATTCAGCATTGCTGAATTAAGCACAGCTTGCTAATGCACTGTTGCAGCATCTACCACAGGTCTCCACAGAATATTATTATTAATTAGTATTAGTTTCTTGTGTGTTCATTTAAAATGTTACTTTAGAAGGTTCAGCAGGAAGAGCCATACCACCTTCTGTTGCTTGGCTACACAGCATAGGCACTTGCTGTTTTTAGAGCATTCCTTTCAATCCAATCCCTGTGTGGCATGGAGTAAGCGGAGATAAATAATTGACACATCCTCTGGGTCCAAAGACCACAGCTGGAATCCCTGTCACTGGTGGCTCCTGGTGGCATTGGTGGCTTGGAGCCACCCTGAAGCTCAGATGCCAGGGTGCAGGATTCAGGCATCTATGTGCTGCTGGAGCAGCCATTCCTCTTCCTCTCCAAAGAGGAAGCAGCAGGAGTGACTTGTTATGAGACAACAAGGAAGTTTAAGGAATTCCTGTATTGTTATCCACTTGCTAAATTTCATTTACCAGGACCCCATTTTTCTTCTTTAAAAGGGTGTGCCACATACTGCACTCAGGGGGTCACAGTGCACGACCTGCATTAACCTTATTTCTTTTTGCAGATGGCACTGCTGGAACTGCTGGAGCAGTTTGCCTAATGACACATGACAAGCCAAAGGCAGAAAGAAGAAATAAATCAAGGAATCCCAACAACTAATCCTAACCTTACTACCACTGGGAAAAACCAGACTTTTCTCTCAGCATACCCACTTGCAGTGCTAATTTCCCCTACAAGCCATTCTGTGGGCTATTTTTTGCCACACTCTTGATTTTGAGCAAGACTCAAAATAAGAGACATCAGTAGAAATGTCCCTCTCTAGCAGAGTGCACCCAGGGCAGGAGGCAGTGCTGGTGGCACAGCTCTGCCCCAAATTCCCAAATTCATGGTCTTCTTCAGTCATTACTGATGAAGAAACATAAAGCTTGGTCTCTCCTTTCAGACTGAATGCAAACACTTCCAGACACTGAGCCACATGTTCTGGCTAGGACGGGTGAAAAACCAAAATGCTGTGGGAGAAACTGGACTTGATTTGAAAATCTCCCCCTTTAAGCTTCCTTACAAGCGCTGAAATTCATTGCATCACTTTCTTGTTCACGTTTAAATTAACCTAAACAATGATAAACTAGCTGAAACCGTGATATAATCAAAACAGCACTGGTCTAGCTCAGGCTTTTTCCCTCTTGGCATTCTTGGTTTTGGATCAATACATCTCAGCCTCTCAAAATGTTGTCCTGTACATGACATATTACAGACTGAGGCTAAAACCCTGATATATCTACCAGTAATAGCACTGCAATTTGGAAGAAAATAATAAATATGCATGATGGCTTAGAATCACAGCACTACGTGGCATATTGCATTCCGTGTTTTAGCAACCACATTTAGCTTTGTGCTTTTTAATGTTGATAACAACTTTGAAACAAATATGCTAACATTAAAGCTCAGGTACACTTACGTATTGTCTATTAGCCGGTAACAAAATTACTCAAATTGAAGAAATAGCTGTTTAAAATCAATTTGGAAATACTCCACACTGAATAAAGCAAGTAGAAAATCAGACTACTTTATCAAGAAGGTGCTATGAATTTTAAAGATTTAAAAAAATCCACCATCCATAATGCAGCCAAAATCATGACACTTCAATGTCATTTTGAGTGTTTTTCAACACTTGATGTTAAAAGCAGTTTAAGATTCTGTTCCTACGCTAACCCAGAGAAAGGCAGGATTGATTTTTGAGATGTAAAAGCCCATGTCTTAATGCTGCAGTCAGAATCCATGCAGCAGGCAGCCTCTTTGTCATGCAGAGGACAAAAAGCAGCATCAGCCCCTGTTCCACACTGTCCCCTCCAACCAAAGGCAGCTGGCACAGATGAAGGCTTCAGTACCAGAGGGATTTCCAGGATCAAAGGTATTTTCCTTGAGCGATTGGAAAGGTCAGTGTTTTGGCTTCTGGCTTTGCCTGACAACCAGAAAAATAAAAGGTGACAGATCTCACCAGACTAATCCGTGACCTGTTTTTTTCCACCTGGCTTTTACAAATCAGGTAGAACAGATTTCTTGAGGGCTTGCACGGAGGGATGAATATTCCACTTTGGTTACCACCTGACTACCAGAAAAATGTGAGGCACTTTTAGCTTATTTTTTATGACATTCGAACACCTTCAACACCAATCAGTTGCAAAAACGTAAATTTTATCATGGACTTCCTGGATTCTCCTGACGTAACAAATATCCAAAGGGTAACACCCTGGATGGCCCTACCTATACATATAAGGCATCACAATGCTTGTTTTTAAAGGGCATCAATCTTACTTAAAGCTCCTTTACTTTCCAGAAAATTTTGCCCCTCAGAATGTTTCCTTTTTCCTTCTCCACCTTGATAATTTGGCATTCGGCAAAACTCCAAAAGCCCACGCGTGCAGGCTGCAGTATAGGTGAGACCTTCCAGACGTTTTCACTACTGTCAGTAGGGCTGTTCTGCAATGTTTCCAACTCTTCAGGCAGCCTGAATACCAAAAAAACCTGCCAGCTCCCTTCAATGAAAAAAACAACCAAAACCCCTGACTGTGCAGCCACACTCCAAGCAGGAGGCACCGCTCTGCTGGCGGCCAGGGAAAGACATTTCTGTTTTTTTAAGAAATCCTTTTTTTCTCCCATTGCATTATTAACAATGCTTACATGGCAAAAATAACAATTTTATTTCAAAGGGATGCTTTATGAAGGTGTGTTGCTGATAAATTCAGTCAGACTTTTCTGGCATAACATTTACTGAGCACTACTTGAATGAAGGAAATAAAAAAGACCAGTAAGCACCATCACAAATAGGGAGCAACTCATAAAAAGGTATTTAATATGGCAGTTTCTTCACCTCCCTTTGTCAACAGCCTGTGTGCTGATCTTACAACAGACTGCAATTTTGGTGAACATTTCAAACCAAAAGCACTTGATTAAATAACTGCATGGGTTTTGGTTAAAAAAAAATTATAGAAACCATAGAGAAATGCTGATTTCACCAGTCCACTGGCAAAACAAAGATGATATTCCAGTCTTCAAATCTACATTTTATATATATAGGTTTTACATTTTAAAAACTTACACTAAATATATATTATCATTTTGAACTTTGGCATTCCACCCTTTTTACTGAAATACTGTGAATCAAAGAAATTGAGTATCAAACTCTCTTTGTGCTAGATGTATATATATCCTCATAGGTATCTAGTGGCAAGTTATGAAATGTCACTATTCATTCAGACAGGACATTTTATATCTTTCTTAAAGGGAAAAAAAACAAACAAACAAAACAAAACAAAACCCATCTATGTAAAATTTGCAGCAATATTTCAGAGCCTCACTCTGGTATCAATGTGTCCTGGATTGTAAGATAAGTGTGTATTCTATTTGCCATCTTTTAGAGGTGGGGCATCTCTCTGCTGTTCATTGGGCAGTTTTCTTTATCTCTTCCACAAACCAATCCTCCCTCCAGGAGACATCTGCTGTTAATGGACCATTAATTATTAATTATTAATTACCTTCTGTTCATGGGCTATTGATTGTCACTGCATGCATGGCTGATAAAATTCCATCATCCCATGGGGAGATGCTCCACCCAGAGGGAGGAGCCAAGCATTCCTACCTGGATACAATCTGACTTTGAGAACAGCACAGCAGCCTTTGCCCACTGCATTCCCAGAGGAGCAGCTTTCTTCCCACTGCATTCCCAGAGGAAGCCCAGGCCCATCTCCACCAGCCCTGGAGCTCCAGAGGAAAACTCCCCCCTTGTCCAGGATCCTGCTCCAGCAGAAGCACAGCTGGCACTGCAGGAGGGCTGAGCCACCATGGGATGGGACTGCTGCCACCTCCCTGACCCACAGGAGGTCAGGTCTATTCTTACTCTGTCAGGGGCTTTTTTTTTTTGTGTTTGTACTATAACATTTGTATTTTTAGTTTTTCTGGTAAAGAACTGTTATTCCTATTCCCATATCTTTGCCTGAGAGCCTTTCAATTTCAAAATTGCAATAATTCAGAGGGAGGGGTTTTACATTTTCCATTTCAAGGCAGGGTTCCTGCCTTTGTTAGCAGACACCTGTCTCTTCAAACCAAGACACAATGACTTCTTCTCTCAGATGTTCATAAACAGAGGTGGTCAAGCAGAACATCCCTGTGCTTTGCTGAGTTGTCACGTGCCAAGCTGCAGAGGCAGGGACGGTGTCAGCATCGCGCCAGGAAGCGCGACCACCCCGTCTGCACCTTTCCTTCTGGCACAAACAGCAAAAAAAGCCAGGAGGATTTCCATGTTCAGCATTTCCCAACATCAAATCACAAAGGTGTCTGATAAGTATTTACATTGGAAGATGCTGTTCTGGGGTGAAGTATGGCAGTGTTACATATCCCTTATCTAAGAACTAAGCACTGTATTCACTTCCATGGAGGGCTTTAAGGCCCCCAGACATTAGCCCAAAGCAAAACCACATTGTCTCCATTTAATTACCTATCTTTTATTACTTACAGTGATCCAAATGACTGAGTTAAACAAAATGGTTACTAGTAACAGGAGACCATTGATAACCAGCAAGCTGAGGTGGGTGTACGTGCACAGAGTTCAAAAGAAAATGATGCTGCTGCACGCTGTTTACTTCTCCAGCATGAATTTATAAAGTGAATTAGCAAAAATTAAAAGGCTTAAAGCCCCAGGAACCGATGAAGTCAAAGAGAAATAGAAAATGGATTCACTCCTAAAAAGATAAAATTATTTAACAACTTATTAAAACAGTTCATCACTGTAATTAAAATCCAAGTGCCTAGAAAAAAGTGCCACAAGAAAGGTAATTATTTATGAGGAGACTTTAAAAAGCCATTCACAGTGAATTTGGGAGAGAATCAGCCTGAAAGAGTTGGTAGTAAAAGGAAATTGTTTGTTTATTCATAAAACTTATTTTGGTCTAGCCTACCACTAAGAATCCCTAACATCTGCTCAATGGCAGCTGTAAGTAACATTAGGAACACTCAGCCAATTTATATCTTTCCTTTTTATTAAAAAATAAACAGGTCTTTTTAAATTATTCACTAGTAAATTAACATAAAAATCAGTGCTGTAGCTAACCACATTTTGTGGAAAGGCATCTACAAGCTTTGCATGATCGTGATGATTTCAATCTTTCTACATTTCAATGACTACTTTGTACTTTATGTGATGTCCCACCTAATTTAGCAAATGAAAATGTAGAAAACTTACAAACCATACTGGAGTCACTGCCATGACTAATACCAAATGCACAACTGATACCTCAAAAGCCATATTAGTTGCCTCCTTCTGACTTTAACTGATTCCATTCTTATCTTTCCTTTGCCTTCTGATGAACAAAAATTCCCCTCAAATAATCTCAGATCTCTCCTGCTTTTTTCACAAACAAGGCATTCATTAAACAGGAAGCAGCAACAAAATACTGTGGTGCTACTGATTAATAATTATTTGTTCTTATCTGCAGCACTTTTATACTTTGGTGACAAAGTGCTCTGCATGTTCTCGTGTTTCACTCCAAAACTGTGTTCTTAAGACAGTGAAAAAGGCACAGGAACACTTCAAACCTAAAAGCTTCTCTTTACCTCTCACTAACTTTTTTTTTTACTCAATCTCTTCAACATTTTAGAAGACAAATATATTACTTTCTTCTTGAGTTTCTCTCCCAGCTTCAGTTCTTACTTCATAATAGAAGCAAGTGCCTGCAAATGAACTCACCAAGACGTTGTTCAAGGACATGGAGTAGCTCTGCTTATTTTACTAGGATATTTTTGTTTTACTTCTAGGGAAAAAGCAAGTGTTTCTGCAGTGCTCCCTGGAGACACTGAGTTTAAAGCTGAGCTGTAATTCTAACCCAGGCACTGGAAATGGCATCCTTACAATAGCACAGGGTCCACCCAGCTGAAGTTCCTGGAGGATTCTGCCTTGAAGCTGCAGCCGTGCTGCCACTGGCGACCAAGAGAGCTGCTGAGAAGCAGGATGTGCTAAGATCCAAAGCAGCTGCAAACACAATGCCTGATTACAACATAAACCTAATTAGTTAGCTACCAACAGCACATATATGGTGTCAGGGTAGCAGAGAACCAGCTGAAAAATGCCACTCCTCCTCTTCTTTGGACTAGGATTCCCAAGAGACACAGCATCTCTCTCCATCTTATCCCAGAGAACTGCTTCCACATCCTGGGGTCAGCTCTGTTCCAAAGCTCTGTTTATGAGGAAGGCTTTGTGCTGCCTTAGAGTTCTCCACAGGTTCACTTTCCAGGACTAAAGGGAAGCAGGCTTTTGAAGATACATAACTCACAATTTTTTATTCCTTAAGTCCAGTGTGATGCATGGAATATGGAACACCATCCCTTGTTTCATTTTTGGTCCATTGCAGATGAATTAACAGTGACAAACTACCAGATTTAATTCCTGATATGTTTGGGATAGGCTGGTAAATTGGACATTGGACTGGCAACATGACTGCAAAGGTGATGGAAAGAAGATGTTATACTCAAGAAGAGCTCCTGGTATCACCAAGAGGGAATCTTTTCTACATCTTGGATTTAGGGAGAACTCAACCTTAGGAATCAGCTGCAGTTGTACACTGCAGAGAAATCACTTTATAGCCCAAATATATAGCAGGAAAGAAACATCAAAGGTACAAAACTCAATCAGATGTCAGATCCCTGTTGACTTGCCATGAAGACTGTGGCCTTTGCTGTCAATTTAGTCTTTGAAAAATTCCCTCAGAAGGACTCCTACAGACACCTCTGGGAAAGCTATTGTCTGTAGTAACTATAAAGTACAGGCAGAAATCTTAAATTGTCTTATCTGAGAGATGCTTAATTTTAAAACTATAATTTCTGAAAAGGAATTGGAAAAAAAACCAAACAAAACAAACAAAACAAACAAACAAACAAAAAACCAAAACACCAAATCAGGAACATTTCCCAGGGGATGAAATTCCCATGTATAGTGTCAAAGAAGGGAATATCTTCTATTTTTTGTTCACAATCTGAGCTGTAACAACAAGAACCAGAAGAACACAGAAAGGCTGGGAGACAGATTCCAAGTAACCCAGGTATCTGCCAAAGAAATTCAAGTTCCTTGTGTAACTCATCAAAAACACTTCAAGCAACCACAGAGGCAAGCTGGAAGAGTCTGTTTCCAAACACCATTGAAATGAGCATATTCTATGATAAATGCATTTGCATTTGACCAGTCCTGTGTAGCTCAGTGAGGAATGTGTTAATGCATCCCAGCAGTCAGCTGGGGTGTTCAGTGTTTCCCTGCACTTCATGATGTAACACTTCAACAAAAACCAATGCAGCATCAGCACCATTAGGACATGATTTGTTAAAGGCTCATGGGTGTCTTTATATTGATGTCAGTGTGTTTTAACATGCAGGTTTAACACTCATGTAAGGAAAAAATCCATGTTCTCCTTATGAGAAACTTCTAGGTTTTGTCCCACTTTTATGGCTCAACTGGTATTTCACTTCTGTTTGTGCTCATCTCTTGTTATGCTTCGTTTTTCCCTGTGTCCTTATGATTAAATGGTATATTCAAGTGAATATCCACAGTTCTTTAAAATAACCTAATGATGTTCAAGATCATATATTCCTGATGTATTTTCCCACTCAATACATTTCTCTTCACAAGTCTAAATCCACATTGCTGCTGCCATGAGCATATGTCTTCAAATTAGACAGGCACAATCACTAGGCATAGACACCTTAAAAAGTAACAGGAATAAAAAAAAAAAAAAAAATCCAGGACCTACAACCCTAAAATCATGCTTAGTGTATTTCCACATCTATATTAGGCTTCTGTTAAGGAACTGAATTTTCTAACTCATGTTCCTACATGCAATCTCTTTTAATATTTCATAAGCCAATTTTATATAATTGATAGATACAGTAAATTAAATATTTATTTCTATTTTTCACTGGTTTAGTAGAATTTAACACCTGCTACTGACAGAATAAAAAAACCCAACCTGAAATATCAAAGAAATAAATAGCACCCAGTACATCTATAGATTTTACATAATATTTCCATGTTTTAAAATTGCATTCTCTCAAACCATTACCTTCAATACCAGAGCTTCACAGATGCAAAGTTTTTTGCCAGGAAGCCCTGTTATTTTGTTGGCATGTTTAACTGGAACTATTCACTGTGCAACAATTTCTGAGTCTGATGTGATATGAAACTTCAGAAGTTTTAACTCGAATTCTAACAAGTTATTTAACATAGAAACAAGGTTTCATTCATGGGGAAAATTAACCCAACAGGGGTGCCTTCTTGCCTCTCTGCATCAGTTGTTATAAATTGGAAGTATACCATTCAGATATTCCTTAATTAACATGTTTTGGAAAGATCGTGAATATCAGCAAAAGTAAAGTGCCATTCAGGCACTGAGGATAATTTGCTAATAGAAAGTTGACCCCACTCAACAGTGTGTTACTCTGTCAGTACCTGCTATTTCACAACCCATTCCAAAGGGTGGAGCATAAAGAACTGTGGGAGTCCAGGACATCCCTCTGGCTGCCCTGGCTGTCTTGAGACCCTGGCAGGGGGCTCAGAGACCTTGGCATGAAGTCAAAACCA
The DNA here is from genome assembly GCF_048771995.1 of Taeniopygia guttata. Classification (NCBI taxonomy): domain Eukaryota; kingdom Metazoa; phylum Chordata; class Aves; order Passeriformes; family Estrildidae; genus Taeniopygia; species Taeniopygia guttata. The sequence continues at coordinate 67,531,574 of NC_133025.1, forward strand.
CCTGTGGCTTCGATTTTAGCCCGTGGAAAAAGCTGCCAACTTTGTATGAGGAACAAGGCACAAGGGTTTGAGTGTGATAGTTGAATTAACACAGGGTGGAAAAGTAGAATTTTGGGGCTTTTTAGAATGGGGTTCAAGGGGACAAGATGGAGGAATCTGGGCATGTCCTGATCTTCTTCTCCTTCTTCTTTGCCTTCGGTGTCTTGTTGTGATGGTGACACTTTTGTATTGGTTTAAGGTAGAGGCACAATGTCCAACATAAATGATAGATATTGGCACATTATTGTAAACATAGTAGTTTTTGGTATAAAATGTAAACACCACCCTGAAGGGCAGACAGAATGCCATGGCCAACTTGCTAGACTGAGCTCAGCAGGTCAGAGAAAGAATGTTATAGATAAGGAAAAATAAACAACCTTGAGAAGCCGACCCTACATATTCCAGACTCTTTCTTTGTCTGCGTGGGCTGAGAAATGAGGATTTTTACATTCTTGGGGTCACCTCGACACCCATACCCCGAGAAAGAACAGCCCCTCTCCTAAAGGTCAGGAAGCAGAAATCAGTGTTCAAACCTTTTTCCTCAGAGAGAAGGACAAGCCTGGGGTTTCTGAGGAGAAACAAACAGAACAGATGAACAGGGGACATAGCAGAACCCTCCTTTTGGAAGAACATTTTGGGCAGAGTGCTGTGAGAACAGCTGGAGGGGAGGAAGGGCACCTCCCCGCTGCTCCTGTCTGCTGCAGTGCACAAAGCATCACTTCGGAGCTCTGCTGGTTCCCACCACCACTGTCACACCAGGGCTGGTTGTACAGGAAATCGCTGCCAGCAGCTCCCACCAGAAAATTTCCAGAACTTCTCTTGCTCCGTTTCCTGATTTGAATCATGACCAAGAGTATTCCATCTTCATGCACAGGCATAAAAATCTCTACCTTCTAACAAGAGGAACACATTTCTGTTCATATCTTAATGTACTAAGCCTCACAGAGGTTCTATAAAATGTGCAAATGTTAATTTTACACACAGAAAACCAGAGAGGCGAGTTATCAGAAGTCATGATATGCTGGAAGTCATTCTGCAACCTCAAACCCATCTTCTGGCTTCCTGAGCTGGTGTTCTTCTGGTGAGAAGTGCTTGGAAATAGCACTGTTTCTATTTTTAAGGGGAGATGGTGGAGGAAGAAAGACAGGTGGTGGTGTGGGTAACACAAAATCAAACAAACAGGTACAGAGCTGACAAGTTTTACACTGATTTACACTGTTATTTCTTCTTTGACTTCATTGGAGGGTATATATTCTTATTTTCTGATTACAGGAGAATACCATTAATAGAACAGACACAAAATTAGTAAAAAATGCACAAAATTAGCTGAGTTGCCAAGCATCCTGCTCTGACAAATATGAATGGCCCCAGATAAAGATCTCCCCTCAGACATGGCTGTGTAGGCAGGCACACAGCTCAGTAAGCACATAAATAAATGCATAACAAAATGTGCCATTGCATGCACGTCTGGGTTTTTAACAAACTGCAAACAAATGAGGCTTCACTGTATGCACTCTAACTCTGTTCTCACTTCACAGATTCTTTTTATCTTTATTTTTCCCCCACATCTTTGTTTCTCTCAAGTGTTACTTCTGTCCGCGACTTACCCATGCAGGGTTCTGTTGACTCAACTGGAAAGACTTTTCATGAGAGCCTGACCTAGCCTACCTCAACCACTTTCTATTCCTTCATTTCTGATTCCCTACACACATATTACTGAGTTCCAGATAGATTTTTAAGTCTCATTTCACATTCCTTCAAGGTCTGCTTTACTCAAGCCCCACTTTTTTGTTGGTGGTGGTTTTGGGGTTTTTTTTGGTTTTGTTGGGTTGGGGTTTTTTTGTTTGGTTTTTTTTTGCTATAGTCTTTCTATGGCCTCTCATCAGCAATTCAAACCTGAGGATATTGTGATTGCATTGTTGGAACTTCTCAATTCCAATTTTATCTATCACGCCTACATTATTTCTAGTGATTAGCTGCAGCATCACTGTTAAGCTTGTAGGCAATTACCTCATTTAAGGGAGCATCCTTGTAGTGCCTCACTGAACATGCTGTTAGCAGCATTTTCATACTGCTGGCTTTTTTATTTCTCCCCATTCTGTACCAGAACAGATGAAGTCACTTGTTTCTGTTCCAACCTCTTTTAGGCTGATTGTATTTAAAGATACTCCATCTTTTGATCTTACACTTAATTCAGAAACTTTGTTCGTCCATGATATCATTCAAAACTTTGAGACAGACTGCCACACTGCATCTTTGTTTTCCACAGTGTGTTTTGAGCTTGTTCTTTGCACTAAACTTTCAGTGATGTTAACTAGAGCTTTGAAGATGCTCAACAGCCACAGACTATGCAGAATGCAGGACATCTGCTGCAGCAGACAGGGAAGTGATCAGCTCCCAGTGTAATTCCACAGTAATAATCACTGTCCTGATAAGCCCCTTAAGCAGCCAACTGCAACCCCCTCTACATTCAGATAGTGGCCAGGAAAGCCTCAGTCAGCAGTCAGCGCCAAGTACTCTTCCCACACATTCCTAGGAATAAGGATTCCCTGACCTGCCCCCAGCCCCATACTGGACCTCCAGCCCAGAGCTGAACATCATCTGCCACCCTGGAGAGCACTCAGAGACAGATCATAGCCACAGAAAGTGTTTCTGATTTCTGATGGGTGTTTTACAGGTAGAGTGTGCCTTTTACAGACCAAACCAAACACGGCTGGTTGTATTTCAGACAAGTAAAACAAGACACAAAGTGAAATTTTGTGTACCAAGCTTCCTCCCTTGGCTTGCCTTTCATTTGCAAATGTTCTGGGCTCTAAAAGCTGACTGACTTGGAATCAAATTACAGCTGAAGTTGTAGACACATAATTAAATCAACACATAATACAACTCACATGCTACTGAGGGGGACCCTTGATTTTTGTATTGAGCATGAGACTTAAAGCCAGAAACTCACAAGTGATCTCAGTTTGACTTTTGCTCTGTCTGTTATTATCCTTGTCATGTATTTCACAAGGCAATAGTAAGATTTACTCTCCTAATGTCAGTTATGAGCTTTGAAGACATGAGATACTAAGTGCCAAGTATTATTATTTATTCAGTAGTCTTGTTTTCTATGTTAGTTGCATTTCAGCAAAGCATGCCTTGCTTTTTAGTCAGTTTGGCTAATCTGGTTTCCTTGGTCTCTCATTTTTCATGAAACAGTCACTGGGCAGAAGTTTTGGTTCCTAGTGATCCACATCCAGCAGTAGGAAGTGAGCCCTTGCACTCAGATGGCTGTTTACAGCCCCACTACAAAACCCTGCTCAGAACAAATCTGTGCAAGAAAGTGCTCAGAACAACAACAGCTATTGGCATCCTCGAGTTTGTTTTCCCTAATATTAACCCCAGGAAAAAAGTCTTTTTTAGAGCTGAGGTAAAAGCTTTGTGTAGCCAGGCATTCTTTTGTGATGTTCCAAACCATCTCTCTCTCCTGTGAACTGCAACACAAAGATTTTCCTCACTATTTGTGGTTTTGTGTTATTTCTGTTCACTTTGGAATGAACAGCATCAGAGGATCTAAAACCATTTCTGGTCACATATTCAATGTGTTTTAATTTTCCCCCTCTAGACATCAGAAACCTTATTGCTTCAACCACCTTCTGCTACTTCTTGCAGGATTATTTGTGCTAGAGAACTTCAGAAGTTGGTTTGTTTTAGCACTAATTCATTCCCTTCATAAATTCAATGTTTACATTAGTCAGTATCTCCACATATTTGACTAATTGTTTAATGACCCATGAAAAAATTGTTTAAAACCCATACATTAGTAGAGCTGCAGAAGAACATTTTCACTCCTGTTCTTTACACAGGTTCTTGTTTAGATATATACAAAGAAAACAAGTATCTTTCATATGTCACTGCTGTGCTCCTGCAGCTTCCTAAAGTGGCATAAAAGGAGCAGTTTTCACAGTCGAAATTACACAGATCAAGTTTTCACTTTCGAAGTACCTTTACTTGATCACTTCCTCCGTCTCTTTCCTAGCCTGCATATCTTAATGATTATGAATTGTTACACAGTACAATAAAGACTTGGAATTAGATAATTTGGCTTTCCAGAATAAAAAATCTTCTATATGAGCGGAATATGCAATTAAGTCATCAACAGCTTTACTGAAGTATTCCTTCCCCACTGCAAGTTCATCTTTCCCTTCCTTGTCTGCCTTCCTTGCCTGTTTCTGATGTTTGTGCCAAGAAATAGAAGTTTAAAAATGGCCCATTTCTCTACTATGTACAAGAACACTTTCTTCAATGTTCACAAGAAGAAACTGAGAAATTTCTTCTTGAAAATTCTCACTAAAGAAATATGTAATAGCTACAACTAGCATGGGGGAGTCAGGCACCCATCTGTGTTCCTTAGGACTGTTTATTCCAAGAGACTACTTAGGCACAGACTTGAGTGTCTCCTGCTGTAAAAATGGACACGATTTACACAAGGATACACCAGACACTGAATACCACTAATTACTTTCCTCTCTGTCTCCAAAGCAGAGCCAAAAATGCAGTCAGTTTACTTGAGAAGCTCATGGACTCAAATCATCACCTGGACTTGAAGAAGCACAAGAAATGGCAGTGGATGCTATAACCCAATGACCTGAAATTCCCTGATTCAGTGCTAGGGGTTTTTCTCAGACAGCTTTCCAAAATCAGGGTGCTCCTTAGGCAGTGGGACTGCTCTGCAAAGCTCCCTGCCATCCTGCCCTCCTCAGCATTGCATAATTATTATTCTTGCCAGGTGAGTCACTGTCCTTAGGGGGATGTCAGCCTCTTGCACTCAGAAATAGCTTCTTCAATATTCCAGAAGAATTTATGGTGTGCCAGTCAAGTTGGTAAAGGCATGGTCAAAAGAATTTAAGACACCTGTGTGCTTCCACCCATTCTGATGTCTTTCCCCTCGTGCACTTTACTAGAGAAGAAAAAGTAGCCATGGAGAATTATTTCAGAGACAGCAGGAGTCAGGAGCCACCAGTTCACACAGAGGAAAATTATATATAATATACTAGTTTATATTGTATACAATTAATATAATTATATTGTATTATTAGTATATATACTATATGGTTACTTTATCTATTATTATTCTATAATAATATATATTTAATATAATATACTATATCTATGATATAATTATAAATATATATTCTATATATTCTATATATTTTATATTATCCCTTCTATCATATACATTATATATTTATATTATATTATATTATATTATATTATATTATATTATATTATATTATATTATATTATATTATATTATATTATATTATATTATATTATATCATATTGTATATATTATATTATATTATATTATATTATATTATATTATATTATATTATATTATATTATATTATATTATATTATATTATATTATATTATATTATATTATATTATATTATATTATATTATATTTATTATATTATATTATATTATATTTATTATATTATATTTATTATATTATATTATTCCCCTAGTGGCTTTGTGCTTCAGGACCTTGGTGAATGTGTTCATGCTCAGCAAGGCACTGCAAACATCTGTAACCCCAGGATTTGGTGCTCCCCACATGACAGGCTGGAACTGGCCAGAGGCAGCAAGAACTTCTAAAGCCACTTTTTCAGTTGAATCCACTATACTATGGATTCACTTTCTCCCCAAAATGAGACAAATAAAACAAAAATAAACTGGAATTCGAGGCTCTCAGCACTTCTGGACAAGTTGGAGTCTGAAAACCTGGCCCTCAATGGACGTATGTAGAGTGCAAATAAATTCTTATTTTTATGCCTACCACAAAGAAAAGGCAAAAGATTGAAATAAGGAAATTACTGGATATATTCAGATGGATAAGTATCTTGTAAAATTAATAACTAGGCAAGGAAAATCATTAACAATAGAGCCATCTGCTGTATTTCAAAAAAACTACACCAGCAAAATTCTGAAAATGGTAAAATGCTTTACAAGCTGAATATCTCACTACTCAGTGGTACAAAAAGTGATCATAATGATTAGTGCATCAGTTTAAATAAGAGGAAATGTGTATTTCTTATACCTCTTCTAATTAAGCAATATTTAGTGGCATAATACTGATCCTCAGTGTCTAATGGTACTAATTGACATTGTAGCTGGGCTTGTTAGAAGCCTGAAATGCTCTCCATTCCACTTGAATCAGAGAAGCACAGAATTGTGTATGGTGACAGTGAGGCCAGCAGCAAGCTGAACATTTATTTAAATACTGACAAGACACTTGATTATGCTTTTCTTGCTTTAATGTAAGAATTTCAAGTCTGAATAAAAAAAAAAAAAAAAAAAAAAAGGAGGAAAAAAATCAACATAAAAAATGAGGGGAAGATTAGAAGACAGACTAACCCAAGTGGTTCTTAGTATATCTTTACACTTCTAGGAATAAACTTGAGGAGACCACTTTCAAGCACAGTGGGAAAAGCTAGTACCTGGGAGCCAATTCCCAATTTTGTATCTCTAACACAGCACTAAAGCACAGAACTGTAATCCTGGTTCAGCTAGGAAAATTGTACCACAGCTGCAAAGAGAGAATGTACTGCTGAAAATCTGGGATCAAATGGGTGCTAAGCTATGCAAAAACATAACACCTGCAAAGAATGCACAGCCCCTGGGAACTCTGTCCTGTCCTGGAAGGTTGGTTTCCTGAGCTGCCCTCTCAAAGGTGGTTAGAAATTATCACAAACCAAAACTGAGAGCTTTTGGCATGAATCTTCACTGGGAAGTTACCCTTGCATTTAAAACAAGCTGTAAGTCACCTACCCACATCCTACCTGTAGGTCACCACAAATGTCTCCAACAATGTGTCTGCCCCAAATGCCTTTATTACATTTTCTGATCACATCAGATGTTGGACAACGAATTTTACTTGTTCCTACAACCCTTGCCATCCAGCAGTTTCTTACTTAACATTTCATGCAGTTTTTTGTAGGTTATACAAAACAAGTGACTCAACAAGTGACTTTATTACTCCACCTGCAGCTTCAGTAATTGCTACACACGTTTTTTCTATCATCGACAAAACCAAACTTCCAGGACCGGAATATTTTAAGCCTCATAAATAATATAGCAAAAACATTCTTAGCTTAAAAGGAGATTTACCTGCCATCATAGCTATCATACTGGCTTTGTAGACATTGGCAAGGGAGCCCAGTTCACCTGTAGCCAAGATTGTTTTCATGTGAGCTTCTCCACAGGCTGCACGGCACAGACGGATCTCCTCATACAGATCTGGGGATAAAAGCATGTGGAAATGATCGAAGTTACCTGAGAGATATTTTCAAGTACGGCTGTAATTTCCACTTCTGGATTAATTTCCAATCTTATAATTAGTCATAGCACTCAGGAACTTAAGTTTTGTAAGTTCAATAAATTACATGACTGGAGGTAATTAATAATGCCGTGCGGTTTCAGACTTTACTTAATAACTATTAATGTTCTCTCAAAATACAAATGTACGAAATACCCATGAATACATCAGGAGTAAAAAATGCTATGATAGTAAAGATTGATCTTAAACCAGCTGTTCCAGCAATAAATATGGTAGTACCTGGAATCAGTACTCGGAGATATCTGTTTTTCTCTGCACCTGGCCAGTGAAACCCTCCCTTTTACCCTACTGGTAAAATTCAGCAGCACTCCCACAAAAGTTTACACAGAGGGAGACTAAAAGAGCCAGAAAATAATGAAGCATTGCTGTCAGAAGTTGGCTGCTTGGGGATGTTTAAGATTGCTCCAGTGTGGGGAGAAAAGCAGCTCTTACAGTGCACATTCACCATTTCTGGATTTTGAATTTAAAAAAAAACTAAGATGCAAAATAAACAAACAGGATGCTTTGCAAGAGGGGTTTTTTTGACAAAATGTACCCAATCTTCAAACACATAATCAAAAAGTTCTTTGACAGGAGGCTAAAATACAGCTTTAAATAAGTGTAAAACAGTCCAGGCTAGAAAGACTTTTGTTTTCTTCAGCAATACTAGACTTCTTTTCCCCTCAGCCCTTAAGTGAGACCTGGAATCGTGGGGCAGGGGTTGGCAGCTGTGGCAGGGCCCTCATCCCACTGATGCCATGGGTACACCAGGGTGTCCAGGGCTGGGATTGCTGGGCTGCCCTTCTGAGACACGCTGCACACATTAGCAGACAACTGGCTGATGCACTTAGCAAGTCCCTTTATAGACACCAGGCTTCACCTTGTTTCTCACTGTGTACCAAAGGTGTGAATTAATCAGTACTAGCATGCAGTCTAACATGTTTTATTGATCAATTGGTGATGCTCCAGAAACCTACATCAAATCGAGGCTCAAAAAGGAAACACAAAGGACCTGTGCTATATTTTTTTTTTTTTTTTGTGCATTTAATAACCCTGCTCATGTTAGATCCAAATGAAATCTCTTTTTGTGGGCGACTCTTTCCTGAAGCTTTTGAAAACCCAGAGAAAGCAGCTTTCTTCTTCTAGTTTCGGTAACAAGAGGAAAAAGTTTTCCCTACCTTCGAGATACGCCACCAAAAATGTCAAAATAAAATCAACAAAATGTACATTTAGGTTGGATTCCACGGAAAGAAATTACATCCTCACAGCTGTTGTTCCCTGGCACTGCAGTTCCAGCACCCTCCCTTGCAGTTGGAAGGTACTTTTACATGCAATTAGCGTCAAGCTCGTTTGAGCAGCCTCGCTGCCTGCCAGCACACATCATCATCCCACGGCCAGGAGCGACTCAGGATCCTCAATCATCCGTGTCTGGCAGCTTAGCTGGGGTGGAGGAAAAGTGGGCACACTTCAGTAGGGCAGGTGTGTAGGTAAGAAACGCTGTTCTTTATTCAGAATCAATGATTGCAGACAATAGCTGACGTTCACAGGGCATTTTCAACCCCACAGTAAAAGTACAAATAGAAATGCAACTACATTTGGGACAGAGCACCCCAGTCCCAGTGCAAGCTGGAACTGCTTTGATACAGAACAAGTGTGAAAACTCCTCTCAAAAATAAGAGAAGTTTCAATACTCAATCAGATGGAAATCAAGGCACAAATAACGGGATTATCCTGAAAATCTTGGGCAAATGTCTAACGTATGGGTGCAGTCAGACACACTAGAAAATGTACTCAGTGTTTCAAGGAGTGCTGGGCTTCATGTGGGACACTTTGTGCTGCCAAAAAAATCCAGCACTTAATGACTCAGTTCCATCCAGCTGAACAGCAGCAGGATGAAGGCTGGGTGCTACAAATACAGGAATATCTGTGAGCTGTGCAGAACACCAGCAACTGCCACAGCACACACAGCATCTCTGGTGAGCAGCAGTAGCATGAAGATTTTGACCAAAAAACTCTGTCACAGGGAGCCCTGAAGGCATATTTTCAACTAATGAGCTAAGAACACCACAAAGAGGTTGCAAGAGAATTTTTTTTTTGACTCCTAAAACCGAAGAAAAAACAAAAGCTCCCAAAGTGAACAGCCAATACTCTCCAGCATATTAAACAAAGCACCAATATTATCCATTCTAAAAGCAGTCTAAATTTTAAGCCAGGGAAAAAAAAAAAAACCAACAAAAAAGACATTGAAACACAAACCAATAAACCCACAAAAAATCCCTAAAGCAAGCCAACCTATATAGAATATACCTGGAGCCAGCTGCTCACTAATAGTCTGCAGTAGCTCTACTGACCTAGCTGTTAAAATGGATGTGACATAAGAACTCTTCTACTTTGCACCACTTGAGGTACCTGACAGTTTACATGAACTTTAGATCTGCTTTTACTAGATGCATTTATGGAAGTCAGGAAAATTCCAATTTTGTAGAGAAAAAAATGCTTTTGTAGCTGTGGTTTTAATTCCACTGTTATAAAACACAAGAGTTGTAAGATTCCTTGTCATTTTCCTAACACTGTAAATATTTTGTACATTATATTGAATTTTAGCAGCTATTAAATACAGCAAAGAAAATGTTCCTTCTGCTATGCATTTCCCAAGCAAACATCCCTGATAGTTTTTGCTGGCTGTAATCTGCACTAGGTTGTCTAGATGGTCTGTCACTTTGGTGTAGTACATTAGTCCTAAAAAATCACAAAATAAAGGGCATAATCCAGACCTCTTACAAAGGAAATGAAAATATTAAAGTAGGAAAAAAAACCACACTCCTTAATTTTTTATGGAATAGCTCTTCTTCAAAAATATGGTGATAAAATCACTTTTTAAAAAAAAATTCCATGTTTTGGTGTTATAATCTAGTCAGTGACAATGAATAGAAATTGAGATGAGAAGATGTTTTGATTTCTGTTAGCCCAAAAGATCAAGGTGATTGTGATGGGCTGGAAACTGGAAAATGAGCTGGAGCCCCTTCTGTCTGGCATGTTAATGGCAGGTTTGTTAACAAAATGACAAGCAGGAGGCTATCAGCACAACACAGCTCCCTCACATATGTGCAACTCCAGGGATTCACGTTCTGGAAACAGAGCTGGGCTGCAGGAGCCCGAGCTGCTGCTAACACCAGATAGAATCTGTGCAGCAGGGCAGTCTGCACATCTAGAAATGGTAAATCCAACTATTTACCATTAATAGTAATTAATTACTATTATTAATTACTCCTGAACAACGTGGGCAGGCTTCTCCAAGGCTCTGGAGCAGGGAGTGTGTTCTGCCTGCGCTGTTTATGAAGTATGTAGCACAAAATAGTGTCCCAGTCCCTGATCAAAGCCTCTAAACCCACGCCTAAAAAATCAGCAGCAGTGAAAATAACTTTTCATTATGAAGTTATATCATGGATGCAGCCATGCTCAAATTCCTCAGAGTATAACTGTGGTTTTTTTCCCTTTTCTTACAGGAAAATTTAACTGCCACAGAGCAAATGATGGATTAACAATGCTCCTACAGCCACTGACAGCGTAGCATGTCCAGGTGTTTGCCAGAAGCTGTGGAATTAGCACTAACATCACTGCACCCCACACAACTTCAGAGGGTACAGCAAATGCTGATGGCAGGGGGAAAAAAGAATAATAGATCCAGTCTATTTCAACAATTTGTTGGTCAGTTTGATCACTTACACAAAGACTCCACATTCTGTGCCTAAAGGAAGCATCCAAATTGATAATTTATGTTTAATCCATACTTTGTCAAGTAATACAAGACAACAGCTGAGTAAACTATTATAAAGTAATATTGCTTTAAAAGCTAAAAGCTTATAAAAGGTATGTAAATTCACAAACTTAAATCTCATTTAATGTTTTTTTTTATGTAATTTAGCTGTCCAATAAAGCTGTTTTCATACTCAGCATTATTTAAAAGATCTTAACAATTACTTCGCAAAGATCTGGAAAATACATTCTGAGTGTCATAAAGAGCTCTAGCAATATTCAAAACTTCTTTAAAATAATTTGACATAATTGGACATACACTAAAATATTTAATAACCAAACAAGCCTTTGAAGCAAATCACAAAGCAACACTATTCTATTGTGGTGACCCCAATTATTGCACAGGCTAGAAGAAAAGCTAAAAATGAACTAAAAACCACTCCACCACATAGATTTTTTTTTCAATAAATTCTCAAGTTGTGAAGACTGTCAGCATAAGAAAATACCCATAGAAGCATATTATTGTTATTGTTATTGTTGTTGTTATTGTTAATTGTTATTGTTATTTTTGTTATTATTCTAATGACTACCACTTTCATAAGTTACAATAGAACTGAGAGGCAGCTTTAATTGACAAAGCACCTTAAACATAGGCACTATTTAATTTTATGTAATATAGGGATTTAGCCTAAAAAAATCCTTCTTTATCCCTTCTTCTAGATTCCTTATAAGTGTTTTATAGATTATTCTGTATTATCATTAATCACACAGGTAACATATCTATTGAAAGCTAAACAGGAAGACAGAACACTAGATTTTCACCATAACATCCAGATCACTCAATGAAATACCTTTCTTTTTATATAGGAAAGTCAAATATTATAATTTTTCACCTTGTGGCATCTCTAGGGCAAGTAAATTCTGTTCCTGAAGTAGCTTTTCTTCAAGATCATGTAAACATGTGGCACAAACAGATTCAAATTCATGAATAAACTGAGGAAATTATTTGGAAATCATTTGAATACTGCCATCAGTAAGAAAAAAAATTTTTATATTTATTTATTTACTTATTTTATGCATAACATATATTATATAATATATATTATATAATATATAATAAAAATATATATTATATATTATATAGTATATAGTATATAGTATATAGTATATTATATATTGTATATTGTATATTGTATATTGTATATTGTATATATTTATGTGTATATATGTGATTGTCTTTATAGAAATATAAATAAATATAAATAAATATAAATATATAGATATATATTATATATCATATATTTCTATATTATATATAGAAATTATATATATAATTATTTTTAGTAGATATAGAACATACAGTTATATCTATTTTATATATCTATAAATACCTATAATATATATAATAATATATATTTTTATATATTTATATCTATATAAATATCTATTATATATATATATATATATATATATATATAAGATATATATTAAAAAGGATGGCTTTCAACCTTGTCAAGACTTCAGCTTTGGATAAAAAGAATATGCATACCAAATCAAAAGCCATCCCTAATTTACTTATTTAGTAAAGTGACAGCTTTATATCACATCCATCATTGCTGTGTCTGCATAATCCTCCCTTGTAATTTGTGACCACAAGGAGTAGTTCATCTCCCATGCAGAGCAAGCTAACAACACACATCCAGCTCATTTCAGTCATGATCCAAACTCTCTCTCTGAATCCAAGCCCTGTAGTTCTCCTCTGAGTTCTCCTTCATATTAAAAAAATCCAAAAGTTATAAATCCTTAAATAACTAAGATCAAAAGTATGGAGATTGCAAACACTACAAAAGAGGCCAAGATATGACAGCAAGGAAACCAGTCCTGAAGACACAGATGCAGGAACACGTGGGGGTTTTTGGTTCAATTCTAACTGTTAATTGAAAGAAGACCAGAAAACATGATCTTTTACCATGATTTCTGTTATTTCCTTAAATAAAGTCAGGCACCAGGCCTTCAGTATAAAATCTGCCACGCAAATAGGATATTATGGCACTGCATTATACAGCTAAATGGAAAATTCATTCCAAGACAGTGGATGTGTCTACCTTCACATGGAGATTAGTTATAGGAGCACTGTCAGCACTTAAGACAAACCATTCGCAGTACATTAAGGATGCAATTAGAGCAAAAACCATCTTCAGCATTATTGTTCCTACTAATTAGGAGTAGTCTACAGATGCCAGAACATCAATAATAATACGAAGAGTCAATTTGTACCCTCAACTTTCAGCAAAAAGAAAGCAACTAAAATATGTGTATTCTTCAAGAAGTGAAACATGTATATTTAAAAAGGTATCATCTACATTAGCAGCCCCTTGAGCTTTCTAACAAAACTCTTCAAATAATTAGACTTTTACTTGCTATTTTTTTGAATGTTCTACACAAAATCCTGGAGGGAATAGACCTGAATTTTCAAACCACAAAGTCATTCTGCCTGCCCAGCCTGACACAGCTTCCAACAGGATTCCTCTCAAAAAATGCAACCCTTTGTGATAAATTGATTAAATAGTTTTTATTTAGCTCAGAGCCCCAGACTATCAGTTATTCTGAGGGGAGAGACCAAATTCTTCAAGGATTGATGGAAAGATTTGGGGAAGAGACAAAGACAGACCCTGCATGTGCATATAGAAAGGTTTAGGCCCCTTGCCAAAGGAACTTTTTTACTTACCTTCCCACTGGCCAGTCAGCACCAGACTCCTGCTAATGACAATGTCAATCTCTCGGGCACCATATTCCACTGCCAGCCTTATTTCAGCCAGTTTGGTCTCCAGAGGAGTTTGTCCAGATGGAAACCCAGCAGCCACTAGCATGAAAGGAATGCAGAGAGAAGGAAGAAATGTTTCATGAATGTGTTAAAGCTTTATAAATCAACCATAACATTGAAAATACTACTAATACACCAAAAGCTTTCAATGTAATTCTTTTTTCTTAATGCTTGACATGATTAAAAAAATCTACAGGCACTTCATCCTACTCTCTCTTCAACAATAAGAAACATTGGCTTTACCCTCAAAAACCAATGTCCAGCAAGGTAAGTGTACCTGGTGAAAAGATCTTTCACGTGCCTTGATGTTTTCCAGAACAGCCCAGATAAAAGCACAATACCTATTGCTTCCAGCAGATTGAGAAAACAAGGAGCTCAGATATGAAGCAATATATAAATTTTAAATTTTCTCCAATTCTTTTAAGCAGTATCTTCACTTAAAACATAATCATGTTGTTTAATGGTTAAATCACAATAGAGCAAAAATTGCTTTCAATGAGTTCTATTTAAGATTATGTTTATTATGTTTACGTACAAAACCCAAAGGTAACTTTGGAAATGGAAAAAATAATGGCTCTGTCAGAGATTTTCTTTCTCTCTGACATATAAATGCATTTAGTACATATTTTTCCCCTACACAACAATGAAACAAGCCCAAAAAACTCACGTGTATCTTAGCATTAAATGCCTTATCTAACTTCAAAGTCAGCCCCTGCTTTGAGCAGGGGGTTGGACCAGATCATGTCCAGAGCTCCCTTCCAACCTGAGTAATTCTTTTATTCTACTTCTTGCTTCCTGTACATTCAGGACTTGTCCCTCGTGCGTGGTGACTGGAGAAGAGCTGACTCTGTTGGGTTTTGGATCTGAAAGTCCTGACCCTGTGGCTGCTCAGCAGGCAACAACCCCTGCTCACAGCTTCCTGGAAGCTCAGCCTGTAGGATGTGCTGCTTTTGGCTGGGATAGTATCCTCATTGTAGCTGGGGTGTTTTGGATTTGTGCAGGAAACAGTGTTGGCTCTCCAGGGATGGTTTGGTACGTGCACAGTCGTGCCAGCCCAACACAGAGTCAAGGCCTTCTGTTGGTCAGTGGGCTGGGAGTGCACAAAAAAGCAGCTCTCATCCGAAACCACAAATTTTCTCACTTTTACTATTCCAATTCTCGTCTCCCCTCCAGAAGTGGCTGTATGAGCAGGTGTGTGGCACACAGTTACTGGCTTGGGCTAAACCTTGACACAGGATTACACTTAAAAGCCAAATATGATAGGGAAAAGAAACCTTTATTAGAACTCACATCATCATCATCATCATCATCATCATCTACTCAGTGTATACTGATACTTGTCCAGCACTCTATCTCAATTTCCTCTATCCTGGTGAGAAAAACACTCATATATTTTAAAGGCCTCTTTGAAGAGCTTCCAGCAAAAAGACTTGGCATTCCTGATAAGCTTGAAGATGGAAGACAACAAAAGATTATACCAGAAGAAAATCCTCCTTCCATTCCCTTCCTTCTACCTGTTACCTTTTCACCTTACTCCCTGACACAAAAGCAAGTCCAAACTCCTGGATTTCTCTACATATTTCATAACATCAAATTATTTAATGGGACATTTTCAAATAAAGCTTACCTGAAGCCACTGGTATGTTACAACGAGCAGCCTTGAGGGTGTTAACTGCATCAGAGACTCTTGCAGGATACACACAAACTGCTCCAACGGTGATACCTGCAAAAGCCACAGTTCCCTTTTTCAGATAATTCAGAGAATTCCACCTTCTCCATGAGCACGTGTGCATTGTCCTCACCTCCCACTCCTGTGTTCTCACAAGGATCTTAAGCACCACATCAGGGATGTTTGTTATACTGCTCAAATGGTTCAGGTAATTTTTATGCTGTTTCCTTCCTCACATTCCTTCACCTGACCCTGGGAGCAAGTCTGCATTAGCAGGAGTTAAAACTCCAAGATTTTTATTAACAGACTCACAGTTTAATGCCAACACACACAGTTAAGACTTGATCACAGTTATGCTTGATCAGCAAATTGCTGCAAGAGAAACCGCACTGCCAAGCTCTGCTCTTACTTGTGCGAGCCAGACTGAGCCCAGCAGCAACTGAGCAGTCTTTATGTTAAGGCAGCCCTACTGCATTTCTAGCTAAAATGCTCTTCTCTCAAACTCTCAGATAATTTACCTCATATTTTATACTTCAGCTGTCTGAAGAGTCCATAAATCCAAGTTTTAAAAAAAGACTAATCTTTGGTATTTTATGTATATGGCGTCAATCAGAGGCCTGATTCCTCTTTGGTCCACACCACTTCAAGGACTGGACCATCCTTTCCAAAAAGTGAGAAAATAATGAGGAAACACAGACATTTCCTCTAGAAAACACACACCTCAGAAGCTACCATACCTTTATCATGCATGTCCAAGGCTTTGAGCAGATCCTCTCTGATAGGATGCTTTGCTTTAAAACACAGCCTTTGAACATTTGAAGGAGTATCGTCGCCTGAGAGAGTGGTGAGGTCCATGCAGGTGACAGCTTTCAGCAGCCAAGCTGCCTGCAAAGGGAACAAAGCAAGGAATGGAGCATTTCTGTTTACACTTCCAAAGCCAAAGTGCCTTAGAAGTGCAGGAATCAGAAGCCTGGCTCTCATCCTGACAATGGGGAAATGTATAGGATGTAACATATAAGCAAATAATGGCTTGGGATAGACAGGCTGGCAGGTATTTGTTCATGTCTTCAGCAGTATCTAATGATACAGAGGATACTTCCTCAAAAGGATCTCAAAAGGATCCACTTCCTTTTGTGTGAATCAGGAATAAAAAACATCCATCATTTTGGTGCAAAAAAAAAAAAAAACCCAAAAGCAAGAGGTAAGTGACAAGGTTAAAACACTCTTTAGAAGGAATTGCTTCAGAATTTTAAAAGACTTATTAAACAAAAAAATGGACCAGAAGCATAACTAAAAATTTTATGAGCTATTTTTTGCTGAATAGAAGTTGAGCTTAAGACATAATTTTGAATTATCTGTTGAAGGTCTTCCAGAAAATGCTCATTTACAGTGATGGCTTCACTCAAAGTTGACTTCTCTTACAGGGCACTTGTACAGGGGGAGAGTTTGCAATGGCAATGGACTGGCCTCTGTCAGTCTAAGCCTGGCTCATTGTTTCTGCTTCCTCCTTTCATCCCATAATTATTTGAAAGGGGTTCTCCCTAGAAATAATTTATGTTACTTTCACTTGGATTTTTTTATCCTCTGTTTGAGGGAATTTTTGTCTCCTACGACATGAATCACAGTCATCAAGATAGATGTAGTCAGGGGGTTTCAAGAACTGGTATAAACTTCAGGGGTTTTAAAAGGCTTTTCCAATTGGGTATTCTGGGAAACAGGCTACAGAATTTGAATCTGTGATGCTGCTGCCATTCAAGCGTGCACAGGCTGAAAATCACCTCTGTTAAGAAAGCAGGACATGATTGCTCTGCTGTGACAATGCTCAGACAGAGGAGGGATACTTCTGACACCCTTCGAAGTAAAAAACCTTGCTTGGGTTTCTGTGTTTCGTGGTTCCTTTCTTTGGTTTTCTTTCCTGTGTTTCTACACAGAAGAGGGAAGAAGTGTTAGGAATAAACATCTGTTCTCCAGCTGTGTTGTGGGAGTGACACTAAATCCCTTTCTTCCCAATGAGTCGCTGTAATCAAAGCCTGTAGCTCTCTGTATTCGTTAGTTACATGGTACCCTCAGTCAAAAGAAGACTTTGTTTTTACATTACTGCACCTGTGGTATCTGAGGATAGCCATGGTCCTGGAGTACCATCTGGAGCTTCTCATTGATGCTATTTCCCAACTCAGAGCCACTGGGCTGATAAACTTGGTATCAAGTAACTTTTCATGCCTAACAAACTCTAAAGAAATGCTGAGCTGGTGTCTAAATCTCCTCTGCTTATCTCCATTTTTTAAAATTTAATCATAGCACACAAAGCACAAACTTTAAGAAAGGAAAAGCTGCCAGGAAACTTTTTTCTATCAACTTCCAGTAGCACCTTACACCTACATCAAATTATCCCCAAACTGTAATCCCAAAATCTGTGTTCACTGTGAACACAGCTTCAGCCATCCCAGAATGGTTGTACAATGTCAATTATTTTGAACAACTTTATTTAAGAATTAAGTACAATTAAATTATTCTTGCTTTGTTCTGTTACATTTCACTCTTAAAACTGATTCTTCATCATCTCCTTCCTCCTGCTTCCAGGTTTTCAGTTGCTGTTGCACATAACCAACTTGTTCAGTGTGCAGAGGGGAGGCATCCCAAGCATTGTTTGCAGAACAGCTGCTTGGTGAATGGAGAGCCAGTTTGTCTTTTTATACTAAAATGGACAATAACCAACCATTTACCTTATCTCAGCAGCTGAAAAGTCAGTTTTCCTAACATTAGTGGGCTCCTTCCCCCCACCAAATACCACAGCCATCAGGTTTTTTGAATTTTAGCTAAAAAAACTAGTTAAGCAATGAAATCACACATGTTGAGAATGTTTAAGCGAAGAAAAATCATCCAGGTAGGTCAAACTTGACAGGGACCATGATCATATCTTACGGCTTTAAAATTAAAAAATAAGAAGGCAGGATGCAGAGAAGTCTGTCTGGAAAAGAGAATAAATGTGGAGGGGTAGTAATACACAATTTAATCCACTCATGAATAAAGATGACTTAAATCCATTTGCAGTTTTGCCAGTCATGAGTTATAAGGTTTTTAACTTGTTTGGATAAATGCGTCACCTTATTCCATCCCATCATCATCAAATACAAATTACTAAAATAAGACATGGACAAGCACATCTTTTAAGTTTACATGTATCTTGAAAAAAATTCAATATTACAGCCTGGAGAGGGAGAATGACTGCTTTAAAAATACAGGAGCAGAATGCATAAGAAGAGCACTTACTTGCCAATTACCTTTCAGAGTTTTCCATTTTTTAATTTGTTCTGCATGCCTCACCACTGCAGGTCGATTCACATATACTTTTGAGATCCAGCCAAGTTCTGGGGAGAAAAACAAAAAAGAAAAGCCTCATCTATTTCTGTGTCCTTTTAATATATGGTGTGGTACTTCAGAAGAAAGTTGTACAAAGTTTGGAACCTCTGAAGAGAGTGTTGTGCTTTCATGTCCTTCTAATGGCTTGTGTACTTACCACCAGTTCAAAATAACCTCAGCTTCTGTCAGGGGATGATCTGTGAACTGGGTATTTCACACAGCATGTTTTGTGTGCCATTACAAGTGAATTAACTGAGTGCTGATCAGACAGAGACACTGTGTTGCCAGCCCTGGACTGAGAAGTTTATTATACATGTAGCATGGAAAAAAAACCAAAAAACCTCTACAAAACAGCCTTCTGCCATTGCTTGATGAGTTATTTCTAGATTCCAGAATTCCCAAAGAGCAGCAGATGCACAACATGTACTAAAATAATGAAACTGTCTAGAGCCAGAAGAACCAAATATTGGCCACTGCTTAACAAAGGATAACTCACTGAAAAATGACAACTGAGGGTTCAGGCTCTTGAATCTTTAAATTTCTGCTTAGTATGGTAAATCCAGAGTGTAATTTTTAATATTATCAAACACAGACTGCTCATGAGAGTACCCAGGAAAAAGAAACTGGAGTACCTTTAAAATCTCTCACATCCCAAAACATAAATAGTTCCTCTAAATAGAAGCATTCCACAAAAACACTCTGAAAATAACGTCAACAATCATTAACCACAAATCATCAGCAAATCACCACCATCAATCATCAAATATCATCACCAGTTAAGGTCAGAATATGGACATGGGCATAGACAGGTACTAGGAGATAATAATTCCAGGTGACTGAATTTATTAAGAGCATGTCACTCTATGAATCTTCTTTACTACGGTGTTATATTGCATTTCCCTTGAGCATATTGATTAAAAAAAAGGTTTAGAACTTAAAAAAAAAAAAAAAGCTGGTAGACAAAATCACTAATTTTGTACAAAAATGTTATGTTTCATTTTTTTTCTTCCTACTGAATAGCTTTAATAGCAAAAAAAAAAAAAAAAAAAAAAAAAAAAAAAGTAGAAAACTAATATACTAGCCAAAGTATGTGTAAGTTTTCCTACACTTACAGAAAACAATTTAGGGTAAAGATGACTCAGAGGAAATGCAAGACAACATGAAACAGCTGAAAAAAAATCATCTTGTCTTGAACATAAGTAAGCTACCACTGTCCCAATATCACATACAAGCTATTAGTGAGTGGTACCCACAAAATGTTATCTAAAAGCAGAACAAACAAATCAGTGAAGGAATTTCAAAGGGATCCTAAGGAATTTATGGATCTTTTTTTAAGAGTTTAGCATCAGATTCACTGCATGGCAACAATGAAAAGGGAGAGCTTGGAAAGTTGTGAGTCAAACAACAAATCTTTTATTATTTCTTTCCAATTTCAAAGCCACAGGTTTATCCGTTCTGCACCCAAAACAGCTCAGCTCAGCTGACTTGTAAAAAGCAGGTGAGAAAAAATTGCTACAAAAACCATGGCTACAACTTTCCTCCTTTTTTGCCTAGCAGGATATATTTGACAAAGTCCATGAGGAAGGAATCATACATAAATCAATATATAGTGGAGGGAAACACAAACTCTGTGTTATGATTCTTCTGCTACCTGTGCCAAGTGCTGAGGTAGCATCATTTAATCATAATCCCATTTATTATAATAACTTTGAACCCTGCTGGGTGCACGGTGACCTTTCAGTCCCTTTGGAAAATGTGATAAAACCAAAGGAAGCAGTTTAGATGAGGA
This sequence comes from Taeniopygia guttata, assembly GCF_048771995.1. Taxonomy (NCBI): domain Eukaryota; kingdom Metazoa; phylum Chordata; class Aves; order Passeriformes; family Estrildidae; genus Taeniopygia; species Taeniopygia guttata. The sequence goes on from NC_133025.1 coordinate 67,552,374, forward strand.
ACTCAGCTTCTCCCTCTCTAATAAGAAGCTTCAGTTGGTCTGCTCTAACCTATTCTTTCTACACTTTTGGAGACAACCAAGAAAACCAACTAGTAAATGATTTATAAAAAGAATTCTTTGGGAGAATATGAAGACAGTGTCCGGTCTGTTAGGGAAAATTCAAGTTTGATATGAAAATTTAAATGGAAAGACACAAATTTCACCCATGAGTAGGTTAATTCTTCATTAGTCATTTTTGTAGAGGATTCAGTCTGATACAGCTGTTGTACCTACTCCACCTGACTCTTGAGCATCCTGACGCAGGTCTTAGCAATCTTTTTAAGAGGTCAGAGCCCTGCACACTAGATCAGCTTAAAGAAAATAATCAACTATAAATCTATTTGGAGAAAGACAATTCATAGTGGGAGAAAAGGTGTGGAAGGAGAGTGGAAGTGGAAATGAGCTACTACTTTTGCTTTGCCCAAATTCACCTGTGAAAGTCACTAAATACCAGCTGATCAGCAATAGCTGACCGGTTGTTCTTTGCAAATATGACAAAATCCATTGGTTAAAGCCCTTTTCACTCCCTGACACATTTTACCCCCTGTTCTCAGTGACACAAGGCTAGCCACAAATGTAGCTGACACATGGCAACTCAGTAATTTATAATACCTAATTTTTATGCATGGAATGAAAGAGTCCCTGAACGACCACAGAATGTGGATCTCCAAGTTTTTTGTTTTTTGTTTTTTTTTTATTGTGGGAACTCAAACCACAGCGCACAGCACAGGCAGAAATTTAAAAAAAAAAGGAATAATTAAAAAATCAGAACTCCATCCTTTCTGTACAACTTAATGTGAGACATCATGCAGCTTACTATAGAAAATAAAATGGTGCAATAAAAATGGCACGGCAAGGAAGGACAAAGGTTCTGGTAATGTGCAGCAGCAGATGGAGGCTTCCATATAACACAGACCTTTTATTCAAGCCCATTCTTACATTAATTAAAGCAATGGGTAAGTGAAAACAAATATGTCTCAGCATAATTGTCTCTAAATAGACTTTCAAAGTTTGCCATGTGAGGTCTCATCAAATCTTTAGATCTAAGTGCCTTTATTCAGAAAAATCACTCACAATTCCAGCTTTTCTCCTTTTTTCATTAAATATCAGAATAAAACCATTTTTTGAAATAGAACTGACTGTCTTTGGATTCTCCCCCCCCCCCCCCCCTCACTCCCCCAAGCTTTATGATTTAGTATCTGGCTAAGGAAAACTATATTTAATTAGGCTCATTAACCTTGCAGTGTGAACATGTCTTTTTTTTTTTTTTAAATAAGTCATCTGCTAGTCATCTGCACAGTCATGTGGCTTCAGGGATAAAAGTAATTAAAGCAGTTACACTACAGCTAATTAGCCAATATTCTGTAATCACTCTTCTAGTTTACTTTTTTCTCTGAAGACATTTGAAAAAATCATATTCAATTCCTTAACAGGAAACTCATCTCCTCTCTTTGAAGAACATGAATCCAAAAATACCGAGCATTTCCTCAGAAAACAATAAATAAAACCACTTCATTAGGATAATTACATAAATATCTAAGCTTGCTAACACATTCCTCATAAAACAGACTAACCTTTACAGAAGCTTTTAAAAAAAAAAAAATGTGTTGATGGCATCCCTTCAGATGGCGAAACAGAAAGCTCAAGGATGCCTGAGGCGGTAGTTTCACAAGCATTTTAAGGCATCACTGTTCCTAAAAGGAGCTGCTCCCCTCAACTGGTTATTTCATTTTGTGTGCCAGAGACAGCATGTGTGCTCCTGCTCTTCCCATGAGCATGCGATAAAACGGGGAAGGGAAGTGATGAAAGCTGTTCTTTCGGGAGAAGAGCCCAAAACTGTGTCCTGAACCTTCAGTGGAGAAACGAGGAGCTCGGCTGGACACAGGCTGACCCCAGCTGGCCACACAGAGCTGAGCAAAGCCCCTGAAAGGAGAGAAAAGGCATTGGGATCAGGTCTTGTTACAGCTGTCTTATCATGTAAGCTGTTTAGAGATTTGGGGGCTATTCAGATTTGTCAAGACACAAGCTGATGTTATTTTTCCATAGTGACACTCAATATGGACCAAGAGATCCTCAATTTCATGTGGGTCTTCCTTTCTATGACAGAAGTTCAGCCTCCATGTTATCAGCATCCAGACACTAGGATATCAAAACATGAGCCCTGAACTAGAAATCAGCTCTGCTGCCTTGTGCCATCAGTGAAATCACACAGTGCTGTCCATGGATCAAACAAAATGCACCTTGGAAATCACTGACAAGCCTTTCCTCAGGAAGTGAGATGCAGAATATCAACCTGGTTTCCTACAGGTCCAAGCCCCCTGTTGTTCCCTCTTTTCTTCCCTAACTTGAGACATCTCCTCACCCCAAAAACCCAGCTGTCCTCATGTGGTCCTCACAACCACGTGTAAAACAGGACTCTGCTACTGGCATAAAGGCCAAAATAAAACAGTGGCAATGAAAATTCATGTCATTGCTGATCTGTACCTGCCTTTCCCTCAACAAAAGAATTGATTTGATAATTCCACCCAGCACCTAACTTATTTCCGAGACAACTACTTGTCCTTTAAATTTGATTAAAATTACCCACTAGATTCAAAAGGTATTAGAACAGTGAAAAACCAGAGCCACAGTACAGGCTAAAACCAGCTATTAATATATTAGAACAGAATTGTGCTGTTTTCAAAAGGGATGTAACACTTCATTATCTAAATGCCACTTACCAATAGGCTAGCTCTCACATGTAGATGGCTCAGAAATACCAACTATAATTAAAAATATATAAATTGAAACATAATGAATGTATTTTTGGCCCTTCAGCTAGAGGGTCTGAGCAACACAGATAATGGGTTTTTTTAAGAAACCAAGAACATTGCAAAAGAACTCCAGTTACTCATTACTCAGAATACATATATATGTGTGTGTGTGTGTGTGTGTGTGTGTATTCAGATATACATAGACACACAGAGGTAATAAAACACATAATCATAGAATAATTTGGAAGACTTTTGAAGATCATTTGTCCAACCCCCCCTGTGCAATGCAGCATCAGCTCCGAGGTCAGACAGGCTGCTGAGAGGCTATTCAGGTGGGTTTTGAGTTCTCAAGGATGGAGATTGCACAGCCTCTCTGAGCCCAACCTGTCCCAGCACCTGATTGTCCTGCCCCAAGTTTTCCCACATATCCAGTATGAACTTCTCTGCCTCATTTCCCTGAGCTAAACCAGCACAACTCTTTCAGCCTTTCCTTACAGGACAAGAACTCCAGCCCCAGCCCCATTGTGCTGTCCCTCTGCTGAAGATGTGACAGTTTTAGCAATCTCTCTTTCCTATTGAAAAGAGAAACTGGACCAAATCTTCCATGTACATTCCAAGTGCTGAGTAGAGGGGATGGTCCCTAGGTGTCTGCATCCCCACAGTTAAACCAAAGCAGCTTGCACTTCCAAAACAGATACTCACTGATATGTTCTAATATTTCCCTGTGAAGTGACATTAAAAGTTGCACCTGATACTCTTCTGAAGCATGACAAAACATTAAATATCTGGGCTGCTACAACCCAGGGACCGGGAGAGCAGAGCAGGAGAGGCAGATTCATTCCCATCCCTGCAGGCATTGTGGGGAACCCGAGCACACAAGCTCTGCAAACAGTCCTTGTGGGATGAAAAACTTGTAAAACTCTTTGTCCAGCTTCTTTACATGACTCTTGGACAGCAGATGTATCAGTGTATGAGGCTGGGGAGCCTCTGACTGTGCACATCAGGGTCTTTTCACCTGTGTAACATGCACCTGTTCTTTATTCCAAGGAAACTCCTTCTTCTACTAAGGCACAGTGATGGGTACGAGGGAAGGAGATAAGGAGGGAAGAATCAAGGAATTTTACAAAAATGTATTTATTTTTTTTAATCACACAAGGAAAGCACTACATGCCATGATTTGTGAAGTTTGGCTTGTCAGTGATAAACAAATAGATACTCTCTAATGGCAACATCAGAGACCTCCTGCTTCGATAATGACATTATGTAGCAAGCACAGAAATAGCAGACATAGAAAAGGACACAAACAATATATTTTTAAATAAAATACATTTTACCACTAGATGTCCCTGTTAGAAAACTCTTAATTCTACACAAAGCTGTGTGGGAAACGGCAAATCACCTGAATTACTGCTAAAGCTGCTGGCACAGGCTCGTAAAACTTTGAAAAGCTGAAGTGCCTAAGTCACAGAAGCAGCGAATATTGTTAGCAGCCATGAAAGACAAAGGTAAGAGTTTACCCTGCTCTTTTTGAGTACTGCTACCAGCTAAGGTACAGCACTAAGATATGTTAAGTGCTGTTTTAAGTATGCTGCTGTATTTCAGATATGTATTTAGTGGGAGAGCAAATGGCAGGGAGGTGCAGTTCTCTCTTTAACGCAGCCAGCATGAGGCAGATGCTAGAAGCTGCCACTTAAACATGGTGACAGCCACACCATTGCCTTTCCTACACCTGTCCTGAACATCTAACCCAGCTCGTTTTGACCACAACTGGTTTAAACAAAGACCACTAGGAAGGGATGGCAACAAGTATCAGAACTGAGCTGACTTCAAGTTTCTGGATTCCCTACACATCAAGCTTCGATTTACTAAGGAAAAGCATGACACACACCTAGTTTAAAGCAACTGGAGTGCATTTGTAGACTTTTGTGTTAGCTGTTTTTCCTAACAGACAGTGATGTTTTGTCACCACATTATTGTTTGTTTCAGGTCTTCAGATAGCTGCAGTTTAATCTGATCTCACAAGCAGCCCATGAGTGAGGACATCAGACAGCAATTAGCTCACTTTTGAAAGCTGCAACATTTCCACAATTTCAGTGAATGGCAACACAGCTCTCACTGTCCATCCACAAGCTAATAATTGAAAAGTGCCTGTGCTGGTTCTCATGACAGGCACGTGATGCCACAATCTCCTGAACTCTGCTCATGTCAGCTTTGAGACCTACCTGTTCCACACCAGCTGGCCTTTGCTTCCCCTCTTCCATGAGGCCACCCCTGTGTCTCCTCCACTTCATTGTCCACCTACTCATAATGTCCAAATTATCACACCTTGAAGGCAGATTCTAGGAAGCCTCACCACTTCAATTCATCCTGCTTCAGCTGGGTTTTGCTGAGGAAGCTGTAACACTTTCCCCTTCCCCAGCAATGAGGAGAAAGGCAATTCCAGCCAGGAAATCTCAGGCACAGCCACCTTTCAGGCCCAGAGGCCAGCTGCAAACACCTGGAAGATCCTTACCACTCCTCAGAGAGCGAGGCAACAAGGAGAACAGTCAGATGAGGTGGAGTCTCAAGTTTGCAAATCAGAGCCCAAACTAAGTGGTTTTAATCTCTTGGCGAGAAAGAGGGAAGGAAGGATTATCCCGTGAGAACCAGAATGGCATGCAGGAGAAAACCAGGTCCGGCTTTGTGACAGGACTGGGGCTGCGGGGCTGTCCTACAACCTCTGACCCTGCAGGTCCAGCTTTGTGACAGGACCAGGAATGCAGAGCTTCTCCTACAACCTCTGACCCTGCAGGTCCAGCTTTGTGACAGGACCAGGAATGCAGAGCTTCTCCTACAAGCTCTGACCCTGCAGGTCCAGCTTTGTGACAGGACCAGGAATGCAGAGCTTCTCCTACAACCTCTGACCCTGCAGGTCCAGCTTTGTGACAGGACCAGGAATGCAGAGCTTCTCCTACAACCTCTGACCCTGCAGGTCCAGCTTTGTGACAGGACTGGGGCTGCAGAGCTTCTCCTACAACCTCTGACCCTGCAGGTCCAGCTTTGTGACAGGACCGGGGGCTGCGGGGCTGTCCCACAACCTCTGGCCCTGCTCGGAGCCCCTCAAGCCAAAGCCATGTGTGACAGGAAACTCGTGTTTAGGCCGCACCCCAACCTGCTCCCGGTTACGCGTCACGGGAGCGCTCCAGAGCAGCCACAGGAACCCCAGCGCCGCTCCTGTTTTGGCTTTCAGAGGAACGCGGTCCCGCAGCCGCCCGGAGGAGGCTCGGCCGGGCGCGGGGAGCCGGGGGTCAGCCCCGCCCCGCCCGCCCCGGGACCCGCAGCCCCCACCGGGGACCCCCGGCCCCGCCGGCCGCCCTTACCCAGCTCGGTGCCCGCGTTCCGCCCCGCCATGGCCGCGCTCCCCGGCCGGGCGGAGCTCCGGGCCCGCCCCGCTCGGGCAGGAAGCGGCGGCGCCGCCCCGGGCGCGGAGCTCCGGCGCCACGCGGGCACCGAGCCGGGCACCTCCGTCAAGGAGGAGCTGGTGCCGCACGTCCGCACGGGGTTAATAAACTGCCAACCTGTAAAACTTCTAGTGGTACCTGCACATTTGGGTAACAAAGCCACTGAAAACTTCATAGCCTTTACATTTTTTCCAGATCTGGGGGAAAAAACCCCACAAAGTCTCAAGAAAAATATGATGTACATTGTTACTATTGATGTCTGTTTCATCTCAAGAAACCTCTAACTCACAACGGCATCGGGTAAAGCAGGAAAGGGCCATAGCTCTGAAACCTGAGGACACTCTTCTTTTTTTGCTTTTCCCATGCCAAAGCTGCCTGTGTGTTTTGAGAAGCAATGGTTCGAGAGCAGTCACTCTAGAAGTATATATACTATTTGTGCTGTCTACTTTAGGATCCGTCAAAGCAGTCCAAAAAATTACAAGCTTTTAAGCACTTGTATTGGTACATCCTCCTCCTCCTCCCCATTTTCCAGGCCACACTGTCATCTAGGAAATACTTGTGATGCCTTGGCCTTGTCAAACAGCACTGGGCTCAGGTCCTCTTGAGCTCATCAGAAACACTGTCTGCTTCCAGGAGCTGCTGCTATCCAACAAGCTCTTGTTTCCCTTATGAACAGCCTTGGAATTTATTGTTCTTGCCTGAATGGCAGAACATCCATGTTCCCACACTTTCATATGAAGCGCAGACCCTAGCTGTGTCTGGGATGAAACACTGTTTCCTTAGATGACAAAGTAAATTAGGCTGGTAAATAAGGTTAAGTCCTAAATTAGATTAAATGCTGTGGTGTTATTCCTCTGTTAAATTGTTAGGTTTAAGGTAGAAGTTAACATTACTGTTGAGTACTATTAAGGCCTAAAAGCTTAGTTCTTGTTATTCTCACCCTCACTATCCTTTTGCCACAGGCACCTAAACACACACACATCCCTCTAGACAGCACTTGGTTAATTTGGTTTTATTTCCTGGATTTTGTTTGGTTTTGTTATTGCTTGTTTTTCTTTGGCATGCTTTAACTGTCCTGTAAGGACAGTTAAATCTTACCAACCAACTTTATGGTCCTGTTGCTTAGTATTAAATCTGGGTTTTGCTGATACCCCTACTGGTGATTTTTCAAACATTTGTTCATAACAGTACTTTCATTTTGTCAGTTTTTTTTCATTTCTTCCAGTATTTTAGTAGCCATTACTAAGTATTAGATTTCTATTACTATTATCTATTTCATTTTTATGCATCCCAGAGCAAGCTGTAAATGCAGAATGAGGGACATGGTTTTCTGGAACTTGGGAACAACTAGGTTAACAGTTGAACTTGAGGTTAAAGGTTTTTTTCCCTCAGTTAAATGATTCTGAGATTCTATTCCAGACCTCTCTATGAAATGCTATAGAGCCTACTGCAAATGGAATAAAACCCACAGTACACAAGTTTCACCATGAGGCAAGGTGTCCGAAGTGCCTCATTTTAAACACATCCAATTTCTAAAATAAAATTTATATGCTCAAGTACTAGATATGGAGTCCTCAAAAGCCTTAGTGGAATTAGCAAGACTGATCCATTTAGCTGTAAATCAGAGTTGCTTGTTTTTAGAATAAAATTCAAATAGGTAATTGCAAATAGGTATAGTCTGCAAAAACAGGACAGTAAGGCCAAGTAGGAATATGAAAAAATGATGTGTGAATAAATATACCTCTTTTTTCTTACCACACAGAATATATTATGTAAAGCTTTCAGCATAACATTAAAGGAAATGACAAGTGGAAGAATGGCAATTATTTTCTTTAATGAAGAAAATATGATTTGTAACCTTGAAAGAGTAACTTTTTTATCCAGTCTGGAGGACTAAACCCAAGCTTTACACAGATTTGCAGCCAGCCGCTGATATTTTCACGTATAACCAAATACTTCAGGCAGCACATTTAATTTAAGAATTTTCACTGTTTTTCTTTTTAGAGACTCATGTTTACATTCAAACTTTAAAGAATAAAAAAGATACAAAGCTTACAGATCAAAGAACTTGCCACCCTCTGTACCAACACTAAAACATTCTTTTGCTTTCTCTCTGTATAGTACAAACCCAAGATGCCAAGGATTACGTGATTAATGTTGCTTTTCCACTTCATAAACCCAGCACTCAAAAGTAATGTACGAGTTTGGAGAGGCTTTTTATTTCGACAACTGAAAACAGTTAAACATTCAGAAGCAGCATACAAGGAAACAAAACCCAAACCAAATACTTTTAAGTACATAATCCCTTCTTTTCAACCAGAGCCAATTTTTCCAACTTTCAAGGGGAAAAAAAAAAAGGTAAAAGCCATTGTATCTCTTCTTCGTTATAATGAAAACACACTACAATGAGTCTAATTGAGATTGGAGAGACTGGATCTTGGCTTGCACACTTCTTTGAAAAGACAGTAGGCAGTTATGCCAAAAAGCCAGCAGAACTCTACTACTTGTCTTTTGGGTTTTTATTTGGATGCTCAGTTCCCTTACAGACAACACCTAGCCAGTTCCACCGCATTCTCATCAATTACTGCCCATCTTTGCCCCACGCAGGGAGCGCGCTCTGGAAGGCTGCTGTCTGTCACTGCTCACTTGATTTAGTCTCGCATGTCCACGTGTCACATAACAGCTGCAGTAATCAGGCTTTCACTTCAGGAGTTGAGCTGTACACTGTATCTGAGTTTTCAGAGGCAATCTCTTCTGCAACTAAATAAAAAGGGTGTTATTTAATTTCACTTTAGATATATAAACCAAATAAATGTTGCAGGGATTGCTTAAAGGGACCAGTTCTGTTTGTTTTCTCATTCAACCTGATCCAGCTGTTCTACCCCATCTGTTCTGCCTGCACAGCTCCAGTCACCAGTCTGACACTTACCACATAATCAATGTCAGGCAAATGCATTCAAAGATCTTTTGAAAAGAGCGAAAAACACCAGAAAGCACTTGAGGGAAAGTACTTCTTCTAAACTAAGGAAGATGCTATCATCTTGACTATCTTTTAACACTGAGGCAGTTGAAGCTGACAGTTCAGCTCATTACCTGTTTCCTCCTCTGCAGTTCCTGGAAGGGTAGTCCTTGCTTTTGCTGCTTCTGCATTCTCCTCTTCTGTAGAGAAAGAGAAGAAAACCAGTCAATACCTTCAGTTCTACTCACCCACCTTAACTTAAAAAAAAAAACAAAAACCACCAAAAAAGTAATTTCCATGTTGAGGAGAAACACTTGAGTGAGTAATTCTATTAACGAATATCCACGTGTAGTTATTGCCTCCCTCTCCCCAAGAACAATATAAATTAAAACTACCACCCACACTTCCTTCTTTCAGTCCCTCTTTCAGACTTATAAAAGTGGTATCATATATTTCTCACTCTTTAGAGAAAAATACATCATCAGGCTCTTAGCTTAAATACCCACAAAGTGTCTATATTCAAAAAGCTTACGTGTGTGATGTTAACTCTTTACACAACAGCTACAGAAGTACATCCTTCAATCTAACAGATATGAGTAGATCAGAAACCCTCAAAAGACAGGAGTTACTGTATGAAACTCAGTGTTTACCACTAATGATAGACAGGACCAAGCACACACTTACCAGGAACTACACACTTCCAAAGGCCATAGGTTTTCCCTACTGTTGTCTGCCACAGCCTTAGTGTACCATCCTCAGAGCCACTTGCATATAACTCTCCATCAGGGCTAAATCTCACGCAGTGAATGGGACCAAAGTGCCCTTTGTAAGATTCTGAAGGGAACATGTCAAGACCACCAATTACAAATTTCAGCCAACAACTGAAATTTAAGTACAAACCAATCAGTTTCTAACACAAAACAGAGTTTCCATGAATGGGTGTGTCAGCTATGGCTACTTTAGGCAAGATATTAACATTTCATTATCTGCAAGGAAAAAGGTGCTCAGTTTTTCTAGACAAAACTGCAAAGCAATCCAGCAGCACAGAGAACACATGCTCTACCCCTTCAACCACTCCTTCCACAAACAAACAATTTTTAATGAGGACTGGATCAGTAAGATAATATGCTTTTTTTTAAACAAATTAGGCCAACACATCATATTTTTCATAAAATCTCGTAACCTACATACCTAATGAACAGTATGACAATTTAGCATGCAGCTATTATAGCAATACAGAATGAGATTTTTTTTTTAAATAGGTGCAGAATTGTTGAATGGATGTTTTAATTAGTTCTAGAATATTAGGTATACTGAGATAGCAAAAAATATTTAATTGATTATATACCTTTTCATCATCCTCTTGTACAGCATGCTATGCTAAGATCTCATTTGAGTACAACAGTTTCTTTTACCAGTCATTATTTTATTAATACCTATTTCAGAATTTCTTTATGATTATAAGACACAAACATACCTAATTCTTCTCCTGTATTATAGTCATATTTATACAGTTTAAAATCTTCACCACCTGCAACCAAACATTCTTTCGCAGGGTGAAGAGATGCAGAATTGATTGTAGCAGGTGCTTCAAATGATTTAATCTGCTCTAGACTGAGGGAGAAAAGTTTGTTAATGAAGCTCATATTTAAAAAAAAAAAAAAATGAGAGCAAAGAAACTGTGATTCTACTAATCTCAACTGCTTTTTCCCAGAAATAAAATATAATCCCACAGAGTTTTTGAAACAAGTTTTGATACTTGCAAATCATGCTTGTCAAATTAGAAATGAGTTTAGAATAAGCAAAACGAAAGCTCACACATACAGAACGACTTTCTGGAATATGTTTAAGCATATAACTTCCTTTCTTGAAACATCACAGAGATGCCAGTCTTGACAGCTTGGTGACTTTTGTCCTTGTACAGCCAGTTTTTACCCACAAGAAGCCCATTAGTCCACCTGTGAAAACTGGGAGTTGTGGACTCACGTTTCTGCACTATGAAAAGCAATAGTCTTCCCATAGGTTATCACCAGTATCTGTCCTTCTGGAACATACTCCATGCTGCTCACTGACATTGCCACATTTAGTGACTTCACCTCAGTCATGGTACTCCGGTCCCAGAGGCTTAAAATAAAACAAAAAGGGAAAAAAAAGACTCTCAGACCTCTGCAAATTAAACAATTTCCACCTCATATCCATGGCAAGACCTGCATCAAAACAGACACCCATCAAGGAATGTGGTTTGATTCCACAGGTACTTCATATCTTCAGTGGCTTTATCTGCATTCTCTACTTAGGCCAGGCTTAAGACACATTCACGTTTTAAAATACTTTCATCTTTGCAGCTTAATGCCACAACATTAAATGGCATATACACACCATTTAACTACTCAGTGATTCTCCTGGAGATCAAAAATATTGATTTAAGTCTTCTAAGCAATGCATCTTGAAGCAAGGCTTGAAGATTCTATTCTGTCTTTACACTTCAAAAGGCAAAGAGATACTAATCCAAATTTACAGAGCTTCACTGAGGATAATATAGTTTTATATCTAGCAGTGCAAGAAGAATCTAAACAGAAATTAAGCTGTGCTACTGTGACAAATAAAAATCTTTATTCATTAGCTAACTGCTGCATTTCTATTCCTACAATTTGGAGGAGAACAAACAGGACTAGGCTCTTGCCTATCTTTAACACTAGGAAACTGAAGAAGACAAAGCAGCAATAGCTCAAGACAGTGTGTATGCAAGAGACCTCATCCATAAATTCATCTTCTTCAGGATTACAAAAGGCATAAATTTATTCTATGCAGTTATCAAAGACTACCTCTTCTTATCAGGGAGAACACATCTGTGAGGAGCACACATTTATGGGGAAATTAGAACTATTACCAAAATTATCTCTATCAGCAGAACAGAGCTGTATCAGGCATGCAGCTAAAATAATCTAGGATCAGGTAACCTGTGTTACTCATATCCTTCACCAAAATAACATGACTGCATCCCCACATCGAGCATGACAATAAAGAAAACTCAAAGTTACTTTTTCTTACCGGACAGTTTTATCATCAGCTGAAAGAATCTGTTTGTCATCACTGCTCCATAAGGCCTTTTTAATGCCAGAAGTATGTCCACTGACAACATCGGGCTCTTAAAAGAAAGCCAAATATTTTCATACATGTAATAAAATGGAATAACGCCATGCAGCAGTTGGGGGCTTCCTTAAGCTACACCGATTTCCATCTACTAGAGACTGTAGAATTACTTCAAACACTTAGGATTTTACTTGTATATCTTATTCCAGGAACAGAATAAATGCAAACTGAGTACCTGATTGCCTGCCTAGCTTTCAAAAACTTCCCTAGGTGAACATCGATGTTCTCTGGCTTCCTATCAACCATCAATAGGTCAGCATCAACACAAATTTAAACACACTTAAATATATGGAGTCGTTTTTTTCTCTCAGATGACTAAATTTTAATTAATTAGGCCATTTTCAATGTGTCTGCACTGAACTGAAACATGCTCTGCTTGATGTCTCATTCCTGGAAGTGTGCAAGACCAGGCTGGATGGGGCTTTAATCAACCAGTATCCAGAGAAGAGAGTTTGGAACCAGGTGATCTCCAACCCAAGCAATTCTGGGACCCTTATATACCAAAAGCTTATAGACATTACATTTGTAAAACAATCCTCAACATTGTTCTTAGTGATTCATAGCAGAAAGTAGCTCCTTAATTTCAGAACTTAAACTTAAAGTCAGTTTTAAAAGCAGACTCACCTGCTTCTGGCTTGCTCAAGTCATAGATACGCAAGAGCTTATCTTGTCCACCTGTTAACAGATAATTGCTATCCTGAAACAGAAGTTATAGAGAGTCAACTCTACTTTGAATCAAAATACAGCCCTTGTCTGTGAGTTAAAATCACAGCTTTTTCTCTCAGACAGCCTCTAACACACTTGTTACATTAACCCTACAATCCTAAAAATGAGCAGCAGTATTTTAGATTATTTACCTCTTAAGATATACAACAAAAAAGTAAATAATAACAAAACATAATCAAGAGCTTATTTCTCTGGTAAATAAGGTATAAAGTTTTCTCATACCTGTGTAAAATCCACACTTTTGACAATGTGTTTGTGAGCCAGTGTGATTAGTTCATCGCCTGACACAGCATCCCACACTTTGCTAAATAGCAAGAGGAAATATTCATGTTTTAGAAACACCAAGACAAAATCAACCTGGACAGTCAGATGAATTTGTAAGCAATCTTTCCTGATGCCATCACAATATTTTATCCTAAGCGCTACATTCTTATAAGTTGCAACATAGTTAGTCAATAAGAATATTTTATATATTTTTACTAGAGCTTTTTTTGGACTATCCCACCACTTTCCTTTATGCTCTTCTTCAGGACCCTGCAAACTAATTAACATTTTAGTTTGAAGACAAAGGTGGCTCTTCTCTGCAACTTCATTAATAGAATTTACCCTCTACTAACAAGATTCAACTTGTTAGTAGAGCAACTAAGCACAACTTCAGCACAAACAACAAAAAACATTGAAGGACAAATTCACTAGAAGTTTCATGTAATAAAAAGAGGCTAACTGCTAGATGAAAAATAAAAATACCCCTCTCAATTCTGCTATAACTACAGTGCCAGATAGTAGAGCTGCACAGAAAAGTTAAGTAAAAGTAAACCAGTATGATAATTTAGCACATCAAGAAGCAATCATAGTTGTTCATCATGACACAATTACCTGTAGCTACTTTCAAGAATGTAAAAATTTAGGTTTTCATCTGGCTAGCCAAAAATAAGATAACTAAAGAGAAACAAATGAACTAGTAATTTAGTACAGCTAAGTTGCCACCAAAGAGCTACAGAATAAAAACCAAAACACAGCCCATGAAGACAGTCCATCACTTACGCTGTGAAATCTGCTGCTGCTGTAGCTGCTTTCGTGGCATCCGTGTTCAGGGTGGCACCCCACACAGCACCTTTATGACCCAGAAACGTGCCAATCCAGTCTCCTGTGTCCCCCTGGCGCAGCATAGGCTTGCCATCTTCACAGAAACAAAACCAGTATTCAGGTAACACGGTAAAAGAAGGAAGCAGTTTTTCAAAACTAAACTATTCCCTTGCACCAGCACATGGAAATGCCCATACTTTACAAAGCCACTCTCTGCAGAGGGGTTCAGCTGTAGAGTTTAGATGTGCAGCTGTACTTGCTGCCTGCATCTAAACTGTGCCACTACTCAAACGCTACTGCATGGGGGTAAGAACTTCCTGGTAAAACTCTGTAACTTTGTCTTAAGATAGAAGGAAAGTAGAAAGGAATGTTTAATTCAAGTTTTATTGTTACTAAAGTTTTCTTCAGGCAGGGCAGATTTGGTTTGCTCTTTTATTTTTACATTGGAACAATATTATCAAGTCATCAGTATGTAGAAACAAGTCTCATGGTTGCAATGAGATACGATTAAAACATACAGCGATACATGAATGAAGTACTAATAGAAAGGCCTTTCCTATCATCAGTTTTTTCTGGAAGGCTATCAAAGAGTTGTTCACACAAGACGTAAAGCTGAACTGGAAGCACTTCAAGCATAAAAGGAATGCCCTTTAAAACTTATGCATGCCAAGGATTAAAATATACATGCACGAAGATGAAATGCTATTCCCACAGTGAGCAAAGAGCTCTCATCATGCCGTGTCCAGCAGCTGCCCAGCTCAAACCGGAGCTCGCTTTAAATCCGCAGCCCGTGTGCACGGGGGGATAGAAGGAGAAGTTTTACAACCGAACCGTTCTGGAGCCCTCCCACCCCGCAACAGCCGGGATCCAGCCGGGATCCAGCCGGGATCCAGCCGGGCATCCACAGCCCGGCTAACCCCGGCAATGAAGCGCCAGCACAGAACACCGGCTGTCCGCTCCCTTCGTCATTCCACAGCTCGCTGAGTGGCCGGGACACCCCTCCCGCCCCACCGCCACCCCTGGGGACGCCGTGCGCGACCTACGAGCGGCGGAGCTCCCCCACGCCCACCCCCGGGGCGGGGGATCCCGGACAAAGCGGCCCGTGTCCCGCTCACCCTTGCAGGCGCTGATGAGGAAATATCCGTAGGGGGTGACGCCGCTGAAGGCCAGGTCCACCACGGGCCGCGTGTGGCCGGAGCAGGTGAGCGGGGTCTGCCTCATGGCCATGGCGGCGGCGGCGGCGGGGGCCTGGGCAGGGCACGAGTGCGGCGGCCCGGCGGGAGCGGCGGCGGCGGCGGCGGCGGCGGGGGAAGTGACGGGCAGGAAGCGCTTCCCGCCGGACGCGCGTCAAGCGCGGGGGCGCGGCCGCCGCGGCACCGCCCCGGCGGGGGGACGGGGCAGCGCTGCCCCTCTCGTCGAGGGAATCGTCTCCGTCCCGGTTATCCCTCATCCCCTCCGTGAGGGAGCGGCGGAGTCGTCTCCGTCCCGGTTATCCCTCATCCCCTCCGTGAGGGAGCGGCGGCGTCGTCTCCGTCCCGGTTATCCCTCATCCCCTCCGTGAGGGAGCGGCGGAGTCGTCTCCGTCCCGGTTATCCCTCATCCCGCTCCATGAGGGAAGAGTGGGCTCGTCCTCGTCCCGGTTATCCCTCATCCCCTCCGTGAGGGAAGAGCGGGCTCGTCCTCGTCCCGGTTATCCCTCATCCCGCTCCACGAGGGAATTAGCGAGCTCCTCATTATCTCCTTCAGCCACCATCCCGGTCCCTGAGGAAGCAGCGGGTTTATCCCCGTCCCGTTCATCCCTCATCCCGCTCCCTGAGGTAACAGCGAGCTCCTCGCCGGCCTTTGCATCCCTCATCCCGGTCCCTGAGGAAGCAGCGGGTTTATCCCCGTCCCGGTCATCCCTCATCCCGCTCCATGAGGTAACAGCGAGCTCCTCGCCGGCCTTTGCATCCCTCATCCCGCTCCATGAGGGAATTAGCTAGCTCCTCGCTATCCCGTTCAGCCACCATCCCGCTCCTTCAGGGAGCAGCGAGCTCCTCGCCGTCTCGTTAATCCCTTCATCCCGCTCCTTCAGGGAATAGCGGCCACGTCCCCGTCCCGTTCATCCACCATCCCACTTCCCGAGGGAATAGCGACTTCATCACCGTCCCGTTCGTCCTGTCAGGAAAATTAATCCACACACACCACAGGTGTGTCCAAAGAGGAGGCAGAGGAGTCCTGTAACTTTATTCGAATAAAGGGAGAGGCCATGGGCATTTCCCATGAGGTCTCTCAAATTGTTAGAGGACGCAGCCTCCTTTTTATCCTAATTTCCAGGCTGTGTTTCCCTCTCTCTTCCCCCTTTGTCTGAAGTACTTGAGAGGTACAGACTTCCCAAATCTCTTAATACAGACCCCTTTCTAATGTGTAGGCCCCCCTTTTCTTTTTTCCTTGTGTTCTTTTTCTCTAAATCCAGAGGTTTAGCGCAGGCTTGAGTGAGTAGCAGTCTCTGTCAATTAGTGAAATTTATGTTTGCCCTTGCACTGCTTCTTTCACCTCTCAGTATCTGACCTTGTCTACCATCAGGCCCACAGTTTGTTTGTAAAGACATCTCCTTGTTCCTTTCACAGAATTCACAGAATGACCAGGTTGGAAGAGATCTTAAGATCATCAAATCCAACCCAGCCCCTATACCTCAACTAAACCATGGCACCAAGTGCCACATCCAATCTGTTTTTAAACACATCCAGGAATGGTGACTCCACCACCTCCCCGGGCAGGCCATTTCCAGAACTTTATCACTCTTTATGTGAAAAACTTTTTCCAAATATCCAGCCTATATTTACCTTGGTGCAGCTAAAGACTGTGTCCTGTGGTTCGGTCAGTGCTGCCAGGTGAAAGAGACCAACCCCACCTGACTACAACCACCTTTCAGGGAGTTGTAGAGAGCGATAAGGTCACGCTGAGTTTCCTTTTCTCGAGGCTGAACATCCCCAGCTCCCTCAGTCATTCCTCACAGGGTTTGTGTTCACAGCCTCTCTGGCCTTGTTGCCTCCTCTGGATGCACTCAAGCATCTCAACATCCTTCCCAAAGTGAGGGGCCAGAACTGGATCACCAGAAAGGCGATGGAAAAGCCCTGAAGGATGTGAGGATTTCAGGGGAAAATAGCAGCACCCGCCTGGTTGGACATATTTATGTTGAAGACAAGCTGATGGTGCTGTCTGGACTTGTCCTCAGAAGCTTCTAAGGATGGCACTTGTAAATGTGTCACCACCCTTACTCAAAGATGAGTGGAGTGGTGTTTCTCTTAACCTAGAATGAGAACGATTAGCAGTTAATCATCTCCTTTTTCTCTTAAGCCTTACAACTAGGAAAAGTATTTAAACCATTAACTGAAAATTGAAGCTGGAGCTAACTGCAGACTTCCACAGCTTTTTATTTAAAAGATAGGCACAGTGTTTCACATTCTTCTGGTATTTTATTTCTCATCCCAGGGTTCTCAGAAGTAGCTCCTAAAGATTTTGTAACTTCATGACTCATTTTCAGGCATACTGACTCTGTATCACAGATCAACAGTTTTTCCATTCAGAGCCACAGGTTGCCACGTGGACCTTTCCAGTGTCTTTAAGATTTTCTGGATTTTTTCCATGCAAAGTTTTATTGCTTCTGCATTTACATTTTACAAAATCTTATCTAACCGTAGGGCTATGTCTCCCTGCTAGAAATGCTGTTTGGGTTTACATTTTTAAAAACCCTCCTGGTAACTGATGTTGTCAACTTTTTCAGTGGAAAAAAATGATCCTAAGGGATAGTATAAAGAAAAACTTTGTATTAAGTTTAAATTACCGGCTTAGAAATCAGAGTTGAGAAACAGAAAGAATGGGAAGACACAAAATCCATAATAGGCAGAAAAAGCCAAAAATATTTCAAATTAGCTAGTAAGTAGCTGAAAATCAGAAAAGGAGAAAAATTATGGATGTGGGAAAACCTATAAAATCTAGGCATCCCACTAGGCCAAGCAGAGCTACAGGGTATTGGAAAATATGACTAAGAACATATGGAATTAATTCTGTAAAGAAACCTGCCTACATTTTTTCTTAAAGTCTCCAAAGCTTGTGCTAGGCCTAACTCAGGATTCAATCAGACTGTTTTTTTAGCAGCGGTCTCACACCTTCTCCCTGGTAGCACCTCCATTGAAATAGTTTATTCCCCACAGTCTGAAAATGTTTTTTTTTTTTAAATACACTAATTCTGTGTCCTCAGAGGGCACAACCCTCTGTAGGTACTTTGCTTAAAACAGAATTTTTTAGAGGGGGTAGGAACTGTGAAATAGGCTTCAGTTTTCCAAGAAAGTCTAGAAAGTCTTTCTTGAAAAAGAAAAAGACTTTATTGGTACAAGAAAAAGAAGGGAAGATCAAAAAAAGTTATTACTTACAAATAGAAGTTTAGCAAGCTTAAAATAAAGAAAAAAAAGAAAGACGTACTGCTGAGTTTTATTGTTATAAAAATGGCAACTATGTATCACGTTCCAGTGATTGAATTAGCTCAGAAATGTTGCTGACAATAAATAAAGCTATCCTAGTGAAACGTTATGATTCTGGTGCTATGATTACAATGAATAATGCAGAGAGTCAATTAAATAGGTGTGTTAATTATACATATTTACATTTCCAAAGACTCCTTTCTTCTCTTGCATATTTCAGGGTTGGAAATGCAGTGTCTCGCCACTGAGTGGAGCTCCTTACATATTTATTAGTACAGGCGCTCTAACAGAGTTCCTACTGAGAGGTGACCTAGTGATGGTTATTTCAGCTTGTTCCTGGCAGCTGTGTGGACACAGCACTCAAGAAGTTATTAAGTGCTTAATCTCTAAAATTAATTAGCTATATAGGTAAATGGAAATCTCCAAGATACAGTAGCAGGGTAGACCTCAAATATGTGTTATTTTAACAAATGGTGAAATATTCAGTGTAGTCTGTGGGCACACTGGTGTTCTCTACCTGTTTTCGGTTTTTTGGGTTTTGGAGGGTTTTTTTTTTTAAGAAATGCCCTGCTCTAATCTGTACAGCTAATTTAGAGGGGAAAAAAAGAAAGAAAGAAAAAGAAGAGGACTTGCTGTTTACTGAAGGATGATGTGTTACAGATGCTGCATGCAGATATGTGAGAGCAATTGCAGAGCGTGTTGCTGGGTTTCCATCGGGGGATAATTAAAAATGAGTGCCAGCCTTGAGCAGTCAATTATCACTGAGTAACAAGATGAAAGATAAAAGGCAGATGTAATCATATTTCACAAATAATACATCAGTGTGCCTCTAGTCAAGGAGTCCTTTCTACATCAGCTTTTCACAGCAAGTGATATTTTTTCTAGTTTCCTGCAGCTTCTTTTAGCATTCATCTAAGGAATGTGAGTGCAGGACCACAGACACTCTTCTGTGGGTGGGTGTCTGTGGCAGGACAGTCTACTGCAGCATATCCTGAGAACATTTGGGTAGGAACTGGGGATCCATTTCCTTTTCTTGGTAGTGCATGTTTGGTAGAACAGTTTATGTATGTGATGAAGGCCAAGGAGATTGCGAAATGGGATGTACAGAACAGGGAAGAGTGTGAAGAGGAGTTTGAGGCAGCAGCAAGGAGGAGAAGTGGTTTAGCAGCAGAAATGGAAGCTGGACAGGAGGCGAAGCGGGAGATTTATTATTGTGTACCTCACAGTTGCATTTGTACCTTTTTCCTGTCTCTTCTGGTGAGGTCACATATAAGATCACTTCTTCAACCACCATGTTAGTGCCAGGATCTCAGAACAATTTACTCTTATGAGTAGAACATTGTTCCTAACATTGTCAGGATCCTTTCCATCTGTCTGGAGGGCAGGGATCCGGCCCATTCAGATCATGCACCAACCACAGAGTGATAAAATCAATAAGGTATATTTCAAATTGTTTTATCTCTGCCATTATGGCTTCTCTGTTTCTCAGTCTTCAGGTCCCTTTCTGTCTTTTGAGAGGTAACAGTTGGTAATTTTGGCCAGATAGAGAGGAGAGATGAAAAGGAAATGATTCCCCAGTTTCTATCCAAATGTCTTCAGAACATAGTGTTGCTAAAGGAAATAAAAGAATGTAAAGTCAAAACATTCATAATATTATTTTGCTGCTTCTTTTCCAGCCTCGGATTGTTCCCACTTGGTATCTCCAGCTAGCTAAATAAACATTTACCTCTGCAAAAAGAATTTCAATTCATAATAAAACCAAATCCAATTGTAAAGCTCTGCTCAAGGAGAATTAAAATTGCCTGTCAGTTTGCTTGCTTTCCAGGAAACAGCTTAGCAAAATTCTTATTCTCTAAGGATCATCACAACTGTAATACCTCTCTGTGAGCTTACTGTACTTTAAGAAACAGCAAGACAAATTTACAGGAATGAGCTTTAGCTGAGCTGGTTCATAATTGTAGTCTGCTTTGATGTTTTCACTTGTAAGATGTTTTTCACAATGCAAGATGTTTATACTTGCTGTTCTAAAAGACTAATTCAAACATCAGCCTCTTAAAATCAGCCACAGCAGACAGTCCTACTATCCCAGGAACACTTGAACTGATTTGACATAGAAAGGACATTGGGATTTTCCCTTGTTTTCAGGGGTAAAAGCTTTGCTGAAATGACAAAAA
Organism: Taeniopygia guttata; assembly: GCF_048771995.1. NCBI lineage: Eukaryota > Metazoa > Chordata > Aves > Passeriformes > Estrildidae > Taeniopygia > Taeniopygia guttata. The sequence goes on from NC_133025.1 coordinate 67,573,167, forward strand.
ATAATCCAGGTAACATCAGTCAGGCTTATTGATAGACCTTTTCTAATCACTTTTTGAACAATCATGCAGATTTTCTTCAGATTCTGCTTTTTAGCAGTCACTTGCAAGTGCAGTTTTGAACCAATAATAGTAGTAGTATAAAATACTCTAATTTCTAATAAATAACACTTAGTTTGTAACTTGACAGTGAGCATCTCTTCACCAGGCAATGTGATGTTTGCTGGTTTATGAAAGCAAGTCTGGCACTGTAGAGACCAGGAACACAATAATGTTTTTCTGCTACAACTTGCACAATAATTTAGTTTTGAAAAAATAATTTTTTTTTTTTTTTTTAATGAGGGAAATTACTATGTACTAGACTGTGCATCCCTTTTAGGCACACCAGAAAAATAGAGGATAGCAAGAAAAAGGTAAGAAAAACTACTCATATGTGACATATATTTGTGTTATTTGGAAAAAATACTAGATTGTATAAAATTTCTTTGCATAAACAGCAATTCATATTATTGTCTCCATCCTCAGGCCATAAAGATCTCAACTTTTAAAGAAATACTGTTGCTCTTCTGAGACTTGAGAATATGTTCCATTTCAAAACAACTTTAAGCTACATTTGTCTCTGGACTGAATCCACCAATGTCATCACTATTAGATCATGGATTAATTTGGCTCATGTATTATGCTTGGAGTAACTACAGTTGTGGGGTTTTGGACTTTTGCCATGATCAAACTTTGAAAGAAATTAATAGCACCAATGGTAGAAGATGGTGGCCATGCTTTTACACAGAGGAGACAGAAGACAAAGATTTGCAAAGGGGTTTTTTTTTATTATTACTGAAATTTTGGGAACAAAGATTATTGTCCCAAGATGCATAACAATTACAACTGGAAGGAACTGAAAATATTTAATGGTGGAGTGAGTTGAAAAGATAGGAGTACCCTCATTACTCTTGTTCAAGATGCTTATACAGATATTTGGAAAATTCGTTAGTATAATGAAGTTATTTGCCAGTTGGGTTTCTGTGACACTTTCCCATTTAGTGCTGCGCATCCATGTCTCTATGGTATGTAACATACAGACTAGGTTTCCCAAAAGTGTATTTCATGTTTCTTTTCTTTTGTTTCTTGATGATGACAGCTTGGCAAGGTGGAAGGAGGCTTTAGTTCATCTCACAGCCTTGTCCAATCCGGTCTTTAATAGTAATGGGTCACCTGCCATTTTGGATGCTAAAAACTAGAACCTTATTTGCATGTGGATGTCGGTGTGACCCAGGTTTTATATAGCATTTAATACAGATATATAAATACCTTCATATGACAGAGCAGTTTAGGTTTTGGTTAGAAGTGGCTGGCTCTCAGACCAGGTAAAAATAGAAAAAGAAATAATCTGTAGACACCCCTGCTGCTTGATTCCAGGTGAAAATACTCTTTGCTTTTAGTTAGAGGTTCATCTGCTGGCTGAGCATGAAGCAAGGAGAAATCAACAAGTTCCCAAAGCAGCCCCAGACCCATCAAGAGCCTTTGAAGTTTAACAACAAAGCCTATTCCAAGGGCATAAGTATTGGGCCACTGTAAGGAAAAGTCATTAAGCAGTTAATCTTAGGCCTTATCTCAAAGTGCTGCATTTCTATGGAAACTGAGTACTTGGCTCTGAGCATATGATAGGAGCATATCCCAGGAATTATTGTAAGAGTATTGGAGCAGAGATAGCCAGTTCTGATAGTAACATTCTCTAGTCCTGCTTGTCATCTTGTCATCTCTCTCCCCACCCCGGTTTTATAACTAATCTTTTACCTCGATTTTTGTCCTCGTGATTTACATCTTTGTGGGGACAGTAAATCCAAAGGAAGCATGAATTCCGCCGTTTCAGAGACGTTCCCTGAGATAGCTGGGGCACGCTTGATTTACTAAAGTAAGGAGGACCTCTTGTGGGTATTTTATCAAGCACAGGTTTTTGGGAAGGAATTTTTCTGACCAAGAAAAAAAATCATTTTACAGAGCAAGTAACACTCAACAACTCCTGCAAATCCCTTGAACACTGTGACCACTTAAGGGTTGACAGCTGCAAACAAATTACAGGCAAAGCTCTGTATGACAGTAGCATATCTGGGATTTTCAACTTTATATTTTTTTATATAAATAATATGCTTTAAAATAATTAATGTGAATATAGTCCTATAATCAAAAATATGCTTCTAGTATCTCACTTATTCGAGGCTCTGAACAACGAATCATATGTGAAGTGGGAAATGGGAGCAAGAGTTTGGAAAGTAATGGCTGGTAACCTACTGAAAAGATATGAGTAATTTAACTGCAGGTTACATTGTGTAACAGTCAAAAAAAAAAAAAAAAAAAAAAAAAAAAAAAGAAAATCTATTAAAAATTTGCCCAGCACGTGGAAACGGGCTATTACTACAGCTGGCAAGAGCTACAGAGGTTTCCATCTGTAGATCATTCGACAAATATGTGCCAACTTGAAAGACCAAAACCTGCTATCAGTTATTTTGTCAAAGCCCTCCTATTGACAGCATCACAGGAGAGGCCAAACACAATTGACTCTCACACTCTGCACAATCTTCCTTCTTCTTGTGAGAGTTAAAATACGTTGGCAGAAAGTTTTGAAGTTATGTATTAGTACATTTATTTCGTTCTACTGAAAAAAAAAATAGATTTATCCTACACATTCCGTTAAACAGCTGTCAGATCAACATCTATCTGTCAGATCCCCAGCACTGCTGACTGAAGTGAGTCTGAAGTGAAACACAGTTACTGGATGTTTGTTCAGAGCTATAATGAGATTGAGTCGATAAAAACAAGCAATGCTTTCATAGGCTCTTAATCTGACTGCAAGTACCGTGGAAAACAGTGATAGGAAGCACAAAGGTTTCAAGATGAAACCTCTATTAATTCTTTTGCTGAGAATATTCATGCTTCTACAAAAAAAAACCCAGTGCTGTGCTTTTATCTTAACGGATATTACTGAAAGTAGCTCGATTCCACATGCAGATACCACATGATTGGCTTTAAGCTTGTAGTTGCAAAATGTTTTACAAGTCAATCCCTACTTGTATAATGCATTAAGCAAAAAGCCAAACTTTCAACTCTTCAAGTCTATATTTGGGTTGTTTTCACAAAACAAGTTAAATGAGCCTAAGATTACTTCTAAAATATTTTCCAGAAAACTAAAGTTAGCTTTTAAACCCCATTTCCACTAGAAAATGAAGGTTAAATATTTTTGCTTTGAGATCTGGGTTCATTGAACTCTCTCAAGTCCTAACACAGGCACAAGCCAAAAAACCCATGAACCAACAGTTCATACAAACTCCTGAGAGCCAAATCAGCTGACTCTGGCAGAGCACAAATGTTTTTAAACTCATTTCAGCTTCTTTTATGAAGATAATCCAAGCAGTACCAACTTGCTTTTTCCACCAGCATCTTCTTTGCTTCTCCCAGAACAAAATGATAACATTGGAGTCAAAGATTTGCAGTGTCATGGAGTCATGGCCTAGATTTTTTGTACTGCAGCAACAAATCTGCAAGACAGCAGATACTTGTTTTATAATATAGAAAGCAAAATAACAGAAACCATGATCTTTTTTTAACTAGCCACAGTATTTTAGAGAAAGCTGGAATGCCCTGTCTCTCATGTAAATGTACAGTACTCCATTTAACATACTTCTTTTATTTATTCTATCTTGGTAATCAACTGCTGCCTTTGAGAGGATGATAAAATTAGTTTTTATTCCCCCACACAAACACACACATACAATGTAATGTATCGTGACCGATTTACTCTTTTTAGAGAAACTAAAAAAAGGAGAAATGCACAAGAGCACCCTTGTTTGAATAAATACTGGGCTGTCTGTATGGAATAACAATTATATGCTGAAGCTAGAGCAGATGTATGGGTGTGAATCACATAAGGGTAGGTTGGGGAATTATAATCAGCTAAACAGACCTAAGAATCAATCAGGAGTGGAAATTTTTCTCTGGTTAAACAGCAGATTTTTCTGACTATTATGGGGCAGAATGGGGGAAGTGATTTTTCAGCCCATGTTTTGCATGTATAGTGTGAAATTTCCTGAAGTGTAGGACATACATTTGTGGCACAAAAATGCAAAATAAAATGAGATCTGGCACTGCCATTGGCAGCCACTGTTACAACTGATGAAGAAAATTTGTGGATCCCTTTTTTAATACTCTGCAAGAAGAACAACTCTGGAGTGAGGATGACATGTGAATGCTATTTTTTCCTGGGTTTTGCCATACCCTCTGGCCTAGCTCAGATTTGGACTTTTTTGTATCACTGCCAGCTATCCAAGTGTTAGTACAGTCAGTAGAAGGAGGCAATAAAAGTCACTTTCTTTAAAAGATGAGGTCAGCTTCTGTGGCACAAATGATGCAAATAATGGTGTGTCTTCATGGGAATTTCTGATGTTCCTTTGATATTTTCATATAGAGGGTCATCTCAAATGTCCTTTGCCTACTTTTCTTCGTAATTTCTGCATTATCATACAAAAAAAAAAAAAAAATCATTCCAGTCATTCAGTGGCTTTCCCAGCACTGTGTTTGTGAGCTGCCTACCTCTTACTTATTAAACAGCTTTTCCTGAACCACCAACCCAAGAGCAGAGACCAGAAACGTCAGGATCTAAATTTTATCTTCCCTCAGGTCTTTTCTTCTCTTCTTGTTGGTTTTGCATTTCACAGGTGCTGGTTGGAAATGCCCAAAGGCATCTGTAAGCTCAGAGTTCTGAAGCAGCCTCCAACAACCTGCCAGCAGCATCTTCCATCAGCTCCAAGGAGAAGCAAATGGACTGAGAAGAACGGGCCATTAGCAGTGGTTGCACAGCAGTGACCTCTTTGATTGGGTGGCATTTACTCAGTGAGCCAGCGAGCCTTTTTTTTTTTTTTTTTTTGTCCACCTCCCTCATTTTATCTGGGAGTTTTGTGGGCAATCTTGGATAAGAGTTAAGACAGAAAGGCAAAGAAACAGGACTAAAGTCATTGCTGGGGTACAGCGGGGAAATGTGGGGTCTTGCAGTCCTGCTCTTGCTGCTCTGATACCTCCTCTGAGTGGAGATTTGACAGTAATGTTTCTAATTTCATTACAAATGCATTACTCTACCAAAAGATTTTATTGTATTATACTCCATCCAGGGTTGAAGAAAGTTTCTATGCTATTATCCCTTCTACAGAAATTCCACGTACATTAGGTGCTTCCCAATAGACATGTAGCTGCTCCTGGCAGTTAAGATATTTCTAATTAAAATTAGATTTGAATTAATTAAAATAATTCCAAATAATTTGGAAAACTTAAAAAATAAATATGAGTCTTGGATATGATTACTGAGCAGGGACTTAAAAAATCAAGACTATTTCTAGTGGTAATTGGAATTACCACTTGTTTCCAGTTAATCTACTGGGCATTTGTAAAGTTATAGAGAAAGTAGATTGGACACTTACTTCTATTTCCACAAGCTTTCTGATGTAGATTTAAACACTCAGATTTAGTCTCATAAATTTACTCATAAACACATAAATTATTTACTCATACACATAAATCACATAAGTTTACTCACATAAAACTCAGTGAATTGAAGAAAAGATGGTGCAATGAAAGCAGAAATGAAACCTACTGCAATCCAACCCTAGCAGTCATGTGTGGGTTGACTGCTGTATCCTGTCTTACAGACAATATCGCCACTCCCAGGGACAGACACATACAACAAACCTGTCACATTTGGGCTCCACAACATGACAATCTGCAAAACTAACCTGGAGTGGCTTCTGACTGCCAAAGAAGAATATATTTAATTATGGAAATCACAAGCTTCCTTCGGAGAAATAAGTCCACCATGAATTTCATGGAAGCAACAGGAGCATAAAGATAACAGTGTATATTGGAAGCCTACCCATTTATCACACTATTTCATCCCTCTGTTTTTAGACAAAAATCGTTCTCAGGAAGTAGTAAGGCTTGCAAATGTTTTTATTGCTGGATTAACTGGATTTTATTAAGATAACAGAGAGCAACAATGCACAAAAAGGGCAAGACTTTCCTGTGGCACAGGATAGAAACTCTGTGTGAATATTCAAAGTTTTGATGGCATTTTGATGGAATTTCTAACCATTGATGCAGAAAACCCATTTACAACACAAAGTGGAACAGGCTAATGAACAATTTGGCCACTCAGTGCTACATGGGAGTCAGTCACTTCCTCTGTCATGGTTTAAACCCAGGCAGGCACCAAGCACCACGCAGCCTCTCACTCGTCCTTGGCTCTGTGCTAGCTCTGCTCAGCAATAACAAAAACATCTCTCTGTTATCAACACTGTTTCCAGCCCAAATCCAAAACACAGCCCCTCACCAGCCACTGGGAAGAAAATTAACTCTACCCCAGCCAAAACCAGCACGCCCTATCTAAAGCATTGTGAGATCAGTAAGGAGCAAGAATTCCTTTCCTGCCAAGTTGCCCTGGACAGAAATCCTGCTTCAGTAGTTACATGATACCACTTGGGGAAAATGGAGTGATACCAACTATACATCAAGTATAATTGTTTGGATATGTAATTTTCCACAGAAGGACTCGGCATCAAAAATTCCACAGTATTTAATGCTTGAATGAAGAACCAGTTATTCAGATTAATGGTGTGCCATGCCAAAATAACAGTAGCTGCCTCCCAGAGCTATCAGTGCAGTTAGAATATATTTTCTTCCTTCCATCCAGATGTTGATGTGATCAGAAATATCAGCCAATTTATTAAGTTCAGAAGCAGCATGGCCAAATCTCATCCTTAATCTTGATCCCATTTCCTGGTATCCTGCCAGAAGAGATCCTGGCTACAGCAGCCCATCAGTTACCATGGTTGTCCAAAGGTAAAGACAACACCAGGGCTTACTGCTGAAGAATGCAATGTCTTATTTTCAGGGGGATTTAGTGCTGCAGATATTTTGTGTCTGATCTTTTTAGCTTCAGGTCTACTCTGTCTGCCAATTTGAGGGTCAGATCCTAATCTTCAAAGCCATCAGCAAGTTTTAATCTCTTTACTATTGGCAGAGCATCGCTATCTGCACTATAGCTAAAGAGCTGCATGCTCTCAAAAGCAGCTCAGAGTGTCCAGGACAAAATACACGAAGGCTGAAGACAGATGGGTTTGGCAGAGGGACTTCACTACTGGGTAATCTCCTCAGCTCAAGACTCAGCAGTCCTGAACCATAAAACCTTGTCTCCTTTCCAGAGTTACCTGTTTTCCTTGTGGAATGTTCCACTCATATTTCTGCTACACCTTTTTTTTTTTTTTTTTTTTTTTTTTTTTTTAAATATCAGAAACTTAGAACTGTGAGCAAAGATTACTCAGGTTTATTTACAATCTAGAATGAGCAAACCTGCTGTCATTGAAAAGTACTTGCACAATAATTAAAAAATAAATTATGTTGCTTATTTTGAGATACTTTTAACTGACATGATGGAAATAAATGCAGTTAGTTCCCAGATTTAAGTGATTTTTTATACACCTGCAGACCTTTCTCATGAAAAGCGTCTTTTCCAGTAGAACTGAGTTGATTTGAATTATAAAGTAAATTTTTCATTACAGACAAAGATTTATGTTACATATTCAGCTCCCTTAAGAAATGGTTTGCCCATATTCTGATGGAGATAATCCCCTGCAGCTGGTGATTCATGCTGAGATTGCTCAAGCAAGTGTTTGATGCAAGATTTACATTTGCAGTAGAGTGCCTACATTGTGTGAAGGGACTCTTGCAGAAAAATTGATTTATTTTTCCTTTATAAGCAATCAGGAGTGTTCCAAGTGGTGAGGCAATGCTGGGAGTCAGGTACCAGCATGAAAATCTTCTGATCCATACAGCAGCCTCCTGTTTGCTTCATTTTTTTAATGAGGAGGAGGAAATAAAAGGGAAATGTTGAGCAAAAACAACCAAATACTGACCCCATACCTATTATTGCATTTATTTTGCAGTTATTTTTCTGTCTTGGAGTAGGACAACAGGAGAACTTTGCCTGTTTATATTTCTATGATTGTTTAGGAGGGAAAGCAGAGACTCTTCTTGCCCCAGTGGTGCTTGCTTTCATAGCCATCTTCCTGTTTGGCCAGAAACACTGAAATAATTAAATCAGCACCACTAATTGCTGCAGCTTCATTTTCAAACTTTCAGTATTTAATGGTTTTATTTGATACTTCAGAAAAAAAAAAAATTATTAATCCAAGAGCACCTTATGGGCTCAGAGTTACAGTGAAACTAAAAATGTCTTCATTTATTATTTCCTAGCTAGATTGCATAATTTGTGATATTTACAAAATATAACAATTATAACTATATTATATGTAGTTATTTATTATATATTTAATTCTTAATTATATAGTGCATATAAATATTACAATTTTGCGAAAGACTCTGTTCTAGATATCAATTTTTCTTCTGAGAGAACTTTTTTATAATTTAAATATTAAATGGTCTGCCCTCAAAGACACTTTGCAGATTCCAGTTTTGTGATTCACTGGTGAAGAGAGTTATTTTCAACCTTTCCCATGATCTCAGTGTCATGGGATTTTTCTTCTCTGGGAGCCATGATGACACAAATAACATTAGCAATAATAAATGGTTTATCCATATTGAATTTGTGATAAGAAATCAACTCATAACTCCTGATAATTTCTTGGTGGGCAGGAGGTTTTGTTTCCAGCTGCCAGTACAAACCCAGCTGCTAACAGCTGGGGAAGGCTGCTTAGACTCAACCAGATGTCAGCAGAACTGCCATTTATTTACACCTTTTTCTTGTGCTTCCTGTGTAATTTGTCAAATTACATACTCTCTCTGTTTCAGATAGTATCTGTAAAATGGGATCCTTTAGATTTCCTTCTATTTGACTATAAGCAGGTTGTTACAGTTTGTGTCATCTCTGCCCTTGTAGCTCAGCACTTCACAAAGGAAAATAATAGGAGTGAAAATGAATATTGAGTGTTTATCACAAGGGGAGCCTGATTTTGAAGCCTGTAAATGTATTCATGTATCTGCATATAATGAATAAAGTTATTAATAAAGTTATAAAACTTTCAAATTATGAGGAGGCTTATCCAGTGTGCAAATTCCTGATACTGCAGGTGGGGTTACCACATCTAGCTGGTGATTTCTCAGCTACTTAATGCACATAGAAAGAGAAATCCCTATCCCTCCAACACATTTCCCCCACTTCAGGAAGACTCTGTTCATTCTGTTTCTGTTTTGTGGTTAAATTAAGGACATAAATTTCTTGGAACCTTCCATACTAAACTGATACAGAAGAATAAATAACATTTCAAAAGAACAGCAAAGGCAGTACCAGTGTGCCTGAACATTGGGTAATTGTCCATCCTCCTGTATTTTCTCCCCACTCTGGCTCAGTGTGTTTGGTCCAGCTGCTGGAAGAAGATGTTCTGGTGAAGCTGCTGCCTTTGCCACGGCATCAGAGAGAGCTGCAAGGTCACTCTGAACCTCCAGCTTCTTGGTCTGCAACTAAAAACACCATTCTTGTGTTCAGGCTTCTGGGGTAGCGTTATCTCCCTGGAGTTTGGTATCAAATGGCCCTGCCTGTTCCAGCTAGGTCACATACTGTGCTTGGGAGCCACCAGCTTGTGCTAGGTCAGGTTAAGTTCTCACTGTGCCTCATTAATGGCTTGCTTGTGTTGAAAGATTAATGAGGAAAAAGTGGCAGAATATATTGATATTTATGGTGTGTTTTGGCAAAGGAGGTTATAAAATCAATAGAGGAATTTCATCCCAAAATCTGTCACAGCACATACCTGAATACAGACACCACACCAGACAGGAATTTTGCATATGGTATATTCATTTATTTTTACAGCAGGAATAACTGTCTTAGGGAAGTGTGTTATCTGTCTCTCTATTTTTTACAATGAATATAGTTTTGAGTATAATCAAATTATATTTGTAAGATACTGCAAGGTATATTGTATGAGGACAACATAGAATTGTTTTATATTTTCAAAACTACATTTGTTGTACATACATTTGATTTTTTGTTTAGACAAAGGAACAGACCCATACCTTACCCATCTACGCTGTTTTGGTTGTTTTGAAATATTTTTTATTGTTTCAATATGTGGCCAAATGAAGTTTAATATTCTTTATGAGATCCAGGAAATTTTTCGACTGAATGATTTAAACAGTATGGTCTAAAGCATCTATAGGTTGAATTAGTAATTTCATTTTGGAGACTGTTCTGGTTCACACTCAGTACGGTCCAAGATGATAAATCCTGTTGCAAAAATGTGTCATGTTTCTAATGTGGGTAAGAATATATGTTTGTAGATTGATTTCAGAGGAGGGCTGTTTCAAATCCTTGCAAATGAGGAGAAAGAGGACAGCTTTCTTGTAACATTGCTTTGCTTTTGTTTTCAACCTCACAGCAATTGGACGCAGAACTGATATCGTCTCTCAGGCCTCTGTTGCTTTTCTGCCAAGGTCAGCTCTGCAAGCAAACTTCATATTTTACACGTGGCGGTTCCATGCTTCAGCTATTCCTCTGGTGTATTAAAAACAAGTAGGCTCCTCTCCAACATCAAATGTTCATGTCTTTGCTTTGTTTCTCTGTCTCCTTTTTAACCCTCACATCTGTTGAAGACCTAGAAAGGGGACCCACCCTCTTACCCCATCCTCAACTGCCCATTCTCCACCTCTGCTGCCCTCAGCAGGAGCTGAAGGTCTGCCTGGGACACATTAGGCTAGGAAGTTGATAAGCAGGAAAATTATTATTGTCACTTTTAATGAAGGGATGGGATCACAGTTAGTCTAAAAGTGATTTATTGCTCAGATAAACATCAGTCTCAGAGGCTGTGAGGTTTAAGAGAGCAAGCAGTCGGCCATAGCACAAAATGGCCACAAGTTCTTGGTTACAAGGCAATATAGAACTTTCTAATCCAATTAACAGTTGCCACAAAGTTTATTTTCTTTTCCTAACCTATCACCTTTACTTACTTCTGCTGCAATGTGGATACTTTTATCCAATGAGCTGCTATCTCACATACACACATATGCTTCTAAACTCTTAGCTACTCTATACAATCACACCCTACATTATAAACCCTTCACCGTCTTATCAATGCAGCTTCTCACTTATTTAAGGCATATTCGTACTTATAACTATAGAAATATAAGTTTATAATTTTTCTGCTTAATGTCTGTGTACTTTATTTTTACGTCAATCCAAGCTTCTTCTAAGGCTGCAAATCAAACCTTCCTGTGTCTGTGGAAGTTTCTATCTTTCCATTTTCAACAGAGGAACTCTTTACAGATCCCAAAGTGACCATGAGTAAGGTCAGGGATGCATAAGGATTTGTTCCTCTGAACAGCTGGGGTTCCAAAATTGCTCAGAAGAGGGAGGTAACAGTTGTAGGAGAGTGGTAGGATTCTGAGTGGCTTGTCTTAGAGCATCCTTTTGTAGCTACAGTAGTTTATTTTTTACCCCTGTCTCGGGTGTAGGATCCAAATATTAAGTATGTGCTAGTGGGTGTTCAGAATTACCTGGAAATTGCATTGTACCATTCAATTGCAAAACAAATATTCTAAACTCTCTAGTTAAGCTTTCATGCTTTGGCTGTTGCACCCTGAGTGCTGTGGGGGTTAAAATTTGGGGTTTTGTCTTGAGTGAGCTTGCGCTTAAGTGTTCACAGCTTTGGGAGGCTGATATATATACCTACACCCACTGATAGCTAATACACATGATCCTTTTATGCTTATAAAATTCCATTAAAGAACCAACTGAAAAAAACACTGTGAGTAAAATTTGCCATAGTTTTTAAAATGAAAAAATAAATCTTGATTTGTAAGTGCACATGTTTTTTGCTTCTGTTTTCTCAGAACACCCTGCTGCACAGGGAAGTGTGTGAGCAGTCAGGAAAACTTTCTGACACTGACAGGACTCTGCTGCAGAGGTGATTCCTCAACTTCACTGCTCTGTTCTTATAGTGCCCTAAAAGTACAGATAATATTTCAGTCTGGAAGCCTGATACTTTCTGGCTTTATAACTCTGTAAGCTAAATAACTCCTGTTCTGCTTTATATCTCTAACTTAATGACAAACTTCCTTTTGTAATAGGTGCAGCTGGGACAATGCAGCCCTAGAACCCACAGAATGCAAGAGCTGAGCTAATGAAGTGTTGGCTGCTGGTAAAGAAATTAAAGTATCTGCAGTTCTTCATATGACTCCAAAAGTTGTCTCATTGGTAAAAATGTAATTCTAAATTACTCACTGTTATGACCCATAAAAACATATCTGACAGCCAACTTTTTCTATTCCCAAATATCAATACAGAGTTGCAAATAAAACAAGCCAAAACCAAACCTGAGAATGAGTCCCAACAAGGTGAAATAAAGCATACTAAAATCTATGGAACTTAATGAGAAATCAAAAGCAATTTCTCTGGCATATTCCCACAGTTTAAGATAATGCAAGCAGTAATGCTGAAATAGTCAGGTGTTATTGCTCTCCTCATGGGACCCAGGGGGAGACCTGTACTTCATTTTTATTCCTATATGGTCAAAACTGCCTATAAGTGAGAAATAATTTAAAATGTGGGTCATTAAAAATCTCATTCCTCTAGTAGAAAATAATAAATCCTCTGAAGAGAAAGGTCTACTGCAATAACTTTAAAGATTTACTATCCTTAAATATCCTAAAGATAGAAATTGATGACTAGAACCAGGATAAGGTCAATATAACATTGTAAACTCAATGAAATACATCAATAAGGATGAAAAATATAAGAAATCACTTGCTGACAAATGATGATAGGGGACTGTAAGCTTTTTATTTCCAATGTATTGTGAAATTTGCATAAAAAACTTCAATCTTGCCACCAGTTAATCAACTTCTGTCTTACTTAACTCCAACCCTTAGCCCATAAAGCCTTGTTTAATAGCAGCAATGACATCTTCCTAATATGAAAATAAAACTATGAAAAGATATTGATAAGAGGAAAGCCTTCCTGTTGAAGAACAGGTCTCCTATTAAAAGAGACTCTCACACTGTTATAGCTGTTATTCAGAAATATGGGTATTTTTTTTCACTAGAAAAAACACACTTTGAACAATATTTCTGTGCTGGACAACAAAGGAATTTTATTCATACCCAGAGAATCATTCTATACTATGCATTTAATCCTTTATATTCCCTAAGAAGACAGTGACACTCCCATAGATAGAAAAGCTGGAATGGTTGCAGTTAAATTGATGCAATAGTCAGTGAAACCCAAGTCCAAAACAGATTGATACAAATTGATACATTAATAAAAATCCTTTAATTTCCCCCAGATTTCTGTGACCTAATTTCTTACACTGCTGGGATATTTAGTAGGATTATAGGTTCTATAAAATAGAACTACTATATTATAGCTACTATAATAATAAATAATTAATAATAATAATAATACACGATATAATCAATAATCATATTATTAAGATGCATTATTATTGATGACTTGTCAAAGCTGACCTAGAACAGAGGCTAGATGGAGCTAAAGAATAAAGCAGGGATTTATTCAAAGGATCTCCTCCATGGATCCACCTTGGGCAGCACAAGAGCCCAGCCAGGGCTGCACCAAGATGGACCAAAATGGTCCCAAAATGCACGAGCGCTCCCGGGGCTCTCACTGGGATCAGTTCTGCTCCATTTGCACCTTGGAGTTCATTGTCCCATTCCAGCTTTAGCCCAGGCAGTCCCATCCTGCTTGTTTTTCTCTCTCCAGCCCACGTTGTTTGTGCTCTTGGGCCTGAGATTTGGATCATTTGTCCTTGGTCCCCAGCTGGAGAAGGAATTGTTTTGTCTCCCTGCTCTGTGCAGAAAGATCACCATCCCCTAATATGAAGCTCAGAACTGCACACTAAAGCAGCACAGAATCTGAAAAATGTAAAAGCTGAAACCTGAGGCATCATTATAGCATGTGATTAAGAAGAATGTGTCATGTATGATCTTTTTCTCATTATTTTTCTTTTACTCACTCTCAGGTTTTGTAGACATTACATATTCTTTGGTAGAACAGAAATGCTGGAACACACTCAAAGCAAGGTTATGCAGCAGCCAGACTGTGGCAATGGACACACACTGACCACACTCCTAGTTCTGTAAAATCAAATGCAAAATGCAAAACAGCAAATGAATTTAATGTACAATGTTTGAAAAATAAAACTAAACATGAAATGGCTGTAGGGATACAAGGGTGGGAACAAAGCTGGGGACTAAATGGGAGGAGGTACCTGCTGATCACTAGGAATGATTCCATTTCTCCAGCAGTATATCTGGAGCAGGGTGTCTGGTTTTGGGGCCCTGAACACCAGAGCAGTATGGCCATACAGAAGTGAAAAATAAAACTGCCACGAAGTTAGTCATCACAGGGACACAGACACAGGTAGGTAGTGGAATTCTCTTGGAGATACTGAAAACTCAACTGTAGGAGTCATTTAGCAGCCTGAGCCAACTTCATTTTGCTAGCTCTCATTTATGGTACAACCTCTTTTACTCCAATTCTTGCAGTTTTTCAGGGCTTTAAAATAAGTGTAAACAAATAAGCAAAATACTCATACAAGTAAATGCAGATATTTAAGTACACTGCTATCTGTAGCAGAGTAAACAAGAATCAGGTCCATCAAATCTCAGCTTTGGCCATGAGTGGCCATCAGCTGGAGTCAGTGCCCTGGGCAAGCTGCTATCTGGAGGAAAGAGCCCACAGTCTGAGCTGCAGGAGCTCATATCTGCCTGAAGCAGGAAAGCTCACTCCACTCATGCACAGGAGGGTGTGCCAGTGCTTGTCATGCCAGTGGCCAATGGGAGTTAACCCCATTAAAGAGAAAATTCACTCATAACAACATTTTCTTTAAAACTTCCCACTTTTTTGGTCAATACCTCCTCGGCGGAGCTACACACAGCGTTGAAATGAAAATTCTTGAAATGAAAATTCTTGTGTCCCTGTGAGGACAATCTGATCTATTGTGTGTGGTCAGTTGTGAGTAAATGGAGAATGCTGACAACACGGAGGAACAGAACGTGTCTGTCTGTCTATCCCCTAAGGAATCAGCTCTCAAACTGCCTCTGCCTGTGCTTCCTGGGAGAAACATATTAAATGAAGCACACCAGAGAATTTTTCATTTAGCACAAATCTTTTGTACTCCTTCACAACTGCTCTAGCATCTACCTCACAAATGAGGAAAATTAATGGTAAGTTGCTCTCAGCACAGAGAGCCTGACACTGGGGGAGCGTTGTCTCTGTGCTACAGTGATTTGATTGGGGCTGCTGTCACATGTTATATATGTTATGTTCAACTCAGCACTGAAAAACAGCCTGTGTCATTTGCCCTGCTCTCACAGACAGGGAAGCTCAAACCATTGCTCCTGGTTTGTTTTCAGTTGTTGCAGTCTCCGTGCTGATAATTTAACAGCCTATAACTTAGATGGGGATAACAAGAATATATCTTTGAAATAATACAATGCAAACACACGTGAAAGGACAATTCATTCTGGTTTTACAGTGCTGTGCACACTCTGACTTATCCTTTGCCACAGCCATTTACTCTGTAAAGTTCAGTAGTTCCTTTGCAGTATATATGGGCTTGCTCCATTGTCCCATAAATTAGAGATATCCTTCTGGACTTCAGAGGACTTTGGATTCAGTTTTAGCAAACTTCTCATCTCGAGATCTCAGAGTGTTTTGTAATTATACCTAAGTAAATCTTCACTGTGTCTCACTCTCCTGTAAGTAACAATTCACTTCTCCAGAAGGGAGGGTAGAATTTGAAGGCAGAGAATAAGAGAGGAATGCAAAGCTGGCTGTAGTCCTCTCTGGTGGGTGTATGTGCTAAATCTCATTTGTGTTTGCTTTGCTTTTGTTCTCAGACTGAGGAGGAGGACAGATGCTTCAAACATCTGAAGTTCACTTTTCTCGCCTCCATCAAAACAATAGAAATACACCCCCCAAGCTTTAAGTGCAAGGAAAAATCAGTTGCAAACCTGTAACATTTTCTTCAGATCCTGGAAATCTACAAATACTATGGGTTTACAAATGTTTGAAATACTCCTGATAGATCAGGTAGGCTATCAATGCCTGCAGTGTAAGTTCCTGGCATGTATCCCTGCCTTAGAGTTGGGAAGCTGAAAGCTCTTCAGTCCTCCCAGGGAATTTTCCAGATTATCTATTCTGTTATTTCCAGTAACTGTTAGTTTGTTTATTTTACTTGGTGATTCCTTCTCTTCCTACTTTTCTTACAGTCCAGAAATATCTGCATCATGAGTGGATTCCCAGTCCTTAGCTTGCTCATTCTGGGAGTTAAATCATCCGTGTCATTCTATAAGAGTTTCAGTCCTTCTCAGTTTTTCCTTTTGTCTCCTTACAGCTGCACCAGCCACAAGCATCGCCTGATCGAGACCATTCAAGCCCCCTTTTTTAAATTCAACAGCAGTCCGGGTGCTCTTTGGAGTGGTGAATTCTGCTGGCTGACACCACTCCAAAGGAAGAAGAAATTCTTCTCTTGGCCGAGCACTTGTTTATTCTTTTAGCATAAGCTCATGTAAAGAGGAAGGACTGACATTATTTTTGTCACAGTTTTGCCTAATTTGGTAGGACACAGAGGTTTTTCTCAGCACAGAGCCCTGGCTGTGCTAAGCACTGGACACCTATACATGCCTGAGGACAAGTTCCAACCATAAAAATCCCCCCTTATTAAAACTGAATCCACGAAGGTGTGGGAAAATGTTTCTGTAAGCAAACAGGGTGACTATCATCGTGTGTAAGCTCAATTTCTTCCTTCAGCTCATTGGAAAGTACCCCTGGCAGGGGTCAGGAGGGGAGGGCAGCTCAGGTTTCTCCAGTTTTCCGTGGTGGCTGGGTGCAGAAGTGCCAATGGAGCAGGACGCAGGAGGCACTTCTTGCGACCCTTTCTGCCAATGTGCCTGTCACCTGCAATGTGCCATGGTGGCTTTTCCCCACCCAGTGCCCCTTCCCCTCATCACCCCCTTGTGTGGAGGGTCGTGGAGGGGAGGAGAAGTGCTGGTGCTCCCTGGATTCACAGGGGAGTGGAAGGGAGCTGAGCTCTCATGTGCACAGTGTGCACATTGAGGGCAGGGGCTGTCTGTCTTGAAGAACACACCTTTGATCTTTGGGGGTCAAATGGCCTCTTACTGCCCCTAGAGAGGAGAAAAATTATTTGGGACCATCACTGTGTCAGTAAGTGCTCTTACAAAGGAGTAGGAAAAGTTTTGGGGCATCACAAACTAAAAGAAAGGAAGAACATGAAGGACTGATGGAGAGAGTTTCATGGGCAAAGTCTTGTTATTGGCGAAGGAAGAACACACAAGCCAAGATTTTATTTTTTTGTCTAATTAAAATCTTAACATGCTAACTAATACACAACACACAGTTAATTAGTTGTAGTACAGTGACAATACACAAATATTCACACTCCAAATTATCTAATTAATATAAAATAAGCTCTGCCTAGCTCATTCACTGGGTGAATGGTTTATGACCCTGAAATCTTTAGCACCATTCTGTGCCTGTACTTCACTGGACTGCATCTCATGTCCCCGCTCTGGAGGCTACTGCTGTCCTGCATCATTATACCAAGGCTGTAAATATGCCAGAATACACAGAGTATCAGCTTGTTGCTGCTATCTGTGTAAAAATTACTATGCCATATGGCTGTAACATATGATTCTGCCATGTGATTTTGCTCAGCTCTAGAACTAAGGGAAAATTAAGTTCAGCTAAAGAAGCTGATGGTAGGATGGCCCTTAAAGCATAGTGCTCTCAAAGACCTCTCAATCATCCAGCTCTGATAAAAGGCAGTGACCTCCAGACTGGAGTTCTCCCAAATACTTTTTCTATGCCCCAGCCTTTTCTGTTCAAGAAAGCAGAAGGTGTGCTGTGGTAGGCAAGTTCTTCCTCAGAATCTCTGAGCTGAGCAAATAGCTGTGACCACCTCAGTAGGAAATCCATCACTGGCTGACTAATGATCATAACAACCATAGAGCTTAATCTCCCTTTTAATTGTTGTTAGCTGTTCCTTACCTGTAACAAGCTCAGGGAAGGCCTTCTTTGATTTGGTAGTATGTGTGTTCCATGCTGACATTACCACGGGGACTGGGGTGCCTTAAGGCAAAATTAAGAAATGCAGTTGTAGACCTGCCACATCTGTCATAGGCTGAAGCAATTAGGAACTTGGGCATTACATATTTTTTATCTGAAAACTGGATGGAAATTAATCTATCTCATCAAAATTAATCTATATCTTCTTTCTGTAGGGAAGAAAAAGCTTGTTGAGTCTGCTGGCGTTTTGTGAGGCAATTCTGAGGTCTGTGGCAGGAACTATCTAACTAAAAAATTGATATCAGCATTATTAATTAGCACCCTCAGCTAATGAATAATTATTCAATCAGAACTAAGCAAGTGTATGTGAATGTAGAATTTCAGGTGACCAGCACATTCTCTAATCAGTTTGGACAGTTGAACAAGGCCCTTCTGTCTTTAAAAACAGGAACCAGGATGAGTATTTGCAAAATAAAATTCAGAACAACTAACAATTAAAAAACAGTTTACAAAGTAACTCTGTTCAATCTAATGATTTTATTAATGTGGTAATAATATTTGATATGTTTCTCAGAAGCTTCACTTCATCTTGTGAATGCCTCAAATCCTTGTCATTTGTTACAGGAAGAAAGCCTCTCCCTCTGACATTTCTGCTAGGAAACATGAAATCTGTGAACACTAAATTCAAATAAATGAATATTAGTGTCTTCTTTATCAACAGCTTGTGATTATTAAAGAAATGTATTGATCTTAAATGCTTGACTCAAGAACTCTGAAGGCTTTGGGATGAGCTACATGGTTAAGACTGTTCCCCCTCCAACACAGTAGAGCTCAAAATCCTAGAATAGAAACTAAAATCCAGAAACTTCTATACATTCTGGCAAAATAAATGATTTTGTTTCTAGTAGTTACATATATCTTTTTTGTGCCCTCCCTCTTTCTTTTCTTATGAATGTGAGAGACAAGGAAAAAGAAATATCTAAGGTTTAATGCTCTAGCTCTCTGTCAATAAACATCAAATTGTAATAAAACACACCTGTCATGCTTCCCTATTAAAAAAGCAGAGTGTAGATATAAAATAACTGATTGTCTGTGTCTTGTTTCTTTTTTGTCTCTGTAAGGTAGGAATATGGAAGCATCAAAATGTGTAGAACATTTCAATTTGCTTTGTAGCCTGCAATTTATTTGCATGAATTCAATTAGAGTCTCATTCATCAAACATAGTGCAGCTCTTGAGAGGTAACAGATCAAGCTCTAGCAATCACAAACGTGCTTAGCTTTGCCCAAATTATGGCAAAGGTTTCTTGTACCTCCGTTTCCTTTCAGGAGAGTCTTTGACTTCCAAATCCAAGTGTCAGCCAACCAGCTCTCTGTACAGAGATCAAGTAATACACAAATTAAGGGTTTGGGGCTGATTCTATTCCTTCTGAAATAAATGGCAGCACTCCCCATGGCTCCAGAGGGAGAAAGGTCCTCTGCATTACTTCACTGGCTGATTGCAATCCACCCAGGATGGTGCAGAGAGAACTGCCAGAGAATTCAGAACGTCGCAGAGCCCTTGTCTTACTGCAAGGCTTTTTATCAGCACACATTCAGCTTCAGCCCTAGTTGTAAATTATATGGTTTGTAATTGATGCATTAGTAGTCAGAACAGCTGGATGGTAAGTTTTTAACTCATCAGTGGAGGCAGCTTCAGGCTGGAGAGTTTTGTGTTCAGAATGAAGAGTTGGTGCATTTATCTCAGTCAGCTCAGTCAAATAATCTCCCTCATGGCTGTAACAGCAATTAGGAACAAGGAATAAAAATCCATGATCCCCTAGCAGCTAGACTAAGGAACAAATATGGAAGGTGTACATTTAATGATGCAAACTCCAAATAACATTAAACAGAGACCAGAACACCCAGGAGATGTAGATCCATGTTCCCTGACTTTGGAATGCAGGCACCATAAGGGTCATGAGCAAACAGTTGAGTGTTTTCTTTCTGTAATAACACTGAACTTTTCTGCTCTGCAGAGTGGTCCCTCATTATAACTTGGGCAAAGTGACTCACGACAGCTCTTTGAGGCAGTTTTATCTGTCACAGTCCCTGGGAGCCTCCATGGAGTTCCATGCCATGACTTCAGTCTGACAGACACCTCACTCTCACCTGATATAAACCTGCCATATCCCCAAGTTCTTCTCAAGAGTCATTTCTTGCATGGAAATGAGACTTCTGGGAATTTTTTGTGCTGCTTTAGCTCTGTAGCTGGGATAGACTGTATGAGTTGGCCAGGAGCAGTCCAGACATTTTCCCTCTGGTTCAGAACTGAGTCTGGAGTTCAGTTTCTGTGAGGATTTCAGACACACTGAAATCTGAAATCTGCCTTCTTTTTCACATTTGGATTGTGGGTAGCTCTCTGCTTTGCTTTACTTTGTTTGCCTGAACCAACCTTCCTTAGAAAGGTGATTAAAGAAACTGCAAATAGTTTCTGTAATATCATATTAATCAACTAATCACAATCTTTTCAATAAAGGAATCAACTAATGAGGAGAGGTCTTTTTATAATCCTTTTATACTCTTTTTTTTTTTTTTTTTTTTTCTTCTTCTGGGCAGGGGGATCAAACTTAAACACAGTAGAAGGTTTTTCCAAAGGTAATTTTTTGGGTAGCAGACCCCAGCTTCTTAGTTAATGTAGAAGTGTATAGAATGTCCTGAACTTGTTTAGAACTCACAAATTTTGAGGTCATTATATTATTCATAGATAAACAGTAAATCTGAATTTAGAACCATTAATCACATTCACTTAGTGTCTTCTGTAAATGGTCTAAATATATGTACATATATATTTATGGCACAAAGGATAACATATTTAAGCAGAATACTTTAAAACCAGACCTACCCAAAAGAAGTTCCCAGACAAACTACAAATTACTTTGGGACTAGAAGAACCTCTATGGTTGTTCTTCAAATCCTCTTACCTGCATAGTTTTGTAGATAGTACCATGTTTAGCCATGATGCAAAATATATTCTATAATTTTTAAGCAGCAAATAAATATCTTTTTTAAAGCAGCAATCAGATATTTTCTGTACTTGCAAATTTTTTTTTTGTTTTTATTTTTCATAGCATAAAGAATGGAGTAGCATGGACCAAAAGCCAGTCTCTTTTGTCTCTCTCTGTCCTGTTGATTCTACTGGGTTTATCTTTAACTTTTATGACCTAAATCAGGAACAATTCTGCTGTTTCTCACTAAGCTGCACGTGCCTTACAATCATTAGAAGACTCAGGCTTGCTTTGTATATTTTTCTTCAGAAAACTCTGTGGATACAGTGGTTCTGTTTTCAATGAGAGTGGAAACTCCAATATCAGCATCTAACCTTCAATTTCTGGGCTTGCTGCAGCTAATACCACACAAAATGAATCCTTTTACTGTACACATCTCAAAGAAAAGTCATGGAGAACAGAAATAGAATTTATTCTTCCCCAGATCTTTCTCCCATTTATCTTTCTGGTTTCTTTTCCCTCATTCTCACATCCCACTTTCTTTCCTCTTTATTGTCTCTGTTCCTTTAAAATGTTTTCTTTCCAAGTGAAACCAAACAAAATTATCAGCCCACAATGGTCTTCTGCATTTGTGTTCTGTCCTTTGTTAAGGGGAATTGGAGCAGGGGGTGGGCTTGGGCTTCTGTCCAGGAAAAAGGGGGAAGAGAGGCACTGTGTATCGCTGCCAAGGACTGAAGCCATCCCCAACCCTTTCTTTAAGAGAATATCTCGTATTTCTTTCTACCTCTCATGGGGCAAGCACTTTTAAGTATCAATTACTGTTATTATTTACTAGGGAGCGTGTTCTTGTAAGCTTCATTCACAGGAATTACCTAGGTAGCCTCTCCATAATCAGATTCTTTAAGATTTGAAGGTTTCTTGGAAGCAAACTAGGGAAGCATATGGTATCTGCACATTTCAATGCTTGTTTGGGTAGACAGAAGTGGATTTATTTCACACTTTTTTGCGCTATCCTGTTTTGTGGAGGACTTTCTGGACCAGAAAAATAGCAAAGGCAGAACTGGTAGAAGATGCAGCACGACAAGGGGCTCTGCCAGCTCTGAGCCAGGAAGGGGAAGTTGGCTGAACTGCTTTTCATTCTCTCTCTCTCTTTTTTTCCTTTTAAGCAGGGTTAAGGTGAACTCCTAAGCAATTGTGGAGAGAGGCCCCACCTCTGCCAGCCTGATCTGCAGGCTCAGGTTACTCTCTCCTGCCTGGTTCTCAGGAGCCCACAGAGAGCTTCACGCCTGCCTGCTGCTCCTGCCTTCAGCCTTAACCTGCCAGAGCCTGGCAAAATCACTCCCTCTGTAGAGTTCAGACCTTCCTTCGGGAAGGTTTGCTGGCAAGCACCAGCTCAAGGATGGAATAGCACCACTTGAGATTCAGCGAGCAGTAGCTGAGCAATATCATCCTGTCCACTTTTTTTTTTTTATTATTTTTTCAAAATCGGGAAAATCCATGTTCTTCCTGAAGAAGCCGTCAGGGGCAGGACTCTGGCAGTGATGGCTCTGACTTCACCTGCTTCTGCAAATGAGTCACGGAGAGTTATAAAAAGCAAGGACCTGCCAAGTTTCATTTCTTGGAACTGAGTGGAAATTTCAGCAAGCAGCTGCTCTTTGGTTAGTTTATACTTTTCCTCCGCAGGTTTCTTGGAGAGGGCCTGGAATCACAGAAACTTTGTAGCAGAAAGGACCTGTTGCTCCGTTTTGATAACCGGGGCTCGGTGGAATTAGCTGTTTGGTCCAGATTTCTCATCTTCCTAAGGGATCTTGGTGAAGCCTGGAAGGAGCCTCGGGAACATAATTAGCAGGTGTGTAATTCTTTCTGGATTGGCAATTGAATCCTATCAAAAATCAGGAACAGAACCTCAAAAATCAGATTAGTTCTCCTATACACCACCTGAATAGAGGTTATTTTCATATGCCTGATACGGTCAAAAGATTTATGCTTTGTAGCTTTTTTCTGGAGTCACATAAGGCAAAATCTTATTTGAAAGAGAAATCAGTGAAAACAGATTCTCGTGGAACAGCCGGGTTTTAGGAGAGGAAGTGGCTCACTATAGCAATCTTGACTGTGCTAACAGTGTAGCTGAGGACTTTGGCTACCTGCACGCAGCCGGTAGGGACCGTTCCCCCGCGCGGAGCGAAAGCCACGTGTAAGTTGTCAGAGCGGGGAGGAATCGGTGCCAGATGGAAACAACATAAACAGCTGGGAGATTTCATCCAGCATTACAAGCGAAGACGGGAGACTTTTATTCTCGTAGACCAAAGGTGCTTTAGCTACACCTACATCTTCGTGGAAGGATGTTGCTTTGGAGTCGTGGTATGTTTTATGTGTGGCCTTGTATTTAATTTTTTTGTTTGGTTGGGTTTTTTTTTTTATGATGACTTTAAACTCCCACGTTTCAGCCCGGCTCCGGAGCGCTGCTCTCAGCGCCTTTGCATGGCGTGAGCGGTGCAGGGACGGGAGGAGGGAGTTGGGCAGAGCCCGCGGGGCGCCGGGCGGCCGCTCCGCCGACGCGGAGCTCCGCGCTGCCTCTCCGCGGGCCCGGGAGCTCCGCGCTGCCTCTCCGCGGGCCCGGGAGCTCCGCGCTGCCCCTCCGCCGACGCGGAGCTCCGCGCTGCCCCTCCGCCGGCGCGGGAGCTCCGCGCTGCCCCTCCGCCGGCGCGGGAGCTCCGCGCTGCCCCTCCGCCGGCGCGGGAGCTCCGCGCTGCCCCTCCGCCGGCGCGGGAGCTCCGCGCTGCCCCTCCGCCGGCGCGGGAGCTCCGCGCTGCCCCTCCGCGGCCCGCCCCGGCCTGGGGCTGGGGCTGGGGCTGGGGCCGGGGCCGGTGCTGGGGCTGGGGCCGGGGCTGGGCGGGCTCCCGGCAGAGGGAGCTCGGCTCCGCTCGGCTCCGCTCGGCGCGGCTGCTCCGCTGCCCGCCCCGCTCCCGCACTTTGTTGGCGGCGCGGAGCCGAGCCCCGCGCCCGGCCCTGCCCGGAGCCCCGCGGCCACCGCCGCCCCCGGCCCGGGAGGAGGACTCGGGGCAAGGTAAGGGGCTGGCGGGGCGGGATGGGATTCCCCCCACGGCGGGTTGTTCCGCCACCCCAAAAGCCGCCGGGGCAGCCGCCGCAGGGCTGATCGCGGGGCGCTGCCCCGGCCGCTCCCCGCTCCCGTGGGCGCTCGGACGGAGGACTGAGAAGTCCTTCTCGAGCTCTGCGGGGACGGTGGTGGCTGCTGTAGCTTTTCCCCCGCCTGGCTGTACACCCAGCAAGCCCTCCGTGTGTGTGTGTGTGTGTGTGTGTGTGTCCGTGCAGGTGTGCTGTGCCGTGCTCTCCTCCTGCCGCTGCGGTACGGCCGCACCTCGCCTGCCGGGCTCGCAGCGGGGGCGGCGGGCTGGGCATCCCCGCCGGAGCCCGCGGAAGGCACCATCCCTGCCGCTGCCCTCCTCCTCCTCCTGCCTCACCTTCTGCCAGGTGACTCGTCTTTCAGTCCTTACTGAGCTAGTTTTTCCCCTCGCTGGTTCAGCTGGCTTTTCCATCTCTGCAGCTGAGCAGCTTTGGGGTGGGATAATCCTGTTGAATGCCCGCGTTTGTTTGGGGCTCTCCCCTGCTGTCTTTCATGTCCCCCGCTGCTCAGCCCTTTCATTCTCTCCGGTAACTTTCCCTGGTGTCTTTGCTCCTTCTGCCCCTCTCATCGCCATGACACTCACTCCCTTACACATTGCCAGCGTGCGAGTGACCTGGGCACACCTTGGAAACAGGTTAGTTGCGTTTTGAGGAATAATTTAAGGTGCTCCTGCCCCCCACCGTGACCTCAGTAGGGCTGCATTGTATCCACGAAAAGCGAGATGTTGCAGCTTCCACTAAAGCGTAGTTTCAAGCTAGCTGGTAGCAGGCAACAGAAGAAAGGGTGGAACAGGTTTTTCTCAAGGATGTTGTTTGAGAACCAATCCTCCCACTCAGAAACTGTGCTTTGCCTTGCCTTGTGAATCTCGTACCCTCCAGAGTGCTGTGACCTTTGGTGGAGTCTGCTTTGTTTACTTGAGGTGAAGTACTGAAGGTAAAAGTGTTGCTCCTCTCATCGTGTCTGCTGAAATATTAACCAAATTACGGATCTCGCATGCGTTCACAGCAGGGATTATATTTTAATTACTTCTCTCCTTCATCATGAAAAATGTGTCCTCCTCCCTTCCTATGGACTGTCTTCCTTCTCGTTTGTGATTGTGCAATGTCTATATGTCAGCTACAAAAGTTGCTTGCATGGGAGAACATAAAAATGACCATTTTTTGTTGTTAGCAACTGGAAATACTTAGTCAGCGTCGTGTGGCCGGTCTCCTTTCCCTGGAATACCCATGGAAACGCTGCTCCTGCCCTCTGAGGAGAAGAAACCTCTCCTGGGCCAGGCTTGCAGTGAGTTGGTGATTCCCTCTCAGCCAGCGGGCGGTGGGGACTGCAAAGAGCTTGCAGAGTTTCCAAGGTGTAAGGGAGACGCCCCATATCTCCTCCTGATTCACAGTTCACAGGGAGTGTAGCATTATTAGCACTCAGGTAAGGCGATACTGTGCTCAAGGCTCCAGGGGAGCAGGCTGTGGCTGCTGCTTGCTTTTACTGGGCAGCCAAAGGAAATGGAAGTGGCTTTGGACTTGAGTTCTCCAGCTGGCTTGTGCTGTCACACACTCATGGTGTGGAGTTTTGCCTTCTCCTAGCTCTGAATGCTTCTTTCTGAGTGATTCTGTGAGGTTGAAAGCAGACAAAACGTCCCATTAGATTTATTTGGAGGGAGGTGACACCCCACCAGCAGCAACACCCAGTAATGATTAGGTTCTAGTTATATACAGCAGTAATGGAGAGGGCAAGATTAATCTGAAGTTACTTACTTTTGCTGTGAAATGCACAGATGGAAAAAGTACTGCAGTTTTCCACTTGGTGACAACTAAATTCTTGAAATAGAGTAGATTTTTTTTTTCTATCTATAGTCCAGCTGTAAATGGTGAATCAGTCACATTAACTACTGCATTTTTTCCCCTGTGGGTGACAGCTTATTAAAAGCTAACATCTGAAGTCAAATAATTGAAGCACCAAGAGTCAAAATAGATAAAATAAGAAAGAACTCTTCAGTTATTGTGGGCTGATAAAAGAAGACCTGAAGTCCACGTGACAATGGTTGTGCCAATAAAGCACTTCTTAACTTTGGTTTCAGTGTCTACCACTTGTTGCTCTTACATTGCTGGTTACAGTTCCTGCATCTCTTCTCATACAGTGAATGACTGCTCAATGCACAAGATTTTTTCAAAGACATCTTTTGGCTATGCCAGACAGAAAAAGGAAGCCCTTTGGTCTGTGATCCCTCCAGTCTCCTCTCTCTGCTGTGGGGCTGGTGGCCAGGAAGAAAAGACATTTAACACCTTGGAGTTGTTGCTTACAGTACATACAGCGTGCATGGCCTGATCCTTGTATCTCCATTCAAAGTATATTTTTTGATGTGAAAATTCGGTATATAAGGGGCTCATTTCCTGTATTTAGTACTAGTTCTCTAGTTTTTCCATTACTAAGCGCTTCAAACCAGAAGAAACTGGAATTCCTGCTTTTGGGGAGGGGCTGTAACTGGTGCCATTTTTTCTTAAATTGCTCTCTGCCAATTTATTCATCCGAAACAATGACATTCTGTTTTGTACAGCTTTTTTTTTTTCTGATTTAACTCTGATACCTAGGATTTTCAGTTTTCTACCCTGAATTCCAAGTTAGATGATGGCTGTCATCTGAACTTTGTTTTGCCATGAACTTCAGCTGTTAGCGCAGTCCTGAGCCACCGTGGAGTTTCTCCTGCTGTGCCCATAGAGGAATTTAGGCATAAAGTCATTGAAAGTTTCACCTAAGTCACTGAGGCTGTTTTGGGTGTGTGTAGAAAACATTTGCAAAACTATTTATAAAACAATGCTCTGCAGTCGCTGAAGGGGATTGTTAAAACAAGGTGTCTTTTACAGCTATTGACACTGGGAGAGTCACAGCCTTCTCAGAAATACCATGATGGTGTGGGAAGAAGCAACCTCCACATCTGTTTTGTGAGGAGGGACTCTTTTTTTTTCCCCTCCTAATTTTGTGTCATTGACACTGGGGGATAAAAAATGAATCACAAATGGAAATGTTGTTAGCATTAGTTTTTTAAGATCTGTTTCATTTTGAGCTGTCGCCGTGAGCCTGCCATCACTAACACATGCCTTTGATTGTAACATCAGTTTTAGTAACATTTTTAAATATTAGCCAACTCAGGGCCTTGAATTGCTACTCATTGAACGCTTGCAGTCCTTTCTTTTCTCCCCTCTCCATGCCACTGTCTCAGTAATTAAAGACAGGCATGCTGTGAATCTCCACAGGGTTAAGATCTGACATGGAAATAGCAAATTACAAATTACTTTCTTTGCATTTATTACCTTTGTCTTTTGATGAATGGACTTCAGCAACCTTCTGCATCCTGAACAAAGTCTCTAGCCTCAAAAGTGCAGAGTTAGTATTTTCCATGAAGTTGTCCATTTCTGTGGGATTTTCTGTTGTGTAGTTTTCTCATGCATGATAGGCATCTTCATTACTGTGGTGGTGTGACAGGGGATTCTACTTGTCTTTGTTCGCAAAGCCTCACTCATGTCCTGGCTTTGACCAACCACGGAGATTGTTAGGTTGTCTTTAAAGCTACAGAAGAAAAAATAATAGCAAAACCATCAATATAAACACAAAAATCATTAAATCATTCTCCTGGAATACTGTGAAAACTTAGAGTGTTTCAACAGAATAATTAGTAAAAATTCATAATTTAACGAACAGTATCTGTTGAGTGAAGGTAGGTGTTATGGATGCCCAGTAATTTAAAAAAGGTTTCATACAGATACTATGGTTGTTTGGGGCTTTTTGGTCTTTTTGTTGTTTTGTTCCATTATTGATTTTATTTTGTTGTGGGTTTTTTTGGGTTTTTTTTTTTTTTTGTTTTGTTTTCTTTTCCTTTTCAAGAATGCATTGGTTTTACATGAGAGAGAGGATTTGTCTTTTAATAATCCAACATGTTACAGTTAATGGATTTTCTGGATTTTATAGATTACCCCTGAAGATAAGGGAACACTTGATTCCTTTCAAGCTTTCCATGAGTGCAGGGGAGCTGCATTCAGCTGAGTTAATTGTGTAACTGCCTGAGCTGGTTCTTGGGGCTGGAGTTTGCTGTAGCTGCTGGATGCTTCAGACTAAATGTGCTGCAAGAGTTTCTCTTATTGTCTGTAGCTCAGCAATGTTTGTAACTGGAAAATAAAGAAGTGACTCCTGGCAGATTTGTATTTATTACTTTGATTTCTGCTCCTACATGTAAAAGCATTTTTAAAGACTTGAAAAAATAGAAAATCAGGCACTAGTATTGTTGCTTCTCCCATCAGTTCTCCCTTCTCCTCCCCCTCCAGAATTGTCTCAAGTGCATAGAGGAGCTGAAAGTGAGGTGTTAGCAGCACCTGCTTGTTGTCCATTACATAAGCACACACCCATTAGGAAATGGTTTTAAACACCCCCTCCCCAAAAACAGCTGCATCAAACTTGTTCTAAATAAAACACATGAGAAATACCTGAGCTCACAGAAGTCCATTTGTTCTTCAATACTTGCAGATACCTGGTGAGATAGAAGATCATCCCAATTTTGTCAATGTTTTGCCTTTAGGTAGACTTTGATGTTGCTGTGTTTAGTTCTTTTCAAGGTCCCAGTGAATTGTCTTCCACCTGAAATGTGAACTTTGGTTAATGAGCACATTCTTTCATTCTGGGGTGGTTGAGAGAGCTTAATTCATCGCTCTGAAATACTCCTTTCATGAAAACTGAGGACTTTGCTCTTCCTTCTAATGTACTCTTCCTTCTTCCGAGGCCACTGATCTTTTTATTTGTTTATTTGTGTCTGAGGTGTAGTCTTCTCTATTTCCTGAGACAAAGATCTCTTTGTTTCCAGTGTAAAATATAATTTGAAGTAATTAGCCTGAAGAAAGCTTTTTTTTCCTACTTGTTGTTTCTGGGTTTTAGGTG
The DNA here is from genome assembly GCF_048771995.1 of Taeniopygia guttata. Lineage (NCBI taxonomy): Eukaryota > Metazoa > Chordata > Aves > Passeriformes > Estrildidae > Taeniopygia > Taeniopygia guttata. The sequence goes on from NC_133025.1 coordinate 67,602,307, forward strand.
TCTGGTTAATGCAGGGATTTGCTTTAAAGTTCAATGCCTGTGAGAATCCCAGTATGCATCATAAAAATATTTTTGAATGAGCTGTTCTATTACTCAGAGCATGTGAATGTGAGACCTTTGTAGAAAGAGTGAGACATTAATTTTGTACGTTGTCTTATGCACTCGGACACATGGAGAACTCAATGATCTGGCAAGGATAATGCAAGGAAATTGAGTTACATCATGAGGAGTCTGTGGTATCATGTGGCAATAAAATTTAGCTTGATGATCTTCTGTGCCATTTAAAAAATGGCGTGGAAAAGTCAACCATTTATACTTGTGCCTCTAAAGTAATTTTCAGCTTTGCACAACATGTTTTGAGACGGCAATGAGTGCATTGTACTGCTTCAGCTGGAGATAAAAATATACATCTGTGTTTCACATTCAGAACAGGCTGCATATGAAATACATGTGTTTTCTTCTTTCCCTTCAATCTCAGACTCACTTTTCCCAAAGTGGAATTATTTATTCTTTGCTCCACTTCCAGCATTATTTATTGCTTTGCAATTCTTCCTGTGCTCTCACAATCCTTAGTGTAATGTTTCAACTTTCGTTTCCTTCTCTTCCTGTGTTCAGGGATAAAGTCTTGTCCAGGGCAGAGGGCTGGGAGCTAGAAGATGGGATTTGTTTCTGTTTTAGCAGCAAACTTCGTTAAGGCTAATAAATCTGGGCTAACTGGTAATTAGCCTCTTGGTGCTATCTCTCATGGAGAGGGCAGGACAGCACAAGGAATCTGGACTTTGTACCTTGGTGTCTCTTAGGTAAGTCACCCCTGGGTGACAAATGTCCTGCCTCTGCCAAGAAACAGGCACAGTGTCCCTTCCCCTGGCTGCTAAAGGGCTGCTACACTGAGAGCCTTGTCCCCAGCTCGGGCTCGCCTCTCCCTGCTCAGCCTGGCCCCTGAGTGAACTCTTCAGGGTTTCCTTCCTTCTCCACCTGCCTCAGCCATGTTTCTCCACCATCATCCATATTCTGGTCCATACTACTGTTGAGTCTTTAGTCTCCTGTTTATTTTTTTTCCCTATTCTGTTTCTTTATTTAACCCATATTTTCCCTACTCTTTTTGTTTTATATCACTCTTTTGATGGCACATAGCGCTCCGCGTTCAGCTTCGTGACACTTCTTGCAGTAAAGTTTTTGCATACTCAAACCCCAATTCTTTCTCCCCTTTTGTGTCCTTTATTCCAATGGCTTCTCTAAAGCATTTCAGATCCACTGTTCTCAGTGGGAAATGTGGTATGGGAAATTATAAGGATAGTCAAGTCTTTGTGGGTTGTCATGTCTTCCCTACAATGCTGTGTACTTTGTCAAGGCAGTGATTTTAAGCTCTCCTCATGCATTTCTAGAACTCAGGACTTTACTGGGAGGTGTTAGAGTGTGTGTAGGCATTTGTTTTCCCTATGTGAGTGAGGTGTCTAATACACATCAAAAAAAGCTTCTTCACTAAAGAATGTTACTGAATATGACTGTCAGATATTCTCGGAAGTGCCTTCAATACGTGGTGGAACGAGTTCTTTTCTACTTAGAATTTACAGATTTTCTCACTTTTTATATGAGAGCTGGATGTTGACATGCAAGTGGCTTAGGGCAGCTGGCAGCAAGGAGCTGTGTCTTCCCAGGGACAACTCTGATTTTTATTTTTTTTTTGGAGGGGGTGGATGCTTACAGCATGAGAGTTTATGTTCTTTGAGTATTTTAAGCTGCCCTTTTATAACTCTGAAAGTGATTGTCCAGACATCTCCATTCCCTTTTTTAAAAAAATAATCTAAAAATCTCAATTTTGGAAACAGATTTTTTGTTTCTGTCTCAATTTTCCTATTTATAAACAAAAACCATATTTGATTCTCAGGAGTTTTGTGAGGCTTAATTAACAAATATTTATACAGGCTTTTGAAGATATAAAGCATCATATAAATGCTAAGTAGTGTTATTATTACCACCAGCTGCTTTGTTGTAATTGAAGTAACAAAAGTTTCAGTGCTGGTGGCGGTATTGCTGTTGCCTAAATACAGTTTTTGTGAACTCAGGAGACATTGAGGTTGGGGAGAAAATGGTGGTGTAGACCATACTGAAATAGAGTCTATGGGACAGCTCTGAAACATTTGTGAAGGACTTAAAAATATTAAATAATTATAATAAAAAAGTAGAAGTCTATAACTGGAAAAGAATAAACCCTGTTCTGCAGTATGTTTAGAGGTCTCAGGACTAACTGGGGTTGTCTGTGCTGTGCAGTGTCTCCCTGATTAGGAATGAGCTGGCAGCATTTGCATTTGTGACTCTGGCATGTAAAAGAAGAGATCTTTTAGAGATGATTGATAATGGGTAGTATAGGAAAAGTAACATGGTATAAATCACAATTAGCCTTTACAATTAATTTTTTTTAAGGTCTACTTTTGTAAAACATTCATGACTTAAAGCTGAGTTATTTTTATTAATGTTCTTGTGCTTATCTCACATAACCAGCTTGTTAAAAGCGGATATGAACACTTTTCAAGCCTCTGGCTTATAAATTGTGAGAAAGAGAAAAGAAGATTGATTCCAACAGGCTTGAAGGTAGATTCATTTCTCTTCTAGTTAGCAAAATGAGAGAGGGGGAAAAATTAAGCTGTAGACTTAGTGAGCCAATCAGTTTCAGCCAGGGTGAAAATCATTAGATTTAGCTCTAATGTACAATTAAATTGTAAAAGTCTAACTTAAAAGAAAATGAATTCAGGGGAATTCTGTTTTGGTAAATTGATGATAATATCTCTAAGTTATTTTTGCCTGAAGTAATAAGAGTGTGGAAAAAATGAAGTAATAACAAAGGAGCAGTGAGGAGGAACAATTATTTTGCTAACTTTTCCTGAGGTTCAGAGAGAGTTACTTGGTTGCATTAAAAGAAGAATATTGTACTGCTTGAATATTGGAGAGGATTGATAAAAACTGTGGTTTGAAGAAAACACCTCTGTTCTTTTTTACTGTAAACATTTGAGATAAGATGGAAAAGCTTGGAAGAATGCAACATCTTCTGTGAGTTCTTTCAGCATTCTTAATTGTTTGTTATGAGGTCTTGGTTTGAACGTTGGCAGGTATTTCTGGTGGGCTTTAGGGGGTTCTAATTTATTAAGTTGGGCTGTCAAACAATCTATAGCAAGTAATCTGTCTCTAATAATATTTTAATATTTAATAAAATGCTGGTTTTAGTTGTAAGGGATGTTTGCCAACAGCTTCTGGACCAGTTCTAGCTATGAAGACCTGAGTTAGTTAAGGTGTTAGAGGGCTCACACAAATGTGGATCATGGGTGTCATGATTTCATACTGCAAGGACTTTGAGAACAGAGAAGATGCAAAGCAGGGGACTTACTCAGTCCTTTATGATTATAGGTAAGCAAATTTTCAGACAACTTTGAACATTATTAAATACTGAGAAGAAAAGTCTGCAGCCCCCCTTTTTTTTTCAGTTTTAGGCAAATCTTACTTTAAAAACTTCCATAAAATGTACAACCACAAAGTTGTTCTGCAGAGAAATAAAAGTGCTTTAAACACAGAGGCAGGCAATATAGCCCTGAGGCACATATGGAGACAACCCAAATGCTGAATGGTAGGTTCAGAAAAGGTTACTGCTCAAAATATTTTCAGTAGCCAAGTGGAAGACAATTCATGGCATTGTATTAGAGCTGCTCTCTCTTTGTGAGAGACTGGTGACACCTCATTGTGAGTAAAAGTCTGGGGATTTTTGACAGCTGTGAGAAAGAGCAAGTATTTTATGCTCCCTGTATACAGTGGTAGAACAATTAGATAGGAATTTGTTTTTCTGTTACCCCAGACTGTAACATAGACTGTATGATAACTGTCTTTTGAAGTACAAAAAAATCTGCCTCAGGGGCTATCATTTTAAAGCATCATATGAAATGCTGATTTAATAAGGTCTGCTCCTTGCACATTTTAAGTGCAAGGAAATGTGTGTGTTGAGACCTTGCTAATCCTTCATTTGCACAAAGTCTTTGGCTTGTTCCCTAACTGTCAAGGAATTAATGGTGTGCTTCAACGAGATCCTGCATTACTAGGCTGTAATTATTTTCATAAGAGATTCTGCACTGCATTTGGTGGTGCTTTATGAATTATCATAATAAATAGAATGAAATTGCTGTTGTCAAAACCCATGAGCAAAGTAATCTGATTCTCATTGTTCATGTACTTAGTGGCTCGTGGAATAAAGTGATACCCAGTGGACTCCCAGGCAGGTCATGCAAGTCGGTGAGAGGTTTGTTGAGTTGGGTTGTTGTGCTTGTGGCAAGTTTAACAGGAATGTAGGTGACAAGGAACAATTCCACTGAGCCAGAAAGAGCCTCCAATTGCATGGGACACGGTGGTTTTTGTGTCTCCTGGCTGAGGAGGAGGTCCTTGCTGCTGTGGCATTGCCCAAACTTGGGTATGGCTCTGCATTACAGACACACCCTGCATCTGCACGATTTGATGGAAATCTGCACTAGCTAAAGCAGGCTGTGCAGAAGGTGGCATATATCACTTGCTTTTCAGGTGGAGAGAGTCACTAGTATTCAATTTTGGAATATCTACCTAGGATTTTCCCTTTGGTTTATTACAAACCTTTGTACGCTCATAGTCCCTCCAGATCTTAGCCAGTTACTGGAGGCTTGTACCAGGCACTCAATTTCAGGAGAATGTTATTATTTAAACATTGTGTCTATTTTTAAGTCAGATAATCTATAAAACCTGTTTTAAACCACAAGAGATCATTACATCATCTAGTTTGACCTCCAGAGTATATGAAGAAGGAGAGTTTCTGCCCTTCTATTTCTGCTAGAAAAATATTAATCAAGTTTCCTTGGCTTTCCTCTCAGAAGAAGATATACACAGTAATTTAAACTACCTGCCCCTGGCAAACACTGGCATTTTTCACCGAGTGCATTAGTGAATTTTTAGTGGTTCTTTGTGTGGGAACCATGTGAATGCCAGAACGTGGTGCAAACCTCTTGATAATGTTGTTTATGTATATATATATATATGAATTTATGCATATGCATAAATATATATACTTTATATATATATATATACTTTGCATGTATACATAATATATACTTTGTATATATATGTTGTATATATTATATATATATATACTTTATATATATATATATATATATATATATATACACTTTGTGTGTCTATATATATATATATATATATATATATATATATATATATGTATGTCTCTATCTCTACTTTGGCACGTAGCAGATGCAATCCAGGTTTCTTCCTCTAGATACACACACCTTTTCCCCAAAAGCATCATAGGCTAAAAGCAGGTGATCCTGGAGCTTCTACTTCTGCCCTTCATGCTTCACTGGATAAATTGTGTAAACTCCCATCACTTTGTGAACCACTGTGTGCTTGTCTGTGTAATCACTTTTTGCTCACGTGGCAGACTGAGGCACTTGTTTGCACAGCAGTTTTTAGGAGTTTAAGGCCATGTTAGCCTGTGTGGGGAATCCATGGGAATATTTGGTATGTTTTGTATAGGTTCACTTTGGTTTTTGAGAGATTTGTGGCCTTCCTGCCTCCTCCTAGAGCATGGAACTGTGTTGTACAGACTCTGGGATGTTCAGATGTGTGATGTGCCAGTATTTCCAGTAGTGCCAGTGATGCCTCAGGATTTAGTTTTTATATTTTTCAGATTCTGTACTGCTTTACTGTGCGGGTCTGGGCTTCATATTAAGAGATTCTAAGCTCTCTTCACAGAATGGCTAGACGAAAGCAATTCCTTCTCTAGCTGGGGACCAAGGACAAATGATCCAAATCTCAGGCCCAGGAGCACAAACAACGTGGGCTGGAGAGAGAAAAACAAGCAGGATGGGACTGCCTGGGCTAAAGCTGGAATGGGACAATGAACTCCAAGGTGCCAATGGAGCAGAACTGATCCCAGTGAGAGCCCCCGGGAGCGCTCGTGCATTTTGGGACCATTTTGGTTCATCTTGGGTGCAGCCCTGGCTGGGCTCTGGTGCTGCCCAAGGTGGATCCATGGAGAGGAGATCCTTTTAATAAATCCCTGCTTTATTCCTTAAGTCTGTCTAGTCTCTCTTCTAGGTCAGCCTTCACAAGGCATCACTAGCAGTAAGATTTTTTTCAATATTGTCATGTCTTCCTCATGGCTTCTATCACACAAGATTTACAGATGTCACTACTGGCAATTTAGTAAATGGAGTCCAAAAATTGTGTTTCTGTGGGAATGTGTCACAAGCATTGTGAGTCCTCCTTGGTTTCAGAACCTGCCTTATAGAGCTTTACTGCAAAGACTTTAGGATGTAAAGTAAAAAAATGTGGTCATTTTACAGATGACTTTGCTCTTTATGCTCTCCCTGCATGAGACTCTTGCTTCCAGTAATGAGGAAATGTTCTGAGGCAGTGTTCTTGCCACAGTGACATAAAATAACAGAGACTTCCAGTTATTCCCTTGTTCCTGCCCTGCAATAAACATATTGCCTTCAGGGACCAACTGACCTTAGAAATGATGCAAAGCTGGAGCTTGGGGTCATTTCTGTGGTACAGTTGTTTGGTTTTGTTTTGTTTTGTTTTTTTTTTTTTAATAGGTAGTGGGATGGTGATACTGCACTCACTGATGAGAAACCATATGTGATTAGTAGTCTTAATCCAAGTGTGCACTCTCCACTCTGGACAAACATTCCCTCTAGAGCTCCTAGAAATACACTCAGCTGTTGCTCTGACAGAAAGAAAAAAAGCAGGAAAAAAGCCCCAAAATTGCCAAAAATTTACCTTTTATGAGTTTGAAGACATTTTTCAGCCCAGAGTTAAAGATTGGTAGTGATGTTCATGAGTTGTTCAGCTTTGGGTGAGAGGATTTCTGCAGCATCAGAACCTTGGTCTTTAAGTACTTGTTTGTTCCACTGATATTAATAGAACAAATTGTCTGCCTGTTTAATGATTTTGAGGTTGAGGCTCAAAAATCATAAAAAACCAACAGCCCACGACAAAAAAGCAAAGCAAACCCCAAGATAATTTGTGTGCTTGTTTTTTTTAAAGGAAACTCAGATCATTTGAAAACAATTTAAAAGAATTTGTCACCATTCTTGTTATTTTTTTCTGTCCTCATCTCTTACTGTGAGACATCTTTTATTTGAAGTGTGTACTATTTAAAACAGGCATTATGTTTTCATGAAGACTCTGCTGGGCAACGTCTAAATCCAGACATAAAAGCAAATAAACTAAGAAAAATCCTGTTTATCTGAGATGAGAGGACTTTTTTAAGAAAAGGAGGGAGAGAGAGGATCTAAACCAACTTAATGGTCTCTTTTGTCTGTCTTTATGTTCCTTAATTTTCTTCTGCAGTCCTCAGGAATTACATTATCTCATTGGTATGTCACTGGGGTAGTACTACAAAGAAATCTCAAAATGCTACTGTTTTTAGCCTGTATAGTGAAGAGAGACAGAAAGTGCTGCATTACACTGTTTGATCTAGGCTGATTCTGATTTTACTCTCTCAGGTTTCAGATGAGAGGGGGAAATTCAGAATTGGTGTGAGTGTTTAATGATGGATAACATCCTTTGGCTGCTTCCTGCATCTCACTGAAGTAAACCTGAGAGCTTACATCGTTCTTTTGGGGCTGTTAATTTTACATATAGCTGAGATCTCCCGTGTGCAAGGTTGGCTCTTTGGGATTTCTAATTAATTGGATTTGACAGCTCATCCTCAGTTTTACTACTTGGTGTTGCCTCAAACAAAGCTGAGCAAGATTACTGTAAACTTTCCCAAGCTCTTCTCTATTGAAATCTGTCACAATTTCCTGCCACTTGCAAGGCTGTGGAACGAGCTGTCACACAACTGAGTGCTGGAATTGTGGAGGTGGATGTATCAGCAGTGCCAAGTGAAGTGGAGATGAGGAAATTGGGGCTGTGGACTGGGAAATGAACAGGATGGTGTTGTGGGGGGCTCGCTTCATCTTCACTAAAATCTTCAGGATCTGACTGTTGAGAACTAGGCTATCTTCCAGGGTTCCTGGACAGGAGGCTCTTTGGTTTGTTTTCACTCAGTTCTTCAGCTAGTCTTACCCCTGTAAAGACTAACAGCCAAATGGGAAATGAAGTTAACATCTCTAATTTTCTTCCTTTTGACCCCAGTGTTTTTCAAAGCATCCGCTGCATGGATGGAGGGCTTGTTTTTCTATCTTTCCATATACCTCATTGCCAGGTACTAGACAGTGAAAGCCAAAACTACTACCCCAAAACCCCCTGATAATTCAGTCCCCAGTGATGCTATCTGGTGAGCCTATGGCAGTGGTACAAAACAGTCTGGAGTGGAGAATATCAGTGCTTCCACATCCCTCTTTTGCAAAGCCTTGGGATTCTTCTTTTATCTTGGTTCAGTCTGCTAAGTCTTGTGAAAACAATAAGCTGGCTCACCTCCAGTACTGTGATTTTTATCTTGAATTAATAACAAGTTGTCTTTTCTCACAAAGTACTTTTCTTTGAAACAAAAATTGCTTTATCTTCTTGAGGATTCTACCATGTTAGCTAACACATTAAATATGGTGTTTTTTTTGGGTTTTTTTTAGGGTTTTTTTTTTTTTTTCTAATAATCCTTGTGCTATCAGGACCTTTGATTTGCCCTGGATTTTAATGAGTCATTTAAAAGCAGAGGTCTGTTTTGGCCATTTGACTGTGATACTCCCTCTCAAATCAGTTACCATTTTGAGAATGACATCTGAGTCTGCCTATGTTTCTGCATGACTGGAAGCTGTCACTACTCATTGAAACTTATTAGGGCTGGAAATGGATATGCTGCTTCATCTGCTGGGGATGAAACATGAGGCACCAGCATTCGAATTTAGATGTTGTTTCCATGAGGAAAGGAGGAGAGCTTGGATAGTGAGGGGTGAGAGCTGCCTTGCAGCTCAAAGAGCCTTTGGGAGCTTTGCCTACAGGTTGCTAAAAGAAGATTGTGGCATTTTTTGATGATTCAAGAAACTACTGTGCTTTAAGATCAGAGTTTAATGGGAGGATATGATGCTTTAGCTGAAGATTATTCTGTGGAAGACACTAAATTTTTCTTTAAGAGGAACCAAAGCTGGGAATCTTCCTTTTGGGGAGGGAGAATGAGCACTTGAGAAATTAGTCTTTAAAGAGGGCAGGTGCAAAGTTTGACTCAAAGCCAAGCTTCTGAGAGTCCCCATGAACAGCCAAGGTATGCAAAATGATTCTTAGAAAGCCAGACCTGGGGAGTGGAGGCCATGAGCCTCCATCTATCCTTAAAGGACATCTAAGCACTGCTGACACATTGTCACTTTCTCACCTGAGAGGGCTGTGAGCCAAAAGAGCAGAAAGACAAAAGGTGGCTCCAGTGGCCCTCACCACATCACTGATGCTGCTTGTTTTACAAGGCTGTAGTGGTGTATATTGTCATTTCTTCGTTGTTTTTTTTATTTCATTATATCTAAATATATTCCCAGTACAGAGATTATTTTCCTCTACCTCTTCTCCCCCTTCCATGTCCCAACACAAGCCCAGAGCTTGCTTGAGATGGGAGTCTTTGATTGACAGTGCCTTCACCGTTTGAGACTAGTGGTGTGCTAAAATGTACAACTGCCATTTCAGAAACTGCAAAACTGACCTGACAAAGTGTGATTTTCAATTTTTTTTCCTTTTTTTTTTTTTTTTTTACTCTCCCCTTCTCTCAGGAAGTGGTAGATGTGTCTTGATTCTGATCTGTCACGTTGTTATGTCACTGGTTAACATTCCTGCAACCTGTAGAGGACTATAGAATACTGGAATTGGTACATTCTGAAATTCATAAAGAGAATTGGAATAGCATAGTAATAAATTAATCTCGATTAAACTTTTTCTTAAATAGGGTTCAGTTTGCAGCAGAAATTCAGCAGTCTGAAGCTGACAGGGTGCAAAGGTGACCTTCAAGGTGATGGGAATGGTTAGGATGGACCAGATTTTACTAATGGATTTGTGATTTCCATAGTGCCTCTGAATAACCCATTTATTTCTCTGAAACAAGCTAGGAGTTGTTGCTCTTTGCCTAAAGACCAGCATTTTTAAAGCACGCTTACAGTTCTCTCAACCTCCCATGCAACAACTTGGAGGTTTTTTCTTGACAGATAATAATATTGTGAGGAAAAGGAAGTTTTGCAACCCTTAAACTTCCTGAAGAAAAAAGTGCTGTTAAGATTCCTTGAAAAAAAATTATTAACACAACAAAATATTCAATGAGTCATAATTTACAGGAACATCTGAGATGGTAACAAGATATAATTTTTTTTCCATTTATCCCAAAGGATGACAAATTTTGCTGGCTTTTTTGCTGGTGTTACACTTCAGTATTGCAGTCATATTTAAAGGAGTAGTACCCAATTTCATCCATCAGTAAAATGAGGATGCTTCTGTATTAATATCAGGAACTCTCTGCATCAGGTTTGAACATTGAATAAAAGGAAATGAGGAATCAGTTGAATAAAAGAATAAGAAATTTCTTAAAGACATGGCATAAATAATGAAGCTGAACATTTGCAGAAATGCTTATAAAGGAAAGCCTTCCCATTGCAACAATCAGTCTGCAGCTTAGTGCAAGAGAATGCTGCTTCAATTAACAAAACTGATTTCTATAGCACAGTGGTGAGACTGGCTCAGACTAAAACTGAAATATTCTCTTACTAAGGTGCTAATTAATGAATGAAAGAGCTCTTCCAAGTGAAGTCACTTTTCCTGTATGAACTAATAGCCCAATTTGAAAGAAGTCTCTTACCTGATCAGCCTTTGAAGCATTGCAGTAAGCAGTAGAGTTTTACAACTCTTATGCTCAGTAACATTTCTGAAGGGTGTGCTTTCATATAATGAAGGTGTGCTGGATGTCTGGTTTTAAGCTCATGGAGACTTGTTCTCCTTGATGACTTTTCCCCCTCACATCTCATTGTGCTTCTGAATGTCTGTTGTGCTCAAGGTTTTCTCTTGACCTCCTAGAGACAAATATTTGGTTTTTGATCCTAAGGGTAAATATTTTTACTTACTTTTTTGGGGTTTTTTGTTTGTTTGTTTGTTTGTTTTCTGGTATTTAACATAGCAATGTATCAATAGTGGTTGTTATCTGTGTTGTTCCCACAGCTGCAGTGGTGTGGAGCATCAGAAATTTGGTTTGTCCTGGACTTTGAAAGTTGCTATGGTAACTGTACATCCCACTGGGGGGCTTGAGTTAGGTGTGCACACCTCATTTAACTTTCCAGCATTTCTCTGCAAACGTGTTAGGTCTGGGAACTCCATTAAAACATCATCTCTGGTGTGCAAAGGGGAAAAAAAAGAATCTCTTTGCTGCAGTCTGTGATTTCCTCCTTGCTCTGTGTTGAGTGAGGAACTGCAGATGCTCACCTGGAGCTTCCTGCATGCTGCTGGGCACTGCTGGAGGACCTGCTCCAAGCTGTTGCTCTCCATCAGTGCTGGAGCAGAGCCTGACATGTGGGTACCCAGCTGAGGCACTGCAGGGGCTGCTCCTCTCTGCACTGCTGGGTTTGGGCTCCTGGAAATCACTTTCTTACCCAAAAGCAGCTGGCATCCTGCGCCCTGCCTGGGCATTGCTTCCTTCTGAAGCACCACACAGGTAAGAGCTGACCTTCAGAGTTGATGCTCTGGGGGCTGGACCTTGTCCAGGGCAGTTCAAACATCTCTTTTCATCACCCTCTTCCTAAGAACATAACAGGAGCTGCATATGCACTTAAAGAAGGGAATCTTCACGAGGATGAAATGTAAGAAGCCATGGTGTAAATATTTTTTACATTATACAGTGGGAATTATACCCTCCTCTTTGATTTTTACATACCAAACTCTAATCCAGAGGGAATTTTTAGGAAGCCAGCATCCCCCACATGCAAGAATGTCATGGCTCCTCCCTTTCTCCCTCTGTGTAAGATATTCTCTCTTATTTTGGCTGGTGTTTTACCACTGTGGTAGGACAGTGAGCCAACCCTGTTGGTGCCCCCACACCCTCAGTGGAGCAGAGCACAGGCTGAGTGCCTCCCTGAGCTTGCAGCTGGAGTGAATTATGTTTGGGTTTCTGTTCAATTTGGCTGAAGGCTCAACACCATCTGTGAGCTGTTTGTAGACAGCAGCAGGTCTCATGCTCTGGAGTACATTTGGGTGAGAGAGAAGAGGGGCAACCCCTGTTTTTGGTGTGGTTGAGATGTGCCTGGACTGACAGCCAAGAAATCTTCAAAAGGTCTTTCTCACCATGATCAAGTCCTGCTAGCTTGCTACATTCAGCTTTTGTTAGCTTTTTGGTATTTTTGGTACCTCTTTTTTTTTTTTCTTTTTTTTTGCTACTTATGCAGTTTCAGCTGTTGGCTTCCTGTTGCCTACTTCTCATGATTGAGTGATGGCTCTGGTGCCTTTGGGGTAAAAAATAAAAACCATCTTTCTCTGAGCCCTGCTTGTGGTAATGTTCCTTTGACTTTTGGATAAGTAGAAGTCCATTTTCCTGACTCAGACTCTGTATCTTCCATTTGCCAGGATATTTTGAGGTGGGGATTCTTCCTCCCTCCCTAAGAAGCACAAGAGAGAACCTTGTCCTCAACTAATCCTGCCAATTCTTCTTTGCCCTTGGAGAACATTCCTCTGTAGATTTTGAAGGTTATTTTTGGTTTGTTGTGTTGTGGGTTTGGTGGGGGTTTTTTTGAACCAGTTTTGGTAAACAAGTTGAACTTGCCTAAGGCTAGAGATACAAAGAAATTTAGGATGGTGACCTGAAACTTTTTGCAGAGCAGGTCTGTTACCAACTTGCAAGCCCTAGGTAATTTGTTTCCTCCATAAATCTCCCTGAAGAGGAGGCAAGTGTAAAGTATTTAAAAAAACCCAAATTTGTAGACAACTTTCTGCCTTTCCTGGAGGTGGAGGATAAAGCTATTATGTGTGACCACAGTTCTTTTCTTTTTTTTTTTTTTTTTTTCCTTCTCTTTCCTGATGTTTGATACTTGGGAGTGGGGAAATATTTTACATATTTATAATTGGAAATCTGTTTTTGATTTCAGTCCTGACTGGAAGGCAGAATACCATCCAGTTTGGTAGGACAGGCATAGTTAATGCCCCCAGGACACTGGCTGAGGATAACTGTGCAAGGCCATGGATATTTGTTTTCCCTCTTGCAAATTTAGAGGGAAACATTTGTCCAAGCTCCTTCCTTGTCCTGCTGTTTTGCTCAAGCTGGAACATAATGCAGTGAAATGTGTGAAAAAAGTCAGTACAGACACTTTAATATCAATCTTTACTTTCTTGTTGGCCACAAGCTAACCAGAGAGCTCCTGCATCTGCTGCTGTGTCCCAGTGCTCAGCTGGGGCAAAAAGTTCTCCTTTAGCTTCTGACAGAGGAATATAATTTTCAGCACTGGTTTTGCTAGGAAATTCACTGTGAAAATAATACTGGAAGCTGTCAAATTGCAAAGGATTTTCAGATTTCTGGAAAAAAAACCCTAATATGCCAAGCTGAAGTCAGGGTTCTAGGAATAGTCTAAGCATTGTTATATGGGGAAATAATTATTTTCTTGCTTGGCTAGAGGACTGCCAGCTTTCATACTGTCAAGAAGAATGCACATGTAACCTGAATAACACATAATCATGTCTCACTGGAACTTAAAGACATGAATTACAGGGCTGACAGGCTCTTTGTTGTATCAGCATTGAGTGGTTGCAGCCCAAAGAAAAATGCACTTCAAGTACCTAGATAAGAATTAGGCTGAAAAATGTGATGTTTTTAATGCTGTGAATTGTTATGTCTCCAAGTAAGCCTTTGTATGCAAAACATTTTTGCTTCTCTCAGGAACACTGAACATAATATTCTCATTTTCCTGTTACTGCAGCATTTTTGCAGTTTGGTAATAGGTATTTCTTTTTCTAATCTGTCTGTGCCCACTGGGTTTGGTTGTGCCCACTGGGTTTGGTTTTGCCCACTGTGTGCAACCTTCATTTCTGGCAGTTCCATGAAAATCTGTAGCATTCTGGGGACAAAGCTGTGCCACGGTATTGCCACTCACTGCAGGAGCAGGAATTTAAATCCCCAGTTTCATATTGACAGCACTGTGGTGAAAACTTTCTTGGTCCCTTCTGCAGCCATCCCATGATTGCCATCATCAATATAAATAATGAGTGGCTGAAATAAAAGGGAACCAAGTGATTTTAACTCCCCTTTCTATAAATACCTCATCTTCCTGCCTAATTTTCCGGAGGGAATTTGCTCCAATGTTGTTTGTTCTACAGGCTGGGTGTGTGTTCATCTCCCTATTTTCACAAGGGTCTGGCAGGGGGATCTTGTGAAGGTACTGGCCCAGCATCACTACTAAGCAGATATTTCCTGAGTTAATTGATGGATGTTATAGATGGTAAAACTTTGAGCTATTACAGACAAATTTTTGCATTGTAAGTGGATTTTTCCTCTCTCAGGGAAGGGCTGCCTCAGTCTTGAGCAGAAGGTGACACTGAATTCTTTAGCTTTGTTCTGCAGCTGCACTCGAAGTCATCCTGTGGCCACAATCATTTCCCACAAGGAGAGATTTAGAACTTCGAGGTGCTGGCCTGAGTGTCATTCTTCTGATGAGCTGCATAAATGGGCACAGAGCCTTGCCCCATCATGGTTGGTTGAGGTCCTGAGGCAATATTTAGTGTAACAGAATAAGCAGTGCTCCAGTTAGCACAGTCATCTCTTATGTGGGGAGATGTATTTATGCCTTTCAAGACAAAGAACCTTTTCACTATATGTCCAGCTATTATTCTGTTAGTTCTTTGTGGGGAATTACCACATCTTTGTTTTCCTTTGGGAGGGGAAAGAGTTTTGCACTGTTCTCACTGAAAAGCCCAGTGTTTGAAGACACAGCACTTACATGAGGATTAACTTTTTAAAAGACTTGAAGGTCCCCGTGGAGTTGCCTGAGCCCATTAATAAAAGTTTGAATTTTCAGCCCAATGTATTAATTATGTTTGTCCAATTCCTAGAGGACCAGTAGATCAAATTAATCTTAATTAAATTTAAGGCTGTGATAGGAGGGGGAAAAAATATTGTAGAGTTTAAAGCTTGAAAGAGTCACTAGACAAGCAGACTGTTACTTTTTCTGATTAAAATGTAAATACATTTTAAATTAAATTCCAGTAAATACATTTTAACTTACTCATTTTTAGACTGGAGTTAGACCTGCAGTAATATGCTGACTGCTGTGCTTTTGTCTTCGTGGGAAGATTGTTTTTCAGACTAATAGGTTGAAAGCTCTTTTGATAAAACCTGGCTTGTCATGCTAAGCCTGTAAATTATTTTGATGAAATGTGTGACTTTAAATAGCAATATTAATACTAGAAACAAAATTTCTATGGTGGATGTTTCCATATACTTAAAAGAGAAAAAGCTGAAAGTGATAAAGATGGAAGCCACTCAGATTTGTGTTCTCAAGTTGACTTAAATCTTCCATTCAAATCCTGCTCTAGGAATCCTTAGATGTGTGAGACCATGCAGAATTACTTAATCTCCTGAGGATGTCTGCATTTTAATAAAACAGATGTCAGTTTTGCATCTTGATGTCTTTTTCTTGTTTCTGAGGAAAATTTTTCTTTTGATTTAAATCCAACACAAAGGGTTTTTTTTAAAATATTTGTGTTTATCAGGCTAATATCACCCTCTTGTAAAACCACAAAACATCTCTCCATTTCTTACATTGTGGAGTGTATTTAGTGCTCTTTCTTATCTCTTGCCTCATAACAAAATTTCTGTACACATAAGCATCACCAGAATGTTTTTTTTTTTCCCCATTATATTCATTTTCAGTGTTTTAGGGCTCTGAAATACAGTATTTGCTTTGGTCTTCTAGGAACATTCTTGTTAAGAGCTGTCATTTACTACTTCCTTTGGCCTATTTTTTTTATCCACCTTGTTTTAAAACAATGCCTTGAAGCTTGCAGGAAGTTTAGCACAGGATGTTCTTGGTGTAATCCACTGACATAATTGATATACTTTATACATTTATGCCTTAGGTGGGTAACATGAAGTATCTGGTTTATGTTTGGGGGTGTTTGTAGAATTGCAAGACACTGACAGCAGTGTTTTGAACCTCCCTGGAAGTGAAAATATTTCCTCTGGAGTACAATTTTGATTATACATAATTTCTCTGTCTTCTTCTTTCCTTTATTTTAGCAGTCTTTATTTCACCCTAGCAAACAGAGGGGAAACTGGATTTATTATTAAACTCCAATAAGGGTGCACAAATTGTTTTGAAGTTCAAGACAAATGACACTGCTTGGGCAATGTAAATAATGCATGGGTTACCTGACAGACTGGAGGCACTTCTAGAGTTTCTCACCTCATCTCATCTCCTGCAAACCATTGGAAAAGGTCAGCTTCCAGTTAGGCTGGGAACTGCTGCTTTCTTCATTAGGCTTAGAAAGATTGTCCCCATTTTCAATTTTACTCCATTTTTTTCTAAGCTTCATAATACACATGTGTAAAATGTATTTTGCTTTTTCATTATAACCTCATATTTTACGTTTTGTGATTTGGCCCCAAGTTTATTCCTCCATGCAAAGATGTGGAATAGCCTCTTTCAGCCCACAAGGGACAGTGTTTTATTCACATTTTTCTTGAATTTGATTACCAATTTGAGTTTTTTTTTCTTTTCATTCATCACCACGAATTGATATTTTATGGCTAGAATTGCAAGTCTGAAAGTAGCTTTGAATGCATAAAATAACAATGTAATGAATGTTGTTTTAAACGAGAGCAGATTTCTGATTTTATTTATTTTCCCCAGAAAAATTCTGGTGGTGTGATTAATATGATGAAACATTGGATTAGGAATTGTTTGTTCAGAGGGATTTTATGTTTGAGTGTGTTCAGCATTGGTAATGACTCTATGCAATGAACAAAACCAAACACAATTGAAATACTTTGTTGACAGTAGCAAGTAGCAAGCAAAAATTGTAGGCATTTTTGGGAAACTTAAAGGCTTTTTTTTTTTTTTTTTTAATGTCCTCACTTTGTTGTCTAGTAATGTTGATTTAGAGTTACTCTGTTTTGATCATAATTACCAAGCAAAAATAGTTTGGAAATATGAGAGAGGTGCAGAACAGTCAATACAGAGCTGAGAAGAAATACCCCTGTAACCATGGTGGGGTTTTTTTGGGTTTTTCCAGTTTGCAGGACGGCTGAGCATTTTTGTGTTTGTTTTTCTTTATGATCTGTTAGCTCAGGATTAGGCTCTTTTGTTTGTGGTGTAAATCCTGTTCTTGGCCTACAATGAATGCTAATTAACTTCTGTACTTCTGTGTGCCCTGTTGCAGAATCAGCTCCTTATTAGTCAGGCAATAAAAGCAGAAATGAGATGATACAGGGAAGTCAAAGAGAATCTGGGATCAGATCAAGGGCAAACACCCTTGTTCCAAAATTGTAAAACAGAGGAAGAGAGATAATTGGAAAAGTTGGAAGGTATTTGAGCATGAGGATTTCCTTTTTATGCACCCTTAACTTTCAGAAGGGCATTACTGTGAGACATTACTGAAAGCATTACTTTTTAATAGACCTCAATAAAAGAAACATTAACAAGAAAACCTTTATAGAGGTAAGTGGTGGTTTTTGTCGTTCTTCTGGGGTTGTTTTACAGAGTGGAACCTTTTAGGAAGCTGGCTCCTAGCTCAGACTTGATTAAAGGAATATTATTTTGTAGTTGACCTTTGCAGGGCTCTTGATGAGTACTTGGCCATCGTTGTACCTTTCATCACCTACAGGAAACTGAGGGAGGGACCTTGTCCTACAGCAAAGGGACTTGTCATGTTTGTTTTTCACATGTAGGATCTGAGGAGAATATCCAGGCCAAAGTCTCCAGAAATCCTTGCCTTTCACACTGTCCTGGCCAGAGTTCTACTCCAGAGTCCTACTCCTACTCCAATCCATTTAAAAAACAGATTGCCCATTTTTTAAACCCCAACCAACCAGAGGAAAAAAGACAACCAAAAAACCCCCAACCCTCCTCCCCAAAACCCCACATTTAAACAATAAACCACGTTTTTAGAGTTATCACTACCACTTTTAATGTGATTTATTCCCATTGCAGTAGAATTTAGAAGTTATGCTCTATTGGGAGCATTGCAGATTCTTTAGAAGGAACAGAGAAGCTCTGAGAAAACTGCCACCTTGTCCTTGTTGTAGACTATTAGATTCTTGATTCTTTTTTGTCACTTTTTTTTGTTAGACCTGATAGTTGGCCTGAAAACAGGCTTGTTCTCTTTTTCTTTTGCCCTCTACATGCATTGCTAGACTAATAAAGGCTATTACAAACTTTGCTTTTCATAGTTGCATTGATTTTTTAAGGTAGATGTAACTTGGCATGTGATTTAACATGCCTCATTGCATTATAATAAACCATTAATTCATGAAGAAGAGGCCAATAATGAGGGGTTCCAGGGCCGTGGTCAGTAGCAATGATGGAGCAGAAGAAAAAAGGTCACAGTTTCTGAATTTTGTCACAGGTTGCTTTGAGCCGGGGCAGAAGGGTTCTGACTTTGATGGGCAATATCAGAAGAGACATAAAAACATCACCAAGAGTGCAGTGCTTTGATCCCAGGGGGCTACATCAGTGATTCTAACTGGGGATAAGTGCAAAGCAAAAGTAAGAAATGTCATTTGGGGAAATGAAGAGATGGACTGAAACTTCTGGCATCCAGATGTCTCAATACTGTGACTCTTTTGTGAGTCCCAGGTAAAGAATAGCATGAGCTGCTGAAGACTGTTTGGTTTTATAACTGTCTATAAAAAATGTGATTTGATGTGCAGGAATATAGGGAAAAAAAAACCAGTTTGGTAAAAGTTTTTAGGTGTTTCAGAGGCCGTGCCCATGGTGTGCTCTGTCTTCTCTTGGGATAAAATTTTAATGAATCCAAATTTTGTTACAGCTTCAAAATAACTTCTGATGACATCATGATGGGGACACTCCTCCTCCTCAGCTACAAAGAGAAAATTATTGGCACTAAAACTAATTTATTACTACAGACCATGCTTAAAATAACTTTTATGACCACAGTGGCTGTAATGTGGTGGATGTCTGTAGGTGTATTGATGTGAAAACCCCTCTGCTTTCCTTTGAGGGAGGGATTTCAAAAAGCTGCCTGAATTTTTTGTTTCCTTAACAAACAGAAAAGATTCAAGACCTTCCTGATGATACAGTTCTCCAGTGCTAGGAAGTGCCAGGTTCCTAATCTGTGCACAGTATTAAATTTATACCAGTCTGAACCAAATGTTCTGTCCTTCACCTTTTGGCCCTGAGTTTTCTTAACTATGGAGTTACTCACTGTTCCTTCGTGCTGCTTCTCCCATTTTCTGGCTTCCTTCTTCCACATCTTGAGAAGTCTCACACAAATGAGCTATAATAACTTTACACAAGGCAAGATTAGCATATTTTTTTAAACAAGCTTCTTGATGTGTTAAATTTTCACGTGAATACTGGGCATTTTAATGGTGTGCTTTACCCTTCTGAAAAAGTTAGAAAGGCTGATTTTTCAGCCTACAGCAGGACAGTTGCCTGGATTATTTCAACTCTCATTTTACAAGAGGGCCAGCAAAGGAAGGACTTGATACCAGGCAGCTGGGAAATTAAAGTTATTTTGCTACTGAGCACAGTGGACATTCTGGTAATATCTAGTGCTGAGATATGCCAAGGATGGATGTTGTTTTATGCTAGTCTGTCCATGTTCTGTTTTGCTGTTTCTGAGGAATGTCGTGTGTTTTTTGGTGGTGTTTTGGTTTTTTTTTTTTTTTTCCCTTTGCTGAACAGGAAAATGGAACAAAAAAGGTCAGCTAGAAGAGCAAGCACAGTTACTTTTCACAGCCTAGTTGCTGCTCTGAGCACCTGTGGCAAACACCCTCCCCTTCTGAGCCAGTGGTAGGATGGGAGAAACCCCTGAAATAAATGTAGAGCCTTTGGGTGGTGCAGAGGGAATACAAAGAGTGAACAGGGGTATGATGGGTGTTTTTGGCACATGGCAGTATCTAGAAATTGATATTTAGAACATTTCTCAAGTCCCACCAAATGTGCTAAGCCTGAGAATCAAGGGCTGAGCTTGCAGTGCTCTCTGTGCTCATCCTTTCACTCTGTATTGGTATTTGAACACAATAATCTTCCTAAATAATATCCTGTTCTCAGTTTTGTTTGCTTACCCCATGCAAGTATCTAGAGACAGATTTGTCATTTGTAGTGCAATAAATCCCAGGTCTGCTGAGATGTAAGACCAACTGTGTATTGACTTCAGGAAGGCAGAAACTTGGCCTCTTCAGGTTTTTTTTATTAATAATCTCTCTTTGGTTCAATTGAAAAAATAATAATTGTAGGGTTTCTACTAAGATGGGCCTCTAGCAGGTAGAATAGGAGTTTACATATTAATGTATTTGACATTGTAACTTTAATTCACTGAGGTTCAGAAGTGGATCCAAGCTGAATATATGAAAATAATTTTTATAATACCTGAGACTAATATAATTTGTCTCCTATTTCAAAATAGAAATAGTACTGATTGATTTTCAATTTATTACAGCTGATCCTTGCAGAGTTTGAAAACCAAACATTGTGGCAGGAGGTATCTAAAAGCAAAACCAGGTTTCATTGTCTCTGTAAGAAACTGAAGCTGAAAAAAAATGCAGAAGTTAACAAGGAAACAGCTTGTGACAATAGGTACTGAAATCTATGTGAATAAACCAAGTCTGACATTGATGTACGGAACCAAGGAAACACTCAAAAGGTGACAATAATAATAATAATAATAAATATCGATAGTAATTTTGAACTCCTATAGCAATGAAGATGGACAACTTTTAGACATCAGACTGGATTTACAAAGCTTTGCATCAGTATAGGCAACATGAGTCACATTTTGCAGTTCTATTGTCTTCCCCTCAGATTTCTGTCTCTCCTTATATCCATCCCACTCATGGGTGGTATTTTGTTCATCTCCTTAGGATAACTATTCTGTAGTGGAATTATAGTGCAGCATTTTGAAATTGTGATGTTTAATATAATCTTTTAAGCATCTGACTTGTCCATGAGTGGTGTGGAGGCTTCCTTTTCTTTTGGCATTCTGACTAAATGATGCAGCATCTTAGCCCATCAGAGAGGAGGGATGGGCATTTGTGGCAAATGTGACAAATCTGGTCATGTGGTACATGGGGAAAACCTGCACTTCTAGAGAATGCTGGGTGTTGCATTGTGTATCTGGTGAAATGAGCATTTTTGTTAGCCAAGGAACTTTCACAGATGTGCATGTAAGCAGACCTGCTGCAGAGTTAGACATTGAGATGTTTTTTGAGGGGCTCAGTATCTCCCCGTAGGGTAGAGGGGTGTGTATTATGACTTTTAGTTTTAAATTCATTAGTACTTCTAAAAGAGGGATCACAAATGCATCACACTAAAGGATATCTTGTCTCTTTTGACCTCTCCAATAATGCTTTTATCTGTGCCTTGCAAAGAGGCTTTTCCCTGTGCACTTACCCATCACCTCCTTAAAGGCCAATAGAGGTAAAGCTGAACTTGGAGGTTTTTTGTTGATTTTGGATTTCTTTAGTTTTGGGCTTTTTTTCCCCCTAGATTACATAAATGACTGATTTAGGAATAAAATATTATGTTAAATAAACTGGTCTGTGATAATTTCAAGTTCTTTTTCCTGTGTGCTGCATTACCATCTCAGCACATTGCCTCTCTCTTTTCCACATCCTCAAACCCTGCTAGTGTGCATCAAGAGACTTGCATTAAAAACAAAAAAAAACAAAAAGGGAGAGAGTTAATTACAGCTGCTTATAGTGTTGTGGAAGAAATGTTTTAAAAAATAGTCCAAAAGGCCCCTTCCCTACTATTATTACTAATTTCCCAGAGAAGCAGTTGTTCTAGATCTGTTCAGTTCACCACTTCCCCTCCCTTTGAAGCATGTGTATGTACTTTTTCAAGACAAGGTTATGCCAAACTAATTGATTCTTTTTTCTCCCTTCTTATTAAGTAAGTTTGGCTGAGCCACATTTACTTGGATTAAATACAAGCAAAAAGAAAACTCACATTGGTTCAGGAAGTTTGTTTTGTGGTCCTTTGGAAAAGAACATTCTGTCCACTCTTTGTAAAAACCGATACAAACAGTCTTTTGGCACACACACTATACTTTGTAGATACCTTACTTTAAATTGTCTCTCTGTTATTTTGCAAGATTAAGTATCACAGTCCATATTTTCTAGATAAATCCTGCCTTGTGTAATTGTGCTTTTGCTTTGGAAGTCACATCCGCAGTGGTAGTTGGCAGTTTCACATGATTAAATCTTCTAAACACCATTTGAGATCTGCTGCTGAAAGATACTGAATAATGGAAATGGTGATTATAAATTTTAGGATGGTAAATGGGGTTTATGTAATAGCACTTATTTAGAAGTGGTTATATCTCATTGTAGAAATGATCATGTAAAAATATGATGTGAAGGAAAAAGAGCTGTAGAGGCACAGAGTAAAACTGCAAGAGGTTTTTATTTTGTAGCTGAGGAATTGTGTGTGAGTTTTGTGGAGAAATGTCCTTTTCCATTTTAACTTTTTAAAAGATATCATTAAGCTACTCTGCTACTAAAGCAGTACTGGGATAATGTATTTCATGTGCTTGTTGCAGGCATTTCTCACATGTGAGAATCTGGCAGGAGCTGCCAGAATTGGGAGTAACAGCAGAGAAGGAAATGTGGAAATGTGCACTGTGCAACCTTAGTCAAACAGGGAGCAATCTCTGGTGCCCTCTTTTGATAATATATTCAGAGAAACCAGTTAGGGGAGGAGCTTAATAATAAGTTATTGGTCTGATTCTTCAAGTGTGTGTAATTTCTACTGGCTTGGGCTCTTACTAGAAGGGAAAACAAAGATATCCTGTACCTTGTAGGAGGCAGTCCTGCATGTGGTAAATAATATTCCTAGAGAGTGATAAAAGCAAATCCAATCTGTCCTGTAACAGCTTTGAATTGAGCTGAAGGTTTATACACATATTTGGATGTAAGTTTTGAGAGGGATGTTTTTTAACATAAAGGAAAACACAATGAAGAACCCCAAACATTTGAACTTTCTATTTCCATACATTTAAATCCAAAACCTCAAGTATTTTGAATGTCATGTCTGTCTTATCTTTCTAGCAAAGCTTTTTCCTATAATTATAAAGGCATCAATTTTTCTAATTGTTGCCAAATCCAATCTGAGCCTCCCACACAATCATTTCACCCTTCCCTCCCCCTCCCATCATTGTCTGATATTTTGTTTGCACAGTCATTATTCATTAACTGTGTTCATGTCCAGGGCAGCAAACAGAAGAATCACATTAGCAAGGAGGAGCTCAGAAACTCATCGGTGAAATCTGTTTTTCCCTCTTCTGTTTTACATTGGCTTTCAGATGAGAATCCCAAAACCTGTAACAAATTTCAGAGATAAGGAACCTGGAAACACTGAGTGTGCTTCTGTTTGCTACTTCCTTTTCTTAGCAGATTTCTTTAGTCTTCCATTCGACTGAGAAGAATTCATTTCTATGTAAGAAACTACTGAGATTATAAATTACTATTGGAAAGGAAAGAGGTGTAGTCTGCCCTCTTTCTTCTTTTTTCTTCTTACAGAATCACACACAATCATTAGTTAGAACTGGGAGGGACCTCTGGAGATCATCTCATCCAACCCCCTTGCCAAGGCAGGGGTCACCTAGAGCAGGTTGCACAAGAAGAGTTGGGTTGTGGGATCTCCAGGAAAGGGAGATTCCACAGCCTCCCTGGGCAGCTGTTCCAGTGTAAAGTTCTTCCTTATGCTCAAGGTCTTCCTTATGTTAAGGTGGAACTTACTGGGATTTAGTTTATGGCCACTGCTCCTTGTCCTGTCACTGGGAACCACAGGAAAGAGCCTGGCACCACCTTCTTGGCATCCCTTTGAAATATTTATATGTATTGATGAGATTCCCTCTCAGTCTTCTCTTCCCTGGACTACCCAAGCCCAGCTCCCACAGTCTCCTCTTGAGAGGGGCACTCCAGACCCCTCATCATCATTATGTCCCTCTGCTGCTCCAGTAGCTCCTTATCTTTCTTGGACTTTATCCATGTTTTGAAGGTGTTGTCCTTTCTTCTGTGAGGCTTTCCTGTTCAGAAAAAAAAAAAATAATTAATTTTTTATCTCCCCTTCAAATATTAAAATGTTACTTTTTCAGCAGAAATAGGTAATTAACAGATAAGCCACCAGTAGAATCTGGTCATATTAGTAAGCAGATTGATAAGGTTTAGTATAAAAACTAGCACAATATACTACTGCATTTTTACATTAATGTGCAACCACTGGATCAATTCAGATTGGCTGAATTGACCTATTCTCACTTGTCCTATCAATGAGTTGACTTGGAACTGCTTCCTCCTAGTTCTGTTGCCATGTCAAATTGATCTGTATGTTTTAATTAATTTTAATTGGATTTATTGTAAAAGGCCTTGTAACAGAAAGGAAATGGAACCTCTCATAGAAGCCACACGATTGGGATAATGCCAAAATGAAGGCTTAAAGAGAGTAATTAATAAGAAAATTCTGCTGTAAATTGGTCAGATTTGCTGAAATTTGAAGAACTGGTCAGTGCCTGGAATAGTGCAGTTGTGAATCTGGAAGTGACTCCTATTACACCTAAGTTAGAATGAAGTGTTCCATATGAATAAAGACATGAAATAGAAAAGGACTAACTCTTGAATGTCACATTCAAAATTGAGGGGTAACAAAATTTGAAGAGTTTATGGTGGAGGCTGTTCAGTTATCCTGACCATGAGGTTCCTGTTAGCTCTACAGAGGAGTTCTTTTTGGTATCACTGGTATTTAGGAAACTCACACTGACAGTAGTGGATGAACTCTAACCAGAACTGTATTTCTCCCTGTCATGCACTGAGAGAAATCACATTTTAAGAAGTCAGGGATTAGCAAGCTGAACTCATTGTGTAACGTGCAGTGGAATTGCAAAGCTGAACCTGTTTCTTTTCTGGTTTTCAGTGATTTGTCCTGTTGGGCAGCTGCCTTCTGAGTGCCTCTGGAGAGATGCCAGCCAGCTGAATTAAGCAGTAGCAGGGACAGCATCTACCCAGGCTGAAGTTGTAAGCCCAGGCACGTGGCATTTGCACAAGTGATCACTGGTGAGTTGTACACGAGCACAGCTTCTGTCTTTCCTCTCTGTCTCTTTAGCAACTGGCATCTGTTGCAAACTCTGAGTTTCTGGATGCACAGACTGGCCTGCCTCGTTTGTTTTTCCCAGAGTGTGACTGATGGGCTTAGAGAATATGAGAGTGATCCAGGTTACCAGCTAATCTTAGGAAATCCTTACTATTTGTTTGTGTTTGTGGATTATTTCCCCCTCTCCCTCCACTGAATGAGTAATGTCCCAGTGAGGCCAAACTTCAATTCTATAGCATTTGTGTGTTGTACTAGATGATATCAGTGTGCTTTTTTTTAACCAGAGGAGATTTTACACCTTCTTCCTTAGTGCTTCATAGCCTGGAAATCCAAGCTGTGGGGTTCTGATAACAGAAGTAGTGACTGGCTGCTGTCAGCACAAGGGTGATTAAAAATGTGTGTGCGCTGGTTCACTCCCTTTCCAGCTGAATGGAAAATGAAACTGCCCAAAAGCCTTTTATGTAAGTGTATGGATTTGGGCTTTTTTTCCCTGTTTAAATCTCTGTGTGGCTGTGTGCAGACAAACTTCACCCCCAGCTTCCTTTTGAAGATGCTGTGTAAAGAAAAGACTGAGCTTGTTCTGACCTATGAGGCGTGATCTTGTTTCCAGCTCAGTACTAGACATAACTCTCTACAAAAGGCAATAGCTGACCATTAATTTTTTTAGGGGAAGGTGGTTTCTAGTCAGTTTTTCAAATCTGTGGTTTTCCTTGATAAAACAACGGCAATCTGCTTCTTCCAGCAGCTGAAATGCTGTGATTCTTCGACAGCAAATGTGTGGAGAGCTGCCTTACACCTTGTAACACCCTGCTTTATTTAAGACTGCCATGCTGGGCTGACTGCTGTTTTCCTGGGAGTGTGGCACCAAGGAATCATTGATGAGATGCAGCCTGGTCTGTAAAGCACATATTTACTATTAAAAACAACACATGTGCCCTTAGCTATAGCTAATAATTTCAAACTCTCTGTGGAATTTGGGGGAGATAGCCCCTCTAGACGTAGAAAGAATCCCATTAAAGCATCAGCATGACACAGCTCAGCATCAGGTGCTGAATTTTCCTATGAATATCAGAGTAGGGGCTTTGTGCTTTAGGCAGAACTACCTGAAGGTCACTTCTGGAGCAGCAGGAGGATCCCCCTGTAAGGATTGGTGCAGGAAGGGCAAAATGCATCCAGGGCACTTGTTTGGCTCTTTCAGGTTCTTGCCATATTGTTAAAAAGGCTGGTTGGAATATTTGGACAAAGACCTGAAGGTCAGTGCTGTCCTGACCTGTACATGCTACCTTGATTAGCAACAGAGTTGGAAAATTACCCCAGCCTGAAAAATTATAGGGGTAATTCTGCTTTATGCTGGAGGGGGCAAAGACAGAGCAAGGAATACAAATACATTAATTTCAAGGTCCAGTAGCCTATTAAGCCAGACTAAAATAAGTAGGCTTTAATTAATGGAAAGTTTAGGAAAACAAATTTGGTGCTATTGTCACATAACAAGTTGGAACTTACCTGTCCTTAAGTTCCTTTCCTTTTTATTTCTGCTGATCTTCCTGCCTCAGTTTGAGCATAGCAGGTGCTATCTTGGGAAACACTGAAGGTAGATGCAGCTCCTTTCTGCTGCTGGAGAGCTCTGAACCCCAGCACTTAAATAATACAGCAACTTTAGTGCTAACTGCAGCAGCTTTGGAGGAGAGAGGTTTTCAAATTGCTGCAGTAGATTTTCAGGGTGTGTAGAAATAGAGAAAGCAAGGTAGTTATTGAAGCAGTGCTTTTTTATTTAAAATCACTGTCACTTGGGCAGGTGCACTTCTTTTTTGCTTGTAAATATTTTCAATTATTAAAATTTAGAGACCACAGATTTTTGTAGAAGCCAGAGAATCCCAGCAGAAGCACATCTGTGTCTTGGTCAGGGGGACACCAATTTAGGACAAATGTCTGTGTGTCCTGTCAATCTGACTCACAGGATGGAATGCCTGCGTGGGGGAGAAGGCAAAAACCTTTGCTCCGTCATAGCATGGGTGGGAAACCATCTCTGTGTGGAGAAACTGCAGATCATCAGGAAGGTGCATTGAAAATTCACTTTATTCCCAGCTAAAGACTGAGTCAAGCCAGTGCCTGCTTATCAGGTCAGGTGGTGATTGTGCTGTGACATAAATCACAGTGCTCTGAGTACATCCAGTTCCATGGGTTTGCCTATGGCTGCACTTAAGAAATTAGTGTGAACTCACATGTAGGGTTTTAGTTTGTTGTTTTGGTTGGGTTTTTTTTCCTCCCCCATTTCTGAGAGCATTATAGAGCACAGAACTTCAAGTGCAGGGTGTCTGGGGAGTGTCCTGCCCTTGGAGTTGAGTGGTGTTTTGCACTTTGCTTGCAATTCTGCTCCATTACTGTTTGCTACCTGTAAGTGCAGTGTAGACTTTTGAAACTACAGTTTGAACCTTCATCTGGAAGATGAATTTTCTTACACTTTTTCTTTAATTTTTTAAAATTTTCTAGTTCTTCTTAACTATACTGTCAGAACAGTATTATCATAGAATCATAAAATATTTTACATTGGGGGGTTCTTTAAAGGCCATCTAGTACAGCCCCCATGCAATGGGAAAGAATATGTTCAAGCAGACCAGATTTCTCATAGCACCATCCAACCTGGCCATGAATATTTTCAGAGATGGGGCATTCACCACCCCTCTGGGTAACCTCTTTCACCACCTTAATTGTAAAAAACGTCCTTACATCTGTTCTAATACAACCTTCTTTTGCTTTAAAACCATTATCTCTTCTTGTCCTATTGCAGTGGGTCCTGATAAAAGTCTGTCCTCATCTTTCCTATAGAATCCCTTTAAGTACCAAATCACTGAAGTGGTTGGCTATTAGAACTATTGCAGAATCAAGTAAATGAACCTCCTGCCTCAGGTGGTTGGATGCTGAAACACACTGGCAGAAACTGTAAACCATCATAAGCCTGCAAAAGATTAATGGTTAACTACCAATGACCGTTTTAAAACTCAAGAAAAATGATAGCTTAAGCAATTGGTATGAATCAAACCAATTTTGTAGAAGCCAGAGAATTTTGTTAACATAAATTTTGCTTGGATCTAAAACTACTGAAGGTGGATGGATATTTCTGATGTTTTGACTGCAGAATTTAATTTCTATTTCTTGACAGGAGTAAATGAGAGATAATGAGTTTTTATTATCTGCACCAATCACCTGTGGCTTTGATTTAAAAAATAAAATTCCTCAGAATTGGAATTTTTTTTTTTTTAATCCTGTAATTCAAAACAAATTGTTAGCCTATCTTTTAAATCCTGAGACCTGGCTGCTCAGGTGGGGGATGTGCTTTAGGACAGGTAGAGAAATCTGGGCATTTTCAGGGTTGTCATTGCATGTGGGTGGAGGCTGCTGGTGCCCAGGAGCCTGGCTCTGCAGGAGGAAGCTCAGTGTCACAAACGAGAGCCCTGCTGCTCACTGGGTGTTGACAGCTTATCATTACAGACTCTGTTTTTTCCTCCTGGCTGGTAGGTGAAAAGGTTTAGAAATGACCATAATCTCTTTCCTCCAGTGACTGGGGAAGTATCATGGTTTGTTCTTTCCAGATTTAGGGAAAAAAAAAAACAAACAAACCACCACTCTGCTTTTCGTTTGTGCTGAGTTTCCAATTATTTTATTGTCTCGGTTGGATTTTCGTAGCATATCCAAAATCGTTAATCTCCCGTGGAGTGAGAGAGGATGTGAAGAAAAGGAGTGGAGAAGGGAGAGGAAGAACAAAGTGGCAGCTAAATAGACTGGGGTTTTCTTGGGTATAGGTGGGGTGTTTATTTTACAGCAGCTATTCCTGGTACCTAGGGGAACACGTGGAGAGGGTGGGGTGACAGTGGTGTGTCACGGAATATGGCACTTGCTCACCGTGTGACAAGAAGGATCTCCCTCTTTTTATGTGGGGTTATAGAAGAATTTTATTGTTTAATGCATCAGTGTGGCCATTCTCAGCTCTGGGTGTGCATGCTCAAAGTGAAGTGGTGAGATCCAGTGACATAAAAACAAACCCAAGCAATCAAGTCCCCTGTAGGGTGCCAGCAGAGAGCACCTTTGCCCTCTGCCATCAGAGGGACAGGGCTGGGTGAAGCCAGCCAGTCTGACTTGGCTCCCACCTTTGTTTGGAGGTTGCTGTGGTGATGAATAACCCTTGTAGAGGGTGTGTGAGCCTGTGTGTGCTCCTTCCTTGGCTCTGGCAGATCAAACAAAGCCCACGGTGGCGTCTCACCCCACATCGCATCGGAGTGTGTATCCTGGCGGTGGATTGGGCTCCCAAAATAAGTTACACCTTATTGTTAAATTCTCTGCAGCTCAAAATGGAAGTGTGTTTTTCATACTAGGACACAAAAATCTGACCTAACAACTGCATAGTGATACAAAAGTGCATGAAATTTGGAATTCTACATAAGCATTACATTCTTTCCTCATGAATTCTCATGAGTACAAATATACTTGGATGATACAGGTGCCTGAAGATGCTGCAAGTGTCACGCCTAGATAAGAATTGCCTTCAAAAAGGTTTTGGAAACCTGTATTCCCCAGTTCTGAGAAAACCCTAGGAGGAATTGGCAAGAATGAATTGCCACCTGAGGAAACCCATGGAGAATTTTCCTCCCTGCATATCACCCTTCTTCTCAACATCTGCGAAGCTGCCCTGTGCACAACTCGTAGGAAGTGCTCTGTGAAGAATTGAGTCACTCAGAAATGATCCAGTGGCCATGACAAACACCATGATGTTTAAAATGTCTATTTTTGCTGCATAATTCCTGAAATTTAGATTAAAAAAAAAAAAAAAGTGAATTACTCAGCTCTGTGTCAGCTCTCCATCTCCTCACAGACTTTCAAAATGGGTGGTTTCATTTGTCAGGCTGTGCCTTGTTCTTGGCACTGAAGGACCAAAGAGGACTATGAAAACTTTTTTAAAGCAGTGAGGCCTGTCACAGTGTTTAAGATGAAGATGGCAAAGGCAGACCCATTGCATCATTGATGGATCTTCTTTCTGAGTTAGAGCATCAGGGAAATAACCTCTTCTCCTTTCAGCAGTGGTTTGAGGCTTACCATCTTGAAGCTGCCAGCTCCTCTTAGTGACTTACTTAGTTAAAAATCACCTTCAATAAGGAATATTTAATTACCCCTTCTAATACCTTATTCAGGCTGCCCTCCTGGATTTTGGAGAATCTGGAGAATGCTGCTAAGACAGTGGAGCCAGCATCTACAGGAATGAATTAATGGCAGCCCCATAGCTGTGATTTTTACATCTGACACATTCTCCAAGGCTAGCATAGTACCTCCCATACGCCTTCAAAATTCATTTGTTCCATTCCAGCTCAGCCTTTTGAAATATTTTGTGATGAATGGGTGTGCTGTACAAGCTGGTGATCAGGAGCAGCTGTTCATACTCATACATTAAATTGAATCCATCTGTCAGTGGGCTCTTTAAAGTGTGAGTTTCACATTGTCAGGAGACCTGATTGTACCAGAGCAGTATCTGGGTGCTGTTTGCCAAAAAGAAAAGGACAAATCTGAGTGAAGATTGCTTGGATGGGCTCTGGGATAACACTGTGGCCTCATCTGCAGAGTTGTGATTTAGCCTGCTGAGATGAGAGCAAAGTGGTTACAAGCAGCACTTCTGCACTGATGCGCAGAGAGTTGTTCAGATGTAGATGAAATTAGGAGCTGACCTGCAGTGAGCTTTGTAGAACTCGTGTATAGTGGTTGCTCCTTGGTTTTTAATCCTGACCCTTTGACCTAATCACCAGTTCTTTAATTTTTTTGGTTGTAGAGTTTTTCTTCAGAGGATGAGCTGAAGAGGAGGTGTTTTTGTTCAAATCAGCAAAAGGAGACAACACTTTTTGTTTGCTTTTTCGTTTGTTCCCCCCTCCCCCGATGCATGCATCAGGTTTTATATTCATTTAAAAATAGAGATGAGCAAAATTAATCTCCTGAAGCTGTTTTGCAAACTGCATTTAGGGCAAAATTTCAGTCCAACAAATGGTTGTTTCGTGCTTGCAATAATTGTTCTCATAATTTTAAATGAACGCTTCAGTCTGTAATATTCCCTGTAAATGACACACTGGTTATGGAAGCCAGCTAATTCATGGCCTGAAATATGTTGATCTTGTCCAGGGGTAACTTCTCTTGGCTTCCTTCTCCCAGTTTGCTCCTCACCAAGGCTTTTGTGGTGAGGACTGTGTTCTTGCTGGCTTGTGTGTACTGCTCTAGGGAAAGGCATTGCTTCTTACCAGAAGCTTTTTCACCATGAATATAATCTTCATTACATCATTTCACTTTAGGACAGGCAGCTTCTCTTGGAGGAACCACTGTAAAACTTTCCTTTGCCACTGTAAGACTTTCACTGAAGTTGCAGGAGGGCCATGTTTTATTTCTAGGCTCTGCAATGGTCCCCAGAGCTGCAGAGCCCACCCTTTGCTGGGGATCACATCTCCTGTCACCTGGGGGGAAGCCCACCCGTGTTTCCCTGCAATAAGTTTCTCCACCTCACCTTTTTTTGCAAGCACTGCTACTGCATTCCTGGTGCAGGGCCGAGCCAGCATTTTTCAATTAACACTAAATTCAGTGTTGGCAGAAGCACAAAGAGGGTAAAAAAACCCCAAAAAACAAAAAACTAATACACCAAAAACAGAACACCCACGCTGGTTTTCTGAGCTTGTATTTTGTGTCTGTTATCCTATGGTAAGAGAAGAACTCTTAGCTTTTCTTTAACACAGAGAAAGTAAGACTGAAGCCTGTTATTTCTGTGTACCTGGTAAATATAGACGATTTTTTTTTTAGTGGAAACTCATTAGCGTGTTCCACATGGAGAGGTGAGAATTGCACTTAGAGTGAAGAGACTGATTGATGTTGGCTTGTATTAAGAAAATATGGCTAACAGAAGGAGTCAATACATCTTTTTAAACTTTTTTTCCTGTGGAGTACATTGTTTTTCTTGCATGTGTTTAATGAGGGAACTTAGCAGTGGAATGGTATTGCTTCCTTTAAAATACTTAAGTGTGTTAAAATACAGTTATTAAGATCTGGCACTCATTTGAGCACCCACTTGGGACTGTAGATTATAACCATTCTCTGCCATTATTTACCATCTGTAAATGAGCTGCAGATGCAGAGTAAGCATCCAGTCCTTCAGCATCCAACCTCACAGGCAGCAAGAGCTGTGCACCAAGAGTGAAATGCTCTGCAGACCCATGGACAAACCTGTCCTTCCTCTCTGGGAGTGCTCAGACACTGCTTGGTTCTCATCCCTCTCTGGGCAGCTTGTTCCAGAGTCAGAAGTCACAAGTCAGAAAGTTCCTCTCCATATTCAGGTGGAATGTTCCATGTTCCACTTCAGTATGGGCAGGCAGGGCATGCCAAGCCCACTGCTGCAGCACTGATGTGTCAGGGAATTAGGAATTAAATTCTTGATACCTTCTCTAGACTGTACTGATCATAAAGAATGGAATTATGTGGTTTTAAATCCAAGTTCTTTTCCTTTGGCTTTTACAACCTGTTTTGAAATATGAGGAGTTTTGTAACCATTGTGTGCTGTAAGCAGAAAAGCTGATTATTTTGGACAAAAGAGGAGGCTGATGTGTTAATTTCTTGGTAGATTTAATTGCTGATAAACAGGGATCTGATTCATCTTAGGCAGTACTGACATGTTCCTATGAATTTGTGTTGGGCAGGGTGATGTGCTCCCCAGAGAGTTTCAGGAAACCAGGAGCTTTGGCACCTGCCTGTTTGGAGGAAGGTGCAGCTGGTTGCAGCTAAAAATTCCTATAATAGAAGTGAAGTGCAGGAAAATACACTGTATAGCAAAGAAGGAAATGCGCGTTCCTTCTGTGAAAAGGAAGAGTTCAGGATTCTGGCAAGGCATTCATACACATTTACAGTTTTATCACATTGAACTGCAAGCACCAGTTCAAGGCTTCAAAGAGGAATGGTATTTTAACATTATTATTATTATTATTATTATTATTATTATTATTATTATTATTATTATTATTACTACTACTACTACTACTACTACTACTACTACTATTCCCTACTTTAAAAGAGCAAGTTTGTTTTAAAAAAGAGGGTATTACTTTGGTTTTCATGCTGATCCCCCTTCAGTATTAGGAACAGACTTTATCTGAGAATCTAAAATTCTCAGCCGAGATCACATCTGCTTTATATTGTGGTTGATCATGGAGCTCTGGCTCTTACCAAATATAAAATAAGAAAAAAAATGGATCAAACATGAGTCATTATGGTTATGTGTTGCAAAGATGGAGAATTTTTCCGTGTTTCCCATATTTTTTTTTCATTCAAATAAAACTGTGGCTTCTCCTCCTTATGTAAATGAATTAGTGCTATAGGTGTTGCAAATCTTTTCTGGATACTTAAGGAAAAAAAGGTAGAATATTCCTTCTAGAGGCTGATATTTCTCATGCTTCTTGCTCTTGTGTGGAGGAGTGGATTCAGACCAGAGCTCTTTCTATGTCTTTATAATCATTACTTATCTCAAAAAAAAAAACAAACCACAAAAAAACCCCCAAAAAACCATAAAAAGAAAACCCCAAACAAACACAAAACAAAACAACAAAAAAAACCCCTCAAAAATCTTTCTACCATATGACCATTTAGAAAAGCAACGTCTCACTTAAATATTTAGAGTTAAGCATGCTTTTAAAATTCATTATCAATATGAAAAATACAATTAGTCAAGAAGCTGTGAGCCACAAGCTGCTTTCCCCTACTCTCTTTCCCCAATAATTTCCCGCTTTCTGTACTTCCTGCTGCTCCTTGTGCACCTGTGAGTGGGAATTGCTTTCTCTGCCCTCTTTTCACTGGGCTTATGCCCGTTCCTTACAGTTAAACAAACCCTTGCTATTGAAACAGCAGAACCTTCCAGGTGCTATTTATAATTTACTTTAAAGATTAAGTGATTGTAAGTGGGAGGAGTTCCTGAAATCTATTGCTGTCCTGACATTCCAGCTTTGGTTTGAGCAGCTGTGGTCTGCTCTGGGCTTTTCCTCAAAACTGCACAGGTGAGCTCAGCTCCCAGGTGTTTCTAACCTTTAGTCTCCTGCCTTGGTACCCAAGACCTGGGTGACCTGGCAAAGCAAAGCTTTGGGGAGGTTGTGTCCTGTCTGACATCCAGAATACACCAGCCTGTCACCTGCTGTTCTGATTTGCTCCATGCTCAGGTGTCAGGTGCTACATTTCCTGTTGAAATAATAGAGCATGACATTATGTGTCCTGTAGATTACATCTCCTGTATCTTTATTTTTATATGACATTATTATATGATATATTTATTCATGACATTATATCTCCTGTAGATCTCTGCAGATTCCATACCTTTGGACAAATTTGGTAAGGATTGAATAGGTGTGGCTGAAATGTTATGGGGTTCTTGCAAGTGGGGCATGGTAGTGATTTTATGTGCTTGGTTTTCATTGTAAACAGTGCTTCAAAATATATTCAGTGAGGTTTGGATTGGTAAGCATAACACTGCAAGTAGCATTTGTGTCACTAGAAATTCTCACTGTTTCTGCACTACTTTGTAAATTTAGATTTTTTTTTTCTTTCAAGTTCCATACTTTAAAAATTACAATAAGTAGACAAGTATACCTTTGAAAAGTCCTTATCTCCTGTGGTATGACAGCACAATAAAATTGACCTTGGCCCTGGGAGCTTTGAAAAGACTGCAGTAAAAGTGCAGATGTTTACCTTGCAAAACGACCTTCTCTGCTTTGAAATATTTGGTGCTTTAGTGCTTCGTTGATAGTGACTTCGTGACGCCTTCAGTTAAACCCCTCTGAGCAGCCCTGCTCTGATTCTCCTCTTCCCTTTGACGCTGGTATCCACCCCTGTAAAATGCTAATGAAAAGGATAGGTGCTGCACAGAAACAAAGGGAACCATTGACTTCACAAAGGGAAAAAATCTCGTTTAACGCCCTTGGAAAACTCCACGAGGAACGTCAGACAGTACTTTACTCACAAAGGAGATGACATCTCCTTGCTGATATGCAAAGTCATTTGTCATTTAGGGAAGAGGTAAAGCAGCATCTCCAGTGTCAGAAGTGCCTGGCTGTGTTTTAAAGCTCTTTTTTTTTTTTTTTTTTTTTTTTTGAGGTGGAGGTTTGAAAGAATGTGTTTGTTATTTAAGGATTTTATTTATTTTAACTGTCATTTGTCAGAGTAGATACTGGAGTTAGTGCAGGGTGGACCTTGTGAATCCGATAGCTCTGGGATGATAAAACTGTAATTGACACAACTGTCCTGGGTTTCATTTGAAGTTATTTTACTGATACTGAATTACAAAGTTTACTGACTTCTGTTTCAATTTGTTAATAAAGTAGTGTCCAGGTTGATTTTATATGGGAGAACACAATCTTAATCCCAAGGATTTCCTTCCTAAGTGTCAGGATTTTGTACCAGAAGTTATGAAGAGTGCTAATTCTACATACCTACAGCACTGGTTAAGGCTTAGGGGCAGTGTAGACTTGCAAGTAGATGGTGCAGTAGAACAACTAAATTTTGTATTTAAGTAAAAAAAAAGCTTGGCTTAAATGCAACCTAGACTTTTTTTTTTTTTTTTTTCTTTTTGGCTGGAGAATATATAATTTGTAATCAAACTGAAATTGTTTTGAAATGGTGTAGAATCACTTGTTTTAAGGGCTGTTCTAAAATAAAATTATGTTTCCACGCTAACTTTGCTCTGAATTGTCCTAACCATTGAGAGAAGATATGATGAGGTCAGACAAGCTTGTTCCTGGTTTTAATGCTTGGGAAAAAGAGTTATTGAGGGTGAGTAAGTAAAAATCCATGTGAATCTGGTTAATTCACCAGAATTAACCAGAGGAGGAGAATAAAACAGATGTCTCTTGGGAGATTATTTTGTTTACAGAAGATAATCTGGTTTTGGGGTGATGTGTGCAAGAGGGTCTGGGACATCTCCAAGGTGACTGCTTTAACAGTCCTGCACTTTTGTTGGGCTGTGCCCACGGCATGTGAGATGCTCTGCTTGCAGAAGCAGCCTCTGTTCCAGCTCGGAGCAGATCCACTTCCAGTGGAACTTCCACAGGAACATGCAGAGCCTTTGCTGTGAGGACATTTCTTCAGTCTGACAGACAATTCCACATTTTCCTGGTGTAGCACAGAGCCTGGTTTCAGCTGCAGCCTTTAAGTGGGATTTATCAGATCCTGAGGACATCTGTGAGGTCGGGAGGAGGTGATGTGGAGCCATGGCCCTGGAGGGATTGGGAAGGAGGGAAGGAGGACACTGTGCCCCTTGGAAAGGAGCATATCCTGACTCTGGATGAGCGTGGGGCCACTCTGATCGTGCTCCCTGAGCACAGCTGTCCTTTCCAGCCTCTCCACAGGTCATGGATTCCTGCCCTCCCAGCAGGATGCACGTCCTACCGGGAGCTGGGAAGGAAAGCGGGAGGGAGGAATCCTCTTGCATGAAAAGAAAAGATTCAAACTGGATCCATCAGCTTAAAACTGGATCAAACTGGTTCTAACTAGCCCAAAACTGTTACAACACAGCCCAAATAGTTCAAACTGGTTCTGGCCAGTTCTGACTGGTTCAAACTGGTTTAATCCAGGTCAGAACAGTTCTGACTACTTCCAACTGGTCCAGACTGGTTCAAACTGGTTCCAGCTGTTTCTGACTGCTTCAAACCATTTCCAGCCAGTTTCAACCTGTTCCATCTGCTTTAAACCTGTTTCAACTGGTTCAGCCTAGCTCTGACCAGTTCAAATTGGTTCTGACTGCTTCTGGGTGACTTGCCCCATTTCAACTGGTTCAAACCACTTCAAAATGGGTTAGATTGGTTCCAACCCATTCAAACTAGTTCAAAATGGTTCCAATCAGTTCAGGTGGGTTTTAAGTGGTTCCAACTGGCTCTAGCTGGTTGCAACCAGTTCATGGGGGTTCAAGCCATATCCAATGAGTTCAAACTGGTTTCTTCCATTATTCTGTGTGTTCCATTCCATACCTGGAGTGAATTGTTGGCTGTCTAAGCCATCACAGTCAGGACAAGAAGAAGAACCTCAGCTCTCCCTTCAAACATTTGTAGCTGCCATGTTATTCACAGTCATGGCTGTGCTGTAATTATTCCAATATTAACATATTTCCATGCCATTTACTAACCAAGGTCTAATAAAACAAAGAACAGAAAATTAAGGTATTGCAGAAGATCCCATCCTAATTTTTTTACATTTTTGATGTGGATGCTTTTCATAAAGAGAGCAAATGCTTCTAATTATGTTTTCTCAAGCAGTTCTGAAGAGATCAATTTCCTATTGGATCCTAAATTCCTAAAAATTACCTACTTAAATTTTATTCAGGATCTCAGACTGTTATTAGAATCTATATTTTACACATGTAGGTATTATTTGATCTATTCAAGCCACATTAATTCTCATTAAGAAACCTTATGTTTCTACCTTAATCTTTACCTTTTTTTTCTCCTCCAACTGGAAATGGTTGGATTAAAGTGCTTATCCATATTTTTTTGAGGAATATGAATGCCTGAGTCCAAGGTAACTTATGACACCTTGCTCATCCTGTATCTTGATGTATTCCAGTAACACAAACTCTTTCCAGAACACTTTGAACTCTGATCTTGTGAATGGCAGAGACAAGGTTATGACTGGTTCACCTATGTGTAACCATGCTATCTTTGGCTCAGTCATTTTCATAAAAAGTTGCAAGTTTTGGTCACACCTGTATGGACACCTTTATTCCCAGCAGGACCTGTCAGCTTTGGTCCTGCTGGGAATAAAGAGAGCTGCAAGTTCCAGGCTGTTTAATCAGAAAGAGGAAAGGAGGGCTATGGGGAGGTGAGACAGAGGGATGCTCCTGAGTACTCACTCCCTTGTTCCATGTAGAGAAGGTGGCAAAGAGGAACTTCCCACCATCTGGAAACAGCGAATCAGCCCACTGGAAATTAGCAGAGACACATTGAGCTGAGCTGCAGTATTACTCCACTGCTTTGGCATTAGCACTTTTAATTCTTTTAATTGCCTTTCTTTTTTTTTTTTAATACTTTTTTTTCCCCCAGGCACAAGGTCCTGCCTTTTGACCTCTCAGTTCTTTTGATAGAAGCATCCTTTGGGTGTCAGTGTCCTGTTCCTTGTGTTTGACCTTCAGAATTAGTCACCTAATTGTGGAGTGGGCTGACCTACGTAGCCTGTGTTTGACCAAATTGCTAAGAAATAACTGTGAACACTAATGATGCTAAATATGGAGCACTTGACATCCCAGTGCTTGCAGAAGCAACTGCAGGTGTTTTCCCCTCCCATGTTCAGGCAGCCCCAGGAATGAGCAGTGTGATTCAGCAGAAGTGGCTTTTTGCTCAAACTCCTTATACCCAAAATCTGGTTCAAACTACACTTGAAATGCCTCCTCACATTTATTTCACAATCTACTTTTCATGATCTGTGTTGTTTTCTAATATTGATATGATATTTCAAAGAATATTGCTGTAGAATGATTTCTTCAGGAGACCTCACTTTGGCATTTGGACAATTATTAAAGTTTGAATTCTGAAGTTTGGGGGTTTAATAAAAGAGGTGAAGTTGATAGCAGTGGGAAATGTTTTAAAATTACAAATCTTGCTTTTTTTAAGGTTGCAATAAGTTGTAGTAGGATTTAACTTTAATTTTTCCTTATAAATTTGTAAGTCGGCCTGAATGTCCCCCCAGTTTTTGGAGAGAAAACTGTTCTTAGTCACCTTACCCTGATATAGTTACTTCTGATTTGTTTTGCACAGTTAATATCTATACTTTAATACTTTATTTTACATCATTTGTGCTAAATAGAGTGTTAATATTTTCTCATCAGCAAAACTGTGAAACTGCAAACAACCCTACTTGATGCACATGAGAGGATTTTTAGAATTTTTACATGTATTTTTAAAACACTCTGAATTTGGGCTGTGCATACTGAGCCACATTAAAGGATTTCGTGGTGCAGCTTCCCTGGGTCTGAGTGCCTTTTAATATGATTTCATTTACAGTGGTGCACAGGCTCCAGCAGCCTGGTGAGCAGTGATGACTACTTCAGATGCAGCACTGATGGCTGTCCTACTTTTGGATTTATTCTATTCCTCAATTGCCTTCTCCACAGCACCCAGCCTCCCTCTCCTCCTGTCCTGAAAAAGACACTGTCAACACCTCTGTATTAAAAAAAAAAAAAAAAAAAAAAAATATATATATAGTATATATTTCTTTAGTGTGAAGGAATAATACTACTTAGAGTTCATCAGACTTTTTGCAGCAGTGTTTGCAATTATTTTGCTTTAGAAAGAGTACTTTCATTCATTTTCATTTGTGTGTTTATTTATTGTGTGCTGCTAAAGCTCTTGCTGAGCTTCCAAAGACAAGTTCTGACCATGAGCTAAGTGGATGCTTTCAAGTAGCTGAATAA
This sequence comes from Taeniopygia guttata, assembly GCF_048771995.1. Taxonomy (NCBI): domain Eukaryota; kingdom Metazoa; phylum Chordata; class Aves; order Passeriformes; family Estrildidae; genus Taeniopygia; species Taeniopygia guttata. Next base: position 67,642,000 of record NC_133025.1, read on the forward strand.
TAATTGAGGACCTCAACATGTGGGAAAACTGATGCTTTTTTCTTTCTTTTTTTTTCTTTTCCCTTCTTGTTACCACACTTTGTATGCTGGGCTTTACACTGATATTTGGCACATCCAGTCTAAATTCCTTTCATTACATAATTAAAGAGAGCAAAACAGAAAAGGCTAGATTTAAAAATTTCATCTCTTTGAGTTTTGTTTTCCTTTTTCAGTCCCAAGGGATGAAATGAGTCTCTTCCCCAGGAGCCAGCACTCCCAGCTGGGGCCAGGCTGGACTCTTGCCTTCAGTGTTCATAAACTCTCCTCTGTTGTCCTTCAGTTTTTGAGTTTTACTCATAATTTAAGGAGAGAGATGGGAGTGGAAACCATGGGAATGAAAGTGCAGCAATACAGTCATGAAAAGAGCACTTAGGAAATCTTACTTATAGCAACCTCTGTAGGAGTAGAATTGGATAGACAGTCTATGAGTAGATTTTTAACCTCTTTTTACCTTTTTTTTTTTCTTTTTAATATAACAGTGTAGTGGTTTTCCAGTCACCCCTTCTCCTCTCAGGAAAAGTCAGGTATGAAAATTTAAATTGTGAAGAAAGAGGTATGCAGAAACAAAACTGAAAGCAGTTTCCTTTCTCCTACCATCCCTTCTTCCTCCTTGTTTGTTTGGTTTTTTTCCCCTTGCTTGTAAAAAGAAACAGGAGGTTTGTCTTTGCTTCAGAAGGAGAGGTCTTTCAGCACTGTATCAAAGTGCAGGGGGCTGTTAATCACTTACACATTTTCAGCTGGAAATAGAAAATCAGCCTGGTTATTCACTTCTGTGATCAGCCAAGGAGATAACTCTGAGAACTGCAAGGCACTATTTTGTTCCTGTTTTTATCTGAATCAGGAGGGAGGGAAAATAAGTGTAAGTTGGTGACAGTTTACATGCACAGATGTGAATACTTTAGTCACATCATGTCACATAAATTCTAGACAGCTCTCCAAACATCAGGGTTAGCCTACAGAAAATATTGCTATTTATTTTGCTACTGAGTTGTTAGAGTCTACTAAAATCTCTGTTTACAGCTGAGCTTAGATGTGATTTAATTCTGTTTGTAGTAAAAAATGCTTGACAAATCCAAGCTATCACACTGCTGATGAATTAGAACACACAGTTTTTTAAACTTTTTAAACAGAAATGCAAAATGAGAACATTGCAGCATATCAGTGTGTGAGATAAATGGAGAAGTTGCTTATCCAGAGCCAAAGCTCTTTGAAAATCTGTTTGCAGTGGTGTGGGGTGAGGGGGCAATCACTTCTCTAAAACAGCACCCAGATTTACTAGAGGATTGTGTAGAGTAGCAAAGGGCAAAGCTTCTGAAGTGTTTGTTAAAACACAGAACTTTGTGATCAGAAAGCAAAAATCAGGAGAGGATTGGGAGTGAAGGTGACAGAATGACTTTGAAAGTCCAGAGAGGGATAATTACTGCATGTGTAAGGTCTTGCTTCATCATGCCCATGGCAAGTGGGGAAAAAGGTGATGACAGAGGGAGCTGCTTAGGGGAGTGATACAGAAGATGCTGGCCAAGAGCTAGAAGGGAGTGTGGAAACAGAAGTGCTGATGTCCTTAATGTTTTTACAAGCTGGATCAGCTGTGTGCTAGGTGTATCCAGCAATTTGATTTCTTGATCTGTGTTTTCTGTGTAAGCTCTTTATAACAAAGGGTTTGGCACCAATGCCCTCTGGCAAGCATCTGTCCAGTAAGAATCCATCTGCTCCTGCACTGGTGGTGTTTGTTTGCAGAGTTTAAGACAGGTCCTTTCCAAGGGGATTCTCTGTTACATTTGGCAAAACAATGTGTGCAGCCACAGGCTGGAAGCTGAGAGCTTCACCAGCACAAGCAGTGATGCCCAGGCATTTCTGCTTTTAGGAGTGGACCAAAAAAACCCCACTGTGCTGCTGTGTGGATGGACAGGCTGATGTGAGAGGTTTCTGATGGATTTCTCCATTAGGTCATGTGTGTGTGATCCAAATGAAGGCCGTGCACAAACACAAGAGCTAATTGTGGTTGTTGAGCAGGTAAAAGAAATGCCAGCACTTATCAGGTTTCTCTCCTCAAGCCCAAACAAGGAAACAGTTCATAAATTTGGAGGAACATCTGCTGATAAACTCTGAAAGTTTGCTCCTGTCTTCCCCCTGGGTCGTAAGAACTGGCACAAAAGTATAAACCTTGATGATTCTTTGTGAAACAAGAGTAAGCTGTGCTGCTCTTGGACTATCAGGGACACAAAGGGGCATTTTCCTGAGACCAGCCTGATGCTTGCCTGCTGACTGAGAGCACATGCTAGCTAGAGGAAGCATGGAGAGAAATAGTCTGACTCCCGTGGTGAAAGATGTGCTGCACTTCCTGACTGAGGAGGTGTAAAAGAAGCCAGATGTGAAATGTTTCAGAAGGGTAGGATGTGGCACCCAGACTAACAAAGCTGCAGTTGGTGTGAGGTCTCAGAGGAGCAGGGATAACCCCAAGCCTGCCTTGGGAAGGATAGCTAGAAATGCTTTTCTCACCTCTGAAATAGTAGAATAAAGATACATTTTGCTTGCATGGCAGTTTCTCACCAAAAAGCGTATTTATTTTTAAACCAAGCACCACCGTATGAAATGCATGGAAATAAGTTGCTATAACTGTTTCTGGTGTGCAAATGTTTGGAACATATGTAAGCAAATATTCCACAAATAACCAGAATCTCTCCCGTGCATCCCAGGCCTGTGATGGAATCAAGATGCTTCTCAAGCCTCTCAGTGCCTTCCCTGGGGCACAGCCTCCCCTTGCACATCTCTGAGCAACCCAAACAGCTCAGGTGGTTATTGGGGGAAAGAAGAAAGGTGAGCCAGTGGGAGAAGGCCTCCCTCTGCTCCCCAGAGCTGCCTTGGCTTGCAGGTGAGCACTGGCAGGGCTCAGTCCTGGCTCAGAGACAGCTCCTGCCAGCCTCTGGCCCCGACAGCTCTGCTGATGTTCACCTGATAACGACTCAGCCTTTCATGCCAGGTTAACTTGAGGGATTTCATTCCTGCAGAAGCTTGGCATAACTAAAAGGCTTGGCAGCTTGAGTTATAAATTGCCAGGAATTCGAGAGAAGTTGATCTAGTTTATTTTATTGCGTGCCAAAAACTCTATTTAAAGTGTCTGACCTCAAGATGCAACAAAAAAGAAAGTTCCTTTGATCTTCTTTGGCACCATTTTCAGAGTCTTTCAATGCAAAGAAAATATTTTGTTGATGTCTACCATCCTCTTAAATCTGAAATATGCAAGGAACTAAAAGCTCTGATTATCAGTAACAACATGAAATTTTAGTGGATTTGTTTCTGTTCCCTGACCTAAGTTCTTGACTTGTTCTTTTGTGTCATGAAATGAAATGTCTCTGACGTATCAGCAGCACGTACAGAGTTACTGGCACAAATGGAGTGGTTTAAGTAATGCTTTTTCAGAATAGACATTGCTTACTAATTCAGTCTCTGTTAATTAAGATGAGCAGCTTACTAAAGCCTTAACTACTTCCTTGAGGCAGAACTTCTTAGCTAGAAGAGAAAAATACTGCTTGTCTTTTCATAAGAGTTTTCAGGCTTGCTATAATGATTTTTGTGTGGGCTTTGTGGGAAAAAATAAAACAGCCAGTGTGACATGAAATAGCATCTTACATGATGCTTACTGAGATGCTAGCACTTCCAGATGGAAATACGATGTATGCTGTACTTGATTTAAGAGGAGTAGTTTGTTTTTAAGAGCTTCAAGTCAGATAATGGTAAAAAAATTGTGGTGATGTATTTTTCTATGAGTCCTGGGCAGCTCTGAGAGCAGGTCTTTTCCTATATGTTTCTTCTTTCAGAAGCATCCTTATCTCTGTGACTTTGAAGTTCTAAAGAGCAGACTCTATTACTGTTTATTTGAAGTATTGTGAAAATATACTTGAAAATATTTTAGACCCTCACTTTCAAGCATATCTTTCCTAATAGTTCCTATAAGGTTTGCAAGCTTGAATGCTGAGAATTTGTTTTTGTGCTATCACTTATCAACCACTCCTGTAAATTAAAATTTAGTCATATTACAGTAGTATGATAAATTCAAATAGTTTTTTCTGGCCTGTGTTCTTCCTTGAAATGATGAGCTGGTGTTCATATACAAATTTTGTTTATTTTATGTACTATACCCACAGCCTACACACGTGACCTTGAACGTTGGCAGTGAAAATTGCTTGATTAATCTTTTACACCAACTCTCAGATTTTTTTTTTTGTTTGATTTCATTCTACAAAGAGAAACTGCAGCTCATGAATCTGGAAAGTGCTTGTATAAAAGTAGCTTTACGAGGCAGGAATTTCTGCTTGGCTCTTCATGAAGCATTTCCCAATCTCTCAGACCCATCTCCCTTCCTGAGCGTTTTCGCATCGTAAAGTTCCTGCAGAGCGAAGCATGCTCTGATATTGTCTCTGTATCCCATTACCTGCTCCTGAGTGAGGCAGCAAGAAGTGTCCAGATATGTAATTGAAAATTAATGAGGAACTTAGCTTTTTATGGAAGACACTAGCATTCAGTTTGCTGCACAACAATAGTGCTGATATCCTGTCTCAAACAAGCATGAAAGCAGTAGAGCCTTGTTTATCTCACCAGTCAGCAGCAATCACTCCTGACTGCACACCAGCAGCAGATTTGCTGAGTGCAAAGGTACCATTTTTATGTTGCTGTTTATCAGACCAGAACTACTCACTTTACTTTCAAAGCATTTACTTTATTTATTTCGGAGATTGGTGCTCTTCCAGGAGAAAAGTAGAAACCTATTTGAGGAGAATCAGCGTCTGGGAAAAGTGCTTCAAGCCTGCTTTTAGAAGTTACTTCCTTTATTTCCTCCATTATTTCAATATTTATCAGACAGCTTCAAAGAAACTTTCTGTTTAAGTCACCTTTATGCCATCCTAGAGCTGTTGATAAAGTACCTGTGCTAAAATATCCATCAGCCTGCTTAGAAGTGAAGCAAGCATAGCACAAGATCAGCAGAGAGTTTTCAAATGCTTCATTTATTCCTAGCTTTGCTATTTTTTGTGCATGTTAATTTTCTTGGCTTTATTTTTATCATTTAGCAAGTGGCCAGAGGTACAAGAAGGCTGCTATGGTACTGTTGGCAAGCAGATGACAAGATGCAACTCAGCTGTAAACAGGCAGCGAGTGATGATGGAAAGAGGAAATGGGGGGAATTAATTACACTAGAGTAATATTTTCTCTGGATGCTGTAAGAGGTCTGGGAATTGAGGTTGATTGTTGGAAAGAATAATTGCTACCAGTTTCTAAATATGTGTTTTAACACAAGGATACCTGTGGGGGCAGAGAGAGGTAGAGAAACAGATTCAAGAGTAGTGAGGGGAGCTGAGGTGGGCATGGGTTGATGCAGAGGTTTTCCTGCGAGGCTCCTAGAGCCACTCTGAGTACTGGGATTACAGTGCCTGGGGCAACTATTTCTTTAATGTATATTCAATGTTTTCTGACCCAGCTTCTCATTTTGAGACACCCCAAGTCTGGATGGCACATGTGGCATACAGTAAACTTTTGCTTAAAATTAATTTCAGATTGTTTCTGTTAATGGTAAAACAGTCAATGTAAAGGTAAGGATGTTTGTCTGTCAGAAAAGAAAATAGTGCTGAGACCTGACTGTGCAGAAGTTTGTAAGTCACTTCTTACAAGGTATGGAGAAGCTGTCTGAACTCACTTCCATACTATTGACAACTTTTGCTTCTTGGAGGACAGGAGACAAAAAGAGACTGGGAAAGAACAAAAATACAAATCAAGAAAATGCTGATCTGCAAGAGTGATCTGCAAAAGCTTGAAGTGGTTTATATCAGTGTTTAATATACAGGACAAAGTGAGGAGGTATGTGAAGTTAGAAGAAATCTCCCCATCCCATTCCTTCCCCCTTTCCTTTTATTATTTGCTTGGTTGCTTTGTTTTTTTATTTCACTAATTTGATGGTTTTGAGGTTGTTCATGCTGTTGCTTCCTTAACTTGCAGGAAGGGATTGTTGGGGGGCCAGGGAATCTCAAAAAGTTGTTCTTGGAACAATTGCAACTTCTTTTAAGTTGCAAGACTTAAATGTTTTTAATTAAATTGGCTTTGTCTTCAAAATGTGAATTTAGTACTTAAAATCAAACAGCGTTTTTAAAGACTCTTTTCTCGTCTACTCTGACCTCCTCCCACCACCAAGGTCACTCAGCTGTACTGCAGAGAGGAAACATGGAAGGAAAAATGTTTTCAGTTTGCCAGGAACCACTACAGCCTCAAGGGATTTTGAGCAGTGGGTCATTTTAAGAACTGTGATTTGTTAAAGTACCTGGAATTTGTTCAGAACATTCTTCTTGGTGCTGTTGCTGGTAGAGAAGCAGTTATTCAATTTTCCAGTATGGTCAAAGTGTGAACAGCAAAATATGTTCCTCTCTTTTAGACACACCTTGTAAGACAGACAGCTTTCAGCACTATCCAGAGTGACCATTTTCAAGCTTGTTAACTTAAGAGGGCTTGTTCCTGCACATGGGAACCATGACAAACTATGCTGTAGGATGGTCAGACCATTAAATAATCTACAGCCTGTTGCACTTGGCACAGCTCCTTGTAGCCTGGATGTGTGTGTCAAACCCAAAAAGACAAAATCAGACTTGTTGGGGCACACGGAGGTGCTGCAGCTCCTGTTTAGATCTGTATGCATGTATATATGAATTATGCTAATGCCAAGCAATTATGGCAGTTCACAGCTTGACAGATTGTCCGTGCTGGATGGGAAATGTTGATTCCCTGCTCTAGAGGACGGAGTTTGTTGTAAGTCAATCTCATCTCATAGTGAGGCCGCGGAGAAGGGGAATGTATAAACAGCTGCAGCAAGGCTGCTCCCAGTACAGATGTGTCTTCCTGCAGTGAGATCTCTGGGTCACCAGATGTCCTGGTTTTGGCTGGGATGGAGCTCATTCTCCTCCTAGTAGCCAGTACAGAGCTGTGTTTCGGAGTTGGGTTGAGCATAATGTTGATAACACGCTGATGTTTTGGCTGTTGCTAAGCAGTGCTAGCCCTGAGTCAAGGACTTTGCAGTGTCTCATGCTCTGCCAGCGAGGAGAGGCACCAGAAGCTGGGAGGGAGCGTGGCCAGGACAGCAGACCCGAGCTGGCCAAAGGGATATTCCAGACCATAGGACGTCATGGCCAGTATATAAATTGGGGGGAGCTGGCTGGGAGGTGCCCATGGCTGCTTGGGGACAGGCTGAGCATCCGTCAGCAGTGGGTGAGCAATTGCATTGTGCAACACTTGTCTTTCTTGAGCTTTATTTCTTTGTCTCAACTTTTCATTACAAATCTATCATTATTGTTATTAATTATTGCTAGTACTACTATTATATTTTGTTTCAGTTATTAAGCTGTTCTTATCTCCATCTATGTGTTTTCCCTTTTTTCTGGTTGTCCTCCCCATCCCACCAGGGGCAGGGAGGGAGGGAGCTGCTCTGTTGTGATCTGGAACTAAACCACAACACCAGGGACCATGCAAGCCGTACTAAATGGATTTCAGGAACCTCTCCATGGGTTAGCCACTTGAGCTGTTCTTCTTTCCTCCAGGGAAAAGCTCTGCTTCCTTCCACCCATCCGCTGTCCCCTTGCTCCTGTGGGTTCTGGCAGCTTTCTGTCCTTGACATGCTGCCCCTTTTTAGTCTGGTTGTCTCAAAACCATTTTCCTTAAAATGCTGCTGAGCTGCATTTGAGTTGCAGGCTGGCAGCCGTGCTCCTGCCAACACCTTTACTTGTGTTCTTCATCCAGTTCAGACGTAACAGGACATGAGCATGGGACCAAAATGGGAGAATTTATTGTACTTGTGGTCAAGAGCTGTTTGTGCTGTGTTTCTGGTGGCTGGAGAAGTAATTGTGATTATTGTACACGAGTATAGATTCTATCTGGGTCTAGCCTCCAAGTTGTTTTGATCAGATGACCTCCAGAGTTCACTCCCAACCTAAATTGTTCTGCAATTTATACTGCTATTTAAACATAGTACAGATAAGGAGCAGATGGTGCAGTAAAAGAGCTGGTGAGCATAGCTCAGAATTCGGAAACAAAAGGTGATTCACGGGCCAAAAATATAGAGTCAAGTCCAGTGTGTATCTCTCTTTTGCAACTCCACATATTTGCATAGGCTGGTATTCAAATATTGGCTGGTCTTGACAATCCACTATCTAATTGATAGATCACAGAAATAAAAGTCTGACATATATTTTTTTAATGAATGTTGTTTAAAATTCTTAGTTTTAACTCTCCTTAAAAAAGAGCTAGACATGAAATGTTTATTGCCAAGGCTACACAAGTGGCAGGGGAATCAACTTACAAAAGAAGGATTAACTTGTAGATTTTTCCACCTCTGATAGGTTATTAACACACTTTTATTCACTTATACCCTTTTGAAAATAGCTCAGTAAGAGGAGGGTGATCCCAGCTGTTCACCAAAATAAAACTTCCTACAACTATAGGTTTTATTAGTGATGCATTTGAATATATTAATCTTGAAGATGGCTTACTGAACTTTTATTCCTCATATAACTAAGAATTTGTGTTGCTACTGCAAGCATTCACACAACTACAAACACCATTGCTCAGCTATAATGATATCTGTCCTCCCAAAGTGTTTATTCTACATTTGGTGACTTGTGTTCCAATGTACTTTAGCTCCTAGTGCATAGTGTAGCTTTTTTTTCCTTGAAGCAGAAGAATCATACGCTTTTGGAACAATCATTGGTCTTAAATGGCACTACTACCTGCTTGAAAGTCAGATCAGCACAGGAATTAGTGTCTGCTTTATATCTTGTCATTTCAATCTTAGTTACCTGAAGCTGCCTCTATTTTCAGAAGGCAGGGACTGAAAATTTTGCTGTTTTGGCTTGTATGATTAATAAATATACTGCAAAGTTACAGCCTCCCAAATCACCTGGGCTTTATTTTTTTTTTTTTTTTCCCAGGATCCCCTTTGCAAGTTATTCCAGCCACCATCAGCCTTGGGAGTTTGTGAGAGTGCTGGCCCCAAGCCATGCCTCCTACATGCAGTGAGAGTTGCCTTTAGGGCTATGATGGTTGCTGCAATAAAGATGCAAGTGTGGAGGTACCTGGGATGAAATCTAACCCAAGCTGTGGAGTATAACCATCATTATTTGGTTCCTGTGGCACAGAGATCCTTCTGCACTACTGGGTGCACTGACAACCTGTGGCCAAGACTCCTGCCAGTTCTGGGGATTTTTTTGTTGGTCCAAAAGCTGCTGCCAGCCCACATTGCTGTGCCTGCTCCCAGGTGTATTGCTTCTGAAACCCTTGTATTTGCCTGGCTCGTGGGGTGTGTGCTCTTCCTGTTCTTCCCTGATTCTTGAGCAGATATATTTACCCCCTATCATGTTTTTCACTGATTAAGTCTGTCCCATAGGGTTATTTAAGGGTGGGTGTCTCCTCTTACCTTACAGCTCTTATTGAGTGCTGGTGATTGCACTACAAAAATAGAAAACAGTGATTTATGTTCATTCCTGGTAATAAATGACCTAGGGACCGGGTGTCTTAGGACCTAAACTGTAAATAATTAAGCTTTACCTCTGTGGAACCCTCACTCAACCCAGGCTGTTTTTAGCTGTACTTTTATAACAGTTACCTTTTAATTTCTTTCCCAGGCACTGTGGTCATGTAGCATGGTCAAAAAGCCCCAAAAACTAAATGCTATGCACACCTTGTTTTTATGTGCATGAGATGATAAATGCTGTGCAGTCAAAAACCCAAAAGCTGATGTTACTGCAGAGCAGCCATGTGTTAATTCCAACTTAGCCTAGCAATTCCAAACAGGAGCAGGCTCTCAAGCTCATTGATTCTCTGTTTTTTTTTTTTGTTTTTTTTTTTTTGTTTTTTTTTTTTTTTTTTTTTTTTTCCCCAAGTTTATCAAGCTTTATGAGCTTTGGGTGTCTGACTTTTGCTCTTGACCAACCTGATAGTGGCGATTCGAGATTTTTTTTTTTACTTCATATCCAAATAAAAGGGATCATGAAGGAAACAGGGGAAGATGGAAGATGCAATTTTTCAGTATTAACTGATGAAGTGGATGGTTGTAAATTTCTAAAAATATTAGATATCCTTTCGATTTTTTTTTTTTTTTTAAATTTGGGCAATTCAAAAAGTGACAGTTGCCTCTCATGGCTTAGGCTTTTTAGCCAGGAAAGCCTGATTTATATTCTGGGCATTCTGAATATTGTTCAAACTGTTCTGTTAACAGCAATGCTCAAATTAAAGTGTGATATTTGGTCCTGAGAGCATATTGTGGTGAAATAAATTATTGAATGAGGTGTTTGGAAGTGAGTGTTAAAGATTACAAAAATATCCAGCTGAGTGTGCTACTGCACACCCAAATATTACTTTTTCTTCTGAGAATCATCTAGGTGCATGAGAGAACCTTGATTTTCAGGGCGTAGGATTTTCCAAAAACAGTATTTAAAAGAGACTAATGGAAGCTGGACAATTGGCTGCTCTGTAATTCCTTCAACCCTCCCCCTGAAAATCTGCAACAAAGGGAAAAAATAATATGGAAAACTGTAGCTTTTGTTAGAAGAGAGACGGATCTGCATGTCATGATGCTCTTTTAGAGGTTTTTTTCCTTTCTAATCCATGCTGTGAGTTTATCTCATGGTTGACTTGCACTAATTATCTGTGCTCAGTAACTTTTTCAGTGTCCAGGAAGTCCCATACTGAATACACTGTTGCGATTTTATGCCTTCCACCCTTCTTCCAAATAATTCTTAAAAGTTATTTCCATCATCTGACAGGGTTCTGTCTCCTGCAAATCCCATGGACTTCTTTTTCTGCTTTTGTAATTTCATTTTAAATGTAGGCCTGTTGATCCAAGTACTTCTTGTATTAGCAATCACTATTAAAGTGTCTGTTTTCTATGTGCAACAAGATGGGGATTAAAATTCATCAGGGATTTAAAAGAAAGCACAAATGAAAAAGAAAATGGAAGCAAGGTTTTCTTCCTATCCTTAGTCCTGTGTTTGTGAGAGAGCAACACAGCTGACTTGAAGTCTGTGGGATGTGGATAGTAGGCAAAATATATTGTGGAGATACAGTTCCCTCTGGATAATTCAAAAATACACAAAATAATCATTATGCTGCACACAATTTCCTTTGTTACTCTTGTGGCTTGAAACACATCCCAGATTCCTCAGGTCTTGTGCAATCTTTTTTCTTCCATAAATCTGGAGCTGTGGATGCTTCCTCCCTCCTCTGCTGTACTTTACTCCTGGGGAGGAGGGGATGTCCAAATGCCATTTTTGAGTAACAAACCCTCTTGTGTTCAGGCCAGCAGTGTGAGTCAGGAGTGAAAGTTCTTACACTCCTTGCCTCTGCTCAGACGGGTTTGGAGATCTCTGGAAAAGCATTTGTGGTCAGTTTGGCATTAGTTTTTATACTGCATGTGGCTAGTCTTCTGCATCTTTGTATTATCCTCTTGGATAATATCCCCCTGGAGTGCACTAAAACACGAGAAGGAGAAGAACACTAGATAAGAGCAACCTGCTATTAGGGAAATGCAAATTACATGACATCACAGTTTACATATTTCTGTTTCAGGAGCAATCCAAGAGGGTACCATCTCCATCATTAGAGAACTTTCACTAATTTTATGCACTCAGGACAATTTGCAGTGGTTAAAGTCTTGTTTGGTAACCACTGGAAGCACGTGCCACCTGCTGCAGTTCTTTGTGTTAAGACTTCATGACTGGGAACGAGGTGCTGTAAAACACATGCCCCAAATTTAGAAGGAGAGCCATTGCTGCCATGTTACCCAAGCACTTTGTCCTTCTTGTCACCTGCCAGAGCTGTCTGATCACTGTGCTAGGGCTTCAAAGCCTCTTCTGCTCACAATTGAAAGGAAAGGGGATGTTTAGCATCTCTTGAGCTTCCAGACTGCACCAAGCCTGAGCAGGAGAGGGAGACCACGCTGGTGCAGGAGTGAAGGGAGCTGGTGGTGAAGCTGGGAAAGCAGCACCTGTGCTTCTGATGTGAAACCATCCAGTGCCAGGGAGGGGAAAGCCCTGAGCACACTGAGAAGAAGCCATCTGCTAAGTAATGCTAAAATTTGGCAGGAGTGAATGAACTGCACAGGAGCCCCTGGTGCTTGCCAATTGATCTGGGCAGCAGGAAAAATGTTTGTTGGGATTTCCCTGCTTGTAGAGTAATGGATCCCCTCCTGTACAAAAATCTATGGGCTTCTAATATGCTTCAAGCAGAAGCATTCAGATAATCTGGGAACTTTTAGAAAAAGAGCTGTACATGCCCTTCTCTGGGGAAAGAGTCAATGAGGAAGATGGGGCATCAAGGCTTGATCTTTCAGAAACAATAGGGGTGTTTGAGACTATTGACCACAAGTGCTCTTTTTGGAACCTGAAGCTGTGTGAGTCTTCTCCCCATCCTGAGATAATAAACTCTCAGTATCTTTCAGATAAGCACAGGTTTTGGCAAGTCTCAAAACTGGCAGCTGAAAGCTGTCTTTGGTTTAGCTGGCTGTGAGAATCCAGGTGTGAGGGCCCCTCACAAAGTTCCAGAGAAATTTCTGGGTGACAGGATTGTTGTGCAAGTGTGATAGGAGGGGAAGTGCAGTGGTTTTTTTTTGTTTGTTTGTTTTTTGTTTTTTTTTTTTTTGGTTGTTAAGATTTTCAAGAGTAAAACTGAAAAGCTTGTGTTTAGGAGAATGGCTTTGTAGCAGGAGAAGGGCTGAATCCAATGGCTTCCTCCCTCTCTAATTTCTCTAAATCTTGACCCACCAATGTTATTAGAGCTGTAATCTTATTCCATATTTCATTCAGAGAAAACAGTTGGGAATATCTCCCGTTACATCACCTGAGAGCCTGGCACTGACTGAGATGTCCCTGTGCTTTAAAGATCTGAGTCACAAAGCTGAATAATGCCGAAGGAAGCAAGTTTTTTTGGATGTGTAATTTGCCCAAATGTCACCTTCAGCGCTCTGCACTGCAGCTGTGCTGTTTTCCCTTCAACAGAGGGCATGAAGGTGGCTTGGCCAGCTTGACTAGATATTAATTGTGCAGATGCCTTTGGGGAGAAGTACTGACCTTGTGCACAGGCAGGGAATGGTTTGGGGACTGCTCTGTTCCCACTGTGCGATGCTACATCCCAGTTTGTGGCTTGGCTCCCACCAGCCCTCCTGTGTGGCTGATGAGGGAGCAGAGGAACATCATCCCTGGAGCATCCCTGGAGCAGAGGACGTGGTTGGCCCATGGGATTGCTCCTGCAGGAGGTGGCTCAGTGTGACCCAGAGCCAGGCCCACACACGTACGTAGTCTGGGGTCTGTTTAGGCTCTTCGTGGATGAGGAAAGGTGGGACATCTGACAACCTTCCAGCTATCCTACTAGATAAAATACCTTATCTTTGTGCTGGATCTTATTTGGGCCATAACCTCAACTGCTGCAAGTTGCAGCTTGCTCCTCTTCCCTGGATTTCACACTGGCACCTACAAAGAAGTTGGGATTTCTATGTCAGTGTTTTTGCATCCATGGAAAGACAGAAAGAGGTATAGCCAATTAGAGCAGTAATTGCTTCTGCCATTTCACCTAAACCTGTCTGTGAATGAATTTTCAGAAAGCTTTATGCAATAGATGGGAAACAAAAAACAAAACAAAAAAAAATCCTATCTCTAATTATTTTGGTGCCTCTGTTGGAAAAGGCAATATTTATATTTGTCAGTCTTAATTTTTCAGTGATCATCCAACCCAACCCAACAGGAGATGAAGGACAGTCACAGGGTGGATGGCAAGCCGAGTCTCCATCTTAAAGATTTTGTACGATGTCAGGAACTATTTTTGAGTCTACACTTGAATTTTTATTTTTTTAATAACTTTAATTTTTTCCCAGAAAGTCTGCTGCAAATGTGCATGAAAAAAAGGAAACGGAGGAGAAAAGCATAAGGCTGCATTAAACAATATGAGGAAAGAGTAGAGGTTATACAAAGTTCAAGAAGCAAAGGGATATGGCTTAGAAAAACACTGAGATAATGAAAGATAATATATAGATGAAGTAACTGCAATATTGTTCCCCCTGAAACTTGCCTTGTGGGCTCCTGAGGGAAAATAGAAGTTGACATCTGCTTACTTTGGATTGCCTAGCTGGAAAAACATATGAGATGATACACGTGAGACAACATCCTTGTGGGCCCATTGTAGTGCTGGTGTGAGTGGTAAGTTCTAGAAGAGAGGGGAGGTAGCAGCAAGCCAACTATTCTTGATCAAACAAGACAGAGGAAAATAGGATATTTTTTTAAGCCCAGTTCAACACTGATTTGATGCACATTGTTACTTTTTTCCTTTTTCTTAAATTAAGAATCTAGTGCACTTTTTGGGTATGTTGTGGATAGAAGCAGTGTCAGGTGAGTTTAAACTGCAACATGGATTTCGACTATTGAGAAGAACGTTAGATTTGGATTATTTAATGAGAAGAAACCCGTGGCCTCATTAGCCTTTTTCAGAATAAGGCTAATGAGACCCTGTGCTTCCCCAGGCTTGGTTGATAGCCTCCCTTATTAGAGGCCTGAGGAAGAGGTTGGGAAGTACTACCTTTTGGGAATTACCTTGGCACAGTTGCTCCTGCCTTAAGGTTGTGAGATGACTTCCTTCCTTTTCAGCCCCATTTCTGTGATTATTTTGGAAGTTGTTTCAAAAAACACTGAGTTTTGGGGAAGCACCTATGAATAGGCAATTGCTTTGTTCTGAATAACTTCCCAATACTTTGGTCCAAGCTCTTTTTTACTCTGAGTCTGTCACAGACATGCCTTAGTTCAACAGTATGTTTCTTGATCAGATTCCTTCATGAAAGCATAGAAATCTAAGTATTTATGTCAGAATGCTCCTTAATTCTTTATATGTTTCATGTCTAAAATATGAATATACTTTAGCCTCTTTTGTAATTTTTGAACAGCATGGAGTTCAGAGCAGTGCATTCTTAACATTTGAAACATTGTATGAGGATATCTGAAAGCTCTTTTTCATACAAGGGCTTCTTTAAAAGCCTTGGGTTTATTCTTTAGTCTTATTTTTTTCTTTCAGTTGCTTCTCACAGTAACATAAAGGCAAATGTAATGGAAACAAGTACTAAGTACTGGGAATGGCAAATAGAAAAAGGATAAGTAGAGAAAAAATGTTCTGCTTTTCATAGGACTTCAGAAGTCTTTGGGAGCATGCTAGAAGTGCTGGCTCTGGTCCAATGTGCTTTTATTGGCATACATGAACAAATTACCCAGGGCACAGCTATTTTTCTTACTGTAGTGAAAGCAGAGACCTTGAATAGAGGCTTTGTGTAGGACAAATATTTTTCCTTTGAAACTGGCTATGAGTTTAAAGTTTATCTAGCATGCCTTCTGGAAAAGGGAACATTTCACTTCTTAATCCCTCAGAATAGAAAATATATTCTAGTTTAGGCAACTCAGAGCTCTATAAGCAAAATTCACTCATTGGTGAAAAGCTGGTACAGTTTTATAGTTTTATAATAAGCATCATTTCTTGGTTGCCTAGAATGTGGGAGGAATTTTATCTGTTTATATTGGTTGTAGCTGTGTCCCTCAAAAATTATCTATGGATCTCTTCCCTCTAGCATCTCTTGCAGGGCTCTGACGTTTTTTAGCCACATGGGTGTAGCCAGGAGGATAAGGGCGTTATGAAAAACAGTTTTTAAGATATCTTTGCTCTAAGGACTGTCTCCATGGGTAATTCCAGTTGGAGCTGTAGCTCACTGTGTTGTTGTGTCATTGCTCTTCAAAACCTGGCAGCATCCTGGAGCAGAAGGGTCTCCAGTGAGGATCATTTGTGCAAAATCCCCATAAAATGGTGACTCAAAACACAAAAACCTAACCTTTCTGAGGTCTGCAGGCGGGTAACCTAAAGGAAGATTTTAGATGAGTGCTTCTTAAGTAATGTGCAAGAACACGAGAATCACATCTAGAACAGTCCTTGTAGAGGTTGGAAGTGAATAGCACAGTCAAATTTCCCCAGCTTCACCTTTTTGATGCTTTCCTCACCCAGCCAGGAAAGGATCAAAAAACATTACCTCATATGGCTTTTTAGCTCCTCCCCTTTCTCCTTCCCACCCACACTTATTTCACACACATTTATTTCTAATAAAAGCACCAGTTGCAGAGCAATAAATTCGTGTTCAGAAAGATTTTGGAAGTTATCTTTCTTCAAAACCTGCGGGAGCTTTCCAAAGAGTATAGTTCCACTGAGGTTTCCTGGGGGCAAAGTATCATGGGCTTCTGTCCCACACTATCTGACATTAGTTCTAAGAAAATTTGACATTAAAATCCTCAGCAAATTTTTTCAGTTGAATGAATGAGCAAATTGCAATAAAATACCTGCTGTAGCTTTTCAGAATCCATTTCTAGTGAGAGTTTGTTAAATTTGGCTTGGTAATCATCAATGACAAATTCCTGGGGAAAATTTCGTTGTGAAATTCAATTTGAGGTAATTGCAGCAAAAAAAAATTTTGTAGTGATTATAATTTATCTTTTCTAAAGGGTTCTAATTTTGTTATCCTTGATCACTGTATGTTTGCTGGAAACTAAATATGTGATTGTAAAGGCATTAAAATTTAAAAAAGTATATGTACTTTTACTTCTGAAAGTTAAGCTTGTAAACCTGCCAAGCCTGGGCATTCACAGCAGAGGCTGCTTTTGAAAATGTGAATCTGTGAATTGAGTTGGAAAATAATCATATTTATGCATTTGATTCAGGTAATTTAAAACAAATCAAAAATCTCAAAAATATGACTTGTGCTGAATATATGTTTCTGGAATGGAAATACACCTAGAGGAAGGGCTTGGCCCAGATTAATGGTGAGAAAATTGTATCTGTACAGTGAAACATAAATGATTGCAACTAGAAAAGCAGAGGCATGGAACACCAAAAGTTTAATTCCTATTTCCTTCCCACAGATTATGGGATTTGCTATTGTTCAGCCTATTTTCATCCAGGAAACAATTGCTGAGTTACATAAGTGCACTGTAAATACTGTGGCAGGGTGTGACTTCAGTCAGCTGTGACCTCAGTTCAGTGAGTTCTTTTACACTTGACTCACTTTGTGCTGAATAATTGCAGCCCTGATGTGGACAAAGACACAAGATAGTGCCTTTTGTTTACTTGCTGAATTGCAGCATATTCCTCTTTTTTTTGATTATGTGTGCATTAACACAAACAAAAAAAATCGATGCTCAAGTTTTCTGGTGACCCCAACAAACCCCTCCAGCTGATGCTGGTGATACCTTGTGAAGGCTGACCTAGAACAGAGACTAGATGGAGCTAAAGAATAAAGTAGGATTTATTAGGAGGCCTCAATGGATCCACCTTGGGCAGCACAACCCAAAATGGCCACAAAAAATGGATGCCCAGTCACGGGATCTCACACTTTTTATAATTTTTTGGTTCATTTGCACATTTGAGTTCATTGTCCCATTCCAGCTTTAGCCCATCAAGTCCCATCCTGCTTGTTTTTCTCTCTCCAGCCCACATTGTTTGTGCTTCTGGGCCTGAGATTTGGATCATTTGTCCTTGGTGCCCAGCTGGAGAAGGAATTGTTTTGTCTCCCTGCTCTGTGCAGAGAGCTCACCATCCCCTAATATGAAGCTCAGAACTGCACACTAAAGCAGCACAGAGTCTGAAAAATGTAAAAGCTGAAACCTGAGGCATCAATAGGGTGCAGGTGAGTTAAAGTGCTGAGAGCTGTGTGGACCACGCTCAAGGTCATCACCCTACTGCAGTCATGTGCCTGTTTGTGACCCCAGGTGAGGGGGAGCTGTCCTTGAAGTTATTTGTTTCAGATTCATGCTTCAGAGGGAAAAACCATCAAGGAGATGCTGTTTGACTTCACTCTTCTGTGCGAGCAAACAAGTCACACACCTCTTCTCAAGTCTCTACTTTATTCTGCTGTGGAGTAGGGTTTCCTGGTTAGTGGCAAGAAGGTATTTCAAGCAGAAGGGAGAGGAAAAAGAAAGTAATATTCCATTGAAAAATATTTTTCCCAGTGCAAATTTTTCAGTGAAAACAAAATAATTGTGTTTTTTGACTGCATCAAATTGAATATCTCAGTTGGTCCAGTGATGGTGTTATGGTTCTTTTTTTAAATAAAAAAATGTAAATGTAACTAATTTGTTGTTTCAAAAGTCAGTGACTGCTACTTCTAAGGTTTAAAATACTGCAATTTATCCTCCAATTTTATTTAAAAATTATTTGGCTTTCCTTGTATTTTCTCTCTTCTGTCTCATTTTCATTGCTGTTACCATGTGGACACTGTGCATCTAAGCCCCTTCCCATGATGTCTCCTCCTAGTAATGAAAAATACAACAGGTTGTGATCTGGAGAGCAACTCAGGAGCAGCAGTTTCTCCCATAGATACAAGACAAAGCAGTTTTTGTAGGCCCCAGAGTTTGAAAAAAAAAAAAAATTCCTGTATCAGAGGGCAAGTTTTAAAGAAAACACCCAGTCCTCTGCTATAAGTGTCTATGAAGCAGTTTCAGTCAGACTTCTGTGATGAGGCAGGGCACAGGTTTGGCTCCCAGCTATTGCCATTGTTTCTGCTATTCACTACAGCTTCACAACCACATCTTTGAGAATTAATTCTTCTTATGTGCTTTACATGTGTATGACAAGTGAAAACCTGATCCCTTTTAGAAGGCTTGCTGACTAGGTTTGCAATTAATTCAAATATTTTCCCAGAATCATGGGTTAATTTAATATTTTAATATACACATGATGTTACAAATACATTGACAATATTAGGGGAATATTTAAAATTCATTCAGAGAATATGAGTACTCTGATGACTTTACTGGCATTAAAATCTTGTTTAATCCCCAGAACTTTTATTGGTGATGTTTGGTTTAGATTGTGTTACCTAAAGTCATGAAGATTTGCATATAAGACTTGTGAAATCTTGTTTGCACATTATATGAGTCAGGGGAGTTTGAAGAGTTAGTCAGCATCATTAGAACAGTATGTGCTTGTTTATTAAGTTTTAAAATTAAACTTTAAAATTTTCTATTGAGTTCCACTGTGAGCTTATCCTTATGCTCAGCATTTCTGATTTGCTGTGGTTTGATCAATAACTTTTAAATTGTACCTATTTGTTCAGCTTTATTAAACAGAGCCTTTTCTCTTTACACTGAACTGCATGCAAACTGCCTTTTTGATTTTTTTGGGGTACTATATAGAAAATCTAAATTTTCCAGTAAGACATGGAACATGAACCCTTGCCATGCTAAAGTTTGAGGCCTTCCAGATGCATGTTTGCATTCAGAGCACTTGACTGGTGAAAGAGCTGAAGATTCAATAAACAAAGCTAAATCATCAAGGAATGCCATCAGTGGGTGGTCCACAATGGTTTGGAGCCTGAGTGTTTAAGATCATCAGGAAGCCACTGGATGTTGCTCCTACTCAACTTTATCTTGTTTAATTCAGAATTGTAACATGCTACAGACCCAGAAATAGGTTTTCTATGTGAGTAACCAATGGACTTCAGTAACTTCTCCAAAACTGAAGAAAGCAAATTTGTGAAAACAAAACTTAAATCTTGCCACATTTCTATTAAACCAAATTAAAGAGGTATTGAAGAGTGTTCATGTCTTCTTTTCCCCTCCTCCTCCTTCAGGTTAATTTTTATAGTCTGGTTGGAGCATATCATTATATGGTTTCAGTTCAGCTTTTGTTATGAACTGTACCACACCAGTTTTAATATTGTTCCTGTGTCATGGCACAGTTATTAACTGGCTAATAAATGTAGGTAGGTGATTAAGCCAGTTTCATTTGGGCAACTTGCAGCCGTTTTTTAATTCTGCTGGAAGTGCTTTCATTTTTTGGCCAGAATGAGAGGAAAACTATCTGAAACAACACTTAAAGACATTATATTATTAACCTTTATATACTTTAGAAGTTTTCAGAAATTTCCATTTCTAAAGTGATGGCTTTAAAGTTGGCTGTATACTGCAAACTGACTTTCAAAGTAGCGTCTGGAGTGCCCTCTTTTGAAATCTAATTATCTCATTTGAAGTATGATGTAACAAAGAATAAAAGGAAATAAGGGGAAAAAAAATCAGGGAGTATGAAGAATGAAGATACAGCTATGGTTTCTGTGCTGAGTCAGAAGAATTTACCAGTCAGCAGTTTTTGTATAATTAAAAGAATTAAAAATTTTAAAAAACCAAACCAAAACAAAAAAAAAACCCCACAAACAACAAACCCACCAAAAACTCAAACCAAGACAAGTTTTTGTACATCTCTCTTCAAGTGGAGATACTGAGTGAGCTGTAGACACATTGGAATTGGATTTTATGGGCAAAAATGGTCTCTTTTGCCAGCTCTACTCTTGACATAGACTTAGCAAAAATGCTGATTTTTATGGTACATTATAATCCCTTTTTTCTACTTTCCTCTACAAATTCCTCCATATGCCAAAAACCCCTTCCTCTTTAGACTGCTCTGTATGTGTGGAA
This sequence comes from Taeniopygia guttata, assembly GCF_048771995.1. Taxonomy (NCBI): domain Eukaryota; kingdom Metazoa; phylum Chordata; class Aves; order Passeriformes; family Estrildidae; genus Taeniopygia; species Taeniopygia guttata. The sequence continues at coordinate 67,662,549 of NC_133025.1, forward strand.
GGTTTTTTGTTTGGATTGTTGGGGTTTTTTTTATCCTTTCATTTTTTCTTTAATACAAGATATTCCACCTGTAGTGATGCATTCTGCAAGGACTGCATAATGATCTTGATCTTGGTAATTAATACTCACATTGCTTTAGATGAGGTGGTTAATTCTCTAATTAAAAATAGCAGTGAGTGTGTCTTCAATGCTTGGCATATTTATTAACATTCCTTTGTTGCAATGGGGATTTTAAGTCTTTGAAGCTTTTGTATCTGTAAAGATGTTTTATTTTCTTTCAATATGGTTAATTATAAATCATGACCCAGACCTGAGCGAAACAGATGGAAATAGGTTGCCATGCCAGAATAAGAACCTGTTTTCAAGCAGGGTCTTTATTAGTGTGGCAATAATAAGGGCAAAGTCTATGAACATGATCTATCTGAGGTTTATTCATTCAGTTCTTCCTGTTGCTCTCCATATTTCTCCCCTCTCTCAAAATAAAAGATAGCCATCTTAATTGTATTGTTAGACTATTTCTTTAACAGTGAATCACTGGAAAATGTCATAGCAGGAAAAAGAAGACTTCCAGGGCATTTTTTTAATCTTGTTAATTTTTCCAATGGAAACCTTCTCTTTTAGGAAGCAGTTTCTGTTCTGAAGACATGTCTTTATCTACTTTGGTTGATAATTGTGACCACAAATTTTCTCTAATAAATTTATCCTCTCCCTCCTGCTGAAATGAATGCTGCTAATGAATTTAGCATATTCCTCCTTAGTGAAGGACTCAGGGAAGAGTATTCGATTTCAGAAAGTGCCTGTGAAAATCAAAGCACTTTCTGAAGCTGGCATGGAGCTTGTCTGCTGCACTGCACTGTGGAGAAGGATGTGAATATATTTACAAATCCCCCCTGGGCACTCTGTGTGCCTTGTCACTGTCCCCTGCCTGGACAGAGGGGTATTTTTTGTCTGTCACTGTCTTTAGTTGCTTGAAATGTTTCTACCCCTGTGCCCCCTTACACAAACAGGTGAATAATATTCTAGGGTGCAATTCAGCTTTCTATAAGGGGTAAAATTCAGGCAGGAGAGGGAGACACATCCAGTCCTTTCCTCCCCACCTCCAGGTTTCTTTAGCAGGAATCCCACTTAGTTAACACTGCATCCAGCACTAAAACCTAAAATCAGGATAAAATAAAGTGCAGATTTACATAAACTAAAATGCAGTGTAATTAGTGCTATGGGTCGTGCTGGACAACAGCTCTGAATACAGAGAGGTTCTGAAGGAAACAGCATTTTCAAAATTATTTTATTAACATATTTCCTGGTGCTTGGACACAGGAGTGAATACTGGAGTATATACAGCTCAGAAAGCTTCAAAACCCCCTCATAAATATTATAGAGTGGCTTGAGAGAGGCAAAGGGGACAACAGTCACAGTGGTGGGGAATCAAGTTAATTTATTTTGTGTTCAAACTCTAGCACTTGTAGGGCCTGGCTTTCAGTTTTCTGCATTGATTTTTTTTCTGCTGTCATCTTTTCTACCAGCTTTTGGATGCTCCAACCTGCTTAGCAGGAAACTGAAAACATTGCAGAGCAAAGCTCTGCTAGCTCAACCGAGGGCAGCTTTTCTCAGAGCAATTCTGGCTTCAGTGCACTGAGGCTGGAAAATCCCCAGGGATCATTTCAGAAGCATTACTTACTTATGCATTCATGTGCATTTTGCTGTTTATCTCCAGGCAAGATGTCCAACAACCAGCAGAACTCATGTTTGCTCTTGGTTGTGCTCTGAAGCAAGTCCCAAAACAGAGAGCAGCAGCAACATTTCTGGCTTCACAGGATGTATTTCTTCCAGGAGTTTCCCATTTGTAAAATCTGTGGCTGGAGTGAAGATACAAATAGGAGAATAACGGGTCAGAACAACAAGGCAGACACGAGGAAATGTAGCACCAGTAGGGAAAGTTGTGTGTGGGTGAACGGGATGAGGTTTGACAAGAAACAGATGAAAAATGGCAAGTCACACAGCAAGTTAAACAGTTTTTGTACATTCTGCAGGTCAGCAGTGCTGAACGCTGTGGGATAGCAGTAAGAGGCATTTTTACTGAGTGCACAGTGAGCCAGGAGTACATGGAATTTTTTTTTAATTGTTTTTTCCCTGTTTTGTTCTTCCATAATACTTTTGAAAGGGGAAGGGTGGAGAGAGAGTGGCCTTATCTGACATGGCTACATTCACTAGGGAATAGTGTTATCTTGTAATGTCCACTGCTTTCTGTTTAGGCTGGGGGAGAATTTTGGGGGGTTTGGGGAGATACATAATGACAATAACATTTTCTTAATTAGTAGACAATAACCTTTCCAGCCATTATTGGCTTTCCTGGTCCTTCCTGTGCATCCTTTTCTCTTCCCCCTCCATAATTTCTAAAATATCCACGTCATTAAGTTGTTTCTCTTTTGGTTTCTATATGATATTGTGATCTGCCAATGGGTGGGACTGATTGCTTCAGTATGAGTGAAAAAGAGCACCAGGCTCTAGCATATCTAATTTTCTCTAATGATGCAGCTCTGCCTTTCTGGGGAAGTTGCTTTGTGGTGGGTTTTTTTTTGGTTTTTTTTTGGGTTGGTTATTTTTTGGTGGTTTTTTTTGGTTTTTTTTTTTTTTTTTGTGGTTTGTTTGTTTGTTTGTTTGTTTTTAATGAACTGGAGGATTTTGTTACTTTCAAACGCCTATTAGGAAATGACATGGCAGGATATGTCAGTTGTTGATGTGCCACATAAATAGCATTGTTTTCACGAGGCTGCCATGCTACAAGATGGGGAAGGCAAAGAGTATTTTTGCATTTTGACATTTTTAAAAAACAGTGCTCATGACTGATATAATCATGTTATACACTGGAATGATTCTCCCCATGCTTGGGATTACCACCTGTAAGGTGGAAATGCCCATACTAAAGAACAAAAGTACATCTGTCTCAGAAATGGTTTCTCTGTTATAAAGGCTGGATCCTTGTCATTTACAGAGCTGCTGACCATCAATATCCCTTCAAAAATAAAGCTGATGGCAGCAGGGAAGTCCTAGGTGGATTTTTTTGTTGCTGTTGTTGAGACAATTTTGTGGATTTTTTTCTGGTTTTTCCAAATAAAATATTTATAAGTATTTTTTGACTGATTTTAATGATGTATATTTTATTTATATGAAGTACACTAATATAATATTTATATATTATTTTATTATACTTAAATGATATTTGTCTTATTATTATTGTATATATTTTCTTCTTGAAATCTTGCTTAGCTTTTCTGGTTTAAAATATTTCTATTTCAGAGCAGGCATGATTTTGTTGGTTTTTAAATTTTGTTTTGTTGGGGTTTTTTTTGTTTGTTTTTGTTTTTGGTTTTGTTTTTTTTGGCAGGATCCTGAGAAATGACCATTTTTAGTCATATTCACAACTAAACTGTTGATACTTCAGGCCTAATTGAAGAGGGATTGTACAGTTAATAGTGAAGGATGTTTATTTTGAAGTCTGGGACACCAGCATAGTTGCTGTGAACTGCTGGGCTGAGGTGAAAGGGAGGATTAAAGAGGAAGTGGAGTTTATTAATAGACTCATGGTTGACAATGGCTTTGCAGCGTGCAGGAGGTGACTTTTGCTACAGGACTGACTGGTTTTAAGAGATGAAAGAGCATCTGAGATGAGAAGCACAGCAGAGAAAGTCATACAAGGGAATAATAAAGCCCTGCACATACTGTTACCCTTTTATGGCTTTTCACTTTTCTTCATCCTGCACTTAATTAAAAAAGAAATTAAAACATTTTCTTAATTTTTTTTTTTTTATGAGACATTTAGGTTGAATGAGATTCAATTGTGTGATAATTTTGGGGAGTCACGAGTGGCTTTTTGATGCTGTTATAAATATTTGGTCTAATTATAAATAATTCTAATAAAGGGTTTGTATTCACACACTGGAGGTTTCTTGAATAAAGTGACAGAAGCACTTAATGAAATTGCAAGAGCATTGAAATTCTCATGTCAAGGTAGTTGTCCTGGCATTTCAAAATCACTGTAAAATGGCATGGGGGACAGGAAATATTGTTGGTTTTACTCAACTATCTAATAGTAAGTGGTGTTTTGTCTGCATATCAGCTAAAGCTGACTAAAACTTTTGGTTTTGTTTGGCAGGAGAAGCCACTTGCTCTTTTTCTTTTAATAGTCAAAATTTTTGATTTCAAATTTTCAGTATCTCTTCATTCAAAATGTAATTCTGAAGCTTTTTGTGTTTAAGTGGTGTTGTGCCTTACAGTGGGCAAGTATTTAGTCATGAGAGATGGTTTCTTTCCCCAGTGTGAATATTGGCTGCTCAGTTTCTTGCTGCTTTCAAACTCAGTGTGTCCTGCCAACTTCAAAGGCTGAAGCTTGAAATTCTAATATATTCCGCTCTAATATATTGCATTCCTTCTACTTAAAATATCTGTTTCACCACCTCCATAAAGATGAGTGAATACAAATACAAACCAAGTATTTGTCAGATTAAGATGTCAGAGCAGTGGAATTATTCTGAGAATTTTAAACCCACCACCCCCAAATCTCACTTTAAGACAGTTGCAGAATTTCTTACAAATGAAGAAGACTAAAAATCAAAAAAGATTATGACAAACAGAATTATTCAATAAATGCTATCTTAAACAACGTGTGGATGGAAAGTAAAGTGGGGATACCAAGCAGCAGCAGAGATAATTTGTGTGTTTTGGATGTGGTGACTCCATGGAACCTAATCACAGGGGAAAGTGTTAAGCAGGGCAGCAAATTGAACTTGGTTGCAGATGATGATAAGAATTAATAGCTGATAGAAAGTGGGGAAGAGCTCAGTGGCAGCCTGGGCTGGAGAGAAGCACTCTGAGCTGCTCTGGTCCAGGCAGTCGCTGAAATGGAACAGGGAGTGCACAGTGAGATGGCAAATTCTGCTGAGAAAATGAATACTTGTATCCTCTCAAGTCATGGGATGATTTCAGGATGCTTCCCAAAGGTTGTAATTGCTCATGAACTGAGCAGCACTCAACATGGGTAGTAATTTGTTGGAGACAGCTGTTAAGGACTGCACTCCATAAAAAGAGTCTTAGAGCAGCCAAACAGGCTTGGATATGTGATACATTTATGGGACAAAATGTGCTTGTGTCACTAAAGAGGTTCTGCAAAGACTCAAGGTTTAAAAGAACATTAAATAAATTTAAAATAATAATAATAATAAAGATACATATATATAAAGCCAAATTAGCAAGTATGTACCTGCTAAAAGCAACACCGCCCTTCCACATGATTTCACTTAGCATGTCAAATACACCTTAAATACAAATACACCTCAAATACAAATACATCATTTCACTTGGCATGTCTAATGCACCAACAAATACACTCTTCTAGTTAGTTTTGCTAACTGCATCTGAGGCAGGAGGTGCCAGGTGTTTGTTCCTCAGAAAGGTATAAAAACTGTGCCCTCAGCGGCAAAGAGCAGCAGCTTGTATGTCTCTTGAACTGACTGATGGATTTAGAGCTCAGCACAGATTTTGGTTGTCTTTTTGCATGGAAGAAGGAAGTAGCAGAATACATGTGGGCACTCAGTGGGTCAAAGAGCTGCTGCTTCTCTGAAAAATAAGAAGAGAACAATTAATGTGGGACAGCTGAGCTGAACTGGGGCCTCAGAAGATAAACTGGCTGCAAGGCAGCTCTAGTGCAAACAGAGCAGGCTGTGCTTGCTTTGGAAATGGAGCTTTTGTAGGTAGAAATTTGATCTGATACACTTTTGACTGTTCTGCAGTGTGACTGAAATGCAGAGAAATATTCAAATTTATTTTATTCATGTATATAGGTAAATGAAAGAGTATTTGCCCATGGTAAATTTGAATATGAAAGGGTTGTGAAAGTCACTTTCCAGAGCTAGTTTTAACTTCAGTGGACATGTTATTAAAGGGAGAATTTTTAAACGGTTTTATCATGGCCTATTCAGCACTGCTTTTATAGGAAAGGTTTCATCTGGCATGCCAAACTTTCAGGATGTTAAGCACTGCTTAACACAAAAAAAAAAAAGTTTTCTTAAGTACCAAAATAGCTAACCAAGTTTCCTTTTTTGCTAACAATTGTGTTTTAATTTGACAATGCATCTTTCTAACAATTAAGCTGATATGTTTCATAAAATATGCATCAAAAGGTCATTTCAAAAGTTGCATTTGAAAGAAATGAATTGAGGGCTGAAATCAAGCATGCTTGAGTAATAAAGTTGCCATTTGGAACATCTTGTTCACTTTTGCAGTAGATCTTGTTCTTTGTTTAGTGAGCCTTTTATCTGTACAGCTATTCCTAAAGACCATTGTATCCAAAATAATAGCTTTGTTCATAAAATTATAAATTGTTTGAAGCTGTAACTATCAAATTGCTACTGGGAGAAGTTCCATAGCTGGTCTTTGAGGCATCATTGGATGCAGTTAACAACAACTGAGCTTGTTGATGCAATTTCGTTCCCATTTCAACCATAATTTCCTCATTAGGTTTGTATTACAGCTGTGTTCAACTTTCATCTTTTAGGAGACTTCAGTTCACGTGCTGTTGTTTCTTTTCCCAGGTCGTTTCTCCCAGTGAGTGACAGTGAGAATGAATGGACACATATCAAACACCCCTCCTGGTGGATATGGAAGTTACTTCCCTCAAATGAAGTAAGGTTTTGCCTTTGACTTGCCTTTTATGGACAAAATGGTGTTGTACTTCCTTCTGTAGGCTTTAATGTCAGATAGAGCTGTAATTAGTCGGTCCCACTGGAATTATAAAGGAGTTTTCTGTAGAAATGTGAGGGGTTTGCAAACCATGGAACCAAAGGGACAGATATCGTTGCATTCATGTGAAGGAAAATTGTGTTACTGCATGGACTCCTCTGGAACAGCAAAATAAATTGCTGTAGCCATAGCATCCTTATTATGTTACTCAGAGAGGCCTTTGTGTGCCTGAGATGTTGAAGGTGAGCTCTGAGTGAATGCATTTTTATGCATAAAAGATGAGGCTGCCTCTCCCATCTGTGAGAACAGACTGTTTCCCAGTAAGGAGAACTGAGCAACTGCTACCTGGAAGTGTTACCTTGCCTAAGATAAGAAGGTGATCCCTCTATCAGGGACATGGCACTGGAGTCTAATGAGAATTTGCCCAGCTGTTGCCAAAGAACAGGTATTCCTGTATGGAGCAGGACATCTGTGGTGTCTTTTGCATCTCACATTGTTGTCCCTGTAAGGTGAACTCACATATCACTCATTCTTGAAGCACTTGTAGTCATATTACCTTTTGATTTGTGTAAGATAATGACAGTAATTTTCAGACTTTCATTAAAAGCTGTTAAAATTGTTAAAAGCAATCAACACTTGTGTATGGAGGGAAAAAAACCCATAATCCTACCCAATTCTTTGGAATTGTTATTATTATTATTGTTATTATTATCATTTTAATTGTGCAGTGAAGTTTGTTAGTGGAGTTATGGTGCTATTTATTTTTATACCACACTCCAGTTGTGCATGATGTTGCATTATTGCAACAAAAGAGAGCTCAGAAAGGTCTGCAGCCCACGAGAAACATTCTCCCTTAAATTCATGGTGTGGAACAAATATCCAGTATTGTTCCCTCTGTTACTAATGCTGTACCTATATGTAGTAAGGGGAGGGGTTTTTTTCAGTGCCTACCAAATCCAGAAGATAATCAGAATTTTTTCTTCCAGTGGCTATGGCTCCCCAACGTTTGCTCAGGCAGAGAGGGAGCAGAATTCAAGAACAAGTGCAAAAGCTCTCTATGGTAAGGTGGCAAAAACGCTCTAAACTTCTGTGCTAAATTGCTGTTTAAATAGTGATTGTGATGTGATGGTGGAAATATTTTACACACATTAATCTGGAAGTGTATGTATATACACATGGGTGTGTCTGTCAACCGAACTAAAAAACAAAATGGTTTTATTCCTACTAAAGCTAACTAGAAAATGCTCAGTTTACTAAGCAGAGAGATCCCACCCGCTTGTTTTTCAGGCAGTATTCATCACAAAACTCAGAGTGATCCTATAGCTAAGTTATGCACCAGGGAGAAGGCATTCAAGGGTTTAGCTGTGCTTAAATCCTTAAAACTGGAGTTTTATTTCTCCTGTACCTCCCTCTGCCTCTCCAACTTCATCCCCTAGTAGCAGAAAAGGCATTTACAATGTTCTTCTTCTTTGACACAAGGATTTAATGGAAATCAGAGCTGGTGGGACAGATTTGGAGTCCTGCTTGGCGTGATGTTTTCAGCAGGCTCTGTGACTGTCAGATGTGATGTTACAAATGCCTGAACATTGCTGCGCTCACCAACTACAAATGCTGGTGTTTGTCTTGGCTGTACACACTACTCTGCAGCCTAACACCAAATCACTGTGCAGGAGAAATGTAGTCGTGTTGCTTGCCAGCCAAATTGCACCATTTTCAGGTTCTCCTCCTCCACTGTGAATACATCCCACTGATAGCTGTGCTGGTAATGGAAATAGCAGCAGCGAGGCTGTGAGAAGTTCTGCTTTGTAAATCTGTGCCCGGCGCTAAATGCTCTTTTGAAAGTCAGTGTGACTGATCAGACTGGAAGGATAAGGCTTCTCCTGAGAGCCTGGTCCTGTGCTGGACCCTGAGACTTCAGCCAGCTCTCCCTCTGTGCATCTGCCACTCTTCTGGAGGTTCACCAGCCAGGCAGCTCAGAGAGCAGTGGCTAATAACAGTGCCAAGCAGGAATCTTCTCTCCCTCCTCTTTTGGGTGGCTGGGAGGGAGCTCAGAGCTTAGGGCAGTGGTGGCAGCCTGCTGTAGAATCTTAGAGTCATTTCAGGTTGCAAAAGACCTTAAAGATCATCATGTCCGAGTGTTAACCCAGTGCTGCTAAGCCCACCACTGAACCATGTCCCTAAATGCCTCACAAACAAATCTTCCCAACACCTCCAGGGATTGTGACCCAGCCATTTCCCTGGCAGCTGTTCCAGTGCTTGATAACCCTGTTGGAGAAAACATTTTTCCTAATACTTAACCTAAACATGGTACTGCATGTAAAGCATTCTAAGTTCAAATTTACTTTGTTTTAGTGCTATGCTACAAAAGTCAGTTTTTGCCATAGAGCTGAAGGTAGGAACATAAACTGGGGACAGTTCTGAGCTGATCATTTTAAAGAGTGATTTCTGCGTCCTATATGGGTTCACTCAACAAACTGCTTGCAAGTGTTGACAGAAATAGTAGGTGGCAACAGAAACCAGCAGGAGACATTGCAAAAAAACTCTCAGCAGATTATTTCTTTATGAGAGTGTTGTGATTCCTTTTTCATTTTATGTCACCATCATAATTTTTCAGGAGTATATGGTTTGGACAGTGGGGCAGTATCAGTGTCTTAACCGTGTCCTTTAATCTTTGTGGGCTTTTAAAATATCCCTCTGAGCTTTTTCATATCAAAAATTCTGGGATGGTCATGTGTCAGGAGAAGATGGGGACAAGTGAGTAAATTTGAAGTGTATAGTGGTATTCTTTTATTTCCAACTGAATTCAGGTACTAATGGAAAACATTTGCCATGAAACTGCTGTGTGTGTAAAGAGAAATGTTGTCCTTGGTTCACTTCTGCTGCTGTAGATATATCACAAAATGATAGTTGCAGTTGCCAGGAGCTGAATGAAATAGAAGAATCGGTTATTTTGGAACTCCAAGTGGATATATATTGGCACAACTTTTAGAGTTTGCACATTTTACTACTTCTGCTCTGCTTTTTATACATAAAGAAGTAGGGTGTTGCTATCACCACATATATGAGCGGGAGGAAAAAAAGGAAAACACCAAAAATCTTTCTTAAATTTGGGGCTATTTTTCTAATTTTTAGCAACAAAGTTACTATTCTGCTGCATCCCATGTCCCTCTTCTTCCTTTGTGATGTTAAATTTTTTGTGCATACTCTCCCAGATTGGCTGAAAAGCAGCTGAGTGATATTGAAATCATTAAACAGTGTTGAAAATGCTCATTAGAAAGTATTTTATTTGTAATTAATAACTACGTTATTTCATTTGAGGTGGTTGAGTCTGTATTCTTATAAAGAAGGAGGAAGTTGTCTTCTCTTTCTTTTTATGCATTGCTGTGTACATATATTTTATATGTATGTATACTAAGGTTAATAAAGAAAACTCATGTGTTTCATAGATTCACTTATACTGGAGAAAAAAATATAGTTTTACTGTAAAAGTAAAATGGACTGTGGGTTTTTTTAATTATTTTATTAAAATGGGACAACATGTCATCAGCAGCAAATATTTCCCATTAAAATGTTCCTTTTCTTGGAAAGCTTGAGGGTTAATTGGACTGAGCCACCTATCCCTGACTATCAACAAGTGAAATGATGCCTGGGCTTCTATGTGGCTACTTGATATTGAACTCAGATTCTTCCAAGCACTGTAAAGACTAAATAATAATAAAATTAACAAGAATAATACTACTGATAATAGTAATAATGCTAATGCCAATTATTATTATTATTATCATTATAATTATTGTCATTATTACTACTTATTATTGCTTGTTGTTATATGTGTATATGTTTATGTCCTGGCATATATGTAGGCGTGTTTATGTCCTGGCATGAAGTTTATGTCTTTGATGCCATTGCTGATGTGATTCATAAATATTCAGCCCTTCATCCACCCCACAGAAGGTTGGCCATGGTGCTGTGGGAAAGAAGGCTGGAATATTATTGGTGTTACCAAGAGTTCAGCTTAAAGCCAGACCGGAGCCATTACTATCTCTAATGTGCCTGTCTGATAGTGAAAACTTCCTTTTTTCCTGTGTCAAATAACCCTTTTGTTTTCACTCATTTCCTTCCTGAAATGAGCTGTTTTCTATTTGCATGACAAATCTCTCTCTGAACCTCGAGGGAAGGTGATCTCTGCACATTTTTCTGGGGTTTATTTCATCGTTCGCTTCCCGCTCTCTCCATCTGAAATGGCTTTTGGCTCCTGCAGTCATCTCTTGTTCTGGCATGGGCTCCTCCATCTGCCTTGAGCAGCTCTGCCCATGGGGAGAGGAGCAGCAACTCAGCGTGGAGCAGCCTCATTCCTCAGGAGGGATGGACCAGGAGCTCCCTCCAAATTCTCAGATTATTGTACAGCACAGAACTGAAAGATGCTGCTAAATTTGTCTTCTCACGGCACATTAGGAAAGACTGAGTGTTTTGTGCACCGAGTTTACACTCTTGTGGCTGTGATTTGGAGCTGGAAGTGAAATTGCCTGTGTATTTTTGCTCACATGCCTCATTCACAGCAAGAACTGCAGTGTAACAAACCCAAGGAAACCTCAAGCAGCTCACAGGGAAGTAAATGAGTCCACTGAAAGAAGCCATCCACGTAACAGCCATATAGTATTTTGGTTCTCAAATTAATTTGACAATTGACTTCTAAACAACACGCTTCCTTTGACAGCTAGTTCCACACAGCCATCAGAGAGAAGCTCCTGGCATAAATCTCTGAAAGTGATAATGTTTGCTCCTCTGGAGAGGAAATTTGTTTTGAACTCAAGTTCTGACCTTTCCCCCTGGATGTTTAGGTTACGTTTCCTGCACTTTGCTCTGCTTCAAGCTGATTTTTTTTTTCTGGTTGTGCTGCAATTTATTCTTAAAGGGTATCAACAATCAGTCCAATGCGGATATATGGTAGTAAATTAAGTGTTGGGCTTTTCTGCTTGTTGATGTGTAGAAATATTTCATGTTGTCACTCCAGGATTCTTAGATTCTCAATCCATGTCCACGTGGATTGCCATCAAATTTCAGAGCAATCTACAGTCCTGTTGATCTGTGTCATGTATTTATTGACAGAGTTTTTGGCTTGGCTGAAAGTCTTTGGTTAAAAGGTTGCTTTTTGTTTTCTGGTGTTTTGGATGCTTTCAAAAATGAAAATAAAATCAGTGGCTTTCAACCTCTGTTTGAAAACAGAAGCATGGTCTGCTCCTGATGATTGGTGATTTCAACAATTTCACAAAACATGAATTGCAGTAACATCTGTCCACATCACACATCAGGAAGAGAACTAATTTCTGTGGATCACTGTTCCTGTTCCTCTGGAAGCTTTAGTAGCTACTAGATATTACATTCATTTCTCTCATAAGAGAAATGCTGTGCTACTTTTCACTTTATTACCTTTGTGTTGTGAGAAATTTTATTTTAATCAAAATTTTCTGGGTTGTATTTGCTATAGATTGTGGTTAAGAATTTAAGTGTCTTCTGCCATTATCCTCTCATTTTTTCTTTAATTTTACCAAAGGAAAAAACCTTTATCTAAATAGTGTGCAGCATATTAGCAGAGTTTAAACTAACCTGTTATTAAGGTTGCACTGTACTTTAAGTGGTGGATGTAAGAGCTGCAATGAGTATACAGGAAAAAACTCAATAATTTCAATAGTTTTATTAATCTTTTGATAATTTTATTCATCATATCTGGAAGTCTTTGTTGGGGTATTTCACTTCAGCTTCAATAGTGTCTCCATGCATGAAGGGACCTGTGAGAGGCCGAGACTGACTGGGAGGATTAAGAGCGTGAAACAGAGCATACAAAATATTATTTTGTTTTCAGTATCAGGGGTTGATCCCAGCCAGCAACTGAGGACCTCCTCATTTGCTTGCTCATTCCCCCTGTCTCCTCTCTGGAGCAGAACAGGGGGAGAACTGAAAGAGAAAAACCTAGAAAAAACTGGAGGGGTCAAGATAAGGATGGCTTAATAGGTGAAGGAAAGAACGGGGAGAAAAAAGGACTGAATAGCACAAAGGGATTTACTCACAGCCTTCCATGAGCAGAGCAATGGCCAGACTATCTGGGCAAGGAGTCTTTGGAAAGACTACCTGCCAGTTTTATTGCTGAGCAAGGATATTAAACAGTATGGAATATCCTTAGGGTCAGCTAGGTCCCCTCTCAGCCTCTTGTGCACCCCCAGCCCACACACTGGGGCAGCAGAATAAGAAATAGAGAAAACTTTAACACCCCTCTGCCACAGCTAAAATATCCCCACTTTAGCAGATCCAAAATCATCTCCATCCTAACCAGACCCACTACTGCATTCAGCACATCAGCAAATTCTGGTATTCATTTTCAATAGCAGAGCGCGTGTTACTTGCATTTGAAGTTTGTGTGACAAGTTAAGGATTCTGCAAAAGCAGCCAGATTAATATTGATAGGCAATAACCTCTCACTTTGATGTGTGAAAGGGTTGAGAGATGGAAGCTGCATTTCCTGAAGAATGGCAATGGCCACCTCTGTAGGAGAAGTTTTATACAGATTAAAAAATCTGGGATCTCTCTGACTTGGAAGTGGAAACACAGAGGTGCTGTAGGAAGGAGCAGCAGTCCCTTGTATCATCTGGACAGAGAACAGATTTGCAGGCTTTCATCAGCTTTTCCAGGAGTTCAAGGCAGCAGAGCACTTTAGCAGGAGGGGGTGCAAAAGAGTTTGTGTCCTTTCTGATGGCAAGGTGAGATCTTCTGGAGGGCTGTAGATGGAGTCTGGGTCAGGAGCCAAGCACTCTGAGAAAGCAGAGCTTGAAGATTCATTTTGAGGTGCTGGCAAAAGCCATGGGACAGGGAATGCATTTTAGCTGCCAGTCTTTTATTTATTTTCCTTTTTCTTTTTTCTTCCTCTTTCTTTGTGTTATGCTCATATTATCAGGGGGGGACGATTTTTCCTTCAGTGTGACTCCTCCCAGGCAGTCACAAAAACATGTCTCAGGGAGCTGTAAGGGAAAGGAGACACATTTATGAACCATTGGATTGTAAAAGGTTTGAAAAACAAAGGCTGAAGACAAACCCTTCTAACAATGGAAGAATTTTGCCTGCTACAGGAGTTGTGTTAGAAGATGTATTTTGATGAGTGAATTTCAGGGTGCAGCTGTAGTATCCACCTCCAGATCCTCTATAGTTGTTTCAGTCCCAACTGAAATGTTCTGCTCTGCTCTAAATGGCAACTCGGGTCTCCAGCAGGTTCTAATTCTCATTCTACCTGCCTTAAAGAAATCAATTTGTAAATAGGAATTGCTGTCAGTGTGGACTCTCATTTGTTGTGTCACTCTTTTGTTTATTAACACAAACACTGACTGACTTTTGTTAAATGTAAATCTTATTGAAGTTGTTGTTAATTACAACATAATAGTGACAAGAACTTTAATAAAATTTACATTTAATCTCACCATGACAGTGTTGAGCACCTTTCCATCCTGTCTGGCTGGGAGTGTTGTGCTGCTCTGTGGAAGAGGAGCTGTTAATCCATGCTGCAAATGGTTTTGAAATTCCTGCCTAAACACAGAAGCAGAATAAGGAGCCTCCTGCAAATTTACTCTCTGCTTTTTAATTCCTTTGGAGCCTCTATACATATATCAGACTTTCTTTGTTTATTTAAAGCAGCTCCAACTGTCACTGTTTGCAGCATTTACAAATTTTACAGTGGATGTAAACTTTCTTATGCTTGTTTAATTCAATAGCACAAAAATTACCTTTTTGTTCACCTAAAGGAAGACAACACTCAAAACAGAGTATTTGGTGCATTGTTATTGAAAGAAGTAATTTTTTTTTTGTTTGTTTTGTTTTGTTTAAAGCATATATTCTTTCTTAATGGACAGTATTTAAGTATCACTTACAGTCCACAGCAGAAGACTGCTAATTGATCCCCTTAGAGATGCAAATAATTCTATGGGATTAAACTAGATACTGCTTTTTAATCCCCTTGTTTTATTAGGAACAGATGGACTTTACTTCTTCAGATCATCATCCAAACAAAAAAAGAAAGGTAGCAAATCAGACAGCACTGCTTTACTGACTGTGTTGTTGGGGTGTGCATGTGTGTGTGCTGTGGTCAAAAAGACAATCAACTGAAAAAAATAATTTCAGTAATATGCTGCAAAAGCAGAAATAGCAGATACAGATGGAATGATCAAGGTCGATCCTCTGCCCCGGAATTTCAGAATAATGCATAATGAAAGAAAGATATCTATTTTGAAATATTCACACACCTGGCTAAAAATTCTGATAATTTGTGGTGTCCTTGAATTTGACTGTTTGCTCTGCAGACTTCTCTTGCTAAAGCAAACTGAGCAGGTGCTGTAAAGGATTAGGATGGCTCTGCTGCCCGAGTGGCATTTGTCACCATGGGAGGGGGGCTTCAAGCCAGTGCTGTATCTCAGAAACTTGTTGTGAAAATCACTGAGAAGGGGAGAGATAATGGTGTGTTTATAAAATGTGACAAATGCTTCCACAAGTGACGTCTGAAAATAAGGGCACTGCTGTCTTTGCACCTGGAATTCCTGTATGAAGGAGCCCTGGTCACAGAAGAGATCTTTGTAGGGGGGCTTTTATGGACACCTCACAGCAGATTTCTGTATGTCACACATCATATGTTTCATAGTATTTAGAATGTTTTTTTATTTTGCAAAAAGTAACTTAACCTTCCTGTCAACAAAATCACTTTTATTTTATTTCCAATGACTCCAAGTGTGATGAAATTGATGTTTTCTGTATGTATGTTTCGTATTTGTATCACATGAAAAAAAATTAAACCACCTATTTTACTTGATGATCAGAAATTGAGATTTTTAATGAAATACAGAAAACAAAAAAAATTACCTACTTCCAAAGTTCCCCTAGGCCTCTCTTGGCCATGTCACCTACTGACTTTTTCACAACAAAGCTCCTGGTGCTCCAGATCAGGTGCTTAAGGGTTGTAGTGAAAAAACCCCAAAACTTCCAATTGTAGCATTCAATTTTTTTTTTCACTAGAGTTGAAAAGAGTTCTTCAGTATTCATCTAAATTCATTATTTTGTGGTGTGGGTGTGTGTTGTGTCTTCATCTTGCTTTTTCCCCTTCCTCTCCTGCTTTAACGTGAATCTATTGAACAGAGTATAAAGCACATAATGTTTCTGTTTTTGCAGCATTGTGTTTTGTTAGCTGAAAAATATTCCTGTTTTGAGAAATTTTGGTGTGTTTATGTATATTTCCATGCCTATTTCTACATTAGCAAGTCAATGAATTGAATACTTTTCGAAGAAATAAAGTCAGGTCTATTTTTTGTGTGCCTTTGTCGTCTTGCAGATTTAGCATGAAAATTATTTGTATATATCAGAAAATACTTTTGCTTTCAAGGATGCTCATGCAGATACAGTGAGCCCAGTGCTAGTTATCATACTGCTGCTACAGTGGCAAGCCAAAGATTTTAATAATCAGCTTTCCCAAGGCAGTGTTTCCAATCAGGGCACTGCTCCCCTCCAGTGTCCTGACCCACTGGATGAGATAAGTGGCTTTTTTGGGCACCCACCAGCTCTCTGTTAACATTGCTGACGTAAAAATGGTCCTTGTGCTGGACCATGTGGGGGTGGAGGTCTTTTCTGCTGAAATATAGAAATTAAGCACAGCTTATCTTCTCTTCTCATGTATACAACTTGTCCAAAGTGTCTCTGAGAAGCTGTCAAGACACCAGGATAAGGCACTGTTACATTAATAATTATTCTTTCTTTTCCTCCCATCTGCAGAACAAAGAAAGAATTATGCACGAGACAGTGTCAGCAGCATATCTGAAACATCACAGTACCACGTGGAGGTGAGATGAGAGGGATACACCAATTACAGCTCTCAGTTACATGTGGCTATTTTTGCCTACATGGTTTTTCTTTTTTGAGGATATATAAGCTTGAAGGCACATGCATCTTCCAAAATATCCCGCCAGCCTGGGGTCACTTCAGAGCAGATTACACTGAAATGTCTCAAATTCTGTAGCTTTGCCATAATGAGCTGAAATCTGGATGTGGAAGGATGTAAGCAAAGTCGTGTGTGGCTTGGCAAACAGACAGGACTTCTCAACAGGGCATCAATTCCACACCTTGTGCTGCCCTGCCTCTGAACCTGGCTCCTTGCAAAGATGAGGCAGAGCTGAACAACGCTGTGCTGCTGGCAAGGCACACTGGGTGATATTTAAAACTAATACTCTGATCAGATCTAATCAGCAGAGGTATTAGAATATTCATAAAGTGCTGAGCATTAACCCCTCAAAGCCCCAGTGGGTCGAGTACGTGGTGGTTAAACACATTCTGCCTGCACAGAGTCTTCCCCAGTGTGAAGAGCAGGGTGTGTGATTTGCTGTCTTAAGCTGCTTTGCAGAATTACTGCATGCTGCTCTCATATTTAAAATATTCAGCAGGGTAAGCCTGAGTGCCTGTATGTAGCCTGTTAAGCACTTTTGAATGCAGTTCCTCCTTTTGTAGCCTTACTTTGGCTTAAACTTTCTCCTGCTGCCATCAGACCACTGTCATGGGTTAAGCCGAGTCCTGCAAACACCACAGTGTCTCAGCTCCTTTTAGCTGGGTTTTAAATCATCTGTGATTTGTGAGATCATATGCAGAGGTCTCCTGATTTCAAGTGCTTCAGTCTTACAATCAGCTTGTAAATGAATACATGTGTTGGTTCTAATTGCCTGTCTACTTTGTGTGCTTTCTTCATAACAGCTTTGGTCCTGTACTGGCATAACAATTAGTTACTTGCATTTAGAATCTTAAGCATTCCCGGGTAAGCAGCCAGTGCAGAGTTTGTTTCACTTTACTTCTTTTAAATACTTTGATTTTATGCAGCTTACACCTACCTTCTTCTTGGTAATTACCATGTGTTTTTATCCTGTAATGGAAGAAAGCAGAATTAATCCTTTTTCGTTATTTTTATTTTTTTAAGTTATTTAGAAGACAGATATGCAGGCATACATTAAATGTGGTTCAGCTTGAATGAGTGTTACCAGATCTTCAATTAGAATGTGAAGGTGGATTAATGCTTGAACAAAACTGAATAATTTTGTGGATTTTCTTGCACAATTGGCATGCTGAAGGAGACATTGCCACAGCCATAATGACAGGGAAGCTAGCTGAGGTGATATTTGTGAGGTACTATTTAGTTTCCAGGCCATTAATTGAATCTGGGGAATATTCCAACTGATGGTGAGGAAAAGTTGTCACTGTTTTTTTCTGTGCTGCACATAAAAGTGACCAGCCCGTCCATAAGGTATCCCAGTCAGATGCAAGCCCATCCTGGCTGCCACCAGCAGGCTGCTGGCAGCTCTGGCAGAGATAAGGACACTCCAGGTCAGGTGCATTGGCAGGGAGCTTCTGGGAAGCTTCTGCTGGCACCTCCTAAATTCAGCTTACCAAGAGAGAGAGACAGGTTTTCACTCCTCAAGAACTCGTGGTTTAATTCTAGCTTTGATACCTGGAGGATGTCATAATGTGCCTTCAAGTCTCACTGCTTACAGCAGTGAGGAAATGACAGTGGGTGTCAAAAAACAAGCCACAAAAATAAGTTGACTTAAAATGACATTGTGAACTAAATATCCTTCCTCATCTCCTAGAGGTGGTCTCTCTCATATACCAAGGCACTTTTACTCATGAATAATTTGCATTGCTACTTCCTGACAATTTAAATACTGGCACTCCTGAACAATAGGGAAAATTGCAATCATAATTTCTTTTAAATGTACATCTCGCTCACCAGCACTTGACCACCTTTGTTCTGGACCGAAAAGAGGCGATGATTACAGTGGATGATGGAATAAGGAAGCTGAAATTGTTGGATGCCAAAGGCAAAGTGTGGACTCAAGACATGATTCTTCAAGTGGATGACAAAGCTGTCAGTTTGGTGGACTTGGAATCAAAGGTAGGATCTGTGAGTGACAGTCTCATTTTCAGAGAGAGAGAAAAAGGGAGCGAGCAGAAAAACGATGTATGTGAGACTGAGGATTTTAATTAGCTTATTATCACTTTCCCTTTTTAGCTCATGCAGCTTTTCTGAGATCAGGACACTGTATAGTAAGGTGGAATTTTGTGTTTTCTTCTTTTTTTCCACTTCTGACAGAATGAACTGGAGAATTTTCCTTTGAGCACAATTCAGCATTGCCAAGCTGTGATGAATGCATGCAACTACAATTCAATTCTTGCATTAATATGTAAAGAACCAACCCAAAACAAGCCTGATTTGCATCTTTTCCAGTGTGATGAAATTAAGGTAAGATAATAGTGGAGTTCTCCTTTGACTTATTTGAATAGGGGAGATTGTATGAACTGGCCAGTACAGTGGATAAAGACAAATGAGTTGATTCATAGAAAATAATTCTTTACTTTTATTCTTTTAAATATGCTGTAAGTTTAATCCACTTATGATATCAGCACTACTTATAGTATGTTAGCAAATGTAGTGTAGCATCTATTGCAAAGGAGCAATCTAATATTTAAGCTGAATCCTTAGTGCATGTTCAAATATATCTTTACTGTAAATATTGGTTCTTGGACTCTATAGCTGCTAATTTGGGTTTCCAAATGTATAAAGCTCTGGAAAATGTCTATGGTTTACCTTCATGATTCTGAAAAAAGTGGTGTAAAATAATTTGGGTTATCTGAAATTTATTTTATAATCTTCAAAGAGCTCATCTGAGCCCTGAGTCTTACCTACTCTTTCTGCTCTTTTTGTCACTGAGCAATTAAACATTCTCTACATTCTCACCTCTCTGCATCTCTGCTCTGCTGGAGAGATCTTGAAAGGGAAAACATTCCTTGCAGGAGGGGCAAAACAAGGAAAGAGATTGCTTGTCTCTGATGAAAATATTGCCTTCAAGTGTAAATCATTTTTTTAATGTATTCTGTCATACTTCTTTACTTCTGAGGCGATAAATTTTAATTCTGTTAGTTATTTTCTTTAATTCCAGTTGATAATTTCATGGGGGTTTCTTAATTCCTTTGTAGTAGTTTGTATTACTGTCTTGAAACAATAGACTGATAATCACACTGTGCAACAGTTTTGGAATTAGCATGGTGAGAATGGAATGAGGACAATTAGTTATTGTGTTATTTGTTGCACAGAATTTGCTGTTTTAAAGGAGAGTGGGATCCTGTCAGAAGTTGGGGGGATATTCTGTTAAATAATGCAGGGATCCCATCTGAAGTATGGTTGGACTCAGTTTCTCAATGTGTAGAGTTGGTGTCTCCTTATTTTTGAAGTTGTTCCTCTGTGTAGATTTAAAAATGTAAAGTGCACAAGATGACTTGGAAGTCCAGTATCTCCCTTGGTTCTGAAGTATTGCTTGATTCTGTGGCCATACCCCGGGTTTTTTTTCTTACCCATTAAACTTTTCTGGTTTTGAAACTTTAGGTCTTTCTCTGTTGGCTTTTCCCTGCTTTTGTTTGAATTTACAAGCAAATCCAGGAGCTTCTGCAATAAAAAATAGTTAAAATCAATACTATTTGGGGCATTCTGACATTTTATAAACAACAAAAAAAAAATTAAATATTAAATACCACGTGCTGGATTAATGGACTTCTGGGTTTAAGTTCCTCTGGTCCCCTAAAGTTTTTTTTTTATTAATTCTGTAATCCTAAAGTATCCTCACTATTCTGTAATGCAACCCATTATAGCCTGAAAAGTCCTGTAATCCCCTTGAATCCTAAATTCAACAATGTCTTCTGGTCCTGGCAGAAGTCACAAATTCCTCCCAGAAAGGTACACACTTCTGCATGATGAGGGTACTAGGAAAGACATGGTCCTTGCAGAGTGAGCCAGACACTGGCAGATTTGGCTTTGACAGCCTTTGTAGGAAATTAATTTGTCAGCTGAAGACATGTAACAGAGCGTTCTAAATCCTGGGAGAAGCCATGACCTATTTAATGCAAGATCTATTAAAATAATGCTTTAGAGGTGCATTGAAATTTCACTTGTGGGGCCACTGGTGGAGGCAGACTGCAGTTGTGGAGTGGCAGGAATGTACAGATTAGGGAATCTTCTGAAAAATTCAACTTCTGTCACATCAAAGAGAAATTGGAGGTTGTCATTATTTCTGAAAGGAAATTGAATCGTGACAAGTTACTTTCTTAATGTTTATGCTGCTGCCATCTATAGTAGTTTTACTGTTTCTGTATTTAGTAGATTTTCTTTTTATAGTCTGAGACAAACAAAATACTTGAGACAATCAAAAATTACGTGTGCAGAGGGAAAAAGTAGCTTATGCAATAGTGCTTGACTTTAGATAATTACAGCTGTTCAGACAAATTTGGTGTCTAGATTACTTATTTGTGTGATGATAATGCTTGGGGCTGGAGTAGTGACAAAAATACCAACTCCCAGATTTTATTCTGTTCTTTTTTTTGGTTTATGCATAAAATAATATTTCCAAGTGCTTTTAAATAAATGGGATTTGATCAGGTATTCTCTGTCTAAAGGTGAGATATTTATTTCAAAGATCTGGGCACAGTAGCTGATTCCTGATGTTTCCTGCTCCTGTCTCCTTAGGCTACCCTTATTCATGAAGATATTGAAAGTGCAATCAGTGACAGCAAAAGTGGGAAACAAAAGAAGAGGCTTGAGACACTGAGGTAAAAATCCAACTTCTTGGCAGTGTATGGGATCATCAGATAGTGTGACAGCACTCAGAAGCTCTCCAGGTCTGCCTGCTGTCTTTTGGGGTTTTGTAGGGGGCTTGAGCTTTTTTTCTTCTAGCTAATAATATACTTCCAAAGCCATGTGTATTAAAGCCATATCTTGCTTTAATAATTTTCTCAGGTTCTGTCATTTTATAGTGTCAGTCTTAGCTTCCCCAGTTCCACCTTAGTGATGGGAACAGCTCAGATCAATTCCACTTGCCAGACAATGGCATTGCATGTCTCAGCTCTGCATATAGGTCAAGTTGTTCAGAATTGAAATCAAAACTAGAAATTCTCCATAACTCCAAGTAAATAATGTTATGCTAAATGGTTTTGGGATCTGAGGATGTTAAATAAAACAGCAACTGAAGATTGAATAATCTTCCTGCCTGCCTGCTTAATGATGCTGAAGACTTCTTGTTTCCCTGGTAGCAAAATCTTCTTTGCCAGTTGGAAAATGTGAGAGAAAGTATCTGCTGGGTTCAGAGAAGATTAATACAGAAATGAGAGGTAGCAAACAGAGGCATAAAAGCAAGGGCACAAATATATCAGATACTGAATGGTGGTGGTAGTAACTTGTTAGAAATTCAGTGTGTAACTGATGCTGATAGTATCTCTCAGTAATAATTGTGCTCAGATAGAGAACTCTCTGCTGAACAAAATTTAAATGAATGCATAATAGTTCTGGATACCTGTTAAATTCTGATGTGCAACTTACAAAGATTTCCTAGAGCAAGGGGAACTCCTAGAAAAACAAAAGAGAATCTGAACTGTGTCCAACTCTATTTGCAGGTTTAAAATTAAATTATTAGACCTTACTATTTGTGGGACTGTTGCAAACCAGGCATAAGCACTGAGAGGCAATCCAGAGGGACTGAAACACATTGGACATGCTGGGAAACTAATGAGATTTAATTGGGATAATAATGTAGGTCAATACATCTGTTGGGACAAATAATGTGAGATATCAATCTCCAAGGGCTGTGAGGCCCAGAGGTCAAACGTGGGTGGCAGCTGAGTGCTGCCTCCTCCTTGTTGGCTCGTGTGCCTGCTGGCTTTGGGTCACAGGGAGGGACCCTCCTGCCTCACTGGGGCTCTGGGGCATTGTTGAGGTGCTGCAAGGTTGTTGATGAGTGAAAGGGGAATGGAGGAAGGAAAGGCAAAGGAAATTTTGTTGTTGTTGTTGTTATTCACTGTTCAAAGGCCAAACAACATTTGATGTTTTGTGGTCATGTTGTTGAATGCTGTAAATAAGATGGGTTTATAAAAGGTGAATTTAAGGGGAAGATCTGGTTTTTAAATGGAGCTCTGGGGAAGGAATGGGGGATATATATGACAGGAGCTACTGTGATTGGGTGTTTTTTTCTGTCTGTTGGTATCAACACTCTGCAGGATAAAATCAAAGACCTTTTTTGTTACATCACTTAAAACTACACTAAAAACTGGAAAATTGCAGGTGGGAACATTGATATGTTTGTATTGAGAGAGGATGAACAGACATCCCCCCGTTGGAAAACAAATCAGCCAGTGAACTTGGTTTTGTTGGTAGGGTTTTAAGCAAAAGGTGGTTGACAACTGGCCAGACTTTAGGGGACTAGATACTTGATTTGTGATGCCTGAAAGGTAGCTTCAAACCTTCCAATTTTCTCTCATACAAAAGACAAGTGCACCCTTACAACTGCATGTGCTGGTAAAAATGCCACCTAATAAACCCAAGGCACTGAATTTATCTGTGTAAATGGCAGGTCTCCTCATGTTCTTTGGCACTGCTGGGGGATTTCCCAGGTGACAAAGATTTGCTAGCTCCCTGAAGGAGCGTGTTTCCTGCTGTGTTAAACATATTTTCACATCATGGTCTGGAGTGTTGCTTGCCTGGCCAGCCCGTAGCGCGCTCCGCAGTCCTTGTGAAACCTCCTCGTTTCCTCTGACCAAGCACTGGAGAGCAGAAGGCTTTTCCTTCCAGTGTCACTCGTGGGCTTTCTCCTGTCCTTCTAGAATGATCTCCAAAGCTGACAGTGCCATCCCCCCACCCCCCCGGGCTCCTGCCCCCGTGCCCCCGGGGACCATCACCCAGGTGGACGTGCGGAGCCGCGTGGCAGCGTGGTCGGCATGGGCCTCGGAGCAGGGCGACTGTGAGTATTCCTGGGGCCAGGAGTGGATTTTTTATGGTGCTTGGGAGCAGCAGAAATAATTTGGAAAGGCCACGTTCACAGTGGCAGCAGCTGGATGCAGAAGTGGTTGCACAAGGTCATCCCTCTGCCCTCGCTGCTAGCAGATATTCCCAGTTGAGTCTGAAATGCCCCAAGCCACTGCTGCCTGATCTGGGGGCAAAGATGTCTCTGTCATAATCTGATTTGTCATTTCCTTGCATTTACCCATTTTCTGGATTCCTGTTCAGAGCTGCTTTTACTTGGGCTGGGTGTGGGCTCCAGATTTTGATCTGGGCTTTTTTGTGAAGGGGGTAACAGTAACACAGTAATCTAATGATGCTCTCCCCAGTAGTAGGGCCAGATATTTTGGACAATTAAAAGTATAATAATGGATAAAAGGTAAAAATATTTTGATGAGATTTCTTTAAAAATGAAAGTTTTTCAGAAAGAATAAAGTTCTTTCTATAAAACAGACTGAAAAGCTTAAGATGAAGCCTCTTTTAGTTTGCTTGGGTTCTTTTAATAATAGATAATAAGACTGTACCATTAAAAACACCTTGGATTCCTTATAATTTTTGTTTTATTAAATGATATCCATATCACTTAACAGAGTACACAACTATGCAAAGAAAACAACTACAAATATGTAGGGAAATCTGAAATGTTAAGAATTATTCAATCTATGTATCTATAGTATTTGAGTAAACGCTGTCTTGCTCTTCTTGAGCCCTCACACCAGAAAAGTTTCATTAGTTTGGTGTGTTGTCAGACCAGTTGTGGATGTGAGTTCCTGCAGTTTCTTTTATTCCACTCAGGTGGATCTTTTCTAAAATGTGTTTACTGAAATCCCACCTGCACACAAATGCAGCACAGTACTTGGTGTGGGTTAAAAATGCAACATTTATAATTCCTCAAAAAATTCAGCCTTGTTATTTTCAAAAAGAGTCACTGACTCTGAGCTTTGTTATTTGGAAAAATCAGTTCTATCACATCATTATTTCTTCTTTCTGTGCTTCCAGACCTGGCATCCCTTTTTGCTAATAACTTTTTACATAAGAATTGTCTTCAAAGCCACTGCACTCTTTCTTGCTTGCTTCTACTGGAGTAGCTTTCAGCATATTTTGCAAAATGGGATGATTCCTAATTGTGTAGTATTTATAATCTTCCACTTTGTGTCGAATTTTTTTTTTTAATTTAAAGTACCATACTTCTGCAGTGTGCTTCATTTATGTAGTTAAGTAGGCTGAAAGCAGGTACAGAAGCTTTTATTGTAAGCCTGGACAGGATCAGGCATTAAGGTACAAGATTTTCATCTTGTGTGGAGTCCTTACAAAGGGAATGTCAGAATTTTGTCCATCTTTCTCTTATAGTAGTGTACTTCAAATTATAAACTATATAAAAATTCTTATATACTAATATACTAATCCCACAGTTATGCATGTCTTATTCACTTCTTCCCTGTTTGCAGATGAAAAGCACAGACAATACCATGAGCAGGAAGAAACAGCAGAGATGATAGCAGCCAGGATTGACAGAGATGTTGTAAGTGATGCTTCATGTCTGTGAAATTTTGCAACTCTCCTTTGTGGGAAGACTTTTCTCCACTTGGGATATTCAGTTCTGGAGAAAAGCTTTCCAAGCAGACTCTGCTTGTTATGGTAGATCTAAAATGAACAGGTGGCAGTTTCTTTCCTTACTATTATTTTTTAAAAAGGAAGAAAAACACACTGAATGTTGATGACAAGTTTTCTGCTGTGAAGAGGGGGAAATATAAATTATAATTTTTTAAGTAGACTGACTTCAGCAAACTATGTAAGGATAAAAAATTCCATCAGTTTGGCTGGACTTGGATATGTGTAATACCTGGAAAATAAACATGGTCATTTCTGAAGACAGGTGGACCCTTTTTATTTACAACTTAAAGCATTCCTGCATGTAAGCAACAATACTGGGCATGTTCTATGGTATATGCTAGATCAAATATTGCCCCATCGGTCATTTGTAACTTTCTATTTCTCCACTCTGCTTTTGCCCTCAGCAACATCAGAGGGTATTGAGAAAAGCATGTTGGGCCCTGCTGGATTTGTGTCTTTGTGTTTTCCCCTGGGGTTCATTCATTCTTCTCCAGTTATGCTTTGAAATCAATTCTTCAAAGAGCACTTCTCCACAAACAGCTGAATTTGTAGAGAGCTTCATCAAATAGCTCAAAACTCAGCACTGAAGGAGATTGTGAAGTTATACTCTTTATAAAAATGCTGTCCATTCAAATAATTACAATTTTTTTTTCGTGCGCTCTCAGCACAAATGTCATGTGGATGTAAATTGTGTAATCGCAGTCTGAGCTGAACTGTCTTGTTACACATAATTTAAAAACTTCCAATGGGCCTACATTTTTTAAAAAATGAAATTTAAAACATTTTACAGGTATGTAAATTTAAAACTGCAAGGAATCTAAATATGGAATATTCCAGCATGGAATTTGTACCAAGGAAGCTATCAGTGTCTGGGAGTCTGGACATTTCAATTTCTGGAGTATTTCTGCTATAGATTCTGTAGAGAACCAGTTACTTTTCTTTTCTCTCCCAGCAAATTCTGAACCATATTTTGGATGACATAGAGTATTTTGTTACCAAACTGCAAAAAGCTGCTGAAGCATTTGCTGAACTTTCAAAGAGGAAGAAAACTAAAAAAAGTAAAAAGAAAGGACCTGGAGGTAAGAGTTTGTAGTGCACATAGTTCTGTTTCTCTCAGGACCATTGAAGGAGCTAGGAAATGTCTTTTTGTGTGGTTTTTCTTAATCAGTGTAGCAATTTCCTCTCAATTTGAGCACAAAAGTTCCTATGCAGTATATGCTTAGAGGGAAACCTATGAAAATCATTTGCTTTAAGTCAATGGGGAATGATTAATTAGAGATGTGACCACAGAATATGCTCCTGCCTTGGTTCTATATTTACAAAAGTCTGTAACGTGGTAAATTTATTATCTATTTTGTTGTTTACTATATCTGGAATACTTAAGGAAACTATATACATATAAATGAGTGTATAAAAATCTCATTTTGTTCACCAGAGGGTGTTCTCACTCTCCGTGCAAAGCCACCACCTCCAGATGAGTTTGTTGACTGCTTCCAAAAATTCAAGCATGGCTTCAATCTCCTGGTAAGTGATAACAGCTAGTGGGTCTGAGATGAGGCCAGAACAGGGCTGGGCACCTCTGGGCTAGCTTGGCCACTAAGCCTTGGGATGCTGCTACTCAGGTTCTCTACACAATGGCCAGATGAGCATATTTGGTGTTCAGCATCATTGTGTTTCTTCCTTTCCTGGTTCTTTAAAGCCTTTACCTTGGGAAATTTGATTTTGATTCATGAAAGAATTCCTAGAAGGTCTATTTTGAGGGAGGATGAGTATCGTGGAACATGCTCGTCCTTCTCAGTGAAAGATGTAATGTCCAGGGTTTT
Source organism: Taeniopygia guttata (assembly GCF_048771995.1). NCBI lineage: Eukaryota > Metazoa > Chordata > Aves > Passeriformes > Estrildidae > Taeniopygia > Taeniopygia guttata. The sequence continues at coordinate 67,689,603 of NC_133025.1, forward strand.
TTCCATTCTTTTTGCTACATTCTGCATTTAAATTAGTTTTTTACTCAAGAACAATCTGTGCATCTTTGAATCTTTGTCCTCTGTGCAGGAGAAGTCACAGCTCTTGTTTTGATGCTCAGCAGCATCTGGGACTTGGTTCTGGTGCTGCTTTTGAGGAGCTGTGCTGTGACAACGCTTAAACAATGCTTTACTTCAGTATTTTTTCAGGAACAACAAAAGCCTGAAATTTGTGCTTTAGGTCAGGCAAGGAGAACTGTATAAAATAAAGAATCTGGTTTAAAATGAAAAAGGAGTAGCTAGAAGAACAAAATCTTCAACTAGAATGGAAATTATTTTAAAACCTCATGCTGGAAGCTTCTAGAAATGCCTACCATCTGTCGAAGAGTTTTAGATAGACTGGGACTGGGTTGTTATGACTGAGGAACAACGTATAGGAAGTTATTAGAAGCAAAAACACATCCTCCTCCTTTCTTCATTTGGCGGGACAGTTGGATGTAAAAACACATCCAAGGGTAGCCAAAAGCAGTTTGAGGAACAGATGGCAAGATGCAATAGAAACTACTACAACTCTTTAAAGCACAATTGAGCTTCTTATTCCTGGAGCCCACAAAGCCAATAGGTGATCAGTAGATAAAAGAAATTCTCCAAGAAGCTCTATCAGTGAATTTTAATGGTTTGGGGGTTTTAGAATTATTTTTTTTTTTAATGGTGGTGTTTTGTCATATTTGATGATTTGATGATCTCAGAGGTTTTTCATAGAAATATCTTATTCTAGCAAAGTAATTGTTGAAGCTCACTGTTGATAGATGTGATAGTCATGGACCGGCAAGGAAAAATCTCATACATAAAACAAATTAGAACAAAATGTTGATGTAATAGAGATTCCTGGGAGATAGGCATTCATGTTCAGTGTGGTCAACCAAGCAAATGGTAAAATCCATCAGGGAAAAAAAGACAACAGAACACTATCCAAGAACATCAATATGCCATTGTGTTACCTGGCCTGATGTTTTTGGTAGTGTAGCAAAATTGAAGAAGGTCCAGGGTGGACAAGAATGCTTGAAGGAATTATTTCAGCTTGGAAAAGACCAGATTCAAGAATACTGTATTAAGTCTGTAAATGTTATGAGCATTGCTAGAAAAAGTGAGTTGAGGAGGACAATTTAGTTTTATTTGGAGAGTTTGCAGAATACTAATGAAAGTAAGAGGTGTCAGATTTCCAAAGGAGATGCTTCTTCACAAAGCATGCCATTTGGTTGTGGAACTTCTTGTTCTGCACAATAAGTGCTAAAATATGCATGGATTCAAGAGCAATGGGATGGATGAGCACTTGCACTTAGTGGGTGTTGCAGGCCAGGCACTGGGCTTTGGTGGACCTGAGCAGGAATGGCCATTCTTAAGTTAAGTATTTATTATCTTAACAGTCAAATGTTTCCTAAAATGTACTATTTGTTTGATTCCTTCAGGCCAAGTTGAAGTTCCATATCCAAAATCCTAGTGCAGCTGATCTGGTTCATTTTCTCTTTACCCCACTACATATGGTAAGGTTGTACAGTTTTCTAAGTGATTACCTCAGAACTCTTTTATTTATATGCTTTTCAATGATAACAAAATTGAAATGTTGTGTCCTGGATAATAAGTAAAGAGAAATGTTTGTATCTCAGGATGAGGTTTTCTTTAGAAATTAATTGATATCCTTTTCTACATATTTTCCCTTCTATTAAATGTTTTTATTTAAATCATCTTTAGCCCCATGTTACATGTTGCCAGTATAACTTGTAACTAGTAATAAAAAAATTGAGGTTTCCTACATAATGCAGGAGGAGAGTTGGAACCATATTTAATGGAAGTATGTGTGGCTTTGATTAATAAAGCAAAAATAACATTGCCCAGAGTGGGTTTGGACAAAAATGGCTGGTGACCAGGACAACAGTTCTCCACCAATAAATAGTTTAGTTAATTTGTGTGACATCAAGACATCCTGTTAGATTCTCAGAGGGGTTTTTACTTCTGGGGCGTGTTTTTATGAGTAATGACTGTTAACTAGCAGCACTGTAGGTAAGATAAACTCACAGTCACTTCCTTACTGACAATGTGTGTGTTCCTGGCATTATTTTAATCCTTGGATTTAGGTGGTACAGACAACGGGAGGTCCAGAGCTTGCCAGCACAGTGCTCAGCCCCCTGCTGACAAAAGACACCATAGACTTCCTGCGATACACGGTCACCAGCGAGGAGGGACAGCTGTGGATGTCCCTGGGTGATTCATGGACCAAAGCCAGGTGAGAAAAAATTCTTCAGGCTTTAGAGAACGTTCTCTAAAATCGAATTGATGGACGTGGTCTTAACCAGGTTATCCAGCCCCCGATAAATTCAATATTCCTTTGTTAGGATTTGGACCCTTGAGAATTGTTCTTTGAAGGTTTTGGAAAGAAACTCTTTAGCTTCCCTGGGATTTGAGATCTCAAAGAGAGACAAAATTCATAGAGGTTTTTTTTGTTTGTTTGTTTTGTTTTGTTTTTGTTTTTGTTTTTGTTTTGTCAGTGATATCCAGAACCTCTTGATACTATCTTCTGAAGTATCTTTTTCTGAACTGTCCCTTGCATGCTTCCAGTTGTTTTTCACCATTATTTTTTCCAGCCCATCTATCTAGACTTAATTACAAAACAATTTCAAATAAAGAGTGACAAAATTTTAAATAATAGTTGCAAATGTCTGTTTTCAATTTCCAAGAATTGTTTAAAGTTAAAAATTTGCAATGTCCTTACTTCATTGAAAGCATCATAATGCTGTGTAATAAATTGCAAAAAAAAGCATTTATTGATTCAACTGTGTCACATGTGCATATCTTATGCATTGCATTTAGTGGAGTCAATGTTATGATTTATCTTTGCTGAAAGTTAACTTCTTTATGCATTTGTTGTGTTCAAGGTAACTCTGTAGTTTGAAATTCGGTGAATTGAAGATGCAAAAGAAAAATCTTAAATTAGCAAAGTGCATTTTGACTCTATAATCTGTGGTAGATAAGTACATTTGATGATGAACTATGCAATCACTTGGGCTGGAAATGCAGCATGATTTTTGTGTTTATTCATCCTTGCTCTTAAAGTTTAGATTGGAACACAAATGTCTGCCAGATAGATATTGCTTTTATTAGTTATTTTATTAATTATTTGGTTGATTGAAAGCTGTAGAGCGTAAGGAAGGCTGCATGGAAAGAGTGGAAACATCATCATAGCATTGGAGCCCCATGCAGGGAAAATGGATCACTGGGCAAAACAACAGGCTCCTTGTCTTGGGAACTACTCCATTTGTTTAGTTCATCCTGAAAAAAGGGAAATGGAAAGAGAAATGTCTGGTGCTTGGTAGTGAAGGATGAAGCACTTAAAATGTAGTTGGGTGATCTGTGCAGATTAGAATTGATGGTGAGATTGATCTCAGTATCCAGAGGTACCCTGGGGTGGGAGAGGGGAATGATAAAATCAGGGATTACTGACCAAGACCAGGCCTAATTGCTGACTGCTCATGTGACTGGCAGCATTTGTCCCTTGATTTTGGGGCAGTGTCAGCAAGGAGCCTGTTTAAAGACTGTGATCTACATTCCCGTTTCTGCTTCCACTGTGAAGACACAGCAATTTGTATTGTGGGACAGAGTGTTATGTGTGGTGCAAAGGCAGAGCAGGACAGCATTAATTTAGGTGTTTGGTATTACAACAGATGCTAGTGGAGCTCTGAAAAGTAGTACAGTATTTTATAAAGATCAATCTGGACCATAAACCAGCAAATGTGCTGATAATTCTTGTGTTCTGGAGCATGTAGAGTTGAGTGGAGTTTATGTCTGTAAAGCTATTGTTTGGGGTTTTTTTTGTTTTCCTGTAGCTAGACCTCCCAGGTTTCCATGTTTCAGATGCTCTTACAAAGCTGGCTGTTTCTCTGCAGTCTTCTGTTGGTGCTTTCACACAAATAGAGCATTGTAATATTTTCCCCCACATCTCACCATTAAAACAAGTCCTAGATTTGTTTTGATTGATTCTTCTACTCCCCATCCTTTGCTATAAGGCAGAAGTTTGTTGTGTTTTAGCGTTGACATGTGCTTATAGAAGCAGCAAACTCCTCCTGCCGAGCATTGCAGGGAGGATAGTTGAGGTAAATAAATGTGTTCTGCTGATTGTTCTAGCATGATTCTGCCTGTCTGAAGCATTTCAATTTCTATAAATTGAACCTTATTAAACCAGCATTCGTGTGGCCCTTGACACAGGTTTCTAATTTTGAATTTATAATTTGCCTTTCCCACAGAGCTGAATGGCCAAAAGACCATTTTATCCCCCCATACGTCCCCCGGTTCCGGAATGGTTGGGAGCCTCCTTTGCTGAACTTCATGGGAGCTCCAAAGGAGCAGGAGCTCAACCATTTGGCTGAGTCTGTGGCAAATGTGGCAGAGCAACAGAGGAAGCAAGAGATGAAAAGACTGTCCAGTGAGGTGAGCTACTGCAAAAGTGTGCTGTTAATTAGCTAATTAACACCAACCTTCCTAAGGGCAAGGGGCATTCCTGGAGTAACCACCTGTTCTGTCAAGTGGAAGCTCTTCACACTTATAGGAAGTTATAGGAAACCAAATACCTGCTCAAGCACCAAAAATGCAATTAGGATAATATGAGGTTTTTTGCTTACTGCTCTCCTTGAATCTGTACACTTCCCTGTCTCAGCTGGGAGGACAATCCAAGCCCCAAGGTTCAGTTTGATTGAGCTCTGCTACCACATCCCATTGATTTGGAGCATAAATACTTGGGGCAATGTTTGAACCAAAGTGCTGTCAATCACAGGCACACTATCTAAAAGAAAGGAACCACCCTTTTTGGTGGAATTTTGGGCTTAAACTGCTTCCTCCTAAATGTGGGATTTATTATTCCTTTCATTAATCTATTGATACTTTCACTGTATTGCTTATAAATATTCAGAGATGCTCTCAGGGCAATACCACGTCAGGTAGATTAGGCCTACTTCAAAAAAAAACAACCCCTGCTGATTAGGAAAATGATTGTATATAACATTTTCCAAAACTTTTCTCAAAAGGAATGTTACAAATTTAGCAAAAGTTAGGTTATTCTCTTTAAAGAGTGGAAATATGCATCACCATCTAAAGCCTTTAGAGATACCAGGGTGCATTTTCTGACCAACTTGATAACCAGCCCCTTGTTTCTCAATCAAGATTCTATCCCTTCTTTTTCAATAGAATTTATCAGAAAATGAACTTTGATTTTTTGTGAAAATTTTAAGAATATATGTGGATTTTATTGCTTTTTAATTAACAAAAGGAGGGTATTGCCTTTTTAAATATACAAAAATTTCACTTTGGGAAGGTTTTGTCTTTTGCTGGGAGGATGCAAGATTTAATTTCTAGTTTATTTTTCTATACTGGTTTGAGTTTAAACCTAGTGTTAGCTAATCTGGTGTACTCTTTTAGCAGCTGTGAGATGGAAGTACACCTAAGAATTTCCTAGGTTCACTTAGGAGTCTTTTCTATCTTGGGTCTTTTCTATTATTGGCTGTTATGGGATGTTGTCTTCTTGCAGATCAATTCTCTAATTTGAGATAGCAAAATCTCCCCAACAAAAACTTCCCAGTCACATTAAAACTTTATTTTCATGGAGATCTCTGCTAGTAAAAAAAAAAAAAAAAGGGTCTACTCAGCTATAGAGACAAAAAAATAAATTGGTAAAAACCCTGCCAAGCAAAGGGGGGATAACATGATTCTTTTTTGATTACTTAAAGCACTGTTTGGCTTTATGCCTAACAAGATGCACAAGAATAAATGTGACAAGAAGCAAATATTGCCAGTGATTCATTTTGAGAAGGAAAGTATTTAGTGAAGTTAATGGGGATAGTAGTATGAATTTTAGCTTTTGCCATTGCTATCACCCCACCTTCCCTCGTGACCTCCCAAAAACCATCAAACATTGTCTCATTTTTTACTACTGATCTACATTTCAATGTGGTTTTTTGTTTATATTGTATTTCTTCTAAATAACAACAACAACAACAACAACAACAACAATAACAATAACAATAATAATAATAATAACAACAGACAACCATATCGAAAATTTCCTGATAGTATTAAAAATAGTTCATTAATTTTTCTCATCTAATCATTTGAAGAACTTAATGTTATTTATTTATATAATAACTGAAAAAAAATCTGAAGGGGGAGAATATATTGAGGGGTTTCAATTACTTGTGTTTCAGGGAGGTGATTTCACTTCAGTCTTTTTCGTGCACTTTTAGTTGTTTATGCCAACTTAACCTCCTTGTCTTAACCTTCAAAAGACACATAGAACAATAAACAAAAAAAAAAAATTTAAAAAAAATCCTAGTTCACTGAAGCTGCTTGTGTTCCTGGTTTCTGTGATGTCAGGCATTGGTTTCATGACTGTCTCTGATTCCCACAAGGTTCTGGGCAAATGATTTAACCTTGGTACCTTGGCTCCCTGTGCCCATGCCTCCATAGCACATCCCTGGGGGAAAAGGCACTGAACTGCCTAATAGCTGTGAAATGCTGCAGATGCTCAGCTGGAAAAAGCTGCCTGAGAGCAAAATGCTGTTTTGTCTGCAGCAAAAGCACCGCCCTGGAGTGGGTGACACCAGGATCATTATTCTTTCATAAGCCTGTTGTGACAGCTTGCTCAATGAGGAGTGCTGTATAAATGAGATGAGAATGGAAATGTTCATCTCTTGCTGTTAATTGGCCTCGTGTGTCGGTGTGGAATTCATCTCTCCAGAACCAAGGCTGCCTGTGGAGAGCTGTGCTGGGAGAGCAGAGAGGGTGCATGGCCCTCTTCTCCTTGTTGGGCAGGGCTCTAGGCTCAGGAAAAGTGTATTGGAGCTTCCCACCCCTAAAAACTCCTTGTTTTCTTTCCATTCCTGAATTCCTGAATCTTAAGATCCAGCCACACATGCAGCTTCTAGCAGTTCAGCAATGAGGACTTCAAATGGTGGTGGAACAACCACCAGAGATTGTCCAGTGAGGCCAAAGTGATGCAAATAATTTGTGTGTGAAATAAAATGAATTCCTGCCTCATGGGTGTCTTTTGATGTAAGGCATAAGCCAGGTGACCCTGGAGATTTTTTCCAAAGTCATTTAGTAAAAGTGCTTTAAAGAATATTCTAGTTGTATGGGGAATTCTGTGAGGCTTAATTTATTTTATTAATTGCTTTTCATAAACCCTCAGTCCCCTAAGCAAGGGTCTTTGGGTGCTACAACACCAGGGGGTAGAGATTAGGTGAGTAACATTAGCTACATTAACAGAACTAAATTAAGACAATAAAAATAATTAGCCAAAAGCAAAAAAATGCAGGAGAAAATTTTTAAAAACCCACAACAACCCAGGTTTAAAGATTTGGCAAATTCTGGTGAATCTCAGCCAGTCTAACTTGTGCAGATGGATGGTAGAAGGAAAGGATATAAAATTAGCTATTTCAATATCATAATACCCACAAATGAACTGTTAAGCTTGGCCTTGCTTTTGGAAATGGTGATTAAGATAATTTTTACCTAGAAGGGGAGTATCCATGCTTAATTTTTTTTTTTTTGTTAAAAAAAAAAAGAATTTTCTAAACCCTTGAATGTTCTTACGCATGTGCTTGTGATAAAGTATGATTTTTTCCCTAATTAAAATCCATAATTATACCAACTATCACACTCCTTTTTGCATTTCTTCATGGATTCTAGCCATATTCAGTGAGGGTGTGACATGAATGAGCCTTTGCAATAGAGAGATAGTTTTCCTTCCTTCCTTACACACACTCACTGCTGGCTGGCCTAGAGGTTTTTGGCTTGAACTGTACATCCAGAACAGAAGCTCAGAGCAGTTTTTCTGTGCAGGTTACTTTAAAGCAGTTCAGCCATTGTTTATAAGTTGTGTTGCTGTGGTGATGTCTGAGAGATGACACAGCCCTTGCCCCAGAGATCTGTTTTCCTACAGAACACCCTCTGCAATATTAATGCAGCAGGACGACTCGGGATAAGAAATCCTTTTATTCTCATCCTTTTGATCTCCGCGTTCGCGTAGCTGAAATGCAGAAGTTATTAACTTTTCATGGCAGAACTGTGGGTACCTGAGGATGGGGGAATGCTGGCAGAGCCCCTGGGGGATGCTGGATGGAGCACAGGGGAGGATGGCACTAATCCAGCGGCGGTTTTGTTCCCTTTTTTGTCTTGCAGCCTCCCGGCGTTCCCGACTACCCCCCGGCGGATGGGTATGCATTCAGTAACACGGTGTACAAGAGAGGGCCTCTGCTGGACCAGGGGGCAGCTGTGGCTGCCTTTAAGCAAACTGTTAGCCGACATGTAGATAGGTAACCCTGCCCCGCCAGCGGCCGTGGAGCTGTGGAAAACTGTCCCCACTTCTTGCTCTTGGGGTGGCGGGGTCTGTGACTGCCTCTGGTTGTGTCATTGTGTCTGCTGGGGAAGTGATTCTGCTTAGCAGTGGGTACTCTGCTTTTCCTTACCCCTAAAGTGTGTCATTAGCACGCTTTTTGTATAACCTCTATGAAATATCCTGCTGATCCGTGACATTAAATCGCTGCTTTTGTCAAAAATGATACAGCGGAGTTCCAACCCAAATTGCGAGCACAGAATCCACCCACTTTGGTTCAAATTTTAGTTCTGATTTGTTTCATGTTTAAATACGCTCTTTGCTCTTTTCAGAATTACAAAGAATGACAAGTTTGCTCTGAGATTCACCTGTCCTTGTTTTGACTGATTGTTTGATTTTCTTAGCTGCTCACTTAGTGCTCCATCTTCTTCTGCTTTTTTTTTCTGGGCTGGTGTATAAATACCCACTTTCAGAACAGTGATGCCTTGTCTCTTCCATCCTCTTTCAAATGTTACAGAAAATACTCTGAAATGTTTGCGTAGAAAACAGTGTCTTTTTGCACATCCCCTTTCACCCCCTTCATTTTATCCTAAAAGTGAATAACTTGACAAGATGATATGCAGTGATTCTTGGCCTTATCTCTGGGGAGAATTTATACCAGCACAAACTGTGGAAGCAGATCAGTAAAGAACCACTGGAATTTATCTCCTGTACCAAACCATATTCCATACATACTGTCTGAAAAGTATTTTGTCTTATGAGCCACGGAATATGTTTAAACTAAATTTTGGGGATCAACTTGCTGGTTAAAACATCCTCAATATAATTATTTTGATGAAAACACTTTAAGAATCCCAAATTTTGAGCCATGTGCTAAAAGATCCTGGTTTTAATCTGCGTGCAAGCCAATTCCCATGTGGTGTGCAGGTTGAAGACACAGTTAATTTCTCTGAACTTTGGATTTATTCTTCATGGCAACAGCAGCAGTCATCTCTTAATTGTTTTCTCAAACTTAATTGCCTGTTGCATTCTTGTCTCGGGATCATTTATTTTGAAATCTAGATGCTCTGCACTCTAAATTCCTTTCCCTTACCTGTAATGTGGTAAGACCTGTTTTGTCCTTCCAGAGTAAGAATATTCCATGCAAAGATTTTTGCCTCCACTTCAGTTTTCGAGAAAGAGTCTTACTGCATTGAGCTGTTGTTGGTATCAGAAAGAGTTATCCAAGCCTCCTTTGTGGCAGTAAAGAGAAATGGGTGTCTCTAAGAAGCAGTTCATGAAAGGTGAAATTAGTCTTTGGAAAACTGTGGAATGAGACCTGCTTCTCACCACTGATGTAAGACATGCCTCCCTTGGGTGATGCAAATAAAGTGTCAGAGTTTTAGACTTTCGGTGGATATTAGGTATTTCAGGAACTCTGATGCCACAAGAACACCGAATCATTTTCAGCAAGTTTTGTGCTGTTTGAAGGCAGAGGTTTTTTGCTGTGTAGTTTGGCTTTCACTGTCATTTGAAGAAAAGCTCTCTGAAAGTCTGTGCAACCCTCAAGGCTCTCAAGCAGGGTACAGTGAAGAGCTGAGGCCTGAAATTATGGTATATGTGCTAGGCAGTAAGAAACACAGTGTAGGATGGATGGAGGGAAGCGATCAGAATATTTGTGCCCAGAGTAAACTGGCTCATTAGGCTGGGCTTGAAGAATTAGGGTCTCTTCAGAAGCATGCTTCCATTGTCTGGCCCATGTTCTGGGCATGGTGCTAAGTTGAGTACAACTTAAATGTAGACATTTTTACAATTTCCTCCTGAGATACATTTTTGAAGTAATCAGGATAGATAGGTGTGGACAAACTAGGAAGACACAGTTATTGATGTGATTTTGGAAAGGCTGCCTAAAAGTAAAAGAGTACTGTCAGAGCTACATTAGTCACATCTCTGAGATAGGAGAAAGGAAATCAAAATTATATTAATTTTAGGGGTGTAGCAGGAAAAATTAGCATTACTCACACATTGTTCGGCCTCGTAAGAGCTATTATGCAGGCTGGGGGTCATCCCCTGCTTTTCACTCTCTCCTTAAATACTGTGAGTGTTTTCTCTTTCTTTCAAAACAATCCTTCAATCTAAATACGATTTTCCTTGGTTCTGCTCTTCGAGTCAAGTGAGACAGTTCTCCACAGCCATGCAGTAGCCAGGTAGCTGCTGGATTACTCAGGCACACCTGGAACCCAGAGTTACACAGCAGCAGCAGCAGCAAACACCTGTGTTCATATCCCCAGGCTGTGACCTTGCACCCAGCATTTCAAGCCATGAATTGCTTCATGTTTTAATTAGCTGTCTGGATTTTATTTATTTATTTATTCATCTAACTAGTCATGTGGGGGTTTTTTGTTTGTTTTGTTTCTTTACTGTCCAGTATGGGTTTATGTTGTTTGGTATAATTTGTAGCAAGTGTATAAAGTTAATGGACTGTACAAGTGTATAAAGTTACTGAGAGGGTTTTTCTGGACCTGTTTAGAGTGGGCTGGGGACTTCTCTGTTGAAAAGTGTTATGTCAAAGAAAGCAGTAGCTCCATAAGCAAAGGCATTCTGGACAGGTCTTTCCTCATGGAATCAGAGAGATACAGAGCTTGCTGTAATGTACCTTGCTCTATAATAATTCCATGTGTAACTGGCAAGTTATCTCTCATTCTAAATTGATAAAGTAATTTGAAGTTGTTTAAGTTGATGGCATCTTATGGTCAATTATGAAAACTGATCTACAACAGGTGAACATTTTTTAGAGTTTAACTCCATTAGTATTGATGGCAACAATTTATTCATCTCTTATGTATTTGAAACAATCTGTGATGAACACTAGAAATATAATTTCATACAAAGCCTGAGCTATCAATTATATCCTAAGCATAGTCATTTGTTTATATGGCAAATGACTGTTTAACCTTCTGTTGGAAAACAAACTAAATATAGAGTACATGTTTATTTTTAAACAATAGCACCTGCTAATCTAGGTTGTTATCACATATCTTGCATGCAGTGAGCTGATAAAGATTAGCAGTTCTTGAGGTCTGTGTATTTCAGCCAACTCTTTATTTTGTTTTATTTGTACTTTTTTTGGCACTTAAATCATTATATTATGAATAGGTAGTTCTACAGCAGCATCACATTATGGTTGAGAGGTTTTTGTTTTTAAAAATGTTTTGCAGGTTATTTGAAGAGGGAATTTTGTGTTTTTAGTTGCTTGACTGTCTCACTGAACAAGAGTCTGATCTTTGCTTTGCAGAAATTATGAAGCACACAATAAAGCACAGACCAAGAAATACGCCAAATGCAAGTACGAATTTGTGGCAAGAAACAACAGTGAACTTTCTGTCATGAAAGAAGAGATTGTGGAGGTAATTTTGTTTGCAAAGACAACACACAAATTTCTGGTGCTGCTCAAAACTGAGGGCACCTTTCCTGTGGACGGTGTGGCTTTCCTTAATATTTGCTTCAATGTGTTTGACTTGTCTGCCTCAGTATGGAAAGTTCAGTTAATTTGTTTTGCACCAATTTTGCTGACTTAGGAAGGGTGCTGTAGAGATCCGTGCTCGAAATACATTTGTGTGTTCCTTCCACCTTCTCCAGTGTTGCTTTTAAATATGAAGTAGTGTTTAAATAACTATCTGTGTACACATAGGATAGAGAAGGACTGTTCTTTCCAAGAGGATGTGGCACCATAAAAGTGAGAAACATTTGGAAGGGAGGGAGCAACAAAGAGAGAAAATGCTGAGTGTGAGAAAATGAGGCAGGCAGTCAGACTGCTCCAAGCCATGCTGTTCCCATTCCTTGTTTCCCAAGAAGTGTTGTGTGTCCAAATTTATGCTCCCCCAGAGCTGCCTTTACTTGGGTTATTAATAATTATTTATTCCTTTTGTCAACAGCATATGGGTTGTAGAGATGGCAGCATCTCTGTGCAACTATTTGGGTTTTGTTGCACTGTCTGATCCAGCACATTCCTGAGTTTTACAGAACTCCATTACACATTTCTTGAGAGCCCCATTTTGAAAAGTGCAGTAGAACTACGTAGAGTTAGTGATGGTGGGGATCAGGGAAGATGCAGGGGTTTCTCAGGGACACATCCGTGCAAGATCTGTTGGCAGACGTAGAACCTGGCAAAGCCATGGCTTTGTTTTGAAATGATACACAGCCTAAGTACTGGAGGAAAGTCAGAAAAGATATGTAATTAATTTACCAAATTATTTCAGATTCTGGATGACAGAAAGCAGTGGTGGAAGGTTCAGAACAAAAGTGGCAGCACAGGCTTTGTGCCAAACAACATTTTGGACCCTCTGAGGAGCGCAGAAGGCGGTCAGGGATGGCCAGAGCCTGCCTACACCCGCACCATCCAGGTACTGTCCATCCTGGGAGCAAAGCCTCCTCTGGAAGTGTCAGTGTGTGCACAAAAAATTTACATTTCTCATAAATCATCTGAAGGCGATGTGAGGAGTCTTTGCTTCTTTTTTGCCAGGGTGGGGATTAAATGGACGAGGCAGTATTTCTTGTTGGGACTCAGATGTTTATTAGTTCTTATCTGTGTCACAGTCTCACAAACCTTGAGTTCTACAGCACTTCACTCTAACAAACTAAAAATGGAGCCCCATCTCTCTCTCTACAAGGCCTTTTAGGGATAAACTATCCAATTAAGAAATTACACCTAAATTATTTTCACTCTTAACCCAATAACTAATCACCCATTCCTGCAATGGAGACTCTTTTATCCAATTACACAAAACCACCCAAACCCACAAAGAAGGTGAAGAAGAAGGTGAAGAAGAAGGGCCAGCCTCCACCCTAAAACCTCCATCTTACTTAATATATATTGCTGCATTCTAAACTCTTAAACTCTAAGTTTTCCACCCTGTGACATTACACTCTTCTATTCAAACTCCACACCCACAATCCCAGTTCTATAATTCCATTTTGGAAGCTTCTCCACAGCCTCAGGTCAAATGCAGTGTTCTCTTGGGGGTCAGTGCCTGTAACACAGAAAGTCTCAAATTCTCAGCAACCAGGGTTCCAACACTGCTGTCTCTATTTCATAGAGAATAGAATTGATAGAGGTACTGCAAAAATGTTTTACCTCAGTTTTTTTTACCTTCTTATTTGCTTAGAGGTGTTAACTTCAGTCCTAGAGGATGTATATGCATTTATTTTAATTGCAAATATCCTTTGTGAATTGATAGCTGTTGATGCCAAAGAAGGAGTTTGAATTATTTAAGGTAGGGTCATCTTTGTTTTTCCTAGAAGAGTGAACTCTACCTTTTCCTTTCATTTTCTGTGTTTGCGTGTCTCTATCCCAGTCTTGAATTTATTTAATTATTGTAATTTTTGAGTCATAAAAAGGAGGTATATTTGCTTTTGAATTCACAAAGCAGGTATTTTTCAATTACTAAGCCCGTGCATCAATAGCACTCTATTATCCTGACCTCATTTTAATTTTCTTTCTTTCATGTAGTGATGTGGAACTAATATTTTTGTTGTTGTTATTTCTTTTATGTGTTGAACAGAATTAGAGAGAATTACTTAAAAAAAATTCTTACATCAGCACAATTATCCATCCAAGTAAGGATATATAGGATAAGATTGTAATATGTATTTTTAGACAAAATTTAAGGGGGTTAGAGGCTGTTAAAAGAAGTTGTTCTATTTTCTAAGACCTCTTTCTTTCCTCTTTGTTTTTTCCTAATGATCTTGAAAGTTTAGGCAAACAAGTTTGAATTAAGCAGAAATTCCAGGCCTACCTCTAAATCAGACTTTTAAACCAAACTTCTGTAGAATCTTGAAGTTTAATAATTTAATTTAATCTAATATTCATTTGCTGTGTCTGCACCTCCCAGCTGATGACTGAACACCAAGAAATGCCGCAATGTTTTGCAAAATAATGTAGTAGACCTGCCTTGGTCTTGGTGGGCTTGAATCTGACCATTTCTGAGCTTTCCTGCCCCAAAGTGTTTGCCTGTAACATCTTGGCTCATTCTGCATTGATTGTGGATCTGCCTGTCTGTGGGGTGAAGCATGCATCTAGAGTGCTTTTCAAATCCTGATCTAAAGATCTGGTTTGGTTTTTTTTTTTCTTCCTGTGCATGTTATTTTGTGTGCTTGGAGTTTGCCACCAAGTCCTAAGCAGACTGAGTACAGTTTTGAGTAGAGGTTCTCACATTATTCTTCTGTAATGCACTGCAGGGTTTGAAGTTCTCTGTGGGAAATATTGACAAGATATGGCATAAAATCAAATAATCATTTCCACAAAGCATTCTCCATGGACCTATGAAAATTAGGGTCAGAGAACACTGTTTAAGATAAGTTTGTTACTTTGCCCTCTGACAGGTTATTCTTCATCATATTCAAATGTGAGCTTGAAACACTGAAATTATTTATGAATATAATGAATTGCACAGGATAAATGAAGCCTTTACCAAGACATGTCAGTAAAGCTGTTTTAACTTTGTGGTGATTATTATATTTTTAGCTCTCCTGAACATTCTCATCTGTCTGTTTTCCTGTGATGGACGCATGGTTCATTTGGGAGGTGTTTGCATAACTCCATTTATTTTCACATGAGACATTGCTGCTGTTTCAGAGAGAACTGAGGCCTTGAAGGGGTGAATGCCTTGCCCAAAGTCAGACAGGAGAACTTGTGGGTAGAGCAGAAAATCAAAGTGGTTCCTATCAGCACTTTTGTCAGATCCTGAACAGGAGCAGTGCCTCGTGCTGGGCAGCTTTTGCTGCTATCCCAAGTCATCTTCAGCTTTCAAAAATCTGCTTTCACAGTGGCCTGGCTGCTGTGGCCAGCTGCAGACAAGTGTTGTGAGCAAGGGCAGTGTCTTCCTTTACAGACTAATCACCTTCAGTGCACTGCTCACCAAAGGGTGTTTATAGATTATTAAGAAGAATAAAGGATTCTACAGAACAAGAGGATTTTTTTCACTTGATTGTGCTACAGACACCCCTTCTCTGACAGATGGATACCTCGTTATCACAATTATTCTCAGAGCTGTAAAGTGTTTTGTTTGGTTTTTTTTTTTTTTTTTCCTCTCACTCTGTCCCCCTGCCTAGTGACCTCTAAGGCCACTCATTAATTTAAATCCTGATTTTTCACTCAATTGCTTTCAGGATCCAGGTCCCAAAAAGTCATTTGAGAGCACTGAGGTGATACTTGCAGGACATTGCTAGCAATACCCCAGTTATTTAATTACCTTTGTGAGTCAGAGGCTGTAACAATGTTTGTCTTCTGGTCACTTGAATTAGTTCCAGGAAACAGTATTTTTGCCTGTCTGGTACTCTTGTACTTTCAGGAGAGCATTTTGCTGTATTCTTCTATTTTCTACTATTGTTAATTATGGTTTATCAGAGTTTTCTTGTCATTAAATCTGTTTATTTTATTGTGAGCCAGCATTGGTATTTCACTATCCTATTATATATGAACATAAAGAATTTCCCAAGCACTCTGATTTCTTATTTTGTAAAAGTATTGCTGGTAAACCTATGAAATAATTCATCACAGTATTTCATATTTTCTGTGCATTTTATTAACTTTGTTTTAATGCTCTTGAAAATGAAGTTTGAAGAACATAATTAGGATAGAATTGTGTATCTTGTGGGTATGATAATTAATCTCCTGACACCCTTTTGGAGGAGAGACAGTTATATTATCAGTGATGTGTACAAAATCCTTAAGGCAGAGAGTAAATGTTTAATAAGGTGCAGTTTTTCTTTTTTTTTTTTTTTTTTTTTTTGAATTGGGGACAAATTCTAGCTAATAACAATTTGAATAAGTAAATTCTGTCTAAATTTCCTGTCAATTCAGTAAAATGACAAATGACAAGAACTGCTGAGGTGGTTTTTAATGGGATTTTATTAGGCAGCTGTTTGCATAATAGCTGAACTCACCAAAGCAAACTCTGGCAAAAGATCCTGCTTGAAATTTTCTCTTCCAGCCTTGGGCACCCCATTGCCCCTTTTGGCTGAAGATGAGTGGTTGGTTCTCTCTTGTCCCATCAGTGGAGTCCCAGGAAAAGATCCAAACCACAGAGCTGTTGACAAAACTGAGGCTGAATGCTCTGCAGCCCTCTTGGTGCGCTTGTGTCACTGTGCAAACAGGAATGTGGCACTCAAAATTTCAGAAATAGAGTAAACTGAGAGCTCTGTGTCTGTGTTCATTTAATGAGAGCATTTCCCAGCACTAGCACTGGTTTTGGTTGTTTCCAATGCCTCTTTGTCTGTTTTTCCCGTACTTTGAATATGTATATTCCCTTTTATTAATGCCAAAATATATTTGAAAATATATTGTTCCCACTCTTTTACACTGATCAAGAATTAGGGTTGGTACCATTAGCATTTTTACTCAAACTTATTATTTTGCTTCTATTAAAAACAGATTGAATCATACTGAATCTTGTTTTTTCACCAGATGCAGCCTGTAGCCTGTTGAAAACAGCTTTGGGACTTAATTTTTTTTTCCTGTAAAAACAAAGATTTTTCTGGCAAGGAATAAGAAAACAAAATGTTGTCCCAGTATGCTTTTATGATATATCCAGGTTTTTAATGACTGTGTGTGCATCATCACCATTCCAAACAGTTTCAAGCATTTGTTCCAATTTACGTGAACTGAGGTGATCAGAGGGATGAAACACCTCTCCTGGGAGGAAAGGCTGAGAGAGTTGGGATCATTCAGCTCTGGGGAGACTTTTAAAGGCCTGCCAGTACCTAAAGGGGGCCAGCAAGAGAGATGGAGAGGAACTTTTACAAGGGCATGGAGTGACAGAAAAGGGTTAATGGAATTAACCTTAATGAGAACAGCTTTAAATTGGATATTGGGAAGAAATTCTTTTGTGGGAGGGTGGGGAGGCCCTGGCACAGGTTGACCAGAGAAGCTGTGGATGGCCCATCCCTGGAAGGGTTCAAGGCCAGGTTGGATGGGTGTTTGAGCAATCTGGGATAGTGGAAGTTGTCCCTGCCCATGGCAGGGGGTTGGGATTAGATGGAACCATCAGGTCCCTCCCAACCCAAGCCTCTCTGTGAGCAGCACCTTTATCTCATTTGCTGAGCTAGACAACATTTCTTGAGTTAGAAAGATTAAGCACTTTTTTAATACTTTTGTGACTTAACCCTTATTTTTCTCCAGTTAAAAGTGTTCTTTACATTGACCTGAAAATCTTTAATCTTTTGGCTATCTTTTCTCGGTTTTTTTTTTTTTTTTTCCTATTAAAACTGTTTCTGTCTGGGTAGGTGCTCTGAAAAGAGCTGATTGCTTATATGGTATCACATGTGTATGTTTTGTAGCCAGCACTCTGTTCCCTATTCAAAATAAGAATATTAGAATAATCCACTATTAGTTTCCTAGTAATTAAGAAGAGGTAATTACTAAGACTGATGTTGCTTTAGTTTAAATTGCTTATGTGTATGAAATTTCGGGGGTGATGTGTGAGACAGTTACTTCTTTACCATTCTAACAATAATATTTGATGTGATTTACTCCATTTTCCTCACAGCAATTACTGGGAGAGCTTTCAGAGGTAACTGAATTACTCTTCTGATATTGAATCTCAAAATTTCCCCTTTTGGACTATGCAGTCACCAAATTCCATAGTGCATGCTTCTTTTTATAGCAATGAATAGAAGTGATGGGATGAATGTGTGGATGTCCTCAAAAGATCTGGAGTTAAAAAAAGAAATGTTAAATGGGATTCAAATATATAATTGGTTTTTGGGCACTGTTTAGCAAAATGCAAAGTGTATTTCAATGTGGTTGCATTTGTAAATTTGGAGTTTGAGTGATGCTTCCAGATTAAGTTTTGTTTTCAGTGCAGCAAGTTGTTTTGATGAGGTTTATGATTGCAGTACAACGTGTTTATGCAGCTCCTCCAGTAACAGCCATTGAAAGTTACATGGAGTTTTTAGTTCTCTCTTTTTCTGGATTATGATTGTGGCAGTGTGCAGTGGATGTCTTGGCTTGTTACAAATTCTCTCTATCATGAAATAGTTCTACTTTTTCTTTGTGCTTTTTTTAAGAAGGTCAAAACACCCATGAAGAAGGTACATTTTGGAGATAACAGTCTAGTAACTGGAATCTGTGAACAAGATAAAGGATGTAAATATCATTGTAACCTTTTAGTAGCTGTGAAATTTTAAAATTCTTTTGAGTCTATCACAGTACATCTATATATAGTAAATTATGGTATATTTGCTATACACCTAGTGGGGGACTCTTTCCACCAAAGGGCAAGTTTCATAAATACATTTATTCTGCTTGTTCACTTTTATATTATACATTTCACTTTCCTTGACAATTAAAGAAGCATTTATTTTCTTAACATTGTAGCAGTAAAATGCAGAAAAGTCAGCAATGATTTTTTTTTTTTAAATATCCCCACATTGCACAAAGCAGTTAAGATGGAGGCCTTTGAATAACTAAATGATGAGATAGAAACAAATAAACAAACAAAAAACTTTTATGGGAGATGTTTTGCAGGGATATATGTTAGATTTAGTAGCTGACTATTGTGGTTTAAGCGAAAAATCATCCAGGGGAAGTAAAGCTCCTTTCTCAGGCTTGATTGATGGGATAAATTTTCTGCTGGTGTCAGAATTGCTGCAGCTGTTTACACTCACTAATAAATGCCATTTCCATCAGCTGGACTTCACTGAGCTGGGGATTCCTGTACAGGGGCAGCTGCTGACATTTAAGGGAAGTTTGATTGTTGTCAGGACAGTGATCTGCTGCTCAAATTCTAACATATGGCTCCTACAAATATTTCCCTGTTTGATCCACTGTAAAACCCTCTGCCTCCAAGGGAACAGGGAAAGGTATTTCAGGAAGGAGCAATGAATCTCGAGAATGCATCCATCTCTCTTCATACCAAAGTAAGCAGACTTCTCATGACTATGAGATGAGGCATCCCTATTGAGCAAACAAACTTTAATATTGAGCCTTCAAGCCATGTTAGCCCAAAATTGTGGAGAGGGAACATTGTTAAACAGTGAGATATGGAGTTTGAACTGCCTGAAAGAAAGGGGTAGCATAGGTGGCTTATGGATTTGTGTGTCCTTATGACTGCTCTGGGAAAATACAGGTGTTCTTATGTAACTGGTCCCCTTATAAAGGCAAAGAAGAAATAACTTCCCAAAGTTATTCTTGAGACACCTGATAGTTAGATATTAGCAGCAAGGTAACTTACCATGTTGCATGAAGTGGGGGAGAAAGAAATAACAGCTCTGTTCCAAGAATTGTGCAATCAGAGGTTTTTTTTTAAATCACATTATTGCCTTGAGATTACTTGTAATGATCTTGTCAATAGCTGAAAAGGCAGAGATTAATGGATAGGAGGAACAGGAACCTCTTAAATGCTGTCTGCAAGTCAAGAAACAAAGCATTATGCTATCCTCAGTGACATTTATATGTTAAAACATTAGTTGAGTTTAGGTGTGTCTAGATGTGTTCTTTTTTCAGGGTTGTTGGGTTTTTTTTTTTCTAATAACATCTCTAAAATATACCATTTTACACTGATAAGGTTCAATGAGTCAAAAGTTTTGAAAGCTTTTAAAAGGTGCCAGGTAATAGAAGTTTGAGATAAAAACAATTTATAGAATGAAAGAAAGAAACATGTTTCAGAGGATTTCCTTGCTGTGAGTCCTGTGTCCAGCAGAGAAATTTATGGCAAACATTGATGCCAGATCAACTTTTGGCAAATTTTGGCACGATACGTGGCAAGATGCCCCTGTGGAATAAAAGACACCATTTGGTGCAAAGGTTTGGCTGATGTCTTGCCCAAATTTACTGATTCCTTACTGAGCCTCTCTGCCTCCTCCAGAAACAAAGGATGGACTATGTCGCCAAACAGCCCGACCCGGCTCCCGCCACGCCGTCACCGCCCCCCACGCCCGCTCCTGTCCCCGTGGCTGTCCCCGTGGCTGTCCCTGTGGCTGTCCCCCTGCCTCCCAGTGCCCCAGCTCCCATCCCAGTCCCCGTGCCCAAGGCACCGGCCGCCGTCAGCCGCCAGAGCAGCACCTCCAGCGACAGCGGTGGCAGCGTGGCCCGCGACGCCCAGCGGCAGAAGCAGATTCCCGTGGATCGTAAGTGTGCCCCAAGATGCAAGAGAAAAAGCTTTCCTCCTGTTCCCATGTGCCTGGCTTAATTCTGAAGTCCCTTGAAGTTTGTGGTTCAGATGAATCTCGGTGGGAAAATTTGGTTTTAAGTTTTTGTTTAAAATAGAGGTTTTCTATGGATGTGCGTTCTGACCGTTTTTATAATTACCATAATGGTAATTAGGGAAAAAAAAACTTTATTGTCCCATCCTAAATCACAGAATAACCAGGTTGGGAGAGACCTTCAAGATCATCAAGTCCAACCCAGCCCTAAGACCTCAACTAAACCATGGCACTGAGTGCCACATCCAATCTGTTTTTAAACCCGTCCAGGGATGGTGACTCCACCACCTCCCTGGGCAGGCTATTTTAGAGCTTTATCACTCTTTCCATGAAAAACCTTTTTCTAACATCTAACCCAAATTTCCCATGTCTGGGATCTCTAGTCAGTGGTTTCCAGCACTGGAAATGTCCATGCTGCTATGCTGGCTAATGGAGGTTTTCCATCCGAGCTCACTGCCACATTACAACCTAAATTGCTTGTAAAATCAGTTACATTGTTTTTTTTCACACTTTAATTCACGATCATCCATATTTCTAGGTCATTTGCACCATTCTGAAACACGTATTCAGGGCTCCAATAGCACTTGCAGGTCTAGGTGATGCACAGGAACCACGTTGTAATAGTTTTGTAGAGTTACTTTATAGTCCAGCTGCCCTGTCTTGGTCAAAGCAGCAGCAACGGGCATGGACTTTTATGTCCTTGTTCCCAGAGGACACAGGAACATATTCCATACATACCTCTGTTGCTGGAAAAACTTGGTAATGTGCATCCAACAGTGTGTGGCTGTCTTGAGAAGTTCTGATTAAGGCCACCTTGTAAATATGCCAACTGAGGGATGCTGAGGCTGCTACTGAAAAGCAGGTTAGAAAAGCTTGTTTATTCAGTAATTTCTGTCCTAAATGCACTTTAGGCAACGTGATTGCTTGGCTTAGAAATAACTGAAACATGTAAGCAAACATTTGCTACAGATTTTGAACAAATAGCTGTAAAAATCATGAGCTTTTTGTAGTTCAAGAGTTGACAGTACTCACTGCCTTACCAGCAAATCCTGCTTCCACCTAAGGTCAGAAACCAGCACAGAGCACAATCCTTTCTGGGCAAGGGCTTCTTTGCTCCCTGTCCTCAGTGGATGGGAAGTGTGCCTGTGTGGATAATCCTGCTGGTGGAGCCTGTAGTGACATTGCCTGGTGGAGGACAAGCTCCTGCCTAAGCCCTGAGCTCAGGAAGGCTCTGAGAGCTTTTCTTTATAATGACCTAATGGACTGTCTGGCTGGAAATCATAAGTGGAAAACAGCCTGGCTGGAGGAACAGGCTTCACTGCTGCTTCCTAAAGAAGGAGCTGATTACTTAAATAAAAGCAGACAAATAAGCACTTACAAAAGATGTGGAAAGTGAGGATGATTTCACACACACACACATGCACAAAAATGATAATATTCTTTCTGTGGAAGGACTTTGCCATAGCATTGCTGTGAATCCTTGACTCCACGATGGCCTCCTTCATCCATGCTAGATAGAAAATGAGAAGACCATGATCCTGGCTTCAGGTACAAGGCATGTGTGAGGTGTGAAGAGTTACTGTAGAGGCTGTGGGTCACACACACTCAGATCCTGCTCACTCAAGCCCAGTTAATGAGCTTCAGGCACCTCAAAACCCTCACAGAACAGGTGCCTCTGCAATGGTGATGAGAAACCTGCTGGCCAAGAACCCACCTGAACCCTGCAGAACCTGCCCCACACCCTGCTTATTTCTGATAATGCATCTAACAACAGGAAGAATCTCTTATCTAACAGCTAAATGTTTGTCTCTTGAGACAGTCTTGGTCTAGATTAAGCATAAGTCTTTCAAAATCTGTGTAAATAGAAGGAAGATAGCAATGTTCTGTGTCTCTTCCTGCTTGGGAAAATAGCAGGTGCAAGCTTTGATAACACTGCCTAAAGGCTTTCCTCGTATAACCCCTGTCAGATTTGCACAAATCACTGAGCTCGTGTCATTGGGCTTCTGACTCACACTCAGGGTGGGGGGAGAGGAGAAAACCCTACACAACAGGACCTGAATGCCTCAATTATTATAGTAGAGGTACTTTTTCCCCTTTCAACCTGAGGCTATTTTGTAAAAGAAAAAAGGAAATGGTTAAACCAATAATTTTTCTTCTTTTGGCTGTGGTGATTAAAGAAATAATCCTAGAGGCCTATGTAAAGCTTGTTTTTATTTGTTTAACTGGCTAGAGATATTGGTCCCTGGAGAGGTTTTGAGGGAATATAAAAGGAAAGTAGAGAAAGCAAAAATATTTCTATCTTACAGGTTTTTTTTTCATATTGAAGTTGTTTTCATCTGTTCCTATCAGTGTAATGGGAAAAAAGGAACAGGTTTTGCCATCTGAGTGCCTTGATAGGGGGGTGTAGTTACTGTTTGTGTATCAAGGTGAGAAGGTTGCAGGAAGATCACGAAAAATATCTTGGCAAGGAAATCCTGAGAATTTTTGAGATAATTGGAGTTGTTTGTCAGAGGATTTTTATATTGTTCCAATGTTAAGGCACAGAGATTTAAACTGTGTGAAATCAGCATCTTCTCTGAGCCCAAGAGGTTATTTATACCTTATTGAATTCTACCTATTTTTTTGAAGTTATTCACAGAAATTTGTGTTATAATTTTAAACAATTCTCACTGTCATTACAATGGATCTTGTTGAAATGACTGAAAAGCATTTCAGTTTGTTGCCTGCTAATGAACAGCAACTGAACCAAATGTTTCAGACAAATGGGTTCTAGCGGATAATGAATTCTTACAGTTTTGTTTAAAATGAAAAAATAAATAACAATTCTTGCCCAATTCTTGAGTCTCTGGTGAGAACAGCTACCCCCTTTTTACTTTATATTCCTTTTTTAATACAAAGTGCGACAATGTTTCAGCTAAGCAGCCACTCCAGGCTTGGAATGAATTCGAATTTCTCAAAGCCCTGTCAAAAATGCAATTGCTACAATAGCTCATTAGATGTAAGTTGATATATGTCAGCAGCTGTGAAAATTTTTTGCTTAAGTTGATTTGCACAAAAAAGTTGAACTTTCAACTGAAGAACTGTTTGTGGAAAGTACTACCTTCTCACAGTGTGAGCAATCTTACAACCTTCCCCATCATTTTCTTGTTTTCATTTTAAAACCCTATTTTCTATTTGAAAAATAAGGCAAACTCTGGCAATTGAATGACCCTCCATTCCCATTTTATTCTACAGATTGGGTGCTGTCACACTGATCTGCATCTTTCTGAGACATGCAGTCATCTCTCCTTTCTGGGGTGTTAGGTGAATTCTCTCTGGGTTTTTTTGTTTGTTTATTTTTGCTTTGTTTTGCGAAGGGAGGATTGGGAATATTGAAATATTCCACGGGGGAAAAGGAGAGTAGTAATTCAATTAGATCGAATTAATTTAAAAAAACCAAAAAACTTTACGATTTAAAGTGACATACAAGAAATGAAGAAATGACTTGGCTTTGCTAAAGAGAATAACTGCTGTGAAATCTCTCTCTCTCTCTTTAGGCAGGAAATCCCAGATGGAGGAAGTGCAGGATGAACTTGTCCACCGGCTCACCATCGGCCGGAGCGCTGCCCAGAGGAAATTCCACGTGCCACGGCCAAACATCCCCGTCGTGAACATCACCTACGACTCCTCTCCTGAGGATGTGAAAGCCTGGTTGCAGTCCAAAGGGTTCAACCCTGTGTAAGTCCCAGGGCAAATGCAGCAAAATTTCTTTAAATGTAAAAGGAGTTGTTTTCCTGTCAGGATGTGGTCTGACTACTTTTTAAAATCAGGCATCCTCCTGAAAATCAAGGGATGTCAGCTGCACTCTTAGAAAAATTAATTTGTTTTTACATACATACACACATACATACATATATATATATACACATACATATATGTATACATATGTATATACACATATACATGTACAAATATATACATATATAGACACATATATATGCACCTATATATGCACCTATATATACATATATATACATATATAAACACATATACATACATATATAGATATACACACCTATATGTGTCTATAAGTGTACATAATACATACATGAAAATATATGTCAATTTTTTTATAGAGCTACAGAATCTCTATAAATTTTATATATATAGATTCTGAATATAGTGTATGTATGTTTTAGCCTCTACCAAAAAGTATATTTGCATACCCAATTGACTTCAGTAGCCTTGCTGCACCATGTTTGCTCTGAATTTACCAGCCCTAGCCAAGGCAATGTGGGATGAAAACAACCTTGGCCAGTGTGGCTTTGCTGATTTCCTGTTTGTTCCCTTGGTGTGTCCCAGGACTGTGAACAGCCTCGGGGTGCTGACAGGAGCTCAGCTTTTCTCCCTCAATAAAGAGGAGCTGAGGACTGTTTGCCCAGAAGGGTCAAGAGTCTACAACCAAATTACGGTACAGAAATCTGCCTTGGAGGTACGGACAACTCTTCTTACTCACCTAATTTGGGTCACTAGTTTTGAACCTGTGGAATTAGATAACTCCTTCTGTGAGGCAGGTGGTTTTTCCTCAGTTCCCATCACAGTGATAAACATTATTTTCATCTGAGTTATTTGGTATTAATTCACTGGAACAGCATTCATCAAAACACCAGGTGAGATCTTCCCCCACTTCTAAAGGGGTCCAAAATCATTAGAAGTAGCACTCAAGTTTAAGAGGTTTTGTGGTATAACCAGACTGCAAGAAGACAAAATCAGCCAAAAAGAGCTTTGGGGGAAACAGTGGAAAAGTAAAATGCCCCTTTTCCTGCTTCTTTCTTTGCCTGGTGCTTGGACAAACACATACTCCCAACAATTTTGGTGATGAGGAGTTTTGTTTTATCTTTATAGAGGAGAATTGATTTATAGGGTATGAAAAATTGGTAGAGTAAGCCCACTGCTCACTTTTGAGTATTTGGCCTTTCAGGTCAAATACTGGGGCACCTGCACTGAAGGGAAAACACACTGGACACTGTGCTTGCAGAGTTTCTGAGCCAAGGATCAAGTATTGTGTCCCTGTATTTATAGCTCTGCAGCACTTTGCTGTAATTAAAGAAGCTTTGTCTCTTAAACACCTTAACCTTGTATCCAGAGCTATGCTAAAGAAAATTTTTGCCAGTTTTAAACCAGTAAAATTGGGGATGCCCTTTTTTTTTTTTTTTTTTAACATGCTGTGGCAAGTGGAGAAATGATCTAGATGTGAGATCAACCCAACTGAGAATTTATATTCTCCACATCCTATTTAGAAGAAAATCTTGAGGAGGTTTAAAATATTGTCTTCTCCTTAAGCTGAGACTGTCTCACTTAAATGATTTTAAGCATTAACTACATATTTTTAAACACAGGTTTATAACTACCAGGTATATTTTGCGCTTTACATGATCAGTGTGGATCAGAGAGCATAATTTTCTAACACTGACAAAATCATTTCATTCCCTTCTCCAAGCCCCATTTTCCACTTAAAGGAAGGGAGAAATATTTCACCTTTACTCTTAGGAATATAAGTCACTACAGTCCAGGGCAATCCATCATTTCCTAGTGAAGATATATTTGTATTCTTCAAGTTTTTTGCATGTCAGTCATCTTGTACTGAGTGTACTGAGATGGAAGCATATTTACAGTGGAATTTGGTCTGAAAAGCAGAGATTGGAGGGATTGGAGGGGCCTTTTCCCCTCTATGCTGTTACTCTGCTTGCCCCAGTTAGGCCTCACTCTGCAGGAAACTCCGAAGTCCAAACTTATCTAATAAATGCCCTACAAGAGTAAATTAGCAGATACTGAGAGTCTAACAAGGTCATTGTTTTCTTTGTCAGTGAAAAGGTAATTGAAATGTTTATTTCTGCCTTGGTTATTTGAGGTTGAGTTTCAGAATTTATGCAATTCCTGATGGCTTTAGCCTGTTGTTGGCTGAATTATGTGATCAAAGGAAGTTGCACCATCCTTTCTCTCCTTATAATAATATAATATAATGCATTTCAGGCTTATCTGTCCTGTTGTCATTGATGTTATAAGGAAGGCAGATTCTTTCAACTTGGGCTGCTCAGTTAGTCTCAGAAAAATATATGTACATGACCTCTGATGAAGTACATTGTTGGGTATCTGCTGGTGGTTTTTCATGCATGACCTCAGTAATGGGTGCTGCACTTGTGTGTCTGAAACCAAGAGGGCAAGGACAAGATGGATTAAGACAGG
Source organism: Taeniopygia guttata (assembly GCF_048771995.1). Classification (NCBI taxonomy): domain Eukaryota; kingdom Metazoa; phylum Chordata; class Aves; order Passeriformes; family Estrildidae; genus Taeniopygia; species Taeniopygia guttata. Next base: position 67,716,382 of record NC_133025.1, read on the forward strand.
TAAAGCTGCTCCCTCAATTTCAGAGAGTCACTTCTAGGCTCCCTGCTTTGCCCTTGCACTCTGGGAGAGGACAGCAATGATATTTTAAGTAGGAGGAGCACTGTAGTTAATTTAGAAATTGTCTCACTTTTTATGGTACCAGGTACTGCATTTTAATGGATATAATGGGCTAAATCGATATGAAATTTTATGAAATTAATAGGATTCATTTTCAGAGTTCAGAATCAACTGCAGGATTTCCCCCTTAACAGTCCTGAAATTTGTTTTATAAATTTCAAAACCAGTTTATGTTTCCTTATTCAGAGGGTATTTTGGAAGCTGATTTTGAAGTTTTGGAGGTCATGTCATGGCCAGATAGTACAGTAGCAGATATACTCTTTATTTTTCATCCCCTAGTTTTATTCAAAGTCATGCACACTTTGGGAAGTTCTGCTCTAGTGAACAGATGTCCTGGCCTTGCAAATAATTTCATTTATGTTGAAAAAGCAATGTTGGCAGCTGCTTCAGCAGACCTGGTTTTCACTCTTAAAAGGTGAAGTAAGGCCTTGTCCTCACAATACTTCACTGTTGCTAATACTGTAATATAGTCCAATTTCTGAGTGTGCTCTAAATTTGAAACCTGTGTTTCCGAGCTGCAAATGCCTCATGGTGTGTGAGCCTGAGACTGAATCCTCACTTAGGTCTTGCCTGTGCAATCCTATGTGCATGTGTGAGCTCTTAAACCCATCAAAGACTTCTTTTTGTGTTTTTAATTTCTAAACGTCATTGCCCCAATTTTTAAGTATGGAACCTAACAAAGTCATTCACCTTTAACTCTGCTTTTACTGAAGCCTTATTTTATGAGCCCCCTTAATATCCAACACCTCCAGGGACTCATGTGGGAATTAAAGATGCTCAGCAGTGTTGAAATATGATTTTAATAGTTTGCAGATTTTTTTATGGTCTGTATTTAAGGATAACGTAAATACTTTCCTATTGGAGCAGCAAGATGAGTTTGTTCAAACAACTATCTTAACAAAGTGTTGACAGAGGAATTTCAGCACCACTCAAAGCCACAAGTAAATTCTTCTCTTTTGTTTTTAGGCCAGCAGTGGTAGTTCAGAACTGCAAGAAATTATGAGAAGACGGCAAGAAAAAATCAGTGCAGCTGCCACAGATTCAGGTGTGGAGTCCTTTGATGAAGGAAGCAGCCACTAAATGTGTTTCCTCTTTTCTTTAATTCCATTGTCCATAGCATTAAACCATCCAGCTTTGCTTTAGGAAGCAGTGAAGGGAAATGTCTTATCGTATTGTAAATGTAACTAGCCAACATAAAGAGAATTTCCAGTAGTCTCCACAGAAGTACCTGCTGCTGGCTCCTCACCATGAGAAATGAACAGATGAGAAATGCAGTGGAGATTCCTGACAGGTGAAAATATTGGTACATGACTCCTTACAGCCAGAGAGGAGTCTTGGCTCTATGGAATTAACATGACAGATAAAATGGGGCACGTCTTTGTTGGTGATTCATCTGAGGGAAGCTGAGCCAGCAATAAAAAAAGCACTTGAACCCTTCAGTAATAATAAGATTCTGAATCCCATCTCTTGCTGTAGTGTGCAATTATGTCTTTTTTGGCTCAGTCTTTCTTGTCAGGCATTTGGCTGCAGGATGTTTACTTAAGTTGTCGACTCCAGCAAATGTGGAGGAAATGTTTAGGGAATGAACAGTAGCCCAACATAGACTGAATCTTTCCTGCATCGCTCCCAAGATGTTTTATTACTAATGATGCTGTTTACAGCAAAATAATATTCTGTACATTGATTTTATCTGTATTTCACCTGTGATGAACTATAATATTGCACAAGACAGAGTAACTAGAAAATAGTAACACAACCCAGCTCAAAGAGGTGATGAGATCTGCTGTAGCCATGCAACAACCCACAGTATATATTTTTTTAATATAATTGCATTTTTTTTGTCTGTAACTTTACCCATCAAAAAGAACAGTGTATAATCTAGACTTCTCTGTGTGTTGATCCCAGATATCAGTTTTTCCTCATGCAAAAAGCCTTTGTAATTTCCTTTATAAATGTAATCTTTTGGAAAAGTGGATTCCTGAAGGCAAAACAGGGGAAAAAAGAAAAGAGAAACATCCCTTCCAGAAAATGCTATTTTTGGAGATGCAATGACTTTTGTCACAAAATGTTCTGTTTCACATGGTCATGTGATTTTATATATAATATATGTATTATATATGATATATAATATCACTTAATTTAGACAAATTTAATCATCTAGTTTGATTAAGTTTCATAGTGCCTTTTTCACATGAATCAGCTTAAAGTCTGCAATAAACAGTATTTCTTGTCTGTTAAATTATTGTATCTTTGCGGCTACAAAGACAGTATTGAAATAAGAAAGTAATCTTGGTTTTTGCCATTAGTTTGCTTTTCCTCTGCATACAAGGGAAAAAAAATAATCTATTCATTTTTCACACATGAAAAATTAAAATCTTAATAAAGGTGTTAGTGCCATTTATTGTAAATGTCCTCGCAAATACTACTTCTGTGTGGTTGGTTGTGTGTCCATGTTATGTTTTTACGTTTTTATGCCTGTCTGCATAAACATGACCTTAATCAGAAATGGGCTGATAAGTGATAAATGCCATTACTTGTAAGTGCAGCAGGAGGAACTTTTTTAAAAGGTTTTTGAAATTCTTATTTAAAACTTAAGAGTCCCTGCCTTTTCTCATGGGAAGGATGTCTGATTCTCTAAAAAGCACTGTGGTAGTAACTTGCACCTCTACTCCCCTGATAATTTCCAAAATAGGAAGCCAATATTCACCCTTTCTGCTGGCTTTTATTTCAGCATGCAGCTCATGGTTTGCTTTTGCCCAGAAAGAGGCACCAACTCTGGGACGTCCCAGACTCTGTGGAGTTTGGCACCCTGAGGTGTTGGGGGGAAAGCTCAGGTTCCACCTCTGAGAGAAAAGAGGTGGCTTCACAACTCTCTGGATTTTTTTTGAAGCTGGGTTTTTGTGTAGATGATGTTTAGAAAATGCCAGACAAGTCTGAACGTGCTCAGAGGCACCCTGGGAGATACTTGGGGGGAAAAAGAGGAAAGCCCTTCCACACACTGAAGGGATAAGCAGAACCATCTTGGGGGTTGGTTGGTTGGTTTGTGTCTTTTTCTTTTTCACAGTTTCTAAACTACTAATGAATTAATAACCAAGTACTCCTTGAGTTCTATTTACCCTTTAGACTTTGCTGAACTAACCACTATGATATCTGTGCTACAGTCTGGGAAATCTGAATGGTGTTAAGGCAAATATTTCCCTGTTTGCTGGAATTTCCTTGCTGCTTTAAAGCACTGCAGGGAGCGTCACTCTTATGCTGCTGTGCAGTATTTGAATTTTCTTTTTGTTGGCAGTCATAAAAAATCAGAAGGAGATCTCATTTGGGGTTCCTCAAATTAAAATGAAATGTTTTCTTCAAAATATTCCACAGTTAGAAGGAAAACAGAAGTAAAATGCAGTGTCTCATTCAAAATATTTTCTCTAGGATTTGATCAGTGAGGCTTATTTTTTCGCTACTAATATTTTAGAAGGATGTGATATGTCTTTGAGAAGGAAAGAAAGCAGCTTTTTAAATGCCAAAATCAGTGCCTTGTTAGACATTTGATAAGAGAGAGTAATTTACTATTTTTCTGCTATCAATCTGCCTTTTTAACTGGGTGGAGGGAGGGTGTTTTAGCAGCCTGTGTTCACTCAGCAGTTCCATGCTTTCAAAGCACAAACCCTTTAGCATCAGCAAGGCACTTCTTCCCACTTCTTTGGGCTGCTTGTTCCCTTGGGACACCATGGGGAGAGCAAACCACTGTGAAACCTCACATTGAATTCTGGAAGAACACTTCCAACCAATACTGATGGGTGGAGCAGGTTACTTACCACCTAGCAATTCAAATGTTGCTCAGACAATCTGTGATCTCTGAGATTTTATACAAACTTTCATGCTCCAAAGCATTGAACTGGATAAAAATTGGTGGCTTGCTGTCTGATTTTTTTGTTTTGTTTTGTTTTTTTTGTTGTTGTCGTTTTGAGTGGGGTTGGAAAATAAGTGCATATATGCATGACTGATGTGTGCAGGAATAAATGGTTTATGAAGCAATAGAAATATCATATCCAAAATTATAATGATAGTCTGAAATGTGCAGAGCTCTCAGTGTGTTCATTAGTGTTTGTGAACTTCAGAATTTTGATAATTTAAGGGAACAAACAAAAGAATCCATGAATACCTGTAGGATGCAAATTCTTTCTAATTAGGAAAACTGTAAGTCACAGAATTTTTATTTTAACATGGGAGCGAAGGCATTTTGAGGTTTCAGTTCATAGCCAGAAGCAATTTATGGCTTTCATACCAGACCCTGTTCAAGCAGGTATAACCACTGATTTTCTTGTATTTCAATCATAAAGGAAACATGATCATGAGTGGGAACTCAATTTTCTGGCCAAATTACCCTTTCATAGGAGCCTGGTTTTTCTACTGTGTTGAGTCTGGTGTCTAAACCAGCCCTGTTTAAGGTTCTGATGCATCAAAAGTATTTAAGGGAATAGTTTTGAGATCAGTTTCCCCCCTCTACATAAAAGCACCAACATTATATAGGAGAAGTTCAAATGAGAGGGAATCTATTTTGGTTCTGTGTTTAAATATTTCACAGACTTTAAATTTCTACTGCAGCTATGACAGCTTTTTTCTAATAAGTGCCTTTGTCTTGGCTTTATTTTTTTTTTTTTTTTCACTTTCTGAGTTGCTTAGGTTGTTTGGCCTCTACTTCCTCAGTTTTCAGACCAAAATGAGCATCAGGATATGAGTCTATACTTCGACTCCTTGGTAATATTTGCAGATAAGGAGAGGAGATGAGTGAAAATAGCCTTCCTAGAAGATTCCTAATCCCCACTGGTGCCTGTCACAGCAGCAGCAAAGCTCAACCCACTCTGCTCCCATCCATGTCAAGAGCACTAACAACATTATTCTCTCACAAGAAATGGCTGAAATAGCAGCTTTTGCCTGCCTCCATGAAATTACAGTTCTGGCACAAACCCTTCAAAAGTTAGAAGTGAGGGGCAAGTGGTGTGACTGTGGTTAAAGAAGGGAGGGAAGGGCCATTTTAGAGCATAAGATGATGATGTTGATTATTTGACAGGGGACATTCATCCTAGTTTGGTGTAGGGAAAAAGGGCCAAACATTAAACTGAAATAAAGTATGAATAAGGCTTCCTGACCTGCTCTTAATCTTTTGGTGAGGTTTGAACAAAACAGTTCTGAAGACTCAAGGATGTCAGTGCTCACTGCACAGGATGTGCTCAGAGAGGCCACACTTTCACACATGCCTGTAAAAGCTTCCTACCATTTCAAAGTCATGTTAAGTTTACTTATTTTTTACTTCCATGGCAGCACACACACAGCATGAGAAAACCTGCCCTGGTTTCACTTAATGGTCACTCACAGCACAGAGCTGCTTTTACAGACATCTGGGTCAGTAGATGCTGGAAGAGCAGCAGATCAATAAAGAGCATAAATAGTGTCAGCAGAGCTTTGGACATGAGGCTCATAGTTCCAAAGATCTATTACCAAACCTGAAGCTTCAGATAGCTTCACAGCTGTGATGATGGGAGGGTTTTATTTTAGCAGATGCTGGAAACAATATTAACATGAAGCATAAGTCCAAAACATTGTTCTTTTGGACTTACACTTACAGGAAGGGGTATGATGAGGTAATGCCAAAATTATGATGCCAAAATTCAGACTAAAAGGCTCTGCATGAGTCTTCTGAACCACAGTGTCTTCCAGGCTCATTTATTGCTTTACTCATGTCTTGAATGCTGGGAGAGGTGGTTTCCATTGCCATCCCACATGTCCACTTACACAGTCTTGCATGCTGTGTGGGGTAGGAAAAAGTATTGTTCTGATGGAGTTTTCATTGTAATTGACTTTGTGATTAAGCAGCTATTAAAGGAAAAATACTCACCTGCTGCTGTGCAAATGGAAAAATTTCTGACACGCATTCAAATACTGTCTAGTAAATTCAGGCTGCTCAGTGTCCTTTGCAACAATGTGATTTTGGCACCTTTGCAGCAATTTTGTACCCTGCCACATTCTGCCAAGCTTCTGTTACAGCACTGTGATATTTTGTGGGCACAGCGATGATTTAGCAGTAACCTGCTTACCCTGGTGTGTGATACAGAATGAGTGTTGGCTGAATGGGCAATGGCCAGCAGGAGGGAGGAGACAACAGATGGAAAAGAACATTTGTGGGTTGTTTTTTTTTTTTTTTCCAACCAGTTGTCTAAAGGGATATGAACACATTTGCTGAGTAAACATAGAATGAAACTCTGAAATACATTTTTTTTTTTTAAAAAGCATGGAGGCAAGGTCTAAATGGCCAAGCACTCATTTATAATTCTGTTTTCTGTTCAGTTTAGGCCAGACAACTCTTTGCTGTTCCTACTGGAATGGCAGGCCCTCCAGCTGAGGCACACAGGTGAAATGAGGGAGAAATGTGCACCATTGAAGAGTTTCTTGTCACCAACTGGCTCCCTGAAACAGGGTGTTCTTCCCTTCTGCATCCATTTTGTGCTTGGAGAAACAGCATCCCTGCTCTAGGACTGGGATTAGCGGGAGCAGTGGGAGTAGCATTGGGTGCCTGGAAACAGAAGGGAAGGGAAATGCATATCACACCCATTTAGTGTGTGGGGGTCTGTTTGTTTAGTACCCCTCACGGGACCTGTTTTATCTGGGAATTATGTTAAGTCTGTGCAGTTTTGCACAATATACATGGGACAGTTTGAAAGACACTTTCTCCTGTAACCAATACCATGATAAAATAGTGATCAAAGAAGTGTGCATCTATTTACCTGCCAGTGGAATTACTTTGGAAGAAAAAAGAAAATCAGCTGAAAAGAGATTATCAGGCTCCTGAGGGTAGCTGGGCTACTGCCTTACACCCTGGTGCCCTGCCAGGTGATAGCAGAGGCAGGGTGAGTGAAATAAAAATCATGTGCAGGTGTGTTTGCTGTTTTGCTGACAGTGACTTCTCCACAGGTAAGCAATCCAGTGTGTTTACTTTCAGTTCAAGTCTGCTTTGTTTACATTGAGTACCATTGCTGCTAACTTCCAATGAGGTGACACAAAGCAACAGGTTACAAAAATGCCATCAAACATCCATTCTGACAGCATCCATGTCACAATACACAATGATGTACCGGCATTATACAAAGACCAAAAAAAAAAAATTATATGTATATATATAGCTAATTATTTTGACTAGAACTGAAATGGACAGCAAAAAAGAAAAGAGCCCCCCTCCCTGCCCCCAAAGGCCCTGTAGGAATCCATACTGACATTTTGGCAGCCTTGTAGCAACAAATTGAAAACCAGCCCTTCACATGCCAAAACCTTGCATTTGTAACATTGTAAATTCCTGGTTCAGGAAAAATAGTTATGTCTATTAAAGCACTTTTTGTGTTTTTTTTTTTTTTCCACCCCTCCAACCTGAACCAGCTTCACATTTTTACACAGGTTTAATAATTACTAAAAACAATACATGAGTGAGGGGTATAGGCACAGTAGACTGCTCAGACAGTTAAATGCTATAGTATATATGCTAAGATATCCCAGCTGGAAACTCAGCTGCCCTGTGATTAGATCCATCTAAAAGAAGAGCCTGATCAGTGGCATTACTGAAAAAAGGTTGGCAAAAAGAGCAATCCCTCTGCTCAATTAGTGGCAGCCCAGTCAAAAACCAAACCCACCCCTTCCCTCAGCTGCCTGTTTCAGCTTTGCAGCTGGGATTTCTGCTCGTCAGTGCTTCCTTGGGTCCCGTGCTCCCCCCAGGCCCCACATAGTCCCCATCAGTGCTCTAAGGGAACAGTCAAATCCATGGAGCCAGCAACACCCACCCCTGCCCTCCCAGCCCCTTTTCACAATCTCCAGGTTTCTTCATGTATGTTCATGCCTCGCTATTCACTAATGAGGTATTATTAGATACTAACAATGCCTGCTCTCCTAGGGACAGACCAGTGACACATGAAGAAAGCTCTTCAGTCAACCATTAAAAAAATATTGCACTTACTTTAACCTTAAGCCCAACCTGCACAGGAAAAAAAAAATATTATGAAAGAAATTACCCGAAAGTACCAAACAAAATCCCAACACTCTGGAGCAATCTGTTTTATGCACATATAGTGTCTTTTCCTTCATGTTGTTCAGCTGAATTTGGTCCAGTATTTAAAAAAAAATGTCCAGAAATTAAACAGTTCAAAAGACACCGCAGGCTCGTTAAGGCTTTGTCTCCCCAGTGCTTCAGAAAGGTAAAAGTTTCTTTCCCTCATTGTCCATGCACTGCAAAGCAGTGGTCTCTCGTGGCACAACACCTGCCCCTTCAAACCATCAACAGAAAATAAATCAGAAGCAAGGGAAGATGGGTGTGCTTCATGGTCCCACCTGCAACCAAACAAACAGAATGCTTCAGAGAGAAGAAAAGGGAATAAACATTTATTTTTAGCATTTGTTTTACTGACCCTCCACTCAGGCTGGGACTGCAGGCCACCAGTACAAGGCGCTGGGACTCAGACTAGACAGTAACCCTAAACCTGAGGGACAGCAAGGCAAACTGGGGTTCCTTTACAGGCAGGGGGATGATGCAGACAAGGGTTAATAAATACACAAGTGCAACACCACAGACACACAGCAAACACAGCTGGAGATGCTCCCCCAGCACAGCTCTCCACCAGCTGCTCAAAAAGCAGCTTGTGTCAAAGCCAGCAGCTTCCTGCTCCACCCAAAAGGGACTATTAAGGTTATGGCTGGATTATTGCTGCCACCTAATGAGCCAAAGCTTGGGAGCTTGAAGAGCCGTGACACACGTCCCCACAGCTTGATCCCACCAAACCTCGTGGTCACAGGCACTTGTTTTGCTCAGGCACAGGGGTCAGGGGGAGAGTGAGACCAACCCTTCACTGATGCTGCTGGTGGTGCCAGTTTGAGAGCCTGCTGGTTCTCTGGTTACGTGATTTTTGATTTAGGAAAGTATTTCCCACTGTTTCATGCCAGAGCTTTTTGGTTACCTTCCAGCGGAGCATCCCCAAGCCTCTGCTGGCCTTGGTAACCAGGTAAAATTCTTTTTTGAGAAGAACTGGAGGTAATTGAAGTTCTCCCTCCCTTTAAGCTTTGCATGGCAGGTCGTGACAAGTGGCAGGGAATGCTTAGATGGCTCATCAGGAGTTTGGATTCTCTTTTTCTTTAAACATGACTGAGCCCATATATTCTTACAGGGCCATGGAAAGGGTAGTGGGTTATCTACTGTGAGAGGCTAGATGGATTTTTCCCTCACTCTCCATGTGAACATGGAAGAGGAATAAGAAAAGCCCCAAACTCTAGTGGAACAGGGATGTGAGGCTGTGGTCATGGCACAGGGCCAGGCTTGCCTGACTTACCATCTGTGACTCTGAACTAGGACTTGCTGACGTTCTCATATATGACATCACTGATGCAGAACTGCTGCTTCTTCTTTTGCCACATCAGCTGCACACACTGGTGAATAAAAATGTACTGCTCCTAGAAGAAAAGACCAAATAAATGGGCATCTTTTGCACGCCAGAAAGCATGACAAAAACACAACCAGTGGAACACCTTGCACAGATCCATGTCTCCCAGCTCAGCCCCTCACAATGCACAGGGAGTTATCAACTCCCAAAATAATAGTCCACAATTGTTACAGATAGCAGAAGGGGAAGCATGAAATCCACCTGACACCATAATCCCTTATTAATAACCTGAATGATGACAGAAGAGTTGAATCTGAGTTAAAGTTGCTTTACTTTACATTGCCTAAAAATAAATTCCAAGAAAGGTATCTGAATGCTTTATGTGCAATACATTGCATCCATGCCACATATGCTTCTGAAATATTTTAATGAAGTTCGGGTTCCTCAGTGTTTGACTTCTTTATCAATAAAAAGAAAACCCCGATTTTGTTCACAGAGTAGTTAATTTGGAGAGACTGGTTTCAATTCAGGATATTCCCCATTCTAAAGCCATTTTTGGGCCCATGCCATTCGTTTTTTGAAACTGCTCATTGAGACACTGCCAAATTTCCAGCATACCAGGCACTGTGAATTCAGGTGAGTTGTCAGTGGTTTCATATTTTGTAAGGAAACACTGTTTGGTGGCCTCTGTGACTGAGTGTCAGTGTCACTTGGTGACACTGAGGCCAGGTTTAGCCACTGCCTGTAGCTGCAGGAGCTCAGGAATTGCCCTTAACATGCAATGAGGTTCTACATGAAAAAAATTGAAATATTTAAAGGAAAAAAAACCCACAAAACTATAAAAACCCACATCACCTCTGGAGTGGTAATAGTTGCAGCTGAAATCAATCACCCACCAGGATTGTTTTCCTCTGGTGGAAAGGATCTGCCTTTGGATTAATACAGTGAATTGTGATGAAAAGTGGCAGTTTGATAGGAATGATCCAGAATGGACTGAAAATTACTTTTTTTTTTCATTTCCAGATCCTAGTTGTTGTCACTGCGTTTTCTTCCTCCTCTCCTCTCCCTGCTACAAGTTTTTTCTTCCCTCTCAGTTCAATAAACTTTGGCAATAAATAATTATCATCTGAAAACAGTGATGGTGACATTTCCAACTTCATGGAGGTTGCTCACATATACTGTGTGTCTAACCAAGGAAGAGTGCAACAGGCATGAAATATGAAATCTTTCCCTCTTTACTAGGGGAACTGGGAAGGTTTAGATGCCTAAAATCTGCTTTGAAGAACAAGTGTGTGATTTTTTCCCCCCCCCCAGTATATATTATCTGTATATTTTTGTCTTAAAAACAGAAAAATAACTAGCATGTAGATATTTGGGTGGGGAGAGGGTCAAGGAGGGTGTCAGGCAGACTCACAATCCTTTTGTCTGTTTTGCTTGTTTGAAATGATGAGGCTTGGCTGAATGATCCCAACATGATACTTGAACAAGGCTGCCTGATACTGATATTATTTCATGAGCCATTAATCCCCTCAGCAAGCCCAGCTCTTTACAGTGTGGCTTGAAAATTTCATATGTTAATCTATTCTAATACATTGTTTGCATATTCATTTCACAGAAGGTGAGAATAACTCATTTCCTCTGGCAGACAGTGAGATTGCAGATATATCATCAAACCCACCTATGCAGCAGATTAATAATGTGACAATATCACAATGAAGTTGAAAACTTGATTGTATTGACTCATAGTGGTTTTGTCAAGGGGAACAACAGAGATTCTCATGTGTATGATTGTATGCATGAACATGATGAAGAAGAGTATGAAATGTGCACGACAATACTGTCACAGTGCTGAAGTGAACAGAACCTACCTCTGTCTGCACCATGGACATTCTGTAGGACCTCATGTCCGACACCAGGCCCAAAATATCCACGAACTCGTGGTCACGGATGTGCTGCAAGAGCCGGTCCAGAGCGATGAACGTTCCCGTCCGCCCCACGCCAGCGCTGCAACACACACAGACACGCAGCTCACTCAAGGGCACACACAGCAACAGCAGTGGCACTGCAAAAGGCAGGAGTCCTGCAGCTGTAGCTATCAGATATGAGTGATCTGAGGCCAGGCAGGCTGGTGGATCTGTGGGATTTAGTGACATTGGTTGGGCCTCCAGTGATGCTGTGTGAGGGCTGCCCTAGAGCAGAGGCTGGACAGAGTTACAGAATAAAGCAGGGATTTATTAAAAGGATCTCCTCCATGGATCCACCTTGGGCAGCACAAGAGCCCAGCCAGGGCTGCACCCAAGATGGACCAAAATGGTCTCAAAGTGCACGAGCGCTCACGGAGTCTCTCAGTTTGATCAGTTCTGCGCCATTTGCACCTTGGAGTTCATTGTCCCATTCCAGCTTTAGCCCAGGCAGTCCCATCCTGCTTGTTTTTCTCCCTTCAGCCCATGTTGTTTGTGCTCTTGGGCCTGAGATTTGGATCATTTGTCCTTGGTCCCCAGCTGGAGAAGGAATTGTTTTGTCTTCCTGCTCTGTGCAGAGAGCTCACCATCCCCTAATATGAAGCCCAGACCCACACACTAAAGCAGCACAGAATCTGAAAAATATAAAGCTAAAACCTGAGGCATCACCAGAAGAGTCTGCACTTCAGGACTTCTGCCGTAGGAGCATGAGACAGAAATAGCTACCACTCAGCTGAAAATCTGCATTTTCCCCAAAGGGAATCTCAGCAGCTAGAAAAAATACACACTGCTTTCATTTAGAGATTCTCATGTTTTGCACTGTGATTTCACATGTGGTGTTTAAGTCAGATTTCACAGAGGTTTTACGGAGTTTCACACAGCACCTTACTTACTACTAAGGGTGTGTATCTTGGCAAAAGCTCTTTCTACTGTTTTGTCATGCTTTTTCTGAAAAGCCTTACAAGTGTTTGCAATAATGTTTAAGAGCTCATCTCAACACAGTTCAGCATAACTGACAAAAGAGGTCTCTACTTTGGCTTTTGTTGTGTTAATTTCTCAAATGCATGAATACAACAGAACATTTGATGTGTTAATTGGACAGATAAATGGATAAATTCATTCTGTGCCTTCTTTAATGTCTGAGAACAATTGCTGCAGGAGTTGATGGATGCACTCTTTCTTTGCCCCTTTTCTACTTTTGTAGCATTGTTATTTTAATCTATGTGATCTAAGATGCACAGTATAGTCTCAAAATACTACCTGAAAATATGCCTCTTTGCTGCTAGAGGAATCCTCATTTAAAAAAAGAAAATATTATAGCTCTTGCCCAGCTCTCTGATACTTGCTTCTGCTCCTTCCCAGAAGAATTAAGAAGTAGATACAGGGTCTGATTTCATACTATATACAAATCTCTTCCCTGGCTTATTGAACACTTTTTAAAATACCAAGACTCATGGAACAATATCCTCTATGAATTTCTCCATGAGGTTACAGGGCAGAGCTGCATAACACTAACACCAGAGAGAACCACCTTCAGCCAACAGGTGAGCAGAACCCCAAAATCTCTATTTCTCATGGTTTCCCAACCTATTTAATGTCACACCTTGTTCTTCTCCTATTCCTTGAAGCACTTACCTGCAGTGTATGACCATGGGGCCTTTAGTCTTTGCTGATTTCTGCCTGACCATCTGTACAAACTGGAGGATGCTCTCGGCAGCGTTGGTGGTGGGGACGCCGTGGTCTGGCCAGGCAGTGAAGTTAAAATGCATCACGTCCTGCACCTCATCAGCCTGGTGGAAGAAGCAGAACAGCACCATGGCATCACACTCAGTCACACTGAGGGCTTTTTTGTCTTTTTGTGCTTCTCTTTTTTTCCCCACATCCAGCCTAAAAGACTGAACCAGTCAAGAAATTGGCAAAGAACAAAGAAGCTAATTACAAAGTTGGGGGGGAATATCAGGCCATCATTATCAAAAACACACGAACTTCCTGTTTCTGGGTTTGGAGTTTGCTTTTTGCTTTTGTCTCTGTGGTAGTTCCTTCTTATTTTGCTTTTAAATCAAGAACTGTTGCGTTTTTCAACTCTGGGCTTTTTTCCCCTTTTTATTCCATTCCCTCTTCTTTTCTCATTTTGCCATAGATAAAGAACAACACTGTTGGCAAGCAGGCAAACCTGAAAAAAAAAATCTCACTGAGAGATTTTCTTTTCAAGTTTTAAAGGAAAAAAAAAAAAAAACCAACCAAAAAAACCACCCCAAAGTAAGAAAAAAACTTTACCACAGGAAACATTTAGGAAAAAAGCTCCTTATAAAAAAACCCACTTTTACAATGCTAAAAATTCTACTGGCTTTAGATGAAGTAAGATCCTCAACACAACACATAAGGTCCTGGGTCAGGGATGAATTGCCAGTGCACAACTTTTTCCACAACCCAACCACATCCGTAAATTTTCCTTCATGAGATGATGCTGGAAATGAACTGATGCAGGAAACAAAGGTGGAATGAAATTCTGAGGAGCTTTCATTTGGACACCACATACTCCCACATTTGTTTCAATACTTTATAGGTAGACATTATTATTGCAGAATTGCCCTTTTGAAAAGCATTTTCAATTCTTCCACTGATATTTTCAAGTTTTGAATAATTTATAGCAAGAAGATGTGTGTGAGATGTAGAAAAGAAGAAATTCATAGATTTGTTGTTGGTAATTATTGGTACCACAGAAGTGTCCAGAGCTCTAGTATGATTTTTGTTTCAGCCTTGCACTTTGCAGATAAATTTAGAGATGATTTTAGGAGAAAGTTTTGTGATTTTGTCATTTGCCTGTGCAAAGTGAGTGTAAGGACAATGATCTATCTCTCTTAGGTGTTTCCTGCTGAGTGACAGAAATGGACAAAAGTTAAAGAAAAAGCTGGACTGAAATCACTCCTTTGGCAAAGGGTTTCACTCACGTAGCTGATCCGGAAGCTGCGGTACACCCAGTCCGTGTGCTCCTCCTCGCTCAGCATCTCCACTGTGATATCCCCATATGCAACAGGATCTTCTGTGAAAGGCCAGTAGTGGTCACATTTCACCTGAAATGGAGGGAAATCCAGGCATTTTTGTATTTTTATACAAAAAGATACACACAACCTCAGGTTTAGCAATGCCTACAGCACTGTTCAATTGCTGCTGCAATAAGAGGAAGTTTATGCTGCAATGACTTCCAGCCTGACCATTCCCATTTAATTGTGGCCATCAGCTATTTATCAGTTTTCAGAAGGGCAGCTTTAGTGCAGTGAAGAACAGACAGAGTGCCTTTTGTTATTCTTCCTGATATAATAGCTCTAAACGGAGCAAAACGCTGGGAAAGAGAATGTCCATATAAACCCCCCAAATTATATTCCAAATATTTCTATTACAATATAAAGGGGAAACATAAAGATAGAACTTGCATTTCAGAATTACCTAAACTTAAAAGTGCAGAATCACAGAAGGCCTGAGGTTGGAAGGGACCCCTGGAGGTCACCTCGTTCAAGCCCCTCTCCTCTCAAGCAATGTCACCTAGAGCCAGCTCTAGACCATGTCCAGGTGACTTTGGAATATCTCCAAGGATGGAGACTCCACAAGCTCTGGGAGCATCTGTCCCAGTGCTCAGTTCCCCTCAGAGTAAAATAAGTGTTTCCTGACTTCAGAAAGAATTTAATGTGGTTTTTTAATTTGTGCACTTCACCTCTTGACTTGTCACTGGGCAAGTCACCACTAAAGGAGTCCCTCATCTCCATTCCCTCCCATCAGGAATTTGTACACAGTGACAAGACCCCTGGAGCCTTCTCTTCTCTAGGATGGAGAGTCCCAGCTCCCTCAGTCCCTCCTGTGGTAAGAGGGGAGGCTTCATAACAAGGTCAGGGGAGGTAAAAGGGCAGAAAAGGTTGAAGAAGATCAGGCGTCATCAAAGAAGTTCAAAGAGGGTTAAAGAAAGGTTAAGGAGGTTAAAGGAAGTCAGGGAAAGTCAACATCAAAGCAGGTAAAAGCAGGTCAGAGAAGGTCAGGGAAGCTCAAGGAAAATCAAGGAAGGTTGAAGAAGGTCAGGGAAAGTCAAAGAATGTCGAAGAAATCCAAGAAAAGTCAAAGCAGGTCAAGGAAGGTCAAAGAAGATCAGAAAAAGTAAGAAGGGGTCAAAGAAGGTCATAAAAGGTCAGAGAAGGTGCAGCAAGTCAGGGAAGTTCCAAGAAGGTCAAGAAGGGACAAAGAAGGTCAAAGGAAGTCAGGGAACATCAGGGAACATCCAAGAAGGTCCTGAAATGGGAAGGTAGATGCCATTCCAGGGCTGGTTGTGATGCTGCCTTGTGATCAGAAACAATGCAAAGACATTGACTCAGCAGAAAAGAGCTCTTTTTCAGGGTGGTTTCTTTTACATCACATAGAAGATTTTGTTACATACCCGTCTTTTCTCATTGCACTGAGTCAGCATAACAATAATTTGTGATTTTTGCTGGAGAACCATCTTCCAAAAATCATTCCTAGTTTCTGGCAGTGGTCCTTGGGTTGCAATGTATTCCTGCGGTGAATTATAACCCTAAAAGACAAAGAGATAAGTCCTGCTTACCAGCATGGTTACTGCTTCAGAACATGTATTTTTCATTTTTTTTTAGTTTGCCCAAACTCAATTTGTACTTCTAAAAGTGATTTTTAATATAAAGAAATAAATTTTTTTGTATTTATTTTCTGATGACAACTTTTGCTGGATTTTGATATTCCCAAAGTCTAAGCAATCTAAAATACAGCAGATGAAGCTGTTTCCACATGAATCATTTGCACAGAGAGCAGAAAAGGCAACATTAAAAAAGCAAGTAGTAAGAACCTTAAAAGAATGTTACAGCTCCTTTCAGATTATGTAATTTTAGGGTTTGTTTAGTTATAGGCACAAAACCAGTTATAGATGCCCAGGCTGCTCATCCCAAGCAGTGTCTGGGGTGATTTTCAGTCATTGGTGTCAATGGAATAGGATTATACACACGTGTTTATGTCATGAGGCCTTAAATTAATAAAATATTAATTATAATTCTGCTTCAAATAATAGAGAAGATGCTGAGTCAATGCTCTTAACAGATGCTAAGATGCTTCATATGCATGTATTCCCTTTCCTATCAGCATGATTTTAGTTGGAAAGACTCCTTTCACCTCTCCAAAACCAAAAAACTGTTATGAGGACTATAATAAAAGACCACAGAATGACCCTTTTGGCATCTGCTATAACCATATTTGCTGAGATTATATCATCAGAACTGCATCTGGAAAGTTATTTCATATTCCTAGCAAAAGCAAAAAATATATCCAACACACAGCATGATCCCATGCAAATTAGGCAATTTTTGTGCCAACACTGTATGTGGATCATAAAATTATTTGTGATTTGGGAGCATTTTCCACTAATGGCTTCCTCCAGACATCTCTGCAAACGAGCTCAATCCCAGTTTTTTTTGCACTACACAGAATTTGCTGGCTGTTCAGCGTGGGCTGTGTCTGACCTAAGTGACAAATCCCAGTTAGCACAGAGACAGATCCCCCCTGGTTCCTGTGTTTGGAGGCAGGGAATCAGTGGAGCACTGATTATCAGAAAAAGAACAGCATTAACATCACATGTTTATCCCAGTTTCCATGGTCAGCACTGTGCTATAAGCAGAACTAAAGAGATGAAAAGCAGAACTGAACATCTGAAAGGGACTGACTGCTGCTTAGGATCCTGTTAGCCACAATCCCGTGCGGCGGAAGTTTCCTGGGCTGTGAATCCTGGAAGGTTTTTCTTTCCTGATTCTTGCAGTGTAAGTGCTGAGGTTTGTGCCCTGGACACAGAGAAGCCATGCACAGACACTGGGCTCAACACTGCACACTTGGGCAACGCCAAAGTGACAGAGAAGTGGCTCCAGTGACTCATCCAAGGACTCCTCCTTTCTCCATAACGCTGGCTCAGCTCTCTCCAGCACAGCCAGGGTCAGCTCTATCTACAGCCAGACTGCAAAAATATTCATTTTTCTGTCAAAGACCTCTTCCTAAAGGGCTGCAGTGGTGCCCTGCCTCCTCTCCGTGCAGAATAACCCATGGAATTCTTGCTCTCCAGCCCTCACTGAGCCACAGAACAGAGGTACCAGAGGAGCAAACCCTTGTGGCAGTGGCAGGGATAAGCCTAAGTGACTGCACCAGCTCAGTGGAGAGTGGAGAGAGCTGATGAGTTTTTAGGCAACCCCCAGTGTCAAAATATTTGCCTACAGCTCTGTGTACACTGCAATTATCCTGAAACCGTGGGTGCTACCCCCGGGAAGTGGCTGCTCTCTGCCAGGTGCAGGGAGGCGCAGGGGAAGCACCAGGGAGGAGCCCGAAAGCAGAAGTTCTCTCCACACACCATCTGGGCTGTGTGCATTATGTGCATTTGGAGTGCCTGCCTTAGCTCTTTTCTTCCATGTGCAGTGGAAATCTATAAAAAATTCTCATTTGAACATCTATGCTTCACCTCACTACCTTAAAAGGCCATTGAATAATTTTAACATTTCCTGCTCGTTTTCCTACCAGTCCAATCAAAGTCTCACAAAGATTCACAGCTACTGCAGCAAAATTTACTAAAATTCTCCCACCCCTCCACCCCTTTTAATTTTTTTCTTTCTTTTTTTTTTTTTTTTTTTTTTTTTTGGTGGTTGTTCTCTGTAGGCAAAATATTTGGAAGCTGAAGGAGATGCTGAGAACATGACTGAGCTTCCAGGAAATATTGTGCTATTTTCAAGGGCCCAGATCTGCCTGGTGTGCAAGACACTGAACTCCACACTGACCAGACCTCTGTACTCACAGGGATGTAGTTGGCATTAATGTAGTCAGATCCTTCCTCTTCATTCATTGAGACTAAGCGGACACGACTGAAATCATCTGCAAAAGGAAACAGAAACTAGAAAAAAATCGCCTCTGAAATATGGCACTCATCTCCAGCTCGGCAAAATTTAAATTAGCCCTATAGGAATGGCCAAAAATAATCTACTAAAAACCAGGAAATTCTTGTATTGACTAAGAGAGCAATGTTTGCTTCAGCAAACATGGACACACCATCCTTAGTGTTCTGCAAACACTTCCTCCAAGTGCTGTCCATTTGGGCTCCCTTAGGCTTCATTAAAATCATAAAAGAGATACAGTAACACTACTCAGTAGCATAAAACCCCTTGTGTTTCTCACCTCCAAACTCTTGCCATGATAAACATTCCCAGGCAGCTACATCTATTCAAAGCTAACATAAAAACCACTCTTGCCTGGCTCTCTGTAAGAGCAGGATTGTAGAACACGCTTTTCCCAGTCTTAGAAAATCTCCCGATTCTCCAATTTTCTTGTTGGAACTCTTCTTTCCCTCTCTAGGGGCTTTAGCAGGATTTAGTGTGTGTTGTACTTACATGGCAGGATATTTGTGTAGCGATTCTTACAGCGATTCATGGGGAGATCAGCAGCAAAGTGGGGGATGTCCAGCCCAATCAGTTTTAGCTCCTGAGACAACAGAAAGGGAAATGTCAAGGCCAGCCTCAAAAACACTCAGAGAATAATTCCTTGTGATTACTTGTGGCAGGTAGCAGACGGAAAATGCTCATAAATCACTTTATAAATTGACAGCAGGGTGACAGATTGTCCTTTTTTGATGCCTCTGAGTTGGGCTCCAAGCAGCTGGAGGGCACTGTTGGGGTTTCTCCTCCTGATGTTGCCAACACACTGCTGCCATCCCAGCTGGGACTCAGAATTGCTCCTCTCTACCCACACTCACTGTCAAACCAAAAATGCTGTCAAACCAGGGGCTTGCTAAATTATTTCTGTGGTGGTCACCTGCCTTCCTTAAAGAGGTTTCTTGAAACCCTCAAGTGGCTTTCAGTCTTGGGGAAATGCTTAGAAGATTTTTCTAGTCATCACCTTCAGTAGTTACATTTGGTGGTAGTATATTTACTACTATATAGTAGTAAATAGTAGTATATATTAGTAGTATATATGATGCATCAGGGGAATTTGCTGTCAGGATGGATCATGGAAACACCCTGAGAGTCCTCCCCACTGCCTTTCCATGTTTAAATCTTTGGGAAACAGCCCCAGGATAGGGATGGGCTTTTGGTTTTATACTATTAAATTGACTTTAAATTTAGAGTAATTAAGAGAATGCACCTGAACTTAGAGAAATGCACCTGTCTTAGAGAAATCTCCTTGCTCTTATAGAGATTTCTGATGCTACTTCCTGATTTCAGTGCTTCCTCTCAAGTTAAGGACATTAAATATATAAAATAAAGCCATTAAAATCCCAAATTCAATTCAAGTTGCCAGCATACCCCAAACTTTAAGCAAGTGTGTTTTTTTCTGACATTTAACTCAGATTGAACGTGAGAAGCCACTCCAATCAGTTCAGTAAATGTAGGATTTAACAACACCAAGCTCCACTTCTAAATTCTGCAGAGGAGGAAGTGAAGCTGGCCCACCCAGCAACGCCACAGATCGACCAACACAGAGCACACAGGAGCACACCATGCAGCCTTAACATCTTGTAAAAGCTAATCTGGGCAAGTAGCAGAGGGCAGAATCCTCAGAGATTTACCTCAAATTGCAGAGAAAATTTATAATCTGAGTCTTTGGCCATATCCTTGATGTATCCATCAAAATCGTCCAGCTGGACAGGGCTTTAAAACAAAAATAGAGAGAAAATCTGATTTTTTGTAGTACTTTTCATTTCCTTCCACCAGAATACTCTCAAGTCATAAATATCTATTTGCAGCTGTTAATGCCAGAAAGAAATGAGGACAAATCTTGTGGTTCAGGGCCACCAAATGCTGGATGTATTACATTTTGGATGCCACTGCCCTGGCAGCTTTCTCTGCTGGCTTTGACAACTGTGCACATTTGTAATTATAAGTCAAACTCTTTTCCCAGAGAGATGTTGGCTAAAAAAAGGTGGTATATAACTATACAAAAGCATGGAGAGCTTTAGTAGGTACAAATTAGCCTTGATTTAATGACTCCCATCTTTCCACACTTTTTTTTTTTTTTGCCAGGTGAGATCTATTTGTTAGTCAGGCACAACCCCTGAACATAACGCAGAAATAATTAGGCTGACACTCTGAGTAAGGAAACACAGGTAAACAGCTTCCCTCACCTAATTATCATACTCTAATTTACAAGCTACTGAAGCATGTACACAGTAATCTTCTCATTTACTTGGAGGCAATATGCCCAAAGGAACCTGTCTTATCACCACTTAATTACTCCTGTTTACCCACCAGCATTAATGATCTAATGTTCTAGCAACAATTGTAATGAGAGCCCCATGTCAATAGGGAAATATCACTACAAACAAACGCATCCCAGTTTTTTCAACATTTGCAATTTTTAACTAAGGATAAGCTCAGTTGAAATCACTAAATTGGATAATTGATCTTTCCCCTGATGACTAATTTTGTATGTTTTACTACAATCTGTTGAGCAGAACTGCTTTTGTACAATTATTGTTTGTTTTCTGCTTTCAGGTATTTCCCTTGGGATATGTCTATCAAAAAGTTTTCCGTATTTGTAACTGAAATACCACTGTGCCATGTACTCCATAATGCCTATAAGTCTAAGACTTATTCCTTTAAATATCAAAGAAGTTACCTACTTGGTCAGCTTTCTCTTCTTTAATCCATTTTTACTCCTGTTAAAAAAAAAAAAAAAAAAAAAGTGTTTTTCATTCATTAAACATTTGTACAACCTTTATTCAAAAACAGCACTGGTTTAAGAAAGTGTATTTTTTCATCATACTCAGGAGGAGATTGGTGATAATAACTGGTGGACAATTTAAGGCTGATAGCAGCATTTCTGTTGAGTCCAGTGGGAGGCATATCCCATTCTGTGGCTCTGAGAATGACCTGCCATTGAAAGGGAAAATCTGTGCCCAGGAAAAGCACATCTGTGGAAAATCCTGGAAAAGCACAGGAAAATCTGTGCCCATGGCTGCCCTATGAATCCTGACCCATTGGCTCTGGGTGGGCTGGGGCTGAATCCCCAGGACCTGAGCCTGGTTGAGCTTGGAAAATTGGATGTCAACACTGGGAATGAGAAGCATCTGTTGGGTAAAGGGACAAGACCACCACTTGCAAATTCAGGAAAAGGTGAAGGAAAATGGAAATGGCCCATCTCATAACCTGCTTATGATGATAAATGAAGACAATGGCAAATATCCTGCTGACCTCAGTGGGACTCAAGCTTAAACCTTAGAAAATGTAATCGACTTTAAACAGCTGGAGATAATTGTGCCAGTCATGTAAAACAATGATTTGTGGCTGATCTAATTCACTAGCAACAGTTGTGAGCAGCTTTCTGAGTGTGTTAAGCAGTAAAACCCAAAGGATTGGACTTGAGAACTGCCCTACCCCAGCTACAACGGTGTGGTTTTTTGGAGGGGGCTGTGTGTTCATTTTGTTGTCGCCACAAAGAAGTCAAGCAACAATAAGATTAAATACACAAAGCAAGCTTGCTTTGCGTGATTCTTGATTACTCTGAAGGAATTTTAGTAGTGTGAATTTTTAATTCCTGGGCATTAAACAATATCCATTCATTTTTCACATTATAATGATGTTATTTTTAATTTCATGGTGATATGAAAATTATTGTCTAGATCATTTGGTTCACAGCTTCAATTATTAAATGAAAGGACAAGACTGTTAAATTAGAAATAATGACATTCTACCAAAAGAAATATTATAAAGCAGAGTATTTTTATTTTTCTACCCTGTTAAGTTTAGAAGTTACATTAAAAACAAATAAAGGGCTACTTTCCAAAATTAAATTTTACAGAATATTCAGTTTCTGGAGCAGCCACAACACATAGTAATTTTGTTATTTTTTCAAAGTACATTTTCATTTAGTTGGGGATATTTGCCTGCAGAATTAACAAGAGCTATGGCAATATGAGCTTTATATGAATGTGGGGACTAAATATTCTAAACCTCTTCAGTCTATCATGTTATCTGTACATTCATATGTACTGTACATCTAAAGTAGTAGTGTTTATTTTCCATTTTGAAATTTTTTTTTCCAGTGAAATCTTAAAGTTAATTACACTAAATTATTCAACACACCTCTGTCCCCTGTGACTATGGTAAACCTCTTAATGTCAGGCACATAAGAATTAATTTTAAAAGAAAAAAAAATATAGCTAAATGCCCTTTATGGTGGGAATGTTTCTAAGAACACTTCTCCAAGGAACATTTCAAGAGGCAATAAAACAAATGACTGACAAACATTTCTCAGCAAGAATTTTGTGTGCTTTGATAGTCTCAAGAGGCCTTTGCTTCTTAGCAGTGCAATTGTTTCCTGAATGTTCATAAATATTTTAAAACAGCTTATGTGCAAAACAAAAACAATTGAAACACTAGCTGGTGTTTCATCTGTTGTTCCATTTAGTCTACATATTAAAATATAAAGAGAGGGATTAATCTCATCTCATTCCACTTCAGCTCCTGTAAACTTAATCATCTAGACTGAAATAGATAGATTGATTGAAGGGGGAACCTCTGAAGATAGATACACATCTGGAAAAGTGAGTTAATGAGCATAATAAAAGAAAAAAGGCAGAGGGACGAATGATGACAACATTTTTGCCATTGACAGCGGCCACTCTGGGCTTCTTGACCAGCTAAGAGAGCTCAGTGTGACCTCCAAAATAATCACCTGCTTGCCTGACCTGATGCCTCAGCTTTTAGCTTTTGTATTTTTCAGATTCTTTGCTGCTTTAGTGTGTGGGTCTGGGCTTCATATTAGGGGATGGTGAGCTCTCTGCACAGAGCAGGGAGACAAAAAAATTCCTTCTCCAGCTGGGGACCAAGGACAAATGATCCAAATCTCAGGCCCAGGAGCACAAACAACGTGGGCTGGAGAGAGAAAAACAAGCAGGATGGGACTGCCTGGGCTAAAGCTGGAATGGGACAATGAACTCCAAGGTGCCAATGGAGCAGAACTGATCAAAGTGAGAGCCCCCGGGAGCGCTCGTGCATTTTGGGACCATTTTGGTTCATCTTGGGTGCAGCCCTGGCTGGGCTCTGGTGCTGCCCAAGGTGGATCCATGGAGGAGATCCTTTTAATAAATCCCTGCTTTATTCTTTTAACTCCAGCCAGCCTCTGCTCTAGGGCAGCCTTCACAAGGCATCAGACCCTCCACCTCTGTGCAGCTTGAGAGTTAGCTGAGTTTATACCAGACAAGCTCCAATAATATAATATAATATAATTAATATAATATAATAAATAGAAAATAATACCATAAATATAATATATAACACAATAAATATACTATAATATGCTATAATATAATATGCTATCATATAACATAATATAATATCATATATCATATCATATATCATATCAATAACATAATATAATCCTTGGAGAGGTTGGGGAAGACCCCCACATGCTCCTCAGCAGGGTGTGTGTGGAGAACACGTTTGTTTTTTTTCCTCACAGAAGAAATGGACCTTTCTTTACTTACATTTCTAGGCCCACTGAAAATATGGATGGGTTTTTCTACAGACCCACTCAAGGAAAATCAGTCTCAAAAATCCCTCTGCTGAAGATGTTGATGTCTGCCTGCCAGGGCTTTGGTGCCTCATAGTAAGACCAGGGAAAATGCTTGGGAAATAAAATCTTAATCTCAGAAGTGCCTTTTTTGTAAAACCCTAAAACTTGGACCCCAGACCATCAGAAACTTAAGTTTCTTTTTATGAATTAGGAAATTTTGGGTCATTGTCAATTATAATTATTTGTTAAAAGGCTTGTAAAACAATTCTGTTTCTAAGTACACATGTGGCTTTGTTAGGTATTTTCAAGAAAACAATTAGGTGTTTACTAAATCCTGATAAATTATTTACAGACTAAAGTATTAAATATACAAAATGAGATGTGCACACAATGACTCTGGTTTTACTCTTTGGGACTTCTAGTGGTATTCATTCTCAGTGAACTGCTTTTTTCAAAAGCAAAATTTTACTGACATCAGGAGGGCAAAATAGCACCTTTGAAAAACAAATGTATTTGACATCACACACCAAACAGGTGGGGCATGATCAAGCAATTTTAGTAATAGAACAACAGCAGAAAAAGTCAGTGCCAGGCAATGAACATGTAAATAACCAGAACAGAAGCAGCCAGGACTTATCATGAAGCAGCAAAAGTTGCAAAGACAGCAATGAGATGGATATGATGAACACTGTAAAATTAGCTTTTTAATACCAAAATGGGTTGGAGAATAAACAGACAAACCAGATGAAGCAGGGTAGCAAATACTTTGATACCCACATCCTCGCCAGTCCAAGCACAAGAAAATTGTATCTCAAAAAGCTTTGACCCATTTGAGAACAAAAGTACCACACATTTTTCATGTCATGTCATAGAAACTCACAGTGTTTACACATTGCATATGGAAAAACAAGTAAATCACTTACCAAGGATTAACATAAAATGCCAAAAGATAATCAGTCCAAAGGCATGAGGGTAGCAGAGTTAGGAAAGCAAATACACTTCTACGCCTGTGAGCATTAATAAATAACATACATAAAGATGAAAAAGTGAGGAGAGTTAGTAAGACAAACAGAAATCAGGAGATCAGCAAATTCTATTTTAAAAATCAGCTAAACCCATAAACCCTACTTCTTACTTACTTCCTAAGAATGTTATTAGCATCCCTAGAATTTTTACTCCTCAACCTGCAGGATTTTCAGCTATCCAACACAAAATTATATGGTCAAAATAAGTATGTCTTATCATATTGATTCAGGCCTGTTACTCCTAATTTTTAGAGAGTAAAGTGGGTAGTAAAATATCTTTGACAGATTTCCAGCCATTGCATAGGTGGAATTAAACCTATTTTCAGTGTTTTGAGATATTCAGTACTGATATGGTTTGTTTTTATCAAACACATAATCTCCCATGTTTGCTCCTGCAAGTGATCCTGTGGATATCAGAGATAAATTCAGATGCTAAAAACATCTCTTAATACCCTCTATTGAGTCAGATTTCACAAGGCATCCCAATAACACTTTGTAGAGTGCTTTAAATTCTTTCCTAGGTTTTCACCTAAACATTGCTTGAACAGTTCTTCTAACTGTACTTTCTGTGAATAACTATCCACAGCAGATTTTACTGTGGCTAAAGGAAATATGAGTAAAAAACATTCTAAACTTCTGTATTTGCAAGCTGTTTACCAGGTTCTGCTGTGCATTAATTCAGGAAACTCACTCAGGCCCGTTCTACCTATTGGTGAAATGGGCTTCTGGTACTTTGCAAATATGAAAAACTCATGAAACTTAAACAAATTTGGCTCCAGTAAATTTTTTTTTGGTCAAATACACCCTCAGTGTGTTTTTTCCCCATCAGAGAATCTGCTGCCTTAAAAGTGATACCACCCTTCTGCAGCTGGTCTAAAGAGGAAATACAAATT
The DNA here is from genome assembly GCF_048771995.1 of Taeniopygia guttata. NCBI lineage: Eukaryota > Metazoa > Chordata > Aves > Passeriformes > Estrildidae > Taeniopygia > Taeniopygia guttata. Next base: position 67,742,316 of record NC_133025.1, read on the forward strand.
TAAATTTCCTTGTTCAGTACCCTTGGCTCTTATGAAGTTGGTAGATACTGTGTTTTCCCTGACAAACAAGTCATGTCAAATTGAATCATCTCTAATCTCAATCTTCCAACCGGAGAGGAAATCTTCTGCCCATGCAGTGAAAACTCCAAGTTATGAGTTTTAATGAGTTTTGCTGCAGAGGAAACAGGCAGTGCAGTTTCTGCAGGGCACCTGCCCCAGGCTTTGGCAGGAATTGTGTGGCTTAGCCAGAGGCAAAAGCCCTTCCTGGTCAGTCGTACACCACAACTGCAGAATCAGAGCCTTAAGGCTCATTTGTTGTTAGAGTGTCTATGGGGCTGGACTGAGGATGAAATTTGGTTTTCCATGAACAGATCTCTGGTGCCACAGAGGTTTCCATTAGGCTCAGGAGAGAGAAGTGATGATGTTGCTGGAGTACTTCTCCTTCCTTTGAGAAACTCCACGTGAGGCTTTTACTTCCTCTTGCCTGCAGAGGCAGAAGGAATGATTCAAGCCTGGGCTTCTTTCACTGCCAATCCTCACAAGAATTTTCCACACTTTATCAAATCACTGGCTAACATACTTGCAAACTGATTTATATTCACGGACTAGCAGCTCTGACAGCCAAAGCAATTTATTTTATTCGACATATGAAAAGTGTGTGATTGCCTAATAAATGCAATACTGTTCTTTTCAGCAATAAGGTACTGTTTCACATCCTGCTCAGGCATACGGAACAACTTAATTAAAAGAAGGAGATGCAGAGATTGCTCAAATCCTGAAAAGTCAGCTGAGCTTCCCTTATGAACTAGTGGATATCCCATGGCTCCCTGACTGGATCCCTGGAATGAGCCAATCCTTCTCTCTGTTTTTAGGGCCAAATTTCCCACCTGGCTGCCTTAATGGATTGTGAATCTGCTCTTGACATTAGACAAGAGGCACATAAAACCACTCTCAGAGAAATAAGCCATAAGGTAAGGACACACTGCCTTCAGTTACAAAAGTTTTTGGTGCTATTAATCAGGAATGCTTTCCTCAGTTTATATTTTTATAACTTAATTCATGTATGTATACATATATGCATATACACACACACATACATATATATGCTAAATCAAGCATCAAGAACCTTCAGTTTCACATCCAAGCCTATTAATTCCCTTCCCATTAAAAATAAAAGCCTTTTATGGTTTTAATAACGTCTCTTGCTAGTTTAATAATTTCATTCAAGCTTGGCTATTTAATTAACATGAGTGTTTGATCTTCTGACTTTTTTTGCCATTAATATAGTCCAAGCAAGAGAATCTGAGGAATGGTTTCATTTGCACTGCATACAGCCGGCTGCTATTAAAGCTAAGCCAAGCAAGTGAAGCTTGTTTAATATCCAGTTAATTAGCAGCACAGTGAGATATTGACAAGATTTGCTGGGCTTGTTAGTTCAGTTTGCAGGCTTATTAGCAAAAGGCTTGTGGTGGTGCAGTGTCAGTCCATTCAATCCCAGCCCAGCTGGCAGGCTGTGTCCTGTGAGGTCATGGAAAGCAGTTCCCTGTGCACCAACTTTTCTTTCCAACTTCTTGGCTGTCAGCAAAGCTGACCATGGGTGCAAAGGCACATATTTTCTCCTGGAATGGGGCTGATGTCATGCTTTTAAGTGTCTCTGTTAGGACTTGCCTTGAAAGAGAAGTTTTTGCAGAGATTGTTAATAACAGAGCAGTAAACCGTGGCTCTGTCATTACCACTCATTTATTATCAAAATAGGGATGGATATGACCACACTGGTGCCAGCCAGGTAGCTCTCAGAGCCTTTTACTTCTATAAAAGCTAATCCTACAGATTTTCTTTGTACAATTACTTCTCTTCAGCTGATGGTGACAGTGATGATTTACAGTCCATATCAGTGCCTGCAATTCTTGCAGGTGATTTTCTAGACTAGCAACATATATTTAGGTTTTGTTTTTTTTTTTTTTTTTTTGGTTGGTTTTTTCAACAGCACTGAACATTAAGTTACAGAATATATTTGAGTTGGCTTGTCCTTGTCTTGTAATGTAAGGAAATATTTATTAAAGGCACTATATGAAGACAGTTGGTAATTAGTTATCTACAAATAAGCTTACTCCTGGATGCAAATGCATTGTAGTGCTAATGAATGTATAGATCAATTATCTACAGTTGTGTTATTTTAGGAAATATATCTGTAAGAGAGAGGAAAAAAAATATCCTCCCCAAATACATCTATGCAACTTGGCTGACATGTAAATACATTATTGCCTACTAAAAATAACAGGTGACAGAATGCATGTCTTCAGTCATCATTCAAGAAATAAAATACATTTAAGGAATAAAATATGAAATTAACAAGTCTAGTAGTTTTATCCTAAAAAGGGACAGCAATGACATAAAAAATAAGCACTTTAAGATTACAGATAATATTTGCCAAAAAGCAGAGATGGGGAAAAAAACATAAGCTTTGCTTCAAACACTCACCAGTTATAGGGGAGCTTTCCATCTCTCTCTAAAGATGCAAAATTCACAAAGGTCCCAGCCCCGCACTCCCTGTTCCAGGAAGACCATTAGGTAAAAATTAATATTTCTGGATTCACAACACTTGCAAAGAGCTTGATTTAACAGAGAACTCTTCAGCAGGGAAGTGCTGAACACATCCATGACTAGGTCTGAGATAATCTGTAATTAACATAACTAGAACCCCTTAATGTAGTTGTCTAAAACCAATAAATGTTCAACACCACCTGAGATCAAATTGCCAAAAAATGCTTCACAATAAGGAAATTCTCAAATAGACCTTATCTTCTGTCCAGATTTGTGCTTTTCATAGCATGGCACTGGCCTCAGTGCACAGGTTAAATATTTACCTTTCTATACTAAATATCCACTGTTCCCACTCTAAGGAGAAGTTGTTTAATTGTGTCCTTTTTACAGGATAATTATAGGTAATTTTAAGTAATAAAAATAACTCTAGGCAAAAGAAAAAAAATCCTGAATAACATTCTAGTTGTTTCTTTATCACAACTCCATTATTTTCAGCTATGAATTATAAACTAACTTGACTATTTTCTTGATTTAAGCAAACAATTGCTTGCAACTTCTTGCTGGATTTATTTTTTTAAATTTCCTCCTGGGGTGTTTATCTTCTGTGGCTAGAAGCAGCTGATGAAGAGAAAAAGCTTTGGGCTGGCTGCACAGTAATTAAATAGGAAAGAGAATTAATTTAGCTGGGATTTCCACAGAGCCAGTTACATGCAAAAGGAACAAATTATATAATGTTTTCTTAAAAAGATAACTTGGAACATAGGTGTGATGTGGTCATCTCTTGCATGGACTACATAGACAAGACATCACACAAAATGCAGCATCTGCTAGGTTGTCAAGCACAAGATTTTTTACATAAGCTTTTTTTTTACATTAAATAATTTCCTTTCTTGACACAGTACAGTAAATGAACATAAAATATATTACACAGATTATAAAAGGACAAAGACTCTGTGACGCCTTCAAAACTAGTAGGTAAACCAATTATATATATATATACACAGGATATATGGGGCTTGCAGGTAAGATGGCCTAGAAAAGGAAACTGAATTTCAATATTCAGGTACAAATGATAGGTGCAGACTGGAAAGTGGTGAGAGAGAGACTTTCTAGAAAATGTTATCTGTATATATGGAAAAAATCTCCTGCTCCAAACCATATCAAAGACTTGCAAAGAGCCTTGATGTCCTTCTCATGCCCATTTCCCTCAGATCCTAATTATCATTCTTTTCCCTGACATAACCCTTTTGCAATATGGGATAGCAGTTGTGGACTCAATCCTGCAAAGCTCAAAATGAGACAAAGCTTGAGGCTTGTCAGTCAGGTCAAGAGTGAAAATAGATAGAAGGAGAAGACACACTCATCAGCATCAAAACAGCTCTTTTGAAGACATCCTGTTCACGAGCACCTCAAGCAGCCTCACCCACCCACACAAAAGCATTCTCAGCTGAAACTATTGACATGATGTGTTTGTCAGTGTCTGATTTTTTTTTTTTTTTTTTGGTAATTAGCGTAAATCTGGACTTACCTGGCCATTTGTAGGTGTTTTCTCCTGAGTACAACAAGAGTGACCAGCAGCAGTCCAATCAGGAGGATGCTGAGGATGGCCAACACGGAGATGACCACGACATTGGGGTTCATCTCAGTGACTGCACATACAGAAAATTACTCTCAGTTATTCAGTTCAGAAGCATTGACATTTTTGTTTGGTTTTGTTTCCCCCTGAGTTTTGATAATGTTATTTTTTTTTAACTTATCTCAAAGAGCCTGGAGTGTTAGAGAGAGAAAAATCTACCGCAGGAGATAAGGGGAGAGTTTTAGCAGCTATTGCTCTTAGAAAATTTCTTTGGGGAAATGCCTTCACCCTGGCATTTTTGTTGAAATTTAACATGTTTTGATTTATTATTTTTTCCCTCTTTAGCTGACATTTATAACACAAGGGAAAACTGTGAAGGTAATACAAGATACAGATATTCATCATCATCTATGTCTCCAAAGCACATTTCCGCTCTGAAGTTGTCCTTCAACAATAATCAATGATTTTTCTGACCCAGAAGCAAAATAATAAACTGAGGATTTGTAACATGCTGGGTGGAAAATGTTTAATTACTCTGGAAAATGACATGCCCAGGGATCCTCCCTCAGGAGGCTGTGACTGCTGAGGATCCTGCAGAGGCCTTTCTTCTCTCTTACTTCTTTGCTGAATGCAGGAAGCCTTAACAGCTTATATGAATGTGATTTTCCTCTTGTTTGGGCTTGGCTGAGAAAGCATTTTTCTCCATAAATATCATCAGGCAGTCAATGTTAGTATTGACTGAACCTGATGTTTAGTATTGACACCCCAAATTTTGTCCCTGATTTTTAAACCCAGTCCAGAACCGAGCCCCTAGTTCACATTTTTCCTTTTCTAAGGGCTTTCCAAAGCTACTCCCTCATCCCATCCACATCTGGCAGCCTTTCCATAATACAAACAACACCTGGGGTCAGGATTACAAAGAACAGCTGTAGAAAGCAAGGGAGAACAGATGTAGCTGGATGAGGACAAAGAAGAAGAAAGCAGGGAAGTGCTGCTTACCCATGGTGGAAACAGAGATGAAGGTGGGGATGCTGGGGCTGTTGTGGCTGAAGGTGGTCACGCTGCAGTTGTAGGAAGTGGCAGGGGTCAGGCTGGAAATGGTGACAACGTGTGAAGAGACAGTGACAGGTTCCTGCAGACATGGGGAAAAACACACAAGAGTTTATCTCTCCCGTGAATCCCGGGGCACAAATCAGTGTTCCATGTATCTGACAGGTAAAGTCAGGTCTGGTGGGAGAAATCAACACTTCGAAACACAGGAAAGGTAACCAGGGCCTGCCCTTGACAGCAGGCAGATAGTCTGGCAGAAAAGGGGAGAGAAACACCCCAGAGCACTCCACGGACCCCAGAACCTTTTGGGGAGGGAAGGACATGCACCCTGTTGGAGTCCAGGACATCCCTCTGGCTGCCCTGGCTGTCTCGAGACCCTGGCAGGAGGCTCAGAGACCTTGGCATGAAGTCAAAAACACCTGTGACTTTGATTTTAGCCCATGGAAAAAGCTGGCAGCTTTGTATGAGGAATTACAGCCACAAGGGTTTGAGTAGTGTGGTAGTTGAGTTAACACAGGGTGGAAAAATAGAAATTTGGGGGTTTTAGAATGGGGTTCAGGGGGTCAAGATGGAGGGATTTGGGCGTGTCCTGGCCTTCTTCTTGTCCTCCTTGTCTTGGTGTGATGGTGACACTTTTCTATTGTTTTAAGGTGGAGATACACTGTCTAACATAAATGATAGATATTGGCACAATATTGTAAACAGACTATACGTAAATTTTGATATAAAATGTAAACACCACCCAAGGCAAGAGGCAGAACGCCATGGCGTCCTTGCTAGACAGAGCTCAGCAGGTCAGAGAAAGAATGGTGTAGACAAGGAAAAATAAACAACCTTGAGAAGCCGACCCTACGCATTTCAGACTCATTCTTTGGCTGCATGGGCTGGGAAACGAGGACTTTTACATTCTTGGGGTTATCCCAGCGCAGCACACCCTGAGAGTGCCCCAGAGCAGGTTGGTCAGGCACAGGCTTGGTAGGGGAGAACACTGTGACCTCCAGGACATCCCAGAGATGGACACAGCTCATGAGGTCTGGTTTCTAAGCCACACAGGTAGGAGGAAAACCAAGTTATTTTTAAACAAAGAAGAGCCAAGGCAGTCACAACCTCTGCCATGAATGAAATCACAATTCTGGTTTGAATGCATGTTATCTCTGCCTCTGAGGCAGCTCCTCTAGGTGTGGAGACCTGTGAGCCCTTTTGAGTGGCCAAGGTGAAAAACAAAGCTAGAGCAAAGTCTTTTGTAATAATTATGATCAAACACCCTACATCTCAGTTTTTCTAGCTGGCAGAAACTCTACATAACATATTTATACAATGTGTTAATTACTATGACCCTTGTGAACACTTTTGTGGATTTTAAATGCTGATAGGGCAAGAGCAAACAAACACAGAAAGAACAACACATGCATTGACTTAAAGAAAGAGTTCCTTAAGACTCTGTTTTCTAAACTGTCCCACAGAACCAGGGTGGGTTACAGCTGTAAAAACAGGGACCAGTGGTTTAGAAGGGAGAGAAGGAGATGTTTTATAAATAAACCCACTCCAGATGGGTTCAAGTTCAAGCAAGATGCTGTAACAAGTCCCAAGCACTGGATATTTGCAAGAGCCTGTGGTCAGCCATGGCCTAATCCTAGACTCCTGTTGCAGAGTAATTCTGAGGTACATGGTGCAGATGAAATCACACGAGTGTAAGGGAGGAGAGCCTTTTTATTGCCTGAGCCGAAAGGAGGAGTCAAACTTTGGCAATTGTACTTGGTTGCATATTTCCATTTTCCCCTCTGGGAAATTTAAATTAGTCAACTCAAATCCAAGATGTTCAAAATTGGAAAGCTGCTGCTTTTCATTTCACTGATTTAAAGATGCAGGGAAGGGACAAAAATGTTTGTATAATTAGCATGGAAAATCACAAAGAATTTTCACCAGCCTACTAGGAAAGCATCCCTTTTTACAGTTCAGAAAGGAGCCTTTCCCAGTTTTTCATAGAGACAGAAAAGAGAGTGATGAATCCAATGAGGAGTGAGCTGACAATCTCTGTGCATTACCCAGTGCCAGATGTTTCTGTCAACAAAGGAGACACCCACTGAAGCATCTGCCAAATGAAGCAGTCTTTTCCTGATGTTCTTAAAACAGATCTGCTCTGAACTGAAGCTGCAAATCCTCTGGTGCTTTCCTTGCCTGATCCCATCACTATTTTGAATCCCTGGTAAGTGATGACAATGACTTCACAACCTTTGCTATTCAGCATGAAAAAGCAAGAATCTAGAGGTGGAATCTAAATGATCCAAAAGATTTAAGTGCATGTATGCATTTTTCTTCCTTTAGTCATTGTCTGTCTCAATTTAAAAAGAATATTAAATAATTCAGACTGATCTTCCATAGGATTAAAGAGTATGCAGGTCTTTTACACATGGTAATCGGTGGTTTTAGTGGTAATTTTTCACTTCTTTCTCAATGATTCCCCAGTACGTGCCACAGTGCACATGAGAGAATAATGTTTTGTGGCATTTAATCAGAGTGATTCATTATACTATCAGCTAAAGCACAAAGTAAACCTCACATGTAGCACAGTATTGAATGTCAAGGAGTTAAAACTACTACTGCTCTCTGTTTTTCACTGAACAGCATTACCCATTTAAATACTATATATTTAAATTGGCCAGTGAGCACAGGTACCTAATTGGACAGAAAGAAAAGGAGGTTCATATGTTCACCTCAGGAGGTGGGTCTTGAAGACAATACCCTGAGGTAAAAATAATATAAAATGATTAGGAGCAGCCACATTTGCATAAAGGTACTCTTGGAACAGCAAGGAATCTCCTAGGGAACTTCAGTTAACAGATCTCAAAACCAGGAATAAAGCATTCCAGAAATAATTAGATACTGTATCAGAAAACTCATGGCATCTAAATATGTCTATTTTCCCCATTCCTTATGAAGCTACCTGACCAATTTTCCCTTCTTGCTCATTGGCATTCCCTTATTTTCGTAGTTAGGTTTTGCAGTGTATCAGAGCCATTTCCACGTGTAGCCAACTCCACTGACACTGCTGGATGCACACAGCTTCTCTCCAAACAGTTGTGTAACCTCAGTAAGACAGAGGTCAACCTTAATATTGCAAAACAATGAAAAAATTTTAGTATTTGAAGCATAGTTTAGCTTTTAAAAGTTTAATTCTGTGATGAAGAGTGGACACCAAAGAAGAGAGACACATACCTGGGCTTTTGTTTCCTGGCCAGATCCAGCCTGCTGGCAGTAGACTTCAAAGAAATCAGCTACTCCTTCTTCCACCCACAGCAGAGTCACAGAGGTCTGAGTCTTGTTGACAGCAAACAGTGATTTTGGAGGGGCTGGTTCTGGTGTAAGAGAAAAATCTCCTTTCATTAATCTTATCTTTAAGTTTCCGGACAGCTGAGAAAAATGAAAGAATTGAAAGCAATGCCTGATGCCCTGCTTTCATTTCCTTCAGATAAAGTCTACCAGTGTAAATCCTCTCATGATGACAAACTACCACTGTAAAATGGGAAGATGATGAAGTGTGTTGGTTTTTCTTCTCTATTTAAACCGTTCTCTATTTGGACAGAGGGATAATTACTTCACTTCCCTTTTCAGCAGAGCCCTTGTTTGAGGATCATCAGTGGATTCTATTAATAGAGCAATGTTAGCAGGAACTCTTTCAGAGAAGATCCTTGTCCACCTGTTAGCAACACATTTGGCCTGAGAAGGCTTTTCTTCACAAGGCTGCCCAGGAGACTATAAAGAAGCAGCTTCCCACAGACAAAGGTTGCCTAGGTTCCTTTAATTGCAGCAGAGAAAATATTAAGCCAATTACCTGATTAAAAAACAACCAAACTTGTAGTATTTTTTCTTTTTTTTTTTTTCCTCTGGCTAACATTTAAGGGCTACTGGATCTGTAGGAATGCAGAGATCCAGATCTCCAGAGGTCCTCAATTAATTACTTTGATTTTCATTGCTTTTGTGCTGGATGAAGTGACAACAGGCAAACAAATACAAGAGTCTACCGAGCAGAGGACAGCCCTATGACAAAAGTCATAGATGGAGGATCTCCTGGGAGTGATGGCATCAGAAATGTTGTGAAACATGGATGGGGGTGTGCACTCCCCTATCCCAATGTCCAGTGGCCTTGGCTGCTGCTTCCAGGGCCATCTCCCTGCTCATGGACCCCTGTGGAGGTCACCCCTCACTGTAACCACACCCAAACCAACCTGGGGAATGGAGAGCACAGAATAGCAGGGAAAATCTTGAGGACCAGGAGAGGAGCCAATGGCCTAAGCATAGTGCTAATATGAGAGATACTATTTCTCCTCAGTATTATTTAAACACCAGTGCTTAATCCTGATATTCATCCTGATGGCTTCACAAGATGGGTACTGGAAATGCCTGGCTTTCCATACCTCAGGCCTCCTGGGCTCTTCTGCTTTGCCTTCAGAGGTTGTAAAATTTGGGCTGTACATTTCTGAGTTGTTCTGCATAGTTTTCAGATCTCCTATTCTGTGGATGTTTAATTAAAGCTGTAATTCTCAAACAATGACCCTATTTTGGGATTCTGCACACACTGCATACAATGGGTGATGCACAAGAACATTCTGGGTTGATTCTTTTTCGTTTCACACGCAGTTTGTTATTCTCATTCTGTGAGATGTTGTCACAGGACCTTGGCACAAGGTACGTGCTCAAGTAGTTATAGACATTTTGGAGATGTATCTGATCCTGAAACAATCAGATCTGTGTTCTGGGCCTGGAGTCTGCCCAAGCCATATTGGCATTATGGAAAGAGTTGGGCAGGAACCGAGGCACATTCACGTGTGTCACGGGGCTTGTAGTGCACATATTGTCCCAGTGCTACACAGGAAAGTGTCCCTCTCCCATAATTACACACATATATCTGCTCTTGGACTCAGAAACACATTCCATCCCTCACTCTAGGTAAAAAAATAGCCTCAATTAACATACGAGTTTTGCATTTGGGCAGTGTCCCAAGCAAATCCTCCTTTTGCTTCCAGCAAATGGCTTGATTTTTCTGCAGGTGGAAAGCTGCCAGGATGAAGCAAACATCATGGAGGGAAGAACATTTGGCAGGAATGCTTAAGTGACTGCCAAGTGCTGAGTCGTCTATCACTTAGAGTCAGTTTCCACTACTGCTAATTACAACTCCCATTGCTCCCCTCAGAAACAGAGAGAGGGAAAACCTCTGGCAAAATATCCTCACTTTTGTCTATTCAAAGTTCAAACATCATAAAGGGGAAAAAAAAATTCAAATTCAATCTAACAAAAAACCCCACACCCAAAAGTCTAGAAGTGTCAGAATCTGAGGTATTGATTCCAAGATTGTAGAAAGTCTCTGTCTTTCTGCCCCATTGCCAAAGAAGAAGCCATAATTTGTCTGTGCTGGTTTCGAGGTTGTTTATTCTGTTTATCTCTAACATGTTCTGCTGCCCTGCCGCAGCTCTGTCCTGCAGGGCAGCGTGTGGGGCTCTGCCCTCAGTGGGATGGTACAAACATTAAATACCACAAACTACCTGTGCTGTATTTACAATAATGTGCCAATATCTGTCATCTACGTTGAACAGCGTGTCCCCAGCCTAAACCAACAGAAAAATGCCAACACTGCAGTGAAACATGGAGGGCATGAAGAAGGAGGAAAGGACAAGACACACCCAATTCCTCCATCTTGTCCCCTTTGAACCCCTAATCTAGAATCCTAAAATTTTACTTTTGCACCTGTGCCACACTTAATTATTACTTATATCAAACACTCAGGGCTTGTAATTCATCCTGTAAGATTGAAAACTCTTTTCCATGGACAGAGATCAGAGACAGTGTCTCTGGGGGCTCTGTACAGGGGGGTTCCTGACCCCTGCCAGGGTCCCAGACCTTCCAGGGCAGCCAGAGGGAAGCCCTGGATTCCCACATAGAAGGGATTCATTGAAATGGAATTCATTCCACCTTCTCTTTGTTGACACTGAAGGGCAAAATATCCATCCAAGTTCAGTAAGAGTGCCCATCCATAAGGAAAGAGCAGGAAGATACAACTGCTGCAGGGTGTACAACATGAATAAGGCTTATGGATCTGTCTGAAAGATAAAGCTAGCTGGTGTTTTGAAATACCACCCTAAAACTTTTGGACAGTGGTCGTAGGGGATGATACTCAACCCCACACATTCACCCTCTCAGTGGGTATGGGGAAAGCAGTGGATATGATTTGCAGAAGGAAAAGGAGACTCATGGAATTTTTCTACTTCTTTCAAATATTGCCTTTGGTAAGAAGACCTGCAAGAATTGTTGTGTCTGTACTATACGCCTCAGCGCTGTAAGAATACTGAGAAACATAAATGGAAAATGGTTGTTTTTTAGAGCTCTAATCCCATTAGAAATTATAGAGTCCTTTAAATTCACTTCTCTCACGATGATTAACAAAAGGATTATTATTTATAATAATATGAATGGAGAATCTCATAATAATGAGAAGATAATCCACACTGAAATTACAAACTCTTCCTTACCCACCTTCTCAGCAGAGCTAATGCCTGTAAAAGCAGTCTGGCATACTTGGAAATTTCAGTGTTTTAGGTACCTAGGGCTCAACAGCTCCACATACATTCAAAAGAGAACTAAAATTTCTTAAGGTACAATGGTGCAGTGTCCAGTTTTCCTCTCAAGTAAAGAAAGATATTAGGCAGAAAGTTACATTTGAAACTCTTACATTAAGGATCAAACTCTCAAGTTTTCTTTTGTTTCTATGAGTATATTACACATATTTCTCTTAAAATGAAGCTGGGTTCTACACTTATAAATCTGACTATTTTTATAAAGACTACTATCATTAATTGGTATTTAAGGGTAAGTTTTGGTGTTGAAAGACTTTGCAGATGTCCAGAGAGAGAGGAGGGGAGACAGAAAAGCAGACCAAGTGGCAGAGAGGTGCAGAAATAGGCTTGTCAGAAACAGAAAGGTAGAAAGAAAAGTTCTGCTTTTTATTGAAAAGTTCATCTGTGAAGCCTGAGTTGCCATCCTCAAAACCTACATGTGCTCAAGACCTTAGGCAACCAACTGTGAAGTTGACTTGTTCTCTCAGCAAGGCACCAAGCAATTTCCACTCTCCTACTTCCACTTACAGTCAAATTTTGCCACTCTTGCTCCTCTTGAGCAAAACCATTTTAGGAGAGTGGCTTCACACACAGGCATGAGAGGACCTTCACAGCAAGGTGAGGTGAAAATCACAGCTTTGCAAAAGAAATGGGCTCAGAGGCACAAAACTGAAATAAAGAAGGTGCTGACAGAGTTACTTTACAGTCAAATGAGTGGGATGAGTTAATAAAGTACAAACAAGCACTTCTTACCCAATTTCACAAGTTGGGGCATGGAAGTATTGCTGCCTCTTTCAGTACAAGCAGTCACTGAAAGGTTGTAAATGTCCCCAGGAGGCAAGCTCAGCACCGCAGTCATCACATTGCGTGTCACCTGAACAATTAAGAGACACCAGCTTAAACACGACACAAACCACACAACTGCCTGGTAAAATTAACCTGCTCACTCAAAACACTACAGAGAAAGTCCTGTGCACCACAGCACATCTTCTGTGTGCTCCAGGCTTGTGACATCAACCACTTCCCACTGATACCAACCACAAAACCAGATTAGCACAATGCAAAAAGAAGACTATTTTAGGCTGCACTTTCTCTGTGACCAGTGAAAATTTAAGGAAAAAAGAAGTACTCCCTCACACCACTGAGAATATCTAGATTCCTCAGTGCTAAACAAGCCATGGACTTGAGTCTATTGCAATTTTAGAGAAATTTAAATCAGGTCAGACACCTCAAAGAATGGCACACAAGCCATGTGTAGGTAAGCCTTTATGCATCCTACAGACCTGAAAATTAAATCCATCTGGGCAAGGCTAACACCTCTTGGAGACCTGTTAACTTGACAAGAGATCTCAGGGTCTGACTTCAATCATCTGCAAGTCCAAAAACAGATCCTAAACTGAGGTGAGTCTCAAAAGATGGAGAATAACTTCTTCCTTTTATTTTAGGGTAATCTTCCCATTTCTCCAGAGTCATGGAGAAACATGCAGAACTTGGAACACACTGTTTTCAGAGCACTTCTGGACTATCTATAAAGGGCCCATCTAGGAATTTCATGCTGGTTTTCAAAGTAATTTAATTCTCACATGCAAGAGAAGGTGACAGTTCTGAATAAAGCCCAATAGGGCTTTGCACATAATTTTCATCACTTCTCTAAAAACTGGCCAACTTCTGTGGAATCTTGGGAAATACACAGGGAGCAGGAAGAAAAAATCAACACTGCCTGATAGTGTTACCTATTTATTTCAATAATGCCACAAGAAAAACAACCCTATTAGCAATCATAATAAAATAATATGATGATATTTCAATATAGTATGAGTTTTAAAGGAAACAGTTCCTGGAAGTGACTAGCAGAGCCTGGGAGAACAGGTATGCCCCCTAATGCCTGCAAGCATGTACCCATATTTATCCATATGAACAGAACCATAAAAGTTAGCTATAAATAGGTAGGTTTTTGCAGGATTTTCCTAAAGAATACTCTCTGGGTTCCCCTGTCTTACAAGGAATATAAAGACAAACATTTGTAAAGTTTTGAAGTTTTATTTATAGATATAGTATATATATCTATAGTATATATAATATAGATATACTATATTATAGATACCCTCTACTTTTAATCTTTTATTTAATCTAGAATTAGAAACTCAGTTTTTGCTTTAATTTATTTAAATTTGCACATTAAACATTTATTCTATATTTATTTAATCTACAATTTTTGCATTCAATGAAATTGAATGGTAGAGAAATCAGATTTTTCCTGAAAGAATAATAAGTTTACAGAAAACATGCCTTTTGAAGGTAGAGAGGTATATAATTGTGAACATTTTAATTAAATTTAATTGATAGAATATTTTATTTGTAGGACAAAAATTAAAATCTAGTTTTCTTCCTTGTTTGAAGTAAGAATCCAAATCCTGAAAGCTCCTGCTGCTCAGAAAGATTATCAATTCTCCTAATCATATAATTAGATTCATGTTGCAACAAGCTTCAGATGTGTGTACTCTCACAGCCACAAGGAATTTAATGAAAGCTAGGATGTTCCACAAAAATCCACATGAAAATCAGTGATCAATCTGCACTTCTGCTGAAAATACACTTCCAATTTTCCAAATGCTAAAGAGACTGCACTAAGAGCACACCTTAGCATCTAGCAAGTTTTCTGAGTGCTCACATTCTGGGTGAAATCCTCATCCCATCAATTAGTGGAACTCGTATTCAAACATAAAATAAAGAATACAGAATTTATGAAGATAAGCTCAGAAAATGGGAAGTGACAATACTTCAACAAACAAAAAAAAACTTAGCCAGCAGCTTACTCTGTTTATTAATAAATAAAAATGAAAAGTATAATACCTGTGTATAAGAGTACTCTTTATATTTTACTGTCTGAAGCTGAAAAGTTTTTAAGCTCTTCTTAAATTATGTAAATCATCAACACCTTCACTGGATCACACAAAGAAACACTTTGTCCACTGGCTGTTTTGAGACCTCAAGTGTTTCAAAGTGCATGCTAACACTGGGAAATAACTTTTACTGGCTTCCACCAAACTTGCTGGAACTCAGTAGTACAAAGTTATCAGAGTTGTCAAGGTTTTTCTTAGTTATCAACTCAGGAAAACAAACCAACCAAACAAAAACACACACCAAAAAAAAAAAAAAAAAAAAAAAAAAGAAAATATCGTCAAATAAATGAACGCCACCCACCTTCCACACTGATACTTACACTCTTCTTGATTTTTTTCTTTCCTTCTGCAACAACCATCCAGTGCAGCATCCTGGAATGAGAAAGATCAGGGCCATCTCCTCCATAGGTCCAGGTGATGTAGAGAAGGTGGTTGTAATACTCTACAGAGGTGATTTTGGGTGCCACTGGTGCTGAAGGAAGAAGGCAAGTGTGTCACAGACAGAGTATAACACAGTTGATTAGTAAATCCAGTGACAAACTTCTGCCAAAGGATGCTGTCATGAGGAGAGCATCACAAAGCTAGCAAGAAAGGATCATTAAAACCATTTGAGCACTATCTGAAAGATATGAAAACCATCATTTAACCTGGGAGATAATCAGAACAAAAATACACTTCTTTTTGCAATCTTTCAGTTTAAAAAAAAAATCACAGCAAATAAAAATAATTTTTTGAGTCACATTTGTAAGTAAAATTCAAGTTAAAAGCCTCAGATGTTGCTTCACTGTGTCACTGAACTTAAAAGAAATAGTAAATTGTTGCATTGATAGTTTTTCTGTAGGAAAAAAAAAAATCTTTTCACTGAGCTTGTATCATTCTAGGAGAAAAAGACTGCAGATTTCCAAAGAAGAATTTTATATGAGAGGTTATGACCACCCTTTTTCCTCGGCTGGAAGGGAGTGAAAAAGGGTCATATCAGAACCCATCCAGCCTGTTAGGAGTGGATTTTTTGTCCTGGAGCTGCCAGCAAGTCCTTGGCTCTCTCTGCAGCCCACGTAACAGAGAGTCATCAGCTGTGACCTGCAGAGAGACAGCAACCTCCAGAATAACCCTAACAGCTCCAAAATAGCACTAAAATTGGTGTTTGAGATGAGGATTCCACTGTAGAGGGAGCACAGCTGGCCAGCACACCTTGATTGCCTGATCCAAAGGTGCAGGAGCCCAGAGAAGAGTAAAATTAACAGTGAGTGGAGACCCAAAAGTGAAAATATCAATCATTGAAGATCTCAACCCCCTCCAAATGAGATGTGAGTAGGATAATTTGGATATTACAGAGATGGACCTCTGTGCTTGGCTGATTTTTGAGGAGCATAATGGGGAAAACTGTGTGAACTGCCTGGTCTTCCTCTGCTCAAGCCACCTTGTGTCCAGTGTGCTCATGCCAAGGCAGGTCAGAGGAGCAGAGCCCTGGGCGCCAGCACAGCTGTGGGTGACAGGGAATTCTTGGGAATGCCCTGGGTGCCAGCACAGCTGTGGGGGACAGGGAATGCAGGATGGCCTCGGGTCTCTTGGAAAGGGCCACAAGATGTCACTGCTGCTTTCACGAAGGCTCCTTCCACTTTGGCATTGAGATTCGGTTTGTTAGGGAACAGATTTACTGAAGCAATCGCTGAGGTAGGCAGCAAATGCAGTGCACAGACAATTTAGAGCCATTCAGAAATGTTTAGTAAGACTATTCTCCCAAATTAGTCTTGAAAATGTCATTTTTATGCTGCTGAGGAAATTTAGTACAAAATGCTTGAAGCAGTATTTATTTTAATTTTTAAAGTTCCCAGCCCATCCCTGTGCATGGATTGTGTATTCCTTGCAGTTTAAGGCCACGACTGACATGAATCTCATACACAAATAATGATTTCCCCCTGCACTTTATTATTGATGGTGTGCTTTCATGACAGTGTGGCATTCACATTCTCTGGACAGAGAGACATAATTCTGTCTCTCAGGAGAAGCACAGAGAGGAGAGGAGAAGAAAAAACAATCTTTATCTCTGTTCCTTTGTTTTCCCCATGTGGAGTTTAGTATAGAGATTGTTTACCTAAAGTGATGATTTGATTAGATTCTAGTGAAAGTTGTTTGAGTTCAATAACTATTTGGATCCAGCTGTGTCTCAAACTCTCAGCAAGCAATCACGAGTTTGTTAATTAGTTGTTAGATAAGAAAGAAATATGTATGTAGAATAGGATAGTCTCTATTTAAATAGTGTATTAATGTAATATAATGTAGTTTTAATAAAAATATTAATAAAACTATACTATAGTTTTAATAAAACTTAAGCCTTCTGATCTAAAACCAAACATCATCATTTCTTCCCCATCAGGGTTGCCTTTTTTGCAATAGTCCAGGTATGTCACATGAGACCAAGGGCCAGGGCTGGTGTGACCCAGCCCCTATCACAAGGTCCTGGGGAGCACAGAGAGCCTGTGGAAGTCACACCTGGACCAGAGTGACAGCTGGAAGCACCCACAGGACCAGCAGGCAGCACATGTGGTGGCAGTCAGCAGCACCCAGAGTCTGTCTTTCTCACCCCTTTTGCTTCTCCAAAGATAAAAGCATCCTCACTGCAAAAAGCAAACGCTGGTGGTCCAAAGAGCCTTTGCTCGTGGCTGTTTTAAATCCAGCTGTTTACAGCAGGTGGCATTAAAAACTCATTAGTCACCACAGCAACCCTGGCAGCACCACAATCTCTCCCTGAGTAAAACAATGGTGTGCAACTGCTGCTGCAGGAGCTGAGAGGACAAACGCTGCTTCTGACAAGTCTCTTGGATCTCCCAAATCTCCCCAGTTGCTGTGGGAGAGAGCTCCATCTCATCACCCCAAGTCCTGCATTTCAGTCCAGCCCCAGCCTCCCAGGAGCAGTGGGATCCTGCACCAAGGAATGGCTGCTCTGAGCTTCCTGCACTCCTCAAACTCCCAGCTGATCCTTCTGCTCTGTTTTTGAACTCAGGCTTATGCTCCAGCTGTGCAGGCTGGCTCTCCAGTTACACCCAGAAGTGCTGACAGATGTACTGTCAAGCCTACAAAACCTCCACTCCAGTATTTTTAAAATATAGGGCTTTTTGGTGGGGTTTTTTCTGTCTGTTTGTTTGTTTGAATTCCTGGCAACCTGTGCAGGGGAGATGGCGTTGTTCAAAGTGATGCAGAAAGGGACCAAGTGCTCCATAAAACCATCTGCTCCCTCTCTGGGAGGAAAGAGGCTGGTGGGGAGAAAGAACTCTCAGTCCCCTGGTGGCTTAAACCCGTGAAAAGGCAGGGGACAAACTGGGGACAAACTGGGGACAAACTGGGGACAAACTGTTCAAACCTGCAGATATGACAAACTGGCCAGCCTCACAAGTCAGCCTGACTGCAGTTCCTGGGAAAAGTTGAGGAGATTGCAAGTAATAAGGCAATCAGAGGACAGGAGTGCATTTAATGCTCACATTCAGTGCTGACCATCTATTGGAAAGTGCTTGCAATTTGACCAAATCAGCTTTCTTTGTTAGGGCTCTTCACTTAAAATCACAGTGTGATTTTAATACCTCATTGCTATTCAACACTTTCATCAGTATCCTGAAAGTAAAAGCAGGGTTGATGAACCATGCAAGGAGCATGGCAACTGGCAGAGGAGGGCAGGATTTGGACAAGGGTGAGCTTTGAGATATTGCCCCCTGTGCTGGGCCTGCTCAAACAAAGTGAATTTCAAAGTGCCAGGTCTGTTGAAAAATAGCATGTAGACAGCAAATGATAAATTCTGTTAGGAGCCATAAAATAGAAGTACATCAACACAGAGCTGCAGCGTGATGATGCAGGAAATGCAATCATTTAGATGCACACACAGGAGAGCTTTGAATAGGGAGCTGATTGTGCCTCTACAGGAGTATTCAGCAGGCTGGTATTACACTTTCAGTTTTTATGTACTTAAGTAAAGACAGTAAAAATTAGAGAGGCAGAATGGGAAAAAAAACTAACATGGGAAAACACCTAAAAGTAGAGAGCACCCAAGTAGTTCAATGGAAGCAATTCATTAACAGAAAAACAAACTAAATTCTGTTTAGGGACAAAAAAGAAAAAAAAAAAAAGTTTGTTTCTCTTCAATCAGTAAAATAAAAGTGCAACAATTATCTTGGGCTGGATAGTAAAACCAGAAAAATTCAGATCAGAAACACAGGGTATAAACCCTTGATAATAAGAGAAGTTAACCATTGATGCAACATTCCATTTGGATATTTTCAATGAAGACCAGATGCCCTTCTCTAACAGAGATTTTGCCAATCATAAATGGATGATATTTAGAGGTTCATCAATTTCTGATTTTGTCTGCATCTGCTAGTTAAGAAGTTGATCCATTTTTCATTTAGGAGCAGTAGCAGTCTTTCCTGTCATCACACAGAGATCCAGATTGGTACTGATGACAAATTACATTTTAGAAGACCCTTAAGAAGACCCTCATTTCTGCTGCAGGTTTCTGGAGATACAATACTGAAGTGAATATCCCACTGGAACACTTCCACTCTAAAATGCTGAACCTGGTACCCAAATCAGTTGGAAAAGACACTTTTTTTTCCCCTCATACAGCAACCAACCAGCTGGAAAATTGCTTCTTTACAGTGCTACAGAAAAGCTGATTGATGCCAAAGGACAAGGAATATCCCTGGAGAGCCTTCACAAGGCTACAGTTGTGATACACTGGGAAAGTGCCAGAATTTGTCAAGCAGAGTAGCCTGGGATCAGGTATCTCAGCATGGGAGGGTTTCTGTGGACTCCACTGGAGCTGCAGCTTTAGCTGCTGCTGACTTTTCTGTCGTGGCTCTCTGGGGCACAGGCTCTGTGTAAATCATCATTGCAAATGGGTCTTATTCAGTAATTTTTCCAGGTGCATTCTCTGTCACCAAACAGAAAATGTGGGGCTAGGTTAGTGTCTGCTTTGGAGTGAGTGGTTGGGACGTTATACCCTGATTTTCCTTGTAATTGAATTCCTGCAGATGGAAAAGTAGAGCAAGTATACTTCATTGCATCTCACAGTAAAACCGAATTATTTACTGCTTTCAGTCACCTCAACTTCAACAAAGGGAATTAAAACAGTGATATTTAAAAGCAAAATGATTCAGTGGAGAACTCTGACTTTTGGCCTAACCAGCCTGGAGATGCTGGGAGCACATGGCAAGGTGCAAACAGGGCCTCTCTCATGCTGCTCCCTCTGATCTGTTGGACATTTTGAAGATTCAAATCCAAAGAGTCTGCCAAGAGATGCCAGAGTGTGTTAAATCCATGGCTGGTCCCAAGTGGAAGAGGGAAATTCATGTGGTTGTATCAGCTCACTCATCTTGGTGCTGCACAAGTCATGCTCTGACTTGGGGATTACTGGGAGGGTGATAAAGGAGGAAAAAACACTTGGAAATATTGCAGATGAATGAAAAAGTGTTCCATAATATTAAGAAGCCTAGGAATTCAGGTTTACTAATTTACCTATTAGCTTCTCCATGTGTCAAATTTATGGTGTGGTAAAAGTGAAGCAGGACCACTGGCCCTCACTGGAGCCAGGCACTCAGCTGATGGAGGATTGCAACAGAGCAGTCAGGCACTGTGCTGGGCATAGGAAAAATTCATTTATATGTACATTAAAAGCAGTCCTCAGAGACTTAAAATAATAGAAAACCAACCAAACAAACAAAAAATACAACCCAAAAAACACTTAGCTGATAAATATCCTAGCTTGCAACTATCTGTAGGTGAAACACAGCACCCAGGTCAGACTTCCTCAGTGCTTCTGCCCCCAGGAGCATTCCCAGAGTGTTTTCAGCTGGCTGGTTACCTGTTATGAAGCTGATGGTGGAGCTGTCACAGCAGCTCAGCTCTGGGTCCCCCCAGGTCACCATGGTGACCCGGAAATTGTAATACCAAGCAGGCAGCAGGTTGGCTATTCTCTGTAAAGGGACAAAACACAAAGAGCAGCTCAGGAGAGAACTCAACAGCATGAGGCAGGACTTCTGAAAAACAGCAGTATTTATAAACCTAGTGCCCACACTCATTTTTCTGAGCTCCCATTCCTTCCTTCAGTGAAAATCTCTGAAATTTGGCCTTTCAATTTACTAAAATAATCTCTGTGGGGAGAGCAAACACAGCTGTGATGGCTCTGCTGCTCATCCACATCCACCTGGTTGCAGGTGCTGTCCACCACAGGAATCTCAAAGGATTTCCAGGGTGGTAAGAACGATTCACACAGAGCAATCTTCCATCACAATTCCAGTGTGATGAAGGCAAAATTTTTAACTGGAAAATGTAGGTGTTTCTAGTTTGATTAAATGGGGTTTGAGGATAAATTAGAATCGATGCTTTTGTCTCAGATATTGTCACTTTAAAAGATGTATTTTTTTCCAATTTTCCAAGCGTATTTCACTTTCTCTTATCATTTATTATAAATGGAATAGGAATGAAATATAAATGACTTATGAGACATAAATTATATATGTAAATATAAATGAGATATAAATGAAGCATAAAAAGCAATGTTATATATTGTAGTATTGTGCGCAATATTTAAGTTAAAACTCTAATTCTTCCACTGACAGCACAGAACATTTAAGATATTGATCTTTAGATGAAAAGCCTCTCGATATGTTTAAAATTCAAAATAAAAGCAAATTGAAAATAACAAACAACTTCAACAATATAGAAATGGCTTTTTTTGCAGATCTCTGTTGTTTGCAGTGGCCTTTTTTCTCCAGATACCACAAGGCAGTGCAAATATAGGTGGTGTGACCTGTTCTTTTCATGATTTTTGGAAGAAGTTGTATCTATCCTTGAAGATGATTGGACTTCTGACATGCCCCTGGTGTCATATTGGAAATACCAACATCGCTTTGACAATTTTCAAGTAACTGGCACAGCACAAAATGAATGAAGCAACTAAACAGAGTGAAAAGACAAATCCATTTCCAAAGGTTCTTATTAAATGTTAACCCTCCAGGAAATAATGCTTGATTATTTCATGCTGTTGGAGACATTGATTTTTTGATTCTTCTCATTGTTGCTTCAGAATACACCACTCAGAGGTGTCAGCAGGGATCAGTGGGATTCTGGAA
Source organism: Taeniopygia guttata (assembly GCF_048771995.1). Taxonomy (NCBI): domain Eukaryota; kingdom Metazoa; phylum Chordata; class Aves; order Passeriformes; family Estrildidae; genus Taeniopygia; species Taeniopygia guttata. The sequence continues at coordinate 67,764,118 of NC_133025.1, forward strand.
CACCATTAGAGAACCCAAACAAAAGTTCACCAGTCCCTACCTGTACATGAATAATAGGGAAACATTATTTTCCTAATTCAGGATTAGTCTTTCAAATTATCCTTGAAGAAATGCTCACTTTAGCTGCCATACAGCACTTTTGCATTTCAGATTGAAATCCAGACAAAGCAATTGGTGGCTTCCCTGAGCAGGATTTGCAAGAGTAAGGGACAACATCATCTCCTTTTCTAATGATCCACATTAACTCTGCATGATAGCTTTATTTCTTGGATCACTTAGACCACTCAACTATTAATCTATTTGTGCTGAGTCATGATTACAAGATATTAATTACCAGTTTGGTAAGTTATTTTTGTTTTTAATTTCCCTGGAGATTTATGTGCTAGATTTATAGTCACATACACAATTACAGTAAAGCTGCTGGATCCAAAATGACTCCACAAATGGTATTATGCAAATCAATTACAGTAAATCACTGTGGCTCTCACCAGCAGCAGAAGTTACTGCTATCTTTTTTGCATACTCATAACTTTCTTGAACAACTAATTTCAGCTGGAATTGCCTTCTCTAGCACTACAGCAAAGTCTGAATAAAATCTTTTCACCTTCTTCAGGAAATAATGGAAAACAGGAGGAAACTTTTGCTTTATATCTGCAAGGACACCTGTGAATATATGTGTGAGTGTGTTCTTACAGAAACCAGTGCTCACCTATTTAAAACCCTGGCCTAAGATTTGGCAGCTTCAGAAACATGAAGGATTTTTTCCACAAAAACCAGAGCTAAGCCTTCCACATGGCACACTGAGAGACCAGCCTGCAAGCCCCAAATCCATACTATCAATATTAATTATGTAGATAAGCCTTTGCTCTACACCCCCTGAGGAGATGATGGAACTTTTAAAGCCTTGACTGACAAACTGACCCACAAACTGAAGCTGCCTCTGGACTTGAACAAAACCGAAACAAACAAACAAACAAAAAAAAGAGGCTAATCTCCTGTCTCATTGCTCTGCTTAAAATTTAGCATGGTTCAGCTGGCAGTGCCTTACTTTAGAACAGAAAATGCCTCCAGCACCCTTGGCCATTTTCTCTGCTTTGCTGGGGAAAAAAATGTGCCAGGCTTAAAGGCAGATATATATATACATATTCATGGAGAAAAGGCTGGGGGAAAAAAAAAGTGTCACAAGGCATGGGAAAGCAAAGCAGGAATGGTCACTTTACCACTGAGGCAGTCAAGGAGACGGTTGCTGCTATTTCATAGTAGGTTGTCCACTCTGAGGTCATGGTTGATGGGTTGAAGTAAAACATTTCTACCACGTATTTCCTAAACACCCCAAGGAAAGGTCTGTTCCAGCTCAGAACCACAGCAGTAGGTCCCAAAGGGTAAAGTGTCAGATCCTTTATTCCTGTGGGCACTATAAAATAGAAGTTATGGTTAGCAACGTATATATGTTATCAGTTGCATTTTATTTTAAAACGATACCTTTCCTTAATCAAGTTCTACCTATTTCTGGTTTTCTCATGTCTCTAATCCTCAAGAACTTCCTGGTCACAAGCAGTTGAATACTATTTTTTAAGCATTTGTACTCCAGTTTAAAACTACTTTTTCAGAAGTGGCTATAGACCACTTTGTGTTGGCTGCTTAGCTTGAGATAAAGTACACATCTTGCTTTCTCATAAATGGAGGGTTATATTCTACTCTGAAAATCAGGATGCCTAGGGGATATTTCAAGATGCTCAGAAACAAAAGCATCAAAAGCCAGAGCACTGTAAGAAAGGAAAGTTTTCACCTCTAGCCCTCCTTCCCTGGGGAGCCCAAAGGTTCTGACATGTGCTGCTATTCTTGCCTCGCAGATGGCGACACTAAGAAAGAGTCAAGTGATGTGAAGGATGTCACTTTAAGGGTCAGCTTCTGCAACTTGTATGGTCTGGAAAGCAATTATTCTTCATGACTTCACCAAGGCTACTTAAATAAGGGCTTGGAGCTAACATTTGCCAGGGCTGCAGAGTCCCAGCTATTGCACACTGGGTCAGAACCCAGAGCAGCACCCAGGTTATTTCAGCCCATGTTTGCACATGGCTGCCTTTACCTTTATAAATCATTTACCACATGTTTGCTTTGCTTTCTCTTAACTGCTAATATATGTGAAAATGAGCCTTAGGATAATGTGGGGAGAATGGAATTCTTTTTAAAGTGCATTTTATTTTATTTGAGTTTCATTCCTTGTTGGCCATTACTGGTAAGTTCACAGAACAATTTGGTTTTCAGTTCTATTATATTATTATAATATTCAATAAACTGTTATGAGATGAAAACTCATGCCACTATTGTTCTACTGCATAAAAACAGACACTTTATAATATGAAAGTTACGAGATGTTCTATTTAGAAACTTATTGCCATTTTGAGTTTTGTAAGAAATTTTCATGGTTATAAGGCCATAAAAAGGTGGAGAAAATGAGGGAACTTATTTTCTTTGGGTATACATGATTTTACTTTCGCAAATAAAAGAATTTTTCAGATTTGTGAATTATGGTGAGAAAGAAGATCAAAAGCATTTGTGAAAACTGTCCAATGATAGAAATTTTAACATTAAAGTATATATAAATATTTACTTACTAATTTTTCCTTTCCTGAAATATAGCATACTTTACAAATTTTTATTCAGACCAAATTTATGAAAATACATAAGAAGATTGACTAGAATGAAAAGGCTCTCACCATAATCACTAGGCCACATATTGGCTTTTATTTAAGGATTAAATTCTTAACAGGATAACATTTTTTTCTGTTTTGCTTTCTTCCCTACATCAGAGAAAAAGCAGCATTAAAAATACTGAAGATCTCTAAGTTTCAGCCACCTGCTGTCCCACTGAGCAGACTTGTCAAAAGAAGAAGCTGGGTGACACAGGTTGAATATTTCTCTGCAAATGCAACTTTGTACACTGGATCTCTTTCTCTTTTCCCTCTCTCTACTTAATACATTTTGTTTAAGTGGTAATCCTAACAAAATAAATTACACTGAAACTAATTTACTGAATTCTGTCCTAAATGACCCTTTGTAGGAGCCTGGTGGAATCCTAAATTACAGGTATGGTGGAAGCAGCTCTGCCTATTGGACATAAAACCACATTCTTGAAGATGTTAGTGTCAGTCTCAGCGGGTTCTTCTCATTTTCAAATCCCAAAGCAGAGAACATTGAGATCCATGCTAAAACTTGAGAAAATCAAGGCATGGTCTGCAGGACTTAATGAACATACTACACATATTTAAAAATAAAAACCAAAAAAAACCCAAAAAAACCCCAAACAACCAAACAAAAAAATCTATAAGGAAATAAATTAATTTCAGACAGTAGGTTCAGGGGTTACCAATGGAAAATGTGACAGGATCAGAGGGAGGTCCAACCAATGGTCCTTTCCGTAGGTAAACCACAACTTGGTACTGGGCACCAGGAACAAGATTTTCAATGAGGCTGCTGCTTGAATTCACCTAGGAGGAGTGGAACTCATCAGATATGAAGCATTTACTTGATTAATAAAAGAATATTGAGACTGTACTTGAATGGCTCCAGTTACAAAAAGCATGAATCCAAACAACATTGGCAGCAAGAACTTCATTCATTAACCCCACGTGGCAAAACTGTGAAAGTGGTCAGGACTGACCTCACAAATAATCTGACTCAGAGAATTGCACTTGCTTGGCTGCATAAGGTCAGCTACCTCACTTCAGACCCACTCTCTCCTACTGTCAAAGTTTATTACAATATTCAGGCTACATTAGTCATTTTCAGGTGGCGTTATTCAGGCTGGAGTATTTAGACCACGTGTTTTCAAATAGAGCCTGAGGCTTTCCATCCGTCATTGATGCAGCTCTGTGGGGTGAAGGCAGCATTTTGGGGAAGCTGTCCTCTGACTGCATCTACTGAGCAACTGCACAAGGAAATCAGAGAGGAAATATTCTCTGTCATCTCCCCTCTACAGCACTACAAACTGTAACTAAGAGGTTTTGTGAGTCTTCTTTTCAGTTTGAAAACATCACCGTTAAAATTTCTGCTGTGCCACACCAGGTTTCAGTCAGAGCTGGAGGCAGAATTCCTGACCAAGTGATTCCTGGCCTGATAAATACAGCAAGAGCCTCATCTCCTGAAGACTCCACAAACAGCAAAAGCACTGAGCAGCTTTGAGGAAAAGCCTTTACACATCTTTTCTAGAGCTGCAGGCTGGTATTTCCTACTAATATTTTCTTCACAACCTTCTCAAAGTCTGTACCACAGCCACCTCTGCACTGGTGGCTCATTGCAATGCACATGAGTGTATCACTGCCAAGCACAGATTTAGCGAGGAACAGAATTTGTCTTTACCAGCTGCTCTGGAAAGCTAAATCACTTTTAAATCATGCACCATGTTAGAAATGGGTAGAACTCTGCAATGCTCTTTTCAGCTCATGGAGAACTCAAACTAATAGCCTTTAACAATTCCAGGTACAGTAAGTTGATAAAATTTGATACAAATCTATATAATGACAGAAAGAAACAAACAACTGTATTTAGACTTTTCGACCTACTTGCAGTAAATACACATATACTTTTACAGTTATCTTGTTTATTCACAGATTGGGTACTTTTTTTTTTTTGAGTTTGTAGATAAATCCTGCAGTATTTGTGGAAATTATAAATGCAAATGGTTGTGATCTGTGTTTATAACCACCTACTGTACTTTGCTTCCCATATAAATGACTGCACTTGTTTAGAACCACCTACTGTACTTTGCTTCCCATTTAGATGACTGCACTTCTAAGAAATACAAGTAACAATGAGATTCTGAAAAACAGTTCTCAAATTGTCACGACAACACACTTACAAGAATTTAAATTCACAGCCATTCTTGAACTGAAACTCAAAATTTCTACAGAGACTAATTTTACAAGGCATTTTAAGGGTCACGAATTCTCTGTATTAATTCACTGGCAGGGCTGATCACGAAGCTGAAGGAAATGATTTACAAGGATGCCAGCAGTCCCCTCCATTCCCATGGGTGGGCTGAGGGTGCTGCAGGGCAGCTCTGCAGTCCTGTGCAGACTCCTCCATCACACATGCTCAGGGAGCCAGACAGAAGCCATGGCCCTGCTCAGAAAAAGGCTGTATCAGCATCTTGGTGAGGTTAACTGAGATGTGGGCTAAAATCTTTCTAATTGAAGCCTCGTGCCACTGACCTATCACAGGCACAGAGCCTGCACTCACTAAGGGTTTCAAGTAGCAGAAAATTGTCAAGTTTTGGAGTTCAGGACTCTTGATGGTTATAAAACACATCCCATAAAGGACTTGCCCATACAAATAACTGGTGGTCTGAATTGCTTTTGTTTCCCAGAGCTGACACCTTTTCCTAAGGATGAAAAGACAAGGCTGGTTTCTGATCATCTTAAAACTTCCAGAAAATTTACAGTCAGGTTCTGCACTCAAATGTGGGACAGCTAAGAAATAATTTATGCTACTTTGAGGATAACCATGCATGTGAGCACTTCACTGATTACAGATGCACTGCAGCACATGCCTGAGTGAAGCCACAGCAGAAGCACCACTTTAACAACGCTGTGGTGTACTGCACATCCTCACTCCTGACTGCTGTGCTCTCCCCTCCACTCAGCACCAGCCACATCCCTCCCTTTGGGCTGCAGAAGGGAGCAGCTGCCACTGTCCTCTGCAGCCTGAGAGAGTCCTGGAGCACAAGGACTCTAAACAGCAGAGTGATTTTGTTACTGGATTGGAAAATGCTCCAGCTTCTGCTCCTTACCTCAGTGCAGTAGTGTTTTTCAAGCCTTTGGCTTTCCTTTTGCTTCTGGCAGGTGAGGGAGAGCACAGACACGATGGTGCTGTTGCCACTGCTCTCGTGTGACGCCGTCCAGGAGGTCAGGGCAGTGGTGGAGCTCAGCACCGTCACGGTCACACGCTGGGGCTTCTCTGTGAGCTCCTCTATCCACTCACCTGTGGGGCCTGGGACATGGCCCAAAAGCACAGGTGAGCAAGCCACTCCACCCATTTGAGGCATACCTATTAAAACACCCTTCTTTCAGGGAATTATTTACAGCTGGTGAGGGAGGCTGGACTGGCAGCTGTGCACCCCCACAGCCCCCAGGTAGCAGAAGTGGCAGCCCCTGGGAAAACCTGCAGCAGAGCCCATGACAAGGGAAACGTGCCTATCTGAAAATTCAGGGGGCAGTATTCTCTGCTGCTTACCAGAAACCACTCAGCAGGATCAGATTTGCTCCAAGGGAATACTTAAAAGCACTGACAGCCAAAAATGTACAGATCATTGACCAGTATTAAAGGGTAAGCAGACAGATTTTTTCATCTCTCCCCATACTAACACACCCTGCAAGTGCACCACGGCCTCAAAGCATGAAAATCAAGTTCACAGAGGTCACCACAGTGAAGAATCTCATTCTTTTTGGAGCACTTGGTTGAGAACACAGCTTTAAATATAGATAAAACAACAGTTTGGAAAATAACTAGCTAGACTTGGTTAAAATTTCATGTTTCATGGAAACAGCCCATTTTTCTTGTCACTTTTAAGCGATACTTGTTACTGCTCTCTCCTTGACATTCTTCCTCTGTGCAGCTCTAATGGTAATTTACATTTATTGATAAAATAAAACAAATGCCAGAGCAAGAATGTGGTTTAAAATCAGCCTATAAGATTTGACTGCTGACTGGATGTAACAAAAATACATAACACAAGGCAGTAATTTGACAGGATGATGCACCAACCAAGCATTACAAGGAAAATATAAGACTGACCCTGTGGGCAAAAGACCCACACCCACACAAGCAAAAAAGAGGAATTTGATCATTATATTTTTTTCTGGAGACAGAGGATGTACCTGTTGCTCTCACTATTCAGAAACTCTTTCAGCATTGGCGTTACGGCAGCAGAGATGCCTCATGTCATAACCCAGAGCTGTAGTCCCCACACAAAAACCCTACTTGATTAGACTCAGAAAGAGGAATGGAAAAGCAATTTCAACCTAAGAGTATTAGTTCATATCTCCAATTTGGCATTCTATCAGAGATACATATAAAATCTACCTAAAATACTAAGGACCTTGCATTTGACAGACTAAGACAACTGCCAAGAACCCTGATTTTGTTGTAAAAGCCTGCAAAACTAACTGACAAAACCCAAAAAACCAAAGGTTCTTACATGTTATATGTAAAATTAAAATATCCTTGCCTTCCTGTAACACTTTATACTTCATCCACAATGAGGTTAAGGTTCATCCTTAATCTAGCCATCCACACCCCCATACTTTGGGTTAACATGTTCTCATTTCTCTCAGGTCCACAGTTAGCATGGTGAACACTTTAAGCATTAAATACTGATTAAAGAAAATAAAATATGTCACACTTTACAAAATACAACAACATTTGGTACTAATAACAATTGTTACATACATCTTTATCTACTTTAATGCTTTTCATATAATGAAGCTGTCCTAAACTATTCCTAAAGAAAAGCAGAAGACAGTGAAATTACAACAGCAGAGACCCTCTCTCTCATGTGCTGTTTTCTGGATGTTTTCCAATTATTGTTTCTTCCAACTATAAAGTTGTTAAAAATGGGAGCAGTAGTGGGATTGCTACATGCAGTCCAGCATTATGATGAATTCAAGTTTAAATACCGAGTATTTGTAAATGTTACGAGCTACTAAAGGCGCAATTTTTATTCATAATATACTGAAGTGCTTGACTACATTTCCTTTTAATAGGATTTTTTCTGCCAGCTTTGGCCCTACCGTATCCTTTTGCAGCATTCATGGTTTGGGAAGGCATTATCTTTACACATGCAAAATTGTGCAGTGCTGCAAGTATTCCCCTGTCTCATTCTATGGGCATTTTGTAGGGCATATCTATTTCCTTTTGCAAAAAAAAAAAAAAAAATACAAAGGTGACCATAGCCATTAGAAGGATAATGATCTGAATTCACCAACACCTGTCTCACTTGCTGATCCAATCGTCAGTCATGATATTAGTTTACACAGTAGTGTATTATTACTTTGTCTTTTACTAAATCTCCAGTTAAGAAAGTATGGGATTCTACAGGGAAATAATAAATTACTTTTTCTCCTTTGAATTTAGCAGGCTGTACCACTTCATCTACTGTAATTTGCTCTGTGTTCTCTCAGAGACCATTCAATTTCAGAGTTCAGTGTTTAATTGTGCAATTCCCACACTCTCAGCCTGTGCTGCCCTTCATCCCTAACACAGTACATACTCCAGGAGCAGGAAAGTTAAATATTTCCAAAGCTCTCTATAACCACCAAATTAATTCTTGGAATTAAGTCCTCACTGTGAGAGGTGCAAATGGGAAACTCATTTCACTTCTGAACACTGACAATGACTCCATCACATCACTTGCTTTCCTAAGACTGCCAAGATGGCACAACCAAGGCCCATCCAGGCAGGTTGCAATATATTAACACATTTGCACTATATTTGCTTCTCTGGCACAGAGAATTCTAGAAGACCAGACCCTTGTGATCCATCAGCAGGTGCCAGAAATACCACAGTGGTCAAACTCTGTACATTACATCTATGTTGCTCATGGAGAAAAAGATGAGTTTGATGAGATACTTACTGATGTAAAAGCTGAGTGTTTTTGCTGATTGACTTCCCCGAACTTCACAAGAGCCAGAGGAGCTAAATGTTGTTACAGACAATTTGTATTTTCCTGGTTCTTTCAGTTCAGCAACAAATTTGTGAGTGTCCTCACTCACTGTCAAAAATTCTGTGGAGTTCTCTAAATCAGGAGGGGAAAAAAAGTGTAGATTAACTGAAATTTGAAAGGTTCCAGTCACCAAGAGAATTATTTACATCAGAAATGCTAATCTCGTTTCAACTGTGGGATGAAAAGATATCCAAAAGGACTTTATTCAAACAGTGTGGCAATATGTGCAACAGTATAAATCTTGTTTAACAAAAGAGACCTGCAAATTGCAATTTACTCCTCCTCCCCCCTTACTTTTATGTTGCCCAGCCAAAAGTAGATGCTGTTCAATGCAAAAACTCCTCAATAAATACATGGGATCTAACAAAGCCCTCTGAAGCACAGTACTAGATAATGAATAATTTGTAGAGGAGACAACCAGCAATGGAATTACAGAAAGGGAGGATGAGAAGGGCACAAGGCTCTGCTTTACCTTCCCTTTCAATATTGATGTGGAAGCCATCAAAGGCAGTAGGGGGCTTTGGGGGCAGCCAGGTCAGCACCATCTGCACAGGAAGGAAGGGAGGGGGCTCTGCTGTGGGTCTGCCAGCCGTGTTGGCATCGCTGGCTTCATAATCCCTGGAAACTGCATTGACAAACTCCTCCTCCCCCTCGGAGGACTCGGCCTCGCTGGACCACCAGTGCAGCTGCGAGCTGGTTTCATACTCGGTGCTGGTGTTGGAGGGCTCGTCCAGCCAGGCTGCAGAGGTGTTTGCTGCTGGGATTTCAGTAGGGCTGCCAGAAGGATGGCTGCCTTTCTCTTTCCTGACGATTTCCTGCGGTCCCATGAAGGATTCTTCCGCGAAATTCCCGCTGTGCTCTTCCCAGTTGTTTCTGTTGATTGGGATGATCTGAACAGAAATGTTTCGGGGTGGGTAAGGAACTAAAAGAGAAGCAAGGGATAGTCTTTTAATAGGTATGTTCTGTGCACCTTTAAATGTATTAATTCCCCAGACAAATAACATTCTTCTAGAGATTTTTTAAAATAACTTGTTCTTACTAGATACTCCCTTCTCTTTCCTATTCTTATACCAGAAGTGATTGTATTGGGATCAAGATGAGTATAAATTCACAGCATAATCACTATTAAAGAATGCCAGGAAGTAAAGTAGATGTGAAACCACAGTAAATCAAACTTCAGTGCTATTATAACAGCATGGCTACTCTAGTATGAATTTTTAACAGTGAATCTTTGTGTCTTCCAAGAAGTTCTTTATCATGCAAAAAAAGCCCACCTCTGTAGAAATGAATTGAAACATTTGCAAAATGAATATATGGCATAGCTCATATTTTTAAAAAATAACCTTCATGTTGCTGTAGGGCTTGTCATATGCTTTAAGCAGCCGCCTTTTCACAAGCATTAAACATCAGTTTAAATTTTAATATTTGTGAAAGCTTGATCTTAAGATTTGGGTCTCCACAAGACAAGATTCTGGCACGCAAAGAAGTTACTTCAGCTGATGCCAGGAGGTGAACACACAGTATTTTGTTTGTCTCACTGTAATTGCTTGTCCGCCTCTCCTTACACACTCTAAGTGTGAGTATCCTCTGCAAATAATTTTGCCTGGCACCTTTTAAGCTGGCACTTTACAGCACACTAATTTGTTCAACTCCCATCCCAGCCACAGCCACTAATAGAAAATCAGACTCTACATTCTCGTTGCAGCTCATGTGAAAAATGAGGCATGGGAGGGCAGCAGGAAAAAAAAAGTGATCCTGTTGGTTATGGTTCAATACCTCAACAACTATATTTAGGATCTTCAGGACAGAACTCAGCTGGCATCAGTTGGCTTAGTTCTGTCCAAGGTAATGGACCAACACCAGTGTATTCATCTGAAGATGTGGCCTTTTGATTTTATTGCTGGTACACTTCACTTTGGACCCTGATAAATGTCTGCAGTCCAAGAGATTAACAAAAAAGTTTTGGGCACCATCCCAGGACCAAATTAAATTCGTTCTGGACCCTGAACAAATGCAATTTTCAGCCTTTGCAACATTGCTGTCTTGGAAATTAAAAGTTCATGCTTCAGGGCACAGAGTGGCCGCCAAGTCGGGCAGCTATGACATTCTTCTCCGTGATGGAAAAGTGCACAGTGAGGAAGATCTTCTCGAGCAGCTCAGCTGTGATTCACTGCACAAGGAGACAGACCAACAGAGACAGACCTATGGTCTGCTCAGTGCAGCTATTCCTGTGGCATAAAACCTCATTCCTAGCACAAGGCCTGGGATATCTCACATGAAGCAGAATTTATTTTCCAAGAAGCAAGCTTTATAACAGAAACACACAAATTTCCCTCTGCACTGTTTGCCTATGGAACAGCCAAAACATCCTCCTCCCATGCTCCCAAGACTGCTCCCACCCAGACTCTGCTCTCTGTGGGATCGATCCCCTCCCCACAGCAGCAAGAAAAGCAGCAATACAGACTTGGAAGAAAGGGTGTGTCAGAATTTTCATCACCTGTTCTGTGCTGTTTGGGCTCGTGCTGGACCCCACTGTATTCCACAAGAGTGCTCTTGTTGAAGGTTGCTTCTGACACCAGCTGAAATGTGATGTTACTGTAGCATATGCCTGGCAGCCAGTGATTGAAAACTGTTTTACCTTTAAAGAAATCTGCAGAAGGTTTAAAGGAAAAAGAAGAAAGGGGGAAAAAAAAGTGGATAATGCGTCAAATGTTCACTTTCTGATAATGTGACTGCACATGGTGAATGGGCAATGTTTTAGATGTTTAAACATTTATCAGCCCGCTCTGAGACATGAAATTATAATAATTCAGTTTGCCAACACTTTTCCTGGCTGTCAAAGCCACTTTGCTACCAGAAAAAAGAAAGACCCAAAAAAAAAAAAAAAAAAAAAAAAAAAAGGGCCCAGCACAAGAAAAAGCTGCTTTTCACTGCCAAGGGAACTGAATCTGGCAACCTGCTCCACATGACACTGAATATCTCAAAGAGCATCTGACAGCTCTCCTGCAGACCTTTAACTGCTGCACGCAAAAGCCTCTTTGGTCTTTTGCTGACTGAGGCCCAGCATTTGTGGGAGATGTTCAAAGGAACACCCGCCTGCAATCGAGGGGTGCTGAGGACTCAGCTCACATCCACCACACCAGAGGGCTGAAGAGAACTTGCTCAGGGCTATCTAGCTGTGTGCAAGCTGATTAGTTAATCTCCTAATTTAAGCTGACTCTTTTATTTATCAGCAGCTTCAGCGTTACAGCCCCTAGAACCATCTATTAACTGTGGAAGAGAAAAATTACTGCTGGTATCCCTTTTGTTCTCTGCAAAGAGGTCACCTGTATTTTCTGCCACCATCCATACTTTATCCTTCCTAACTTCTGGCACTTTACAGCACTGAAAATAGGATTTCTAGCCGCACTTTGCATTGAAGCAAGGAGACTCCCAAATTCTCTGACCTCCTTCTGGAGGTGTGCATCTCCCTCTGCTGACTTTAAAGAGAGTTTCCAGTGACCAGTCTTCTATTCTGGGATCCTTAATTCAGTGCCTAAAATTCAACTCAGCACCTACTGGATTGCCCAGAGATTTTGATTTTGGATTTTACTGCCACTATGGGATGTTAAGCCATTGGGGTTTCAGGGTCCACAAGCATGTGGGTGCCTTCCTCACCTCTTAGGGTGCTTCCCACAGGACATTTATGGTCTCATTTATATCTCTGAGACAGATACTGTGCTTAAGCTATACTGCAGGGCAAAAGTTGTAAACAAATATATGAAAGGGTTCAGTTATGAACAAATGAAAAAAGAAAGCAGGATTTGGCTCTTGTTTGGATCATTCAGGTGGTTAGGTTGGTTGTTTGTCTAGGCTGACTGTCTAGATTGTTAGATTGATTGCCCTTTATTAGATTATTTTAGGAACATGGAAATTTCTATTATGCAGCAGGGTTTATTAGCTGAGGGACAGCACTGAATGCTGCACTGATGTACTATACAGCACAGCACTGTGTCACTGCATGGTGATACAGAACCACCAGCTCTGATCCTGTGCCAACAATCAGCTTTATTGAATGGGTTTCCCTCCTCTGGGACATCCCAGAGCTTTCCTATCAGCCACAGACCAAAGAGGAAACCTTGGCCAGAGGGAAAAGCCTGGGAGCTTTTGCATTATTTGAACTGACACACAAGCACCAGTGACTGGGGATGCCTTCCCAGGCTCATTTCAGACTGAATGCAAAAATCCAGGGCACCAAGTCTTACTCTAAAATGCAAAAGAAATGGAACATCACTAGAACTAGGATTCTAGCAATTTAAAAATCCCAAGTGAACCACCAGCTCAATTCAAAGACCCATCCCTTACTTCACAATATACAAGCACATTACCAGAAGCACAAATCATTATATAAATACATGTCAAAACCCTATCTAAGGCCACTGTTTAAAATGCTTCCAGCAGAGTTAGTATTACATTTTGGTGAAATAGTTTCCACCTACCTTTGTAGAGCATTGTTCTGTAGTCCTTTCCTTCCCAGTAGCTTATATTGACCCTGGTAAAAACATTGTACTTCTCTGGGTACTGAATTTCAAACAACACTCCTGTTTCTGGAGATGGTTTGTAATCATAGATAGAAACATTGCTCACAGGAAGTGGTTCTAAAGGATATACAAACAAAAGAGGAAAAAAAAGGAAGAAAGGGGCAGATTAAAGAGGCAAACTGGAGTTACTTGTGCATATACAATATCAATGAAAATAAATGCTTCTGTAGGTATGATAAATATAATATAAATGAAAATGCTTCTGTAGGTATGATAAATGCAATATAAACGAAAATAAATGCTTCTGTAGGTATGGCAAATACAGTATCAATAAAAATAAATGCTTTTGTAGGTATGGCACAGGCACTATTAAATCTACCAGGTGATATCTGGGCCTTCACTGATGTGTGGGGCCAAGCCACCACAACATTGTCAAAGCCAGTCTTTCTATATTCCCCTTGCTTCAAAGAATGTATCTTCTTCACACTTATGCTTCAACAGCAAAATTTTCATATTTGACATTTAAAAAATGTTATTATTTAAGCACTCACAGTTCTCACCTCAGAGACATTTTCATCTTTAATATTTTTCAATCATGTAGAAGTGCCCAGAAAAAACCAACACTGCAAACTGGATGTGACTTCAGCATAAATGTAGAGCTTTCAAGATGAGCTGAGAAAATTATCAGTGTAATGGCCAAAGGAAGCTACATGAATAAAGGCTTCCTATTTTGGTATCTATAATTTTCTTTATTTCATGGGTAGTTATACAGTCCCCATTCCCACCGTGTGAGAGGGCCACCATCCTTATCTCTTTATCCACACCAAACCTCTACAAAACAAACAGGACCACTACCATTATTTTAAAGATAAAGAACTGAGGTACAGAGAAGTAAAGTGGTCTGTTGGAGAGCACAGGGAAAGCCTGTGCACAGGAAGGAGGCAAGTCAGGAACTGCTCCTCTCTGATCTCAGAATCAGCTAGGTCACAAAAAGTAAAAAAATATCCTGTGTGTGGATCTGAAATCCAGACCAGTGTAGCTCCATCAGCTGAGGAAAGCCACGACAGTTCACTGCTGCTGGGAGTCTGCATTGTTGCTGACAATAAGAGAGTCACAGTTTTATTCAGCCTTCTCTATTCATTAAAAAAAAATCCCAAGAAAAACTAAAAGAAAGAACACCTTTTTTTCAACACTCTCCTCAGCAAGAAAAAGTTGACAGCAACCCAATTATCCTGTGGTTAAGAGGCCAAGCAAGTTTATACTGTTTGCTGAAATTTGTCATAGTAACATGTTTTAATAGAGATATTTAATGCAATTATGCCTACATGCTTATAAAGATTAGCATGTTGATTTAGTTCTTGCATAGTATAGGGATCAGATTGCAAAATTCAGGGTGTTGATTAGCACAGCCTTACAGGACCCATTTGAGTTCAAAATTCTGCTGCTCTAGGCCCTGGAGAAAAAAATAATAAAATTTTCCCCCAAAGAGTATAGTCGCAATGGGCAAGAGAGCAAAAGAAATGGGAAAATCAGTATCAGGAAAATCACCTCCACAGGAGGTGGAGTAGGTTAATCAAAGATGGAAAAGCAAGACTGTAGTGAAAGAGCAAACTAAATCCCAATGACCAGCAGAGTATTTTCACTACAGCTTTAAGTTTATAGATGTGATGAGAAACAGAGAAGAAAAAAGAACTGGGAATAAAACCATAGATGCAAACAGAACCTCTCTCCAAAACCAATGTGTCATCATTTCTAACTTTGCCAGAGCATGGAAATGCAGTAGTGTGGGATTATTAAACTATTTCCCATGGCAAAGGCACCTCATTATCTCCATCAGATATATAGCAGTATATTTGTACATTAACCACTTACAAAGAGAAGCTCCCCTTCTCAAAGATACCAATAGGCACTTCAGTGACGGGATCTGTGAAAATTCTGTTGACATTTCATGATAGCCCAAAAATAAACAGGAGTAAAGCAGAGTACAGGAGACAAAGCCTTCCCTTCTTTCTGCCAACACTCTTCCCATTGCTTATTCCTGAATAAATAGTGGAAATGACTCCCAACATGGCCAGAGGGTTCATATCACAGCTCACACAGCACACCAGAGTGGTTTAAATGTCAATAACCATCTCTAAATAGCCCAGTGCTTATGTGCAGTCATCTCCCACGTTAGCAGGTGTGCCCTGGGCTTTCTCCTGCTATCTCATTCACATCTGAGGTCTCCTCATTTCTGGAAGAATTACTGAAACTTGTGCCAGTGATTCAATTATCCCATTTATTCCTTCCTACAACAAATCAAATAAAGGATGGAAGCTATATTCATTTTTTATCCAGATGATTTTTCCTCCTGATGCTTTGATTTAATTAAGCAACAATTGAATTAAGTGGTAATCACCACAGAGTCTCTTTTGTGTCACTATCTTCCGCTCACTAGCCTCTCCTTGCTCGTGGCTGATGTTAGCAGAGCTGCATGAGTGACATAATGCAATTTAAAGATTCTCCCATTATCTTACTTCCTTCAGCACCAAATCTTCACATCAAAAGCTATTTGCACACTGTGAAATTAAAAGAACCCTCAGCAGATAACCATCATGTTCTGTCTTTCACTTACTAACTGCTCCTAGGGCTATTAAAATTAAAGAATATGTAAAATGCCACTCTTTACTATCTATATTTATAATTCAGAGCATAAACAGTCTGGTCTTTTTAATTTTACTATTTTCAATGTTTAGGATCTAGCTTGTCACAGATTTCAGTGACTGTCAAGAAATAGCCTAAATAAAGTGGAATCACAGAAATTTAATACTTAGAGCTTTATAAAAGCTCTGTGCTACATAGAAGTCATATTACAGAAGGGATTTAGAGCATTTCAATGTCCCTCTAATAGTTTAAAGTACCTCTTCACTTACAATCTCTTTATTTTTAGACTTGGAGATTATATTACACACACATAGACAAGATTGCAGGATCAAGACCTGAATTTGGCATTTTTCTTAGTGTCTCAGAATCTGCTGTTCCTGTAGCAGCTGTTTTCCCATTTTATCTGTTTACAGGAAACTCAGCTGGCCTGTTTATCCTGGACTTTCCAGCATTTTGCATTTAACTTGCATTACACAAACATCAAGACAGCATAATAAATGTGCCTAACATCTTCCTCCAATGCCCTGGAAAATTCTGAATGCCAAATCCTCCATTAATGCATTCAATTTGTGTCAGACACATTAATAGTTGCAGTTCGGGGGGAGAAAAAAAGTGCTGTGAAAATAAGTACCATATTTCAAACCAAATCAACTT
Source organism: Taeniopygia guttata (assembly GCF_048771995.1). Lineage (NCBI taxonomy): Eukaryota > Metazoa > Chordata > Aves > Passeriformes > Estrildidae > Taeniopygia > Taeniopygia guttata. The sequence goes on from NC_133025.1 coordinate 67,780,657, forward strand.
GTTTGTAATATGTGCGGATTGGGTCACTCCACAAATTGAATTGATTCTTGTTGTGGCTTAGAATACAGCATTACCTGTGGGACTGAGATCTCTTGCTTCTCACATTGGAACCCAGACTAATCGTTATTTACCTCCATACTGTGATTTTTATAAAAAAAGATGCCCCATCAATGAAGTGACCTAATCCCCACAGGTAATTCTCTTCATTTACAGGAAGAAGTTGTGAATTAAACAATTTTCTCCCCAAGATGACACTATTTATGTAGCTGTATCATTACTCGGAGTAAGGCACAGCCAGGGTAAAACTTCCATTATGCTGTAAACTTTAGGATTTTTTATCTCTTGTTAAAAAGAAACCATCTTTGAGATTAAAGAAGCTGTTGTTCAATACTTTGGGAACACAGTGTTCAAGTTTATGATACGTAATAGTGATATTGTGCTATTGCTTATGAAGGGGAAATATAAATGAAAATAGTACCTGAGGAATGATGACATATACTGCAAATTCTACATGGCCACATAGGGTGATAAATAAAAAGATAACACAATCTGAAAAATAAAGTTGTCACAAGAACAAAGGCATAGCTATTGTTCATGAACAGATTTAGGCCAATTGTTTAGATCCTCCTCACAATGCAAATTACAGCAGGAAATCATATGGTTGCAGTTCTTTCTGTTTCTTTGATACTGATGGAGAAGTCTTTTCACCCTAAAAAGAGGATAGCATGTTTAATTTGCTGGGAGAAGATGAGCTCTAATGGACCTAGATGCTGCTGTGAGTTACATTTCAAAGTTAGGGCTGCCACAGATAAGCAGCCTTTTTAAAGGCATTTCACATCATTCTTTAAGAAAGAAAAACATGCAGGGCTAAAGTTTCACTTTCATTAAGGAAAAACCCTCTGAAGCTCCGAGTTAGAGAACTCTGATCCATTAAAAAGCCAGAGGAAAGGACTGGACCTGCTGAATCACTTCCTGCAGCATCTGGCACAATGACAACAGAGCATTAACTGGGTGTAATGCCAATTACTTTCTGAGGGCTGGAGATCACAGTCCCAGGCAGCAGCTGTTGGCCTCTCAAGAAGAATATTTTTGTAGGAGACAGAGGCAGAACTCCCCCTAAAGGGAATATATTTCAGTCATGTATGCAAGGAACCATCAGCTTTTGAAACACTGAGAACTCCTAATCATCAGCTAAAATAAAAGCCAGGCAGATCTGTTCTTAATTACTAAAGATCTTCAGATCCAGATTTCTCCAATTCCCAGCAGAGACACATTTTTTCCTGCAGCACATAATAGCTTTGCAATGTACTGCTTTCCCCATTCCTTCAAATGTATAAATATTTTTTTTCCTTCACAATATAAAGTTGATAGTGCATATGGAAAAAAAAAAAAGATTTTATATGGTTATGACTTACCCTGAGAAGAATAAAATAAGGCTTCAAGCTGGGAAAATGTAGGCTAAGTTATAATATCAGTCACGGATTTTACAGATGTGCTCTTCATTTATTTCATAAACTACTTTAAAATCAATTAGCAATAAGGTTGGATTTTTGGGCACATGTTTCAAAGCACTAAATAAATTATACTATTCCAGAGTTACCTCATCCCCATTGAAAAGCCAAAGCTCCAAGAGCAGAGGAAAGCAAGCCTGAAAGATCTGTGTTAGATAGCAGAACTATTCAACAGGGCTCAGACTGAAGACTGGAAGGAAGGTCACTGTGACAGGCACAGCACAATTGCACTCACAGGAATCCAGCCAGGAGGGTGAGAGTCTCACAACTGTTCTCATCAAAACCACTGCAAGAATCTTTAGAAAGCACTCAGGGTTTTCATTTTTCTCCTTCAGTGATGTACTGAGCCTAATCTGCTGAACGCAGCTTTGCTACAGAAGCAAAAAGTGCTATTTTGTGCTAAAATTCCATGTTACAGGTTTCTTATCTAAGAGTTTCCAAATAGCTCATCCTTTTTGTTGCAACAACCTGGACCACAGAGCCCAAACGAGGAAATTCTACAGCTTGTGGTGTTACGGTTAACACGAGAAAACCCTGAAGTTATCCAAATCTGAGAGAAGCAGAACTGTGCAGTCTTGTAGAAAATGACCAAATTAATAATGGAATGCTCAAAAGGAACACATACACATGAATATGTGCATGGATGACATGCTCACATGCAAAACAAGGAGGTGATCCAAGACAGCCAGGATGGCTTTGTTAAGGACAAATTGTGCCTGACAATCCTGGAGGTTTACGCTGAATATGAGGCTAAACTTCACTGAAAAGGTGGTCAGGCATTGGAAGAGGCTGCCCAGGGAAGTGGTTGCATTGCTATCCCCCTGGAAGTGTTCAAAGAATGTGTGGAGGTGGCACCTGGGGACATGGTCTGGTGGTGAACTTGACAGTGTTGGGTTAACAGTTGATCTTGATTATCTTAGAGGTCTTTTCCAGCCTAAATGATACTATGATTCTACGTTATAGGTATATTTATGTGACCTGATTTTGTATTTTTATATGCACATATTTATGCCCATATATTTATATGAAGAGTTACACATATATACACCTATATATAATGTATAAAATATATGTTTTGTTAGCTTTTCAATGCTTTTCTGGCCAGAAACGTTTAAGGGGTAAAGCAAAAGTCTTCTCTGAAATGGGTTTTTCTCTTGCTTTTTCTTGCCAGTTCTTAGATGCAGCATATTGATGGGAGACATGAACAGGAGAAAGGAAATGTCATCAGGATTTACTACCAGAAAGTAGAGGTCTTTCATAACTCTCACTGAATTTCTAAGTAGGCAATGTCTTTGAGGCACCTTGGTCTTGTTGTGACGAGCACTTTTTGGGTACACACTGCTCTGTGTGAAATTCAGACCTCCAGCACACGTTGAAAGGCTGGATCTCCTTTGCAGACTCCAAGAAATCCCAAAAAAGCTCTTGTGAGCACTGCCTTGGGAATAACCACATTGGCATCACTGGCTATCCTGCTTGATTTATTTTGTGGCAGCCTAATGAATGGGGTCAATCTGCCACTGGTAAAGCTCTCCTGACACCAATGGAGTTAGAACAGGAATTAATTTGATACTGGAAGCTAATTGCAATGAGCCATTCTTTCCTGTGTAAGATATAGATGGCATAATTTAGATAGTTACACGCCTTTGCATGATTAAATAAACCAAGAATATTAAACAGAGAGCGTGGAGCAAAAAGAAAAATATAAATCTATCCTAATTATTAGCTGCCAAAAAAATCACATTAATTGATAGTCATAAAATTATGTAAAACCAGCAGTGGACAATACTAATAAGAGGGGGGAAAAACCCAACAAGAAACCAAATACCACCCCATGCATTTTTGTAGGAGAAACCAGTGGTCACTATAGGAGTTTTAAGATCTCTTCTCAAAACCTGAAGGGTATTGAAACACCTTAAAAGGCCACCTGACACACTGCCTTTTAGTTCCAAATTTACTTTTGGTTCTGCAGCCTTGTGCTCCAAAAGATGAAGTTAGGAGCAAAGGGCCAGCACTCATCAGCCTGCCTGACAGAAAATATCGCAGAGGAGATTGGATCTTTTCCCTTCCAAAGCTCCCAATTTACAGCCTGCTTTTGGAGTTCAGCACAGCATCCTTCAGTGCTGTCTGCAGGACTGCCCTTTCTTTCCCATGAATGTGGTTGTCTCTCTTTTGGGGCAAAACCAGAGCAATCCCCAGTTCTCTCTCTGTTGCATGTTTCCCAGTGGCAGAGTGCCAGGACCACTGCTCCTTCCAAGGTCTGGGGGAGCAGCAGGACACCCCAAGATGCTGCCAGGACACCCCATCAGACAGCTGGTGAAACCATCGAGCCTTGGAAGAGGGGGAGTGACACAGGCTATGCCCTTGGAGCCCCCAGCCTCACACTTTCCCAGGAACACCTTGTGGAAACCCCCTGAGCCAGCAATGGGAAGCCTGGGGGCTTTGGTGGGCTGAGTGACTCTGGCTTCCTTTTTCCTTCAGAGATTCCCTGCACAGGAGCATGTGCACCATCTGCCAGCTTGGATCCCACCTTCCCTGCTACCAGAGACCCTCGTGGGCTCTGGAAATCAAAGAGTAACAAACTCTGCTGCACAACTGCAAATGCTCAACCCAAAACCTGCTAAGAATGCATAGCAAGGCATTTTTTTTTCCCAGTTGTATATGACAACAGATGATTTCATTATTTTCTTTGAAGAAAACAAACATAAAATAGAAAATTGGATTAAAATTACTACTTTGCTTACTACTACTGCATAAAGCAGTCGAAGGAAATCAAATTCAGACTGCCTGTGAACCCTGAAATTGTTCAGTCCTTGCTCTACCCAACAACATGATACTTTTCCCATGGAACCCCTCATCAGGGCACAACTTGAGCACACAAGGGAAGGCTGAAAAACGATGGAAATTAATAGATGATGGAAAATCTTGTTACTTCTGAATTTTAGGTACCTCATGTTATTACCATGGATGGTGTTTCCTTATTGACACAACAACACAGGTACAAAAAAACATGACAATTCCTCAAATGTCATACAGCTAAAACTACCCGTAAAACCCGAGGTGCCATTCAGGGGAAAAAAAAAAAAAAAGTCTGAAAAATTAGTCTGGTTCTATCCAAACAGATTTTTGTCATCTTCCAGATAAAATAATCATTTTCATTCTACAAATTGTTTTCAATTTCCGGGCTGGCACTAGAAGCACAGCTGGAAATCTGTGGTACTTTGTACAATGACAGAGCAAACAAAATCACACCTCTCCCCCAGGATTGATGCACCTGGAAATAGTAGGAGACAGGCTACTAGAAATGTGTTCTCCATCACAAACACCTTCAGTACTGGCAGAAACACATGGTTTTGGTGACTGGTGTCTGCTTTCCAAGTTTAGTATTGCTTCCACATATTAGTAGTCAAAGAACAATGTTATAGCATTAAAACCAGAATAAAACTCACTAAATTAGAGGAGCACTTACACTGAAATATGAGTCTACACTTGTCATGCCCTTTACTAGATTTTTGGAACTCATGGTTCGAAGGGTTTAGGATGAACATCTGAAAAGGTGGGTTCATTTATCACACTGTTTTAGAATGTACACCTCAGTGTTCAGGAAGGGCCAGCCAGGGGCAAGCTACAGCTTTTCCTTTCTTTTTGCCCACACCTTATGAATTTTCACTCACACCTTGTAAAGACTTCTTCCCTACTGTTCTCACACAGGGATGCATCCTACACACAAGCAAGTCCCACAGGAAAAATAACCCAACCTTGTTCACAAGAAGAACTCCTGGGGAAAAAAAGCCACACGCACAGACAGGAAACAGAAGAAAAGAAGAATAAGATGTTACTTACTGGTTAACACAGTGATTGATCTCGCTGACTTGGAAACCATATTTGAGTTGACTACCAACAGAGTCACTATGTAATACAGGCCATGGTATTTGGCATTAAAAACCACAGGGGCGGGTAAAGTGCTATTGAATTCGTCGAACTGGAAAAAGTAGTTCTTGGATTCTCCAGCTATCTTCACAACATATACAGAGGAGGAGCTCACCACGTCTGATGCTTCCAGGGACACAACGATACAATTGTCTTCTCGGACAGCAACTTGGAAGGGTTCTGCACTCTACAAGATAAGAATAAAGAGTTTATTGAGGTAAAATCTAGTATCTTACTTTCACCTATTTCCCTTGTTATTCATAGGATACTCATGCTATATTTGCAATAAAGTAATCTCTTATATCCTACTGGAGAGTTACCATCAAACAGGAGCAATTATTTCAGGCTGCAATTCACAGTCGGCCAACATCCACAGGTATGTGATTATCAGAGGCCAGACCCTCTGCAGCAGAGGCTGGATCCTGCTGTGTGTTTTCTGATACTCCATTCCTTACATCCTGAGGAAAAAAGCCTCTGTCATCCTTTCATGAGGAAAGGTTAAGCAGAGCAGAAGAAGGATGAGATTGTAAAGGGTATCGGGGCAAGAAGATTTCCAAAAAAACCTCAATGTCATTTAGGTCCCCTCAAAAAAAGGTGATTAAATCAAGACTCTTTTATCTTGCAGAAACAGGATCATATATTCCTCAACACAATATATACTGAAAGTCTACAGCTGAAGAATAATTTTTGGTACTGCCTAAGCTTTTCCAAATGGGTATTGTATTAACCATACTTGGCCATTTCAGCAAGTACCAGGTGATAAGTAGCTCTCACCACTATTCCATAGTTTTGGCTGGCACTTTTTTTTCCTAAGCTACAGCATTTAATTTTCAATATTTCTTTTATTAGTAGTAGAGAGAAAAGAGCAATTTAATCTCGTTTTCTTGTATCAAGAGTGTGTTAAGCCATTGCCAGCTGAAAACACTTTCCTTTTTATTAATTTCAAACCAGCTTGAAGCACTTGTTCTCCACAGGAATTTCAAAACTGATTCACGTTAATTAATGAGAAGGAAAAGGTCAAGCTTACTGTAAGAGTTGCCTTTTTGTTTATTAAACGACACCACACCCTGTAATTTTTTTAACCCCTGTGAAAACTGTAATATCTGGTATTTTCAGTTCCCAACTCCCCAGTGTTCATGTTTCAGGGGCTGAGAGCTCTCAGGGAAAGGTGGAAAAACAAGGCTAGTTTGCAACTTCTTTGATCAAGTTGTTCCTGTACCAGAGAGAGATAGAGACCTTCTTCAGAGATTAATTCTAGTAACCTGACTACCTCCTATTTTCTTCTGGTTTTGTTTTGTGCTTGTTCTTCCATGAAAACAATATTTCTGGTATTTACACTGCAGGAACCAGGATCCCTACTTGAAATTCACACAAATCTGGTGTTGCCAACTCCTGGCATTCAAAATTAAAAAAAAAAATAAAAGGCAAAAACCCCCAACAACAACAGAAATAAACTGGCCAAGAACAAGAATAAGTAATTGGTTGTAGGAGTGTAAGATTTAAAACCGCAGCACTTGGGGTTTTTTTGGGATTTTTTTTGTTTAGGTTGTTTTTTTTTTTGTTTTGTTTTTGTTTTTTCTTTTTGTTTTTACATATATTCATGGTATTATCATTGGGCTTTGACATTTACAGTGTACCTAAGGTTATGCCACCCTAAAGGCAAAGCCACAGGCTTGAGACAGAGGTCCTAAGCAAACCCTCTCATCTGATCCAAGAGGAGAGCAAGGCACAAAGCACATAATCAGTCCAACCCAAAGAGGATAACCTGTCTAGACAGCTCCAAGCCTAAGATTAAAAACAGAGGCAATGCAACTTCAGCTGCTGACTTGAGGTTTGCTCTAGTTAGTCTTTTAAAAAATTACTTTTAAGTTGTTAAAATGTATCTGCCAATGTTATCAGTGGGAGAATATTTTGGTATGGAAGTCTGGGTAATTTTTCACAGATGGCAGAGTGATTGTTCCAAAAGGTTTATAATGTAAGACTACAACTACAAAAAAGCTTCCATGTGTTTTCCTCAGCCCTAGCTGAATTCAACAGGCTTACCCTTGAGTAGATCAAAATTCTACATTTCAAGTGGTTGTATTTTGCCTTAAATCCCAGTCTAGCATTTGGATTCACACAGACTCAAACATTTAAGTGGGGATTATGCTTAGATCTGGTCAAAACCAAGTGGAGTTTCTCTTATCCTTCTTCCTCCCTATTTTATTTTCACAAATAAAATGTGGAATCAATCCTACTTCAGCCCTCCTGGTGTGGGAAAACAGGAGAAGGAGGGCACAGGTGACCTGGCTTTCCAGAAGCACATGCACTATTGTACCACAGAAGCCATGGTGGTCTTCCAAGACCAAGAAATTACTCAGCAAGGTTATTTCTAAACACTAAGCTTGCAGTTCATGTATAATCCCACAGAAATCTGTGGGTTTTGACCTTCCGCAGACTTGCACTTGAATGCTTCACTAGAAGAAAAAGAATGGTGTTGTCTCTAAAATTATTCTAGTCTTCCCTTGGCCTTGGCACTGAATCCCACAGCTCTAACTCCACGCGCCCACCTGGCTATGAAGAACCAGCCAAAAGTGCCAAATGAATTTATATGTGCCAACAAACAGTTCAAAGCAAGTTCCTTAGAGCTGGATACTATAAATCATTTGCTATGCTAATCAAGTACAGCTGGAAATTAAGCATATAATTGCAGAGTCATGGACATTCCTAGGATATAATTAGATATCAGGCAATGCTCATATGGGTTGTGATTTTACTCTTTGATTCTTCCATGAGTATTGTATTAACCATGATGAAGACCATGCTTTTATTTTTTCCCCTCAATGTTTTCCTAAATCCACAGCAAGCACCCTTCAGCAAATGGTTCACAAGCCTTCTTCAACAGCTCTCACACAATTAGCATAGAATGCCTCTGCCAGCTAAATAAAACTCTCAGACATTTGCTATAGTTACCTATGACACCTGCCTGGGGTAAATAGCTTTTTTTGAGTCCTCTGTCACCTTAAGCATGTGGGGACTGGATAGATTCCCTCATTCCTGTGTCCAGATGCTTTGGGAGCACTGCTGCCATGATGCATTTTTGAGAGATATCTCCTTAACAGCCTGTGGCAGGCATATTCCTCTCTCACTCAGGATTTTTCATAGAGGAGCACAGAGGAAAGAAAGGGAAAACAATTTTTACTTCTGCTCCTTGTTTTTCCCATGTGGAATGTGTTTGGAGAATTGTTTACTTGGGGTGATTGCTTGATCAGATTCTGGTGAGGATTGTTTGAGCCTGATGGCCACTCCAACCCACCTGTGGCTGGGCTCTCAGAGATGGTCACGAGTTGTGAGTGAGTTAGATATGGTAGTTAGAACAAGTAGGTATGTAGTTTTAGTATCTCATTTAAATAGTATATTGTGGGAATCCAGAGCTTCCCTCTGGCTGCCCTGGCAGGTCTGGGACCCTGGCAGGGGTCAGGAACCCCCCTGGACAGAGCCCCCAGAGACACTGTCTGTGATCTCTGTCCATGGAAAAGAGTTTTCAATCTTACAGGATGAATTACAAGCCCCGAGTGTTTGATATAAGTAATAATTAAGTGTGGCACAGGTGCAAAAGTAAAATTTTAGGATTCTAGATTAGGGGTTCAGAGGGGACAAGATGGAGGAAATTGGGTGTGTCGTGTCCTTTTTCTCCTTCTTCATGCCCTCCATGTTTCACTGCAGTGTTGGCACTTTTCTGTTGGTTTAGGCTGGGGACACACTGTTCAACGTAGGTGACAGATATTGGCACATTATTGTAAATATAGCACAGGTAGTTTCTGGTATATAATGTTTGTAACATCCCACTGAGGGCAGAGCCCCACACGCTGCCCTGCAGGACAGAGCTGCAGCAGGGCAGCAGAACATGTTAGAGATAAACAGAATAAACAACCTTGAAACCAGCACAGACGAATTATGGCTTCTTCTTTGGCAACGGGGCAGAAAGACAGAGACTTTTTACAATCTCGGAATCATCAATGCCACAGATTCCGACAGTATATTAATGTATTATAGCATAGTTATAATAAAGAAATCATTCAGCCTTCTGAACTGGGTCAGACATCATCGTTTTCCCACCAGGTTCACCTGCATTTCCAACAGCAGCCCCGTGCCCCATCCAACCCATCACTGTGCCCCTCTGCAGGATGCATCCCTCTCCTGAGTGGACCCTGTCCAGTGATTGTGTGTCCCTCTTCCACACCTCTGTGTGCTCACAGGCTTTCCACATGGTATGTGGCAGACAGGTGTTGTTCATTATCCACTGGCTCTTTAAATAACTTTTAGCCTTTAATTTCATCTTCTAAGACTGGAGTGGCAGATCAGAGATCAATAAAAAAAATTGGCAATTAACATGCCATGAGACAAAATCCTTTATCTCCTTTGGAAGAATATGGATTTCTCTTGGGCAGTGTTTTAAAAAGAACAGACCATTCTGCTCATCCTTCCTTCAAGTTGTATAAGGCCAGGGCTGGGATTGTGATTTTAAAAAGAAGGCTAAGAAAAAAGGTGAGTATTTTCTCTAAGCACCACTGAAAGTGACAAACGTGCCCCATTTAACTAGATTGTAAAGCCAGTGTGTCTTAAGACTGACAGCATCAGTATGGTAAATACACATTTCATTACTTCTGGTCAGCTACCTCCAGGATTTAATTTGCTGGTGTCACAGCTTGAGCAGCTCTTTCATGCCTGTGGGGAAATTTGGCAGGGCTTATGCATTCAGAACCAAATTATTAGCTCCAACTTCCTTCCTAGTTTATTATTACAAGCTCGTGCCACAATAAAGCACTTAGAATAAAATAAAACAAATAAATAAATAAATAAAGGAGGGGGAAAGTAAATCCCACAGTGTGATGCCTGTTCATTTCCAGTGCAGGGATGAGTCATGTTAGTGGAATTTCCAGCCAATAACCAGGTCCCAGTTTAAATAAAAAGGAAGGGGAGGCAAGGAGATATACAACATGTCAAATAAACAATAACCAAAGAGTAATAGGAAAATAAATGGTGTGCAGCAGAGCTTAGAGTCCTCTTTTCAGAAGTTTATATCCTTAGTTTATTTCCATATAACAGAATGAGCTTCACACATGAGGAAGAGATCAAGGTTGCAAAACAACTACTGATTTTAAGTACTCTAGCTTTTGAATGTCTCATTCTGAAACACATTGTGCCAGAACCCAATTACCAGAAATGCAAGTAGTTACAAGTTCTGCTGACTTTAAGAGGAACTGTTGACACTCATCAGCTCTGTAAAATTAAAGTACTGGTAACAGCATCTCATTATCTAATGCCAGACAAGTGGAACTAAAATCCCAAACAAATCTGACTTTTGTCAGCTTTTACAGACTAAATCCTGCAGCATTCACAGATTTTCAAAGTGGGCATCTGAAATCGTAAAGCAGGAGAGAATTTTAAAGCTATGAGGATCTACTTCTCAGGCACCAGACTGATCACCTACTGTACCATGCTGGACAAAAATAACAACTATGAAAGTACAAGAAAATATTGAACACTGCATCCAGACCTCTTGGGTGAAATACTGCCTAGTTAGTGAGTGATTCTAATACACTCTAATATATTTTGTCCTGGTGGCCAATAATGCTAATTTCACTCTAAATCATATGATGACTCGTTCTCACCACAATTCATCTTACTTAATCTTAGGTACTTAAAAGGAATGACTAAGCCAGGATGACCTTTTCAGACAGAACACCTATGGATTCACCTAAGACTGTAATTACTTTTGAAAAAGCACTAAACAGCCAAAGGGCTGATGGCTCCAGCTTGGCAATATTCCTGCAGCTCTCTGTCACCGGGTGCAGCGAGTCCAACCCTTACAAAAAAGACAGCACTGGGGTCCAGATTTCAGTATCTTCAGCCTCTGCTACAGTCTTGCAATGGTACAACCAGAGAAAGCAGGTAAGAAATAAATAGTACTGCAAAACATGCTTCCTTGGAATCATTATTAGCTCCTAGAGTTTAAACAAAATAGGTAAAGACATCTTTAAAGAACTTAGAGAAGCCCATCCTAAGTTTTCCACGTGTTCCAGTGAATTCTGGAGCAGGCATAGACTTCAGTGCTGACTGCAAGACAAAAGGATTGCTTGACATGATCTTGAAAAGAGTGAACAAAAATGTTACAGCCTTCTGACAAAAATGCAAAGACTTTTGGAAAATAAGGATATTTATTTCTGAGGCTTTTGTTTTTATCTACACTTTCCCACAGGTTGTGTAAAGATCATCTCTTAATAAACACTCCTCAGAAGAAATACTCCATGGGAAAAAAAAATGTAAATCGGTATAGTTAAGATTTTCCATGCAAAAAAAAGAATATTTTAACATGTAAAAAGATAGCAAAAGCTGCAGTTCTCAATAATTTATGGTTTGTGATTCAGGTTAACACATCATTTCTGGCATTCTGCTCCATGAATAGTGTCCTCAGCCCTGTTGCTATTCTGAGTCTCAAAAAGCCAGTAATAACAATCCTCTGGTCATATTTTATAAATGAGCTTCCACATTTATTTGCTCTGGGAGACTGCTCTAAAAAAATACGTATTTTTTCCCGTCTCTGCCCACAAATGCAGAACATGGGGGTGGGATTTTTTTAAGCAAACATCATTATGAGATGTACAGCCCACCATGTTTTGCTGCCATTCTGAAGTTAATAATCTGGAAGGAAATATTTCTTCACACAATCATCAGCTACTACAACAGCATTAAGTAGATTCCAGAATGCTAATTTCAGTAAGGTTAGTATCTAATATATCCCACTGTTAACATGTCCAATACTTGATAAATTATTGCCAAATATATACTACTAGTCCTTCTTTCTAGTGCAGAGGGCAACACCCAAACTCAGTGATTCAGAAGCCTTGTGTTGACAAAGTTTAAAACTAATTTAAGCTTCTAGGATGGCATTTCTCCCTATTATTGATCCTGACTGCACCCCAAATACACCCAGGAATTCACACCCAGGCAGATACAGTTTGGTTTCTCTCCACTCTAGATTTTTAGCTTTTCCCTAGTATTAAAGTTATGTCAAAGAGCATAATTCTACTGGAAGAAAATACAATTTTGCTTCCTTCCCCAACTCAGATCTTTATGGAGCCTCTGCAATTAAACTTTAGCCATCCCTTGTGAATGTAACCAAACACATTCCAGATGAACCTTGTGTTTTAATTAAAATGCATCTTCCCTCTTGAGCCTGTATGTGAGTAAGAGAAAATGAAAAAGGGCACAGGAAACATATCACATTGCCTCAAATCCCTTAATTCTACCCAAATGGCCCTTCTCCAGTCAACCCTTGTTCTTTGGGACAAGAATGAGAGCAAACTTCTGCCTGAACCCGTGGTAAAGTGATCAGAGCTGAACATATGCCAGGTGGGAGGTGTTGGCTGGATCCCCTGCTAAATTCCAAAAAAGAACAAGTAGGGAGAAAGGAAGAGAAAGATAAACTCCATGTACACATTATCCTAAGAACATACACACTCTCCAGTGTGTAAGAGCTCTCACAGCACAGCATCCAACCTGCAACTACAGTTCACTGTCCACCCCAGGAGGAAGGAGGAACAGATCACCTCATGACAAGGCTGAAGGAGAAGGCAGAGTGAACAAATGAGCAATAAATTAAGGTATATTTTGAGGAATTTGATGAATAGAAAGAAATCTCTCCTTCCATGGTGAGAAAAACATCTCTGAGTAGTTGCAAAGTGCCTTGTTGGAAGATGAGGGGGAACACACTGGAGATGTGGGTTTTGGTGATGAAGGACAAATTCATTCAAGCTGTTCAGTCTTTCAGCTCCAAAACTGTGGCTTCACCTCTGCCAATAATGGAAGTCTGTAAGAGAAGTTACTGATGCTGAAAGAGCCTCTGAAGAGCTACTGATGCTGAAAGGTGACACTAGGAAGTTAGACAGAAAATTCCTGATGTTCAACAGAACAGGAAGACTGGTGTTGCATCATGAGAAAACAACTCCAGCAGTGCTCTGCAGCTGAGGTGAGCTGACTGGAGGCAGCTGAACTTCCTACTACATGCTGAGAGAATGGCAGAGGGCTACAGACTGACCTGGTGGGTGCTACAAGACTGGGAAATGCCTCAATTTTGAATTAATAAGGTGCCTATATACTCTTCATATGTGCACAAGTGAACTAGTTCTTAAAGGCAGGATGCAATGCTTTGCTACTTGCATTATCTATAAAGAGCACAGCACAGCTGGGAGAAAGTTAAGAGTTTTCACTTATTGGAGACCAAAGTGGTTATCAAATTAATTTGTAATCATAAAGCAATGTAAGGGAAAATGGTGGAAGAGAACCAGATGTTCTCTTCCCTTCCATGTTGATCTATAATAAGAGAACAATGAATTTACTTGCAGATAGGGCTATTCCAGAATCCTAATCCTTTGTTACATATCTGCAAATGTTTATAAAGGGGATTAGGCACCAAAGTATTAGGCCCTTAAGTATTTTAAAAATTCTGAGACTACTAGAGAGGTTTTGAAAATTGAAATTGAGATGCAGTCATAAAAAAAAAAAAAAAAAAAAAAAAAAAAAACCAAAAAACAACAAAAAAAGAAACAGAAACAAAAACTAAAACCTGTTCTAAATACCTTAAATAAGTGGTCTGCCTTATTGCTGGTCATTTTTCTATCACACCCTGCCTCTCAGGTCCCCAGAAAAAAAGCTGCAAAAAACCACCATCCTTTCTTCACTGGTCACAGGAGGCATGGCATGTCTGGAAAACCTAAGTCTAAATCCAGAGCAGCAGTTTTCATATTCTGTGCTTACTACCCTTCTTCCCTGAGCCATCACTGGTTGTGTGCCTATGGCTATCCCTGAAAGATTGCCCACTCAGGTTCAAGTACAGGCTTATTTTGTTTTCAAATCCAAGTGGAACCTGATGTTCTGCACTTTGATCACCTTGTGGTGTCCCTGTGCTCTGTAAATGGGCAAGAGATGAATAGACAAGCTGCTGAGATTTTTCTCTTGTTATTGATATATAGTTTCTGCAGATGAATGGCATTTTTTTTTTTTTTTGCTAAAGTATTTGCTTTGGTAAAGTGTGTGTGTGTATGAGTGTGATTGATTGTTTTGCTTGGTAAGGGCGTTTTTTTGGTTTTTTTTTACTTTTTTGTAATCTGTGCTCAATGGGAAGCAAGCTGACAGTGCTATTTCCCTGATTACTAGCAAGAGATGAGCTCTGTAACTCTTTGTGCAGCACGGGGTCAATTGCAAATCCACACAGAACATTCCAATTGTAGCTACAGCCTGATTGCCAATTCATTTCTAGTGTGGCTTTAGGCTCAGTTCAGCCATTTGTAGCAATCTGCTGAGTTCATACCCACAGAAGAATGCTCTTTCACACTGGCAGTGTGCTGCTCAGAAGTCATAAAACACCCCCAAACTCCAATGCTGCAAAATCTCAGAACTTGTCATTGCCACCCTGCCCTGCAGGGATGGCTCCAGCAGGATTTATTTGGTCACAGTGTGTCCAGCATTTTGTTCTTAGCACGACTGCCACAGGCTGACTTGAAGGAAGAGAAAGAGAGGAATGAATACAAAGAGCTCAGGAAATGGAGCCAGGACCCTCAGCTGCTGGAAAGTCCTTCCAGATGTAAAAGTGCCACCCCAGCTGCCCAGAGCAGGAGACTGGCCAGGGGACAGTGATTGCTGTTGCCTAAATGAGGACACCTCAAAGATTTGCTTGCCAGAAATTTTGTGATGAGACTAATGTACTTAGTGTGGGATTAATCTGGCTTCATTTTATCATAATAAAAATTGGGTGTGTAGTCAAATCTTATCATCTAGGTTCCCTCTGTAGGGAGAGAGGGATCTGAAGAATTTGATTTACCCACTTAACCTTAACAAGCTGCCTCCTGCAGATGCTTGTCTCTGTGCACCTTCCATTTAAACACCCAGAGCCAGATGAGACCAGAAACAGCTGTGTATGCTTTGATGGCAGCTGCAACTCAGATTTTTAAAGCCATTTTTAGCAATTATGGCTCCTAGTCTTTTTTTGTCCAAATTGATATTATAAGGTTTCAATTTTGTTTAGCTATTCTCTTTTTCAGCAGTATAGAAGTGCATGATGGCCATGACTGAGCAAGGCAAATAACTTTAAGCACAAAATAACTTTAAGCATCCTACTCAGCAAAAGATGTAAGCATGTCCATAAATCCTTTGCCTCTGTGACAAAGGCAGGCCCTGAGTACAAAGAATCAATCAGGAGATCAAGGTCTCTTTTCTGGAGCTGCCAAAGAGTGATAACCCCCTGAAACTTCCTTCTAATAAGTTTTGAGTCTTTTACAAAGTGAGGTTGCTAAAAAGTCATTCAAAGAATAATTTTTAAAAGCCTTGGTCTCTTAGGTGATGCTGAGCCTCCTCTTCTGCAGGTTTAGTGTTCTCCTCACAGAAATTATTATTCCTTGCTGTGGTCATGTGGTTTTTACACTTGACAGTTATTCACTGGCCAACAGGGACGCAGTCAAACCACTGCAAATACATTCATCAGCCTAACATCTCGGGCTGAGGTAGCTCAGCAGTAATGGCATGGAGAGCAGACACATTAGATTTCTGTCTGCTTTGGCAGCTCCGTACCCTGTGAGTGCAGAACTGAAAGAATTAAACTTTTGCCATTAGCTTTCTTTTATATATTTCTCTGTTAATACCTGACAGAGCTTTTCCCCAGGCATGACAATGGCTAGTCAGGCAAGAGAAGGCTTAATAAACTGAGAGATGAAATCAGCTGAGAAAAGGCTGTGTGGAAATTGGCAATGAGAAGTCTGTTCCCTACAGTAGAATTGACTGTAAAACAAAAATATAAATTTTCTGAATGCCGTTTCCTCATTTTAACTCAGGATGCTAAACCTCTGTAGTGTCTTCTGAAATGGATGAATTTATAAACAGCATGACCTTAAATGAGTCAACATGCCCTTTTCCAGACATACACCACAGTAAATATTTACTGAGCTTTATTTCATAGGCATTAACTCATTGCTAATATAAAAAGCTTTCAGGCTGCTAGACAATGCAATATTTAATCCTATCATTCTGACACTTAAGAATATGCACAGTTTAAAAGTGATAACAATTTTCTTTTCTAGTTACCTTCTAGATATAAGTGAACCACGTATTTTTTTATGCTGTAATTTTCTTCTTCCATTTTATGAAGTATTTTTTGTGGCCAGTGAAAGGGAAGGATAATGATGAAGGCATGGATTTTTTTTTTTTCTTTTGTATTCTATTTAACTCACAGCAAGTAATGTTTTCAGACATAAGCACTGGTCATTCTGTATTATACTAATCCAGGCAAAAATACATTTAGCCTGGTTGTCTGACTACCCTTTGCAGGTCTTAGTGTAGCAATTTCTCAATAACTGCAGTGTAAATACAAATCTCTCTTATCTCATCAATTTTTACACTTCAAATTCATGCAATACATACATTGCCTAAGGTCTTACCCAACTTTTTGACTGAACCAAAATATTTTCAATATACTTCTGGGAGCACACCTGCCTGTACTTTAGAATTACAAAACTGACATGGCCCTTTTTTCCTAAATGAGACCATGAAAAGTCACAAGGAAAGTTCTGGAAATATACACAGTGTCCTATAACTCAGATAGATATCTACAATATCCTTCAAAAAACCAGAACTGGGCACAATGGTATTTTTTATGTTAAGTTAAATGTGCACCCTTAAACCTCTCCACCTTCACAGCATGGTCCTTCATGTACATGTGCAACAGAAAGATGTAAGAAAAGGCACACTGGCAGCACCGAGCCCCTGTGGTAACAGAAGCAGCTTCATCTCCAAGCCAAATGAGTGGTTTCTCTTAGTTATTTATAGCCCTTTTAAATTTTAATCACTTTATTTACTTATTCTCTGCCAGGTCCCTACTGACCACATTCAGTTTTCCCTCCTCTTCCACTCCAGTGTGCTCACAGAGCAGTGAAAGCTCTTTACTGCCAGTATCAGTCTACAATGTTGTTTCTCAGCTCAATGGATGCAATTTTTGCCTCCTAACTCAGGTGCCAGAAGAGCCAGTGGACAGAAGTATGCTCCTGGCCAAGCTGCAGAGAGAGAAGAAGGCTGGTGTTTCTTTGGGGTTCTGTTTTGTGGTTGACAATAGGTTACATCAAGTATTGTAGCTCTGGGCATGTTTCTGTGATTATTTCTCAAGTGATGAAAGAAGTGGGGAGAGCACGCAGAAGAAAACTAAGGCTTAGTGAGTCATGGAGTTTTCTGTCCATCCCCCAGACTCCAGAGAAGATACTCATCACCCAACAGCACCCTGAGCTCACTGCAATTCACAGCAGCAAAAGTCATTTGCAAGCAACAGCTTCTCCACAGCTTAATGAAACACCAGCAGTAATAGACTCTGCACTGACTTCAAGCACCAGGCAAAACTGATTTAAATTACCACAAAGATTAGGACCATAAACACAATCAGTTGGCATAACTCAGTCTATAAACAAAAAAAAAATGTATTTACCTATGGCAACAAAATTAGCCATGCTGTCCTTATCTCTGCTGCTGCAAGCACTTACAGCATGCATGTGAAAGTGAACATTCATGCTTGCACTAAGCATTTGCATGTTTATGAATAAACTGTAATCAGTTTGACAGTATTCCTCTTTCTTGCCTTATTAGCCCTGTGAGCTCTTCATTCAGTCCTCATGCTTTGCATACCAAAAAGGCAGACAGGGAAAAACATCAACACCCTCATGAAGTTGCACACAAGCACAGAATGTCTACACAAATAAGAAAATTAGACCTAAAGACTAGAGACCATGCTCCAAAGAGCAGCAATGTCTTAGTATTGACCACAGTAAAAAGAGAGGCTGGGGAAATCTTGGATTTTTTTTCCTCATTTGTCTATACTTGAAAGAGGGGAAAAAAGAGACGTGCATGACTGATGGTAATGGAAAACCTATTTGTGTCCAATTCACTGGAGAAACAGTACAAGGACATATCATCCTTGTGAAATAATTTGTCCTGTATTCCTTGAGCCAGATGAAAGTCCCATTATGTACAAAACAACACGTGCCGATGAATACAGATTTGGGAGATCTGTTATTCTCTCAATACACTGCCACGGTGTAACCTCTGCCATGAAAAAGGCTTCTTTCCAAGTGCCTCACACTGTCATAAAGTGTGACTTTTTCCACCAACCTAGAATAGATTTGAAAGTGCACAGCAGCACCGAGGAGTCATTCATGATTAGGGCTCTTGCTGTGAAACAAAACTGGCACATGCTCCTGGAACCTACAGCAATTAGCAAGTGTGAAATCAAAAAGTCACACCACACCGACTGTTCACAGAGCAAAAATAGAATGAAACAGCTACATCTCTATAGCCCTGGATGGCTTTGCAATTCAGAGAGACCTTTATGAGCACATTACAGCTTCATTCCCTCAGATGAGGCTGGTACTGATGTATTTGAACTTCTCAAAGTTTTCCTCTTCACCCCTTCAAGGTACTCTTATCTCAGATGCTGCTCATTACTAATTCCCTAACCTAACAAGAAGTTGGTGGAGGAACAAAAGATTTCTGAGATCTAAAGAATGATTATGAAGTGACACAGGTATGATAGCAAATCTAAGGTTTTTTTCCTCCTTACAGTGCTAAGGAAAAAAAAAAAAAATCACAAAAAAACAGATGCAGTAGTCTGGCCAGTGCAGCACAGAGCACTGGATCCTCTTCAGCCTGCAAGCCATTGTGCTGCCTCTAAATTTTAAGGGCTTACAGAGCAACTCTATCTTCCACATCAAACTGAATAATAAAAGAAAAAAAAAATTAAGAAAAAAAAAGAAAAAGTTTTGAGGCACCATCCTTGGTTGAAATCTGCTACACTCGCATTACAAATAATCAATTCCAAACACAAAAAATGATGGCTCTGCCAGGGAAAAAAAGCAGTCTGTAGCTACACATGGTAAAAGAGAAGCTGGAAAGTAAAGGCCATGCTGGTTTACTGAGCTATCCTAGAAAAGCCAATAGCTCTCATTCAGATGCAGGTCAGAAAAGCACAGTTGCCTAATTTGGCCTGAATATAGCTGATGTTAATGTTGATTTATGTTTGTTAAGAGACCGCAAGTATTTTACCTGAAGCTGAAAATCTTGCATGTTATTTTATTCATACCTAATTTTTGAAAAATCGTTATGAATATATTTGATGTCCACATCTTACATGGACGGTTTTTGTTTGTTTCATTGTAAGCATTTCATGTGAGCTATTCCCAGAAATTTCAGAATGCTTTAGCAAAAGCAGCTCAAGAGTGAGGAGCTAGGGAGAAAGACCAAGAGCGCAGAGAGAATAATGATTATAATTCAAAGAAAACTCCTCAAAGGGCAGAAGCAGCTACAACTGTGAGAACTAATTGATTTGATTCTACATACACAAAAAATGATAAGAAGGATTTTGTACTGGTAAGATAGATTTTTTTTTTTTTAAGAGGGATTTAATCAAATACTCCTCAGATTTTTTTTTTTTTTTCTTTTTTAAATTTCAACTGTCAGGCATCATATCCAAAAGAAAAAACCAATATCATCCAGGAAGTAATTATCTGCATTAAATGTGCCGTTTGACTTCTTTCCTGCTACAGTGATCCCTGCCAGAAGGAGAAACCAAGGAAGGTGGGGGAGGAGGGGGAAAAAAAAATTGATTCAGCAATTTGAGAAGCTAAATACATTTCTCTGTGTCTCAATTAAGAGAGGGAGGGCTTGTTCTGCAGGGGGAGCAGCACCAGGTGGGGAGCAGCAAGGTCTATTTTTGTGAACATGTGTCATCTTGGAAACCGGAGGAACAGAAGGGGATTGACCCAGCATTATTTGCTGTGAATAACAACCCCCGAGCCACCACTCAGAGCTGTGCTGCACCTCGGGTGATCAAATCTGGGCTTGCCCAGCTCCAGCCACTCTGCCTCTGCCCTCCTCTGCTGGCTCCAGCTCAACACCACATATTTGTTGGTCAGTTTTCAAGGTGGATGCAATCCTTACATTCTTAGAGCCCTGTTTATAAATGTTTCATTTCTCCCGACTTTGTTTTAGCTCAGATCCTGTTATCCTAGGTAATTAAGAGTTGAAGTCAACACTTATTTAAAACATGTTTCCTGTGTGTTTTGATGATGTCAGTTTTCATATTGAATTCTTTCACTGGTTATCCCGCAGTAACTAAGGTTTTATCCTTTTCCACTCAATATTTCTGCTACCATTATTTGATGCCACTCTTTCCCATTACCTGCTTCTTCTGCCAGTAGCAGGAAACACAAATACCTATTTCTGCTTCTGCCTCTACTGCTCTCTAAAAATGATATTGTCTTGCCATCAATAATCAAGAATGCCTCCTTTATACAGAAATCTGTAATAAATGTCAGTAGTTTCTGTCAATTTGCTTCATATGTATATTTAAAAATTATATAAAAAGGAAGCATATTTCATATAAAACTTGCATATGGTTTACTCTTATGTTCCTCACTTTTTAAATGAATTTTTAAAAACCAGAAACAGAAGTGTTTTGTAGCTCCAACCAATTTATCTTGTTAAATTCCCCAGTCTCTTCTGTATTGGTTGTTTTCTTTTTTTTGCTCCTGACTGATGCTGCTCCTGTGGAGACTAAGCTGGTTACCTCATCTAGCAACCAGCCCAATAGGTTTCCAGCCTTCCAGGAGCTCTCACTGCTCCTTCAGTCTGCATTGCAGCCATCCAGCCCAGCTATGGGATAATAAATCTATTTTAATTTGCATTTTCTGCTCCCCAAAATGATAAGGGTTTTGCATCTCCTCTGTCCTGTGTGAAGGACATCATCATCCTTAACACACAAGAGCCAGACCTGAAGCAACATGACAACCTCAGCAATAATTTTGTTTGAAAAACCTTCAGTTGTGAGCTATTTTCTTGTATCAGTCATGGCAGCCCAGAAAATCCTTCTGCTAAGTTTTCTTTGATTTTGTGCACAGAAACAGTGCTTTTTGACAAGAGACCAGGAAAAGTCAGCCTGAAATAATCGTGTGTTCCTCTGCACACAACCGCTGCAGTGACTAATCCCAATTTGCTCCTTTAACTCTGTTTCTCTCCCTTGCAGAAGGCAGCTCAGCCCTGAAAACAAATGAGAGTGGAGAAGAAAAGGCAATTTGTCCTCACATTATCTCCCCCACCACGCTTCCTCCTACTCCAAACTCAGTAGCAAAGGAGAATGTTTTGGTTCACTAGCTGAGCCTACATTCCCAACTACTGTTCTAATGAACAGCAATGAAAGAAAGTTTTTGGTTAATTATGTGGCTCTACTGCTGCTGTTGCACCTGACTGGGGAAGATGAGAAAGTCTGTGTGGTTTATGGTATAAATGTAATGTGGGAAGTGCTCAATCCATAGACTTGTTTGGCCATCATTCAGTTTCCCAGGAAGTCTGAGAGCACTTCACTCTAAAACTGAAGAATTTACTGAAGTGACATCAAGATTGGAAAATGCTCTGTATTTCTGTGATACGGTATCTTTCACTGCAGAATATCAAAGTACTTTTCTAATACATGTTAATGAGCCCTTACAAGATTGCTATAAATACAGTATCATGTGTATATGACTCATGTGGCTTATTAATTTTACATCACTTACCCTGCTGCTTGAGCAAGAGTGACAGAGCAGCATTCAGGCAAATTCCTCTGTGAGAACTTAGCCAAAATAGCAGTACCTGTGTCTTCAGGGGTCAATCTGCCTCAAGGCTTATTCTAGTTAGCAAAATTCAGTCTGAGAGAAATGTTCCCTGCTTACCACAGCCCTCCCAGTACAGTCCTCTTGACAAAAAATTAGAGCATTTTTCTAATAAGAAAATAAATTCTAAAGCAATGTATAACAGCTCCTAGGTTAAACATCCCATACTCTGCCACTGCCCTACAGCAGGGTGCAAGGAAGAACAGGAACTTTGCTGGGGGATAGATATGGATCCAAAAGGCATAGATCCTCAATGGGACTTTATTTTAATTAAAAAAGCAGGAGGGAAAAGCAATATTTAATCTCTTAAACTTACCTTATGCCATTAACCGAATGACATTTTTACTTCACTTAATTAACTATTAACACTGAGCTCCAGAAAAGCCCTTTGTAATTTCAGTGCTCACTCTACTCCTCTGGCAGTTAGCCCATTAAGAGGTTCCACAGGCAGAGCAATGAAGACAGGTGAAGGATTTGTTTGCTTGGTACTTTACAGGAGCTATGAGCCAGGCAGATGATTTAAATGGAGATAAACAGGATTCTGTGCTCATACAGGTTGATGAGAGGTCAAGTGTATTAGCATGGGGTTAGCACTAGCCAGTGCTAGTTTAGAGGAGGAGAAGGTAAAATAATGCCTGGCTGTAAACCACCACGCGTTAAACAAATGGTTTAAGGTCCCCCAGAGGGTAAATAATAGAGCTGAAACCACAGGAACTGGATTTCTTTTGCCCAGGCTCAGTGGAATCAAGAAAGGTGGATCAAACCACCCATTTCATAGTGATTTCTTTCTTTCCTGCACACAGGATGATTGATGTGGTGGAATTCAACCCAAACAAGGCAGGCAAGTTTCACCAGCAGCATCCACAGAGGTGAGAGAACTGAGGCAGGGTGGAGCAGAAAGCTCCAGGAGCTGCATTGCTCTCTCACAGCAAAAAAAGGAGGAGAATGTAAAGAGGAAGATGGTTCCTCCTGTCCCCCAAACAGGAGTAAGGACAGAGCAAGCAGTTTCCTAGCTGTCAATTAAACCCAGCAGCTCCCACCCTTCCCACACTGAAACTCACACTCATTGCTTGTCTTTGCTAATGCTTCCTCTCCATCCTGAAGCCAAATAACTCCAAACTTCCCAATATTCAAATCCAAGAGCAGCTTCTGCAGCTAGTGTACACCTGAACCCTAAGCCATCCACACCCACTTCAAGTTTCATTCTGTAATTGCTACAATTATTTAGAACTCAAGCCTGCAAATTTTGATTTAAATGGAAAAATGTCAATTCTCTGCCTTTGTCAATTTAAAAAGCACACTGAAGTTTAAACCCGCTTAAGTGATGCACTTAAGCCTTTCCTCTAGTAATTAAAGATTGATTTAAGAACTTTGCCATTTAAAAGGTTTCTATCTCAGCCTGGTTCTGCTGTACTGCAAGTAGTGTACATGGATGTGCTCTGTTTGTCAGTATAAACAAAGGATTCACGGGGTGGTGGACATCTATTCTTCCTCCTTCATTTTTCCCCTGGTTTTACAGCATTTCTGAGCTTTGTTTTGTCATCTTTTGCCCCTTCCCACTGCACCTCGTTAAAAATGCTCTGACATTCCAAGAATTTCATCTGAAACAGTAGGAGAAACATGAGAAAATTCAAGTGCACCTGCTTGCATGTTTCTGGTAGGGCACAATCTGGCAAAATCAGTGCTCTTGTGAAACACCTGATGGAGTTAAAATGGAAGTGGCCCCTTATCCACAAGAGCTAATAACTTCGAGGAAGGGAAAAATTACTTTAGGAGCCTGCTTGTATTCTAGGGGATGGAAGAAAAAGACAGTTGGGGGTTAAGGAGGTGACGAAAAGAGGTAAAAAGTCTCATGCAGTGGGAAGAGTAATTTATTTCTTTGAGGAGCAAAAGGTTGGGTGAAGCTGTGCAGCAATTTGGCAAAAGAGTCTACCAGTTTTTGAAGTTAAGGCTCCCATTTTCAAGACCAAAAGCTCCAAATTTGGTACTTTCCACTAATTCTATCTGCAAGGGAGTTGTGCTATTTATATGTATGTTAAATTGACTGGTGACCTGGGTTGTATCTATTACAGCCCAAATGCAGTTTGCATATCATTCATTATATAAATGAGGTTTGAAATGAACATAACTGTTTACTCAGAAGACATCCATTTATTGAGCTGGCATTTCTTCATTACCCAAAATATATTATAATTGTCCATGTAATTCCTTCAGCAATTTAATTGCACACAGTCCTGCTCCTCCATGGAAATTATCTGTCAACTCTACATAATAATTATGCATCAGCCTCAGTTAATATTCAATCACACATACATAGGGCTGGATTGAAACTGGATTCAATTCACAGCAAGGTGAGCACCTTTTTTTAAAAACCTACAACAATGAGGTTTTTACAACAAAACTAAAAACAATTCAATGATTGAAGTGCTGCCATGGCACGTGGTGTGGGGTATGCTGGCATATCATAAGAGATACAGCTTTGGCATATATATCATAATTCCAGGGTGAAAGGTAAATCAGGGTAGTCACATTCTGCCCTGAAAGGAAAGATTGCCTCTGCAGGAAGGGTAGGAGGCGGCCTTTCTGCAACTGGAAACAAATTTTGCATTTTGCACTAAACCGATCCAATTTATTCTAGTTCCACTGGAAACCTGACTCATTTCTGATGTAAGTTTGCTGCAAGCCTGCCTGTAAGTTTTCTGCTGCAAAGGGATTCGGTTCTGACAGGAAGCATTTCTCAGCCCTGGCACATCTGAGGCTGAGGTACAGATCTTGAGGGAAATCCCTGAAAGATGGTATCGACATTGCCCTCAGATCACGTACAAGATACTAAAGTCAGGCTCCCTGTTTACTGTCACCTCCAATTTATCCTTTGTGAGACAGCCCAAAACAACGTGTACCACAGAAAGAAAAGAAAAGCATGAAACAGTGGATGTGATACAACCCAGCAAATCTGTCAAAAACATAAATGTGTGTGTGTGCCTATCCCTATAAAACCACAAAGACTATTCAGATGACGAGCTCAAAATAAATGCAAATCCCCAAGCCCCAAAAAATCTGACAGAAGAAGGTCTCAGCAGCTAAAAATGTAAGTTTGAAAACTGAAAAGGATAAACTGACAATCTAGGTCAGGTTTTGTGATCCATTGGTGGCTGGTCTCAGCCTTTCTGAACATTTTTGTTCCTGATCCTTACACATCCTCATGTTACAACTTAAAGGAAAAAAAAAGATCTGTCTCCAGATCCCAAACCTTTTGGTTAGCTAAATAAAGGGCTTTGCCCATCAAGGCTTTAGAATATTCTATTTTTCTTTAGACATTTATAGAGGAAAATACCCTGCAATGGAGTCTGTATTCAGAAGGAGACATAAATCCCCAGAATAGAGACCTAACTCAGTCAAACTCTTTATCATCATTAGATCATCCAACAATGATACAGAATATGAAGCAACCTGAACAAGAGTGCATTTTGCAGAGGCTACAGCATTTTATACTCTGTGCGGTGAGTAAACAGGAAAATCTAAATTAACTGTCTGTATTGAGGTTACCATAAATCACTGCTCCAGGGACTGCTGCATTCCTGACACACACCCCACAGCCTCAAAAACAGCACCTCCCTACCAATTTCACCTTTTCTTGTAGATACCAAATTTCTGTAACTGTTGTGGAGAACAAGATACAACCAGGTTGCAGCAAATTTTGTCCAGTATTTTCCTTTTTTTAGGATTAAAAAAGGAGGCAACCAAAAGTTGTTTGCCAAGAAAGTTCAGCACTTGGCAACAAATTGAATCAAAGGTCCAGTGGTGCCCCCGTGGATCAGGTTGAGATCAGCATTTACTGCAACCTCAAAACTCAGCTCCTTTCTCACAGAAATACAATTAAGTTACAAAAGAAAGTCTCAAAGAAGAAAGAATTAATACAGAGAAACTGTTACCTCTCCCAAAATCGACCAAGAGACTGCCTGTTGCCTCAGCATCTCCCCAGCCCTCCAGCAGGAGGGAGGAGCATGTGGCTTTCCATTTTAATTGTTTCATTTCATACAGGTGGGGAACATTTCTTACTCATTCCACGCCCCTATCAAGATGCAGAGTCAACAGACAGCAAAAGGAAGTTTGCAGCATCAGTGCAGCTTTAAAGTGGTTTTTGTGTCCCTAAAGTAGAGAACTTTAGAACAGAATTTCTCTAGATGATCATAAAAGTCTCTACTCCAAACCCAGGTCTCTGTGCCAGCCCTATGTCCACAGCCTCCACAGGTTACATTTATTTTTGGAGGGGAAATCTGACCATGTGCAAAAATCAGAATTTTCTATTGAGTTTTGGCACACGTAGCCCTGTGTGCCTCAGAGGGAACCTCAGTGGGTCAAGGGTGATTCTTAAAGTTGCCAGTGATATTCTGATAGCTCTCCTGCTGACTTCAGAGGGGCTTATGTTCCTTAGACTCTGGGGAGGGGAAAAACTGTGAATTTGTTATCATCTTTAATATCCATAAAACAAGACCTGAGATGCACAGCTCAAGATGACTCAGAAATGCAAATTTTAGTATTAAAAACTATTTTTTTTTTTACGTCAAGATCACAAAAAAAACCTCCCCTAGAGCCAAAGAAATGCATCAGTCTATTTTAAATGTGCCATATATATGTATAACAAACACTTAAAAATTCTGTCTATTCAAACAGATTTCTGTACATCTGAGCAGGCTGAGGATCAAAAGTCAGGCTCAAATTTATGCCATTTGTGCTTAATACGGTAAATAAGGAATCTTCAGCTGGTGATCTTGGATATTTTTTCTGCTATTACACTCCTTCATCCAATTTTCCTGTTGCATTTCTGATACTTCCACTTCCTGTACTGAATGGATATCAAGCATGGAATACAACATAGCCAAAAAATTCAGTCTAGAGAAATTCAGATTTAAGATGCAACAAAGATTATTTGCAGGACTAAAGAGAAAAAAAAAAAAAAAACAAAAAAAACTTATTTTTTTTTTAAATGCTTAGCTTAGCCTTAGTTATAGGACCTCACAAAAAAACGTAATGACACAACAATGCTACAACTTCAAGTGCCATAACAACAAGAACAAAATAATAATAATAATAATAATAATAATAATAATAATAATAATAATAATAATAGTTCTTTGTGCTTTCTAAGCAAGTTCAAGGAAACACCTAATGTGTTTTTGTACACAAACTGAGGATCCTATTTAATGACAGAATTTCTTTATAGTGGTCTAATTTTACTTTACAGGAGAAGCATAATTTTCAGGTTTTTTCTTTATGGCCCAAATGGCAGTTCCCTGAAGATCTAAAAACCTCCAGCTTTTTAAATTGTCTCTAATTTTATGGAAGAGAAATCTGTCACTTGACAAGGAAATGTCTGAAAGAAGAAGCAAGTGGAAGAATTGTGGTATTTTTGCAGTTTGAATTAAAGAAATAAAATGTCTGGAAGGAAATTAGTTAGATAAGGTGTTAAGATGATGAAACATCTCTTTGATGCCCACTGAAAAGAGAACACCACTTTCTTGTCAGAGATATCTTACACATTTCAGCCAGTATAACCAAATAATAATTAGCTTTCCATGCCACTCGACAGAAATATAAAATAAAAAAAACACAGCTTCATAAATGGTTACTCAAATAATGTCATTCAACATTTTTTGTCTTTGAAGACAAGTGAAGAGCAGCTTTTCACACCTTAGTGGAAAAAAGTTTTGCTTTTAAAAGTAAAACACATAATTTATGCCATTAAAAAAAATAATCCTGTCTTTAAATAATCAAAAGTTGTATTTTTCTGAGGCTGTTGAGAAAATTGATTGTTTTGTTGTATTGTTTGTTTGTATTAAAGTTGATTGTTGAAAACCAAAAAGATATTGGTAGTTGAACTTTCTTCCTCAAAAATATTTGTAGGGAAAAAAAGTAAAAATTACCATCAAAAAATAGTTTGAAAGTTTCAGCTAAAAGGACAGCAGGTGACACATCTCAACTCTAAGACAACGAGAAATATTAAAATCTTGTTTCTTCAATAGTTTTGTTTTTGCAACTATGTGCAAATTATTCCTCTCAAAATCTCTTTATAGCAAAGGCCAAACCATGGATTTCATGTGAAAGCTCTACAGCAGAATGAAAAATAAAACCAGCATTGAC
The DNA here is from genome assembly GCF_048771995.1 of Taeniopygia guttata. Taxonomy (NCBI): domain Eukaryota; kingdom Metazoa; phylum Chordata; class Aves; order Passeriformes; family Estrildidae; genus Taeniopygia; species Taeniopygia guttata. The sequence goes on from NC_133025.1 coordinate 67,808,954, forward strand.
AAAATTACTTAGAGCCATCTGCTCTTTTTGAGCTGCTCCAACCAGACAAAGGGCAAGGGAAATTGCAGGATTTTCTGGCTAGCTCAGAGCCAGCTCAGGCAGCTTCCTCTGCCCATCCTGCAGCTGCCACCTCGTCCAGGGATGGAGCCAGGGACTGATGATACCCTAAGTTTTAGCTTTCATATTTTCCAGACTCTGTACTGCCTTAGTGTGCAACTCTGAACTTCACATAAAGTGTTAGCAAGTTCTCCTCACAGTTTAGTCAGACAAAACAATCCTTTTCCAGCCTGAGAACCAAGGACACCGCTGCAGCTTTGGGCCCAAAAATGTGAACAACAGTGACTGGAGGAGAGCAGCCTGGGAGGATGGGACTGCATAACCTGGAGCTGTAATTGGACAATTAACCCCAATATGGAAATGGACCAAAACTTATAAAAGTGTGAAAACTCGTGACCCAGGGTACATCTTGGGTGGAGCCATGGCTGGTTCTTGTACTGCCTAAGTTGAATCCTGTGAAGGCTGTTGGAATCTGAGGTATTGATGATTCTGAGATTGTAGAAAGTCTCTGTCTTTCTGCCCCGTTGCCAAAGCAGAAGCCATAATTCGTCTGTGCTGGTTTCAAGGTTGTTTATTCTGTTTATCTCTAACATGTTCTGCTGCCCTGCCGCAGCTCTGTCCTGCAGGGCAGCGTGTGGGGCTCTGCCCTCAGTGGGATGTTACAAACATTAAATACCAGAAACCACCTGTGCTATATTTACAATAATGTGCCAATATCTGTCACCTACGTTGGACAGCGTGTCCCCAGCCTGAACCAACAGAAAAATGCCAACACTACAGTGAAACATGGAGGGCATGAAGAAGGAGGAAAAGGACAAGACACTCCCAATTTCCTCCATCGTGTCCCCTTTGGACCCCTAATCTAGAAACCTAAAATTTTACTTTTGCACCCATGCCACACCTAATTATTACTTATATCAAACACACAGAGCTTGTAATTCATCCTGTAAGATTGAAAATTCTTTTCCATGGACAGAGATCACAGACAGTGTCTCTGGGGGCTCTGTCCAGGGGTGTTCCTGACCCCCTGCCAGGGTCCCAGACCTGCCAGGGCAGCCAGAGGGAAGCTCTGGATTCCCACAAAGGCCTTTTAATAAATGCCTCCTTTATTCCTTTAACTCTGTCTAGCCTCTGCTCCAGGGGGCCTCTTCAGGCATCACTGGGACATGGCAACAGTCCCCCAGAGTGGTTGGAAAGCTGTGGATGGAAAAGGTAGGAGCTGTCTTGGGAAACCTGGGAGCCATCCTAGCCCCAGGGAAAGATTTCCATGCTGCACAGGTTCAGGGAGCTCGTTCCAGTGCACTTTGTCACCTGCTCTCTTCCCATTAACCAGTGTCTAGAGGATTGGCTGGGAAATCCAGCCCTAAAGTTTGGGAAAACCACAAGAGGTCCAGAATGACAGGAATTGGTCAGGGTCTGGAGCCACTGATCCTTGGAGCACAGATGGACTAACCTATGTCTTGCTCTTTTAACCAAGCTGTTTTTTAATTCTCTTAGGAGAAAACAAGCCTTTCCATCACTCCTTATCTTTCCTATTATCTCATCCTGCTGTTGAGCCCACAAAAGCAGGTGACAGATTGTGGAGAGGGCTTTCAGAGATATTGTAAATGCTTATCTGCTGTAAATCACAGCTTCATCCCCTCCAGTGGAATCTGCTGAGCTCTACCAGCCCAGGGCCTGACTCTGCACACAAGCTGCCCATGTTCCACCTGTAATTTAAATTAATGAGGAACCAATGTTATTATTTCTGCCACAGAAAAGGAGCTGCCCACACAGCAAGAGAAAATAATGATAGCAAGCTCGCGCTTCAGCTGTAACTCTTCAGTGAGTTTACAAAGGAAGGAAGCAGCATTACCCTGTTCCACAAATTAAGGCACAAAAAGGAACATGTAGCCAGCAGAGCTGGTAGCAAATCAAGGGGAAGGCTCTCAAAAGGCAGGGAAAAAGACATCCACATGGATTTAGGATAGATTGGAAACCTACAGGAGCACGACTCAGAAAACTCAGGAACTGAGAATCCTTATGTCCAAATATAGAAAAGCTGGTCTAATGGTGAAATGAGAGAACAGTCTACACATTTTTAAACATTTTCCAGTGGAGCAGGGGTGCCTTTGACTCTGAGCTAAAATCTTTCCTGACTCTTTCAATCTGTATTCAGCTGCAAGTGAATAAACCAGCCTTGCTTTTGACAAGGCAGAGCATGACAAGAAAAAGCCCACCACATGAAATTATGACCCTATTTCAGAAAATGGGAAAAGTGTAGCAGCCAAGAGCCAGCAGGTACATTTTTCCAAAGCTTGATAAAGATCCATATAAAGACCCTTAATATAATTGCTCCAAGGAGTTACAGCAGACAGGGTGACTTCCAGCTTGGCACAAGTTCAAGGGAGATTCACCTGAGCTCTGAACTTGACCCACCCTCTCATTTCTGATGGGCACTGCCAAACTCTCTACTCTGGTGCAAATCTCTCATTTAATGGGAACATGAGGGCTCAACATCCCTAGGCAAATTAAATTTCTGAATTTTAGGTCTATGTGTATTTATTTCCCTGACCTGAAAGGAAGCCATCTGGATTAAAATCTTCTGGCTGCAGCTGCCAATGAAGCTTAATTAACAGAATTAACGTGTGACAGGTTGTCCCTGCAGATCCAGCCCTTTCCAGTGACGAAGGACAACATGTGCATTTATGGCCGCAGGAGAATTCCGGGTGAAACTTCTCTCATTTAACTGTCCAATTATTAAGACAATCTGCGTGACCAAGATGGGGAAGTTTATCCCACATAAAAAAACCCAAGCCAAACCCAAATTCAACAAAACCTCCCAAAGTATGTCGGTATGATGCTTAAAATGGCAAAATGGGAGCCTATGTTTGGATTGTAAATAGATTTTTGTGGCAATGCTTATCAGTTCAACCCAATTCAACCAAACCTCCCACAATATGTTGGTATGATGCTTAAAATGGCAAAATGAGAGCCTTTGTCTGGGATGTAAATAGATTTTTGTGGCAATGCTTATCAGTTCAACCAAATCTCCCAAAATATGTTGGTATGATGATTAACATGGCAAAATGAGAGCCTATGTTTAGGTTGCAAATAGATTTTTGTGGCAATGCTTATCAGTTCAACCCAATTCAACCAAACCTCCCAAAGTATGTTGGTATGATGATTAACATGGCAAAATGAGATCCTGTATTTATAACCCTATATATATAGGGTTGTAAATAGATTTTTGCGACAATGCTTATCAGTTTATCTCATAATCACTGAAGTGGAATGATTTAAAATAATACTATAATCCTTATTTGGGGAACTAGATTACTGTAGAAGTTCATCCAGGGAGTTAATTTAGGTAGTTCCTAGCAGAATTGTGAAGCCACTCTCAATATCCTAATTTCTTATTCTATACTTAAACCTAAGATTTTGTCTAAACTTTTACAGGCAAGCCCTACTCTACTGGATTCTCCATCTCAATCTTCCACAAGCTTAACTGGTCCTTATGTTAAACACACCCAGAAACTGAGTGTTTTCAAGCAGCTGTCCTCATATACTCACAGTGATGGGGCAGGTGCCAAAAGCATGCCAGGCATCACTGGCTGCATTGCAGCCTCACCACATATCTGCTGGAAGCTGGCCCTCTGCACTTCACCTGACACAGTTCTGAGTGAAACCTCATTTCCCTCCTCCTCCTCAGCCTCAGTTTGTTACTTCTGGTCCACGTTTCAGCCAGGCCTCCAAAATACAGCATTGAATTCATCCACGTCCCCATTTCTTCCCTGTGTACTCATCAGAGCTCTGGAGCTGGGAATCCAAGCCCAGGAAAACACACATCTACTGAAGTCTCAAAGAAGAATTGCTTTTAAAAACGTGAGGATTCCAAATGCCAGCTTATTTATCCATCTCCAATTGCAGCTCACCCTGCAGCACCCTGCACTGACAGAGATTCACTAATTATCCTTTGGAGGTGAGCTGGGCTACTCCAGCTTTGATGCTCTGCTTTGCAATTAAATGTATTCCAGCAACCACATGGGGGAGAAGGAAAAAATACAGCTTCCAGTTCTGCAATGACCTACTTACAGCATTAAAGCACTGAGGGGAAGGGGGAGGGCTGGGGAGGAGGGGAGAGGTCTAACTACAGCTTAATGCAAGCTGACACTGATATGGGCTTTGGAATACACAGCAATCAATATCAGATATGACTTCACATCCTACTGAAAATATTGGTGAGACAGGCAAAGTTAATGACAGGAAGAAATTCATACAAGGCCTTGCTTCTCAAAACCTGCAGTAGTTTTAGTATCCACAATCCCTTTGTGCCTCCCCTGCCATGCCCCAAACCACAGCACTGCTAAAGTTTGTGTAAAATTCACAACATTATTCAAGCTAAGGGAAACTTAGCACTGTCCAGGAAAACCTTCTACTCCACATTCCCATTCCTCCCTCTCAAGGAATACAGCAAGGAAAGGAAGAGAATCTGATTTATTTAGCATCTCTAAGCTAAGTCAATGCCACAGATTGATTCCAGACCTTCTCATTCATGTTTTAAGCCTGCCCCTTCCCCCAGTTTTTCCCCACCTCAGATTGTCTTTAATCTTTAAGACAGTTAAGCAGAATCATTAGAGAAAGGTGATCATGGGAACATTTTGCATTCTGTCAGTGACCCCAGAACACACTGGATTTTTAAGTATGGGATGTATTTTGGGACATGGTTTCTCTTCTCAGCATTCCACTATCCTGGCACAGACAATTTAATTTCTGTACTTCATACTAAGCATAGTGTTTATTGGTGACAAAGTCAAATGACAAGCACACACTTAATGCTATTAAACTAGACTCTCCCAAAATGACATATACTTGCAGCATGTGAAATGCCCACTGTTTAAGTATCAGAGAAAATATTTTGAAAGCTTAACTGCAAAAATTGAGCTGAGCAACACATCAACAAGAATATAAAAGTATTTCATTCCTTGGAGCCTTTTGACATGAAGCAAAGGAAATCCCTTTAACAGTCTGAGAAAATCATCTGCCTTTTTTTTCCCCCTTTTTTTTTTCTAGTGTCAGATGAAATATTAAACTTCAGTTCTGCTTCCAAAACTTTACAAATATATTGGGAATAACAAATATATGAATGTATAATGGTTATCCTCAACTGCGGTATCTAAGGACCAAGAAAACAGAAAGAAGGAAAAAGAAAAAAGTGAAGGTGAATGTGATTTTTATCCTTTCAGCCCCCACCCATATAAGGAGCAACATCCAGCAGCACCACTTGCCCCAGCCAGAGGATTTTCAGCCTGAATTATTAGTTTCCTTCAGTATTCTCTAGCTCAGTAGTTGCATTGCTGGAAGGAATCATTCACATCTGTGGAATTTACTAATCCTCTTCTACAGCTGTCACAGAAATTGGCTGTTCTCCCTTTCCCCAACTATTTCTGAGTCACACAACCTAGGGCTGTGAGCTTGTCATATCTGACTGAGGCAGGGCCAGATACAGTCAGTACTTGAACAAGAGACAGCCAGAGAGAGGAGAGATGCTATGGAGACGATGCTGGTTAATCAATGGACAACAGATCACACTTTGCACGATTCTGCACAGAGCATTATGCCCTCAGCACAGCCAGTTGTGACACAACTGACACAGCCAGAAACAAAGAGAAGTGCTGCTCCTGCTTGAAATGACAGTCAGAATAGAATCCTTTAATGAACAGCTCTAAATTAGTCAAAATCACTGTGATCTATTGCAAGGGATAAATTTCTGCTTTAATGTCCTGCAAGAAAGTTGGCAGGAAAGTCCCTCCATTCAAATCACAGTAAAAATCCCATTTCTCTGCCAGAGGTCTCATTTAACACCACGTCCAAGCATCACTGCATTGCCATGGAATGGAGGAGCTCTAATCTCAAATTTACTCAGCCTGCAGCAGAGCATCAGATAAACCAGAATTTCCTGGAGTCAGTCAACGGCACCTATTTATAAACCTTCGTGCCTCCAAAATCCAGGCAAGGTTAAAGTGAGCAGGTAAATGAGAAGGTGGGGCAAAATGTGTTGGTTTGCTGGTTTCCTCAAGTCTCTCTCCCTTCTGATAATCCTCTGTAAATGCTAATACCACTGCTTTTCTACTGTTTGGAGTGAAGGAAGTATTCCCTGGAGAGGAAGACCAGAATTTTCTTGTTGTTGCCTTGAGATCCTGTAAGGGTCTCTTTATTGGGTGAATGGATCAAGGACCAGTGAAAATATTTGAGCATTTGAAGTTATTTGAGCCATTATACAAGACAGCAGTGTCTCACTTTATCCATCAGTACTGTAAATTATGTACTTTGCCTTGCAGTGACATTAAGCCTCCACAGTTGTAAAAACTTTGCCATGCTTGGATGAAAAACATCATCTAAAGTATACTGTATAATTAATGTGACTGCACAGACTCTTCCTTCTTTTTAACCAATTTCTTCAAAAGCATTCTAAGCATCTAAAGTCTTTTTTCTTTTCATATGAAAATGACTGATTGCATATTTAAAAGTATTAATTGGTTCTATGATAAGTATTTTTTTTTTAAATCCTTAGCACTTCCAAGATATCAGGAAGAAACATTGTAATTGCTCAAATAACTTAAAGTGCTCAGATGTTTTTGGTGGTCCTTGATACAATCACCCAATGAAGATACTTATATGGGCAAAGGTGGATAGTATTTATTTAGAAAAGGTTGCTTGGAAGTAATGGACTAATGATAAATAATTTGTAGAACATTGTGCACAAATTATAAAAAGCATTCCAAACAACTGATCTCATTCCTTGGTTTAATTATTCAGTTCTTTTTGGGCTAGAGCTATGTGTCTGGTGTATTTGCTTCAGATCTCAAGAGGGTATTGACCAGGTTTTCTGAAGTCTTCTGCATTATTTATCTCTTCCTACCATAAGGGGTCTGATAGGCACACTGTTTCAATAATTAAATGTCAACAATTCATGCTGTTGGCCAAAACCCAAAGGACCTTCATAAATAAATAATAACATCTTGCATTTTTATAGCTTCTTTCATTCAAGGGTCTCAAAGTGCTCTGCAAATATTCATTAAGACCCCTCCCCACCCCCCGACAGCCTTGCAAGGTAATTCGGAATTATTCTACTACAGGTTTTTCACAACAGGAAGAGAGAAGGATCAGCTACTCCACGGTCAGGGCTCCAGCCAGGCTCTGAGGTGGGGCCAGAGCCCAAAGCAGCAGCCCCTTCTGCCAGCTGTCCTCAGCAGACTCTGCACTGGCAGCAGCAGGAAGCAGATGTGGCTCCAGGGAGTTACGAAGTGGGACAGCATGGGGGGAAACCACTGATGGCTCTGCTCTTGACTTTTGTTTTAAATATGGCTCATTATCACGTTTCCAGAGAAGATGAGGGATCAAAAGAATGCTGCACCTGGACCCAGCGCTGACATTTCTCTCTTACTGTTTGTGCTGGTCTGGTCAGCAGTGATTTCAGTCAGAGCAAGGAAATATCCTGTTTCCAATCTAATCCATCAAAATGTTCATTAGAAGTCAAATAGCTGCATTTCATTCGCCTTTCTCCAGTCATTTTTGTTAGCATCATTCTCCATGACCTCTTTTTCACTCCATACTGAGGAAAACAAGAATGATCATAATGATCTGACATTTCTATAGTGGCTTTCATCACACTGACATGTTGAGAGCAATGATGAGCCCAGAAATAACATAAGAAGCCTTTTCAGGCATCCTCTTCTCAATTTAGAACTGAGTTTCTGAGGAGAGAAAGCCTGAATCTGAAAGCTGAGTGTACAGCCTCGCTCTGCTCATTCAGGTAGCTTTCAGACATTAATTCTACCTCTAGTCCTGCAAAGCTGTGAGAAATTCCACACAGAAGTGACCCCAATAACTAAAATCTCCCATTCTGGTACTCAGAAAAAACACCAAGTTCATAAAAGCTCCTGTAGTGTGCTCCATTGGAGCTCATTTCTGGTTTGAATGCAATGCCTAGATGAATACACCACCTGAATATCTATTTTTAAACAAATGGAAGGACATCCAAAAGTGCTTTCACTCTCAAATAGCACTTTAGGGGCCCCTAATATCCATTGCTTTCAGAGGGATGCCCATGTTTTCCACCCCTTGCCCAGCTGTCAGTATATACAGATATACACATGTACCTGACACACAAAGTACAGTTTCAGACTGGTTTTAAACTGGTTTTAGACTGACCAAATCTTAGTACAAGTTATCTCTCAATTTTTCAGGAATTAGAACCATTTTTCAGATGCTTGAATATATATACCTGGTCCTGATTGGCCTCCTGAAATTCTGCACCTGGACTCTCTGTTATTACAGCCAGGAATATTTACTAATTTTCAAGAACTGTAGACTTCATGTCCGTTTTTTAAAGACATAAACCATCAATGCCTTTTTTTATTCTTTTTTTTTTTTTAAATTCAAATAAATGGACCAATTTACTCTGTGGGAAAAGTGATAAAGATGACATGAAGGACCATCCACAAATATTGCCATGTCAATATACACACATTGTCCTATCTGAACTTGATCAATGCTCACTAACAGTAAGAAAAAGATAAAAAGATGAAATATTATTGACATGTAAGGATGTAAGAACATACTTAAGTATTTAAGGCTATACCATTGGATGAATAATAATAAACCAAATTTTATACACTGTGAAAATCAGTAAAAAATAATGGAAAATGGGATATATTATGGGATATATATAATTTAATAACAGTAATTCAGCTCTTTCTCCTGCAGGTTCTTTTCTTCATGCATGTGCTATTACTCTGCTCCCCTTTCACCAAGCTTTATGTTTGCTTCCAGCTCCCTACAGCTTGTTTTGGAGCAATTTAGGGAAAGTGTAAGTTATTTTAATTACCACATTTCTGTATCCGCTGCATAATCTAAGTCATTCTTCCCCACATTTTTTTCATTAAGTCATTCCACCAAAACTTTATTGGCAGTTTTGCCTTCAGTGAGACACTGACTTGTGGAGTACAATTAGGAGAAGACAGAAGGCCATAAGAAATCACTTGCTTGGCAGTGATGTTGCCAACGTGGTGGATGTGTAAAGACATTTTCCTGTGCAACAGCCAGTTGATTTGTGGATTCACTGGACCCATTTTCCCCCATGATGTGAGAGTGTCTTCCCACTGAATGAAGGCTGACCACATGTTCCTGTGCCAGAACAACTCCAGTTCTGTTGACTGCAAGCAACTCTTCCTCAGTTTTCTCCATGCATGCATGTCCAGCAAACATGTAAATAATTCATTTAAGTACACTTAAGCCTGTCTCAGAAGGTTAGGACATTGTCTCAGGACAGCAAACTCCCCAGTGTTAGATATTTCAATGCTACTGCTGAAACACAGTTTTATTCACTTTTTTTATTACCCTGAATACTTTCTGCTTTATTTGTGATCTCCTGAAGGTCCAGCAAGCAGCACAAGACAAATACAATTAATTTTCAGAGAAGGTACTATTGATCCCATGTCACTGCCCTATTAAAATGACATTTTGCACGATGCAGAATGACTGATGCGGAAGTTATTTAACCTGACAGATGCTAAGAGCAAGAAGGCAAGAGTTGCTCACTGCATCATTATTCAATAGATAATAATTTAACTTGGCTTTGCAAAGGCCATTTTCATTTATAGGGTGCTAGTGAACTGACATTTTATTACAGTTTAAGATTACATCATCCACTTCTAACATTCCTTCCCTTCCAGTAAAACAATCTTAAATCCAGTTAATGCAATAGTGAGCAAAACAGTGCTAAATTCTATTATTTGAATCTGATTAAGTTACAAAGCTGGCCTCAATAATATTTACAGATAATTGCATATACTATTACATATTATTATATATATAATAATATCTACAAATAATACAACTAGATTGTATTCTACAATCTGTTTTCTTAGTTCTCCTCCCAGTTTCCTTACTGTAGAACTTTCAAATAACCAAACAACCAACCAACAAACCAACCAATCCCCACCCACCACCATCCCCACCAAAATCCTGCATATGAAGTGAGGAAGAGTCAGTCTCAAATTTGACTCTCAAGATTTTTGCCTTTTGTGTGCAAAATTCTGTAGCTGCAGAAGCCAAAAGCTTTTTGTCTGAGTCTACAGGAATTTTCAGATCCAACCAGGGAGATTTCATACAGCCTGACGTACAAAAGTAATCCGTTATTAAGCTAGGATACTCATTTCAGCTTTCAGAAAATTCTGGTCTCTTTTGTCCTGTTCTTTCCTCCTAAAGTATAATCTGTAAACTCTTCTAGAAAAGCTAACCAAAAATCCTAAATCAGGAGAAAAGATTACTCAAACATCAAGCCTTACACCACACAAACCATTTCAGTGGTGACAACAGCATTATCTGCATGAATGGGGAGTGCTTCCACAGGGTTTGATTTCCTGCACTGTTCTCCAAGAAGCAGCAGGAAGACAGGAGGAAGCAGGGCACGTGGGAACGCAGCAGTGCAGCCAGAGCAGCCTTTCCAGAGCCTTGTTGGTGCTGCTGAGCAGCATTTCACTTAAATCTATTTCAGGTATCTCCCAACTACTGCACATGGACTTGCCTTCAACCCCAGCCAACGCTCATTGAAACAACAGCCTAATTGCTGACTCCAATTATTTTTTTTTTTTTTATTTTAATTGAAAGAGCTTGAGTTACTCAGGGCCTGTCCACAGAGGGTTTTTGCAGACAGATGGGAAAATGGTTTACCCAGGCTGTGGACTGCCTTGCTGCATCCAGGAGACACAAGTGCCATGACCCTGTGCTTAAGCTAATCAAGCTCTGCCAAGAACTTTCCTCATGTGACATGCTATCAGCCCACAGGAAGACTGATGGTTTCACTTCTGCTATTTCCTTCTGCTCTAAAAAGGTGTAAAAACAAGCAGAAAAATGGGATTCCAGCACATGGGCTTAGCAGCTGACTTGATCTTCACCTTCCATCAGACAAGAGCAGAGACAGGATCGCATGAAGTATGTGTAGAAGGTGAAGGGTACAGAAAGCACAAGGGGCAGCCTTGCTGCAGGGATGACGACATGCAGGCAGGTCCTTTTTGTCCCCCTCTGTGCAGCCCAAAGCTGTGGCATGCTGCTGGAAAGCCTCCTGTAGCACATCAGTAGTACAGAAACCTCCTTCCTTTCTTCTCTGCCATACCAGAAATGAGTTTGTAAAAAGAGATTTGCACCACAAAGTCATGCAAAACTCATCTCTGGCAGAGTATGGAAAACAAACTGTCGCTGACAGAGCATCTCAGTTTATTTTGGTCATTTATAGGAGAGCTTCTCACCTGCTGGCTGCTTTATAGGGAGAGATGGGTTGTCAGGGCTAGGCCACTGATCCCTGACAGCCCTGCTGCTGGAGCCAGTGTTTTTGACTTCCAGTGCAAATTCGATGAAATAGGTAACATGGGGACCTCTACTTGTACCTGGATATTGATGAACAGCAACATTAAGCTTAAGAAGCAGAGCTTTCATGTCTCCTTTGATGGCAAGTCAAACAGACCAGATGAAAGTTCCAAGGGACCACACCAGTAGCAGCAAAATATTTCTAGCACAAACAGCTGTCTATCTAAACCACTCTCTGGTGAGGCTCCCATGTGATAAATACACCCAAGGGAAGCCAAGGCCTGTGGTGGTAATCTTAAAAGTTCCCAGAGGCCTGATTATTTAGCAGTGATGTTGCAAGCCTTGTGGAGATGCATTGCTTAATCAATCCCTGCAGAATCCCTGAGCTGGCTGGCCTTTCCCTGACAGGATAACCAGCACCAGCCTGGGAGCTTTGCTCCTGCACAGCTCTGGGATGTTAACAGAGACAATAAAGCACAACTGGCTGTTACTGCTTCAATTACAGCACTTATTCTGATTGACAAGGTTTGCTAAGACAGAAGGAAACAAGGCAGGAAAATCCTTATCTGGTCATTTCTCTCCCAAAGTGGTTATTGCATAGTCCTTTGCTTAGCAGCGCCCCTTGATTTGTAACAGCTCACTTTACTTACTGATCATATGCTCAGATTTATTTTTCTAAGGAAAGAAGGCAGCATTCTGTCCTCTATTATGATCTTTTTACACAACTCATGCCAAAGAACACTGAGCAATTTCTCTTAAGCCTAAAGCCTAAACCTCTGCTTGAGCCATAACAGTTTAACACAGATTCCTGGTATCATCTGTACCAACTTTCCTTCACCTTTTTAAAGAAAAACATGCATAAAAGAGGTAAGTATTACTAAATTAAAGACTTACAAGTGAGGAAGAATGCACTACTTCTTTAACTGTCTACAGAGATTAATTATCCATAGTGTATTTTTTTTTTTTTTTGCATGTTAAACTCAGCATCAGATCCTTAGATCTGACAGAATAAGAAATATGGAGATCAAAACACTATTGAGTATCAGAAGTCTCTAATCAATGTTGGTTCTTCTGGACTATAACCAAAGTGACTCCTTCCTTTCCCATGGATAAACTAACTAGACCAAGCTTCTTTAATCTCCTCTCTAAGTGATGTTCCCCAAGCATCACCCTCATACCTTTTCCCTAAGCCTTTTTCAAATTTGTGGCATTCTGTTTTAAGTTACATAAAAAACACAGCTTAGAAGCAGCCTGCAGAGTCATAAAAACAGGCAGTTGGATGTCATTATAAAATCCAGCAGAAACTGGTTCTTATTAGTCCAGAAAAAAAAAATATTGGTGAAATTGCAGGTTTGTAATAAAGAAACCATATGTAATGGAGATCTGTGATTGAAGTGAACCTAAGCTACCCAAAGACAGCAGAAAGAGATCTAGGAAGAAGTAGAGATATTAAAAAAGAAAATTTATTTTGTATAATATTATCTTTTTTCCACATTTTGCTGAAGGGTGGATATCCATCTCTAGAGAAATTCAGAATTAGCCAGAGCCAGTTAAATATAAATGTGTCTCACTCACATCAATGATTCAAGGCTGGAAGTACAAAGAGAGAGAGGGAGGGAGGGAAGGAGGGAAGGAAGGAAGCTGTAATTTTTTTTTTAATTAAAGAAATTGTTTAAAATTCTTTTCCCCCTCTCTATCCTCTAAACTAAACCTTCTGATGGACCATGGCAAGCTGTTATGGCTCAGGACACATCAAGATGTTGACTATTGTTATATAATTGCACTAAAAGTGAAACCTTTGATAAAAAGAGACAAAAAAAAAAAAAAAAAAAAAAAAAAAAGGAAATATTTTATAAACTCTCCTGATCAGGAAATAGTTGAGAATGTGTCTAGGAAAAAAAAAAATCCCCAAGCATTTGTGCAGTACAAGCTGAGTCTGCAGAGACACTGAAATGACAAATCTCATGGCAATATTTAACCCAGGACCTATTGATCTGGAGGAATTCCATCAGCATCATCTTGTGCCCTCCTGTCTAATCAAAGCATTTCCTATCCCCACACCACTGCTGGCCTCACTGGATGACAACAGAACTGTCAGAATGCCACAGGAAACATCATGTTACACTGCACAAAAAATTTGAGATAATTTTCAGATAACTGTGCCAGACTCCAGTAAACAGCATCTCCATGACCCTTTCATCACATAATGTAGAACTGCATTCTTATTTTATCAGCAAAGATTCCTCCGTGATGAAGATGTAATGTCTACTGTGATAACTGCAGATACAATCCCAGTTGTTCTGCTGCAGGTGTATTGCTCTCTTAAGAATCCAATTTCCAGCAGTTTTGCTTTTGGACAACTTTGTACTTGAGCCAATTAGATTCAACATTGGAAACAATGCAGACTTGTAGAGAAAATACTTTCTATTTCAAAAAAAGCCAGGGGAGCACCAGGCAACTGCTTTGTGACCAAGAAAACACAGCTGAGAGAGAGCAGCTTACTGGAGCTGCTTATAAAAACCTCCATGGTTTTGAGCTGCAGGCTTGGGGTTTGGCTTTGGGTTGGTGGTTTTTTTTGTTTGTTTGTTTGTTTTTTGTTGTTTTTTTGTTTGTTTGGTGGGGTTTTTTTGTTAGTTTTTTTGGGGTTTTGTTTCTTTGGGTTTTTTGGTTGTTGTCATTTTGTTGGGTTTTTTGTTATTTTTTTTCTAAAGCAGGGGGAAGGGTTGAGTGGAAGAACATGAAAGAAGCTAAGGTTTTTCACATGGCAGAGCAAATCTTCCTGCCTGAAGACCTCAGAAATAATGTTATGATTTTAACATGGCAGGCAGAGCTAGATCAATAATTTAGGATGTGAAGCATGAGCAGACTTCCCTTATCCTCAGTGCCACCTTCTGAGAATGCAGCTGGGGCTCCTTGCTCAGGCAGAATGATCATCACTGCCATGTCTACAGCAGCAGACTCAAGATTTGGAGCATCAGGAAAAAGATGACCTTCTTTGCATCCATTGTGACTTTTGTTTTGGTCATGATTAAGCAGCACTTTTCCTGAGGTGAAAATTAATCTCTGTGAAAAGTTCTTGTATTTAATTCTTTGTGATTTATTTGGCTACAGAGAAAAGAGTTTTATTTTACACTTGTATCTATATAATGAAAATGTTTGCATATTTTTTGTTGCAGCTTGCAAGTCAGCACTCTTTTCCCCGAGCCTATAAAATTTTAGTGTTGGTTTTTGGGGGAAGTTTGACAGATACCATCAAGCAAGCATTTCATTAGCCTATTATTTTCTCTACATTTATGTGTGTCCTGCATATGGAAAAAAATTGCCCTTCAAAGGTATCACAAAATGACACAAAGAGAGCACAAAAAATGCCCTTCTAAGGCTGTTCTCTCTGCATTGCTGGTGAAAAGATCTTTAGCAGCTTTTCAGATACAGAAGTAGAATGTCACCATCTCCATTCTTTGGTCATACCTTAAGCGTATTCTTGAGAAGCATAAATTCCTCTAGGAACTTGTGCCATGTCTGGTGTGGTGTCCTTGAAGATTAACCCTCCTTTCCTTTACACCTCCATGGGATAAAAGACAATAAACAACGTACAAATGTGATCTCCAGGGTCTAAAGCCTTCAACTTTACCTACAGATGGCAATTGCAAATACACTTCCTATGTGTTTTACTCAGAAGTGTTCTGCTTGTGATGCCTTGCAAGGCTGATTTGATCTACCTAGGTATGGTTAAAGCACCCATCATGGTACCAGCACATTATTATCACCTTCCCTTTTCATTTTGATGCACCTGATCCCCTCTGTTTGCAGACTGAAGACCTGTGGGTCTCCGGGGGATGTTTCTGCATCCCCCCTGCCTGCTCAGGAAAGCAACATTTGTTCTCTGGGCTGGGGAGACAGAGCACTGCCTGGTGTCTTGCTGAGCACCCTTTCACAAGCAGTTGTTCCCCTTTAGCTGCAGTTAATTTGCTGGATTTGCATAGTTCTCATGAAGAGACGGTAGCTTCAGGTCAGTGATCGCAGCTGGTGAGAAAACCCAGCCCAGAGCTCCTCACCTTTTCACATTATCTGAGAGGCTACACTGTCTTGCTTTTCAGGAAAAGGAACACTCATTGCATGTGCCCACAAGCACCACGAATCTCTCCATCCAACCAATCTGTGCCTTGACTATCCCAGTAATTTAAACACCAGAGGGATGGTGTGGCACAGTGCCCTGGAGTCACTCCCTTGGAGGTGACCTGCCAGACCCCCACCACAACACTCTGCTGCCAGTGGACACACAGGAGCACAGCTGAGAGGTCCTGACTTCCAAACTGAGCTTCCCAGGCAGTGCTGCTGACACAGATGGCCTTTCCTCTCAGCTGTGCCAGCAGCTCCTCATGGGTGAAGATGCCCTATGAATGATTTTGGAAGTGAACAGAGCTGTTGTCATGTCCCTGACCCAGTCAAGGGATGGGAATGGAAAAGAAGGGAGGAGATAAAGGGAATCACCCCCCCGTGGCAGAGCTGTCCCCATAAAGCAAAGGGGGAAGGGCTGGGGATGTGACAGATGAAGGCATGGCGTGGCATATACCAAACGAGAATGTAAGATCCAGTTCAAACTTAAAACAGATGGAATGCCAAAGCCAAAAGGCCACAGGAGAGCTTCTGGTAAGTAACAGCATCCATCACTGAAATGCTGGTGTTTCCCAGCCTCCCTCCCAGGATGAGCCCTGCAGCACAGGGCCAGCACAAAGAGGCAGCAGTGTCCCCAGGCAAGGAACACCCAGCCCTGCACAGCTTGGCGGCTGCAGTCTGGAACACTGAGGCAGAGGCTACTGGTGCTCCCACCCAGCTCCACAGGGATGGCCACTGCATGTCAGAAAACCCCACATGGAAATAAATTCTGAAGGCTTTCCAAGACTCCTCTCTGTGCTGCCATTCTGCTCCGATATTATATTAGTAGTGACAAAGCAAAGGCAGAATATAAGCATACAGACATAAACAAAGTACTTTAATTTCTTTCAGAAATTCAACTCTCTGCTCCTCCTTCCATTTCTCCCTCCCTCTCTCAAGAGGGAGTGAGCATTTGTTAAATTTGGCTTTGAAAATATTGGTTTGTAATAGCCCTCCTAATTTGCTTTTCTTGGCAAGCACGCTGCACCAGCCGTCCCTGGTTCTGTTGTTAGGGGCTGGCTGTGAAGCTAGGAAAACACACACACAAATTCTTGAGTAATTGTACGTGCAGTTTTTGCTTTTTAATGCACTACAGTGTAATTACCTTTTTGTCAGCTCAACCTCATTCTGTGCAGAACAGCTGAAATCCCTAATTACCAACTGCAGCAGCCAAAGTCCCTGATTTGCTCCTGAGGAAGCGGTATCATTAACCCAACACATTACTCGCTGCTTGTCAGGTGAGGCCTATGGAAATTTCACCTGCATCTATTGGTTTCCTTTTGTGGAAGCTCAAACACCACATTCTGGATAAAACACTGAGTAAAAAACCCCACTCCACTCCCCAAGGGAAAAACTCAACACCAGACCCAAGAGAAGGTTGTAAAAAGGTGGGGCTCATTGTCTTCTCACAAGCCACAAGAGGTCATTAACTCAGTTTGCACCAGGGGAGAATTTGAGTGGATATTTGAAAAACTCCTTCCCAGAGTGGCTTGTCAAGCATTGGAACAAGGAAGTGGTTAAGCCACCACCATCCCTGGCAGCATTTAA
Source organism: Taeniopygia guttata (assembly GCF_048771995.1). Taxonomy (NCBI): domain Eukaryota; kingdom Metazoa; phylum Chordata; class Aves; order Passeriformes; family Estrildidae; genus Taeniopygia; species Taeniopygia guttata. The sequence continues at coordinate 67,826,063 of NC_133025.1, forward strand.
AAAGATTTGTAGATGTGGCTCTTACAGACATGGTTTAGTGGTGGGCTTGGCAGATTCATGGCATTCCCTTGCAGCCAGTGGGGAATAGATCACTCTAATAGCCAGGGATTAGGGTCGTGCTCCTCAGTTTTCACAGTCCTGCTTTATACTGTTGAACAGCAAGTGCATTTCCAAAGTCCATATGTGGATTCAGATGTGGCACACACAGATGCTGAGAATTCAAAGAATTCTTGGATTTATTGTGCAGAAGTTCTAAAAAAAACTTATAGCCTTGGTGACTCAACCGTTTCTCTGCCAGGAGCTCTACCCTGCAACATCAGCCTGTTGGACACCTACGAAATATTATAGTAATAAATTATTTTTATTGTGAGCATACCCGCTTCCTCCTCTCTTTCCAGAAACTAAATGGTGAAATACAACAAGTGACAAAATTTTAGCAACTTCTGAGCAGATTTAATTAAGGAAACTCCATTTCATTGCAGACAGGCTGTCCTATTTAATCTCCCACTCACAGGTTTTCTTCTCACTGCATTTTTGTGCAATTAAAACAAGGCAAACTGGAATGCCAATTAAATGCCTCTTGAAACAACAGCCACCCCTTCTGACACCTGTTTAAAAATGCATGAACTGACACATTTGAAAACTAATTTTGGCATTTCTGCACTGGCCCTGGTTGCCTGCATTCTGGGCTGATGCATTTTGTGCCTCAGGAAAGCAGAGGAGCTCAGCCACTCATGGGCTCTGCCCCTCAGCTCTGTGAGGCAAGAGGAAGAGAGGGGGGTTCCTAAAGCTGCTGCTGAGGAAAGGAGGAATTTTGGCTTGGGGAGAGACAGGAGACAGTCCTTCTGTCTCTTAATGTTTCAGGGACTTTCTTTGTTGTTGATTTTTATTGATCTACACCAGATGGAACCTCCTGAAGACCCACAATCCTGCTGCCCCCTCTGCCAACCCTCTCTCTGCTTTCACCATCCTCAGACCAAGAGAAGAATTCACTCTTCCTCCTCCCCATGGGGCTTCCCTTCTGCACTGGAGAAGGAGAAACTTTCAGCTGCATTGGAGTGGGAAAGATGATGAATTTAAACTCTGAATAAGCAGTTACTGGATGTAGCTGAGGTTTCAGGGTAAGATAAAGCCAGACACTCCTGGAAACAAATCTAATATTCTTCTCTGAGGAAATGTTCAGTTAGAAACCTTGTTGTGGAGCCCTTTAAAGTCTGGGCCAGGTGGTAGCTCTAGGGATGTGTTACTCAGCCACTTGGAGAAGGACAGAGATTGGCTAACAATGGCACACACTCTCTTGTGGCACAAATTACAGTTATACCAGGAATAATGAGAAATAAGGAGTCTGTGCCATTGCTTGGACCACAGTACTCATGTATTGCATTGCTTCACTCAAAGTGTTTTTTTCCCAAGTCAAAACTCTCCTCCAGTGTCCTTCTCTGTGTACCCACATGAATGAAGGCACGGGAACAGGATGGCAGAGACAGGAATGAGCAGGGGAAGGGTACAGCAGCTGCAAAAGGGGCTCCTTTTCTGGCATGGTTCTAACCAGCACCAAAGGAAAGGCTGAGAAACATCCACCTTACCAAGCAACTCATGGAGATGCTCCAAGGCCATGGTGCTGTGTCTGAAGTGCTCCTGCACCACTGCTCCTCCCTGCTCTCCCTGCTGGCATCAGCCTGCTCTCCATCCCACAGTCCTGCCAAGGAGCACCACTCAGGCCTTGCTCTGAGCTCAACCATTAAACTGATCTGGTTAAAGGGAAAAAACACATGGGAAAAGAAGGAAAAGCCTCAAGAGGAAAGGATAAACCATGATGCTGTCCACAGCAAAGACTGGCTTGCAGCAGGGTCAGATCTCACTGTGACACTGGGATGGGAAAAAGGAGAAGTTGGGGGAATCCCAAACTTGCAGAGCTGCCAAAGCCTCTGCTTTTGCAGACAGTCTGCTGGATTAATCATCCCCAACTATTCAAATCCTGCCCACCCATTTAAAGTAAGGTGTTAAAAATTTGCTAATTTAAACATTAACCCTTTCTGCAGCTCCATTCACTGTTCCCCAGTACCTCTCCATGCTTTTCACCCAGAACCCAGCTCTTCTGCTGAGGCTTTGGGCAGCTGCTTCCAGCTCTGCAAAGTGAGTGGAAGCAATAATAAGTATTTGGTAAGGAGTAAGACTTGGTACAAAGAAAACATTTCTGATTCTGTAGCAATTGCTTACAAACCAGGCTCTACACCAGCTTAATTATGTCAGCACTGACACTGCTAAAAGGCATAATCCCATCTTCCTTCCTGACAGAGAGTTTTTCTTCTGCCCTCTTTTTCTTCTCTCATCCTCTGTATTATCTCCCCTCATATTAAAATTGCTGGACCACGCCAAGAAATATTTTACTTCCTTGCATTTTTCATTCCCAAGTGTTAATAAATAATTTTGCACCTTTCTAAGGTCTGCTTGGCGGCAGTCAAAATGTATTGTCCTTAGTGGGAGCACTAATTACAATCTGTTTTGCTTTCTGAATTTGCAAGTTCTTTAGTCTTTGCCTGACTAGAACATCAGTTGAAGTGGTGGGACATTGTTCTTTTGCCTTGCAGAAAGAAATTTTTTTCCTGAGATTTATTTTTTTCCTATTCTTCACCAAGATGACACAGAGCTTGCAAAATTTTCCATGGAAGACAGGAAACACAAGGTGGGAGAAAAGGAAGAGAGCAGCAGAAAAAGGAGGAAAAACCAGGGTAAAATAGAGGGAAAAACATGGAAAGGTAAGACACACCTCTTTGAAAAGTTGTGTTGCCTTTAACTGCAGCTGAACTTGTTGTTTTGGTGTAGGTTTCACGTGTTTCATCTCCTGGACTCACCACTTTCTGTGTACACATGTTAACAAGGCCTATAAGAATTTCTTGCCTACAAGAAATTCAAGTTATAGTCAAATGAATGAGTGGTGGAAAATTAGAGTTCAGACCCCTCTGCTGACTGCGTCCCAGACATAAGACTTGATCTCCAGCAGTCACTCTTATGTTGGAGCACTGCACATTATAAACACAGATTGTGGCAGCTCCAACCAGAAATGTTGAGAGACCTGTCATGAAACCATCCTTAATTTGGGGCATTTGCTTGTCCAAGGGCAGCCTGCTGAAACAGGGGAGAACCTGAGGGCTGCACATCTCAGATGGACACTCAGGTCACTAAAATCCTGCCTCTTCCAGAATCAGTGTTTCTTCAAGAGTAAAATCATTTTGGGTCATTTTGCATCCAGTAACTTTTTTTCCGTGAAAGTCTCTTTGAAATTGATATATGTCTAAGGAAAGTTCTGACTGATCAGCAGAAAGCTAGCCCAAGAGCTTATTGTTAAAATAAAGCTAGATTTGAGGCACATATACACACAGCTGTTTGAGTAGGAAGATGAAGAACTGTGCTGTGTCTTGAATCTGAACCAAAAAACAAACCCAACAAATCCCACTCTCACACAGATGAGAGGTGGCTCTGTACTTCTGGCTTCTGTATTTTATTTTTGCTAGCCTTTTTTTGTTGCCAGCCAGTTTTTCTGAAAGTGATGTTTGTGTTGGTGTCAGGTACTGTTCTCCCCCTGCATGCAATAATTAAGCCATACTGCACATCTGCTTAGTCCTGTCAGCTCCTATCACAGCATCACTCCATCTTCAGCCACCTGCAGCTGCAAGACTGCTGATCCAGCTGCCTGGATTTGTCTTTCCTAGGTAGATGTCTGGTGTGGATCTTGCTGTCTATTTGTGTTTGAGCAGCACCCAGCACCCAAACTGCATGCGTGTAAAAATGTCTCAGTCTGGAAATATGAAATACTGAAAAAATTCCAATTTTTTTTTTTTTTATTAGGAAGTTAAAATCTATTTTTCCTACTGTAGGCAGAGCCTGAAAAAGATATTAGCCTAGCTAGTTCACATTTTAACCTGTGTGCTACACAGTAGTCCAAAGAAAAAGTCATTTCAGAGAACAGAAATAAAACTACACCAAAACAAAAGATCACATATGGCATTAGTGACCCATGCTAGTCAAAACCAACTAAAATAGTTCATAATCCTTGACCCTGATCCTTCAGTCTGCTCTGATGGTTAGGACTGCTTCAAAGGTCATTTGTGGCCCTCTTGGCATTGTCAATTTATTCTGCAAACTTTTAATGTATAGAAAAGACCAACCCAATAAAGAGCCCAGGTGAACATGAGGATGTGAGGGTGACCCCACAGGGCCTTGGTATCACAATTTCTGCCAAGTTTGGGACATGCTGGCTGGAGCACAGCAGACCTGCAGCATCAAATCCTCTTGTGCCTCGGGGCCTTGATGTGCCCTTCTCTCTCCTGGAGGGAAACAAGCTTAGACCAAGAGATTTTCTAGTCCACAGAGCAACCCGTGGGAGTCCCTGCTTTGCAAAGGAACCAGCTCAGCAGCTGGTGAGACAAGAAATTCAAGTTATAGTCAAAAGAATGAGTGGTGGAAAATTAGAGTTCAGACCCCTCTGCTCACTGCATCCCACACATAAGAATTGATCCCCATCAGCAATTATCATTAAGCAATTACAAACACTTGCTTATTGAAAAAAGCTCATTTGAACTTGTACATGTTGAAGGGGGTTTTACCTCAGCCTAACAAGCTGCCTGTAGTTGCCTTGGCACACAGTTTTCATTTAAGTGTTCCACATAGGGATCCAATATGCTGTACACCTTCTTTCTTTTTTCATGTACCACCACCACAACACAGCAATGGGCCTCTGATGTGTGGCAGACAAGCCTCTAAGAGCAGAGTTATTTTGTAGCATTTTGTACATTGTTACTGAGGCAAACACGACCATTTTCAAAGCAAACAAAAAACCACAAATTTCTTTCCTTAAGATGCATCCTGGGGTCATTATTCACTACCACGATTAATATTCATTTTCTTTTATGCACAAGACACAGCAGTGACTATTTATCACCAGCGTTCATTGCTTCAAGAAAGAACATTTTATCATGGATATTGGACATCCTGTGCTACAGTCCTGTCATAGAAAATTAGGATCTAGCATCCCTACGAAAAGCCTGTCTGCAGGTGGTGGTGTCATCTTTTTTTAAAGAGTATTGTTACTATAATCCAACCACAATCAAAATTCATATGTACTAGATGTGGGACAGGTAACAACTACTCCTTTCCCTGAAGGGCTATGATTATTACCAAAAAATAGACCAAGGGCAGAAAAAGGAAGCATTAGCTGAGCAAAACAGCAAGAACAGTATAAAAAGACCTAAACAATAAAGTATCTGCAGGATTTTTACTAGGAATAATAATACAGAGATTGTTGAAAGAAACCTAAGGATGAGAAGAAAAGTCAGTGCATATGTTCAAAATTCTCTTTCTGTTTTTTAACCAAAGGTTCATTTTTTTTACAAAAGAGATTCACAGCTTTAAATGATGGGGTTGCACCTGATGACCACTAGAGATCCCTTCCTGTTTTAATTATTCTGTAACCCTCTAACTTCATTGATGAACAACAGGGATTTTCCTGTCAATCAAGAATAAAAGTAACTGTATAGAGAAATAAAATAAATTCATTTTCCATCATCTCTGGTCTCAAGAATTGTTTTTGAACAGCATGCCTAACCACCACAAAAGGATATGGCAAAAACTTTGTGTCTTTGCTACAGCACTCAGAATATAAAGAAAGCATGACAAAGGACAGAAAGGTAGAGTGACAGCAGAGTTAGCAAAATAAATACATCAAATAACAGTCTGAGACTTTGTGATGCTCTCCACACTTCAAGTACCCCCTCAGGAATAAGCTCTGCTAAGTGGGACTCCAGCTTCAGCCTGGCAATCCTGAGCTCAGTGCTAGGACTGCACAGACTGAACATCTTGGAGGCACTCTGACCTCTTCAGCCAACATCCCTCGATGCCTCAGGTTTTAGCTTTGGTATTTTTCAGATTCTGTGCTGCTTTAGTGTGTGGGTCTGGGCTTCATAATGTGGGATGGTGAGTTCTCTGCACAGAGCAGGGAGACAAAACAATTCCTTGTCCGGCTGGGGACGAAGGACAAATGATCCAAATCTCAGGCCCAAGAGCACAAACAACGTGGGCTGGAGAGAGAAAAACAAGCAGGATGGGACTGCCTGGGCTAAAGCTGGAATGGGACAATGAACTCCAAGGTGCCAATGGAGCAGAACTGATCCCAGTGAGAGCCCCCGGGAGCGCTCGTGCATTTTGGGACCATTTTGGTTCATCTTGGGTGCAGCCCTGGCTGGGTTCTGGTGCTGCCCAAGGTGGATCCATGGAGGAGATCCTTTTAATAAATCCCTGCTTTATTCTGTAACTCTGTCCAACCTCTGTTCTAGGCACCACAAGGCATCACTCTCACAACACAGGCCACAGGTCTCAACCCACCAATTTCTGGCCCTGGTAACCTGCAGTTGAGCTGGGAGGTGTCACCTCAGGTGACAGAGCATCCCTGGGGGAGCAGGGCAGGGCACACCCCACAGGGCCAGCCCCTTGGGAGGGAAAACCAGCAGCAGCACATTTTAGTCCAGCAGCAGTAAGTACAACCCAGCTGTGCCACGTGAAACACCAGTGAGGGAACAATGTGGAGGAGAGGTAATTCATCACTGAGGATGGATTAGGAGGATGGAGGAGGATGGATTACAAACTCGTGAGGAATGCAGGGACAGCAGAATGCAAATGTAAGCAGCCTGGCAAAAATGTACTGACATTTCATAGACACAAACACGGACCCAACTTAATATACTGACATTTCATAGACACAAACACGGACCCAACTTAATGTACTGACATTTCATAGACACAAACACAGACCCAACTTGAATTTCCACTGCCCCTCCACCAACAAAATGCAATCTTGAGGCACAGGAAAAATTACTCTCCTTCCCAGCTCACCAGCAGCTTTATTATACCTACAGCAGCACTTATCCTGCATGTTCAGTCTCATTAGCTTCACTAGGGCTCTGCTTACTGCAAGATCAAAGGAGTCTTTTCCTGGAGGGTTTGTGCCATTGATAATTTGGATATCTGCAGTAAACTTAATCTATCTGTGCTACACTACAGAGATTTGAGGCAGGGAAAGATTAAAGTGATTTGCTTAAGACAACAGACACAGTTTGAAGGAATTGAATGCAGGTTTCCACAAAGCCCAGGCTTAAAGAGGAGAAGTCTCTTCACACATTAAGTACCCCCTAATATACATCTGCAGAATTAGGAGTTTGCTATCACCATACAGGATTGCTAAAGGGGAAGGATTTGGAAATAGGCTTATGTTTGTCTTTTTGCTGCTTTTTTTTACCCTTTTCTTCCTCCCTAGCCTATCTTAATTTTGCCTCTGAAAGGCCCAATCAAGTAAGTCACACAAGTCTTTTGCATACGTATTTTATCAGCAGACAACAGCTCTGGGAGAATGCTTTTCCAACATGCTCAGCTGTGCTAAAAATCCTTTCCCATTTTTGCAGTTATTTCAGGAAAAATCACTCCGAGAGAAGGTTCTGATGGTCCCTGCCACTTCTGGGGGTCCAGCTCTGGCTGTGGCTGTGAAGGGTGGCACTGGGAGAGGCAGGGGGCACAGAGAGAAATAACCAGGGTTACTCCAGGATCCCCTGGAAAGCACTTGCAGGTGTTGCCTTTCTTCAACAAAAGGTTTAAGAGAGAGATATAGGTGTGAGAGCAAATACCACTCTGGCTTTGATAATGACATTATGCACAGCTAGCCTGTTCTTTGGCTTGTTAAACTCCAAGTTTCCTGTGGGTAAGAAAAGAACATTACTCTGTCACTGTTTTCAGGGCTTTCTGCCATGTTAATCTGATTATCTATGACAGTTTCTGTCAGTTTGTTAGCGAAGATCCAATTATTCTGCTTGGCTTTTAAGTTTTCACATATTTCTGGCTAAGGGCCTGATCCTGGGTGCTTCTTTGTCCTCATGCCTTTAATACAAATATTAATGCAAAAAACAATCCCACAGAACTGATACACTAGTGGTGCATATACAGTTCTTCAAAAATGGATGCATCCTTCATCTCCAGCAAAAATAAACCAAAAAGCTGCAGAACTGACAGCTGAAGGAAATAAATGGCTCTGCACTTGATCTGACTATATTTCTGTGATGAAAATTTACAGTGTTGGTATAGAAGGGAAGTGGCTTTTGGGGATTTTTTTTTTTTACCCTCCTCTAAACTCTTGTTTATATTTTGCATTTTTTTCTGCATAAAAAAAAAGAAAAAGGAAAAAAAGAAAATACAGTATAGTTCTATAAATAAATGGGATACATTTTAGACATAGAAATTAAAATAGAATCAGGTGGGATCCTTTTCCAAGGCATTTGACATTAGAGACTGCACAGTCAGTCTGTTATTTTTTCTCTTACACATAATTTTTCTCAGATATGACTTTGCATGGCATAGACCTGTAGGACAGGAAAGTGGCAAGGGTGTAGTAAGCTATAAACAGAAAAATATATATGCCCACACCATTAGAAGGTATTCAGTGACTAATACTTGCATGTCACTAGCTTTTAACTCATCTCTGTTTCTCATTTTAATCTGTTCCAAATGCAATTTTTTTCTCAATGATGCCCACAAATAGCATATATCTGCCCAAGAGTTTTCTTTTGTAAAGGACTGCCCACTGTTTCCTACAATGATACAGCTCCACTGACAACAGCATCAGCAGCAGCTTGGCATGACAATCTCCTGCAGGTACCTGATAGAACTATCTAAAGTTCTATCAACAGTTGTGAAGATTCTGGAAGCTGTTTGTTTTTCTTGCTTGGGCTCCATGGGTCTAGTACTGCCAATAATCAGCATTAGTGACACCTGCAGTAGTCAGCACTTCCCCTCTCCAAATCCTCAAAAAAAAAAAAAAAAAAAGGGAGAGAAAACCTGCCCCAGGATGGATATGCTTCTTCAAGAGAAGGAATTCCTATTATTCCATGGTTCTCTGGTCTGTAACAAATTCTTGCAGGTAATGCTTTACAGTTAAAATTTTGGGAGCAAACAGTGCTCTCTTCCCACCTCTCCACTCCTTTTTGGGAGGTTATATAGGTTAAGTGAGACCCTTGGGGCCAAAAAACCCTGCATCTCACCAACCAAATCAGGAACTGAAGGTAGCAGTCATGAGAATGAATTTGATAATGTTTTCCTTAAACTTTACAAAATGGCCATAAATTTCTATCAGACCAGAGGCCATACTCAGCAAGAAAACTGCAAATCAAGCCAAATTCCACTGCTAAATATTAGATGCAACTTTCTGTACCATCACAAACTCCAGCATCTCACTCCATGATCATTTCCTTGCACAGTTCCTTCCAAAATGATCCTGATCATAATTGGCAGAGATCCCTCACAGTCAAGAGTACTACCAGCCCCTATCAGGCAAGGATTTCTGCACATCTTAAAAATGACAGATGAAAGAACAGGTAATAAAAAATCCCAGCATTTTCTTCTCCAGGGAATTTTAAGGCTTGAAAAAGTTTTCTTTTTCAGGTGCAAGCATAAAATACCAGCTTGGATAACAGCAAGATTGGGTGTTCAGGAGGAAAAGTACTGAATGCTCCTGTCCCTCTCGTGTTGTGCTGAAGAGAGGCTGAGGAAAATTTTGTGTGTGTGTTTGTGTGTGTTAGGTGAAGAGGGGGGAGCAAGGCAATCAAATCTCACAGCTTCAAGCCTAGGTCTATCCCTAACAAGGGTTAGCAAGAAATCCTGCAGACAATTCTACTCTGCCTGCTATGGTTCAAACAAACCTGTGCTCTGGGGGGTTCTGTGGGGTTTTCCATGTCTCAGGCTGCTGCTTCAGCCAACCTGCTGATCTAAATGGGCCAATTACCTGCACCAGCAGCCAGCAAGGAGTGCTAGGAAACCATTTGTAATACTAATTCAACCCACTGATAGTCACTGATAAACAGGTTTCATACTGAAACACCTCCCAAGGTCTCTGAAACTGTGTAAATGAAATTTTCTCCCTGTTACATCTGTCTGACACCACTGGAAGTGATTATGCTGTGAGAAAAAGGTGGAAACAGAATACAGACCACACTCCTGGGTCTGGGAGATAGGATTATAGAAATTATGAGCTACTAGCAAAACCTCCAGAGCACTGTAGCAAACAGAAGTTTATAAGCTCGTACCACAATCAAATGAGCAGGAACGACAGGATTTGAGATGCTCAGTGGGCATCTCAAACCAGGTAGATTAAAAACATAAGTCTTGCTCATTGCACTGTCTGGGGTTTTCTGAAAGGCATTCTAGAGGGGGACAACAAGAAAAAGATAAGAAAAAAGAAAAGGTTTCAAAGTTCTAGTGGCAGCAGGGAACAGCACAGAAGCAGGAAAGCAAAGAGCACAAAGGCAAGAGACATTTACTGTGCATCCCCCATAGAGGAGCTGCTCCTGCTAATGCCTCAGCTTCCTTCCTAGGCACAAGGCTTGGCTGATTTTCTCTACTGAAAATATCAAAAACTTTCTCCACTGGGCTAATCAGAAATAGTTAAAGTAAGGAGTTCAGGTGGGAAAACAAAACAAAACAAAACAAAACAAAACAAAACAAAACAAAACAAAACAAAACAAAACAAAAAAAATCTCTTTCTTTCTGCTTTATTTCACCTTTAGGCTTTCCCAACACTGAAGCTTGTGGAGGAAAGCAGACCACTTCAGTCTTCAAAAAATTTAAGATCAGCCTTCACAAGTGCCTTTAATTTGAGTGCAGCAGCAAATGGTTCTCCAGGGGAATCCTGGCAGTGCTTTCCTGATCTGTCACCTTTCCTTGCTATCACTGGGGCACAGCCCCACTCACATGGTCCACAAACATAAAATGTCCCCTCTCCTTTAAGCCAAGGGTTGTTGCTGTAAACCACAGAGTCAGCAACCACAGCCTGAGGCTGCAACAGAGAAAATATCATAATTCTCCCATATTCCCTCAGAGAGACAAGAGCAGCTCAATTCAGCCCTAACTTGTATAAAGCCCACAAAGATCCTTAAATGAAAAGTGCAAAACAGCCTGTGTAGCTGTGCCTAAGCCAGGCAATAATTAGCAGCACAGGGTGAAGAGAATAAGCCAAAACATGAAGTTCAGGGAGAACATGGCACTATCTGCTGCTTGGTCTATTATTAAATGCAGTGGCATTTTAGATGCAGTGCTTGCATAGTTATATTGCTTGAAGCTGTGCATAAGAACACCTGGAAAACTGAATAACAGATGGGAGGAAAAAGCTTTTCCTTTATATGATTATTATTATTATTATTTTCTGTAGAGGCCATTCATTTTCTTAAGAAATCATTTTCACACAGAAGTAAGGGATAAAAATCAGGCAGGTAAGAAAGAAATCCATCTGCATAAAATCACCACCAAGCATGGGTAGATTTACAGGCACATAAAGATTTTGAAATACCTGTAAATATTTAAATTTTGCTCAGTGTATTTTAAAACTACTCTTTGCTGCCCTGCATGCAGCCTTTCTTGCCAAGATGCATGGGCAGTGTACAGCCAAGACACTGAAAATGCTTGGAGCTATTTCCATAGCAACAGACCGTGGTGAGGTAATACACCTGAGGTACTAATGACCTCAGTGTGGAGTCTGGATGCTAAAAGAGAAATTAAATGAGATGGATGAATTTTTTTTTTTTTTTTTTTTTTTTTTACATTTCAATGGGCTTTTTAAGGAGCAGGAAAACAAACCCATAACAAAGATTTCCAGATAAAACAATAATCTTTTCTTTGTCACTCCCAGGACATACATTCTTGTTAGAGGGAAGAAAAAAAATTTAAAAAGAGGAAGGCAAAGCCATGCATGTATCTTCAGGATGAGCAGAGCTGACACAAGCAGATTGTTCACCTCTTTTTTGCTTCTGCATGTACAAATGCACTTGCACTTCCTGACTGAACACTTTTAAGTCCATAGAGAGCTTTTATTTGCTTCAGCAGATTTTACCTTAGGATTTAGCACAAAGATCCAGTTTCCCTCCTAGGTCACCTTCCCCATGTCACTCCCCCTAGGAGATTCCCCAGCTAATTCTTGCCAAGAGGCATAAGAGCTAAAAGACTCTCTTCAAATTTGTAACGTGCATTTGGGAGTGCATGGAAGACAGCTGGTAATATTTAAATTTAACATCCTAAAACTCCTCTGATGCAGTAAATTTTCAGCCAGGTCCTGCCATGCTCTGATGACTGGACTTTGAAACAAAAATGCACCTGTGCTCAACAAGTGAGATAGATAGGACCAGTCCCATGGGAAATAAAAAGGAATGAAACCAAAAAGTAATGCCAAAGTTGGTCTATTTTCTGGTGTATCCAAGAGTAATTTTATCTCAGTCATTCCCTCTTCTTCTTGCTGGTTTCATCAAGATGTAATTGTGCTTAAGAAATAAAAAAAAAATTGCATCATTTTTAGATCGTCTTATGATTGTCAGCCACATCCCCAGTTCCTACAGATGTCCCTGCTCCAGGACTCCATATAAATTCCTTCTGAAAGCCAGAATCTAACACAGAGGAAGTGATTTTGACAAACCACCCAAAAAACACTGAGAATATGTCTTTAAATCCTAACTGCACCATAGCAGAGGTTGCATTACTGGTGATTTATAGGGGAGAAGTTCACTCTGGGTTAGTGCTGATTTCCATAATGAAATTATAAAAGTGCAGGGTTCCCACCTCACCAAAGCAGAGGCACTGGGCAGCAGGGATGTGGCCTGGCTTACAGGATATGCAGGGCTGCAGAATAACCAGGCAGCTGGGAGCTGGACTGAGCACAGCTGAGATTATCCAGCACCTGGATAAAAAAGACCCAAAAGCTTGCAGACAGGCTTGGCAGCATGAGGCTGTCAGAAGAGGATCCCTTTTAAGTAGCAGTGCCAATGCTCTGTAGACATGGGCATGATTAGACAAGAGCTTCTCTTCCTAATTACTTGACTTTTCCTCTTTTTTCTCATAAATTCAAATTAGTGCCAGGCAACCAGTGTTTTCCCTTTTCCTGTAGCTGCCCTTGAAAATACTTTTAATCAAGACACAGAAAAAGCTTTGATAAGGTTGCAACCAGATATTTTCCAAAATGTGCCTTTAAAGATATGAATTTGCAAGTTATTAAACATTTTCCACCATGTCTTTGGAAGCGGGAAGGTACTAACTACAGGGAAAACAAAATTGCATTCAACCAACTCTGCTCCAGTTTTTCCATGAGAATCCTTCAGTAAAACCATCACACTTTCCATTTGGAAAAAGTCATTACCAGGTAATATAGAGGTGTGATCATCATGGGCTCAGAAGAAGGCAAGCTGGGGACCAGGATTTGCACTTTGGTTCCTCTGGCAGTGAGAGGGGATCCGACTCCACCTGTGCCATGGAAGTGGGCAGTCATTTGTGTGCAGGTTGTTATATCTGTGTCTGAGGCTGTCTGCCCCCAAAAGAGAAAATAAAACCCAGCAGCAGAATCCCTGAATGGGGTAAAAATACCCCACACAGCCTAGGTCTGCTGCTGCACGGTTTGGTGATTGCTGGGTGAAGGGTGTGCTGAGCCTTTGGGCAGAGATTAAGTGAGGGGGCCCAATGGAGTAGTGCAGAGCAATCAACACAATTTTGGTTCATTCCTTCTTAGGAGTAACTCAGGAGTCAATTCTCTTTATCTGTCTCACAATCTCACATCCCAGGGTTGGCACATAACTGCTAATTTTCAGCTGGCTGATTTCACTTCATTAGAAACTCCACCAAGTTGGTTTTTGTTTATTTGTTTGCTTTGTGAATGAGAAATCAGTCTGTGCAGTGGCAGCTAAGATCTTAAGTCTAAGATAAATGTACATAACGGAGAACAAGAAACAATCTACAAAAAACAAACCCACACCCAAAAAAAACCTCACCACAACACTTTGCAAGTGGCTTGAAAATTAAAATATAGAAAACATACTAGCTAATTCTGATCACATAAGGAGTGGAGCACAGGCTTGCCCTGTTGCAAACATATCACTCACTCTGCAGGGAAAGGAATCTGAAGAGAGAACTGGGTCAGTAGAACTGGAGTCCAGGCTTGTCACTTCAGCAATTTTAACACAAGTCAAATTAGTCTTTAAACCCCAGGCTCTGACTCAAGGAATGCGAACAGATGCCATACCGAGAGAAATCAGACAAACCCATTTTGGATGAGTTTATTTACTCCTTTTTTTAGTCTTACCTCATCTGAACTTCCCCAGAATTTGATGGAAAAATTCAACAGAACAACCCAGTTCCAGTATGTACCACAGAAACTAAGCTTTTCCTCATGAATATTTATAGGCTGTAAATTACAGTCATTGGCATTGTTCACTTCATGCCAAAAAAAGCAAGTGTCACATTCCTTTCACTTAACTTACTTGCTATTTCTGTTGATAGGTCTACCTGGCTTTGAGAGCAAACAGGATCTGGCTTCCATAGATATCTGATTTCAGGAACAGTGTATTGACAGAACTCAGTATCATAGTTCTACCCTAGAAAGATTCAAGCTGAGTACAAAAGAGACAGGATAACACAACCTGGAACTGTCTTTTACTGTAATTAAAAGTGCCCAATAATGTTTATGATCCTTCCCCCTTAGCAGCTGCTGCCAGATTTAATGCTAATAAAAAAGCACATTTTGGAACAATGTTATTTTATTGCAGTCCTCTTCATATTCCTGACCTTCACAAGAAGCTGAAGGCTGTTTGAGAAAGGACAAATTGGTGTAACTCAAAGAACTGCAATGTAAAGAGAAAGGGAGTATTCAGTCCCTGAAGTATGAGAGTGAAGGTCAAGGAGTCCATAAGTCCCCAGAAAAATCCAAGACATAAAATTCACTCCTGAATATTGATTAAATTCTCATCTCCACCATAGGACTATGGTTTGATGCTACCTCATTCACCAGGCTGGTTTTTTTGTTGTTTGGTTTTTTGTTTTGGTTTTTTGTTTTTTTTTTAATTACTTCACGAATCATTTCATCTGAAGCCATTTTACACCTTTGCTGTGCCAACTTCTAAAGGAAATGAGAGTGGAGTCCCTGGGGAGCACTCATCTCCTTGAGATTTCCAACGCTCCTTTGTCACAGTGAAATCAGAAATACACAGAGTATTTTGTGGCTTGAGGCATTTGGTATTTTCATTTCTGGGATGAGAGAATTATGCAAATTCATACACAATAACAGAGAACTTTGAAGCTTCTAAGATGTCCTTTCACAGCCAGAGGGTTGATGGGAATTTAGCATTTCCATTCAGCAGCTTTCCCTTTCCTGTGTAAAGCATTACTTTCTCTCTTCCAAAATTTCATTTTCTGGAATTACTATTCAAATAACATCCTTAAATAATAATAAAGGCCGTTGTTCCATCCCTGTTGGTGCTGTTGGTTTAAACCACAGTTTCTCTTAGGGTGAACTCCTGACTAGAGAAGCTCAGCATGCTGAACACAAGGCTCTTACCTGAGGGATGTTGCTTTTGGCACTCTCTGGCTGTGTCCTCTATAGAAAATGAGATTTGCAGAGGAGGAAATTAGACAGCTGTCTCCAATTGAATTGCAATGAGATTTGAGGACCAATTTCCCATAAACCTGGAAAGCTGTAGTCAGGTGGTGGCACGCAGGTAAATGAGAAATGCTATTCTGGCTGCTGCCTGCTACTCAATGGTGTGCAAAAGTGTTGGTTTGCCACTGTCTCACACTCTCTCTCCTCACTTTGAAAGGCTAAACCATTTCATTTTGGGGTTTGTTTTGGGTTTTTTTTTTTCTCCCCAGTTTTATTCTAGGCTGAAATGACAAAACTCTTCATGGTTAAAACTGGCTTTGGGCAATTGGTTACTGAATTAAGCTGCTTTTCTTTAGCCTATTTCTAATCTGTAAAGCCTTTCTTCTACTTCATTTACCTCTTCCCTTTCAAGCAGCGTTCAGACTTATACATTTGCCTTTTTTTTTGTCCTTTTTTTCCCTTTGGAATGGCTAATATTTACAATAGTACTGAGACAATCAGACAGGAAAAAATTCTCCATACAGAAGACCACAGAAAATTGTTTCTGTGCACTTATGTGAATATCCAATTTATGTGAAAAGAAAGAGCTAAAAAAATGATAATGTTGGCGTGGAGAAGGTGTCTTTAGCACACCAGTTGGTCCTGAGATAGCCTGCTCCACCAAGCCATACTTTTGCTGTAAATTATGGATAATCAGGAAGAGTAGAAGAGGCCAGAACTGGTTGGAGAGATGCGCAAAAACTGCCTTTCAGTCCCACAGACCATCACCAACAGGGCACATTTGATATCAGTAAGGTGGTCAAAGTTTCTCCTTCCTTCACAGGTGAAACCCAAACTGATAATTGCACTCAGGAGTCTTACTGTTTGCATGATTTTTTTTTATTTTTAATGAAGCCCAATTGAATAAAATGGAAACACTTTAAGAGATTGAACTGCAAACTCAATTTCTAAAAAAAAAGAGTTTTCAGATCATGGTGTACTATTAACATGTTAAGTGTCTTCCTGTATTCTCTTAAGAAAAGCCCCAAATGTCTCAATATCTAATAGAAGTAGGATCTTGTTTCCAGTGCCTGGAGAAGCAGTAGGTAATTACAAAACAGACAGAATAGCTGGAGGAAGATAAGAAAAATCATTATGTCACACAACCTTGAGTTACATTGATTGCATACTGAAAACTACAGCGCTCAGTCTTCCCTCTTGTGAGGTCAATGCTAATGCTGCCATGGACTGCACTTGGGAAAAGTTTTGTACAAAGACTTACTTATTTGACACTTGGGTCATCCTAAAGCTTTTGTTAACCTTACAGTAGTTATTAATGAGGTTTCTAATTAAGGTTTCTATGCTCTTTATAAAATCCTTTCTAATTTACAGCAGTGCAGGAGAAATTCACTTAAAATTATGATTTCCCTTCCCCCAAATTATAGTTGGGACAGGGAGAGGAAAGGTATTTTTGTATGTATTCATGCATTAGGTCTTTGCTTTGAAATTTGGAAGGTGCATAAAAATTTCAAGGCAAAAGCATGAAAATGACAAAGCGAAAGGTTAATTAGACCCTTCCCTCCTTTCCTCCTCTGCAAATGTCTTCATGCCTTCCCTGTCTCACATTTTGGAGGACTTTTCACACTTAGCACTACTTGAATTTTCTGCCTAATATTTTTGTTGTTTTTTTAGACATCAGAAAGAAGAGAGAGGCCAAAACCAGACTGCAGTTCTACTACTGTTGGAAAAGAATAATAGATTTACTGATTATTCTTATTTACACCATGAACAACCCCATGCATCAACATAATGCAGCCACTGACCCTGAGAACACTCCAGTGGTTACAGCAGGAGGAAGCAGAGCATGTTACCATGGACACAAAGTACAGATTTACCCCAAAAAAGTGCCTCTGGGAAAGAATTGCAACATGTGGAGCTGGCATTGCTTTCAGTAGCATCTTTAGTGTGGACAAGCACTGCGATTTTGCTTCCAGAATTAACAATTTGGCAGAAAATTTAGTTAGGAATAAAGAATTTGCCATATGTTGGTTCTTTCAGGCAAGTGAACATGAGCCAGCTGCAATTATAAGAGCTGGAGTCTCCTAAATTCCTCCTTCTTTGTGGAGTTCCTAAGTGGAATCTGGCTCACAGGTTGGGAAGGATGTACAAATAACTGAACACAAACCTTAGGCTCATCTTCCAGGTAGTCTCCAGATAACTCTGCAGTAATTTCCCCTCACCATCAGGTAAATAATAGACTCCCAGGGGGATGGAACTTATATCCAACTTGTCATGTAAGTAGAGAATAATTAATTGCACTCTTATTTACAGTTTGTCTGATAGGAGCATTAAATGGCAAGTAACTAGAAAAATTCCAAGGTGCTGAAATGTTTGCTCTCACCCACTCAACATGTAAACACAGGGGGAATTAAATTAATTTGGCACTGACTTACAGTGTGATCCCTCACAGTGATGGGGCTTAGGCTTTGCAAAACAGGAATCACAGATGCCTCTCTCCTGAAGCTGAAATCATATTTTGTTGGTGCTCCACAAAGCAATAAAGTGCTCTAAATACATCAGCAGCCTTAGAAGTCATGAAACTCCAATCATCTACTCTGAGATCGTATAGGACACCCATACATTATTCAGATTACAATCTGAGGTATGTCCTTGATTTTATTTAATTTTTTTCAGTTCAGAAAGTGTTACTGGTCCAAAGCTCTGGTTTTATTTCCAAACCCCAGCACATACATCTGGTGGAAAGCAGGATATTAAACATTTACTTGCCCAGCTAATTACACACCTTTTATGACATCCAAAGAAAGAGGGGAAAAAACTTTAAGGGGATGTAGGGAAAAAAAAAAAAAGGGTTATAAACCAGGCATAAACCAGTTACAATATCCATGTCATGTTCACTTGCACCCTGCTTAAAATTTTGTTCTGGTAGAACCAGAACATCTGTCACAAGCCTCTTAATACCCTCTGACAAGGTGAAGATAAAGTTACATTAAAACCTCTGCAAGTGCCAGTGAAATGTGTAAGCTGTTCTCACGCTCAGCAAAAATGAGGGCCCAAGATTTCAAATTGCAGTCATAAAAGTGAAATAAAAAGCAGAAAGGAGAGAGAGAAAGAGAAGGAAGATGCTTTTATTTGAGCCGTGAAAAAGTAATTCCCTGGGATTAGCATATTTTTATTTCCTTTGCATATTCTTTTCTGAATTAATTTCGCTGCATTTTGATAGTGATCTTAGCGAGTGAAAATAAATTGATGCCAAAAAAAAGCTATGCTAATAGGAATAAATGGCTTGAAGGTAGTGGAAAGGGATATACAGCCTCTTTTATAGGTTCCTACTTAATCCAGCTCCAAGGGCATTAGGGAGCAAATGTTGCTGCCTTCTTGTGGCAGGAGATAAGCCTGGCTGTGAGGCTCATCCCTAAAAACCAGGGGGGGTGTAAGAGGAGCAGCAGCCCCAGTGAAAAGGTCAGAGGAAGTGTTTCACACACACTTGCTAAGGAAAATCCAGGTTTCACTGGTCCAAATAAACCAAATAAAGCTGTGTCTGCATGATGGTCCAGGGCAGAGGCAGAATGCAGGAGGGAAATTCTGCTTTTCCATAGAAAAGAGACTTTGCTGTTGGTTACCCACTTCTTGATTTTTTTTTTTAATGTTAACAAAGGGAAGAGCAACATAAGTGAGAAGGATTCCCATGGGCTAAATTATGATCAAGCTCAACTGAGTGACAGCTCTAGAAATCATAACCATCTGTGAGGTGTGTGTGGTACAGCAAACTCCCTCCCATAAACCCAGTGAGAAAAGCTACTTACACTTTTGTGTAAAGCAGGAGCAGATTGGCAGCTGAAATTGAAATACTCGCTTGGGTATTAACTATTATCATGTAGTGCTGGTGTTATTCAGTTGTGCAAAGAGAAAAAACACTCCTAGCCACCCAGTTTATTCAAGAAATATTTGTTTAAAATCATATTAGCATAAGATTCAGCTGTTACTTTAAGAAATTCCACAGCTTATGGGTTTTGATGTATGCCTAATTATCAGTGTGTGAGCTTTTTCCCCCCTACTCATCCTATTTTATGTATAAGGCTTACACCACGTTATGAATAATAGAAATACCTACAGTAAGAAGAACTTGAAACAAAAGCAATGTATTATCCTGATTTGAAAAGGAATAGGACACATGAACCAAAAATCTAGATTATAAAATTGCCTGCGACAAAAAGTGAGAGAAGAAACACAAATGTGAGCCACCCTCAAACACCAAAGCAAGAAAACAATCCTAACCACATTTTTCATCCACTAGCACAATCTGCTGACCCACTTCTCTGAAACTCAGGCACCAGAAGTGGGTTGTATCCAGGAGGATTTCTGCAATCCACATCTCCAGCCTTGCTTGTTTCAAAGAGCTGTCGAGTCCTTATCACACTACACTTCAAAGATAAATTTCAGCCTTTCAAAGGATGCATAGCAATTTGGTTTTTTTGTAAAACACAAGTAACAATAACAAAGAGAATAGGAAAAATATGAAGCTTGATGTGAACACAAATATTTTAGGAAGATTACATTTAAAGAACGCACAATAAACATGACCAAAAAAACACAAAAATAAAGCAATCAAAAATATATTCAAATAACCAAAGAAATCTCCAAAACCCCACCTTTTTCTTCTGTTTAAAAGAACAACCACAACTCCATGTTAGACCACAGAAACAAGTAAAACTGTCCAAACTACTAAAAGGAACTCAGCAAAGTATACAAAGTGAAAGAATGTGGGCTCACTGTACTGATAGAAGCATCCAGGTAGATAAATCAATGAAAAAGAAAGCACCTTAAGGCTGATTTTACTGCTGGTGTTAATATTTCAGCTTGTGGGGAAGATGTTTTGCAAGTGAATCTCGTGTGAATTCAAATCAGTTTTAGCAAGCAATTAAGTGTAAAAGGAAGCAATTCTATTGTTTCTCCTTCAGCTTAACATGAGATCTCTGTGTCACTTCCTACAGCACTTTTCATGGATTGGATAACAAAAATCAAAAGATTTACAGGAAATATGACCACATGCTTGCCAAAATTAATGACATTTTCTTAGTGACCTGTATGGAGGTTAACAAAAGGAGTAGGAGCCTACAAATAAAAATACAATAACCAACAAAAACAATTTGAAAAACCTTTATAGTCTCAGGAGACCCAAAGGCTGGAGGCTGATGGAATAAATTACCTCATTAGGTAAGGTAATTATGGACTGTGCTCCAAACCTTATGACTTACTGAGGATCCAACACAAGTGATATTTCCTGTAGTCAGAGCTGGATAATACTTTTAGGGTACACACATGGCTTTGTGTGTACCCTAAAAGACAAACTTTCTCTCCAAAACAGCAAGTGAAAGGTCTCTCATAAATATTTCTCTATTTCATCCATGCTTTCTTGGCTTAGCCTGTATGTACCATGACAAAGGAAAAGAGGTCTGACTAGGTTTCAGGCTAGTTTCATCACTAAGACTTCAGGGTGAAATCCTAACTCTGTGATGACAGCAAAAATCAATTCTGGGCTTAAAACATAGGATTGATGCTTTAATATTCTCCTCCTATTAATGGTCTTCTAAATCTCTCTCAGAGCTTTGAAAACTAAAGTCCAAATTACTTCGTTCAAAACTGCTGAATTTACCCAGAAGCTTTCATGAACAAGAGATACTGAAATTCTTCTGATTTTTGCACCATAAAATTGTATGCAGCCTGAAAAGTCCATTTAGGAGATATGAATTTCAGTTATAGCATCCAAAGAGCCTAATGGGAATTTCAAAATTATTGTGGAACCAGAGGCCAAGCAGGTTTCACTGTGATGTCTAATAATTATTAGAAATACTGCTTGTAATAGCTGTGAAGGTTTAAAGTTGTCAGTTCTCAAAACATCATGATTTTCTCAAGCACAAAACCCCCACAAAGTATCTTGCCATGCGCTGCTAGAAAGACTGTACCCCTCACTTTTCCATATCATTTACAAGCAACTTTTAAATGAAATTTCATTTGAATCTTAATATTCAAGGTAATTTTCAGTGCTACCTTCTGGTTGGTGTCTGTTGTCTCCACATCCCTCTGCCTGTGCTGTCACACAGACAAGAAAAATCATCACAGGACAACCCAAGCCGTGAAGGAAGAGACTCATGGGCATGAGGGCTGGCTGCTTCCAGAAAACCTGGATTTCTTTCATTCTCAGCTGAAACTCTTCAAAACTGGGGCACCTGGTCTGAGCAAGTCGGACTCATGTCGTCTTGATGGAGATGACTGAGTGTGGAGGGTAAGTTACCCCACCTTACACCAATATGAAGATGGGATGTATAATCTGTTCCCCTGAGTATACAGCAAAATACACAGCTCATGGGCAGGCAATACCCATCCTTTTCGTGGATAATGTGAGGTAAATCTCATCCCAGACACATCTCAGCTGCAATGGCCAAGCCCCAAGAGCAGCTTGTCCTTCTGGGAGTGTCGGAACTCAAAATGTCCCTCAGACATTTTCAGAGGTTCCAGGCCTTGGTCAGAAGCATTTTAGACCCTGGCAAGCAGCTGAAAACAGCTGTGGTTTTGATTTGAGCCATGGAATGAGTTACTAACTTTAAAGGTGGAACAAGAGGTCACAGAGGGTTAGATGGTATAGTAGAAGTAATTACAAATTAGAGGGGAAAATTTTTTAGTATTGTACAGGGTGGTTTTAACACCAGTACAGGGGAGTCAGGAGTTCTAAGATGGAGGAAAGTGGGCCTGATCCTGTTCTTCCTCCTTCTTCCTTGCCTCCATGTTCTTGGTGGTTTTGGCACTCACAGATTGGTTTAGAGTAGAAAAGCACATTGTAACATAGACAGTAGGTATTGGGGAAAATCTGTAAACATATAATACGTAATATATCATATAAAAGATAGCAGCAGCCCTGGGCGGGGGAGAGACGACGAAGACACTAGACAGTGAGGGTGTCAGGAGTGTGTGTGCTTCTGCCTGGGCCGCTGAACAAGGCAGCCGCAGCGGGCAAAGACAATCTTTTAGATAACTAGCAATAAACTGCCTGGAGACCAAACAAGAGGCTGAGGAGTTTTTCTTTGGAAGCAAAGGTTGGAGGAGAGACTTTACCACCACACGAGACCCCTGAATCAATCCCGGGGTTCTCCCATGGGAGGTGCCAGCGTGGGCTGGTTATCCATCACTCCCAGGGCTCCTGCTGCCAGCGTAGCTGTGCTGCAGTGCCAAACCCTTGTCATGGGGCTCTGCTGCACGAGATTCTGCTGCTGTGCCCTCATGGCAGTGCTCCCTCCCAGTGTGCCAGGATGCCACACGTGGCAGGGAGTTTGGCCCTTGTCGGAACTCAAAATGTCCCTCAGACATTTTCAGAGGTTCCAGGCCTTGGTCAAAAGCATTTTAGACCCTGGCAAGCAGCTGAAAACAGCTGTGATCTTGAGTTTGAACCATGGAATGAATTACCAACTTTGAAGGTGGAACAAGCGGTCACAGAGAGTTAAATGGTATAGTAAAAGTAGTCACAAATTAGAGGGAAAAATTTTTTAGTATTGTACAAGGGGGTTTTAGTACCTGTACAGGGGGGTTTTACTTTGTACATGGGGGTCAGGAGTTCTAAGATGGAGGAAAGTGGGCCTGATCCTGTTCTTCCTCCTTCTTCTTCCTTACCTCCATGTTCTTGGTGATGTTGGCATTTTTCTGTTGGTTTAGGCTGGGGACACGCTGTTCAACGTAGATGATAGATATTGGCACATTATTGTAAATATAGTACACGTAGTTTCTGGTATATAATGTTTGTACCATCCCACTGAGGGGCAGAGCCCCACACGCTGCCCTGCAGGACAGACCTGCGGCAGGGCAGCAGAACATGTTATAGATAAGAAAAAATAAACAACCTTGAAAACAGCACAGACAAATTATGGCTTCTTCTTTGGCAACGGGGCAGAAAGACAGAGACTTTCTACAATCTCGGAATCACCAATACCCACAGATTCCGACAGGCCCTGTGCCTGCTGCTTGTGGAGCCATGGCCGCAGCTCGGCTGCAGGCCGGCAGCTGATGTCCCACATCCCCACAGCTCTGCTGCTGAGGGCCTGACTGGGTTAAAAGCAGTTTATGCACCTGAGATGGAATCACTGCGTTGCCCCATGCAGCCAAAGGGCTGTGAGCTCCTACACTGCTCCAACACAAGGGAGCAGTCCCACATCTCCTCCCTTGCCTGAGTGTCCATCCTGTCAGCAGGGCACTGGGTCACGCTGGGGCTGCTTTGCTCAGCTCCACTGACTTCTGCTGCCGGGCAGAAATCCCCACGGAGCACCGTGAGGGAGCTGCTCAGCCAGGCACAGTCTGAGCTGAACCTGCTGATGCCCATCAGCTTCCTTTTAAAATGAAAAACTGGAAACTAATCCAGAGGGATTTGGATCTGAAGGCATACCTCGTGTGATCCATACATAAGAGACCAGTTTATTATTTTTTTTTTTCTTTCACTTTGTGTGATTGGAACAGGTTAAACAATGCAAAAGTATGATCCTGAGGGTGCTAGGCTGGTCACTAATTTAGGGGACTACCCAAGCAAGGAAGGGTTATTTCACCTAATTAAGACAGAGCATTTGCATTAAAACAGACAATTCAGAATTTTAAATACTGTTGAGTCTGAAATGATGATTGTTAATCTCCCCTCACATAACAATGTTCTACTGACAGACATTGTAAATCATTTCCTTTTTCTTGCATTAGATGAACCCATCACTCAAAGTGCTCAATTATAAATTTGAATACCATTTAAAAGGTGAACTTTCTTTAGTTTTACTGAGGGCAGAAGGGCAATGCTGATGGTGTAATACCAATGTTAATGTATTACTTATGACTGAAATTTAGTCTGTGTTCAGTAAATTGCTCATTCCTGTGATCAAAGCAGGCAGCAATTTGCTTTCCTGGATGTTATTCCCTTTCCTGCAAGTGCATTAGGTGTGTCATGGGCAGCAGGATACCCAGCTGTAAATTGTCTGAAAAGGACATGTTAATCTATAATTAAAAACCACAACAAAATAGATAATAAACTCAGAATATTCATTGCATAATCACAACAGGTTTACAACCTGCAGGTTTACAAACTGCAAGTGAAGACAGATATGGAATCATTAAAGCACAAAATACTACATTGTTATTTTTTATTTTCCTTTGGAAATGAGATAGACATGAGCAAGTATGTGAACACCAGTGTGAATACTCTCTACTCCTCAGCATCTTTAGGTGCCAGGATTTAATTATCCTTTGTCCCATGCTAATCTGCTGAGATGCTTCCACTTCAGCAGAAACCCCTATTGAAGTAAAAACCTAAAAATAACCACCTCCAGTGCAGAACTGCAGTTTACCAAAACAAAGTCAAGCAAGGTTTTACGGTAGTAATTGGTTTGCTGACCAAGTGAATGCTTCCATTTCAGGTCACTTCATCTGCTTAATAATGGGAAATGCTTTGAATGTACTTCAATTCCAGACCCTATTTCAAGTGACAGCTGAGATGTACAGCCTTACTTAATGACAAATCATTTCTAGAGGTGGCCAGAAGGCAACTGAACTCCCATGGTTAAAAGTGATCTGGTCTTCATCAAAATTTTGGCCATTTTTACTGTCTGCCCTTGTCCCCCATTAACAAACTGATCCAGGAAATGTGTTACAGGACACAAAAGGCAGCAGTCCCAGCATCCTTTCCTCACAAATTTCTTGGCTCCTGCCTTGCTGCTCCACCTCTGATTATGTTAGTGTGACATTAAGGAAACCAAACGGCTGGGCTTGTACAGAAACACACAGGCAGATGCCTCTGAAGGCATTTGCAGTTCTTCCTAACACGTTCAGAAGCATAAAGGCAACACTTTTCTCTTAGCTCTAAGCTATTCTGCACGTGCACAGCAATTTCAGCACTCTCAGCAGTTTGGCTTTGTAGCTCCTATGAGTCCCCAACCTGCTCTGGCTATCAGACATAAAGAAATTGAGGAAGGCTTCTGAAGTTATGTAGATGTGCCCTGCCAGAATTCCTGCAAGGAAGAAGAGGAAACATCTGCAGAGCCACCTGGGGATTGCTGGTTTGCCTCTAGCACATGTCCCTGTCTCACCCCCACAGCTCAGCCCCTCACTGAATTATTTCTTTATTATAACTATGTTAAAATACATTAATATACTATATAAAAGGAGGGTACTAAAACTACATACTACTTTATCTGACTCTAACTCTCACCACTCGTTACCCTCTCGCAAGAGTCCAGCCACAGGTGGGTTGGATTGGCCATCAGGCTCAAACAATCCTCACCAGAATCCAATCAAGCACTCACCCCAGGTAAACAATTCTCCAAACACATTCCACATGGGAAAAACAAGGAGCACAAATAGAAATTGTTTTCTCTTTCATTTCTCTCTGTGCACCTCTATGAAAAATCCTGAGAGGGAGAGAAATGTGGCAAGCCCATGGATGGAACTCTAAAGATAACCCTCGCAAAACATGCTTCTGTGGTTTTAATCCACTATTTATTTGCTTTCACAAACTGACAGAGTGACTGGTTTTGTAGCAAAAACTGCAAGAACTTAAAGCAGTGATGTTCACAAGCAAGGTCATTCACCTTCCAGGGAAAGCATCCCAGCTTGCTAACAATGGGATTGATTAAATTCCTCTGTGTCGTGTGGGAACCCCACTATTGTTAGTAATGGTGGGTTTAGAACTTAGGAAGTGTCTTGGTACAAACCACATAGCAATAGTCCTAGAAAATCTATTTTATGGGCCATCAACCTGTCCTAGTGTAGAGCAGGACCAATTTATCTATCAGAAAGCTTAGAGTATGATAAATGGAAGGAACAGATATCATTCAGACAGACAAAAGTACCCAAACAAATTTTCATTAAATGTTTCACATGAAAAGGTGAAGGTAGTGAGGGGAGGATAAAAATCAAAGGCTTGGAGCTCCCAGACTTCTTAGATTATAGCACAATATTTTTAAGACAATCGACCACATATTTCTAAGGAAGTAATAATTTTTAATTTTGGGGGGGAAAGGTTCATTAATAGAGGTATTTATATTTTACAGTCATATATACCAAGCTGTGTGTTGACTCTGTGCTGGTGGTGTCCCAGAGCCAGCTGGTGGTGGTGCACAGCCAGCCCACAGGGGTTATGGAGATACCTGCTGAGGGATATTTAAAAGCTGTTTGCACCCAGCCTTGGGGACCCTGCCTGAGCCAGGGTGTTGGACCTCCAGAAATCCTTCTTTTTTTCAGCCTCAACCCTGCTGTGATTCTGTGAGCTGTAACCAGGACAAGGCTCTGGAACCCAGCATAGCTACAGCCAGCTGAGCTGAAAGTCACAGGGTTTAGTTACATTTGGTAAAAATCAGTGCAACGAGGCTGCTTTAGATGAAGTTCATTTGAATTCACCGTGTAGGTGACAAAGCTCAGTAATTGCCCCTTTTTATCCTGAGAAATATGATCTCTATTTGAATAACAGCTATCGTCACTAAAATAGTCTTTTCATGCAATCACAGCATTTTTTGTGACTATTTAGCATTCTTCTGGAAGTTAAATGTGGAGCTAAATGACTGCAAATGGTGTGTGCAGAGGAGCCTTTTCTGTGATTGTTACAAAGCTGCAAGCCCAAAATATTTACTGGAGAAACACCACTTCACAGGGAAGCTAAAAGCAAAATACTGGAGAAATGAGGTTACACAGTGCAGGTGAGGAGGGTGGGTGTGAGCCAAAGGGACTCGAGCAGGGTTAAGTGCAGATGGAGGAGGTTCAGGGATGGCAAGTGAAGCAGAAAGGGAAGAAGTGGGCTGGAGAGGAAAGAAGCCAAGGAAACAATAAAAAGGGGACAAACGCTGGAGAGGATAAACGGGGAAAATGGGATAGCATTCTATCCTTGGAAAAATACAGATCTCAGTCAATTGCAATTATTTGCAGATAGCTTCAAGTGGTTGATAGTTGTTGAATTTTCCTTGACTGACTGGCCTGCCTCCTGTTTTCTTCAGAGAGGGCTGAAAGCTTAGAACTGAAGTGCTCTTTCTGGAGAATACAAATATTTGCCGGGAAGCCTCTTAGGCTTCTCTGTCATAGTAAAAACTGTAATAATAATGTTTCTCAGTCAATGCAAATTATTATTTTGCTTTTAAAACCTTCTGAATACCCAACTTCTACAGTATTTTTTGCACAGGATGAATGAATAAAACATTCACACACTGCCCATTAAAAAAAATTATCTAGTATTTAAGCCCTGAGGGAAAAGAAAAGGAAAAGATTAATCTTTTCACTTTCTTAGAAATTTCTTTAAACTCTCCAACAAGCTGCTGCCTCAGAGGTGTTCCTCCTCTCTCCCTCAAATACAGTTATACCAAATCTGGAAACCAGCTTAGCCTACGGTTTATTCATGGATGTACAAATGGGTGCAGCTACAAAGTCAGGTGAGTTGTTCTGCTCTCTCCTTTCCCCCACATGAGCTGCTGCAGGGGGGACAGGATGGAACAGGGACATCAGCAGGTCGAATCCTGCAGGAACTGCTTCTGATCTGGCTGAAGGGGAGAGGGAACAACCCACTATGCCACTGCCGTGCTGCTCCATAGTCCCCATGCTACAGGTTACCAAAATCTGGCCCTTTCTGCATAAAACAGCATCCACAGAGACTCCTCCACCACTGCCACAAAACTGGGGTTTATTATTTTAAATAACACCCCATATTTGCTTAATCCCTCGCAGCCAGAGTAGCAATATTTAAATTTATGAATTAGTACTGGTCAGGGGACACATATTCAAACAGTGTCTTTATCTTGCCCCTCAAACATGATGATTTATAGATTGATCTGGCTGGTTGCTTTGACACAGTTCCTTTAACCATAACATTTTTTTGTTCCTCTAGTAGCTGAGATTTAGCATTTCAGGCTGTGTACATATGTTGGATAAGAACATAATCCTCAGCTCTGGGCATAGGAGCTCATGGTAAGAGGATGGCTCTGCATACAAATTGAGAGCACTGAGATGTAGAAAAAGAAAAATACACTAAACCCTAATATGCATATTATGAAGGCCTTCTGGCATCAGAAGAAATCATCAGTTATTTAGCTTGACATCTTTAGAAACAGAGGGACTAGAGAGGAAAAAAAAAATAGGAGAGAAAGAGAGAAAAAAAATGATACGACCTTTAGCCCGACACTCCAAGTAAAGACTTTGGATAAATAGGAACACAGAAAGAATGTGCCAGTATGCAAAGAGAAAAAGAGACGAACGTGACTAGACCATTTCTGCAGAGAAAAATCACAGCACTCCCATTTCACAGCCATTGCTGACAGCACAGAGATGGATTTATCAGGGGGCAGAAGGGGACACTCCTCTTCCCCTCTATTAGCCTTCTTAACTCAGCACGTGCATCCCTGGGC
This sequence comes from Taeniopygia guttata, assembly GCF_048771995.1. NCBI lineage: Eukaryota > Metazoa > Chordata > Aves > Passeriformes > Estrildidae > Taeniopygia > Taeniopygia guttata. The sequence goes on from NC_133025.1 coordinate 67,854,908, forward strand.
GCAGGATGCAGGCACATCTCTGCAGGCCATCTGCTTCCCCTCACAAAGGCTGGGGCTCATCTCCTCATGTGAAAAGACATTCCATTACCATTGCAAAAATTCACTCTGGGCATCCAGCAATTCCCAGCCATCCCTCTCACTGTACTGAAGGGTGTAATGCTCTGCACAAAACCAGAAAGGACCAACCCCAGGCATACTCTTGGCACCTCTGCACTTTGTTCTTTAAACTTGCAGAAGGCCAGAAAAAACTCCAACATGTTGTGGAAAAGCAGAAGAGTGTATGACACAGGAAATTCCTGTGTTAATAACTTATAAGCCTTCCAAATGATTAATACCAACTGAAACCATGCATTTAAATCGTGCCTGCAGGCTCTGCAGCAGGGCTGCTCCAGCCTGGAGCCCTTTCCCTGAGCTCTGCTGGCTGCACAGGGAGTGAGGCAACCTCGAGGTTTAGGTTCACAGCTAAGCCTGGCTTTGAAAAAGAGTTGGAATTAGAGGACCAAACATTCTAAAACACAGTTGATGTGGTTCATCAGCTATCCATCCAAAACCCCATCTATCAATTTATTTTCTGTTATAGTCCAGAGGTTTTTCCTATTTCTTTGTAAACTCACCTGCTTCTGTGTAAGGTCTGTCCTCCAAGATATCCTCACACTCTCTGCTGACACCTTTTAGTCCACAAAATGGTAAACACATCCTTCAGAATACTCTTTCTTTCAAAAATAAAATAAAATTGGCTTTGTAGGGTCTCCAGGGGGAAAGCATCACTTTGTTGCTCTAACAGATGAAATTGTGAGGGGCTTTTTTAATAGTGTTGTGAACTGTAAGATAGGCTTTTGTGTTATTCACTCAAAGATCTGACCTAAAGGTACAAGAATAGGGGTGATGTTGCTTTTACATCAGGGTTCAGGGAAGAGGACTGGGAGATACAAGGACCACAGGACAACCACCATGTTAGGGACTTTTGAAACTTGGGGAGGTTTGTTTGTTCAGGTTTTTGTTGGGGTTTGGAGGATTCTTTTGGGGTCTTTTTTGGATGGGAAAGGGGCAAGAGGGAAGTTGTTTTGTTTTGTTTTTTTTTTTTATTTTGTATCCTATAGTTAGAAAGCAGAAACATGTATTCCAGCAAGGACAAGTTAAAAGTATGAGCTAACATAACTTCAAGGCAAAAATCTGGAGGGAAAAAAAAAAAAAAGAATTCCTGAACTCATCCTCCCCTCCAGTGTTATAAATCAATTAGGAATAAAATCCTAGTACAATGCAGACTCAGGCAACAGAAGCTGTAATCACAGGCCAGACTGTTTTTTTGGAGCTCATTAAGTGTATTGAGTCCCTGTAATTTTGTATTGATTTTAGGAGCAGTGCTTCGGTTATCAATACAAAAAGTAGAAGAGAAATTTTCAGAAAAGATTCCCCATATTCCTTTGAGACATGTATTTTACCACATAGATTTATACAAATCTTGGTAGCTGGGTGCAGTGATGACAGACTCCTCTGCTCCAGCACTAAGCCTGCCAGGACAGAGGCCAGTCCTATACCAAGAGCCTTTAAGTCATCTTGCTCCCAAAAATCCCCTCAGGAAGGTTTTAATGGTTTCCTGCATGCCTAAGACCTAAGCTTGTAAAATACATGAAGTCATAGTTCTCCTCCCAGAAGTGTAACTCAGACGAGGAGGGGAAAAAATGGAGGGGAAAAAATAAAAGAAAAAAAAAAAAAGAAAAAAGGGAAAAAAGAAATCAAAAAACCTCCTTGAGAATTCTGAAGCTGTGAATATGCAGTGATGGCAGATACCTGCCTGACTCTGCAGAAAGCTTAAGTGATAATTAAGGTACATTCTAACACTGGCAGCTCTAAGAATTTTATCCTTGATATAATATTTAAAGCTCAGGCTTCAAGGCACTGATAAATGCAAGAAAACAAGCAGAGTTCAGCATAAAGCTTATGACAGTAACCGAGAGTTTGAAATTCTACAAAGGAAGATAGCCAAAATTACTTTAAAATTAATGAATTTGCAAAATAACAGAACAGTGAGGTTAATAAAAATTTAATTCTCTTTTGTGTCCCAATACATGATCTTTAAAAGGACTTAATTGGCTGTCATTCCTCTCCTGCAGGCCCTAAGAAGCTGTCCAGAGAGGTGGTGGATTCTCCATCCTCACAAACGCTCAGAACTGATCCGGACTGAGCCCCTGACCTACTTGGCCTTACTCTGAGCAGAGGCTCAGACCAGATGCTCTCCAGACATCCCTTCCAGCCTAAATCACTGTACAACCCTAAACTGTTACACGTGTCCCTGACCCTCTGAGATGCATGCAGCCCTTCCTCCACACCACATTCTTTGCCCCTTTGATGACAACCAGGGGACAACCCTGAAGAGCCTCTTTTCTCAACACCCCCTGCTGCAAACTCTTGCCTCCCCTTTTCCCCACGTTCTGCAGCTGCCCTCTACACCCTCCCAGTTATGCCATGGAGTGAGAGATTTCAGCCTCACTGGCAGCTTAAAGCCAGCTAGAAAGATAAACAAGCAGATACCTGTGATACTCCAGTAGCTCTCCTACGCTTTAATCACATAACCAGTGCTCATAATGGAAATAAATCCCTCCCTCCAGGGAGGGGAGGAAGAAATAAAAATGTTTCAGATAGAAAATGGAAATTCTCTGATCAGTAGATAACTTTTACTCACAGTACATATTGACAACAAGCAGTTGATCCCATACAATCATTTCAATATATGGTTACTAAAAGCCAATCTCCAAACAGGTCACGTCTTATTAAAGATGAGCTACCAAATGCAGAAGGGATGCAAAAATAACCTTGTACATAACTGGAACAGACAAAGCTGGCTAGATATGCTCTGGCACATTCCAAAATGCTTCTGTTTCTTCTCCATTTTATCTCCTAACCTCATCATGTCCATGAACATGTTTTATTTGTGCTTGAAGTAATGTCACCTGCAACTATTCTGGCCACACCATCCTTCTGGTGAGGACATGGGGAAGGCACTGTGGCTCTGCTCCAAGCTGAACACTCATACAACAGACATTCCGGAACTTGTTTCCTCCACCTGGACTCCTACTGATATCCTGATTTTGGGCTGCCCATCACCTTATGCAGCAATGCCTACCAGGAAAAGCTAGTTAGGCTGTGACTCAATGCATAGAGCTCAGTGACCATGCATCAGCTTTTCTTATCTCAACCCACACTTTTTTTTCTGATTCTCCTCCCCATCCCACCTCTCAGGGTGACAATGGCTGCGTGGTATATGGTTGCCACAATAGTTTGCAAAAATGATTGTGCAAAGTTCAGTTAATTGATGACTAAATATTTTTTTTAAAACACCAAAATATTAAATATAATATTTTAAAATATTTACAATATGGAGTAAATAATTATATAAATACCATTTAAAGCTGTTGGGATGCACTATAGCCAAAGGGCCAAAACTCTTTATTTATTTACTGCTCTTGTCAATTCCTCTTGACAATGCAGCCCTCTAATCCTAAAGTTTTAAATAGAAATATGTCCATGCAGAAATAGATAGTGCTTAGTTAATCTCTACAATCATTCTGCTTGGACATCTAAGAACACATCCACTTTTCCTCATGGAAAGAATTCAAAGGGTTTGACTTCTTCATGAGTTCCTCCAAGCAAGAGCATCTCTCCTACTCAATATGTAACTTGGAATCACTGGCTGTCCTTTTGCCAATTAGAGAAGAATTATTCCAAGCACCAATCTTAAATTAATTATCAAATTTTGGTTCATTTCTGCATTTGAAATAAGTATATTTTGAACTTTATTGCCATCTGATTTATCACACCTATGGCAGTCTGCTGGTCTCTAGTTAGCTGCAAAGGTATAAGTGGAAGGGTCTAGGAAATAATAGCTGTGTTCTGATTGCACCTGAGCTGAGCAGGATGAGAGTTTATGGTCTGAAGTTCAAAGGCCTCAGATGGTCACTGGGTTTTGGTGTCATGATTGAAGAAGAAGGGACCAGCCAGATTTTTCAGATCCAGATACGAGTATCTGATATTGACACAGAATTTGGCTTCCATACATCCATGTATCTGTGCTAATGCTGCAATGCCAACAAGAGGAGCTGTAGCTTGAAAGGTCCTTAAATGTGAGCTCTTATTTGAGCAGCCCTGAAACAAACAGAGGAAGAGAAAGAGGAGATTGATGGCTCTGTCTGCAGAAAAGCACCCCAGAGCAGAATTAGCGAGTTCCTACCCCGGCTTCAGTCCTGCCAACACAGCTACCCGCTAACAAAGAATGTTGATCTGATGGGGAGTTTCTTCAAGTTGTCAGAGTCTCAGATTCTAAAAATCAAATCCATACCCATTTGTGTCTCCAGTTTGTGCTGCTGGCACTGCAGTGAGCCCAGGGCCAGCATCCCGTCACCGCTGGCTCCGTGCCACGTGCCAGAGCCACAGCATCCCCCGGCTGGCACTGCAGTGCCCACTGCAGCCTGCTCCTCAGCTCCTTTAAAGCAACATAAAAACATCCATTGACTTCACTTGGGCCTTGGAGCCGTTCCCAGGAGCACAGTAGACTCCCTGATAGTCCCTAAGAATGAGAGGAAACCCGTCAGTTCTGGTTCCAGCTAACAGACATGGATGCTGCATATAAAGAACAGGTGAGGTGGCAAAGTTGTTGTCCCTGCTCCCAGAGTGTCCCAATTTCACTGAAATGCTGGTGACATCATTCTGTGGTTTTCATGATTTCCCCCAGGGCTGCTAAAGTAAACCTGATGGGGCTTCAAAGCCCAAGGAATCCTGAGTAAGTTTTCAAAAGGTTTGAAAATAAAAAAAAAAATTTGGTTTAACATGTTATTTTGGAAGGCAACTGAGAAGTAATTTTATACCAGAGATCATTTTGAAATACACTTAGATTTTCACACTACATATACATTTCACTTTCAGAAAACACCATAATTTTTCTTGTTGTATTTAATAACTGCTAGCTAATTATGTAAAATCCCATCCCATCTGCTTATTCCTTCACACAGCAAAATTAGAGGGCTTCATTCTACAGTCATTACTCACAGAAGGAGAGGCATTGATTTAATAGACTTCCCTGAAAAGGGATTACAGTATAGGATCTTCTGATATTGATTTTGTGACATCATCATCTTTTCCTCAGAAGCAGACACTGATGACTCAAGAAAATACCAGTACAAGAAAAGGCAGGCAAGTTAGAGAAAGTAAATTATTTTTAAAACCCCCAAACCTCCTAATTTACAGTAAGTTGACTACAATAAAATATTAGCTATGTTCTTTGTTTCAAATACAAGTTCTCTTTGAAAAAGGGACATATCTGAGTGATGTTTCTCTCTTTCATCTCTTGCCTTGCTTTCAGTCACTTTCATGAAACTATTGTGAGCTAGAGCATTTTTTGTAAGTTAATGGGATCCCTTTGCAAGGATTAAAGCCACATTGATTATTAATTATTTTTGATTTTTTAAACTGATGTAAACGTCCAGATGCTCTGAAGAACAACATCCTGTAGAAATCAATGCCAAATTTAAAAAAAGAAAAAGCAACAAACAACAACAACCAAAATCACTCTGCTCAGCTCCTGGGGGAAACAATTGTGACTTCTGTTTGGAAGGTATACCAGCCCTTGGAGAATACCAACAACTGGCATATATGATAATCACTTCTAAGTTATCTAGAGCATCCTTATTTTGATGTGTCTATCTTCCAGACTCCAGGCAGTCTGCAGGTATTTTGCATATAGAACAAAGCTAGGCACAGTAGTGCTAAGCAAATAATAAATAAATTCATTTCATCGCTCTGGGAAAATAATCATTTTTTTCCTCAAATCTGCCTTGCAGTACTTTAGGAAAACACTAATTTGCATTCTTTCCATGTGTTTTTTCTTTTTCTCCCCAATTCTCTCTACTGTTCTTCACCACATGTAATAGATGTTGGGGTTTTGAGTGTGTGGGTTTTTCCAGTGTTTTATTGGCTTTTTCCCCCTTGCTCAAATTTAATGTTTCTTTGCTGTTTGTGAGTGGAATGGAGCCATTCCTTCTCATTTAATAGATCAGTGAGGAGTGAAGATTTGCCATGTTCAAAGGACTTCCATATGAGCAAATAGGAAATGATCCAGAAAAGCTGTGGTGCAGATAAAAGACAGAAAGCAAATTACACAAAAGGAACAAGTCTGCCTGCTTTGGGGGCTCCTCTCAGCATTGAAGAACAGCCCCTCCATGGCTGATTCTAGGGGATGTGACAAGGAAATTATTGAAAGCCCTTAAACTTGAAGGAGTTACCGATCAGATTGACAAATTAATGACTGGGACCTACCACTCTTACCCCAAAGACTTGGCCTTCCTGTGATATAGCTGGAAATCAACACAGCTGAGGACCTGCAGGTTTATAGCACCCAAAGGAGCTGCAGGTGTTCAAACCCTTCAGGCAAGACAAGAAGGTCCTTGCCTCAACAACCAAGAAAACTGCTGAGGCCAAATCACTTCAAAATCACAACTGTGTAGATTGACAGCCACCCTTATCTGTTTTTACAGAGAACTTAGCAAGGAATTTAGGATTTTTATCCCCTAAGAGGTTCATATCTACAAACAGCTACCTCATGTTAAATCTCTGGGCTGAAATAGAATAATAGCTCCGAGTTGTTTACTTCCATTATCTCTGTTCAGCTCCTCTGAAGTGCTCAATTCTTGTGCTTAAATACCATGCTGACATTTTGCCACCCCCAAGATTATGTTACCTGTTCAAATATCTCACATATTCTCTTCTCATGTCCATGCTATCACCTCAAGACCAGCATACTTAAGCTTAAAACTTCTGCTAACTCTCTTCCCTGGTGCTGTCAGCTATGACACCAACTTTTCCATCACCCACACTTACTGTAAAGCATTTCTTCCCTAAATACCTGCATTCAACAAGAAGGGAGACTGCAGAGCTTGCCACACTCATTCCAGCACAGCCCTGATACAAAGTGCTATCTTTATGGCAAGCCAGACACCATGAACATCATTTTATTTCTGGAACTCCCTCTAAAAGCCACTGTAATTTCCCAGCACAAGAATGAGGGGGTTCCAGAAATGGAATGCATCATGTTTGGCTTGCTGTAAAGATGGCAAACTCCTTCCCTAGGAGTTGCTCCCTTCACTGGCTCCTGTTCATTTGAGATTGCAGAGTGCTGAGAAAAGCAAGGTAACCTTTCTGTTTCCAGTATTTGCCATTCGCTATTCATCTGTTATACTCCATATGTGGCAGCTAGCATAAGCTGCCACATTTATCTCAAAGATTTTCCCCTTTTCAACTCTACCTCGACAGAAATTTAGTAAGGAAAAAAGACCCAGGAAGTTACAACTCTTATGTGCAAAACATCTAATACACCAGTCTCTTAATTTATATTACTGCACTTGTATATACTCGAGTCTGTGTAAAGGTTTTAATTTCAGAATATTCTTAATATTTATTAAAGTTTTCTTTTTCTTCACGTTTCAAACAACTCAGTTTTGCCTCAAGAAGAGAATCTTTAAACTTTGAGTAAAAAAAAAAAAATGGAATCACTGATTTACTAGAAGATAAGACTGCTCAGGATGACAATGCATACTTCTCCAATGAAAAAGGCAAATAATTTTAAAGAACACTTAGAATCAAAGTTAGCTATGAATCTTTTAAGTTCTTCAGCAAAGAGACCTGTTTCCAAAGGTTTCTTTTTTGACATTTATTGTCCTGACTCATATGCCTAAGTAAAAAAATGCTCCCTTCCCTAGAGCTGAGACTGTCTGGTAAAATAAGTCTCAAAATGGATTTACACAAGGGTCTGTTCAGTTTAGCATCCAGTCTGAAGCTCTGTAAGGTCATTTCATGATCTGCCTGGATTGCTCTGTGTGGTGACAGCAGAAATGCAGAGATTAGTGGGATTCTCAAACTCAGCCAGCAGTGCCCAGGAGCCCTTTAATGAATTGCCACGGATCACCACAGGTAAGCCTGCTCTCAGCACAGCCCATCTGAGCCTGGATGAGGGATCACCCTTGACTGCAGCTTCTGACCCAGGTGATACAACCTAGGTATTGCCTTACTGACCCTGTGCAATCTGAGTCTGGGGCTCATAACTCCTGCAGGCATGAAAGATCTTTTCTCAATGGTCCACTGTCATTTCATCACGAGGAAGTCTGCCAAAAGGTAATGGAAGACTCTTATTTCACTGGCAGAGAGGGGTTTGTAAGTGCCTGCTGCAGTTCCGTAAACATGACTTGGCACAAGCATCCTCTTCTTTGGCTTTGCCCTCCAGAATGACCCTGATCTAGATGTTATCCATGAAAATGAAGAAATGAGAGAGAACATGATTTGTAGTAGTTTTGAGCTGAGGGTGACTGTTCATAATTAGCTTTTTAAAAAAGAAAAGTCTTTGCTTTTTCTGGGAGGATGCTTTTCTCTCCCATATAGGCTGAACAGTCCCAGAGCAGTGTTAGGAAGAAAAGACTTTTACCTCTGGGCCTGTCCCATCATGAGGATCCCTTACATTTGTTTTGCAAACAAAAATGAGCTGGAAGTGTAGGTTTGGGTCTTTCTTTATTTTATTTTGACACTAGCAGAACACGACCATGAGGAAAGAAGACAAAACTTGTCTCAACCAGAGCTTCAGCTGCCATCTCTTGGAGAGAGAAGAGATGCCAAAAGGACTCCATAACAAAATTCAAATTATGTGTTCATTGCTTTTCCCAGCAGGAGGAAACAGCAGTGACACACTGGGGCTCTCAGCTGTGAAATCAGCCTCCCTCTTAAAAAGGTTTTTCCTGCAGAAAAAGGCAGCAGCCTAATGGTAAGGCTTTTACTTCAGATTATTAACTGAAGATGTAGATATTCCTGAAAATTACACCGGTAGAAACAGATTTCCTTTGCTGGGTAACGTTGAGTAAAGTCTTACAGAACCTCAGCCTCTTTGAATGTATTGGCCCATGTAAAAATGAGTTGAGAATTCTCTATGAACTACAAAAACTGATGCAGTATTGGGTAAAATTATACCCTGCTAGACAGAAAAAATTGTCCTTCCTAAGAGAAAGAAAGAGGGTGTTGCTGATTTAAATGAAGAGCATATAGACTGATATACAAAGACCTCAGTCTCCTGGAAATAAGAGATGCATTATTTTACTTATAGAAAATTTTCCTAAAGAGTGTCATAACTCCTACTTAGCCCAGACATGGAAGCAATGTGACAACCTGTTTTCTCATTATTTTCCTACTGAGAGCCTTGCTTAGAACATCTTGGAGGTGGAACTGATTGTAAACCACGTCCCAGCACCAGGTTTGGCTTGTTCAAGATGCTTTTGTCTTCTAATTAAGCTTTACTACCCCTGAAATAATTCAACAAAGCAACCTTAAAGCTCCCAGGTGCAAGCCACCAGCAGCATGGGACATCTGACACATCAGGGACATGATCCAGAGCAGAACTTGAGCCAGCCAGAGCTCAGTGCAGTCATGACTAAGGGAAGGTTGCTGGGTTGCAGTTAGAAAAGACGAGAAACATAACATCCGTCACTGGGCTGAGGGAATGTGTCTACTTTTTATTCTTATTTATTTAGCTGAAGTACAGCTTTTCCTTTGGGCTGTGCTCAGCCCTGCCTTTGACACGCCAAAATGAGATGATTACGGAGCAAGCTGCTGAAGACTCTGCCTTCCAGCCATTCTGACTGAAACAAACTAACAGAGAACACAGACCCTCTGCAAAATGGCAATATTTTAAGAGATTCCTACAGCAGCATGGTTGGAGTCTTCTCTGAAGCAAAACCCACAGCCCTGCTCCTCTCCTAAGTACTGTGAATCCATCCTGGTGTCTGAGCTTGCACACAATGCCTTTCTTCTGCTAATTTCTAAATTAGCCATCACATAAACTGCTAAAGAATGAGAATGGTAAAGGTTTAAGATCACATTGTGGTATTTCCAAAAATAACACGATGCTCCTACCCTGGGGCACAGAAAGCATCCACATCACACTGTTAAAGAAGGAACTAAACCCTACTAGCCCATGGGCAACTGTATCAGGCACATGGCATGCAGTGGGCAATGTCCCTGTTTGATCTCCTCTTGTCACTGACCCTTCCAGCAGCCTCAGAGAGCATCAGGAGTTGGAATAAACTGGCACTATTACTTCACACCATGAAATAATGAAAATTGGAAGACAAGAGAAGAGAGGAGAAAATGTGCTTTGAGCAGCTTTATCACTTTGCAAAGGCTGCTGATGATTTTACAAGTTGCCAGATGGGCATCAAGGCCACATCAAGCAGATTCAGCTTAGCAAGTGACATTTGGGATGCTAACACTGAAACAGCAAGCACACAGACATCAGTTTTGCCTGTCTTCAGATTCATCAGATAAATGCCATTGCTTTCTCAATGAGATTAACTTCCAGGTGAAGCACCGATTTAATAAATCGAGTCTGGTTAATTTTAGTATTGCTTCAACAGGTTGGTAGAACTAAACAGAGCAAAACTGGGGAAAAGCCTTGTTTTGAAATGAGTTCTTTTTAATTATATGTCACTGAAAATAATTACACAGATCTTGAAGAATATTCAGTGAATTTCAGGCTCATGAAAATGGTCCTATTGTGGTGATCTGAAACAAACACTGTTCTTGCTTCCCCAGCTTCTCTCCTGTAACCAGATTTACTTTGACTGTCACTTCAAATCTCATTTCTCACTTCATACTGTAGTGTTCAATACCAATACAAAGATAACTAATTACAGTGGGCTTGCTATCCAACCAAAGTCATAATCCAGTCATCCAGGGAGATACTGATGCACCTCTATCTGAAGATGCAGCTTAACCTTATCTCACTCTACAAAATTCTGCTAATGCTCATCAGCTTTCTTTGTCCTCCCAGTCCCAGGTTTACTTGGCTGAGGAGTGATGGCTATTTCCCAACAAAATTACTACCTGGGCCCTTGGCTACCTTCATATCTTACCCAGTTACTTCAGATTTACTATTTATTTAATACAGATTTAAATTACCTATTTTCTGTCATGCTTTACCACAACAATGATAGTAAAAAAAAAAAAAAAACCAAAAAAAAAACAAACCAAAACCAAAATACAGTACGTAAACACCTTAACTTAAAAAAAAAAAAAAAAAAAAAAAAAAAAGCCAAGCCAGGACATAGAATGTACATTCCCTGACTGTGGGATAAACCAGCTACTTAAAACTGTGTGTACTTGTATGTTTATGAAAAAACTAGAAACTTCATCTTTCTACTGGGCCATAGCATACTTTTTTTTTTTTAAACGACCATGGTCCATGGAACAAAATTTTGTCTGTCTATTAGCATTTTATCTTGCATAAATGTATGTTTCAGCAGTTATGAAAATGAGACAGCTGACAGTTGACTACTCTATGTGAACAGATGCTGTGAAAGCTTCCCTTTAAATAGTTCTGTCAATGCAATGTCAATTTTAGAAGCGACACCACTGCTGTTCCAGGACATGATCCTGCAAACTCTTACTCACACAGGGAGTCCTGATGATTTCCAAAGAACATTTACATTTATAAGGCTCTGAAAGGTCAGGTCCTTAGGTGGAGAGCTCAGCTTAACAGTGACTGACAAATATACAACAAAGTTTTTAGCAGCGCTGAGCACTGTTCTTTAGGGCAATGACATTTGCAGCCAGCAGTATTCACCTGGGCAGCACATACATTTTCTTTTAGAAGTTACACGAAGCATATTAAATACACCCAAGAACCCATGACATGAGCTAAAGCGCAGAGATGAGAAACGCCATGTGAAACCAAGCTTGCGGTATGAGGCAGAACTTTGAAAAATGAATCCGCCCAGAAGACAGGCTGAGCTCGAAACGCAGAACTGCTCAGCTTTGCCACGATAAACCCAGCACCATCCAGCATCCTCCCCTTTGTTAGCGGCATCTTCACCAGCGGAGTCGGCCGGGATGAAGGTGCGAGCGCTCGGAGGGAGCGGCCGGGGACGGGCGGTGCTGAAGGACAGCGCAGCGCTCCCCAAAACGCCGCTCGCCCCTCCGGCACCGGCAGCGGGCAGAGGATGGGGCTCGGTGCCGCTCCCCGGGGCTGCCGCCGCTTTCGGGGGGATGCGGGAGGCAGAGGCGGCACATCCCGGCCCGGGCTGCTCCCGCCGGGGCACAAAGCGGAGCGGGCGCACAAAGGCGGCGCGGAGGATGCTCGGGGCCCGCGGGAGGGGGCCCGCAGCCCTCCCCTTCCCCGGCACTTACCTTCAGCAACACAAAGAGCCAGAGGAGACAGGAGCGGGCCCCCGGGGCCCCCCGCCGGCGGCGGTCGGGCATCGGGGAGGACGGCGGCGGCCGCTGCCTGCGGGGGCGGCCGGGCAGGGGGGGCTGCTGCTCCTGTGCCCCCGGGACCCCCGGCTCTGCCCCCCGCCTCCCTCCGCTCGGCTCCGAGCCGTGCCCGGCAATGGCGAATTGCGGCAGCATCAGGCGGCCGGCGGCGGCGCCGAGCTCCCCTCGGAGCGGCGCATCCTGCCGCCCCCCGCCCCTTTTATTTGGGGTTTGCGGCGGGGAGGGGACGGGAGGAGGAGGAGGAGGAGGAGGAGGAGAAGGAAGAGGAGGCGACGGCGGGTGCTGTCTCCCCTCCCAGGAGTTTGGGCGATCGGGAGCGGCAGCAGCCCCCGGCGGAAGGCGAGGGCTGGGAGGTGGGAGATGGAGCCGGGAGCCGCCCTCGGCCCCGCACCGCCCTGCCCCCGGCCCCCCTCTCCCACAGCAGCTGCTCCCCGCTGGGAAGGAGCACAAAAAGCCATCCTGACCGCCGCTCACCCACCAGCCCCTCCCCAGCTACTGTGTTCCTGCCGCGATCGGGGCACAGAGATGCCGCCAGCATCCGCGGGTGGCTGCCGGGGCAGGGCAAGGAGCGGCCGGAGCGGCGCTGGGAGGCGGCTGCTGGAGCTACAGCTGCAGGAGCTGGTACCCACAAAGTCCCTGTGGCTGTGCTCGCCTGGACAGCTCTTCAAATGTTCAAGGTACAGGGCAGAACCTGCAAGGGATGGAGACCTCATTCTGTCCCACAAGATACTCGGGGATACCAGGGATGCGAGGGGTATTGAGAGAACTCAGCGCATCTCCCCTGTTGTGTCTTCCCCCCACATCCCACCCAGCGAGCCTGCAGGTTAATCAAAGCCATTTCCAAACACCTTAGCAAGAATCTTGCTTAAGATGATATCCTCTGAAAGAAAAAAAACCAAACCAAAAAAAAAAAAAAAAAAAAAAAACAAAAAAACCCCAAAAAACCAAAAAACAAACAAACAAAAAAAAAACACCCCACTTTGAGGAACCAAAACAAAACCCCAAAGTACTTAAAGACCTTCCCCATTCCACCACCACAATGAAAACAGTCTTTCCAAAGTGAGAAACTACCTCAGAATCTCTTTTGTCACAGACCACACTCTCACTCACACCAGTATAAATTAGGATGTATCTTTGGTAACGCTACCAGAGCTATAACAAAAACAACATAGGATTGCCAGTGTAATAAACAGATGTGTCTGGGGTGTTAAACTTCAGAGCAACTTTGGGTCTAGGTGTAGTGCCATTACTTAAGAGTAATGGGCCACCATCTCACTCTTCCTTCAAAAATTAAAGTAGTGGCTAAAAGTAGATTCTGGGGGGGTTTTCAGATTTTCTAAATCATTTAGGCAAGATGAACTCTACCACAGTCTCATGGAAATGTCCTTTAAATCAAAAAATTACAAAGCTGCTAAATTGGACAATAATGAATCCGTGTTTCAGAGCCCTGCCCAGCTTATACATGGCATATTTTTGATTTTCTTATAATTTGGACACTCAGCCAACAAAAGCTTGATTTCAAAGTGGCCAAAGCCAGAGAGGGATGTGCTTATTTTGTACTGAAATGGGCCCTTGAGCAAAGATTTGCCACACTTGATGGGGATTAATCCAGAAAGCGAAGGAGAAATACAGGCCCCATGTAGACATTGGCACAAAGCCTAAATTTAGAAATCCAAAAGGCAAATGCTATCCACGTGTTCATTTATAAGAAGCTGGGGACATTAGAGATGTATTCAATGCTACCGATGAAGGACACAGACTTCTTTTGGGTACTCACTACTCTGTTAGTGTTTGAAGCATTATCTGAGACCGGCATGCAAGGGGTTAATCATAGTTAAATTTCCTTCAGTATTCAGGTTTAGAATGAAGAGAGGTTATCTGAAAGACAAAGATGTGAATTTCTTTAGGAAACTAAAATTTTGCCAGTATTTGAAAGCTGCAGGTGAAACTTTAGGCTGGGAACCTCTTGTTTATTAAGTAAATGGAACTTAAATGATTTTTGTCCTTAGGACTGTATTTTAGGCTTCTTTCTTCTCCAGTATTCCACTTATTTACAAACATTTAGACATTAAAATGATGATGGCATAAACAAGGCTAAAGATCAAAGATATTTAAAAGGAAAAACAAAAAGTAGAAAATTCTAGTAGCATTTTAGCCTCAGGATAACACTATTGGAATCAAAGAGAGTGAAAAATAGCTGAAAGAGGTGAGAAACATTTCTGCAATGAAACCTTCAATAAAGTACCAAGATAATAAAGTTTTCTGATCTGGCTGTTGAAGCTGAGAAAATGCAGTCAAGTGAACTCATGGATTGCTTCCTCTTTAAGTTATGGGGGTACAGGATTGTTCAACATTTTCAAAAAGGGACAGTGCTTTGGAAGATTCCAGTTTGTAAATAGAACCTAATCCTTCAGAAAAAAATACAGAGCAGAGGGAAAAAAGAAGATCTATAAAAAGAGAGTTACCCTTATTTGTTTCTGGAATCTAAACAATAAAAGCAGACAGTCTATTAATACACCAACAAAGCTTTTAAAATGGAGACAATGAGATAACTTTTATGTACTCAGGGAAGAAGAAACAGGGTAATTTGTGAATTTACTAAAAGATACTGATGCTCTTTAACCCTCTCCATGGGCCCAGGGGGAACGCGAGTGTTCAGCAGGATACCTCACCAACTGGAATTTCATTATTTGAATGAAAAAACACAGAAGCATTTGACAAAAATTTTAAAAATAAAAATCAGAAAAGATGGGGAACATTTGTTCTGGCATCAAACATGGCTTTTTCCGAATCAGATATTGGGATTTTGGCAATTTGAACTAAATATTTTTCCACCCCTCTTTTCTTTACATTTCAAAAACCTGAAGAAACCCTTCTTGTCAGAAGGGTTCTGACCCTTCCACCTTCAGGGCAGAAGCTGGAACACGTTCCCAGTTACTAAGGCAGCCCAGTACAAGGAGGCAGTGAAAGCCCTGACCTTTGCACTTGTGCAGCTCCTGCAATGCAGAGCAGCTCGCTGGCCACAGAGTCCTTCACTCCACGTCACACTTCCCTTCACTCACATAAATCTGACACTTGTGGAGCCCTGCCACCTTTCCCCAGAACTCATCAGAGGTCTTTTGGGGCATTGCAGACTATCCACAAGAATCATGGAAGCCCAACTCCTCCACTACAGCATGGATTCACGACAGGACCGTGTTGTGTTACGAACATCTCTCATTTTTCCTTCGGGATCTGTTCCACTTGAAAGACATCCTAATTTTTTCTTGGTCTGTGACCAGCTCTGGGCTGCAGTGGGCACCTGTCAGAGCAGCCTTAAGGGACTTTGGTTCTCTCTGAATGCAGCTGGCAGAATCACAGTGAAGCAGAGAACTTAGAGCCTGATAGAGAGGTGCATAATGTGGTATTTTGATAGAGGGTCCTGTCTCTACTCACTAGATTTACTGGAAAAGCTGGGCAGGATTTATTTATTCTGATGATGATGATGATAATTATCTATTGTTTATTCTGATGTGCAGTATGCAGGAACATGATAAAGTATTTCAAGGCATTACAGGACACAGCCCTAGAAGACAAAAATGGTTTAAAGAAAATCCTCTCGCATTCTGAGAGGAGGACTCCACATCAAACACGCAGTTTCAAAAACTTCTCAGGAAGCTCATCACCCCCTTGAAGGCTGTATTAGTTACAGTGCTAGAGCTTTACCTTTATTTAACAGCCTGATTAATTAAAACACTGATGTTTGCTTTAATCAGCTATTTAATGCATCATCCTAACTAAACCAGTGTTAATTACCATATACCACCCTAGATAATCAGAGAAAAATAGGAATCAAATGTTTCATGGTTCCGAATGTTTGCATGAATGTTCCTGCTGGTACCTTACACAGACTTGATTTAAGGTTTATGGCAAATTCTTCCCTTATCCCTGAAAACCCCAAAGCAACATTCTGTCAGATCTACCAGCTCTGCCTAGCCCATGGAAAAAAAAAGCTGTAAATTAGCCTTTATTCCTAGTTTCAGTATAAACCCAGAATCATATGAAGGTTTACAGGCCTCAGCAAGTCGGATAAGCATGACATAAAAAGAGGTTTATAAAAAAACCCACTCCAAGTAAAAGTTATCCTGGTCCAAGAAGTTTTGGAAGCAAAGTTATTTTTTCAGTGATAAATGTCTTACGAAAATAAAGTGCAGATCCTTCTTAAATGTCTTCTCACCTAAAGTCCTTTCATTTCAATGACAGCAGTGGATAAAACAATAACAAAAACAAGTGCAAAGGGTGGCTAGAATAATGTACATGGGTTGGCACTTACGTGTTCAAGTGCAAATTTATCTTAGATTTCAGTTTGATAAGTATGGGCCCTGTGACTTCTAAAAGTGTGCCCCCCTAACAAACAAGCTGTCAGTTTTTTTTAAAATCTGTCTTCTCCTAACAAGAATGATTGACACACTTCAGATGTGCAACCTGATCAACTTCTAGACACTTATTAGTCTTTCAGTGCAGGAGAAGCAGTGAACTATTCTGCAAAAGGTCATTTTCCTTTTTAAAGCAGACACAAATCTGTCTTTGACATTGAATCTCTTCCTCATAAATAAGCATATGAAAGATTTTTGTCTGATGTTTCATTCCTTTAGCACTGAAATGGGGTATGAAGAGGCATTGAGTTGGTTTTTGTTGTTTTGTTTTTGTTGTTTTTTTTTTTTCCAGAAGGGAAGGAATAAACATACCCACAAGGCTGAGATTACTTAATATTTAAACAGTGTATTTCACTTTCATTTATCTGTACCAGGGTATCTGGATGCTATAGGATGCCTGAGAAACAGATTGAGTTCTGTGAACATAATTCTAGATAAAAATTATTCATATATTTACCTTTCTAGTGAGCTATTAAGTATTTGACCAGCCCTGTCTGTTATCAAAATGTCCCTTTTACTCTTATAGTTCTCTCTCCAGTCTCAGCAGATATGGTTGATAAAAATAAAAATAAACCACACTGCAATTTCTAACTCTTCTTATTTTGTATTGCATCCACAGTGTTTTCTTCCACTTGCTTCTCCGTTTTTGTCTATGATCTAAGCAGGCCAAAGGCTGGGGAAAGAGGCTGGTTGGGAATTTCTCACTGTCTTCAGCAACTTCTAAAGCCATGTAAGTAGAAAAAAGTGGAAAAAAAGTGAAAAAAAGAAAAGTTATTTTATTTCTGTTTAAGATGGGTAAATCTTTCTGGGGGTAATTTCTCAGTAATTCCACTGTACTTTCCATTGTAGAACCATCCAGGCTTTTTATTAAAAATTAAAAAAAAAAAAAAAATAAATAAAAGGGGCTCCAGTCAGTCACAGCCTTTTAGCACCTTTCACCTCTGAAATATACTGACTTCCTCTGACCCTCACAGCCTCTATTGATTCACAGAAATCTGAGCCATAGTTACAGGAAACAACATTTCTCTCCCCAGAAATTTGCAGTAGGAGCTGAAATTTTGCACAGATAACATCCTTTTCTTCCCTGGCATCTGTGCTGAATTTTTTTTCTCTCTCTCCATGGCATGGGGGTACTATATCCCAATACAAATATGTAATATAAATATGCATGCCTTGAACCAGTGCCTTTTCACTGCCATTTCCCACATGGCATCACTAAGCAGCCTTTTCACTTCAGATATATTTTTACAGTATCAGAAGACCCCAGCTGATCAATCAGGCAACAAGACCTGACTAAAGCAATCAGTCACACCGTTTGATTAATTGTGCCAATTACTGGGCACTCAGAGTAAACAATTTCAAAAGCAACTCCGTGTGGAAAGGGGGCCTGCAGCTATGTGAGAATGGGGAAAATGGCTTGAAATCATAAATATATTCAGAAAAATCCCATTTCATTCACTAACAATTTACTTCCTAGGGGGTGGATTTCGTTCAAAGGAGAGAGAGAAAAGAGAAGATTCAGCAAATGTATTATTGGCACAGTCAGGTATTCTAATTACCAAGGAAAATGGGTTGGCAGGACTTAAGAGAATTTTACCTATTATATGGAAATAGCAAAAAAATCTGTAGATTTACCAGCTAAGGCAAAAATGTTTGTTATTTAGCTTCAATCTTTAGCATTTCAATATCTCAGGGGTCAAAAAGACTGTTAAACACAAAGAACAGAATGATGCATGATTTTTTTTTTTTTTCATTTTTGGCTTCCTGTACATTATATGTGGGCTCATTCCAGACCACTTGAAAGATAGCCAAGAGTAGGTAGGGGGGAAAAAATATTTTTTTCAAACTTAAGTGTTAGGACATCTCCATAAAATTCCCCCTCCATTTTTAGACCCACTACACAGCTATTTGCAGGATGTTAATTAAATATGGCCCACTTTCCTTTTTCATGATCATCTTTCACAGACTACCCAGTTTACATAAATTAGCACACTAATATGTCAAATACATCAATTATGAGCTAACACACTCTCACACTAATAGGATTTGCATGTTTTACTTCAGCAGACATAGGATGCTTTGTTTTTCTTTTGGAAAGCAATCTAATATGTTTGGGCAGCCAACTGTGTCTTCTAACATGACTTTCACCTCCAGGAATGATCCTTCACAGCCCACAGAGAAAGAGCTAGGTGTGAAAATATGCCAGGACCATGGTTTGCTCTGCCTACCCTGATGCCTTGAACGAGCCCTTAGATGAGAAGAAAGCCAGCAGAGCTGAGCAAGGCAGCCAGGTAGCTGTGCTGGCAGGGGGAGTTAGCAAAACTGAGCCCTGAGCTGATATCTTCAGTTCCTGTGTCCTAAAGGAAACCATCTGATGCCCCGAGTTTACTACAAGGCAGAAAGGATTTTACAAGGGAAAACTCCCACTGGTTCTGAAGAGAACCCAAAGTTTGAGCTGACAAAGACTAACTAACATGTTGTCTTCTGCTCTGACCTATATGGTCCTTACAGGCTGGCGTTGAATTCTACTGGAAGAGTGTGAGGAAATCCTGTACTTCAGAGGCACTTCAGAGCCTTGAGACTATCAATCTCCAAGGTGGGGGTGGCAAAAAAAATAAATTAGAAAATCCCTCACTGCTAGCAGGGTGCAAAAGAGCACCCACATTAGCTTAGCCAAGGTTATCAAACCCATGACAAATATGGGGTTCACTTTCTTCTGCTTCCAGACAGCCCACAAATCTCAAAGTGCCAAATGAACTAAATTGCTATGAAATTAGAGCCACACAAAACTACACGCAACGATGAAACCCAGAACAATCTTCATTTCCATGGCGCTTTTGTCATAATTAAAAATATTCATAGAGCTTTACAAAGCATGAAATTACCTTGGCATTTCCATATCATAGAGTAGAACCTTGGCATTAGCTCGGGGTGAAACCCTGGAACACATCAAACAGGCATCCACAGAGCTGTTCAAACGCCCACCCAGCCCTTGGAAAGGGCTGGAGTGGAATGGAAAATTGTGAATGCAATTGGGAACTGGGAATGGGAAACTGGGAATGGGGATGAGAATGGGGAACTGGGAATGCAAACTGAGAATGCTTTTGGACAAGACAGCTCTGACATTGTCTGTCAGCTCAGGAAGGCTGCACAAAGCAGGAGGTAGATCAATAGCGTAGGAAACATCAGAATGACATTATGGGGACTTGGAGAGAGGTAATGTGTTTCCAAGCATAATAGCTTCAGCTGCAATAATTAAATGTGGAGCTTTGCTCAGGCTGCTGGCTGGCGTGACCCAAATACACGCAGAGGGCTAAAAAACCACCAAAAACCAAAGGCACCCAGGTACGTTAACTCCCAAAATTTGGGTGTAGCCAGAAGCAGCTAACAAAAGGTGATGCCCATGAGGTTTGATGCACCTTACATTTCTATCCGGCAAAGGAAGTGAAAATGGAGTTCACCATTAGAAATGTGGGAAGTGCTGTGGCTGCTCCCTGACAATGGCTTGCTCTGTTAGAGCATCACGTTCCTGTAACAAATGTCCACGCAAGCCAGAGGATCAGTTTATAGGAGAAAACACCCTTTATTCAGGGTAAAAGGCTTCAGAACTCAGTCCCTGGAATTCACGGGGTGACACTGAAAATAATTCACATATATCTCAAGAATACTTCAGCTTTGGGATTTGTTGAAATTAGTCACCTAATTCCTTTTCTTCATGCAGGAAAAGCCAAATCTCTGCTCATACAACTCCTTTTATACAGTTTTTACAGGCCTTGTGTGCAATTTTAACTGGTTAATAGCTTTCTTGCCAACTACTCTATTGTTTAGTAAGAGATATTTTACTTGTCTTTCAAATCTCTCTATTCTTGAATTGCTTATTTATTTTCTCCACTGATTCTCATGGGACAGATTTAATGTTTATGCAGGTGCTAGTTGCTTTTCTCTCCAAGAATTGGTTGTTGTGTTAACAAACTACTCATACCAAGATTGTTTTCGCATGGGAACTTGCAAAGTACTTAGCTGCACTTAGAAGTGACAAGCCAGCTATTAATTTAGCAGAGCAGGCCTGATCTTATGAGGCCTTTCTTTTAGAATTTCCCTACCTGTTTGTGACAGGGATTCACACCCATTTTCAACCCATCCTGATGTAGCCAGGAGAATACACCCTTCTCCCAGTCTCCTTAGATACTTGCTCCCAGGAATTTCACTCAGGTCTGTTTCTAACTTGAGGAGCTTTCTGAGCTTGGACAGCCTGAAATTAAGATGGCTCCTTTATCCCAGTAGCACACAAATAATTAGCAGAACAACACAGGTTCATGCGTGGGCTCAGATTACCAAGGCACAAATTTAAGTAGTATTGTTGCAAATGTCTGACCATGAAAGCCCATGTTGAAAAAAGAAACGAGTCTTCAGTTTCTGTCCCATCGCTGAGTGAAACAACTACGATTGTAATAGCAAGGTGGATTTGAATGCATTGCCATCAGAGTAATTCCACTTGACAGAGATGAAAAATGGGATCCTGTTATATATGGCAACACACTTTATTAAAAAAATCAGACTATGCTAGGAAAAAAACTAACACAACATATTGAGGTCAACTGAAATTACTGTGGAAAAGAGGATGAAACTAAAATGACAGACAACACCCAGATGAAAACACAGATTTTCAGGATAATTTTCAGTGCTTTCTAAATCTCAGACACTTATCTGCAAGATTTCTGTCAATCATCCTCAAAGCACTGATCCATCCATCCTGAATCAAGGCATTTTATCATTTTAAGGTGCAATATTGATTCAAGTAGTCATCATGGCAGTAATCAGAAAGGTGAAGCTGGTTACCTTGCTAGGAACAAGTTCATTGTTGCAATTACAGGAATAAACATTGCTGGACAAAAGCTGAAAATATCTGTTTCTTCCAGGGCAGAGTAGACATCAAAGAGGCATAAGACAGCCACATTCTTATCACTGAGATGGAATGAATAATGTTGGAAAATGTATTTTAAAGAAAGGACAGAGTAATGGAAGTGGAAGTCAATTGAAAACCTTCTGCTAAGATCATCATCCACACAGAACACATACAGGTGGATATTTAAGGTGACACTCTGAGCAAGCCCTCATCCAAAAAACAAAAGCAAGAGTCTGGCAGAGAGGCTGAGGAGCAAGCAGAGCCCTTGTCTAGCAGCAAGGCACTCCAGCCCCCAGAATTCAGAGGAGACAGGTGCTGCACTAGCCTGACCTGGCACAGAGCAATTTGAGGTTGACGTCAATCACCTTTTGCTTTTCCCCTCCTTCCCGTGCACAGTGCTGTGGGAATCCAGCACATGGATCTCAACTTTTGCCAGACTGTTTTGCATTAAAAATGCCCCTTTTGTCACTACCTGGGCACACCTGTACAAATATTGCTGTCTTCCATGGATTTAATGCTTTCTAGCCATTTACACTTCTGTTTTAACTTTATTTTTATTCCCTATTCTTTAAGTAAGCTGACCTACTTAATCACTTTCCTTTTCAGCTCTACTGAGTACCACCTATTAGTGTCTGTTAATGTCAAAACACACTGCAATTTTTTATTTTTCTGGCACGTTCTCTGCACTTATAAAGCAAAATAAAATTATCAAACAAGAACAGGAGCAATAACCAGCTATTCTTAGCCCTTTACATGCAAATCTGTAAACTATTATTGCATTCATTTTTAGTACAAGCTCTCCAATAACTCTGATGTGGATGCTAGCATCAATGTAATCAAGTTAGTATAATTTTAAGTCAAAATGCATAAAATTAAAGAACTATCAGATTACACTTTGTTTCCATACTATTTAACCTACAGCAAGCAATATTTTGACTTTCATTTTAGTGCAGCAAAGAGCTCCACAAAATTAATTAATTAAGCCTTAAAATCCCTCTCCCTAACAGGAAAGTCTTATTATCTCCATTAAACAGATAGGTAAGCTGGACTCAAACTGTGTCTAATGACTTGCCTGACTCAATGACAAACGCAGGAATAGAGCCAAGAAGTTCACTTCCCCAATTTCTCCTGTTTTATCACTGAAAACCATTCTCTGACTCAGGGTAAGCACACATGAGCTGCCTCAATATGTGTAGTTAGTCAGGCACATAAACAAACTTCACTGCATTTGTCTTTTGGTCTTCTGTAAGAAAAGCCTCCATCAAGTCATATTCTAATTAATACAGGAAGATGGTCAATATAATATGTTGACATCAAAGCTTGTATTTGCTGATAGTATAAGCCATCTCATTAAATGGAAAGAATTAATTATAACAGTTTATCAGTTCAAGTTCTGAGCTAGAGGCTCCCAGAGCACTGAATGCATCATTGCACCTTGTTTGAACTAATTTTCCTTTGCTGACAAAGTCAAATATGAATGTGCTAATGTTTATGAACTATAAAGCTTTTCCAAATCCATGCATTATTGTCTGACTCTATTTTTCCATGGTAAAAAACCAGTACAAGTGCAGTACACTAAATTAGACTGGCTATGAGCAATACAGTGTGCATGTAATATCCGTGGTAGCCTTCTGAATACATTAGTGTCTTGCAGCAGAATTAATTAAATTGGTATCAGAGATAACTCTATTGCTTCCTATCTTCCAGTGAGTAAGGAAAACCCTTCAATGAGTTGAAGATCCCCTCAGGAACAGAAATGCCATTGGGAACTAATTGCTGTTAAAGCAGGCCTGGGCAAAACTCAGTGAGATTTAAAAAGAGCATCACTGAATTGGTGGGACATGGTTATGAATTCCCAGTGCTCAGATTATTCCATGTGCTGGGAGAGACACTCAGAGATGCTCCTCTGAAATGAGAGGGATGGGGCAAGGAGAGACATTAGAGATACTTGATAGAGAAGGAACTCACACCCACCAGGATATTGATGTGCACCCAGTGCCACAAAAATTGACACTGACAGTAAAATTCTCCTCACAGCAGCAGCAGCCATAATGTCCCCCTGGATCTTGTTTGTGGGTAAAAATAAAGCTAAACATTGAGCATCATCTTCCACAGCACAGACAACAAGTTGGAATGGTTTTACCTGATGGAGTCTGGAAAGAGCAGGTGCATTGGCAAAGCCCTCAGGCTCCACCTCAACATTAGGCAAAAGAAGAGGGAAAAGAGAAAAGCTACCTTTGACTTTACACAATTACAGGGCATAATCTCAAGACATAACTCCAAGGATTAACCAAAACCCAAGAAATTAATTTTTTTCCCCGTCCAACTATTTAAATGCAACTAATTCTGTAAGGAAATATGGACACTGCGAAAACATAGAGACAACTGCCTCAGCCACAAGACTCTGACTAATCTTGAAGCTAGCTGGATCCAGGATTTGGGCAGCACCCTATCTCTAGTCCTTGTAAAATATGGTTAATTTTAGAAATTAGATTGACATTTACCCCTTCACAGGCATTTACTGGAGTAAAGCTTCCAATAGGCACAAATGTCAGTATCTGTGTGAACATGGGTTACTTCTTCACTTTATGAAAAAAAACCCAATAATGTGGAAGGTGGTAAACAACCCAATAGCAATTCAGAACCTTTATGAAACGTTATTTTCACATTACAGAATGTTTAGATACAATTATATATGAAACAGGCATGTATGCAACTCTGCCCATTGTTTCGTTTCAAAAAAATCAGTTTTGATTTTCCCTACAGAAAAATAAATTAATTGAGTAGGACATAGCAGGGAAAATATCAGGAAGAGAACATGAAGAGCTCAGAGCAATGCTGGTCTCTCCTACACAAATTAAAAATCAGATGAGAATTTTAAAAACCCCATAATTAAATCCCTGTATCCTATCCTCATTCCAATCACTGCAATTCTCTAACACAGCACCTCAGTGCATTTTTGCTCCCTCTTTTGCACTGGAGCTTGTCACTGCCACATGGAATTATTATGCAGAGTATAGAGAGGGTTACAGGGAAATGCTCCACCATCAGCCCAGAGCTGGGGTTCACCAAATACTGTCAGCAGACTTTAACAAAATTCTCTGAAACATTGCCACACTGTGGCAATTCAAAGTATAAGATTTTCAATTCTCTATTGAAATTTTCTATTGCTGTAAAATCTGGTTTTAAACTTTATGGAAGATAATGTTAAAAAGAGAAGGATTTCTGGCAAAAAAAAGAGCTCCAGCTATGACATACGGAAAAACTCCAAAAAATCCTGAGAAGCAGCATACATTGGTGTACACAGCTTTAAATTCAGTGATTCCTGATTTCAGCCTGCATCAGCACTCAGTCTTAATATTATCATAATGCAGTGCTTTCTGTAGGAGAGAAAACAGAAAGCAAGGCTATAGAAAGGGACCTCCTGAGATTTCAAACAGTAAGGATGAGGAGATCCTTCCTCAGCCCTTCCCAGAAAACAGCTATGCTTTTCCATGCTTCAAAATGAAAAAAACCCCAAAAACCCAAACCTAAATGCAGTTGAACATTAAGCAGCTTAGGGGAAAGTGAAAACCCCCTGGTTCCTGTAATCAGCAGCAAATGCAGGAAGCCAGAGGCAGTTTAATTTTGGAAATCAACCTGTGGAAGCTGAAGGTGCATCATAGTTCATTCAGGGACTGTCCCCAGCAGGACAGGTCCTTATTGCTTCTTTCTGCTTCCCAGAAATCTGGCAGCACCCAGAAATCCCCACTGCATCCAGCAAAAGATTCTTGTTTGGAAGTGGTGGCTCAAGACAGCTTTAACCTAGATAACAAATGCAGGTGGTGTACAAAAAAGCTGTGCTACCCAGGTGCCCAACTAAAACCCTGCTTGGGATTTATCAACCACCTTCAAGGAAGCACCTTGGAGCGTGCTGACAGCAATTCTGTCACCTGGACAGCAGAAAAAGTGTGACCATAAGAAGGATCCTGAGCAGGTGCTCCCAAGAGGATGAAAAAATGTGCAGTGGGCACAACTGATTTAGTCATGCACAGGCAGGTACTCACAGCTTCCTTCCTCTAGCTTTTTAGCTTATTTTTTATGAGACATAAAACCAATTTCCTGACTATTCCTGTGATTCCTAAGTATTCTACAGCTCATCCATTTGGACCACAGGTACTAAATGCACCATCCTAGGCAAGTTCTTGTCTGGACAACATGATCTAACTCTTCCAAAGCTCTTTCCTGGATCAGTTGGATGAGACACTTCCTTGCCTCCCCTGCTGTAATGGATTAGCTGCAGTTAGAAAGTGCTGAGAGTGACCCTCTCCATGACTTTTAATTATAATTAGCTGATTGGGGAAGTGGAAGGGAAGCTTTAAGGAGGCAAGATGAAAAATGTGCCTTAAAGGAAAGATTTAGATCTTTGCACTGAGCCAAGTCTAAAGCCCAGTCATAACAGAGGGTGAGTGGGAAGGGCTTGCTCTGCATGAAGTGATTATTATCTGATTATCATCCTTCTCTAGAGAAACTTTCCCAAAAGCTGAGTTGAGTGAAAGATGGTCAGAAGAGCAGGCAGAGCATGATGTAGTTTCACCACACATTAACTCTGTATGTGCCCCTCTTTTTACCTGGAACATCTGATTGTGCTGATTTTGTGACCACACAGTAGGAGGCAGCAGAAGCTGATGTGACTTGGAAAGGTCACGATAGAGTCACTTAAAACATTCTGGCAAAGGTAAATATCTTTATGGGCTGATGTTATTCACAAATTTGTAGTAAATTCATGTAATTACCTAAAAAAAAACCCTCAAGTTGTTAAAAAAAAAGTGTTATTATTTCAATCTTGTTTTCATTTGTCATATTAAGTTTATGTTTTGTTTGGAAGCAAGCCTCAGTATGAAGCAGTAAGCAATCCAACAAATACTACTACCAAGTAAAAACATTTTTATTCCTCTCCTGCCTTTTGGGGGTTTTGTCTTAGGACATTGACAGTTTTATTTGCTTGTGGCTCCAGGCTTCACAAGCAGTAAGCTACAGAAATTAAAAAAAAAAAAAAAAAATTAAAAAGTTAAGGAAAAAATAAAAAAGGAACTAGGCTGTTCTGAAACTCCTTCATACACAGACATTTAGAAAATTAAGTTCCTGTTGCCAGGCTCTCTCTCTGACACTTCTGACCACACAGAGACTTTCTTGACAGCCTCGGCATTTAAGCTCATATTCTCAATAAATTTCTAGAGGGAAAATAAAAAAAATACTTAAATATTTGGGAATGGGAAAATGTATTTTAAAACATATACTGCAGCTTTCCTGCCTGATGCTCTACAAAAGCATATTCTAAGAACAAAAAGCTAAAGTCTTCTAACATTTCTAAGTCTAACATGACTTATTTATGGGTATCCAATATTTATTTCATACAAAAATTGTAATAGTTGGCCTCCATGTTATTCTGAAAGTAGCAATTTTCCATTCTCAGCATCTCATTTTCAAAACTAGTCAGTTCTGTGCATATTAGAAAATTGAACGGGTCCAGTGTCACCCTTCAGAAAACCCATGACAGTTCTGTTTTTTTTATTACTCTGTCCCCATGTGTGTCTGAAGGACCACAACCAAAGACCATCCTGGGGCAGGTTTATTAACCTGAGCACCACAGCCACAAAAAAATGAATTAATCAGCTCTGGGCTGCATTCAGAGCCATGTTGGAAAACCTGATTCCTGCAGTGGAAATCCCCACAGGTTTTGGGTGTCTCTGTACCAGCCTCCAGCTCACCAGGACGTGCCCAGACTCTCTGAGCCCTTTCTTGCTCAGTCTGGAAGGGTTTAGGGCTGCAAATGTTCACCCCAGGAATCAGGATGTGGGTCCATATAAAAGTCTGTCTGCAACAAAGTAGTCAGGATTTAAATCCATGGCCCCAACACTCTCATTTGACAAAACCCAGTCCAATTGCTGCATTTTGCATTTGTGGAAAGCACTTCTGTGCACAAGGAAAACACAGCCTAGCCTTCACCTCATCTGCTGTAACTTTGGATTTCAAATAACTTATTTATTAAAATGGAAGACGTTGAGGACGTGAAGAATTCCTGCTGAGGAAATTCTCCAAGTATAATGGATTTCTCTGAAGCATTTCTAAGCACCAGGGAAATCCTAGAAAGCTTTTATAATTCTGTTTTGATCCCACTGGCTCTTATACACAATACACATCCTGTATACTTGACACTTGTCATTAAAGGATCCCCATTCCTCCTGAGTTTGCATTACAATTAATCCTCTTCTAAGCAAATCACCACAGGCCAGATGTCCTCAGCAAAGCTTAAAAACATTCAAATGCATCCTACCCTTCCTTTCCCTTTTATGATCTGCATTCCCTCTGACTAGACTGGGGATTTCTGGCCAGCAGAGGTTTACATATCACAATTCACAGGATGCAGAAGCAGCAAAACTCTAAAGCAGAGGCTGAAGCAACAGCCTGGCCCCATTTACTTCTCCTTGGCCTGGGGTGGGGTAATGAGGCTGTGAACACAACCAGGGCCTTCCATGGGGGAAGACAGAAGTCAAGAGAGATAAGAAGTTTCAGCCCAATTCTAAAAAACCCGAAAATCTGATAGAAACCTTCAAATGATAGAGCCTAAGTCAATCTGATGTCTTTGCCCTGCAATTAGACAATACATCAAGTCCCAGAGAGAATACAAATGTCATGATTGTAAAACAAGACAGAGAGAATAGAAAGAGGAATATCATTAAATAATTCTGAGACTCTCAATTATTTCAGAAATATTATTTCGGTAATAATCATGATATGGTAATATAATAAAATAATTCTGTAATAATTCTGAAAAGAATTCAATTATTTTCAGATCATTCTTATTTTGTCCCACACAGTTATATTCCAGAACAATTACCTGAAGTACATGTTTTTCACAACACATTGCATTTGATAGTTTAAACAGCAGTAATTTCATTTAGCATAACCTACAAACTCAATGTTCTATGAGCAATGATGTGTTAAAAAATCCCAACATTCAAGATTCTGAAGGTGGAAAAATCCACATGGAAACATGAAAAGTTCTGCTTTCATTTTTCCCAGAAGAGCAATATCTGTGTGTAATGCTCCAAGGTTTTTTTGGGGTTGTTTTTTGCAATGCTCCCTGGCAGAGATGGCATCGGCCACCTTTCCACCCCAGCAGCTCTCCTGCTGCAGCTGACCACTTGGCAGCCTGCACCCAGGCAACAGGCTCTGCAAGCTTTCCATCTGCTGCATTTGCTCCTTACAGAAGAAAAACCTGGCCAGGAAAACACTTGCCAAGCAGCAGGGATTTTTATGCCAGGTGCCAGATCAGATACCAGCACAATTGTAGAACACTTTGGGATGGAAGGGACCTTGAAGGTCCTGTTGTTCCAACACCCTTGCCACGGGCAGGGATATTTTCCACACTTTCCAGGTTGCTCAGTGGCCCATCAGACCTTGCCTTGAACACTTCCAGGGATGAGAAGTGCACAACTCTCTGGGCAATCTGTGCCAGTGCCTCACCACCCTCACAGTAAAGAATTTCTTCCTTACATCTAATCTAATACTACCCTCCCACAATTCAAAGTCATCATCAGTTTATATTGCTCAATCACCCCTTTTGCCCTGTTCCTGCATGCCCTCTCCAGCTTTCCTGTAGGTCTTTTATAAATATATAAATTTCCTATTTCCAATAGGAAGGTGTTGCAAGCTCTCCCCAGAGCCTCCTCTTCTCAAGGCTGAACAACTCCAACTCTCTCAGCCCATCCCCACAGAATGCACAAATCCAGTGAAATCAGCACATTATTCATTTCTCTGCACTCCTTACGGATGGAAGAGAACCTTCTGGAAAGAAGCATCATCTAGTGCCTCTCTCTCTAATCCAGCACCTGCATAAACAGAACCCTGAACTAGCTAATTCAATTATGCCCATTCCATGGAGAATTTAAATGCATTGTAATCCTCTGAGTTTGGCCTTTTTGTAGGCATAAACAAATACATAAGCATTTTAGCTATCTATATCTAATATATACCAGTAAAGCACTTTCTTTTGCTTTAAAACTATTTTATTTTGCTGTTTGCTGTTGCATTTCATTTTTAAGAATGAAGGCATAAAACTGTTGTATGTACTACAATCAGAGTATACGATTAGTGCATGAAGCTATGAAGAAACTTAAATATTTATTTTAAATGTGCATTTAAATGCAATACTACTGACTAAATATATATCAGCTAAATTCACCCTTTGCTGAAATAAAGGTTCCCCTTGAATATAATTTTAACAATGGTCAGTGACTGCACTCAACCAGAGACCTGCCAGTAATTGACAAATTATTTTCTGATGTAACTCACCTGAAGCCAAAATTCCCTGCAAGGATGTTGATGGAGCTACTGAGAAACCTACATTGCTAAAGACAGTGGTGTGTGACTCCAAATGCCCAGTGACAAATTTAGCTGGATCACCAATGCTGTTACCTGACCTAAGGAGGGAAATGCAGAGAAAAGGAGACTCAGGGAAAACCTTCTTGCTCTCCCAAACCACCCTAAAGAATGTTGCAGCCAGGTGGAGGTTAATCTCTTCCCCCAAGTAGCAAGCCTCTTGTTCAGGGGACAAGAGGAAACAGCCTCCAGTTGTGCCAGGTGAGATTTAGATTGGCTATTAGGAAAAATTCTGCCATGGAAAAGGTTGTTGAGCTCTAGGACAGACTGCCCAGGGAGGAGGGGTTTAAAGCCAGGTAGATGAGGCACCTGGGGACATGGTTAAGTGGTGGCTTTGACAGTGCTGGGCTGTGGGAATCCAGGGTTTCCCTCTGGCTGCCCTGGAGGGCCTGGGACCCTGGAGGGGGTCAGGAACCCCCCTGGACAGAGCCCCCAGAGACACTGTCTGTGATCTCTGTCCATGGAAAAGAGTTTTCAATCTTACAGGATGAGTTACAAGCCCTGAGTGTTTGATATGAGTAATAATTAATTGTGGCACGGGTGCAAAAGTAAAATTTTAGGATTCTAGATTAGGGGTTCAGAGGGGACAAAACAGAGGAATTGGGTGTGTCTTGTCCTTTTCCTCCTTCTTCACACCCTCCATGTTTCACTGTAGTGTTGGCATTTTTCTATTGGTTTAGGCTGGGGACACACTGTCCAACGTAGATGACAGATATTGGCACGTTATTGTAAATCCAGCACAGGTAGTTTCTGGTATTTAATGTTTGTACCATCCCACTGAGGGCAGAGCCCCACACGCTGCCCTGCAGGACAGAGCTGCGGCAGGGCAGCAGAACATGTTAGAGATAAACAGAATAAACAACCTTGAAACCAGCACAGATGAATTATGGCTTCTTCTTTGGCAATGGGGCAGAAAGACAGAGACTTTCTACAATCTCAGAATCACCAATACCCACAGATTCCAACACTGGGCTAATGGCTGGAGTCAATGATCTTAAAGGTCTTCTCCAGCCTAACTGGTCCAACAATTCCACAACTCTGTGATTAATGATTCCCATCCCCTAAATCAGTATTTTACGATGGGAAGAGCATTTCCATTGCCAGTGTCCCACAGCAGCACCGCACTTGGCGTTTGAAGAACAGAATTTGGCCCCTGTGCTGGCCAGAGCCCTTCCCAAAGGCTGGACGTGACATTGCCACCCTCCTCCAGCCCTGTGCCCTGTCCCCTCCAGCTCCTCGCCACAGCCACCCGCAGGTGGCAATGTTGGATCTGCTTTTGAGGATTTTGCTCCACAGAGCAGCCCGAGGATGCAGCACCGTTGTCTTCTCCTCACTCCTGTATTCCACTCCCTGCATCGCTTCTTGTTTATTTTCATCCTATGCTGGACACTCACCCTGAGATGCATTCCGATATTAAATTCACTTCTAGTTTCTTGATACTTAATCTTTTACAGGTTTCCAAGGTGGGTTTTGTGGAGCGATAGAATTTTGGAAGAATTCACTTTAATTGAATTCTCTACTTGATGCTTTCTGCAGCCAATACTTGGCCGACCTTGACAGGCTCAAAGGAGGTGTAAATTGCTACTCCATGCTCAGTACATTTAAGACTCCTTTGGGCCAAGGATTTATTCCAGGAGCCTCAATACTGTAAGTACTGCAACAAGGAAAAGAGTATAATTTCTCTTCCTTTTTTTTTCTCTCCACAGACATGAAGCTGGCAGATGCTAATTCCCCCTAGACCTCATTACCAAGGACTCTGAGGACAGCAGCAAGGCAAGGTGATAACAGTGGGAATGCCAGAATGAATTTTGGCACTCCGTTGTAATGAGGAATATACAGCCAGGAGGGGGAAAGGAGCTTTTACTCAGCTGTAGCATCTCCTCTGGAAGCCACAAGGATCACACACATCTCAGACCTCAGCTCTCTTACTCAGTTAGATCAGAGAAAGAAATTCTCACCTTCTTCATTAGAAACACTAGAGAGAAGCCAGTGCTCACATATGGTGATTAACTACTGCAGGGAGCAAAAGATTATTTTAAAATCTTAGTCCCTTTTATAATCCCCTTAAACCTAATACTACATGTGCAGTGAAGAGGGCTGGTAAAAGGGTGCAACTCCTGTATTTTGGTTATTTTGAATCTATTTTAAACTGTCTGAAACATACTCTTTCTTGATTGTCTCCCAGTTTACCAGTGCACCAATAAGGTCTATGTCTTTCAAAACAGGGTGAGAAAGAAAAAGAAACTAATTGCATTTCTATCACAGATTTCAAAGCTCTTGAGGAATAGAAGCAAGCCCTAGAAGGTGCCAACAGTAGTGAGAGGAATAACTAAACCCATCCAAATTTAAGTATTGAATTTAAGAACCTAGGCACAGGAGGATTCTTCTTTTGTCATTGGAGAAAATCAGCATTTTTGGAGGCAATTCAGCTGCTAAACTTTCCACAAAGGCTGTATCAGAGCTGAAAAATGACTATGCTTCTAATTCAGGCATCTGAGGGTGTAGGAATTCCTGATTTCTCAATTCTTGATTATCTGTTTTTATAGAAGAACAATCACATCACTTCTTTGATTTTTTTTTCTTTCTACATTAATTTGTATGAGCATGGGAAAAGTAGTACAGAAGTGTTAATAACTGGACTAGAAATCACGGATTATGCTTCAGCTGGGTGCAACTGCTGAAAAAAATATCACTGTGTAGCTTATTTCAGATCTGGAAATTATCCACCGTGAGTATTGCTATCCCACAGGAGAATATGCCAACATTTGGACTTTTGTTTCACACGCTTTACTACCAGCAGGACTGTGATCAAGGGAAAAAAAAAAAAAAAACCAAAAAAAAAAACAACCTTAGCAGTAATCCCACCCTCAGAAACCCTCTGGAGAACTTGCTGCTGAGAAACCCTGCCCTGGAGGCTGCCAGAAGCTCTAATCAGCTCATATATCAAAGCTGGAGCACAGCCTGTCTGCTCCCCCGATCCCAGCAAGAGTTAAAATCATTCTCATGGGTCGAGCTACAAATCTAAGAATAAGCAAGAAAATATGCATTACTACACCGTGCAAGATTGTGAATGGACGATGGTGATCAAGACAACTCTTTGATGCTGCATCCAATACATTCCTACATCTATTCCAAATCCTGCATTTCTGTGGATTTAGTGAGCCAGGGGTGAGCAGAGGCATGTGGTTTACTTCCATGCTTTATGCCAGGCAGGCACGCTCACATTTTTTGCCTTTGTTGGCATTCAAACAGGGTGAACTGTCACTTTAACAAAGCAGTTAATTTATCAAAGGCTGAAAGGGTAAACTAGGCTTTTACAGTCAGGAGGCATTTCTTCCTTTTCCCATTACAAGCCTTTAAAAGGTCACACGGTCCCAGCCGAGGAGCCACTATCAGCACCAGATTTAGGGAGCACATGTGACTGTGGCTGTACAGCTCCTTCTCACAGGTTCTACACAGTTTCTCAGATGTGGGGATGGATTAAACCCCTAACTGCACTTTCATCTTCATAAATCCATCCGAATTAACTTTCCCAAAACATTAAGTCATTCAGTTAACTGCAGAAAGGAACAAAAAAGCTCAACCAACCAGCAAACCAGATTGCTCCCTGAGATAACACCTTTCTTTTTTTGTGACTTGTGCAGTGTGAATAGCAATTTCAAACCTAGACACCCAAGAGGTCACCCCTTTCCCCCCCACTGCAGAATATGTGATTAACCCCAGTTTGCCCAAAGCCATCAGAGCACTGGGAGGCAGCCACTTGTGGAGCACAGAAGTGCACACTGTACCTTGTGGTGAGCGCATTTCTCTCCCTCTCAGGATTTTCATAGGTGTGCACAGAGAGAAATGAAAGAGAAAACAATTTCTATTTATGCTCCTTGTTTTTCCCATGTGGAATGAGTTTGGAGAATTGTTTACCTGGAGTGAGTGCTTGATTGGATTCTGGTGAGGATTGTTTGAGCCTGATGGCCAATCCAACCCACCTGGGGCTGGACTCTTTAGAGAGGGTCACAAGTTGTGTTACAGTCAGAGAAAGTAGATGTAGTTTTAGTATTCTCCTTTTATATAGTATATTAATGTATTTTAGCATAGTTATAATAAAAAAATAATTCAGCCTTCTGAATTGAGTCAGGCATCATCGTTTCTTCCCATTGGGTTCTCCTGCATTTATAATAGTACCCCAGTCTTTGCTTGAGGAACCTCCCCTGTCCTGAACAACAGGTGAAAGTTGTAGGATGATCTATGTGAATCCTGCAGTCTTCTTAAGCCCTATAAAAACCCTCAGATTTTCAGACAAGTGTCGATTTCTTTTTTTAGGCATGCTGTTAATGATACTGGCTCTAATGGGGAGTTTTATTACATTATTTTGTTTTTACCAGATGTAGAGCAAGTGTCTTTATCAAGGAAGCAGCATTATCAGAAGTTCAGCTTTGGTACTTTCACACAGTAAAAATTACTTTCCTAAACAAGTAACCAGCCCTACAAGTTTCAGTGGGGCTAATTTTAGAAAATATTATTGCTCAATTGAGTTAAAGCAACCCTGGAATATCCTGTGTGAGCAAGTGGGACTAGAGGTCAATAACCTTGGATGTATTTTATTCAACAGATCAAATAGCTGTAAATTATCCATGAGGTGGGCAAGATTAAGTCAGATAAGAGCTCAACTCCTGTGGTCATGCAGAGTTTCAAGACTCCCTTCCAAGTGCAGGCTTTTTGGAAGTCAGTGATTAAATGCTGGGAAAACAAATCAAAACAAAACAAAACAAAACAAAAAACAAAAAAAAAAAAAAAAAAAAAAAAAAAAAAGGAGAAATGTTTCAGATAATTAGAACCATTTACTCAGTGGGAAAGGGCATGAACTGCATTTTCTTAAGGACCAGCAAATGTAGAAGGACCACTACCAGCTTGGTTGAACTCCAAAAGTACATCTTCCATATTAAAGTTAGATGATTCCCATGTGGGGTGGTAGGCAAAAGGACTCTTGTTGATTTTTTGCTATCCAGGCCTTATTTACCACATATAATGAAGTGTGGTATAAAGAAAAATGAGGCAGGATACTGTAGAAGTTTTCTTCGTAGGCATTTGGGTGGTCAAAGCTTTGGTGGGGGGCTTGCAGTAAAAGCTAATTCTGGGGCAACTCTTGCTTTGCATAATGAGAATTTAAACAGCTGGAGGCCTCTGGGAAATCTGGATGTGGCACTCCAGCAGCTTGGGGACCATCTGCAGTCACTTTCATTCCTGTCTTCCTCTTAACCATCTAAATGATTAGCCAATAAATCATCCAGTGGAAATGGCAAAATACCATAAGCCATAGATTCTGAATCAGGAACTCCTGCATCACATCAGTAAATTATAATTCGTTTATAGCAGCACTTTTAAAAATATCTGCTTAGAAAGAGGTCCAGTTTAAATTAAGACATAAAGGAGATGGTCGATTTAAATAACTTGAAAATTATTTCAAACCTCTGTCCAAATACAAGTGAAACCAAACATGAACACTGAGAAATTTAGTGACTTTCTTTACTCCCCATTTCTCTTATGTTCATAACTAGTGACAGCTCAGATTAAATCTACATTTAAACTCTGTGTTTGAAAGGGAATATCCTCTCTCAAATGGTACAAACCACAGTCCCAGATCCAAACAGCCAAGAAAAAAAAAACAAAACAAAACAACAAGCAAACATTGGATGCTAATGTACATCTTGGGAAGCGTGAGGTGTGCTGGAAGCCAGCAAGTGTGAGCTCAGAATTGAAGCTGAACATATGAGCTATGGATTGCTGGGCTATTTGCACAAATCACTCCTTATAAAGAACTTCTTTATCACATTTAGTTTGAAAAGGAACACGCAGAACCCAAAAAGTAAAGATTTTGGTTTAAGAAGCAGCAATCTGCAAAAAAATGGGTAATGGTATAGGCTGCATCAGTATGCTGACAGCAAATAATAGGAATATATTACATATACCATTTATACACATGTACCACTGAACTGTGCAAAAACAAGAGTGGTATCAAATAACCAGAAGAACAGCACAGGTATTTATTGGAGAAGAAATCCAAGCAACAACCTCTACATCCAGAGAACAAGGGTGAAGGCATTCTAACAAGCCTGAATTCTGATTATCAATTTTGACCTAACAAATTTGGATAGCAGGTTTAAGGAGAAAAAAAAAAAAAGAAGAAAAGAAAAAAAAAATTGCCACAACAAGAAAAAAATCAGTTCTCAAAAACATTGCATTATTTCAAAGCCAATTTTGAAATTGTTTTATTGAGAAAAAAAAAAAAAGACAGTTGAAAACGTTTAAATTATAGTAAAGCTATTTCTTTTGGTAGGTTTTGCTCCAACTTCTGTACAACCCATTGATCTGCCCACAGCCAGCTCCTTCCATCTCTTACAAGCTCAGCTGATTACCAGTCCTTATCACTTGACCAAGATCATTTCTTTGAGGGCTTAGTCTTGCAAATTACTGATATTCTGCCCTCAGTCTACAAAGCACTTGGACAGACATTAGTCTTCAGCAAAACTGCAGATGGAGTTAGAGTTAAGACTTGTTTTGGATCAGGGCCAGAGCAGGTTTTTCTTCCCAGGATTAAGTCCTAAATCTCCCTGCAGAAATGGTTCAGTTCCAGGTTTTTTACCCATTGTTTTGCTCTCTGAAATTCTTCATTTGCTTTCATCTTTTGGAGGAAAATCAAGGCCTAAGGCCTGGCTCACTCATATATTGTTGCTCTTTTACATGAGCAAAATAACTTCAGTGAAGTGTCTTAAATAAAATCCGGGAAAATTATTATCTGGGTGAATGGATGTGTTTATGCACTGCTGGTTTCAGACAGCTGGTCACTAGGAAAAATCTTTTCCCCACTGTACACTTGAATAAAAACTGTACCAAAGTATCATTTTTATCCTCATTGTGATAAGAATGAAATAAGCACAAGATCTTTGCCAATGAGATAATC
The DNA here is from genome assembly GCF_048771995.1 of Taeniopygia guttata. Classification (NCBI taxonomy): domain Eukaryota; kingdom Metazoa; phylum Chordata; class Aves; order Passeriformes; family Estrildidae; genus Taeniopygia; species Taeniopygia guttata. Next base: position 67,891,905 of record NC_133025.1, read on the forward strand.
ACAAGCTTTTCCTGATAACATCAACCAGGAGGGACTAAAGAAGGAACAGAGCAAGGGAATTAAAAACCATTATTCCATAAGATTTAGAGGCCTGCATATTTAAGGGTAATAATTGGATTAATTTTTAGATGTAGCAAGTTTAAAAAACAAATTAACAACATTTCTGGCAAAAAATCGCTGAGGCAAAAATCTGTGGCATGCCAGGGAATAAATTCTCATTTTTGTGGGTGAGGTGGTGGAAATTTTTGGTTTCCTTTGTTCTTATTGATTTCAAAATATCAGAGTGAGCCTTTCACATTGCTCTAGATTTCAACTCCCATGCAATTACACTGTGGGTTTTTCCCAGTTTACAATTATTTGACAGAATTTTCTGAGTAATATCATTGACACCATTTTATTGCATGTTGATGGGCAAAATCTGCTCTGTCCCTGCCTTGCCAAAAGGATGCAGAATGATTGATGTAATCTCTTGACTTCCATGGAGTTTCTCTCCATAGCTCTGATGAAAGCTCAGTCTAACTTCAGCGTTTGAGTGGATTTTCAGCTCAACTGCAATTTTTGCAGTTAAATGGAGCAATAGAAAGTAATCACACCTCGTGGCAAAGCTGGACAAAGCTCATCTCAGACAGGTTGTGTAACAGAAAAACCACATAAAAAAACCCACATGATTGACTTTCAAAGTCAATCATGATTTAGGGAAAATTAATAATCTGGCAAAAGGTCCATTCTTTATTCATCACCTGAAATGCATCTTGTCTAAGGTAGTAAACAACAATACCAGTTCAAGTTCACTTTAAGGCAAATCAATCTAAGTAGATTGATCCTACTTTCATCTCAATAAAAGTGCTAGAATTTTCAATATTTGGTATTTTTATTAAAGATACAAAATGCTTTGAATGTAGTAAACAATGACTAAATACTGATTTTCTTCAATATTTTGAGCTCTTAGTTACCCTTTTTCAAAGAATTATTATTTGACCACCCCAACAAAAGCCCAGGTGGCTATTGAACAAGTATATCTAGGCTCATATTTCTGTGAGGAAAGAATGCTCCTGGCTAAATCTAATATAATTAAGGACTGCTACACATGATCCCTTAAACAAAGTCTGCTCTGGTAGAAATCAATGACAGGATGCATGTTAATTCTTTATTGCCAATATTAATGCAATCTTGTGTGAGCTGCTCCTTTAGAGTATGTTTTAAATAAGACATGTAGTGAGGCAGCCTTCAGCAAGAAAAGCAAGCTGGGCTGGTCAGGGAATAGGTGCACCTTGAGAGCATCTCATTGCAGATCAGTACAATAATAATATATCCTGAATATATAATAGTTATTATCCTGAATAATTGGATCAGTTCCACTGCCAGCACAAGTCCCTGCTTGAGGCAGGGCCCAGATAAGCTGCCTGCATTTATATTCCTGGGTGGAGATAGGAGAAGATACTCCTTGGTGTCGCTGCCAGATGCCTTTTGGTGGAAATGAAGGCAGACTTTGACTTCTGGTGCACACTGGGCTCTCACCTTGACTTATGTCAAAATACATCTGGACCTAAAGACTATTTCAGGTTCTGGAGTCTGGGTCTAGCCTAATTTAAGCAGAAAGTAAAGAATGGATTAAAAAAATTAGAAATCTGGAATTCTAGTAGTATCTTTCTAAGTACTTAAGTAATTAAAAATCTATTTGTCTTTGTGTCCCTTCCTATAGCTGAATGTTACAGAACATCATTTTGCATGCAGCTCCTACAAGGAAAGCTCCTGCCTTTCACAGCAGCTGCAGTTACCAAACCTACTTGAATTATCTTTCTGCTTAGAAGGCATTGCAATATTAGTCTCTTCTGTACAGTTTCAGATCAAATATCCATCTTGTGATGGATGGATCTGTTTAAGTACATTACATTAAAAAAAAGAAACAACACAAGAAGAACCCACACAATACAAAATTCCAGGTTTAATCTACCCAAAAGCCTCTATAATTCACCTTCAGTGATACATTCCTTAATTATATGATGCAAATTATTATTTTCCCCCTGGAACTCAGCCTTTTTCACCAAGCCTCACCCTGAAGGACAGTGTTTCAGATAATCTAACCAAGGAGCACCTTCCTCCCAACAACTGGCTCCTGAAGCCTTTAGGACTAATTAAGGCTCTAAGTAACCAGCAAAACTCCAGGACTGCATTTCATATTCCTTGCCAAAGTCAGCTCTAGCTGTAGCTCTAAGGAGCAGCACAGCTGTAAAATACCTGAAAGCAGGTCAAAATTCAGTCTGTCATCAAACACACCCCTTCCCTTTCTCAAATCCAGGTCAAAATTCATCACATCTGACTCCAATGATGTGTTCCCACACCCCCCTTCCCCACATGATCTGGGATGGCACAGTGGGATCCTCTCCCTTATTTCTGCAGCTTTTCTGAGCTGCACAAGAGATCTTGGAAGCCACATTCACCTTCCCCAGCAAGCTGCTTTGCACAAGACTTTCAGCTTGTGCAGGAAAAAATCTCCATGCAGCAAGAACTCCCAGGCCCACACAAGGATCCCATAGAGAGAAAATACCGTGTGCTCATGATCGTGCTTATCAAGATGAAGTAAAGAAAAGCCAGAAATCCCATGGGTTATGAAGTCGTACAACTAAAAATACTACAGGCTTTTGACACTTCAGAGAACCAATTTTCAACACATTTCTGCAGTCTGTCTGTGCTTGGTTATACAAGGAAAAGAGTTTAGTGCTGTTTCCTCAAAGGTAGGAGTGAGCATGAGTTTACAACAAAGAAGGGTTATCACCCATGGCCTGCTGCTCAACTGATGCACTTACACACTGTTGGCCCTTTGGAACACAGAACTCCTCAGATAGTTCTTCCTTGGTCAAGCCTTAACCTTAAAAATTTTCCTTAAAGTTGAGATTTTTCACATATGATAAAATACAGTTCATTCATTTTTGTAACTGATGTTGATTCTACTTAGTAAAAGTCAAACCAAGAAATATTGGAGAGATAAATTCTATTGCTGAATAAAACTGCCTTCCATTTTTTCCACTTTGATTTATCTGTAATCCCCATAAATTTATTAGCTCAACCTTCAACATGCATAAAATCTATTTTTGCATTATGAAAATGTAAAAAATATTCAGTTATATTCAGCCACTGAAAGAGTGTCCCTGCTATTGCTCTTGTTGAGGAATTTCAAAACTGCAACATTCAATCCTTTCTGCAATACTAAAATATACTAAAAAAGTATATTTTTCTAATCTTTGAAAAACATTGGACTCTCCACATTTTCAAAGCCTTCAATTCTGCCATTCAGGTCTTCAGAACATCCACAGGAACAATGAGTTAGTTATTTTTCAACAATGGAGAAATGGACAACTTGGGATGCATTTGAGTAATTACTTGAAGGATCAGTGGCCAAAACCAAAAACACATCCTTTAAAAATAGCAGCAATTGTTTTTCCATCTGAAAGAAAAATTAAAATATTGTTACATAAACAAGAAGCTTTAAGCTCAACATGACCCAACAAGTGGGTGAATGTTGGAAAGAAAAACTTTTATGTGATATCTGAATTGTGCAGTTTCTACTCCAGCCTACTCTTCTTCTGTAACAAATATACCCCTGGTTTTAGACATTTCTACTTCTTGAAGAGGATAATTTTAAAAAAGGCTTTTATTCTAAGTAACTATGCTGCAATTATTTTAATTATTTTTTATTATTTAATTTTTTACTCCATTTATAGGCCATTATCATTAGCAATTGCATAGGAAAAATTTTTCTATGCATAAACAAAGTAAGCCTTATGGCAATAAGTGGTAACTTTAGGAATCTCTAAAAAATGGTTTTGTCTATACCTGTCAGAAAGCATAACCTCTTTTTAATGACATAATTACCATAATTATTGAATTATTGAATATTGTCGTTACAGTCAACTCATGTAAACATGCCACTTTATACAAAAGAATTACATAAAGGCATTGAAATACACAAAATTCAAGCTCAGACCACAGAATCCTAGAATAATTCGGGTTGGATGCCACCTCAGCAGATGCTCTAACTCAGCCTCCTGCTAGAAGCAGGCTCAGCCCTGAGTGCAGACCTGTCTGCCCACTGCCTCTTCAGCTGGCTGTTAAAAGCTTGCAAGAACAGAGGCCACAGCCTCTGGTAGCCCTTTCCGAGGTCTGATTGTCCTCATGGCAATATTTGTCCCGTTTAAATCAAGTGTCCTGGCTTGTAAGCTATGCATGTATTCTCTTGCCATCTGTTGGAGGTTGGGCAGCTTTCTTATCTCTTCCAAGTACAATGTCTCTCTCCGGGGAGATATCTTCTGTTAATGGGCCATTAATGACTCACTGCATGACTGGTAAAGTTACATCATCCCATTGTGAGATGCTCCACCCAGAAGGAGGAGCCAAGCATCCCTACCTGCATAAAATCAGCATTTTTGGGACACCAGGGCAGCTCTTCGCTAGATTCCCAGAGGAAGACCAAGCTCAACTACTCCATCACCAGACCTTCAGAGAAAACTCCACCCTTCTAGAGATCACTGCTCCAGCAGCATTTCATCCGCCACTCCAGGAGGAACAGCCACCATTTAACTGGACTATTACCTACACCTTGACTCCTCAGGGTGTCGGGTTTCTGTTCGTAGTAATTACATTTTTTAAAAATTTTTATTTAGTTTTTTTCCTAGTAAAGAACTGTTATTCCCATTCCCGTATCTTTGCCAGAGAGCCTTTTAATTTTAAAATTATGGTAATTTGGAGGGAGGGGGTTTACCTTTTCGATTTCACAGAAGGCTTTTGCCTTCCTTCACAGACACCTGTCTTTCCAAACCAAGACATCAAGCCAGAAGCCTGCAGCACCCAGTGCTGGCTTCAGGGGTGCAGCCCTGCTGAGCTGCTGGGTCAGACAAGTTCCAGTGTGTTCAGGGGCATGAGGACACAACATGATGTGGAATGACTCATAAAAGAGGTTGTCATCCTTGCACAGGACCTTGGTTTTAAAGGTGGTGATTAAATGTAAAAGTTGTTGTCTGAGAAGAAGAGAATCAAACAGAGATTTCTTTAGTAAGTATAATTCAAATCCAATCACTCAATCCCCATTGTAAACAAATGTTTCCAGCACTTTTTTCAGATATTCCCAATTAATTGATAAAGCTGCTCAGAATTCAAGTGTTTAACTGGGCAACTATAGGATCTAAAGATTCTGCTTCCTTTTGGAAATGCTCCCTCAAGCAGTGTCACCGTCCTACACAATAGAAATAAAACATTTATTATTATGATTTGGCTGCAGAGCTCCAATGCTGTTTTACTGTCTCAGCAGTTTGAAACCCAACACACTACAAATAAGCCATTTATTTGTATTTGTGGTCTATTTATGGGTGGGGGTTTTTTTGTTTGTGGTTTTGTTTTTTTTTATTGTTGTTCTGTTTCTCCTATGCATTAAATAAAAATACCCCAAGAGTTTTGGTAAAGTCTCTTTCTAGAAGTTTCCTCCCTGTGCCAGAAACTGGCTGGGTATCACATTTTAAAGCCTTATACCACACAGAGCATTCAATGAACCTTTCTGAAGCTCGTGTGTAACAACAATTTGTGGTTGATGTTGCCATTAATAAATGTTTCTACAAGTCAGCATCCCTAAATACCATCTCCTTGCCTGGCACAGGAGTAGGAAGACACCTAAGGGAGTTATGAGTCTTAACAGGCAAAGGCATTAATTCCAAATTACATAACGAGGCTAAATATCTTTGCTTCCCTTTATAAGCAGAGATCAGGATTTGCTGCTGTTAAACCAGAAATCAGGCTCTGCTGGTGTCCTGAATTACCTGCAGGACTCCTCCCTTTCCTCCACTGACAACAGATCAGCACTCAGATGAGTCTCCTTTCCTTAAAGAAAAGCTCTCCAACACTATGAAACCAAATGCCCAATTTTTGGTTGTTTCCAGGGCAGCTAAAATGTGTCTTTTCGAGCTGGAATACATGGAAAGCAGCATTTAATGAATAGTCTTGCTGCTTGTGGTAGTTTAGCTCTGGAGAATTTTTGATCTCTTAACACTCCCTTCCAATTAGTCCTGTGAAAAATGAACAAAATCAGGAATATACTTCAAAATATAGGATGAGTGTTGAACACTTGGTACAAATGAAACATAAATTTGCACCCCATTAGGGAAATTTCAATGCACAAACAGTCTAATCTTAAGAGCTATGTTTATTCCATAACATTAATCTAACAGTGTTTTAATAGCTCAAAGCAGCACCTACACCAGGTTTCTCTAATTGTCATTCAGAAGAAGCTTGCAAGCAATTAGTAGCTTTAAATTTCTTGGTGCCATCAGTAACCAGAAAATTAATCAGAGTTTTAACAGTAAAAGGGCTGTAAAGAATATATTGCTTTCTCTCTTGAAGGCAAACATTTTTACACTGGATTATTTTAAGAGGTTATTTTTAGTCTGGCTGGATAGTTAGCAGAGTTTTGGTGCTTGTGAGATTTCCATAAATCATGGAAGAAGGTGGCTTAATGATGCAGATGGCACAGGGTCATGGAATGCACACACTGCCTGCCTTAAAGAAGACATAAAACACGTTCCTCTCCCCATGGCATGCCTTGAAAACCTAAAAGAGTTTTTATCTTTGTTTTACTCGAAAGTCAGCCTAGTAATTCAAATTTCTGAATAGAGCTTGTGCCTTTTAAGAGGTGCCACCCTGAGCCCCATGTTAAATAGCTGTGTGCCTCTGGGGATGGTCATTTCAGTGAAAGGGTTGTGGTTGTCAGGGGGATAAGAGTGGACCTTCTTAAAGCCAAGCTGTCTGCCCCATTCAGGCTCAAGAGAAAGTGCAATCAAGCCCTTTATTGAGCTGCAGGTGATGATGGTGATTGCCTCAGATCTTATAATAAAGCCAGACAGACCCTAGTTCACAATTAAAGTGGCAGTAAAAGGTCTGGGTTGTAAAAGTGGGAGGAAGACAAAACCAGGAGTTGAGACAAGGTTTGTTGAGTGAAAAACTCTTAGGAGTGACACACATGAAGCTTTTTAGAATGCTTCTGTTGTGGTCTGGAGAGCAAAAAATTATCCACAGAGCAAAAGTGCATACAAGATTGTAACATAATATATGCAATTTTAATAGATTTCTTATGTTCTGTAAAACAAGAATGAAAGCCACAAACTTTCCTGGTAGGTTACATCACAGAGAATAGGAATGCCAAATTTTGAACTCCTGGAGGGGAGTCCCACACCTCCAGCTGCAGGACAGTCACTTCTTGGGAAATAGGGATGGACCTTGAGAATGAAACCTTCAATGCTTCAGTTTGAAATAGGCCTCATTTGATCAAGAGTAAATGGTTATATCTAAGCTTTACAGCCAATGGGGAAAAAAAAAAAAGAGGAGGAGTGTGTTAAACTCAGGGCATCTCAACAAAACAGGTGACTTTGACTCGCAGCAGAGGTAGGATGCCTGTGACCAGTCTCCAGCTGGGTGAGAAGGGCTGTTGGAAGTAGATTGTATCAATAGCAAATTGTTAGATTTAACTGAAACAATGGAGCCCCCAAGATGCCTTCAGAGACAGAGAAGATGGAGTTAGAAGTAACTCCATGGACTGCAGAAAATTAGATCAGCAGTTTGGAGTGGATGTGCATTAAATGCCTTTAAAAGGTAAATTAAATAACCCAGCCAGCCCTGGCTGTTTTGAACAGGACACTGTGAGCAGTCACACCCAGCATGGGGACACCAGTTACAAACATTCTCCACATTAAATCTTCTTGTACTCAGGCTGGACTCTCAGCCTGTTTGCTGACTGAATCAGGAGAGGAAACATAAAGCAGCTTGGACACAGACCCACATCCACCCCACAGGCAGGATGGATGGGATGGGGGCCCCCAGTTTGGCTGCCTGTTGGAAATCTCTAACACGAAACCAGTATTTACAAAATACTGAGTCTGAACATCAGCTTCCAGGGAGAGATGTCAGATTCCACATTCATTCATTAAACCACTGATACAAGATGAATACTTATCCAATTAACAGTCATTTCAGGCCAGAGTTGATGCTCTCAAAGGCAACAGAGAACTCAGAAAATGCACTTAAAAATTCTTCATTAATATCATGAGCTCTTAAAGACTTCCGAAGCATACATCAAAAAATTTAGAATGCAAATACCTTTCAACACTTTTTTACCAAGATGTTTGAGTTAGCAATGGGTGAACTTTTGTTAGCAGTAACACCTGAAACCATTTCTGCTCTCTTCACCAAAAAGAGCTATCCCCTCATCCATCTCCTTGTTTTGGCCAAGGTCAGCAGTGAGCTGCTGTTTTGGTGTTTCAGTCTGCAAAACAACAGAAAAATCTTAATCTTTCATCCTTTCCTACAAGGATATTCTTCAGATGAACTCTGTCCTTTACCAGATGGAAATAGAATATATAAACAGAAATCATCTTGGCTGTGGAAAAGATACTGGTCTTTTTTGTTTAAGATTTCACAGTTTGGAATAAATTTCATCCACACAGGCCAAAATATTATAAAATTCTTATAACTAAGCTATTTCATTTGATATATTGTTTCCCAGTGCCCATTTGCTCTGCACCTGTATGCATTAAGAGGCTGAACTGCAATCTTGTGTCAATGGAGAAAAAGTGCTATTTCATTCCTGAGACAGAACATTCAAGTAACAAATGAAAAAAACAATGTACCATTGGACAGCATGTTCTTTAGCCATGTAAGAATATGGCAGCTATATTCATAGTTCTAAATTATAAGCTTCCTGTAGAATTTATATTTCTAGCTGAGCCCAAAACAAAAAAATTCAACTAATTTTAAGTATTACTTTTAAGTATTTTAAAATGGAACATTTATTCTTTTAATCTTTTCCCCGACTACATCCCAAAACATTTAATGAATTTTTAAAATACATTTTATTATGGATGATTCCCCACTAATTAAGGGTATAGCACAGGCATTAGAGAATAATGTTTCTTAAGGAGTACACTTCATTGTGTTCCTGCAATCGTACCATCAGTGGATACTGAAATAATGAACAGTTTAAATAAACTAGTGACTGCCTATTTAGTTAATCTCCATTAAAATTTTACGCTGTTTTCCATGGGTTTTGTGTTTCTGTAAAGATGGGAACCCTGGGTAAAGGACTAGAGACTTAATTTTAGTTAGTTTTTTTTTTCCCTGCAGTTTTAATTACTGATTTTTATTGAACCCCTTCAAATTCAACATGTGCTTAAAAGATTCTGAAAATCTGGCATTATTAGTTGCCTTTTAAAATAGATGTTTTAAAATAGATGTTTTAAAATAGAAACTTTCAGAGTTTCTCCACCTCACAGGATAACATGCTGGGAAATTGGGGCTCGTAACATCAATTTTTTATATTTTCTTCCATTTCATTGGAGGGAAGCTCTGACTGCTTCTGTCCTAAGAAACTTTTATGCTGGTTTATTAATCCTTCATTTACAAATGGTGCCTAAAGGTCTTTGTTGATGCCTCAAACTTCCAGGGCATATACAAAGTCTCAGAGACCAGTTCCCAGAAACTTTGACAGGGAATATGGTAACAGTAATTAGTAGCCAAAAGCTAGACTAATCAGCAATAATGATTTCCAGATGAGGATGGATGATCCACCAGCACCATCACCTCGTGTCCTACAGTCACAGAGCAGCACAGAAATGCTCAGCATCTGTTACCAGCTACGGCTCTTTCCTAATTCTGGAAGAGCTGATTACCTTCACCAGCTGTGCCCTGGACAGAGAGGAGTCTGAGGCTCCTAAATTCCTTGATCACCTTACACATAATAAATTCAGGGATAGTTCTAAGAAAGTATTTGGATGACACTAACATTTCAAGTATTCCAATAGTTGGGTTTTTTCTTTTAAAAAATATTATGGAGAAAATTTGCAATATAAATCTCAGTGTATCATTCTCTAAAACAGCACCAAAGAGAAGGAATATATTTTAAGGAAAAATTACATAATCCAAGCACACAGGGAAGGAGAGAAGAAATAATTTAGCCCCCAACAGCCCCCAGCAGTGAACCAGATTTGAGTTTGCAGGACTGATGGATAGCAGACCATCCAGTCCTTGACTGAAAAGTGTACTTACTACTTTTTCTTCAGAATTGTCACCATCCCAGTGACATGAATTGCACAGAGGCCATTCCAGCTGCAGAGCACTTGGCTGCACGAAGGTTGGTTCCCCACTACAACACACTCCCAGCCCTGGAAGACAGCTGGTGGATTTGAATAGATGGAGAAGGACAAAGATTGTAAAATATTCCTTAGCACAATAGGCAGTGGTCATAATATATTTGCAGACAAACATTTATCAAGTTGATGTTAAGTATTATGGCAAGGAGGAATTTTAAGGGCTAGACTCGAAGGAGGATGATGAATTTTCTTTATGTGAAAGCACAGGGGAAAGCACATCTCTGGAGAATTTATAAACATCAAAATGTCTCTTGGGCCAAGGTCACACTCCCACAAAGCAGTGTTATTGTCACACACTGTAAGGACAGACAGACCCACTCTAAGTTAAGGAGCATTCCACACTGAAGATTTACCTGGCAGTGCATTCTTGAGGCATTTAAACCCTGGCCCTGAGAGTGAACTTGCATCTGAAGGATTTGGGTAGGAAGGAAGTCAGGATTAGATCATGCACAGATGAAGATTCCTATTTAAAATCCACATCCACCTATGTCTCCCCTTGTAACAAGTACAGATCTGTTTTACAGGACATGAAATGGCCCCAGAGAAGGAAACAGGGAATATGCTTGCCAAGACACTCTTCTGTGAAAGGGCATTCCCTGTCAAAGCCGTGCTTGGATTCAGAATGGAAGATGGAAAAGTGCCCTCCAGCCTCTCCAGGCCTGCCATGAGGACTGGCACTGCAGTGAGCTGCAAGCAGCTGCTCCTCAGTCTCACCTCCTTGGACAGACCTGTGTCCCCTCCTTCCTAGCTGCTCCAAACTCCCAGCAATCACTCAGGGTCTTGAAGACATTAACAACGGCAGCAATTTCCCCTTCCCATTCTCTTGATTAAACAGAAGGAAGGAGGTAGAAAAAAGATGAGAGACATAAAACTCCAGATGTTGTCGACACCAATATCTGGTTCCACCAGAGAATTTGAATGCTGAAGCAATGATGAATTACAGTGGGGTCCCTACAGCAATCCAGATTGCAATCATAATACCACTGAGGGAGAATAAGGGCTAGCATTCATTAGTGTGAACAGCAAATGAATTTATGACAATTTCCACTGGTACTTTCAAAGAACATGAACACATCTGTAAGAAATTAGGATGACACACCAGTGTAACTCATTCATTAATAACGTCTGAGATTGCACATTTGTTGCAAAATTTGTTGCGTGGTTTTGTTTTTTTTTTTTTTCCAGTGGGTTTTAATTCTAGAAGCGTACTTTATTAAAACCATAACACAAATTTCTCTAGGAGAAGAGTTCTAGCCCATTTGCTGACCATTTTGTAGGTGATTTTATTTTTAGTTTAACTTTACTTTGGTGCAGAAACTGAACTTGTTCAGGTTTACAGTGAGTAGATATTTAGTCATTACAAAATATGTGGAAGAGAGTTAGAGTCACCCTGCTTTCTTTTTGATAATACAGCAATTAAATTGACATTAACAAAAACCCATTAAACAATCTCTCTGTGATCAAAGGGTGGAGGGAGAAATAACAATACCAGAAGAGCAAACCCTCAACAAAAAGCAAACCAAGTAACAGCATCACCAAGCTGTGATGGGATCAGAGCTGTCACAGCTGTGTGTATGGCTATGAGTGTGGACTCTCAGCTTGGCCATTTTTAAGGACAGACTCTCAGGATACAACCTGTTCAAGGGTGAGAAGAAACAAAGGCTAGCAGAATTTTAACTCAGGCAATATGTATCTGCTGGCCATGTGTTGTAAAACATGGGCTGATACCTCTCTCCTCTACTTGGCAGCAGCTGCTACTGAGCTGATGCCTCTTAGCTTTGCTCATGCATCACTGCTAAATATACCTGATAAAAATCTTGCTACTGCAAGAAACCCGAGCCGTGTATTTCTTTCTCTGCACAAATGTGCCAAATGCCTGCTGAGCCAGAAGGTCTGCATTAGGACAGAGGCATTTGCATGTGTGAGATCCACACTGTGCTGTCAAGAGCATCCCATGTTCATCTCCTGTGCCCTGTTTTGGCACCTCACAGAGCCAAATGGGACAAAATGTTGAAGCCTGGGTTCTGCAGGTGGCTCCACAGAGCATCTTCAAGTGGTACTGATGGGGAAGCTGTGCCTCCTCTGGCCACTCCATTAAGCCTGTCCATCTTAGGTTAAACACAAATAAATACTTGCAGGATTGTGGTCTTATTTATTCCATTAGAAATAAACACTTCTAAAGAATAAAGCCTGTGTTGCGTATTTGATTTTTCTTCTATATATTGAGGAAAAAGTGGAGCAGAAAAGAAGTTATAAATGCTTAGCTTACACTCAAGAAAACATATAACTGTAAAATCAGCATTTCATAAGCTACCAGGGAAAATATGAGAAAATGCAATATTAATTTAAACCAGCAATACTTCACATTGACTACAAGCCAAACTAACAGCAAAGCTTATCCATAATTTAATGACAAAGTTGCATTATTTTTCACTGTGTTAGATTACTGTAACTGAGCAGATTTATGTACATTGCTGAGAGCCAACACAAAAACATTTGGAAGATATTCTCTGAAAATTAAGAAAACAATCTGAATCCTTCCATGTGAACCTTTAGTAATAGCTGCAAACATAGTGTTAACATGCTAGTTTTCCTACTAGTTATCAAATATCATCTCAGCTCCCAGCAGAAGGGCTGGAAGGAAGGATGACAAATAAACCAAATCACAGATTTGCTCTGTTCTAGACCAATCCCCATGGCAGATCTGGGCTGTTCTCTACCACAGCAGCCAAGACAGGAGCCCTGAGTTCAACAGCCCCTTCCTTACTGCAGGAATTGTCCCAGAGGAGTCTGCTCTCTCATCCATGCCACCTGTGGCATGATCTGCTCTACAGTTTGTAGACACTTGGACTGAGTTGCACAGAGGTGCTCAGGAGATGAAATGCCACTCAGTCCCACAGGATTCAGAAACTCCTAAATGACCTGAAATCCTTGCCTTGTTTTTAATTTCTCATGAATCTCAAAAAACCTTGTGCCCAAATCTCTTTTTGGAAGTTGTTGAAACCTACAAAATTGCCATCTATAATGGGATTTCCAGCTCAAAAAAGGAAAAAAAAAAACAAACCTCAAAAAACAACACCACCAAAGAACCAACAACCCACAACTTCAGCTCCTTTCCTGCTCACGTGTCTTCTTCACTTGTTAGCTTCCAGGCCTGCAGTGTCACACCAGTCCTCTCTGCCACCTTTCAGGAATCAAAGGCCATTGGCTTTCACAAAAAAAGACACCTTCAGAAAACACACCAGAAGCACACAGGATGAAAAAATAAGCCAATAGAAGTGCTTAGAATTAAAAAAAGTAGCACCTCCAGACCAGGCAGAAAGAACTCTCTGGCCTTTGGCAGCACCTGGATACATCCTTTGAAGCCCATAAAATATTGTTTAATGGTACTTGAAATTCTGAGCCTTTCTAAAATGCATCTGTCAACTGTAACTGCTTGGATGGGTCTCTATAAATCAATCCTGAAACAGCATTTTGTTTTGACTTAAGAACACGTGGCTTCATTGGCATTTCAAGCTGTTCACACTCCTATTTCAGCATCTGCTCCTCGGCCATCAAAGTTTCTGGTGAAGAAGGGTAGTCCAAAGCTCAGGCTGCAGTCCAAAGCTCTGACAACAGAGTAGACAGTAAATGAACCAAAATTCTTGTTGTGGACCACTGGTGTCATCTTCCTAAGTAAAAAGGGGTGCAGTCAGGTCTGGATAACAGGGAGCTGAACTAGATATGTCCCCCACAGCTGCAGAAAAGGAGTGTACCAAGAGGTGTACTCTTCATTTCAGCCAGTAATTCCCACAACACAGCTATTTTCTTGTGCTGGGATTACTCCTCCTCCTGGTAAAACAAGAATAATGTCTTTAAATACACCAAAATGCAATTTTCAAAAATTAATTAAGCTGTGAAACACTATATGAAACTCACCAAGAGGCAGAAGGAAGAAATCTAAGACACTTGGTTCTGATGGATGGGAAAGAGTGTTCTCCACATTTTCTGCTGGATGAGGCTGAATTCAGACTGACAGCACACAGAGCATCAGGGATCAGACCCCAGCACTGCTTCCCTTCTCTCAAATTTTCATAAAATGGAAAGGCAGAAAAGGAACCTGCTCCATCCTTCAGCCACGTGATGGACTTCACTCACTGATCTCAATATTGGTGCCAGGGTAACATTTTTTTGATTAGCACAGATGGCGAAACCATGGAGAAAATACACTATGTCAGCCACTACAGCAACAACAAAAAAAAAAACCAAAAAAAAAACCAACCAAAAAAAAAAAAACCAACAAAACACCACATTGCTTATGACAAAAACAAGGTGGCCTTTGAACTACAGGATGAAAGACTAAGGCTTTCAAAATCCATTTTGGGTGGGAAAACACCCCCCAAAACCTCATCAGCATTATGAAACACAGTGAGTACACAGAAAACAAATGGCAATTGGAGCACTCCTGGACCAGTCTTGGGCCTCAGCCCTCTGAAACCTTTGCCTGTGTCCACGATCAGTGTTTACTGAATTCTTCACCAATAAGAGACTTCAGCACAAGCTGACTGCACGGCCACTGGGATTTTAATGCCCAATAAATTATCTGCTGTTTTGGAAAAGCCACTTATCGTATTTAATTTGACAGCCCCATGCAGGGTGAATTCCATAGACACAAAACAAATGTCAGGCCTCAAGACTAACACACATTTCCCCAGATGCAAAATACACATCAGTTGCTCTCTTAGGAGGGTGGAAAAATGTAATCCCTCTAAATTATGCAAACCAAGCAGTGAGAGCAGGCTTAAAGCCTTTGCTTTTAAGAACTAAAGCATAAACCACACTACTGCTTTATATCTGCCTTCTAATTTTTTCTGCCTTTCCATGGTCTGCAATGCAACTATTTTGAGATCTGTTCCTGAGTGCCTCCAACTGGCACTTCTTAGATGGAATTGGGTTCTCATTTCTTTTCAGGACTGCCACCTGGCCCCCCAAACTATCTTGCTCCTGTAGAAAGACTTGGACCATTGTAGATCTTTTCCAATCCAACTTTTCTTTAATTTTGCATGAAGGAAGACAGTGAGAGAGTTTTTCTTTTACTATTGTGGTCTCTCATTCAGATCTGAGTTGGAACAGAAACAGAGAAGGAACATCCACTGAACTCAAAGTGCTTTCCAGCTCTGGTTCACATCTGTTACTAATGCATTTTTATATTACTGGATAGTTTAATAAACTATTCACTGTCTGGTGAATTCGGTCCTAGCATTTCAGAACTCGATCCCTGGCTCTGACACGAACCTCTTGCAGAGGCTGATGCATTTGCGTGATTCGTTCTGCCCATTTGCAAATTGAAATAACAACACTTCCTTTTGCCATAAGCCGAGTGCAGAAGTCAGGAGGAAAAGCTGAGTAAAAAGTTGGTGCTACTGCAAAGCAGTCTGATGGGGCAGCACCCTGCTGTCACTTTGCTGTCACACGTGTCGGGACGGGAGAGCCTGGCTCTGCACAGGGTGGCACACTGAGAGAGGGAAGGAGAGACAGCACGAGATGTTAAAATAAACTACGGGGCAGCCTTGGCCGGACCCGCTTCCCCAGAATCCAGGCAAGCGAACAGCAGCTGCCGCACATAATTAAAGGCTGCGCCGCCGCCGAATTACAGGGCTGCGTCCCTTCCTCTCGGGCACGGGTTACGCTCCGCGAGGGGACGGAGCCACCTCGGCCGCCCTCCGCGTCCCTTCCTCCCGCTCCGTACCGCATCCCCCCCGCTCCGCAGTGCATCCATCCCGCTCCGCGTCCCTCCCTCTCCGCTCGGCGCAGGCTGAGCTCTGCGGCCCGCAGGTGGCGCGGCAGCTCCGCGGGCGCTGCGGAGCCGCGGCCGGGCGGAGGGGCGGAGGGGCGGGCGGACCCTCCGCATTGTGCGGCCGCGCCGCTGCGCCGGCGGGAGCGCCCGGGGCCGCGCCGGGCCGTGCCGTGCCGTGCCGTGCCGTGCCGGGCCGTGCCGGGCCGTGCCGGGCCGTGCCGTGCCGTGCCGGGCCGGGCCGCCGAGCAGCGCGCACAGAGGTGAGCGCCGGGCGGGCGGAGCGCCGCTGCTCCGCGGGTGCGGGCACAAGCGGGGATGCGGAGCGGGCTTTCTCTAGGCACAAGCGGGGATGCGGAGCGGGGTTTCTCTAGGCACAAGCGGGGATGCGGAGCGGGGTTTCTCTAGGCACAAGCGGGGATGCGGAGCGGGGTTTCTCTAGGCACAAGCGGGCATGCGGAGCGGAGTTTCTCTAGGCACAAGCGGGCATGCGGAGCGGGGTTTCTCCAGGCACAAGCGGGGATGCGGTGCCCGCGGCGTGCGGAGCCCGTGGCCGCAGCCGCGGAGCCGCCCTGCGCCGGGCGGCACCTGCCCGGAGCGGTGCGGAGCGAAAGCGCCCGGAGGGACGGAGCCGGCGGTGGGGAATCGATAGTTGCCCGCACGGAAATGTGAGGCGGAGCTGCGGGAGATTTCGGCGTGCCGGTCCCCGAGTATCCCGTTCGTCCTGAAAGAGTTCGTACCTCTAGCTGTCCCTGCAGACTGAGAGTGGTCTGATACTCTCCAGCAAAAGGAAGAGCATTTAGACGTCAGAGATTAACCGGGACCGTTCTCGATGTAATATGTCTAATATGTCTTTACTTTTTCTTTTTACAAGCATTTTTTTGTATAGGAAAAAGTCTTCGGCCCTTTTTTTTTTTTTTTTTCCCAAAATAACATGTTAGAAATGCGTTTTGCTTTAAAGTAAAGATTGCTGACATGGGAAGCATCCTACGCCACTGTTAGAATTCATGGCAAAAGCGAGTACTTCAGCTCAGCAGCAAACCCGTCACTGGGTGCATTCACACATAAAGTTCTACCCTGCTTTAAGGGGAGAGATCGAGTATTTGATGATTTAGTCAGGGCTGAGGACCATCATGATCATCACGATTGCCATGTTTTCACTTTAGAACTTAAAGCATCCCACAATGACAGGTATGGTTATAGATTTCACTGTCCAGGTTAGCTAATTCAAGGTCATGCAGCAAAACTGTGAGCATAGATAATTCCCAAAGCTCAAAGTGCAGTACCAAAAACTCTGGCATCCTGCTGCTAACCCTGTACTTTGCTGAATGTTTATGTATGAGCTGAGGCAGCTTAAAAAGGAGCGCTAGAGAACTTTCTGGGTATGGATTTGTTTAGGGCAGTGAGCAAGGTACAAGTGCTTAGAGGGTTTTAGGCAACTGCTGCTGAGTAATTAAAGCCTTTTTGGAGCTGGAGGGCTTAAGGAAAGAGTAGTTATCTGCAGGCACCGCTAGTGAGAGCTCACAGCTATTAAATATATTCTACAAAAAATAATTCCCTGCATATGATTCAAGTACAGTAAATATATGCAATTTCAGCTGAAAGAGAAAGGAAGAAATAAATCATTAGGAGCCTTGCAAGGCAGGTGCTTGCAGTTCTAAAGTACCATTTGCAATCTTACAGTGCCAGTGTGAAGCGAAGCAATAGCCAGAAAGCTGAAGGTAGGTTCTGCACAAAGAGTGCCAAATGTGTCAGTGGTGTTACTGCAGTGCTTAAAGCAGGAACATAGCATCAATTATCAGGATTATCTAAAAAGAAGGAAAAAAGGAGGGGGGCGGGCAGGGGAAGGGGAGAGCCTGGCTCCTTGCAGTGCCATCCTTGTGGTGTTCTTCCCCAGGCTCTGCATTGACGTCACAATGACACGGTGAAGCTGAAGGCAGGAGCTGGGAACAGTTCTTCTGCTTCACTTTTGATAATTGAGTGAGTTTGCCACCACTGCATTCCTTCCAGCATGGCCAAGAGTGCAGAAGTGAAGTTGGCGATCTTCGGTCGAGCTGGCGTGGGCAAGTCAGGTACGTCTGACTCCTGATTTTTTCTTCTGCTTGTCTTTGGGTAACTTTTTGCTCCCTCTGTGCAGATAAACTCTTTATAAAAAAGGACATCTCTTACCTTCTTGTCAGGGAGGTTGGGATCAGGCCAGGAATTCTCTCTTCCTTGGCTTTTCATGCTGTTTTCTCTAGGTTCTACCAAATAAAAGTGCTTTTTAAGAAAAATCCCAACAATAAACAACACCAAAACAAACTTCCCAACCCAAATTAAACCCACTTCTCATGGAGTGAGTGGCAACATTATTCTTCTCTGGTGGAACTGAATTAGTAATATTCAATTTGTCTCTTCATAGCTTGTGCTCAGTGAAGGCTTGGAATATCATGCTCCCTATCTTCTGTTAAATATTAGATGACTTCTATAATAGTTGTAATTCTGGCTGATTTCCACAGGACATTTTAGACTCAGCAACTCAAAGAAGTTTTGTTCTTAATGCTCTCCTGGATTTACATGTTTACCAGCAATCTAAGGCAGCACCACGTGTAAAGTTTGCATTTGCAGAGATCTTTTGAGAAATAAACATAGTCTGGTGAGTTCGTATGGTAGAGACACAAGGGGGAGGCATAAATTTTAAAAACCCATTTCCACAGACAGCCTTTCCTCTGGTGAGATGAGGAGCAGAGTGTGAGGCTTGCAATCTCTCTCAGGTAGTTCAGGGGTGTTGCATTAACTTGACAGTTCCATGACCACTCTGACAAGTCCTTGCACCACAGGGATGAGGAAATGAGGAGACTGAGCCCAATCATGCTCTTGAGGCAGTTTGGGAACTGTAAGATATTGTTTCTTTTAGAGAAAAAAATCTGCACAAGAGAAGGCAGGAGATGGGATGTCCTGGTAAGAGCATTAAGCCAGACTCAGCTGCCATCAACCAGCTCCAGTTCCCCAAAGTGACTTTTATATTACACATGCCAAGGTTCTGTCCTATAAATGCATTACAGCTTCAGTAACTTGGGAATGGGTTGTTTATAAAAGCACATTTACCCTGAAGGTATTTTAGCAGAACACTATCAGTGAAGTAGTTCTGTCAGCTATCAGGACAAAAGGCGCATGTGAGGCAGAAGAATCTTAGAGATTATACTGCTTATTCAAAGGCAATGCAGATTAAATTCCACCTTTTTGAATAGAATGCCTGAGGGAACGCTGATAATATACCGGGATAAGTTTAAACTCTTCCCTCTTCCCTGCTGCCCTTACCCCATCCCCTCTTATGTATTCATATTTCACTGTCCTACCTAAGTTTTGCAACTTCAGTTGTTCCCCTTTTGGTTTATCTTACATTCAGTTGATGGTTTCTGTGATTTTCCAGTCTTTTGGCTGGATTCAAAATAATGCAAGAGAACATTGAAATATTTGCAGGTAAACTGCAACACTACAAGAGTCCCCTCTCCCTGGTATTCTTAATAGTGTGAGAGCTTATATATAAAAAATACAAAAATTACCTTTGAAGTGCTCTGTTAAAATGCTACACCAGCACAGTATCAACAAAAGCCTTTTTTACCTATTGTATCTTTTTTTGTAGACTTTAATATATACTAGGATAGTACAAATAAGTGTTACTGTAGTCCTGGAACTGAGTGGGAGACAGAAGAAACAGAAAGCCAATGAAAACATCCTAGTCCTTCGAAGCCTTCCTCCTCTCTCCTTTTTTTTCCCTTTGAGCTGCAAGGAAATGTTAAATCAAATATGAATGAGGGCCCCTCTTTTGACTGTGGCCGTATTTGCCATTCTGTGTGGAAATGAAGGCACAAATAAGTGGGCAACACACCGGGGTGAATTTAATGGGGTGGAAGGGCCATGGATGGAGTGCTATCAGCTACCTGAACAGAGCAGCAACTGTGCCTTCCAGAATCTCCAGCTTGCTTATGAAAACCCCTCTTGTACATTCCCATAAAAGGATCCAGTTTCAACAGCTTGGCCAACTGCAGAGAAATAAGTGTGTGTGTGTGTGTGTGTGTGTGTGTGTGTGAGGGGGGTGGTGTCTGAAAATACCTATTTGCCTGTAGCCAACAGTAAGGACAGTGGGAGCTGTGGAAGTGCTGTTTGTTCCACCTTTGCTAGGAACAGAGCTGGACACAAAGCAGCCCCCAGACAGCTGGGTCTGGTGGGCAGTACCCTGCTAGAATAGTGTTGATGGTGTGTTTTTCTAGTGTTACCCTGTCCCTGTGACCAGTTTGGCATGTGCTGTGGGGACAGGATCCTGTGGTCAGAGCTTGCTGGAGCAGACTTGGCCAGACAACTGGAAGATAAGCCAGACTCCAGAAGCAAGAGCACAAGGCAGAATGCTGGAGCACACACGCAATGAAAAGGAGACTTTGGGTGATAAATAGGGCCACTGTAATTGCCAGAAAGTCATGCCAAAATATGGTCACTGGCTTGCTTTCCTGGCTCATCTTTATTGCTGAGGAAGAGCCAGGCTTTAGGTTCTTAATCTGTAAGTGGCTGAAGCACCTGACAGTGTCTGTGGAGTTCCAGACACGCTCTGGAACGTCCTGGAGAGGCTCTTCTCCCACTGCCTGACCCAGACCTTGGGTCAGTGAGTCAAAGCAGCTGTGGAGAAAGAAGTGTTGTGCTTCAGGACGTGTGGGGAGCCAAAGTTGTCCCTCAGGCACTACAGAAGCTGTTGGAGCTGTTACCATTACTGAGAGCTGAGGAACATCCCAATCTCACCATTAATGCCAGGCATGTGTTTTAAGGGAAACAAATACTTCCTGTTCTACAAAGCAGTCCCTCCCAAGACTCTCCCAAACATGAGCTGGAAATCCAGAACACTGTTCAGATTTCTGAACAGTGACAGCATGTCCAAAGAGTTAAATCCAGGGAAAACAAAATGTTACTCCGCTTTCTTGCTGCTTATCAAGTTTCCACGGTTCAAAGGTTTAAAAAACAAACAGGGGGCAGTAGCTAGTGTGAGTGTCAGCTTTTCACTGTTCTCCTTCCTTGCCTTGTCTCCTTCTGCCTGCTGGAGAAAACCAGCAGAGTGGCTTATCAACTCACCTGTCCTGTTTTGCCTTTTTAACTTAATACAGACTAAACCTTTCAAATAGAAAAACAAAAGAGCAAACCAGCTCAGAAGGGGGCACACAGGAGTCCCCCCAGATCAGAGCTACACTGAGTAATGGCCAAACTCACCAGGTACAAGCCTCTCAACCTGCTCTCATACAGTGCACTAGGTGCTCCTCCATTCACCCTGCTCCTGCTGTACAAAAGCTGCATAAACATTGTTTTAAAACAGCTGAAGAAAACCAGATGAGGAGCTCTGCCTGAGCCAAGGAGCACTTGCAGCTGCTTCACTCGGGAAGAGGAGGAAGTGCTCTGTGGGTGGGAAGGGACATTGCTAAGACCTGCTGTAGATAACAGGGCTGTACCTCCTAATTTGGGCTGGAGTGAAGCAGCACTGAGAAGGGGAGAGAGCCTTTAGATTTCTTTATGGCCAAGAGGAGCTTGGATGGAGCAGAGAATTAAAGTTGAAGTGATTTACTTAAACACTGCTGTTTAAATTGTTCTCTCACAGAATCCTACAGCTTCATTCCTATGGTAACAAAACTGAGGATTTCCTAAATAGCTCCTTTTAAAACTACAGTGGTAGCAATTAATGAAGACTTAAAGGCCTTGTTCCTCCATGTCACCACAAGACACAGTAGGTGCCCAGAAAGCTAAAGGGGAGTGAAAATGTATGAACCAAGAGGAGAAAAACAGGGCATAACACTGCATGGCTGATGCTCTTCCAACTCATAACTCAGTTGACTAAGAATGCTCAAAGAACCTCTGCTTAGGAGCCTTTCTGTTTTGGCAAAAAAAAAGACAATATCCAGCTACAGCATGTGCTATCCAACATGTTTTTTTGCTGTGTGTGTGCCAGGCTGAACACTCCGAGTTTCTGGGTTAGCAGGGCTGGTTTGCCCAACCCCTGGCAGATGCAGTTCTCATCTGTCTGGATGGATTGTGCAGCTGAGGAATGGGACACGGAAGTGTGTGTGGGTTCCACTGTGGGTTCAGCAACGGGGAAGATACTGAGGATTTCCCCCAATAAATGCATCAGCTTCTAAGCAAATCATTGCTTGTGCAATCAAGGTATGTGGGGCAGAGGGCTGTTGTCACCTTTTGATCCAGCAACAGCTTGGATGCTTCCTTTTGGGCAAAAGGGTGACCAGAAAAGTGGTTTCAGTGAGTGTCACCTCACAAAGAGCCTGTGCCATCACAGAAATGAAGATCTCAGCTACTCCAGTCATTTTAGAGTCACAGCTGGGAAAGTCCTGAGCAAACATATATTTGTATCTGTTGGCTTATGCTATTTTCCCATGTCTAAGCCAGGATGGGGGAACATAGCCGGGAGAAAGATACCTGGTTTTGAAAGTTCCTACAGAAAAATTCAAGTAGCAGCCAAACCAGAGGGTCCTTCAACAAATCTGTGTTTTGTTTTCATTATTTGGGGATATGTCTGAAACACACTACCAGGGATCACTTCCCAATTGCATGGTCTGGGCGTGTGGGAAATAGAACTGCATTCATTGTCACCCCAACCCCCATTTAAAAAAACCTGTGGGTTACTGGGAAAGAAGCCCAAAGTGATTTTTCTACTACACAAATCCCTGCTCATATATTTTCCCTCACTAGCTGCATTTCAGGGGCTTTTGCAGAGGAAACATGAGTTATTAAGGAGTGATTAGTTATCAAGCTCACAGCTCTGCTAGTAAGGCAGGGAAAGCTGCCACAAGATCTTCAAAGTCCAAGCTGTACCAACTGATGTATGGATTACTGTAATAAGGTGCCTCTGAAATCCAGAAATGTGGGTGGAAAGAGACTGGATTTTCTGTTATGGGTTTTATTTTTGCTTGCCTTTTTTTTTTTTACTTACACTAGTATAGTAGGTCAGCTGCCTTTTTTTCCCTGTGTTCTTAGGAATGGCAATGACAACCAGATGCTTAAGTGATTATTCAGTGATCTTTAACACCCGCTATATTAATTTTGCTATTTTTCAAAATTTAAGAAAAAATACTATTTTGTACTATTTTGCTGGTAAAGTACTCATAAAACGCTACAAATTTTTACATTCTCTGATTTTACACTTTTCAACCAGCTCCAGCTTCTCTGAAGGGACTGTGCATGTATGTGTATAAGCCGTAACATCAATTAGGTCACTAACTTTAGGATTATTTCTTCTCCAACAATACAAATATACAAGAATACAAGAATACAAATGTGCCCCTTGGAGCAAGCAATATTGCAAGCAAACTGTTGCATTGAAATGACCTTCCCAGGCTCCTGTTCAGTGGATGATGCTGATGCCCATTCAGAGGTTCATGCATTGGTGAAGTAAGTTGCATTGTGGCTTTAGCACACAGATACAATCTCTTTAGCCAACAGCCTTTCTCAAAACTGCATTTGTTGATCTTGTCCTGCTAGAACTAAAGAAAAGGAACACCAGGAACCTGGGCTAGACTTGCAAACATTTGCTCTGCTTGCGTCTGTTACCTCCTCCCTTTCCTCTGCTTGTTTGCCTATCCATGGTTCAGTATAGCCTTGCCCTTGCTGTAGTAGAAACCATTCATCCTCTGCTCGACATTTGATCCTCCTTCTGGCTAACCATGAAATCATAAAACACAGAATTCTTCTAACCAAATGCCAAAGTTGTTCATTCAAGCATAGCTGCCTCCCCTGTTCCATCTCATTTAACTACATCTGACATCAGCTTTACCTGTATCCCTCTGAGCAGCTGGTGGCAGCTGTTAGAGCCAAGACTAGTCCTGCTGTTCTTGATTTTTTTTTTTTTTTTTGTTTAGGTTGGGCTAAATATAGCCTGCTGTTTGATTACTGAGGAAGGAATGCAAGGATTCAAGATTTATGCATGCAGCACAAATTTTTCCCTAGTCCTGTGCCTAGCCACCCCCTGCAGCTCTTGCCTTGATAAGATAGCTGCCCTGCCCCCTTGTCTCCTGCAGTTTTGCCAAAGGCAACTGCAAAGCTTCCTGGTGGAGTTCCAGGAATGGTTTGTCTGGTTATGGTAAAGGTTTGCACTGTTTGGGTCAGTCTGCTGCTCCCCAGCAGGGCACAGAATGCAAGTCCTTTCAGAAACAGCAAGATTTTTAATCTTCCACAATCTTGTTGCTGCCTCCCCGATACCTGAAGTCCTTTTGCCTTGCACATACTTTTCTTGCCTTGTTTCTTCTCAGCTGTCACCCTTCCCTTTCCCCCTGCCAGGTCCCTAGAACTGTGCATATTCCCTAAAGACTGCACATGGTGAAATGGCTTTGTACTTTACAGGAAGACTTTGTATTTACAAAGCTCCTTTCTCATCCTCCTCACTCTGGGCTTCCTCCCATCTCTGTTTCTCATCCCCAGCTCCTCCTTTGCCCACACTGTCAGTGCACTGTGCATCATCAAATGCTCAGGGCATGAGATCCAGGTGAGCTAATCCTGGCAGCAGTGGTGTGATGCAGCAAAGAACAGTCATTGTGAAGTGGTTCCTACTGGAACTGGTCCTGGAAACCATTCCTTGGTGTGGATTTGGAGGATGTGGACTTCAGGCAGTCATTGCCTGAAGCCAGCTTTGCACAGGTTAAAAAGGAAAGCAGTCTGTATCTGTACATAGCTTGTCTTGGTCATGGAACTGGGTAAATTTACCTATTTTGGGTTTGTGGCAGAGCAGGAGAAACAAGTTATGACTGTATTTCTCAAAAAAAAACCCTCTTTTTTGCATTTACTTTTGTGCCACCCTTGAGCCTTTTACATTTACAGCACCCAAAAATAAGTATGTTAGGTGTATGAAAACCTAACGCTGCCCTAAAGTAAGAGAATCAATGAAACGCTTAAGGCTCTAACTGAGCCCTGGTTACAGAGCTGTGATTATCTGATGGTGACTGAAGGTGTTTGTACCCTCTCACCACACTCCTGGCAGGCAATCCCAATGCTCTGGTGAGCAGGAGAGACAAAGAATTGCTCAATGGTGGCAAGAGAGCTGTGGCATCCTCATCCATTTGCTGCTTTCATTCCAAGTCTGTCCTTGCTCAGTATTACTGGCAGCCTTTTATACACCCCCTGCTGCAGAGGCAATAGCAGCTTTGGGCAGGGACCCTGTCAGAACTCAAAATGTCCCTCAGACATTTTTGGATGTTCTGGGTCCAGGTCAGAAGCATTTGTAACCCTGGCAGGCAGCTGGAAACAGCTGTGATTTTGGGTTTGAACCATGGAATGATTTACCAACCTTGCAGGAAGAACAAGAAGTCACAAAAGTTTAGATATTATAATAGAAGTAGTCACAAAGTAAAGGGAAGAATTTTTGAGTGCTGTACAGGGGGGTTTTGGTTTTGTACATGGGGGTCAGAGGTTTTAAGATGGAGGGACTTGGGCCTGTCCTGTCCTCCCTCTTTCTTCTTCCTTACCTCCATGTTCTTGGTGATGCTGGCACTCACAGATTGGTTTAGAGTAGAAAGGCACCATTTAATATAGGTAATAGGCATTGGGGAAAAACTATAAACATTTAACACATAATGTACCATATAAAAGACAGCAGCAGCCCTGGGCGGGGGGAGAGAAGAAGAAGACACCAGACAGAGAGGGTGTCAGGGGTGTGTGTGCCTCTGCCTGAGCTGCTGAGCAAAAACTGCAGCAGCTCAAGAAGAAAATCTTTTAGGTAACATGCAATAAACTACCTTGAGACCGAACAACAGAAGACTGCTGAGCCTTTCTTTGGAAGCACGGGTTGGAGGAGAGACTTTTCCACCACACGGAGCCACCCCCGACCTAGGGTGAGCTCTGTCAGGATCCCCCTCAGCTTCCCTTCCCTCTCCACAGGCAGCTTGAGGGGTGCTGATGGAGCTCCCCACTGCCCCTCCAGAGCTAAGGAACCCCCACCTCAGCAGATCTCATCCTGGCCTGCTGTTTGAGCCCACATTTCTTTCCATTCACCTCAGATCAAGCCAGCCCCTCCTGTTTTCATTGACTCCTACCTCTTCCTGGAGACAGGAAAACAGCTGAGGGAGGTGCGTCTGTTTCTATATAGCCTTTTCATAATTCTGAATGAGAAAAGTTCTTTTTTATGACTGTTTCCCACCAGGTAGAGCGTTCACGCTGCTGGAGTCAGTCTGCAGCTGTTACAGCTTCTGATGGATTTGCCATGTAGGTGTTGGGAAGTGCCATATGTTATGGCAGTGATGCTGTAGATAACTCATATATTCTATGCATCCAGCATGAAAAGATGAATGGCAAGAGAAGCATGAAGCCCTGGGGAAGGAAGTAGTAGATATATTAAACATATGTGCAGCTTTAAAGTGTCACAGAAATTGGCTGGAGCCTCCAGCTGCCTTTCCAGAAATGTTAGACAGTAGTCTGCTCGCAGGAAAATGAGGGAATATGTTGAAAACATCCAGCCTGGGTTTGAAAGCACACAGAGCTGCTGACATTCCCGGGTGGTTCTGCTGCCTCTGGGGTCAGCGGCAGAGAAGCTGCAGAAAAGCAAGAGCAGAGGCCTGGGGCAGTGGCAGTGCTGTGTTACCACGGGGAAACTCTTTGGATGAGTGGCTTGAGGAGTTTTCAGGGTGGAAGGATGCAAGTGCACAGGATACATTCTCCCAGGGAGGGAATTCCTTCAGTGCTCGAGCAGCACTGTGGCTTTCCCAAGGGCTGTGGGAACAATGGCCAGCAGCACGGCCCTCCTGCAAGGCAGGCCACTGGGACTGGCCTCATGTGGCCAGTTTGGGAGCTGAGGTGAAGCAAGGGGGAGCCTGACAGTCCCAAGTCACCAAGGGAATTGTGACTTGGTCATTGCCAAAGCTCCTTTCCATGACTTCTCCTCAGGGCCAGGGCTGATGGACGGCTCCCAGGCTGGCAGCGTCTGAGATCCATCCCCTGTCCGCCCCGTGGGATCTTTCTGGCCCTTTATGGCTCTTCCACTGACACTTATTATTGACAGCAAAATAAAGCACAGAAGCAACATTTATTTTCATTAACAACATATTTGGCAATCCTGTCTTTCACTGTTTTTCCAATAGGGCTTAATTTCATTTTGACCCACAGGACCACAAATACAAAAGGAGCTTGTCTTTACTTCCTTTCTCCCCTTCATGTGGCTATATTTTCCATCCAAGTCTCAGTCTGACTATAATATAGTCTATCAGAGATTTGCACAACCCTACTCTAGAGAGCTGCTTTTGTCAGCAGCTCATCTCTGTGCCTGCCCTGGGAAACAAAATTCCCACTCCCCAGAGCACTGGAAGCCAGTTAGACAGAGCTGTCAGCCACGCTCTTTGCCTGACCTCCCCAGCAATTGACCCAGAGGAGCTTTACAAGTGAGAACTTCAAAAGTGCCATTCAAAGCAGGAAAGTGTAAGAAGATCAGAGTGAGCTTTTTCTTTTTTCACTGCAGAATAAATTGAAAATTATTGAAGAGTCACCACAGAAGAATGCTGTATTAGACCCATGGGTGGTAGAGAAAACACACAAACAAAAAATCCCCACCAAACTCCACACTCTACAAAAGGCTGGACATGAGAGTATGAGTGCCAAAACAAACACCTTGTTAACCAACCTCAGTGGCAGAATCTGTGATGCCAAGCACTGCTGCTTAACCCAACTGGATTCCTGTGCACTGGAGTTGGGTCTCCTCCAGGCTGATTTCCAACATGAAATAATTGAATAGTGAACACAAAATGTCTTGGTCTGTTAGGTCTACTGCCAGGCAAAAGTTTCAAAAAAATTTATCTCCAATTAAAGAAAATTTCACCTTTATCTACATGGAGCGTGATAGGTCTCAAGATATTACAGTAAACTGTTTCCCGGACAATCAAAAATTCATATATTAATCTTTAGTCTCCCATGGTAATCTCAAATAATAATATCTCATGCAATAATACTCTTTTGTTTGTATTCAGTGTAATTAAACCAGTCTAGTTCTCACCACCCACCACCATGTATCCTCAGTATCACTTTGGTAATTTCTTGGCAAATTTTGTTTGCAGTTTCTGACCCAGCATGTGAAATAACCAAGTCTCTCTCATGAAAAAAACTACCTCTATTTTAAACATACTCAGTATGACTGTTTTCTTCATTAATTGCTATTTGGGATCTAGTTTGAAAGAGGCCCCTGAGATTTAACTCAGTACCACTGTGCTGGAAATTCACATAGTGTTCAGTGCAGATTGGGAGGAGTTTGGGAGCCTGTACTATAAGAAATACTTCTATAGTTTGGACAGGTTTTATGTGTCATTCTACAGACTTCTAAGACTCCACAGAAAAGATCACACTATTTCCACTCTTTCCTGCTTAAAAATAATTATAAACTAAGAAAGGAGCTTTGCCTGTTCTGTTTTTCTAGTCTCCCTCTTCAGAATAAAGCACAAAAATATATAGGATTTTCTTTATTTTCATGAAGAAGCCTCATTAAAGGTGCCTTTTTCCTAAGCAGCTCTAGCAGCTACGATGTATATTTATCTGTAAAATCACATGCAGCTACTGATGTTCATGGTACAATCAGTATCAGCTCTGGAGCAGGATAGTTTGGCATCCTGGTAAAGATGAGGCAGGAGACAAACCATGGAAAATGCAGAAGAAGCTTTGAGCAATTTCTTAAATTCTAACATTTTACAGGTATGAAAAATATCATTATCTGCCTGCAGGTCTTCACACCCAGCTGGACAAAGTTCCAGTATTATTAAGACTAACTCCATGCTCAGTATCATGTATCTCACTTCACATTAGGTCTGTACCTAAAAGACTTTTTATTCACCTAAAACAATTTCACATGGCTCATTTTGTAGCATTTCTTCAATTGCTAAACAATTACTAAATGGTGCCCTTCTAGTAAGCTGTGAAAATATGAATATCATCCAGTCTGAGGAAATTTGTTTGCACATCAGAGCATTATTTTCTGTTCCCAGTGCCACAGCACAGACAGGGACTGGCTGGAAATAGAAGTAAGAGACTCAACAGAAGGGAATGACCTTCACAGCTGAGTTAAAACAGCACATTGCCACCTTAGATCCTACCTCTAGTTTCTGCACAGGAGGTGGCTGGCAGGCCTATTCAAAAGGCAGGGAAAATACAATGACCAACAGCAGGAGTTGGAACGGGGCTTAGGGAAACGTGCTCACGACAAAAGTACCTTGAAGCTTGGTTGTACCCTGCTATTTTCTGTTCATTCCCATTAACACTGCTGCTCTTGAAGGTTCAAATGCTTTTGTTACGGAAAACACGGCAGAGGATGGAAAAAAGGCTTTAGTTCCAAGCATGAGCAATCTGACATCATGTGTTAGAGGTCATTGTGCAATTACAGGACTTCTCTGTTCACTTCAGCAGGTGACTTCTCAGAAGTCAGGGCTCTACAGCCCTGTGACAATCCAAAGGTATATTCAGAACACTTTGCACCTGCTGGTTACAAATCAGATCTCAGACTGTTCTCAGGAAAAGGTCTGCAGGCCAGTCACAATCAGAGGATGCTCAGGGTGACTCCCAGAGTGCTAAACCAGTGAAAGTAGTTCTGCGCCTGGGTCACTTTGTAAGGGCAAATCCAGTTGCACCTCTGCAGTTTCTGAGGAGTCTTAAGGATGATTGTAATGATCTTGCTCTTGTATTTGGAGAACAAAATGAATATGGTGGGTTTGGTTTGGGTTTTTTCCAGTATGAGTACTGACCTGTAGAAAAACTTATGTTCCTGAAGCTTGGAGCACAGAGTGGCAGCCTCTAGCTCCCAGTTGGGTTGCAGGCTTTCTGAAGAGCAAGGAGTGTCCCACTGAAACCCACGAAAGAGCCTAGAAAAGTGCATGAATGCATGGAGGTGCTGGGTCATATGGGAATGGGGACTGTCTCTTGTGCAATGCCTGATGACTGTTCCACCTCCAGCTTATCCCTGTACCTCTCAGCACAACATCACAGCCACTGTGTCTAAAAGGAGAAAAATTGTACCAGTAAAACAAGTGCTATTCACCACCTTGCTGTAGGAGGCCACCTGTGTCCCCAGAAGCTAAATCACAGCAACTCCCTCAGCCCATGCCTTCAAAAGCAAACCTAAATATTGTCACACAGGTGGTGCACTTGGCACCACACTTCAATATTAGACAAGCCTGGACTGTCTATGCTGTCCATAGACATATAACTTGCAGCCAGAGGAGGGTTTTCTACCCTGCTGCTCCCAGCAGTGCAGAATCTGTCCAATTCTAGGTGCCTCATGAACACCCAAGGGTTTTATTCCTCATTAAATAATTTCCCCAGTGGCAAGTATTTTATGAACTTCATTGCAAGGGGGTCAGAGAAAATGACTGCAATAACCCTTCCTGACTTGAAAAATATGATCTTGTGAACCGTGAGTATATTAAATTAAGAATCTTTCCCTGGTGCTTAGTGGATTTTTAATTCCTCTTGAGCTAAAACCCTGCTATAGCCATGATCCTCTCCTCTAGGCCACTTCCCTTTTAAGTAGTGTTTGTATTCAATATATCTGCCTATTCCTACACACCACCCACATGGAACCCTCTCTTCATTTGATGAGGCAGATGATCTTCATAACACTGTTATGAAAGCTTAAGATTTAATATTAAGTATCTAAGGAAAAAAATTATATAACTTTCTGTATTGGTTTTATTTAACATATAACTTTATGGCACTAAGATGAAAGCATTCACCGAGTCAATGTTTGGACTGCACTGCAGGGATGTTAATGAGAACATCCAAATTTTATGCTTTTGAACTCATTAAAATGAACAGCACAATTTGTGCAGCAGTGGCTTATTTGCAAGAACAGAGATTAACAGAAGCACATAGAAGAGCAGAATACAGATGCAAATTTTTTTCTCATGGAGATCAGAACAAAAATGCAGAGATTTCCAGCGACCTTTGCTAACAGGAATATTTTTACCTCTGAACAAGGTGTAAGATTTGAAAACACACTGGCAAATAAAGAGCTTGCAGAGAGGAGATCTGCATGTATCAAAGAGGAAATGTAGAAGCAGTCAGATTTAGAAAGACAAACTTTAAGCTAACACTGTTGGAAGATGAAAAAGCAAAGTCACAGAAGGTGAGCTTTAGTTACAACTCTTCAAAACTAGATGGAAATTTCAAGGGATTATTTGCAAAGCTAATAAAGAACATTAGTTATGGAAAATTAAAGATTAATTCAAGACTCCACAAAGTGTTAGACTAAATAACCTTGTGCTGTGTCCTGAACAAAAGCTGTGGCCCTCACAGATCAGAAGGAGGTTGATATATGAAAATAAATGAAAAAGTCTGTGTTTATTTCTGCAGGCTTGGGAGCAGGGCCACCAGGAGCAGGATCAGTCATGCCATGGACAATGCCCACTCCACCTCCTCGCAGGGGGCAGGAGGATGTCTGGGGTGGCCCCACAACCAATGCTAGCAGCCTCCCAGAAAGTAATATAATGAACTCAAAGACAATACACAGTTTAAAAGTAAGCACTGTAAGAGCAAAACCACAGACCCAGGAAAAGCGTGGTGTGCTGTTTCCTCAGTCATAGGTGCTGCATCGTTTTTCATTCAAAATTTGGAGCACTTCCTACAAATTATCTGAAATCACATCATCTGAAAAAGTTATAGTTCACATGTTTTTTTCCACCCCTGCCTTGCAGCAGCACTAGACTTTATATAGCACAGCACTTACACACGCTTGCAGTAGCATGGATTTCACAAACTGAGGGCACACTGAATGAAACCACAAAGGAACTGACCAAGGTGATCCAACCCAGACCATTCCAGCTCAGTCCAGACACTGACTCCTTGGACCAAGGACTCTTCCTGCTGTCTGAATGACTCAAACTGCCCCTATCAGCATGTTCTATTTTTCAGTCACATAAATACAGGCTTACCACAACCTTCTGTCTTCATCTCCTAGATACAAGCACTTTAGAAGGCTTCTTATCACAGGACAGTAAGAAAATGCCCACAGTCATGAGATTTTCTGTTCAGCAGCAATAGGACTTCTACCTAAGCCTGGCTTGGACTGCTCAGAGAAGCAAAAAAAAAAAAAAAAAAAAAGTTTGCCAAGAGCTTTAGTAATTAAAATAATGAGAAGACAATGGCAATGACTAGCACACGACATGTCAGGATCATAGGTCCAATAACAGGATCTATTATTTAGCTGTGCTGCCTCTAAATGCTGACCTAAGTGAAGTCACTTGAGTCCCTGCATTTCTTTCTCTGACAGGGATAATTGTCATCTGTCAGGATAAGCCTCAGTTTTCACTTGAGGCTTCACTGAAAGCAAAACTTAACGTAGCCTTAAATAGTGCTAGGGTAGTTCCAGCACCCTCCTGAGTTTCTTAGGAAATTGCTTAGGGTTACCTATTCAGATTTGACATTTCCATGCTGGGTGTCTGCTCCAGGCTGCCTTTTTTACTGGGAGATGTCTGCAAAAGCACTACAGACATTTCTAAGAACAAGGCTAGGAAAACAAAAAACAGCTGTGTGTCTGTGTTAAAAATTATTCTTGTAGCAACTTTGCCCAGGTATTCTAGTATTATCAGTCCCCAAAGCAGGAACATAAAATATGACAAGAGTGGGGTCAGGATGTCAGTAAGGATATTCTTTTTCTTTGCCTCTGAAAGTGTACCTGTGTTTGATAGCAAAACAATGCCTCTGGATGTTCCAAGCTGTGTGTTGCATGTTGGAGGTAGAAGTTAAATTTTCCTCACAAGTTTACCCTTGTGGAAGATATTCCAGCCCTAGATATAGGACACTTGCTTTTCAAGAAGCTGTGTAGGGAAAAAAAATTGGGCCCAGACTCTCTGAAGAAGTCATGAAGTACATGGGAGAAAAAAGCTCCAAGAAATGAAAAGCAAATAGCAATTTAGGATTAAGTTTGCCTTTCCATTAGCTTATCTGAAACAGATTTGTCTTGGCAAGCAGCTCTGGAAGCTAAAAAAAATGCAGCTGCCAGCATCAGAGATTAGTGGCAAAGTCTCAATTGCTTTACCTCACCTGTGCACATCACTGTGTAACTTTCTCTCCTCTGTGCTTGGGCTTTTTACACTCTGGATCTATTCTCCATCCAGTGCAACTAGAAGTAAGGGTACCATCAGGGTATCTTTTTTTTTTATTTTTTCTATTTTATCTACTGTCCTAACAGAGGCCATTCCAGAAGAGTTATTTATTTCATACACTTCAATTGAAGGTTGGTTGCTTGCTGCTTCTTGCTTTTTTTTTTTAATTTTTTTTTTTTTTTTTTTTTGGCTTTTTAGTGCCAGACTGGAATACCATGTTCAAATCAGGACAGTGAACAGCTCGGGAAGCAATGCTAATACCCTGAGTGTACACCATGCAGCAGTAGCCCCAGAAAACATTGTCAACATCAATTTTGGGTGTTCACCTTACTTCTAGATGTTTGTCTTAGCTAAATGCTCTTCAGACTCTTAAAACAATCAGTGATCCAAATGCCTTCCCAAGGTTCAGCACTTGCAGAGCAGTGGGGAGGCCTTTGTTTATGCCCAGACTCCAGTTTAGGCTGCCTCAAGTGATGAGCACAGGGCACTTGGTGCACTGGCACTGGTATTTACATCAGCCCAGCAGGACACTGCTGTTTAGCTCTGGTGGAACTTTATAGCCTGTTTTACTGCAGCAAAGCCAGCAGTGTGATGAATCTTTTAAATAAATCTCCTCTGATGGATTTGCTGGCGCCTTACTTAGATCAGAGGTGAAAAGTATCCCAGCGTCAAAGCTCAACACATTTCCCAGCAACACGGGCCCCATTTGCCACCATTAATGCAGTTTTAACCAGGAAATTTATATTAAAAAATGCATTTACTCTGTGGGGATACAGCATAGAGTGTTATGTGCATGCAGTGAATGACACAAACCTGACATAAGTTTTTATTTGGCGTTACTCAAAGTCAGAGCCTTATACACAACTTGATAATTGTCTCTTCTGCTATGTTTTCCTCACAAAGCAACAAATGAATAAATGAGTGCTCTGCAGTTTGTCTGCTGCTGAAATAAGCTGTGGGGGAAATAATTCATTTAAGGGCAACTTCAATTTCATCTTCTCTCAGAAAGTGAGCTTGATGCAATTTTTCTTTATAAACTAACTTCCTCCGCCCTTCCCTCCACTTTCTGCTTCAGTGAAGCAAACTCTTTGATTGGCAAATTTTTCACTTTGTCCAGAATTGCCATGATGAAAAATTTGTTACCCCAATGAGAATAAGGCCAGTTTCAATTTTGCAGAATCCTAAAATCCTGGGAACATGTCCACATTTAGACTTTGGTTTGTGCATTACTAAGAGAAAAGCAGGGGATAAAAAAGAAAAATGTGTGGGTATGGTAAGTAGGTCTTGATCCTATATGTCATGATATTCCCATTAAACTGTACCTTGTTTGCTTAAGCCCTAAGTCTGTGGAACTGAAAACTTTTAAAGCCAATTTATAGGGCAGCATCTCCAGCCTGTGCAAGTGTTAAGTTAATCATTCTGACTGTTGCCTGGTGCATCTGCTGGGTGGAACAAAACACCCCTTCAACATTTGTCACTGTGCACAGGAGTTTAGAGTCTGACATTCCCATGGTCTTTCCTAGGCTCTGTGTGCTGTTAAAAAAGGGGTTTTTGATGGATTGCCACTGCCTCCCCTTACTATCTCTCTATTCCCTGTTCCCTTCAAGTTATCCTTTTGCTGAAGAGCAGTGGGAAGGGGATCTTACAGCCCTGCTGCCATTCCTGGGGAAACATCCTTCCACACTTTTCCCTCAAACTTTTGCTTTGCTCACAGCTTTGCAAAAGCTCCATTGATTCGTAATTTCCCCCATGGCTTCCCCTTGTACTTTTATTAATCTAAGGCATATTCATTTTACACCTATAGCAAGTAATAAAAGTCTGATATTTGGCAAATATACAGGAGACGTCTACAGATTTAGAAATGTCACATTATTTTTCTCTTTCTTTATGGAAAGAGATATAGAAAATTTCTATATTTTTGTATATGAAAAAGACACTAAAAGTGATTTTTGAGAAGCGCTTGAGCCTTTTTGAGCAGTGGGCTTAAAATCTGTCTAAAAATAAATAAAAAAAAAGTTAACTGCTTTACTAGTTTGATACAGAGTATTTAGTAATTTTCATCTTATGATATAGACAGAGAGCACCTCCCTGCATTTTTGAATCTCCTAGGGAATCATAATCTGATTTGTGGTATCATTCATACCAATTCTCCTGAATGTTCCAAGCTACTCCCAGTGAATTCTAACTGCTACAGAGAACAGTTTTAGTGTGAATAAAAGTGCAAGGATTGTGTTATGTGCGCAGAGCAAATGAACAACAGCTCTGAAGTCCACGTGTGTCTACACCAACAGTTAACTAGCAGTCAGAAAAAATGCATACATTTCAATATTTAACCTTGAAGTCAGGCTGGTGTAAAGGTCTGAAGTAACATTACAATGTTCTCCAGTAATTGTTCCTCAAAATGAATCACAGTGAGCTGTTGCTGACAGCAAGAGACTTTGGTCCTAGTTTTCCAGGATCTTTTCTTAATTCTGTTGGTATTTATTATATAAACTTGAAAAATCTTTGATCAATTTGGAGTTATTTACCATCTTATGCTGAGACACAAGGAGAAAGTTTTAATAAGCACAGAGAAATGCTTAAAGTCATTGTGCTGGGGCAGCTGTACAGGTGCAAAGTGTGGATGACAGAAAATCTCCTGGAAACAGAGTAAAAGAAGGGGAAGGTGGAAATGAATCCCTGCTGTCCTATTTCAGCTATTAAGATTCTTCTATTTGGGCCCTCATAAAAGAAGATAACACACAAACATGCATATTCAGAAGTCTAATAATATTTCAAGCTAGAGCTATTTAAAATGCTGAAGGTTAATGGGTTTGGGTTTTTTTGGTGTTCTTTTTGGGCTTTTGGGGTTTTTTATTTTTTGTTCATTGTGGAGTTTTTTGGCCTTTATTTCTCATTTTTTTAACAGTCACCCAGATTCCTAGGTAAAAAAAAACCAACCTTATCTGTCTGTAGCCAAGCAGCAGAAAGATTTCTCACTGCAAACAAATACTTCAGCTACACCACAGTGCTTGAAAACACCCTTATCAAAACCTTTGTAGGACCACCATGTTCTTCAAAGGAGCTCTACCAACCTGAGCACTCAGAATTGACAATTTTAAGGCCATTAAAAAGGGACATGAAGTCACTGAAGAAGAAGGTGTACAGCCACTTTTGCCCAAGCCCAGGGGGGTTTATTCTGAGGATGCCCTTTGCCTGTGTTCCTGTGTGCCAGAGATTATCCAGGCTGAGTGCAATGATCCCCTTCCCAAGCTTCATGATGCTTTTCAAGAGCAATCCTAGCTTTAATGCAAGAAGCCCCACATCTCCCAATTTCCCAGTTTCCAGGCTGCAAACTGGGAAATAATCTGAGGGTTCTCCCACTCCTTGTGTGGTCTTGGCAAGTCACAGTTGTTCCCTACCTCAATTTATCCCTGTCCCTGAGGAACACAGTACCTTTTAATTTCCTGCTTCCTCTTGAATTATGGCAGGACCCAGCAAGCCCCAGCAGAGATTAGAGGGTTTGCTAAGAGGTAAACAAAGGATGTGCAAAAATCAGCTGATGTTTGTGTAGCAATGAATGCCTTGTTTGCAGTGCACCATATGGATGCAGAGTTTTACGTCTGGCATAATCCTACAAGCAGATGCCTGAAGTAGCAACTGCTCATCTGAAGTTTTTACTAGAGGAACCTCCAATTTCCCTTATGCCACAACCTCCTCCTTCTCTGACACATGGGTGTTAAATGTAGTTATGACTCAGGGAAAAATTTTAAATTGAAAGAGCTTTCCCTGAATGTCCTTTCTGTGAGGAGTTTTCTTTGTCACGTTTCTTAGAAACCACTTGCAGAGTTTCCATGCTTCCATAGACTGTATTTTATATGTAGCAGAAAGCCATTTGCTTGTACCAATTTTATGATTTTGAGGACAGGTTTGCTGATCATCAGGCTTCAAATAAAATCTTTAATAGCCCAGCAGAACAATTTTGTTCTCCCACTTTTCTATCTGCAAGAAACACTGTGGAAGATGCAAGGCAGCCCTCATGGGAGGCAAACTTCTTTCTTTATTTGGGAAAGACTACCCAAACATCAGCTAGGACAAAGCAAATGACGTAGTGCCTATCTGAACTAGTTTGAGGTACCTGTGTCTACCCTTTGATGTATTTGTCATTAAGGAGTAGATGTCTTTGAAAACCAACAACTTGAATTCAAATTTTATATCTGTCAGAGATTTCTTGTACAACCTTAGGTCAGTCACTTCAACTCTAGTGTAATTAGTAGACTAGAAGTTTATTTCAAAAAAGCCTGGGGGAATAAATCCTTTTAGGGCTTTAAAAAAATTGAATACCACGTCATTGGGAAGCTCCACACATAAACACGTCAGTTTGTGTTGTAGTTGTGCAAAAATGGTTGGAAGTAGATGAAATTTCTTTTGTGGATACCTCCTTGGCCTCCACATTATTTTTCTCTCAATCTATTTTAATGTCAAAATAAATTTCTTGTAAAAGAAAGAGACCATAAAGATCATGTCTGAGAAAAGCACTTGGGGGTGTAAATATGTGAAATGCCCATTTCCCAGGGAAGAAAAAGCCATCAATCAGAGTATTTTAAGCTAAGGAGTTTGTATCTACACCTGTACCTTCCCCATTTTGTCCTAACATCTCCAGCAGTATCTTGAAGGTCCAGTGTCTTGTCCATTCACTAGACATCCAACAGAACATGTGCTCTCTGTGGAATCTCAAGGACATGAGGATTCAAGGAGCCTTCAACTCTGCATGCTCCTGCTTGGATCAACCAGAGTCCACTACTTATGTTCCTTCCCTCTGTCCTACAGAACATATCCCTGTGCTCCTGCATTTCATCCCATCTCACTGGTGAGGCATTTAAACACCACCCCCAACTTCCCAAACTTTTGGTACCTGACCCAGGAATACACCAGGACCCTTCTGCAAAGCAAAAAGGACATTGTCTTGCAACAGAATTAGAAGAAAATTCTGCTCTTTATGTGGTGAGGGGCAGGTTTATACTCTTGTTTTAAAAAGACTGGAGGTTATAAAATGCTTCTTAATGGAATGTAGAAGACTCAGCAAGTTGGTTCAAAGAAAATGTTTTTCATCTCAGTCCATTTTAAACTCTCTCCCTATGTTTTTCCCATTGGCACTGAAGCACTCATCTGAAATAGCTCTCCCCTGTAGAAACTTCTGTGTCAGAGAACATCTTCATCCAATATCCCAGTGGTACTTCTTAGTTCTTAAATGTGCACCTGATGCCCTTTTCCTGTGGAAACCAGGAGGGCTGAGACACGAAACCTGCCTGCAAGCATCACAGTGCAGAAAGAATTAAGAATGCAGTAAGAATTAAGGATGCTTCCCCTCAAGAACCACGACTATAGACAGACACCTAGTCAGAAATCAATCCAAAGCAAGAAATAAAAAACCATCCTACTCCTCCTGTGTGAAAATTTATTATTAACAAATACAGACACCCTGCTCCACACAGTTTAGTTACAACAGTTTAAGCCAGATGAGAATTTAAATATGCTGCCCGTGCCAAAGGGCTTTCCTGCAGTATTTCTGCCTGCATACAAAGGGATTTTGCAGCTATAGGTGTGCCAGAGAAGGTGTGCAGAATTTGTTCTGCTATGGCCAAAGATGAGCAAGCAGAGCCTTAGAAGTACATTGAACCTAATGTGTCTTCAGCACATTGCAATGACAGGCAGCTCTGAGGTGAACACATCCTGCAAGGAGATGCCCTGCAAAGACATCCTGCAAAGAACATTCCCAGAGGACAAGGAAGTTGCTCTGAAATAAGGATAGTGTTAATTTGAAGCATAATGACTATTCTAGAATACTCTGCATAGCTGTCCCGATTTCAAGCCTAGTATTTTATAATTTTGTTGAATTCCACTTCAGGTATTTGTCCTTGCTCGAAAATGCATCTCCAAGAGCTCAAACCATCTATCTTTTCATTTTCCACATCAGGGATTCAGAAATAAACCACAAGCTTACAGTATTGCCTGTGTGGTATCAAATGGTTTTTGGAACTATCTATTGGAAGTTGCACATCCTGGTTTATAAGCCACCATGATCACATTCCCTGTCTGAAGGGGCTTCAGTGCCTTACACAATTTCTGCAACAAGATTTGCAGAGTCAAGATAACGAGGCAAAGTTTTTGGCAGCTAGAGCTCAGAACTAGAGAATTACACACTAAGTGTCTCATTGGGACAGGCTTTGTGTCTTCAGGGAGTTCATTTGCTGCTAAACTCTAAAGGTTGTCCATATTTTCTAGGTAACATGTGGTGATTATGTGCAAGGGTCAGAATACAGCACCAGCAGCAAGCAGATAGTTACCAGATCTCATAGTGCACACACGGGCATACAAGGAAAGCAGGATTATCAGATCCTGAAAAAACTTGGACTTGTTGTGTATCCCATAGAAACAGCATAACATTTTTCTTGGAGAAGGGCCACTGACCAATGAGTCAAGCCAAAAGTCTAGGAAAACAGCACAGAAATCACTGACTAGCTCAGGCCCAAACACTGAACCTTCAGTGCAGAACATTTTCTGCCTAGGAAGGTTTCTTGGCACTTTCCATTGGCTGCAGCCAGGCACCACCTTTCTTTTCATGACTTCAGGTCATTCACATCCCTTTAAAACACAGTTTTTTCCTAGGACCTGCATGTTTTTAAGGTCAGACAAGCCAAGGCTAATCTCTACTAAGGCCTGCATCTCCTCACCTGGGAGTCTTCATGCATTCCTTTACTTGCTGAGTTCCTCAACTAAGTTCTCCCATTAGTGGAGTTACCACTGACACTGCAATGAAGGTCACACCAAGTCAGGCACAGACTACACAAAGATATGTAGGACATTACTGTTTCTTTGGGGTTTTTTTTTCTTTTTTTTTTTTTTTTTTCCCCTGCATATGTTCTCTTTCTGCTCATCATTTTCTGGTCTTGCTTTTCTCCACTCAGCTTGGAACCTCCTTTCCATCCAACCTCACTTCTCACTTTGAGGCCTCATTGCTCTGCTTGGCACTTCCCTGGGTCCTGTCCAGCACGCAGGAACAGATGGCACAGCCTGGTGAGCCCCAGAGAGGAAGACAAAAAAAGTGTTGCCTTGTTCTATCAGTGCTTCAGCGCTGATGCCTGGTGAAGTACAAGCTAAAAATCTCATTTTCTGCATTGTGGCTCCTAGGAGGAAGGTGATTATTTAAATGTGTTCTGCAATGCAGCTCATGATTTCTGGACAGATCCTTTCTCAAAGCAAGGAGCCCTACAGGGGAAGCATTCTCACAAAGCACTTGGAGCTTGCAGGAGATCCATAGCACCTGATGCACCCATGATCTCCAGCACAGGAAATAAAGTGACCTCTTCCATCAGCTGAGCCAAACTAAGTTTAAAAAAATAATCAAGGCAACAAAAGAAAAGCTGCTGAAGGTCCCTGTGCTCATAATGAATTAAGAAAATTTAGATCATCCTAAGGGTTGACTACCATACACAGAGATCAGCTTCTATTTGCTATAACCCAGGTTGTGTGTTTGAAGCTGAGTATAAGTTGGATCACAGCAGATATTTCCCATCATTTGCAGTGCCCAGAGTTGGACCAGTGATCCTTGGGGTCCCTTCCAACTGAGCATATTCTGTGACTGAGTGGTGAGAGTGAACCTGGTCATAAATTGGATTCTCAGCTTGTTCTCCAAAGCATGTTGGAAAGGCATTGTGAAACAAATCATAAAAGTCTCTTTGGAGCTTTGGGTATGAATAAAATAAGTCAGGAGCAGAGCTAGATAAATTATAGAAAATACCTGACTCACATGCTAGGAGGAGCCTTTCAAGTGGGAAAAAAAACCCCCAAATATTTGCTCCCATGCTGTTCAGACAGGCATTCACATCAGCCTTGTCTGCTGTCCTGTAAAATGAGGGCTGTGAGTGCAGGGTCTGACTGCCAGCTTCGACACATGGCCCTCACAGGGTGCCCAGAGCTGCTCCTCCAACTCCAGACAAGAAGCATGTGCTGAATTTAACACCTCTACCTTCAACATGGGCACAGTTTGCATGTAGGAAGCAGTCAATGTATAGCTCTGTTACAAAATTGACACTCTGCATAAAAGCCATATTTCAAGAAGAGGGTTTTTATTTAATTGAGCTCAAATGGGCTCCTTTTCTTCACTTAGACTAAATACAGAAAAAGAAATGCTTCTAGCCCAGAAGCTGACCATGAATCTCTAAATTTTAAAAAAGCCCTTTATTCTCTACACGTATTTAATATTCACATATATTTTGATTTCCAGGAAAAGCATATCTTATAAAACTTATTGCAAGTGTAAAAACCAAACATGCAACCCCTGTAACATCACTCACTCCTGCTCCACAACAACAAAAAAAAAATCCCAAAGCCCTTCAAGAAATCAAAATGATTGTCCTAATAAAAGGAAAAACACAAGAGCAGCTACAGCCTGAACTTAGTCATGTTCTTGAGCAGACACCACTAATTAAAAACAAAATTGGTGCTATTTTATATCTTACCACATCAGAAGGATGAATACAAGACTGTTCACAGAAATGGGCTCGTAGCCTCACCGGCCACAGTTAAGGATTTATTAGAGTCACACTCCCACAAGATAAAATGGGGCACTCAAGTAATCCAGTGTTAGTATTTCAAAGGGATAGGTGTGAATTAAAGCTTGAGAGCAGATTTTCCAGACAAAGCATCTAATCCCAAGGCCTGTATGACACAGCTGTATGAAAGGCATTAGCAATGAGCTGCAGTTCCATGCCTAGGGATGAACAATGACCTGGTGTCCTCTCTGAAACTCACTACCAACAGCACTGTCTTGATTCAAGTGGGCACCAAGCAGTGGGCATTCACAGCTCTACCCTCTCCCAGCTCCAGCTCCTTGACCCAGGATGAAACTCCCTAGTGAGACCAACAGCAGTAGATTTTGGAGTTTCACAAAAGGCCTGTTATTTTCTGCACACCCTGTTTCCAGCTCTACACAGCTCCACAAGTTAACTGTAAACTAATTTTCTTACTTAAATAAGTCATGGCTCATTTTTGCCTCTGTTTAAAATT
The DNA here is from genome assembly GCF_048771995.1 of Taeniopygia guttata. Lineage (NCBI taxonomy): Eukaryota > Metazoa > Chordata > Aves > Passeriformes > Estrildidae > Taeniopygia > Taeniopygia guttata. The sequence continues at coordinate 67,933,997 of NC_133025.1, forward strand.
TTATGCTGGATGAAATGTTAAAGCTGACAAGCTTGAAATGAAATATCAGAACATTCCTTGACCTTGTCATCACCATTTGCTTTTTACTCTTCTGTGCAATGAAAATATTTTACTTTAAAAACCAGCATATTCCCATGAAACTTGTTGATTTTCATGAATTGGAACTTTCCAGAAGGAGAAAAAAAAAATAGTTAGCTGGAAAATTTTCAAGTAGCTCTCTACACAAGAGATGCAAAGCAAAAAAATTGCCCCAGCCAGTCCAGTTCGAATTCCCCAAGAGCTTCTGATTTGCTCCTTTGACTGTGTCCAGAAGACAGAGCCTTCCCTGAATTCCCTCCTGCAAGATTCTATAATGTGAAATAGTTCTCACTGCTTTTTGGGTTGCTTTGCATTCTCATAAAGCCACACATGTGCTACATTACTGGAACTGATATAAAGAGTGGGTAGACATGAAAAATCCCAATTTGGTATCCAGACGCAAAAATCAGTGTTTACTCCAGGAACATCCACAAACAGTTTCTGGTTTCTGTACAGGACTCTTACCTTTGTCATGTGGCTCCTTCCCATCCTTCTGAGGGTGCATCCCACTCCCCAAAGAGCATCCTTGCCAAGCTTAGGCTGCCCTAAGCACCCAGGGGCTTGCAGGTTAAAGGGAGTGCTGCAATCAGCTGATCTCCATCACCTGGCCCCCAATTAGCCACAGACTAATTGCTGCCAATTTTCAGCTTCCTTTTTCTACCTCTGTCGAGGTGGGGATTGAAGGCTCTTGAGACGATGGTTCACATTCAGACTCAGGTGTTTATTGTTTCTTATCAATGTTACAGCCTCACAGCTTTGAGTTCTGCAGTCTTTCATTAGCAAGGCACAAAATGGCCAACTATCTCTTGTTACAAGGTCTTTTAAGGTTAAACTATCCAATTAAGAAATGACACCTAAATTATTTTCACTTTTAAGGCAATAACTGATCACTCAAAGCTCACACTGTGAACTTTTCTGTCTGATTACACAATACCACCCAAACCCATGGAGAAGAAGGTGAAGAAGGTGAAGAAGAATAACCTGTCTCTGTCCTCCATCTTGCTCTGCATATATTGTTTTATTGTAAAACCTTAAACTCTCAGTTTTTCACCCTGTGATTTTACACACTCCTATTCAAACTCCACAGCCATAATCCCAGTTCTATCACTCAATTTTGGAAGCCTTCTCCATGGCCTCAGGTCAAATGCAGTATTCTCTTGAGTGTCTGTGCCTTTCAGCACAGAAAGTTTAAAATTCTCAGCATCCAGGGTTCCAGCATCTCCCCGTCTTGTCTGAACCATGAACACTGCATTGACAACTTTGTCAGCCATCTGTCAGACACACATTTGACCAAACTCCACATTTCTTCTAAGAAAAATTCTACAACACCATTGATTCCCATATCCATAAACAAACCCAAAGTCCACAATTTCCTGTGGGTTAAACACAAGGGTTGGAATCTCTGTGCAATCCAAAGGGTTCCAACAGACTGCATTTCCCATCAGGGCTTTGTCCTGTGGAGAGGGTGATGGAGAAGCAGCTGCCCTGGGGTCAGCTGGTGCAAGTGACAGGGCAGGTAGGGTGACAGGGCTCTCAGCAGGGCCTCTGCAAGCTGCTTGGCTGCTCTCTTTGCTTGGCAGCTGGCTCTGGAATGAAGCTGATGGAGAGAGAAGACACCATGCTATAAACATGCATCACACTTCACAATCCAAGCCCGTTAAAAGAGTAAAATACCAGCAAAACTGAGCGTGGAACAATTTGGGAGAGACAGTTGGACATATGAATAATTTTGACATGTGCAGCAGCCTGTTTCCAGCTACTGAAATTGAGAATAATATACCTGAGTGGTCAGTCAGAGCCCAGAGTACATTCCTACATCCTGAGAAAATCAGCAAGCCCTGAAGTGACTGTAGTGCTGAAATATAGTTTTTTAAAGCTATGGTTTAATTATTCACTCTTGGTGAGGAAAATTGTTTGTCTATGCATAAATTTTCAAAATTACAAGCTATGATCTATAAGTAAAAGCTTTATTTTCATGATTTACAGCTACATTTGATACAGGCATTGCTAATGATGTGATGTTTCTGTCTGTGTAACTTATGAGTTATCCAGCAAAAGCACAATATTTCAGCTCTTAATAGCTGAAGGAGGGTTTATTGGGAGAGTTTTTCAAACTGTGCACTTCATCAGAGTAAAGAGGAATCCTTTCTTTATAAAACTACACGTTATATCAGGACATGGGCACTATCAGCCTATTACACAGTATTCTCAGGGGGCTACAGATTTGAGAAGTATCTATTGAAAACTTGCCAGTATTCAGCTTCAGTTTGTCATAAATCTTCATGGTTTCGTTCCTGTTTTTCCTTTGTCCAGATGGGAATGGTGGAACATTTCCAAGATGGAGATGAAGTACTCTTCCCATCACTATGGCTTTTTAAAAAAATAAATTAGATTTGGTATCTTGGTGTACAGCCTTGTACAAAGGGTCAGCAAATGTCCTCTGCAATGTTTTTGCCCTGTATCATTACACCAGGAATTGTGCTGAACCAAGGCCACAATGCTGCTCCACTGCATACAAACATATTTCAGCTTTTGAAATGCTGAGGAAGGAAACTGCTTCTAAATCTCAGATTGTTTCTTCAAAGCTAAAGAAATAAAAAGGAACTGTTTTGCAACTATCTTATTATAAAACTATTCTCTTGTGTAAGAGGTCTTGATATTAGAATGGTATCTCAAACTTTCACATAACTTGGTTAGGAAGGAACACAAAAAATCTATTTTGACTGTATTTCTTGAAGGTTTCAGAACATCCTAAAATAGTTTGGAAGTCTTGCAGGAATACATTTTATAATGAGATTTTTGGGACTCTTTGCTTCTTCTTAAACTGGAGTGTAGAAAGAAAAAAACCCACAGTAAAATGTTTAAGCAGAGTTTGCTAAGACTGAAATAGGTCTTATTTGAGATGGGAATATTCAACTGTACTGTCATGGTATATATTAGTGAGAAAGTATATTAAATGTTCTTTGTGTTTACTCTTCTAACCTCACATTAACTTCCTGTAGTCCACTATTATTTACACTGTAATTCTATCTCTGAGAAACTGGGAGGTTCAGATGTAATTACACAAGAAGCCCGAGTCTAATCAGTAAGGGAAAAGCAATAAGGGGAGGTACTTCTGGAAAAGTGTGACCTCACAAAAAAAAAAAAAAAAAAAAGTGGAATGAGAAAATATGTGAATCCAAAAGTTCCATTTCACTGTTGTCTTTGTGGTCCTGGTTTCCTAAGGAAACTTGATTTTCCCCCCATCATTCCATCTTGCTCTATTTAGCCATCTGTCTCTTATTTTAATTATTTTCTGACCAAACTGCATCCAAATTTGACAAATAGATATAGTTACCTGCAGCATATTGTATTCTGATAGTGCATGTAAAACCCTAGTTATAAGCTCTCCTCTTTAGACACCTGAGATTAATTTTGGGAGCCACATCTGAAACAAAACCTGGACTCCCTCAGTGTTGCTCCTCCCAGACCGAGTTTCTCCCATGGTTGTAGCACTTCAGTTCTCAGCACGCCTGGCCAGGTTGTGTTAGGTGCTGTGCAAACACACACCAAGAGCAAAGATTATCCTGAGTGGTCTCCCAGGGCAGAATAATGCCTAGAAAATAGCTCTAGGGTAAAATACACCCAGACATACAAAATGGTGTTGTTTGACATTCCCACACTGATTCATATTTGTAATGAGAGGAGCAACAAAGAACTTCACTTAAAGGATGAGTCTAGGTGCAGTTCTTCATCACTTGTCTCATTCCCAAAGTGAACCAAAGATGAGGACTTCATCTGAAATGATTCTCAAGTGCTGAATTCAGCTGCAGCCCCAGCCCCAAATTTCTATGCCAAGGCAGATGCCTCTGTTGTAGAACTGTAGTTAATTATTCATGGCCTGTGAACTGCAATGAAAACAGACCTGGAGATGCCAGAGAAATTTTATGCTCAGGAGTCAAATTCACCAGCAGTGATTAAGCAGGTGCAGCCTCAGCAATTTGAGAGAAATAAGTTCTCCAGTAAAACTGGGCTGCTCTTTAGGGTGCAGGTGGCAGGAGGTTATGGAAGAAATGGATGTGGCTGATTTGCTTTCTGTAGCACCTCTAAAGTAGTGTGCAGCTATGTGCTGTGTATTTACTACAGCTTTTACTTTACTACAGCTGTTCATCTTTCTGGAAATGAGTGCTTGCAGGCCATAGTAACAGATGCTATGCAGACAGTGTGTTCACTGGTTCTCAAAATGCTGTAAGTGGTAACAGCCTAGAATGCTGAAGTTCTCTGTATCCTGTGAGATGAATATCAAGCTCCTGAAAAAACACTAGAGTCCTTTCTGCAGGAGAAATGAAATATTTAGTCCTTAAATCCCTGTGGGGCACAGCAGGAACGCAAAGGGATGTGGAGCTCTGCTCTCAGCATGGTTCTGCACTGGCTCCTAGCATTTCACACTTGCCACTCAGAGCAAGTTGTTTCATTTTCTCCTGAAAAGTATCTGGCTTAGCGGGAAAGCACAGTGTAGCTGTGACTTTTCTGGACAGAAAGTGAGGGGCTCCTGTAGCCATTCCATCTTCTAGAGTGGAGGCTGGCAGAATGGAGGGGCCTGAGTGAGCCAGGAATAACATAGCTCCTCTCTCCTGCAAGGGTGGCCATCTGTCCTGCTCTCCTGGCTCTGCCTTGGAACCTCACTGTGAGTTTTGGCAGCCTCTGCTTCCAGCCTTCTCATGTATGGAGCAGGGGCTTGCAGTGTTTCCTCCACCTCCCAGGCCTGCTACAAAGCTCTAAGACACAAGGTGCTGGAGAGGTCTAAAAATATCATGGCTGCTAAAATTTGGAGAGCATTTGGATCAGAAAAGCCAGTGAGAAGCATCTGGAATCTATCCCAGATCCAGCAAGGTGCATTCATTTCCAGTTAGACTTTGTCCTCTGGGTGGCAATGAATCAACGAGAGGAGAACTTCTATTTCCCATGTGCTCTAGCAAGACACTGCATTATTGTTTGTAATACAAGTAGGTTGATGGATAATATTCCAAATAGCACTGCTTTGTACTTTTGTGCCTCTGACAGTGGTGCTAAGTGCATAAATATTGCAGTTATGCATTGAAAGATGATTCTGCTTAAGAGAAAATTCAGATTGTTTGAATTTTGGTAATATTCTGATGAGAGACATGTTTTTAAATCCTCTATAAAAAGAAAAAGACATGGGACTAGGGCTCTGAAGCAGACGTCTTGGCTCTCTTCCCCACAAGCAGAGCAATGCCAAGAGCCTTAAGAAACCTAGGCTTTGTGCTCACTGATCCCAAAGCTTCCTGGGCTGTGAAGAAAAACTGTCAAAACCAAACCATCTCTTCAAAATGTTTCAACTTTGACAAATAAACAAATGCTAATGGGGAAAAAAATACCAAAAAAAAAACAACAAAAAACCCCAAACCAAACCCTTCATGAAATTTTTCTCAACCCTGCTAGTAAACATTGACGTGCAATGGCTCCAGCTAAGCAAACAGGAAAGCATGCCCTGCTGCCTAACTGTGCAATCTGGCAGTGGCAAAATAAAGGCAAAATAGCAACCAAGAGAGGTCTGGGTCTCTAAATAACACCATGTAATGAAACACATAAAGATGGTTCCTCTTCGTGAGCTAAAGCCTGTTGTGCCACGCCGAGGCTGATGTTGTGGTGAAGCCATCCAGGAGAACAAACAGAACCCGCTGTTGGCCACAACAAAGAAGTAATGACTTCAGGAAGAACGCACATCTGTTCCCTCCTTTTGATTGGCAAGAACATCACTGGTATTCCAGTGCCTCCCTGAGTGACAAAATTAGCCTCGGATAATTGTGGCTGTGTGAGCGTTGCGCAGGTACCGCTCCATCCATGAGGTGTTATTCCAGCCCTGTTGCTGGGATACCATTAGATTATGCTAGTAATGATATTGCCAGGAGGGGGTGTGGGCAAAACTGGAAATATCTTCCCCACCCACCCTTTGTGTTCTGTGTGATGGTAATTACTGTTCCCTCCTAGGCTGTGGAGGAGGCAGCTCCCCCCGGGCACCGCACACCCTCCATCCCTCCCTCCCTGCAGGACTGGGAGCACAAACTGTGTCCCCTTGGCCATTCTGCAGCCCATCAGTACAGCTCCATTCATGTCCCAAGTCCCTGCAATGATTCACCTTCCTCTGTGGCTAAAACACCCATGTGTGGCATCTCAGCCCATTCCCTGGGCGTTTTGTAACCAAATCTCCACCCAGGTGTGCAGGGATTAACAGCATTGTTTTCTCTGTCTGCCTGATCTGTATTTCTCCTTTTCCCATTTTGTTATTTGCTTTGGGATTCATATTTGAGGAGCTATGACTCACTCTACTCATGCTCCTACTGCTTAAAATTAAAATAGGAAAGCTTCTCCCTCTGCACCCTCCACCTTTCAATTTTCTAATATGTTGCCTTCTGAAGCCATGCAACACCTTATAAAAGTTTCACCAGCAGGGAGCTGACAGAGAATTCCCATCTGTCACATTAACACAGCCTGGTTGGAAATAATTTTAAAAATTAAGGTATTGTATGGAGGGAGGGAGTGGACAAGGACCTGCCTACGTGACTGGGAAAAGGAGAGATAATAGGAAATGTGAAGTACTACCACCTTGGGTTTGAGAATCCAGGCCCACCTTGAGACTTGCTTCAGCTGCTTTTACACAGGATGAGCAACCACCACTCTCTGCCTGCACTGTTGGTGATTAGCAAATCTATGACTGTGGCCTTTGCCCTCTCCTCTGGACCCTTAAAAACTGAGACACCTTTGTTAGAAGTAAAAAATGTGGTGCCTAAGAGTCACCAGAACTTAAATACGAATACCTGAAAAGTAGCTCTGCCTACATTCTCGAAGATAGGGCCACCTGATGAGTGAACAGTGTGAATGACTGAGGCTATTTCCCACTCTTACTCACTTCCCCTGTGTCATTCAGCAGTGTATATTTGTGCTTACCAGTTCAGTCTGACCTGTGGGCTTCTCTCTTCCTGGGGCTGTCCTGAGCAGGAGCCTTTGGTGACCTGCAATCATTTTGTGGGCTCACAGAGTTGCATGGATGAATCTACATCAGAGGGCATTATACTCAAGCTGTAAGCCAGAGACAGTAAAATACAGTAATTTGTGCAGGGGAAATAAAGAAAACAAAACAAAACAAAAAACAAAACAACAAAGCAACAAAAAAAAAACCCTACAAACCACTTTTTTCCTTAGTAGGATGGCTTTAATTCTGAGATGTAAGCACAGATAGCACATCTGTGTTTCTCAGTTCCCCGAGTAGGAGGAGTGTAAAGTGTTATCTCGTGGCTCTCCAGGAACTTGCCTCACTCTGCCTCATTCCCTGTGTCTCATGCAGCAGCTCTGTCATCACCAGGATGCTGTTAGCTCGTGCTTTAGCCCATGCCCACGTCACAGCCCATGACACACAGCTCTCCCTGGAGCTGAACACTTTGTCACAAGCCAGCCCCACTGCAGCCCAACTCCGTGGACAGAATTGAGTGGCTTGAGCCTGGATCCTGATCTCATTCCTACCTCTTACACAAATGTTCCATCGCTCTGGGCCCTCGCTCTAAGCTGTCAGTTTGTCTCCTGCAAAGCAGTGATAACCTTACAATAGAACTCCAGATTTTCAAAAGAGCTCAGCCTCCCACTCTGACAGCCAGACTTCACAAGGAAATCACCTCCCCTTCAGGCACCAAAATGTTCATAGGTACAGAAGATGTACAGCACACTGAGTCCTCAACTTCTCACACAATCTGGGCAGCAGGCGCTGCTGCTAGGGTTGTTGGAAACTTTGAAAAATTTGCACCTTCTTTAAGAAACCAAAAGAGAACTCAGTTTTTCAGAAAATCTGGCTCCAATTTAGGTGTTGAGCATTCAAAAATTTGAGTCTGAGCTCTCTGAAAAATCTGGCATCTAACAAAGGAGTGCTGTGAGGATAAATTAATTAATGTGACATCCTGGGGTAACAGTGTTGACAGGCCTGCTAAACTTTGTAAAGAAGTGAGGAAGAGTTGCATGTGTTGAAATTTCAGGGAAAATACCTAGCATGTGGGAAATTATGACCTAGTGTGGATCTGCCACAACACGAGGAAAACCACAGTAAGTTTTCCCATAGCTGAATTCTGCCACTGGCAGAATGAATTCTCTTGCCAGTGACAGATATGATACTATTGGCACACAATTTTAGAGGCTTTGAAACATTGAAATACAGGCTTTAGTGAAGTAGAAAAACACAGTATATCTTTAGTCCTGGCTTCCTAACCAAGCGGTACAAAAAATGTTTGAAAGCTGTTGCTGTGTTGCTATTAGTTTCAACCAGAAAATTTGTTGTCAGGTGGACTTAAATTTTCCAGATGACAATAATATCCCTGCAGGAAATGAGAAGGAGATGAAGCAATGTCTTTGAAACTGCTGAGTTTTGTACAGGAATTATGCAAATGCAATAATTGTGTGTCTTCCTTTCTAGCTGTATGAAAGGAAAACAAATGCATCTAGGAGATGCCTGTTGCTGTGCATGCTCACTGGTGTAATACCTGCTTTGTGAAAAGTGTTTGTTTCTGTCACTGTTCCTCTCAGGGACAGCCAGATAACTCTGGTTTGGAGGAGAAATAGAAAGGGTCTTGCTTCTACTGTAGTTCTTTCATTTCTGATAGCTTCTCAAACACAGCTGGAGAGCAAGGCTGCATCTGGCACAACCCCACTGCTGGGGCAGCCACACCTCCAGCAGGTGAGCAGCATTTATCTCATGGCTTTATGTTCCAAGGACCTTCCATCTCAGTTTGCTAGTGAGCTCAGCAGCCACAAAGACAGACTTCTAATGAGTTCGACAGAGCTACTCTATTTCCAGTCAGCAGAGAGAGCAGTCAAGTAAATAACCTTTTTGCAGATGCACTAATTATTTGTTCACACATATGTACATGGACAGCACAGCATTCCAAGGACAGTGGAAACAAGCACTTTGGTACTTTGTTAGCTATCTTGCCTCTCTTATCAACATTTCTTTCATAAGATTTCTCTTTTGCCTTTGGGATACTTAACCTCCTTGCCCGCTTCTGCCAGTTTAAAAAATAAATAATTTTTTTTTAAAAAAGATGTGGGAAAATTAAATAAATTAAACGATTTCTGGAATGTGTCAGCAACAAGTAGAATCTCTTGGGACCTCCTTTGACACACAGGAACAAGAAGTTTGAGAGGAAATTGGTTTCCCCACAGCTGATGCTTTCCCTGGACTGGTTTACCCCACTCCCACAGTGTTGAACTATTGAATGCTCAATTAGTATTCCCCAAAGTGTCAAATGAATTGAACCAACTCCAGAAATTCTTCACTGCAGTTGGTGTATCATTTTTCAGGCTCTGAGAAAAAGACCTACTGTTTCACTCAGTGCAGCAAACAAGTTCTCCCCTTCTCAACCCTGTGCTGTTTTTGCTTTTTAAAAACATGGTTCAAGGACACCTGCAAAAATAAATAGGAATGGCAAGTTATTTCATCCAGAATGTGTGCAGTACCTCAGCAAGCTAGTTTATAAATAGATAGGCAGATGGTTATAATGACTGTATGACTGTAGTATCTTGAAGTATTTTGGTTTGGTTTTGTTTTGCTTTGGGCAGTTGCTATAATACCCTGTGTGATTCTGACAACAGTAATGGATTCCCAAAGTGCAGATGGCCAACTCCATTTTGAGCTACAGGCCAAAAGTCATGCTGCCAAACCCAAGGACTCAGAAATCATGACCTCTGTTTCATCTCAAATGAAGGGATTTCTTCACAAGCTGGTGGAACTCACCTTGTAACTTTAAAAAAAAAAATAGAAAGCATTGATTTTATTTCATGTTTATATTTTTGAGTCTTTGTAATGTGTTTGGTTACATTTTCATCTCATCTTTATATCCAAGAGTCATAAATTTCTTGCTTAGTAATAAAAACAGGGATCATAGTGGGAACTCCAAAGTTTCAAAACAAAAACTTTCACTAGAATAGAAAAAATATCAGAAGTTAGAAATTAACTTTTCAGGCTCAAGGGGGGTCCAAGGATAACTGGTTCTGGATCAGCCTGGTGCATATTCCCAGAAAGTTTCATCTCAGCTTGAATCACTCACTAAGGCACTCAGTGTAATAGATTCTGCCAATCTTATTTGCATTAACTTTGTTAGGTTTGCTTATTATTGTCAACTTGACCCAGGCTTTGCTAGGGATGTTGGCCAGGCTTGTTTTTGTGGTCAGAAGCAGCAGATAAATAAAAATAAGATATAGCTATGCTGGGTGCTGGACATTACTGAGTGCCCCATGGACCAAAATGCTCAGAAGAATGAAAAAGCAGAAGTTGTTTAAACTTTAAACCTCAAATCACAGCTGGATTTTAACCTGAAGTACCAAAGAAATTTGCAACAATTTTTTCCATTTATTCTGAAGTGAGTTTTAGTATCTTGGTGCTTTGCAGTGAGATCAAGGATTGATTTTGAGAATTGAAACACTCAGCCTTGAGTAAATAATAAAGAGCCAGTCTTCCCAGCTCAGTCGGGAACTGTTTATGAGAAAACTGCATGCTCAGGAAAGTATCAAAGAGGATTTTCTTGGAAAGTGGTTCAGGAGAAAAACTGGGCAGTGAAGAGAGACAGGAGCAGAGAGACAATGGCTCAATATGCAAATACCCTTTGGTAATCCTTGAGCTCTGACAGACATGGGGCAGCAAAATAATTAATAATTTTCATGATGGGTTGGAAAATATACTTATGATATTATGCTGGGATGAACAAGAAGTGTTCAGAGAATGGAGTAAGAATTCAAAATTATCCTGGTGATTTGGAGAAGTGGTGTAAGATGACTATTCTTTCAAGAAAAAGATTCTTTCACTTCTATTTAGAAATATTCTTTGGCTACTATTTAGAAAAAGGTTGTGATACAACACTGAGTGGTGGAAATTGTGGCAATCAGACAGAAGATATTAATGGCATGAGCACAACCTGGGGGTAGTCTAGCTGAGAATCACTTTGTCCAGCAAGGACTTGAGGGTTATAATGAATCAGAGACTGTGACCATGAGTCAAACCAGTCTGTGGCAAATAGGGAAAACATCATACCAGTGTGTCAAAAACCAAATATCATCTGTAATAATCACTCCACTCTGCTTGGAGCTCCTTAAGACTGAGACAGCAGCAAGTAACATTCTCCAGTGGGTAAAATGTTGTTGTGCTCACAACAGAAGCAAAGCAATGGTCTTAAAATTTCAGCAAGGAGCATTCAGTTAGACATTAAGGCCAAACATCCAACAGCAAGGATGACAGACCCCTGGAACAGGTTGCTGTGGGAAGGTGGGAGAATCACAGGAGCCTCAGACCCACAACATAAACATCTGTCAAGGGCAGCTGAACTGGCACAGAGCAGATTGGGTGACCTCAGGGTCCTTATTTCCAATGATTTGCTGGGAAAACCTATAGAAGAGAGGAAAATACTGCCACCATTTCTTAAAGACTCTGGGCAAAGTGCCTCCCTTTTGGTGCTGAGTGATTCTGAGGGTGATGGCAGCTGTTCAGTGCAGCAGGCAGCTCTCAACAGAAGCAGTGCAAGGGCGAGTGGAGAAGTGTGGTGGGGCTGCTGACTCAGCCTGAGTGATGAGCTGTGGCTCCAGAGCCTCTTACTGTCACAGGATGCTCAGGAGAGAGGCAGGGGTGGCATCCCTGCCCACCACTTGCTTCCAGCAGGCATGGGGGTGCAGCCTGGGCCATGTGAGCAAAAGGATTCGGAGCTCACCTTCTTTGGGTTTTACAGCACACGTGAAGATGCAGCTCCCTGGCCCAGAGAAAAGCCCCCAAGTGCCTCCCCTTTATTAATCCCTGCATGGTGCAAAGGGCTGCTGATCATGTTTGGCCTTCTAGCAGGATTCCTGTTTAACATTTGGAGAGAAATCCAATGTCCCACCTGCCTCACCTCCTCCTGGAGCCCAGACAGAAGCCAGCATGGTTCATACCTGGAGCTTCAGCCCGTACAGATTGCAGACTATTCCTGCTTGGCTCTATATCAAATGTTATACATGGAAGAAAACACTAAAAATACACTTGAACAAGCCAAAAGAAAGAGATGAAGAGTGAAAAATAGAGCTTTTACAAGCACAGGGTGTGTACAAGCCCAGAAACTCTACTTTTATTTTAGTTTTCAGCTTTCTAAGAGTGCAAGAAACTTCTGGGAGAGTGGGAGAGTGCTTTGACATGCACACAAAGACTTGTTCCTTGGCAGAAAAAGTGTTGCTGGATTTGCTACTGTATCAAGAACTTTACTACACTGACCCCACATCATACACAGTATTTCCTAAAGTTTTATCTCTCTTCTGATTTCCCTCCTTTCTTATTTTCATTTGGAAACTGTGTAGTCAATAAATAAATCATTAGATAGGCTCCTAAACAGAAATAGGCATCAAATCAAGGAAGAGGAGTGGGTGAACAAAGAGGTGGCAAAAAAAGAGGAAGACTGGGCTTAAGGCTGCAGAGAAATGTCTTCTATTTGAAATAATGTTCATAGCATTTTCCCAGCCAATGTTGAGTTTAGCTATGCAGCTAGAAGAAAGGTCATATTAACCAGAGCATCTGAAACAATCAAGCATACAATAGATCATTTGTAGTCTCACAGCAATGAAAGGAAAGTTCCATAAATAAATCCCTAACAAGCCTGAATTGCCATTAGGGCATGACAACAATTAACTAAATATGGAGTGTAAATCCGGGGACTTTTAATTGAAGGGATCGCCCAAAATATTTATGAATTATGTTGAATTAATGAAAGAATCAATTGTCATCTCTGTTTTCTCATGCTGCACTATTATCCTTGCAGAGTTCAAACAATGTTGAGGGTACTTGAACACATGCTGTTTAAGTTGAATTTGCCCTGAGCAACCTAGACTGTAGGTATCCATAAGGGAAAAAAAAACTTGAAATGGGGATTGCAGCCTGTTTCTAATGTCTCCGTGGAACTTGCCCTGCAGAAGCCACCAAGAAGCAGCTGAACAGTGGAGACTCATGTTTTCCACATACTGTGGAGCTGCAGGGATTAAAGCTTTCTGGTGAAAAGCTTTGTGTCCCATTAGTAGCACCTCAGCTTTTGTGTGCTGGTGATAGAAGGACTACCTGGTGTGAGGAATTACATTCCCACACAAAATTTTAAACCTGAAATCTTAATTTAATTTTATTTTTTCCTTGAAAACTTCTTTATTGTTCCAGGACTTTTGGTATAATTCATGCCCTCTTATTTGACTTTATTACACAAGATGCCAAGATTTATGTTAATAGAGGAAAATGCATTTAAAATGTCTCCTAATATATTTCCCTTGAAATACAGGAAGATAACAGCTGCTGCAATAAACTCATAATCTCTGAATGCTAGAATGGAAACGTTTGACATTAACAGGCTGCTTTTAGAAATGAAATATCTGCAGCAAGGACATGGAGAACTTACAACTGACGTCTGGTTGTGACTGCATTTGAACTTTGTGCGCTGTTTGAGATTCGGAGGGGGGAAATGTTAACTTTTTACACATACCTCAACACTTCTTGATGTCAACCAAAACCAGAGGCAGCAGAATTCCTCGGGAGAGACTGCTCCCATGTCAGTTTGGAGTTGTTGGCAGGAGCCAAGGAGAATGTGAAGTGTGGTGAGAAAGTCTGATTCTTCCTATTTTCCAGTCTCAGTGACTTCCATGGAAAATGAATGCTAGGGAATGCATACAGAGATTTATATCTCAGCTGCAGCACAACGTTGAAAAATCTGGAATGGTCTGGGACAACTTTGGGAATAGTTGGGTTTCAGTCAGCCCTGAGTTTGTGACATACCCTGATTAAATATGTGGCTGGGAGACCTTGGAAGTGGTAAACCATTCTGCCAGCCCTTACTGCACTAAATTTCATCCCTTTCAGAGTGTGCAGGCTGGCTGTTCACGTTACTGTGAAGTAGCAAATGACAGTGAGATGCAAAGAGGTGGTCTCTGACCAGATTCTCTAGTCTGCCACAGCACTTTTGTGCCAACTAAGATTTTACTTGTTTATCTCATTGTAAATCTGGTGCAGTGGAGCAGAGACTAAATCTAGGTTTAGAAAATCTGGGCACACTTGAAAATGAATTATCAGAGTGTTCTTACTACTGTTAGCAGTCCTTTGGGGTTAAATAAGATGAAGCCCATTTTTGTACCCATGAAACTCCTGCTGAACTCTGCTGGCATTGACGGGGCAGGGACTAATTGCTCAAAATAAATTACCATTGCCTGCTCTGAATTCTTTTTGCTAAGGATCTAGATCCTTTTGATATACAGAGGGTTATTTAAATCATCCTTTGAAAAATGAACGTCAGAGGGTGGGTCTGAGCATGACCTCCACTTTTGGACTGGGGAGGCCTTGTCATAACAGATATTTCATTTAGATCCTAGGCATTAACTGCACAATGTATTGCACAACAAAAATGGTACCTTTCCCTTGTGCTGGAATACTCCAGTGGGAGGAAATCAACCACAGAGTGGTTATATTAACTGAAGGAACACAACGATTTTTGTGCAGAAAAATCACAGATACAATCCTGCCTACGTCAAGAGAAACAAACAAAAACAAAACCCAAAACAGCCCCCAATCTGCTTTAATAATATCAATAATTTGCTATTTTTTTTTAACAAAGGAATCATTTTAGTGCTGAGCTTAAGAATATGCTCCATGCCAGAAACACAGATATCAAAACTGAAACACACCACAAACCAGCCCAATTAAAAGAAAAATCTTACATTCTTATCATCTCTTGACATTTTCATAGTTAGAACAACAATCAGTTGTCTAGTTGAGACAGTCTCTAGTTGAAACAAGGTCAAAGTGGTTTCAAAGAAGTCAATACAATTCATGTGCAGTTTTCTGTGTAGCTGAAAGCAGAATTTCATCAATTAGGTATTAAAGGAGAACACTTAAAATAGGAAATACCAGACTCCAAGCACATGTATCATCAGTTCATATTATATTTTACCTCTTGGAGCCTCCCAGCACAGTGAAGAAACAAACAAGTGTGGGAAGGAATTTCAGAATCGGTGAGAAGAACAGCATCTCTTCTACTATTTATTATTAATTATTGCCCTTCCTGTATAGAACCACAGAATGATTTCTTATGTTCATCAGGAATAATTTTTTTATAGCTTTAATGTAAATTCCTTTTTGTGTTGCTTTGAGCATTTTGTGTGTCTTTATTCTATAAAATCTAGAGTGAGTCTTTCTCCCTTTCTAATCTTATGCATTGTCACCATTATTTTGTTAATGCTATAAAGGGCCTGGAACTGGTTCTTTGCTGTATACAAATATGAAAGAAATCACAATCCTATCCCTCAAAAGCTTACTAACATCTTTGTGTTTATCCCTTTTATGGAAACTAAATTTAGCCTTTAATATCTTTTAAAGAGAAATCACATTTTGGTAAATTATTTATTCAAGCCAGAGAAGGTACTCAGTAGAGTACCCCTTAACTGGGGGTTTTATCTGACTTGTTAAGACTTCTGAAAATGTTTTGTTTTCCAATTTGAAGGGATAAACTGAAAAATACTTTGCTATTCCAGTAGTGCTGGGAATTATAATTCTTTGTTCCTGAGTTAAAAAAAATGCCTAGAGTAAAGCATCTATTAGCACAATTTATCTAGTGCAACTTGAAGGCAAAGATCCCAATATTAATCAGGTCTGCAAAACTGCTACATTATTAAGTCACCAAAGGCCTTCATAATAATAGTAAAACTAAACAAAAGGTATGCACATACCATGATATTTGGATTAATTTTGCAATTATCCTCTCTTTTTGGGGGTGCCGTGTTTAATTTTGTTTTTTTAAAAGAAACATTGGGTCTGAATATTGAAGTGTTTCATTTGGAAGCTCATTAGATGAGGTGGAATACAGTAAAACTAAAAAGCCAATGTGTTCATACCTGTGAATGTCCTGGTTATGACTGCAGTGAGAGTTGAGAGCTCATCTCTCAGGGGAAGCACAGCATTGCTGAAAACCTTATTTACTGTGCTATTTTCTCTCATCAGGTGAACTTGGTTGTACACAGGAATATTTAGTACAAAATATGGCTAATCAAAAGTCAATTTACAGTAAAGACTGCTTTTGATGACAAATTTATCGCCAACAAATTTATCATTACAGCTTTGTAGTCCATTACAAAAAGGAATACTCGGGTGGGAAGTAAAGACCTTCCATTTACTAAACATATTCACTGCAATAGCATCAAAGGTATTAAGGCCATTTTTCTCAGGTGGAGCTTCACAGAATCACATCCAGAGCTAATTTGCATGGTGTCCACCTTCTGCAAACTGATCTCTGATATACAGAAACTTATTCATTATCAAGAATCTGCTCTCCACCCTCCACAGAGCACAGAAAAGTACTGGGGTCTTGGAAAAACAATACATGATCATGTACCTAAAGACTGTATAATAGAATGAAACTAATTACATTAAGATATAATGGACAACCTGAATGTTAAATATTTACAGCTTGTTTTCTTGCCAACTTAGCAAGCATGTTAATAACAAAGAAAATTAATTGGGTATCTATTAAAGCTAATATTAAAAAATGATTGTCCCATTAATTTTATGCACCTGAACATTTACATTATATTTCACATAAATAAAGCTTTTACATGCAAAAAGTGTGGAGATGTAGGTACAGAGTGTTGGGAGATTGCTTGGTTGGTCTTTGAATCTAATCTCTCCTGTCCTTAGTGCCCTAGCAGGTGTTAGCCTTCTATGTGAATAATGTATTAAAAGAAAAATTGCCTCATCCACAAGTTGTTTTCTAATTCAGATTAACAAATATGTAGAGCCTTTCAAGAAGACATTGCGCTGTAGAAACCAATAGCAGATTGTTTTGACAGAGTGAAAATAAAAGAGATTGGGAACATGAAAAACATCAGGAAGTGCCAGAGCTGCTTCTTCAGTCAAAAATTATTCCCTGGTTTGAATTAAAAGGGAAGACAAAAACGGCCTCAACTCTTGCCATGTGTGTCATAGCATTTTTAAGGTATAATAGTATATTAAATAAGGTAGAATAGTATATTAACTAAAGCACAAGGTATTTTAGGAGTATTGTCGTACCTTGAACACCTGTGTGTTGTCTGATGAGCCCTGAATCAAGCTGACTTTGCAGACAAATATTTTCTCTTTGTCTCAGCTTTGCTGGCTAGACAGTGATGTTCTTGTGGGTGTTCAGGGGAGCTTTGCCTGGAAAAGAATGGATGAAAGTATGTGAGGATATGGCCACCATGTACATGTCAAGGATTCACAAAGGAGAGTTGCCATAGCACATTCATCCTCACGGGTCTGACAAGCAGATAATCTAAATATGCTGTGACTTCCACCTATAACTGAATGCCTGAAATGCCCATTCTAACCCAAATTTACTCTAATTTATTAGTTCTTCTATTTTTAATTCGAGAAAATTACTCTCTTTTTGGAAATGTCAGCTGAAAGCCAGGGGAATGATACCAATGCACCTGATATTTAGATTGACTGAAGTGCTTTTCTGATGACCTGTGAGGCAAAGTCATGAACCTGCTGTTTCACAGGGCTGCTGGATGATGTGAACTGCAATCAGTGCTGTCAGAGGAAGCAGACAGTTCTGCTCATGGGCTGCCACTTAGTCGTGTAGCTTTCACAGCTGCAGAGTAAACAGCTCTGTAGCACAATTCTGGAGGTTATTTCTCCACCAGGATAATTATTCAGACACTGAATTATGCACACACTCCTTGGTGCACCTAAGTCTCAGCTCCCTGTGCATACTGTAATCTCTGCACCTCCATATTCCCACACAGCCCCACAGCCCAGAATCAGGTGGGATAATTTAGTTATAGCTGCAAAACACTCTCCATCCAAACCACAGTATTTTAGGGGTGATTCCCAATTGCCAGAACCTCTGGACTTTTCTCAATTTTTTACGAAACAATTTTCTCCTTTCTTTCAGAGCAGACTGCTGGCTGATTTGACAAATGGTTTCAACCTCCCTAAAGCTGGATTTTCCTTTTATTACTATTTTTTTTATGAACCTCCTTTGGTTTCTACTTCCTCTCCTGTCCCTGACTGATAGTGCAGCAAATTTCTTCATCCAGTCCATCCCCATCCAACTGTGGGAAGGTGCTCTGGGCTGAACAGGGTTGGACTGTTGGACAGGGGACAGGGACAGGGCTGGACAGAGCATGGGGATGCACAGTGACCTCTCATCTTCCTTGGAGCCAGGCCACAGCTGGCTCTGGGGAATGCTGGGGTGGATCTCCAGACACTCCTGGCCCCGCTGAGAGCACATCCATCACGGGCTCTCAGGGCTTGGAATGAGAAGGGCAGGGGGAGGGAATACCAAAGCCCTGCAGCTCCAGGGCAGCAGCCACATCCCAGGACATCCCTCTCTTCCAGGTTGTTCCTTGAGGCAAAATGTGAGAGCAAGATCTGTGGGTTCCAATCAAACCAATGAGGGGAGTAAAGATAAAAAGGGAAACAAAATATTTGCAGCTGTTCGAATAGGAAATTTCTGTGTCGTTCAGACCTCAAAATCACATTTTTTTGAGGCATCAGCACATGTTGCTGCACTGGTTCTTACAAGACACCAGATGCTGATCTGATTTGCTTCACAGAAGCCATTAACAATCCAGGAGATTTAGGAGGCTGCTGATAAGAGAAGGAACAGCAGCTCTGTAAAATTGTCTCATTAAACATCAATAAGGTTGAAGTGGGAGCTTTCATCTACATTTGATCTCTGCCTAAATATGTGGAGTGGTTGAACCTGCCCATTTTCCTGAATAATAAAACCATTACATTAAACCTTTCAGAAAGTACTAGATTAATTCACCATCCTTCACTGAAGAGGCAGTTGTAGAGACTTTTTTAAAACTGCATATTTTTTTTATGTTAAATCTTTGGAGGCTACTGCTGACATTTACTTAGGTGGTTTTAATTAAGTAATATTTTCAATGTACCTGAAGCTGTTGTCAAAAGATTTTTTTATGCGTGCTCTATCAGCAGACCTAAGCAATGATTCCACCTGAAGGTGATAAGGTATAAATGTAAGTTTAGAGAGCAGTTAAGTGTTAATATTTTCCACTTGATCTTCTAGTTTTTCAGTTCTGCCTGACAGATCCTTTCTCAGTTGTGCTGGATCCTCCCTTGGGAAGCAGTTCCAAGGATGGAGCTGCTCTAGGCTCCCTTTGAATGGAAGCACTAGAGTACTCCACAGTAAGCTTGCTGTCACTTGATGAGAACAACAAAATTCAGATCAGAAATACTCTTAAAAGGAGATATTACAATTAAGAGTAGCCTTTTCCAAGGAAAGGATCTCACATTTCCTGCCCCTGTGCTCAAAGTCTGTAGCTTGCTGAAATTTTGGAAGCGGGGAGGTGATGCTGTTCTGAGTTTTTATTAAAGTTCTGGTGGGTTTAGGTATTTGCCACAAGGCTTTTCTAAGTGACATTGTCAGCACAATGGCAAAGGCTAACATTCAGCTTGCAATAGCTGAAATGTTTCAGTATACTCAAGTGATTTAAGTGCTTTGGGGGTTTCTACCCTAATTCCTTGAGAGCAGAACTTAAAATGTCTCTTATAGCAGAAGAAAGTATAGCAAATACACATAAGAGTAACACCATTTACAATTAAAGCATAACTAAACATTCCTAGAGATGGATATAAACCAGAACAACTGGATCCAAACAGAAGCAGCCTTCCAGACAGACTGAGATCTGGTTACAATCTTTGTAGCTGAAGCATCTCTCTAAATATCCCTGAAAGGAATGTATAACAACTTACACTGTAATATCTGAGTCACCTTTCAGCTAAGGAAGTAGACGTGCTGAAGACAGCACTGAATATTTGGATGTTAAGAGCACCTAAGGAGCTGTAAAATAAATAGTCAGTTTTGGGATAAGTAAAGGAAAAAGTCAATAAAAAGTTGAAAATTCATGTGTTGCTTCTGAAGCTACAAAAGTGTTGAACTGTGGATAAATAAAATAAATAAAATGAAGCATTTACCTAGCACAAGTGGAAAAAGAGACTGAGTCAACCACAGGATAATTCACAAAATATATGTATACATAAGGTCCAAAAAAAACCCCCAAAACTGTTCAGAGTATATCCACCCTGTCAAATAACTTCATCTGCATGCTTTGCTCCCAGATCTGGTCCTTTATCTGTCTGCATGGGCTGGAATAAAACAACTGAATTCTTGCCCTCCCCTCCAAGTGGGATTCAGGGAGTGGTTTCCTCTGGACAGTTCCCATAGCATGGGACAAACTGCTGTAAAAAACAAACAACTCTGTCTATGGGGCAGAGGGGTCCAGAAAGAATCAGTCTGAGTGCTCAAGCAAGGACATTGCAACAGAATTTTATGGCATCAGTTATTTCCACTGATAGATTGAAAGATGCAGACTTAGTTTCTACACACAAAAAGGCCTGCTGGGCAGATTGGATAAAACTTATGATTACAGATACCGAAGATGA
Organism: Taeniopygia guttata; assembly: GCF_048771995.1. Taxonomy (NCBI): domain Eukaryota; kingdom Metazoa; phylum Chordata; class Aves; order Passeriformes; family Estrildidae; genus Taeniopygia; species Taeniopygia guttata. The sequence goes on from NC_133025.1 coordinate 67,954,545, forward strand.
GCTGACATGCTGGCTTTTGTACAAGGACAGGCAGTCTCTCTAGAGTAGAGATGAGATAATTACATTTAGCTATTTTAATTAGCTACTTCTCGTCATGCATAAATGTAGCCTGATCAGTAATTAAATTGGGGCTGTACTATGAATTTGTGCAGTTTTTCTTTAAACAGGCTCAACTATATTCTGCTGCCTGTTCATTTCGGTATCTTTTCATGTCACCGTGCCAAGGAGAATAAAATTACCTTTTTGGGAGACCAAGTGTGAACATACACACTGATCACATACAGCAATAAAGCATTGGTTCAGTGGCTACAGGTCACTAGGGGTCACTTCAGAAACCTTTTGTCTCCATCAGTGGTGCACACCTTGAAGAGACAAGCTGCACCTTGTGGCTGTGCACAGAACAAAGACCACACAGGGCTCTCAAAAATAAAACAGTTAGTTTGTAATGACAATTAATGTAATCATCAGTGTTTATTAACAACAGTAAAATGCACGGTGATCATACATCAGGGGAAGACAAGACTCTTAACTGCAATTTTATCCTAATTTGGCTGAGCATGAAAGGATAAATCAATGAGATTTTAGGACAGGCTGATATGCTTTATGTGAGTGCATGTGCGAAAGAAATAGGAAATATTGCCAAAAGCAGTAGCTTATCCTGTTGAAACTGGGAAGATTTCAAGAGATCTTAGAGGGTATTATTAATAGAGGGTGTTTAAGAAAATAATATTTGGTTCTTGGGAAAAAATGGCAGAAAATAGAGGACTGTTCATATCTTTAATATTTTTGCTGAGGTTTTTTTTTGGTTTTTTTGTTGTTTTTTTTTTTTTGTGGTTAGTAATGAAAAATTAAAATATTTCACTTTATAATGGAAAAGAAATATGCTCCTGTTAGGAAAAAGTTTAGAATATTCTTCAAGCTAGTTAAAATTGTCAGTGAAAGAAGAACAACTAAAAACCAACAGGCCTGCAGTTTTCCTCTGTGCTGGTACAGAAACAGACAAAAATCATCAGGTAATTTCAGTTGGGAAAGACCTTTAAGATCATTACATCCAACCATTAACCCAACACAGCCAAACCCAGCACTAAACTGGGTCCCCAAGTGCCACACCCACACATCTTTTAAATACCTCCAGGGATGGTGACTGAGCCACTGCCCTGGGCAGTCTGTTGCAGTGATCAGCCACCCTTTCCGTGACAGCATTTTTTTCTTATAGCCAATCTAAAGTTTTATGGTGCAAATTGAAACCATTTCATCTTTTTCTCTCTACTCAGGAGAAGAGTGTACCCCCACCTGGCTACACCCTTCTGTCAGGGAGTTGTAGAGATCAATAAAGTCCCCTCTAAACCTCTCTTGCTCCAGGTTAGACAACTCCAGCTTCCTCAGCTGCTCCTCAAAAGATTTGTGCTCCAGCCTCTTCACCAGCTGTCACCCTTCCACAATTCTCAGCTTAGAGCATTGGACTGGCTCAGAAACTCACCCATATTCCACTATATTGGTAGTAAAAGCAGCATTTCTCATTTCTTTCTGAGCTGGCTTTCATTCTTGTAAAGGTTCTGCACAGCTTCCAAGTCCATTATTTTTATTAAATGAAAAGCTTGTAATAATATACGGCATTAAAAGATTAGGGGAAAACCAATTCAATGGATCAGAGTCTGTCATGGTCTTAAAAAAAAAAAAAAAAAAAAAAAGTCAGGCAGAGAGTCCATCTTCCCCAAGTTTGGAAGGTTTTCCTAAAAAATGAAGCCATGGAAGACAAATGAGCCACTGACTGTAAGGAAGAGTAATTGTATAATAATAAATATTGCAGAAGACAGTCAGCTTTTCCCTGAACATTTTAGAAGTTTCAAAATATATCAAAATATATCACCCCTGCCATGACATTTAGCTGGGACCGAAGAACCCACTCCCACTTGATGATCTGGGAAACTTCATTAACCCAAATTCTGCTCCTTGACACATTCCCAGGAGCTGTTCAAAGACCATATGGAGCCCTCCATTCAGCACATGAGCCCTGAAGTTTTGCAAATGCTTTGCCACAGTATAATAAAGATCTTGGAACATCTTGCATTTTGCAAGTGAGGAAATGGAGACACAGACAGCGACACCGTGGTCCCCTCCCACGCTGTTTCGAGGCAAAGATAAAACATGCTTCACGCCACAGGCCACTCATTCCATCTTTAGATCATGCTATTGCTATTTGTAAATATTTATCCATTTCCTATTCCAAATTTATCCATTTCATATTCCAAAAATGGTTGATAGTGAAGGCTGTAGTAACACAAAACAAATATGCTTTTAGTTGTATTTTACTACACATTAGTGATGGCAAAAGCTTTGCACTGCAGAGGCATCTTCAAGAGTAATGATCACCCTGGCATGGAGAAACCATTTAAGACATTTAAGAATAGAGTGTTTTAACCTGCCCATGCTGTTTGAGTGCTCACTTCCACACTGTGAGGAATTCCTCTATATGGAAAACATTCCTTGTTTGTCATGAAACAAATGGTTTCATGATCTGACACAAAATAGAGCAGAACGATGAATTGACTCAGCTGAAATAAATTACAAATTGTCAAGGAAGTTTGCTGAACACTAGCAAACACCATAAGCCAGGTTCCAGTCTCATTCTGTAAAATAAGTGTTTGGTAGCAAAGCAGAATAAAACAAAACATATCTTCATGCTTGTAGGATTGTAGTAAGAAAGAGGTGCACTAGAAAAAAAAGGAAAAAAAGAAATAAAGGAAAAAAGAAAAAAAAAAAAAGAAAGGGAAAAAGAGTAATTTTATGGGAAAACAAGTATGGAGGGAAAAAATATATTATCAAAGTTGGGACACACTATTGTAGAACTGAAGGAACCTAAAGATAAAGCAACCTCGTGAAATCTGAAAATACAGAAAATAATTTTTCATAAAAAGCCATCTCCACGGTCTATCTCATCATGCCCTTGGGAGTTGCTTATGTATTTTGTCTGCATAGAACAGAGTGAAATTCATGTTTGGAGTATTTTGCTGCTGGCTGAGAAATCAAGAAGATGCTCATAAAGAGAAGCTACTAAGTGCATTTCTAACTCCCTGGGCTCAGCATTTCAAGTGGGAATGACTAGCTTTTAGCTAAAAGCAAACTGGAAATTTCATGCTAGGAGCTAAGAAATGGCATGTGGGAAAGCAGCAACAAGATCATTCCACTTTTCATCCTTGGTTCAGATCTATCCCACATGGCTCTTGGTCAAAAGCATTTTCCCATCCAAATGCATCTGGAGAGAAGCCAGGATACTGGAGAGTCATTGCAGCTTGTGGCTGCCTGCACCACCTCCCAACTGGGTCTAACTGGGATTTGTGCTGTGGATTTGAGCTGTCACACAGGCAGGGCGTTTAGGCAAATCCATCTCCAGTAGGAGCAGCCAGACAGAGCAAGGGGGGCACTGAGACCACGCCAGCAGAGCTGTCTCTTTGTCCCACCCCCAAGTCCAGCATTAGCCCAGCAGAAAGGATTATTTTCCAGCCTGAAGCCTCAGCTGAGATCTTGAAAAGCTTCTGGTGGTGGTGATCAGGCCACCACTGTGATGGTGCTTCAGCCTGTCGTGAATTTGGGACATTGTCCCCGGCTCTGCAGGTTGGGCTGGGTGGCACTGCTGTCCCTGCCACCCCAGCTCCTTGGGAACACATCTCTGCCAGCACCTTCAAGCAGGGAAATGTCCCTTGCTGGTTTGTGAGAGGCAGAAGATGCTGCACACAGGATTTTAACTGTTTGTGTTCACTGTTTTACAACAAACTCTGAGGGAATAATTACTTCCCTGAGGTAATACAACTGCACTAACAGCATGAGAAATTTGAGCTGCCCGTGTCCTGGTTTTGGCCACAGCTCATGAAATCACAACTATCAAATGCAGGGCCTGGATAAAAGGGCCATTCTTCTCTACCTACACAGTTATTTTTGGTTCTTCGTGGCTTATAAATAAAATAATTTTTGAGAGTGAAATTGATCAGGAGCTCTTTTCCAACCAACTGGAGAGACAAGAACAGTCAAAATAATTTTTGAATCATATTTCTGGGTTTGAAGTGTTCAAAAATGAAGCCATGTTCCTACAAAAACAGATACACAAATACTCTGAGTTAGATCCTGTCCCTGGAGAAGCATTCATAGCCTCAGTGATTTCCATGGAGTTATGCCAAATTACACAAGCTGGATATTTGCTCTAGGCCATTTTGCTATCACAAACAGCAGCTACATGATAAGGATCACAACACATTTCTGAAAGAAGGGCAAGTGTCACTGATAGACTGGTTGCAAAAACATCATTCATTAATAAAAGGTCACAAGTGACCGCAAAGGATACAAATGAAGTATTTCACTTTTTTGGAGCATCATTTTGAAATCCTGTTAATTGTGTCTATCAACCATTTTCCTAACCATTTCCAAGGTCTGCCTTCCTGCAATTTAAGGTCTGTGTTTATGAACCCAGGTTAGAAAGAGCCTCTAAAGAGTCCTTTCAGCCTCTGAGCCTGAGTACACACTAGGAAGGTGAAGACTAAAGTTGCAAGGGTGAGAGGGAAGCTGGGCATTGAAAGGTGCCTCAGACCAAAAACCAGTGTGTGCAAAACACAGGTCTGAGTACAGCAGCAGCATTGGTGCTCTAAAAAGTATATAATTACCTGCTCAGGGAGTTACAGACTACATTTTGAAGCAGCACACACTTAGCAGTGTGAGCCCGTAGAGACTAAAAGCTTGAAGGGTTACCCAATCCAGAGCACAGTAGCATCCTTAGAAAAAAGAGCTCCAAAGAAAATTATGTCAAAAGAGATGCAATCTCACAGCATCAAGCATGAAATGAATACTTGACTTCCTCAGTCACTCCTACCTTAGGCAACAAAAGCAAGCTTACACTACAGGCTGAGAAGGAACATTTATGAGAATTGTGGAAATAAATCACAGTGTTTTACTTGTCCATGGTGTGCAGGTTTTTCTCAGAATCCAGAAATTTTTTTTTTTTTTTGTTCTTGTTCTAAGCACTAACAAGGAAAGTGTCCTGAATTAGTGCAAACTTTTAAGTTTGTTTTTCCAAGATAAAGAGCTGTAACATAATTAAGAACACTCTAAAGTCCTGCTTTAGGGGTCACAAAAACTGTCTTAACTCCTTGATTTGGACAGCAACAGAGGTGAAGGTCTCCAATTCTCACACAGTACATAATCCAAAATGAAATTAAACTGTAAATCAATTGCAAAACACTGAGGATTTTATGCTGTGTAACTTTGCCCCCTATTCCACCCAACTGATGTTAATGACCAAGTATGAGCGGGGAGTACTAGAATCCACTCATGGTAGGGATAACCCCAAAGTATTTGTACAGTTTTTCCTGTTCCCTGCCTGACCTGCTCTGCTTTATGTCAGCGTCTATGTGAAGGGGGAGGATTTGTCTTTCTGTGCCGTGGTTTATGTAGTGTCACAAATGCTGATATTGATCTCTTGCAGCCAAGGTTTCTGTTTGATGTCGCCAGTGTAAGAGCATGTGTGTTATTTTCATCAGGGCCTTTCCAGTCACTTGATTCATTTGATTTGCACAAAGTAGGATTGTAACTGGGCAGTGAGAAGGGGGAAGTTGTATGTGCAGAGTAAGATTTAGAAATTCCTATATTTCCTGTAAGACAGAGGCTATTTGGAGTTTGGGGGGAAAAAAGGTATCTTGCCAAAGCACAGGGCAATGGTATCTAATTTTCCCAGCCACTGCTTGTAAAATATTTATTAAATAAACTTTTACCTTCTCCCTTCTTAATTCTCAGATAATTCTGGGACAGAGTAATCTTGTTCTGAGTGTAAATGTCACTTCTCTCCCAGTCAGAGAAAACCACTGCCTTTGACAAAACAGCACATCTCCATTTTTCACAACAGCATTGCTTTCCCACTGGTTGTTTAAAAGGCAAAACAAATGTTTTGCCTGTGGGAGCAATTTAGGGTGAGATAAACTGTGGGTATTGGCCTCCTAAAGGTCATCCCAAGCTGATGTTATAACCTTGTTCTGGTGGTTTGTGAACTCTCCCGTAGCAATATCCATAGAAATGGTTTAGCTATGGATCATCCAGCAGGATTATGAATCTGTACCACTGCCACTGCCACAGGTGGGTATTCTCCTAAGTGGGCTCTGACTCACTTGCCATTTGCATTCTTGGAGGGAGGAAAATCCTTAGAGTTGCAAATCAAAGGTATTAGTAGGAAACAACTCATACACATCTGCAAGAAGCAGGAAAAAAGTAGAAATCCTAAAGTTTTGAGATTACATCATCATCCTCATAGGACCAGCTGAGCATTATTACAGGGCCATAGTTACTCCAAGGCTGTGGGATGTAAATTTAGGTGCCAAGTGCCATAAAAAGTCTCTTGTGGAGGAGATGTTGAGGGACACTAAGACTAGGGCTCTGTTCCAAAACCAGAGTCCAACGTGCCTGCACGATCACATTTACATGGGAGTGAGGGGTGCACATTTCTCTGTGTCCAGCCAGGGTCTGTGAAGTTGCTTAAACAGAGTCACTGGTGCCACCTGGGACAGCTGCAGGAGGCTGCCTGGTGAGGGGCAGGACCTGTCAGGACCTGTCAGTGCTTTTCTAAGTGGCTGCTGGAGCCATGTCAGGCATTACAGGGAATTTCTAGCACCACTTCGTACCTGAACCAAACCTCCTGCTGCTCCTTGTGCAGTTCAGACAAGTAGCAGGCACAGTGCAGGAGGCAAATGGCTCTGGCTACCAAAGAGCTGAGCCAACAGCACAGGTTCTCTTATTCAAAATGTTTTCCAAGGCAGAAATTAGTCTGTCAGAAAATAATTTCCTCCTGCAATTGACCTAAAGTAGAGTGGTAACAGGGCATCTCTGTGCCCTTCTCTTTTCCTGTCTTTTAAAACTTTTAGCCCTTCTCTAACACCAGGAAACCAGGAAAATTTTGAAGTTCTCTATGGGGAGAGTGAGTCCACCTCAAGGTCTAGAAAACAACTTGATGTCCTGAAATATTGAGCTGTGACAACCAGCCAGCCTACTTGCCTGTCAATTCCTGCCCTTGGTTCCCTTTATCTTCCTCAGATATTCTCCTAGATATCATTGGAGGCCGCATTGAATAGCAATGACATTTTTGACATTACTCAGGAAGAACAGCATCATTATTTTAGCGCTTTACAGCCCCCAAAGGCTTCAGAACCTACAGGCGTGGTGGTTTGCAGTGCAGCAGGTCCCTGGTGTCTAATCCTGCAAGTAAATATGTGACTCATTCATCCTACAGCAGTGTGGGACCATAAATATCAGGCATTTCTTTGCTCAGCAGAAGGCCACGTTCATGTGTAGCTGACAAACACAGGTCTCTGGGCAGTAAACACTCAAACCTGAAACAGCCCCAGCCTGAAACCAGGAATTAAGAGCTTTGCTGTTCTGTACAATTTCGTGTTCCAAGGTGGACTGTGTAGTCAGTACATCAAGAGTGATCCCTGATGAGAATTATGCTGTCTGACTTTCATAACAAAAGTATATAACGAGTATTAAATAAGCTTTAGTGTTGTTCATGTCTCTGTATCCTTTTAAGGCAAAAAATTATGATCATTGTGTCGTGTTTTCAGTCAAAATAGGCTTGATAGATTCTAATTAGTGCATTCAAAGGGGCAGTTTTAGCACAGTTTCCCACATACACTTCTACAGCAATTGCGTTCCAAGGGGGCCTAAAACTAAAGGGAGATTTTGCATTGTAAGAATATTTGGCTTTTTATCTATGCTCAAGGTTGCCTGGGTGTTACATGTTCTTTCCTGACAGAGAAGAATGAATTTAAATGGGAAAAATAAAAATCATCTTTCAGGTAAAGGGCTGCATCATCCTGGAAATTTTTTTCTTAGCAAATTAAATTGAGTGATCTTAGCCCTAGCAGAGCTAGAAAGAGCTCAAGAACACATAAATGCTTCTTTGCACTCATTTAATTTCTACCTAAACTATTCACTGATGTGATGAAAGTCAAATACAGTCTAGAGATCCCCCTACAGAAGTACCACTAGAGATTCCAGCGTTACAGGTACGTTGACAACTGCAGCATAAAAATCCTGCTAGTTCACAAATTAATGGTAGCTTTGGAAACCAAATTCTAACACAATAGCTCTTCAGGGGACAGTCTGGAGGAGGAAAAGCATTTTAATTTGGTTTTGACAAGCTCATTTGTTTCCTAAGCCCCCTTCTTGCTAGCATCCACTTCAAACCTTGCACTTGGAGAGTGCTCGCACTCTATAGGGATCTGAGGATACATGGCACATGTCAAACCTTTAATCACAGCCACTGAACAGGTTTCTTCACTACCAAATTTAGTTCTGCAAACAAGACAATTAAAATGTCAAGCTTCAGGGGTTGCACTGATTTTCTAGAACAGCCTCATGCTCAGCTACAGCTTTGACAGGGATGTCTCCTTACCGTGTTTGCTCTTGCCTTGCCCTGTTCAGATCCCGGGATCGATAATCAATATTCAGAAGCAAAAGCTCTCAGCCTGAAAGACTTTATCAGTTGTGTGCTAGCCCTGGTGACATCCAGAGGGTGCAATAGGTGTAACTTTCCAGCAAACCTTCAAGCTCTGCTGCTCAAGAAGACACAGTTCTCTATTATAGGAACTGCCAGTCTTCCACTCCCCCGAGTCAGCAGCACATCAGCTTCTCCCTGTGATGAATTTCCTGCAGTGCAGCGACTCTTCAAGCTTCAGTTTCTAACTAGAGTATAAAATGTAATGAGAACTGAAGCCCAAAGCAGGAGAAGCCACATCAAACAAGATGGGCAAAGAGTTCATCCTCCTCAAACCTTCCAATACTGGAAGAGAAATAGGCACTTATGCCACAGGGTTTTGGTTCCAGGGTAAATGTTGTCCAATGGGCACATTAGACAGGTTTAGGGTCTAACATAAAAACTACTATAATAAAATTGTACTGCACAATAATTCACTCTCATTATAATTCCTACTGAACTCAGAATTGACATTTAAAAAAATCAGAGTGGGGCACTACAGAAAATTAGAGTTCACACCAGACTGTAGAGTGCAGGATAGATATTCATTATGAATGGAAAATAAGAGAACATGTAATTGCGAAGGGAAAGGTGAAATCTAGTAACTTCTTCATGTTTCTCTAAAGTTAGTCTGAGAACCTCACTCTCTGAAAAGATTAGTAGTTAGTAGTATGTAGCTCATGCCACTCAGGGTTCACTGTCCATTTTCCCCTCTGCTCAGAGCCAGTGAGATCTTGTCTTGCTCTTCCCAGGCTTTCAAAACCCATGCATGAAGCAGCCAGAGTTGTCACTCCCTCCTTGTAACCTCTTTGTAGACAACTGGAGAGCAGAGAAAGGCACCCAGAGTGCTCTTGAGTTCTGTCACTGCTCTTCTGGGACTATCACTGAGAGCAATCCCATTAAATATGGATTGTCTCTGGCATCTGAGAGCAGTGTCCTTTGCAACTCATAGCTTAAAGATCCAGGAGTCAGTCTGGGACTTGGTGACCATTGAATTGTAGATGGTCCCTTTTTCTGTGTTACCCATATGCACAGATATGAGCCATGCACCTGAATCCAATTTTGCTAAATACATATATATATATATGTATATATATAGCAAATCATATATCAGAAATACAGAAGTAGATGTTAAGGTGAGGTACAAGTATAGAAAAAGATTCTTGCAACATCTAGACACATCACTGCAGGCACACTATTATGAGCCTACTATTTTTACCCCACCTGCCTTCTGAGTTTTTGGCATTCCCTCACTGTCATGCACCTTGCACTGCTTGTTGCTTTAAGTGAATGTTATTGCTGAAAGAGAGTGATCTGATGGCAAATTGAAAGAACATTTAATCGAATAAATTCTTGCTTTGAAGCCCTGCTTGTCAGATTAGAGTGCTTACACAGTGCAGCTGCTCCTCCTGAGCCTGCACGTTGTTCTTCACTCGGGGCTGGGGCTGCCTCTGCAGGAACATCTGGGGGCTTTGCTGCAGCTCATCTCTGCTTGCACAATCCTAAGAGAACCTGCTGTCAGGAAAGTTCAGGATTTTTCTCCTGATCTCACTCATAGAAGCATGTGAAAGAATTAAGGAAAAAGTAAGGGAGTGGAACTTTCCAACTTGAAAAGGAGTGCTGAGCAATTCCAGCTCGCAGAGAGGCTTCAAGTAACAGAAACAAATAGATTAGTTTGAATGAAACCAGAATGGCATTCAAAGTAACTCTGAATGCTCTTTTTCTATAATGAGTGAATGCAATATCCTTCATATTTTATGAAAAAAAATGCAGGCAATAAATCTTAACTTTACAAAAAAATTTAGCCTACGCAGTAAAATGTCACAAAGTAGCATTACCTGATGGAGTCCAGAACTGGGGATTTCTTTTTATGTCACCTCTGCAGGGTGGCTTTCTGCAAATCATGTCACGTCCATATAACCCATGTTGATGATAAAATGGTAGAATATAGTCTTCTAGTTAATGAATCATCTTGCAGAACTGTGGGTGCAAACAAAATTATCTAGCAGCTCATACCAAATACTTATATCAGCTTGCTTGTATAGCTGAAAACATCACATGGATAAAAGCTACATGCAATTAACTGGAAAGCAGGAAAGATCAATGGCTTATCAGCAATAAACTGGCAAAATATTTTGGGAGGTCTTGCAGGGTTTAGGAACCCAAAATTTAACTTCTATGAAACCAAGGTCATAGCGTACAGACCCTAGGTAAGAAACTCAAAAAATCAAATCAAAAAGCTGCAACATTATATGATTGTAAAACACAGCAGCCTGCACTTGGGTTTTTGTGAATGGAAGTTTACATTGATATAGAAAGAATATAACAAAAATATGAACTATAAATGATGTTTCAGTACTTAAAATAAGTGCATTTATGCAGGGCTTTATTTTATTAATCTCATGGCTTGCTGTAGGCAAAATGGGTATAGTGGAAGAAAGAGGTCAATAAACAAGGAAAAAAAAAATGGGCTCAGTGAGTGAATATGTAACAGAAAAAAATAAAGGCTATGAATAATCAGAAAAACAGTAATAGTAAAAAAAACTAAAGCTATTCCCTAAGCCTTACTCTTACAAAACCCTCTTTTTATAAAGGGAACATACCAAGAATTTTATTTATTAATTTACTTACTTTAGACTATTCTAAATGCTATTAACTATAGAACAAACATCCCTGTGTTGTTTGTGGAAACCAAGTGAAAGAATGCAAAGCAAATATGCAAGTAAACTAATAACCCGTGTTTATTCAATTACTGTTTTGTGCAAACAAGCAGAGTGATTTAATATCAGTTTGTAAACATCTTACCCAAACTGCATTTCCAGTTGATCATCTGCATGCAAATCAGTTTAAATTAAGCACATGCAAAACCGGGCCAAAATTCAAAGGAAAAAGCCCTCAAAAATTCAATAAGAAGGGATGGAAAAGGATGAAGAAAATCAAGGAAAAGATAAAAGCAATTGTTCAAACGTTTCCTTGCTAAACAATGTTAGAAAACTGTCAACCAGAGAAAGACACACACAAAAAAAAAAAAAAATACTCATCTTGTATAAACTCACTTGTGAATTGATAATGAAAGATTTTAAACAAGACTGTCTGCCAAGAAGAGACATGGAAGTCCCAGCTGCAGTTAAATATATTGACTACTCCTCCTCTGGAAGCAGCAGAGCCAAAGCTCCTCTTTCATGTCTCCCAAAGCCTTTGCTGTGGCTCTTCCAGTGGAGAGCACCTGGCTCAAGGCAGGCTGAATTTGGAACTGTGAGGGGGGGGTGGAGGTTTTTAGGGCTCACAGCTGTTTCATTCAGGTGCTTGCATGAAAAGGATCTGTCTGAGGAAAGGAGGAGTGCCCCAAGTGAGGATTTCCTTTCCTGCTGCCAGGGAAAACTCAGGGAGGGAAAAAGGGCAACAATTGCTCTCAGTTTATTATTATTATTATTATTAGCAATTATCAAGAGAGAGGGTCTTACAGTGCCCATTGCTGGCCTCACTCCTGTGAAGGAGGGTAAAACAGAGGAGAATTGCTTTTCAGCTATCAAGGTTTTTATCTTTGATGAACAAACCATGCAAACTGTAGATTGTACCCAGGTATCCCCAGCAGCAGACCTGCTTTCCTGGGACAGTTACAGCATGCATGAGACTGAGCACATCCATCCTTTACTGAAATATTTGTATTGCTCCCTAGCCCGTTTTCAGGTTTCTGAGTTTTTCTACCCAACAGATATTGCTCGAGCAACCATTCAGCTTTCCTATTAGGATACACCAAGGATGGAGAATTTCTAGGGCATGATGAGGTACCTTATAAAAGGACAAAGCAGCTGAGTAATATGTTTTTAACACTTCCTCTACTTTTACCACATCTCCCTTATTCTGTCCTCTCTCCTGGGGTGCACAGCCCCAGAAGCTGATGCTCTGCACCCGAGGGGAAGCTGCTGTCCCTGGAGATGCCCTTCAGCATGTGGCATGTGGCTGGCCAGCTGCTCCCCTGCAGGGTGCTTGCTGTGTCCCACAGCTCATGGGAGGAATCCAGGCTCTTCTTTGCAATCTACCTCCTGCTGGAAACCTCCCGAGGGTTATTAGATTCTGTAAGAGCTGACCTTTAAAAGTCTGCAGTGCAATTAAGCAATCTGGGCAGCTCTGGGCCAGCAGCTCAGCTGGTCCAGGAGAGGCAGGAAGCAGACAGTTCACTCCTGACTAATGTCATTACAGGAGGACAGGAGGGGCACCCAGACACTCTAATTAAACGGCAGCAGATCTGCTCAGCAGGCTGCTATGATTGAGTGCAAAGCAGAGAGACAGTGCAAGACATGACAGAATCCCTGGGCTTTGTCCAGTTATGTGTCACAGCCCTTCCTGGGGGTTTGATGGCAGCGCTTTCTCATACAGCTGCCACAAGGAAGGGAAGGTGTCCAAACAAATGGGCATCCATCCCTGCCAATGCTCTGGTCTGAAGGCCTCTGTCCTAACTGACCTTATCAAAATTAATGCATTAAAGCACTTGCAGAATGGAAGAAAAGGCAGTGTGGTGAGGGGATTGTCTTCTCTAGCTGTGTGAGCCTCCCTGCTCTGATTTCAGAAATTTCTGCATGTCAGAAACAGCCCTGCATACCATGGAGCCCCTGAAGATGAGAGGAGTCAGTGGCTCAAGTCTGACACTGCTTCTTTCCCATAGCTCAGGAGCCTCTGGTCAGAGTTAAATGGTGGCTTCTTTCTCTCCCTGTCCTCTCTACTTCAGATATGGAATCAAACAGCAAAATAGGAACCCTGCGAAAAAGTGAACCTTGCAATTCTGTTGGAGTGTTTGCTTTTTCTGATCAGATGGCTGGAGTTGTGGACTGGCTTCTTTGTCCATGTCAGTGTTTGCTGTCCCTTCCACTGGGCTTCTACTGACATTTCTTGCTTCTTTCTCTCTCTCCTGCTCACAGCAAATTGCCTCTGGTTCCACACAGGCCTTTTCTGTTATCAAATGAAAAAGCTCAGACTTAAAATTAACTACTTTTTACTTGTGTCAAATAGGGCAGGCCTAAATTTGGCTTTTATTTAGGCTGGTAAACTATTCACTCTGCAGTACGAATGCAAGTCAAAGCTGGTAGTTGCCAATTCTTTTGGCCCCTCATTTCTCTCACCTCTTACTCAGAGAAGCAAAGTTTTCTGAACAGCTGCCTGTGAAAGAACCACAGGCTCCACATTTACTCACAGAGCCTTGGGCTGCCCCTAAGCTTCCTACAGTATGCCAAAAGGACCCTTTTGCATTCTCAAGGAACCCAAATATCCTTCACGTTATTGAAAGTTAAATACATTCTTAAATGTGGGCATGAGCTCCTTGCAACTCTTTGCTCCAGGGACAGAGGTGGGGGTAGATTATTATTAATCCAGATTATAATCCAATGCAGGAACCTAATCTATCAACTAGGCAAAAAAGTCTTGGAGAAATTTCCCTTGTGAGGCCAAAATAGCAAATAGATCCCTAACACATCTTAGATATCAGCCAAAGATTCCCAGTTTTCTTGTGTTTACCTGATTGTGCAGGCAGCCCAAATATATGTTTCATGTCTGATAAAAAAGATGGGTGCAAATCTTGGGAGCCAGTTTATTTTGATTGAAGAACCTTGTTCAAAATCATTTAAAACTTCATAATGATTTCCCAGCTAAGGCTATGGAGTGCCTCTCTTGTCTTTTTTTTTTTTTTTTTTTTTTTTTTTGGGTACTGCCAGTAGAATTTGCAGCTGAAAAATATACTTCTTTCACTTGCAGAAAAACATTGTTATCATGATTACCTCTGAGGAAACAAAAACCTCTAAACACTTTGGTACTTGCTCCTGATTTATTTCTGTGGTTTGCACATCTGCTCTTCTGTCCCATATAACATACTCTTGTTAGTCTAGTTTCATATTTATGCACAAAACTTCTAATTACTTTAAGTGAAAGCTATAGGAATAATTGCATATATTGATATAAAATCTACAATGAAAGTCTAAACTGGCACAGATGCAGCAGAACTTGCAAAGCTAGTAGGGGGTGTACCTCTTCTTGGAAATAATAAAAATGACAGCGAGTTAAAGTTATAAACAGAGATTGAGGGCCAAAATTGTTACTAAGTGCATGTTTCTAGAGCTGCAAAAAAGTGCCAGGAAATCGTTGCTTCAGGAAAATCTGATTATGTCCTTATTTGCATCTGAAAATCTTCAATACATTTATGTTTATGATAAATGAGAATTTTCGACTGAGGCTATTGTTGGAATTGGGCCTTTGAAAAAAACCTAACCTCACTGAAGTATTGGGGAAATCTTTCAAATGCCTTTTAATGATTTCCTAATCTTTTAGGTTGGTGTCATCCAAAATTTTGACAACCATAGACCAAAAGATGTTGTAGGAATTTGCTGAGATTGGGCTTTTGGTGACAAATACACTTTATGGCCTTACAGAGCAGTGGAAAGATCATTTTGCCAGTGGTAGGTGGAAAAAGCCCATGATTTGTGCAGCCCTGCACCAAGCCTATGGAGTGACCAGTTACTTATCAGCCCTCTTTTTATGGTACTTTACTGACCAAAGGAGGGGGAAAAGAACCCATAATTGCATCAATTCAAGTCTTATTGGAGAAAAACATAAGGAAGTTTATCTACTGCCTAATCTTTTCAAATGGAATGAAAGTAAATTTAATTTGACATAGGTCTTAGCCTTCTACTCTGTCTGGGTAGATCACAACTGATTTGACTGTGCTGGAGAATCAAAACTCAGATACAGAAATCTAAAGACCTGTGGGAAATATGGCCAACACTGGATGAGTAAGAGGAAAGAAAGGGTATGAGAACAGCATTGCTAAGAACTAGCTCAAACCTTAGTTAGCAGAGAAGTTTTCGTATCTTTTTGTCTAGTGGAAAAAGAAGGTCCTTCCGAAAAGGGCAGAAGAAATATAGATCAGGCAGAATAAAGGGGAAGCTTGCCATGAAATTTTACCTAAATTTGAAGTATTTCAGGTTTTCTTTCACAAAATAGGAGAGCTCACTGAGAGAGGAAATAGCCTAAAATGGCAACATTTTAATGAAAAAAGTTCCAAACAAATCCCTACTGGCAAGGGCAATATAATGGTAAGAAAACTCATTTTTCTTTACATATTTTTTCTACTTCACTTATAGAATTTCAACTACCCTACCTTACCCCTTCTCCCCAGGCTGTGATTTCACTAAACCAGTGTTTTTACTGTGGCCCATTTGGCACAGATTCCTGAGTGCCACCACTGTGGATTAATTCATTAATTGCCTGTGTGGCTTACAGCACAGCCATCTGCCATTCACAAAACAATCAGGTCATGGCTTGTGGCAAGAGAGCTTCAGTCTGGTGGGGCAAAAACCAGCTGAATGTACTCCTAGCCAGCAGTAATTGTCCATGTTTCCTTAGCTGTGTGGCTATGGATGTCTGTGGGATGTTGCTGTACTCATCTGTTAGGCCATGTGCTTTCTGTAGTAATTAGCTGAAGATCTGCAGGAATGAACAAATGAGGGCTTTGGCTTAGTGAGAATGCCACAGGTAAGCACCTGGAGTGATGCCTTGGACCAAAAGTGGACGCTTGTAAAGTATCTGCTTCTAAGAGATGTGCCAGGAGGATCCACAGCAAGTGCCTGAACCCTGCAGCAGTTCCTGGGGAGTGGCTGGGATGCTCCCCAGCAGCACCATCCAGACACTTGTGGAAGGGTCAGATATACAGGACAGCAATTAAAGATTAGGGGAGAAGCGTTTTTGAGGAGTTCTCCATCCAAGAAGTCAAAACTTGGCCTAGCAGTCCTTTTCCCAATGATTTTTGAAGTGTTGCAGTTTAGCCAGGTTTCACAGGAGAAAGACCAGGAGGCAGCCTATCCACACAAGAGCTGTTGACATAGAGCAGTTGTACTTTAATTTACATGCAAGATGATTTTCCAGGCACAGGCAAGCTTTTCCAAGCCATGAACAGCTTAGGAAGAACTTGAAAAATCAGTGAAATATTTGCAAGAACTCTCACATAGAAGACTTAGGAGAGATGAGAAGCTCTCTCTTTAGGACACCCCACTCTACAATTCAGGAACTTAAGCTAAGCCTCCTTGTTTTTAGCTATTGCAAGCATGGGCATTTCAGTCTTAACTTCTTTCTTGTATGATTGGGTCTGCTGCCCATATCAATTTGAGATCACTTCTCTCTACATCTAAACAACTCCCTGGGGCTGAAGCTTCAACCTACACAAAGAAAAGCTTTGATGACTCCAGTAGGTTGTGCCTCAGGCTGCATTAAAGGAAAGAAGAATTCAGCACAAAATTAATGCCAGAAATATACCCAGCTGCATTGAGCAATGGCAGGGCACTTCCCAGCTGCTGAACAATTTAACAGCCCAATCCAAAATAGCCTCCTGATGCTGTTTCACCAGGAATAGTTTCAGTGGCATGTGAGTTTTTTTCCTTTTTATTGTCAGCTTGATTTCCAGGAATGTTTTTCTTTTTTTCCAGCACACAGCTCTCTGTCTCAGTGGTTTATCAGATCATAGCTTGCACTGGGCCTGCTGCTTCTCTGCTTTCCCAAATTCACAGTCCTGGTCTTATCTGCCCAAGTAATGCCTGACATATCTTTATATGTTGCACTTTATCTGCTTAAAATGACAGTACTTTGTTTGCCTCTTTTCTGGCCAGCCCATGCTCATGGCTTTAGAGCAGTGAATTATTCAGCTCTTCTTGCCACTTTTCTTGGGCTAAACCCTGAAGAATGGGAGGGAAGGGAATTCAGAGAATGGGGTGGAATAACAAAATTCCTGCTTGAGCTCTGATCCTGATGGCCAAGGTGAGAGCAGGAGTTGCTGCCTTGACTGCTCGTGCTCCAGGACAGCAGGTGGGGCAGACAGAGAGAAGCAGAGCAATGCTGGGTTTTACTGTCCCACCCTAGGGCTCCATCACATCTGCCCTGGGTGGATGAGCAGGAGGTGTCTCAGCCCTCCCAGGTGCTCTTCCATCTAAAGATAAAGCCTCCAGGGCAGGACAGTACTTGTGAGTAGGGTTTAAAGACCATATCTCTTCCTCTATACGAAACCAAAACAGTAAAGAAGGGATTTAAGACTAGTTTAAAAAATAGCCATTGCTCCTGTAAAAAAGGTCAGCCAAGCTTTCAGCTTTGGCTGAGCTCAGCTGGAGCTGAAGGGTTCACCCCACCCACAGCAGAGTCATTTGTGAGACCTCAAGGCTCATCTTTATCTCCTGGGGAGGCTGTGCCAGGATGCATCAGGAAAGTTTAAAATGCCATCTAAATTTGCTTCCTCTTTTAAAAGCAGTAGAGAAGCAAGAGTTATAGACTATTCTTGCAGTCTCTAAACAACTTCTAAAGGTACATTTGTGAAAGCATTGTTGCAGCATCCAAGTGCTATTTATATTTCTAAAACACTTCTGCTTTGTCAGCATCAGTCTATCTGCAGTGATAATCCATTTATACCACCAGCAATAGCATTACACACACGCTCCAGATGAAACTGAGGAATGGCCAGGGAAATTAAGACCAAAATTTTCAACAGCTGCTTGGAGGCTGAAAGACAGTCTGCAAAAAAATTTCTAGATATGCCCCAGTGTAAGAGAAATCTCCAGGTGTGGCAACAACAAAACCAATGAAAAGAAACAAACAAACAAGAACCAAGCAAACAAAACCCACAACGAACCAATTTTGGGGAAAGAGCATCTTTTGAATCAGAAGAATTTAATTCCAGATAGAGTTCATTCCCACACACAGGTGAATCAGTATGGCTGGGTGGGTGGAAAGCTACAGAGTGGGGAGTGACAAGAGACTTGGTGGCAGGAATGGATGGGATTACACTGAGAAAGGGAATCCTTTCAGCTTAACACCATTTAAATACTGGTGTATTTAAATGCTGGCATCATGCTGGCTACCTCCCTGGTCTGCCAGGCACACTAATAGTGCTGAAAAGGTTAGCAAAGCAAAATGTAAAGCACAGTGAAGCAAGGAATGTAAACCATCCTCTTGGACTGGTTCCCTAGTCACTGCATCAGCTTTCATTGTGAGCAATTGGAGGTTTTTTAACTTGTTAAATTGTGGAGTCCCGGGGCTGTGTTTGTCTCCTGAGATGTCATTGTGAGCAGCTAAGCAAAGGCAGATTGCTGCAGCCACTCTGGGCACTCTGCAGGGCAGTAACAGGAGAAAGAAATGTACACTGTTCCAGACAGAGTGGAATTGTTTATGTGCTCTCTGCTCACTCTGAAAAGAGCACTGGGTGAAACTGAGGAAGTGTTCTTAAAACAAAGCATTAGAAGGAAAACTTTGCCATGAGAGGTTTATCTCGCTGGCCTGAGAAAATAATAGAAGCTAATATCATCATAATTGCAAACTTCCTTTGAGCTGAATGATCTTTGAGCCCCTGACACTGCTATCCACTTGGTGGTGTGTATCTACCAAGCTTCAGGATGGAGGGGAGGACCCTTGAAGGGAAAGATCCCCTTGTAAAACTGCCGTGGGATCTTTAAAGTCCCCCTGGAACAAACAGGAACTTGGTGTTTTCAGCCTCATGTAAAAGGAATGAAGAAAATCCCATCACTAAGGTCACTTCAAAGTGGATAAACCACTGCATGAGATAATGACTGAAAGAGCCCTGAATATATGGGTTGTTATATTTCTTATCTGTGTAATTTCTATGGCCAAGAGACTCTCACACAGATAGCACCTCAGACTTTTGGGGTATAACTCATTATTCAGCATGGAGAAATGTAGAAAAGCTCCCTCTTAATGCAGACTTTTAACTAAGTACAGCTAATTACTCAGCTGAGACCAGAAGAGCACTCTGGGGAGGCAGGGCCAGGTCTCCTGGCAGCTGTGATGAACATCATAAACTAAGTTATGTTAATCCTCCAAGTTTCAGACTTGAGATAAGTCAGAGGTTTTACAGCACCCATTACCTACTACTGTGGCTTTTATTTTGTTTGAAGCCACGCAATATTTATTAGCTGAATACCCTTAAGCATTGAGAATGGAAGCAGAAATTTACCATTTAAATTTAGATCATGCTTCCCCCCTGTCACACACACACACATAATTTTAAAGTTTACTCTGAACAGTTCCAAGGATTGTGTGTCCAGATTCCAAGCAGAAAGCTAATAATAACCCCTACATTATTATAGGCACCAAATGGGTGCTCATAAAACCATAGCTGCAGCCAGAGATAGGAGATAGTTGTTTATCAAAACAATGAATTAATTTAAATTCATTTAGTGCTGTCACTACACTGGGAACCAAGCACAGCACTCTGTAGTGCACTGACTGGACCACTTAGCAGTATTTATCTTTGCCCATTATAAATGGTCTTGTAGGAAATCACTGCTTCCAGGATCTGGGATTAATTATCTTCCTCCTGACAGAGGTTGTATGGGATGAGCAGTGCTGTGAGCCCTGGCAGATCACCAGTTAGGCTTCAGACATAAACAGGCTTTGCTCACTGGTGATTTAGGACGAGTTGCTCTCCACCCACACCCTTCCTCCAACCTGCTCCACAAAAGAAAAGTGATGCTGGGGTGATACTCTGAGATACCATTAGGTGCTACCAATTCCATCTCCCCTAGGGTCACTTTCCTGCCTCCAGGAACAATCATCTCTACAGCACTTAGGAAACCTTTGTTCAGGCTGAGCTTTTGTCTTCAGCTAATCATTTCTACACTTTGCAACACATTTATTTTTATAGTGAGAAAGATGTGCTCCACAGTGTTTGCCTTCCATTTCACTTCACTTGTTGATAAAAGTGTTTCTTTCATTCTCTTTTATCATCCTGCAGCACTGCAAACCCTACTGTGGAAATACCTCTTAAAGAGCTTCTTTGCTTATCCTGCTGTGTCTCTTAATTCTCCAGGTATAATGGCAAAGCTGTTTGCTCTTAAAAAAATTAAATTGCTGGTACAAACAAAAGTTCAAGATTCCAGGTGGCTAGCAAATAACAGGAGCAGGTGTCTTTACAACACAGAGAAAAGGAGAGCAGGTAAAAAAAAAAGGCATAGTTAAAATTTGAGAATAATAGCTGATTTTGAAAAAGATGGGTCCCCCTAAATATTGTGTTGTGTGTCCTGTGTTAAAAAGATGTAATATTTATCAATGCTTATGTCATCAGACTCATAAAAAAAAAAGAGGATCATTAAAAATTCATGAGTCAGTTTTCAATGTATTTTGTTGCCTTAATTCCTCATCTTCCCGGGACACAGGCACCTTCCAGGCATGCATCCATCAACTGATTCAATCATCAGTCATCAATCAATAGGGCTGGTACAAACTTCTGGTGTTCACCTAAGCTCCAGTGTCACAGAAAGATGGAAATGACACAGGACATATGATCTTTCAAGATCTTCCTGAATGTCCTGCTCTAGCTGGATTAGAATCACAATGCAAAGCTTTTCCAGGTTGTCTGAGATTTCCATGGAGCCAAACCCAAAAAGCCAAGGTGTGCATGCAAAAAAAAATGAAGTTTATCACAGGAAAAGCCAGATCAAAAACAAAGCTTGTTTTTAATTTGATGCAAGCTGTAGTCTCATTCGATCTTGTATACTGATATAACTGAAAATAACACAAGAAAATTATTACAGTCAGGCTGAGGAGAAGAGGTTTCTGACCACACAGAAACACCCAGTGCTGTCTACCAACATAAAATACAGAACCCTGCATCTCTGTATGACATTTCTACTCACCATTTGTGCTGATCCATACAGACTTAGTGAAACAGTAGCAGAGCAAGGCACTCTGACAAAAGTACTTTTTGTGTGGTGAAGATTACAAGTACAGGCACTGATCCAGCACCAATGCCAGTGGCTTTACTCACTCAGTGTGCCAACTGCCCTCCCATTCAAACTGACTCACTAGAGCATGATAAAACTGTATTTTTAAAGCATTTTTATTTACTCTAAGCTGCACATAGTAAGTTGTGCCTTTCCAGAATGACTTTGTCACTACCAGAACATTCCACATCAAACAAAATGTCTTTTCTCCTGGCCAGAGCAGCAGAAGGGAAGATGTTGAAACACCAACCCTCAGAACTATCAAGTCCTAACCATAACAGGAGGCAGATGGGTTCCTTGAATTCTTTAGGAACAGCCTTCCCCTTGGGCAGGGCTGGGATTTCTGACCGGGTCTCACAAAAAAACTCTCTTTAAACTCTATTGGAAATATTTCTTCATCTCCTTCATACATGAGACCTTGCCCCCTCTCCTACTCCCTGGGAAAGTGGTCTGCAACCCTCTCGGATGTGTGCACTAAGAAGGCAAATTCACTTCTCCCCTTTCTTCCAATTCTTCCTACTCATCTCTTGGCTTCTGAGCATGGGAGAGGGAAGAGAGAGCAGGGATCAGACCTAAAGACAAAAAAAACCCCAACAAAACAAAACCAAAAAAACCCACAAAACTCACTTAAAAAAAAAAAAAAGGCAAACCCAAACCAAAACAAACCACCACAAAACCAAACCAACAAAAACCCAGCAGCTATATATCACCACCAATACCAAAGAATCACAACAAAACAAAAATCCCCACCTCAGCACTGGCCATGTGTTTATGGGCACTCTTCCTGGTGCTCAGGGCGTGCTCCTCCCTTTGCACTGGCAGGGGATGAGGCAGCAGCTCCACACCATCCTAGGAGCAGTCCGAGGCATCTCCAAAATATCTAAAATGACTTTTTCCTTCAGGAGTATCAATTCATGTTGGATACACCTTGTTTCAGGCTCAGCTCTGACAGAGTAAGATCAATTTTGAACCTTTTTGGAACACAGGAATCAGCTGAAGCCAAGGAGCTGGTGCAGGCTACAGCAAAGTGTGCCTTTGCCTCCCCCCTGTAACACTGACACCTGGATAAAAGGATCCAATTAATCCCCCAGATTTCTCCAGTGGGTTACAAAACAGCAGTGAATAAAAGAATAATCAGGGGCTAGTAAAGCTGTGTTTGTTTGTTTTAAAGATGCAGTTCCTAAATTGCAAGTTCTTTGAAGGCAAACGTTGAGGTGTTGAGTCATTTCCTTTGAAAATCCAAAAAACCTAACTTCCTTGCAAAATATGGTCTGTCTACATTCACCAAAAAAAATTCATTCATGCAAAAATTCTTTGACAATAACCAGATCATCCTACCATTGAAAGCCTTATAGAATTCCCTCCTGTGTCTCCTTTCTTTCTTTTTCCTTCTTAAAGACGACAAACTAATTTGACCATAAAAGAGAGTGGGATGTTTTCTAAATTCAACACTGGAAGAAATATAAGGAAAGGAAAATACAAAAAATTTACAGCCACTGAAAATTTTGACATCTTGCCATTGTCTTATTGAAGTGCTGAATTTTTAAAGTAAAAAGTTTTCTACCTCTTCTTTCTTTTTTTTTTTTTTTTTCTCTCAGATATATCTAACTTTTTAAACTTTCATCTTGAGATGGAGGGTTGGGTTAAAAGTTCATTATTGAGAACCCTGTTCTGCTTTCCTCTGCCCAGTGTCTTTCAGAAGAGCACGGAGATCCAAACCTTACCTGTGTCAGTTATCCAGAAAAGCCTAAAAGTTATTTGAATGTGATTTTGCCCCTAAGATTTTCCCTACAACACCATCACAAATATACTCTGTCTCAGAAACACAAACATCTGGAGGTGTTACCACTAACCGTGCTCTGGAAAACCACACATGTGGAGTTTTAACTTTTTTTTTTGTTAGGGTTGGGATTAAATGTGTGAGGTGGTATTTCTTGTTTGGCTTCAGATGTTTATTAGTTTTCATCTCTATTATAGTTTTTTTATAGTGTGAGTTTTACAGTACTTTAACAAATTTAGAAATGGACTTGTGTTTTTCTCTTTATAAGGCTTTATAAGGGTAAATTTTCTAATTAAGAAATTACACTTAAATTATTTTTACTTTTAACTTAATAACTAACTACTTGTGATTCATAATGTGGATTTTTTTTATCTAATTACAAAATACTACTTAAACTTATGAAGAAGAAGGTGGAGAAGAAGGATTAGCTTCTGTCTTAAACTTTTTGTCTTGTTTTATATATATTACTACATTTTAAAGCTTTAAACTCTAAGTTTTCTACTATGAAATATTACACACTTCTATTCAAACTATACACTTATAATCTTAGATTAATCATTCTTCATGGCCTCAGGTCAAATGCAGTGTTCTCTTGGGGGTCAGTGTTTGTCAGCACAGAATTTTTTATCCTATTTTTTATATATTACTATTATTTATATATACTACTATTTTAGATGTATTACTATTTATATATATATTACTATTTTATCTTGTTTTTTATATATTACTATATTTTAAAATTTTAAACTCTTAAGTTTTCTACTATGTGATATTACACACTTCTATTCAAACTACATACTTATAATCTTAGTTTTATCATTCAATTTGGAAGGTTTCTCCACAGCCTCAGGTCAAATGCAGTGTTCTCTTGGGGGTCAGTGCTCATCAGCACTGAAATTCTCAGAAGCCAGGGTTCCAACATATATATGCTATAATAGCACACCAGAAAGTTTAGGTTTCACAAATGGGGTGACAGAACAAGTTATACAATGAAGTCAGGAGAGAGAAATTACACAAGTGTGGATATTACCCTAAAATTATCAAAAACTATTAGATACACCAGTCTGATCTTTCACCTGTGGAATAAACAACCTTATACTGAAGTTGTATGTTATGGAACAGGGTAACATAATGTAAATTAAGTCTCCTGCTTGAGTTCCATATGCAGCAACCTTTGTAAAAAAATGCCTTGAGCACTGTAAGCAGTGGGGAGAACATTACAACAAAGATCCTCCTGTTCAGTGAGGATGGGATGAAAGATCACTAATCAATAAAGAAAATCAGAGTCAACTATCCAGAGGAGCATACAAAGAAGTCCAGCCTCCCATTAAGAGAGCTGAGTATGTAAATACACTGTGCGTGGACTTCCAGAATTTCAGATGAACGCCTTGAAACAGGTTATTTTTTCCCAGGCTCTTTCCACTCAAAAGTTCCTAAAATCACATCTTTCCCAGATAAGCAAAATGCAATTACATCTGAGATAGATGGAAATTGCCACTAACAAAAGAAATACTCCCCAAAATCTTGTAGCAGAAATTGAAAAGTGACAGTGGCATGAAATACACTGACATTTAGTCAGGCTGGAATGTGAATAACCTGATGGAGACTGCAAAAAAGCAGAGCTGAGCAGGAGTGTGCTCTTTGTCTCTTCCACAGTAGGATACTCTTTCCAAACAAATTGTGAAAAGAAGGGCAGTTATTGACATCCAACTGGACAACCTGCTGAATTATTATCTGAAACAGCCTTTGGAGTCCTACTGCATTCACATTCTGCATGAAAAATATTATTCACTGTGAAGATAAATCCAATATACAGCACTTAATATTGTACATTTGAAGGCTTATTAGTGGTTTTGAAGTGCTTGAATGTGGAATGGTGGTTTCAACCATGATCCTGCAGTGGGAATTGAGATACTTGAGACAGGTATTCCAGTCCTTTTATGTTACACCAGAACAAAAAGTCATTTGAACCATTCTTGGTGCTTAGATTTGAATCCACAGAACTGAAACCCTTACCATCACCATGAA
Organism: Taeniopygia guttata; assembly: GCF_048771995.1. Lineage (NCBI taxonomy): Eukaryota > Metazoa > Chordata > Aves > Passeriformes > Estrildidae > Taeniopygia > Taeniopygia guttata. The sequence continues at coordinate 67,979,626 of NC_133025.1, forward strand.
AAAAAAGACTTACATTACAAAGTGAAACCTCCTGAAAGGCAAAAGCAACACATTTCATCACACAGCTGTTCAATCCTGGTCTGCTTTTGCTATAGCACTGTATATATACACCTGTATATACACACACACTATTGCATATAAATTGCTGTGTGGTGTATATAATAATATATACATTTGTTATTTATATTTAATTGATCTTTATATATTAAAGTAGACATACTTTTTAACTTACACTAGCAGTCAGTGGAGGACCTCTCTGTGGTGTTAAAGAAAAATGATCATAAACAGGAATTTTTCTGAACAGCTCACTGCTTAAGACAGTGCTTAAAAATGCCTAAAACATGCAGAGTTTGAGCAAGGCAGTGTGAAACAAAACAATTTCATGCTTCATTGATTTCTATCTTATTTTTCTCACCAATCTTGCTTTGCTCCATGAGATTTACTGGAGGAAAGTCTAATTTAACTGCAGCAGGTCCCAACATCAGAAATAACCACGGTGTGCAAACCAAGAGGGGAGGCAGAGAAGTTTTTGCTGTTGATGTCTCACCCAGCTCTCACATTCCCACATCAAGGAATTGCCAGAGATCCCATCAGAGCTGGGTCAAACTCAGACCCAGAGATGAAGAGGAAGGCAATGGGTGCATGTTTACATCCCTGCTGGATCAGAAAAGGACTCTGCATTATAACTTCACCCTTTCCCCCCCACACAGACACCCCCAGATGACCTGTACGTCCAGAAGCAAATCAAATTCTCATGGTTTTGCCTTTAAAACAAACCATTATTTCCTGAAGGTGGACACAGAGCTCTTTAAGGAGGCAGAACACCACGTGCCAGAATCCAGCAGCACTGCCATCCTGCAGGCTGGAACTCACCCCATCTGCCAGAGGGGCTGAAATTCCAATACATAAAGGGCCTCTGAGAAGGTGAATGGGGGATGAACTCTCTAACAAAAATATATATTTCAAGAAATAGTGCAATACTTCATTTCTGAAAGTGCCTTTTGATCATTGTAACCTTTGGTTTTAACCACTCTGGTGTCCCCTGCCAAGTGTGGTTTACTGATGACACATCATCATGGCACCAGGAATGGACTTGTTGATACGTTAAGTAATGGGACTTCTTTCAGACCATTTTTATAGCTAAAAATTCTCATGGCATAAAGGAGTCATCATACAGTTATTTCACTGTGGAAAACTGTTATTTTTCTTAGAATAACTTTGAACTCTAACTTTTTTTGAAGGGGTTTGTTTTTCAAATAAAACCCTGCTTCTTTTCTTCCCCAAAAAACTCCGCTTGTATTAGCTGGAACGACACCAAATCCGCAAAGATATGTATTCAGACAGATTGTAAATTTAGCTAGAGAATTTATGTTACCAAATCCAAACAAAGATCTAAAGCAAGATGCAAAATATCACACACACACACACACACAAAAAAAGTTCCAAAATATATGGAATGGGATTTTTAAAGCTGAGCAAGGGACTCAGCCGTACAAGTTCGAAAGAAATTGATTAATTATGTGGTTGATAATCTTGGTTTATATGCCATGTTAAATCCTGGTATAACTTCATTGTCTGCAGTGGAGTTGCACTGCAAATGTATTTGACAGATAGTCATGATTCTTCTCCAAGAAAAACTTCTAAGGCAGACATTTTTAAACATGAGTGAATGAAAGTCCTGTGCCAAGCTCGACCCTAATTTATACCCTGTACAAAACAGCTGACTTGGAAGCGAGGGTGTCAGGAAAGGCAAAAAGAGACATGAGTCTGTTCTTCCTTTGCTGGGACGTTGCATCAATTCCCTTTGGTGATGGTTGTGTCTCCGAGCGGCGCAGCGGGAATCCACAGCACAGCCTGTGGGAGATTCTTTCCTTCCAAGTCTGCAAGTTCTTGTATTTCACAAGCTGGAAGTGTTCAGGGAAGAGCCTGGACTAGTCTCAGTGGAGAGCCATGAAATTCACTCCTATTAACTACTGCATCAATCTGAACCTTGGCTGCTTCAAAATGAATTTGAGGATGAGCACTGGAAATGGCCATTTTAATATGAATATTGGAATTAGTTGCTTAATTTAATCAGAAAATAATATGTTTCAGACCGAGAGGTCTCAGTGTTATTTTGAATTAAAACCCAGCATTTCAGTGGGTTTTCTTTAGTCTGTTAGGTTATTTTTGGCTCATTATTAACATTAGAGTTAAACGTGTCTAAGTAAAACTGACACACCTTTGCTCAGGTGAGAGGGAAATAATGCCCATCTCAACTTATCTTTCATGCAACATTACTAAGGACATGGGGGGGTTTTATTATTTCACCCAAAGCATCATTTAAGCCAGCAGCAGCAATCTGACTGCTCCAGCTCTAAGTCTAGCAAATTGCTAAAGTCCTCACTCCTGATTCTTCTGCTGGCAGAGTTATTTTACAGCAAAGTGATGTAATCTGGCAGTGAGCGAGCGCAACATAAACAGCGTGGCTCCACAGCAATACCCCTGCTCCAGGGGATCATTGCTGGGACAGGAGGCACCAGCCAGCAAGCTGGTCTCCAGACTGACAGCCCAAGCACTTGGATGCCCTTCCCAGCTCTTCCCTCATCGTCTATTTTCAGTCAAATCAGGCAGCAAAGTCCCATACGTTGTTCTAATACCCCACTGGATGTCAGAGGCCCATCTGCTGAGCACCCCTAAAGAGGCAAAAGGGAAGACATTTCCCATCCAACATAGTCTGCAATACTTGTAAACAGAACAGAGCCTCTCACGCTCCCCATCTGTGAAATGCAGCTAGCTGCTAATCTTCAGCCTCATAAAAATGTGTGGAAGTAAAAAGATTTATAGGATGTGCTGTTTGAGCACTGCCATGAAAGAGAGCAGCAGCATTTTGAAGGAATTGACTGGGTCAGAAGCAGGGAGGCTGAGCAGAGCCAGCCTTGGAGTAGCAGCAGTCCTGCAGAGCCCCAAGGTGCCCCAAAACAGACACAGAGTATATGGTTCTGGAGCTGGTGGTTCTCCACTCACTGGGGTTGTGATAAGGGGGTATTTTCTTCCCTTCACTGGGCCCAAAGAAAAGGAAAGTACTTATAAAAATACTTTATTGGCATCAGTGCATAGCAAGCGGCTCACTGTGCTTTCTGTGCTCACCTGTGAGGTCTGCCAGCAGAGAGACTGATTGCCATCTGACTGTGCATGGCAGTCACCTCCCACCCTTCTTTCTTTAGTTCTGCACCCTCCTAAACATGTAATTATTTATGTATCTGCATGTGCTGGAGATAAATACAGCCTAGCTTCCCCCTTCTCAGCAGAGCTTACACCTATGATCTCTAATTCTTCACCTCTGCAACGCTGCAGACCTGCACCATTCCATCCCATGTACATTACTGGGTTATGTAACCTGGGTTTCTCCTCCCAGGCTCATCTCAGCACCTCCAGCCCAGTTCTACTTTACTTCTTATGGCTTGTCACCTTCTAATCTTTTATATTTGGGCACCTCCAAAATCAGCTCTTCTCCCTCTTTCCCTTCAGAGCTCTCTCCATGACCTATCATTACTGACAGACTTCCAGTCCCCTCCATCATTTCTACTCTCCTCTGAAGTACATCTACAAGTACAAGGTCATCATAAATAGGGGGACCATGCTAAAGATAAAAATAGTTGGACAGGCTCTTCTGCCTTTTCTCTCTCTTCATTAGGTTCTCCAGGTCCAGGCACAGGCTCTGCCACACATCACTGCTTCTCCTCCAGAGTATGGCTGTCAAAGAATAAAATTTTTATATCTGTTTGATTTTTAAATCTGTACTAAGTCATTGTAAATCTGTTTAATTTTTTTAAAATCTGTTTTAAATCTATCCTTGACAAAGAAGCTGGTAAGAGAGAATCTATTGGTAGCAATTAAAGAAGCATCATGACCAAACTTTCAAAACAAGAAGATGCTTGAACTATTCCAGCTATGATAAAAAGTGCAGGAAAAAAAGTCCTGGTACAACATCACCATGGATGGGAAATCAGCTACATAGAGGTCATCTTCTTTTGTTATGGCATTCAGGTTAAGGGCCATGACTTGAAAAGTTACTTTGACTAAGAATTGCCACATCTACTCTGAGGAGCAAGAATAGCATTTCAGCAAAGCCTAAGCAAAAAAAAAAAAAATCAAAGTAGGATTTCCTAAGGAAAATAGAAACTTAAAATAACACCAGGTTCAAATTGCTTCTTGTGTGGTGATCTCATTTCCTTAGGATCAGCTTCTTATTAGCCCTCCAAGTATTAGGCATAGTTGATCTTCTGATTAATATTTTGCTTGTCTGATTAAGGGAATCTTAATTCATTGGATTTATTCTGCAGACTCTTGCTTTATCCTACTGTTAGGCATGGAAGTCTGGGATGGAGGGCATTCTCCTGGCTTCAGTTTTGAAAAGAATCAGAACTCAGTTTTACTGTCCACCTGCAACCAAAAGAAGAACCCATCATATGGGTCTGATGACAAGGAATTTTCCTGTAGCTATAATTGCTGCACTCGTAGCTTGTGCTGTGATACCTCTGGCTTCTTTTGCAGAAAGGATTTTGGATGATTTTCAGTGATAAATTATTCATTTACATCACTAGAAATTCAAAGCAGTGCTTGGTTTTAAATTCAAGAATAATCAAAGCCTATATACGTTGTTTTTAATGGGTTTGGGGGAATAGAAAAACTTAAATACAAGAATAAAAGTAGCAAGAGCCTATCCTATAAGCTGAAATTAAAAGCTACCTGTCCAGTGCTCCAAAATCTAAACTTTTCTTTCTATTTCCGCAAATTGATTAATAGCATGTGTTGACCATTGGTTTGAAATATTTAATGTGTTTTCTTCAAGTAGGTAAAATGTGGAAATGAAACTGTTACAAAGAAGGCACGCCAAAACAGAGAAGGAAGATATTTAGCCAATTATTTCTGCCTTACAAGGATTAGAACCCAAAGGAAATTTTTCAAGAATAAAATTATCTTGATCAACCCTTTATTTTGAAGTGTCAAAGCTGGTTCCAAAACCGCCAACACTTTCCACTATACTATACCACCAACATTTTAGGTATCCTATAACCACTTTCCACTGGTTATAGGATACCTAAAGCATCCAAAGTAGTGGCTTTGGTTTGTTTGATTTGTTCTGTTGCCCCATCCAAAAGTGTGAAGTGGGCCACAAAGAGACACAAGTTCTGGAGTGCCCCAATAAGCAACCCTGACTCCTGCTCACAGTTCAGGGGAGCTGCTACCTGTCCACTCACTCAGAAAACTTTGCTGGGAAAGCTTTAAAACAATCTGTTGAGTTGGTGTCTTGTCCTTCTGACCCAAAATCTCTTTGTCCCCCCAGCTCTCGTGGTGCGCTTCCTGACCAAGCGGTTCATCTGGGAGTACGACCCAACGCTGGGTAGGTGGCTGTGTCCTGGAAGCATGGTGTGGAATGGCGTGGCATGGCATGGAATGGCATGGAATGGAATGGCATGGCTGCAGAAGTGAAAATCACAGAGCTAAAGTTCCAGTCAGCCTCGAAATTTGCTGCAAAAAAAAAAAGCTTCTCTATGGTCATTTTAAGCTGGAACAAATTGTTCCCTAAGATGGCAGAATAGAGAAGCAGCAGCACCAAAGGCTGAGTTGGTGTAAGGCACATTTCTGCCCACTCAGAAATCCAGGGGAATTCTGCCATTGAAGTAAATTGCTTCAGTATTAAACTCTTCAAATAATTTCATGTGAGATCAGTCTTCTCCTTTTGAATAATCCCAATGTCTTCTGCATGAGAATAAGATGGACTGGGATACAGATCTGTATTCTGGGATAGAGATCTTAAAAATTCGTGGCCAAAAAAAAGTTTTTACAGTCACCCTATCTAGACTTAAGTAATTTTTTGGTCCTCATTTTCAAACATATATTGTCTCTTATTTTTTGAGTGACCAGATAGGGGCATCAATCCTCTAAAGGGCATGTCCCTTCCACTGCTCCCACTTAGCTCTGTTGGGTCTGGCATTTTCAAGAAGCTGTCTCAGCTCAAAAAACCTGTTGAACAATTACCCTGAATTAGAGACTTCGCTTAAAATCTGTGCCAAGGTCAATTTTCTTAGTATTTCCTAAATTAGTATATATTTAAATGCTCTGCAAATCCAGGCCAAGAAGTTCAAGACAAGACATTCACTTCTTAGGTGCTTTCAATACCTCTGGACTAAGTAATTCACATGTAAAGTAAAGGGCTGGAAAATTCTCATTTCTCCAACAATGTGTTCCTCTCTCCATCCTAACGTTTCTTTGCAAGCTCCAACCCAGATCATACAGTTAAATATCAATGTCTTTATTAATGTTCTTTCCTTAAAAGGTTTCATTAAGGAAATAGAAAATGCCATAAAATTGCACAGCAGAAACGAAGTTTAATATATTCCATTACAAAACCCAAGCAGCCCTTTGTAAAAACCAAGTATCCAGGATTTTTGTTTGGCAAAATGGAGAGATAGCAGATATCAAAACTCCCATCTTGGGAATATAAATCTCAGCACAACCGAACTCAAATACATTCTTTTATCTGCTACTATCAATGTAGTCCTCCGTGAATTATGTGTCACCTGCCTTGTGCTGCACAGTGGAATGTTCAATAGAATGTTCCTTTGATATTGTTAGTGTTAGTACTTCACATTTCTATTACTAGTACATCATTCTAAGAACTCGACAAGAATTGTATAAAGCCTTCTCTATCAGTGTGGTCCAAGTTCATCAATTTCTTAAGGGCCATTGCATACAAAAGCATCCTTTTTGCCTTGTTTAAGCACACAAATGAAGTTATTAGCAAGCTACAAGGTTTATTATTTTTTGCCTCATTATGAGGGCCCCATGCCCTTTGTGCTGTACAAGGCTTGCCATTTGTTTCTATTTTACAAATGAATAAAATTGCAAATTACCCTGCCCCTCAGGAATCTAATTGTCTTCTCTTTGCAGCACGGAAAGCTTTCGTGCAAGCAGCAGTCTTATCTCAATAAACTAAAAAATTAAATCCCTTCTGACTTACTGAATTTTACATCCCCATTCAGGCTAGAGAATAATAGCTTAAATTATGTATTATAGTCATTGTGACACTCAGCTCTCTAGGTTGCTCCAAGGAAAAGGGTTGAGAAATTCAAAAACTAATAAACTCTTGTCAAGGAGTTATTTCTTAATCACAGTAATCTCTGGTGGAAGCTGCTCACCAATAGATTGTTTTGTTAAGTATTATTTTGTCGAACTGCAGATCACAATGGGATTCAAAAAGGGTTCTGAAGTGTTAGAGATGACAAATTATCTTGAAATTGCAACTGCTATTTAGGCCTTCAGAGATCAATGAGAAAGAAACTGTACCTTGAAAAGCTTTGAGAGCCAGTGCCTGAAAAAATGCATTTCTGTCTTTTAGCATTGTCATCCTGCAGCAATTTGGTGTCCAGTTACCTGTAAACATCTGAATTCACTGAGAAGTTTCAGCAGAATAGATTCATTTCTTCTCAGCAGCCATGGGCTGTGGACAGAGGGATATCGACATGCTCAATCAGTATGAAAAATTAAAGTTGTGTCAGTGAGGATAATTTCCTCCACCAGGGAGAAATAAGCAGCTTTGTCAAGTTATTCTAAAAGGACAGCAGTAAAACAGATGAAAATCATCCAGCTACTAAGCAATGGGAGGTTTTGCCAAAAATCACTGGGGCTGAGACAAAAACGTCAAATTTATAGTTTATTTCTTATGTCAAGTGTTCAACCGCCCATTAGCCCTCTGATGCAAGCAATCCCCAGATAATTCCTATTTTTAGGAAAGCTTTCACCAAGCTATTCAAGTCCTGATGGAAATTCAACATTAACCCAAACTAAGCATTATATAAAAAAACCCTCCAATTTTTAACTGGAAGGGAAAAAAAAACACCTTATAAATATTCCTTACTATTCTAACCTGAATAAAACGAAGGGCCATATTTTTTAGCAGCACCTGGATAGGATGCTGGTCCACCAGGAGCCAAATTGCCAACCACAAAATAACATTTTCTGGCTGGAGAAGCATCACTGAACCCTGCAAGCTTTGGAAAACAGAGCTGCTGCTGAAGTCAGGGCTCTGCAGCTCTGCCACTTTGGTGCAGATGTTGGATCTGTGCAAACACTGGCAGGACAGCTGCATCTTCACAAAAGTACATCTCACTCTGCTTTTTATTTAACTGTTTTCAGCCAAAGGGCAACAACCACAGCAAAGGTCATTTTCTGGGGAGTGTTAACCATCAGCCTTGACTTGTCCAATATTTCTGTTTACCTGGCAACTCATTGTCACCATCTTGGCATGGGGTTTTTGTTTGCTTTTCCAAAAGGTGTTAAATTCCTCAAGGTAAATTCCTACTTGGCATTATTAAGGTGAATGGGTTTCCACATCCATCTTCATTTACAGTAAATTGCAGCTATCTCACATTTTCAAAAGAATGAGATGAAAGAACTCTATGTAGAAATGGGTTAAATAGTACATTTTAAAAAATACATACATGCAGTTGTTTTCTAAAATATTAAATACATGAAGGATTCAGCATTAAACTAGTCTTTAGCTTGTTAAATATGCACTGAGAAAGGGGATTGGGTTCCCACATGGATTTCACCAAAATTCATTAATGTTTACATGTTTTTAAATAGAACAAAACTTGAAAACCATATAAGCAAGCTCAGAGTGATGTTGGAAGGCCTCAAAATGCTTGCCCTACTGGGTAGGGCACCAGTGAAGTCACACTCTTGTCATGAATGTAGAACTGTCATGGACCTCAGTGACCCCAGGGCTTGACCCCATAATTTTCAGCAGGGAATAGCTGCTCTCCCCAGCCCCAGTAAATCGCAATAACAATTTTTGAGTCTGCATCTCAGCAATTCCCCCCAGGAGCTACTGGCAGTGCCCAGAATGTATGGTTCTTTCACCTGAGCTCAAAGAGGAGACATATTGTGGTTCACTTTGATATTTAATTTATTTTAAAATTGGAGATGCTGAATCAGAGTAATCAAGGAAACTGCAAAATCTATTTTTTTCCTGGGAGGCAAAAAAAAGGAGGAGAAAGCCCAAAGAGCTATCACAGCAGCAGACAGATAGAGAGCCTGCAGAGAACTTCATGGGTAGCAGCAAATTTCTGCCTCTATAAGCCATGACATGCAGGGAGAATCTCCTGGATCAAATGATGAAAGAAGAAAACTCATCATTGCTACGGCTGACCGCTTTTAAAAATAATTTTGCAGCATTTCTCTGAGAACACATTTGTTGTTCCACCAAAACCTGAACAATTTGCTTTACTAGAAACAGAGCTGGGGTATCCAAGACTTGGGAAAAAACAAAACAAAACAAAACAAGACCCCCCCCAAAAAAAAAGGAGGGGAGGGGAGTATTATGACTTATGTTTTGTCATTTGTTTCAAATTAACATTTTTACATATAGTTGGGAGAATCAGGGGGTTCCTGAGGCTCAAGGACTGAATATGAGTTTTTGCTATATAGGAAAAAGCCCCAAACAAATAAAACCCCAGGTAGATGCAGGAGATGGGCTGCTCAGTTCTTTTCTTGTTTTTGTAACTGATTTGCTGTCTGCAGTCTCTCTGCCTCTGTGTCTCACCTACAAAATCCTTCATCTTACAGAAGGATTGTAAGTCCTTAGCGTACCTGATACTCACATTTAAGACACTCATCAAAGGCGCACAGGAACACCAACCAAAGCCTGGATTTGCAACAAAAATCTACTTATATCAGAAAACAAGGAGATGATATTTTTGTTGACCTTTCTGAATATGTCTTGGCTTTCTCACACTATCCCTAGATGTTTTTCTCCAGCTACTCACACATTTCATACGACTTTGGCAAGCCTCTGAAAAGAAAACTCTCTCTTAGCTGATGATCAATAGAACAAGACATAACAGAATGTGTATGAAGGCAAAGAAAGACAGAAAGCAAAGGATTTTATTTCATTTGAAAGGGATAGAGAGAAGACTTCACTACTTTAAAGTAGAGGTAACTTTAAGAAATAGGGGGTTTAAGAAAAATTATAATTATAACTTTACCAGGACTACTAGATTAATAGTGACATTTTGGAAGAGTATTTCTTCTGACTATATTACAATTTCTTTACAGGTTTTTGTTCACTCTTTTTTCCTCCCCTGGCAGAATAAAAAAACTTGAACAGTGTTTGTACAAAGTCCCATCTAATGCAACAGACAGCCCATAAGAGACCCTCAAACATGGGTAAGATGCATAGGTATAAGGACAGCAAGAAAGATAGGAGACAAAGTAGTAAAAATTGCTTGAAGGAAGGAGACAGAAACCTCTCTTAGAGCCCTGAATTCTCCCACAGCAGAAAACTAAATCTCCTACAGATGAGCTCAAGCCTTGCAAATGACACCACTGTGGCACAAACAGCAGAAACAACTTTGTGAAGTCGTTATTTACACTGGCAAGGAGGCTTTTCCCACTAGAAAACTTCTTGCAAGGATGATTATTTTTACATTAGAAGGGAAGTTTTGCTTACATCTGTAGCTGGGGGGTCTATTAGCAAAACAGCATCATTCAGGAATCACAAGGAAAGAGTGGAGGTCCCATACATTATATAAATAATATGGCAAAACTAGTAAATAATGCTGGCCTGAGTTTGCTTTCTGCACTGGATAAATACATAATACATAGGTCTGTATGAACACCATACATACAGAGCAAACATAAACAACAGAGCAAAGTAGGAATATATCAGGAATATATCCAAACTGGCTTTCATCAAAAGGGTTGAGAACCAGAAACAGCTTAGCTGTGGGAATCAAGACCTCACTAAAGAGTAGAAGTATATTTATTTAGTATAATTTATTCTGTATCTATTATTATTTTAAAATAAATATAAATTATATATTTAATACAAATATGCATTAACTATAGTTATTATTATTTATTTATTATATATTATTTAGCATAATTAATCATATATTATAATATATCCTAGCAAGAGAAGAGAAAAGAACTATCTGTTTGGGACAACTTTGTCACTGAAGCCATGATAAAGAGCTCAGGTCCAAATACAGCTCTCCAGGATTGCCTTTGCTGTCTGGTTTATTCAGCTAACACATTGTCTGGACAGCTGGAATACCATGTGAATACAAACTCCTGATCCCTGGGATTGCCATCCCTGCTGCAGATCCCAAGTTAAAGAAACATTCTCTTTGTGCCTTGTGGGTTTTCTTCGTTTTCTCGACTAGTGGCTTAGTCAGCAAGTTTGTCTTAACACTCCTGAGGGTTATACTGCCTGTCTCTAGCACAAAAACCCTGCAGCAGCACAGCTGAGGCAGAAACTGCCCAGACAGCAAACAGAGCTTTAAACAGAGCAGCCCACAGTAAAAGAGGCATTTATAAACCATTAACTGATGGCCCCTCCAGCCCTTGGGTGTAAAAGCTGGCAGCCCTGGAAGGAAGGCAGCCTCCCCCACCAGTCTCTCCTCTTCCAGTGCAGTCTACAAGCAGCTCAGGATGGAAAATAACCATTTTCTACGGTGAGCAGAAAAGCAGAGAGTCCTGCCACCATCTCGCAGAACTTTGCTTTCTGCATATTTCTTCTGAACAGCCATGCTGACAGCTCCAGCCTGTCCAAGCACTGGCTGGGAGTAACACACATGGTCCTGAGTGGGGTGTAATGGTGAGCAACAATTTGGGGCTGGGAGGAATGGCTGCCAGCCTGTGCCTCAGGGACTGCCATGACAAACGTGTAGGCACTTCATAAATCACTGGGAAACAGCCTTATTCTCAAGCCAGACTCCAGCTATTCGTATCCTGGATTTTTATTGACAAAATTACTCATTCCTTCTGCCTCGGTGCTTAAGGGATTCAGTCCTCAGCAGTCTAGGTTGTGCCTTCTTAGGCATCTTCCTGTGATCATATTTTTCCTACATCAAAACAGCAGAAACATTATTTAACTTGATATATATTTAATATGCTGTATCATCTTTCCTGTGCTCTTCAGCAGGAGGAATTTATATTGAGTGTGTTATAGCAATGAGCCATGAAAGTATTCCCAGTTTCTCTGAGGTGTTTCTAAGGAAATGGACTCATATGGCCTAAAGCACCTTAAAAAAACCAACTCTGGCTTCTAAAATCCTCAACAAAGTCTCGAAATGATGAAATTTTAATTGAGAGCAGCAAGAGAAGATGGTTGCAATAACACAGGAAGCAGATATCTGAAAATGTGGCTTGTTTTCTTTCACATGAGTCTCAAGATGAAGATATTCCTGATGCCAATAATAAAAATACTGCTTTTTTACAGTAGCTCAACAGACAGCAAAACTGAGGAATGGCAGTAGCTGTTCTTGCTGTAGCTACAGCTGTAAAATATTTCTCCCCTACTTTTGTTGCTCATCATGTTCTAAGATGTTTCCCAGATGGGCAGAATTTTCCAGTGCTTGCCTCTGCACCCTCAAGAGAGAAGGCTTTTTGTTTTACTTGTTATGGGTGTGAGAAAAGTCTCACTGGTTAGTTTTCACTTATATTGTTAGAAGTAAGGTAAAACTCAGCTTCACCAACAAAGACTTCTTGCTGCAATCAGACAAAAAGACATAGAAAAACATGATTTATTTAGCTGTAAATTTATCAGGGACATATTTCCTACCAAGAACCAACATTTCTTCGAAGCATTGGGAAGAAATTTTAATTAAAACCAAAAAAAACAACCAATTAAGACCAAAACAGCCAACAACTGTTTAAACCTTTGAGCTTACTCCCTACTTGTTAGCACTGTTCTGGCTGTATTGGTTTGGTTTTAGCATGCCTTGATGAATTCAGTTCCAGGTTCCTGCCCACATTTTCTTCGTCTATCCCAGTAAAAGTTGAATGAGGACAGAACCAATATGAAATTAAAATCAACATCACTTCTCAAAAGAAACTCGTTCTTCATATGCAGCAGAGAAATCATATTTGCATGCAGCAGGAGGTAACAAAGACATTTTCCATTACTTTTAGAGTTCTCTTCAAGACAACTATTCTACAATTTCTGTTTGGAGGCCAAAATATTATTTATTGACAATATCAACACATCAAGAAAAAAATGGCTTTCTCTAGACTAGGTTTATATTACACATGTGTTCTACCTAAAAAGAGGAAATTCTAGGGATGCAACAGATTCTCTCATATCAATAAGAGAACTTTATAGTCTGTTAGGGATATGTACACACTAGCCATCTACTACCTTCCCACTTAATTAAAAATAGGAAAACATGATAAAAACCAAACTGCTCACTAAGCAGCAACCTAATCAAGCCTTATTCCTCCTGGATTTGTTCCCATATTTCACACTACAGTAGCTGTTTATTTGCATGTGTCCTTGAGCTCCACAAAGCATCCTTTTCCCCCATGAGTCCCCACAGCACCTGAAGCTTCTGCTGAGGTCATCTACAAATATTCTCTGCCCATCTCCATGGACCAGGGACAGCCCCCAATCCTGCCTTGTGCAGAGGCTCTTTCCTGCTGAGTACCCTGTGCCTCCTTAGGTAATGGATTTTTTGCTAAGGTTGTGTGAGATGGAGTTTCTTGTTCTGACTCAGATTTAGTTCTTACCTATATTACACTTTCACAAGCTGTGAGTTCTCCAGCACTCACAAACTAAAAATGGAGACATATCTCTCTTTCTACAAGGCTTTTTAAGGATGAACTATTTAATTAAGAAATGAAACCTAAATTATTTTTACTTTTAATTTAATACCTAAATACTCATGGCCCACCATGCAGAGTTTTTAATTATATAATATTACCTAAACCTGTGAAAAAGAAGGTGAGAAAGAAGGATTAGACTCTGTCCTAAAACTTCTATTTTGCTTTATATATATTACTTTATTCTAAAATGTTACGTTTTCTACCGTATATTACACACTTCTCTTTAAACTGCACACCCACAATCCCAGTTCTATCATTTCATTTTGGAAGCTTTTTTTAACAGCTTCAGGTCAAATTAAGTGTTCCCTTGGGGGCCAATATCTGTCAGCACAGAGAGTCTAAAATTCTCAGCAAGCAGGGTTCTAACACTTCGGTTGCTGTGCCTAACCCAGTCTAGATTTACATAGAACAGAAACCTCTGAGAGCTTCACCTTGCACTGAAAAAGGCACTGAAAGCAGCTCAGAGAGCACAGATGTCCTCAGTGCCTCCCATGTGGCTCCTTTTGTGCCCAACTTTGACCTGACCAGCTTGGGAACACCTGCAGAACTGCAGTCACAGCTCTGATTTTGGCAAAAGTAGCCTTGGAGAGGGCAGCCAAAAATGAAAAGAAACCTGTTTGCACATCACCACCTGAATTCCAGAAGCAGCATTCACTGCATGTGAAGCAGGCTGGAAACTCCAGACCTGGGTTGAATACCTCTGCCAACAAGTACCTTCTTTCATCCATGTTTTGCTTGAAATTTGTAGCTTGACACGAGGGTTTGTGTAGCTTGACAAATGCACATTAAGAGCACACAACACCTGTGGGGGGTGTACAACCTCCTGGAACTTTTCCTTCCCTATTTCCTGACTCCTGGGGCTACACGTGCACAGCACAACATTGAAGAGTCCAAGTCCAGTTATCAGAGTCACAATGTTTCCTTTCAAAAACATTATTTTTACTAGTTTTTCCTCCTTTTACACATGACAAAAATGATGCAATGACCATTCATGGCATCTTGTTTGATGGTATTATTTATAAATAACCCAACTTTTCTCGTTTGGGGGTCTGTGGTATTAATGAATAGAGAGACACATGAGGTTATGCTGCATTAGCATTAGAAATATGTGCTAAATACACAAGGCACTGTGTTATACTGTGGTACTGTGCTTACTGTAAAACCACTGCTGGTGGCAAAATACAAACCCTCCTGTAAGGTAAACAACAGAGGGAACACAGCCAGAGGCCAGCAAGAAAAATAAATTCCCCTGTGCTTTGAGAAAAGCTGGGGTTGAGGAAGGAAGAAGGCAGGAGAGACTTTCTGAATCAGGAGGATACACAGCCTTACAGGGGATTTCTAAAATCTGAAAAGTTCCTGCAGCAGCAGAGAAATGCAGAGGGGGACAGACCTCACCAGGGCTGGGTTAAGGAAGGGGTGGGAGAACAACACCAGGGTTACTAATAATTTTTTTTTCCCCACAATGGGCTGTCAAAGTCACCATCCTCAAATGTGACAGACAGGTGCACCTGATGGGTGCCAAAGATTGCAGGAGTCTAAATGAGTAGTGAGGTACCAACAAAACCACCCCAAACAATAAACAAGGACATTTATTCTGTTAACAGAACTAATTATGGGGAGTTTTAGTCTTTTAGACATTGCCATCCAACAAGACTTTAACCACGATTTTAAAAATAAGTCTTTCTCCAGATCTCTTGCATTTCTCAGATCCACCTGGCTGAAAACCACCATTAGACCAAATTTTCTTAAAGCATTTTTATACATCCTTGTTTTAGTAACCTTTCTTGACCAAAAAAAAAAAAAAAAATAAATAAAATTTAAAAAAATCAACTAAAATTCTGTATGGAAAAAGAGGTTGTGTCCCTCTGTACATAAAAGCAAACAACAGACCAGGCTGGCTTAAGTTTGCCTGTAAAACATTATTGCTCCATCTCAGCTGATTTACCTACTTCTAAAACCAAGAAACACCTCCATGCAAATATTACCTTCTAGAGCTGTGACATATCCCAATAAAGAAGTACTGGAAATAGCTTTTTGCATCACTAAAACTTTTTATATCACTGCAAATACAACTCAAATTCTAGAAATTCATATCCAGATAATTCTCTACAAACTACAATATTCTGGAACAAACATACTCGGAAAAACAGGATAGTCCTGGACAAAAGAAAGGTTTGAGAGATGACCAGACAAGTCTCATAGGCCAAAACTCTGTTAAAAATGTCACAGTAAGCATAGTGCCAGGATGTGATGTGATCAAGCTGTGACATAGTCTGTGGATCACAGGCTTCAAAGTTTTCCCTACAAAAGTAGGGTTTTTTCCTGTATTTTTAAAATCATGGTCATTTGATTAATTCATTAATTAATGAATTATTGTGCCTCAAAACCAAACCAACTGCTGCCACTTTCCAATATGTTTCTCAGGCTTCTTGACAGCTCTAAATATATTTGAAACAAACTTGAATTTTTCAAACAATGGAACCATGAGAATCAAGAGTGCTTTGCACAGCAGAAGTGCTGGGGGATTTCAGCTTTTTGACCAGGAGCCACTCTGAAATCTGGCATCAGCCTTTAAAGCCACACTCATGACACATTTGAGCCTCTTACTGGGAATATGACTGGAAGCACAGCACACCCCCAAGCAAGAACAGGTCAGATTTGCTTATTTATATTGAAGGAGAGCAAATGAATCAATCTATTTCCACAGCACTAGCAGATTCAGGCAGACTCAGTCTGCACAGCAGCTCCCTAACTGCTTTGACACTGAGCTTGCTGTGAGCAGAGCACAGCTCTGTGGTGTCTGTTCCATCTCTGAGGGCTTAGCCACATAGCTACAGGCAGAATAGATAGGCAACACCCGGTGCAAATCACAATCTGAAGTGAAGAAAGGTGCCTAAAACCACCTTGGGAGCTGCTGAGTAGAGTGTTACACCTTGTTTTTTTCTACTAAACCATCACGATGCAAACATAAGACTTTTACAGCCTGGATTCATCTTACCAGTTCTGGGCTTCCAAGTAATTTTGAGGTGCAGTTTATTCCAGGAGAGAGCTCAGACAAGCTCTATCCACCAGCACCTGATTTATTTCATCACTAATAGGAGTCAAGGGTGCTCAGCTGAGACACTGACACCTGTGTTGTCAGTGGCTGGTTTCAGTCAGGGGTCCAGCAGTTCTCTCAAGCCCTGCAATTACTCTCTGGCTGCATGTCTCAAAAAAAAAAACCAACCAAACAAACAAAAAAACACCCAAAAAAAAGGCAGTGCTAAAAGGAAAATGATACTAATAAATCCCAAAACAAAACAATGTTTTTGTGATGCACCATGGGATTAATGTGAGCAGACTGGAACTCGCATCTTCAGGGCTCATAATTTACAAGACAACCAGATTCTTCAGATTTTTCTCTTCCCTTGAAGGAGAAGCCATGTCTGTGATTACATCAAAAATGCTTTAAAAGTCCAGCTGTTTTACACTCCTCATTAAAATTCCCCCAGCTACCACACATTCCAAAGCACAGGAGCAGACACACATTTAGTAAGATTTATTTATATGGATCTGACCTAAATCGGTGCTACTCATCCAAGATCAAATTCCTTTCCAACGTGAGCAGCCAAAGCAAGTTAAACTTGCAACAAAAAGTGCTGCCAGAGTCCTATTTTGAGAAATCAAGTATCATTTAAGACTCATGCTGCAAAAGTCTATTCCTTGAGATCTGTTCTCCCATTTCATAGGGAAGATCTGTATGGACTACCCCCTCCTGCCTCCGATGGGCACTTTCTCAGGTTCTGTGGAAAAATTCTCAGCAGCCACTTGTCAAGCAGGGCCAGATGGTTGAAGGCATATGAGCATGGCAAAGCCTTAGCAAGTAAGGAGCTAAAATCAGAGTGCTTACTCAGAGAGCCACCCCTCCTCCACAGCACCCTCCTCCAAAGAAACAGAACAGAAGTTCCTAAACAACCTCGAGCTTGGAGCTTGGAGTACTACACAGGGAATCCCAACCTAGCATTGAACACTGAAATAACTCATTGAAGGTGCAGCTCTAACACCAAACTAGTTTCCTGCTTTTTCTGCATTCCCTGAGGGAATTGCTGCTGCCAGGAGGACGTGTGGAAGGCACAGATAAGACATTCCACCAAGGGAGTTTGACATATCTCACTCTGCTGTGCTGGTATAGCCTCAGGATCACAAAGGGAGAGTCCAGCTCCTTCAACAGCCTGGAACACCATCCAGGAGGGGTATTTACAGCCTTTAAGAAATCTAATCTTCATGGCCTGAAACCCCACAGCAAGCTTGCTTGCCATCTGCCCAAGTAAATTGGCCATTTGTCCCCATTAGAGACAGCTGGACTGCTAAAGCAATTAAGGTGACACAAGGAGGGAGTGACATTTTTGGTTTGGGAAGAGGCTGTTTGCAGCACTGACAGCACTGAAACATTCCTGACTGTGAAGAGGTGACATTCTTAAGTGAATAATGAAAACAGGCATTCGTGAAACACGAGCTCTTCCAGAAGTTCAAGTTAAAGCAATGTGTTTCCTAAAAAGATATTTGTTCCTATTGAAGAGATTTACACCAAATGAAAGAATTGTGTCTCTGACAATGCAAAGCATTCATAGTCACTGGCTAGACTTTTACAGAGTACATATTTATCTTTTGATACAGGACATCTGTAAGCTAGCAACAGTAATAAATCTGAATGTTAGCACAGATAGTTTTCCACATTTTAGGTCAAATGCTATCAAATTTAGCTTATCAGCTTATTAAGATAAAACAAGCTGCTTTGTCATTAGTTTTCTGATTAGTTGCTTGGTTCCAAAACCTGGGACAGTAAATAGGGTTGTTGGGTTTTATTTTTCCATAGTCTAAATGCTTAATGCCCACTGGTTATCCTTATAAATCATAAACAGGGAAATCACTGCTTGACCCCTTGCTAGAAGAGGGGAATGTGATGATTTCAGCATGTTTAAAACACACATTCCTAAAATACCTAACTGGTCTGTAATTTTTTCACAGTATAAGGCCTGAGCTTAGTGGTCAGGTTCCTTGATCTGCAACCATACTGGTTTTGATCAACCAGCCACGCAGTGACAGTCTGTTGAGCTGGATACCTTGAGAGCTGTGGTGTTGTCTTCCAAAGGTAGCAGCCTTTCCTGGGAACAAACAGGAAAAATGGGCTACAGCTTTGCAGAGCTCTCTGCCACAACAAACTGTCCTTTGCTGGGTGCAGACTGCAGCATCCACCAGGCTTTTGCAAGTCTAACTCATGGGAAAGTAAAGGTTGTGCCCTATGGAGAGAGGTAAGTGTTGCTGTTTTAGAAAAGAGGACTTAAGTGTGCTCCAGGATGGCTGGAAGAGCTCCAGCAACGAAAATTTAGTCAAACTGCAAGTCAAATGTCTGCTTTCATGCTGGGAGATCTGTGAGGAAGATTGAAAAAAAAAAAAAAACATTACGTTCTTTTAATACGTTTCACAACATGTGTTCTTATTTTAGAGTCGACATACCGTCACCAAGCTACCATTGATGACGAGGTGGTTTCCATGGAGATACTAGACACAGCTGGCCAGGTGTGTGGGTGCATGTGCTGCTGCTACCCAGTGCCTTGGCTGCGGTATGCAGGTGGGGAGGAAATCGTGGTGGTGGCAGCAGTGCAGGGGGTAGCAGCAGTGCCTACTCTGGGGACACAGATTTGCTTCTGGGCAGAACCCCCTCTCTCCTTCCCCATTCTGGATCCACACCCTTCTGTGAGGGATCCTGCTTGGAAGAACAAACAAGCCAAGGAGCTTACTCTGGGGGTAAAATTATTTTGTTGTCACACTTTTTTTATTCAGGGCCGGCCCAACAAGTAGGCACAGAGTCATGGTCTCTTTCTACAGTCAAGTGATGAGGCTTGACAACTGCAGACAATAATTCTCACTAGAGTGAAGAGCAGATTTGTCATTGTCAGTTCTCCCTTTTAAAACACAGCAGGTGCAGGTGCTGCACAGGCCTGGGCAGGTCATGGCACTGGGTGGAAGACATCTCCTATGCCACGTGATCAGAAAGGTGATGTGAGTAAAGTATGAAGTAAAGCAGATGCACACAGCTGTGTAGGACCAGCACCTCTCTGAAGACCTGCTGTCTTCTTCATAAATCAAATTCCTAAGGCATTCTTCTGTCTTTTTGAACAGGAGGATGCCATTCAGAAAGAAGGACACGTGCGATGGGGCGAGGGCTTCGTGCTGGTTTACGACATCACGGACAGAGGCAGTTTCGAGGAAATGCTGCCACTTAAGAACTTGTTGGATGAAGTCAAAAAGCCCAAAAATGTCACCCTGATCCTGGTGGGGAACAAAGCAGACTTGGATCACTCCAGGCAAGTCAGCACCGAGGAAGGTGAAAAGCTGGCCACGGAACTTGCGTGTGCTTTTTACGAGTGCTCTGCTTGCACGGGAGAGGGCAACATTATGGAGGCCTTCTACGAGCTCTGCCGGGAGGTGCGGCGCCGCAAGATGGTCCAGGGCAAGACTCGGAGGCGAAGCTCCACCACCCACGTCAAGCAGGCCATTAATAAGATGCTCACCAAAATCAGCAGCTAAAAAAGAGCTGTCCTAAGCCAGAGAAGCAGAAATGGTCAAATCTTTGCAATGAAGAAAAAAAAAACCCAAAAAGACAAACACCACCGCTTTTTTTGAGTAACGCGGAATCGTACTATTTTCCTGTTTTGAAATGTATTTAGCCACACTGCTTTTGACTAATGTGGGGGAAAAAAAAAAGAAAAAAAACAAACACCAAATGAACTCCAAATGACTAGACAATTGTGGGGATTGGCAAGCAAGAGAGAATCTTCTGCTTCTACGTGACTGGCTCCAATCCCCTGCAAGTCAGTAGTGCCTAAACATCACTTCCAGTCAGGCAGGTGCTCAGTAGCCATTGAAGAGTAAGATTCAGCCCTCAGTCCATCAACAACCGTCACAACTGGTGTTATCCAGGACTGAATATGTGTAGAGGCTGCTGTGTTGAAACAGAAAGTTCACCTGACACCTTCACCAGCTCTGAGTTGGCTCATTGTATGCTTTCACTCCTTCCATGTTATTTTTGTCAAATCCATGAGTGTTGATGTTCTTAGCAAGGTATGTAAAAATATATAGGAAAGGTCAATTTCCTGGAGCATTTAGCCAGCTAGACACACATTTCAAGAGAGCTCAAGTTCAGCTGCTTTTCCAGCTCCTCTGAAACTGCAGAGTTTTCCAAAAATAATCATCCAGTCCAGCAGCATTTCACCATTTCCCCCCCAAAGCATTGTACTTGGGGAAATGGGAGTATGTGTGCTGGGAAATCAAACTGGAAAAAAAAAAAAAAAAAAGAACCATATTACTATTGATTTAGCTATGGGTAGTTTGTAGATTTTTTTTGGTCTTTTTTTTTTAATTCAATTAGTTCCTCCTAGTTTATTTTATACCAAAGAAGAACTGAATCCTTGGGAAGACAAGTATTTAAAGTTTAAGCCCAAATCAGATCTGAATGACCTCTACCTATCAAAAGTCCATAATTTTCAGCTGTTTAAACTCCCAGATGCTGCTTGGAGCACTCTGGGGCTCAAAGCAGTGCAGGTTTTTCGTGACTTTTGTCTGGCACATTGAGGCGGAAATGAATTTTATCAGATTTTAGTGCCTGGGATAAAAGGTGTCCAGTGCTTTCCTTCTCCCTCATCATCTCATTTAAGCCAGCTGCCAAGTTTTGCCTCCTGTCTAGTTGGTTTCTTAACTGCTAAAAGATGCAAGACTGGAAGCTTTTCATCCAGATTGTGCTGGTCTCCCACCAGTGGTGTAGCATCCCTTTGGGCAGCTCAGACTGTCAACGTGTAGAACCACAGCCAAGGGCTGGGATGACAAATTAGCAGTGTTCTCCTTTGAGGAACAGCCCCCTTGGAGCATTTGCTTACAGCTTTATTCTCCACTTTATATGTGGTAATTTGGGAGGAAGTAATTCCAAAAGCCTATCAAAAGCAAATTGCCACAGATGTAGGAAAGTGAGTAAATCTAACTGGCTAGCACTTTGTAGAGCTATAGGTAACCATACAGGTGGTGGAACATATCGAAGAGGCAGATCTGTATATCCATGTGAACAGAGAAAAGTTCCAAATTACAACTTCTATTAAAAGTATTCACTTAAAGATGTTTTACGAAAGCAAATTTTTTAAACTTTCACTTTTACCCAACCAGCAAAGAACATCACATTCAGATGTATATTTTATTTGTGCTGTTGTTTGTTTTCTCTGCTTCTATATTCTAGGTGGTAAAAACCCATTTCACTGTCCTGGAATCAATATCTATATTTTGGTCCTCATGTTCACGTGTGTTGCTGTACATCATCTGGACACACTGCAGTGGAAACTCCACTGTGTGCTTTGGGGCAGGGGGTTCTTGCAACAGGCCTCTGTGACACACTTGTTCCCAAACTACTCATCATATCATTAACTTTTTTTAAAGAAATAAAAAATAAAAGAAAAAAATAAAGAAAAATAGGTTCTGCCATTTTTAGTATTGTAGAATGAACACAAGTGTAAAAGAGCGAGCTAGTGCCTGTTCACAAACCAGAATTCTTTAGCTGAGGGACTGAACTTGCCAGCAATTTAGTTACCTTAGGAGCCAGAGTGAGCATTTGCAAGCTGAAGCACTGAGGTTCTGTTATCTTTCCAATCATGAAGTAAACAAAATCCTTACCTGCAATCCCATGGCAACGTAGTCATGTCTTTACTTTGGTATGCTAAGCAATTGGTTCATCCCTCCTAGAAAACCTCAACAGTTCTTTCATCTGAAAATCCTTTCTTGGGGTTCAGGTTGGAGCTGCATTTAAAATACAAAAAGATTATAAATGAATGACAAGAGAAAATAATTAACCATATTCATAGGAGAAGAATTGAAAGGAAGGAGAGGCTAAGTTACGGCCCTCATACTTTCCAAAAGATTTCCAGCAAATTGTATCTTCTTTTATAACATCTGTGTGGATAAATTATAAAATCTTGGTGAAAATAAAATGTTCCACTGTGCAAACATCCCTTATTACATAAAAAACCTAGAATAAAAATAGCAACATTCCTTTGCAAAGACTGAATTTGAAAACTGCCAAGCAAGATAAATACTTGGTCAAAAAGGAGGCTGCCTCCAAAACTAACACAAACTTCTTTAATTAATTGCTCATTAATTTGTTTCCCTCTGAGCCATTTTTGCTGACATGCATTACATAGCATTAAATGCAACTTGTTTTACTGCTGCTCACAATGTTGCAACCTATTACTGGGTATGTTATAAATCTGTCATATTCCCATAATGCGCAGATTGAGCCCAAAATTGCCCAAGCATTGAAAAGGCTGATGCAGCATGAACCCACATTCTGTAGCCTTTCTGCAGCAGACATCAACAGATTCAATTCTAGTTCTCCTGCTGCTGTTTAAGTGTGTGTATGTGACACTAACATTGAATTTCTCTCCTCTGCCCACTGCTGTTTCTGCGGAGAGAGGATGGGAAAGACGATAAAAATGGGGAGGAAAGGTGAAAGGGATACTTGTTACCTTCAACAAGTTGATTGTCATTTATGAAGTTTTTTAAATACTTATCTTCAATTGATGAAGAGTTAGTCATGCCCATGCTGCAAGACCTGGATCAGGACCCAAAACTTCCCTAGAACTTTGAGAATCTTTATATCTGGGGGTTTGGTGCAACTACAGATGGAAGTGAGGATCAGCCTCTGGGTTTGCACCTGGATCCAGACAGTTTGTCCCCAACCTGGGGATAGTTGGATCTGGCAGTTTGCTACAAGGCTAGTTGATTTTTATATATATAATGATCTGTATGCATTTTTACATTAAAAATATGAAAGCTTGTGCTTGTAGATAATATATTAAAAAACTAAATAAAAAAGAAAAAGGAAATATAGTCTTTTCTGTACTGAACTCTCACATATTGATCTTCCATTAGATGTCTCCAGTGTTCCTTCCCGCTATTAAGGGGCCAGTTCCAAAAGCCCAGATTTGGTTCTTACTTAATCTTTATCTAAGGAAAACAAACAGTGAATTTTACCAGAATAAGCACTGTAAAATTTGGATCATTTTACTTGAACTTATTTGGCTGTTAGTCCTGGAATAGAGAAGTCAAACAGCATCTACAGTGAGGCACAGCTCCAAATGTCCTTGCTAACTATTACAAGGCTGATGAAAAAAAGTTACAGGGTAATTACCTAACCTCAGTGAAACCCACCAAAAGCTGTCCTGCCAACTAAGTAACACAGACCTTGATCTCAAGCTTCTGAGGTGAAATCCTGGGATAAGAAGCCTGAGAGATTTATGGTGGTGGTTTGCACAGAGGCAACTTTTCACCTGCTGCCAACTACACCCATGTTCAAAGGATAATGCAGTGTTAAATCTGAAGAGGAGGTACATAATATGTACCTTATGAAAGGTACAATATATGAGTGGTAAATAATCAGAGTGTGGGTATTAAGCTGTAGCAGAGGAAGCTTCAGCACTGAAGAGGGGAGCTGTAATCCATTCTTTTCCCCCCAAACCTGTGCCAACCAAGTAACCCAAAGTGTGGTGAACAGGAGTGGGGGGATAAGAATGTCACAACAAGCAGAGCACTGCATAAAACCTGGGTGCAGAATCTATGCTGGGAGGTGAAACCTCCCAACACCAGTCACTGTCTGCCTCTGGAGCACTGCAAAGCAGCCTTGGGTTCTGTCAAGCCACACTATAACTTGCTCCAGTCAAAATAATTTCTCCTGCAAAGTAGCTGCAGTCATAAAGGCTTTGCATGAACAGTCTTGGGGTTCCTTTTATCTTTTTCTTTAATGGCTCAATACATATGCAAATCTTAAGAAGAAAAAGAAAAAGAGGCTTTAATTAAAAGAGGCTTCTTGGCATTTTGATGTATCTGCCTTTATGCTCTTTGCAAAATTAAACCTATAATGAAAACAGTGTCATCTTAGAAACTCTGGTGTTATGCATTTTATTTCCTCTACAGATGCCAGGCACTAATTACCTCAGGCTACGAAAATTCAAAGCAGCAGCTTGTCCAGTGCTGTGCAAGGCTTCTAGGAGGTGCTAATGGTGTGAGGCCAGCTCAGCCTGGTTTCTGCAAGCACCATTGCCCATGGGGAAGGCTGTTAATGCAGCTGGCACTGGCAGATTCCTGGGGCAGGACCCTGCTGGCCCTGGTGGGGTTTGTACGGGATGGGTCAAGCCCCTGGTCCCCAGCGTGTGGAGAACACACCCCAATGGCCAATTTCCCTCATCCACCTGAAGGATTTTCTCCTTCTTCAGTCCGAAGTAAACTGGCAGGAAACCCTAAGTCCACACTACTACTGGCTGTTTAACAAACCCGAGAATTTGAGGGGAGTTTAACCTTTTTGGACTGGTCTCCTTCATCTCCAGCTTGATTCCCCAAAGCAGAATTTGCCTTTTGCTGTTTCCATCATATTAAATGAAGTAATTTTGAGTTTAGTTTGGTTGTTTGGGTTTTTTTTTAAATAGTAGCTGTCAATAGACTCTGATACCCATGGGTAAAGAGGCTGTATCACTTCTCAGAGGTCACTCTCACAAGGATGGAGTATTTGCTAATGCCTCTGGATATTAATTATTCACACTGAACACAGCAGCTCTGAAGAGTTGGAAATAATTTTTTTTTCAATAAGGGAACCTCTAATCATTGTAATACAGATGTCTGTGTCAGATACCAGACCTAAACCAGACTGAAATATTCTGCATCACTAGGAACAGCCATGGCCTGTCATGAAATATTAACATGCAGAATAATAAAAAAAAAAAATTGAAAACAATTTACAGGCAGACTTCAAATTATACCTCACAGAAAAAACCTGCACATTCTTTCCTTTTAAATTTTCTGTGGTATCAGGAATTTACAGAACCTCATTTCAAAATCCAACAAGTTCTGGAAACTAAGAATGTATCAGTAATGTAAAAAATAAGGGGTTTTATCAAACTCCTTTGTCACTACACATGATTGAACTCTCCACTCTGTTTCCTCTAGCCTGGTCAAAACTGTCATTACTACAATGAATATCAAGGAGATCCAGATGGAACTTTTGATACGAAAAAAAAAATCAAATAAAAAAACCCAATAAATAACCCTAAAGGGACATAATCCAAATAAAGGTTGAATTCTCATTTTCCTGAAAAGCAATTGTAAGATTTCACACACCAGTGCTGGTACACACTGAGCAAACTAAGTAATCAGAAACAGTGGAATACTTTGAGGTTTTAACTTGGATTTCTTTTTGCAAATCTAACTGTAAAGAAATAAAATTATTATTGTGCAACAGACATTAGGTCTGGAATTTGTAATTGCCAGGTTTTTGATATCCAGCTTTCAAAAAATGAAGAGGAGAGAAGAGGAGAGGGGAAAGAAAAAGAAAACAGAAAAAGGGAAAGAGAAGAAAAAGAGAGAGAAAAAGAAAATAAAAGAAGAAAAACCTAGTTTTAAAAACTCCAAATAATTTGTTCTTAGGGTTTCTCTGTGCAGAGCTTTCTGCAGTTTCTCACCAAAACCAATGCTGAAACACAACACTGACACTTGCTATCCAAAAATCTTGTCTCTGCTAAGAACAGATACAATCTAAACCACACTCATGTAAACATTCAGCTCAATTCCAACCTGGGACTGAATTTTACATCTACTTGGATCCAAATTATTTCACTTTTGCATTCAGGGTGTATTTCCCTTCTTTGGAAGAGAATTCAATTCGAAAGCAGTGAATGTTACTAACAATATAAAATACACATAGTTTTACTATGTATCTAAAAGAAATCCATAAACAAAAGAATGCTTTGTGTGTGAGAAATGAAGAAAGCAAAAGAACATTAGATAGTTCTGTAAATATTAAACCTCTTGCAACAGACCAATAAGTTGCCTGTAACTTCTCTGTTTTTTCGATATTTGAAATAACGATAATAAACATAAAAAGCCTGAAATGTCCTTTAGGGAATTTCTGTGAAGAACATTATTTCTTTATATTGTTATTTATTCTTCACAGAAATAGGGTTAAAACGTTCAAGTTTATAACTCAATAGAAAATATAGCAGGAATGACAAAGAGTTGTTTAGAGAGGCAGAAAGGTAGAGAAGAGTGATATCCTCAGACTTCCTGGACAAGAATCTAAGTAAAAGTTCTGTGAAGGACTCTGACATTTTCATATATTGATGAGCTGTTACCTGAAGTTTAAACTCAGATTTTTAAAAAAATAATTATTACTGCAGGGAGCAAAGAAGAGATGGATGAGATGGCGTATTTTGGTAGCAAACCATCAGATCTTTCCCTCAAGGTTAGAGTTGTTACCATTCTGAAGCAGAGTTACTATCCTGGTTTCAGATAATTTTCTTCAATAGTACTTAACCACCACTCCAATTTTCACAAACAGACATCAGCAGAAAAAAAGAAAAAAAGGTGGAGACTGAAAGATCACAGTGTTTAATTTACCTGTGCAGCCCACAAACATTTCCTGGGGTCTTAGAAATGGCTGCAGACAGAAATTCATAAGTTGCTGAAAACATCTATAAAATGGCAGACACAATGTTCTTCCATGCCTCTCCCAGGTGTTGGCCCTAAGTTTTCTTCACCAAATTCTGGACTGTTTTAATGTCTTTGTCTTCTTCAAGGAAAGATCTAAGAATTGTCAGTGCAAAATTTAGTGATTTGAAGTCAGTTTGGTTTTGGTTTTACATTGAAACATTTAGAAAATATTTCCAAAAAAAACCAATCCCCACCACACTTTAATTTAGATTACTGTGATGAGCTCAGTGAAAATATCCAGTGACTGTTAAAGAGAGTTATTTCTCACAACTATTTTAAAAAGAGGGGTAATCCAACCCTTTTTTTTTTTTTTTGTGAACTCATACACAATTTAGTGCACTCACTTGTTTTCTAGTGTGAACTTCTGGTCCGTAGGGCTCTTACTCTCAGACATTCTTGTGGACTCCCATAGACCTTTATGAAAACAAGTTCATTTCTTTGCAGAGAACATGCAATGATCTCACAGCTGATGTCAGTAGGTGAGAGGTTACTAACCATGGTCTAATCAATTTCCTATATTCAGTGACGAGCAAACGGAATTATCACAATAATTATCACATCGATGTCCTTGGCCACACCACTCAGCTGACCAGCAGCTCCAGCTCCAGAGGATGCCCCTTCATCTATCAGCTGGCTTTGATTTACAGCCACAGCAGGAATTTCAGCTCAGTCAGAAAGGCCTTGCACTTTTCCCACATGGTTCTTCATGGATTTGATCCAGTGGCTTCTGTGACCCAGTCTGAACTCTGAACACAAAAAAGCACAAAAAGGCATGGTGTTTCCAACATTTCCAACATGCAATTATTGTGCTTATTAAGTTTCAGGAAAGGAATAAGCTGCTTCTAATTACATGAAGTGAGTGTGTACGAATGGCAATCTCCAGGAGAAGTCAGAGCAAGTTTTCAGAAATTCCCAAAGACTGGTAAATGTTTTAGTAGTGTTCAGTCTCAAAGTGCTGAGAGGCACTTTGCTGAATTGCAAAATATGCAAAAATATATAGCAGGACAGGACTAGAATGCAAAATAATTCACTACTTAAACACAATCATCAAGGCTAAATTCAGTTTTCAGACTGCCTCAGACTTACCCCTTTTGATCCTGAATTAGAGCTGTTTTATAGTTTACTGAAGTAAATAAAAATAATTCCCAGTATGTTTTCAGGAGCTTTGGGATCTACATCTTTACCCTTACACTTCTGTTCTGTTGCCTTAACTGGATATAATGGACAATAATTTATTAACCCCCAGCCCCTTTCAAATGCCTCAGTGAAGCCACACCAAAGTGGACATGATCAAGCCTAATTGTCCAACTGTCTAAAAAGGATTACTGACTTTATTCTGTTAGGGGATAGGGAGTAATTTGCAAAAGCTGAAGTTTTGCTAAAGTCATTTTGAGTCCATCCTCCTATCAGTTCCATGTAGCATTTTCAACCAGTTCCTCTCTTTTATATGAATATTGGATTATTTAAAGAAGCATGGCTTGTTGCAGCACAAGGGAGAGCTTGATGTCAGCTCATTCTCCTCTGAGAGGCTCAACGAGTGATTCTCCCATGGGAAAACAGGGGTGACCCTCTGATAGCACCTGTAATTTAAAAAGTCATTAAAAATCAAGAAAAAGCTCCTATCAAGGCTCAATGTTCCCTTCCTCTGGAATAAATTGAGAGAAACAAGGATAGTGTTCCTACCAGAATGATTAAACTGCATCAAGATGTTTATTCAAACCAACTCCCTTTTTTCTCTGCTTTTGATGATTAAAAACATGTCATGAACATTAAAAATATTACAGTTAGATACTGGGGAGGGTATTTTATCATTAAAAAATTCTTTGTTTTAAATCTTTTAGTTGTTCCTCCTTATCCAAATATCTAAAGACAGATCTACCCTTCAGTCATCTCCATTTTTCACTCTGTAAGTCCCATAGTGCAGTTCTCTTCTTGCCTACTTCTACACTCAGTTAAACATGAACTCAAAAATGACACACTCAGTCATTCCTTCAGATCAATTACATCCCTGGAAAAAAATTAGAGATTTATACTTTTTCCAATAGCTATAAAAACAAAAATTGCCAATGCTGTCTTCAAAGGCTTTGGCAACTCATACTGAGCCGCTTTTCCCCAAGGTCTCACCCACCTTGGGTCTATTAACCTGTCTTACACTCTTGTAAGTGAAACAATAACATCTTTTAAGGCCTGTATACCTTTTTCTACCCTTATTTGTAGGTATATTCTCCCTCCAATTCAATCAAAAAATCCCTTACTTGCCAAGCAAGAAAACCACACTTTTCAAGAATTTACCAGAAGAGTTCCTAAATCAAGTTCTTTGCAGTGAGAGAATTTTTTCCCCATATACTCCACCCAGTGTTGAGGAACTAACTATCACCACAGCAGTAGCACTTGGCACGCCTCAAATGTTGACCTCTACACAGAAAACAAAGTCTAAAAGAAAATCTCACCGTTGCTTGTTACTGCTCTTTTTACTTGAAGAATTTCCCTGTGATGGCAGCATGCACACATTTATGCCACTGCATTAGGAAGGGTGACTCCTTATTCCCACTCACGTTCATGAGAAGTTATATTGAAAAGGACTGCAGAAAAGGGCAACTGCATAATTAGCATTTCTTAGCACTATATGTTGAAAGGCAAGGAGGGGAAGACAGAGAAAAATTTATATTCTTACTTTTAATGACAGCTATTTCTGGTAAATAGGAAAGCCAAAAGCACATCAAGCCTTTTATCTTCAACACCTTTATTTCTTCTCCTCTAACAATTGCTCCTTGTCCATAGGAAATCAGTTCACCATTCTGAAAAGATCACCTTGTCCAAGGCCTAGCACAATTCCATATTCAAGAAGGGCAAGAGAAATGAATTTTTGAATACAGGATATTGAATCTAAGATTTATCACTTTTTCGCTGCGATCACAGTTGCTCCAATGTTCTTTTCCTGTCCTCAGTGGATGTTTGCTCCAACAAAAATCTTCTCCCTGATGCAATGATGCAAATAGAAAATAAAAAATACAGCCAAGAGTTGCTGTTCTTTCTCTGTCCTAGCTGGCAGTGCTGGAAATCATACAAAATAGAGGTACAGGCTCATCGTAATAACAAGAATAATGGTTTCTTCCCCGTGCCCTAAAGAATGGCAGATTTTTTTTTTTTAATTTACATACATAAAATTGTTTAGTACATTAAGTACTGCATTGATGGTTTACAGGGACAGCTCCTCAGCTGCATGGAATTGTTTTCTTTTCAAGCCCCACTAAGAAACATTAAGAAATGTGTCCAGGAAATGAAAGATCAGCAGTCTGGTTTGGGCTCTGCTACAAAACTGTCTCCATTGGCACCAAGCTCTGACTGCTCATTTGGAATGACAGCAGCCCTTATCCACCCCATGGGGATTCCTGAGCCTGAATTTATTAATGGGGCTGACTTGCTTGGTTCAAGTGCACCTCAGCCACGTCCTCTGACATATTCTGCTATTTATTGGAAACTCACTTTCTGCACTGTGATAAAAGCCAGGGAACTTCACCCTAGAAGGCTGAGACTGCACGGTGAGCAGGGGCTGAGCAGAGGCTGCTCTCGTGGGGCCAGACTATCACAGTGAGGAGACCATAATAGGAGACTTTATGTTCTGCTGCCACACTCCCAGCCACGGAGCTGGGTCACCAGAGGTGAAGGTAAAAGGGAAAAGTGTCTGTGCTGTAGCTACCCTGGCAGCTCCCTTCAAACACAAGGCCTTGAACGTTTCACTAGGCAATAAAAGAATGTTAAACAGTCCCCTCCTCTCCCTCCTCAAGGTCGGCTGGTGGTTTCATAACCCCTGGAATGCCACATAAAACTGCATCGTTCCCACCATCCCCATGTATTTCATCTCAGTGTGAAAACAGAGTGAAATGTTTAAATGGCTAATAAAGGGGATCTAACCTTTGGGGAAAAAATAAGAATAAGAATAAAAAAAAAGAATAACATTGTGGTGTACAGCACAAGAGCCCTGGCTTCATTTTTCTCAATGATTTTGCTAAAATCGCTTCATCCCTCTGAGCCTGTTTTTTATTTCTAAATGGGGCAAAGGACATGCCCTTGTTTGAAATACACATGGGAAATGTGCTTGATGACAGGTTAGAGGTATTGATCAGAGCCACTCAGCAAAGATAAGAACTTCAAAGAGATATGGTGGATGATAACTGGAAGAGTGACAAATATCTAGAATTTCAAACATTTATCATAAGTCTTGTTTGCCAGATGTATTTCCAGACAATAACAATCTTAGTTTTAGAATACCATTGGAATAACAACAACAACAAAAAAGAAAAGTAGAAAATATTGAACTTAAGATACTCGCTTCCAAGGATCTTAATGAACTTGGAAGTTTTTTCCCCCCAAGCTTTTCTCATAGAGAAAACTGTGCAACTATGGTTGCATCTTTTGAAAGAGTAGAATATCGTGGCCAATTCTTTGATGTGTGATGGAATAGAATTTACAAGAATTCCTGTCATCTTGAATATTTTCTAAAGAAAACAGCAGGAAGAATTATGACTTTAAGAAGATGCTGACATAATCAGCTTTCTCTCTCTTTTGAATTTCAAAACAACAATGAACAGGAACTCTGGGGCCAGCATATAACTCCAGCAAGGCCTAGAGTGCTGAACACACAGAATTTGACCAGAAACATGTTATTGGTCAATGCAAAATGCAATTTTGGTGGGTTGGTGTGAGTTTCAGCTGTCTACCAATGCAAGGTTTATATACCAAGCATGCTTGAGTCTATCTGGCACCAAGGTGGCTAAAAGAACAGTTGATAATGTTTCTTTTGCTGGAATTTTATCATTGGCAGAGAAGGGTTCAAAACTGTAGAAAATGATTAGTATAAACAAAGTTTCAAACTTTGCTGCTGGGATGTGTGTCTGCCATGAGCTGATCTCAAACCCTAGGTCTGAATATCCCTCAAATCTGGATCCTTTCCAGATTTAAACTCTGTATCGAGCTCCAGGTCAAGCAATACTGAGATGTGATTCACAAGCCAGCAAACATGTAAACTAAGCAGAGTTCCAAGTCCAGGTCAGAAAATTTCCACACTCCCCCACACTTAACCAAGCCCTTCTCTGTCTAAGCAGCCCTGAAGATTGTTTTGCATCATTGGAGTAGCACAAACCAGCTCAGAGATAAAATGGACTTGGTGCAGGGACTGGGGTCAACAGGTCAGTTCCCAATCTTAAGAAAAAAGCTGCGGAAGGAGAGCAGAAATGGCATGCCCTGAAGAAAGTAACCAGTCAAGGAAAAGGCTGGGTTGTGGGAACAACCTAAAATGGCTTTTCCTTTGGGATCTCAGCTGCAGTGACATTGCTGGCTGCTCAGAGGGCTCAATGTGTTTGGGTCACGGAGCTGCCTTCTGGAAAACAACAGCTGGATCCAGAGAGCAGGATGAAAAACAGGGAGGGAGAAGGTCCTAAACATCCTGCTTGCAACTTTGCAGAGGAAGACAATGCAGTGCAGCTCAGCAGAACACATAAATTCAATTGGTATTTTCAGAGAACAGTGTATCAGAGTAGATTCAGGAAATAAGTTTCACTCTATGTGTTACTAGTAAAAAGAGAGAATGGAGCACTGCATGGGTGGACTGGACGAAAAGGGGAGGAGAAGAGAACAGTGCTTAGAAAAGGGGAAAGAAAACTGACACTTCTTGATAAACAGTCTCAGAACTGAAGATGCCTTTGGGTTTTTGTGCCAAGATATGTTCAATGAAGTAGAGCAGTCTTTTCCTCCTGCAATGATAATTATTTCAAAATGCAGAAAACCCCATTGACATTCCCACATGCCCTTATGCTAAATGCTTTCAGAGCCAGCTCTCAGCAAAGAATATATTGGAACAATCTATCTCTGGTATGCACCCAAAGAAGTTAATAAAGCAGCCCAAAAGAAGAGACTTTTTCCATTTGATGTAATCTGAAATATATAAAATACCCTATTGGAGAAAATGAGATAAGAGGAAAGATCACCCTTCACTTCAGATAGTCCATTTAGATTCCCTGAACAAATATTTGAATATTTTCCAGTGTACCTTCAGGATATATTAACTTAGAACAAGTGATAAAATAAGACTGAGGGACAAAATAATACTCTGAATAATTTTTTTAAAAAATTATGCTACTTGAGAAAGCAAACTTACAGATATATTCACTGACATGTGACTAGGCAATGCATTTTGAAGATTCAGAATATCACTTCCAAATTTAATAGGGTTTTCAACACGTAAAGTGAAAAAATATATTTACATCTTCCTGAGGCACAGTATGCTGCTGGTATATTAAAAAGAATACACTCAGCTCAAAAAAGCTGTGACAGAAAATTGTGGTGAAAAGTTTATGGCCCCCCAGTCACAGCTGATTTTACCTGGACTCATTTCCACAACCCCTCAAGAAGACAACACCACATTGCTTGACATATCAGATCAGACTACAGTGGGGAAATGTTCATGAACTTCAAACTTCCACTTTTATTCTGGGATGCTCCTGCCTTCAGCTGTCCCCATCAGCTGGTGGGTCTGACCAGCACTACCATCTAGTGGCACCACAACATCCAAAGCCTACAGAGCACACAGAACACTCGTCCAAACTCCAGCATGTCCAGCACTGTTCCCTGTGCTGTCAGCTGGTCCAGAGCGCAGTGACATCCATTTGTCAGTCTGGATGTGGACAAAGCCCACAGTGCTATCCCCTCCAGCACATTCCAGGAATAAGGTAGGTGGTTATCCTGCCAGGAGGAAGTGAAGGTGATATTTTTATTATAGTCCAAAATGGTAATATATGCCATCTAAAGAGCAGGTGGTCCTCTAACAGGCCAGAAAACCTTTCAACATCCTGTGCAGGGAAGCCACAGCCCTCTACATGCAAAGTATTCAATGCTGGAGAACCCAGACTGTGTGAAAATATAAGGGAGAAAATGGTATGAGGGACTTGCATCACTCTCCAATACATAAATAAACAAATAAATAAATTTGGCAAGATGCAAAAGAAATAATTTATTTAAAAGTAAACCAAGTAAGGTCCTGTAAGGGTGCATTAAACACCAAAATGAATGCTACTCTGTTAAAGTTTTAAAGAAAAAGAACCTCTGTAGAAGCTTGAGAACAAAATCTAAACCACAAACAAGGCTTTTTGCAACTCAAAATGAAAACCCCTCCAGCCAAGTCCAAGAGGAAATCCAAGAGGATTTCCAAGAGGAAATCAATGTGTGGGAGCCCAGAGAAAATGCTGAACACAGGTACATGTCTGAGACCCACAAGCTCTCCACAGCACAAGCACACAAATCTACCTCCACGTGCTCCTTAACAGGAATTGATTCCACCCTGCCAGGAGAAATGCAGGCTGAGACCCTCTGCTACTCCCCAGGAAAACTGCACTCCTCCCTAAAGAGTCACTCAGCCTCAGAAATACAGATTTAGATGGGGCAATGCACAGGCCAAGTGACAGAAATGGATCCACGGTAAAGGAGTCCACCCTGCAAACAAATGAGAGATAAATGGCACTCCACTGATTCACACCATAACTATGACCAGATGCATGAGCAAGGAAACACAACTCAAGGAGTGCTACCACTGGGAGATCCTCCCCAACAGTTGAGAAAGAAGCCAGATAATCTACTGCTAGCACTGTTTACATGTAGAGCAGAAAAAATAACTAGTATTTAATTTCATTGGCCTTTTGCTGCCCTTCCCACTACCTTTCCTAAGATTTAGCTTTAGGACTGCAAGCCCCTTCCTCTGGATAGGTATTTTTGTTCATCACATATTGTAAATGCAGGCAAACCCAATGGGAAGAAATTATGATGTCTGACTCAATTCAGAAGGCTGAATGATTTCTTTATTATAACTATGCTAAAATACATTAATATACTATATAAAAGGAGGATACTAAAACTACATCTACTTTCTCTCACTCTAACACAACTCGTGACCCTCTCTGAGAGTCCAGCCCCAGGTGGGTTGGATTTGCCATCAGGCTCAAACAATCCTCACCAGAATCCAATCAAGCACTCACCCCAGGTAAACAATTCTCCAAACACATTCCACATGGGAAAAACAAGGAGCAGAAATAGAAATTGTTTTCTGTTTCATTTCTCTCTGTGAACCTCTATGAAAAATCCTGAGAGGGAGAGAAATGTGCTTGTCACAATCACACAGCTCCACAGCTCTCCAGCAGTGGAGAATTTCCACAAGCTAGAGATTTTCAGCCAGGTGACATAGTCTGAGCTGATGGCAGGCCAGAGAAGCTGTTTTCAAAGGCACCACAGACACATCTAATACAGTTATTTGGTTGGATTTAATCAGCTCACAGAAGGCTGGCAATCTGCATTGCAATTCATTTTAATAATTAGAGTAAGGCACCCGTGTGGCAAGCACATTTCTCTCACTCTCAGGATTTTTCATAGAGGTGCACAGAGAGAAAAGAAAGAGAAAACAATTTCTGTTTCTGCTCCTTGTTTTTCCTATGTGGAATGTGCTTGGAGAATTGTTTACCTGGAGTGAGTGCTTGATTAGATTCTAGTAAAAATTATTTGAGCCTGATGGCCAATCCAGCCCACCTGTGGCTGGATTCGAGAGAGAGGATCACGAGTTGTGCTAGAGTTAGAGTCAGAGAAAGTAGCATGTAGTTTTAGTATTCTCCTTTTATATAGTATATTAATGTATTTTAGCATAGTTATAATAAAGAAATAATTCAGCCTTCTGAATTGAGTCAGACATCGTAATTTCTTCCTATTGGGTTCGCCTGCATTTACAATACACCCATTTTTCTAGGAATACAGCAAAATGTCACAGAGCCAGCCACTGTAGGATGAGATAGATAAGAGCTCCTACACACATTTCAAAGAGCATTCAGGAGGATGTGAGGGTCACAAAGATAATTTGCTCCACAGCTGGGAAGAAGAGCTGGTTATCTCAGGTTGTAACAAACTCCACAAATCAGGTTAAGTTAGGGCAGCATTAAAAATAAGCTGAGGTAATTCCAGCTGAGCAGTAGGCCATAACCTAAGCTTATCATAACCTCTTGCTTTTTAAAAGAAGAGTATGCAACCAGAGAATAAAACAAAGCAAATTAAGGTACAATATACATCTCTAAACAACTGAGCTGGTTTAACTCTGCATTGAAAACTGAGCTGGACTTTATGTACCTACTGGACATCAAAAGAAGGAACATTTTCTCTGGAGACAGAGACAGAAAAGGAGATAAGAATCCACGACAGACTGGCTTTGTTTGGAAGAGGAATGGGAAAGATTTAAGGATAGCAAAAGGCTGCTGGTTGTTATCTCACCAGTTTCCAAGGGCCATGTATGTGAATAACAGAAACCAATATCACTGGTGCTCTGCTACTTGAGGGATGCTCACCTCAGTGAGGGCAGTGGTAGAGGCTGTTTCCTCATCCAATCCCAAAAACAGAGGGCTGGTACTTGATATTACCATTTAGTAATACCATTGATATTACCACCTGGTGTAGATGACTGCTCAAACTGCAGCCTGCCTTTTTCTCCCTTATTTTTTTTCAAAAAGGGCAGCTACCTTAACAGGGTCTTCTTCTCCATAAACACAATTCATGTCACATATCTGCAATCTCACTCTTTCAAGACATTTTACTCTGTGGTTTCTACAGTACCAAGAGCCCAGAGAACAGTTCTGTCTAATAAGGCAGTCTGCAAAGTTTTCTGGAGAGCTGGGAAATGGTGACAAAGCCAGGGAAATGAGGGGTTGCCATACATCTACAAAGGAAGTCAAGCTCATCAATCTTTTGCTATCCAAACACTCTCTCAGACGTACAAATCACTTTGCATACTTTTGTGAAGCTGTTTCAGTGAAGCATGATAAATGCTAGAGAGAATTTAAGGATAACAGCAGGGACTAGGTGGTGAATTCAGATAGTTCAAAACATCTATAATTCACAGAGACCTTGTTGTAGCTTTTTTTTGGTCTCATTTTGCGTCCAGAGGAACATCTCACAGTGTTGCAGGCAGTACAGATACAACCCCTTTCAAAGTACATATTTCTATTCCATAGTGACATAAAATCTTAGACTGGCCTGGATTGGAAGACACCTTAAAGGCCATCCTTTCCAACCTCCTTGCCATGGGTAGGGACATCTTCCACTAGACCATCCAGCATGACCTTGAACACTTCCAGGGATGGAGCATCCACAGCTTCTGCGGGCAATCTGTTCCATGGCCTCACCACCCTGAGAGTAAAGAATTTTTTTGTCCTAATATCTGATCTAAACCTACTCCCTTTCAGCCATTCCTCCCTCTCCTGTCCCTTTGTGCTCTTTTAGCTCCTCTCCGTTTTTCCTGTAGTCCCCCTTGATATTCTGGAAGGCCACAATTAAGTCATCACCCATTTGTTTTGCTTTGGCTGGGGTTTGCCTTCAGCTAACCAAAAATTTTTTTGGTTGGAAGGACGTAGTCAGCTGTTGATGTCAGAAAAAACCCTCAGTTTTGCATTTGCTAAGGTTTAACATTTACAAAGAAGCAGCAGCTCCAACACGATCAGCAGCAACAAGTCTCCCTGCAGGGAGACACACTGCTGATGTTAAACCAGAAGCAGCTGAGTGTGCCTTGGAGGTTTCAGCATCCAGCTGAGGATCAAACTTTCACCTGTAAGCTGTGATGAATTCCCCTGAAATGCAGTCTGGCTTCTGGACAGAAATGATCTGCAGTTAGTCAATTGAATTTCACTCCTAACAATGTCTGGGGACTAGACACTGGAGAGTAACTACAGACGAGTCAGCTAAGGGGATTCCAGTGCATTCCCATTCAGAAGGAAGAGAGAAAAAGATATCTAAATAACTGAAGTATAGAGGGGGAAAAAAAGAGTGTTGCTGAGCAATACTGGCATTCAAGTGCACACAGCATTTAGCAATACATATAATGTTTCCACATAAATATATAATATTCAAATTATGAATACACACACATACATTTAAATGGTTAGCACGATAATATTAGGAAAATCTCCCCTCATCCTCCCCCCAGACAAAGGTTAATCTAATTCCCACAAAATTTTCACCTATGTGATGTTCATGAAGATTGAAGTACCATTGTGCTTGCAGCATGTTTGAATAGCCTTGAGAAAAAAAGATTGCTGGGGAGCCAGGTATTTTCTAACCTTGGGAAAAACTAGTATTTTCTACAAGCTCTCCAACTCTGTGTCTATAACTGCTTCAAAAAAGATGCAATTTAAGACTTTTTTTTTTTTTTTTTAAATAACCAGTGGTTGTTAAAACAGATGGAGTAATCATGAAGAGCTAGAAGCACATCATTGCTACACGTAGCTATGCACAAAGCAAAACTTTGTTAATTCAGCACTACCCTTGGAGGCTGGAGGATACAGAATCACTTCTGTCCCTCTGCATCCTGACACTGGGTCCTTCTGGAGTTGTTAAAGAAACTAGAGGAGAAAAACACAGAGCCAAATGTTCCCCAGCAATTCCCTCGTGCATCAACAGCTCGAGTCAAGCTAAAGGAGGAAATTGCTGTGCTGTTTTATGGCTGTGTGGTGAGAACACCTCACAGCATCCCCAGGGTGGTGCTGAAGGATCCATCTGAGAAGGGAGGAGACAGAACTCAGTGTGCAGGAGGAGGAGGAGGACTCTGCACACAGGCAGCAGTCATCCCACTGATGCCTCAGGTTTTAGTTTTTATATTTTTCAGATTCTGTGCTGCTTTAGTGTGTGGGTGTGGGCTTCATATTAGGGGACGGTGAGCTCTCTACACAGAGCAGGGAGACAAAACAATTCCTTCTCTAGCTGGGGACCAAGGACAAATGATCCAAATCTCAGGCCCAAGAGCACAAACAATGTGGGCTGAAAAGAGAAAAACAAGAAGGATGGGACTTCATAACCTAAAGCTGTAATTTCACAATTAACTGCAATATGCAAATGGAGCAGAACTGATCCCAGTGAGAGCCCCTGTGAGCACTTGTGCATTTTGGGACCATTTTGGTCCATCGTGGGTGCAGCCCTGGCTGGGCTCTGGTGCTGCCCAAGGTGGATCCATTATTTTAATAAATCCCTACTTTATTCTGTAACTCTGACCAACCTCTGTTTTAGGTCAGTCTTCACAAGACATCACCAGACCTGAAAGAGCAGAATCCTTCACTCCTCCCCTCAAATCTGCTCCACTGTTCATGGAAAGCAGGACAAGGGATATGGGGGTGCAGAGATGGACAGTGCCTTTGGTACTGTTCCATGACCTTCAGAACACTTACACAAAGTTGAATGTGACATAGACATTTAAAGTCATATTTATTCCCCATGCAGCCCAGGCTCTGGGCTCTTCTGGAATAACATCCTTAGAAGGAAGAGATTGAAGCTGCATAATTACAATTTTTTATTTTCAAGTACTCCCAAATAAACTACAATTATTTATTTTCAAGTACTCCCAAATAAATTGTTGAGCAAATCAACCATCCCTGACTCACCTCCATAGACACACACCAAATTCCTGCCTCCACAAAAAAAAGGCAGTGGAACACTCGGTC
Organism: Taeniopygia guttata; assembly: GCF_048771995.1. Classification (NCBI taxonomy): domain Eukaryota; kingdom Metazoa; phylum Chordata; class Aves; order Passeriformes; family Estrildidae; genus Taeniopygia; species Taeniopygia guttata. Next base: position 68,019,345 of record NC_133025.1, read on the forward strand.
ATTAAATCACTCGAGCAAGAAGCATTTCCACAATTTTCATTTGGAATATCTTTCTTGACATTCAGTCTCTATTTTCCTTTTCCCCTGCTTCATCCTATCCTGTGAAGGCTCACCTTTCAGACCATATCAGCCTCTTGTTCATTGCTGTTCTCAGATACTTTTGTCTTAATCACCACCTCTGCCAGATGCTTGAGAACAGTCCTGCTCATACAGAGCTCCCACTCCCTTTACCAACCACTGTGGAGAAGGCAAGTTCCCTTTTCTAACAAAAGCCCTCTATAATTTTAGCCTGAATATGAGCAGATTTCATTTTCTGCTCCTACAGCTGAGGACTCCCTGGGAGGAGAACTGCAATCTTTTCTTTCTGAGTCAGCATGTAATTGCCTATGGTCCAGACATGGCCTGCAGCATCTTCACAGGTTTTTTTGTCCCAGAAAAGGATTAGGCTGGATGCAGCATCATATATTCTGACAGAGAGAAAGGGGCAGAGGTAAAAAAAAGCACTGAAATGGAAGCCTCTGGCTACCCTGAGCCCTAACTCTCCATGAAACTGAATGTTAATTCCTTAATGAGCAATAAACACAAGTGCTTCCACCACTACACTGGAACAAGAGTCCTAGACAGTTAAATCTTTGTTTTCAGAGGTGCTGCATTCATAAAAATAAAGCAAACCATCCACTCCCCTCTCCCCTCACACTGAAATGATTAACCAGAGAGAAGAATGCTTGTATACAAAGTACATTTTGTGCTGCTCCTTGATTTGAGCACAGATTTCAAGCAGTTCAAACCGGGAATAGGGTCTCAAAAGTAAGTCAAAAGATTAAGTTAAAAGCTATAACAAGAGATTTCTAAAAGCAAATTGATAAGCGAGGAAAAATACTTATGGATTGCTTGAATTATGAGAACTCTTATGATTCCTATATTCTCTTTTGTTTAGAAACTTTCCCATCTCCCACTTCTTCAGCTTTTGCAGTATATTATCAGTTTATAATCAGTCCTGAAATGTTATATCCTCCTATGTGCTCTAAAATACTTTTTCAGTTCTTAATACAACTCTATCTCAAAAATTGGAGCTGGCCACTGGTACCAAGAACACAAAATCAAATTACCACCAGTCTGATGTTTACAACTGGCATGGCTAAAAAATCACTGTGTTTGTGTGTTTAAGTTATATCCTCATTTAAAATTACAGCAGTGCAAAATTAAAAGAAATCACATTTCTTCTACAAAACGGCTGGGGATCTGAACAGTTCCTGGGAACATTCACTGTCAAGAACACATCTGAGAATTTGGCAGCAGGAACACATAACTCAGCCCTGGAAAACAATAATATATGTATATTATGGGTCATAATTCATTGCTATCAGCTCAAGCAGCAATTTCAGGAAGAAACAGTCATATGTTAAGCTGGTGGCCAACCACTGGTGGAGGAAATGTTTCAAATCTCATTATTGCTGCCAGTCTTTCATTGCTCAGAGACTGCCCAGGTGAAGAAGGACCTCTCCTCTCAGGAGATCCAACTGCACATGGGGTCCTTTGCAGCACTTTCAGTAGATCATGCTTCATCCTGTACTTTTTCAAATTATTACAGAAGGTGTTATCACTGACAGGCCTGATAGAATATAATTATCTTTAGTTCTGGCTCACAGCAACACTCCTTTTGGAAAAAAAAAATTATGGGGCAAGTTTGAATCAAAATTCTAGCCTCAAGACTCCACAACAGAGCACTGGAGTGAACGAAGAATCCTCTCTAATATGGAGATTTGTGCCAAAAAAAAAAAAAGTATGAATTGAAAATCCATGACAGAGCATGGTGTTTGGTGGCTTCTGTTGCTGCAGAATCAGTAAAGTATTCAAGGAGTTAAAACCCTCTCAAGCTTTCTTTGCTGCTTCTTGTTGCCACTTTGCAGCGAGAGCTCAACTGAGAGTAAGAAAGGTGCAAAGGGGTTTTACAGAGTCACAATTGAGTCACTAGTTTTTCCCAGAAAAGAAGCAGCTATTCAGCCTAAGATAGGCTGGGAAATGTTGTTTGAATGCCATACAATGTGCTTATATCAGGAGATAACCCACATAAACTGGACAAAATCCAGGCTGCCCTTTGTGGATACTGGGAATCCATTCAACCACAACAGTTGCTGTGGCAGCAGAGGCTCAGTACCTCCCTGAGGGCTGATCACTTATCCAAACTTTTCAATAATTGTGGAATACTAAACCAAACACACTGCACTATCCCACTCGTTGTCATTTAATTCTTATTTCCACATTTCTAGACCCACAACAGCCAGAACTGCCACACTACTTATACTTTTTACGCATTTTCTGCATAAAACGTAACACAAGCCTTCTCACACTCAAAAGTATTTATTAGTGATGCCAGGCTGAAGAGCTAAAATTATTTAATCCTGTGCAGAAAAACCAAGCATGTTTTTGGCTAGGGACTTCCAGGAGTTTGAGACTTGCCACAATTTTCAGTACCATCAGCATAACTGTCAGCCAGTTTTTCTTTGCACAACAAGTGTTGCCACCATTTTCAAAACAAGGCTAAGACCTACCATTCCTCCTTAGAATTTCAAACCAGATGTTTGGCTTAACTCCCTTAATTCAATTAAGTGTACAATATAACCAAGACTACTGTTTCAGTCTATCCAAAAGAGCCTGAACCATCAGAAATATGAGATATCATCCCTCACTGCAGCCTTCAGGGCAGCTCTCCCCCAACTCCCCGAGATAAGAAAGGAGTGAGGATCAAAGCGTTGAGCACTCAGTGAACCTCTGGAATAAAACTCCCAAAACAAAAGTTTTCTGACTTCCAAACTAGTTAAGAAATTTGCAGTTGGGCCACTTCTGTAGTCTCAGGTTAAGAGCACTCTGACACACTCAGCTAGCACCAGGGAGTCTCTGATTATTTTCCATCTCTGCCTATGGTTTGTCACAGAAGGAGCCTCCCCTAGGCAGACTAAGATGTGTGAAGCTACCAGGTAGACTTAACATCTGAATTCAAGCAATCTGCAAAAGATCCCTGAAATCAAAGCAGAGAATCTCAGAAACATGGGCATTTAGTCTGGTGATTTTCAAGGCAGAGAAATCTCATGCTATGAGTTTCAGCTCTTCTTAATTTCCTAAGCAGCTGCAGATCAAAGTGCATTCAAAGTGCTTTGGAAAGGTGAACTCTCAAAAACAAGTTGCCATTAAGGATCAGGCCACTGCTGCCAATCTCCTTTAACAGTGAATCCTGCAGTTCCAGTGGCTGATCCTGACTTTGATGGAACTGAAAAATGTCAAAATTTGCTTTAAATCACCTTTTAAAGGTCAGTGGCATACCTATGACTTCACATTAATCACCAAAAATCATCCTGTGTCATCTTAATTCTAACATCTTCAAGGAGTATTTCACAAAACTGCAATTGCAATTTATTCTTAAACTTTCTGAAGGGAGTTTTTGAGAAGATAAGTGCAACTTAAAAAACTTTTTTATAAGGAAAAAAAAAAATTCCTTCCAATTATTTACAAAGAAATTATTATCCTCTGAGTACAGCAGGTGCTGAGCAGGGACAGGAATTTGTTTTTCCTGTATACACCCACACCATTTGCCCAGAGCACAGTGGAACATTTCCATTAATTTCCCTGTAGGAGCTTTACTACTACCACTGACACTGAAGTCACAGAAAGAATTTTGAATACACTTGATGCAGAAGCAGTAGAAATCAGGTGTATATTTTCATAGCTTGTCTAACTGAAGCAATGCAAAAGGTCAGAGAGTGCAAGTGAAGAAATAATGTTGTGGATAGAGGAGAGAGGAGGAGTTGTTTTAATAAGAGATGGAAAGCTCAGACTTTGAACATACTGACAAATTACATAATCAGAGGTGGAAAAACTGTCAAATAATGCAAAATAAACAATCTCTGGACTAACAAATTTAATAGGCATTTAGAAAATGTCATCTTTGATGACCCACCCCAATGACATGTAAGTCAGCATCAGCTGTCCCCAGACTGGCCCCAAAACAAAGCTGTTTTTTAACACATCACCCTGTGAAAGCCTACAGTTTGTATTCCCATTATGGTCAAGAGATAATGGTGTATTTTGCTCTTCATGAGATATGCCACTCACATTTAATTTCAGCTCCAGCAACTAAATGCGTCAGTGGCTTACAACAGTAGTAACTAAAGTTTTATATATGGCTCACTCTGTGGGCTCCTCCTTTTCCTTCCTCCACTGCAGCTGCTGCCAGCACCCAGCCTAAACCCCACAGCCAACAATATCACTCTGTAACCAACAGAATTAAAAAAAAAAAAAAAAAAAAAAAACAAAAACAAAAACAAAAACCAAAAAAACAAAAACCTACCACCTCACTGAGAACACAGAATAAATAAATAAATAAATTTTCCAGCTCAGAGTGTAATTCATGCATTATTCCATGGCAGAAATAAAACACCTGACTGGTCTGACAATACATACTGCTAGGCAGGCACAGATGCCAGATGCAAGAGGCAGAGAAAAGCAGTTTTAAAAATATGAGGCTTCTTATAATCCAGGAGAAAGCCATAGAAATCCAAAGGGTGGAAAGCAAAAAAAAAGAAAACTGGCTCTGAATAGTAAATATTAATGTAAACACTATTTGGCTTCTTTAATTTACTAGCATCTCTCTAAAATTTACTGATGCAAGGACACATCAATCCTGGTCTGGAGGAAGGGCAGGAAGGTCTCTGAGGCTCATTCCTGGCATTGCACAGTTTGCTGCAGTGCCCACAGGTCAAACTGGGGATGACATTGATGAAGAATCTGCTCTGTCCATCCTTCTCCACACCACCTCAGTAACTGCACCCACAATCACTTTGGCTGCAAGGCAGTAAGGCTGGATACAAGACTAAGTGAGTGACAGCCACTGGTTAAAAAGATAGCTTAAATTACAAATGCTAACAAGCAGCAGGTAGTTGAGTTTGAGTAGATGGGGGAATGTTCCAAAACTGAATTTCTGAACTCTCTAACAGAAACCTGATAGTGCAGCCTGGCTGCAACAAGTGCAGGCTCTCATAGATTGCCAGGATTAAACAAAAGTGACACATCCCAAATCCTTTTAAAGAAAGGGACACGAGACAGAACCACCAATTAGGGTGCTGACAACACATTGTGCTCCTTCACACACACCATTTTGGGTTGGAACAGTGAGGCATTCATGGTTTGAGAAAGGAGGCCAAAAAGAAGAGTTCCCACAGAGGAACCATGGTCTTGGAAAGAAGAAGAGAGCCCAGAACTAGGAAGGTGAAGATGCCATCTGGAGGAAGATCCCAGAAGTGGTGGAAGATGCAGGAGATCAATGAGCTGTGTGGAGATGAGTGTTTGGGGAGGCCCAGGGGAGTTGCCCAGCAGCACCAAACGCTGGCAGCTGACAGCAGCAGCAAACCATGAAGCACCAAGAGCTTCTGTCAGCCTTCCCTGATCTACCACAACCTCACTGCTTCCTCCCCTAGAGATTTCCAGGACAGCATCCCAAGGGGGGAGAGGTGAACCTACAGAGGGAACAGTGAATGGAATGAGAAACCAAAATCCTACACATAGCCCCATCTTCTCTAGGATGAGGAGCAGGAAACAGCAGATCTGCAGGTGGAATTGTGTATTTTTCTAACAGTGACTGAGGAACTTTAAACAGAAAATGCATTCTCTTTTTGTCCTTCCCTCCTATTCCCCAGTGAGCCTGTAATGGTCACTGTCAGTATAATCCTGGGGAAAGGTGACATGTCAAAACAATGTGTCACAACACAGCTGTGAGAGGGCAGTAACAGAAATGTGGCCAGCTCTCAGTGTTGGAATGCCTGATCTCCAGCTCCAGTGCTAGAGCCACATACTTGGAAAGAATAGACATGATCCAAAATCTCTGAGATGGGACCAGTTCCCAGACCCCTACAATAAGCCCTCTGTCAGCTCAGCTGAAAAAAAAATCATAGACAAACACCAAAACTAAAAATGCATCTGCAGTGAATCATCTGGTTACTGGTCACTTTATATGACACAATTCACATGGTATCCATAAACTGCTGTTTGTTCTGTCACATTCCAAGACACCAAACCTAAAACAAGGAAAAACTTCTGATTTCCATGAAAAGCCTGCAAGGAGAAGGGCTGCAGGACTGTGCCTCAGTTTACTGCTTAGGATGCACAAGCCAGGCTGCATGGAGGTTTCCAGAGTGCACCAAGAGCACAATGAGCTTGTGGAATCCCTCATTTCCCAGGGAAGGAAATGAGGGATTTCCCTCAGATCCCTCACACCATGAAAGAGAGCATCAGGCAGTGAATGAAAAGATCCTGATTGCTGAATTAAAATATCACTGCCCACCTCACAGTCTCAAGATCTATTCACAGTGCCCATCCACTGTAGGCTGGCCCTTGGCCACAGCTTGCACTCCACAGTTTGGCCAGCACTCAGAGCTCATGAGCCACAACTTGGCCAGCTTCTGAGCTCCCCTAGGTTTGCTTTTCAACACAAATATAACATTTATCCCTAAAATAAAAGCATATTACATTGTCTGGCCCTCTAAAGAAACTGAGCTACTGTGCATACAGTATATTCTCTTTGCAGAATTTAACAGGGCGACAATAATAATGCTGAGCAATGACATAAGCTGCACCTTGCTGGGAAGCAGGTCAGAAAAAAAACTCACTTCAAAGCATATTTGTTCATGAATGCAAGGTCACCTATTTAAAGAAAATGGCATTTGAATATTAAAAGATTATGAGTTAATGTGACCTTAGGATTACAGGCAATATACTAAGCTTGCAAAACACAGTTTTATAGATCCATTAGAGTTTTCTTCACTAAAACCCTACTTTAAAAACATTCTGAAGATATAAGGTTAGATTTTAAATTTAGCACTATTCTACAACTCTGGCTGCTTGTTAACTGAACTTGGGTATCATAACCCATTATTTATGTCCTCAGTCAAAAAGCAAAAATTAAATTTAGTCAGCTGAATTTCTTAATAATTCAGAACACATTTTTGATACGGATTCCACAGGATTAATAAATTCATAATTTCACAGGAGGTGCCAACTTGTTTGCAGGCAGCCTTGCTTGAACAGAGACAGAAATCTCTTTTTATTGTTTTGTGTGCTTGTTTATTTAGGGAAGCTGTAACATTCAGCAGGGAATTTAAATCCATCCAAATTCTTACCTAGAGCCAATTTTGGAAAACCAGAGTCAATTCTTGGGACATCAGCTATAAATAAACTGCTAAATAGAGTACAGTCATGGATTGACTCAAGACAAAGAGGTACTTTCTGATTTCCTCCCACCCAACTCATTGCATCACAGTAAGAGGGAGAGGGAGTAAAAAAGGAGTGTTGGAAATCAAACTTTGCAGCAAGAACTCTCTCTTATTTAACAGTACTCACATCCTCATGTCCTGGGACTCTCATGCTGATGCTCAGGCAGAGAACACTGCAAAGAAGTTGTTTGTTTCTATTTCACTGACAATTCCTGTGCAGGCAATAGTGTAAACAGCAACAAAAATTTCTTTCAATATATGCCGAGGTTACACTAACACAAATTTCTAGGAGAGAGAAATTTGCTGCTCAGCAAAATGCTAAATCAGTACATTAGATTTCCCAGGGCATTTACATCGTATGAGCTGAAGTATTAACAGAATAATAAATTTTGCAGAATGCCTTCAAGGGACAAGCTGCAATTTGACCACTGTTGCAAATAAAGGAATTGGCACTAGGACTTTAAGCCCTGTGCCATGACAAAGAGGGGGAGAGCACCTAAGAGCAGCCATCCTGGTGGATTAAGAATCATTCATACTGTGAGTTACATGTTATAAAACAGTATTTGAGTCATTTAGAAGAAAACTTTAAAACCTCTAATGGGAGACTTAAAACCAAAGCCCAACAAGAACAACAAAAAGGCAAGCTCATTCCAATTTTTCCTTTCCAAAAACTGAATCAGGGCAAACTACTAACTCCTGGCATAATTCCATGTTATGGTGCACGCACTAATTTGTACTCTGATAGGAGATGAGGAAGAAAGAAAGGAGCTTTTCTGCAAAGCAGTCACTTCAAAGCTGTTAGCTTTGTCAGAGTGATAATGGCATTGTTCTGTCCACCTGCAGATGATTTCCAGTTCTCCCTCTGTGCTTCCTTTAACTCAGCAGCCCAAAACATGAAGGCTCTCCCAAGCTTCAAACACAGTCAATGGCAAGGATGCCACTGACTCTCTGGGCAGTGACTGAACCCTCAGAAAGGTCCTTACTGCAGATGACAGGAATTCTAAGCTCCTGCTGTGTGGAGTTCCTTGGAGGTCATCATAAATTCAAACACTTCTGGAAATGTTCAACTGCAGTCCACAGACACCATTAAACAAGGGATTAATGGGAGTCAGCTGCTGGGAAGGTGTAGAAAGCTGCTCCTGTGAGCTGTTTGCAAGCAGAGCCTCTGAAGAAGAGATAACAATTATGCTGATTTACCTGAACTGTGGCCCTAATTCTCTTTGATGTCTCTGTTCTCCAAGTATATGAAAGCTCTGGTCTTTTCCTGAAGGTGAAAATAGATTCTGTTGAGACAATTATCTGTAAAACTTATTGGGCATCAAGCTTTTTCTCTTTTTTTTTTTTTTTTTTGTCCCAAACTGGACTGTTGCTGGCTCATGCATTATTTTAATGATTTCCTTAAAAACTTCTAAGACTTCACCTTTTGATTTTTCTTCATTTTTAGCCAAGTATGACTAATTTAGCACCTCTTATTCTAGAACAGACAGGAAAACATGTCACCTACATAAGCTTGACAATTAGCTGGAAAAACTTATCCTGCTAAATTAAAAATAAATCCTGAGTTTTAACCTAGTTTCTGGTGATCACTGAATACTTGCAGCTAAGGCAACCAAGTCTGTAGTGTTTATTACAGCACCAGCTCCTGTTTATCACACTGTTTTGTGTGAGACAGCATTCAAGAGCAGTTGCATGAAAAGACCTATGTCTTTAGCATTTCTTGCCCTCAAAATGTTTAGGGCACATAGTAATTTCTGGGAGTGTGCAAAAGAAGATGGGAGGTACATACTCTTTAAGTATTAAGATAGATAGACAGACAGACAGACAGACAAGTCAGAATCTAGGCAGAGAAGCAGAATTTCTGCTCTGGCTTAGAGGACATGTTCATTCCCATCAGACATCAGAGCATCACAGAGGCATCCTCCCCCCGAAAGGCATCTCTGTAAAACAGACTCCCCCAGATCCAAGCTCTCAGAAATCTTGTTTGATTTATAAATGCAGTACTCAGTTTATAATAAAACTACATTTCCTATCTATGTGTAAGTGTATTTCAAATTTTGCAATGTAATTACCAAGTAGATTGTTCTGTCCTCCCCTAACACGTGCTGTCCCCTCAACTTTCAGATGGGAAGCCTTTTCTAAAGGCATCCACTCTTTCTGGATGTCTTTCTAAAATATAATCCAACCAGAAGCTACAAGTTGGATGCAGCTATTAGTGGCTGAATTCTTTGCTTTGGGTTATGCAGACTACCTAATTAAATCATTATAATGGCCACTTTTGGCCTTAAAACAAAAATAATACAAAACAACACAGCATATAATATTTAATTCCCCTTTTCCCTTTCCAAAGACCTCAGGACTAAATTCTTTTCTACAGAACAAAACCTAACAGTATATGCTGTGGTTACAGCAACCCATTCCAGCAAAGTAATCTTATTTGTTTCATCCTCGTAGTGATTGCAGAGTATTTCTGGGAAGCAGAGTTCTTGGCTTACAAATCAGGACCCACCAATATCATTTTTCCTGTGCCATGAAGCTCTGTGCAGCACGTGGTGCTCAGGGTGTGCAGGAATTGATGCTGCAGGCTGGTTTTTGCTGATGTACTTCTACCTCACCTTCTACGGGGGGACATGAGCCAGTGTTGGCTGCTTTGTCTGCTTTGAAAGCCAGTTGTTTTCAAGGCTAAGCTCAGTCATGACACAACCAGGTATTCTGGGAGGAGAGCACAGAGTGTAAAACTTTGGAAGGGGACACTTGGGGGAAAGGGCAGCTCTTCCCTGACAACCATGCTGAAATGATGTATAAAAGGCTGATACCTTCACCTGCTCTCCTTGCCGTATTTTCTTGGTTTAGTTTTCATTAAGTCTGCTCATAGACTCAAAAGCTTCCTCTGCCTGGCATTATTTATGATCAACAGTGTCATTCTTGCACAAGCTGTGCTACCTAGGGATTAAAATGGAATATTGTGTCTTAATGCACACTCTGTGCACGTTGCACCCCAGCCATAAGCAGCAAGCCAAGTTTACAGAGCAAGGCAAAATTTTGCCCTCGTGCAATGCAACTGTATTTCTTGATTCAAACAGCCAGATTTGGATTGGGCAGGAATCAATTAAAATCTACTTTCTGGCCCAAAGCTTCCTAAAGACAAAATCTCATTGATGCATTTGTCTCTTGCTAAGATTGAAAAGTGCACCGAGCAATTGCAGTGCTGGAATAAGACTGAAAAATCCTCATGCTCTCTCTGAGAACTCCTCACTTACTCCAGACACTGCAGTTACTAATCTATGTCAGTTTGATTTCACACTAATATCCCAGTTAATCCTCATGGTTGCAGTTGCTGCAGACCCTCATTACAAATCTCTGGTGCTCACACAGTGGCTGCAGAGACACAAGATTAATAACAGTGTAGGATAAAGTCAGGGCTGGCCATTTATTCTAATTTGTCTTGCCACGTGGGTAATAAAACACTTCTTGCCAAAAGCAAATGTGCATAGAAGTATGTTTTATATATCTTGCAGCTAAGTTTTCCTTTGCTATATCTTATGATCAAAACCAACCCACACAGAGCACATTTATTACTAACATTTATACCACAGGATGAATTTCCTTCCTTAAACTGGATGCTGACTAAAAGAATTGCAGGGGAAGGTTAGGAGTTGAAATGTTACTTTTTGCAGCACCTTTGGATCCAACACAACAATTTGACTGACAAATACAGACAATTTATAACTGACTTTGGTCCTTGGCATTGAGGGAAGAAAAAAAGAAGCTGTCAGGTTTATGTAGTCAGGCGAACAGATTTACCTTGCAACTGTTCACAAAGGAAAAGCTCTTCTTGCCATTCTTCCCTCAGTTTCCTATGCCAGCCCTTTCCTGTTAACAGGATTTCCCAAACCATATAAAATGTATTAGAGACTGCCTTTTACATGCAAAGGTGCTGGTGGACTCTAGGCTGGTGGATCAAATCAAAGATGATCAACTCACAGCCTCAGGGAGGAAAATGAAGGTATTTCTCTTTGAATCACAGTGAGACAGATAAGGAACTTGGATCTCTTGGAGAAAAAGAGTGGTGCAAATAGAGTATCTGAGGCTAATAGGAAAAGTGGACAGCCGGTGAGAAAATAGAATTTTAAAAGTGAACTGTTAACCATTCCTTGTGTTAGCTAGTCACATGAAAAGAAAGGGAAAATTAGAATATATGATTAGAAAGGAAAAAGCTTGGATATAGAGTTCTTCAAGGTGTCTACAGATTAGCAGTAGCAGATCAAGTTGCCCTTTTACATCAAGCAGAGCTTGTTTGCTCAGCTCTGACACACAGGATTAGTTCTGTGCCAGAATAAGAAATGGTTAAGCTCCCTTTCATCTGAAGTTTCCTAGTTAATTTGCAGCACATACATTAGGTTAAGTCTCTGCTTGCAGATCATCTGGCTGGTTACAGATCTCTGGTGGTTGGATGGCCCCTATGGAATATGTTGATCATTTGTTTACTTGCCCCTTCAAATAGCACTGATATACTCAGACCAGGTCTCTGAATATCATCTCTGTTTACTGGGGCAGTTGCCAATATAGCAACTAGGAAGAGAAGCCATCTGCTGCCAGGGAGTCTAAAAAGTTTAACTTTTTCCAAGGTCATGAGACAAAAGCACAGCTCTGTGGTGCTGAACTTGTTGATGTTAGCAAAGTCCTAGGAATGCCTGAAGCTAAGCAGATAGTTCAGGACTGATCAATCCTTTTCCTCTTTCACAAAATCCAAGACTTGGCAAGAGGGATTTTGTTATTCTTCCCCACACCCTTTTCATTTTCACATGCTTCTCTGTTTCTTGGCTCTGGCTGGGACCAGGAGCAAGGGTGGGATGCTCTCATCTTTCCAGCCTGACTAGAAAAGGGAAATGTTAGAAATCTAATGAAAAGCATGTCCTCTGGAGATTTCCAGCCCAGTTTGGCAGATGCAGCTGTAGCTCAGATAATCAGCAAGATTTCTGGGTGCTTACTTGATGGGAAATATTTGGTTGCTCTGCAACACTACTTAAAGCATGCATGGAATAGGGTTGTTGCTGTGGATTAATGGAATCTGTCAACATAAAATCTGTATTTTCAGCTCCATTTTATGAGGTGTTAATACTCAACATACCAATGTCCTCACCACTCCTCAGCATCACTTAATTTCTAAATTATCTGACCCCTGAAGAGGTGCACTCAAGTAAGTTTGTCCTGCTTAAATAGCCCCAGCACTGAGAGAAATTGCTCTTTAATTTGCAATCACAAAAAAGGCTGTTCATCAGCAGGCATTTTTAGTCTGTGCCATCCAGCTTGTGCTTTGCTACAGCTTCCCACTTTCCTGTCCCTTTTCCTCCTGCCAGCTGGAGCAGCCTGGCTGGGGTGTGCACGAGAGGCTTCTCCAGACACTTCCCCTTGCTGGAGGTGTCCAGGTCCAGCAGCTCAAGTGCTCATTGCACAGTCTGTGGCTGCAGAGGGCTCCCAGTAAAACCAGCACCAAATAAAAGCACTGGAGAATTTTGCCCTTATTTAGTGAAAAGATCTTGGACCCGTGATGAACTGATGAGCTCAACGGGGTGTTTAGCAAATAGCCACAGGCATTCACCAGGCTTTATTTAACATCCTTAGATAGGCTTATTTTGTTAAAGCTCAGCCAGTCTAAAGCCTTTTGGGTTGGGATCCTGTGCAAAATCAGCCCTAAGGAGAGGAAATCCATACAAAGTTATTTCTAAACAGATACTGATGGGTACCAGGTGATCCATGACTGTTTAAATGGATTTTTTTAACACGTTCTTGCTTGACATAATTAACTGTTCTTGTTATTCTGTTATGCTACAGTAGCCAGCCATATGGTAGCTTACACATTTTTTGGAATGGGATTTTTTAGTTACTATTATTTTCAATCCTTTTTTAATCTAGTGCGGAACATACATTACATGATAAATTACCAATATATTGCCTTAATAAATTGACATTTAGATCTAGCCAACACAGTGTAATTTTCCTAATTAAATGTCAATATGTGCCCAAGAGTACAGCTCTTCAGCATTGCAAATGTCACAAATTAGCAAACAGGCAGAACTATCTACAACTCTGTTTCTCCAGATACCAAGGAGAAATTCTGCTGTTCTTCTCCCATGACAAAACTGTGGGGGGAGAGAGGGGAGAGGGAAGAGGCAGCAGGTGTTACATGACCCACCAGAGGAACAGCAGCAGCACTCCACCAACACTCACTTTTCCTTCATTATTCTCTGCTGGAAAGTCGTCTTGTCAACTACAGCACACAGTGAGGGCAGCTAAAGTTTAAATAGGAGTATGTTACTTTTCTGAGATCAGCATAATCAGCCAGTGAGATGGCCCAGCACTATAGTGGTCCTTAACTGTAGCCAGCAATCTTAATCCTAGTGGGTTTGAATGAATCCTTTGGTAAATGTTTTGTTTTGTCAAAGCAAGGTTTTTAGCAAAGAAAAAACCTTCACTTCTCCCTCCCATGAAAAAGACAAGGGACTTTGCTAACAGGGTTCAGTCACCCTGTAGATGGGAATCCATCAAACACTGTGCAAGTAAAACCTGCTATTTCTGTTACACACTTTATGGAAGCAATTCTAGTTCTTCATCTTATAAAGATGATCTGATCTCTGTCCCCTTGGGGCCATTCAGCTACAGCAGTTCCTCCAACTGGTCTCTTTGCAACTTTTGGTCTTGAGCCCCTTGAATCCTGTGATGTTAAATTCCATTTTAATGCCAGTTCAAGATGATGTATCAGCCCCACAGAAACGAATCAATAGAGATGCATTCTGTTGACAGCCCTAATCAAGTAAATTGATACAGTGACTTATTGCTTACCTTGTTCTGATATTGGACAGATTTTTCACTGCCATTACTGCTGAGTTTCTGCTGGTTTGGAGTTTTTTTCTGCCTTCATCATACCTGCAAAACACTACCTGTTGTAATTTTTAATTAAATAGATTTGCGACAGAATAATTTCAAGAAAATGTAATTTCATTCTGTGGCTGCAGACAGTTTACAAGTTGTCCACATCTCCAAACTGACTGTGAGGAAAACTGAGAGTCTGAAGTTATGCAGAAATCACAAACTTCTCAGGGAGAAATTTGCCCTTGAGGGATTCCCAAGGGCTGCACCTGCAACTCCACTCTGCAGTGACACCTCGTGTCAGACAAGGGCTGCTCGGGCAGGTCTGAAATGCAGGGATACTCCTGTGGACATTTCTAATAAAACCTTTTTTTTTTTTTTTTTTTTTGCCTACTTTGAACACACAGGCCTTAAAGCTCTTTCTAAAGGAAAGGCTCCCCCTCATTGCAGCGTCCTCTTAGGGCATCCAGAGTTATCCTGGCTTCTCTTCCTACATGGTTTTTGGATGTTACTAGTTAGTAAAAATGCATCTTGGGGAAGTCACTTTTGACTGTGTCTGCCTCCCCAAAAGGTCTACTCCCAATGGATGTCTCTTTAGAAGCTTTCCTCAGCTGTTGCCTTGTCCTGCAGAAACTCCAGCCTCAGAGTTTCTTTGTTCTTCCAAAAGCACTTCAACTGCAAGCTCCAAGACACATCAGTTTATAGAAAACAGGTTTTCTTATATTCCAGGACCCTGCTGGTCTTTGCAGAGCACACGAAACTGTGAGCTTTGTTCCACATAGTTTAGAGAAAGAGGCAGAAGATAATGTTATTCCTCTTTCCCCATGTAAATTCTGAATTCTCCATCTTCTCTTCAAACATTTTTCCTCTTAGTTATTTGCTGACATAAAGGAGAGAATGAGCATGACTTTTAGCCAGTGTTTAGAGAACTCACTTGGTGCATAGGAGGATTGTGATGTAATTTCACTAAATAATTAACCCAAAATAGTGACAGCAGAAGTCTAAGAGAACCACCCACACAAGGCAGGATTTCAATCATTTTCCTCAGATCTAATTCAAGACAGAAAATAAAAAATCACTTCTCCAGCCCTCATGTCGAGCAATTTGTCTTCATTCTTTTAAATGAAGCTATTCAAATCCATCAGAGTGACTAAAACCAAAGAACAATCCAATTCACAAGTCGGGGAGAAAAAGCACCTAAACTTCCAAATATCCATTAAAACAACAAACCCTATCCAATTTCTTGTACTAAATAACTAGTGTTCTACTGTTAAAATTAATCCCTATTTTTGTAGGAAGCTAAAATGCCCACTTCTGATTTGTGGTAAGCTACACACCCAATTCTGGGCTCTAAATGCTGCTAGACAGCCCAAATGATTAAGCAGTGACCATCACAAAGCTTCACCATTTCTGTTACATTTGTTCCCCAGCTATAGAGATGATTTAGTAATATTTTCTAACCACACAGGAGTATAATGAAACTCACATTCTTGCTCTAGCAATAAAAAGGCCTTGAAGACTTCATTGAAAGACACTGTTCGAAAGCAAAGTCACTCTGCAATGTATGAAATCAAAATTGGATTTTATTAGGAATTATCTTTGGTGGGAAAAAAGTATATACGAGAAATGCTATAGTGCTTATCTGGAATACAATGGCAGCAAAATAAGGTTTGGCCTTTGGAAGGCCTTTCTTGGTAAAATCACAATGAGACTGAATATAAAATACATTTTGGGATAAACACACATTTCCTCATTAGGATTACAGTATAAATAAAACTATTATTGATTAAATAGACTGAAATAGTTTAGTAGCTTCTCTTTTCAAGAACAAAAGTCATCTAACTCTTTGTAATAATTGAGTAAATGTTAGCCATCTGCACTCTGGAGAGAGAGATATTCATGAGTGTGATTAAAACACTCTTCACATACAGTAAAATAAGAACTGCAGGCCTGACACTATTGCTGCTGGAAGTAGAAAAATTCTACTGAAAACCTCATACCACATCAAGGCTGCTTACTGAAAGTCATCAGTGCAAATTAGTTCTGGCCCAGCCTGGCAAACAAGTAGCCATCTACTTGGTTCTCAACAGGAAAAAAACAAATCCAGACCACCCCTTCCTTTAGTCCTGCAAAACGTCCAGGGAAATCACAAAAAAAAAAATAAAAAAAAATTGCTTGGCCAATGATATTTTGGATGTAAGAAAGACCCTCATGGCAGAAACATTTCCTCTTCAGCAGGTGAAAATGTAAAAGTTGTGAGGCTTGCTTTGCAGGTTTTATATTTAGTTACCTTGAACATAAACATCACTCAGTCCCTAGACATATGTCCACCTATGTAGGTGATGACATTTTTGGCAAGTTAAACTCATCATGCAAGTGTGGCAGTCTTAAGCAAGCAAAACCTCACAGCAGAGTGGAGTTGGATAAAGCAGCCACGATTTGTGGTGCTCACTGCATGCATGTCAGAGCTACTGAGGGCAGCCAAAACCAGCTTGCTGATCAGCACAATATAAACAGCCTTTAAATCTTCTTTATTTCTAACAAGTAAATCTGCCTTTTTATTGGTTTATAGCAAAAGGAAACTCAACTCACACTCAGGGCAATGTTGGCAGCCTGAAAACTGCACATATAAACAAACAGAGCAAAAACAGCTAACCAATTCCATCTCTTTAAAAATTTTGAATCTATGACATTCACATCAGTATGCCTGGGAGAAAATTCTGCTGCAGATGAGCTTGTGCCAAACATTACCCGGCTCAAGTTGGGTAACAGTCCAGCAACAACAGCATAAAGACAATAAAACTGATTCCAGCCCCTCATAGCCCCCCACCACTGCTTCAACTCAGTCTGCTGGAATTTGCCTGCACCTGTGGAAGAAATTCCAGATTCCTACAGCTGAGTCCTAAAGGGGACCCTGTGCCTTGCCCATCCCTCATCCGAGCCCGTGGAGGCTCATCAGAGTCTCCCCATCATGGACAAATGATCTCAAACAGATCTGCAGAAATCTCTAACAGAACTTCTGCAACTAAATGCCAAAGAAATACCTTTTTTTTTTCTTTTAATATGTACTTCAGGTGTGCATGTTGGGTCCTAACAAGTTTCCCACCATTCCCTCCAGCCGTAAAATACAAAATATTTGAATTGAAAATGACATGGATTTTTGGAAGGCTCTGCAAACAACCTTTTGCACAGGTTTAAAAAGAAGTTTCTGTCTCCTGACAGTCTACACAACACAGGGGAAGTCAGAAAAGTGTAATAGTTCCAATTTTCTAAAGACTCTCCCTTGTTCTTGACATCCTCACTGTCTCAATTTGGTTTGGAAGTATGGTTTTCATCACAGTAGATTTTTAAGTTTGGCATTTGCTGAGCTTCTGTCTTCAACATTAATTTTATGATCAGATGTTTCCTTTTCCAACAGTCACTGTTGTATTTTCAACTCAGATTTATTTCCAGCACTTGATGATATGCCATCAGAAAGACCTAATTCATTCCCTCTTTTTTCTGGTGTTTACCATCAGCAGAAGATTGCCTTCAAAACTTTAAAGATGTAAATGCAGAAACAAGTCAGGCCATTTCATAGTGCCATCATCTGTGGGAAAAATGTGTTCTTCAAAAATTCTGGAATGATTGTAGAAATTCAAAGCAGATATTTATATTTTCTATATTTTTCTGAGGAATCTTAAAGTACCACATGATGCAGGAATAGAAAACTCCCAACATAAGCTGGTGTCAAACATTAAGCTCAGGAGAATTTGGGATGTGGAACTGATCTTTTTGCAGCTAAGGCTCATTTTGCTCACTGGGTAAAACCTTCCAAGCCCATGTCCATCATACTCAAAGTAAGCCAAATCCTCTTCCAAAACTCTTAGGAAGAAAAATAATCTGACTGTTTGTTTTGACCAAGTTAAAGGACTTTTTCCACCCTTCCATTTCAGAAAAAAAAAAAAAATTACAGTGTGCAAATCATGCTGACCTGATGCTAAATAGAGTTCTTGATAAGGAAGTTAAACAGAATAATTGTGCCTCTCATGCACTGCAGCAAGAAGTTATAGATCAAATAATGGGCCCCAAAAATATATGGAAGGAGCAGAGAATTTAAATGTGCTTGCACAAGGGTTTTGTTATCAAATCAGTATGAATGGGATTAAAATACAAAAGGTCAAAAATAGAAAAAGATAACCATCTATGCATTCTGTTATCATTTTGATATTACTGAAAATTTTAATACCGTTCAAGTCATAGGAAGGTCAATCCTATATAAAAGAAACATCGATCTACATCAATCTTATTAATTCTTTCATTTAATACTTTTATTTCAGGCAACTTATGAGAAGATTTCACCAGAAAAATGAAAGGCAGTTGGCAAAAATTATTATCTTTTTTTCAGAAGCAGAAAATAGCCTTGCTTATCCATATTGACAAGCTGGACTTCCAGAAAACCATGTAATAATGTGGAAAGTTATCATCTTGTCATAATATCAGCAAATAAAAGAGATGTTAATCCTCTTTGCAGTCCTTTCTTGTCTTTGCTTTTTAGCAAAGAAAGGAGAATTGGAAAAATGAGCAATGTTTTCATTAGACATCACCAGGTTTAAATTTCAATAATTGATTTAGCCACACCTAAATCCAAAGATATATAATTAGGAATCTCTTACAGGAAACACCTAAGGGAATTCCAGCCAAGATTAAAATTGGCAAACTCAATATTAAGTTGCTACCTGTTGGTACACCGAGATTTCTAAAATAAAATTTAGTAGGGAACAATAGAAGTACAGCAAGATATATTTATTAACACATTCAAATAGGCCCATTCTGCTAGATACCTTCAAGGAAAACAGCAAAGAAAGGTTTTCCCCCACACTTTCCAGAGAGAAGCCCTTAGGCCCAGGTTTCAGAAAAGATTTTTCTAAAACCACACTCTCAGTCTGCAATATCTGGGTTTCAGCTCATTTCAGAACCAGAAGCCAAGTGAATGCAGCAGGTCTGTTTGGAGGCCTTACTTCTGCAGCTTTTGCATTCTTTCAATTCACTAGGACTTAGCTTTGATACACACAATTTTTAATGTTTTCTTAAACGTTAGTCTTTTGCATATAAGCTTTTCCACTTCATTTGCAAGGTCAGAAAATACATTTGCACAAACTATTTACTAATGCCACAAGAAATCTGAAAGCCACCAAAAATAAGAGGAAAAACACTGGGGAAAACAGAAAGGAAGAAAAGAACATTATAGGCATTAGGGAAGCCTGTTTTACCTAAAGATTGAAAATATAAAACCACATTCAAGGTATTCAAGGACATTCAGATTCTGGCTGCTTGAAGGACACCAGCCTCAGGAAAGGTACAATTCCTTTGCACAAAAGCTGACATTAAAGCTGATCTTGTATTTTTCCATCTCCCATTCTCACAAATGTATGAGTTCTTTCTTTAAAATAATGAAGATGAGAAAAAGACTCCCCAAGAACAGCCGTGTGCAAAGTATCATAATTTCCATCTAAAATAGCACTGCCTGCTCAGCAAACCTGAAAGTTCTCCTCTGTCTGGGAAAAAGCAGAGGTACTTGCTATGCAATCACATTTCTTTCCAGTCACAATTCTGTAGGGTGGGGATTTCCAGCAGCTCTCTTCTGTCTGGGCTGTGAGAGATCAGCTGTCCCTGGAAGGAGATGGGTTCTTTTGCCAATGACCAAAATCACGATAATGACACAGAGGATGCACACCACATTACTGGTGGCTCAGTTTTCCATGCCAGTGTCCCACCTTTCTCTGCTCCCAGAAATCTGAAATCCTCTGGGCTCTGCCTCCAACCCTGCCATGCTCATTCCTGCTGCCACAGGATTTGAAAATGGTTTTATTTTTTCTTGTTTCCTTCACTTTCCCCAAAACTGACATTTCCCTTTTTTATTTCTCCTTCTGCCTGTGCTGGAAACAGCTCTAGTACTCCCCTTGCTTTTTCCAGAGGGAAATAACAAATATAATAACAAATACAAATGGGATTTCATTTTAAAGGCCTTTCACTGGGGACCAGCCTTATGTTGCTCTAACACCTTTTCAAAAGTTCTGCACATACAGAGAAGCTTTTGCCCCGACTCAAAATGCACATATTTCATCAGCAGGCTCTGTTTGCAGCATAATTGACATTTCTGAGTGCAGATCCTCATTCCCTGTAAAGCAGTGTCAAAGTTAACTCTAGAGGAGTTAAAAACTACACTAGAGGAGTTAAAAAGAACTCTTCTATTCCCAAAAATAACAAATAATTATAAAAATTCATAATAAAACCCTTTACCTTGAAACTAGTCATCTTTAAAACAATACCCCATAAATTAACATAACCCATAAACACAACTATGAAAAAACTTATAAAAATAGAAAAAGCTTCACAATTACAGATTTGCCCAAACAATTACTATTCATTAAAGAAACCACAAAAAGCATATTTTTTCATATAAAAAAGTCTCCATAACATTTACAAAAAAAACTTCTCTCCCTAAATAAACTAAAAAAATCTTATTCTAAAAATAATAAACTGTGGCAAGTACATTTACAATAATAAACTAATTCAAATTTTAGGTTTTATTTCTTTACATTATCAATAAGAAAAATATTCTAAAAATTTACTCTAATTTTTATTACTCTTTCTTTTAATTACTATTAATAACATTTTCTTTATACCCTTTAAAGTTTTAAACCCACTTTACCTTTCTCCTAATCCTACCTCACAACAAAAAATAAATATATTAATAGTTAACCAACACCAAAGCCACTGCACTCTTTAAGACGCTAACCAAAAAAATCTCAAAATTAACAAAATCTCAAATTAACAAAGCAAAGGCACTATAAGGAGGAACCTAGGAAGATGCAAACTGGTTGGTGGTGAAGTGAGAACAGTTTAATCAGCCTGCTGTCTCCACGTCAAATTGGACATTGCAGAGAACACAGCACTGGGATCAGCACACACTTGGAAAGCCATGGAAATGGGGGAAGTAAAAGTCAAAATGGGAGAAAGAACAATTCTTTGAAGGTGGTTTTTGGTTTTTTTCATAGATTTCAAGAAAGGCAGGAACTATATTTACTCAATTTTTTTTTTCAGTTGTCCAAATAATCACTTAAAATACTATTTGAAATGCCCTATACAAATAGTAATTTCCTGTTTTAATTTTTTTATTTTGGCCCATACCCCTTGGTAACATCCTGTTTAAGCAGAGAAAGGATTTTGTTTTGAGACTTCTGAGTTCAGTGACATTTTTGAGGTCTCTACTCCTTCTCAAGTTATGCTCCAAAGAATGTCTAGGTTTTGGTGGTGGGAGTGTGAAGTTTGAAAATATGAACAATCAGCTGAGGAGAAAAGGAAAAGATGGAGGATTAGCTATAGGAATGATTCTGCAAATTGAGAGCCTGCTGCAATCCAGGGAATTGAAAATTGCCATAGAAAAACAAGCTATAGGAGAGCTAAAAACAACTTTGGAAAAAATTTGTTTATTGAAAAGAAAATAGTTAAGGATAAGAGGTAAAAACTCCTCAGCAGGGAAATTAAAAATGTACAGGCTTGCTCTGAGTTAGAAGAAAGTAAAATGCAGGGAGCTGTGAGTTCCAGAGGAAAAGGTAATTCTGTATTACTGTAGCTTCAAGCTGAGTCTCCTTTTCCCAAGCCTTTGTGCTCTTAAAGCCTCAACCCCACTGCATCTCTGCTCTCAGTTATTTTTCCCTGGTGCTCTAAATCTCTGAATTAACTGGTGAAATCAGGGAGGACAGGCCAGCACCAGTTCAGCAGAGTATTGTGGTAATTCCCTGATTCTCCCTTTTCAGACACAAAAATGCCATCATCATCATCATCATAAGGCATTTCAGATCTGCTGAGCCTGTCTATGGCCAGGTGTAATCAGAGGCCCTTTGAAAGAGAATGGAATGACTCACTAGGCAGGACACTACCACCTCCTCACAGAGCAATAAACCAGCACTCAGCCCAAGAGAAAGAATAATCCCAGTTTCCCCTCTCCCTGCCTATCAGATATTATTTATCTATATATATAGATAGAAAATATATATAAATATAGAATATATATATACTATATAATACATAAAATTATATAATATATCCTTTATATAATATAATTTTATACTATATAATTTTATATTGGAAAAATATATTATATGTAATATATAATATATAATATTATTAATACTAATTATTTTATATTAATATATAAATATAAACAACAATAATATATATTATTAAAAGAAATAATATGATACAATATTATATATTACATAACATATAATATATAATAATATAAATATAATAGTATAATAGTATAATAGTATATATAATATATAATATAATAATATATATTATATAACATATAACAATATAATATATAATATATAATAGTATATTAGTATAATAATTATTCTAATATTTATTCTAATATCATGTTAATATTATATGTAATATTATATTATTATATTATCAGTAGTACAATATATAATAATATATATAGTACTAGTAGCATTATACTAATAGTATAATATAATTAATAGTATATATTATATATATTACATATATATATATAAAATATTATAAATATTAAAGATATATCTGTCAGTGTAATTTCCTTCAACATGTATTTGGCCCAAGAACCCCCCAAAAAAACCCAAAAAAAATCAGTTTCCTCTCCTGATTTCTCAGTTAAGAAAGAGCTTGGAGTGTTTACCCTATTTCCTGCATCAGGGCTTTAAGAGCTTTTAGGAAATGATCCAGAAGTGCATCAACACAGCAGAAACAAAATGCCCAAAGTCCTGAAGATGCTGACTGCTCAAAGAATAGCAATGCAGCTGACAGGGGTTATTTACCTTATCAGGAAAACTGTACAAAATTCACACACTCCTTTGGTACTGGTGGGGCTTCAGAGGCACTCAGCAGCCAAACATATAATGTGTTTTCTGTGAGGAGCCAGGAACTTTCATTTCTATTCCAAAACTCACTTCTCCAAATTACAGAAAGCATTGCCAAGCCAGGAATCACTTTGGCTCCAAATGCTAAACTTATTAACTGTGGTATTAAACAGCATATGAAATGTGTGCAATGAGATTTACCACACAACTCCTCAAATCACGAGAGCTTCTGGGAAGAGAACAAACCCTCTCTCAAAATCTCTGTTAAAAGTTCAGCTCAGAAAAGCTAGCATTATCCTCAATCTTTGAATACCAAAAAAATCAATTCCAAAAAGGTTTCTAAAGGCAAACTTATGGGATTTATTGTTGGATATAAACATACATGATTTTTTGTAAGGCTATCCCAGAAAACAAAGACTTTTTACCTAAGGAAAGACATTAACAGGATGGCCTAGAGAGTAGACATCATTCCAAATTTAATCATAACAGTTCTTTCCTGAGAAATAATCCTTGATAGATAATTATGACTGTAAGGGAAAAAATGTTACCTTACTTCTCCATATATATCTCCAATAGGATAAACACAATGATAAAAAAATTTAGCAAATTTTACAGGAATTTGAATAAAAAGGAAATAAAGCATTAAATAAATAAAAATGTTAATTTGCTAACATTTGGATCTTCTTCCAAGCCAAGGAAGAGGGTATAACCCCTAAATCCAAAGATAATCACGGTGAAACTTCAGTGACCTGAAATTTAGAAAGTGTACCAAATAACTGAGCCTGTTTCTGTTCAAGGAATAAGGCAAGACAGAGGTGACAAAGAGAGCATCATATTTTCACTTTGTTTGGCTTGCTTCACTTCTTAGGGATTCTGGAAACTTACTCTACTAAGTTTTGGTACTTTTTTACTTATCTACTGTTGCAAATGCAATTTACTTTGATGGGCAGAAGTTCTTTACACCTCCAGACTTCAACACAACCACATCAGGTAGAAAAGTTAAAATACAATCTCTGTATTAAAAAAAAAAAAAAAAAAAAAAAAGAAACAACCCACACCAAACAAACAAAACAAACAAAAAACCAAAAACACCAAACAAACAAAAAACCAAAACCAAGCAACCAAAGAAACCAAACCAACGAAAACACCCCAACCAACCCAAACCAATAAACATTAAAAAAAAATTATGGTAGCCACAACCAAGAATAAAGGGATGTGGGTGGCATCACGAGAGCCTCCCACATGACCACCAGATCCTTGCAGCTCCACAAACCTGTGTGGACCTTCCCCAGAAAAGTAAATACAAGCAGGTGAAGACAAGGAGATTTACACACAGGGCACAATTTACAGTCCTCAGCAGCAGCTTGTCCAAAACCCTCCAGGCACTCTTGGTGTTTTCCCTCCTCTTTTCCCCAAATTTATTTTCAGCTCAAGAGCGTAAATTTTCTACTGATTTCCTGCAGGCTTAATATTAATGTCCCATTAGCAGGAGAAAAGCCATCCCTCAGTGCTCTGTTTGGATTTCAGAGTGCCAGGAAGCTCAGTGCCTCCGTTCCTGTATCAGCTGGGGCAGGGGCAGGGTTTCATCCCTAGACCTGTTTGCAACACGCCTCGAGAACTGGAAAGGAAATGGGAGCGTCAGGAAGTTTTACAGGAGTTGGAAAAGAGAAAGGAAAAGAAGTCATAGAAAACAGAGAGGAAGAATCCAAAGCACAGCCACAGTGCAATCAAAAAATGAAATAAATCCAACCCACCAAACCGCTACATCCTTTCAGAAAAAGTCAATTTTTCCAAGTACAGAAGAATTGAAGCAAATCAAGTACAAAGCTGGTGATTTGGAGTACAAAATTTACTTCAGCCACTACAGCACTGAGTAAAAAGAAATCAGCATTGCCAGTAGCAAAATCCAATATGCATTTTGAATACAAAACGATGATAATATTATTGGGCAGTCAAGAGAAGCACCTGCCTGTTGTGAGAAATTTAGTGAAATAATTTCCTTGCACCTGAAAAAAGAAAGAAGTTGGAAGTTTGTGATATCTACAGCTAGTCTTAATGCATGATTGATTTTTAATCTGAAAATATCCTAGTGCATGTGTGTATCCCCAGGGCTGCAGAGCCCTCATGGGGTTAGATGTAGCAAGGATAGAATTAATGCCCTTTAGACACCAAAGACATTCTTCATCTCAGCACCTAAGAGCAATTTTGGTTTAGAAACTGCCACATTATTCTAAACTCCCTCTATATCAAGTCATCACTGGATAAACACTGAAGTCAATGGAAATATTCTATTTGTTAAATTTCAGTTTATGTCTTTGATTTTGGTATCTTGAAGAAAACTGACTCCAAAATTCATGCTTCCCTTTTAACTGGGTGGTTACATGCAGTTATTGATTTGCAATTATTACACTGCTTGAGGTTTTTCTGTTGGAAATATGTTCCCAGTAGCAAGCTGGGAAATATCCACTTTAAAAGTTCAGTTATGGTCCAGAAGATTGGTATTGTGGAAATTCCTGGGTCTGGGAGAAGCTTCAATTCTGAGTTGCACAGGGTGAATCAAGTATTTATTTCTGATTCACTGCTGGGCCCTGGCCAGAACGGGGGAGGTATCTGACACTGGCAGTCATTATTAAGGCTGTCAGCAAAAGTCAGGCTGAATAATTCTTCCTGCAGAGTGACACAGGAGGTGGAAGGAGCACCTGTGGCATTTCAAACCCTGGATGGTTTAGGCTGCTAGAGATTGTCCCACATAATCCTGCCTGCAAGTTAAAAGACTGATTCACACAGGTAAGACTGAAGGAGAACAAACAGAGCCTTCTACAGCCATTTTCACAGGGATATTTCCTAACTATAATTCCACTGGGCAGCCTAGGACTGGCAGAAGTTTTAACTGACTGTTCAGGGAGATTTCTCAGCCTGTAGCTGCTTGTGGCACTAATGAGGTTGGTCTCTGGAGAAGAAATCCAAATTGCTGATTGTTCAGCATAAATTTGCAACGGTACATAGGAAGGCTCCGTCTTTTGTAAAAGGCAAAAAGAATTAAAATGATAGGTGCAAGTAACAACATTTGGATAAAGCTTAAAATATAAATCTGGTTTTGTTGTTTTTTTTTTTTTCCAGACACAAAATGTTTGTAACTGATTGATAACTTGCATTGTAATAATTTTGTTCCACTTGAATCAAGATCAAATTCAAGTTGGTATTTTTTTACCAAGAATGTGACTCAATAATTAGGGAAGGGGACTGGAAGCCCAAGAATCTAGCTATAAATGATGCCAGACTCACAAATACACATATCTTGATTTATCAATGAGTACCATGAGAGATTTATGCAAGTTATGTTGCCTTTCTGAAATGATTCTAAGGGATAGATATGGCAGGGGTTGTGAATGCTTACAGATATTTAAATAGATGTTTATTAGACACATAAAACAGTCCTGCATATTTCTATAGACTAGTTTTCATTATTTCAGTGTGATATTAAATAATCCTGTTCTGTAGATTAGTGACAGCTTTGTTTCAACTGGTAAAAGAAAAAAAAACCAAAAACATATATAAAGAAACAGAAAATAACAACAAAATAGAACCAGGTTCAGAATAATTCCAGTAAGTCTGGTCCAGAATAAGCCAGAATAAAGCCAAGGGCAAATTTTTTTTCAAATCATAAACTCTCATTTGACCTGCATTAGGATTTCAATACACAAGTCTTATTACTTCAAATTCTGTTTGAAGCCAAGTGTGTTTTCAAAGCAGACCTGCACTGGAGAATTAAACCTCTCCAGACCCCAAAGCAGCTTTGTTAACATTCTGCAGATACCATAACAAGACCCAGGTACTTGGATACTGCCTGGAATTGCAGACAACCATGCATTTTACTGGTATTTGGAGTTTGAATTCTGCCACCAGCTGAAAATGTTCCAGCCTGGCCATCACAGCAGGGATGCCACGCTGCAGGTGGCACCTCTATTGATGCCTGTGCTCCTTCCCAGGTTCCAGAGCTGGTCACTGGTGTACTTGAAATATCCTGATTACTCAAGTAATTTTATATCAGACTCTTGTATAATTAAAATATTTTATGGAATAAGTTAAAAAAAAAAAAGAAGAACAATTCAACAGAAGTCAGATAAAAGTCATAAGTGTGGGGATTCTAGATTGCAAAGGTCAAAATATTTTCAAGAGATCAGTATAACAATGACTTTTTTACAATGCTTTCAATCTACACTGAATTTTTTTTTGTCATTGTTACAATTTAATGAGCTTACCCAAAGGTCAGTGAAGTCAGAGGGACCCTTTCCATTTACATCCAAAGGTTTTGGATTCAGCCAACAACTTGACAAGTACTCTGGAACAATTTTGCATGAAATCATCTGCATAAATGAAAGCTTAAGCACCTCTATTGAAGCAATATGGATTTCAGATTTCAAGGAGACAAAGGATGAAGAAACCTGATTATATATCCCTGGAGGTGTGGCCTCTTTTGTATTTTCCAAAAAATGTCATCAGGAAATACAATAACTATATTTCTGAAGCAGCTTTATCATGAATTGAAAGCTGCATTCAAGGTTTGAGGAGAAGGAGAGAGGAGTCAAGTGACAGTGCTGAGGGGCTTTGCTCAGCTCACTTTCTCAGATGAAGATACACTTGTGCAAATATAATATCCAGTAGCTTCCAGCATGACTGTGTTCCATTGTCAAAGGACTAAAATGGTCAATAAATGAAAGCATGTTCTCTTAAGATGATTTAGTGAGATTTGGTGAAGTTCTAAGACTCGCAGAATTCAATAGATAACAACATCTTCACTTTGCGTTGCCACTTACAGTGACAAAATCAACCTCCAAAAAAAAAAAAAAAAAAAAAAAAGAGATAACTAGAGAAATAAATCATAGTTTCTGTAAAATGTTTTTAACTGGGTTTCCTCTGACATTCATCCTTTCCCACAACTTAGCAGATCAGGTCAGTAGACGTTCTCATGTCGGAAGGTGCCACAGAGAGATTTACTTCCAATGTTCTTTGTCAACAGGCTCTGTCTCCTCAGTGCTAAACCAAACACACTAACATGCATTTTCCCCCACAGCCAACTTCAGAAAAAACTCTGAGTTTCAGGTTGAGCAGAGCTGAATTGCAGAGAGTGATCCCAGGTTACGTTCCCGTTAATGCGCTGGAAGTGGATTAGGAGATCAAAGGAGCTGCTGCCAAAACCCATCCGCGTGCCCTGTGTGCATCTCAGGAGCTTTCCCTCAGAGCAGCTCCAGAGTGGGCTCTGAACCACAGCTCTGAACCACACTGTACATGCAGTTCAAAGGATAATTTTGCTCTAAACCTCTGTTTTCTTGGACAGGAGGCACTCAGGGGATCAGTCTGGGAAGTGCCATTCAGCCTTTGTCTCCCACAGAGAGCACAGCAAACTGCTCAGCCCCTGGCAGTGTCATCTGTTTAAGGCCTCACAAGCATATCCAGACCTCACTTCTGTTCCTGATTTTCCTCCTGTTCTATTTCTTTCCATCCCTACAAAACATAAAAACAAAACAAAAACCCCAATAATAATAATAACAACAGTAATGAAGTTCTCGAAAGCCAGAACATTCATTATGTGCACAGAGAATCCTACTATAACAATATGACTAAAAACATATTTGGAAAACTAGTAGGGCTTTCATTCAAACAAAATCCTTCATCAGATAAAAAAAAAAAATTGTTTTTTAGGGCACCTGTATATTTGGAAATGCTTCTTAAACCACAAAGAACTAAATAAGGTATCAGCGCTGGGCAAAATTCTCAAGTCTAGAGGAACTCAGGCCACAGATCTGAGGGATCACATAAAATTCACTTTTTATCTGGTGACAAAAGGAAATATTTATCCCACAAAAATACCCTCAAGAATTGATGACAAAAATAATTAAATTGGGTAGGGACTTAATAATCCCAGTTAGCACCACTTCTTCGCTATCCTGGAAAGTCCAGAATTAAGACACTCCTAGGCCAATATGGGAAAACATTGACCTTTTCCCAGTTCTTTGGCTTGCCTTTCTTGTCCTCCAGAGAGCAGAGTTAATTTATTTTGACCTGCTTTTTCTGGACAAGAACTTCCTAACACCTCTCACATCTTCTTCCCCCTAATGATTCCTAGGATTCCTACCCTCACTCTGCTCAGCTGCAGCAGCAAATCAATCCCTGCTCAGCACTGTTTAGAATTTCCATCACATTTCAGTTGTTTCAAAGAAATGCTGAATGTACAGTGAAATGTTACTCACATTTGGTGGAGACATTATCTAGATTAAGGATTTTTGTTTCCCATCTACCTCAGCAATAACATCCATGGCTTACCAGCTAATATTTGCAGTGAAAAATTACGTGGAAGGAGCTGATCTTTCCAGCTGATGGCCGAGAGGTAATTTGTCACAACACCTGCATGCTGGACAAAGAGAAGATGGAGAGGGATATTCAGGTAGCATTTTCTGACTAAAAAAATATGTAATTTTCTTTTTCTTGTCACTTCAGGCAGCACTGGCCCCCACTGCCCCACCAGTGCCGTGCTCAACTGAGACACGAGTGAACTTGAAAACAGAGCTCAGTAAACCCCAGCAATTCATTGGAAGACACTCCAGGAATTTACAGACAATGTATGGCAACAAATCTTGTTTTCTTGCTAAGAGCAAAGCTTAACTATTCCTTCCAAGCATTTTGTCCCCTAAAGCATAACCATGCATGGCTACAGACACTGATGCAAGCTAATCCAAAGCAGTTTGGAAAAATAAAGGAATAAATAAAGGGATAATAGCAGTGAGCTTTGACAGCTTTCTTTTAACATCTGTTTCGCAGATTCTTCTTCTTGTCAGTGCTCTTAAACTTTGTTACCTATGAAGAGGGTTTTATATAGGTGAGCTCAAATTCAATAGGGGAGCAGAAGGGAAATGCTGCATTGAGGAACTGGATATTACCAGATAGATTTCAATAAATCAGGTGACCATCATTTTATAAAAGGTGCTCTCTCACTCAATATTTGGAATTTAGATCTGTTTGCTTTGATTATTGGAAGTTAGCCTTTGGCCAAACATATTTTAGAAGCAATTTCTTTTTTTTTTTTTTTTCTCTACATGAGCAGCAAGACCAGGAGATCAGCTGCAGGTAATGCAAAGGGCAGTCACCTATTGGAGACAGCAGTATGGACATGGCTCTGGTGCCCACTTTGTCTCAATAAGAATTGTATTTTAGCTGGACAACACAGAAAATTGCTTGAAAGGTAGTAGAATTTTGTCTCACATGGCACTACATCCTAATAAAACCAGTATAAATTCAGACAGTCTCTCTGTAATCATTGGTCGTCTGACCCAAGTTTTTTGGAATTTAAATCCATGTTATTATTCACATTCTCCTTGTAGAGCAAGAAATTGCTGCAGGTATTTCAGAGCACAAGAATCCAACCACAGAAGGGACAGAATTGTTTCAGGGACAGTTTCAAGGAACAAATCTACCCAACAAAAACAGAATGCTGAATGTTGATAGCTCTGCACTGAAGAGGTTTCTATTCATTCCTTTTCTATTAAGCAAGACTCCTTTTGTTTCCAATGAAAACCAATTGTTACCATAGTTGTATAACACAACTGGAGAATGCAGTGAGCTTTGCCATTCTCTATTTACAAATTAGTTATGTTCAGCCTTATTCCTAGCCAAGGACAATAACACACCTTAAGGCAACAAATAAAGTTAATCAGGGAGTGTAACATTTAAATCTACTTTACAAGGAAAGGGAAAGTCAAGAAGGCAGAGGCACACAGCAACTCTCCTGCTATATCAGGTTTTCCAAGGAAGGCAGCATTCTCCATCCTTGTCCTTTGTCTCAAACTTTGCCCAGAATTCCACCCTCTGCCCTGGTTTCCACACCTGAGCTTCAGGCAGAAGTGAGAATGAGGGAGTTACAGTCAGAGAATACAGCTCAAGTCAGGGAGAAGCACAGAGAGAAAGGGGAGAGCTCTGTGGGCTGTTCCAAGTGTTGCAAACAAAGTTTCTAGAAGTCCTCACTCTGGGTAGGCACACAGGTGTTAAGAGCAGGCAAACAGATCTCTTTCATGACTCATTTTCTGTCTGCCTTGCTGGAAAAGCTCTGTTGTGTTTTCAAAGATGCAAAGGGTCCTCATAGATATGAGGGAGTGTATTCAGGGAAAAATCTACAGATAAAAGATGACTTGTTTTTAAAATCCTAAAGGTATCAGAATGTCAAGATTTAACTTCTTTTTTTTATACTGGGAAATCTAATGAGAAGGCAAAGAACTGAAGACAAGGGACCATATTCTACTTAGAAAGTGAAAGAAATTAAATCTGGTTTTTTATATATTCCCTCTTTTTTTTCCCAATACAAGTGTCACACTGACAATTGTGTTCCTGAAAAATCTCTTTCATCCTCAACTCCTCAGCCTATAGTCAAATTCTAAAGCAAGACCAGGCAATGATTTAAAGACATCCAAACTATTTAATTGGTTTTTAAAGATCAGAATCCCAAATTATTTTTCTATGACAATGCAGATAAAACTGTCAAAATGAGCAAAGGAAGGAATGAAAGAAGAGGAAGAGGCAAAATATAAGCACATTCCCCCCTACCATTGGAAAGCTGAGTGTGCTCTGAGAAGTTAGGATGCTGCACATGAATGCCAGAAGATTGTTGGGATTAGGCTTTATCGTGACACTTCCAGAAACAGCCCCTCAAAGTGTGCATCTGGGTCAAGATATCACAGGAAATCGCAGCATCCATCTGGAATGAAGTGTTCAAGTGAGAAGCCAAGCAAATTGCAGCTTCCAACTGCTCCACACCATGGTTTTGAGACTTAACCCAACTTTTTTTTGCTCAAATCTGAATTCCCACGTTACATTTGCTTAAAACTCAATCACTGGCCTTCGTTCTCATTAGCAAGTTGTTGCTTCTCAATGTTTTCTCTGTATTTTGGTGACTAATTTGTTTTGAATGTTCCCTCAATACCCGTATTTCATGGAAAAGTGAGTTTCTGCAAATTTCCTGAGAGGTCTTCAAAGTCAAAAGCTCTCTTGTCACAGCACCATCACAGAAGTTCCTCCACTGGACGTTTCAATGCCATTCGATTTGGTCTTAACAGATGATAAACATCTTTAAATCATTCAAATTCCCACAAAGCAGGCAATTCCCAAGCAGTCTTCCTTGAAGTATTCATACAGAGTGCAGCAACACCACTGCTGCCTGATGCCCAGAGGTTCAGGTCATTATCTCCCTCATCAAAGCCTACCTTTCATCTGAAGGTAACAAAATCCTCAATTTTACATTCTGCTTAAAGATGGATTCTGGGCAGACACTGCTGAAAAGCAAGATTAAGAAGTAGAAGGTCAAAGAGCAGAGCAAACAACAACATCCTACACCCTGCAAACTGAAGAGCAGCACAGGAATACTAAAGCAACATTCTGTGCTTATTATCACAGCAACTGCAAAAGGCAAATCATGGCCTGGTCTAAACCAGAGAGGTTTAACATGGACATCCAGCAGAACTGAAGTACAAATGATAAAGGTGATGGCTCAGATAAGACAATGAACAAATCAATCTCCATTCAGAAATTCTCTATTTACAGCACATAAGATAAACTGTGAGCACAACAGAGCAAAGTGACCCAGGGAGTTCCTTGCCCAGCAGAGTAAATTTTTTTCTCACATTCACTCCCCTGTCCCCAGAGCATAACAGCAACTTCTTCTCTCTAAGTTTGGAGTTTCTTTGCAGCTGCAGAAATGAGAATAAAGATTTCACACCCTTTTCAGAAAAGAGAACAATTTTCTTTGTGTCTTTCTTTTAGGAAAAATACAAGCATTCACACACACATTGTGAATTGCATGTGAACTAAATAAAGAAACTGTTCAAATGGTTCTTGTTATGAAAGCCAAATATAACAAATGCTGAAAGCCTCTGTAGCTAGAGGAGATACAATGCAGTGTAAACGACTGAGACAATAATAAGGAAGTCACAATATTTTGTAAAAATTGCCACTTAGAAACAACACTCCCCGTCTTATATAAGTAATCTAGCAGGAAGGTAAAAAATGCAGAAAATTGGGAATTTAAAAAAAACAAACAAACAACAAAGGAAAAAACAAAACCATGGAAATACTAATAAACAGCATGCTATCAAGATGAGTGAATGGATTAGCAGCAGTAGTCCTAAAGACTGGGAAAAGAAATTTACTTTTTCCCTTAAAAACTCTTCTTTTGACATTTCACTTGTCCATCAGATAAACTCATTTGCAGCATTCCCTCATTCATCTGGAGTCTGCTGAATGACCTATCGACAGAGTAATACGCCCAAAGAGCAGACACCAAAGGAGTAGTGATGAGCAATTTCCCAGATAAATGGCTTTTCAGGACTTCCAGGTAACAGTGTCACAACTCAGGCAGCTTTGAGTAATGACATTGAGCAATCTGAAGTTGCTGCAGGAAGGCAGGACCACAAAGATTGGATACTAGGAAAACTTCTTCCCAGAAAAGGGTATCAAACACTGGAACAGGCTGCCCAGGAAAGCAGTTGATTCACCATCCCTGGAAATAAGTCAAATGGTAGATGTGCCATCTGGGGACATGACTAGTGGTGGGCTTCAGAGTAAAAGCTGGGCTCAATGACCTAAAATGGTCATTTCTGCCTAAATTATTCCATGATTCTGTGGAAATAGAAAGAGCAGATTGCAAAGTGAAAGGCAAGACAAGAAATGCATTGCTCAGAGTTTTGCTAGAAGAATAACTGCAATGTCACTTTTTGAGAGCAAAGGTATTCCATCCCCATGGAATAAAGTGAGGTGATGAGTGTGAGGAAGAAAGAAAATTGATATGGCAGTTTCACCCTCAGGAGAACAAAGGCAAGTTGTTCAGATAAGTAAATGTATCTTCCATGAATAATGTGGGTTTTATGTGCTATAAACCACTCAACATGCTCATATTTCTGGAACCCAGTAGCAACATGAACTGCAGCACCATGAAATGTAGCTTTTAAGTTCATCTTTGATATTTTTTGCAGCAAGGGACCAAGAGATGTCTGACTAGGACCAGAGTGATCACTTTTTACAGAACATTTCCTCCTTGTCATTACAGTTTTGCCCTTTACAGCTTGCCAGTGAGAGTTCATTCTGCTGCAGAGTGATTGCTTAGCATCACACCTGCAGGAACACTTTGGGCATGTTCCTGGAAGGGCAAATGCAGAATCTGGGAATACCAAAAGTGCTTCTCTGCAGGGTATTTGCTGTTGCAGAGTAGCAGACATGGACAGACAAGTTCTGTGTGGTTTTTCTCAGGCATGTTTTAGGTGTGCTTTGAAGGCTGCTTTGCTTTTACTCAATGCAGACAGGGATTTGTAGGAAGTTCAGCACAAATTTTGGTTCTGGGCAGGTTTCTTTCAGTAGCAAATTCTCTAGTAAATCTGTGAATGCTTAATGGATTTCCATACAAGGACCAGAGAAAAAGGGTGTTTAATGGCTGTAAGACTACATGGACTTCATAATGAATACTTCCTCATAAAGTTCAAGTAGCTCTCTCAAAAGCATGCTTCTCCCTCTGGAAAAGTATTCCTTATGGGGAAAAATCACCTTCAGAGTAGATTTTGATGACTCTTCCACAGATGCAGGTGTATCTGAGCCCCAATTATGACTTGATACCTCTCATTATGGTTGATGAATTTAATAACAGCAGTTGCACCAGCTGCAATTCTTCTACATAGGTAGTTGACAAAAATCCCCATTCTTCAGCACAGAGATAAGATCAGAGATGCTCCCTTCTTCTTTAGTCTGATGAAGAGGTTCCAGGGCATTGCAGCAAATTAATCCTGCAGTTTTAGAAGGGATTTAAAATCAAAGTGCCAGTGAGAGACACACCCATGTGAAGGCAGAGAGAAGGGATTTAAACAGAACCTGCTATATGTTAAAGCACTGATTAGCTCAGTAACAGGCAACTCTAAACCTTGCATGCACTCCTGCAGAGTTCCAGGGGAGAAGAGCCTAAGTATTTTCAAGAACCTATAGTTTAGGAGTATAATGCTTTGGTTTCTCATCTCAAAGGCTCACAGGCACAGGCATCATGCTGAGTGAGCTTCAAGCCTTGGTGTCTAAGTAGAAATAGCTGCCAAAAGACAGATTTGAATCCTTTATTTGAGTATGGAATCATTTTCAGTAGCAGCATTCAGTCTCAAAATATATTATTAACAACTGAGCTAGGAGTAGATTTTGTTCCATAATTAAAGTTCATGAAGTGTTAAACTCAGCTGCCTTTTATGGAAACCATGACAGAGATAGACTTGACTGTTGGTGCAACTGCTCCAGCATCACTACCATGTATTTTAGATTTAAATGTCATTCTGCTTCCAGCTCTAGAGTGGTTTATTTCCAAGTTTCTCTCCTATAGCTGCAAGCCATCTCTCAGCTAGCAATAGTCACACAGAAAGTGGATCCCAGCTGGCAAGACCAAGATGCCCCTTCAAGACAAGGATGAACAGGGTTCAGTGAAGGTGTGGATCCTATCTGTGTTTACAAATTTAGAAAATGGTCCAAAAGAAAGGAAGTGCTCTTGTGCAGATATTAAGAGTCCAAGCTATCATTTGTAGATAGAAGAACTTACCTGACACTCATCAAGCTATGCAGCAGCAATGTCCACAATCATGTTGTTGATATTTGCCAGTTATTAGTTCCAATTCCTGTTTTCCCCATGCTCCTAATCTTTGCTACCCTTCTGCTTATCAAAACTGTAACAAAATCAGATGATAATATTTATTAAGACATCCCTCTATAACACCAAAAACTTTACAGAACCAGCTCACCTTGTGGTTGCATATAGGCTGAAAAAAGAATTTGAATTTCAGGTGTGTCAGTTCTACCTATGATGGTAGACAGGTAAGCCAAAAACTACCATGTAAAAAACTCCTTGTCTAAATCTTCACCTTTTTTTTTAACTAGAAAACAGCTACAAGCTTGTTTTTACCCATGGCTACTTTGTCCTGTTCCTGATTCTACAGTTTTCCTCATGCTGTCAGTCATCATTTTGGTGGTCTTCCCACAAAGATTTTTATCTTATATCTGACCTGTTCTTCCCCAAAATCTATCATTTCATAGCATGGAAAAAGCAGAGAGGGCCCAGAACAGCACATTCAGCCTATGGATTTTCAATACTATCTCTTCTTGCCACACAGAGGGAATTTTTTCTCCCCCAAGGGTCCTCAGATCTCAGACCACCAGCACTAAGAGCAAAGCCAGCCCGTTCACAAGCCCACAAGCATCACAGCCACCACCAGAAAACACAGTTTGAGACAAATTTTCCATTTGCAGTGTTTGACTCATATTCACTGCTGCCAGCATGAGGTGAAGGAAGTTCCCTTATCAGGCCTTTATTGAAGATCTGGCAGATTCTCCTGTCTGCTTAACACAAGCTAAACTGTGCTTGATCTCCTTAGTAACCATAGCAAACAAATATGCTCACAAAGGGGGAGACAATCTGCTAACACGGAATCAAGTTCAGTTTATTTCTAAATAAACTGTCAACACATTTCAATGCTAACCAAGTCACAGCTGGGCAAGTGCAGCTATAAATCTATATCCTGGTGCTGTACAGTGCCATTCTCCTGACTTTCCATCTTTCTTCTTGGAGCTTAATATCTGTTCAGAAGAATTTCCACAGAGCATTAGAACCTATCTCTGCATCTCAGCTGGACATTTTCACCTGGTTTCCAAGCAAGCTGCCTAATCCAAGCCATAACCAGACCTTAGCCCCTCTCCTCCAGCTCCAGCACTTTCTGTGGACAGCATCAGCCACGTCTGCCAATACAGCATTCTTATCTGAGACAGACTGCTGCTGACCCCACCCTTGACACTGCCCTTCTGAGAAGGGGTCCATCAGATCCACACTATGAACATTGTTTACTAAATGTTGTATGTTCTGTACTTTAGCCAGTGTGACAAAACCAAGGACAGCCAACAAGTGTCAAACTAACAGCAGAGACTTGGGGGCAAAGCAGTGTTTTTATGGACAGAGGTTCCTTAGGAGAGCTTACATGCTCCATGGCCTGTGAGACCAGAAACTCAACAGCTCTTTGTGGAAGTAGTGTGACACAGGTTTGAGATGTTCATCTGACTACCTAAAATACAGCAGTGTTGTCCTGTGTAGAGAAGGACGTGTCAGCAAATAAACACTGAGCATTCTGCACCCATGGCAAGATGCATGCAAGCAACAGCACTTCCCTGATGAATCTGCCCCCATTTTCAGGGGAAAGCCTGTGCTTTTCTTTTCCACTATAATTCCTCTGAAAGAGAAGCTGAAGTTGCCAACTGCAGCCCTTCCTGGAATCACCCAGGGGCACAAGCCATGCAAATTCTTTTCAGCATGTGCACACTTTGAGAAGTTATTTTTAAGGAAGCAGAATCAGTTTTATAACTTTTAGCTTGTGGTACTTTCCTCCAAGTGGTGGGCTCTTACCTCCCATTTATTTTCACTTCTGCCATTGAAACATCTTTTCACAAGTTCAAGATAAATAAAGAAGCCAAGTCACATACAGAAGATGACATTTTTCAAAAAACACCCACACTCACACCCAGCTAAAAGCCAAGCTCTATCCCCAACTAAAGGGAAGTAAATTGAGAAAAGACCAAAATTTCCCATAGTTACCAAGCATTGTTCTAGCTGAAGCTTTTCAACATCACAACTACATCAGATAGTCCCAGACCAATACTACACAGGCCACTGAACCAAAGCTTTATGAAAACACAGCTTAGAAACACAAACTATTCCTACAGATTCAATGAAACTTAACTGAAAACTCTTGATGCACCAGTCTGATGTTTTTGTTTAGTTTCTAACTACTAATTCAGTTTATATACCCTTCCCAATGACTGACATCAGACTGAGAGTTCAGAGAGGCAATAAAAATGAAGTCATCACTTGTTCTAAGCAAAAAGAGAAATTGGGATCTCTTTGTAGGCTTCATGGCTTAGAGAGAAGCATTTCACTGTGTCTGAGTCTAATTAATACCTCTGATTCTTCAATTAGCAGCAACATGTCAATCTGGTGACTTCACTTGGAAATCAACATTTTGATATTTAACAATTGTGAAAGAAGGACTTTAAATCCAGGTGGTTACTCTTGATCCTTCATTAGGGTAGTTGAAAGAGGGGTAGTGAAGACAAAAGATAAAAATAAAATAACATAAAATAACATAACATAAAATAACATAACATAAAATAACATAAAATACAAAATAATAAAAACCCTGGAACAAGTTTTAAGTCTGACTTGAGTGTTTTTCCAGGAAGAAAACACAACCTGATGCTAAGTCTGCCGTGCTCACTGGCAAATGGGCCATACCACAGCTTTATGTACCCTGGGGAAATCCTGCTGCCTTATTTTTCTGTTCTTCACTAAAGAAGTGGATATAATAGTACTGATTTGACTTGTGAGCTTAGAGTAAAGATAAAAGTATTTCCAAATGTAGACAAGCTCTTCAACTTTGATCACAGACTTCACGGCAAAATGTTAAAGCTTTTAGTTGGAGCCAAGAGCACTAGAAGCAAGGTGGTAAAAAAAACCAAAAAAACAAAAAAAAAAAACCAAAACACAACAAAACAAAACAAAAAAAAAACAAAAAAAAAACCAAAACCAAAACCAAAACAAAACACAGGACAAAACTCTTATGGCATCTCAAGTGGCCAGACTTTAAACATCTAACCAGCTTCTCCTCCCATTCTGAAAGTGAGAGAACTTTTTTTTAAACTATTTTAATTTAGAAATGAAGAAACAAAGATGAGGAGGAACAGACAGGGGAAAGATCTCAGCTCTGGCACTCAGAGCATTCTTAGCATTCTGTAAGTGACATCCTGCCATCATCCCTGTTGATTCAAGTGATTATGCATGGTGATATGACACAGAAGAAAGCGGGGTTTTGGAAGGGACTGTACACCACAGCTCAACAATCCACAATTAGGAATTTATCAGCCCAGTTAAGTCTCCTGAGGATCACAACGACCCTCTTCCCATTGTGCACAGACATTTCCACATTCCTCTGTGATTAACATACAAAACATACAACATTTAACATACAAAAGTAAAGGAGCACAAATGTGTCTCTGCTGTTCCACAATCCAGAGCCTGCCATCCTGCAAGGAGCTCTGGGAGCAGTCCAGCACAGACAGCAAGTGCTGTGCAAATGCAAATTAGGTGCTTAGTTAAATGTTCCCCTCTCTGGCCTTTCATCCAGGTTTTGGTGGGAGAAAATTGCTGTGCATGCAACGGTGGCTGAAGTGAACTGAAGCAGTTTATATTCCCTGGTGTTGCCTCTGTATCCAAGCTCCTCAGCTGGGGTTTGCATGTTGAACTCACTTGTGTTCCTGGCCTCTGACACACTCTTATTTGTCAAGGTTTTGCCAGGGTGTCTAATGAAAATCACCACAGACCCATGAAAGTTTTAAAGTGCCTCTCTACCTGTCTCCACGCTGATAGCCTTTGAACCAAAGCACAGACTCTTTGAGGCTAAACCCAGTGCTCAAGTCACATTGCCAGTCCATGTGCATCCCTACTTGTGAAAAGGACCATAATTTATGGCAACCTTCCAGTCTAGGCTGTATCAATGCCTGACTCACCCCAAACACACAAATCCTTCTCCTCCTCTGCTCCCACATCTGCAGATTTTGGACAATAGACCTTAACTCAGTAAGACATCCACAGAAAAGGGGAAGGTGTTGCCTGGATTCCCCACAGTCACCCAGATACCAGGATGAGTTTTGGTGGCACTCCTTGCCCCCAAGTTCCTTTTGAAGGGTGAGGCACCAGATCCAGCTCCTGCAGAGGTTCCTGCCCTCCCCATTCCCACTTCTGGTAGCCCCAAAACTCCACCAAGAGTCACCACTGATGGCAGAGTGCATCAGGAGAGAGGGCACTGTGCAACAAAACACATTCAGAGATATTTTGGCAAAAAACAGAGCACCTTTTACGTGGGTCTCTCAAAATCTGGCATCAAACATAGTGAAAAGCAATCATTGCTACACACAACATTATGTATAAGTTCAAGAGGCATATAATGTTAGAGAGAGATATTTTTAGGGGATGATTTAAGGCTTCTCAATAATTTTTTTACTCTTGGTTAGAAAAATTACCATTGATATTCAAAACAAATAAAAATATGCTCCTGATCCTTGTGTGAATTGAAAAAATAGCTTGAAATCTGAGGGGTCCTGGGCAAAAGACTCAACACCTCTGTGAAAAAGAAAAACAGCTTAGGTCTGAAGTCCTGTTTCCTATCTCCTGCCTGATTCCCCAGTAAACTACTTCAAAGAATGGGAGCTTAATTTTTCCTCACTCAAAGTCACCCCTGTTCCTGAAGGAGTGCCTTCATTCCCATTGGTCATTTGAAAAGTCACAATGTACAGCACTGCCTGAAAATGATCTATATTTGCAGCTTAAGAAAACAGGTTTTGAAATAGATCTAAATTAGGTTTAACCATCTCTCACACATCCCAGCCTGAAGGAGCACCCTAGCAACAACCTTTAGCATTTTGCAAACATTTGCTACTAATTATGGGTTCTTAGAACCATAATACATGGCTCCATGCTTTACAGAAAGAGGCCAAAAGCAGCCTCAAAAGTAAGCCTTAGCCTTTAATTTAAACCAGTGCCGTACAAATTCTCAAATATACATTGCAAAAGCTTGCTCTGATTAATGGCTCCAAAAAACTTGTAAAAGCTCAGCTG
Source organism: Taeniopygia guttata (assembly GCF_048771995.1). Classification (NCBI taxonomy): domain Eukaryota; kingdom Metazoa; phylum Chordata; class Aves; order Passeriformes; family Estrildidae; genus Taeniopygia; species Taeniopygia guttata. Next base: position 68,060,078 of record NC_133025.1, read on the forward strand.
TCAAGCATTAAAATGTAGGCAGAGAAAAAGCTCATGTAGAGCAGCTAAATAAAAATCCTTTGAAACAGCTTTTCGTTTCACCTTAAGCAATGGCAACACAAGAGAGCAGCCCACAGGAGAGCTCCCAAGAGCTGTAGGGCTTTTTCTCTGCTGGCTCAAGGGCTCCCATACCTGCTTCCCCAGTTAATCAGAGCCTGTGACAGGCCAGGCTGCCCCACAGACCCCCAGCTCTGATCTCCCAGCCAGCCTTTCATGGCTCATCCCTTCACATCACCAGGCACTCCCTAAAAGCTCCCCTGTTATTGCCTGAGCTCCTTTCAGCCTTCAAGTGCTCTTCTACTTTCTTTGACCCTAAGAAGAAGACAGAAAGAAGTGGGCACAGAAGCAGAATTATCCTCTCCAGGTCCCTCTTGTTTTTATTCTCAGATCATCTGGTCTCAACAAGTGGCCAAGCATCGTCCAGTCCATCAGCTGCAGGTGACACCACTTGGGCAGGATGGTGTTCAGAGGTTCTTCCATCCTTAACCCTTCTCTGATTCACATCATCTGGGCTTCAGAGAGAAATTTACCACAGAAAGCTCAGCCATAACCCCTGTGAAGATGTACTGACAGAAACCCCCTCTACAAGAGGCTCTGGAAGATGCAACATCTGCTCAGGATGAACCTGGCTCTTAAGAGAAAATAACATCTGATGGGGTTGCTCCTTGCTGAGAAAATAAGGGGTCCATTTTTGTGGTTATTTTTTTATTTGTTCTCTTCTCACTCTATTCAATGTCTAACTGTTTAACACTCACTATTTAAAAATTCCTGGGTAATTTTTAGTGAAACAAATTTGTGGCCACAGCCTCTGTGATGGATTTTCAGTTTTCTCTATGAAGGGGTAAGGAAGGTGTTACAAAACTGTTCTGTTTGTCTTTAGTGCAAGAACTACATTGGCTCAGAAACTTCAAAAGCAGAATGACAGAAGAGAGTAAACACAATAAATTACTGCCATTGATTTATCCCAATGATTTAATGATGGCAGAATTACTTTTACTCCTAGAAACTGACAATATGAGAAAAAACAAGGAATAAAAAGAGCTTTATTGTTTGCTGAAGTTGGAGTTTGGTGGATTTGAGCATCACAGGCTTTCTAGTTCCCTGTGCGTGGAGGACCAGAAAGGAAAAAGAAAACAGCAGGATGGTTTTAGCATGTAATATATTGGGCATGTCCCTGCAGTGAACCAGCTACTCTGTCCTGTGAGGCTGAAGTCTGTTCATACTCTGCAAAACTGCTCCTACAACAGACAAAACTGCCCCCGAGTTTCCCTGGGTCTGACAGCTGATTTACTGCCAAACATCCACTATGTCTCACAAAATTCCAGTCTGTCCATGCTGCCTGACAAACCACAGTCCTGATATGCTGTGGAAAGGAGGGATTTTTTTTTTTTTTCTCTCCCTTTTCTCTCCCATCCCAAAGTACTGTATGGGACAGCACTCCCCTGGCTACTTTACAAACTTACTGGAAATCCACTGTCTGTGTGAAGAAGGAGAAGAAATGAGGAGCTGGAGGCCTCCTAGAGACACAGGTTTTAATATCCCTATAAAGAAAAGCCCAGGGGCTTTTTCAATGTTTCATCAAAACACTGAACCTGCAGCTGCATGATCATCGTCCTGTTGTGTCCTATGATTTTATTTGGAGGATTTGGGCAAAGGTAAAGCAAAGAAAAAATCACTGCTGTATCTGATCTTCCCCCAGGCATAAAAAAACCTAAACAACAATCCTTGAATCTGTCTTCTGGAAGTTTGAGAAAAGCTAAACTCCAAGTGCTGCAGTTCTGGACAGTCCTCAGCTAAAACTTGCATTATATTGGATTCTTAGAGGTCTGGGTTATCATTACATCACATAGATATTGAATTAAACACTGCTGGGTTTGAAAAATTTGATAGTGATGGCAAAATAATGATTTTTTTCCTTGTGCCTCAGGGGAAAAAATGCATTCCAACAAAAGTAGGCTTTTACCCAAAGGCATCTCAAGATTCCACCAAATTATGGGTTTGATTTATGAAACAGAAGAGTGTGTTTTTAAATGGCAAGAATTTTTGCTTCCACAATACGTCACAAAACCAGAATCTATGTTATACAACAAAACTCTTTTGCTGAATTGTTTGGAAATGGCAGGTATGCGTAATTTTTGAAAAATGCTGGTGATAAACTTTTTACATTATTACCCTTGTGACAGACAGAAAACTGGCCTTTTAAATGAAAATTTTGATAAATTTCAGCAGTAAGTGTACTCTGTACTATGATTTTATAATTAGACAAAGGCTGAGATTACACAGCTGCTACAACATTGACCAATCCAACTAGAAATATGAAAGGGGACAAAGTTTGCCATCAGATCTGAAATTAATGATAAACACATCCTTTTCCTATGCATTATTTAAAACATACCTGGTGGTGGTAATTTTTGAAGACGGTTAGTAATTGTGGTAATTAGTAATTGTTTTAAATGTTGGCTTTTGAGGGGCTAAAACAACAGCAGAGCTTCGGTTACCCAGTCTGCTCTGCTGCTCATCCACATGGCAATTTGGGATTCACAAAGAACTCTTTGTACACCTCTGACATCCTTCATCCTCTGTGTTTGAGAAGATAGTGCTTCCAAAACAGTCCTGGTCAATATTCCAGCTGTGAGGCTTCCTGTTATTTGTGACTCTTTGCATGTCTCTCCTAGGGGCTTTTCCTAATTACCCCAGCCCCAGCCTCAATCCCAGCAGCAAGCACTAGCATGTGTTTTCCTGGTGCCATGCCTGGCTGGTTTGCAGATGACATTAAGACTGGAGCTACAGACCATAATACTGAAGCCAACTGCAAATGCAGGTGGGTGCCATTAAAGCAGTGGGAGCAGGAGTCAATAAAGAGGGATGGGACACTCCTGGCTGTAACACCCCCGCTAGGAGGGAATAAAAATAAACAGCCCACAAGGGGTGACAGATAAAAGCAAGTAAAGGCACTGAATTATTTAAAGGGAACAATTTCCTATCTGCTTTCCTTCTTACTCTCCTCAGTTTTGAAGCTGTTCAATCCCAGAGGTAATGGATTCCTGTTGCAGCAATGCAGCAGGTAAAGAGGAGAGGGTTCTTCTGTTTGAAACATTAATTGCTCTTTTCTCTTGCAAGCCAGGGCTTAGGGTGCAAATCAGGGTTCATGTGTGTTTTCTGGGTCAAGTACTAGCATTAAGTCTCTCTCGAGATATAGCCAAGGTTACATTTCACCCCCTTGCACTAATGGAGTGGAAGGAGGTGCACATTTGGAAGCTTGAGAAGAACATGAAGCAGCAGCACCTGTTACCTATTGCTGGGTCTAATTACCACCCATTACCATGTCCTTTTTGCCTTCTTTTACAAAGAGTTTATACCTGAAGAAGGGCCAGTGGGGTCAGCAGATGACTCATGTGGATGCTCTACAATGGGGCATATGGCATGTCCAAAGCTTCTGAACATTCAAAGTTCTACTGTTTTAATTAAAATGCTGTTTTGATAATTGTTTTACAACTCTGTGGGAGCTCATCCCCAAAGCAAGGTGCTCTCTCCTAGTTTTGATGTCCACACAGCAGCCACGTTCCTAAGAATTGCGTGGCATTCATGTGTGCATCAGAGTGGTGGATGCAAAACATGTTAACAAATGTTTGGGAAACAAAACATGTTAATCCTTCAGAAGTTCTACACCAGCAGTCAGCAACTGAGGTAAGCAAGCAAAACTAAGCAAAACCCTTGGATCTTGGTAAAAATGCACAGAGGGGCACACTTTCCTTTGGAGTGTACATGCCATTCCATATTTTCCACTGGTTTTACATTGCTGGAAATACCTACCTGGCTCAGCCAGTAGTTGAAATCTGCAGATAGATAAAGGTCCTTGCTACTGTCAGCCCAATGCATCAAAACTTACATTTTTTTTATTTGCTGGGAGAATGTTACCTGTAAATAAACATCTTTTGGTCAGAATTTTTGCCTCAGCAATGTATATTTGTTCCGAGTGAGACCTTTAACAAAAATATATTTCCACGCTATTTTCTTTCCCTGGTGTAAGAAGAGGAATATTTTTCCATCATTCTTAAAATGGAAACAAATGGCCTGGCTGCAAAGTTTTCTGCAGCAAAGGTTTTAGTCATACTAACTGCAGTATTTTGAAACTCTTTTACATAACAATGACAGGATAAAAGGAAATGTCTCACTGTTATTAATTTATGTGACATTACTGTCGTGAAGTTATTGTGTGAAGTTATCTCATTGTTTTGTCTAAATTTAAAGTTTTTTAAAAAACAAAACTTGAGTTTGGGGTTTTTCTCTGCCTGTTGGAAAATCTAAGTTATGTGTACTTTGAGTGACTTATATGAAGAGATTTTGTCAAGGCAGGGAGACCATGGGGGTCTTTATCTGTGGGGGATGTCCAGATTCCAGGAGCAGCCTGGGACCTACCAACTCACAGACACTAGAATTTTACAACTTCTTAGAGCCCTTAGTTAAAAGAGTGAGCAAACAAGGCTTATAAATACTTACTTATTTCTATTTTCGTCCCCCTCACCTTTTTGTGCTACCATTTACTATGTATTTCCCCCTGTGGAGCTCCTCAACTCATTTCAAACATGCTTTTCTTCATACATCACAAATATTTAAACAATTTGCCATATGAGATTCCTTAATAAACAATCCATCACCAGTGCTTAGTGTTACTTTGCTAAATGATTTTCAAATAAATGGCAATATGAAAAACTTACAGGTAAAATGAATCTTGTGTAGATTTCCTCCCAGTCTCAGCTGCAAAGCTGGAGTTGTTCTTCTGTGAGGAACTACACCAAACCATAAATCTGCAGCATTCCCAGGTGGGTCAACAGGGGAACAGAAGCACTTTGTTGGCATGAGCACGAGGCTTCCATTAGCTTCAGTCCCACAACTCAGAGATGCCATCTGCCAGGATCTCTGAGAACTTTTTCTGTAGCAAGACACAAAGGAAAATTGAATATAGAAGTCAAAGGTTTCCAAATATAAGTGAGGTGAGCACGCTCCAGTGCTTTTTTAAAACAGCAGGGCAGGCAAACACAAAAAATGACCTTTTCAGCGTATCCCCTATGGATGCCAGATTTTTCTTCTCTGCATTTCCCTTATATGCTATAGTCAGACTGAAGAATAAGGCAAGATGGATTATACAAGAACTTTTTGGTGTTAACTCCTTGTGCCTCTTTGTCTCCAGCAGGCAGCAAACCCAGAGGTAACAGGACACCAGGGGGAGATCAAATAGCCATCAGTCTGAGCAAATGCACCTAAAACACAAAGGGATGATGAAACATGGGAATGTCAGCGCAGATTCAGAGTTTGGTGCTTAGGCAACAGAGTGGGGGAGCAACAGGGGTCATGCCTCACTCCTTGGTCACTGTTCTCCAAGGAGTTCCAGGCAAAGGGGCTGCTCTGTGGGGAATCTTACAGGATCATAGGGTTGCAGGCACACGCAAAAGCCTGACCCCACAGACCCCATTGTAAGAGGGAGCTCTTGGAGACAGTTTTGTCACAGCCACCCTCTGTGCAAAAGCATCAAATTCCACCAACTCCCAGGCAGAAATGACCAAGCTGAAGACATTCCATAGAAAATAACAGTGGCCAGATACTTATTTATAAAGTATAGAGTGGCAAAAATAAAAGTAAAATCAAAGAATGGATGCCAGATGTGTGCATTGCTGCAACTTCACAGAGGCAAGAGAGTTAAGAGAAGTCGTGCAAAATAAATCTCTGTCCTGACAGAACAGCAAAGGACTTCAAAGCAGAACTGGGAACACACAGAGAGGGTACAAAAGGAGCTGAAAAATAAAAGAAAGGTTAAAAGTGGTAGGAAAGTTTGAAATTTAAAAATGGGAGAATGCACTGGACAACAATGCAACAACTGAATTTATGTCTCTGAATGATGTGGATGAAGAATTGTCTTACAAAGCCCTGTACCACAAACTTGATGAAAAATAAGGTCGCATCTTTTTATTTTCTCAGGATCCCTCTGGATTTGGGAAAAAAAAGTTGATCTGTGACAGGTGTGAAAAAAAAAAAGCACAGACAATCTTCCTCATCACAACAAAAAGCCATTAGACAGGAGATCGTGCTACACATCATGGTCTCTATTCAGTGTGGGGAACTGTTAGTACGTTTGGGGGTTTTATTGTGTTGAGTGTGGTTTTTATTGTTTTGGTTTTTTAAATTGTGACTTTTTAAACAAAAAAACCTATAAAACACATATTTGAACGGCTAAAGGGAAGTAAGTAAATAAATTTAAATAAGGTTAAATAGAGGAATTGAGCTTGATAGATTCCACAAAAAATCAAACTCATGGGATCTTCCTATGAAAAGGAAAAACTGTTTAATGGCTCTATAGACTTGAGCAAATTAGAAATTTGCTGAGTTATGCCTCTCTTGAACCAGCACTTCCCTTTTCTCACCCTTGCTCACTAATGGCAAAATGTTTAAAACTGTGGTAAACTGAGACACTCTTGAGCAGAGTGTTGTCATTCCTGCAAAATGCAACCATAAATTCAAATTCTCTTTAAACAAGTCATAACAGAGCCACTAACACAGAGTACAAATCATAAAACGAGTAAGGATAAAAACATCTGCAAATGTCTTGGTGTGCTGCAATGCCTTTCCAAGGGTTCAGGCCAGACTGAAGAGCTATAACATCCATTTAGAGCTGTGTCAAACTGCTGAACACACATCCCAGACCCAACCTGCCAGGAATCCAAGCGAAGGCAGCTTCCAGCTTGGGTGCTGCACCATTGTTTTATTTCATTCTGGCTCACATAAACATCAAGCCCTCAAGTAACCACTTTACCACACACTTAATCCCCACGTAAAATAATGAAGGTAACTGTGCAACAGCTACAAACAGCCACTTTAACCAGCCACAGGCAGCTGAGGGCTTCAATGGTGAGAGAAATCCAAGCAGAACTGACTGGTGCCAACAAAACTCTTTACAGTTAGAAAAGTCTCTGTTATTAATTTCAGGATTTCAGAACAGCTTGCCTAAAAGCCGTGCATGTTTGAACCAGAAGCTGGTGCAGCGCATCCTGGAAAGAACATCTAACAGCATTTACATGATCAACAGGTGCATATATAGAACAATTTGGCTGAAAACCATAGAGAGTCCTAAAGACTAGATAAAGATTTTTGTGGGAGTATCAAATTAAAATTTCTCCTTTCTTGTCTATTGCTTTTTCCAAGAGAAAGAAGACTCCAACTACTGCAGCATTATTTTTTTCTCCTCTAGTATGGATTCATCATCATGCACACACTTTTCCCCTGTTCTGTGTTCCATATTTCCTCTGGGGCTTAACATTTGAAATGCTTTTATAAATCTATCTCTAGTCTGATATTTAGTTGTGGAATTCATTGTTTAGGAATAACCACCAAAATCCATTTTTTCATGACCAAGTTTTTTTGTTTGGTTGTCTTTTCATTGGGATTTTTTTCTTTTGGTGGGTTTGTTTGTTTTGGTTTTTTGTTTTCTTAGGTGGGTTTTTGTGGTTTTTTTTACATCTAATTCATCCTTTTGCTTAGGAGAGTCAAAAAAAGTGCAAATGTCTTTCTTGGAATCACAACTATATTCCCCAAAGTAAAATATATTTTAGAGCACCCATGATGCTTTCCTGTGACACATATAAAGGGTTGGGATACCAAGCACTGGTTTGGAGATGAGAATTCTGAGGGACCCTCTCCTAGTTTGGCTATCTCATTTCTACTTTACTTTTTCATTTTTCTCCCTTGTAAGAAGAGAAAACACAGCCCCGACTTCAGGGTTGATGTGATTAGGAATGTTAATAGGCTTCAGCCTAACTACAAAGGTAAAGCCTGAGTTTGTATGACATGCTGAGGATGTCAGGCATTAGTTTTACATTCAAGACAAATGTATTCATACCTGCAACCACTAACTAGGATTATCCTGAGCCATTTGCCCCAGTGAATGTATCACAAATTCATTTCATTACATAGATAATGCCTCGTGCCTTTGAAATAGAGGTAAACTGTAATCCATGGCTGAAAAATACACAGTGGTAGTAGTGGGTTTGGTGGGGAAGCTCACTGGTTTGCATTAGGAAATGCATTATTAAATTAGCATCCCTAGCAATGGATGAGAAGCATTTCAGTACACTGGGCACATTTGTAAACCCTTCTACTGCATTTGAAACTTAATCTTCACGTCTGCTGTGTTGTACACATTAGCTGTGAGATAAAGCGTTGGAACAGCGATTACAGAGAGTTTGTGCCAAAAGCAGGTTCTGCTGCCTGCAGAACCATAACACCACATCCCATGCCTGCTCCTTTCCCTCTGTAAAGCTCATCCTGCACTCAGTGGTGCAGCTTCCAGATGTCACTGCCATCAGTTCAGTTGTTACTCCCTCCGCTCCTCCACCCTGGCTCTGTTTGAATGGTGCCTTTTTTAACATTGCCAGAGGACTCCTTGTGCTTCCAACGGATGCACACCCCACAGGCTCCCTACAAAACTGCTGTTCCCAGAGATGTTCAGTAGTAGTGATGCTTTATCAAGGCTGACCTAGAACAGAGACTAGATAGAGCTAAAGAATAAAGCAGGAATTTATTAAAAGGATCTCCTCCATGGATCCACCTTGGGCAGCACAAGAGCCCAGCCAGAGCTGTACCCAAGATGGACCAAAATGGTCCCAAAATGGAAACCTGGTCACAGGGTCTCTCACTTTGATAAGTTCTGCTCCATTTTCATATTGCAGCTAATTGTCCAATTACAGCTTTAGCTGATGAATTCCCATCCTTCCTGTTTTTCTCTCTTCAGCCCACATTGTTTCTGCTCTTGAGCTGAAATTTGGGTGATTGTCCTTGGTTCCAAGCTAGGAAAAGAATTGTTTTGCCTCCCTACTCTGTGCAGAGAGCTCACTATCTCCTAACATGAAGCTCAGAACTACACACTAAAACAGCACAGAATATGAAAAATATAAAAGCTTAAAACAGTTTAGATATGCATGAATCCACTCTGTACAGCACTGGCCTGGTTACTTCACTCAGTGATGTCAGTTCAGCTGAATTCACACCATTTTCCCCTGCAGCCCTGGGTGATGGGACGGGAAGGCACCTATAGCAGTGCAGCACAGAAACCCACCATGTTCCATTGAGGGAATGAAAGGTCAGCTTTCAGCCTTGCAGGGGCTTCTGACAGCAGCAGCAAGGTTAAAACAAAATCCTGTGGATTTTAACAAGAAAGCCCAGTGAAAATGTGCATTTGAGTACAATTTGGGGTGAGCATCCATAAAGAGGGTCAGACACACCACTACAGCAATCTACACGGATGTGTGCAGCTCCCAGACTTATCAAATGGTGACATTCCACCTCTCCTCACCCTTCTTTTAACTGGCAATTCCCATTCTCAGGGGGGCACAGCCAAAAAGTTTCTTCAAGTCCTAAGACTGCATTGAAAAGTCAGGTTTCTATGTACCAGAATAACTTTTTAAACACTTGGGGCAGACCAAGTCTAAGAAAACTGTTGCTTTATTTACCTCACCCCTGTGGAATTCTGAAGTCTACCGAGGTTATTTATAGACAAATATTCATTTTTCTATTGTTCAGCATTTTTGCAAACCAAGCATTCTCTTGTAGTATCCCACCTTCCAAAATCCTAAGTGCCATACTCACAGTTAGATTTCTTGACAAACACAACCATGTAATTTTGTGGTGGCAGTTATTCCACAGCATTTTAAGGACCAGGAAATGTGGGAACAACATAAAATAAATAGCATATCACAGAATAATAATAATAACATGAATCACACTGCACTTTTTTTTTTTAATGTTAGCAGTGTGTAAATGAGCCAGTTTAAAGTTGAGCTGAGGCTGCTGCAATCTCTTAATTTTAACTGATCTGGGGTGCCACCAAAAATAACATGTCCTGACTGTAAATCAAGGTGAGACAACTTACATAGAGCCTTAGATCTTATTCCTGTCCATGATTCTCCTTTTCTGCTTTTCATCCCCTGTCCTTTTGGATCCTGGGGGTTTGTTCTGGCCAAGGAAAAGTTGTCTTTTCCCACCAGCCTGCACACCTTGGGTGGGGACTGCAGTGTCCTTGCCAAGTAGCCTGAACTCTGGGGGTTTGCTCCAAGTGCACCAAAGCTTTCCAAGGAAACATCACCTCACCATGAAGCTGTTTCCAGAATTCTGTAACAGCAGAAGATAAAGGACTCTCACACAATTTCTTCAGCTTCTAAATACGATTTGAAACAAGCTGATTTCGTTCCAGAAGCCAAACCATCTCAATTTAGAATATTCTCAGCAATTATACATTCAGTCACTTGTTTTTAACTTAAGCGTGTTAAAAACAAGGCAACTTAAAATATCGGTATTTGGAGTTGGTGAATGAACAAATACATCAGGAAGAGAGAAAATGGTCCTAACACTTGCTTAAAGAACATTTACCTCACTAGCATGACTGATACCAACCATAGTATTTCCTCATTGATGCTCGAGAAAAAAGTCAAAGATGCTTGAAATCATGGGCTTTTTCTAAAGTTAACCCTGCAATTTTTAGTTAAATATTCAGCCTTAGTGTTGACCTTGGTCTTGTCCTTGGTCTCCATTACTTGGAGGACTTGGCTTTCTTTCACCTCATTACTTGCAAATAGACACTACAAGCTGAAAAAAACCCCATCAGATAGCGGAGGATTAAATGAAAAATACAAGAATTGTCTATTTTATACTCTCTTCTTGTTGCTGTGATAATGTTTTACTGGTAACCTTTTACCAGCAGAGAAATTAAAAAGAGCTTGTGGCAGGTCCTCAGCTGTGGAAGAAAGGGAGAGAAATGTCACTCAAAGCAGCAGCTTCTGCATGATTCAAACTGCTCAGACACCCAAAGGGAGTGGAGGAGCTTCCTCTGACACCAAGGAACACAATCCATGCTGGATGATCCTATTGCTTCTGCAAACATGAGGGGAGTTGATGAATGGAGCTGGAGCTCAGCAGCACCCAGGATTTATTTTTTAGCATCATAATATGTCAGATGAAAAAGACAGGCAGACTCTGGTACCTATTACAGTGCCAAATGTCACAGGCAAGCTGAGTAAACAGGGTCAGACCAGGCATTTCTGGACATAAAGACTCCTCATCCCCAACTTGTATATAGTGCAAGAGTGGGGTTGATCCAGAGCTGCTCTGGCTGCCTTCCAGAAAAAAAACCCTCCCACATCTGCTCTTCCCACACCCTTCATGAATCCAACAGGCTGCTTCACAAAACTCCCATCACAAAATCCAACTTCTCAGCAAAACACACCAAGTACTCACAGAATCTGTGACATCTCTTCATTGTTCCTGCCTCCAGTGTTAGGACAACTTATTTTTTCCATAGTCTTTACTTTTCTCTGAGTGAGACAGAGAGGCTCAGATGAACACTGAATGTCCTTTGAACTGGGAGGCAGAGGGAGAATTTAATTTTTAAGAAAGAATTAAAAATATTACAGAGATATTTTATTTGCTCCTTGAGGTTCCACAGGATATTTGTAGAACAAGATAAAGATATAGGAAAGCAAGCTAAATTTGCTTAGATGTTTATTCTAATTAGTGAACATAGTGGGATAAATAGTACATGTAACGAATATCTGAACATCATAAAATTGCAAATCTAAAGTATATAGGAAAAATACCTTAACTGTTGCCTTTTAAATTTTACCTCATTTTCTGGGTCTACTTCCAACATGAACAGCTCTGAGTTACTTATACAAGGCAGTCATACATTACTAAAGTATCCTTTGTTATGCTTTTTACTGTTTTGTAAACCTAAAGCAGGAAAATCTTTTTGTTCCAGTTGAGAACTGCATTTAAACTTTTCACAGCTGAACACAATGTCATGGGCTCATATTTCTCCAGAACCAAAAGAAAGATCTAGTAACACCTGCAGCTCTTCATGGAGCAAATCAAAACATGAAGAGCACAGATGGAGATGCTTCTCTGTATATCCATAGCACTAAACAAATTCAAGCCTGTTTTGGTTGGCTCAGTGCTCTTGAAATAAAAAGCTGCTCTAAATTCAGATCTCAAGTTACAGACAAGCATTCAAAGATGCTCAGGCTGTGACAAAGTTTAATTTCTGCAGGGAAGGTAAAATGGGAAATAGGGTTTCTGGAAAGAAAGGAAATCATGAATGCTGAATGAAAGATGTGAGTTGGGGACAGCAAGAAAGGAACATTAAACCCAGCATCATGATGGATTGCCAGTCTGGATTACACATCCAGAGTACCTGAAATGCTGCACAGTATGAGTGACACGGAAAAAACCAAACCAAAGGGCTGGGAGATGAGCCCTGCTGCAATCTGAGCATGGAGAAACTGGAAAACAGGCTCCCAGGATGGTGTGGGATCATTTTGAGCATTACAAAGAACCTAAGCACTCCAAACTAGTTACTGCAGGTAACTTCCTGATAAGAATGAATACTCCACTACATTTTTGGAAGGATTTATCCCTTTGCCAAGCGAGATGCACACAGGTGCAGAAGGGAATTCAGATTATCAAACTACAGCTGTGCAGACTTAGTTAACTAGACCCCACTGCTAGCAACCAGCTTGCACAGGTTTTTAGCTACAGGACAGGGCTCAGCCACCTACCCTAAGGTGAGGCAAATCACCATGGGGGAGGGAGTTCTCATGGCTCTTTTGCCTGCCAGAGCAGCTGCATGGGTGGTGAGATGCAGGATGGAGATGTCTCAAAGCACTTGCATCGTCATGTCCCATTAATCAAAGCAGTAATTGGGTGGCACCAGGGTGTGCAGGACCTTTCGTTTTTCTTTCCAGGAACAGGAGCCAGCTCCCACCCCAGTCAGTGTAGCTGTCAGCTGCAGAAACCCAGAATTATAGCTGGCTTAAAATAAACCCCCTCCCCTCAGGAGCTGGTGCAGCTTCATTCCCCACTCAAAAGCTGTTCAGCAGCTTTGGGAAAAGAGCAAGGCCTATTTGCATCAACTTTCAGAATGCAGTTTATATAATGCTTCACCAGCCTTTTTAAGAGAAAGGTCAGCAGCTGTGGAAGTTCTGGAAGTGTTTTGCAGCATCCATCAGGTTGGGAATGAGCACAAGGGAAAGCTCCTCTTTCAAGAACTCTCTCCTTCCTTTCTGCCACGGTGACCATGTCAGCTGAAATCAAATTAGAAAGGTATGAGACCTCTCCCATAGGTGGAAATGCTCAGATCTGATGATGATGATGATTGGCAGTTGCAGAGCTAAAGTACACCCACAAAATTAGAAAGAAGGTTCATGAAGCAGCATCCATCTGATTGGCTCACTCTGATCCAGGCTGCTGTCTGGGGATATCTGTAATTTGTAATCCCCATTATAAACTGCAAGAGAAAATAAAAAAAGAAACAAGAGGAAAAGAGACAAGGCAATCTTCCCCCAAAGAAGCATAAAAACAACTCAGCCCATCACTTCAATCCTTTCTTCACAACTAACTGCATGTCTGAACATGAATAGAAAAGCATAGGATAAAAAAAAAAAATGAAGAAAAAGAATCAATATGCTTCAATATAGCTGCCTTTTACTCCTGTCTCCATTCTGTTCTTCACTGAAAGGCATGGAAGATGTGCCAAAATAACACAAAATTACTGTGCTTCCTCCCATGCTCCCTGCAAGACAGGAAACACTATGGCCTCGTGAGAATATTTTTTAAAAAACAACTGTGGCTGATCCTGCACTGAGCTCCATGGAAACAACAATGGAACTCTTGGCTGGACTGTAGCCTAAATCAGGGGTTTAGCTCCATTTTCTTTTTAGTGTGTTCTCATTTTGTCCAAAACAGCCTACACATCTCTGGTACAGCTCTGCTGATCCATCAGGAGCTAAGCTGAGCTCTCCAACTTCTTTTTAAACAAGACACCAAGCAGCCATGAAATGGCAATGACTTTGAGTACTTAGCTCAGTAACCCACAGGAGGAATGCAGGTAAAACTTTGTTGATTAATGCTGCATTATGTAAAGCCAGGATCAGATAAGTGCTGATATTTTTTCTATGCTTGCCACGATGAATAAAAACACACAAAGCTTTATTTCAAAATATAAATGAGGTTGGGCTGAACAATTCCTGTAGCTCTTTTAAAAATTACACAGTTGAAAAAGAATTGTCAATCAATTTTATAGGGAACAATGAATGCTAAACCTCATTCAAGACTGTTTCTGTACTGGCCTTATTTTCCTAGCATAGAGTGTATTATTTTGATCCACATATCAGATGGTATCTTTATGCCCTGTTCTTTGAATGATTTCATCTTTTGTGCACAAAGCCACTAGAGAATCCTGAAAGACCTTTTCAGTTTGTTGATCTGAAAGAGTGTTTGAATACTGGAGAAGCCCAGCTATTTTATATCCTTGACTTCATTACTTTTACAAAGTACAGCTACATGTGTTCCACTTTAGCCAGTAAGGATGCCATTGAAAAGTATAAATATGCCACTCAGTATGCAGGGCTTTTTTCCCTGGCTGCAACAAGATGTTCTGCCAACTAATTCACATTTGCATGACATTGTAATATTTCCATCAGCATGGCTGATAAAAGTTTTGAAGGGCTGGACATTTTGAAGGTCTGGCAACCTTCAGCGTTTTCTTTCAGAAACTTCTGCCCTACCTCCTCTTGAGGAAAGGAAACAACAAAAAGGCCAAACTAAAGAACTAAACCAAATCATCATGACTTTAAAAATGATGGGTTTTGTTTAAGTTTTATATTTGTTTTCGGTAGGAAAGCAATTCTATATTTTAACATTGTGCTGTTTTAAATGTTTTCAAGAAATTGGCATCACATGCAAAATAGACATTGAGAAAAGTTGGGCATAAAGCCAGAACTGGTCACACTTGTGAGTCATTGCAGTCCAGAATTCTCCCATGCACAAAGACATGAGTCAAACACTGAAAGCAGCCAAAGGCCAGAAGGATGAGATAAAGGATAGCAAGGAGATAACTTTGAGCAGTTCCTACTTTACAAATCCTAGGAGTAGTTGGCAGACCTTGTCTAGAGAAACCCAGCCTTGGATGAGCAAACAGGACCTACAAAAAGAAGTCGACTCCCTCAAACAGCAAGAGGCCAAAGCACCAGAAATTTATGCAACACAGGAAACAATAAATAAGGAAATAGATATTTCTGGTGGAAAGTAAGCAGCTAATCGGGATGCTAAAGCCTCTGCTACTCTGAGAAATAGGGGTCAAAGAAATCACACGGGGTCACAGGTGCCAGAGAGAAGTGTTACAGAATTTCTGAGAGAGGGCATGATTTATGTCTGGAGTGAGAATTGAGCTACCCCTCAGACTAGGCCCCTGATAATGGCCTTGGTGGGGCCTAGGAGCCTTTGACGCAGCAAGAAATTAGTTGTGGCGCAGTCAGAAATTATGTTAAGGTAACTACAAAGTAATGAGCTATCCAACTTTGAATTAGGGTAGAGCTGCAGTGTGAAAAGCCTGACCATCTTAAGACAAAGACAAACAATGTTAGCTTGCCAATCAGAGTGCCTTTGTAAGCTGTAAGCTATATGGAAGTGTATATAAACTGTCATCTTCTCACTAATAAACGGAGAACATTGCATTAATCATATTGGTTCGAAGTGAGTTCTGTCCCGTCCATCTTTCCTGTTTTATGAGGACCCTGAGTTCAGAGAAACACTTTGTTTGCATCCTCAGACTTGGGTGAAGTGCGAGGCCCCCTCATCTCACCTGAGATGGCCTCACAAATCCTGGAAGAGGGAAGTTATTTTTTCTTCTTTCCATAAATAAAGCCAACTAAAATACAAAGCTTGAATAAATTCAGATCAAGAATATTGGACAAGAACACAGGCAAAGAGCACTAAAACCTCCTTGCTCCTCACTCTGAGCTTCAGACCCTGCTGCTGGGGGCAAGGAGAAAGAACACAACCCCTAACAACCTCACAAGTTTCCTGTTGTGAGGCAACATTAACTACCTGCTTTAATACACTGAATAACCACAGACTGAAGCACTCTACTTCACCATTAATTAGCTCATCAACATCTTGCAATCAGTAGTGTACAGCATAAACAATTCCAGCCCTGCTCCACTCGAAGCTAACTTAATTTTGATGGGTATTTTGTGCATCACTGATTGTAAGTGTGAGCTGTTTTCAGAACTGCTAACTGAAGTCTCACTAAGTGATAGAGCTGAAGTATTCATTTTTCTGGGGTGTTTCACAGGGGTAATATTTGTGGTTTCTAGAACCATCATACAGATAAGGAATTCAAACTATCCTCTCAGAACAGTATTTCTTTTAACATGGTAAAAAACACACATTAATAAAGTTTTTAGTTAAAGTCTGAGCACACAGTGCTGCAGGGCACTCATTACCTGTAAATTCCTGTACCCATCTACTTCCCCATGTAACACAGCAGAGCAACTCAACCAGGCCCTATGTAAGGCAATATCTTATAGCCTGAAGTCATGTTTCAACTTAAGAATTTTAATGCTCTGACAAGGTCTCTGACCAGTAGAAGATAGCTGCTTTTGCTTCTTTCGCACTTGATCTACAAGACAGACCTTGCACCCATTGGAACTCCTCAGTTTTCACTGGGATTATAACAGGGATTACGCTACTTTTGCTGCATTAAATCCTTTCTTAAGGAGCAGGAATAAAGGTCTTGACTTCACTTGGTTAAACAGCACTCACAGAAGGAGCAGACTCCAGCAGATCTCTAATTTGTGGCCATGCAAAAGCTCTGGTCAGAGCAGTTTAGAGGCCCACGTTCAGCTCCCCGCTGCAAGGCAGAACGATGCTTCTTTTAATTTGAGTCAATTTAACCTTTGGATTTACACTTCCTCATGGTTTTGCCACTAATTTGTTCACACTGTTCTTATGAATTGAAAACAAGCCTTTGAGGGACCTTTCCAGATGTCTTCACATGTCCATACCATTAACTCAGACCAAGAATAGTTCCAACCTAACTAAATACAGCCTTTAATATCTCTAAGCAGTGGGTGAGAAAGAGCTCCGCCTAATGAGCCTCAGCCCACTAGAACATGTGTTTGTCAGTACTGCAGACTGATGCCAGGATTTATTATGTAAATTATTATACAACCATTTCTTGAGTCTCCAGTACTAATGACTTGCTGTGAAAATAGATCATAAGCAGAAAAAGAAAATCAAGAAAGAAACCACATTATTCATATCTGAGTGTTTCTGCCATCCATTCCCCAGCCAGAGCGTTTCTTGAGATAAATCCTGTATTCCACTAGTGACTGCCAATGAGTTTCTGTGTTTGTGTCAGTAAAGGGGCCTAATAATAGTACAGACAGTGTGGTACACACTGAGAACCAGAAAGGGAAGTAAAAGAACCTCAAAAGATCATCTCACTTTGTACCCTTTGGATTCCATAAGGAAGCATGCTTACACAGCTCATTAAAGATCTAATTTTCTTTTAAGATGATGGTGCCATCCATTCATAGCCTGTGACATGGCCTGATGTTTCAATGACTGCTGTTCAGAAACCTCCCATTTAAAGGTAAAAATTCTTCATAATTTTGAAATTATTTGCCAGAAATAAAGGGTTAAAAATTTATGCTCACAGCAGCACTCTTTCCGCAGGTATGTAGCACCCACCATGGAACCAAAGGCAGACATGAACCATGGAAAGAATGTTTTATGGTGCCTCAGCTCCTCGGTGTGGAGCTCACCCTTTCCAAAGCACCAGTCAAAATTCCACACAAGTGAGCATTTACAACCAAAACCATCCTTTTCTATTGTTTTGATTTTTATATCTGCTCTAAGTCCCACTGCTTTTTCCTTAGTTTAAATAAAAAAAAAAAATATTAATTCTGACCTCTTTCAAAAAGAAACATATTTCAAGTTAACAAGCTACCTTTCAAAAACATCTACACTGCAGTCTTAAGAGTGATTGACAGATGAGTAGTTCCCAGCCCTCTGCTAACTAATTTTAGACACATAACTGCTGTCACCCTAAGTACTCTAGGAAACAGCAAGGCACCTCCTGACAGCAGCTGAGATCACGGTGGTACAAGCTGCTCATTTCTCTCTCTGACTACAGGGGAGACAGCACAATTATTTCCCTAACTGAAGTGCATTAATTATGTACCTAAAGTTATCCAGGCTTATGCAGATATAACATTTACAGACAATCACCGCACTTAAAGCACTTATGTGGAGAGGTCGTTCTTTTTAGCAGTTTTTAAAACCCCTGTTACATCTTCAGGTACCTCATTCCCACTGAATTAACTGGGAGCTGCTGAACACTGCTTAATGAAGCCCTTTCCCCAAAGCACCTGTGAAAACATTACCTCTGCTTTTCACCTGTTTTGGGAGTCTGGGCACAGACACTGAGCACCTAAGGAGAGCAGGTAGCAGGTTATGGGAGGGGTAACAGCTGAGGAAGAGAGAAAATTGAGTTATCTTACAGGCACACCTCAGAGGCTCCTGGAGAATCCTGCTGGCTTTGTGATTGATGTAATTCATGAAGGTCAAGAAGCCAGGAGCTGTGGATGCCACAACTGGCAGAGTTGCAGAGGGGCACAAGGCAGTGACAGCATGCAGAGTCTCCCTCCGTGGGATGCACCACTTTAACCCTTCATTAAAGCATGCTAAGCGAGGGCTGGTGTGTTTATTTGCAAGATAAAATCATCCTTTTAGCAAAAAGAAACTGTTACAGTCCAAACAAAACTTTTGTTGAAGGTAAACAGACTCAGAGGAGAAAAGCAGCACACACACATGAAATTGGCCAGGCCTATTTAAGCCTGCAAAAAGAGAGCTGAGGATTTACCAGAGCAGATCTGATAACATCCCATATGTAATTAGAAAAAGGAAAACAAATGCATCCTACTGTATCTAGCACAATCTCCATTGCTGTGTGTTATGGGAAAAAGTGCAATCTCCTTCTCCCTGCTGAAATGGGCCGTTTAAACCAATAAAAATATATCAGCTGGGGTTTAATGTGTATTTTCACATTAATAAGAAGCATAATATAAAATACTGAGGTGTAGGCAAACAAAATAAGGAAGGAACATCCAGCTCCACACTTCCTACAGCTTCCAGCATGCAAAGAATAAGATGCAATACCAACTTAATCATAAGCAATCTTAAACAATACCAACCCATCCTTTCTCATTAATCACTTAGGGAAAAAGTGTTTCCTCACTGGTGTGAGTTTCAAATACATATCCAGTGATCTGATCCTTAGCTCTGAAATGCCCAGTTTCCCAAATGCCAGACCCTTCACTTCAGACACAGCTGACAGAATTGAGCCTTTTGCTTTAATACTAGGATACACTACAAAGCAATGTGCAACCTAATGTGAAAGGCTGACTTGAAAACCTTGGGTCACTGCTGCCAATATTTACTTGTGAAAGTGATAGATAGAGGTTTTCCATGGAGAAAAGCCAATTCTTTGTGAAATAATTTCTCATAAATAATCAATTTAATTTTTCTAAGACACAGCAAAATATGTTGCATTGGGCGTGCTCCTAAATGAGGTGAATGGTGGAATGGCTATACCCTTCTAGTTTAAATTATATTTAATTATGTTCTTTATTCTGGCTGAGCCAAATGTCTGCATTCAGCCATGAAAAATGCTACATCAGGCTTCCTGATCCTGCAGCTGCAGGTGAATGTGGTTTATAGAAGCTGAGGTAATATTGGAAACTGGTGTCAGCACTTAGCTGTAGAAAAAACAGCACTTCAGTGCAAGGCTGCTCATTGTATTAAATAAAGGCTGGATTTTAAGAAAGTTGTGGTCTGTTTTCTTCATTATAACATATGTGATAGCTGGGCCTAGCAAATAAAAAAGCTTCAAACAGTCTCTGGCCCAGAGCAGGTTATGCTTCTACAGCAAAAATTAATAACAATATCTACTAATCTCTGCAAGTCTCTTAAATTCTCTGGGCCTAATAGTTGCCCTCCATGAAACAGATATGACATGTATTGCCCTCACAAAAGTCACCATGATGATGAAAAATATTTCTCCTATCTAACCCTTCTTTCAAGAAAAAAAAAAGTCCTTAAAAAAGGAGTAAAAACCTGATGGATACATGAGCTTGATGTAAGCTCAGGCACATTTTCCTTCGTTACAGAAGACACGAAACACATGCTCATATGGGACACAGCAGGGCCTTCTGCCTCCTTTTTGTGAATTCGCTCTCTGATGGAAATTGGAGGTTTTAGCTCTTTGTCGAGGTTTGCGGTGGCCTCTAGTGGTATCCATGGGAATGGGACACTTCCCTCTCCCGCCTGCCGGGACATCCGAATGAGATCCATGAACCCACAACATCCCTGCTCTGAGTTCTCCCATTCCCTCGCACGGGAAAGGTGTGAAAGAGCTGATCAGCAAAGTTCTTCTGTAGTTTGCACTTTGGGATGACAAATACAGGCTCTTTGAATGTGAAGAAATAACTTGATTTGCTCTCTATTTCTTTGCAACAAGCTCAGCAAATCCTTACTTTATATTTCTAAATCTTTTATCCTGGTGCCTCAAATTAGTCCTCTTCCCTAGAGTTTCCCTCAAAGTCTCCAGGGCCTATGGTCTTTAACATGTTCTTCACCCTCAGTCCAGGGATAAAGAAATCTGAGGATGGTCTTTGCTGAGAGAGACACGTCAGTGAACTCCCAAAACTACTGGGACACAGTCTGACCATGCTGCAACAATGAGCAATGATAAGGATAGTTTTAGGGTCTGATTTGCTCCCAGGAGAAATATTTTTGAACTTCATTCCTTAAGCTGCCTTTTAAATATTCTTCAGGTTCATGTCAGAAGCAAAACACCACCCTCTGCTGAGAGAAGTATACGCATTTTTCCTCACAACATGTGAGGAAACATTTCTGCATACACTCTCAGGTCTTAACAACTTTCTTTGCAAGTGTCATTTATCATTTCTCTCTTATCTGTCTTGAAATCATCCTCAGGAAAAGACTTCATCATCCAAACCCTCTGCTGTACCACTGCAAAAATCTTTTAAATGGTTGTGCTATTTCTTCTTCCTCCCCTCAGACCCAAAGGCCAGCCTGCAGTGCTGGGAGAGGCTCTAAAACCAGCAGTATTTGTAGCAGCCATGGCAGTGCTCACTTCAGCCACCACATTGCTTTGTGGCTCTGAGACAGCTTATTCCCAAGGCACTGGCTAGCAGAAATCAGGATCACAGAATGCTTGTCAGGGGTGTTTGAACTAGGAGTGCTGGGGGAGAGCCTAATGAAAGGTGAATTTGTCTAAAACACACCGACCAAGCTTTTTTTTTTTTTTTTTTTTTTTAAACTCATTTCTTCAAGGGCTTGTACAGAACTCATTCAGTTTAGCTTTTCATTTCATCTGAAATATAAAACATTGAACAAACAATTTAATAATGACATGCTGTCTTTCAGCAGCTCAGTTGGGCTCCCAAAAGAGGCCAGAAGCCTCCATGGAGGAGCTCAGAGAGCAGCATTGAAGTGAGGACTTATGTGGGCTGGGAACCTGAGTCACAGACAGAAGAGCACACAGATAGGACGTGACAGGGTCAGAAATAAACTCCAATATTCCCAGTTCCTAGGATCTCATCCTAATCCCTGAGCACATTCTTTTTCTTG
The DNA here is from genome assembly GCF_048771995.1 of Taeniopygia guttata. NCBI lineage: Eukaryota > Metazoa > Chordata > Aves > Passeriformes > Estrildidae > Taeniopygia > Taeniopygia guttata. The sequence continues at coordinate 68,081,654 of NC_133025.1, forward strand.
GGAGGGTTGTTTCATAATGAACCCCTAAATCCCACCACCGTTCTCATCTTCCTCTGGCCAAACGATATCCCATGTTGCTCTCATTACTGGTTTGTGCTATGCTTTGGCTCTCCTGCCCCACTCCAGCTCACTTGGCTTGGCCCACGATCTTTTCAAAAGCACAGTGCAAGTATTAATTCTGTTCCATGCAGAGCTTGCCTAAATTTGTGGCAAGGACAAGGCTGCAGAAGAACTGTATCGTGTGACTCCCAAATGAAACCAGCTGACTATGATTTCCATGTCTGTAACTTTAGACCAAATTATGTGAGCTGGAAAACCAATCTTTGGCCACCCTTTGACAAAAGGAGTATTTGTAATTATTTTTATTTACATTTTGTGCTGTTAGCATGGAAATTTGATTACAAATGTGACCTTGTCATCTCCTCTCGCTCAGCCCATTTTGCTGCTGAGCTAATTACAGCGTTGTGGAAAATTTGCTTTAATGGGTGGTTACATTGTAGCTGTCAAGTCTACTAATAAGAGAAATTCTTAATTCAGTGGCTCCATCTCCCATGGGTCATTGACAGCAATTGCAAAGCTCTCCTGCACTCTTTGCCCTGCTTCCTGGCAGGCTGTGAAGACTTCTGCCAAACTCCATGCTACTACAGACCATCCCTGTCTGGCAACCACAATGACTGATCTGAAATTAAATTGGAGTTATTAGGTATAATAATTAGCTCAGAGAAGGATATTGGCACCATGGGCTCTCTGAGAGTAGCCGGGGGTCACTATTGTTACAAGCTTATCTACAAATACCGTGTGTCTTCCAAAAAGCAGTTCTCACTCTCAAACAGACGGTTAATGCAGGAACTGTCCCACAAAACATTATGGCCAGAAGTCTGTAAGGTGTAAATTAACAACTTAATTATCTTTTTGGTTATTAAAGCACATTGTTTTCTCTTGACTCTATACGTTAATTACCTCTCTTTCAGCTGCTAGAGAGGAGTGTCTTGTTTCACCTCAAGCATTTCAAAACTTCTTTCTCCAAGCTTCTTTATACTTGTGGGGAGGCAGAGATGAGAAGAAATGGGATATTTTCCTCATTTTTTTCCACCTTACATCCTATGAGCTGTTCGTACTCATTTGTGAAATGCGAAATCTTTGCCTGCCATTATCAGCAATCTCTTTCTGGCTCTGATTATGATCTGAGCTGTCATGTCTAATGTTGTAAAAATTGTTTTTGGAGATCTGTAAGATAAGAAAGTCCATTCAATTATCATCAAAGGATCTCTCTTTAAGATGTCCCATTGAAATTTGAGACCATGCAATTGCATTTTTTCTCCTAACACTGCAAGAAGAAACAGTTGTGACATCGCACAGTGACGTGCTTGTCTTTGTTAAGGGCCTCAGCAGCTTTCTCAAAGGTTTCTCAGGGCTCAGGTGTGAGGGTTCTGGGGTCCTTCTGCCTGGGGTCTTGCAAGGGCTACACCTGAAAGTAAAATGACACCAGTAAGTCTATTTCCCAAAGTCAGGCTCTGGCAGTGTGAAGGTGAAGACAGGAAAAGAGCTACAACAGAGCCCTACCTAGTGGCTTTAACCAAAATAAAAATTTCAGTACATGGGAGCTGCTTAAAGCCTTGAGTACCAAAAGCAAGCTGTGATTCACATCTCTTACCCCCTGTACCCTCACTGCAAATGGTCTGTGTCTACAGCTCCCCTGATCTGCATGGACTTATATTTTTTGTTATTTGCCACTTCTCACCTTCTCAAAAGCCAGAGTTCAGAGACTCACACAGTCAAGGCTCAGAATGGCTCTGCAACCCATTGAGAGACAGGTAACATGAATGAGGCAGCAGATTTTTAGCAGACAGAAATAAGAGATGACATGAGATATCTTCTTCCTTCTTCGGAATACTGTGGAGTAAGATATCTGCCACTGATATTATGGGAAATGTGAACATCCAAAAATAGAAGGTGGTGGAAGCAGGATCATGCCTCAGTGCCAGGTCTGAATTGCTATGGTCTATCCACAGCCAGCACCTTGAGGCTCAGAGTAAATCCTGCAATATATTTCCTTCTAAAAGGAATTTATGGTCAGGAAGAAAGCTGGCTAGTAGTATGAACTCATTGTAAAACAAACACATGCACAAATCCTGGTACTCTTCAAAGGGTAATAGATTCACATCTACTTCCATCCAATTATTTCTTCATTTTTTAGAGGGCACAGTGGAATGAAAGCCTTCAGAGGAATGAAAGTATTGAAGCTTTATCTTAACCCTGCCAGATCTGCATAAGAGAATGTGTTTATAGCTTAAGGCAAAAACATAGTTATTTGTAGAACCTTTGGCTTCCTGGCTGCATATCCCACGGGCTTTGAGCATCCCACATCCTCATCTGGCTCTGAGTCTCCAGTTCAGCAGACCTCCAGCAGAACATAGCAGAGAAAGTGAAAAATTCTCACTTACCCAGCAAGCTAGGCATGCAACAAGCTCACCATCCCCTCTGGAAACATGAAAGTGCAGAAGATATCCTTGGCATTCCCAGAATAATTGTTATCTTTTAATTTCCATTAAAATAAATCCAGAAATAAAAACATCGAAGTTGAGAACAACGCAACAAAACCCAGATGTGAAAATTCTAGACCCTATGCCCACAGTTTTTGCCTTTCAGAGATAACTCAGAAGGAAGTTCCCAAATCTTCATGGTTCTACAGATTTCATTTTCTTGCATAGCTTTGCCAAAGTTTTAGGGTTTGAATGCCAGCACATGAGTCTCTGGAATACGCTATGTTATGAAAATCACCCTTGTAGTTCTAAATTATTATATTTCTATAGTTTATAGTTTCTGTAGTTCTAAGTTTATATATTTATTATATATATATTTACCTAAGTGTCAAGCTGATAAACATGCTGATAAATAAGCTGCTAAGCATGTAAATAAGTCCTGGAGGGTGTAAATTATAGCATGCTTCTGGCAGGGTCAGTAATCATTTGGTTTGCCTATTGATTTTCAGCTCCTTGCTCTTTCTTATACAGTCACTGCTTCTAAAAGCTCGCTTGTGTTATTATTGGTATTGATGGCTGTTACACCAGCTCTTGCAGACTAAAGCATCTTTACTTTTAAGTCTTGTGTGTAACAGAAATGCTCTGTGGTTGGTTTCAGAGGTGTCTCTGAGCTCTTGAATTGACCATAATCCATCTGAGCAGTGTGGGCTCAGCCAAGCCCCAAACACCCCTTCCCACTGCCTCTGTGGCCCATGCAAGGGACAGGAGCAAAATATACATGTCACTGCAGGGTTCACAGATTATTGTTAAGGCAACTTCCCATATGCTTCTACTGTGATTTCTTCTGACTACAACATTTTCAATCATTTAAGCTTGCTTACACTTTATATATATATATATATATATATATATATATATATATATATATATATATATGTGAATAAAATTAATTTTATTTTTTAGTCTTGGAAAAAAAAAAAACCCATAGCAATTCCTTTAGTTAAACAATCAACACTAAAGTGGCTGAAGCAAAGGTATTTTTTATGGAAACTTTGCAATGAAAATACAATTTGAAAACACCTCTTCACTACCATCCCTCTTTCCCGCCAACTTTTCACCTGGGATTGTTTTCTACTGTGAAGCCACCTTCACCTTATCCCATTGGATATCTCAGGTCAGACCCAAAACAGCCAGGGAGGCTTTTGCGAAGATGAAATAAAGAGAATAGAGGTAGGCACAGAGCAGGTAATTGGTGGTACAACACAAAAGACAGGAATAAAATGTAGCCTGAAAATATTTCTGGTCCTTCTGCTTTCCCACTAAACTTTCAGAGCATAGCTAAACCCTCTAAGGTGGCAATTCTGGGCTTGCACCCACTTTGGGATGTCCAGCTCCACCTTGCACTGACAGGGCTTGCAGCCAAGAATTACCAGCACACCAGATGCAATCCAACCTGGAGAACACAGCCATTGCAGTGCTCCCAGTATTGTTACAATATTTCATAAGGAAAAAAAAAAAGTTCCAAACAGATCTGAAGATTTCACTCATATGTCTAACCCTAGACACCACTCTTGAATTATCTTGAAAACAGCTCGCTCCTCAGAGCCTGCAATTATGTGTTTTCAGTCTTGCATTTTTATTAGTCCCATTTTATCCTTTCAATAAAGTTAATAAATAGCAAAGTTTAACAGTACAATAAAATTTCCCTTCACAGCTTCAGTTAGTGTCTCTTTAGCCAATCTCAATATACAAATTTACATAATCAATGCAACATGAATGAAAGCTTCTATTCTTTCAGTGTGACCATTTGAACAGCAGAAATTTTAAACCCAGTAAGAGTCTTTATAAAGGTTTGGGAGTTTTTCTGTTTTGGAACAACTGCAGAAGTTTGCTCCATTGTTTTCAGAGTCACTATGATCAGGCTTAACATTACTGGTCTGTCAGGCTGCAGGAACTGATCCAGTTACTAAAATAAGTTTGCTCTGTTAATAGACCTAATTTCTAAGCCTTAACTCACCTTTGACACAACAGATTAAGTGCTAGCAAGTGCCAAGCCATGTGGTGTTGTGCTTTGCTGCTCCTCACAGCAGAAGCACTTAATTTTAACTTGTACAACAAGCAGAGTGATGATTACAGGAGGAAGCTTCTTATTATATGGAATTACAGGCTGATGATCCAGGCTGACTGTCTCCACCTTTGTCTACATGAAAAGAAATTTCAACTTGGACTGAGTCACACTGCAAACACTCAGAGGCAGCATTTGACCAAAATAATTCTTAGTCTGCACCCTCTGACCTTGCCCCAGGTATCCTACCAACAATTCAGAAGAAACAAAATTAGAAGAAGAACAAAAGTAACAATTCAGAAGAAACAAAATACCAGTTTTCTAGTTTCATCTATTAGTGTAGATGATTTGCAATTTGCTGCAAATCATTTTACATTCTTAAGCTATAGAGAGGCTGAGAGTGTGCAAGGCTTTGAACATTTTATTGCCCTGCATCTGACTCCATCTTGGTTGTGTTTAAAAAGACTTGTTTAACTTGAAAATTAAGATATTTATGAATTACATGCTACCTCATTAAAATTATAAATAAGATGGGAAGCCTCTTTTACAGCTCTTGTCCCTCAGTGAAATAAGCTGGAAAAAGAATGAGGCTTTGGTTGAAACTTTAAGACACCTGAAGGCCTCCATTGACTTAATAAGGTCAAGTATTTTTTCATTTCCAATTTCTTCCTTTATTATTTTTTCCTACTTCTCTTTGAACACACAAAACTAATAAGTATTTCACAGAGAAATAAAGTAGCACTGCTATAATCTGCAAGAGCAAGTGGGCATGGAAATAATGGAAATGTCTTTTTTTTTTTTTTTTTAATAAAAGCTTTAATAAAGATGCATGTATAAGCCTCGCAGCTCTTCGATAAGAACCCGAGCCTGCATGATGGTACAGACCTCAACTTCCCCTGAAGTTGGCAAACTATTTCACAGGAAACAATCTTGTGCTGGTCCCAAGGCAATGAACAATATTGTCTAATATATCTTTTCTATCTTCAACCTCTGTGATTAGGTTCTTAATTACATCAGCTGGAGACTATTAGGAGCACAGGAGAGTGGATATGCAGATCCCAGCTATTTTTTTGCCTGGTGCAAGAGGTGTGGGACATGCTCCCAATCTTTCACAGTGAGTGGTGAGGGAAGAGAAAGCTCCCAGGGTCCCCATCCACTCTGCCATGCTCAGCCAGAGGCCCTGTGCTGCAGCAAAAATCCTTCAATGGCAGGCTCTGGTATAGGAATGTGGCAGCCAAGGCCCTGGTGGCCAACAGGTCCTGCTGCTACCAAAGGTGTCAGGACCCAGAAGTCATGGATTCATGAAACCATTTAGGCTGGAAAAGACCTCCAAGATAATGGAGTCTGATTTACCCCAGCACCAAGTCCCCAGGTGCCACATGTACACTCCTTTTAAATCTCTCCAGGGCTGGAGACTCCATCCCTGTCACAGGGACATTTCTCTCTCTCAGGATTTTTCATAGAGAAGCACAGAGAGAAAGAAAGAGACAACAATTTCGATTTCTGCTCCTTATTTTTCCCATGTGGAATGTGTTTGGAGAATTGTTTACCTGGGGTGATTGCTTGATTGGATTCTGGTGAGGATTGTTTGAGCCTGATGGCCAATCCAACCCACCTGTGGCTGGACTCTCAGAGAGGGTCACGAGTTGTGTGTGAGTTAGATAGGGTAGTTAGAAAAAGTAGGTTTGTAGTTTTAGTCTCTCCTTTAAATAGTATGTTAATCTATTATAGTATAGTTATAATAAAGAAATCATTCAGCCTTCTGAACTGAGTCAGACATCATCATCTTCCCACTGGGTTCACCTGCATTTACAATACACCCCTTCCCTGGACAGACTGTTGGAGTGCTTGACAACAATTTCTGTGAGGAAATTTTCCCCAATAACCAACCTAAACCTCTACTGGTGCTACTCCAGGCCATTTCCTCTTGTCCTGTTTCTTTTTACTGGGGAAAAGAAACCAACTCTTAGTTGCAGTAAGTAGTGAATATGTTCTAGGAGGAGTATCTCAAAAATAATTTTGGAGCCAGTCATTCATATTTTTTCAAACTAAATGAATCAATACTGGTAGCAAGAGATTTCTGATTCAAAAGGGAAGATTTGATAAATTTGAAGTACCAGTTAGTAAAATAAACTAGGCTAGTCAACCAGACAGAGAAACCAGGGGACCTGAATGCCTGCCTGCAAGTTCATCAAAGGCACATAAAGTCATAAATTCACAGCAAGTTCAGAAAAGGCTTTATAAAAAGGCCTGTGAGAGCAAGAAAGCTCCTTCCCTCCTCTTCCCAAACCACCCTTCGTGCTCCAGCCTCTCAAAGGGACTCTCAGACCTCACTGGTGTCCTGCCACCAGCCCAGGCAGCTCAGGCACAGGTATCCTCAGCACGAGGAGCAATTCTGGCTTCAGGCCAGAGGAAAAGCTGGAATAAAATTTTGTTTCTCTTGTTTATGGCTTCGACATGCTCTGCTCAAAAGGGAAACTCCAGAAAATTCAACCCAGGGGTTTTTTTTAGAAACATCTTATTTGTGTTTGTATTCAAAATGGTGCTCAGAGTTGATTTACACTGTAATAAAGAAGTAATATTCCTCTGGCAAGTATTACAGATACTTAGATATTCCATTGAGAGCATTGCTTTAATGAAAGCAGAAGCAGTAAGAAAAACAGACAATTTTCTCTGCCTGTTGAACTGTGACAACTGTTTTACCTCCTATCAACCTTCATTATCAAGGGAAACAGTTTTATCCAAGTATTTACAATAAAAACTGTAGGCAGTTCCAAGTTTGTGGAGATCATCACTTTGAATTTAGTTTCAGAGGCTTTTTAGTACAAAAAAAGAAAAAAATTTTAAAATTAGAAGTTGTATGTTACAAGACACAACCAATTAAGGAATAATCAGATCAGTTATTTACCAGAAGAACTGATTCTGTTTGAAGGCTAAGTCACACTTTACACCAGTATAAAGAGTACAACACACACAGATTTACAGATGTGGGAGGCCATGCTGGAGGTAATGGAATAGAAACAGCAACTGAAATGATGTCTCCTTTCATGAATCACTCTGACAAGAGAGTTCTATGTCTTTTACTGTTCTACTGTCTTTTACTATCATTTTTTTCAGGTTGCAGGAACACTCAGATGAGCAGGGTATATGAAACTGAAACAATGATGAAAATGGATTTTAGTAGCAACCAGCCCAGACAAGTGCTGCTGTGTCACAAACAGCCTCACTTGGCTTCAGGTACAACCAGAAATCTGCAATTCAGTATCTGAACAGGCGTTAAAGATAAACTATTGCTGTTACAGCCTGATAAAAAACCCTGGAAAAGTTATAGAAAATTTAATTTCTGAGGCTCAGGCATACAACATGTCACAACAGATCTCCCCCACTTTCTCTGTTGTGTCTCAGTTTTATCATTGCTACCAGATAACCAAAATAGCCAAAGTTGCAGAGTTCTTCAAACTTGGATTTAATCCTCTCTTTTGACACCTAACATAGAAACTGGGTAAAATGTGTGCACTTCAGAACACTGGGCAACAGGATAGAAGGCACAAAACCCAAAAAGGATCTTATGATTCTCCAGGAACTTAGTGTCACTTTAAAGTCCAAGAGGTAAAAGGTACCAGCAGGAAAATGACAACCACTAAAACACAAAAGCTGGGAACAGAAGGTCTCATACATTATATAAATGGCATAATAAGCAGCCACTGTAATTATATAGACCCTGAAATGTATAGAAAATTTATTTGTAGCTATGACACTATAACTTAAATATGTCCTTCAAATCCATATTGGATGCAAATAAATCAGGTATTTACATAATCTTAATCTTTATTACATTATCATAATCTTATTGCTACAGATTGTACATAAAAAAACTCAAGTATACTTAACTACTTAGGGCCTTAGGGAAAAGGGAAGAGAAACCATTACACAGAAAAGAAGCTGCCTATGTCTTTTATCTACCCTAAACTATGTAACAATTAAACAATTAATTAACTAGCCTTGTCTAGTGTCAAATTTTATGAACAAAAAAAGCTTGCCTACCTTCTGATTTTGGGATTTCCACAGCAAAAGCTCCCCACGGTGGACATCCACAATACCCAGTGCCTGCATAGGAGGATGTCCTTGTTGGATTTTTTTGGGGGGGATATTTATTTTTTAAACACAGTGTGTCACCACAGAGTATAGGAAAATTACAGGTATTTTAGATGAAAAAAAAAAAAAAAAACCACAAAACCCCCCCCCCAAAAAAAAAAAAAAAAACAAGAAGAAAAAAATACCCAAAGAAGCCACTGATTTATCAGTATCCTGATGGTATCAGCTGAATTCACTGTGTCTGATCAATCCAAGCCCCCATATGCTTGAACAGGGAGTGTAGGAAGGCTGACTGGAGCAATTAAGGCTAATTTCCAGCCACAGGGACCTGGCCCAGATATTTCCAGTGTCCCTTTCTCCACACATCTGGCTTATCTTAATAAAAATGCAAAGGAACCAGCAGCATACTGCCTTGTTTTCCTGGAATGCAAAATCTGCCCTGTATTCAGCAGTGAAATCCAGGTGTTGTCCTGAGCCAGGAGTTTGCTTTAGTGTAACAGAAAGGAACACATTTTCACTTGTGTTGCATGCAAAAACACCCATGACATGAGTCCCTTTTACAGCTCTGGTGACTCACAGCAAAGGGACTGCAAATTATGCATAAACTGAGGTAATCTGGCTGTTCAGAGCCACAGCAACCAAATGAAAGGAAAACTGTGCCCACCAAAGACCCAGGCAAGTGATTTATGTTTAGAAACATTCATCTTTTCAAATAAATTTGAGCTAAAAAGCAGCTAATTTTTCAGGTGTTCCTTGTCTCTGCACTCTGTCAGGGCTGCAGAGAGAAGGAGAACTTGAATGTGCCAAAAAAGAGGAGAGGTCAGTGGCTGCTTTGAGCAAAAGGACAAGGCTTTGATTCCTCCAGACTCAAGTTCTCCAAGCATGGACCTCTCACAGTCAGGCTCATGCCATGACCATCTCCCTGCTGTAATGTTTTTTTTTTTTAATTTATATGTGGTAGAGTACCTGTCCTTAAGAGTTTAAAATGGGGAAGTAGATAGTAACAACAGGGGAAAAAGAAGGGAACAAAACCCAACAAACAAACAAAAAACTCCCAAACTACTGTATGCAGTTCTGGCACTGCTGCCTTGAATTAAATCAGGGGAAAAGTGTTACACAAATTTTCATTGTGGGAAGAAACAGAAGGCTGACTCCATGACAAAATCATCAGTTTGATGTCACACAATATCAACACTCTTTTAACTGTGTTATGTAAAACAAAAGGAAGAGCCACACACAGCTGTGGGACCAGGCACTGCCCACAGGCAGTACCCTACACGAAGGTGGTCAGATTGCAGTCTGGTATTAAATTATCAAGCCCACAAGAAAAATGTTTGTCTAGTTGCCATTAGCAAGCTGGAGTAACAGTTCATTCAGCTCTGAGTACAGTTTCCTCAGAGCAGTTTCAGGCTGCACCTCCCACAGAATGCTGGTACTTAACAGAAAGCACAGATAACAAATCATTCTGTTTATTTTGCTTGTAAGCTTCTCACCAGTATGCAATTAAGAGCATGAAGTAAAAGAAAACATCCACAGGAAAACACGATGCTATAAAACAGAATGAAAGTAGCCTGGTTTAAGTGGCAAGGAAAATGTTCCTAGCCAAACATCCCTGTTCCCAAAAATCACGTAAAGTCAACCCTTCCCTCAAATTAAATTTGAATATTTTTGAGGGGGACTCTCTTGTGTAAAAGGAAAATGTTTTGAGTGGAAAATGTAGGCAGAGCTGTAGTATCATGGATCTAGAGGTCAAGAAAGACTCTTACTGACTTCAGCTAGTCAAGAATAATTTTCTTCCTCATCCACCTACCACACCAATAGCCATCACCTCTGCAAATAGCTGATAGTTATGTGGGGTAGTACAACAAAGGTTGCCATCTTCAGAAATAAAAATGCACAGATTTTCTCTACTGTCTGTGGACCAGATTGCAGCCTCTAAATATTTGGATGAGAGAAAAAAATCACATATTATGAGTTCTTACAGGAGTGCTGGAGAAACCTGTCATGATTTTCAACAGAAAGGTGTTAGCATTAGAGAAACTATTCTGAAGCTGACAATTGTAAGGAAGACTAAATAAATATTACAAGACTGCTTTATGCCATTGGCTCAAAGAAATATGAATTAGCCAAGAGAGAAGAGCTGTGATTTGTAGTGATACGGCAAGGATTTAAAAACCCACCAGAAAGATAGGAAAGGAAGAGAAAAAAATAGCAATTTCAAAAGTTTCCATAAAATTAAAATTAAAAAATCTTCCTTCGTGACTATGAGGAGGAGTCAACTAATAAGCTACAGAAGTCAGTGAAATGGCAAATGCAATATTGTGTTCTACAGCAAAGGTACAACAGCAGAGTAACAAGCACAGCTGTGATGGCGTGGTCAGAACTTCAGAATCACATTAAAAGAACTCCATGCCCCAAATGACACACCAGTCTCTAACACACCTGACTGTATGGATGTCTTCCAGCATTTATAACAAAACACCTGGAAGCAGTCAAGTATTTTATCTCAGCACAGTTTCCTGTCATCTTCTATGGGTCAAATTAGCAATCAGCTTTGTTTGCAAATCAGCAGCACAGGAAAATTTAATTCCACACATAAACCCAATAAATGTAAAATAAAAGAGACAGTATAACAAAGCTTTAATGAATCTGCATCCAGCATTTGGGGACATTAATTATTTATGGAAAAGACAGAGGAGCTTCTCTCAAGAAGTCAGCAAAACAACATTTGTAACGCTCTGATAAAACACGAAGAACCGTGTAATCCTGCTGGAGTGTAAAAGAGCAACATTCATAAAAGTCATTAGAATTTCAGGAGTGGATAGTTAAGGAGATCTGTAAGTCATTTATTCTTTTTTTCCAATTGGAGTAAGATGTTAACAGCAAAATGGAAGTTCTGTAAGTTTCTGTCTCCCCTGCCAAGCCAGAATCATACAAGGGGAAACATCAGAGACTTTTGTGATGCCAACCTACAGCAGCAGCTCAGGAGAGATGAATTCTTCTCAGCCTTCCCAGAACACACAGCTGAGATCTCCCATTCAGGTGGATCTTCTGAGAACAAGGAGATCAGGAGGACACTGAGCAAATCTAAATATTCAGATCATTTGCAGTACATATATTTGGTTTATTCCTTATGTTTTGGTATTTTTGTTTTTGGTGTTTTTCCCTGCTGCACAAGAAGTGACCAAGCAAATGGCTTCTCTTTGACACAGCATTTAACTTTGGAATTTCTAGAGTAAAATGAAGAAAGATGATTGCTCTTTTAATAACAGGAATCTATTTTTAAGATGTAGTGAATGTTCTAAGCCCAATAGCCATGAACTTCTGTTATTCAGAGAGGACACAAAGTACCTGCACAAGTAATGAGGCTTGTCTTCAATAGCTCAAGTTTTCTTACTGTTTCTTAAGAAAACATCTCAGTGGGTACGAGTACTACTTCTGCTGAGGGAAAAAAAAAATCAATCAGTGTGACACTTAGAAATAAACATGCCTAATGTCCTTAGTTAGAGGCACTACAAAGATATTATAATGAAGAAGTTGTAAAATATGTCTCATTCTAGAGTGCTAATTCAGTGTAAAAATGCAGCAGAAATTAAAGGCTGTGTTGTTTTTATGTGAGCTATTTAGTCAGGATAACATCTATAAAGAACTCTGACTGAAGTGAAAACTACCATCTGCTCTGCGTTAGGATCTTACCACCCAGTCTTTCTGAAGTTACTTTTTTCTTTTTTGAAGTTACTTAGCAAATCCAGTGCCAAAGGATTTTTCTCTCTCCCTGCTCTAATCCACTTTACTTCCTCTCTGTCAAATCATTCAAGCAGTGAATGGTTGGTACACTTCTGTGCATGTTTTAGTTCAGCTGGTCATGGCAACTGAACTGACACCTACCCACTTTTGGGCTACTCCCTTTTTGAAAGAGCTGCTGAGGAAAAAAATACTTTGCTCAAAAGCTGTCCTCACATCAATTTTGAATTAGCTCTTCCTCCCTCCCTGGCATCAATTGCTCAATTGGTTTTATTTCTCTCTGCATTTTTTTCAAAAATAAAGGCTCCTTTGGTAATACAAGCCATGCTTCCCCGTGCCTCCTCCAGTTTAATTCCACTTGGACTCAACTTTTCTGAACACATTTGACTGTGTATGTAGTGTTTCAGATAAGGACTTGCTGCACTTTGTAAAGTGTAATCCCTCAAACTTTAATGAAAATGCCTCACCTAACACATCACAGCATTCATTTAAAGCCAAAATGTATCAGTGAGCACAGACCATACATCAAAACTCTAATGAGAGGCTTCCAAATTAGCAAAGACTTGAGGTAGTGCAGCCTAAAATTCTTCTTTGACAAATTTTACATTTTCACATTTAGGGAAAAGGAACTGAAACATAATCTAACATAATTTTTTATTTTTTTTTTTAAGAGTATTCATTCCCTCCAAAGTTTTCCTAGGGAAAAGTCAAATTGCACCAGGGGTTGGCACATTATGGACATCAACACAGGCTCTGTGATATAACTGAGGAACAACATGGTTTTGTACACTAAGTGTAAGGCAGAGAGAGAATCCTAAAGGACCAAAATGCCACAGGATTGGGCTGCTTTGAGCCACCTTGGGTGCTGCAGTCAATGAGTGAAATTTCTGGGCATGTCCCAGTGCATACTCAACACAGGGGAAATATTTGCCCTGATTTTCACAGGGTTTCAGTCAGGCCCAGGGAAAACTACAACTCAGCCTCAGATAAGCCTCACAACAAAAGCAATGCAGGTGTTTAAGAGCTGTTGTGTTTCAGCTTCAGATACCCGTGAATCTGTTTTTTAGTAAGTATTCCAGAGAACATCTGAATTCTAAAGTTAAACAAATATGAAAGTTTTGAAAAATATTATTGTAACTCTGATGAGAAACCCCCTTAAATCCTTTTTTAAATTTTGTGAAGATTTGAATATCCTGATGTTGTAAAAGTTCATGGGCTTGTTATATGTGAGAAGCACCTTAAAAGGATTTCAACTTCTCTTTATAAGGAGTTATTAGTTCACTTAAAAAATAGCCAGAAAATCATTCTGTATTTAGAAAAGACAAAATATTCCTTTCTCTCTCTCCCTGCCTGTCTCCAAAAATAAATCAGGAATTCGGTTCTCCTCTGTACTCAGTTATTTTCTGCAGAAAGAATCATAATATTTCAATTTAAGATGATGCCTTCTTGAGTGAGAATTGGACAAAACCTCTCATCTGTATTTGCAGAGAACTGCAAAAAGATAATACCCAAATGATTTTCACCAAAACAGCTTAAAATATTGCCAAAAAATGTTTCATTTTATCCCATGTGTGCTGAATTCCCAAAGCACAGTGGGGAATACACTTACCTCTGCTTAGTCAGGTCATTGTGGTGATCTTTTCCCACATTTAACTGGAAATTCACCTTGGGGATGACTCAATGCACCTAATCTGAAGCTGCTGAAAGGATTTCAGGTTCTTAGAGCCTTCAATACAGTTGTTTTGGGTTTTTTTTTCCACAAACAATAAAAGCTGTTTACAAAAAAAAAAAAAAAAAAAAAGAGTAAGAAAATAAGAGAGGAGAGAAAGAGGAAGGGGAAAAAATGAGTTTAACAATCCATACTGCTATAAGCCTGTGGCTACAGCAGACATTAAGGACTCCAGGACTCCAGTGTCAGCAGCACCTGCCTTTCCATAAAGTTGTCCCTCCCCATCTATAAAAAAACCCCTTCCCTTCACAAACACAAATATGCCCTGTATTTTCAAATGGTAAATTCATTGCAGGAACACCACTTAAAGTACCAGAAATCTTCCAGGTTTTATAAATAATTTCTTGCAATAAGAGATTTCTTGCTTAACTAAATCCCTTTGAGGTAGCATGCTTGAAATGGATTGCAAATTAAAACCTTTATTTTCCTATGCTTTCTTCAGGAATACCACACAGATCTAGTTTTTATTTTAGAATTCTTATTTATCTCTGTTACCTATTCCACTTTTGATTGCTGTCAAGTTGCCCAGTTATTATGAACCTCTATCAGTTTCTTTAGTAAAGTAAGTTTTTAATAGGAAAATGAAAGAATCAAAGGCATCAGCAAAAAGGACTAAAATAAATGGGGTTTTTGTTCTCTTAGCAAAGCTCTCTGTCAGTTCTCATGTCCTAGAATACATATAAAATAAAATTAACACTGCAACCAGATTTGAATGTAATGACAATATCTGGAAACAATAAATTGTCCTACATACAGAGAATATTACCCAAGGGTGCAGATAATCCCTCTGACTTCCGTCTTACTACTCTGAGTTTAATAAAATATTAGTGATTGCACTCTCAAAATAATTGCACATTAAACTTCTCCACTCAGGCTAGGCTGGCCTTCAAATTCTGGCCTGGAGCTGTGTCCAGCTGAGGTCTCAGCATCCCAGCTGGCAGGTCCATGCCAGGGTTCTGCGTGGCACCACTGCCTTGCCACCAGCCACCCCCATGTGGGGGAAAAGGAAAAGGAAAAGGAAAAGGAAAAGGAAAAGGAAAAGGAAAAGGAAAAGGAAAAGGAAAAGGAAAAGGAAAAGGAAAAGGAAAAGGAAAAGGAAAAGGAAAAGGAAAAGGAAAAGGAAAAGGAAAAGGAAAAGGAAAAGGAAAAGGAAAAGGAAAAGGAAAAGGAAAAGGAAAAGGAAAAGGAAACCCTGGCTGCCCACAGAGGTGATTCTCCCCCATCCATGCACCAAAATAAATCTAAAAGCACTGTTTCATCTTTCATCAGGTGCAGCTCTGTCTGGGCTGTACAGAGGCTCTCTCATGCACCCAGATGTATTTTTGATTAATTAACAAGGAAGCCTGCAGGGTAATTCCCTGTTCCTGAGGCCTCCATCACCTAATGTGCCATGGACTGCAGTAAGCTCCACCATCACTGTTTCCTCAGCCCCATGCCTTGCCCTGCATGTCCCTGGGAGGAACTGAACATTTTTACAGCTGGGAGCCCCCACCTTTCCCACCTGAGGAAGGGCCACCCTGCTGCACAAAGAGCAGGCAGCTCCTCACACACCTCTCCCTAAATTATTAAAATATAAATATCACTGTGTTATAACAGTGCTGCAGATGGGTACATAATAGGCCCCAAGCCTTTAATCTGTCCTTTGTGAAGAGTAACACCTCTCTTCCCTACCAAATTATATAATGATGCTGTGGTCTGCCCTGCAATTCCTGGAATCAAAGAAGACAACAAGATTATTATTATGCTGCTAATACAGCTACTGCAATACTATTCTAATAATATCTTCAAATCAAACAATTTGTTTACAATTAATCATTTTTATCTTAGAAAACTGCATGCTCAGACTTAATCAGAGCTATTAAAAACCTCCAAATACAAGTTACACTATTTAAGCAACCTATTTCGAAACTCCTGACCAAAAGACTTGCACTGGGTAGGAGGCAAGATGAAAGTTTCCTCCTGTTTTTCAGCAGGATCAAGGACAAGCCTCAAGGAAGGTTTTCTGCTCTCTCCAGTATCACCATCATCTGCAGCCACAGAGAACATGAGGGTCTGTGCTGGGCCTTGGCACAAGCACAATTTTTCCTCTTGACCTCCTTGGTTGATTTTATATTTTTTGGTTCAATATTTTTTTTTTGGTTGGTTTTTTCCCCCATCAACCCAAAGATGAGATATAAGCAGGTCAATGCAAAAGAAGTTTTTGTTACAGCCAAAAAACGAATCAGACTTGCTTAAAAAGAACCCCACAAAGGACTTTGACCAAATACAGAGAGCTAAATTTAAGTGCACATTCACTCCTACACAAAGGCTAACCACCAAGCTGAAAGGCTGTTGTACCTCCAATAATACTGTAACCCAGCCTTTTCACAGCTGGTATGGAGACTGTGAATTAAAAATAAAGCACAAATTAACAGAAATAAACAAACTGAAAAAAAAAAAAATCCTTGTTATGAAACATGGGAAGTCAGACAAGTTAGACAAGTTTTACCACCACACACTAACAACTTTCTTGCCCATCCCTTGACAAGTATTTTAAGTTTGAGGGATTATTTCCCTAATAATACTGCTCTAATTGAGTGGTAGTGAAGCATTTATTTTGATTTGCAGAACAGAATGGCTTTCTTTGAAAGCAGAAAAGCTTATCCCAGAAACCCCTACAATTCAAAAGCAGGTTTTTTCCCTAAACATTGCTGTCATACTTTCTCCCACTGAAGACCTCTGCTAAATCACTGAAAATAAATGAAGTGAAATAATAATGTCTCAGATATCTTATTCTGTTATTCTAGATACTGCTGAAATCATGTGAAAACAGAATGTGTAACGAAAGCCATGTAGTTTATCATTTACCTCCACTGTTTTAATGATATGAAAGAAACCACTTAAAGCTGGAAGCAAGAAATCCATCAGAAACTGTGAGCCAAAAGAAATACCCAGATAAAAATCAAACAGAAAGCAGAAAAAGAGAGATGATGAAGAGGAAAGCATCCTATTAGGGAATGAGAGAAAATGACAAGGAAACAAATTGCACTAGGCTAGAGAGAATTGCTGCACTATAGGTGCAGCTATTGAAGAATAAAACACTTCTGCCAATTAAATGGCAACAGCCCTAATTTCAGTAATAAATGTTTTTATCTCCATTTTTGTTACAATTACATTTCTAGAGAGGATCTTGGTGCTGATGATGTGTTGCTACAAGTTACCAGAGAAGCAAAATGCCCCAGGAGAATGAAATAATTCTGCTTCTTCTAAGCAATGTGGAGATTTTGCACCCTCTGCAGGTCCAGGAAGATATAAAGAACCTAGAAATGTACCCATCCTGTAGTAAAATACATTTTATAATTTATTTATCAGTGCTGCATTGCTGTGGCAATGTCTGATTTCCTCCTTTAAGACATCCCTGAGTGCTGTCCTTCCCAAACCAAGCCACATAGGATATTTCCTTTTCCCTGCATGTTTTGATTCTAGCTCAGAGCACTGCCCTGCCAGCTGGGTTCAGGGCACTTGCAGTGACCACGAGCCTTCTTTGGACAATGTTTACTTGGAAATATTAGAAGGAAGGGATTTCAAATTACCAAAGCCTATGGTACACATAGCTTCACCTAAACATGATGCCACCGTATATTGGATTTTTTCTTCATGTACTAGTTCAGATTCCTTGTGCTTCTCTGCATGTGACACTTTTGACCACACACAGACTGCAAAAACAGCAGCCATCACACTGGGTAGAAAAAAGATGATTTCAGGTAAAGCACAACTTTTTCCAATGTCACTTAGAGAAAATAAAAAAAGAAAAAAGAAGAGGGGCCAATTTTTAAAGTTAATATATATCAATTTAATAATGTAATGAAAGTTCACTGCGTAAAAATCATCTAACTAATACACTGTCACAAAATAGCAATATAAATAGATATAAGGAATTTAATCAATGGACTTCAAACTTTATTTCCTCAAAAGCAAGTAATCCTCTAAAATATTGAAAGAGAAAAACCTTGATAGCGCCTGAGGAAAAAAAAAAGGGAAAATAAATAACACTGTATTTAAGATGAAAGTGAGTTTGATGGATTTGGTAAAGCCAGTTATATATTACTGTGCACCCTTATCTGATACAGCTGCTCTAGTACATGTTCCACTGCAGCAAATACAAACTAAGCCAGCAACTGATGATTAAAATTTGTGATGAAAAGACATATTGGACTAGTCTCAAGTATATTCCAGGGAAAGACTCTATACCACTTTTCCTGATGACTTCAACGTGTGTTTGAAGCAGACAGCTGCTTTCAATTGCTTTTGAAACCTCCACTGACGTCAATAAGAAAACAATGTCAGCAAAAGATCGATGATAAAATAAGATGAGCTTGAAGAGCAACTGTGCTTTTGGTTATTTATTTTTAAAGTACTTTGTTGCTTCCAGGGGGACTCAGATGAAAAACCCATTTACATTTAAGAGGATGATTCCCTTATTTCTGCTGCCTCTCTCACTTCTGGATCCCTCATTTCTCATGAAATGAGAAATGTCTGATTTCACACCCCGCACCTCCTACACAAAAGCCATTCCTAAGTCTTCCCCTGGTTTCCCCACCCGTTACAATTTCACTTTCCTTCCAATTTACTAAAGATCAGCAATCAATTTGTTCTCCTAAAGCATTATTATTATGTTTTATAGAACATAAGCCTAAGGAAGAACTAAGAAAATTTAGAAAATAATATGCACTAGGTTTAAACATTGTAATTTAATTTTCACACTCAAAAGACCTGCAAGCATAATACTTTCTTATTAAAAGTCAACAGCTGAAATCCAGGTAATGCTAATATTCTATGGGGGGAGGGGGTAACATAAATACATTAGGAAAGTTGGAACATATCTCCAGCTAAAGAAATAGCTTTAAGATCAAGAACAAATTATGTCAAAATTGAAGGATGAATGGCAGTATGCCCTGCCCACAGTCTAGGGAAAGGTGGGGCCTGACATCTTCATTCTTTTATAACAGCAGACAGTTTTTCAAGCTTTCTTATAGTTCTAACAGTGAAAAGAAGGGGGGGAAAAAACCCATATTTTTTTCTCTTTTTACTTAAAACGTGGTTAAGTTGTCTGTTTTTCCTAAAGGTATTTAAAAGGTGCACTCTTTGTAACAGGATTGTTAGAATAGTCCCGCTTTGCTGATAGTTTGATTTTCTGAGCAGAAGAAAATAAAATTGTCACTGCACCTGCCCTGAACTGATTTCAGCACATAGTTGTCTTCTCCTGACAAAGAAGTTTCAAAATTCCATTTGGAAACCATCTGCAGACAGTTACAGAACCCCTCCTTTTTACCCCTATGCACCAACCATACTGAAAACTCTGCTGTAAGATACAAGTAGATAAATGAGGGGAAAAAAATGAACTTGGAGTGTAGCAGTGCAATAAAAACAAACAACACTGATTACATAAATGTGGTTACTCACCATTTCCACATGTGTGAGTCAGGCCAGGCAGCTGGGACAGCCACAAACTCAGAACTAAATCACAAAGAGAACATTAATTTCTGTCACTTCACCCAGCGGGGGATGCTGGAAGCAGCACCTGGGCAGAGGCACAAGACAGAAAGAAAAAAAGGCAAAAAGACAACTCTGACCATGCTGGAGGATCACTGGCCTGCTGCTCACACAGGTTTATCAGGAGTTATTCCCACTGCTGGGTCACCTGAGCATATTTACAATCAACAGTCTTCTGCTTTCAGCTCAGCCCTCCCAGCATTAACACACCTCCTTCTTGACACAAGAGCACCTATTTTTAATAAGGCCATGAAATAAAAGGCTGACAATTCTCCTGTAGTAGCAATGACAACAGCGAGCCATCATCCACCCCCCATTTAAAAATCAACTATTTCCAGTTAGTAAACATAAATATCTCCTCAGGGAGTCTGCTGGACGCCACCCTGGCAGGTATCTGTTCATATTCAGAAAAAAGGGCCTCTACCAGCACTTCAGAGTGCAGAGAGCTGGGTTGCTGCCAGACCAGTACATTTCCTCATCCATCACAACTTTCCTGCACTCTGTGGCTAATCTCAGGTGATCTAAGGTGTCAACATTCTTACCTGGATCAAAGGTGTTGTCTCAGCTGTTTTCAAAAAACTGCAATGGAAGAGATCCAAGATTCAGAGGAGGAAAGGAAGAGGGGAAAGGCCCGAAAAGCAAGGAATAAGCAGCAATCAGGCTGTATAACTGGTGAACTGGAGAAAGCCCTTACAGGGTTTAACTCAAGGCTCTTCTGAGCACAGAGTGTGTGCTTATGGCTGGGGCCAATGAATGTGTTAGGCTGCTCAAAGAATCACTGTCAAAGGTATTAGTGAAAGCAGGTTTTAACATACATTTGTAAAAATGTAATTTAACAGAGTTCAGTGGCAAGGTTACTCCATTACTTACTACACAGGTGAAGCATACAAAGGAAAATTGCATTAGAATCAGTTCAGAATAATTTACACAGGGACCAGGGATGCAAAAATGTAAAGGTGAAAAGGATAATGGTGCAAAAAGGTAAGGTGCAAAAGGGCCTAACAGCACTTAGCTATTGACTAATTTAATATTTATAAAGTAATTAAATAGGATTTATTACAGTTGCTAGAATAACCTAGTTACAGATTCAAGATAGCACCATTGCTATTGTTCTGGAGAGGGTATTTGAATTAATTCACATGCATGCTTAAACAAAGATATCCTTATCTATCTGTAAAAAAGTACCTGTTAAAAAATCCCCTTGAGTGCAGTGGAATACTCACATTTGATGCCTTTGCATCTCTGAGTGGGTGGAGGAATTGAATCATCAGCCCAGGCCCTGCCATCAACTTTTGGCAACAGCCAAAAAGGATCACAGGATCACAAACTTGAGGGTTCACGAGCTCTGAGAGGAATCCCACTCACAGCGAGGTGCTGGCACAGCCCACTGTAGTCCAGGGGAGCTCAAAAGGCCTCACTTACGACCTAACAGGAACCCCAAAGGTTGTGAGCAGCCCCAAGGAGAGGGGGAGCAAATGCATCACCATACTGGAGAAACAGGACATAGCTTGGGATTCAATGGACACAGCTCTGGTGACTCTTTCCAATGAATTTCTAACCCTACTCTCAGAGTTTTGGTGAAAAGTTTCACTTCAGTGTTACTAAAATTGGTGTCCTGCGACCACTCCAAAGGCCCAGGGCATGACAGGGAGGTCACTCAGCCAAAGCACAGGGAATTAGTTCATGAGTGAATGGATTAAGGGATTAAATCCTCCCTCCTGTTAGGAGAGACTGAGAGAGCTGAGGATCCTTAGTCTGGAGAGCACCAGGTTCAAGGAGGGGGGTGTCTTGTCAATGTACATAAATACTTGATGGAAAGGTGCAAAGAGGACAGAGCCAGGCTCTTCTCAGTGGTGCCCAGTGCCAGGACGAGAGTGAATGGGCACAGAGGAAGGTCTCTCTACCATTACAAAACATTTTTCCACTCCAAAGGTGACTGAGCATTGGCACAGTTTGCCCAGAGATGTTGTGGTGTCTCTGTTTGGACACAGCTCTGAGCAACCTGCTCTCAGTGGCCCTGCTTGAGCAGGGAAGAGGTTCAAGATGAATTCTAGAGGTCCCTTCCCATCTCACCATTCTGTGATTCTATGCTATGTCACAGTCTTCACCCATTACATTTACTAAAATATAAATAATGATACTTACCTTAACAGTTCAAAAAATCACATTTGTTGTTTCACTGTTGTTGCAATCAATACATTGCAATGTTTTGTCAGCTATGCAGGAGTAGACTCTTGTGACAGGCTCCTTAGCATTAGTTCAGGAAAAAAATGCAAATTATTTCCACAAGGAACCCTATCAGCCAGGTTGAATCATGTTGGGACTTCCTACCTAAAAACTTTCATCTCTAACAGTTGGACCTGATGGTCTTGGAGATCTTTCCCAACCTTAATGATTCTATGATTCTGTCTAGACAAAACACTCCCATTGGACTGCCCACCCACATAAGAGTTTTGCTTCTTTTTGCATTTCAGCAAAATCTGCTCACAAAGGAGCACCATCACTCTTTAGAAAAGTCACTCCAAAGGAGGGACAGCTCCAAATCGGGCACCAGTAAATTTCCAGTCAGGTGGTAGCGACCCATGGGCATTATTAACAAGCATTTTTTACCTGTGCCCAAGTTTAACATCACTGTTCTTTCATCCCTGAAAAGTTTCAGTCCACTTAAAGCACAAGTCACCACCTTCAGGCTCTGATCCATTAAAGATCATGGCAGGGTCCCTGAGGGAGTTGCCAAGCTCTGCAGGGAGTGAAATCACCACGACTCAGCTAAAAAGTTGAGGTGAATGGGCCCCAGTAACCACCCACACTGCATCCAGCAAATAATAGCAGTTAAAAATAATTAAAGCCTTTTAAGCCCTCATAAAGTCAGGTTTTATATGGCTTTGAATGATGAGTAGCCTTCCTCCATGCAGATAAAGGAATCAGAACAAAAATATTGGAACAGAAAAGCCTGTACACGTAACAGAGTCCTTCCAGCAGTTCTCCTCTGCCAGCCCATGCTGTGGCTGAGTTGCCAAAATCTCCCCCTGCTCCTCCCTGGCCTGAAGGAAGTTCACTCCAAAATCATTACTGTCTTCACATAAAGATTTATAGGGAGGAAAATTGTTGATGGCTCTGTTAAACAAATGGGTAAAAAAAAAAAAAAAAAAAAAAGGCAATTATGTGGGGTTTATAGCTGTCAGACCAAGATTTATTGCAGTTAAAGCATTAAATAGCAAGTAATAGCTCAATCTCAGCATTTCCTAGTCTATTCTGTACATAATTTTAGTCAGTTCCTATTGCTCTAGCACCCAAGTGCCTTTAATAAAAAAATAAGAAATATGGATATGATATAGGCTTGGTATAAAATCTTTTCAATGTAATTGGAGATCAGTGTAAGAAGAATAGTGTGGCCCTTTCCAACCTCAAAAACAATGTACCATTACTAAATGTATAAAATCTCAACAGACTTTTCTCTTTTTTTTTTTTTTTGTTACATCTTTTTCTGTCAAATTCATCACATCTCACACAGTATCTTTGTCTTTTTCATGTTTTGGGTGGGGTTTTTAATCTATGCGTTTTTTTCATATTTGTTTTCAATAGAAGACACCTCCTCTCACTGCTGTAGTTTGACCATACTAGAATTATCAGCCACTTTGAAAAATCTGATTCTCTGCTTCTCTGTCTCTACTTCATATCAGTTTGGGTTTGGTTTTTTGGGTTTTTTTTCCCCATTCTGGAATGTGTGATGATATCCAAGGCAACAGAAAGATGACAATAAATCTTGGTTAAGCCAATGGCTTAGAAACCAGGCCAAGGAAACCAGGAAGAGATTGTGTTTATATTTAAACCAAGAACATGGCATTTGCTAGCCAACTGAAAACACTGTCCCATAAAAGCAGTTTAAATAATTAAAATGCACATCAATTTTAACAAATCACACTAAACGTCACAGTTGGTGGCTCAATAATTCATGGTTGTTTCTATATTTTGGTAGGCAAACATTAAAATCTAAGTATAAAATATTTAATTCTTGCTTGCACTGTACAAGTCACAAGATGACACCAGTGGAACTTCCACAGCATTTAAATTGGTGGTCAGGGATCAGCAGTGAGCAAGTAGGAGTTTAGAGCAATATAAGGAAAAGAAGAAAAGCAGACTAAAGCAGCAAAGCATCCCTGCTGTCACAACTAAACACAAAATCTCTGTGACAAGTGAGAGGCCTGAGGTAGGGTGTTGAACTCAACATCAGCATCCTGGTGTGAAGCATCTTTTCTTCCAGACAGCTGCTAGCTAAGCAGCCCAGTCCCTCCAGGCTCTGGCTCTTGATTTCTGAGGCACTGCACTCTACAGTCTAGTGCCACCTTTAAATATCACTTCTTGTGGAAGAGGTTTTGCAGTGACTTCTGTGAGCCAGAGAGAAGTTTGATAATTCTTACCCCTGAAAGAATTTCCTACCAAGGTCATTGATACAGAAACCAAGAAAGAAAGAAGGATAAATAAGAGAAACCTGCAAGCTGCCTATTCCAATGAGCACTTTGTCTTTCCTGACCAATGAGTAAAGTGTAAACTTCTGAGTTTTGTAAGAATGTATAAAAAGCATGCATGCTATAATAAAAACAGGTTTGAAGCCTTCTGAAAGTGGAGAGTTGCTTTGTACTGTGACCATCTCAACTACGACAACTTTTCACCCTATGCAAAAAGCAGGGGGGTTATTTGGACAGAACCATCCTGTTAATTTGTGATTACCCCAAGCTGTAATCACAAATGCCATGTGCAGCATCTGACACCCTACCAGCACTGGCTGAAGTTTTAACTGGGGGCCAGGGAAGAGATTCCTCCATACAGACTGATGGTCCAGCAGGGAGCCCACCCTCCTGCAAACACAGAGAACGCAGAAATGAGCTAAAAGGTAAGGCCACGTTCCCTTTTAATGAATTCCTCTGTGAACAAAAGGCGAGTCTAATATTTTTGATGAAAAATATGAAAAATTTAGTCCTGGAGAAAATCCTCCAATGGACACCCATTGCCTGGGGCAGAAATTCTCCTGGCAAGCCAACAGGCTCTCTCAGCTGCGGTACCATAGGACGATTTGGGTTGGAAAAGACTCCAAAGTCGAGTCTCCAGCACCACCACGTCTGCCACCAGCCCATGTCCCCAAGTGCCACATCCACACACCTTTTGAGAGCTTCCAGGGAAGGTGGTTTCACCACAGCCCAGCAGGACGCATGCAAAGCGCCAGCTCGGCTGCTGAGACATTTGCTCCTCCCCAATGTTATAAATGAAAATTTGTCTAGCTAAATTAAAATGAAAAAAAGAAAATACTTATTTTGCAATCAAATTCTATCTAGCCAGCCACAAGGAAAGAACAGAGCCGAGCCCGGGTGTGCAACAAGAAGTCAGCCTCAGCAGAGGTTTCCCTCTATGCCCACACACCTCCATCCTAGCACAAGCGGTTTTCATAGGGAAAATTCCACCTGAGGCTAAGATTTTGGCAGTCAGTCTATAGGTTAATAAGATTTTCTTTTTTGGTGATGAAGAATAACAATTCAGTGTCCAGAGTTGTTGAATCCTGTGATACAGTTTACGGGAACGCTGCATTCACATGTATCTGCCCAAGGATTTCCATTATATCCATCTCGGGTCCTTCACGCGATGATCAGCACCTGGGGTTCCCGTATGTCTCCAGACGTGGCCCATCTCCTGGCCGAGCCACATCCTTTTACTTATAAATTGGGTTCTAATATACACTAGGTTGTGCCTGCGAGGGAGGGGGCGGCTCCGAATACAAATGTGTATATTCTAACAAATATTTAATATCACATATATCATCCTAGAAATTATATTTACTATACATAACACCAAGAAACACCGGAATGAGCACCCATCCTTTCGGCAGCCCCACGCTGACGGCATCTCCGTGACGAGGCGGGGAGGGGCGAGGCGGGGCCGGGCCAGCTCCGATCCTCACTGCGGGCTCCGAGCGATGGACGGACCGACGGACACCGGCAGCGCGGCCATCCCCTGCGTGGAGCTCAGCAACAAGATGAAGATGCCCGCCCTGGGGCTGGGCACCTGGCAGGTAGGAGGAAGGCAGGGAGGGAGGGTGGGGATCCGGAGGGAAATGCCGAGATGCGAAATAAAGGTAAAATCAATAAAATAGAGAAAGAACTACCTTTCACTACCCTTCTAAAAGCGGGATCCGTGCCCTGCGTGGGCAGGATGCGGCCGATGGCGGCCGCTTGTGTAACCGGGCGGGATGCCAGGCGCGGCGGGGGGGCGAGGGCAGCAACAGGCAAGGGCAGAAAAGGCAAAAAAAAAATTAATTAGGGGCTGACAAACTATAAATTAGTGGAAGGAGGCACAGAATAGAAGAGGGGAAGCGAAAGAAACCGATCAAAAAGAGCGGCTGCGGCTCGCAGCCCCGGGATGGGGTCGCGGTGTGGGGGGAGGATTTGGGGAAGGTGAAGTGGCGAAACTCCTTGGGCAGCACAGGCAGCAAAGAGGGGAAATGGCAGCGGGGATTGCGCTGCTGGCAGCGGCAGAGCTGGTGGAAGGCTTGCAGAAACAAACTCCTTTCTGCTGTGTGCCCGCTCCCTGCAGAAATACCGCCGTGCCTGGGAACTCCGTGGGGTTTCACATAAAGGCAGGTGATGAGCAAACTCTAGGAGCAGCTGGAAAGGAGGACTGTGAGCAGCTGTCACAGCGCTGAGACCTGGCAGGGGACATGGCAGAGCCCATGACCGGCTTCTGGTTGCTTTCAGGCTCCTCCGGGAAAGGTGGAAGAGGTGGTGAAGTTTGCTATTGACGCCGGCTACCGCCACTTCGACTGCGCCTATTTCTACCAAAATGAAAATGAAATAGGGAACGCAGTCCAGCAGAAGATCAAGGAGGGAGCTGTGAAACGGGAAGAGCTCTTCATTGTTACTAAGGTACAAGGATGCAAGATTATTGGGGCATTTAGCTTTTCTTGCAGAGAAACCCTTGTTATACCTGTAAAGTAACATAGGGACCTATTCCCTTCTCTACATTCACTTCATGGTTTTCTTGTTGTGTCTTAAAAGTCCCATCCTGTATTTGCAATTTGGACTCAGCTTTATCAGGAACTGCTGATAACTTAGGAAAGATACCACAGCTATTGCTAATCTAATAATTTCCTGATATCGATTAAGTCAATTGTACTGGATGTTCAATTGGATACACTCAAGAAAAATAAGGGAAAAAAAAAAGGCAAGACAATTGTCTGGATTCATCAGTGATAAGCAAGACATTTGAAAACTCTGTCATGTATAAATGGTAATCCTGAAAGGGAACAGAAATCAAAGTATTTTATAGGTGTTTTCTTCATTCACACCACCACACCTTATCTCATCCACTTGTCCCAGACATGCTCCTTAGCAAAAAGAACAGTTCAACTAATAAATATATCACTTGGGATTTTCACCAACAAAACCAGAACACTTTGAGTTTAACTAAGATTTTCTACATTAAGCTTTGTTTTTTGTTAAAGAATGTGCTTTAATTTAACAATACTTGTTCTTCTATTTAAACAATTTGGATTTTTATTTCAAAAATGAAGTAAAATTGATAACTGTCCCTCAATGTGGACAGTTAAAAGGGACAGAAAGAAGGTACCTCTGAGCTGCTCAATAGTCAAAATTTAGACTGAAAAAAATAATTGTAACACTAACAGCTTTGCTGTGTCAGATGCACTTGCCAGATTGTTACATTTATATCTGAGAATATCTTCTTGTAAGTGGGAATCCTGATTCTACCTTCATGACAGCCTTGTGGTATGTTTTTTCTGCCTTAATAGCGAAATGTTACATCCTCATGTACTGACTTAAGTGGGGAGGGAGCTTTCCTCCCAGACCTCCAAGTGAGAAGCATCTGTCCCCTGGTCTGCCCTGTGGGAGCTGTAAAGTGACAGTCGGGCTTGGTCTTTTCCCACAGCTGTGGAACACGTTCCATGAGAAGCCCCTGGTTAAGGTAGGACTGAAAAAGAGCCTTGCTGCACTCCAGCTGGACTACCTGGACCTCTACCTGATGCACTTCCCGATGGGATATAAGGTAGTCCTGCTCTCCACACCTTTCCTCCTTACCTGCCCAGGAACACGCTGCATTCTCTCATCTTTGCTGTGCCCATCTTCATCACACAGCTGGGATATGGAGCTCATTTGGCTCTTCCCTGATCCCGGTGGTAGCAAGAATTTGGTCACTAAAGAGCAGTGGTGTGTTTTAGCAGAGGGATCTGGTTTTTCAATATTTTTGGAATGAGGTTTAAGTGTGAGTCCCTCAGGTCTTCTGGCAGCCAGCACAGGATGCTGGTTACAGCAGGGACATCTAGGTTTTTGGGGATGTTGGCCTGGCCTGAAGTAACCAGTAGTGAAAAATTAAGCATAGCACAGAAAGAATGTGTTTCTTCACCCAGTCTACATAAGTAAGAATGTAAAACAAAGGTGCTGGGGAGTGTCAGTTCCCTTCTCTCCAGGTCTGCCAAAGTTACATAATTATTACTAATCCCCACACTCTTTCATGCAGGGACTGATTCTGCGAAATACAGCCCTCATCCAAAAGAGAATACTAATGGACAAGCATCATTTTTAGTTATGCAATATGTTTAAACCACCTGCTGCCTGTAAATGCAGTCCAAAGTGCTAGCACTCTGTAGGAAATTCAACATTTAAAAAAATCTGTGTATTATGTGCCTTGATTTAACAGGCTGGTGAAGAGCTGCAGCCTGTGGATGAGAAGGGTCACAGTATTCCCAGTGACACAGATTTTCTGGACACGTGGGAGGTAAGCCAGTATTTGCTCTTCAGAGCAAGTATCAGCACTGAAGATAGAGATCTGTGTGCAAAATGAAATTGAGGGATATGTTTGGGTATGAAGGACAGCCACACAAAATTGTATTTCAACCTGCTTGTATCTCTTGTTTTGGGGAGAAAGAAGGGGATGTTTTTAGTAAGGCTAAAGAGAAGGAAGCTATCAAAACTGTAGGTGCTGTTCCTAAAGTATTTGGATACACACAGTGATAGAACCAGCCCTGCAGATGAATCTAGGTGTGGCTGTTAATTTACTGGGTGTTCATACAGTTAGGATTCTGTTTTCTTTTATTAACTGAGATACCTTCATGTAATCTAATCTATCATGAGTTCTTTGTTCATTTGCCACAAGCTTGAGAGAAATAAAAGAAAAAACTACATTAAAAAAACGTAGTTTGACAGTAATACCACCAACTCACACCCACCTTGGTTGTCCTTACTCAATAGGCCATGGAGGAGCTGGTGGATGCTGGCTTGGTAAAAGCCATCGGTGTCTCCAACTTTAACCATGAGCAGATTGAAAGAATCTTGAACAAGCCAGGACTGAAGCACAAGCCTGTAATGAACCAGGTGAGAACTTTGTTTCCATTCCTCAGCTAACCTTGCAGGAATCATAGAATGGATTAGGATTGGAAGGTACTTTAAGGATTGTCTAGATCCCCTTTCCATGAGGCTGGAACCTTCCACTTAGAAGTATTCCTCCATATATTTAGAATGTGTGTGTGTATACATAATCAGAGTATACCTAAATTCATATAGTATATAATACACATGTTCTATATAAATAATACATATTTAGAGTAATCTTAAATATATTCAGCAAAATCCCCCTGGGAGTTTCTGCACCAGAATGGGACTATACAGAGATGCACAGGACTTTCTCATTTTTCAACACAAAATAAAGCACTCAACTTCATTACAGAAAGGAGGTTGAAGAGTACAATTACATACTAAATTCTCACCACATACCTCATGAACATAATCACAAGACAGCAGCAGCTTAGGGATCTTCTGATTTTCTTCCATTTCCAAAACTCTTCGCACGCAGCTGAGGGTGCTGAATGCCCATCTCTTCCAGATGGGGAATATCCAGGGAAATCCCCACACTAGCTCAGGTGTAAGTTAACTACTGTACACATTTTTCATGTCACCATGCCTGGTAGTGAAGCTGCAGTGTTCAGAGACAGCTGGGTATGTGCACAGGGCCACGTGAAGCAGCACAGACACAGCCCTGGGGTCATGCCATGTCTTGTGGCAGCTGAGCAGCATCCCCATGGAGCTCCTGTTGTTTTCAGGAGATCTTACCCAAACATCTATTTGCAACACAGACTTGCTTCCTTAGGTTAGTTCAGATCATCTCCCCAAGCTTCTCCAGGAATGAGAGAGGCTCCTTGAGGCAAGGAGAGGTTGGGTGCATCAGAGCAGAAAATAAACTTGAGGCATTCTGAGCTGCCCCTCTGATGATGCAATCCTGCCCTGCTGTAGTCCAGGAAGGCTCATTTCCCAGATTCCACACAGATAACACTTCCACTCATCTATTTTTTGTTTTCTGTGGTTAATATGTAGCATGAGAAAGTTCTGTTCTCTGCTAGGCCTCTAGATACTGCTGTGACATTAACAACTTTTTCATAAAATAGCTTTGAGTCGTGATGCTGGAAGTCAAGTCTTCCCATTTTCTTTGACTCAAGAGGATTTAAAATGTCATGCTCCGAAGCTCAGCAAAGTCTGCCTCTTTGATCAAACATCCTTCTGTGCTTGCAGGTAGAATGTCATCCATACCTGACCCAGGAGAAGCTGGTGAAGTACTGTCAATCCAAAAGGATTGCTGTGACAGCATACAGCCCCCTTGGCTCTCCTAACCGCCCATGGTAAGAGAGCACTGCAGCCTTCCTGCACACAAAACACTGCAGCTGTGAAGATTATTATTGTTGTTATTATTATTATTATTGTTGTTGTTATTTTTAAAGATTGGTAAATGATACAGTTAAAATGTCTTGATGCAGACTGTGTCACATGGTGCAAGGCTCCTACAGGGAAGCTGTCACCTTTCTACTGCCACCATCTCTATTTTTTAACAGGGCTAAGCCAGGGGAACCCACGCTTATGGATGACCCCAGGATTAAAGAGATTGCAGCTAGACATCATAAAAGCCCTGCCCAGGTAAATTGGCAGAGCAAACCATTCCTCCTCCTCAGATGTCTTACAGGCCAGTCTTAGTAGATGCTACTTTCTCTAGAGATATATTATAATGGGGCTCAACTTCACTCTTTATTCTGCCCAAGTTCTTAACAGCATTCATAAAAATTATCAGCACTTTTCAAGGAGGTCTTGAGTGCCAAGTTTTGGGTTGGACTGATCAGCAATGATACGTGCTTACCTCAGGTGTTCACCTTCCTAAATTTTTATTCCTTTTTCCAGCTAAGTTATTCTTCAGAAGTAACTTGGAGACATATTTGATTGCCTCAAATCTGCTTGTGTTCAAAAATAATTACTGAAAGCTGATTGATTATTTAAGATTTTTTTTTTCTCTATTAGTTTGCTAGTCACACAAATTAGTTGTTGCCTGGAATGTGCAGAAGCTGCACTTCAAACAAAGCCACATGTTCATGTGCAATCAAAGATAATCATATTTTAAGAGAGGCAGAGCAGGATGAAAACATTGTATGCAACAGTTGTTTTTCTGGTTGATTTTTTTTTTTGGTTTGGGGTGGGGGTTTTTTGGGGGTTTTTTTTGGTTTGGTTTTTTTTTTTATCTCAGGGAGGGAACTTTTAAATTCTGTAAACATGCTTTTCCTTTTATGGACTTCCAAAAGCTGAACCTTCATGAGGTACTTACCTGTGAGCCCAAAATTATATGTAGTGTCATTATGCTCATTGAGTCTGAGCACTCACATAATACAAGCCAGAGCATCATATTTTTTCTCCCCTTGCTACTACCCTAAACAAAACCAAAACAAATCCTGCAAAAGCCACAATGTAGAAACAACATAGGCTAGAAAAAAAATTACAGTTTGCCAGTCTTCTGTCAAATACATGAGCAAATCCTGGTATCTCAAACTCCTGTATGCAAAATGGCAGTCTTCCAAAGAGTGAAGAATAAATTGTAGATTAAAAAAAAAAAAAAAAATCCACAAAATGTGTTTGAATAGATTTCTTGGGACCTCAGTGTTCATGCTCCTCCTTGTCCTTTCCTAGGTCCTGATCCGCTTTCTGGTCCAGAGGGACATCATTGTCATCCCCAAGTCTGACAAACCCCACCGTGTTGTGGAAAACATGAAGGTGAAGATCCCTTGGGAAATGCTGCTGCCTGGTTTTGTGCAGGATAGGCACCCACAGCCATAGCCCCTCTGTGTTTCCAAGCAGCACCTGAGGCACTGGAAGAGGGGTACAGAGATTTGAAGACTGGGGCTCAGCACTACCAAACCATCTGGGAAAAAGCAGTTTGTTCCAGCTAGGAGAGAAATGGGTTACACCAGGGTTGTCTGAGCTCTGCTGCTGCAGAAAGGGAGCCCCAGGTTTGGACTTGCCCTTGGGGAAAAGGTTAACTTAGGGTGTAAAGGAACAAGCTGTGAACAAACAGCAGACCTGTTAGAGTTTGTCTCACCGTGAGGCTGTGGCTCCCCTTGGCAGTGAAGTTCAGCTGGATAAGTTTGCTCAGAAGGTGTGGCACCTTATATAACACCTCTGTGTTGCTTTCAATCCATGGGAGAGGGTTTGGAGTTATTTTTCTTACGAAAACCCAGCAAGAACTCTTCAGATGAATAACTGTGAGGCAACTATTTGCAGTTGCTACTCAGTAGCTCTCTCTCATAGCAGAAAATTTACCTTCCAGTATTTGTGACATATCCTGAGCACCTAAAGTCTTCTCTGTGTGCTTTACAACACAAAAGTGCAGTGGTGTTGGGATTCAGCTACCCATAAATGTAAGACCTTGCTATGAATAGCACCTCAGAAAGAACAGGACTGTCTTGATGACTTCAAGGGTTCTTATGTGCCTGAGAAATAAGAGGATTGCTTAACTGTGCTTAATGCATTCCTACCTCAAGTCCTAAGTGCATGAAGCACACTTAGGAGCTAACTACTCACAAAACTAAGTAAAAAGAGTTGGTTTTGTTTGTTTTTTTTTTTTTTTTTCCTCTTTCCCTGCTAGGTGTTTGACTTTGAACTGTCCAAAAAGGAGATGGATGTCATCCTCAGCTTTAACAGGAACTGGAGGGCAGTTCCAGCGATCCAGTATGTGTTCCTTATTATCCTTACTATTCCCTGTGTCCTATTTCTGTCTGTATTTTCACTCCCCCTGTATTGAAAACATACATGACCAAAACCAGGGAGAGCTCATACTTCAAACTTGAATGAGGCATGTCCTGCATCTTCAGGAGGTAGATTCATTTGGAGTGTTCCCTCCAGCATATTGGTGTTCCAGGGGCATTCTCCAGGCCTGAGCTCAGTTCAATGACAGAACCTGAGTTCTGCAGTGAGGGAGGGAGACTGCCACAGGGAAATGCTGCTCAGGTTACTTTCTGCACTGCTTGAATAACAAGGTTTTTCTCTTTTCAGAGCTGTCAACCACAAGGACTACCCCTTCAAAGCAGAGTATTAAATGCAGGTTGTTCCTGCAGGACCTCCTTCCAGATTAGATGTGCTCTGCAGCTTGATCTTCATTTCTTCTTCTGTACTTGATAATGGTTATGAGCAGTTACTTTTTCCTCCTTTTTTTTAAGGAGGAGACTACTAACTGATATAAGAATGCAGCAATGAGGGTGGGGTTTTGTAAAGATGCTTAGCAGAAATCTGGTTTTGATTAGTAGTAAAAAGACAATGTGTTTTCCTTTCTTTTTTATCTGGTCTTCCTTAATTAGAGACATGCTTAACAAAAAAAAACAGGGACTTACATGTTTTTTATATGTTCCTTCCAGTGTGGTCAGTCATACCGGCTCATGAGTCACTGTCAAAGTATGCTCTAATTACATTGCTTTTTATATATTTGTAATTTTCATAGAGTATTTCTAATACTTTAAAATTTTATATGAATAAAGTTTATTAACCACAAAAGTTGATCATTGTAGTCCTTAAATTGTTTTATAGTTATAGTTTATAGTTTATAGTTTGGCATGTTTTTCTAAAGTCTAGGGTTTTACAAATTTTAATACAGATAGAAATAAGTTTCTATCATTTCTGTATGAGGACAGGACATACAGATCACTTTGTGGCTTATTCTTCAAATGTGGCTTATGTTCAGCCAGCTGAACATAAGGGCTGCCTCCAACATCAGACTGGGAGTCTCAAACATAAATTGAGATTTTTGCAACTCTGCTGGCAGCACCCAGAATATTACACTCAGACACAGGCTGGATTTATCTGAGGAAAGCACGGGAAAAAATTCTTCTTCAAAATCACTATCTGAGGAAAGCACGGGAAAAAATTCTTCTTCAAAATCACCAAAGCAAACCCTGAGACATCTTCACAGTTAATTGCTCTAAAATATTTTCAGACAGATTTTGCTAGGCCAAAATCAGGCTGGTTTGTGGCAGCAAGAGGGACATCCTTAGGGTTTTTTCACCTTGTTTCACATGGATTTAGCACAATTTCTATCCCACTTACAACAACTGGTCCATTCCTGCTCATTAACAACCGGGGTTGCTGATGGAAACGTTCCATTTATTGCAGATGCAGTTTCAGAATACATTGTTTGAACAAAATGTTTTTATTGCAGCTATCAGATGTATTTGAAAGACTCAGAGCAGTGTTTACAAAACCCCCAAACAAAAACCATGACAACTCACAGACAATGGTAGGCACAGTTTCACCCCCTACAGATAACTTTGTGCATCTCTATATGTAAACAAGATGTTTCAGCCAAGCAGGGGAGCCCAGCTTTGGGTTGAAATAGAACCTTACACTTCTTTAGGAAAAAGTCAGATGCTGTAAGACATGGAGGTGGTGATAAGGGAGGTCCTGGGGGTTCTGGTGCACAACAAAGCTGTTAACAACATGCTCAGGGGCTACTTGAGTTGCTCAGTTTATGCCACCCATACACTGTAGGATGTAAACGCTAAACTGTATGGCATGTAAATTCAAACCAAGCTGACGTCTTAGAGCCATGTGTTTACTATATACAAATGAAAACATCTGTAAATATGATATTCAGGAGAGAGAGGTAAAAAGAAGCATCACAAAGATAGAGGTTTACTTCATTTTTTTGTAGACCTGGTGTACAGCACTGATGGATGGCAAGATTTAGTGTACAGTCATTTGAAACAAGCTCCAACTCTGTTTACATTTTTTTCTTTTTAATTATGGTAGTTTTATATAAATTAAACTACAATGTTTTATACAAGTGACCTATTTTTGACCCTCTATACCCTTACCTTTTCCTCTTTTAAAAACTATACTTTCTTTTTAATTACCCATTACTGGGCAACTGACATTTAAATTTTTTAATACTTATCTCACCATACCTCTAATGACAATTATGAAATCTTACTATAGAAAAGTGTGTGATTTCGTCTTTATTTTTTTTTAAGCTGTGATATTGGCTAATTATGTATGTTTATTGCTAAATATAATACTCTAGCACATATTAAAGCATTCTACCATTAGTAGTGCCTTTAGGCTAAACCTTGTAAAGCTATGTGTGTATATATATTCTAGATTGCATTCAATTACTAGTCACTAACAACAAAAAGAAATATCAGTACCGCTGTCAGCTAACATAATCATCCAAATGTAGGTATTAACTTAAACTAGAATGGAAAAATTGATACTTAAAAAAAGTATAAAACAAAAAAAAAATTAAAACACATTATTGATGCAGTATTTCTCATGACATGGGCAACTTACAGAAAATATTACATTGTCAACTAAAGATATTTCTTCCATGCCTTAGTCTAAAGTGCAGAAAGAAAAAGACTTCTGATAGGTTTGCTGCACACCTTTCCCAAGCAACTTCACTTTACATGTGTTTTGGGTGGACCTCTAATGCCAGCTGAAATCACTGTTCAGATACATATTTATGACTGTCAGTAGGAGAGTCTATATATTTCACAGCATGGGTTTCTTTAGGAATAAAGGCTCTTGTGCAAAGGCAGTACTATTCTGATGAATGTCTAGACTGATTATTAAATACAGTGCTAATATACATGGTTTTAACTGGGATAATGCAAAAAGACATTTTGGTAAATAAACATAAATATAAAAAGAACAATTTAGCACTTTTTCCTTTTTTTTTTTTTCCCCCAAAATTGATTGGTCCAGCGTCTTTAGTGGCCTTCTACGGTTCTTTCTCAAATTGTCTCAAACCTGCTGAGAAAGAGACAGATTAAATATGGCTTGAAACAACCCAAACACCTCTCTAGAACAGAAAAGGCACAGCCAGCCCAAAAACCTCTCTCCTGACACTTTGGTTTAAAAAAAGACAAAGAGGAGCAAAACCATCCTGCTTTGCACGACTCTAAACCAAAAAGAAAAGTTCACAGATGTACCATATGTCTGCCTTTACATAAAACTACTAAAATGTGTGGGCACATACTGAAGTGTGGAAAACAAAGAGTTTTTCTCTATTTGGTCATTTCACTCTTAGTAAAGAATCGAAGGATGCTGCAAAGTACCCTTTAAGATATTAAATTGGTCAATGATCTTCCATTCTTCCCTGCTGGTTCTTAGCCATACAATTAATTTAATTGGCTTTATTTGGAGTGCTTTAAGCTAAGAGAACTATTCTGCTGATTCCTTTCTGTAAAACTAAATTGTATTTCACCAACTAGTGGTTTCAAAATGACAATAGCATAACTATTTTTGCCTTGAAAAGACACCAATGCACAGCTCCAGCAAAAGCAGTTTCTCAGCATTCATGCTTCACTATTATTATAATGGAGTTTTTGAAAGGCAAAGGCAAAAAGGGGGTTTTGGCATCTACCTGAATAGCTGCAGAATTTTAAAACACAGGTATGCCTTTGCAAAAAGTAGCAATGTTTCTATATAATAATAGGTATTACAATGTTTGCACTGTATTATTATATGTATATAATCAAATATTGTATGTATTATTTTATTAAATATGCATATAATGGTTTATGTTCACATTATATGTATAATATCATTACATAGATGTAATAATATGTATTAAACTATTGAAACAAGTGCAATGTATGCATTATGGCATTACTTACCATTAGTCTCTGATTTTTTTCCCATAGCTGACACCTGAAAAAGCAAAAACACATTATTAAAACCCCATATAGAAGAACATTGCTATTTATAACAGGAAAAAAAAAATTAACAGATGTCCACACATAACACAGCTCTGCCAAACAGGAATATAAAAGTGATACACTGCTTTCTGAACCTCATTGTGCTTTCTTTTATAGGTTAAAAAGTTGGGTTAGTAGCAGAATATTATCCTTTAAATACTGCCCAGAAGTGTTATTACCTTAGAAGAAGCAGCTGGCTTCTCCACTGACTGCTTCTCCCAGAGATTACGTTTGCCAGATACATCTCCTGGTCTTAAATCCTGTATTTTTAATGTCAGAAAACAGAAACCGATATTAGTTCAGGTTTATTTTCACTTGTTAAAGAAAAAGTTAGAATGCAACTTCCTCACGAGAGAAGTCAAGGAATATCCACCAGAGGTAAGCATTACATTTTCTATCAGTTATAAAGAATTATATTTCGCAAAATAACTCCACACATATCCATATTTTAAGAAAAACAACGAATCCTGTTGCATCTATTTCATATGGCACAGACTGGTCTTAACTCAGTACATTCAACTTAGGGAGTGTAGTGAAGACTTACTGCACCCTCATATTTTTAGAAAAAAAATATCCTATTTTTTGTAGAAAAATACCCACATTTTTTCAGGGAAAGTATTTCTGCTAGGGAGGAATTCAAAAGTAGCTTTTCTTGGTTGTTTTACATCAAAATAAAAACATTTTATTTTTAAAATTATGTAAAAAACAGAGTTGGAGTTTTAATACAACAGAAGAGCAGATCCTACTCTATATCCCTAAATACAGATTTCAGCACTTATCACTGTAGTCCTTCATATCTATATATCCATTTAAATTTCCATTGCATCCATTGCAACCTTAGGATGTGCCAATCACTAGCCTGACAAGAGGAAAAAAAAAAAAAACCACAAAAAACCCCCACAAAACAAAAAAAAAAAAAAATCAGATGAGGTAAAGTGATTAAAGAATAGTAGTAATCTCTGAAATTGAGTGTATTTTTGAGAGTTTAATCAAAGCTCCATAAAAATGTAAATTAGATTCTTGGTGAAAAGGAAGGCTGCAAATGAAAATGACATCTGCTGGGCAGATGGATTGATCTCTAACTCTGTGCATGGCAAACAAGAGACTCAAATAATTTTGGACATAAGTCGTCTCCTTTTCAGGAATTGTTCAAGTCCTGCATGGCTTCCAGGATTTTGTAGTAGCCATCTGTATGGAGGTAAATGAGAATTTCTCCCCGTAAAATGCTCAGTGAAGAATGGAAATGAGATTCCTGCAAGGGATATTTTCACCCAGCAGAGACCCTCCAAAACTGATCCTAATTTGCAGCCACACAAGGTTGCTGATGATTAAAACTTGAAGCCAATTCTGCTCTTTGAAAAGGCAGTTCAGTAGTAACAGAGGAAGGAAGAAAGCAATTTTGACCTTATCACAAAGCCATTTGCAGTGGACATCATCACAAATACACTTCCATAGTTAGTCCTGAAATAATTTGGGATCTGTAACTTGTAAAACTGAAATCTTTGCTTTGCCTTGAATTCAGTATTTTTCCAAAATCCAGAAGAATCTTGATGGTCACAAAAACTTTGAACATTTCTTAACTTTGGTGGAATGTGATGAGGGTGAGAAGTTATTTGCTAAATAAGAAATTCTAGGCTTCCCTTAGATTTATCCTGACTTAAAAAAAAAGAAAAATCACACATTATAATTGTATATAAACCTTCAAAGTCAATTATAAACAGATTTACCTGACCAACTTAGCAAACAGACCCCCAAAGAAGAAGAACAGGAGGAGGGCACATTCCTTCAAGCAGAGACATTGAAAGAAGAAAGAACAATCTATTGAGAAAGAGGGAAATTAAGACATAGATAGAAACAGTTGGCTGAGGGAAAAACAAGAGATTAGTTTTACATTGTCTGAAAGATGCAACTTAAAAGAAAGAGAGGAAAATCTGGAGGCAGATTCTACAGTGGACAATGCTGCAAATTTTAAACTCCTCTTTAGGACAAATAGGAGTGTGAATTGAGAAAGTGTTTTTTAGGCTGCACTTTTTATAAAGGGCAGGTGAACTGGCAGAAAAACGCTGCATATATGCAGTGTATTATGTATGTTTATTGCTAAATAGAATACTGTAGCACATATTAAAGCACGTGCTTTATATGGGAAGAAACCAGCTCTTTAACAAAATCCTGAAGTTGAACCATTAACATCACAAATGATTCTCCATATGGATATTTATGTCCCTATACCCCATCCTTACCCTTCCCCACCCCACATTTACCTCTTCCTGCTCCTTCCCACACTGCTGCTTCCCACATTCCCAGTTTATTACCTCGACAGCATTTTCTGCTCTGCTTCTTGCTGAACTAATGGGCAGGCTAAAGGGCCTTCATTAAGCTCATAAAGAACTAAATTATTTCAGTTGTGTTTTAAAACAAACTTGGAAGGTTTTTACAGGGCAAGGGCCAAACTCCAAGTGTGTGTAAGTTTGCAACCTGGGGTCTGTGGCTGGTAATTTCTAAATTAATGGTAAGCCTTTCACACAGGTGGCAAATTAAAGTCGTCCTTCACCAGAGAAGTGCTTCTCTGAGCTTTAAGGTGAGAACTGCCCTGTTTCCTCTCCCAATTTTCTGACTACAAGGAGTCAGCAGCCAGAGGGCTGTGAGCTGCCAAGAGGACACAGAGCAGAGTTTACTTACAGAAGGTTTTGGAGCAGGGGATTTGTTGCTCTCTGGGGTCTTGGTCAACCACTCGTTGATACGACTGGAGACACCAACCTTCAGTCCAGCAGTTTCCTGCAAAATGATAAAATCCAATCAGAAGACTTTCAGAATGGCTTTTGCTCTGTTTACCATGTTTAGATTTAAAAGCAAAGCCAAGCCTGGGTTTAATAGAGGTCCTCACTGTGCCTATGGTTTGCTCAGAGACATCCTGTGTGCTCTGAAGGTTTTGTCCCTATTAATTATACAGTGCTGCTGCTCTCTAGTTTTCAAAAATTATATACATGGACTGACAAAAACATCTCCACTTTACTGCTACCCCAGTAATAAATGTCAGACATAAACAGGCTGTTTCTACCACAAGCCCAAATCCAACAATATTTAGCTTAATAGAAGAGACATCAGTTCAAATCGACTTCTTTTCTCTGTTAAACTAATTTTTTTTTTTCAAAAGAAGTACACAATAGAGAAGTGACCTAAAATTTAAAGCATTAAGTCTTTAAAAGGCTAGAACAAATGGCTAAAAATTAATTACCATCTGTAATAACCCACTTCAATCCATGGCTCATCCTTTTGCCTATCATAAATGCCCAGCAGCTCACATCAATTTATAGAAAGAAAATGTTGCCTAAAGGATTGACACAGAAAAGATAAAGGTCTCACAAATACTTCTACAAATTATCTAGAAAATATCATCACTATCCTGCCTATTCAAAGCTCTTCTGCTCCCCAAAGGAATTTTGCCCTACTCAAATAATTTCTTTGTACTCTGCTTGATTGACCCAGATGTATTTTTCTAAGATATCTAATGTGGCTCTGGAATGTCTCATAACTGAGCTCAGTAGGTCACTAAATTCTTCCGTCATAATCAATATTGCAGTCACACCATCTCGTGGATTTCTGAGGTCTTCAGGATCCTTTGGGATATTCATCACCAGTAATGCAAAGGAACACACAGGCTTCTTCACACTCACAGAAACACAAATGCAAGGTCAGGTCCAGAGCATAATTCTTTATAATCACTAGGAAAATTACACACATACCTTATTTGGTGCTCCTGCCCCAGAAGGTGATGAGAAGACATTCCCTTTCTCCCACATGCTCTTGATATTACGGACACCCTCAGCTGGAACGTGAAGGTCAGAAGCTTTAGCTGGTCTTGAAGCCTTTGTGCCCTGGGGAAAAATTGGGGCCAGTTGGTGTTTGGCATTAAGAACTGGATTTGCAGGGTGGTTTGACTCTGGGCAATGCAGCATTTCTATGTGGTTCTAGCACTGATCATGCAAAGATGAGAAGGAGTACCCAGCTCAAGAGGTGCCACTGAGA
This sequence comes from Taeniopygia guttata, assembly GCF_048771995.1. Lineage (NCBI taxonomy): Eukaryota > Metazoa > Chordata > Aves > Passeriformes > Estrildidae > Taeniopygia > Taeniopygia guttata. The sequence continues at coordinate 68,122,384 of NC_133025.1, forward strand.
TCCTCTCCCCTTTTCGATTTGATACAACCAGCTGTGAAAGTGGCACTCCCTTATTTTTGTGTTTATTGCCTTTCTAAAACCCATGGCAAACCTTAGCTCTGCACACAAGTGCTCCAAGGCTTTGAAATCTTATTTAGTACCTGGCTCCTGGAAGCCTGGCTCCTTTAGGGACTGAGCTAGGGGAATCCTTTTGCAGAGGCAGTGGGGAAGTCTGTTCTGTCATTCAGCATCAGACTGCTCCATCTGCTCCAGACAACTGAACCTCAGCATTCTAGGGGTAAATCTCAGCAATTACATTATGTTTGAAACAAGGTGTTCTTTCAAAGAGTGGAGAACAGGGTAGGAGGTTTTTTTGTCTTTTTTTTTTTGGGGGGGGGGGGGTAAATGTGTCTTTTCCAGGCCAAATTAGTCCTCTTTCTTCTCTTCAAAATTCTTGCACATTTTACAAATCATAGACTGGATGAGAATAATAATCTGGATGACTGATGCTTTGCTTCTCTAATTGCAAAGAAAGGCCGATTTTGGCAAATTGTGGACAGATCAGAAACTCAGCAAAGGAAATATTTCAGTCAGGCAGCTGGATACAGTAGTATCAATCTCCTATTTTACCTTGGACTATGGACAGAAAAAACCCTCAGTTCTGGCTCTTAGGCACAGCTGTCAAAATCACCTGAGGTCAGGTTCTGCATTTTAAGGTGATTTTGATTTCCCTTTTGTCACTGCTTAAATAGTTCTCTGCAGAGTATGTCTTTGCCAAGGAATTTCACTGTGAGGTGGCAGCCAGCAGCACAGAGCCAGCTCCTTGTTCTCCTAAATAAGCTGCTAGGTCAGCTCTGTTCAGGATAACCATCAGCTCTGTGCTGACAGGTCTCTCATCAGCCAAGCAGAGGATGTGATTGTCACTCAAGATGCTGACTGAACCCTCCAAAGCTACTGCCAGCTTACAAAACAGAGTAAATTGTAGCTTGAAAGGAAAGACACAAATCTGAGATTTTGTTTAGATACATCTCTAGATGCTGGTTATAGATGTGCATTCAAGCACTTGGTTCCTACATTAAAGAAGAGTTTGTGATCAAAAAAACCCTGCAATTCTTGAACAGCAAAATGAAGGCTGATTAAAGGCCCCAAAGCCATTAGTAACTAGATCAATTTACTGGAATTAACTTACCTCAATTGCACTAGTGTATTGCTCAAGTCTACTGTCAATCTTTGAGACAACTGCTGTTGTCTGGGTGGGCTTCATACCACTATAGGAAGTACAAAAAAGAAAGAAAAGCAAGATTTATTATTCCCTCCACTTAAACACTACTGTTTGAACTGAACTTACTGTTTCTTTGCTTTACCTCTTTTGAGCAGATTTGTTCAAAAATTCTGTTCGCTCCTCTATCTAGAAAAGAGAGGAACAAAAGCTTTAAGTTTAAAGTTTGTAAAGAGTCGGCCTCTGCAAGGTCAGTCTGAAATGTCATTTTAAATGTCAAAAAAGTCAATCTGAAAGAGATACATTCCAAGAGAAATTTCACAGACACACACAAAGGTTTCATAGATAGGAGCCTGTTATGCTACAGATTCATAAAAATGGATATATTTTCATGAATGTTCGCATCCTACACATTTCTTCAGAGCCTCATACATAACAAGAGAATAAATGAACAACACAGAAAGAAGAAAAGGGAAGTCTATCTCATAGAAGGGATTGATATGCACAAAACCTATGTCATCCCCATGTCTCCCACACAAGAGCAAGTATGTATCTCTTGAGACAGCAGCAAATTTAACAACGATTTTCTGAGCTGAGAGATCAGACTAGGCCGGGCTTGGAGCTCAGCCACAAAGCCTCCCTTACACATGTATTTGGAGGACATGATCCATTTAAATTTGGATTTAAAAAACTCCAAAAAACCCATCAGTATAAACCCTGCTCATGTTCAGGCAGGGTCATTGCTGAATCAGTATCTACCAGCTGTTATTATACAAGCCGGTATACATTTCATCATTATTTTGTACTCTGTAAATAGGAAAGTATTGTGACATCTCCAGGGAGGAAGACTCATGAAAGTCTCATATGACTCCTGTCAAATCTCTCAATACTTTGAAAACAAAAAACTCCGTCCCTGAATAAAGTTTTAAAACATTTCCCTTTGTGGGGTGGGGGGGATGGTGAGTTTGTGCATCTATTTGTATTCTGGGTCAAGAAATATTTTCAGCAAACTTCCTCAAGTCTTATCAACATTGCATTGTTCCACTTCTGATGCCAGGCTCTACAATTTCACTTAAAAGCAAAATACATGCAAGCAGCTCCAGGGGATTGAAATGATTAATAATCAGCCTGGCTGGATTCCTGGGGACTCCCCAGTCTCAGCAGGGGCTCTCCATTTTCAATTTACTTTAACCGTGACTGCTCTGGCATTCATGCCTTTAAAACAAGGCAATGACAGCCATTCCTTTAAATGGTTCTCTTCAGTGCCTTCAGCATCCAAGGCTCTCCCAGAATACTAAATCCCACAGCAATCCCATCAAAGGGCATGCACAGTTTATTTCTCAAGCCCTTGCAAGCAGGCAGTTCAGAGAGCAGAATTTGCCAAAGGAGCTCACTGGAGGAACTCCAGCTACCACCCATCCAGCTCAAAGGCACCTCTGGAGCTCCAAAAAGTACATACAATTTACAGAGTCATTTCCATTACCAGTTTTAGTTGCCAAAACACGAGCTAAAAGCAGTCCTGAGCGCAAAGATGGGCTTTGCTAGGATAAATCCCCTGTTTCAGTGGAAGGATGTCACAAGGTGGCAGCAAAAGACCGGCAGGGGCAGGAGCCCCGCACACAGGCAGGAAAAGGTTACAGCTCTAACCCAGAGGAGGTACAGCTGGCAGTGCCACAAAACGAGCAGGTAAATGGTTCAAAAGTGACCAAACACGTGGATGGTCACTTAAAACACATCACTTCTGCTATGGTACAGTAGAAGTTTTCCCCCAGCGCTGATTTCTGGGTCATAACCAGCAATGCAGCAAAATGATGAGTTATTCCAGCAGGAGCCTCCCCCAGAGTTATTCCAGCAAGAGCAAGTTTACCCCCAGACTGCCCCCAGCTGCATCAGTGAAACCCTGGTGGGCAGCAAGGTCAAATAATATGGACTCTCTCAAAGAACCAGGACTCAAGGCAACTGCCTAATAATTCATTTACAGGATCTTCACACTCTTTTTATGTGCAGGTAGGAGAGATGCTTCTGCACAGCAGGCTCAAGCGGGAATTGGTGGAAGAGTTGGGAAGGAAAAGGAACATTTTTCTTGTGGTTGTAGTAAAAAGACAAAAGTGGGGTCGTTCTTTCCCCACTGGTAACAGTGGTTCTCAGAGCACCAGCTGTGGGATCAGGAAAAAGCCAGGGGCTGTTCAGAAGAGGAAAATGGAAAAGCAAAACCAGAAAATAAACGAGAAAGAGTTAGGAAGAAACCCTCAGAGCTGAGCAAGGCCCTCTGGCTGGGAAGCAGGTGCCTTGCATGGAAGGATAAAATACCTTCTGCACATTTATGTGAGGATTTATTCTAGAATATCCTCCTCAAAAGATAGCAGGAGCAGATATCAAATACACCTAGAGCAAACAAACCTGTACACACATGTATTCAACATAGAAGTCAAACACATTTAGACTGCACAGCAACACCTAAAGGTCATTTACCCACTGCACATCACACAAACTCCATGCAAAGAATTTAAAACATTTGGCACATACAGTAAACAGTATGACAAAATAGATCTGTAAAAGAAACAGGTAAAGCAAGGTGGTTAACATAAAATTCAAGGTGTTTTCTCAGTTTCAGACCAGGAAATAAGAATAATCTTTTTACTACATTCATCTTATCAGGATCTTGTTAAATAGCCTGGACTATATCTTTTGCATATTTTGTGACCGTGGAATACTTTTAGAACACACACATATTCAAAAAAGTCAACCCGCCAGCCTCTAATTAAATTATGGCCAGAAAAAAAAAAAAAAGTTAACACACAATATGAGACCATGACTTGGGAAACAAAAACCATTGGATATTCCCAGTAAAACTTGTTTCATAGAAAGGTTACATTGATTCATGGGAGTTTTAAACTGTGTATTGGATACTATAAAACAGAAACTTGTAAATGGATCTATCTTTAAAAAAACTGTGTCAAGGAGGAAGTGGAATAAAAAACAATCACAGAAAACCCTGTATTTTAATTTTGCCTCATATCCAACATGTGGAAGGACCTAGTGGAAATCCACTGGAGCAGTAGTCCCTGGGAGAGGCTTCTCCTTATCCTCCCTGAGTGGTTCACACAGTCTCTTGCTTCATTAAGCACAGTTATGCTTTTTCCTGCTGTCAGCAGCACCTGAGCAAAGTGTGCCAATTTAGCTCAGTTTACCTACCAGACTCAAGTGCTGCCATCAGCATCAAAGATGGGGAAAAACAAATGTCACATATCCTGTTCTTACCATTCTGTTTTCCCTCTGCCTCGAGAATAGCTCCTCTAGGAAGAACTGATTGTGTGCAGTCTAATTCTTTCCAGTCACTGCCCCAGCTGTCAGGTATTGAGAGCAATAATGAGATAGGACAAGACAGGTCTTTAAAGAAAAAAAATGTCTCTGCAAAGTCCTGTCTTCTGGGTTAGCTGTCAGCAATGCCTTGCAGAGAGTGCTGGCTGCCACATCAGCCCGTTTCCCAGGAGACATTTCCTCCAACTACAGGGATATCCCAGCCTCCTGCCATTGCTCCCTCCCCTCAACACCTAACTGCTTTTGCATTTGTCTAGTGGTGGTGTTCATCCCCAAGAGGAGACTTAGTACTGTTCTCTCCTGATTAACCCAGAAAATAGAATACAAGGGCTCAGTAACCTTCCTTCACAAAGAAAATATGAGGAATGAACTTGTCTGAAAAGCAAAATGATCAAAGATTTTTTCAGGAAATGTCATTCTTTGTATGCATCATGTTTTGCATTAACTAAATTAGGGAAAGGACAAGGTAGAGGCAGATGGGAGAGCAGCAGAGCTTGTTCCATGCTTTGTCCTTATTTTAAAAAAATAACAAGATACAGGACAGAGGTTGAAAAGAAGTTTGGTACCACTGCAGCCCACAGGGTGTCCACGCAGCCCTGAGAAATCCAAGCTGCTTCTGTCCCTGAGCTAGGGATGAACTTGGCCTATATTTACTTGGCATGTTTTCTTTTCACTGTCCCCACAAAAGGAACCAACCCTCGTGCTGACACTGCAAGGACTCCACACTGTGGTAGCTCTGCTGAAGTATTGTCTCAGGTTTGAGGGAAACTCTGTATTTACCAGTTAAAACAACAGGAGTTGGCAGCACTGTGATTTTTAGAGGCCAGACTAGACAATCACAGCAGGTTTTCCTAAATATAAGCAGATATGTGTATTTTGTCCATGTTCATATATGTACATTTACATTTGGGCATCCATGAGCTGCGTCATATGCTGAGAGGAGCTGCACATTTTTGTCTCTCAGGTCTGAGTTGTACAAGTTCACACCCCAAACTGTTTCTTGGCATCCTGAGGACAAGAGCTGAGGGGAGAGTAATCTCAGTTTAATAACCTGATGTGAAACTTGATGACAAAATCCAGCTATTAGAAGACAGTCTATTTTGTTACCTTTAATTTGGACTGACTTCCCAGTCTGGTCTCAGCTGGTTGGCACACAGCTTTCTCACTGCTGCTCTGTTAAACCCCCTTCTTTCCTTTGTTCTTGTAGTTCCCTTAGCAATCAGCACACCCTGCTTTCCTCATACTAGCCACTCCTATGAACTCCTCCTTCTTCCCAAAATCAGGAAGGACAGGGAAAGAGTAAAAAGGTGCTTTGCCAGATTGTTACCCAGGAGAAGTCAGAATGTGCATATGTATCGTACATTATTTTTATACTGAGCCTCCCTTTTTTCAGTATTAATTCCAACCACCCACCCACAACTGTGCATTTGGGATTCTCACATGACTCATGGCAGATCTGAGACGATGCATCCATCACAGGAGAAAACCTGTGCCAGATGCTTTACAAATCAAAAGATAACTTGGGCAGTGCAGAGCAGACAGTGAGAAAGCTGCGTGCCAACCAGCTGAGACCAGCCTGGGAAGTCAGTCCAAATTAAAGGTAACAAAATAGACTGTCTTCTAATAGCTGGATTTTGTCATCAAGTTTCACATCAGGTTATTAAACTGAGATTACTCTCCCCTCAGCTCTTGACCACAGAATGCCAAGAAACAGTTTGGGGTGTGAACTTCTACAACATTACATATCTACACTGGCCACCCACAGACACTGCACTGGAATCTTTAGAGTATCACCAGTTTCTCAAACACAGAAACAGAGAAAGAGGAAAATATGTTTAGAACTGCATATATCAGGTCTTGTAGCAAACAGCTTCTGCCTAACAAGGCACAAAACCCAACATAAAAAAAAAATTGTACATTGGATGCCTAACAAGATTTTTAAAATGTCAGCTTTCCTCTGAAAATGCACTTAGAATAGTGTAGCATCAGTACAAAAAGTACATGAAAGCTTTTAGCCTCCTGCCAAGTCCCGTGTTTTTTCACACTTTCCCCAAAACTAGGATCTATATCCTTTTCACTTTGTGTTTTCAAGTACAATTTCCTCCATTCTGAGCCTTCTGTGAATTAAAGCTCCAAATGTATGTCATAAAAGGCATCTCAATAAACAGAAGAAAAGGAAGCCCTCCCAGGAGGGCTGGGAAGAAACTGTACATTTATAGTGTCTGTTAAAGACATCATCTTTAGGAACCAAAATGGCAAGACCAGGTTTAACTAATCAGAGTAAGTCATGAAGATTTGCAATCTTTGTTTACAACTGTGTGCATTCTGTCCCAGTATTTCAGGTTCAAATGTATCTTAGAAGCAAAAGGCGAGTCCATTCAAAAACATTTGGACTAAGTATTTGCTAAAACTGGACCCAAAACTGACCCAAATCCCCAGATTGGATAAAAGAGTAGCTCTCCATGAGTGGAAAGATAATTTTGTCCAAGCAGTTTTTCACTCAACAGTTAACAGTTTTAACCTCATGAAGATCCAATTCATAGTTCAATGAGCTCCTAGCTGGTTATTTTCTCTCCTATTTCCCACTAAGTGGCCTTTTTGACAAATATTTTTGATTCTTAAATGGCTAATGACACAAAATGAAAAAAGGAAAAGAACTTTGAAAACATTAATAGATCTGCAGTTTGAGCTTGAGCTGAGAAAGCAACTGGATTGAATTCCAAAACAATACTCCCAATAATTTCAGTGGGGCCAAGATTCCTTTTCCATGCTGAAAGACCATTTAATTGATTTATCACACTTCTAATATAATATAGGCCACAAAAGACTATTTAGAAATCCTGCAGCAACAGAAGGGTGAGGTTTGTACTTTTTGTTATGTAAGAAGATGAAATCCAGCCCAGTACTTCTAGATGTTATTTTTAGGGGGATTAGACATAAGCTAGAATTCCCATACAGGTCAGTTACAATTAATGATGATCAGGCTGAATATGCTTAAGGACAAAGTAATCCGGCAAGCAAGAAAATAAATGTGGATGTGGAAGGAGTGAGAGAACATTTCTGACTTAATGGTCTTAAGAGATCTTTTCCAACCTAAATGATTCTGTGATTCTACTCCAGTTCACAAATCACTCTTATAAGAAATTTAAATCAACACAGTATTACTGCTCTAAGTTTCAAAAACCATTTTCTCGTGGAGGTGGAAGATCCTTTTTGGAGATTCTTCATCAAGAAAAGACAGCTGCCAGTCTACTTCCTATTTCTAGGAAGGAATTCTAATTTTCAATCATCATTTCAATCTAATTTTCAATCATGAATGAAGTCTTTCAGCTAGAGGTTTCAGGCTAAGTCTACCAGAGCCTTTTCCTGGGTTTGATTACAAGTATTTCAACATTGCTTTTGAAGTTGGACTGTTAGTTTGGACTACAAACCCCACTACTTTTTATGCCCTGTACAGATGCTAGTGGGGAGGTTACCTTAAGAGATGAACCTTTAGGACTGAAACATTTAAATGGCTTCTTGTCTTCAGCCACACCATCTTCTGGCATCTTCTGGCGTTTCTCAGCAGCTTCAGCCCTTCTTCTTTCAATTTCTTCCTTCATCCTCCTCTTTTCCTCCTTGAAAAATATGAATGTTTACTCATCTTTTTCAGAACCTACATCACCGTCACAAGGCTCTGCAGCCCTGCAAACATTTACAGATTTTCTAAAAACAGGTTTTTATATCCCTTGAAATAGTTCAGTGATCTGCCTGAAATGTGTAAAGGTGTTAATGCCAATCCATTACAGAGTAAAGGATGCCAGAAAGACAATTTGTGTGTGCTGCTCTAGTGGCTCCTCACAGTTAAGTCACCAAATTTATTGTCATATAGCTCCACTTAAACAGAGAAAAAGGCTCAAGCTCAGCCTCTCTGTATTCTCATGTATCACATTGGTATTGTTCTTCTGTCCCTCTACTCTGACACTTGTTGTGCCAAGGTTAATATTTAATGTGGAAAAATCAATAGGTGGCCAAGAAACCCAAGATTAAATGCTTGCAGATCTCTCCCCAGAGATGAGTTTTGCTTCATGAGCTGCAAGTCAAACCAGAAGCCCTCAAAGCAACACCAGTGTGAGCACTGGTCAGTGGGGTCTGACCAGCAAGGTATTGTGCAATCTTGGCATCTATGAAGCTCTTCTGTAAAGAGCTCAGTACATTAAAGGAATTGGCATTCAGCTGCCAGATACTATCAGTCTTATTCATTTACCATTTGTTTTCCAAACAACTAGGATTCCTAAATGATGCACCAGAGACTTGGAAATCCTATTTGTAGAGTCCCTTGGCAGAGGAAGTACAAGAAAACAGATGTGTTGGATACTCAATATTTAAATAGACAAGAATATCTCCCTAATGACATCTAGCCCATTGTAACTATATATAACATTAGCATTCCAGCCCATCTGCAGCAGATAAATTTTGACATGCACTTTGTAATTCAATCTGTATAATGTAAAAAAAAAAAAAAAAATCTGCGGCTCTAGCACTGCCCCAAGATTCTGAATCCCCAAGAAGATAAGAAATTTGCAGCTATCTCATAGGAAATCCTGACTCCTGAAAACAGATTTTCGAGCCCTGTCTCTCCTAAGGCTAGAATTAGAATATTTTTTCATACCCTGGAGGTTGAGGTGTGTTCTTACTCCTAACGGGACGTTCTGTTATTGCCCAAGTTAATGGTTTGGTCCTAATTATACCCCCCCACACCCCCCCATAGCCCCACCACTATCAATCTACCCTGAGTTCCCATCAATCCTACCTGGTGCCAACCCCCTGCTTGGAATTCCCCTTCAGAAATCCCCTAAAGTAAGATCTCCCATTACTCCATGTTACCCAACACCCCCCACACTATTTCCCTTATTGGAAGATGCCTTTGTGAACCCTGCTTTTTACCCCTCCCCAGGTTATCTCTGATTAGCTGCTGATTTGTCCCCTCCCCTTGATCCGCCCCCGTTTAAAAGCCCCTACCCACCTGTGTTCTGTGTCTTTGGTCCCTGACCCTTCCATAGAATAAATCCTTTTGGAAACCATACTAAAGACCTCTCCCTTGTCCTTGCTCCTGCTCTCTTGTGCTGTAGAGACAAAGCCCTACAGCTGTATCCCAGACTGTGCTGCTTTCTGGGAACAGCCCACTCTTGGCCTGGTGCTGGCAGCTGGCTGGGGGAAAATCCAGCACTGCATCACCTGGATGCTCCATGTTTTACCTCAGGTCTTCACTAGACAATGCTGCAAAGAGCTGTCGACTAAGGCGAGGAGAGTGGAAGTAAAACAGAAATAATGGAAGAAACCCAAGCACAACATTCCGTGCTTCACACTTACCTCCTCTCTGATTTTTCTCTCAGCCTCCTCCTGCTTCTTCTTCTGCTCCTCTTCCTCCAGGATTTTCCGGCGCTCCTCCCGCCTTTTCTTCAGCTCGTCCAGCTCTGCTGCCGCCTCCTGCTGCTTCTCCTTCAGCTTCTCCAGCTCCTCGCTCTCGCTCTCGCCCCGGCGGCGCCGCTGATCTTCCAACCTCTTCAGAGCCTCAGCCCCCGGCTTCGCCTCCTCCGTGGCTCCTTTCGCCCCGGAGCGCCTGGGAAGGCAACGAGAGGAAAAATGGGGTTCCCATGTGTGGGTCTCAGATTCAGTCAAAGAAAGAAACTGAGAGTTTCTAGCCAGGCAGAAGCCTGGGAAAGAGCTGGAAAAGAATGTAAATGACTCTTTATCTCTCTTGTTTTTCACATTGCTTATAGTTAAGTTCTATCACTGTGCACCAAGCACTTTGCACCAATACTGTGGATTGTTTTCACTTCAGGACCAATGGAGTTGGTCCTCATGAAGCTCTGTATAAAAGAGCGGTGTATTTTGAATAAATCGGAGTTTTACTCTCAACAACCTTCTGGTCAGAGTCTCTTCATTCCCGTCCTGCCTCGACAGCGACAACCATGGGGTTCCCTTCCTGGCCAGAGCCACCTGCTGCCTCGTGCTCAGCAGCAGCACCACAGCAAGGTGCTGCCTTCTAAGAATTTTTACTCCTTGCAAGCTGCGGCTGGCCCAAAATATTTCCATCGGGAAAACGGAGAAAGAGGGAAAAATGCGTAGAGGTGCATATATCAGGTCTTGTAGCAAACAGCTTCTGCCTAACAAGACACAAAACCCAGCATAAAAAAAAAAAAATGTACCTTGGGTGCCAAACAACATTTTAAAAATGTCATCTTACCTCTGAAAATAGAATAGTGTAGCATCAGTACAAAAGGTACTTTTGTGTCTTTTGTACTGAAAGCTTTTATCCTCCTGCCAAGTCCCATGTTTTTTCACACTTTCCCCAAAACTAGGATCTGTATCTTTTTCACTTTGTGTTTTCAAGTACAATTTCCTCCATTCTGAGCCTTCTGTGAATTCAAGGTGCTGTTAGGCTGGGATATTACCAGGAGCACTTCTCCCATCCCTGCCAGTGAGGAAGGAGTCTCTCCCACATGCACCACTGTGCCTAAGAATTTGTGCCACCCCTATTTTATGTTCTGTGTCATAAAGGATGCACTAATCCTTTGCTTTCATAGGCAAATATTTTTTATAAACCCTCTAGAAAAACAGAAGCATCTTTAGGGACAGAAAGATTTACTTGACTCAGAGAAAACAGGAGGAAATAAGAAAGGAGAGGGAGTTTTCCAGTTTCAACAGTGTTTTAAAAAAAAACCAAAAAAGATTCCTATCTCAGCTGTAACACACATCACTCTAACTCTACTAGCATGTTTGGACAGAAAGATTCATCAGGTCTTTTGCTTACATTTTCTGGGGAAAATATGACTTTTTAGTAAGGAACTGAAAATTATTAATGGTACCTTTCCACAGGAGAAAAACAGGAGTTTTCCAAGCAACTGTAATATATGAGACAGAAAGAAAGAATGCCAAAAAAAAAAAAAAAAAACCTCAAGCCTAAAGAATTTGCATAGGTGAAGTGCATGCTTCCAACAGAGGCAGATAGCATCATCTTGTTAAATAATTACCACATCAGTGTTTAGACAAATGTCTGCTCCTTAAGTGTGTTTAATGTTCCTGCTGACAAGGAGAGAGGTAACTAAGATTTTTAAGTGTGCTATTGACAAAAAGACAGAAGATTAATGTCTTTATTGAATTTGTTTAAAAACTTTCTGTATTGTTGGCATCTAGAAAATAAATGGATATAAATGATATAAATGGACTTCGTTAATGCAACCAGAGTGCTGCGGAGTATAATACCACAAGACAGTATAAATCAAAGATTCCACCAGTAACTGTTAGAGAGAGATGACAACATAAAAAACAAATTCCATATAAATTTGCAATCCAGTCAATCACACCCAATCCTGCAAAGATGCTCTTCGTTCAGACAGATCCCTCATAGAGATGGAGTCAGCTGCATAAAAGAGGCTGTAGCACCAGAGCTAAATTATTTGTAGTTTCAATATCATGTTAATGTCTACTAACACAGAGTTCTCTGCCCCCACATGATCTTACCAAATTGAATGAAATTTGGTTCTAGCATGGCATGCATGATTTAGGAATTGTATCAACAAAAAAAACATATGACAAGTTAATTTAAGTGGCCACAAATAAAGGCATGCATCAGGTAGTGATGCCAAATTACAGAAAGGAACTCCTGCTTTGTAAAATGAAAAAGACATTTATAATTAACCAAGTATTGTGAGAATACATTGGAAATTTAATTTTAAATTTTATCTAGCCCTTTCAAAACCAAAGTGAAGAGCAGTATCTGAGGTGTGATTTTGAGTGGCTGTCCAGCCTGGAATACCTCTGGTTCAGTTTGCACAAGTACTGAGAACCCAAAATATTCCACAAGCCTCTACAGTGTGATTTCCAAATATCCTATGCACCTAATGCTGCACAGGACCAAACAAATCTCTAGCTATCTTAAGGCTTTCTTGTTTCATTGCAAGGTTTCAGCCCCTCGAGCAAAGAAACTCAGGAACCTCAGTATTTTTTTTCCTTTGCCTCTTGGTCTCTAAATCTGTGATGCAAACTCACCAAGACCTGAAAGCTTTGGGCCCAGAGAAGATGGAAGAAGTCACTTCAGACAGACAAAATTATCCCCCTGGCAAGGGCAACCATTTGGCCTTCAGAATTAAGAGAATGAAGAATGTTTGCCAAGATTTTCCTGAGGAAGAGCCACTCTGTTCTCTATCAGCACAGAAGGAAAGTTAGCCCTCAGTACAGTCAGCTTCAATGAAATCAGCAAATATTCAACTTGCAGCTGATTGAACCAGGGTCACAATCTAGTCTGAACATTCTTGCTTGCAGACCTTGGGTGATTGTTTTGGCCTCCTTATAAGAAGGATGTTTAAAGTTTTGACCTTACTTTATTGTTATGCTGCTTACAGGTCTTCCCTGACTGGTTCTGCATAATCCAAAATAGCAAAAGAATACAGTTTGCTGGCAGTAATTATCCTTATTTTCCTCCACATCCAATTCCTCTGTTTTCAACAGACCCTGGGAAAGCTCTTTTCTCTGCTGACAACATCGGGAAATTAGTACTGAGATGCTGGGTGGAAGAAGAGTTTTGTAAGCACCTCTTTGGTATTAAGAAATGAAGCTGGTTGCCAGCTTTCAGACAAGGAGACAAGGAGGAAAAGGAGAGAAGTGGCCTGTGGGAGCCAAAAATGTCAGAACAATGTGAAAAAACATCTTACATCATATTTAGGACTTTTGCAGTCCTGTATGAGACTAGGGAGGAAGGCAGGCGGGAGGAGAGATGGAAAGGGGAAGCCATAAAATGGGATTTTATTCTGTATTTCTCTTACTGTCGGACATAGACCAAAAGAAATATAACATTTTTCATTAGCCTCCACTACCCTATTTTGTTCTCAGTTCTCACCATTGAAAGCTAGCCAAGTTATATTCTTTCTAAATAGAATGTGATGGGTGCATTTAAAAAAAAAAAAAAAAAAAAAAAAAAAGGAACAAAGCACAGTTCCAGAAAAAGCCCAACTCGGTGGAGGCAGTTCATTAGAAAATAGCCCTAATTCATAACTAACAACCCGAAAAACGTTGGCACCTCTGCTGATTTTGCCAACCCAAATCTTCTACTCAGCTGATAAAAGGTTGTTGAACAGGCTTCTTCACACTTTCATGAAACAGTACGAGAAAAAGAGAAATTAAAAAAAAAAAAACAAAAGGAGTGGAAAATCAAATCTACATTTTTCCACTAATGCCTGTCTCTCACAGGAAGCAAAGCAAATAAAAACACATCAAAAATATTTTTAGAAAATAATTCCCATTATTGATGATTTGACCCAAGTTTTGAGCAAGGCCAATTTCCTGCTGTTCCATCTCCATCACTGTCTGTCTTTTGGCCTTAGGTCAGGGTGTCTCCAGGGTCTTTTGAACTGCATTTTATTTTGAGAAACTTTGTTTTTCCCGAAAGAATCATGAGGGGAATGCTAAGATACAATACCAAATCCCATCTGCCATGCTCAGATTTTTCAAAGTGCCTGGAGAGCTTAACCTTTCCTTTGCCTGTGTCAATGTAAAAGAGGAAGAGAAATGCAGAAAGAGAAAAATTTAGATTCCTAACCTACTCACTCCTATTTTCCTGCTAAAAGGAAGAACTTAATTTTTATTTCATACATTCCATGCTTTTAGTAGGCAGGATTCCTTCTAAATAAAATTTTCATTAGAAATTTTTTTAATTAGAAATTCTTTTAATTTCCCAATATAACCACAAGTCAAATAATTCCTTAAAAAATAAAATAAAAATCAAACTGTGACACAGCTTATATAAAGGAAGGGAAAAAAAAGAAAAAAATATGATTTTGGCTAGGAGAGGTTTTTACCTAACTGGAAAAGCACTTTTCTACAGAACATATTAATTTCAATGTTTGCCTTGAAATCAAGAGAGAAGCTCTTTCTAGAGTTACCAACTGGATTGTGCTTGATTTTGCTAATTAAAGATAGGTGAGTAATTGGAAATAGGTTACTACAGTAAAAGTTGAGACCTGACTCAAAAAATTAGAGAACACAAAATCTAGGGTTTTGTCACTATTGGCCTCTGTGTAAGAGATCAGAAATTAGTAAGGAAGCAAAGCTCCAGCAGAGCAAAACCAAGCCTCTTGTCTCTACTGGGGGAGCAAGGCCATTCCCAGCTGCTCTCAGCACTTCATGCAGAAACTACAGAAGTACAACCCAGTGAACACCTGAGGCACTGCTGGTGGTGCCAGCCCAGTTCCTCCACTCAGCTGCCACAAGCAGAGACCCAGAGATGGCCCCTGATCAGCTATAAGACCAGCAAGCCCAATTCTTACTTGGAACTCACCCAAAAGCATTCTCAGTAGGTTTAAGTTTGGAGGCAGGGAGCTCACGTTCTCCATTCTGTGCCTTTTGTTCGGGAACCCCTTTCTTACGATCCCAGACACTTTTCATTTCCTCTTTGGGTTCTTTATCTTTGTCATCTTTTACCTGTTCAGAACACAGCACAAAACACAGAACAAAACACAAGACACACACACACACAAAAAAAAAAAAAAAAAAAAAAAAAAAAAAAAAAAAAAAGAATGAGCCATTTTAAATAGCAGCTGAGAAATACAAATTTCTTGGCAAGATTGGGAACTGTCTTCAAACTGTTTATGTGCTGTAGGGCAGAAGTGGTCTACAAAGCTCTTAACTGTGATCAAGTCACTTTGCTGTCTTGACCTGAATTCTAGGTCACAGCATCTTGAAAATAATATTATCAGTCTTCTGTGAAAGCTGGCTGTGGATATGGGACTATGCCACCACACTGCTTCACTCTGCAACTGCACCTCCAACTCTTCCTCCCATTGCAGCATCATTCACCTTCTTGCTTCTTAAGATTGTGGGTTGCAAACTCTCTGAGACTTGCCAACACATTTTTGGTACCGGGTTTAGGGCATTGGTGCAATAAAAATAACACATATTTCAACAAATGTCAAGCTTGTCTGACAAAGTTTATGCTCTTTTCAGTGTCACAGCAGAGGAACACTTCATTATTGCAAGAATAATGGCCAAAACACAAAATCATCTTGATATCAGAGCAACACTTATAAGAAGTACAGTCCTGGTCATGGGTAAATTTTAAATATTCACCAGACATGAATATTTATACCTGTGAAGAAGGAAATGCTCTAGAAAACACGAGTAAAAATTCCCTTTATCCTTAAAAAGTTATGTCTTATGATTCTTAATAGTAATCAAAAGTATTTTGTGCATAAATTTCATTCTCCAGTATTTCTTCAGAGTTATGAGCTTGAAGTATTTATCAACACCACAGATGGCCTGGCCCCAGCATGCTGAGTCATGGCTAGATGCTGGTAAAAGGAGAAAGTGAACTGATTTATGTTATGCATCCTCAGGTAGAAATACTCTCTGTTAGTTAAGACTACCAGCCAAAACAAACTTTCAACAGCAGTAGATGAAACGTTTACTTCCAAAGTATTTATTTGCTTTCCCAATCTCTGTGCTGAAGGAAAGTTCTAGCTGGCAAGCAATAAATACCTTCTGTATAGAATTCAAATGGAGATCTTTAGAAAATAAATACTTTGGAAGCCTGTTGCAATCCTGCTTGCTAACTAGAAAGATAAAGAACTTCTGTAACTCTCCTGTCTGCAACACAGCTGCTCTTAAAGGTGTCTTAAGATGCACCTTGAAATGAAAAAAGCAGCATACAGCTTCACAGCCCTAATCAAAAGAAATTTCTGCTCTTCCTCATCAAATAGGAAGAACATCCACCCAACTCAACACCTGGAGAAGAAAAATTTTTAGCTACAAAGGATGAGTTCAGAGCCTTCAAAGCCAAGATCCTCCTAAGGCATTGAATTAGGCTGGTGCAGAGTGAAGCCCCAGAGTCAGAGCTTGACTTTACCTGAGGCCAGTTTGCTGCTCAGAGAAGCGGATGCAATGGATGCCACCATGGTAGCACAGGTTATAAGTGAGCACAGGACGGTTAAACCACTTCAGCAAATTTCCTACTGCTGGGGGGTGTTGGGCACAACCAACAGGGGCATTTGCTCTGCTCTGAGAGCAGGCAGCAGAGGTGCAGATTTTCCCACCCTCTCCTGCCAACAAGGCCTGGCAGCAGCTCCCTGAGGGACAAGAGGGGAGTTCAGCTTCCATGGCCATGCATTCTTTGGCCATGATGCTGCAACTGCTGCAAGAGAGGGCCTCAGGGAATGGTCCTGCTGTTTTCTAGGAGCTGGGCTGAGACAAGCAGGGCTATTCATTTATCTTGCTGAATGCCATCAGTCAGCATCATCTTCTGGGCGTTCCCAAATCAGGGTGAGCTGGTGATCATGTTCACAGCAGCAATCTCCCAACCCTTCAGCCCCAGTCAGGGTGATGCTGAAACCAGCTGTGTTGGTTGGTTGCAAGATTTCTTGTGCCAGGATGTCTGTCCTGGGATTTTGAGAGCATAAGATTTCCTTAGCTGAGATTTTCATCAAGACCTTCCTAAGTCTTATTTAAAACGCCAACACTTCCAGCTGCCTTATGTATTCAGGTCCACTGGAGAGGGTTGTATCTCTTACATCTTAATTGAAATCACTGAGAAAACTAATACTAAAACAATATAGTTTAAAAATTAATAGGTTAGGAAATAAAATTTCAGAAGCCACTAGGATTTATGATAATGTGTCTGCATTTGAGAAAACCATTAACACAGCTTGGCCTCTTCATTCAAAAAGATGGTAAAACAAGATATTACAGAAACATTTTACATCTTTTGGGCTCAATCCTTCTCCTGCTAATTTTAATACCAAAGTAGAGATTGATTAGCAAAGAAACAGAAGCTTTTCTCTCTCATTCCAAAGGCAGGAAACAAGATAAGTTCTTTCTCTTGTCTCACTACTTCCCTAAATTACAGACTAATTCAGCTTCTGCTCAATTAAAGAAGGACTCAACTTGGAGCAGACAGGTGATATTACCTGAACTGAAATAGCTCACATGTTCTTACATGTGATAAATCTCACAAATCTTGATATCAAGCTAGAACATGACCAAAGGCATGGTTAACAAATTCCCAGCTTTATGTATTTATATCTCTTTCCATACTGCCTTTTTTTTTCTGTTCAATTTTCATGCTATTATTTGAGAGCTGAGATTTCTGAATCTTGAGTTTGAACACCTTCAGACTGAAGCAAATCAGCTACTGAGGTTGGGGCCCATCTGGCAGGTCTGATTCCTTACTTGGGCTCAGTTATTTGGTGAGTTAAAAGCTGTGGGCATTTGGGTCTAGGGCTCCCCTGTAAAGTCAACTGCCATCCCCAAATACCATGAGAAAAGCAACTGCTGCAGCATGTCTAGCCAAACTGGAAGCAGGAAATACCAGGAGTCTCACATCATGAGAAAGCTTGTTCTTGTGAACTTCTAAGGTCACTTTTAAGAACAAAAAACTGTGCAGAAGTTCAGAGAAAGAGACAATTTTTTTCTTGCCAAATTAATCAAAACCTGAACTTTGAGGTCCAAAGCAAAAGCAAAACCTGATTATGTAGATACACTCTGTTCCCCCAGGGTCTTGTTCATGGAACACTGGCATCCTCTTAGCTGCATGCACATTCAGAAAGAGACCTCACTGATAGGGAGGGGGAGAAATGGAGATGGGAGCCTGATCATCAATTTTTGTCCACAAGTAAAGAAGCAACATCTGAGATTTTCAAGACATTTTGAATGCTCAGGATGGGTATTCAGATTGCACTAGAAATGGGATTCTATTAAGTTGTCTCAGCTTCAGCATCTAAAGATGGAAACACTAAAATCACAAGTAACTTTTATAAGTCTTGCCAATTTCCTGGAATAATCTAGCCCAGTGGGTAGGGTTTAAAAGCATGATGAGAGCTCCAGGGAGAGCTGGCCAAGCTCTACATAAGAACAAGCAGGACAACTGTGTCTCGAGTTCCCACAAATCAAAGTTTGTGGTCAGCTACAGACTCCTCTTTACATTTACTTATAATATAAAAAGATTGCATGCAAAAGTGAATAGTGGAAACTGGTTCTGCTTCTTAATATAATCCGTCCCTTATTTTTTGTGCAGCTATTTCCTCACTGCTCTCTGAGGGTGAGCTAAGGATCTACAGCATGTTCCAAACTCATCTGCTAACTAAGGACCCTGGAGTGGACCCTCCACAACCCTCAATGATCCCAGTCCACCAGACAGGCAGCAAGCTGTGCTGTGGCTCCCTTTAAGCCACACAGACCTGCCTGAACGCAAATAGGTCCAAACTTCCAAGGCTTTTGGCAGCCTCTGAGCAGTCTCCCCTAATCAGAATCAGGGGCTGTTTTAAGAAACCAAAACCACTGCACAGCACCGAGCATGGCTCCTTGTGTCCAGCTCCACCCTGAAGAGTAAATGGTCCCCAAATCTTATTTACTTACCATACAGTAAAACACCATGGCACCAGCTCCTGTGTTTACAGTGGAAATGCAATGCAGTAATTTTGGTGGATTTTCTCTTTAAAACAAAAGAAGAATCTTGGGTATGCACAGTTTACATTACAGGGTGTTGCAGCTTGCAGGGGAATTATTAGTTAAGGCAGTCTGCTGGCCAAAGGGCCTAGATTATTATTATCATTACAATGATTATTATTAATTATAATAACAATGATGATGATTATTAGAGTAGGTTTTGTTCATAGGGAAAAAGTTCACAGTAAAGTGAGAGGAAACCAGAGAAGGATGATTAGTTAATACTATCCTGAAAAATTCATCCCTAGAGGGAAAACCATATTTGTGTTGTTGACGGAACTGAGTTTCCTGAAATATTTGTTTTAACAAAAACAGGAATTGGTCCTAAAGCCCCAAAAGAACAAACTACTTAAGAATTTACTTAATTTTAAGCACTTAAGGAGCTTCATCCCTATTTATTTCAGCAGGATTACCCATGTTCTTGAAGTGGAGCACAAGCTTAAGTACTTTGCTGAAGAAGCAACATTCACTTATAGGTGCCTTATTTGTTTTCATATCTCAAGTTTCCCTATCACATCTATATCAGTGGTTAATGAGTTACCTGATCTTTTATGGAGGTAGCTTGGAGCTTCTCTTCTGGCAGCTTTTCCTTTTTAGCTTCCACTTTTTCTTCCTCCTTTGTTTTTGGGTTTTCAATAATTTATTTATTTTTAAAGACAAAAACATCGCACCTGTTCGCATTTTTGTGTTTCTCCACGCTGTGTTCACGTACCAATCCAGTGTGCAGCCACAACTCCATCATGTGCTGCTGTGCCCACACCTCTGTGCCCCCTCCACCCTCTCCAAATCCTCCCATTGCCCCAACTGGGTGTTTCTCCCTGGCATGGCATCATGCTCACGTGTCCCAGTATAGAGCCCTTTCTTGTGATTGCATTTAGCACACAGCATTCCTCACACACTTTAACAGGTGCTCATAATATTTTCTGCCAAGATGTGTCTGCCTCCACCTCATGGGTTACTGCATTAGGCCAGTTTTTATAGCTGAGGGGGAAAAGAAGCAGCAAAAGCACATGCAGAGGTCTGAACATGCAAGGTTTTCTTTGAGCGATGGAGTGAGGTCAGGCCTGTTGTGGGCTGAATTATTGGTAAGCAGGAGGGGATTTCTTTTTAAAAATACAGAGCAACAGCACAAGTGTTAGTAACTTCAGTACAGGACTAGATCTGTGAGGACATTCTAATTCAATCTTTCCTTGCATTTTTTTGCATTACATTTCACACAAACCACAGGTGTCTTATTTTGGTGCAAAATGTTTACTGTACCTGTTTTTTTAAGACAGCTGCTTGAGGTTTTGCATCTTCTACTTCCTTCTCTTTTACCTGTTTATCTTCTATTTTCTGTTCTTCCATCTTTTGCTTTTCCTTTAATTTCTCTGCCTCTAGTTTAGCCTTTTCCTCAGCTGCCCTCTTTTCCTCTTCTGCCTTTGCCCTCTCCTCAGCTGCCCTCTTTTCCTCCTCTGCTCTCTGTTTTTCCTCAGCTGCCCTCTTTTCCTCCTCTGCTCTCTGTTTTTCCTCAGCTGCCCTCCTTTCCTCCTCTGCTCTCTGTTTTTCCTCAGCTGCCCTCCTCTCCTCTTCTGCTCTAGCCCTCTCTCTTTCCTCGGCTGCCCTCTTTTCCTCTTCTGCCTTTGCCCTCTCCTCAGCTGCCCTCCTTTCCTCCTCTGCTTTTTGTTTCTCCTCAGCTGCCCTCTTTTCTTCCTCTGCTTTTAACCTCTCCCTTTCTTCTGCTTCCTTTCTTTCTTCCTCAGCCTTTTCCTCATCCCTAAGCTTCTCTTTATCTACAGCATCAGTTACACTTTGTGTCCCTTCTGGCACAGCATTTGTATCATTCTCTGCTGTGTGTTCCTCGGCATTTACAGTTACTGCCTCTTCTTTATCAGTGGATTTTTCTGCTGCCACATCTACCTGATTTTCCTCTATGGGGAGCTCCTTCGGTTTCTCCTCCTGTACCTCCTCCTTGTCTTTTTCTTCTTTTTTTCCCTCTTCTTCCCCATCTTGCCTCCAGTTGTTCCTTTGGTACGATTTGGTAACTGTTTCTGTCTCCTCAATCTCATAGCGTCCTCTGCGTGTTTCAGCCTTTTCCTCTTTCCCCGTGCTCTCATTTTCTTCCACATTGTTCACTTCTCTCCGGCTGGGCACTGACAAGCTCCCATCTGTGATCGTGGGGTCAAATTCCTTTTGGCGTTCCAGGGCTTCCTGCAGACGTTTCTGGCGTCTCTCCTCCCGCCTCGCCAGCCTCTCCAACAATGCAGCTTCATCATCTGTAGAGCGCTTGCTTTCCTCTCCTGCCACACTGTGCAAAAGGGACAGGTTTGCATTAAAAAAAAAAATCCTTCCAACAACACATGCATCTCACTCTTTCTAGGAAAAAGGCTCGCTGTATCATCATTCCACGGTTGGAAAACACAACAGGTTACACACTTCAAAATTTAGCTGCTGTTTTGCTATCTAGATCCATTCTCCTTGCATTAAATAAAGTGCTTCTTGTGCTCGGTATCTATTAGCACTTGCCATCACAATTTTGGTTTTTTCTATCAATTGTGTTATGGCCACTGGAAATCTGGGTATGTTTATGACTATGTGAAACTAAACAAATGATGGACGGAAAGGAAGGCCAGCTCTGGACAGACAGAGAGGCCACTCAGTTTGTAACAAGTGGGTGGTGATAGGAGTGATATGGTCTAATGGTTTAGGGGCCACAGGGGCACTGCTGGGTTGATGGTTGCACTTGATGGTCTTAAAGGTCTCTTCCAACTCTGATGATTCTATGATTTCAAGTGTCACCTCCTTCCATAAGCTTTTCTCCTCTTTATACCTGTCTGACACTGCCAATGCCAGGTGAGTGCTGTGCTCTAGAGCTCACACTCAGCACCTTGCAGGTGTGCTGCAGCCACAGCTTGAAGACTGGGTGCCACCCAGTGCTTTGGCACACGGTGCCATGACCCCTGTGAGCAGAATAAGAGATGTGGTGTTTTGTGATGCACCCATGCTTGAGAGAATCTGAGAGCCTCCATGAGCCCCAGCTGAATTACCCCACAGACAGCCTCGAGGACACCTGGATATGTGCCATGAGCCAGATGTACGATGCTCCCACCCTACCAAGTAGACACAGCCAGGCTGATCCTCACAGTGCGAGGTCCTTGTTCAGTTTAAGGGTGGCCAAACCCAGTTCTTCAAATTCAAGCACCAGAGCAAACCTCTGGACAAAACCTACCATTGGCTTGTCAGTAAACAATATCAGACATTTACCTGTTCTGGGCATTAACCTCAGATTTCTCTGTTACTTCTCCTGAGAGATCTCCTTCCTCCTTTTGCCGCAGCCTCTCCTGCCGAGCCCGCCGGCGCCGTTCTCTGGCGGCTTCTTCGTCATCGTCATCGTTCCTCTGGTAGGACAGCCTGCAACAGGGATAGGGAAACATTGGTGCTATGGCAAACTGGACACTAAAAAAAAAAAATCACAAAAAGCTGTTTTCTAGAGCACAGTAAGCATGGCTACAGAGGCCGCTCCATGTGCAGTTGTGAAAATATGCGGTGAAATTGAGATGCATCATTTCCAACCCTGGTTTTGTTTTGTTTCTCAGAAGTGAACTTGAGTAAATAGTCCCTGTGAAGGCAGCAGCCACACCACACTGTCAGCTGGCTCCAAGAAAACACCAAATCCATAAAAGCCCAGCTCTGTGGCTGAGCAAACATCCTCCTAGCCTGCACCATGATCCTGTCGGAGCACTCACAGCAGCATTTGAGCAGACTGTTTCTCAGGCCCACACAAATGAAATTGTACTCAGCATAGCAGCTTTTCATTAGTCTCCTCTAAATATCCCATGCTGAAAATGGTGGCAGTATTCTACAATTTAAAGACTAGAAAGCAGGGAAACATAACTATGACAACAGCTCTCAGTGGTCAGTTCTGAGTGCCAAACATCTGACACCCACAAAATTTTTGTGAGCCCGGAGCCCTGCCAGGACAAATCACACAAGATCTCTGCTGTGATGAAAGCCTACAGCTGAGAACCCATTGTATTCATCTGCCCCAACAGATGATTACATTTAGTTTCATCCTGCTTGAAAAGGAAAGCAAGACCTTAAAATCCTAATAATCCTGTGTCCCATTCAAATCTTTGCTGAGGTTATTACTGTGTGAGATAAAGGGAGAGGCCTGCATTCCTCTTATCTTTTTGAGCAGGGAGAGTGAATTAGGAAGCTAGAATGTGCCAGACCCAGTCAGGACATTCATTCACTTTGCTTCTGGCAGTGGTCTGACACATCATGGTTAAGAAGTCTCCTTCTTTACATAATGACACATTTAAGTTAGCAGCGCAGCCATGAACATAGAAAAAAAAACCAGAGTTCTGCACTGGCTAAAACCAAGTACAGATAATGTTTGTAGTGCGAATACTTAAACATTAAAAGCAACAAAACCGTTCTGATTTAGCCATCAGTCAGACTCTTTGGGGCCAAACCTCTCCCATCACTATGTTCTGATACTACTTTTCTCCTTTGCTGAAAGAAGGGTGAGAGTATAGGTTTGGCAGGGATTCAGTTACCCCAATTTTGCTTTAAGAATTTAAAGTGTAAAACATGGCTGAGCCACTTGTCAGACCTAGAACGGCATTTTCATCCTCAGTGCACCAAAGACCTTAATTTGCTACTTTCATGCTCTGCTTTGAGAGTTCTTCTTTATAGAAACAACTCTTCTCAAAAAGAGTGCAAACCATGAGCAACATGGCCATGAGGGATCACAGTGGGGGATGAGGAAGAAAGGAAAGAGCTGAATTAACAGCACTAAAGGTGTGATGCAGGGAAGGTAAAGAAAAACACTTCCTGCTATTTGTAAGCCACTTCAAGGGGTATCAATATTTCATTTAGGTCTATAAAATAAAGGCTATGAATACAATAATAAATCAATGTGGTCTTTAATTTCCACAAGAAAGAGACTCTGGAATAAAACTGCATTAGCAAACTGACCACAGACACCCTCCTCATTAGTAAGACGTTGGATTAGTAAGAAGTCTATGATCTTTTCAACTCTCAAGTCCAGCTGTAAGGGCACAGGAGAGGACACGCTGCTCCTAGCCTGTGGCAGCTGGACAATGGCCACAACTGAGTTAATACCCAGTGTCTATAGCTCAGGATTTGTCTTTGCGGTGAGACCATACAAAGATGAAGTTTATTCCACTCTCTGTACCCACACAGAGCACCCCTACACAGCAAGGAGAACAACTGCTTTTAAAAGTCTCTTTAAAATGCCTTTTTTAAACCACCAGTTGCTCAGCAAACTAAAAAAGGAAATAAAAAGAATACCCTAAGCAAAAATTCCCACAAAACCTTATCCATCGAACAGATATGTACTTCCTGTCCTTGGACAGTTATCACATAGATCATCTGTTAAGAAAGCTGAAAATATCTCTTAATATGATTTTAAACACATCCATTGCCTTACTACATTATCAACAGTTTCCTACAGTGAGCAAGTACACCAGGTACTTTCATGAGACTCCCCTTAAGTATTCATTTCTATTCACCAGCTATCATGCAATCTGCCCAGTAATCAGGAAACTGTCATAAGGAACAACCAGTTTCAGGTTTTTTTAAGAGATGTGTTTCTTGTTTTCCTTACAATTGTGTTAACATTGTGTAAGGGGTGACCCTCATTCTCCCACTGTTACAAATCTACAGTGATCTATAACCCATACAGAGATCTGTAACCCATCACAAGCAAAATCAATCTGGGAGCTCTTCATAGCTTATCTCCCAATTGCCTACATCTTTTGACATTCTTCAGACTAAGAGTAAATAAATAATAAAAAGTATGTCTCCAAGATTTCAACTCTGTTTATCAGACAGATGGAAATATGATGCTCCACACTGGCCTGTGTTGTTACTCCACCCTTGCAGAGCAGCCTTGCTGCCCAGCACACACCCAGCAACTAAATTAAACTGAATTTATATCCATTTGTCACCTTCTACATGGCTTTGCAGACAAGTATCTCCCCACGATCAGCTGTTCCAGCTGTCTCAGGCAATGAGACCACAACACAGCATGATCTCCAAGATTAATGCCAAACCAGCTGATAACACTCTCTTGTGGAATATTCAGATCACAGAATATTCTGAGTTGGAAGGGACCCACAAGGATCATCAAGTGCAACTCCCAAGGACTGAAATCCCAGACCTGAAAATCTCAACAGCAAACCTCATTAGTATCCAAGTCTAAAAATGTTGCCCTCAAATTAAATGGGGGGGACTTTGAGTGAAAAATAAATCTGCTGGATTGGGAATACAGGAGATGTGGCCATCTCCTTCAGACCTTTTTCAGAGAATTACAGCACTCTGTATTTTACACCAAACACTGAATTTATGTAAAGTTATAACCCTGCAAGAAACTTGGTAATAGCTGGGATGATCACGGGGCTGAAACCATTTCATACAAGCCAGATTTAACTGGTTTCCACTTGAAACCTCAAATCAGCCCAAGCATTATCTAAGGCACTTTGGGTTTTGAGTTCCTTGCCCAGTACTAGTACATTATTATTGTCTGAATTATGACAGCACTGAAATTTTCTGATCAAGCTCACAGGCTTGCTACAGTAGGCAATTATAAAGATAGGGCAAAATCTGGTCCCCATTCTAAACAGTGTGTATTCTGATTAAAGAGAAACCTTACAATTTCTAGCACAATCTGCCCTCAGTGAGTCATAAATAAACCTGATGAATATAAATTTTTTTTCCTTTTTTGCAGGAGTAGAAAAAAAACTGCCTAATTTGAGCTGGATCCCACTATTCCACTCTAGAGGAGGCAGGGAGAAAGAACTGCTGTGGATCTGAACTCGGACTCCATTTCAAGAGTCAGAAATACATGAAAAAGTTCCAAACAGAACAAAAGCCTTTAAGATTTTTAAGCAGGCAGCTCATATCTGCCTTTTCTTTCCTCCATGGTTGACTCAAATGTCAGTCTGGTTTTTATGCCTGCAGAAACACCTTGCATTCTTAGCAGTGCCCTCACAACGTGGACTCAATTAGACACAATTGCACCTATTCAGCAAGCTCTTTCCCACACTACTTTGTTACCCTGAAGTTTTTACATGCATTACAGATTGATTTTGCCTGTGGTCCACCCCAAGAAATGAGATCATCCATCCTGTACCAAACTGCTGCACCTCTAAATTGCAACCTAACCTACTTCTAAGACCTCTGCCCTTTATTACGTAAGACCACAGCAGCTGAAGTGATATCTGTTGATTTGTGCCTCCAAATTTATGTCAGATGGAGGATGTCAGTAAAATGTCCTCAATGACAGATTTCACTGCCAGACTCAACCTATAAAAGTTGAATTTGTTGGCCTTCTGTGCTCTTAGAAAATCTTTCTATTTACCCAGGCTCTTCCTGAAAGGATGGGTGGGGTGAGGATGGACTTTGTTAAAATACCCACTGGGGAGTGCTCTTTGTGTCACTGTTGATATTCAGACCCATTTTATTTATGATTACATATGTTTTCAATCTTTTTATTGTTTGCCTAATTTGTGTTACGATAGGCACACTTCAAAACCTGAATATAAACAACTGATCAATCTTCACCTCAAAAAGAAAAAAACATAACAAGGGCACATGCTTCCACAGAGGGCTGTGCCTCTCTCTTTCAAGCTTTGCGTGTCAATCTCAGCTGTATTTCATTCAAGTCATATCTAAAAATGTGCTGAATGGTGGGGGCAGTTGTGGGGAAAACTGTTTTTTCTAATCATTCCTCCATCATTCAGTGAGAGCTGCCAGAGTTCTGCTCAGACCTGCTTAAGAAGATTCATTTGTATGAGGGAATGAGCAGAATTTCAGTCCAAAATGTTCATGCTTCAAAAGATGTAGTGAGTGAAAACAGGGGATTATGGTGGAGACACGCAGACATGCCACCACAGTTCTCAGTCCATGTTGTGCATGAATGCTGCTATTAACACCCATATTTTTCACATATTTCTCAATTTGACATGCACCATTTTTTTTTTCACATTGAATGCAGGAGTGACAAGTGGATAAAATTAACCAATGGCTGAAAATGAAACCCAGACAAATTAAAACTGGAAATTAAGCACATGTTTTGAACAGTGAGGATAATTACACACACAAGAAATTAAGGAACATCCATCTCTTGCATCTCTGCATTAAGATGGATGCCTTTTTGGAAGTTATACTACAAAATAATACTGATTTTTTGGGTGCATTGTAGATAGCTTGGTGAAATTCCACTAACACTTATGTACAGGAAGTTAGACTAGATTATGTGGTGGTACTTGCTGGACTTAAACCTTACAGCCTTCCATTTATACAAACAGTACATGTTTCTCCTTTTGCCCACAATTTATCTCTGTCTCACAAATACTTTTACTCCATTTATCCATCCATTCTCCACAGGTACACAGCCTGTACTTCTGAGCAGGCAAATTACTAAGATGTGCACACAGTTCTCGGGCCAAAACAGAGACTGATGCACCTTTCAGTGTATTATGTTCTCATTCACTTCATTTTCATACTGTGTTTCTAATACACTTTCTTCTTTTTCATAGCTCCAAAGATTTCACAGATTATTTTTTTTTTCTGACCACTTATCAAATATATTTTCGGAAGAACATTTTTTTTTCAGACTCTGCATCCTTAATTTCCTACCATACCTTTAGTAACATTTCTTCTACCTTAAACCTTGATCTAAAATAACTAAAATGGACATTTTAGCAACACTTTTTTTTGTTTCAGCTGAGCAAAATCTTTAGATTATATACTTTGGTTAAGGACTTAGCTGGGAGATTGTTATTTTGTGTACATGACAAAACAGTTAAGCATGGGAGAGAAAAGGCCTTCTAAGAGGTTCAGTTTGTGACTTTTTTTTATGGTTTCTTTTTTTGATGTTTGTGACATTTAGGTTTTTTAACAGGCAAGGAAAGAGTAGGTGTATTCATCCCTCTAGCAGTGTGATTCTGAAATCTAAGGTGCAAACCATCCACATGGAAGAATGAAGGATAAAAAGTGATATGCATAGTAGAAACCACAAGGAAAAGGACTCCATAGTGACAACAAAAATCCTTGGTGACTACCAAGTAATTAATGTCAAAACCATCTAGATATTTTATTTCTTTGCTGCAGATGGCACTGAAGCATCTAGGAAAGATCCTGGCTTCCCAAATTTCCGGTTTCTGTCGAAAATGTAAATTTCAGTTTTGTAGTTGTCCAAGATTTCCAATGCTGTATCTCTTTTCCTTTTTTCCTGCTCATAACAGCACAGTGCCTTTGGTTTCAGATTCAAGCCCTGAACCTGGGCCTCGCAGTTAGATCCATCTGCAGCATCACGGCATCGCTCTGCACAAAGGCAGAATGACTCATGCACGCGCCTATTTTTCTTTTTTTCTTTTTTTATTCCCCCCGCTTTCCTCATGGCTTAAAACTGATGATCTGTTTCATAATATGAAATGCAAGCAGATTCTTCAACCACAGCCACATAGCTCTGGTAAATTGCCTCTGAGCACCTCAGCATAAATCCAACACAGGGCTGCAAACACGAAGGGTAAAACCCTTCCGCTACTGAAACAATGTCAAATTTGCCTCCAACGTATATTATATTTAGATAAAAGTGCTTGCTGGAAATGTACCAGGGGGAAGCACGTAATTCTCTCAATATGTGAAGCCTAATGCTCTGCAGTTTTACTGCATAACAATAGACATGGCATTGACCTGCCAGTGAGCAGAGCAGCATATTGAATCTGTTCTAATTTAGAAGTTTCACATGGAAAAAAAAAAAAAAAACAGAAAAGAAAAAAGAAAGCAGAAAACAATAACTGGCCAAGTACCTTCCAAATGATAATTTTTTACTGTTTTCATTGAAGCTTGGTGGAGTTCACCCAGATCTCTGTTTCCCTGGCAGTTGGCAAACATGCAAAAAAGTGTACAAAAAAAGGTTGCTTTTCCAAATGTGAAAAAGTGGGAGCAAAACCCAATCAGTGTGCATACCACTGTGGTTAATGTGGCATTTGTTGACTCTGGAGCAAATTGCTTGCTGCCACCACCTCCAGCTTCTAGTGCTTTATTGCATATAAAATCCAAAATAATTTATGCCACAACCTTACCCAGTAAGTAATATTTCAGGCATATGACTTGAGAACAATGGGCATCTTGCCTAGCTGAGACATAAGTCAGGCTTTACAGGATTTGCCCTAGAATGCACAATCCACAATTTCTACAAAGACAAATAAGAAGTTTTCTTTCTTGTGGTTTTGGGCTGCTATATTTAATATGGCTTTTAAGGCAATTTTATATGTCAAATTGCTAGTTTACTGATTGCATCCAAAATCAAGACCTAACTCAATGTGCAGTTCAGCCCAGCAGCTTCACCAGGCAATATTTTTTGGAAAAAAAAAAAAAAGTAGTTTCAACTTTAAAAAAATGTATAT
This sequence comes from Taeniopygia guttata, assembly GCF_048771995.1. NCBI lineage: Eukaryota > Metazoa > Chordata > Aves > Passeriformes > Estrildidae > Taeniopygia > Taeniopygia guttata. Next base: position 68,151,799 of record NC_133025.1, read on the forward strand.
AAATTTCTGGTGTTATTTTTTTTTTTTAAATTTCAAAGCTGCATCCTTAGAAATTAGCAAACAAGAACAAATTGATGATTTCAGGAAAGCACAAACTAAATTACAATAAATCATATATGTATTCCTGACCTGGAAACCCAGCCTTCAATTTCATCTGCTTATCTACTTTCACCCTGGTTACCAGCTTCGAAGGCTTCTTTAATGCAGCACTGTAGGAAATAGAGAGCCTCTTAACAAACCAATGCTTCCACCTCATTTCCTCCACAAAGATTAATAGGATTGCTGCTTTTTAAGAGTGTTTTGTTTTAAAAGGAAATGCAGGACCATGAGGATAAGGTCTCATACACATGAAGCTTCTTTAATTTCAACCTGCTCTTGCTTCACTGAATATCATGTAAGGACTAAGACTAACAAAGTTAACTCAGAGAATCACTTATTTGAGGAATGAAACATTAATATCCAAACCAATATCAGTCACATACCCTATGCCCAATCTACTCACAATCAACTTCCAGCATCTATTTGTTCACCATCCACCCTGACAAAACAAGAAATTCCTGAAACTGGAGATGGAACAAGGCATTGGTTTTCAAAGATGACAAATTTCTGAGCAGCATTGCCTTTTGCACTCCTGCAGTTTCTTCTCTTTGCAGGGTATAATGAAGAACCTTTGAAAGCCTTTGCAGGCTGTAATGAAGAGCCACAAGCCAGAACTCTACAGCAGGAGAGTGCTGGAAGGATAAAAAATTCCCAGCATCCCACGGATTGATATCAAGGCCAATGCCCACCAACAGTGCTGGAGCCACCCTGAAAGGAGTTATTTCATCTCTCACTGAAATGCTGCCATGCCTGGGGTGGGTCAGACTGTGGGCCTTGGATGGCTTCATATCCAAACCAGGGGCCTCTGATTTAGGACTGATCCTGAAATTCATTCTGGATGTGGGACAGAGATACTAAGTGGGCTGGGAAGGAGGAATGTGGGAGCTGGAATAGCAGGCTAGGTCTGTAGCACAGGAACAAGAGATTTCCCTGGACTGTGGACAGGGAGAGAGGAGACAGACTGCAGCAAATGGATCAGGAGCCTGCATCCCTGCAGTGGAGGATGGAGGAACGTTGATAGGGAAATACTGGGAGAACAGGGAAAAGGGAAATAGATCCTTCCAGGAACAGCAAGGACAGGGAATGCAGCAGGACTGGGCAAGTGGCTGTCACTAACATCCAGCCAGCTCCAGAGGGCTGTCCAGGGTTGGAAAACCAAAACCCTCCATGACTAGAGGAAGGGAAACTGTAACACAGCAGGTTGTGACTACCCAGATTACACATCACTCAGTAACCTCAGCCTAGACTGAAGTGTTCTGTGGTCTGAAACACCTACAAACAGCCAGAACCCAGGATTTTTATGCCTTGCTCCATTGAAGGTACGGGTGTTAGCATTATCTGGTCTCGGTGAAGCATCAAAACTGCTCTGTCTTTCCCAGGGGACTAGAGATTGTAATGAAATTATTATTTCTCAGAGCCAGACAGGTCCCTGAGGATGTCTGCTGCAGCTTTCAGAAATACAGCAAACACTGCGCTGACCAACAAAGTACGAGGCATGTATTTGCACACAGGGAGTCTGGAAAAATAATGTTACCAACTAATTATTCAGATAATAATAGAATAATCTTTTTTTATCCACTCTTCCCAGCACAAAACATGCACTAGGAGGACACAGCCTTAACATAGCACAGCAGACTATGGAAATAAATGCCACAAACAGGCTAGCAGATGAAATGCAAGACCAGAACACGCACCAAAACAGAGCAGACTGTGAACCCTTCTGCTAACTGAAATAAACCACTTGAGGGGAAATATGGCATTGCAAATACATCCAGTGCTACAACATGTGGTGAATGGAAAAAAAAATTAATGAAAATCAGATGTCTCAACATTTTCTGGTCCTGATTCCCCACTCACACAACTCACGGATGCTGTGCAGGTGTGGATTTTGTTTCAAGGGAAATTCATGGCTGTTTGCTTTTAACATGGGCAAGCATCTCTCTTTTTCTGAGGTGTTTAAGAAGCCTACTGTCAACGGCCAAGGTGATTAGGAGACACTTTCGGTGAGACAGCAGAGGAATTATTAGTGCAGATCCTGTCATTTGCTAACAGGATTAGGGGCAGATACATTCCATGCAGCCCTGTGAAAGCTAATCCTGATGTGTCTTTCACCTTCATGAAAGGTAAAGAACCCTTCCATAAAACAGGTCTGTACAGATCTGCAGGGTCACATACAGCACTTTGAACAGCACACTAATGTTAAAACAATTTGCAGACATCGTATAACAGCACTGTGCAAATTAAACAGCTGGAAGTTTGAAATGTAGCCATTGTAACTACACCCACATAAACACAATAAAATATCCTGGCTTTATCCTTTCAATTAGTTTTCCTTTAGATGTGCTTGTTCTTCTCATATTGCTTCATTGTAATCCTTATTCCAGAGAAGATGCTTGTAAGAAATTACCAAACTCAATATTGGAGATACTGTCTGGAAAGCTGACTGAGCTCATGAGAGGTGATTAATCACACTGCAAATACAAATCCAAAAGCCACTGTTCTTTAAAAGGGGGGGGGAGGGGGACAACCCTTTTCACAGAACTCTAGCATCCAACAAAAACCTCTTCCATTTCAAAGCCTCGCTAACAAATTATCCAAAATTTATAAGCTGTTCACAGAAGTATCCAGATAAAAACCAAGAATCATGAGGAAAAAAAAATCAACTTGCTTGCCCTAAAAGTGCCCACAGCCTGGAGACTTCCAAAGGGGCATAGGCAGCTATAAAGAGGCACCTAACACAGAAAAACTGCCCTGTGGAGATATAGGGAGAGGGTGCAATATTCAGTGTGATTTCAAGCCACAGCAGTTATTATGGCACCCTTTTTGTTGTTGCTGCTGATCATTTCAGTTTCATTCTGGAACAGCAGTTCCATACAAGAAGCCAGTCAGTAATAGCTGTTGCAAAATGCTTTACACAGGTGGGCAACAAGACAGGAAGGACAGCAAAGAGCTCCTGTGATAAGAAAGCAATGCAGCCACTGGAAACAGACTACAGGGGCAGCCAAAAGAGGATCTGATCCCAAAGGTGAGAGGAGACAAGCCCTGATCATCACCATTTCCATCACCAAGAAGCAAAGCCGCCTAACAGATTCAACTGACATTTTTACAGAGAGGGTAATCAAGAAATTCATCATTAAATATACACACCCGCAGATGTTTAAGCCAAGGCTTCTGGTATAATCCATTAGATTCCAGAAGTGAATGCAGACTGATAGCTATTTCCCCCTTCTTATTATACTAGTTCTTGGCACTTGTTAAATTCTTTCCATCAAAAGATCTTAACATGTTTTACAAATGTTAAGCAATCCTTGCAACCCTTCTGACTTCTGTGTGGTGAGTACTACGACTATTATAATGCCAGTTTATGGAATGGAAAAACAGATATATAGATGAATGTACTACTTTTAGTCTAAACAGAGCATATACGGTTCTCTTTTGGCTGCACTACTTCACATCTGCTCCAAAAACTTGTTGAAGCTACAAGGAGCTCTTCCAGCAACTTCTAAAGGGAGTTGTTGTAGGTATGTAGACTTCTTCCTCCCAGTCCCATCTCCAACAGCTGCACTGTGCTGACTTCCATGGCTGCTCCTGAAAGCACGTGAAAACCACTGACAGAATTATCCTGAGATGTCTTTTTCTGGCATACTGAATAAAGAGACATGCTCCCCTGAGCTCTCTCTGATCAAGTGATGGCCTGTCTCTCCTCTGCACTTTAAATAAAGCCTTCTGTTGCTAGGTATTTCCAAGTCAGTAGTCTACATTTTTTAAAAAGAGGTGTGCCTGCTGGGAAATAGGAAAGGAAAGGCCAAAAGCAAGTTTAGCCCAGGGCATCTTGTGGCCATGTCACTGCAAAAGCACCTCAGACTTTTCACAGGGGTCAGGAGGGCTCAGCACAGTCTGGAACCTTTTGAAGCACTTGGCTTTGAATTGAGATACACTTAAATGCCTGAAAGTATGAGAAATGGGGTTCAGGGTCATCATACTACCACTGGGAAACAAGGAGTTTTCTTGCTGCCACACCTTTCTGCTTCTCAAGCTTCAACAGGTACAGAAAGCTCAGCAGGACTTGGTGAGGTAGGACTCCCAAAAGCTAATGGAGTGAGAAAATCCCAGCTTCCTAAACTAAACCTCCAGAGAGGTTTTAGTCCTAGAGAAACTATAGGAAGTCACACAGGAATGCTTCTGTGCCCCACAGCTCTCAGTGCTCCCTCGTTGGTCCCACAGTGTCGATGGAACTGACCCAAATGTCAGCCAACCCTTCCAACACCAGCTCTTGCAGGACTTGGTCTTGATTCAAAGTCACAACTTCTCCCCTCTCACCTGGACTGCAAGACGGAGTGTTTTGGGGTGTCACTGAGACGTCTACGATATTTACACAGCAGATGATCCTCAGAAATAACACCAGAGAACAGATCTTACACTCGATCCAACCACACACTGTTCATCCCAGTATCTTCTTCCCAGTAATCCATTGTAACCATTCACAGACACACACCAAGTCTGTTGTTGAAAGGGAGATGCATTTCCATTTACCCTTTTATGAAAGTTCTCACTGAATTTAAGTCATGCAGCCTGAAAGGCACTGGGAGGGGCCAAAACCCAAGCACTGGATAGCAAATTTGCATTTAATATACTTTTGTGAAAGTACATTTGTAAAGCAAGGATTTGGCAATGTAAAATGACAAATACTTGGCACAACAAAGAATTAGGACAAGCATAAGAGAATTTGAATTCCTACTCACACAGAGTCCAACCTCTTACCACATTTCAACTGAGATCGCTGAGTAAACAAGAGTGTAGTCATTATCCATCTGAAGAAGATAACCTTTAGCAGCTACAAGGCAACAAAAAGGTCTAGGGATCATCAACACTCAATTGGAAAAGTAAATTAAGACTGCTCTTAATTCAAGCTAACATGCTGAGAGTCATGTTGCTAAACACAGGATTTCAAAGACTTCATTTGGCTCCTCTTTTGCTACAGATTCCTGCGTAAGATGCTTAAACTCCCTTGTGCTCCAGTTCACTTCTGACTAACGCTAAGAAACATTCAGTGAAAAAATCATGCATTTCAGGATCTAGAGGCCAGCACAACAGGCACTACCTGCACCCAACACAGGTGTAACTCAACCCAAACACTTGCAATCCTCTGCCAGTGAGGTGCTCTTGGATGTACTTAGGGGTGCTCAAGATGAGCAAGAGACAGACTGCCAGTGTTGGTGCATAGCTATTACCACATACAAAGAGGTTTTCTGGACATTTGACCAAAGTTTGCTCAAAATACCAGCACCCAAAATTGTTCAGGGGCAGTAAACATAGGGTTGGGTGGGAGACACTGTCTCCTACCTCAGCACTTCACAGGGTGTTGGGTGAGTTTGAAAGACAGAGAAAAATCCAGGAATTCAGGTAAGTAATTAACCCCATGGCTTTCCAAAAATGCCAAAGGACCAAATTCAGAGCTCTCAGACATGCACAAGAAAGGAATATTTGTTCTCAGCTGAATGGGCTGCAAATTATCACTAATGCACATGCAGTCATTGGGAAGATTTCACAACCATATAGATAAGGACTATAGGAACACCAAGATAGCTGTGCTACAGTATTAAGAGTTTTGTACGTTTGGTAAGCCTTGAGTAAAAGCTACATTTTCAGAGAACAATCTGCTTTGCTACTGCCTTTATGACAAATTTAACAGAGGATCAAGGAGAAAATCGGTTCTCAAACATCATCTTTGTAACTAAAGTAAAAATTTAGCTAGTTTTGGAAAGAGATGTGGCCTCTGCTAATTAGGCTTTTGGGCTTTGTGCAATCCTGAGAAAGAAAACTGCTGACATGATGTGTCTGACCACTCCTGTTCCAGGAGGAGAGAGATGACTAAGGCCAACATGCACAACACCATCTTACACCCCAGAGCACATGCCAGTGATTTTCCTCTTGCAGGACAAACAGAATCCTAAAAAAACCCTCAGGCTTCACAGAGGAAAGATGAGTGTTACACAGAATACACAGCCTAATTTAAAAATGGAATTCTTCTTTTATAGACATCAGCATGCAAGAGAATACAGTAAGGTCAGAACACATTTCATTTGGGCTTTGCAAAATAAAACACTATCAAGAGATGACTGAAAAGGAAAAATAAAAAAAGGGAGGAAAGGAAACACATGACAATGAAGAATGTCACTGTAGCTCATGGGAGCTAGAATGCCAAGAACAACTTGAAAATGACCCAAGAGACTGCAAAGGTTCCACCATGGACATGTCAGTGTGTGATGATGGTAGCACACATCATTTTTGGATGCTGAAGCCCACAGTGCATTGAGCTTGTAAGGTTCACCCATCCCAAGATCCTCTTGCTGAGTCACAAATTCCGCTAAATCAGGTGTAACAAAAGAAGTACAAACAAGCAAAAACAAACCCAAAAAACCCAAACAACAGAAACCTGTAGTAAGGAACATGCCAGGACAGCAACAGTTGTGATGTTAAAAGGTACTTCTGTAATAACATCACAGCAACTCCAGTGCGGAACGAACTGCAGATTGGAATCTGGCAAGCCAAAAACCTCCTGTTCAGAAACATGTAATATATTTTTATGCTTAAAAAGGCCTGTGGGCAATTTGGCTTCAGCAAACCAAACAGAAGCCAGAATTTTACATCCTGTACTGTCAAGTGCATTGGTCTCAAGGACACACCTCTAGGACAGGCCTCTGCATTTCCAGAAGTATCGTGGGAAGAAAAACAAATGCACATGGATGGCTTCTCCAGGGGCTGTTTTCTCAAATTTTTTTAAATGCATAGCACACCATTAGGAGATATTTCTCGATAATGTTCAGTCTGGAACCAGAAACATCTTTTTTTTTTGTTGTTCTGTAATACATCAACCTTTGCCTCGAGGACCCGCAGCAGGACCAGATCCTGCTAAAGAGAGGTATAAGGCAAATTGAAAGTGATCTGAAAAAGATTCAGAGTTCAGAGTGAAACTTCTTGCAGAGAGTTAATCCTCTCTAGTTGTAGGCCAGGTTCTGATGGAGTCAGTCTTGCTCGTGAGAAACTGAATATTTCTCATTGTTGCTTAGTCAAAGTATATGGAAAAGCAGTGGATGGAAATTAAAAAAGAAGGCAAAGTTAGCAAAGTCCCTGATCTTCAAGAGAAATGCTGGCTGATAAGGGTCTGAATACAAACAGGCATCTTGCAAAAAACCCAAAACCCTACCAATTCCTCCAAAAAGGGGTTATTTATTAAGCTTTTTGGAGTAGTCCATACCTAATGGTGTATCTGTATATTTTGCTTAATGTGAAGTGGTACATCCAACCCCTGCAACTAAAGCTGATTAGTTTCCTTTTCTGCTTTATGATAATATGATTATAATCCATTTGTCTTTCACATCCTTTCCATACAGTAAGCTAACCTCAATTATGGCAGGATATATACTCTAGGATTACTATGGTGGGGAGCAGAGATATAAAATGCTTCACAAGTGATGCCAGCAAATGTACAGTATTCAGAAGAAAATAAGTAAGAGAGAGTGACAGAGAAAACTCGGTACTAGTGATTAAGTTAACCATTATCCCTCCTACAATCAAAGAAACCCACCAGAGCACCAGGTGGATAGGAGGCAGCCACTTTACATCAGTTTCAGTCTCCTGGCGCAGCACAAAGAAATTTAGGCAGAGCCAATACTTGGCTTAGTATTCTTTTACCAAGAGATAAACAGATACTGAGAAACAAAAAACCCAAAACACCAGCTTCTGCCCTCGTTTGAAACTTTGTTCACCATAATTCAGCTTAAAAGTCAAGGAACTACATTGACTTCAGATGTGAAGCCTGTACTTAAGCCTGGGATGTGCTGCTCATCTCTGGAATTCAATATGCATGTCCAAAGCAATTGGAAGGAAAAAAACAGATGAGCAATCAACTAAACCTTGTAGCTAGTACTTTGCTTCAATAGTGGGTTTTGGAGAAGAGAGAAATTGTATCTAAATACCTTGGACTACAGTGTGATTTTTCTGACAGCTTCACAAAATGCTTAAATGCTTTAGAGGTAAAATAAACCACATGGAAAGCTGTTTTCCAATGTGCTCGCTGTTCCCCAAAAAGGTGATTACAGTGTTGCACTGCTGGACTCGCAAAAATGTCTCATTACCACATCCAGTTTGAGTGTCCGAGTGAGATTTCACAGCAACAGCTGAACACTTGTGAAAAAGAGAAGCAAGGGGGGGGGGGAAAGGCAAAAGGGGGAGTGGGGGAAGCCCTCCCTGTCTGCTCTGCAAAGGATTTGAACTGCAGAAAAGAGGAACCGTGTCAGCAAATGCCAAACCGATGCGATACCTGCCAAACTGCACCTTATCCTTCTCAATCAGCAAAAAAAAATTATCCACTGCCTGATTTCTCTTACCTCACCAGTAAAGGGCTGTTTTTTTCCCTTATTAGGACAGTCTCCATGCTGTAAAATTCCAGCTCTAATAAGTGCCTTTTACAATATGTGCTGCACATCAGCACAAAAAGAAAGCAGCTAATAAAAGTAAAGCACAGAAGGAGAATAAAAGGGCTGAGTCCTAAATTAGAAAGAATAACATCAGCTTAGCTTAGGCTCCAAAATTTGATCATAGATTTTATGAAATGGAGAATTAAAATTGGAATGGATAAATGTATGAAGGCTAACATTATACAGATATATAATTATAAACTTGGCTCTGCAGCCACTTATACATGCAAGCTGCCTTACTGAACTCAAGACTTTTTCACCACATTTAGGAGCTTTCACATCCCAAAATGAAAATCAAATAGTCAGTACATGAAAAAAGTGCAAGAAAGACTTTTTCAAAGGTTTAAAGGTTTTTTTTACAAAGTAAAATGTGGTAGAGCAAAAAGTTACAGTAAGTTGAGCCTCTATGTTTCAATTCATTTCAATGACTGGTGGAAGTGTTTTCCTTGGTTGCATTTTTAAGCGTTGGATTTAATTTACTGGACATAATTTAATTCATCTGCTTTATATGGAAATATATACACACATATATGAACTGAAAAGAGGGCCTAAAGTAATCACCAGAGAATTTCCCTGAGTTTTTCCTGTTTTACTCTGAATTGGGAACAGGGTGGATGGGGAGTGCAGGTTTGGCAGGAAAGGGGAAGGCAGGAGTATGAAGATGCAGGATAAAGCTCTGCCCCCATCCACCACTGGTTGAACACCTATGCCAACAGTGTGGCTGTGGAGGAGCTATCTGGATTTAAGACCTGCACTAACAATGAATTTTCTAGTTTTGCTGAAGCAGAAGCAAAAACCCTTGTCAGAGTGAAGTGATATGGAAAATGTTCAGGGCTTTTTTTTAGTTTTTTTTTAATTCAGCCTGGAACAAGAAAGCAAAACTTTCAATAAGTTTTTTTTCTTTTTACTTTTCCCTTTTAAAAGTAGGCCAATGGGAATCAAAAGCTTTTAAAAAATCAGAAATTTTTTATTAACAAAAGCAGCAAAGTTGCAACTCAGTAATTTATTCTGTAGAAAACGTAGAAATATTCATTTAAAAATAAAGTATTTCCTATTCTTTTAATTTACACAAAGCCAATTTCAGAAACCTGACATGAACTCATAACCAGCTCTGCTCTAAACTGTTCTGAAAGAGTACTGGCCAAAACTCTCCCATATTTTCTAGGTTTCACTAAATTTACCTTTCATCAGATGCAGTTCTCACAGCTCATTTCAGGCATTTGGATTCACAGCAAGTTCCTGGCTTGAACCAAGGCTTGCACAGGGTAAAGAATTTAGCTCAGAATTTTCATGAAGCTCTCCCAAGTCACTTGTTCTCTGACAAAACTTCAGATGCTTGATGCTCACAATCTCAACTTAAGACTGAGGTGGAAGCTCCAAACTCCACTCCAGCTTTGTGATCTGAGAGCCAATGCTTTTCTCATGCTGAAAACAACATCTTTCACTGAGGCAAGAAGGCTGCACAATCTTACACGTTTCCCTATAGACCTGTCCTTGCTCTGCCACAGAAACTCCCACCCAAAAATGTTTCAGCTCTACGTGTAGACTTGTTACTTTTGGGGAAGAGCCACTTTCAGAAATTGGGACTAGGTTTCGTTGCTTCCAAAACAGAAAAATAACCTCACTACGGGCAAACATCTTCGCATGTCTTGTTTGTAGTTACATTATTTCCTTCCTGTATTACCTCAGCAATGTAAAAAGACTTTTACAAATTAAAGGTTCAGGCCTTTGCCCACTGGGGAACAGGAACGAAGAGCATGGGCAAAAAGAGGAGATGAAGGTGAGAGCTTCAAGTGAAAATTAACAGCATCAATTTTTGGAGCAGAATTAACCAGATAACACAGTGCCAACACCACTGCTATCTGTGGAGGAGTCCTCTTAAACCCCTCTCTTCTCCTAAAAAATTAGCTGATATCAGTCTTGAACATCCAACCAAGATACAGGAAAGATAACCTACAATACAAAGAAAATGCTGAAAACTACTGAGCTTTCAACAACCAAACTGAAGCTTGAACAGAAGTTATCATTTGCTGGAAGAAAATATTCTACCTGTTGGCAAAGAGAACTTCTGCTTTCTCTAGGAACTTGCACAGTAAACAACTTTAGTGTCCAGCACAGCAAGCCAAGCCAATCCCTATACTTTTATTAAACAGACTACATGTTTTCAGGCCAACCGGAATTTCTTGGCTCCACTGAGAGCTTCTGCTTTTAATTTCTAGTGTATCAAATGCTAACAGGATTATATTCAGCTATTTAGCAATTACAAAATTTTCTACAAATACCACAAGTCCACTGAAAGCATAGAAAATAGCTTTAAACAACGCAGATGAAATGATCATATAAAGAGGCCATTAGAGGACATTTGCAAGAAGTTAACAATCACATTGTACCTCATTCAAAATAATGCAATAACAGCCTCCTCCTTTTCCCTGGAGAGTCTCCAGAGAGTGAACTTATAAGGACTTTAATACTCCTTTTCTGCTGCAATCTCCCGAGAAGCCATGAGCATTTGGAATGATTACGTTATGCCTTAGCCTGGGAAGGGCAGTATTTCATCATGTATTTCTCTGAGCAATGCTTTGAAGAAGCCTTTGTGGGTAATGCTAAAGGTGTCTTCCCTCTTTTGTCCTGAGGTCATGGAGATGTTTGTTACAAGGGAATAAATCAGTTTCCAAGTTCTGGCCACACATTTGATTTCTCTTCAGAGTCCTTGCCAAAGAGAACTTTGCTTTTCTTCACCAAGCATGCTACTGTGAGTCTTGACAAAAGAAACCCATGTCTGGTTTTCAAGGTGTGTCTGCTTTTGTTAGAAGCTGTTACAGGACCCAGGACTCTCAAGATACACGAAAACAACACTGCATAGCTACCCATACTTCAAGAGAAAAGGATTGTTTCCACTAAGGTGTAACTTCACTGATTTTAGTGAACTCACTTCACACTCAAGCTAAGGTTTTGCTCCAGGTTTTACTCCCCCAACACATCAGATATGCCAAGTATAAAGGCAGCACACTGCTGGTTCCCTCTCCTGCTCAAAAGGGACTGGAGGAAAATACCTCCCAGCAAGGATATCCAATGGCCCCCAGTATTTTAAAGAAAACAGCCAGACCCTGACACCTCACTAAACCAGGTCCAGAACAGACTAGAAAAGATCTCAAGGTCACCTCAGAGGTCCAGCCTGCACTCAGGGCCAGCTCCCCATATCAGATATCACAAGTCAATGTTTTCATCACTTATATAATCACTGAAGTGTCCAAATCTCACCCACTCTGCCCCTTCCCTCCCTTGCTTTCCCCTTGCACTGAGTGCAGAGAAACTGGTGCTCCCGCATGACTGCTCCCTGTTCCCATGCAGAAGTATGGGAGGGCTGGCTACTGTGGCTTGCGGCTGTATTTCACCACAGAACAACACACAAAAAATTGTCATCTGACATGCTCTTAGTTAAATTACTATTTATTTACCCAGTTTCTGAAATCACAATGAAGGATTTCAGATTCCTGGAAGGGACTTCTTGAAGGAGCTGAGTTTTGGAAATCCCAGAGCTCCCTCTCCCTCCAAGAGCACAGGATTTCATGCTGGAGACTCTAAAGAATAGGCATAGAAATCCCAATTGCTCTTCAAGACCTCTCCCAAGCTTTAAACCAAACCCTTATATAAATCACAGCAATTCAGAAACATAGCAGTGTCCTGTTCCCTACCCATCAACTTGTAAAGCAGACCAACAAAACAATACAGGACAGGACTAAAGCAGATTATATTACTGGCAATATTGCACAGGCTAATTGATTTTCTCCTTTTGCCTTGCCTTCCACATTCAGGGATGAATGTGCCACAAGGACTTTATTTACTCAGGGAATTAAGCAATCTGAGTTATGTGAAAGCTTTCACACTAACTATGAAACTTCTGCAAACTTCCCACCAACAGAACTCCAATTAGCAGCCAGTTCTCCCAACATAGCCATTTACCATGGGACAATTTGAATTCTGTAATTCAAGTAAGAGAAATTAATAAATAACAAGATTTTAGACAACAGAGCAGAATATAGCAAAAAAAAGAAGCAAAAGAACATAATCTATTGCTTATTTCCCAGTTCAACCAGCTTCCCAGCTGTTCTGTTACCCTTGCTATTCCCATCATCCCAGCACCTCCTACACAGCACCAAAAGGCTAAATGCATACAGATATAATAAACTGGCAACTCACTTGGAAAGGCTCGACAAGCTCTGCCTGCAGTATGATCTGCTGAGCATGTCTGCAGTGGCTGAATCAGTGCAAACTGCTGGCAGCTCCAGGGAGCAAATGGACGGATGATCAGGGCGTGGAATGAGATAATAAAAATGCCATTATCCTTTCAGGCATGCGAGACTCATTGGATGCTCTTTCCACCCCACAGGTTAACCATTTGGTTGGTCCTGTAGCTCCTGGAATGACTCTCTGTATTTGCCTGTTGTCAAGCTCATTATCTCTCTTGTATCCCCCTCCCCTCTGCTCTGTGACTGTACTGTATGAGATTTTTTTTTTTTTTTTTTTTTTTTTTTGCTGTATTCTCTCTAATAGATCCTCCTCATCATTGCTGGGCTCCCAGTTTCAGAAATTCCTGCAGATTCCTCAGCTGCTCAAGCTGCCTGCAAAACTCTTGCTTCCCATTTAGCTTTTGCAAGGAGGGATTCTGTTCAGGCAGCTGGTCTGAGCAGCCTCAGCACTGCACAGAGGTGCCTTTGCAAGTACTTGCTCACAGGAAAGTCACATTCCAGTCTGCTGAGAGATGAGAGGACCCAGATATAAAATAATGGTCCAGGGAACAGTCGTCCCTTTTGATAGTAAATCACTGCCTAAGCATTTTGTAGGCACTTGCATCCAGTCTAACTTGTGAAAGGTCAGGCTGGATCAGACAGCTCAAGACTGAGGGTGATTTCTAAACACAAATCCAAGGAGGTGGGGATTGCAAGCTCAACTGTAGTCAAGGTAAAACCAGCTTTTGTTTAACAACAGCATTAAAACCAGGGCTGGAGCTGAACCTGGCCTAACAGACTGTCCTCAGTGCTCTTCCATGTAATCCAGTGAGCAGAGCAGGAAATAGAAATGCAAACAGTGATTTAAATGGAGGCACCATCAGTTACGAGTTTCATATGCTTGGCTCTCATACCCTTTCCCCTCAAAGCCCAAAAATGTGAGCAAACTGAAACCACTTACTGTGCAGTCCTGCAGCTATTCCACCCCAGGCTGTGATCTTGTTACCCCTCATAAATTACAGGAGTGGGTGCGGATGGATCAGTACCCCAAAGGGAAATCTCTCCTGTGAGCTCTTCTGTCTGTGGGGAGGGATGTGTGGGTTCAGCAGGTGGCACTCTTACCTTGGAGTGAGCACCCAGGCCACCCTCTGCACAAAGCCAGGGTCAATGCTGCACGGCCAGGGAAGCATCAACGCTGACTCTGTTTTCCTCAGAGCTTTCAAGAATCCAATGGCTGCACTTTGCTCAGGGCACTGATATTAATTTCACTCTGCTTAAGTCCCATAGGCAATAATTGGATCTTCTTTCTTCCCAAAAACTCTCTCCACACTTCTGATGAGACAGATTTTTTTGTGAAAAGGTAAATCTTTATAGATAGCTGAACGATTCCCCTGTACAAGGCCTTTTTTTACACGCACACAGAAACAGGTCTGCAGTACCCCACAAAGTTGCTATTTCTTCATGCACACCTTCCGCAGACCCAGCCTTTTGTTCTAAAGTACTCTAAACCACCCATCCTTTGGTGCATAAAATATACTGGAAAAAAATATATTGGAAAGGCCAATAGTGCTGATTGCCGGGGGAGGAAAATATGAATTCCACTTCTGTGATTGCAGAGAGATCTGCAAATGAGATGAGGGTGCAGCAGGCAGACCATTGCTACATTTTTTTTTACCCAGCCCTTAAAGGAAGGTGAATATGTAAGGCAGTGTCCTTAAACACACAGGGTCCTTAAAAATACTGGTGAGAAGGGAGGCATAATTACTCTTCCTGGAAAAGGCATTTCTACTGCTGAGGAATTACAGAAGCAGAATTCGTCCCTCTGGAAGAGCATTAGTTAAACAGAGATTGTATCACTGTTCTTCGAAAAATACACATTTTAATCAGATGCCACATGTAAGAGTTGATGTTCATGAAATTCCAAACTGGGTTCCAAAGCGTCCCTACAGCTTTCTAATAGAGATCTTTATTTACTACTGTGTTACAGAATCTTTTTGTTCCAGTTGATTGTTCTACACTCTTTTCAATCCATCCTGGAATAAATTAGATTATTGCAGAGCTCACCAACAAAACTCTTTCCATTCAGGAAAAAAATAAAAAGCAAATTGACTACCCTCTAAAATACTACACTCAACCTTTTCAAAGAATAGTTCCAGATTTTTAGAAAATCTGCCTATACTGTCATGGCTGGACTTGTTGGCCATTAGAAAGAGGGGGAGTCTCTTCCACCTGTAGTAGACTCCAGAATAATTAAAAATATTCCTCTTTGGATAGTCACAAGAATCGCAGTTTTTCTTTCTTCACTTTTCTAAATATTGCTCTGATTTACAAAATTCTGGAAGAGAACTTGAGTCCAGATGAAACACAATGTGGTCAGCCCATTTTTAATTTCAAGACTTTAGCAACAAATTTCATCTACAGCACTACTGAGAAATTTCATTTGCCTATAGATTCAGCAATGAACAATGCTGGTCATGCAAGCCCATGCTCAAGGCATGTACCATCTTTGCCTGCAAATGAGGAACTGAATATAAATCAGGTGGGCAAATGCCACTTGCAAACAGTATCACATGGGTCTGTGGTATCTGTGCCAGGCATCCCTGTCAACAACTGCTCAACATGCTTTGCATGTTGGCATCCCACAAATTCATTTTTAATTTGACAGCAGCAGAGTTGTTATTACTCTTTCTTCCATCCAGAAATTGCTCCAACCATGATTTGTCACACTTGCAAAGCTCAAACAGGCAGCTCTGGACACTCAGATGTCAATCCACTGCATCAGGCGAGGAGCACGGGGCCATGTGGAGCTGGGATATCCCACAGGAGCAGCTGAGTGGGTGTCCTGGGCAGTGCCCAGGAGGCCTCACCCCAGCTGCCCTCAGAGCTGTGCCCATCATGTAGGCCATAAGGTCCATCCAGCCGAGGAAGATCTCTGGTTTAACAAGAGCTACAGGGCCATTTGACCATCCTGTTTGCAGCACAAAGGAGGGCTCAGCCGAGGCCGACCCCTGCCATGCCAAGCATTCCCATTGCTGAGGGCAACAAGGTTGGTGAGGGGCTGGGAACACAAACCCTGTGAGGAATGACTGAGGGAGGTGGCATTGTTCAGCCTGGAGAAAAGGAGACTCAGAGGTGACCTTATCACTCTCCCCAACTCCCTGAAAGGTGGTTGTAGTCAGGTGGGGTGGGTCTCTTTCACCAGGCAGCACTGACCGAACCACAGGACACAGTCTTTAGCTGCACCAAGGTAAATATAGGCTGGATGTTTGGAAGAAGTTTTTCAGATAAAGAGTAATAAAGTTCTGGAATGGCCTGCCCAGGGAGGTGGTGGAGTCACCATCCCTGGATGTGTTTAACAAAGGCTGGATGTGGCACTGGGTGCCAGGGCTTAGTTAAGGTGTTAGGGCTGGGTTGGACTCGATGATCTTGAGGGTCTCTTCCAACTCAGTCATCCTGTGAATTCAGCTGGGTGTGGATCCAGCAGCTCCCTAAGCTTACAGCAGTGCAGAACTGGCTCCCCTGAAATAAGCTGAAACACATTGTGCCATGCTTGCAACCCCTTGGAAAGGAAGTGGGAGCAGGATCTGAAGCAGCTATAGATCCTTGCACTTCATAATCCCTTTAATATTTGGAAGCCAAATGTTTGTTGTTTACTTCAGCAAGTTAACCAAGAGGGATACTTCCAGTACACTGTGGCCCTGAGGTGAAGATCTTGCATATGGAGTAGGAAGAGGCAAATCACCTCCCAGATAATCTCGAAACATTCACATGGGCATCTAAAGCACAAAAAATGATAGGGCGAGAGACATGTCTCAACCTGCATTCATGATGCTTCAGAGATCTAGGACACCAAAACCCTTAAGGAAGACACTAAAAAGAGAAAAATACTAGAGCAAACAAATGCTAACTACACTAGAGCACTTGTGAGGTGTCATTCATCCCAATGAACTCAAAGCAAAGGGCTCTAGGAGAGTGTAAGGTCATTTATTGCAGCAATGAAAGGAACTACAGGGCCTTTCCTATTTTCTGAACATTAAAAGCAGTAAAATGAGGAGGAGGAAGGAGACATGAGAGCTTTCCAGAAAGGAAATTATTACTAGGAGGTTCCAATGTCTACTCATACTAACAATAAGTATGTCCAGAGGTCATCCAGAGAGCCACTTAATATTTTGTTTGTTATTTTTACTTTAACCATTCCTGCAGGCAAGCCAGAGTTTTTGGTGAGCCGATCAAAAAAAGCCTGTGAATCTTTTTTCTTTTGCAATGACAGTGAATTTAGAACCTGACAGAGACATATGCACTGTCCAGACCATTACTTTCCAAATGTAGGTTATTCCTTTCTCTATGTATTTGTCAACAGGGAATTCACTGTGATGCTCACTGTTCTTGTCCTGTTATTCAAACACCTTCCTGTTTCTTTAGCATTTTTGTCCATGTTGAGGCAATTTTAAAACAGGCAACTTACAGAAACATAGCTGATTGGTTTCTGAGGCAGTAAATAGCTCTCCCTGCACTGCTCCTTCTCTGTGCCACAAGTCTGAAATAATCAGGCAGACTTGTAGAGAAGTTTGCAGAGCTACTGGCATTTTGCAAGAGAACAAATGTTTTTTTTATGAAAATCCATTCTAATGACATTAACATCTGCTCCTTATTTGAAGAATATTTTTAACTGTTCCCTCCCTGGGAAAATAAAAGATGTCACAGTCTCTTTCATGTTCTCACGGAGTAGACAAACTCTCCTGGTTTTTTTAAGGTCTGTTCTGAAATGCCCCAATAGAGTTCACTGCAGGGACCTCAGTGGATGCATCTCACAGGGCAAAAAGCATCTGCATTCACCAGCCTAGGAGATTTCATTCTAGGACACTGGCATATGAGCAGGGAATTTATTTCACATATGAACACTTTGTGTATTAAATCACACGCTGAAGGTAAAGTCTGGCAGCTCATACATAAGCTCTTGGAGTATATCTCTTGAGCACTTATAAAAACAAGACTATGTACTTTGTCATCAAATAATGCTGAGCTGTCTCTTACTATTATTTTTTTTTCAAGTCAAGCTGTAAATATCTCAAATAACAGAGACTCTGCCATTTCCCAGTTATAAGTTTTCCAAGCTCTTTCAGGATTCAAGACTAAGAATCCATCCTACAACTATGATTTCTATTCTTCCCTTCATTCTTTAACCCATTGTTATAACTACTTGGGTGCCTAAAAAGAGCATCAGTGTCAAAAATTTTAATGTGTTCCATGAAACCTGTGAGTACCCAGCTATGAATATGGATTTATGTATTAAAATACATACTCAAATTGAAATATGTAGGTTTGGACATCTGCATGTGCAAATCGTGGAGCCACACACAAGCAGAATTTGCATGTTCACACTGACACACTACCAGGTAGCAAATGCCTTACGAGAAGATAGAACTATTTGCATAGACAAGTTCTGCAGGATTGGGAGCACAAACCTTGTACATTAGAATGCAAGAGCCTGCAGCCCAAAATTATAAACACTTCCAAAATCTGTAGCTCCAGATAGGCCCCATGTAGAGCCCATGTAGCATTCAATCCTAGCTGATGCCTGCTTTGCTGAGACAGGATGCACTTGGATAGTGCAGGCAGCAGTCTGGTCCTCAACAGAGAACAGAATTTACTTTTCTCTGTACTCAGTTTTTGAGGTAATATTATCCTGCTTTTCACATGGAAAAGTTACTGACTGCATGTATGGCTGTAACAATAAACAAAACAAACTCTAAGACAAGTTTTAAAATCATATTCCAAGAAGAACTATCACTGTAAATTGAAACTTGAATAGAAAAACCTATTTGTTGCTGTTTGCATTCTCTCTCAGTCACTTTTGGAGAAATGCACAACCCAGAAATAAAGCAGCATAATATTTCCTGGGTGTGAGAGACCATTTCCACCAAAGCACAGCTTTTGTTTTATGTCATGTTTTCACTGCTTTCAAATAAACATGGAGATTCAAAGAATAGTCTCCATACAGCCACCAGGCTACAGATACCCTCTGGACAACAGGAAGGGAAGAAGAGGGAGTCACAAAGGCTTTATCACTTCTCCCTGTGCCCTGGCACTGCCACAGGTGAGGGACAGGCTCTAGTGCCCTCCTGCTCTGAGCAGGAGCCCATTTCTCTCGGCCACCACCAGCAGCAGATGCAGTGGCCACTGCCTCCCCACTCAATTCCACACCAGTTCTTTTGTGTTTTATGCAATTCAGGAACACATGGCAATTCTCACAGCAACAAAAACCAATCTATTATTTTGGCTTTCAAACTTTAAAATTTGCTGGCTCTCATTTATATCTGAATTATTATTAATTATTAAAACTATTAATAAACTTCTCCTTTATCAGTGTGAAGGATAACACTCAAAGCCCAGACTTGTAGGACTTCTCACAGCCATGTAGGCTAATATTTGCAGAGCCCACAAAACAGAAAGCTGCATAAAGCTGCCAATAAGGTAGATCTACGTTCTCTTTGCCCCAACTGTTACTGGCAATAGGTAATTTCAACAACAGATTTTATATTAGATTATTGTTATTTTTAAAATAATAGAAGTATGCTGCAAAGATAACTATTCACTTCGAGCTTGGCCACAAAAGCCAGAAGGAGCTACAATGTGGTAGGTGTGATACGCACACAAATGACAGATGCATCTCCAGGCAAAACAGGCTCTGCCTTGATTTTACTGCTGAGAGGGCATGGGTGGAGGCCTCAGCCACAGCTCCTTAACAGACTGATCAGTAAACAACAGCAAACTCAGAGTGTGAAGTGTTGGATCTGTTCATCCGTGTGTGCCACCACATGCCAGCAAGAGCATCCAGTGTCTTGCTCCAGTCTGAAACCAGGGTCTGAGTCCAGGCTTTGGGCTTGATGCTTCACTGCTGGAAGAGTTTTATGTGTGCACACATGCACACAGCTCTGGAACATTTTCTGCTGGGCCAATTCATGGAGACATTCCTGTACCTAGAGCTCCTGTCTTATGATACTCTGAATTTTACTGGTGAGCAGCGTGCAAGCCCCAGTCAGGATCTCACTTCAGAAACAACCTCATAAACTCAGCTGGCAAAAGCCATCCAAATTCCACCAAAGGCACCAACTGTTCAACAGCTTATGCCACTTGAACAGCTCAGAGGTATTCAAAATGCAAACTTGACCAGAAACACTTGGTTTGGACCTTTGTTATCCCTGAATTCAAACAGGATCCTCAGACCAGGCCCCCTGCTTCATGCAGATTAATGTTCAGTTATGCCCCTATCTGACTGAACCAGCCATTTTTAATATCTGGTACTGGCCCTTAGGTGTTTTAGAAGCAGCTTTATTTCACTAGCTGCACTGGGATTACCAGCTAACCGGATGCTCCCAAGAATTTTTGGAGAGCAAACCGTGTCAGTTTATTTAATAACTTTCAAAGTGAAACTAAAATCTTGTCCAAATCATGTCTCTTCTGATTTAATTAAAAGGCACCACACATACTGCACTGCTCTGTTAATCATTAACACTGTTAATTCAAGACAGAAGATTAGTCTTTTCTTTTCTTTCCTTCAAAAGCCTCCAGCCAGGGGAAAACTTAAAAAAAAAAAAATTCAAAAAAAAGATCAGTAGAGTGTGATTTTTGTTAGAATGGTCAACACTTCAGTATGCTTTTTCCCTTTCTTCTGTATTTCTGATTCCTACAGGAATGCATGTTAAAAGACAGGGGTTGGGGTTTTTTTTCTCTTGCTTGGCAAAATACCTTTCCTAAATTTTCTAAATATTGCCTGGTATTTGCATCAATATGACAGTCATTGGCTTTGACAGGAATCAGATTGCTAAACCCACACAAAAATGCTTTGGAAATTAGGAGCTAGTTATACATTCAATTTCATTCAAATCCACTTTAGCAAAGTGGCAGAGGGTGGATCTGAACTGTCTCTGTTACTCCTTCACTCCTTCCATGGTTCACAACAGAGGTTTCTTTGGCACGTTAATCCCCACACTAACTTTGAGACTCACAACTCCTGCTGTCTGATAAATCTCCCTAGCACTCCTCTCCCTGCCCATTTTCAGTTTCCAGGATGAGCTAGCAACACATCAAACTTACTCTCCCTGTGCAGCAAGCCTTGCCAGCTTCTTCCAGGGAGGAACCAAACAGGGCAATAAACGGTGTTAGAAGTGCAACACTCCCCGTATTATTCAAGAAACAGGATATATCTAACACATATTTTTCCAGCAGTTCTCCTCTCTTGAAGGAGACCAAAACAAAATCACACAAAAACATGGTTTCTCTACTTTCTTCTTGTCTTAGGGAAATCTAAACATGAAATCTTACAGTCTCATCTGTACAATCTAATGGGATTTCCCTCCTGAAAGCAACAAAGGCTGAGCACTTGCACAAGGCCTGTCATACCAGATCAGGATGGTGCTCCATCAAGGCTGGATTCTTGCTTCCAGCCATGCTCACGCCTAACAATTTGGAGGAAAGCAGTGGGAAAAGGAAAAAACGCAAATGCCACTGCACCTGGCTGTGGAGAAGAGCTCTCCCTGCACAGCAGAATTCCTCTCTGCCCCTGGCAGGCAGGCAGCTGGGGCTCTGCTACATACAGGCCTTGCAGGCTTTCAAAAGTAGAAAAAAAAGTTATTTATTGCATGGTAATAGACATAAAAGGGTACCAAGAAATTAAAATTGAGTCACTATTTTGGGAGCCCAGGGCATCCCTCTGGCTGCCCTGGAGGGCCTGGGACCCTGGTAGGGGGTCAGGAACCCCCCTTTACAGAGCCCCCAGAGACACTGGCTGTGATCTCTGTCCATGGAAAAGAGTTTTCAATCTTACAGGATTAATTACAAGCTCTGTGTGTTTGATATAAGTAATAATTAAGTGTGGCACAGGTGCAAAAGTAAAATTTTAGGACTCTAGATTAGGGGTCCAAAGGGGACAAGATGGAGGAAATTGGGTGTGTCTTGTCCTTTTCCTCCTTCTTCATGCCCTCCATGTTTCACTGTAGTGTTGGCATTTTTCTATTGGTTTAGGCTGGGGACACACTGTTCAACGTAGATGATAGATATTGGCACATTATTGTAAATATAGCACAGGTAGTTTCTGGTATTTAATGTTTGTACCATCCCACTGAGGGCAGAGCCCCACACGCTGCCCTGCAGGACAGAGCTGCAGCAGGGCAACAGATCATGTTAGAGATAAACAGAATAAACAACCTTGAAAACAGCACAGACGAATTATGGCTTCTTCTTTGGCAACGGGGCAGAAAGACAGAGACTTTCTACAATCTCGGAATCATCAATAGCACAGATTCCGACACACCATAGCACAGGACATAGTCTCAAGCTGCACCAGCAGGGTTTAGGTTGGACATTGGGAGGAATTTCTTCACAGAAAGGTGATTAAATTAGACCTTTCTGTGATTAGACCATTAGAAAGGTGCTCAGCATGCAGGGAGCTGTTGGAGTCACCATCCCTGGAGGTGTGTAAGAAAAGGCTGGATGTGGCTCTCAGCACCAGGGTCTAGTTCACTGTGGTGTGTGCTCATAGGTTGGACTCAATCTCAGACGTCTTTTCCAAATTAATTGATTCTGTGATAAATGTTCAATAATTGCATCACAGCATGTGCATCAAGGGCATAATGATGTGAGGGCTTAAATTACTCCAGTGTAATAAAAGACCCAACTATATTTTTTTCTCTGTTATTTTGCTGCATACCCAAGTGCTAATCCTTATTTCTGCACTGAAGTATCTGGAAGTTGTTGTAATTTATAAAAACACCATGCAAACAAATCTGATTTTAGGTAGTCCATATCTACTTCCTAGCTTCTCCTGGAAAATTGCTCTCTGGCCATCCCTTACACCATCAGGATAGGATAGCTCTGATCCAGCTCTCGAGCCCTTCCTTTCTTCCCATCTGCAGTGACAGATGATAGTAAGAAAAGCAACTGAGATTCTTCACCTGTGTTTAAGGGCAACTGAAAAATGCTGAATTATTTATTCTCACCGTCTCTGAAACCCAGTAGCTTGACCACTCTCACAAGGATCAGCATCCCTGTACATCTCTTAGGTCTCCCACGTCACTGCACAGTGTTCTTAGGGATTTGAGCTGGGTATGAGAACAGGCCTTTGCCAAACTTGCACTAGCTTTGTAGGAGCTTCTGGCATGCTGCAAGAAAGGGTCTGAACCTCAGCTGTTCTTTTGCTCCTCAAAGAACAGGAAAATCCCCTTTGCCACCACTAAACATAAAAGAAATCATTGTCAGCTCTCACTGGCTGGAATGGGTGTGCATTCTCTGCAATCTGCACCTAACCAATATCCTCCCTTTAAACTCAGTTCCTCATAGAAACTAAAAAAATTGGAGAAACTGACAATAAGTGGCTTAAGAAAAATGTAGCCTTCCCCAAAACAGCTGACAGACTTGTCTTCAAGGACATTTAAATAAAATAGCTATCAAAAGTGTCAGTAGCAGTCCAGTATGCAAAGAGAAATATCAACCACTGGCTACAAAGAAAATAATTTCCTTTTTCCAATGGCAAACCTCTCCTTCAAGGTCTGCCAAAAGCTGCAGCCCGAATTTTAGAGCTGTGGCTATACTTTCATGCCCTGATGATGTTTTGTGCCCTGAGACATGGCTTCAGAGTGTCACATTTTATGAATCCTCATGGGATGGGAAGGATTCCAGGAACTCCTCCTGCAGGGGTTCTTACAGGATTTGGAGGTTCAGGAGTGATTAAAGCATATGCAGTATTACAAACTTCCTCCTAAAATTAGCCATTATAATAGGAACTTACCGTTCCAATCAAAACAACTTACATCCAGAAAGTGAATTTTCTATCATTCCAAAGCACAGGTAACTGAAGACAAACCAGTTCTTACAGTATCATCTTTGCACCTAGAGAGTTTCTGACATTTCAAGGTTTCCATGGGAATAATTAGAAACATCTCACTAAAATGGCCACCAGACATTTTGGTTCACTAGAGCTCTTCAAAAATATGAAAAACATGTTTAAAATAAACATTTCAGAAAAGTCTGAAAGAAAGAAATCAGAAGCATTGGCAGAAACTTGGCAGGATTTCAAGCACTTCTAATACCTAAAAGCAATTTTTTTTTTTTTCTTCTGGGAAAAGTTTGCAGCTTTTTCCTCAGGGTTCACTTATTTACACCAAAGCTGCTGTGAAATTCTGACCTTAAGACTAAGAAAGGATTTCAGAATACAAAGAAAGAAAAAAAAAAATCCCTTCAGCTCCAAATGCCTGAAGAACCTAAAAACAGGATGGAAGCATTAAACCACTTGTTTAATTCAAATTCATTTTGGTCTGGCAACAAGTAAGCTAACAACTATTGATGTGATGTTCTGTGATTTAATTGAGTTCTTTTTTAATGTTGGAAATACACAGTTGGGAGAAACACTCGTGGCTGTGTGGGCTTGGAGCAACTCCCAGAGGAGATGCCACCCCTTTGACAGTGGGAAGGACCAGCAGCAGGTCCTGCCTCTCTGAACACCACCACGGACAAAGACTCCTGCATCACTTGATGCAATTTAAGTTAACATCCACAACACTTAGAAACTTATACAAAACAGCTGGCCTGGACAATTCTGAACCCAAAGATTAATAGGTAGTAGATATTTTGGGAGTCTAAAAAACTGTACAGAAAGGAAACAAGTGTACTATGATCCTTCGCTGGTATTTTATTCATATTAGCATTATTTAAAATGCATTCTTTTTAAATACAGTTTTTTTCCAAAACCCAACTTTGTCCATTTGAATCCCAAACACATTTTTTAAGAGTGTACTTCTTAAAAACACAAAACCAAGAATATATACCTCTCAAATAACCGAATCAAATTATGGGATGTTTTCTTTCTCCATTCTTCCTTAGTAGGAAAAATATGAATAATAATATTCACTAGACAGGAGACTATTTTTATGTTTACATTTTTATAATTTGCAAAAACAAAATAGGGACAATTTTTCAACCATCATAACCTTTTGTTATGTTTTTTTCCTCTAAAATATTCCCTGAAAAAGACTTCCCAGCTATGATAAGATATGACATGCAGAATTTCAGGGGATACAAAAGTCCTTGGAGAAAGTCAAGAGAATTTGATTCCACTGGGAAGATAAGCCCTGATCCTTAGCTGTAACTTAGTTACTCCTGGTGCATGAAACAAGTCTTAAGAGGTTAAATGTGGTTGTGAGAGGAGCACGGTGCCTTTTTGTTTTTAGAAACTCTACATTTAATTGAAACTGGAGATAAAGAAAATGATCCTTTGATGAACAATGAGCGGGGTCTGGCTTTAGGCATTTTCTTATCAAGATGGACACGTTGAGAGCCCACCCACCAACATACCAGAAACCACAGTTGGCAAATGCTACGAGCAAAGGCATTTCCTGCGTTCTGACTTTCTAGCTGAGGACCCGATGCTTCACAATCCTTCCTTAAAAGCAGAGCTAAAGGAGTGGGAGTTCAGAGCCTTGCCCAGTCTTGCATGATGGATGGAAAGGCCAGGCAGCATCCCAGCCATACACTCAACATCAAACAGGCCATAGTTTCTTCCCTGACTCTCAGCTCCCTGTCCTAGTGAGAGACTGGGCCAAAGGACTGCTTTTCCTACCCCATCACCTCGTAAGTTACAGTTTACAATTTAAACCTGATGAATTAGGTAGTAATCAATGTTGTCTCCATCCATGTGATGTGCCAAAACACCACAAAGAAAGGAAGAGCAAACATTATTAAACAGAGGTAAACAGCAGCTGAAGCCTAAAGAGAGGGCTGTGGTTTGCTTCAATCTACAGATTGCTCTACCTACACCACTTACAACAAGTTCCTTTTGGCTTTCTCACCTCTTGTCTTCATTATATAATAGAATAATTACTTATGTGAAATTCTCCAAAAGCACTTACTTCACTTGGAAGTGAAACATTTCCAAAAGTAGGAGTTAGAGCCTTGTAAAAAGGTTTCCCCACCAAAAATTACCACAGAAGTTCTGAAAGTTTTAAAAATATTCAGTTCCTACCCATAAAAAAGCAACCAAAACAAGCACAGGCTGGTAATTTCAAGCCTACAAATTCTTGAATAAAGAAGGGTAGAAGTTTTCATCCACAGGTGAAGAACACAAAGCTCAAGTGCCATTTGTACGTGCAGCTCTCAGACAGATCAGAAATCATTGTAGTGTGTCTGGCTAGAGGTACATCAGCTCTTTTCATGCACACACACAAGATCCATGCTTGCAATTATAACCCCTATTAATAAAATCCATATTATTTTGTGTCAATCCAGCACATGTCATTGGACATGACTGTCTACTAAAATCAAGCACAAAGCAAAAGAGAAAAACCTCTTACAGAGAGAATACACCTTCAGCATGCCAAAATCAGATTACCAGAGCATCCCTAATTCTGCAGGCTTGGCCTTATGTGATACAGTCCTTTGCTGCTTGATGAACCCAAATGTATGCAGCATGATGAATTGGAAAAATCAATGATAAGGGAAAATCACAGCTGCAGACATGGCTCCTCTACCTATTGTCTTCCTGTGGCAGTGTAATTTAGGGCATTTCTTTTACAGTTACCTCAAAGCAATAGCTTTTTTCCTATTGACTTTCAGCTGGGATCAGAAAATAATGCACTTTAAGCTGTGGCAGCAAGATCTAGAAACCAAATGGGGAATGCCTACCAAATTCTTGAACAATACAATTAAACTTCAGGCAAGGAAACTAGGAACTCTGCATGAAAGAGAACTGATTTGTTCCCATGTTTTGAATGCATCTAAACACCAAGATTTTGTGTACATATGTTTACAACCAGGCAGATGATTCTAAGGGAACTGCCTGAAATGGTCAATCATTGCTTGAGTGTCTTCAGTTGTAGGAATTGTGGCACTGAATCAGGATTAAAGGAGACAGGACCAAGGTCTAAGCACTAAGCATAATATCTGCTACCTTCTGCTGCGTCACTCCACTTGCTTTCTCACAAGAGGCTTAGAAAGGTCATGAAAATTAATAAAACATCCATTATTTAAAGTGATTTTAAACATTTCTTGATATTCTGCTTTATCTGCTTCATTTGTGACCAGATGGCTCACAAACACAGGTAGGAAGAGAGAATGCTTGACTGAATCAACACAAATGACCATCTACACTCTTCCATGTGCTGTGATTCTTCCCCAAAAGGTAGGCTGGATTGGATAATGGCATTTCCAACTCAACTCTCCACCAAGCCACAGTAATATCAGATGCTGTGCCTTGTTTCTACATGTTTACTACTACTGTATCTGATGAGAGCCCCCTTCAAGAAAAGCATAGCCTAGCAATTAGCAAATGAATAATACATTTCACAATTTCACACAGAGTATTTGTTTGCACCACTTGCCACCTGAATCAATCTATGACACTAAAAGATTGGGACACGTTTTGTCCCAATGAGTCCCAGAGCTCATGTGTAGAGCTACTGCCCACTCTGCAGACTCAGACTGAGGTTGAAGAATAGGAGCCAGGATTCCCTGGCTCTTGGCATTTGTGGCAGGAAGAGCAACAATGGCAGCTGCTGCTAAAGGAAGCAGAGGGATGGGCTCATCACCCACAAACGTGTGCATCAGCTCAAATGCTACCAGCAGTGGGATGACTGAGAGCAGTCCCAGGTGGATCAAGTTCTTCTGGTTTGGGTGATAGATGTTCCCACTTTCCCAAGTGTGGATTCTTTGACTCCTTTTCTGCCTCTGTCAA
Organism: Taeniopygia guttata; assembly: GCF_048771995.1. NCBI lineage: Eukaryota > Metazoa > Chordata > Aves > Passeriformes > Estrildidae > Taeniopygia > Taeniopygia guttata. The sequence continues at coordinate 68,179,329 of NC_133025.1, forward strand.
TGTCAAGATTGAAGCAATAGCGCCAGTATTTCATATTCAGGCTCAAAAGTTTATTATTTCTTATCTATATCACAGTCCTACAAGTCATGATTTCTACAGCATTCTACTAACAAGCTACGAAATGGCTAACTATCTTTCCCCTACAAGGTCTTTTAAAGCTAAACTATCCAATTAAGAAATGACACCTAAATTATTTTTACTTTTAACGCAATAACTAATCCCTCGTGTCCCGCAATGCAGACTTTTCTGTCCAGTTATAAAACACCACTCTGACTCATGAAGAGGAAGGTGAAGAAGACCAGCCACTGCCGTAAAACCTCCATCTTGATCTATATATATTACTATATTTCCGAAACCTTAATCTCTAGGTTTTCCACCCTGTGATATTACACACTTCTATTCAAACTACCCTTAATCCCAGTTCTATCACTCAATTTTGGAAGCCTTCTCCATGGCCTCAGGTCAAATGCAGTGTTCTCTTGAGGGTCTGTGCCTCTCAGCACAGAAAAGTTAAAATTCTCAGCAACCAGGGTTCCAACATCTCCCCCAAGAGCTTTGTGTGTCCCCGAAAACACACACAAAGAATTTTATTAATTCTGTAACTTCCCTTTATTCATCCACATGCAGCAGTTCCTCTCAGTCTGTTTTAAGAAGGTGAGGAGCACCAGTGAAGTCACTCCAGTTTGGTCTGTATTCCATACCAATAGATGTCTGATCACCTTGCAGTAAAGAGGTGCTCCAGCCCTCGTCTGTGGGTCTGTTTTAGCCTCTTTATATCAAATGTGCTCCTCTATTTGTCCAGGCAACCAGATGCACACGTGATTGCCACCTCCAAATGATGTTCTCAGAAACAAGCATCACCTGGTGTTTCTTTTTTCTCCTAAAGAAGGATGACAAATGTCCCCAAAAGAAATATGGTGAGAAGTGAACCCAAACTTGGGATCAAATTGCTCTCTTGTAGCTGCAGAGGAAAGAAAATGATCCTTTTCTCTTCCTGCTTAGGCTCTTTTTTTTTTTTTCTTTCTAGCTAAAGTAGTAGGCAGGAAAACAGAGCAGGTTATGATGGACAGGCAGATATTATTATTTTATTATTGGTTTTTGGCCACATTTGCCCTATACTGATCTTGGCTACAGCCACATTATAGCTATGTTAAAAATAAGGAAAAAAAAAAAAAAAAAAAAAGAAGCAAGAGTTAAACAAAGAGTCTTTAAGTAGTAGCAAAACATTTGGATTCAGGCTCTTATTCATGCCCTTTAAAACCATTATTTTAAAAAATGCTTATGCAGCAGGGGCATTTCTCCTACACATAAAAATTCTTGAAAAACAGGAAAAGGAAATTAATGCTTCCTTCAAAATTAACAACTACTAGTACAGTCTTGGGTCTCTTACAGTGATACTCTCTGGTGCCCTTACCTTTGTCCATATTTACAAGAACCTGTGTTTATTTGGAAGTTAAGATCTGAACATTTTTACTGATGTCAAACACTTCTCCAAATAATTTAAAAATTATTTTTAAATTACCATCAAATTACAGGAACACTATCAACAAAATATCATACTTTCAGAATTAAAGGCAGAATTTGAAGGAATTTGCAATGTCTCACCAAGGCCCTGGGGTGACACAGTCAGGTATCACTTCAACACAGACCAGTTAGCAAAATTTTGTTGTTCTGACAATGTTTTTCCTCTGTAGAAATTTCCATCCTCTGCATAGCATGCTGTCACCTTGTTGCATTATTGGGAAGGCTCCCCACACCTCAGGTGACCTCTAGCACACCTGTGCACTACCAGAAATCATATGCCCTCCATACTTTCACTGGTGGAATTAAACAGGGCCTGTTTTGATGAAAACAGGCTGAGCTGAGTAAAACGTGAGTCTAATCCTGTACAGATTTCCTGCAGAAATGCAGCGGGGCACTTCTAAACCATTCAGGCTGCAACACAGCAAAGCTCTTCAAAACTTCCTTAAATCCTGCTGACAGCAATGAGTGTATACAAGTCCAAGTCTTGTAGCCCACACAGATGGATTAGAAGCCACCACATAAATTTTGAAGGCATCCTTACCCAGGGAAAACATGGCAATAATATTGATATTCTGTGACACACTGCAGTCCACGGAAGCACACATCTACTTCTGCTATTAAAGTGCTGGTATTTTTACAGCAGTCAAAGGCTCAATCTGGATTAACAACAGCAATGAAAACCTTTCAGCAGACTGTGCTGAAGGGAGCACATGCCATGCTGGCAATGGGAGCATGAAGGATTGCAGAGATAACCCCCAAGCTATTACAGCTCATCCTAAAGAGATAACACTAACCAAGGAAAGGAGTCCTCCTTGCTCTTCCCCATCGAGACTGGGCACAGAAGAATGTCTGCAGCACAAATTCTTACCACATAGGTCTTGTATTACCAGATCTAACTGCTTTGGAAGACTTTAACAAAAGGTTTGATGAAGCAGTGGCTGTGTTTCAGCAGTTTCTATGCGATGCCTCAGGTTTTAGCTTTTATATTTTTCACATTCTGTGCTGCTTTAGTGTGTGGGTCTGAGCTTCATATTAGGGGATGGTGAGCTCTCTGCACAGGGTAGGTACACAAAACAATTCCTTCTCTAGCTGGAGACCAAGGACAAATGATCCAAATTTCAGACCCAAGAGCAGAAACAATGTGGGTTGAAGAGAGAAAAATAAGCAGGATGGGACTGCCTGGGCTGGAGCTGGAATTGGACAATGAACTCCAAGGTGCAAATGGAGCAGAACGGATCAAACTGAGAGACTCCATGAGCACTCGTGCATTTTGGGGCCATTTTGGTTCATCTTGGGTGTGGCCCTGGCTGGGCTCTTGTGCTGCCCAAGGTGGATCCATTGAGGCCTTTTAATAAATCTCTACTTTGTTCTGCATCTCTGTCCAGCCTCTGTTCTAGGGCAGCCTTGTCAAGGCATCATATGTGTCTCCTGAGGTCACCTCTGGCAAGGGGCTATGCTAGACAGCTCCTGACAAAGATCAAGCCAAACTCCATCTCAGTGCAGCTTCACTGGTGACAGAGCCCCCAGGTAATCACATCCTGTGTTTGCTTCATGGAGGGGAGCCCATAAGCACCAAGTGAGTGGACACATCTCTTTGCTTACAATAAACTCTTCAATAGTAAGGGCTTGGTTGTATTTTCATGTCAGAAGACACTTGAAGAGGAGATCACTTTGGCAACAAGTTTTTCTTTCAGTGAAATTTGCACCAAATTTCTTGTCCTGACATTCTCTGAAAATTATCACGTACGGCCTCACAGTTTTCAAAGAACAAATATATCCCCAATCATCCAGGATAGAGGAAAAAGAGGATCAGAAATAGACAATTATGAATGAAGAAAATTACATGATCAGCTTCCCCCTAGGTCACCATTCCTCCTCCCACAGTGAAACCACCAAAGGCACATTAAAGCTTTTCCTCTGACAGGAATAGTTCCTGTGAGGATGAATTCTGAGCTAAAGATGGAAGATTGTGGTGCTGAGAGGTCAGCAGGGAAGACACAGAGATAACACAAAAGGACTCTAGGAAGACTCTGTACATCTATAAACATGCTGATTTTTAATCATATGACACTTTGGATTCAAAGCCACATAGTGTGCATACAACAGCAATATCTAAAAATTCTGTAGCTACAAGGCTTTTCTTTGGCTCTAGGAGAAGAAGCCCAAAGGCTTTTTACTATTACCTCACAACTAAAGAATTTAGGATACTAAACAGCTCAGTTCAATGGGCCTAAAAATGGCATCATCTTTCATGGATCAAGTCTCATGAATTATGTGTGCAGTAGCAAAATCCTAAAAAAAAAAAAAAAAAAAATCCTGCCAGGACATTTTCATTTCCATGACCACAGTCCTAATAAGTGAGGTGGATTCTGTTATGATTACTGTGACCTTGAATATTATATAACTACAGTCTGGGAGAGATTTTATTGTTGAAAAAAGCTTCATAAAAAAGAAAAAAAAATAAAGAAAAAGAAAAAACAACAACTAAGCTACTAATGGTCATGACAGAAGGGGAAATTTGATCTAGTCACCTTCTAGACAACAGAGAAAGGAGAAAAATATTGAGACTGAATAAAGTCACAGTTTCATCAGATAAGAAAGGCAAGGTAACAGTGGAAAAAAAATCATTTGACTGCATCCTATAAACTGGGAATTTAAGAAACTTAGAAGTCTGCAGCCAGGTTTTAGTGGACTCATTGCACCTGGCACCCTTGCAAGCTCACTCAGCAAATCCACCTCTGAGTCAAGGCTGTGGCACATACAGAAAACTTCCATTTGGAACACACCCTGCCACCTTTGGCTAGGGAGTCAAGACATCACTGTGGCTGAAATCACGTCACCTTTCTTCTTGCTGACCTCCAATGGTTTCTGGCCTCCCTGCTGGAATAACACTGCCAATACTGACTCTGTGCAGTAAGGCACAACACCAAGTCCTGCTTCCATCTGGCTGTTGCTTTTTCTCCTGGGTTTTGCCTGCAGATTGCCCCCAGAGTAGCTGAGCCAACTGCTTATTTCGTATTGCACTTCCCAGGGCTCTTATCTGTGGGATCTTCTTGCCCTACTGAGATTTTGACCTCAGATGCTTTCACAGGGGGATTTGGCCATAAACCCTGGCAGGCAGGGCACTGAGGGCAGGGGACACCTGACCAGGCCACAGTGGGAACTGTGGGTTCTTGGGAGCCAGAGTGCTAATGGAACCTTCCTACATTTGGTCAAGTCTCCAGTTTTCCTTCACCGTTGCTCAAGACCTTTTTCTTATGAGGTCATGTTCTAAGTTCACCTCTCTGACTGGATCTGTGTCCCTATATCTGGCTGTGTTTGCCCCACCCCCAGGGTCTTTAAGAATTTAATCTCTGTAGCTACACCATGTTTGTTATTTTCCATTATTAAAGTTTTTATTTTCTGGCTACTTCCATCATTGCCATCCCTCTTTATTAGCCACCTCCTCCCAGCTAAGCCCAAGCAAGAGGATCACAGTGGGCTTCAAAGCTCACACTTATCCAGGTGAGTTCTTGAGGTTTTCAACAGAGACCTTCCAAGACTACAAAAAACTGCCTGGGGGAGGTCATCAGCTGCCTTTGGGCAGAAGGTCCCAGCCCTTTTGCTGGTCTGCTGAGCACAGGCACTTTCCCCAGCGAGATGTATCTGAGAACTCAGCCTCTCTCCACCCACCAAGCTCCTTTCTCTAACATTTACATAGCCTGGAAGGTCAGATTTTCTGTTTAGTAGTCATGTTTAATAACCTCTGATCTTCAGGCAAACAACATTACTGATGGGAAATTAAGCCCTGATCTTTGTGATCATGGCATTGCTCACTCAGCAAGCCAAATAGAGGTGCAGCCTGCAGTGGAGGTTGGTTTTGTTGTTTGTTTTTTTTTTCCCTGTCCTCACAATTCATTTCCTTTAACCAGTAGTGCAGCAAATGAGCTGTGTGGCCACCAGCCCTTGCCTCCAGCACAGCAGCATTTCAAAACTGCAGGGTATGTGTGCACATCTACTGTATTTATGTGGCACACACAAATTAAATAGCTAAATTAACAGTAACACGAGCTGTCAAAAACACAAATACAGTTCCCATGAAGTCAACAGCGCAGTATTACAAACACAGGCAGGTAGGTTACAGGCCACAAATCCTTATCAACTGTACAGAGAAAGAGGGGCTTAAAAAATCTTTCATCTTCTAAAAATACATCCCCTCATACAGGCTAAAAGATGCTCCAGAGCTGCTGGCAGTAGCAGGGAGCTTGGGTGAGGTTTTCAAGAGCACACAGATTGTCTTTTGTGCAGCCCCATGAGGTCAAAAGAGATTTCAAAGTATTGAAAGAGATTTCAAGGTATTGAAATACCTTTTAAAATTTGACTCTATGTACAGGACAGACCTCGCATATTTTTTGCTGTCAAATAATCCCTCATACTGACAATCTAGGTTTCCCCTGTCTAGAAGGTACCTAATTCCCATTAATTGATAGGCTTTGCAAGTCTTTTGAGACTAAATAGAATTGTGAAAAATAAAAAAGGTCTGAGTAGATTGCATCACAATTAAACAGCGAAGTTCTCTCAAAGGCTGCACAACAAATTGTGTCCAATTATATCTGCTTTAAATCTGCCCACAGTCTGCACCTCACTTTCAATTTAACACATATTTGATGATTTTGTAGATTGCAATTATGTATTGGCTTGTGTAAGAACAAGCTTTGTTATGGACCATATTTTTAAGTTGCAAGTCTAGTTCAGCATAATGCCTTTTTTTTTTTTTCCTGGTCCAGCATTAAGGATTGGTACAAGTAGAAGCTCTCACAAACTTGCCAAAATAAAGTGGAATACTTTCTGTGGGAGTATAAAATAGATTGGCCACTGTTATTCTAACAAGCACATGAGTTCCTTGCACGAGAGAAATAAAGTGCTCATTCATTACCCAATTTACGGGGACAGCCTGGTGAGATATCCCGTTTACATTCTGATAGCTCCATGAAATGAACTGAATTCCCACACAGTCACAAAAGGCCAAAGTTAGCATTTTCCTTTAAAAAATAATAAACTCAAGTCTGCCTCTGGAGCAGATTTGCTGTAACCTTGAACCTTAAAGGAAATAAGAGGGAGAAAGAGCAAGCAAGGCACACATCATAAGAGGGGGTGGGGAAAACCTAATGGCACTGGGAATGGAAAATGTGGGCATTAAAAGAATTTCCTACTCTAAACAATGTGCAAAGTTAAAAATATCTTCTCCTGAGATTATCCTCAGCATAAATACTCACGACAGCTATTTATAGTTGTCTGGTAGCCTCCAACAAAGATTTTTATTCCAACAAAGGAGCTACATACAAATGCAAGACCTGTTTAAAGAATTATTAAAATGGAAAATAAACCACTCTTGCGTCAGCTAGCCATATTGGTACCCGTTTCCAACTCAGTCTAAACACAGCTTTCCTGAATGCTGACAATGGAGCTTTAAGTACTCAAGGGAGTGAAGAAAAAAAACCCTTGGTACATTTATCACAGGCCAAATACTCACTGCCATAAAGGCCATCACCTGAGCACTGCAAGGCAAGGTGCTGAGCTGAAACAAAAAGTGTGTGAATTTCTCAGCCCAGCCTTGACTGCCCAGGAGCTCTCTCACAGCAAGAGTCTGGAGCCAGGGTTGCCTGGAACAATTCAGGAGGACACCCAAACCGTGGATATGATCCTGCACCACTGGGCAACCACCTGTGGCAGTCATCAACTCAGTTCATGGGAGATGCTTTAAAAATTTACTCTTCCTAATGTGTTCTTCCTCTTTTAAATCTTTTAACTAGTGTTGGTCTGATCACTCCCAGTACTTGCCAACTTATTGTTTTGGTTGCCTTCAGCCTTGAACAAGGAAACATAAAATTGCTTGTAAATATACTTCTAAAATCCATGGGAAGTTTAATTTAGATAGCTCATGGTAGTGGGTTGCAGCCACTGCTGGTATGGTTTTTTATGACAAAGTACACCTGTGATCTAAATGGGGTAAGGGATCTCCACACCTGTACATGATAAAGGGCATGTGTCCCATCAGATGGGTCTAACAGGGTCACAAATACCCCACCTTAACTCCCCCAAGGAGCTGTGTCCTTCCTTTTTGTCTCAGGTAAGTAGTAACATCTTGGAATGTAGAAGTAAGTGAGACATTTTGCTTTGTTCCTTTCTAGGTCTTCCTATAAAACTTGTCTTTCAGCACAGTCCCTGTGTCTGGGTCACATTTGGCAATGACTCTACAATCAATCTGAGGAGTCGTGAGCACTGTTTGTGTTATCTGTAATTGCCTGACTGTATGTTCTGCCATTTCACTGTCAATCAGCTGAGCACACCCTGTGTTAATTAAGACAGCAAGAATTTCAGAGCAGAGGTCTTTCCCTTCACTCCTTCCCTTGCACACGTGTAAGCAACTTTGCAGTACAATTGCTCCTAAAGTTCAATTAATGTATACTTTCCAGCTCAGCTTTGGTTTCAGCTTTGCTCCTTCAATTCAAGTTAATGTTTTTAATATTTGAATTTTAAAAATACTTTTAAAAGTCATTATTTGGACTGAGTTGCTGTTCAGGAAAAGAGTAACAGTTTAAACAAGCCTCAAGTTCACATTTAGTTTAGGTTTTTGATGTTGGTTTCCAATTTGTGACTCCAAATAATACTGAAAAACACTGATTTGAAGTACAGCAAAAGAGGAGTTACTAAGCACAATTTAGGGACACCAGGGTCATAGCTCAGTGAAGGCAGGCCTCTATCCTTATTTCTTAATGGAGCAATCATCAGAGAATGTTCTTCATCTGGAGAAAACCAGAGCTGCTCATTGTCACCCTGCAGGCAATGTAGAATTTGTCCCCCACCCTTTCAATTTCATACATGCCAAAGGGCATTCCCAGTTTTCAGCACTCTTTCCTAGCTCCACATCAGCCATCCAGGTTTTCATGAAAAACAAGCCTACAAGCATTTCATCCAGTTTTTGTAATGAAGTCAATCAGAATTTTGCTGACAGTAGGAACAGCAAACAGGCACCTTGGATTGCCTGAGTGATAAGACTCTCCTCACTTGCATGCAGCTCTCAGTGGAAGCAAAGTCTTTGCAGCAAAATAAGCTAGTTTGAGACATGGAATTTAAATGGCAGTGTAATTTATCACACACAGTGTAGCAACGTAATGAGGAGCCTATAAACCCCACAAGTGCTCCAGACTGACATCCACATTTCACACATGCTGTATGGTTTTAGACACAGCAACAACCATAGCTGGATAGTGCAGTACATTCTGTTCTACCAATGGCAACTCAACAGCATCATCTGCATCTGACTCTCATTCTTTCTGGTATCCATATTATAGCTTTTGGAACAGGATAACAACTAATACCCCACAGCCTCCCTCCCCAGTTCCGTGGTCATACGCTTACTACTCTCAGCATATTTAATTGATAAATAATGGGGAATGAGGCTAGGGAGGAGGAAGTCTAACAAATAGAGTTGGGTCACAAAAGCAACCCTTTTTTCACCCCTAAAAGTCTTAATTTATTATCTGTTCCCAACATTCACTAAATGCACAGGCTCAGCTGCCACATTCCCCTCTTCTGCCTAAACAAGGCTGCAGGCATTTCTGTGCCCTTTGAGACTCAGACTGCTCTTTGTTACAAGGTGAAGTGGCATTTGCCCCAGTTTATGAAACCCCCAAGTACAGCTTGCCAGCAAACTGCAGAGCAGGCTGTTCTGTAAGAAAGCTCCCAGCTGCTCTCTGCCTTGGAGAGGCAATGTGGTCCTGTGGCTGAGCCGTGGCTTCTATTCCCAGGTCTGCTACTCAGTGATTAAAGATGGAGCTTGAGGTAAAATGTGTTATGACAGCCTAAACCCGTGGTGACAAAGGCACATTTACAGGAAACAGGGTCATGGTTCTGGTTTAAGAGAGAAAAGAAAGAAAAAAAGAAGAAAAAAAAAAAGGAGGGGAGAGATGGGGAGGAGAGGAAAAAGAAAATGAAAAGCAAAAAGAAAAAGAAACTGGTATGGCAATAGCTTCTGTCCCAGATGATGAATCCGGTTCACAAATGGCAGAAGAGTACCTTCAGCCAAAGGGTTCCTGCCCTAGTTTCTGATTGCTTTCCCAAAAAATGCAGCATCATGTTTGTTAGTTTTGGACAGAATAAATCTCCGGATGTCTCCCACGTCCTCCTCTCACACACATGCTCAGCAACATTAAAGTGCCCTATCCACTGACCATTCAAGATGTGACTAAAGCTTGCACAGGCATTTGAAAAGCCCTTCAGTCTCCTCAAACAAAACCTGTAGAGGTGAAATCCCACAGGATCCAGTGGAAAGGGGTTACAAGGAGGTGTTACTCCTCTCCAGCTTCTGAAAAGGTTTATTAAGAACACACCTGCTCCATAAAAGCCCTGCAGGCCATGCAAATCACCTCATGCCACCTCAGTGCCAGCCACCCAACAGCCAGCAAGTCCAGCACTATCAGGCTTTCCATGTTACCAGCCTCCCTTGCCAGGAGACATCAGCAGCAGACACACTGCAAGATCTCCCTATCAACATCCAGGAGCCAACAGCCAGTGGCAGAGATAAGCAATGGCTCCACATGCAATTTTCCCTGCAATGAAACATACACAGAGTCCTTATGAAATGTAACAGAGGTGGGCCAACCTCCAAAGATCTTAAAACTTATGGAGAATGATTCCTGAAGTCCACGACCAAGGCTGCTTTTCATGGCTTCTCCTTCTAAAAGTGGCCTGTACCAAAGTACAAGTGCTAAAAGCTGTGGGCCTGGATGATTTGCACATCATTCTCCAAATTCTGCAGCCTGGAGAAGATCTGGTGAGTAGAGGCAAGCAAAAGGCACTACTACATCCCCTCTGACAGATTTGTGGCCAAGCCCCTCCTCACTCCCCATTTGGAAAGCTAAAGAACAGCACTGCCCTGCTAAAAGGATGATGCAGGGATATATACACATTTAGTAAATAATTGACCAAATGGCCAGAAGCTCTGGTTATAGAAGTGTACAAAGCAGCTTTCATCATGAGAAGCACTACAGTGCTCAAATGAGGAGCAAAAGCAGTAAAAAATGGCATTACTATTCCCAACAGAAGAAATCACTTTCAGCTACCTTTCAAGCAGTCTGCTCTGGCCAGATTTCTTTATGTTTATGCTTACATCCTTCCTTTATCTAATGAAGCATTTGAGCTTTAAAGAGTCTGAATTCTAACTAGCAAAGAGGTTGTCCTATTAGGAAAGTCTCAATTTTAAACCCATTCTGCAACTCTGTTTTATCCTGTGCTGCAGAAGAACAACTTGAAGGCACTGTAGAAGTAGGCCATGAACACAGGAACTCTTTCCTTGTGGAAGGTGACTGTTCACATGAACACACATTTACAGAAGCATCTTTCATATCAAAAGTGTTTTACAAACTATATAGACACAAATCTCCAGCAAAGAGCAATAACTGGTGGTGTAAAAGGTGGCAGCCTACAAAACCATTCACTCCAATGGGACAAGGAAGCATTTTTAGCTGAGAACACTCCATGTTGCCCATTAAAATGGCACATTCTTTACCTCAGAGGACTGAAGACCTCAACATTTACCATATGCAAGGCAAATAAAGACAACATCCAGAATATTTTTATTAAAAACAATTGTCTGGAATACAAACGGTCGAATTTACAACGTGCTGGGTTGCTGCCGGATGTCAATAGAAAATGAACACATGCTGTAAATTCAGTGCTTGGTAATTAGGAAAATGTGTATGTTTCCCAAGCCTGCTTCTCTGTAGGTAGGACTAAAGGGCAACATTATGTCATTTCCCTTTGCGCAGGACTCCCTGTTGACTTCCATAAAGAATTTGGCTTAGAAACTGATGACAGGGTACAGCCCAAGTTGAGGGAAGAACAACCAATAAATAAATGAAGATGGGCTGGTGATGGAAAAGTCATTGCTAGTCACCAAGATGTCTTACCAGAATTTCTTCCAGCAGTAGAATGAGGATGGGACAGATGAACCCTGCTCTCAGTTTTACCAATCCCTCAAATCCAGAGTAACTATTAAACATGCACAACTACCAAAAAGAGGATTCAGACTGAAATGAGGGCAAGCCTTGAAAGAGAATGCAATTTAACATGGAATAGCTTTGAATGTATGACATAGCATATTAAATGGGTCCCCTGAGCTTAACTGGCAACCAACCCTTTCCTCCTGGATCTACCCTGCTTTAAAACATTTTCATTTATATTTGCTTGAATTTCAGAATTCTTCTGTTATCTTCAAGCAAGCACAGGAGTTTAAAAATCTTTCATCAGCTAAGCTGCATGTTTTGTGGTCTTTGCTCCACTTCTGTGCATTTATGCTTTTATCTCCTCAAAGCAAGATATTCTATCTAGCAAAACCACAGAGCCAACAGACTGAGAAGTCACATTTCCTCCAAAGTCAGCATAAGCACAAGCATGCAAGACCTATGGTGATATCAAAGGCAGTACATCAGGATCTCATTGTAAGTATGATGTGAGCACGATAGGTGAAATCAGGATGGAGCCAGCAAAGCAACAGGGAAACAGATGAAGAAAGTTAGGCTTTCAAGATATGAGTCACCAAAACAACACCTTCAAGCACTTCTCTTTACTCATACAGTGTCAGAGCTGGTGACACAGCTGAAGTCTTTCATTATCTTCATAGTTTATTAGGTACTGTATTAGTCCATCTGATAATAATCAGTAAATGAAAAATTAGATTACAAGTCCATTGGATTTGCCTGAACATTTCAGGTTTGCCTTGAAGATATATTTTCTTCGTTCAATTTATTCAATTTATGTATAGCCTCCACTTACATTCAGGCCTGAAAAATATTTTCATTTCTTAGTAGGAGGTTTTCTCATTTTAATTTAATCAACAATTCCTTCTCATTAGAATATTGAAATGACTCATCCATTCTATCAAAAATTTGGGTGAGAAATGAGATTATAGCCCTGAAGGAACTTACTCAATCCTCCACTCTAAGATGATTACATGCTAATGATAGAAAATACTCTCTAGCTTGTACAAGAGAGAAGGGGAAGAGGGGGTGGAATTAAATATTTTCCTTAAACAAATTCATCTTGTGGTATTCCAGCACAGACAAACCCTCCAGCTATCATAACTCACTGGCTTGAAAAGGTCATTAGCACTCTGTCTCATTTTGCTGGGAGAAGGAAGAGGCAAATTCATGGCCATGACATGAAAATTTGCCCTTGTTATTGCTGTGGGACGACCTGATCCCTGAAATCCTACACAAGACATTCTGAGGGACATTTTTTGTGAAATAACAGCAAAATCCATCCATCATGATAGTCATCAATCCATCCATCCTGCAGCCCCAGTGAGTGCTGCAATAGCATCAATGCAAAATACACAGAACTTCAGGCCCTGCTTTCTCACCTTCTTTCTACACTTCCCTACCCAACTATTTTCTTCTCCTTCTCAGACCAGCCTGGATATGTGGCACCAGACACATGATGCCTGCACTCAAAAAATAAGCTGCAGTGGGAAGCATTTTGTTATCCGTGTCTCTGATCTTCAGAGGAATACCCCACTGTGCAAGCTGGACCATAAAAGGAATCCATGTGTAGCCAGTGTTTAGAAAATCCATCTCCTTGTCTTTCCCAGCTCTGGTGCTGCCTTATTAAGACACTGAAGTAGTAGCTGCTGGAGAATCTCGGGAATGATCCGAGCAACAGTGCCCAGAGCAAGCTTGTCATTTCATGTAGGCTGAAAATGAACCTGAGAAAGCTGTGAGGACTGTTCAGCTTGGTGATCACAGGCTAGTAAAAGAAACCTATTCTGAAGAAACTACGTCATCTTTTCCTGTGGAAATACACACCATTTTCTTTTTTTTTTTTTTTTTTTTTTTTTATTTCTAACTAAACATTTTCTATGTGGGAAAAAGGGACAAAACAGACTGCAGGTTGAGGACCTCATCTTGAGGCATGGCATGATGTGATATTCCAATACAGTGGTATAATCATCTCATGAGGAGACACAAGGACAAAAAACCCCTTCTGAATATGGATTATGGAAAGGGCTTTCCTCTCCAGTCTCTTCTGTGTTCTGGTCCTCTGAGGAGATGATAACACTGAAAATGGGAGGCATGGAGGCAGCCTTTTGTGGTGTCTCACATCCCAGCTGCAAGCTTTTCTGTGAAAATTCAATGGCTAAGTTTTGAGTAACAATTTTGGAATTCAGGTTAAGATCAAAAACAAATTTGTGAGGTTTCCTGCTTGTTGTTTTTCCCTGCTCCCAAAAAGTCCATTTTATTTAAAGCCATTCATACCACCATATTTCTTTTCTCTGCTTAAAATAAAATAAAATAAAATAAAATAAAATAAAATAAAATAAAATAAAATAAAATAAAATAAAATAAAATAAAATAAAATAAAATAAAATAAAATAAAATAAAATAAAATAAATAAAATAAAATAAAATAAAATAAAATAAAATAAAATAAAAACAGATGGAAATAGTTTTATTCTTTATGTTAAGTAAGCATTCTGCTCTGGAGCCAACTTCAGCCCTCTATCTTTCTCACCATTGTAATTATAACACTGCCTTTCAGAAATTCCCACGATTGATACACTGAGTATCTGATCTTCTCCCTATCACTAGAGGGCTGACAGTGTTATAAATGAAACCAGCTTGCTCCTGTTAACACTGTCTGCTCATTGGAACTCTGCTCAAAAGAACCTCCCAACCTCAAAACACATATTTCTCCAAATTAAGCTATTACACATAGGAACCTGTCTTGTGGTAGGAAGATATGTCTTGTGAACACACAACTGCCTATGTTCTCAGTGACTTTAGAAGTGTATCACAGCTACAGAGTCCTTGCTTGTGCACAGAAATAGCAGAAAACTACCTCAAAGCTGGTTTGAAACCAAGTGCATTAAATCTGTGCAAACGTCCCAGTGCAAATGTGAGTGTGCTCACCCTCCCACTGTGCTGTTTCACAGTATGACCTGCCTTGAGAGAAGCTCAGCTGACAAGCAGTAAATCGAGTCATGGTGATTTGGTTTCCTTCCACTCTGTGCACTTAATTGGCTTTAAAATTTGCTATGATACGTATGCATCAGGTCAAAGAGGTCTCACTAAGAAGGGAGTACTTGCTCAATTCAATTATCAATCCATATACCAAAATGTTGCCTACACCAAAATGTGGTCTCAAGCTGATGGAAGAGGGAAGTAGGAGTATGGAGAAGTAACTTAACCAAACCCTTGAAGAAGCTCTGCTTTTAGGTACCAATTTAGAGCACCTCTTCTGGTCTCAGAACAAGAACCCAGTCTACCTAGAAGATAACCTTTGCTAGAGCAGTCCTTGCTGCCTGCCTAAATTATGCCTGCATTGAAAGTGGGTCACAACCTACCTTAAAGGAAACTGAGGCATGTTTTTAGAAAAATGTTAGAGGAAAAAAAACCCAGAAGACAAAATCCCAAATCAAAAGATAGTCAAAACTTGCTGTTGAGTTGCAGCCTTCCCTTGATTTTCTATGTCAGCATGACAAACTTGCTGGCCTTTTATTCAGGACTCTCTAGCAAAGACTATTAATAAGCAAGTTTACTTGGACCAACCAACAAGTTTCAACATAAAAAGGAGCAAAACAGCATCTATTTATATTTCCTTAATGTCAACCTACATGAAGTTAACCTTCAACTATCACATACACTACCCACTGGTTTATACTTTCCAATAAACAAAAAGAAATGCATCCTGCTTACTTTTCCACTTCCCATCACCCTTGCTACTCCCCAGGAAGAGAATGGCTCAGCTGCAGCACCAACACAACTACTTCTCCTTCTAGTCTGTAGCTGTATCACGGTGTTGACATGACCCTCGGGTCAGGCTCCGTGCCAGCGTTCCTGGGGACTGTGCTGCCACCAGGCTTCCTTCCGAAGGTCTAGGTGCCCACTGACCTTATTTCTGGCCAGGAATATATCCTGAGCTGTGTACTGATGAATTAATTTGTCCAAGAAGCACTGCCACCCGATGAGTTCCTTCATGCTATGAAAGACCTTGATCATGCAAGCACAATCTGCTGGCAAGAGGGTTTTTCCTCATTTAGCACGAGCTAATAAGTAGGTTATGATGAGAGAAATTAAGCCGCTGATAAACATTTATCTTCAGTAATTAAAAACTTGTTTAAAGGCACAAAGCCAAAAAATGCAGAAGCTAATTGACCAAATGAGATGCTTCTTCAAGTTGAAATCAGTTTGGGGTTTCATTTGCAAATCACATTTTTCCTCTGTGGTTCTTTGAACTGAGCTGTGAAGGGATGGCTTTGCCCGGGCTGCCAGCAATCTGATAGTGTTTACATAACTCTGCTTATTCGTGTGTAAAACTTGTTAGCATTTGACTTTATTTTATCTATTATCCCTGCAAACCAATTGGCCTCAGCTTTTTAAGGGGAAATCTCATCTTCTGATTGTCTAGTTTAATTTCAGATATTAGATCATAAAGACATTAATAAAATGTAAACTCACACTGAGAAGCAGATGCTCCTAGAAATAGTCTGGCTAAATTTATTTTCATGTCATTCCTTAGAGACTCTTACAGCTGGCCAATAACTGCAATTTCTCTCATGTCTGATAATTTCTACCATTCTGAACCCAGAATGCCCTGAAGATTAGTAACATAATTAAGCAATAAGTTCAATAATATTCTTGTTCTCTTAGAAGAAGGCATTTAAATGTAATGACTAAGAGATACCATTCCAAGTCTGCAAATTTGCAGTTTTAAAGGTTGACATTAGTTCTTCTTCTGTCCAGACTCTTGCAACACACATATGCAGCCTAGAGAGTATGTTACTGGAGGTAAATATATCAAACATATTTGCCTGCAGAGTATTCTTTAAAACTTTTCCTAAGACACAGGGATGTTCAACCATCAGCTTCTTTTGTATGGGAATAATACAGTATTCCCTTTGCTTTTCTTTAAACTAAATGAAATTTGTTGCCAAGCATCACTATTAAATATGAGTACTTACTGAGTCAAAAGAAGGGTTAATGTAGATTTTTCAGCTCACTTATTTGTAAGCACATGCATTTGTGTGATGAGGTAAACGTAATCCTATGGCGTGAGAATGCTTTATACAATGAATTAAATTAACTCTGCCACTTGCAGTAGTTGTGGGTATCAGGCACATGGCAAATGATTAAGCAATTGAGAGCTCAGCAACATACTTATTGTCTAGGAAGAAATACAGAAATATTGGGATTTCCCTGCCTAACAGTCTGACAGAAGTAGACCAGGGACCAAGAACAGAACTTTTTTTTACTCTGGGTCAGTTTAGAACAATGCCTTTGGTCTCTGCCACGTGGAGTTAACAGACGGTAAGGCTACGTGCCCTGCTGTGGATGGCACAGGAAGTTTGAAGGTTCTGTGTCTTCACAGCCTTAGGCCAATTTTCACTTTACACAGCTTTTTTGCATTTCAATATCTGAAGTGTTTTGTATGAGAAAATTCTGGTGGCAAATATGACTTGCACTGTTTGAGGGGATAATGGCAGAGATGCAAAAGTGCTGCAGTCTGCCCTGGCTTAATAAACTACATACTGCCAATTTGCATCTAAGATACTAAATAGATGTAATTTTTCAACCTAAACATGGCAGGAAAGCCATTGACACTTCTTTGCCCTATATTAGCTACATTTCTTTAGACTCACTATTTTCTTTATGAAGTACCTATGTTTTGCTCAAATCCTGAAAATCAAGATAAAATTCCATGTTATATTGCTCCTTGCATGGTGCTCTTTCAAGCAGGCATGCTTATCAGAATTGTCAATAATAAGCACAAAAATCTGTTTTTCCATGCCTGTGTTTATTAGATATTTAAATATCCAGATCCAGTTGGATCTGGAAAATAAGATCCAGCTCATGAGGGACATCAGTCCAGTTAAAACTAATAAATTCACAATAGAAAACAAAGGGCAGGTTTTCCCCTGGCAGTAGGTGGGTTACCTGGTTAGAGGATTGGAGGTGACTCATTTTTGGAAATGACCAATCATTTCCAAAATTCCATGGTGTTTCCAAGAGATGAAAGATGGGGCATTTTTCCAACTGTCTGGGTGTGATATTGGAGCTGTCCTCCTAAAAGCTTGGCTGGCACAGTACACCTAGTACCCAGATTACAGAGTGATTTTAACATATTATAATCCATAATCTGGATTATTATATGAGATACTAAGGAGCTGATTTTGTTGTCTGCTTAAGAATTGCAGTGGGTTCAGCTGAGTGAAGCTTATACTCTGTATGTCTAGCGCTCTGGAAGAACAAAGCTGCATTTATGAAGCACTTCTCTTGCATTTTAAAGAAAATGCAATCTGAAAAACACAAAAATTAGCCACTAAATTCTACCGAGCTTTCCATACATTTGGTTATTTCCTCCAGGGCATTTGAAATGCTGCAATAGCCAAGATTTGTTTAGTATCCACTCTCACTTGAGAGTGACTGCAGTAGAGAAGGTTTTAATGAGCTACTTGGTCATGCTTTTCTGCCTGGGTTAAGAATGAGCTCCAAAAATTGCACAAGAGAGATTCAGTGTGAAGGGCCAAAGCCACCTCAACAATCCAAATACGTCCTGTCAGTCCTGGAATTCCAGGCAGCTGTGAAGACAGGTTAACAGCTGGAGCACTCTGCTTCAATTTGTTCTCAACTCTCATGCATCTCTAATCTTATTTATTCAGTGCCTCAATGTTTAACTCCTGGGCAGAAGATGTCATGTCTTGGCTCTAGCAAAAAGTGACTGTTATGCAGAAAGACAAAAAGAAATCCCCAAAATGTTTGCAACTTCAGGATGTATGAAGTTCATGGAGAGAAAAAAACACTGTCATTTTTTTTTTTCTAGTAGCAGAAGAGGCTTGGAATAGATAGGATCACAGCCTTTAGGAGGACAGAGGCTTAACTTTGGGGGAAATTCAATTCTGAAATAAAACATGAACATTGGAAATTACATGGAACACATATGCAGCCAGCTTCTCTTATGTTCAAACATGCCCTCATTGAAAGCTTGTATTAAGGTCATATTCTCCTTTCCTCAATACAAACCTGAAATGAAGCATAATCTCTGAAAACTCTTCATAAAAACATAACCAGATGCTTGAGAACAAGAAATGGGCAACTCCTAGTGATTCAAGGAAAGGGAAAACTGAAAGTAACCATTTTTGTGTAATTCCTAAACTCTGAACTCTGTTAACATTTCTCACTAACATATACCCCATACCAGAGACAACTCCACTTCAGGAACAAAAAACAGCTTCAGAAGTTATTTGTGGTCATTCAGTATTGGTCTGACATGGACACATGCTTACCCTCACTGTCCTGGACAGTGAGAAGGACATTTTTTTACTTTCTGTGGCTGACAAAGATGACACTTCCTTGCTCTCCAGAAGCATTAAGATGCTGTGGACATAAATGTGTCCAGTGTTAACCTCTCCAGAAGATAAGAAACGTGCTGCTTCTCATTGTCCTGCAAAGATGTACCCTTCTGGTTTGATCATCTTAACTTGGTCAATCAGTCCTTTGTGTGCTACCAGAACTACAACAGGCACAACAGGAACAGCAAGAAGTACATGAAATGTCCTTCTGGTTCTCTACACACCTTCGTGGAGCCAAACTGAAATCCACTTGACTTCTTTTTCAGTTGTACCTAGTTGGGATTAACCACGTGTCTTGTTTTAGCAGAAGTTTCATTAAACAATTTACTAACCCAGGAGAATTTTAGCCTCCTGCAGGTTGCTGCCATCCCTGGCCTGTAGGATCTTTTTCTTAAAAAAAAAAAAAAAAAAAAAAAAAAAAAGAAACATTTAGCCACTGCCTTTAGAAATTAAGGCTATCAAGAACCAAACAGCTTTGAAGCAATATTTTTCTCTATGTCCTACTCATATAACCTTTTTTAGGGTGAATTTAGTCATAGTAATTACTAGTAATAATTAATAATAATAAATAACTAGTAATAGTAATTGCCCTAGTTAACCCCTTCTCTTTGCCATATTTTCACAACAGGATGGCCAACATCTCTCCTTCCTCATGATATGATCTACAATCCCTTAGGGGAAGGGCATGACACAGGGCAAAACTGGTTCAGATTCAAAGTTTAGCTTCAGCTAAATGGAGGCCAGCCTGACAATGACCCTAATACCTTCCTGAAGTCTGCAGTAGTGATGATGTGACAATGGAGCAAATTGGATCAGCTCCCTAGTATAATTTAAAAAAAAACAAACACCAAATACAAACAAAACAACAATCACAAAGTAGAAGCAAAGATTCATTGCTGGTACAATGGTAAATCAGCCACTTGTAAATTTGAGGCTTAAGTACTGAATAGACTAACCTGAGAAGTATTCTTTATAGAGTTCAAGGGGCTTATTTTTGCTCTCAATTATGCTGCAGTCAAGGAAGTAGGTGCATTGTCATTGTCATTTCAAGAAGTGTTTCACCTCAATTTTTCAGTGCAGCTGCAGCAGACTGAAGTGGACCAGCAAGACACTCAGAAACCACTACCCCTGAAGACACAAACTCTACCCAGCTCCAAGCTAAATTCTTCCAGCATCAGTTACAGCATCAAAATGACAAAACCTGATGGTTTTATTCAAGAGAACATCTTTTAGTGCCTAGGAAGAGGCACAAAGCAGCTGGTGGTATTTGTTTTTTCCCTTGCTGAAAGAAGTCAGTCCCCTGTGCTCCAATTCCACTTGGGATTGTTGCTGTCAGGTACGTGCAGCTCACTTCTGTGACTGCCCTGACACTCCAGCACAGAATGTACCCTGTGGCTGGGAAGGCAAAGCCTTCACCCAGCTCCTTCAGGGCTGCCACTGCCTAATAAATCAACTGGCTAGAATAACTCAGCTAGGGCTAAATCCAAAGGCCACTGAAATCAGTGCAAAGTTTCCCACTGGCTCCAGTCTGGTACCTGAGGGCTTTATAAAACCCATGCACAGGAGTCCCTGGGCTGCTGCCCTGCCCCTGAGGAGCAGGAGAAAGTCTTGGCTTTGCCACAGAGCAATTAAAGATGTGGCACATCCCAGCACCCCAAACCTAAGCTTTTCCTTTTTTCCCCTGACCTCACACCTGACCAGTACCCCACCAGATGCAGAATGCTGCCAGACAGGCACAACACTGCCATATTTTGTCCTGGGTTTTCCAGGCTGTGCCTGAAAAGTCTCCCCTCCTGAGGTACCTGAGCTGCTGGGCTCCTGCCAGGCTGAGCACATGCAATAAATCTGACAGCCTGGGAGAAAGCTGGACAAAGTCCCATATGTCTGCTGTTGGAAACATGCCCCCTAGACAGATCTGCAGTGCTACTCCAAACATGTTGATAGGCCTCCAGAGATCCAGACAAATATAAACAGTTTAAAAAAAAAAAAAAATCTGGCTGGACAACATTTCTGGGTGGGCACAGTGAGCCTGTGTGGGGAATCGAGAACATCTGGAATACCTTGAAATTGTAAGAATTTAAAACCAAAAAAACCCCTCTTGGTTTTTGAGTTGGTGACAATCTTTTTCTGAGTTACCTCTGCATGAACTACTAGCCACAGCATGTACCAGGGGTGAAATGCAATGTTGCTCTTCAAAAGACAAAATGTGTCCTCAGGATCCTAAGCATATGAACCCAGAATGCCAGGGCTACACAGCACAACAAAGTATAATTTCCAACAGATTTCTAATGTAAAAAAGCCCCAAAACACAAAGCCTAACACCAGACCTCAAGGACTGAACTTACACTGAGCTTCTCCAAAGATTAAATAGCTGGACATCAGTGGCTCCAGCATCACAGACACTTGGGAATCTGACAGCCCATGTATCTTCACCAATCCTGACACAGCCTTGGGCTCCCATGAAGACATGGTAGCATCAAGCCACTCTCTCTTGAGCATGTGGTGCAGGAGTCCATGCTGCTACATTTTCACCCCTCAGTCTTTCTTGGGCACAGGCATCCAACTAGAAAGATGGGCTCCCAATGTGCATTTATCCCAGGAAATGGCAAAATGCTGAGTTACAGCACTGCTGATGGGTATGGCTGCTGGCATTTCTGGCTTTACTCTTCTACTCAAAGAAGCCTAAACAGTATATAGGAGACCTGACAAGCATGTTACAGCCTACACAGGTCCATCTCTCCATCTCCCAGCAGAAATTCTTGCAACCAGTGCTGGATTTCCCACAATAAGGCTACAGCCCACTGATGGGAAGGCTGGGAAATGGCCTCTGCTCACAACTTATAAAGGAACATTTCCAACCTTCATGCTGCGCTTTAGGACTGTACAATTCACTTCATAAAACTCCTGAAAGTGTTCAGAGGAAAATCTGGCAAGCAGATTTCTGCAGCTTATGACATGTGAACATGTTGTGGTCATATTATTAAAGGCGAAGATGATCCCCAAATCCCTAAAAATCTGAATTCGCCAAAACCAATGCAGCATCACATATTCATTTGTTAATAACTGCCCCAGTGCTGCTTCCCTTCCCTCTGTGTGAACACTGCAATGGGGGCAGATGCTCAGCTCCTGCCCCACTTTGCCCTTGCTGGGGCAGGATTTGGGCGGTCCCAGCTCCTGGAGTCACATCTGAACGTGAGAGTCAGGCTCTGTTATTGTTAAGGCAAATCAAAAATAAAAAGGCCAGACTAAATTCTTTTTAAGATCCTGAGATTTTTAAAGCAGTCTTGTGACTTTTAAGGGGTCTGACTCATGGTACTTGAATGCTTGAAGCTGGCAGCAGCAAAGGGAGTACAGCAAGATTTAGCATACAGTAATTTATTGTTGAAAGCCCTCAACTGTGTGGGAAAGGGCATGGAGCACATCTGCAGTGATTAGGGAGAAAAAGGGACACAGGCTCAAGTCCTCCTCTGGCCAGGATGCCACCAAGCTAGCCTCCTCCATGAAAGCACCAGGCTAAGCCCCAACAAAGCACCCCAGACATGGAAAAACCACTTCCCATTAGCAGGATGGGATACATGTGACACCCTGGATTTCAGCTCCAGTGATGGCAAGGGCAGAGCCCAATATCCCAAACCCTTGGGGCTGTCCCTGCCTGCCCAAACCAGCCACACCACGTGGCTGATTCCCAGGTCACCCCACAGCCTCTGCTTGCTCAACAAGAGCCTGGAGGTCTTCAAAGAGAAGTCAAGTAGCATTTTTCTACAGAAATTCACACAGGGAGTTACAAGCCCTAACATCCTCCACAGACCACCCAAGGCCTCTATTCCCCACAAACCCTAAGGCCTTTCCTTTAACAGCTTTGCTCAAAGAAGAAGAAACAAAAATTAAGTCCCTCTTCAGAATTAAGTACAAAAATTAGAACAAAATGTGCTTAAACCTAGCTTTTATTTTTTTAAATCAGTGCAGTGTTAATAAGCTAAATCAAATATATTTATCACTGAAGATATTTCAAAAATAAACTGAGCCTTTCTCCCTGCTTGCACCAGTGTAAATCATGAAATTTCATTAAAGCAAACAGAACTGTACAGGTGTAAAATGGGTTGAGTTAATGAAATATCATTGACTGTATTTTTATGGTATTTCTTTCATAAATTGACATCATCATACCCACATCAAATTCTGCTCTCATTTCACCATAGTAAGTCTTTGACAACTGACAGCAAGTGGGTACTTGTTGCCCACATAAAGTGACTGCAAGTGAATAAAAAGCAACAGGCAGTACAAACACAACACCAACAGCACACAGTAATGGCAGACAATTCACACATATGCTATACTGCATATACCAAGTGTACCCCAGCTTTCAATTTATATCTTATAACTTTAACATCTATAATATCTGATACATAAATATCTGGCAAACATAATCCCTTCTGCACAGCACTCACACAGCATCTGAGGATGAGATTTCCTTTCTATGATTTCACGTGGCCATATTCCACCACCTTTGCTGTTTACATTTATCCATGTAGCAAAAGAACTGGAAGCCAGCGTAAGGAAATTAGACAATACAACCCCACAACATTAGCTAAAGCTGTTTTTTTGGCACACATCGTTAGCACAAGGACTCTTTGGAACTTCAGGCAGAAATTCTCATAGCCACTGCTAATCAAAGGCCAGCCAGCAGCACCATTTTCCAGATGTAGTAACTCACCTCTCTGCTTCCAGGCGCATTTCCTCACGCTTTTGCCTCCTGAGTTCTCTGCGGCGTTCAAAGTCATCCATGGTGGGTGTTTAAGTGTTCCAAGCTCTGGGAAGATCCAAATCTAAAAAGGAGATGATCACTTAGATGAGAGTGAAAGCACAAGGGATGCATCTAACCAACTGAGTCCATTAAGTTTTGTTTTGCTGTCTTAGCTTCGCTGTAACTATTTTCTTTTTCCATCAAAAAACTCAACTTCCTCAGTATTGTTGAGATAAACAAGATTAATGAAATGTCTTGTAGCATAAACATAGACCGTGCCTGCGTTTAGTTTCCTAGTTAAAATTAAATCAACATGCTTCAAGTAAGGACTGTATACATCTGCTAGCCACAGACTAGCTATTTGTAACGTCACAGGTCTTTTCCACTAACAAAAGCAACAATTCAGCAGGATTTTTAACTTTAAGCTTCCAATTTTTCACCACAAGCAATAAAAGCACTGCACAAGAGAGTTCTTATTTTCTTTAGCTGCACAGATAATTAAAAGTCCTGCAAAAGTTAGTCCCCGTCTGGCTATTCCCACCCCCACCTTCAGAAATGCAGAAAAAAAGAAAGTAAAGAGAAAATGAGAGGAGAAAGAAAAGGAAAAAAGGAGGGGGGGGGGGAAGAAAAAAAGATAATGAAAAGAGAAACGAGAAATAAGCCACTACTTTTAAATACCACCCAGGGGAAGTCAAACTATGTACAAATCCTGCTCAAAGAACGAAGAGTAGTAATTTTTTTTTTTTTTTTTGTAGTTGAATCCGCACGTTTTGCCCGTGCCCTACCTTCTTCTCTGTGATTTAGTCCATGAAGTATTTTCCCCTTTACAGTTCTTCATATACAAAGCCTTTCCAGCCTCGGTTTATATCCCATCAAGCCGACTATTACAGAATTCCCCTGCAGCCCCCAAACCAAAAAATGACTACCAGAAAAGGGAAAGCTGTTCTCTTTTTGTCCCTGCTTTGTTTACAGAGCTGTCAGTGGTTAGTTAAACTCTGCCTGGAATCTGGCATTTAAGGCCTGCTCTAAGATTGCTTCCTGTGCAGGGCTGGAGGCCTCAGCTTCCTCTGCAATCCCAGCCCCGGCGCTGCGCTCGGAGCATTTCCACCCCCCAAAATCCACGTTTCCCAGCCCGTCACGCCGCGGGGAAAGCCGCCGCGCTAAAACTTCCAAAAGTGCCTCGGGAGCCGCTCGCGGCTGGAGGCGAACGAAGCCAAGGTGCATTTGGGTATTATTTGAAGCGCTCTGTTTCCAGATGGAGATCGGCTTTATTTATGGTCCTGCCTGCCAGGGCAACGGCCAAGTGCCCTCCCCGTAAAATCACTGGCACCAGCAAAGCCTTGCATGGCTTCAGGGAATTTGTGGCTTTTTCTGACCCCTTTTTTTGGATTAAAACGCTGCTGAGGGCAGGGGTTTTGTGAAGGTTATTTTATTAGTTTACTTTCCCTGGGGGTGTTGTTCCTTCTGATTTGTTCTCAGATTGGGGAATTTAAATTTTTGATGTTGTTGATGTTCCTCTCATTTGTCTGGGGTTGTTTTGTGGAGATTCAAGGGAAAGATTAATTTTGCAAATCTGATAGAGACACTACAATTGCTGACGCTTACCTTTTTTTAAACTCAGTGAGACCATGTATCTAAAAAGCAAGTTGTAACAGGGGTTTTATTTGCCAATCTTGTGTTTACTCTTAGCACCAGGTACCCCTTGAAGAACCCAGAACAGCAAATGGTCCAATTTCTCCCATGAAGCATTTCCATCTCAGCCCACATGTGCAGCTAAATCTGGCCCCAGTGTCTTCACTGGAGGACCTGTGAGTTGCAGGGCTGATGTGGTTCCCCCTGGCTGGGAGACAAGGATCAAAGGAGGAACGGCACACTACAAAACAAGTTCAAAGCAGCACGCTGTGGGTTTCTGTGCAATGACAGTGTCCTCAAGAACTAAGACTGTACCAGGCATTTAGTCTGTGGAGCACAGTCACCATCAGGGATTTAAACAAAGAGTTGGTTTTAAGGACGACAGCTCACATGCTAGAAACAAGAATCCCAAAGCCTTTTCCTGCTTTGCCTCTCCAAAGCAGACATGCTTTGTTATCTGATTTACGTGCACCTTCATCACCTCCTACCCAGCCAGGCACATCCCTCTCTCCACCTCTGAAGACACACTCTTTCCTTCTGGGCTGCTCGAGGCTCTCTGCACCAACATGACCCCCATACCCTCTCCAAATATCCCAGCCCATCCTCCACTGTTGTACATGGTCCTCAGCACCACCTCTCATCTCTGAAAGCTTGAGCCCTTCCTCACTGAGGAAGTCTGAGGAGGATAATAACAACAACCCAGAACTATTTCTGTTCTTCCTCCCCTCTTTTCCTTCCCAGGAGCACTGGGGAGTTTGCCCAGCAGTGATAAGGAGTTCCCTGATACAGCAAATTTTTCCCATCCTCAGGATACTTTTCTGTCGTGCAATGAAGATCAGATGGATGGATGATGGATGGATTTCTTGGGAGGATGTCAAGGGTTTATCCCAGTGTAGTGTCTCAAAGGACTGAGGCACAGCCACTGCATGACATTCAGAAGGCTTACAATCCAAATCTCTTTCAAAAATCAGGAAGCCACTTGGGAAATGGAGCTCAGGTCAACAGTCTGACCTTTAGCTAGCAAAGCCATATTAGTACAAGAAAAGGAGTCATCAGCCAGAAGGTTCACTTAAAGAAGTCAACTATTCAGTCAACTATTCACTGTCTCCCCAGAAATGAGAAGCTGTCTTTCAGCCTCTGAGAATCACTTGAAATAATACCTAAAAATTCTTCCAATTTCCACAAAAATATGCAATATATAGTATAATGCACTTTTTTTATACATAGTTTAAAATCTGAGATTCTCAGAAGACTCAAAAAATTGCTTTACTTATTGACGTAGGTACCAATTATTAGAAGTGGCTTTTATGAGCCATTTTTTGGAATGTACACATTTTAATGCTTCTTTTTTTAAGATTATAATTGTTCATGAGTAAAGACATCCTGGGACAAAATGTAACACTCCACTGAGCTCCCCTCCAGGGCCTGCCTTCAAAGCCACTTGGGAAAGCATCTCTATGCATGACCTTTCAAGGTGTGCAAAGACATTTTATTTTTCTACTCTTTGAATGCATATTTATTTTCCTGGAACACTTATTTTTAATAACTTGGTGTCAAACCAAAAAAGTTCCATTTTCAGAAAAGAGGAATCTATCCCAAGAAAGCTGTTTCAAAAGCAATGTTTCATTCAACCTCAAAAAAGAAAAAATCCCTAGTTTTAATTTAAATATAAAATTTTAGGACTGCAAATTAAAGTGGAAAATATTTTGATATCTCAATTTTTTTTTCCAAATTATTTCCAGGTATGTTTTTTATCTAATTCACCTAGAAGACACCAATAAATTTTAAAGAAGCATAAATATATATACATTTATTGAATAAATGTGGATGTCTGAAATTATTTGACCAGTTTTATTCCCCTGGCATCCACACCTATGTGCAAATTACTGGAACGTGGGCTACTCTTAGTGTGAAAAGGTCCACCACTTAGCATTTTGTTGTTTCTACTTCAAAACAAGACCCTCAGCATCTTTTCAGCTTGTGGGGGTTTTCCACCACCGGGTTCAAAAGAGGGACCTGTGGAAGAATTTATCTGCATTGCCACATGGCTTGAATCAGAATCACAGCAAAGAATGTGCCCTGAAAATGTCATCTCTCCCCAAAAAAATCCCTCACTTAAAAAGCAATACTAGCTCTTCTCTCTCTGCACCTCACATAATGCATTTGATCTTCAGCTGACTATGGTTTATTGCTAAAATTTGTTGAGTTTTTCATTGTCATGCTAAAAAGTACTAATTTCAGCCACACTTAATCCCTCCCAGAACAAAGCACACACATGCAAATCCCACTCCCCCCTTTATGTCTCATTCCTTGACAGACTGAAAATTTTGTCTTCTTTCTTCAAGCTTTCATCCAGGTAGAAAATCAGAGGAAAGCACACAGTAATTGCAAATATGTGACAAAATATTTTACTAGTGCTTGGTGGGAATATGCTTTTTGAAAGCATACAATAAATTGGCTGAGTAGAAACATGCAACCATATAATTGTATAATCCAGAATGGAGAGCAAAGTAACCTCCTGCTCCAGCTCAGATTTAACACCCTCCTCATCCTATTCCCAGCGCTGGTTTCAGTGACAACTCAGCATCCAGAGGGTCTTAAAAACAGAGAAGCCAGTCTGGCAGCAAGCAAAATGCAACCTACTACTCAGGTCTTTAACAAAAAATGTCTTTCAAGACCTCCCAGTCACCTTTCCATATCCCTGCTGGAGCTCACAGACTGTGATGTTTAGCCTGAACTTCTAAACCAGCTTCAACCTGGCTGAGCCAAGAAACTTCAAACAAAAGCATATTCCCTGATATGACACGGCCCTGTACTGCACTGATGCCTCAGTTTTTAGCTTTTACATTTTTCACATTCTGTGCTGCTTTAGTGTGTCATTCTGAGCTTCATTTCAGGGGATGGTGAGCTCTCTGCACAGAGCAGGGAGACAAAACAACTCCTTCTCCAGCTGGGGACCAAGGACAAATGATCCAAATCTCAGGCCCAAGAACATAAACCACGTGGGCTGAAGTGAGAAAAACAAGAAGGATGAGACTTAATAATCTAAAGCTATTATTGGACAATGAACTCCAAGGTGCAAATGGATCAGAACTGATCAAAGTGAGAGCCCCCGTGAGCACTCGTGCATTTTGGGACCATTTTGGTTCGTCTTGGGTGTGGCCCTGGCTGGGCTCTTGTGCTGCCCAAGGTGGATCCATGGAGGAGATTCTTTTAATAAATCCCTGCTTTATTCTGTAACTCTGTCCAGCCTCTGTTCTAGGTCAGCCTTCACAAGGCATCATCATGAGGCTCTGTGCTGGCCATGCCTGGTGACTGCATCATACAAGCACATTCCATCTTATTTCTCGCTTAATACAACAGCAAATTTCCTAATTACTCATTCACCTGAAGGGAAGCAAGGGGATTTGGCCTAAGTTTCTTTGTGACAAGAGAAATCTGCTGAATTTCCCATTGTATCTCGAGACCTCTGCACGCTGTGCCTCAGGTGTGTCCCCTTCCTTTCTGAGCCCAGCAAGCCTCTCAGGCTGCTGAATAAAGTGAGCTACCAGCACAGGCCCATCCTGCACTACTGCAGAATCCCAGTTCTGCAGGAGCTGATAGAACTTTCAGGACCCTTCCAAGTCCAGCTACACAAAGGTTTCCCAAATGCTTGCAACTAAACATTTGACTGTGCTCTGACCTGTCCTCACAGCAGGATCAGGTGGTGACAGAAGTTATTGCCATCATTGCCTTCTTTATTTTTCTTAGTACTACCACCAAAACCACCAAATTTCTCATTAAATTTTGGCTTAAGCCAAGACTGCATGCAGCTTTGTGACTTGCATCCCATCAATCCAAGTGTCCCATTTTCCCATTTGTGTCCACCCCAGGTGGCTCAAAGCCCTGGTGTCGAAGCATGGACCTTCCAAATATCAGCAAAGGACTGGTCAGTGAGAAGCATAAAGGATATTTCACATTAGCTGGCTAAATGCCATGACATGTACAGCATCACCAAGACTACCATTGCTCTTTCTTTCTACCTCCTCCACCTCAGAAGTGAAAACATAACCTCTTCACTGCCCCTATTTGAAGCTAAAAGCAACTCAGCAAGCAACACTCATTGTCTAAATGTGACTTGTTTAATCTGGCACCCGTGAAATGCAGGTATGACAAGCATCCTACAGCAATATCTGGGAGAATTAGAGTTCCTTAATCTATCTTCAGTCAAAACAAATAAATGTGTTTTTTATTAAAATCTGTCAGAAAACATTTGGAAATTATTTTCCTTTTCCCCCTATTAATTCTGCTTTAGAAGCATTCAGTGCCACTCAGGTCTTTTAGAAACAGGCATGACTTCATTGAAATCAAAAGGTGGAGTTCAAAGGATTGATTTCTCCTTTGTCACACCTCATGCATGCTCCTTCTTTAGTCCAAGATGTTAGATATCACTGGAATCATATATAACCAACAGTAAGGCTCCATAAATTAATTTTCAATGTTCCTTTCATGCAAAACCACATCTGCAATTGTTTCTGTAAATTTGGCCAGATAGTCATGTTGACTGCAGAAAATAAACTCTTGTACATATACATATATACACACATACCCACAAACCCATATCAAGCAGTTTTGTTCCTTCCCAAACAGAATAGCTCATTTGGGATTTGAGGCAAAATAAATATATTAGGTCACATGAAGACAGTTGTATTCCGATGTAGCTGTTCCTTGTTTCACCTGACCATGCTTCTTAGGACTTAAAGGGCAATTCATCAATGGCAAACCAACCTTAGCACAAAAAAAAAAAAATCCAACTTGGGTGTTTTTTCAAGGTCCCTTTTTCAGTTCTTCCAACATTTCACTTCCAGCTACGTGTATATTTCCAAACAACTGACTCTATGAGAAGGCAGTCAATTATAAAGAATTTCATCCAGATAATCAAACCCCCATCTGTTAAAATCTCTGCTTTTGGTATGAAGTACATTTTCCATTTCATCTTTCATGGGAGTGAAAAAACCTCATATAAACTGGTGGGGGATTTGCAAACCTGATGAATAGATTAGAGAACAGTGATTATATAGAATTACACAATTCTATGTAACCACTGCAGATTTTTTGCTCATATGTCACCTGAGCAAAAATCTGCAGTGATTACATAGTATAGAGATTCGCAGGAGGTGGTTTGCAAACCAGTGATGGCCCACAGGACCAGGGTATGGTCCAGGCCCTCAACTGCAGTAGGTGCTGAACAGGTTTCACCAGCCCTGCCTCCAGCACAGGCTACCAAAGCGTATTTCAGAAATGTTCCTGAAGGTGCCAGGCCCTGTGACAGCTCCTGCTGCTACAGAGCCACATGAAAATGTTGACAGGGAGCTTTTTATAGGACTTTGCTCCTGCCAGAGTTCACTCCTTGGGTTGATGACTTTTCAGGACTACCTAAAAACAGAGGCCAGACAAAATGAAGGGAATAAAAAGTGGTTATATTTATTGAAGGGCCTTCAGTACCCTTAGGGCAGACAAAGCCCATGCAGGGGCTACACCCAAAAATGGACGACAGATCACAGGTTTTCATACTTTTATAAGTTTGGTCCATTTGCATATTGGGAGTTAATCTTCCAGTTACAGCTTCAATGAAGTAATGAAGTAATTTACCCCAAGTTTGCTTCCTGCCTCCAACTCACTTTTGTTTACATTTCTCAGGGCCTGAGACAGTGAGGTGTCTGTGATTCCCAGGCTTAGAGAGGAATTGTTGTGTCTGACCAAAATGGGAAGACAGGAGCTAACACTCCATATGGAGTTTAGAGTTATACATGAAAGAATTCCAGGATTACAAACATATGAAAAATATAAAAGCTAAAATCCTAAGGCATCAGGGTTCTGCCACTGAAAGATCCATGGCTGGTCCATTTCTTGTATCCATGATCTAATTCAGCAGTGGAGCAGGAACGCTGCAGAGCTGCACTGTCCCAGAGGTGTCAGCAAGCATTGGTGCTGCTGCAGCAGCAGAGCTCTCATCTCAGGGCCAGTCAGCTGCAGTGAAAGTCCCCATTTATCTTTACTCCCTTAGGCAGGCTGACTGCCATTTCCACTCCTCCTACTTCCTTCCTCTCCTTTGCTCTACAGCACACTGACTTAAGGGCCAGGCAGAGTTTTCTCTTGACATTTGGATTTGCATGTACTTGTCCCACCCCTGATCCCTGTGACATTTGTCTATCATTTCCCATTAGCAGAAGAAGGAAGAAACAAGACATAGCTGGAAGCTGCTGGCACAGCCACTGGTTCTCATGGTAGGAGGATTGACCCTTGACTCTCCCCTCCAAGTGTCCTCTGAACTATTTCAAATATGCTGTCCCCAAAGATCAGAAGGTACTGAAATATTCTTCGTATACAAAATAGAGTTGGAATCTTGGTCCTGTTGGAATCCTTGGCACACTTCCCAGAGACGTCAGTCAGGACTGGATTCCACCCTCACAGGCCAGAATCATCAATATGCACAATGAAAGTTCCATGGACATACTCTGCATGCCAGAAGCTGGTGTAATCTCAGATTTTGCCAATATAGACCACTTAATCCTCTTGTACCTTTATGCACACACATGCAAAGGCACAATTGCTTTTACTCTTGCAACCCTTACTTGTGGGAAATCAGGTTTTTTTACATGTACTATTACTCCTGAGGAAACACTTTGCTGTAGATACAAAGTGCAGTAAAAGCTTCATTGCCCTTACCAATGTTTAACCACAAGTGAGGATAACCCAGGTAATGATGATAAGGCAAAACACAAAAAAAAAAGAAGGGATTTTGTAGTCCACATTTATAAAAGTTCTTCATCCCCAAATGAGCTCTGACTTATGTTCACTTTTCCCTGAAATCAAATACTGGGAAGCAAGCTCATGGGATATCATTCACTAGTTAACTTTGCCTTTTATCTGCTTCTACCAGCAAAGATCTTAATTTTGCTAATTAATCAAAAGATTAATGCACTTCTTGCTCTGTTAAATGACAATGCCAATTTCCTACAGATTTCTATTAGGGAAAAAAAAAAAAAAGAGGATTGAAAATAGTATCACACAGGCGGAAGCAGCTACACAACCATGGAGAAGCTTCACCAATACATTTTCTGAATATATTTGTTTCCAAGCAGGTTTTATAAATGTTTTAGCACTCTATTTACACACTTTCTCTGTATCTCTCAGGTCTTGAATTAAAAGGCTAATGCAATGCCATTAAAAATAATGAAATGTTTGAGCAAATCTCAAGGTAAGGTTCCAACAGCAATATTCACTCAGCCAGGCTTCAGCCAGACTCCACATGTTTTCTGGAACGTATTTCAAAATACAAAATCATGATACATTAAGCTACATAGTCAGTCACGAAATAGTAGTAGAAAATAATATGAAGATACAATGTAGCCAGCTTACTGTGGCTTCAGTTTTGTGTTTTCAACCCTTTTTCTTTTTGTGCTAAAACATGCAGCTCTAGGATCCAACTCTGCCTAGTGCTGGACATTATCTCTAATGAGACTTGAGGGGGTCTCTGTTGCTTGCTCTACTGAGCCAACACCAAGCAACAATAATAGGTTTTAGATATCATCCCTACATTTTTAAAGAAAAAATAAATATGGCCAAAAAAAACCCAACACAACTAAAGTTTTTCGGCTTTCTGATGCTTAACTAGTTTTGCCCTAAGAGACACTGAGTGTTTTGAATCCAACCAGTTCCTTAGAAGAAATGAATTATATATTTCCAAGGTGTTGCCAGTTGCTTCTAAACTTCAACTCATCTTCCCTTCCAATATCTTTACACTTAGACCGAAACAACACATGTCACCATGACAGACACTTTGCAGCTGAAAGGCCAGTTATTCCACAGCAAAGCATCATGGAAATCTGTGGAATTCCACCTGGCATGGATCCAGCTGCAGAAATTTCTACTGGGCTTTCCCAGCTCACACTTCTGGTCATCTTTTGTTCAGATTGTTTCCTGACAAGTAGATCTATCAATTTCTCTCTAATGAGCAGCAATTCTGTGTCATTTTGGTTGAAAGTTGAAGCAGGAGGTAAGTCCTCTCTTCAAAGAGGTAAAGCAGAGCAGCAAAAACACAAAGCTTTTCAACATGACCATTCAAATAGGGTATCACAAAATAGATGCATGTCCCTCAAAGTCTACATCATACACCCCCACGGCTTTAATATGGGGTTTAATAGGCTGAGTTTAGCTGAAAAAAAGGAAGCACACAGCAATGTCACCAAATCAGAAGAGCAGTGATGCTTTGGTCTGGCTCAGAGTCAAATAAACAAGGCAGGTGAGACCTGACAGTTTCCTGTGTGCACACAGACATACATAACTGCTTTGTATTAATGTGACAAAAGAGAGTTACACTTGAGCACTGCATAAAGCAAATAAAATTTTTAATTGTTTCATTTATTTAGGAACAGTACCTCAGATATATGTGGTTCAGAGGCAAAAAAAAAAAAAAATCAAAGAAATAGGTGGGGGTAAAAAAATAATTTCTGTACTAAATGTTACATACTACCATTCCCTAAACCCTCTTCCACAAGTTTTCAAAACCCTATGGGCTCTCCCCCAGCCTCCCTTGTTGCCATGTAATTCTACCCAGCTCAGACTGAGACACAGAGCACACAGAGATGACTGCTCACGGTATAAGTTCTGGGCACCAAAGGCACATGAAGCCCCTTTTTCACAGCCACAGGGTCCAGTTGGATGTGTACAGAGAAGAATCAAACCAAAAAGTCCCAGATGATAATGCTTGCAAACTTGGAGCATTCTTATAATCCATACTCCAGATTAAAACAAACAAAACAAAACCCAAAAAAACCCACCCACACTAACCTGAAAATAATTTGCACCCTTAAGGAGAACAAAGGAAATAAAAGCCATATCTGAAAATCATAAATAACCAGCCAGATTTTTCAATGCTTACCTGAACCAAATAAAACCTTTACAACTTGTAAATACTGACAAGTGTCACTTCAGATC
The DNA here is from genome assembly GCF_048771995.1 of Taeniopygia guttata. Classification (NCBI taxonomy): domain Eukaryota; kingdom Metazoa; phylum Chordata; class Aves; order Passeriformes; family Estrildidae; genus Taeniopygia; species Taeniopygia guttata. The sequence continues at coordinate 68,213,593 of NC_133025.1, forward strand.
CTGTTAAAGGAGTCCCTTAAATATAAAAGACAGGTTGCTCTCTAGTTAATTTCTTTCTCCCTTGCTTTTCCACTACTGAAAGTAATTGAAAACAGAAGACATGCATCTTGGTGCAGCCTAACTTTTTAGGAACAGAAAGTGTAAATGTAATTATGTACATCACACTGCACATCAAGTTTGCTCTCAGTTGCACCCATCTACCTTCACATAAAGCCAATAAAAATCCAAAAGCATCAACACTTAGAGTCACATAAAATAAATTAACCTATTAGGTGATACCATTTGCAATTCACCCCTAATAAAATCTACATAAAGATAGCACCAGATTTCTTAGTCAGGGAGTGCTGCAGAAGACACAAATTCAAAATGTGCAAACTCATAATGTTACTTCAAAGAAAATTATGTCACAAACAACATTATAAAAAACACTGCCTAAAGCAAGGTGCTGTATAGGGAATGCACGTGATTTCAAAGTCTAAAGGATGTGCACATACTTCAAAGGGCACACTCGTGGAACAGATCTGAAATTTTACTATCTTTACTACTGCTTTAAGTCCATATTGGTTTTGTATTTATATTAAAAAGGAGACAGAAATATCTTTGGAGATGACTAAGCAGTTTCTTGATTTCTATTAAGTACCAAAAAGCAGCCTTGCCAATTTATCCATATTTAAGTTTCTACAACTTAATAAAAACTCACTTCCAAGAACTACATAGGTCTTCTTAAAGTATGTGCAGCAAGAACTCAGTGCTGTGCCAGCTGGCAGATTAAACAAGCCATTAAATAGGCTCCTACTGAATTTAAAGGATTGTTTTTCATCTTTCTCTTCTCCTCCACATCCAGATGTATTATTTTGGGGATATTTTCCAGTACCGGTAGAAAAAGTCAAAGAAACACCCTTGGCACATAATGGGTTTTTCCTCCAGTGTGGTCTCCTGCTGCACTTGGAATTTATTCCATTACTGTATGGCTTGCAATAGTCCCAAAATATCTCTGACTATGTGAAAAGATAGGGAAAATGTGTTTGAGGTAGGTATTGTTCTTCATTTGACAGCAGGGACAGTCTGGGGTGATGATTTCACTCGGACCATCGCTGTCCCAGTGCTCCATCCACAACCCACATCCTGCAGCCCCCTGTGCAGGAGAACAGTGCTGTTCCCTACACATTACAGCTGAGAAAGGCAGAGTCCACCAGGACTAAGGACAAGGCCACCAGCCTGTCCTTAGGCTGGCAGAGAAGCTCATTTCTCTGCAGTCCCTGCAGGACTTCAGTGATGAGAATTAAAACGGTGGTAAAACCTTAGGCCTTTGTGGAACAAAGATCTTCAGCATTTCATTTTTCCCTCAGAGGTTCAATCTTAAAGTTGTCTGATGTGGAAGAGGTTTTACAGTGAGTTTTGTGAGCTAGAGAGAAGTTTGATAAGAAGATCCATGTTTACCCCTGAAAGAATTTCCTACCAAGGTCGTTGACAGAGAAACCAAGAAAGAAAGAAGGATAAATAAGAGAAACCTGCAGCTGCCTATTCCAATGAGCACTTTGTTTGTCTTTCCTGATCAATAAGTAAACTTCTGAGTTTTGTAAGAATGTATAAAAAGCATACATGCTATAGTAAAAACGGGTTTGAAGCCTTCTGAAAATGGAGTGTTGCTTTGTATTGTGACCATCTCAACTATGACAATCTGAACTTCATGATCTAGCAGGATTCAGAGGATCAATGAGTCTAGAACAAACACAGATATTAAACTACCTCAGGTGTCATCTACAAAGGAAAAAAAAAAAAGCTAAATAACATTATTTCAGATAAAAACACCCATATTAAAGTTTTCTAGATAAAACATCCCAAAAGATCCAAGCTGCATCTGCTCCCTGAGGCCATTTTGGGCTGACTGGAACGACAGACAAATGAAGGAGTAGCAGTGGCTTCTGAAATGCCTGATAAATAATTTTACAGAAATTGAAATTTTCAGGCTTCTCTCAATATTTCAATTCCCAGGTAGTAAAAAGGAGCTCAGTCCCATAAACTGGCTACTGAACAAGAAAACCAAGAAGGGCTTAAAACCAAGTATAGGCACACAGGCAGGGGTGAGGCAGCCAGCACTGGAACTTGCCCATGGCTTGGAGCATCTCCACTCCCAGGGGAAGAAGCCATTCCAGGCAGGTCCCACAAAGGGAGTGAACCCCTTTGCTTCCAGCCAGACCCAGAGAACATCTTGGTCCATGCAATGACTTCAGAATTTGGCTCAAGCAGGGTGTGATTTGCCAGAATTGTTCTGGGGGTCACAATCATTCCATGCTCCCTTCTTGAGGGGTAGTTTAGTTACTAATTGCAAAAGCTGAAGTGTAAAAACCTGTGTTTTGCATGTATTCTTTGTTTCTAATCCCCAGTATCCGTAAGGGGACTCCCTCACTTGGCTAGCAGTCGGGATTCATTAGACCTTTTATGATGATTCTTTCTGTTGTGCAGATATATGATGAATCTCAGATGTTTAAATAGCATATAACAGTGCTCCATTGACCTTGCTGAGTACAGTTGGAGGGGAAAAAAGGTAATTTTCCTCAAAGAAATGTTAAAAATGTGTCTCCACTATAGCACAGATGCAGAGGATAAAGAAACTCCAGAGGGATTAAAATATTTTAGATTAATTTGGAAGAAGGCCACATTGTGTAAAGCCTGGTTAGTTTGGGCCTTTCCAATTCCATGCCGTATAAACAAACCCATTTAAACTGCATTTGTTAGAAGGAATGTTTTAGAAAAAAAAAAATCCCCCAAAGCAGTTGTAACTCAAATGACCTCCAGTTCTGTATTCTCTCCTTACTGCCTAAAGAACAAACATATGTACAATATATTCTAGCCAGAGTTTGTGCAGTTGCTGCATGATTCATACTGCTTGAAAATTAAATCATTTAAGTAAAGGGATTCTGGCTCCCTCAAGCAAGGTTTTAAAACTGAAGCAAGGTTGGTTTTGGAACCAGCTTCCATACTTTGAACAAGACCATTGCTTATAGATTTTTGCTTTGGGCTGGGTGGAAGAAATTAAAAGATGAAAGTAAATTGAAAGCAAGAGATGGAAAGAAAGAGAAAAAAAAAGGAGTGGGGGGAGAAGAAAAGAATCTGTAAGATCAATACAGATAGATAAAAATGAACCTAATGTTCAGCATGTCACTGACTGGCAGGAGCAAATCCTTAAATGCTTACTCATTTTCAAGGTCAAATTTTGCCCATTTTACTCATACAGAATAGAGTTTTTGCTCCCTCCAAAAGGAAAAATCAAATTCTAAATAACCATAACAAATAAAGATTTGCTGACCCTCACAAATTAATCAGGTTGAGACACAAATGAACATGAGGGTAGCAGTGCACCAGCCAGAAGGGTAACAAAACAAAACACACACACTTGAGTAATTTTGCATGATCAGCATCTTCAAAACAGTGGGAACTTAAAATAAAGGGATTTTCCTTATCAACAACCATAAATCCCAGAGTAACTCCACTTTAGGAATAACCTATCTGCCATGTGGATAAAGAGGCTCCTCCAGAAGCCCCAGGCCTCCTTGTGCTGTTGAAATGGAACCCAAGTACTTCACTGCAACCCAATCACTGCACATATTCCTCAACCCAGAGGATGGGAGGCAGCTGACACATCTGAGTACAAAATATTCTCTTCCCTCTCCTAAACACCCAAAAGAGCCAATATTTATTATTTTACCACTGAATACCAGCATCTTGGAGAGGAATATGGCAACTTGAAGTTCAGAACAATACAACTCAATAGTTTAGAACTCAAAATGAAGGAAAAAAAATTGTTTCCATTAAAAGAAATGCATTTTTCAGATAATAAAAGTATTAAATTCTGAAGTTTGAGGGCTAGCATCCCTTCTCATACATCCCGTTTTACATCCTGGGCATAAAACTCAACTGGGATGAGGGCTTCTGCAGCTATCATACATTTGATAGCACCTGTTTAAATTCTCCATGTCATTTTTCCTCTTGGCTGTTTCTCCACATTAGTGATTAACACATTTCTCTAGCATCTCACACACATTTTCACTTGGACTGCTTCTACAGCCAGCCCTGTGCTCCCATACTCAGCCTGCTTGCATGGATGGAAGGGATACATTAAGCTCTCCTTGGAGATTCTCCAGGTTTGCAAGGATATAACCATAAGGAGAAAGCTGGCTAAGGGGACTTTTACATCAACAAAAAAATCAAGACAGAATGTGGAACTCCTTGTGGTTGGGTTTTGTTCTTCAAATGTCATGTATGGACCTCTGTTTGTTGACATACCACTCTACACATTCATGAAAACAAGATGTTCTCTTGTCACTTAGACTATCATGGTAAGACATTTTAAATAAATACTTCACATAATTTCAGAAACAGATGTTAGTAAAATTGGATGTTTGCAATACAAATGGCCAAGCCCTATTTAGTAGTGCTTGGAATTTTCTGTTTTATGCTTCATATTATCACCAGCAATGCATGAAAACTCAACAGCTATTACATCCTCAAATTTTCTTTTGAAATTTATTTATCTTTAAAATTTACTCCAAGAAGTTTACAAGTAGAAGTGAATATTTTTCAACACACTCAACTCTGCCTTTTCACTCCCATGCCTGCTACAATTCTGCATACATGTATTTTTTATTTTCTGCATCTTCAGTAGGAGGTGAGTTTGTTTGCTCTACCATCTCTCATAGTGGCTAAGAAAGTGTGAAAGGTACTCAGCCTAAAATTTGCTTCTCTGGGCAGTTCTAGCCTCAGTGTTGCTCCTCGTAGTACTCCTGGTTAAGTATTTGTGTACTAATAACATAACTCCATTGTTACTATTGCCCCTTCCCTGACTGATTCAAATGGAGTATGTCTGGTACCTGGAGTAATAAATTTTGAAAACTTACTGGCTCTTAGTTCAGTGGTAGAAGTAAGATTAATTTGATTTCTTCATAAATCCCATTGTTTCAGTTTATTTACATACTACAGCCAACTTGTTGTGGCTGGAACTAGCCAGGGTTAGTGTGGTGTTAAAGTCAGAGATACAGCAGGGACACAGATGTACAGTGACATCTCAGTGCTCATTACTTTTTTTAGAGACTATGTAGATTTTTATGGAATAAATTGCCCTGAAAATTCTGGTAAGAAAAAAAAAAAAAAAAAAAAAAAAAAAGAGAGAGCAATAATAAAAATAACTAATTCAATTAAATTTTACATTGAGATTTGTAGAATTTCCTCAGGTTTTGCCATTCAGGATTTTCTTTGTACTTGTAAGGAAAACAGCACTTAGATTATCCTCACTTTTAACACAAGGGAAAAACATGACAGAGATTTGTGTCTCAGTGATAAAACTAGCAAAAATAGAACACTTATGATAACCCTGACTTTGAAAAACATCAGTAAAAGCCCCCCGAGCTCCATGAACATGTTGCAGACTGCACATGTCACATAACTACAGACTACGATTTTTTTGCCTGAGGCTCCCACATTTAACAAAGGGAAACACTGCTTTCAACAAAAGATGCTATTCTAGTTATGTGCCCTTTTACCCTGTCAGAGAAACAGCTGGTATCATAAAGTCACAGCTAATTTGTATCATATCTGCACTAACAGTCAGATTTAGTTTGTATCAAACTTTCAAAGTTGGACTTAATGCCAGTTGATGGATGACAGCTTTTCTTGCCTCCCCTCTTCTTGAAACATATTAAAACATTGCCTCCCACATAAAAAAGCCCTCCCAATATTCAAAATACAGAGTCTTTAACATGTTCACATAACCAAAATACATGCTAAATATGAATCATTAAAACGAGCAAATTTTAAAAATCCTAAAGAAGGGTGAGAATTTTATACCAGCAGTCATGAAGGTCAGTGACAAATAAATAATGCTTTAAGACATACATGTGGGTACCAAGTGTAAAGGAAAGGAATTTTCTCCTAAAAAGAAGTGCAGAAAAAAACCTCTGCCTCAGGTAATCTCTTGGAAGTTTGGGGTATCTGTTCTCCAGATTACAGTCTGCCTGCAGTGACTATAAGGGTTTTTTCAAGGTCAGCACTCAACAATTTAGGGAAGACCAATTTCACTTATTCTTTTAGGGAACCTGTTTCTCATTTAAGCTATTAAATGTCATCTACTTTCATTTTAAGACCCCTGTAGCAGAATGCCTTAACTGTGTAAAGGGACTCTAGTGAAAGTGAGAGTCAGGCCAAAGACTTAACAGCTCCAAACCCACAGCACTCATATGAGAAAAAGTTGCAAAAAAAAAATTAAAAAAAAAAAAAAAAAAAAAATCAGGCTCTTGTTGGAAAACAGGCATGGGGAACTTCCAGAGACTGGGAGTTCAAGCTCAGTTCATATCAACATCTAACAATGATGGTGTGCTTCTGAGGCTACCCCGCCACAACACCTGAGAATACAACATGAGTTGCAGACAAGATATTCTTTCAAAATTTCAGCTATTTCTCACTTCCACATCATATAGAAATGTTGGGCCAAGGTTCTTGCCTATCATGATCTGAAAGCATCACCAAACTGCAGGCAAGGAAAGTCTGTGTAATGCTGCACAGTGTAATTATTATCAGAGTTCTGAACAATTGACCCCATTTATCAGAGAGAGATTGGTCTGCTCTGTGAAGTTCCACACACCAAGCCAACAATGGCCCTGGGAAGTTCAAAGCAGCAGCAACAGAAATGCAATTTTAAAGTGACAGGAGAGCATGTTGTGAGGAAGCTGAAAAAGAACATTTGTGAATGAAGACTGAAGAACCCCAGCTTCCAACCTATCTTTCCCTCAGCACATGAAGGGCAAGATTGCACAGAGGACAAAGACACAACTTCTCCTCTGCCCAAGCTGTGCTTGTCACTGCTCCCTGATGGACTCCCTGCCAGTGAGCAGAGCCAAAGGGCAGCATGTTCCTGCCACCTCCTCTCCAGTGAGCTGGATCTGCCCCCTACCTACTGAGAAGATGCAAATAACCAACTCCACTCCCTTCACTTCGAACACAGCAGTGATCCTGCCCTTACATATGATCTTTCTGCTTGTTCAGAATTCTTTTAATATTTTTTTTTCAAATATTCTTAAACCTCTGTCTGACAAGACATGGTTTATCAGAAGCAGATTTCTCTTCAGCTACCCAGTGTGTCCATTTTACAATTCCTAGGTGCTCTAATTTGTGGAAAATAAAAAAAAGTTCTTCTTCCAATACTTGGGATGAGTCACAGCAGGTTTACTTGTTTGGGTTCACCCTTAAATGAGGAATAACTTTCTATATCTAAATGATGCTCTGGCTTTGTTTACAGCCACTCCAAACACCTCCTCAGTGACCCAGCACAACACAAAACCCACCAGGCTCTCATCTCTCACAAAACAGCTTTCCCCCAAAAGTGCCCCAGCTGTATTCAGAGATCACTTGATGTCCCAGAAGTTACAGGGAACTTGGACAAGATTGAGTTCTGCCCCTCCTTTTCCAAGTAGCAGAGAGGATGGATGAGAGAAGGAAGACCCTATGTCCATCTAACTTTACCTCATAAAGCCATAGAAAATATCTTCAGAGACTCTACAAAAATGCTTTTCTCCTAAATGATTATTTAGGAGGAAAGCTGACCAAACCCATTCTTACACAATGTTTCCTAATGGCAAACATCTTTCAACAAAACAAACATTTCCAAAAGAAAATGAAAAACAATCATCCCTATCCAGTGACTCTGAACCTTAACCTTTGAGGGTAGCACATATTCTTGAAAGTAATTCATATAAGCATGCCTTCCAAAATCAGGTTTGAATATATTCAAGAACTAATAGAAGACTTAAAAGGAACTGTCCTGATAATACTAAACTGTTACTGACCTTCATTTTCAGATAAAGAGATGTGTCTCATTTCCATTACAGAGACAATGCTGGGGTTTTTGTTTCCAAATTAGTGTACTGGTCCACAACATTTGCTTTAATGATTTTCTAAATGGCCTATTCCATGTGTTTTCCTTCACATCCCCTAAAACCCAACCCACCCTGTTCAGCCAGCTTTGCCATGTGAAAGTGGAGGTTAAGTATGGAAAATCTGATCAGATTTTGCCCTTACTTCTTTGTGACAGAATTCTTTTGTCACCGTGACAAGTGCTGGGCAAGCACCAGAGGGACTTCAGCATGAGAGGGGTGACATTTACCCTGCATCCAACACTTAGAGAAGATTACCGAGTCCCTGGGGGATGGATTTTCAGATGCAATTTATGAAACAAAAGAAGGAACCAGCCCCAGCTTAGCCTCAGTTTTGAGGGATTGAAGTGCCTTTTTCAACACCAGTCTACAGATACAACTCCAACTGCTGAGGTATCAGAAACACTCTGGAGGACAGTCACTGCTCTCTTTGAATATCCAATCCTTAGCACAGGGAAAAAGGACTTACATTTATGACCTCATTTGCTTTTGGACAGTATGGCCTTCTTTGCCTGGATTCATATTTTTAAGGAACTGAAATACCTCATAAACACACTACTTGTGGAAGCACGTGAGAACTTAAAGCTAGACATCTCATGGGGAGAAATGTTCCATGGGAAATTTCTGAACATTTTGGCTGGTTCTGAATCAAAAAGAAATCCTAATTTTGAAACATCAGCGTTTCCTACAACTGGAAATACCAGATTGCATCTGGCTTCAGTTTTAAACACTCCCCACGCCGAAGGCTCGAAAGTAATGCAGAACTGCAAAACAACAACCGGGGCAGAGAACAGCCTGCAACAATTATCAGCCCATTCTGCACTTGCACAAACCTTCTCAGAAGTGTAGACAAAGTTAAATTTGCTTTCCCAAGGATGATGACAAAACCAGCTGAAATGAGCCCAGACCCAGCAATCCTGATGGGAAGGGAAGGCTGCTGAAGATGAAAGGCAATGCAAGCAGTGTCCAGCCTTCTGCTCTGCGTGTCTCCCCCTCCAGACTGTTCTTGCCAAAAATAGAGGGACAGAGGTACAGAGGAGGCCCAGGCACTGGTCCCTCACCAGTGACAAGCAGCTTATTGTACTCTGAATTGACTGAAGATGATGATATTTAAGGGGCAATATTTCTGACCCATCATTCTGCTGTCACAAGCACTGCTTAAACTTAGAGCCAGTCCACAGTTTGTCTCCAGTCTGGAATTTCCGTATATTGAAGGGCTAAAGTTTACACACATTATAAACACTTCCTTTAAATGGTGTGTGAGCCCTCACTTGTTCTGGCAGTGAAAGAACAATGTTTGTAAAAAAAAAATGTCTACGTGTTCCATGTTGTAAATAGTCAGTAAACACATTTACATGGTGTCTTACATACTTTTCAGAGCCTGCTTGCTCTAAAAAGAAGACACAACAGGATAGCAGCACTCCAGCATATGATCATAACACGAGTAAATATGATTTAAGACTCCCACTGCATTAAAAAACTTGCTAAAATCCAGTGAGGAAACACAACTTTTAAAAGAACGGCCATACACTGACAAGATGGTAACTGTGAAACACAATGACTTTTGAGTTGAAGGTAAAATTCCACGTGAAATGCTTTAAATCTACTATCAATTCTGAACAAAGTAATCACTGGTGTCAGTGACACCAGAGGGACAGGAGCCAAGGGTCTGCTGCAGGGTTCTCCACTGATTGTCAGAGGAATTTGGATCAACCTCCAAAGAAAAAAAAAAAACACATGCAAGAAAAAAAAAGCCTCAAATAAACCCCCCAGCTTCTGAATACCACAGGAAAGAAAGTCTGAGGTAACTTCTTTGATCATACTCACAGGAAGGCAATCAGAGGAAATATTCTGAGCTTTTCAGTAACAAACCAGCTGCTTGATGAATCAAAATGACGACTCCAGAAAAACGAGGTGATTTCTACACAAAAATAAAAGATAAAGAACTTTATTTAGCAAAGGCATAATTACTCTGCATTCTTCATTTTTCTTTGGTAAAGTCTTCTTTAATGACACTCCTAGAAAGCTGGGGTTTTTTTAGGTATGGAATAAAACTTTAAAAGTTTTAAGATACCAACAAAACTCACTGTCAAGAGCACTAGAAGTTAGAATTTGACAAAGGAGATTCTCATTTCACAAGATTTCTTAACCAAGTCAGTCACTAAAACATCTTTATGTCTGATACACACTCTTGTTGTTAGAACAAGATGAAACATACTGTCTGACCAGCAGTGAATTTTCACAGCACAGCCAGGTTTCCAGCACACCCCCCTAAGGAGTAGGATATTCCCTACAGTATAAAAAAATGTTCAAAAAAGTACTCTGCAAAAGCAGATAAACAGTAAGATAACAGTCTGTAGATTATATGAAACTATTCCATTTAATCCAACTTAAAAGTCAGTAGTACAAACTGGGAAGAAAAGAGTTCATAGCAATGAATTTCTACAGGCAGACTGAATTATTTTTTCAGAAGTAAAGGTACAGGAGGTAAAATAAAAAAACAAAAAAAAACCAACTGAGATCATTATACAAACAGTAATCAACTCTAACTGAGCCAATAACACTCAAAACTTCTTGGAGTCTGAGGAAGAGCCCTCTGAGAATATTAGGTGGTTCCCTAAAAGGGTTGCCATGCATTGGAATAGGCTTCCCACCCTGAACAATTTCTGGGGGACCTGGTAGAAACCCACAACGGACCAGGAAATGGAGTAAGAAGAAGCTGCAGTGAACTGGGGCGTTTTTCCCCAAAGAAAGGTTCTGCATTCAGCTTCCTCTTTGGTAGTGTACAGACACACCAGAGTAAAAACAAAAACTTCAAGCTTTCTTCAGAGAGCCTCTAGTGGTCTGATCTCTTTAGATCCAAGGACCTTCATGTTGAACATCTGCTGCCAACAGAGGAAATAGATTATTTAAAAATCAACCTATTTTCAGTTATTTTAAGATAATAGCGTGAGGTTGGTACCTGCATTCATTTCGGGCTATTCCCTGGAAACTCAGATTTTTGAGGATCCAATACAAATTATTATGCTGTAATTTCAACAACAGTTTTACAGTTTGGTCTCTAGGTTTTAAGACACCTGTCACTGATTCACATTATTGAAAATACTGGGGTGGCCAAAGGCAGGAATGTGATCCAATGTATTAGGAGTTTCAATACTAGATTCAAGAGATCTCAACCCCAGTTTTATGCTGAGCATTACTGCTGCACATATCACATAAGAAAAAAGAACAATATAAGAAAACAACCCTGGTTATCAGGGTATGAAAAGAACAACCAAGAACTCTAAATCATCTTCTTCCTTTCCCTGCTTACACCTGCTAACAGCAAGAGCAGACCAGGCCCTATTAGTCCAGAGCTTCAACTCATGAATAACAAGGCCCTTCTGGGTCACTGAATTAATTCCAACTTTTCCACTAAATTGAAAATCTTACTTTGCTCATTTCTGTTGCTTAGTGTGCCCCATTTGATTCTCAGCAGGAATAACTTCAAGACATTCAGATCATGCTTTTGGAGGGTCCTGGGTCCAAAAGCCCTTTTCTACTTCAGACCATTTGTTCTCTTTCACTCTCATCAAGATTTCTGAAATGGAGACAATCCCCATAAATATTTTCATTTTCTTTCCCACAGTCATGAAGACCTTTTCTGCTGCTCTCCTTGTATTTGCTCTGTTCTAAACCAACATTTTTCTGAATCAAGTTCAACATAACTTGTGATATCAATAAAATTACTGAAGTATTCTCTCACAGTGTTTGCCTTCCAAAAGAGCTTCTATCTCACCACAATTCCATTGTAAGTTTACTATGAAGGGTTACGAACAATTTAACAAACAGGTAATTTCCATCCAACTTAAGCGTGAAGGAAGTTCAGGCCCAGGTCAAAAAACAGACTCCATAAATCCAAACCCTCCAATCCAACAAACAACCCTCAGGTTTGGACACACTTTGGGCTGTAATCTTCAGTGGTAAAATTGGCACCATTTTTACTGATTCTTCAATCCTTCAAATTCCCCTGACCATAAACTTTGGGTTCATGTTCTGCTCTTATTTGTGCAACGGCATTAACAGCATCCCAAACCTTGGCACACACCCAGCACTGCATATTCAACACTCAACTTCCAGCTAACATGGGCACTAGATTCCTAGATAACACAGGACAGTAGCCATTAAATACAGTTTTAGTAACTGAAATGCTTTTATTGTAAGTTCTTAAAAATGCTTGATCAGAAGTACTTGTGGCTTAAGAAGCTCAGGAGTTGCTGCTCTCTTGATTATGGAAACTGGAGAAAACCAATGACATCCAAGGCCATTCAGCAGCTAACCTGTGACATTTAAATGTGGGTTGGGGAAGGCTATTAAAAATATATGTATACACACACAAAGAAAAGCATGGTTTCACTCCCCTCTGCTCTGGTAATGAATCTGGTTCCATTACACGTGGTAGTTTTGAATTCAAATAAAGTTATGGGGCCCAGTTATCAAATTCTGTGTTGCAGGTATTCCATTTTATCCAAGAGATCCCAGCAGTGATCAATATCAGATGTTTAGAGTAGAACACAGGGACAGGGAAAGTATATAATGGAGCTTCCCACAAATACTCTACAGCAGCTTGTGACTTGCAGAATGCCTGAGTCAAAGGTGGAATCCATATATTTACTGATCTCCATGGCAGCCTTTTTCCATTAGGTTCAGCAGCTGCCAACACTGAAAAAAATCCTGTGACAGCGTCCTCACTCACCTAGTGCACAGTTAGCTCTGGCATGCACACAAAGTATTCAGCATTGCATCCCATACAACAAAGCAATCCCAAACCTGACAGCAAGGTGGTTAAAAAGCTGTCTTGGTAATAGCACACCTGGGTTTCAGTCCCACTTCCATATGTAACTACTTAGGAAAATGAAATTACATCAGTATGAAAGAGTGGGAATGTAAAGAATAGGTGAAAGCTGCATTTGAGCATTCTTTGTGACAATGGAGGTAACCCAGTCTGCCTACTGCACTCTGAGTTAGCAACTTGTTAGATAAATTTTACATCCTCTAGTATGTGAAAATAGCAAATATTTCACAGAATCACTGAACAGTTCAGGTTAGATGACACCTCTGCAGATCACCTAGTCCAATTCCCTGCTCCAAGCAGGCTGCCCCAGCACCATGTCCAGTCAGGGTTTGAGTATTTCCAAGGATGGAGACACCACAGCCTCTCTTGGAAATCTGTTCCAGTGTTGATCTCTCCAGTAATAAAGTTCTTCCCTACATCAAAATGGATTTTTTTTTCATTTCAATTTCTGTCCTTTTCCTCCTGTCATTTAAGAAGACTCTGGTTTGGTTGTTTTTATTGTATCTGTTCCCATGCTGACAAGGTCACAGCGTGTGACATCCATAGAGTGGCTGTTAAGCTTGACTCTCACCCCACTTACAGCTAGGAATTTTTATCCATAGATTTCAATATTGGCTGATGTGCAAATTATTTCTTTTTCCTCAAGTCATGAAAATGACACCAGGAAACTACCTTTTTTTAAAAAATAGTCTAGGTGAAGTATTTCTTTGAATACCCACTTCTTCCAGACCTACTTTTCTCCTTTTGATTTTTGTTGTCACTGTTGTCATGTAATTTATTTACGTGGGAAGATATTACAGAGGGAGCAATTAAAACTTTTCCTTGGACATGCTATGTGCAAGGAAAAGGCTTTTCAATACAGGATTTGGCAAACCAGTGTTGCCAGCAGCAGAGGGGGCAAGAAGCCTCAAACTCATCCCTCACTAGGATACCCAAGGAATTTGTCTTCTAGCATGACCTGGAAAGGGGAGGTGTATTCACACTGCTCACCCAGACACTTGCACACAACATATCAGTACAAAACAACAGTTCAAAAGAAATAAAAACACCTCACGCAGCAATATGCTTGAGTTACATTTAAAAACTATAGTCAAATCCCACTGGCTTCAGGCTAAACACACTTTTGCATGCTCTGCTGAACACAGTTTGCTGTGCTTGAGCTCCACCTCCCAGAGGGGTGCAGCCATCTCCTGGGGGGAAAGTTTTGTGAAGGAGAAAGAACTTCCCCTTCCATTCTGCCACACCGCTAAGATCCTCTTAATGAGAAATTCATCTGACCGCCAAAGTTTCAGAAAATGACAAATTTCCCCTCCACCATCGTAAAATGCCAATTATCCTTACACTGATTTGAGTAGCAGGATGCCCTGGTATTTTGGAGGAAAGTCACTCCTCTTACATTCACAATGATACTCTCTCAGCAAAAGTGAACATCTTTCAGATACAATGACTGCCCTACATGCAGGGTTTCATTCTGCACATCCTGGCATGGAACAGGAAAGAAAGCCAAGTGCTTCCTGAGGTTAAACACAACCAAAAGGAGGACTAGGTACAGCTCATACTGAGTGAAGGTAGATTGTGAGATCTGTGCATGGTAATTCCTGAAAGTAAAGGCTAACAAATAAGCAAAGTATGTGTGCATCTGAGCAGATGTGGGCTGGAACAGCATCCTTGGCCATGCAAATATAGCACTTGCTTCCTTCTTTGGCCACATTTGTGCTACTAAGCAGAAACCATTTGCTAACCACACAGCAGTGGCATTTGCATTAGCAGAAAACCAGACTGCTCGTCTCTTCCTGCTTTGCTCAGCACTTACTGACCACAGGAATAAATAAACAGAGGGCTGTGCTCCCCAGCTGCTCCACGCAGGCTCTGCTGCTCTCCCAGGACACCAGTGACAGCAGGAACAGGCTAGGCCTGTTCCAGAGGAGCCCTTTGTCTGTTGGAACTCAAAATGTCCCTCAGACAATTTTGGAGGTTCCAGGTCCAGGTCAGAAGCATTTGAGACCCTGTCACGCAGCTGGAAACAGCTGTGATTTTGGGTTTGAACCATTGAATGATTTACCAACCTTGCAGGAAGAACAAGAAGTCACAAAAGTTTAGATATTATAGTAGAAGTAGTTATAAAGTAGAAGGAAGAATTTTTTAGTATTGTACAAGGGGGTTTTAACACCTGTACAGGGGTTTTTTTTTGTTCTGTACATGGGGGTCAGAGGGTTTAAGATGGAGGAATGTAGGCCAGTCCTGTTCCTCCTCTTTCTTCTTCCTTGCCTCCATGTTCTGGATGATGTTGGCACTTATGGATTGGTTTAGAGTAGAAAAGCACCATTTAATATAGGTAGTAGGTATTGGGGAAAAACTGTAAACATGTAACATATAATGTACCATATAAAAGATAGCAGCAACCAGAGGTGGGGGAAGAGAAAAAGAAGACACCAGTCAGAGAGGATGTCAGGGGTGTGTGGGCCTCTGCCTGAGCTGCTGAGCAAACCACAGCAGCCTGAGAAGACAATCTTTTGGATAACTTGCAATAAACTGCCTTAAGACCGAACAACAAGAGACTGCTGAGCCTTTTTTTGGAAGCACGGGTTGGAGGAGAAGTTTTTCCACCACATGGAACCCCTGAACCAGGCCTGGGTTCCGTCATTTGTCCTCACGTAAACTTCGCTTGCCAGCAGAGGAGCGACACGCACAGCAAGGAAAAGGCAGCTGAAAGGGAGTTTTCCCCTCTCAAACAGTGTGTTTGCAAGAGCAAACATCTTAAAATTTAAAAGCCAAAGCTGGTGATGGTGATATCCCTGGTTTTAATCTGGAAATTGAACATAAGCTCCCCTACATCACTGGCAGTGGATGCAGGCATGTCTGCTACAGAACGTGCTTCTGAGGGGAACTATTTACTGCTAATAAAAAGTCCCAAATTCCTTGCAAATTCGCTGTCCCTTTCAGAAAAGGGTTCCAGAGAGCTTAGAGCTCTAATCCAAGTTGTTAATAATCCATAAAAAGAGTACTGCATAATAATTCAAAAAATAGTCTCTTCCAACACACAGTAAATGGAAACTGCCTGCTTTAAGCATATTTTGACAGCTGCTAGCATCATTCAACATTTCAAATAAAAGAATCTGCTCAATAAAAAACAAAGTAAGCTAAAAAATTTGAAACAACAAAAAAGTCTCCTGTGAAAGCTCTGATTTTCTCCTCTTCTTTGTCATCTTCAGCTATTGAATGGAAACACACTAGTGGGATGTGTGTTGGAAGAGAGGGAGCTGCAGGGAAAATTCTATGAGCTGTATCCTTTTCAGGGAAGTTTAATTAATGGCATTTCTGAGAAGAATTTTGATTGACAGGATTAGTGCCAGCACTCAAAGTTTCTATTTGTGGATCCTGGAGCTCACAGCTCCCATAAAAATAAAAGAGTTCAGAAAAGAGCTTTGTGCAAATGAAGGCATTCCCTCAGCAGGGAAGGTTCATGTGAACCTCTTCTATGGCTTCCCTTCACATGGGTTTTTCTGTGGAGACAGGATAGCAGAAAGTCCCTGGAGAACACCCTCTCCATGAGGCAAAAGGTTTGATTCCATTTTCTAGGTCAGTCCTTGGGGAAGGTTTCTAAAAGGAGCCAAAATCAAGCCCCAAGAATGAGTGTTCCCAAATTTTGTGGAGGGAAACATTTGGTTCCACTTTCTTTTCTTTTGGATTTATTTTAGCTTTTAGTACAGACTAACTTTTACTTTCGAAATTCCTACCTCCTTCCTGCTAAGACAATCTAGTATTTTCCTAGCAACACTCAGCTCAAAAGATTTCAATTCTCTATCACCTATAAAGACTTGGGACAAATGATTCAGTTGACCACAAGCATTGTGTTTTATTTGATTATTGTCAAATCTTTAAGTACTATCTGAAATAAACCATCTTTACAAGGGATAATGCATTACATGCCAAAACAAGAAATTGGAAATGAGCCAATGCTGCTCCATTGCAAAAACAAGGGAAGGATTCCAGTTCCCACAGGAAGCACACACTAGTTTGCTGAACCATCCTCCAGAAACATTGAAATGGAAGAGAAAAAGGAAAAATTTGATTATTTTCACTTTCTACATCCTTTCTCTACCACCTTCCTCACAGGGTAATCTAGTTCAAATGCACTTATTCTACCCCAGAAGTTTTCATGCATCTTATTTGCATCACATCTTGATGGTTTTGCCCCATTTTTTCCTCTGCTCTTCTCCTGCTTTCCCTCAGCTGTACTCTTCTCCAGCTTTTTTGCTCACTCCCATTCCCATTTTTGCTATACCAAATTTAAACCAATGTCTTGGCCCAAAATGCTCTTCCTCCTATTCCTTATTGTTATTGTCCTGGTATCTCCTACCTCTGATACTATCAGTTTTGGGGGTTGTTCCCATAATCCTCCAATCTCTCCCTTTTTGTGCCTTAAAAATTCTTAGATAACATAATTTCTTCAAATTATAAGCATTCCTATGCATTTGGGCTTGAAAATTTAAAAAAAAAAAAAAAAATCCAAAAAACTTTAAGTGGCTTTATTAGGTATGGAAAGCTTGCAAATCAGGCATCACAAAGAATGTCCCAGTAGTCACATTATTGGTGATTAATACATATATCTTCTTCCACAGGCTGTTTCCAGTGACCCAACAAACCACTGCTTTTATTGCAGCTACTGTCTGGGAACAGCTGAAGGTTTGATGCTTTCAGCTCCCACTGCTGCTGGCAGTGTTTAATAGAGATGACTGGTATACAACCCTTTGTTTTCAGATCCACTTATTCTATCCCAGAAGTTTTCATACATCTTATTTGCACCACATCTTAATGGTTTTGCCCCATTTTTTTCCTCTGCTCATCTCCTGCTTTCCCTCAACTCTACTGTTCTCCAGCTTATTTGCTCAATCCTGTTCCCATTCTTGCTATACCAAACCTTTAAGGTTACAGCATAGCTATCCCAACTTTAATTAGCTCAAAAATGCCTGCAGAAAGGAGCAGATACACCTGAATACTCAAGGGCATCTAGATGTCTACACAAATAATGAAATTTTAGTCTGCTCAGGAAAGCAGACTGATTGTTACAGATGGGCACCATCAGCTCCACTCCATAAGTAACCAGCTTTGTCACCAGGTGCTGAAAAATGGATCAGCACCCTGACTTCTTCCTGTTCTGCCCCATGGGTGGAGGAAATGAAGTTGCAGGAGAAAACATGGCAAGCATTGTCTGTTTGCTAACTTTTCACTCCATGTGCAAACACAAGACCTGGCAGTTTGCAATCCATCATCTGGAGGGAAACCACCAAGGCTGCTTGTCAGCCTTCAAACACCGCCCGTGTGCTCTGTGATACCTGAGCTTTGCCAAACCCACTCCATTTATTTTAATGAACTACAACTCATAACTTCAAAATGTAGTTTTGAATCTCTCCTCATATAAACAGCAAGGAATGTGCACATGGAAAATAAGTTATCCTGGTCACACCTATAACTTTTCCAAAAGGAAGGGCATGCTCAAGTACTGTAGATGAGAATCAAGATGACTGAGTCCCAGCTACTTGTTTAGACTGTTAGTCTTGCTTTCAGTGGTAGGAAATATTACATAAAATCCATGTAACACATACAAGCTAAGTGCAAATGATGAAAGAAATCAGCAAGGGAAAAGAGGCCAGAGAGCTGTTGTGATGGAAGAATAGCAGCTGGGAAAACTGAAGTCAACCCAGCTATGTTATTTTTTAATTAAAAATAAACATAGCCTTTGTTGCCAAGGGATTGGTTAGCATTCCATTAAAAAAAAAAAAGGAATTTTGTTTTACTTCATTCTCATTCCCCTCCTAACCTCCCTGCCCACCCCTTCCCCCCCAAAAAAAGTATTTATAGATTTTGCAAAAAGAACATGGTCAAACAATTTAGCTCAGTCTGAAGCACTACACAGAACCACCTATTTTTAAGGCATTCTCTTTCTCTTACACCAATGGCTCTTTTATTAAAAATAGTCAGACTACCATTTTAATTTTGTTAATTATTTGGTCTTCTGCTGCTGAGGTCCGTGCTAGTTGTACAAGTATGCATGACTAAAGTGCACATGTGTGAAGGGTAAAATCCCTGTTTGGACAGCACTTTTAATGAAGGTTTCAGCAGAGCCATGTTAATCCTTCCAAGTTCAGCCTTGCTTCTCTTCGACACTAAAGCAGCTTTTGCTCACATCTGGTTAGGGGTTTGTACTAATTTTTATGAAATTTCTTTGTGTCAAGATCAGTGAAGGTCTTACATTTTTTCCTTGCAGTCCTCACTTCACAAACAGGAGTGTGGAGTCATTTAGCACAGAAAAACCAAAGCATCCAAAGACTCAGTTCAGGATTTTCACACATTCCAAGGACTCAAAGGTTAACTATTTTTAAAGGCTGATGACCTCATTAGCCTCTTTACCCAAAGCTTTTCATTCATTCATCTTACATATTTCTTGTGTGCTTTTATTATGCCTGACCTCAGAGAAGGCTTCTGCTACCAAGCTCTTCTCTACACAGCTTCCACATCACATTTCAAAATCTTGTCGGGCGTAACCAACTCCTATTTTCTCATTCACCATCCACTTTGCTAGTTAGACATTTTATTTAAGATGTTTTGGGCCATTACTCAAATTAAATACGCATCCAGAGGCACTTGCAATTGTTCTGATAAAATACGTAGGAGCTGATGGGGCAAACCTCCCCAAACCAGATCAATGAAATTAATGTTTTCTGTAGAAATATCCATCTTCAGTTGAGCAAATACATCAGTTCTAAGTGAATCAAAGATCTAGCCAATAATCAGGCACTAAACTAAGTGGTGAGAAAGAAGAATTAAGATGAAGTAAAAATATCTGCATGTACATCCTGCATCTCAGTTACATACCATCATGTCATCAACCTAAAGAGTGTTCAGGAGTGGGATGGTTTCCTGCCTTGGCTATCTGGAATCACCCCAGCTTACATTAAAAGAAAAAGGGAAAATAATTATTTAATTATTCATTCAGCGCAGAGCAACTGTAAAGAGTCATGACCAGTAGCAGCATAGAACAGGATGGCAAATGCACCCACATTTTCACAAGGGAAAGACCCAATATTCACCCCCAGCTGCACAGAGTGACATTTCAACCTTCAATCTTGCAAGGAGATCTGAAAATAGCTTAGACTGGAAGTCTGTCTCTTTCTGCTTTTCTATTTAACACGCTCCTTCCATGCATCCTGATCAATTTTCAGAAAGATTTTGAATTCATGCATATTTAAAGACAGAAATACTTTTTCACCCAGCTCTGGTCAGTATATGCTGACTCACATCCAGATTCCTCCAGTATTTGAATCTTCCATAGACTCCAGAGAAAATTTGTGGTTGACCACAGAGCAAAAGCTTAGCTAACTAAATACCATAATGCATATTATTTGCCATGCAACAGTAAACACAGGAGAAAGAGGATACGAGGTTACAAAACATTTTACTTTATGCTTTGCATATTTTTTGGAATAGGGAAGATAACCACATTAGGCAAAGCAATGCATTTGTTTTGTCTCAAGGACACTGGTTCACAAATAAATGTTACTGCAACTAGTCAGAGTTCAAGTCATTGTTGCCCAAACTATAAAAAAAGAAAGAAAAAAGGAAAAAGACAAGGCCTTTGGAAATCAAATGTTATTCCTCCCAACAAAATATAAATAACTCAACAGTTTAGTGACCAGCAGCACACAACAGAATGAATTCTGGGTATCCAAGCATCAGAGCATGACACTGAAACATTTTATGAACATTAACTCTTATGTGGCAACACAAAATTGGACTAGAAAATAAGAGAAACTCAGTAAGACAAATAACTTGGCACTGGCAGACCCTACCCATGCTAAGCTTCAGCCTCCTTGAGTTTTACACCAATTTCCCTGCAAGAATAGATTTTAATTGAATTAAACATGATTGGAGGGATGGTTTTATCTTTCAGATGGTCACTTGCTGTCAAAGTCTAAGGGTAACATGAACATGGAGAAGTCATAGAGGCTTCTCAGTTAAACTTTCTTTTCCAGATAGGGTGACTCTGACTACCAAATTAGAAACTTCTTAATTCCTCCTACTGAGGAAAATTCTATTATCCTTCTCACAGCATTTTTTGCTTTTCTTCAAGATCTGCAATAGCTTAGTCTAAAAACCAAACTCAAGTAAAGCTTTGGGAGGTTCCTTCCATTCCCTCTCATACAGGAGGGAGGGTACAATGACAAATTCTGTGTAGGACAGGGAAACGAAAATAAACCCCAAAAGCACAAGGGGAAGACAGAATATCCTCTCTAGAGAGAAGGAGTTGCAATAAATTAAGAAATGCCATCAGTCTTTTCATTCAGAAGACCAGTCACAGCAGCAAGGATAACAGTGATTTTGCTGTTTTAAAATGCTGGGAGACTTCTCTCACCATGTAACAGCACTATTTTTTTTACATCTCAGACCAAGCAGCTAAAGCCACTGAAAATGCAAGCATGTATCAAAATGGGCATAACATTCAAGTCCATCCACATGTCCCATCTCCATCTGGCAAACACAAAATGCAATGCTATTTACAGCCCTTTGCTATTTCTTTGTTTCTCATGGGAAACTAGTTGATGTTGTCTACTGCCAGCTCTCATTGTTAGCAACACTCCTAGATAATTAATTTTATGTCTTGATGCCATTTGTCCAAAGCAACCTTTCTATAAGGGTCACATTAGATTGACAAACAGCAAAAGTATCATACAGACATCACAACTCATTCAGCAAGTAGAATTCAAGAAGACTGATGCTTAAATTTTATGCATTTCTTATTTAAAAACAGAACTCTTGTCAGGCAAAAAGGGATTTCCTTGATCTTTAAGTTGTCGAAATATACAAAACTAAACCATAGCTTCCCACTCCACTAATTTCTGCTATCCCACAATATACAAAACACGGTTTAAAGCACATTTCTATTTGAATACACTCTTCCTTTCCCAGCCCTGTAGAAAATCTGTGAATGAAGCAGAAACGCTGTGGGTGCCAAGTTAACACTTCTCCCAGCTGAGAGCAGAATAATTTTATCTGGAATGACAGAGCCCTGCTCCATCAAAACTGCCACATTGACAATGACATGAAGGTTTAGGTTCATTTATTTAGTGTGAGTTACAGAGAAGATCTCAGGTCTTTACAACCCTCAATGCTTTTAAATTTATTAGGCCTCACTACCTATCACAGCTTACATCTCCTTTATGAAAACTTAAAATTACATTACTACCTGTAGACCACTGAAATAAAAGATGACAGGAGGAATAGCTGTAGAAACAAACCTGCACTGGGCTTGAGATAAAAACACACCCAGAACACACAACACAAGGACAAAAGAGAACCTGGAAAATTAAAGCAATGGAAAGAATACGTTAAAAACAAAGAGAAGCAGTGATACCCAGTCATCAAAACAGGTGAAAAAGATGGGCAGAACTATTGGCACAAAGGGAATGAGGCAGATTCAGCAATACACTTGGATAAATCCATTACACCAAGGCCCAAAGCAGCTCTTACATCACCTCCAGCTGTTGCAGCTGCATGGTGTCACTTCAAGGCATTATGTCATCATTCTTTTATATTTAGAATACATATTTAGTATATATAGGATCCTCAGTGGTGCTCATCCCCTCCTCAGGCACCAAAAAGACAGATATTCTGCACTGCATGATTTTGTGTCTGGTAAAGAGGCCCACACACCACTAGAGAAGGAATCCCTGTCAGATAGGAGGAGTGCACAGTCTTATGATAACAAATACTTCTTGCAACAGGGCTCATTCTACCTGTGTGTCCAGAAACAGGAGATTAAAAATAGATAATCAAAGAAAGGGGTGGGGGGGAAAAGAGAAGAATGAGTGTTTGAGAAGTCAAATGGCTGGTGCTGCAGCTCTGAGTTTAATCTACAAAACAGCTTTCGTCAGAACAATTAGATTGTTCTCCTCTGGGCCATTCATCATCTCAGATATTTTTCTCATTTTGACTTCTACCCACTAGAGATCAGAAACCTTCTAAAAAAAATTATCATCTAGGGATTCCTCCACTGGAATTTGGACTGGCCTACATCATTCCTCCAGACAGTGCTCCTTGACTTTTTCCCATCGAGCTCACAATTGCAGTGCAACACCTGGAATGGCAGCTCTGTGCTGCAGAAATTGGGCAGAGTACTGCCAGTGGCAGCTGTGGCAACCCACTTAGGCACAGGGTGACTTCCAGGTAATGTCTGGATACTTTGAATTTTCTATCCAGGGTGCCTGGAACTGGACAACAGTTTTAGTGATCCTTCTAGTAGCAAATCTCGGTCCCACTCATGGCTTTGCCCTGTGCATATTTGTGGGAAATGAAAAGAGCTGCATTCCAGCACGAGGAAAACACAGCTGAAACTCTAAAAAAATTTCTCTGAAACACAGAGAAGGCTTCAGGTAATACTTTATTATCTCTTCACCTGGCTAATCTCTATGGCTCCTTGCAATACACAATCAAAAATATATTTCTCCTCACTTTTAGTCAACATTCAACCACATTGCAGTTTTTGTGTCTGTCTGTGGTAGGCATAGGATTTCCACTGCAATAATGAGTGATTCAAAATTTTCACTCTCACAACAAACCTGTGAAGGAAGGAGTAATTTCTGTTCTCATTTTACAAAAAGCTCATTATAAAAGAAAGAAAATACAGCCACAGATATGTTCTGTGAATGAAGACTTTACATGGGGGCCTCCCAGTGTGTCAAACAGTGAAACAGCTTTTTCAGTATTATTACTTGGTTTTTTTTACAGGGATTAAAAAAAAAAAAAAAAAAAAAAAAAAAAAAAAAAAAAAAAAAAAAAAAAAGAAGGCCGCTTTCTCTGAAAGAAACAAATTATTCATTTCCTAGAAACACAAAACTGGTTTCTGCCAAATACTTTCAGTGGTATGCTCTGAAAAGGGAGAGAGAGCAGTGACAAATGTGGCAGAAGATGATAAACTGCTGCCTTCTCCAGAAACAGCAAATCCATTGGTTTCAGCCTCCTTGCTTGAGCCAGAACCAAAGCACACATTTTACACAGGTTGAAGGACCTCTCTATAAAACCATAAGTGACATCTAAATCATTTAAAACAATGGAGGGAGGAGGAGGATGCAGAAAACAGAAGAAGGTTCAGACAAGTCTCAGGTATTGTCTTGTTCTAAGACTACAAAACAGCAGCAATATCTTTGGTGTCCCTTTAGAACTGCAACAGGATCACCTGTGCTCGATCAAACATTTCTGAAGATAACACATGAAAATCTCCATGGATATAGTGCAGACACAGTGATTTCTCAGCCCCCAAAGAGTGTGGCATTCTTCCACCTTCAAGCCAAATCTAATAGAATTTCAGACAGACATACATTAGAAATCTGTCTATAATAAATTTCTATTTCTGTGACAGATTTGTCTCCATTTTTAAATACCTGCCTCCATACAAAGGCAGCCTGGTTGTACATAGCAGTGGTGGGCTGGTTTGCTCTCTTTGGTACCCTGCACACCACCCCCTTGGTGACATAGCCACAGCCAAACAATAATGGATCACACCATCAATGTTAACATCAGAGCAGAGAAAGGGGGGGAAAAGAAAACAAAAGAAACAAAAAACCCTAAACCAAAAACCCTCACACATACCATTTCACCAGGTCAATCTTGCCTTTACAACTGCAGCATTTGGCTAATACACAAACAGCTTCTTCTAGGAAGAAAAAGTTGCACTACTTCAATGAGAAGTACAATGCTGAACAGATGCAGCTAAGCCCTGACAAATCCCTGGGCAGACATAGTTATTTCAGTTTGAGTGCTTGGAGTGTGACTGGAAGTCCAAACACTTTGAAGATTACATAAATCAAAGCAGCCTCTCCAAAATGGTGATTTCCTCTGCTTGGAGTCCCTTCCACTTTGAGAGAATGGATATAAAACTGGTCTCTCAAAGCAATACACAGTGTTCACTATGGATTATGTGAAGTAATTTTTTCAAGAAGAGAAAAATGATCTTTTTTCCTCGCATTTGCTTCTACAGCTTAAAAACTTGTTACACTGACATGGTGTTGGGTGACTACTTGGGCTGTAGAACAATGACAGAAAATCAGCTTTTCTCCAACGTAAATGCAGAGGAAATCTCAGTACCATGGCACGAGGGAAGTGTGGTAACACAGGAGAAGTCCTCTTGTAGTCACAAGCTTGTGCCAATGGGGCTTTCAGTACGTTTTTGAGATTAGGACTACAGGCTATAGGATCCATAGTGGATTTCTGGTTCTGCAATTTGTCCTACCTCCACACCAGGATCATTAGGGCAACCAGGTAACTAGCTCTCTTTCTTTTGGGATGTCTTTAGATGTCCAGCTCAGTTACCAGAACAGAAGCCATTTCAAGGATGTGAGCAGTGAGATTCAGCTGAAGAGCTGCTCAGTCTTAAACATACAAACTACCATGGCTGTGCAGCTGGTCTCTCCAGCAGCAAAAATCCTGGGATCACTCTGTACCAGAGAGGAGCTCCAGGATTACATTTGTTCAACTGGTCTGAAGGATGAGAACACCTTCTGGATCCTCTTCTTGCAACAGTTTTCCCCTGCCCTTTCCTCTACTATGAAATACCAAACATCACACAGACAAGGCAACATGAGGCTTTTCGCATGCTTTGCATAATCCAAAGACTGATTTCCACCCTCCAGACTATAATTTGTCCACGAGTCATAAGGTGAACTTCATTTATACAGCAGCATCCCCACAGGGGGCATGGTGCTCCATGTATTATCATATTCACCTCTAAGAACTCCAGAGAAAAATCCCTATTTAGGCCTACAGGTGGTTGCATCAAATAGAATTTTATATACACATATATACACTGATCTATCTTGCAACAGATGTAGCACAAAGATAGTATGGAAACACACACCATACTATCTTCCATAGTCTAAATAAAGTATAGCAGAACACTTCCTCAGGTAGGAATTTTTCTGGAGAAACTAGAAAATTACACATTAATAAGATTTACTCTAAAGCAAAACCAAGGTTAAAAAAAATGCACATTAATAAGGTTTTGCTCTAAAGAATAAGTTTTAATAGTACACTGATAAAAAGGCATCTACTGAAACAATTATCTTTAAAAACTCAGCATCTTACAAGGAACTGCTCTAATTGCTGCCTTAATCAACATCATAGCTTATAATACAACTTGCAATTAACATATGGTAAATAGCATCTGCCAATTAGACTGTCATGTGCGCTGTACATCTGATTCCTGTTTTCACTGGAATGCAGCTATTAGTGCTGGAGCCTGTCCAGGGTCTCTGCTTTGGCCTCTAATGCTCTGTAGATGAGCAACCCTCAACTTTACGCAGCAGTTAAGAGGAAGACAAGATTCCTGCACATATGAATTAGGTCATAGAGATGAACCTTGAAAGGCGGTTCATTAGTCATTTTTAGAGCTCCACTACTTTAAAGCAGAAGAAAATAAATCACAGAATACATCCACTTCATCACTGCATAGTGTCATCACAGACAGCAAAGTTAAAACTGTATTAATTACACATATCCCACCATTTCTCCCTTTCTTGCCTGACCATCCTTTCCCTTTTCCTTTGTTAAATTTCATAAACTGGGAAAAAAACACACACATTTTATTTAATTATTCAAGATCTAACCTCTGCTGTTGTCAAGTGCCTTCTATGGATGGCTAAAGATTCACACATACCAAGACCACCAATATTTGCTCAGCATCTGTAAGGATAGTTTAGCACAGAGCCCCCACAGCTTTTGCTCCTGATGAAGCTGCAATTCTCAAACACACAGTGCTTAGAAGTCATGGAGGTAAGATGTGAAGCCCCCTAAACTTCTGAAAAAGCATAAAACAATGAGGGATTCTAAGTAACTGCATGATCAAAGCATGAAAAAAAAGGACAGCTATCTTAAAAATTCCATAAATGTTGCTTTAACTTTCTGAAACCAAAATCATTCAAAGGGGCATGCGCCAAACTTAAAAAAATAATTTTAAAAATGTACCACAGAAAACCTATGCTTTTACCTGTCTTGGTAACGCATTCTAGAGTGGCAAAACAATCTTTATCAAAAAGATTCCACAACTGGTGAGGGTCACAATTTTTGCCAGGGTTCCAGAGATAAAGCATGCTGGGGAGAAAGCCACTGCTACAATTATCAGTCAAAGCCTAATAAAAATATCCTTTTACCAGCAAGAGAAAATTCTGACCTAGGACTCAAGATGAGACTTCCTTGCCTAACTGTCACATGATTTTGGGGTGAGACTGGGGACAGGGGGTTACCTCAATGCTCCTTCTTCCCCTACTGCCCTTTGATTCTCATCGGATCAAATTTTAAGCCCTTGAGGCCTTCAAATGCTTTTCAACATAAACAGTGCTTAAGCTCCCCCTAAGTGTAGTATAAAACTATTAATACAGAAAATAAAAAGTGTTTTAGTTTCTTCTCCCCAGGATAGAAAGAATACCAATAGAAAGTCAAAGGAAGCACGCAAAATTTTCCATGCTAATCTACTGACTGCATGCTACAAAGTCTAAGTCCATTAGGAGCAATGTCAGCCTTGCTTCAGCCTGAAAGCCAAAGCTCAGTTGTCATTTCCACCTGTGCAATGAACACAGCAAAGGTTTATGTGCACCATTCCATCGTGTGCTCCCGCTGCTGTCAAATGCAGAAAGGGAAGAAAATGGAAACATGAACCAATGAAGTCATTTTCCTTCCCACATACAACCTCAGGCTGAGATGATGTCAGGTTTCACAAGCAAAACCAGTTTGAATGACAGCAACATTTGAGAGGAGAAAATCCAAAGGAAACCTATATTTCTCAAGAAGTGCTTCTGCTGATTCAACAGGCAGCATCCCTACTGCAAAGTCTGAAACAAATCAAGACTCTATGTGATACATGGATGTCACTTTGGCTTTCACAGAATGGGGAAAAAATTGCCCAAAGGTTATACTCTCTCCTGTGCCAAACAATTCCTGAAGGGAATTTTAAGGCTGGTTACCTTTACTCTCAAGATATGCAACTTCCTGCTGAACCATAAAAAATCTTATTGGTCTATTACGGCTTTTATTTCTGAGAGCTCTCAAATCATCTCTACTAAATTATGAATCATACAAGAATATAGGTCAAAAAAAAAAAAGGTCCCTTTGGTCCTCTTAGTGGAATAAAAAATGAGAAGGGTGGACATGGTGGGAGGGGCAGTTGTGCTGGCGTTATTATAGCAGCACTTGAGGTGTTGCTCCTTCCAGGGAATTTCTCTGCAGGACAGAGACATTCTCTGTGGTGGGACTGCATCCTTTTCCAAGGGACAAGACTTGGACTGAGCACACAACCCTCACTCTTGACCTTTAGGCACCGCTGAAAGCCATGCTGTAATTTTTACAAGAGTAGTAGAAGCACTTGGGAGAATTAGAGAGTATGGGGAATTTAAATTTTTCTCCTCTGTTGATTAAGATGCATGCATCTACCTAGACTTATTAGATCCTGCAGACCAGGATTCATCTGGCCGTATCAAAACTTAGATCTGCTGCCTTCCTCTTTCCTCCTCATAGCCAAGCAGCCTTTAGCAAAAACAGAGATTGGAGAGAACAAAACAATCGAGTGGAAACTGCTTTCCCCACATTTCACTCCTCTTGCTCCTGGCTTGCTGCTATTTCACATGCCCTACTATTCAGGACAGTAGCCTCCATTTGAGGTAGGATTTTAAAAAGATGAGGGGAAAATTGATCCATTTTTTTCCCCCTTGCATATGACTATTTAGAAAGACAGGTGAGGAAGGTACATGACACTTTAGCTGATGTATTAGTGACTCCTGTCATTTCAGGGTAAACTTAAACTTGGGAAAAATGCAGCAAACTGGAATCACATTAAACTTGATTTAGCAAAGTGCTCTGAAACACATGCTTATAGTTAAGCATGTGCCTAAATGCTTTGCTGAATTAGGACCTATGTTGGTAAAAGGGGCAATTGATTAATGGCTTCTGACAACCACCAGAAACTAATGAGCCACAGACCTCTGCTTTTTCCTCCAAATGACTGTACTTAAACCCAAAGGAAATTTCATTATGGAAACAGAAAACACTTATAAATAAATCATACATGTCTCCTTCGCAAATATTAATTTTTATCTGCAATTAGTGGTAAACCCAAACCTTCCTTTCATACAGTAATCAGAGACAGTGCCATTTGCCCTGTGAAGCTGGTTATTCTTTCAAACCCATAAATTTCTCTCTAGAACTCCATGGTTTACAGAAAGGTCTGTGAACTCAGCTAAATCAACCATGAAATATGCAGGATCCAAGAGAAAAACCAAAAGGTTGCCTGAGACAAACTTCAGGGTGAATCATGCCAGCACTGTGGAACCCACCTAAAACTGAGAGCTCAGCAACACGACATGCTCAAATCTGCTTCATGCTGCTCCCCTCTGAGACACATCAAATCCCAGGGATTTCACATATTTGCTAGCTCCCACGTGAGAGGTGGAAAAGCTATAGAACAGTGAGAGGATAACTTCAATCCTCAAAGCTCCAATCCAGCTATTTGCCAACTGTTCACCACTGTGGAAGTTTTCTGACTGGCCATGTGTTTTAGCTTTGACTTTGGTTGTATTTAGGGGCAGGAAAATCCTCTGGTGCATCTACAGGAATCGTGACATTCAAGCCTAATGTCAGCCTTACCTAAATCTCATTAAACAACTCACCTTGTTTTTTCCTTGCAGCATCACTGCAGCACAACACTGACACCACTCCCAGCAGGATGAAAGAATCACTTCTGTTAACACTGACCTAACAGATCCACCCAGAAACTTCAAGGTAGTAAGTAACTAAACAGGGACAATAATATCTGAGGTCTTGTTGTTATCACTCATAAGGTATGCAAAAATATTCTCCCTTTTTCCATGTTTGGTATTTTAGTCACCTAAATCATATTTCAAGAGTAGGTATATGTTATGGAATGAAAACACAAGAGACACACAAATGATGCCATACAAGACTTGAATGGGTGTTTACAGAGGTTCCAGGGCAGAGATGGAAGTGGCTTTCATGCCACCTGGTAGCTGTGAGCAGTTAATTTCCTTCATTCACACCCTCTTGCTCGAAAAGGTACTACTTCACCTGTAATTTTAAGGATAACCAACTATGAGACCTCATGGACAATCCATCACTGAACCATGACCCACTGATGAGATGGAGACTTCAGCTGCCACAGTTTTATTGAGATGTTTCTCGAATGTCCATTATGGCCTTTGTAACAGAGATGAACTCTTAAAGGCAGCTCTGAGGAAAGGAAAGTGACATAGCTAGCATTCCTGAGCCTTGGGGAAATGACCAAAGCCAGGTTTTGTTGGGTTTTTTTTTAAATTAAAAAAAAAAAAAAAAAAAAAAAGCTTCAGTTTCCTATCATATCCATGGATCAGACAGACTCTAACAATGCCCCAGAGGAAAAGGTGGGGAGGGAAAAGGAAAATACTTGATTTTTTTTTTCCACAAATCTACAAGAATAAGATATTACATTACTAAGTAAATGCTCACTGTATACATTTCTGTTTCACTGTCAAGAGGAAAACTACCTTTGCACAAGTGACTTATCTATATGTCTATTCTAATTCAGATCCTGCCTCAAAACATACTTGAAAGTCTATTTCATGTTTCCATGGATTTCAATTACCATTTTGTAAATACACAAACAGAATTTTATAAACAATAACTAGCAGCCAGCTAAGGTCTACATATTCACCACGGTACCATGCACAAAATGTTCCTAAGGTTCAGAGAGAAAACTTCCGGCAGATTCAACAGAAAGACAAGGTGGTGAGTTTAAAAACATATGTCTTTATCCATGCAGTGCATGGGAAAGTTTGAAACAGCAGGTATTTCCTTTTCCCGGCCCTGTGAAAATCCACAGTGTATCAGTTATCACCCTGAGAGGTAAGCTTGGATATTTCTGAAGGTGAGTGCTGTGGCTGGGAAGTCACCAACACAATAAAGCTCATCCCTTCAGGAAGTCTCTTCTGAGAAACTTGGCCAGATTTGGTTTTGCCCAAACTGAACCCACAGATTTACACCACTGATATCTGGCCCCATCCATCACACCCACACCTGGGCAAATAATACAAAAAAACCCCTTGTATTCTTCAGGGGATTAGAGCCTTTCCTCTGCTTCACTACAGTAACAGATCCATTGTGAATTATTACCATTATGCTTCATGACAGTAACAAGTCCAATTTTATATTTCCAAGGCCTTGTATTTCCAAAGCTCTTTTCTGTACTGCATATTTCCACTGACAGGCACTATTTGCATTCCCCTCTCAGTGGAAAAAGCTGGCTTGAACTGAAAGAACAGATTGGCATTAAAGGACAGTGATGAGCCCTTCCCTCCAAATGTGCCATTCTGAATTCAGCAGGCTCAAACCGTGGCAATCTCATTGCTACACCAATGTAGGTGTTTTCAATTTACTTCTTTAGGGAATTTATTAGACCTGTTCTCTTCATTAACAAGCATCTGAGCATTTAGGAAGCCTCTGGGAAGCCAGGCTAGAGGAGATCAGGATGATTCTCCCACTGCTACGGGAAATTTACTTCAAAGACTCCAAAGTCTTTAAGTCACGGTGTTGCAAGGGGGATTAGAGGAGCAAGCACCTTGATTTAGGCTGTCCCTCTTACATGGAAGGAGGTGGCTTCCATTTTAATTACATGATATCCTCCACAGGACTCACTCTACTTTCAACAAAATATGTTTGTTCTTCTGTCATGGCGTTACCTCTTTCTCAAGATTTCTAAAAGCAGATACTAAAAATTAATGTGAAGCACACCCATAGGTGTTGAAGAAACTTGGCTCCAGACCCATCCTGCTCTCCCAGAGTGTTTCTCTAATTGCTTTTCTAAGCACTTGCAAGAACCTCACTGAAGCACTTCATGCCTGCATTCTTATTCCCCTCATTGCTCTAGGGCTTCCCTCCCAATTTCAGTGTATTTTGTTTTTCAGCCTGACCTATCCCATGAAACCAAAATGTGGCTGAATATGTCAGGCAGCCCAAACCATCGACCAGAGAGATCACTGACAATATTCATTAACACAAATTTTGCTATTAATAGCTTAAAAAAACCCATGAAAGTTAAGAACTACAAGTCAAGGGACAAGTAGCCAGAACATGCAAAATTAGGCCATTTTCAGCTTTGAGCAGTCTCAATTTGTGGGTTAAATCTCTCCAAAAATATGATAGTGGCTTGGTAATTGCTTTCACAAACACTAGGTAATATTTTACTGAGGCAGTAATTGACAGATATAAAAAAACGCAGTCAAAAAACTATAATCCAGGGCTAGTGGCAAATCACACTCATGTCATATGTTTGGAAACACAGCAGCTACAAACAACACTCCTTCCCTCTTGGGTACTGGTCAGTTCCTGGCTGGAAACCTGAATATATCTGCAGGTACACATTGCTTCAGGAAATAGGGGAACTATTGGAAGAGAGCAAGCAAAGTTCCCAGAGCTCTAGGAAGCATGGTGTCCATGGAGAATTTGGAAGGGTCAGGCTTGCCAAGACTAAAAACCAGTAATTTTCACACTTCTATTAGAGAATGATAAACCCTTCACATCCCCTGAGGGCAGGAGAAGATGTAATGTGCTTAATATGGAGCAACAGAGACCGATTTTGTCCCTTGACACCAGCAATTTCCCTACCAACTAAGACCCTTGGGACAACTGTGTAAAGGGAAGAATAATTAAGCACTGTAACAGGTCAAGAGAGGCAAACTGCAAAGCTCTGCATGGGACACCTCCATAACAAAATACACTGCTCAAAAATCACGTTAAATAGTAAACTCTGCTTTGGGCCAATAGAATGAACTGATTAGACACCAACATTTTTTTTTCCATCTATCTTCTATATTATTTAATATATTTTTTAATACTACATGCCAGTTTCAGCCTAAGTGCTATTTGTGTGTGTTCAACACGAGCAGCAGGAAGCTGCAGCTCCTCACAAGACCCCAGCACGGAGGAAGTAGTGCATGGCCATTACCTTCTCCACAGAGACACTTGCACACAAAGGTTCCTGAGGATTCAACTGTCAAGACAGCAAATCCTCAGAGCCAGAAGGTATCAAAAATCAAGGACAGATGTAGCAAAACAAGAACCCAAGATACTTTGACTATGGACATTGTTAACCATAGATAACAATCGACCCACCATACAAAACCCTGATCTAAAGCCAGATTGGGATGGCTGTCTAAGTGTAATGAACTCAAGATGCAGATTTTTTTCTTTTTTTTTTTTTTTTTTTTGCCAAACATACAGTTTTTAAGTCCGTTAATTCAATTCCGTTTCCTTAAAGTAAAATAATCTAAATCTGAACATTTAAAGAAATACAATAGACAGATACCAACTTTGACTTTCACCAAATACCTATTTCCTGTCCTTGAAATTCTCCCCTTAACCACAACTGTTTTCACTTGAATTTCCCCACCTATTTAATTTCTTTATGAAATTCCTTTTCCTATTATTATAGAGCTCTGATTTGTTACTCTTGTTTGGATCACAAGCATGAGTTGGTATCACCTACAGCTGCCAGGCTACCAGCATCAGCATTCCATCTCCAAAAGTGGCTCTAAGATATTTGTAAGGAGATGAAACAAATCCACAATATACCTATCAAATCATGCAATTTAAAGCAGGATAAAACAGGAGAAGTTCTTTTGTTGTATCCCTTAGCATTCAGCTTGCAGTCTGGACCATGAGATGCACTTCTAACTTCATGTGCACATCTACACATATTATTAAAAGTCATAAAACAATCTTTTTTTATATCAAGCTACTCAATCAAATTCTTGGCAAGGTGATTAAAATTCTGAAATAGAAAGGATAGGGAGTGGGGAGTCAGGGTGGGACAATAGCAATAAGGACAATTTTCAGCTCAAAACACAAGTAAATGTAGTAGTAACTCTTGAGCTCACTCTGCTACATGCCACAGGCATATGGAAGGAAGCATATAGAAAAAGAAGACATCCAGAGCAACACCATTATTCTGTCCCAAGGGTAACAAAGGTGGACAATAATTTAGCAGTGCTTCAAAAATAGCTGCCTTTTAGGCACATAAAATCGGAGGCAAGATCTAGAACACACCCAGCTCTCAGCTTCATGCTGCTGACTCATGCCTAAGAAAACAAATCAAACCCAAAAATCTCCTACTGGGTTATTCAGAATTTCACTGAAGGCTTTGAAGTTTGGGTCCAAGCTATAGCCAGCTCACCCAGACTTGTGCTTGGATTCTCTGAGTTTGGGTTCTCTGTGAGCCCAGCCACACCATCCTTCCTGCTGTCACAGCCACATTCACAGTCATCAGCAAAGTCACCTGGCCTTCAAAGCCACCATCCACAAGGGTCTGAGACCTCCTTAGCTCAAATCAAAACTCTTCTGCCTATAGCACTGCCATTAACATTTAGACCACAGCAGGATTTAGCAAGTCAGCCACTGGAAGCCTTTTCTGGAGACCAGGCTCCAAACCCAGCCCTCTTCTAAAGAGCATCTAAGACCTCTAGACAAGGCAGTCCACATTTCTGCTCCCTCTCTGCACAGGCCTATTTTTGGGTAAGTTGGAAGCACTCCCTCAGGCAGGAATTGCATTTAATTAAACATTATTCAGTTGTATGTGTTGCTGACATCCAAATACACCTCTGGCATAACCAAGTAGAGAACAGAACCTAATCTGGTTCTCTTAGATCAGCTTGTTCCAAACGGGGAAACTGAGGTACAAAAAAACCACAAAGCATCTTGCTGAATATTCCTGTATCTGCCCACAGAGCTCAACCCAGTCCTGGCAGTTTAGGATTAAATCTGGGAAAGGTCCACATGCAGATGCTAAGTAATTCAGTAATAAGTGAATTAGCTGTGGAAGAAAGAATTTCTGCTAAGGCTGCTGAAAGCTATCCAAAACAGGCTGTACTTCCCACAAGTGCAGTGCAGCACCTCGGTTCCCCTGCCACAATCTCCCCTCTCACTGCTGAGGAGATGCTGTCCTCTGCTCCTGCCTGTGGTTCAAAATATATCTTGGTCTAGTCAAATGCAAGTTCTGTACAACCTTTTTTCTTTCATATTCTTTATAAGGGGTCATTTGGGGGGGTTGCCTGGTTGGGGTGTTCTTCTGTTTGAACATTTTATGTGCAAGTTGGACAGTGTAGAGGAGCCATTTAGATGGAAATCAGAGCCTCCTCTGTTCCTCTCCTAGCTCAAGCTGGATCAGACCTCAGATGAAATAGTGCCAACATTTCAAACTGCTCTCAGAAGATTTCAGCTGGAATACCTTCTAGACAGTAGCTGTTCTTGGGAAGTCCACCTAATGCCAAAATTCCATAGAAAAGCTTCCTGCATTGAACTACAGCCCTACAGCAGTACTTTTTGTAATGGATCTAAAATGGAAACCTGCAGAAATGTTTCCTTCTTCATTTCCCTTAAGTGGATTCAATATTGAGGCTGCATTTCTATTTATTTTGTTTTAGTGGGATGTGGGCATGAAAAAGTCATTCAAAATCCCTTCCCTCCTACCCCAAGAGCTCATGCACCTTTGTATACCCTCCTTACAATTTTTAAATATTTCATGAACCTTTCAGTCCTCATCCATGGCTCCAGAGAAGCCTTCACCTAGGCAGTAACTTTCACACAAGTGGTTTTGTAACCTTCCAAACACCAAATTCTACAATGCATGGAAAACTCAACTATCACTAAGAAAGAGTTTTTTTTTTTCCTACTGCTTATCCTCAGCCAATTCAGAGTATTCACTTCCAAATATTAACTTAGCTTACTAAAACCATCAATGGTGCATGGCTTTGTCAACCTCAGGGACAATCACTGCAAACTTCTCAGCTCACAGAGGTAGGACTGGACCTGGTTAAGAAGCCTGGATTTGAGATATGTTACACTACTCAGACCCCCTCACCAGGTATATATCACTAATAAAGACCTGGTCCTCACAAATTAACATCAACTGAATGCAGGTTCAGGATTTTTTTAACCTGGTAAATCCATATGCTGTGCCAGTGAGGGGATTTACCAACCTAGATTTAGAAGAATCATCTGTAATGTGCCTTAATTTACATGAGTTCAGAATATATGAAAAAATAATATTTTCTCCATGCCCCACTCCTGGCTCTGATATAATTTTATGATATTGCATTCATTTTGTGCTGATATAAACATGCCTAAATGAAAGACAAGCTTACTTTCTCTTCCAAGACCATCAAACAGATGTATTCTTGCTTGTGCTGGTCTCACAAACTAGAAATTAACAGCTGATTAAACACCAAAGGAAACTTGGACATGTTAAAACCATATTCTCAGTGGGTCTCTAGTGAACTTTGCAGAGGTTACACTCAATATAAAGTTCATCATTTTCATTTAATTTAGTTCCCCTCTTCTTTTAGCAAATAAATCATTCTACAGAAACAAGATTTTTATTGACGACCCTCCTCAATTTCCACAAGCCTGGACACCATAAGCTTACAGGTCATATAATGTGGTTTTTTGCAGCCATTTGCCCAAATATTTTACATTGCCACTTCTTTATATTTTCCAGATCATGCACTTGAACCAACTTGAACTTGAACCAACCCTCACAGCCTTACCAAATGCAGCTATTACAGTGTTATTATCCACTAGCACAAACACAAGGGTCAAGTAGTCAAAAGACCTGTATAAGATCATACAGACCATCAGCAAGAGAGGTGAAAGGTCAGAACTGATGTGATGCTTCCAGCCCTTCTGGCAGCCTTGAGCTACAAACCACAGGCATGGATTCAGCCTTTTTTGCATCTTTGAGAAAGGTTATCAAAATTTGGAATTGAAAAGCTTAAATGTGGCCTGGTTTTTTGGGGGGTTATTTTGTTTGGTTGGTTGGTTTTGTTTGTTGGGGTTTTTTTTTTTTTGTTGTTGTTTGTTTGTTTTTGGTTTGGGGTTTTTTTTTTTTTTTTTTTGGTAGTAGGCATTGAATAATGCTTGATGTGGCAGCAGAAAGGGTCCATGCAACATTAAATGAAGAAGGCAGAAGGGTGATATCCCTAACACAGCTCTGTGATGATCACACCTGGAATATTTCATTCAGCTCTGGAGAGCTCATTTCCTCAGTGACAATAGCAACCCAGGGGATGATCACAAGAGAGCCATAAAAGTCTTAAGCAAGCAGAGAGGGACTGACCTACAAAGAGATTAAAAGGGAGATGGATGCATCAAATAAGTTTTAAGTAGGGGATGCGAAAACTGCAAGTGTTAGAACAACATTAGGAAGGACAGAGAAACATTTTAGTGAAACAAAAGTTACAGCTACAGGGTAAATTAAAAATTATGAAAACATTTACTGACCAAAAAAAGTAATTTTAATAACAAAATCTACTGGAATATAGGATGGACCTGATAATATGCTTAACCAACACTTCTGCTTGCCAAATTCCCAACCTTTAAGAACCTAAAAGTTGTCAGTTAAATACTGAAGACTTTCTATTTTGGAATTTCTCCAGTGGAATATTCTATCCCTTCTTGGGGAAGTTTCAGACATTCTTACCTCTGAAGCAACACAGATAGGTCAGGCCCATTGCTCTTGCACTACCCCCAGGGAGTTTGGCTCCATAAACCAGACTCAAGCAAACCTTGAGAGTCACCAATGCAGTGTTTTGCCTTCCCCAGCCTTGGATATGCCAGCAAAGGGAGTGGGAATGCTCATGCCATAGCCAGCCAGGCTCACTTCACTGTTTTTTCACCTGAATAACAGCACAATACCTAACTACTGGGATCTGATTTACAGGATAATCAGATGAGAAGCACAGGGGAACTGCAAACTTCGTTATAACAGTGTCTTTTGTCTTAGGAAATGCTCTTCTTTCCACTACTCTACTTCAATGACAATTTTTCAAGGGTTCTATTTGAGGTATTCTATCAAACCTGCTAGTTTTAAAGAAAAGCAGTGGCTGCCTACTCTATAAAATATGAGCACAAGCAGTAAGTCCATCGAAGGCCTGCTGCTGGCTGGCCAATTTCCACGTATCCTAATATGGTTAAGAAAATGTTTGACTGCAGCCTAGAGCAGAGTGCCAAATTTAACAACTCTGCAGCGAGCAGAGTGCCACAGAGCCCTCTGCTTAGGCTCACTCTAACTTCAGCCAGTTAATCAGGCAGTTTGTTCAGCCTCCTGACATGAACTAGGCCATAATTGTACTTGTGCACAGTCACAGAGCCCAGAGCCCTTTGTTCTCCCTGCCCTGCCAGGGAAGGTTCAGGCTCGCTGCCCTACAAGGCTTTCAGGGACAGCAGCTCATTGGAGTGTTTCCCTTCTTGGGCTAAATATATTGAGGAAATCCTGGGTATCCCAAGGATATAAAAAAACCATGAAGTGCATGAGGCACTCTGGGTTTGTGTAAAGAGCAAGGTTTTCAAGGGCTCCAATACAAGACTTTTTCTTTCACTTTCTTCACTTTTTCTACTGCTAATGAGAGGTTTTACAATATCAAACCAATAGAAAAGGCAGATCTCTTCCTTGCTGTTTTGCTATTACTGCTCTTTATGAAACTTGGCAAGGTGCAGGCTGCTTATCTGCCTCTAAGCCCTCTGCAAAATGAACCTTGCCCACTTGTGTTATGTATTTACATTTCAGTCTTCCAAATTTCACTGGGCAGCAAGTGGTTTAGAATTTTTGAAATAGCTAAGACAAAGGGTGACAAAGTAAATGAAGGACATTGAGGTCAGTCTTCAAATCACACTTCAGTCTTCCCACTTACCCTCTTTTGTAGCACCACCAAAATCATTGCAAAGCCTGATAATAGAGATTTGCTGACAGAAGATAAGGGGATTATTGAGTTTATATCAGTGAAACAATTCACTGTAGGCATTAAAAGAACAATGTTACCTTGATTATGCAAAAGGTTAGCTGGCCTCTCCCAGCTCATTTCCTATGAGATCATATGCAGAGTTGGAATCAGAAGGGACTGGTTTTAGGAAGTTTGACAGCCTTTTATGGATTATATTAACAAGGCACAGGCTGTTCCCTAAAACTGATTGTACATCAAATTCCATTGCAGCCACATGCCCTTGGTTGGAACGCTTTAGCATATATGATAGGACCAACAGCCACCAAAAAAAGCAGCAATTCTGTCATTTAATCATTAGGTCTTCTTTTTTTTTTTTTTTTTTTTTTTGAGTACTGGGAATTAATTTTAATTTTTTGGGGTACAGATAGCATACAACAGGTAACAGTGGGAAATCACTCCATTTCTCAAAAAGTTTCAAGTATCCTAGTGTCCAGCTACAACTTTACAGAGTTAAATACCTGTCTTACATACGTAGAAATACATGTTCAACTGCAAGATCTTGAAATTACACCTAATAGCTATTAGAAGTCAGTTTTTCTTCTCTGGTAAGTACTACCAACAAAACACATCTACACAAAAGCACATCAGTGTCTGAAAAATGCTTTTTCTTTATACTTGAGGTCACAGCTACTTCCAAACATTTATTATTTAGTATTTACTTCCAAACAGTTTCCAGTCAGTTACTGTACATTTACTCATGATACAGAAAATTAGAAGCCAAATGAGAAACTGCATTCCTCTTCCAAAAAATAATGCTGTACATTTTCTTATTTTTTAGAATTTCCCAGCTAGGCATTATTTTCCTGGGGATGCATATGGATGATGCAGGTGCCTGACATACACCGGACTGCCCAGTGGTCCAGCAGACTCATGAGTGTGTACAGACACCTCAAATGCTGTGCTTCTGTTTGGAAGTATCACAGCAAATGCTGTGCTTCCATTTGGAAGTGTCACAGCACTTCTGGAGGCTCTGGCCTTCAGACTCCTTAGCAAGGCTTGTGTCTCATTTGGGCTTCATGCTAACTCTTTGGTGATGCATAAACTGCATGCTGATCTTTACAAGACCTACCCCATGAAAGACTGAATTTCACTGTGGGAGGCAAACTAACCTGTTAAAGGAATTAGATAACACTCACCTATTTATTAGCAATGACACCAAGCAGATTTAGCTTTCAGTGGAAAGTAACAACATTTTCAAACAGCTTCTCTGTAAGGAAAGTTAAAGTCTTCCCTCCTATTTACAGATGGGAGAAGAGAGGAATGCATAACTCAAATGCAGTTCCCTGTCCAAGTCCAGCTGGTCAAGAGCAGCACCTCTTGCACCCCAGGTAAGTTCCTTCCCCATGGGGTTGCACTTTCTCCTGCCACCTCACTGATGCCACGGCTGGAGAAGCAAAACATTTAGCATGAACATTTTCCCCAGCACTAAACTGCCATCTCTTACTGGAAATAAGATCCCTTTTGGTTCCTGTTGGGACTAGGGAGAAATAAGAGAGGAGTGAAAACCTCAGATTTATTATAACTATTTGCTGTCTGTTTAATAATGGTGTTCTCTGTGCCAAAGAAGATGGAACAATTAAAAGACAACCACTGCCTTTGCTTAGTTTGGGGAATAACTATCCCTGATACAATCTTCCAGGAATCCATCCTTAGAGCCTTGCCCATCGCTATTTATAACTGAGTAAATATTAGAGGATTCACATCTTTTGCCCTGAAAAAACAGGACCTTTGGCCTTAACATTTTTTTGGAAAGTGTTTCAGAGAAGGCTGCTGCTCTGCAGCAATGTTTCCTTCCATTAAAATTCCCCCTTAAAATATATGGCCCAAAGGAGGAACACTAGACCTCAAATATAACACAAATATGGACAAGTCTGCCTGCAGGCATTTGGAGGCTGGGAATTTGCCCAAAACATTATCCTTCAAGAATTAACCAACTCTCTGTCAGCACAGTTAGCAGCCTCAAAAAAAACCCAATTTACTCTGACATGCCTTTGTCAGGGCAGCTCACTAATTGAATATTGCACTGTTTATCACTGCTTAAGGTTTAATTATTCCCAAGGACTGAAACCAGAACCTTTATAGATCCATGTGCAAATAAAAGAAATATGTTTGGGAACCACTGTTGCCCAACAAATTCACTTTTAGGTTTCTATCCTCCTGACTTCAGCCCAGCTCACGCTGCCTCTTTTTTCTCCATCTCCTGACACAATCTGTGATAGCCAGGGACCAGAAGAGCAGACAAGGTACAGCTGACCACATGAACCCTGTGCTTAGGACTTTGCTCTGCCTGACCACTCAAACCTGCCTGTGAACATCAGAAATGGGTAAAAAGGTACTGAGGAAAGAGAACTCAGAGGCAGAAATTCTCCTAGAAGTGTGTGCAGACACAAGAGCTGTCAGCTCTACCATGGGCGTGGCCATAATTCCTTGGGATGCTTACAAACCTTGCCCTTACAGGACAAGCCAAGATCAGATCATGCAAACAACAGCCCCTGGTAGTGACAGTCACTCCAGAGTGGTGCTCAACACACAGAGAAACCCTCCAAGGCAAGCCCTTCCCTCACCTCCTCATCAAGGTTGGCTGCCTCACTTAAATTTTGAATCCTTTTTGTTTTCCTTAGTTTCCACTACTGAAACTTAGCACTGTGTTACTATTTTATGTAATGGTTCCATCCTTTTGAATCAGTGAATTTGCTACACATGACATCATAACCTCCACCTGTGTAGCCAGAATGATGGAGTGTCCTCACTCAGAGCAATTTGGGCTAAACAGCAATTATAAAACAAGTGCAGCCTGGGAACATTTATTATTATTACCATCATTGCTTAGCAGGACTCCTATCAAGTGCTGAAGCAACAATCTTTTGAAAGGCAAATTTTCTCCCACCTGGCAAGCAGAATTTTTGTTACATGTCCCTATCAAAGTAAAACCAGAACACCTGGGGAACAGAGAGTCATTGACTTTGCTGACATATTCAGCAACATTATTATCTTAATGACACATAATGGTCTCCATATTCATAACCTTTCACCAAGAGAAACCTAGTGTAGCTGTTGGGCTGACCTCATTACCTCAGTCTGTACCCTCTGTGTGCAAAGATGACCACATGTAGGGTTAATGACAAAGACAGAAGGGTTCAACCTTCCCAAGGGAAAATCACCTCCTTCCCATTCAGGTAATTTCCAGGAACCAGAAGATTAATATGGAGCCACAATATGGAAAAATTTCTCAATGTTTTAGAGAGTTAAATTACCATGTATATACTTACCTATAATCCTTAGCATGTAAAGCACTAAAAAAAAGGAAGAATTGGGGTGGAAAATTCACAAATATACATGTAATTTCTAGCAGTCAGTTTGATCAAGGACTACCACAAATTGTCTTTCAAATCAGACTGATCACTAACCCAAAACAACTTTTTCCTATACCAGACTTCGGGTTTCAAAGGAAACTAGGCTAACACTGAAGTGCAGCTTACAATAGAAGTTGTCTCAACTGGACAAAATATAGCTCCAGGAAAAAAAAAGGGCAGAAAAAGAATATTCCTCACCAGATATAATGCCCTTGAGCCTGGAAGATGCTGCCTCTTCAGCTCCCAAGGGATTCTTTGAGTAAGCCAATGGTTATTCACAGGTACTGGCAAGATAGAAGTGTTTATGTGGGGGGTTGAAGAGGGCACCAAAGGCAGAAAAAAACCTTTAGAGTTAGGATGATCTAGAAAGCAAAACAGATCTTGATCCTTGCTGCAGTTGCTAGACACAATTGCACCACTGACTAAACTGATTTGCTGCTCCTTTTCTTTTTCCAGTGACTCCTCTGTGAGGAAGAAACTCCCAAACAAGACAAGTCAGACCACCCTGTGCATCTGAACTCCTATTAGGGGAAAAGGGTGGCTTCCACTTGCAAGGAAAACTGCTCCATTCACCTGCTCCTGCTGCCATGAGTGTAGCCCAACCACAGAGTAATGCAATCCTGAGAAAATCCTGGGAAGCATCAGCAACAGAACTAACCATTTTAATATCCAAACTGCACCGATTAATATGGAGCCAAACCTGATTATACCCTCATTAATCACTTCAGAGAGAGAAAAGAAAAAAAAAAAAAGGGAATTCCCTATTTCTTTTGGCTGTAGACCAGCACAGTTTCTTGATTGCTGGCTGCCTCCAGTCAAAGATGCAAAAACTTTTGACTATTTATGCATAGCTGCTGCTGGATTGCATTTACATGGGTTTCAGGGACAGGTTGTTTGTCTGCCTGTACATGTACTTTGTAACAGTGGTAGAACAGCCACCTTCCAGCAATAGCTGGGATAAATGACAACTTAGCATGTGGTAAGAAAAAATTGCCTCTGAGCCATGCCTCAGGGGGAGAACTGGAGGGAGTTCTTGGGAGAATAGACTCAGATCTCCAATCCGGAGTAACCTCAGCCAGCTGGGAAAGTTGCTCAGAGGCTCTGGTGACTCCCATCCATTTCTATGTACAGAGGCAGTAAAAAAGACAAAAATTTCAAATGTCCATATACTCAGAAGACAAAAGGCTGGAATTACAAGGTACAGAGAAATTTTCTTTTATCTGTTAAACCAGGCAAAGAAAGATACCAAAAAAAAGCTCACTTCACAATCACCACTTAATTAAACAAATGAGTTTACCTTCCCACCTAATCAACACAATCAGCAGGTGGGCTTAAGAATATTCATTAGACTCACTGTCTTAAGCAAGAGATTTGACTAAACCCTGAAAAAAATACATCATGCTTTTGCAAGTGGCAGTGCAATTTTACAGGATTTCTCCTAAATCCATAAGCAGCAGTGTCAGGGGCGGGATTTGCTCATCTTACAGAATTTTGAGGTGTTTGTTTCAATTTTATACTGCCTGCCAAAGGCGGTTTTTGAAGGTAATGTGTGATGAAAGGAAGAGGGAGTCAAAGTCTTCTCCACACATGCAGCACTGTGCCCACCATGGCCAAACACAACTGGCACCCTGTTGTTTTACAAAACCAACAAACTCCTTTGCTGCCAAGACTGAAAATCACAGCTGTGACCAGCTAAGATGGCAATTCCTCCAGGAAACTCCATTCTGAACCTTCCCAAGGATATATCACAGTAAATACCGAAGAATGCAGGTTTTCCCAAATCCAGCAGACCTGGCGAAAGAAATGCAGTGCAATGCATAAATCCAGGTTACAGGACTATCTCAGCCTCAATAAAATGCCCATTAAAGTCAATTGCAGTTGCACGTTCTAACCCAGAGAAAATCCAGATCTAGCCTTCCATCAATAAAATGCCAAACT
The DNA here is from genome assembly GCF_048771995.1 of Taeniopygia guttata. Taxonomy (NCBI): domain Eukaryota; kingdom Metazoa; phylum Chordata; class Aves; order Passeriformes; family Estrildidae; genus Taeniopygia; species Taeniopygia guttata. The sequence goes on from NC_133025.1 coordinate 68,257,505, forward strand.
ACTCCAATCACTAATAAAATCCAAGGACTGACATGCCCTTCAGGATTCATGTAGCTACATGAAGTGATCCAGGTCTTTCAAGCAGAAGCTGTGCTTAACTTACTGTAGCTGTGAGGAAAAAATGTCCCATCATTTACATCCAAAGAAGAAAATATAAATTCAAAAGTACAGCATAGTACAGTGAAACACCTTTAAGTTGTGTAACTTCCTGACTGCTGAGATGTTTTGTAGATAAAGCCCTGAAGGTGGACATCAGTGTTAATCAGAAGAACATCTTGTTTTCTTTCTAAGGCTTTCACTTAGCCTTGTTTCCTGTGATACCTTAACACCAAGTCATTCCTGAGTGCTCTCACTCACAGGGTACTTAAGTGTTCTCCTCACCAACCAAACAAGATTACTCACCTTCTTTAAGTTAGGCTCACGTTTGTTGAGGCAGAGCCAAAACACACACACACACACACACACACACATTCCTGACCAAGGACATGTTTTTCTTTCCTGGGCTGTTTTTACTCTGTAGTCCTAAAGCACAGTACTTAAAAAAAAAAAAAAAAAAAAAAAAAAAAAAAAAAAAAGCCTTTTAGAAACTGAATTCATTTTGCCAAGAATTCCTTATTGAAACAAAACTCACAAATATAATTCAGACCTTTTCCCACTCACACCACTCTATGATTCTATCATCTATCAAGTGAAATACCATGAATGAGCAAACGCTGACAACATTGAGCCGGAGGAATTTTTTAATCCACTTGCTGATATACTTTTATCATGTTTCATACCATATAGCCTGCAAAATATCAAAGTCAAGGGGCACCAATAACTAAAAAGCTTCTATAAAATTAATTTATTTGGTTCATACTCAAGAAATCTCTGGATGACACACACAAAGTAAAGCTGAGAATTATCATGCACTTCATTCTTAAAAGGAGCACTAAGTGCAACACAAATTAATTTACGTTAGTATTTACCTCATTATTTCTTCAACCTCCTATAGAGCATCTCATGCCCATATTTACTTACATACTGATCAACTAATTACCAGGTGGGAGAAATTGAGCTTTGAGAACCAAATCCAAACAGTCGTGGAAATAAAAACTTCCTTTTCAAGGGGTCAGTACTGTCTTCCTTTCATAACTTTATAACTAGAGATAGCTACTTCTAAACAGAGCAGTGGACATTGAACATTTTATAACCAAACTAAATAATGTTTTTCCATTGTTCTTTTCCAATGTGAGATTCTGTTCTGTGTAGCAAGGGGAAACAATCATTTCCAGAAATGTTTCTCAGACAGGGCAATCCTCATGGCCCACGGAATTAAGTATGGGAACACTTAGATGGTAAAGCCTGCATTAGCAAGCAAAACCAACAGCACTGAGGGTTGCCTATTTCCAATCTACTGGAAAAAGTTTGATCCTCTTTCCATAACCTAAACAAACAAAGCGCCTTCTTTCTTTGCAACACCCTGGAAATGGCAAAGCCTGTGAAGTTTTGTTTGACCAAAGTGCTGAGGACAACTCTCCCCATGATGGCACAAACATTTTAAAACCTACAGAAACCAAAGCTGGATGTCTGAGCATCTTTTGGGCCCTGGCTCAAAGGAAAGCATTAGATGTGCTGTATTCCCCTGCTCCCTAGCAATTCTGGTTGCAGAAGTTTCCAGAAATTACTTGACCTAGTTTTATTCAGCCCCTAGGATCAAAAGAAATTACAACCCAAGCAGATCCGGGCTGCAGACATTTTAAAGGAGGCAAATGGCAAAAGAAAATATCTTTCAGCACAGCCAGAAACATCTTCTATTTACAATCACCTGTAGAGACAACATGAAAACCACCACTCATCACAGAAAGCAGCACCTCTTCGGTGTCCTTACAACAAGCAACCCACACATTTACAAAAGCACATTTGAAATTCTCTATAGGGTCATCCTCAGAATCAAATTCCCAACCCTTCCAGCTGACCAGGCTGGGGACTGAAATGTGACAGAAAGGAATCACAGCTTATAGACTTCTCATGTGCTCTTGAAAGTCTTCCTTAAAGTGTCATTTTTCATGGGACATAGTTTAAAAAAAATAATTCTGGGTGTTTTAGCAAGCTAACTTCTTTTACACTTTCATTTTACCTACAAGAGTAAGTCCCTGAGTTTCTCCTCTAACAGCATTTTTAAAAGACCTAAAGCAGTTTTGTCTGTCACTTGACCTAGGGCAGCAATTGTTTTTTCACAGTAGTTTTCACTACAGTGAGGCACAAGCCTTGCTTAAAGTACAGCTTTAGTCCCTTTCACCACTCAAACACAAAGCTGAACTTCTGACTATTTGTGTTAACAACAATTTCATGACAACCCAATGTATGATATTGCAATAGGTGACAAGGAAAAGGTTATGTTGTTTAAACAACAAAACAAGGTAGGTTATGTTGTTTCCTTGTCAGCATCCAAAAACACAGCATACATGTGCATGCTGCATGTGCAGACAGAACCCTCTTTTAAAATCTTGGTATAGACATTTTTGGTTAATACTTCCACCTCTCACCCATCTATCCTTCTGCCTCTAATCAATTCTGGAATCAATCAACATAAACATTGGCATTTTAGAAAAAAAAAAAAAAGACTTTTTGAGGATAATTTAATTCCTCCATATATATACTCCAAAGAAGGTCATATCCTGTTTTACTTAATTTTTTTCCCCCAACATTTTTGCTCCATGTTTTTCTTTATAGGAGACTGAAAGAGATTCTGTACATTTTTGTGGGACAACTATATTGGGCAGACAGCCATTTCCTCAGCCAGCATCAGCAGTGAATTTATAGCTCAGAGAAAACTCTGAAGAGACAGGGGTTTGTGGGATAGAGGTCTTGTTTTTTTGTTTTTGTTTTTTGGTTTTTTGGGTTTTTTGTTTTGTTTTGGTTTGGTTTTTTTGCTTTTTTTCCTTAGACCTTCAAAACTCTTTTGATAAGTTTGTCACAAAGAAAAGTAGAATTTAAAGCATCATCTGCTCTGAAGGATCTCTGGTAGCCAGTCACAGCATACTGAGCACTCACCTACACTCCAGTCCCTGAGGTTATTAAATCCAGCTTTGGGACACACCACCAGACCTACTGAGTGCTCCCTTGGAACTACTGGCAGCCTATATTCTAAACCACATAATTTTTACTTCACCACTCATTTTCTTAACTTAGTTCTCTTCAGTTGCAATGTGTATGGGTGCAATGAATAAAACACAAGCCAAACAACATTTTGCCTGGACTGAGACTTTGCTATGAGGCTGAAATTGACCCTTTAAAAAAAATATTTTGAAACTAAGGTTTTCTGACAGGCATCAGGAGAACAATTAGAGTTCTACAGGTGGGAAATGTACTGAACCTCAAATAATGAATTTTGACAAATGCTGTGTTGACAGCATGCACCCAGCACAGCTTCATGACAGGCTGAGAGTTGGATGGGACTGAAGGTTGTGTGGCAACATGAAGGCACACCACAGTCACAGAGCTGTCAAAGCCACACATTTAGAGATAAAACCCAAGATAAGGCAGCAAACAACCAAACAGCTGTGTGTCAGAAACATGGGAGAGAAGAAAACAAACAACATTAATTATTAAACCCTAACCCCAAACCTGAAAACTGAAGAAAGTTTCTTTCTAGACATTTTAGTTGAAATATATTTAGGAAAATGTTGGAATGAGCCACTTGAAAAAAACAAAGTACCAACAAAAATTTTTGATTTGGTAGGAGTCTATCCCACAGATTTTGATGTGTTTAAGATTCCATAGGTTTAGTATTACATCGCTGATTATTCATAATGAAATTCCATGCAGTAGCAAAAAAAAGATTTAATGATAGTACCACACAAGATGTGAATATGGGGCCCTTTGAGCAGATTTACTGATAGGAATGTTGAGTATGGGTTAAAACAACATAGCTGTCTGGCTCACCTGTGCATGTTAACATGTCAGGTGACAGAGCACAAGTTATGCTGTTTCTTGAATCTCTCTTAAGAAATTAACCTAATTCTACCCTTTGCTGGATTTTTCAAAAGATTTGTCATTTGCTACAGCTCTATGATACTGTCAGCTGTTGTAAAATGTATACTTCCTGCTTTCATATCCCATTTATCTCCTTGAGGAATGAATATTTCAATGGTTTTGGGAACATGTTTGATGTTATTTGGACTGGGAGATTAGTGCCCTTCAAAGCACAGCATGACACAGTGGACAAAGCACTTGGCTGGCATCACCTCCAGTTTGGTGCTGTCACAGGAATCATTTTTCCTTTTTTTTTTGTGCTTCATTTTGTCAGAGTGACAAAAAGGAAAATGATGCCAAACTCCTCTGTTAAGAACTTTGAGACAGACACAGAAAAAGCAATGCCTGGCAGCTTGATCATAAAGCCATTTTACACTACAGAAAGAAGGTATCTTATAAAGATTTCTTTAAAAATGAATACCAAGAAAGCCACTTGACACCTTGCAGCTAGCACAGGGTTGAAAGTAATTCAGAATCATCATCTCTTTTCTGCAGGTAGATAACCTGAGTCTGGAAGAGATGATCTTTTGGAGTCCAATACCATAGAAACAGGCAATCTTTGTACAGGAAAAGTTACAAACTCCAAGGTATTCACTGTAACACTTGCTTTGGGACTAAAAGAGAATTTGATATAATATCTCAAACTGCTGCTTTCATAGTTGCCCAATAAATAATTCTGATTAGAGCTGTTCAATTTCATGGGTTTTATGCCAGAAGCAGATAAAAAGAAGCAAAAATGTGCAGAAAAACCAAGTTTAAAAAAAGCCTTTGGAACAATGTATTTGAAGAATCACCTTTGAAAAGTCAGGACAGAACTGTGCTGTCAGATCTGGAACAAGCCATGAATAAGCCCAGGGTGACATTTGAGGAGCAGGATGAAACAAAAGAAACAGAGGAGTTGTTGAAAGTCTCCTCCTTTGAACACAAGGATGTCACCCGTGGGTCACCCAGTGATCCATGTGCCAGGCATCAGACAGACCTGAGCTCACAGCAGCCTCTCCTTCAGGGCCTTGACAGTGCTGAAGGAATTCACAGCCAAGAAGGTGCTTCCACCCAGTGGAGCTACTCCTCACCTCTGGGAGACAGGCAAAGCACATAGCCCAACTTGGATCCTGCAGCTCAGGCTCCCACAGAATCCAGCTCAGAATTCCATTTTATGTACACATAAAAGAGAAGGAACCCCAAGCACAGAAACTTCTGCTACAGAAACGTGTGTGGATGTGCATGAGAACAGAGAGGAGAACACAGCAGACCTCATCTTTTGCTCTTCAAAGGAGACACTTAATTTTGGTTAAGAACTGATGTAAGACAGAAGATATGAATCCCCTGCTAAGCTTACAATTAATGCCTTGCTGTTTTGTGCAGCTGAACAAAACTGTATCTTTAGATGAATTTTTTTTAAATGCTTTTAATGATTTTGGCTGCCTATATTAAGCTGCTGCAGCATTTTTGATTTCCAGGGTAATGACAGCCAGGTCTAAAATATCCTAATCAGACATCCAAGAACCAAGGCCTTTCAAAAATAACTTGGAAAAAACCCTGGCCTTTCCTTTGGCATCTTCTCTTTGACAGAAAGCATGTCCACTTGCCAACTTAAGGAGAAATATGAAAGAACAAACAGGCCCTTGACCTATAGCCAGACTATTGTTATGCATTCCATGACTGCTTGACAGTGTAAAACATGGATTTAACAAGACTGGTTGGGAGTTTGCTATTATGCATGCACACTCATTCTGGTGATTTTTATGAGGTTCTTTGTTCAAATGGTCCATTTTACTCTAGAAGAATGCAGCAGTTGCATGAAAACTCACCAAATTCTGTGCAGAGTTCTTCCCCGTGCCAACAGTGACAAGTCAAAATAAGCAAAATACTTCTCTATTAGAATTACTTTATTCTGCACTGATTGACAGCATTCAGCTGGAATCAATCCAAAGCATCATGCCTACCAAGATGTGGAATGAAAATGCTCTGCATTTATGTACTAAACATTCACAGAGGATTCATAGCCATTAATTAGCCTAGGGCACTGGACATCCAGCAAGCTGGTGTATTTTGGCCAGAGGTTATTGCTAAGAACAGTCAACAGCCAGAAAACCAGTGAGTCTGCCAGATCTGAGGACTACAACTGGATAGGAGAGAAGCTTCATCTTCAGTTTCAGCAGGGCCAGAAAATCAGCATCAGTTTCTTACATACTAACTTTCACTTTTCTTAGAAATCACTACAATGACTTCATTTCTTGATTTAAAGGAATCACAAACACTTATTCCAACCATATTTTTAAAGTCTGTTTATACATATATAAAGAGCCTGGTCTCCAATAAAATCTGTTCTTAAATCTAAATTCTGTGGTGTTTCATAGGCAAACTCTTTCATGATCTGATCCAAAACTCACTGAAGACTTTCCACCAGGCTCTTCATGGTGTTGCTACTGAAAACAAGTGCTGCTAAATTACACCCTGGCATCTCTGTTTCTGTAAAGTATTCAGAACCATCCATGTCATGGAATGAAGCTCAAGGACTTCCCTGCACTGTGGAGCCTCAGACTCCAGCTTTACTAACATGACAACAGCTCCTTGGAGGACTTCTTTCCATTGGAAGTTATGAAAATAAATGTAAAATATATATGCTTGCACATCATAAAAGTGAGGTTTTGTTTCATTTTAAACTACAGGATTAAAAAAATTACACTATGAAAAATAAAATGGAACTTACAAACCCCTAAACAATAAAGGGTTATACACGATGGAGCTGTTTCTGGTCAACTTCTCTCATAAAAATGAAAAAGGTATCAAAAAGTACAAAGTCAGCATCTCTGATATTTCTAAATGTCCCTGTGCCCTTTCTGTATGCAGCAGCTGGATATGTTAGTGTTATTTTCCAGCTGACAGGAAAAGACCCCAAAATCTTGTCAGGTAACTAGCCCACTAGTCATGAATCGGGTTTCTACTTTTCTCTCTCCCATTTCAAGTGTAAATTAAAACTAAATCCTCGTGCTCACTGTGCTTCAGTCTTGGTAATCCAAGTGATACTTTCAATGAGCTTTGGCACAAAACTCACCTTTGAAAAGATCTTGGAGACCTTTCAGACGAAGTGTTTTCATACATGATTAATTATTAATGACACTTCACCAAATGTAAAAGGACTCCACATTTGAACATGAGATTATTCTTACTTATAAGCGACCTTTTTTTCCTTCCAATCAGCAAGCTAATAATGCATTTGAGAGGGTGGGATCATCTTTAACTGATTCCCAAATTTCTGAGGATATTTACCAAGTGTCCCAACAAAACTCTTGGGTTTTTTTTGTCTTTTTTTATGTTGCACACCCACCACAGCACCAGACAACTTTCACAGAAAACTTTTCAACTTTTATGATCAATAACATGTCAATATTGAACTGTCTTACCTTAAAACCAGTGGAACTTCTACTTATGTGTAAATGCTAACAGTTCAAAAAAAAAAAAAAGAAAGCACAATTTCAATACATAATTGTATGTCAGTTTACTACACAGTGATGGTCTTCTCAAGAGAAACTTGTATTCTCTACTTGTACACTGAGCTATCCTTTAAAATTTCCATCCTCAAGGTACAATGACAGTTTTTCTTTTTTCTCTGCTTTTAAGACAATACAGACTGACTGCTGATTTTCATGCTGGCTCTCCACAAGTGAGAACTTCCTGCACTGTAAGAAAAGGTCTCTCTTGAAAAATGAGTTCTTATTTAGCTGAATTCACTTTATACAGTAAGAAACTCCCACCAGGCAGTAGAACATTTTCAAATTCCAGGGCCATGAAAGGGTTATAACCATTATAACCATTCCAGGGTTATAATTGTGGCTCCATCTCTCTGTGTTATAATGAACCCAAGACGATAAAATCTCCCCCTTGGCAGGAAGGACAGGACTGCCCCATGGCTGAGCGAGGATTCATCACTGCTGTCCCAGCTCTATGTGCATGCAAAACAGAGCCTAACTGGGCATGACAGAAACAGCACCAATGGTCAGTGTAAAGCAGCAAAAGGCACACCCAGCCAGAGAGGATGGAGACACTCTCTCACTCCCCTGACCCTGCAGCCCTGGCAGATGAGATATGTCACCAAGCTGGCCAGAGTTAAAATTCACCTTTTTCCTGGTGAAAAAGAAGTGGACTCTAGGAGACCTTTCTGCTTGGTGCCTGCTGCTGGCCAGTCCTGCTCTTCCAGGGCCATTCCCAGCAGGAACAAGATATGTCTATGCCAAGGAAGGGCAACCCAACTCTTGTGTTCAATCACACCCAAAACGCCACCATCACTACGACCATCAGCCATGGATCTCAAACATTTGAGTCCTAGTCATTTGCCAGAGGATACAGAGGAAAATTTGAAGGGAATGGTGTGTCTGCCAAATTGTAGGCAGTACTTTACTCATTAGATAACCCTTTCTCTCAGATCTCTTTGTTATTGCATCTGGGGGAAAGGAAAAAAAAACATTTAGGCAGCTTTAGCTGTACAATTCTGCTTCTGCTATCTTAGAGATGTTAATGTCACACATAAATCTCCATGTTTTACTAATGGCATCGTATATCTTCCCAGGCATTTCTAATTCACCCCTTGTTGTGCTATCTATGTACTTTATCACACAGGGTTACTCTGTGTCAGGTATTAATATTAAGATACTGTGCCTTGTCTTTTGTAGGAAAGTACATGCTCTTATCTAAATTGCTGAGACTAATAACTTGAAATATTGTCCCTGCAAACGTACTTGAATGGTGTATATTCAGATAACCAGAGCTTTTTTTTTTCCTTTCTCCCCTTCCCTCCCAGCGAGTGAACATAAATTAAGTCTCCACAGGAGTTAACCCAAGCTGCTTTCCCAATTTGGAGACAGGGAAGGATGCTGTCCTGTACCCAGGTAACTCATGTCCCACCTGACTGGGACTACACTCAACACCAGGCAGGACTCCCAAGGGTGGCACAGTCCTTTTATTCCCCAGCAAACCCCCATTTGCAGAAACATGAGCTGGGAAACAGAGCTGCTTTACTCCTGGAAGTTTCTTCTTTGCAAGTAAACATTATTGTACACAGTCCCTGTTGCTTAATCCCTCTGGTGGGCTCTGTGCCTTGGAACTTGGATACCTGACAGCGAAATTGTTTTCAACTGATAACTGCCCCAAGGATGCCCCCTCTGCTTATTATTTCTTTGATCCAGATAAGCATTTGGTTGTTTAATCAGTCACAAAGCTAAAGCAGAAAGAGAGAACACTGAAAAGCCTTACAACCCCACATACTTAATTTAGCCTATAAGCAATTTCTGGGCAGAACAGGAAAATTTAATTAACTCCTCTCTATAAAAACGCATAGTAAGATGTGTAGCAAGATCTTATACATTCCTTTGAAGTTTGTCATACATTCCTGAATACCTTTGACAGCCTCAGAAGTTATGTGTCTGCTTCTGATTAGATAATTGAAATAAATCTACACCAAATAAATTCAGATCTCTTAAAATAAACTGCAGAGGTACATGAACTTTGTAAAATGCATGTAGTACTTCAACCAAAAGTCATTTCTAAAAAAATCAGTTATCATGAAGGCATTTATTTCTCTATTTTTTTACATGCATGGGGTCTGCAGCTAGTGTCCAGACTTTAATCCAGACTTAATTCCAGTCAGTACCAACTACTGTTACATGAACTGTAAACCACTATAGCAGTGGGAAATCATATCTTTTACACTTATACTTTCTCCATTTCACACCTAACTGTTAAATGCTCCTTAAAAATTACAGCTAGCACAGTGTCAGTCACTAACTCCAAGTCCTGCAAATATTTGCCTGCTATTTCAACTTGAGGCAGCAGTCAAAGCAGACTGAACCTATAGAGAAGAGAACTGCTTCACATGATCAGCTTCAATTCACTGCTTCCAACCCAACAAGCCATCAACCAATCCAGGTTGCAATACTGTTTTGGCCAGACTACAAAGCCAGGAAGGGTGTGTGATGTCTATATATATGTAATAATATATTCTACAATGCAATAAATACATAGACCCAGACATATTACATAAAATGGAAGGTGGCAATAAAATTGCATGTGTTGCTTGGCAAGGAGAACAAGGAGAACTTAAGAGTACAGCTGGGTAATAAGTGGTTAAAGCCATGCAGCTACCTGAGACTCGACCAGAGCACACAGAGCTTCCCAGGAAGCAGAGAGGGACCATGCAAACCTGAGTCATGCTGATCAGATGGATCTTATCAGACTTAGCAATCAGGCAGCCCTGCCAATCCCTGTGCAATGCCCTGCTGAAATCACAAGGAGGATGACACCCATGGGATTCAAGATGGATCATCTTGATAAAAATCCTCATAAACAGTTTACAGTGAGATGACCAAACAGACACAAGAGCATGCTGCAGTTTCAGCTGTGTGACAGCTCTTGCTAAAATGCTGAGATGGTATCACACTTCATGCAGCCAGGAACTTTTTTGGCAACACTTTCTCCAGCTCAAAGCCACGGGGAGATAATATTCCCCTTGTCCTTGATCCTGGGACACGGCCAGATCCAAAAGCAGGCAAAGAGGGCAAGTTTAGGCAGTGGGATAGCACAGAGCAAGGGCTGCAATCACTCAGCCATCCCTCTACATTGCTCAGGAGCAGGTCCAGTCCAAAGCACAACTGGTGATGACAAGATAAACTCACTTGTAGAATATCCCAGGCCACCAGCCCTGCATGAAGGTACATGAAGTCATCGAGGTGATGAAGTGCCTGACATTTACAGGGAGACATCTGAAAATGGTGATGAAAGATGCAACAGAGAAGCCTATGCTTGCATAGGCTTCTCATTTGGAAATATAACTTCAAGTCACAAAAGAGGAAGTTGAAAATGTGTCCTGGTATCCTCAAAACTCAAACTCATGGGCAGAGAAAATGGAAGGAAAAGTACTGAATACACAAAAAAATTAAAAAGTCTCATTAAATCTGGGTCTGTCTCAAACTAACCCAAGTATTCAGGTGAAAAATTCCTTCTAAATGCTCATGTGATGGCAGATCCACCTTCTGTTACTTTCCATGAGATTCACACTGAGCCAGTTAATCACAGTCAGAGCAGAAGTCTGATACTCTGTCATGATGTGTCCTACCCAGGACATCAACTCTGGAACACTGACCTGGGGCCAGAGTGATAGAACTACATTAAAAAAAAAAAAAAAAAAAAAAAAAACAAAAACAAAAACAAAAACGAAGAGAGCACCATGCTCCTAAATTTCACAGAAACTATGTTACCAACATTTTTTTTTCTGTGCTTACCAGAAAAAAACAAAAAAGGTGGAACTACAAGCAGACCTGTCACAGAAGACAGCAAGCTAATACTGTCAACATACAGTTTACAGAAAAATACAAGACAAGCCTTTGTTACCAAAACACTAATGATGAGTAGGAACACAGTGTGGATAACCATCAAAAACTTATGGAGAGCAGAGAATTATATAAAAATGTACATGTAACATCATATGAGTGCTTTGCACTACTTTTTTTTTCCTCTCAGGACTTTAAAGTGTAGTTATTTGCTTTTGGGGCATTGAAAAACATGGGGAAGGGGCAGGGGGGGTGGATTTTCCAATCACTTTTTACCATCAGATATGTGAAGTGTCCATGCTAAACAGGAAAAAATTATTTTCCACCAGATGGAGCAGTGCCACAATTAACAAAATTGCCATTACTAGTCTAAAACATGCTGAATAACATCACACCTAAATGGAAATACAACAGCCTTCAAAACCTGTGTTAAACAGTTTATCACTTCCAGCAGTGCCCAGAACTGGTAATTCTGATTTCAGTTCCATGACTGTATTATTCCAAACACCTACAAATCTCCTGTTCATCCCTTCCTACCCTCTTTTTCCCAGCATTATTTCAGACTGATGCTTCAAAAACCTGCACTCATCTTCCTCCTGGTCTGCTCTCTCTATCATTCCTGACAGCTCTGACCTCCTCTCTCATCTCAAACTTGCAGATCCAATTCCATCTTGGTTTCTTTCCTTCACATTTCCTCCCAATTTCAAGTCTATTGCTAAATTCTATTGTCATTTCTCACGATTATTTTCTCATTGGCCTCCTCATGAATATTAATGCAAACCTGGGGAAAAAAAAACACCACCAAAATAATAATTAAAAGACCCTAAACCACAGAACTCTATTTTCTGATTCTTTGTAATATCTGCTTTATTTTGTAACCTTCCCAGTTACTTGGGTTTATAAATGCCATAGAAGAATTAGTCTTCTCTTTCACCCATACTCATATCATTCTTGAAAAAAAAAAATAGCAAAAACTCATCCACCCTGGCTTCTGCACAAAAGTAAGCATGTAAACATTCTAAAAGGAATTGGTTTTCTATCTCAGGCCCACATTGTCTTTTAAAACTATTGACCAGCTGTCACTAATTTGATCTCTTGATAAACACCTAGTGGAAGACAGTATTTATTTATTCCTAAAACACTAAAAAACAAAACTAACATGGAAGGCACAGATAGCTCAAAGTAAATTCATTCCATTCTGCATAAATTATATATAAAGCAAGCATGAAATAACATTTTCTTGTTCTATTATGCCACTGAGGTGTCTACTGACACATTTAATAACTCAAGAACACATTTAGGACCTGTATTATGATTAGTTATCAAAACGGCTTGCTCTCATTCTGGAGATGCATCAGAGCAGTACATCTCACTCATATAATCTCATTTTTCTCCAGTGGATGTGAGTCATTAATGTGAAGTTAAATCTACAATAAATTTCAGCCTGAAAGGTTCCCATTGAAAAACCCATCCAAAAAAGCATCTAGAGTGTATGCCTTGCTGGTTACCCCCAGCTTCTGGTTCCTTAATGCATGGGACCTCAAAAGCTATTTTGAAATAGTCCAACAACAGCCTTCATGCTTGGTCTGCAGGAGCTCATTTACCACGTATTTAATTTTGGTTTTCTTGTCTTTGCAGACATCTCTGGATCACTTTTCTGTGACAGCTCCAGACGCACTCGTTAGCACAGTTTATTGACCATTGTAACAAAGTTATTCCCATTGGGGTTTTATTTAAACAAGCTCAATACTCCTGCTGCAATGGATTTGCACTTCAGGGCTGATCAGAAATGTTCCAACTTTATGTAGCAGGACTTATGACTCTGTGCACACATAGTCCCCATATCAGTTTTTAGATAGAACTCAAGGGGACTTCTGAACTACAAGAAAGAATTTTAAAAAAAGCAAAACTCTGGGCTCTGTGACATAAGGCAGATGTCACATTTTCTTACCACCACCAAGAGAAGAATCAACCAAACACTGTTCTTCCAGTGGTTCATCACCCTGGGCATAAAAATGTGTGTCTAATTTACTTGTCTGGTTTCAGATTCCAACTATTGCATAGGATTTTCTCTGCTAGAATCCCAGAGCCGGTTAGTAGCCAATATCTGTCCCCAAGGAGGTACCAAGATTTGATTTTTATTAGAGTCTTCTATATTGTTCATACACAGAACCTACAGTCCCTCATTCTGTTTTTCTTGTTCCTTAATATATGATTTTGGTTTTGGCTGCATTACAACAATTTATCTGAACCGAGTCACTTTATTGAATGATACAGATTGCACTCTACAGCTGCCTTATCTTCATCACTGCTCACTATCCCCCCACCCTCCTGATCCTGGTATCATCTGTGCTTTTTATCTGAATTCTAAGTAGTAGCAGCTGTAATATCACCCAGTAGTAACTCTCTTTCACTTCTGCTCCTCACTTCATATTTTTTCCCCGAGTTTTCCAGTTCTGGGGCCCTGTAATAACAACTGTTCAAAGACTCCAGCGTGCCTGATACACATTTCCCAAAATCACGTTGGAATTCCACAGGGACCATCTGCCCAAGGATCACCTGAGAGAACTGCTGACAGAGGGCCAGCCTCCCCTGCTGCCCCATTCCTTTGGGATAATCCCAGAGGAGCTGGGCTATTTTCATGTTACAAAGGCGTGTTTATGGCAGTTCTGGGTTACAGGAGTGCAGCCACAGTATATTCTGTTGACCTTGGAAATTATCCCACCATTGATTTTATGGACAAAGCTTCCAGGCCCTGCTTCTCCCACCACCCCCGCACTGTAAAAACTTTTTTCAGTAAAGGACATGGGTAAGGATTTTTTTTTTTTTTTTTCTCTCCTTGTTACAGTGTGTTCATTTTACTTCTTTATCCAATTAATTGTTTTGGAAATTTGAAGAGTAACAGGTAGATAAACAGCAGCATTTCAGGTATGGGACAGGGCCGACTGCAGAATTTCCACAACTACCGAGTAAGTTCAAGGAATCTCTAAAATATCATTCTTGCCTGTAATTTGCAAGAATGTGGATAAATGCAAATATTTGATAAGTACTTGTATTTTTCCCTAAGGTTTCAAACACAACAATGAAACTGGAAGCCTAGAGAACTTGGAGCATTCCCAGTACCCACTGGACACTCTTAACCTCTAAACTCTCCACTGTATAAATGTGTCATGGGTTTGCTGAGTAGATGTTTATATGCACTTCCTGTTTCAGTGCTAACTTTTTCATTACTGGAAAAAAAAACAGAAGCTCTCTAACCCCTTGGGAATCACTTTCCATTAAAGAGGCTTTAGATAGACTATGTTTGCTCAGATTTGGAAAAAAAAACTCAAATGAATGTGTATTTTGAGTATCTTTACTCATTTTACAATAACAGTCCAGGGCTGTATGGCTGGAAAAATTTGCAAATTTATTTTTACTAATCTACCTCCTGATACCTGATGATGCTTTGCACCAATGGAACACGATTTCCTTAGACAGGACCCTGACAGTTTTTCACTTGATCACACAAACAGTTGTTATAAATGAGCAGCCCTTCCAATAGCCTGCATAAAAAAGGCCAACCATTGTGTGAGTATGAAGCCTGCACACATCCCTTCCCACTTCCTAACAGCTGGGTTCTTTCAGGGCAGAAGTCTGATAAAAGCTTCTGTTTGGGTTATTTCTTCTAGAAAGAAAATTAATTTCATTTCAACACCGCTCATCCAGTACTTCCAACAAGCCAGCTTCCAATAAATTATATATTTTAAGAAACATAACCTGAAAGATCATGCCAAGTACCAGGGTAGCTCACCATTAGCATGTTTTGTCATGACAGAAATCAGAGGACAAGGGACAACCAGGAGATGAGTACAAGACTAGAAGCTCCTTTTTATTACTGCCCTAGGCTTGACAATAATGGAGAACTATTGCAAAAAGAATTAAAAACCTAAAAAGACATAGGAAGGACAGCAGTAAATCAGCAATCTAAAATAACTCAGCAGACACTGTTTTAAGGAAATATTCCAGATCACAGCATTCAGGAAAATTCTTAGGTGACCAGGTTTCAAAGGGAAGAGGAACTGAAGGAAAAGAAGAGAAATTAAGACATGGGTTGGTGATTTAAGCATCCTCATCTGGACCAATATTCTGTCTTTACTTATTTGACTATAGCCAGAGTAAACTGAGTTTTAAAGCATGCATCTGGATTTCTACCAGTGAAAGCTAAAAAAAGAATGTCTCTGAGAAACCCTGCAAAATGCCACTGCACTTTAACAGGTTCATGCTTTTAGTGGTACTTTCAGGAATAAGAATATTAACTTCAGCTGGCTCACAGTGACACTTTCACATTTAAAACTCTGTACCAATCACCTATCAATCATTCACTGCAGCCTTTTTGCTTTAGATTTTCTTTACCCTGCCAGCCACCACCGTGTAATTTGTCAACACCTAGGGAGAAGAAATGTCTGAAGGAATGAAAGCCTCAGATAATATCTGAATATGTTTAGCCAAGTGCAGAATTTGTCCCACGATGGCAGGTTCAGCATTTGGAGGAATTATTCCAAGTGCCACTATGAAAACAAACAGCAAGTTGCTTCTAAAGTCAAGAAGCCAGATGTCCTATACAACCACAGTCATGTCTAAGTATATGCATTATAACAAACTCTCTTTTCTCTCTGGGGGACCTCTTGAGTTTCTGTCACTGTTTCACAGCACTACAGGTTTCACTCTTTCAGCAGAACGTTGCAAACACCCCCAGTGAAGGTGAATGTGAGAGAGTGAGAATTCACTCACAAACTGAGTGAATCCAGGGCTGACGAAAGGTGCTGGGTATGAAATCCTTTATTTAGAGAAAGTTACAGCAGACACTAAGCAACACAGATTTCATTATGCTTCCCCAAAGACACCACTAAGTCCTGAGCGGTAATCTACTAAAGATTAGACTATACACAGGTGTAGTGGAAAAATATGTCTTCAGAACTGAACTGAAGAGCATTTCCTGCTGGAACATATTGCTTTGTGTACCTTAAATCACTGTGAAGCTGTCAGAGAGCAACAACTCTCAGTAATTTCTGTCTTCAGCTGGATCTGACCTTACAATTCTGCATCACACTGTGCCTCTCACTGCCCAGAACTTCAAGTCATGTAGTCTCATTTAGCAGGTATCTCCCTAAAAATGAGTCATCAAGTAAAGATAAGGAACTCAATTCAAACTGAGTATCCAGTTAAGTATCTAAGCTCACGGTATGTTTTAATAATTTTTATTTTCCCAACTCCTCATCTTTTTCAAAATCAAGAGTCATCAGAAGACAAAAAAATTCAGGAGGTTCTTTGGCTAGTGAGAGCTCTCAATTCAAATGTAGGATCTCTTATGAGGAAGAAAATAAGTCACAGCTTCCACATTATGGAACATGCTACACTTCCTTATTGCTACTCCTGGACCTTAAGGATTTGCTCCTGCTTTAGCTGAAGTCAATACAGTACAGTGCAAGACAACTGCCCCTGTCCTTGTGAAATGGCTCCAGTGCAGTCCAGTTCCACCCTCACTGTGCAAAGATTGAAAGGGGAATGAAAATGTTGTCTAGTGCCTAAGGCATAGAAGGGCACACCATGCCAAGCAGCACTGGCTAAGCTCAGGGAGACTGGAGAAAGCTGCCCCTGGCATCCTGTTAGGTTCCCCCTGCAACTCATTTCACCACTAGCTTTCCATGCCTCCCACCCCTGAGGTAATAAATTAATGAATGAATATGTGGTATTTAACTCAAATATATTTCCCATAGGAGTTGCTTTCTCCTCTCAGATAAGAGAAATAATTCCACAGTGGTCAATCTCACTCTGTGTGCAAACAGCACCACCCCAGCCTCCCCCGTATAATTATCTGACAATAATTATATTGTTAATAATTATATATAATTATTCCACCTAAGTGGATCAAGAAAGACTTCCAGGGAAAGATGAAACCTCTCAGGCCAGCACACACAGCCATGGTGGGGAAGGGTGGTCCTCTGAGGTTTTTAATTCCCAACAGCTGCCTCCACACTGCAGTCAAGCATTTTGAACTGAATCCCTTATCAGCTTCAAGCCACTGTTCATTGACTCAAGGACAAAACATCTAAGGAGGAAAAATATAAACATTCCTCCAAATTGGTTTTTTTAAAATCAATTGAGCCATAAAAGTCCAAAATATCTATTTTAATAGTAGCAACACAACAAAATATCTTCTCGAGATATTTCTATGAAGGAAAAACAAAATCTACAAGTCTAAATATTGGGGGTTTTTTTAACTTTTTAACACACCACATAACCCTATAAGGCAGCGCATACTGCTGTGTGACTTATTCAGCCTGACAAACATTCTTATTGTAGCTCCCTCTTACTTTAAGAATGCTTGGGGTCTTTTAGAAGTCAGGTTTCTGAAGGGACAGACAAAAGGGGAGCTCACCAACCAACAATAGTCCGCTGTGTCCTCTTACAGGATCCACATCATAATAAAGACTCCCCAAAGCAAAGATTTCAGGAGAACAGACTCTCAAAATGAGAGCCTCTAAACTCCCTTCTTCAAAGCCTTGCTAATTCTCAAATAGGATGACCAAGAGGTAAACTTAAATCCTCTATAACTCTTTTACAGCTTTAACCCCAAACCATTCCAACTTCTGCCAATTAAGTAGGCCAAAAGTACCATCCAAGTTCACTTCCAAGTTCCTCTTCCCTGCCCTCATGTGAAGCTCTTGCAGCCCATGTTCATTCTGCACTGCCTGCGTGCAAATTCCCTTTAGTACCTGCAAAGTGAACTTGCCTTCCCAAAAAAGGGGATGAACAAACACCTGTGTCAGACCTCCACCTTTACATGGAGCTTATCACTGGGGTAAAAGAGCAGGACTCAGGTGCAGGCTGACTAAAACAGAGACAAGGCACTTTGCTGCTCCACAGCTCCACTTTTCCCTCTCCATAAACCCAAAGGGAGTTACAATCCTGCAACAGTGGGACTAGATCTACTGAGCTTCCTTCAACAGATATCACAGACAGATTTTATCCTCCATGCTATTTGAATGTAATTTTCACATTCTTTTCAGATGGGAGGACCCAAAGGGCAATGAAGTATCTGTTCTAATGTCACATAACTCGTAATTTCCAGTCTCCTACCCAGAAAGTCTATTCTTTCCAGACACACACTGGCAGAGAAGCAAGATGTGTGATAAGCAAACATCAATGGAGCCACATGGGTGCAGAGAAATCATGGATTGATTTGATCCAGGTCATGGAGGCTAGACATTGCCACACTTGTTTATTTTATTTATTTTTTTTTAAGTCAATGATACCAACTACAAACTTTAATACACAGACTCCAAGCTACTGCCATCAATATAACTTCTATTAAAACCCCATGCTTTCATGCATCCAGAGCAATTAGGTTTGTGTAAAATAAAAACCAAAACAGATGCCCAAGAGATGTAAATCAGTAAAGACCTACTGATGTTACAATGATTTATAGAGCCCAGGAGTTCAGCTTTCTGCGTTTGGCGTTCTCAGAGCACACACAATTCTCTCCCTTCCCCTCCTCAGATTCCCATCAAATGCAGCCCTGCAACAGAACTGTTCTTTTCCCAACTTGGCTTCAAGTCATGGCTGCAGCTCTCAATAGTATAAAACCTGTCAAGATAAAATATGTTTGGGGACATACAATCTCTACTGAGCATTTTATTGACTTTACCATTTCTGAAAGGCAGCCAAAATTCTTTAAGGTTTTTAAATGACTTTGTTTTCCAAATATTATCCATGGACAGATATAAGAACACAAAAATCCTCAGTTGTTTGTGTAATTTGACTTATGTGCCATGAATTGCCCATCATGATGTATTAATTTTCTTTTGCAAGCAAACAAAACAAATCCCAGCTACAGGTTGCTTGGGACATACACAATGCAGAGTTATCCTGGGAACCATTTAGAGCAGGAATTTTGCCCACATAATATCTGCAGGTCATTCAGAAACTACAGTTTTTCTTCTTTAAAAAAAAGGGCAACCCAAAGCAAAATAAAACCCCCACAAAGTTTAGGCAGTATTTCTTTCCAGATGCTGCATGAGTTCCAGGATGGTTAAGATCAAGATACAGAGTTGTTAATGATGCCACAAAAACACTCCCAGTGACATCTCACAGGGGAAAAAATTACTCTTGGAAAGATCAGACTGTGTGAGAACAAGAATGAGGCCACCTCTCAGGAAGATCCCACAGGTACTCTTGTCCTGTAACATACCCTGGCTACTCAAGACAGTTGTTCCTAAATGTTAAGCCTCCTAGAAAGCAATTTTAAAAACCCCAATGCTCTAAATTGAGACTGAAATTATAAACCAAATAATTTGCTCCAGTTGCTTGAATTAGTGATCCAAAAATCAGTTTGTCTGCCTTACTTCAATAGGTGTTGTTTGTGAGGAGGAATTTAAACTGCTGAAGTGGAAGAACTAGAAACCTGCAAGATCAAAGAGAAGGGACAGAAAAGCTTAGCAGTTGATGATAGCCTTATCTACCACTAGTTCTTGGTTTAGTTAATAACATCACAATGCACTTATCACTTACAGGGCACCTTTCATTAAAGGACCTCTAAACACTCCATGGGCCCTAATTAAGCCTCAAGCTACAGCATTCCTGTGAAAAATAGCTGTTGAAATTTCCAGAAGGTCAGGAAACAAGTGTGCTCTTACAGCAGATTGTTAAGGTTCTATCCAGAACAAGAAGTGACACCAAAGTCTGGAGAACAAGGATGAGGCCCACAGTGCTTTGTGCCAGACAGAGATCTTGTCCAGCCTTTCATAATCTTATTTTCACCACAGCAATCACTGACCAACACAGAAGAGCTTTGCTGCAGTCAGCCCTTTATCTCTGCTATTGCAGAAATCTCAAATATGTTTGCTAGATAAGTAACTAAGGAAAAATGGGCAAAAATTCTGCTAAAGCAAAAGCCAAAGCAGCACCTGGGATGGAGTGCAACAGAGTCCCATCTCCTGCTCTAGCAGACTGCCACCTTGAAAGGGATCTGTCACAGCTTCAGATGCTCAGGCATTCCTGAAGATTTTATCAAGTGTTCCATTTTGAAGCTGCCCACTTAAATACAGTTTTACCAGAGATTTCGAAATAAAAAAAAAGCTGCTCTCACCAAGATGCTTTAAACAGAAGAAAATAGGAGGAAGACATGTCAGAGGTCAGATCTGCAAAACACTTAAGTTTAATTCACTTTAATGTACACACAGAAGAATGCAAAGCAATAATTTTTCTCCTCCATTCTGCCTGCAAAGCACAGCTCAAGCCATCACCTCTGTCTTCTGACACTAGTCAGCTATAAGAAACAGGTACCTTCATGTTAAACCTGGCCAGCTGTAACACATTTGCTAAAGTAATTACATTTATTTTTACAGATTACATGGGTTTAGGTTTCACTTACTGATGTACTAGAAAATCAGAAGTTTCAATTTTGCAGCTAAAGTTCAGCACTGTTATAATCAAAGACAGCACCAAGTGCCTAAAGCTGCTAACCATACACACATTTTTAAGGACTGAAATACTGCAGCTAGCATGTACTACAGGATCTATATTTCTTATCTAATGGCTCAAAGTAACTTATATCCCTCTCTCTTTTTCCCTGTCACATTGCCAAGGCTATGATAATTAGACAGCAATTACCTAAATGTTTAAATCTTTGGTCTCTGTCAAATGAAGCCTTTCTCTAATCTACATTAATTTATGCACAAGAAATGATGTTATTCTGAGGCTGATGTCAACAGCT
Organism: Taeniopygia guttata; assembly: GCF_048771995.1. Classification (NCBI taxonomy): domain Eukaryota; kingdom Metazoa; phylum Chordata; class Aves; order Passeriformes; family Estrildidae; genus Taeniopygia; species Taeniopygia guttata. The sequence goes on from NC_133025.1 coordinate 68,278,604, forward strand.
GAAGGTCCTAACAAAATCTGGGACTTCTGGCCATGGAGCAGTGACTGAGCTGTTTGCAGACAAAACAGCATTCAAAATGACATTTCAGGTCCTATTCCCCTCAATGAGCACAGCTGGAAGCCAGGAAAGGTGAAGCCACTGAATGGACTCAGATGGGTCAAAGTCAAGGACAGGCACATATTTATTTGGGCAATCTGCATCAGTTGTAAGCAGGAGAAGAAATGCTAAAATAATATTGAACAGGAAAAATTGACAAAAATCCCCACAACAGCCAGAGCTGCTCTTTTAGGAGAGTAACTCCCAATCCAAATGATGACAACTGAAAGTTCCTAAAAGCACTGTTTTGGGGAAATCCAGATTATATTGTGCATGTGCCATGGGACAACCCAGAAGAGGAATGATTACTTTCAAAAGCTGCTGGAAATACCATACCACAGGGTATAAACAAGAGAGTGCCTACAACTTCTGATGTGGAACTCCTCTAAAGGTATTTTACTGTCTGTAAGGGTCATCCCTTAATATTGTGCTGGGGTTTCCAAAGCAGACATTTTTTCCTGGAACCCTTTATTTAGTACTCCAGTGAACATAGAAGCTTTAGAAGCTTTTTTCAATCTTAAAGGAGAGGGGAGAAACAATTGTTTTGTTTTTTTGTTGTTTTTTTTTTTTTTTTGCACCACTTTGAGATACATTCTGTGGAATGACCAGTGGTTAGAAATTAACTTCACCAGATTGCTCAGGTTTCAGTGCAATAAGTAGTATACTGCTACAATGTAATTGCACAAAAGCTATTTAAATAACTTGTCCACGAGCTTCATATTGCTGTGATATTAAACCAGAAGTAGCAGAGATCAATAAAGTGAAGCAAAAGACATACAAAATAAAGAAATCAGGTAAAAGAGAAAGCAGTCGGGGACAGCACTGTCACTCAGTTTCACACAAAACAGCACATTTGACACTCTGCCCTCGTAGCACGGCTGTCACACCCCAAAGTATTGAACCAGCACCCTTGCCCTGATAGGGAGAAATTGGATGTGAGCACAGCTGGCTCCTCAAAAGAGATTTTAGGGATTGCTGAGTTGAAAAGGTGAGTATTGAATGGTGAATTGACTTAATTCTTCAATATAATACAATAGTTCAATATTTAATCCCTTAAATTTGCAGGATAGCAGCTTACTTCTATTCAGTCTCCTCTGTTTCTATCCCCCCCCCCAAAAAGAAAAAAAAAAAAAAAAAGTTCCTGATATCACCTAAGGAAATTAATTATTCTTGACAAAGCTTCTTACAGTTTGTTTGTGCTGCATCTGGACCAGTCTTCCTGTGAAGCTGTCATGTGTGCTCCAAAAATGCATGAACTTAAAATTGGACATCCCAGTCAGAATTTTTTTGCACAATGCTTATTGTAGGTCACATTAAAATAGCATGCAATGGACTGGAACAAGATTCAGCTGGTGCTATCCATATAAAAATTGTAAACCACTAACTGCATTTTTTTTAACAAAGAAAAAAAATGCATAAACAAATTCCACTTGCAGAATCAGTGATTTCAGCTGGGTGGAATTCTGCAAATGCCTCTCTTCATCAAGCAGCCAAGTTGGGTAGCCACTAGTGTCTTTATGAATACTGAATAGGGGCATTATATCCATATAGAAAATGCATGTGGGGAAAGAGGACAGGTCATCTTTCATACACACAAGAACACCAACACAAGTGGGGTGTGTTTGTTTTCTACTACTCATGGAAATGTCAAAATGTAATTTATATCTAAGATATAAATGAGACATTCTATCTCATCAAAATTGCCCTTCAGTTGAAGCCAATTGCACCTGTATAAATGCAAAGTCACATGCAGCACAAAGATTTTCTTTCTGGTACTTCAGAGATATTTTTGTGCTTCTTTGTGCAGTAGGCAGCACCAAAGTTATATGAGAAACAGCTGTTCCTATGTACCCTTCCTCTGTACCCTTTCTGCCAGCATAAAATTCTAGTGGTTCATTTCTGACCCATTTGTTTCAACTCTTGCATCGCTTTTGGGTGTGGCAGGAATGGATGCAGCCCCATCTGTCTGATCCTACACTGCATTCCAGCACTGAAGTCCAGCTTACTCTCAGGCCATCTCTTCTCCAGGCTGCACAACCCAAATTGTCTCAGCCTTCTGCCATAGGAGAGCTGCTCCAACCCTCTGCCTCCCTCCCCTGCTGCCCACACAGCTTTGGATGCAGCCCAGGACATATCTGGCTTTCAGGGCTGCAAGTTCACTCTGTCCAGCCTCTCCTCCACCAGCACCCCTAAGATACTGCAAAGAATTAATCCTATCCTGGCCAAAATTCAGACAGCTATGGGTATTATTCCCTGGGATGACAGCACATTTTAGACCTTGCTGTAGGAGACAGAGGTCCCAACCTCTGCCCCTCCACGTCACCTTGGCCATTTTTGTCTCAGTTAAAGGACCTACAACATGCACAGTGTTGTTTAGCACATACAAGGCAGACTGAATTTGGTAAGCACTGTTCAACTAAAGACAATATTAAAATAGAAATATGGGGTGTTTTTTTAAGACAGAAGAATGCTAATAGTAAGCAGAAGAAAAGGATTTCTGTGCTGTATTCAAACATGAGCTCTCCCACTGGAGTTTCTCCCTCAGCAGCATTGAATTTCCTCAGGGGGAAGATCTAGGGAGAACCAAAAAATCTCCTCTCGAGTGCTTTCAGCAACAGGCTCTCTACTTTGTGCTACCACTGTAAATCTGGCAGGACCCTGCAGCTGGCAGAAGTCATTCCTGCCTGATGGCAGAACAGCATCTACGTGAAACAAGTTGGTGATCTCAGACCAATTATGTACGAACGTATTTCAGCATCACCACTGGAAATAATTAGCAGTTGTATGAACCACAGGGACACCAGCTTCTGCTGTGCTTTTTCTGTGGACAATATAATTAGCTTTGGCTCAGACAGTGAACACTTAGAAACCTGTAATAGGCTGAGAAGAGGCTTGTAACCCCCTTCTCTGAGAGCTCGCTTTAAATAAGTGGACGGGGCCATTTAAAACATTCCCTATACTTTATTGCCTCCCCCCACTCAATTTTGGGCTACAGATCAAGCTTAATTACCATCATTCTGCTTTCCTTCAGTCCTCAAGGAAAGTTAAAATGAAAGTTAACACTACTGGATTCCATAGTCTTAAAACATTTTCCCTCCATCACAGCATCAGCTGCAAACCACATTGCAACGAAACTTCACACCACACACCCAAAAACATCACTGCTTCAAACACTGAGCAAAGCAAAAAGCATCTGAAAGCAGTGTTTGCACTGGTGGGAAATCCTGCTAAAATCAACTAAAGCACAACATTTCAAAGCTCACACCGAAGAGGCTGCAGGATTTTATTCTAGGTGCTGCTATACAGGAGAGCTGCAAGCAGGGCTACCAAAACGTAAGGAGAGCAACAAACCAGGACAAATCCCTCTCTTGTGTCCTTTATTCACTCTTAACCAATACCTGTCACATCTTCAACTGCATTTCCTCACACCCAGTCAAACAGCAAAGCCCACCCCACAGCTGCAGACCTGTCACTGTAGCACCAAAATATTCCTTTTAATTAACATCTCTACTGGACCTGAAGAAGTTTTATGTTCTTCTGCCTTTTTGAGACCATAGCTACATTTTCAATAGAGCACAGCCATCTTCCTCCAGTTTTGCAAGATTTAGCTAAGCTTGAAAGAAGATGTAATATTACCCAATTCTGAAGAATTGACTCAAGAAATATACAGTTCTTACTTCACTGCTTGCTTCTGTATTTTCAAGGCAGAATAACTGTACATGTGGTGCTTTTGTCTGAACTGGTTTCACAAAACAATGTGGTCTGATATGGTTAAAAATAAGGAGCCAAAAACCTGAAGCTCCCTGGGAACAGTCTAATTTTGCTGTATTTTCTAGCCATCTAATCAAGGAAACCTGAGAAATCCAATAAGAAAAATGCACTCTAGCACTCAAAGAAAATTAGATACTTCTTTGGTCCTCCCTGGCACATTTTCCATGCAGTCCATTTTGGATTTACACAGGTGCTACTCAAAGCAGAATTTGGCCTCCTTCTCTCAGGTGGCCTGACACATTTACTGCAGTGTGCAGATATGTCTATATATTTTATATGTATGTAAAGCACATTTCCCAGACTAAAACCCTCTCCCAGAGAGTCTCCCTAGGTCTCTGTCTGATTCTGGCTTCATTTACTCCCTTGCAAATGAAAAGCATTTCCATTGAAGCAGTGAGGTAACACTTGTCTTAAACACGTGTGAGATCATGTCAGAGCCATGGTCCATAATAAAAGCAGCTGCTGGTAACTCTTCTGCAAGTTTCCATTCATTAGTGGTTTTTTGGGTTTTTTTTTGCTTGAATTCACATGAGCAATATCCATGGGCCAAGAAACACATTTGAGAATGATAGCTATTTCCCCTTGCTAAAATCTAGAAAGTGCAGCAAACTATCCCAATCCTCACTGAAAAAAAAAAAAAAAAAAAAAAAAAAGTTTATTGTATTTTGTTAATAAACAGAGGTGTTTATGGACAAAACATGTGTGAATGTACTTTTGGGAATTATCCTACACTGCCTACAGGATAGGGACAAGATGACCTATATATGGCTTTCCCAGCTTTTTGGTTTTGTGGGAGGAGATTGGTGTCGGTTATGGGGATTTTTTTTACACCTATAGCTTCTGGTATTTAATTCTAAATTGGGAAACATTGAGTGTACCTATTTAAATTCAGCCTCAGAGATCTGTAAGCATAAAATCAGGACCAATGAAACCATTTCTGTGCCTGCTAATGCCAACAGCCTTTCCATCAGTGACTTTCCATTGCCTTGAAGGGTCACAGGAGAGACAGAAATACAGAAATAACGTGCTCAGATTATAATGTTTTTTCCAGTTCATCACACCAGTCTCCAGGCTTTCAGAAGTGTATAACTGTATTTTGTCATGTAAGTCAGATTCATAGCCTGTCACCACTTCAAACCATTCATTTATAACAAAACATATTTCTTACACATACAGTAAATTCCTTTCATTTTTCAGTAAGATGAACTGATCTTTATCAGATACTCTGACACAGAAAGCAAACACACCATTACTCCCTCTCCACTTGTTAATATTAAATTTGTTATATATTGACTCCAAGAAAGGAGCTCACATCTCTTTAGAGATGATGGTGAACAGAGTGGGGGGGGAAAAAGGCAAAACAAAACTGCCTATTTTTGAAAAGCAATTAGGTCACTATGGCAGATGGCACAAGAATGACAGAGTAGTTTTTGGTTTGACAAGTGAAACAATAAACATCTTTACCGACCATGGGGACAGTGTAGAGAAGCAGAGTTAAACACCATGAGCTGCTGCAAAGCTTCTCTACAAGTAGCCAGAATAAGATTGCACAAACACTGAGCTGGGTCACAAATCAGTTAGAGGAGGGGAAAACCAAAGGAAAAACTACTCCAAAACATGTTTTGTTTACACTTCTTTCCTTAAAGAGGTAAAAGAAAAACAAAGCAGTCTCCCGTCTCCCTTTTGAATCATGGAGACAGTAAAAATAGAAGAAATGAAAAGTATTTTTGACTATGCAATAATAGTTATTGTATTCAATGTGATTATTGCTCAAGGTCCTTTTCCAAAGGCTCCAGATGCCATTTAAAAAACTGATATAATGCAGAGTTTCTCACAATCCAAATCCTGAATGAAAAAATATGAATGAGATTAGATAAGTAGTTATTTCGGTCTCCAAACTGGCTACTCCTGATCCTTCTAAGAGCTGGCAAACAGAATTATTCATGTGCTACTACTGCACTACCCAACAGTCACAACTTGACCGTGCTTCTTTTGGCCACATGAGAGCTCCTCAGTGGGCAGCTCTTAGCATGATTTTGTGATAAGGGTCAAATGCCACCTCCTCAAGAAGTACTTCTGGCCAGAGATGAAAAGTCCTTGCTGGTTTCAGATCCAGGCAACCTGTCCTGTGGCTGACTCTTAACACCCATGTCAAACATGGCCTTGAAACATGAGCGTGGTGTGGGATGAGGTGTAGGCTGGGAAATCCAATTGATCCATCAGCCCTCCTGGCCAGAAAGATGTGGGTTTTCAGCAAAATTATATAGGAGATATCAGAGAATCTCTAAACTTACCAATATGACCCAATGTATTTCTAAGAATGCAAACAATTTCAATGCAAAACGAACGAGAAAAACTCTAGAAAATCTCCATCAAGCAAAGTACATCTTGCCTTAAAGTACATTTTTGCACTTAAACTGCCTTTCTCCATGTGAAATATAATCCAGCTACACAAACTACTTTATCCCAATGATTTTGATGGTGGAGAGTAGCAACCCCCAAACAAAATAAACTGAAAAGCAAGAATGTAAACACGACTGTGCTCCAGTGACTTTGCATCTCAGTGCTGTCTGTGTAGGGTTTCACTACCTGGAAACTGATGTGGTGGAAAGAAAACCCCTGAGAGCTGCGTGGAGCACTGGGAACCCCTTCTGCAGCTCCCATCTGCAGCACATTGCTCCCTTCCACCCCCAAAACTCATCCCTATTTATACACACACGTGTATTTGCTTCACTCCTGTGGTCCCATCCCTGACCCTGGAACACTGGCATTTAATCATTGCTTTTCTTAAAGTTAGTGCTTTATACCTACTGAGAATGAGATTTTGTCCACTCATCCCAGTTTTTAGTCATATAAATGCACCCTAGGTGCACTGCAGACCAAGGAACTATGTTTATATATGCACTGGTAAAGGAAATGTTCTTTTCTTGTTTGGGTTATATAGTGGGGGAGGAGAGGAAATAGGCTGGTGTGTCTGGTTTTAGAAGGAGGGTTAAGTGGCAAACAAAACTGACTCAAGTTTACAGGGATCTGAATAAAGGAGCAAGGAAAAAAAGCTGCTCACAAAGCTTCTAATAACACACAGCAGAGAAAGCAGACTACATACAAAAGTTTCTGCATTTCCTTTTTATTGTCAATATGCTCCTTGATTGCATACTGTGTCCAGTGAATAAGCCATTTACTATTGTGGCTGGAGTGAATGAAGCTCAGACCTTTCCCATATATGGCAGGGCCTTTTAATCACCAGGGAGCGAGGAGCAATGGAATTTTCCTGGCTTTCTGAGTTTGCAGTGCCCTCTCTTGTACGAAATATCATTTCCCAGTGAGTGCTTGTTACTGGGATTTTGACCCAATTTCCTGCTGTCATTGTCCTTCGGGGGATGTGTAAAAAATCAGACAAAAAGGGACAACTTCTTGATAGCAAGTAGCTCTCAGGGAATTCTGAATTCCTCTAACTCAAGGAAATCAAACAGACTAGACCCAGTGTATATTTAAAAAAAAACCCTCCGTATCCTTTACATCACTAAATGTATCCCAGTACAGCCACTGAAATGAAGTTCAGATTCAGGCCAGCTAATGCCCAGGTCACTCCCTCATTTTCACCAATGCAGCAGAAAAGAGATTAGTGGTGTTTTAAATTACTGGGACAGCAGTAGGGAAATTCTCAGCTGGCCTGCTTTTGTCAGTATAATATACATTAGCCACAGAAATGCTTGGCTCTGTATCATCTGGATTGCCTAAACGCTCTCCTTCATATTTACAGCAATTAAAATGCTGCACTTCAGTCTTTATAATCCGAGTTCTGTTTGAAGTGGCAAAGCAACAGCTGTGGCTTATCAGACATCTGAATGAAACTCCTCATTTTCATGGGAGGGGTGTGGCTCTGGACATGGGGATATGCTGCTCCCAAAGCCAAACAAAGCAGCAAAACCTTTCCTCTCTGCAGAGCCAGGGCTGCAGCCCTCCAAAGTGATGCTGACTAGAGGCATCCTGCAGCACCAGAGCAGGTTAAGCTGTGCAGGTAAATGAGAGCTGACCAAACAATTCTCCAACCCACTCCTAATTTCCACACATTGAAGCCAAACTCTTGGAATTTCTTTTCCAAACCTATGAGTTTTAACTAGGCCAGAGCAAATCCAAATTCTCCCCAGCTGAATGATTGTTGAAATTGCTGAGAGAAATGAGGTTATCATGAGGTCATTAGGAAGGTGCAGATAAAATTTTTTGCCTCCTCCCTCTGCAGCTGAACCTACTCAGACTGAGAAGAAATTGTCCTCAGTACAGCTGGTATTAGAAAAGATGGTCTGGGCTACCACACTAGCACTTCTAGGTCCTCTGAAATTGAGGAATTATAAAAGGTTGTGCCTTTGTGCTTCTGGGATGAAAGGTTTTACCACGGTGAAGGTTGTGGCTCAAGGAGGGAAAAAAGAAATCAAGTGAGGGCCATTTCACTATTACAGAGCTCACTGTCAAAGAAAAGAATGAAGTGGGAAAGGGGTAGTAACATGCCCTGTGGCAGCAAGAAAGGCAAGAGAGAACATCAAAGCCCTGCAAATAAGAAACAAACAATGGCCTGATCACAGACTGCTTCATTTGGGCAGAGCTGCCTTTGAAGATGACTGGAATCCAATGGGCACCAGCCTGCAGGATCTAACCTTGAGCAGCCCAGGAACTGCTGCTCCTGCCTGGCTGGGTGAGGGTTGGTCCAGCCCTGCTGCTCCTCCCTGGGCAGAGCCAGCTCCTTTGGATAAGGGCACAAAATGAGCTGCCAACAAATCTCAGGGTCTTTGTTTGCATAGCTGTCACAGGTTCAGGCTCCCTTAGCCATTTAACGAATCATGAACACCAGTTCTTCCTCACACCAACTTATTTAACTTTCAGAAGGGCCCTAGTGATCTCCATACCTCGTAGGTCTCCACAATTTTGGGGGAAGATTGGGAAGGTCACACACATATGGATGTACAGTGACACTGTCTCCCTGCATTTAGCAATACCTTTCCTCTTCATATCTGTTGGCCTACAAAGTTACCCTTCTGAACAGATCCCAAACCAGAGCATTTACAGCAAAACTTTATCTCCACAAACTTATTTATAACCCTTCTATGAGCTAAATTCCAAAGATTTTTTTTTTCTTTGCCATTTAAGGACATAAACCAGAAAATGTGCAAACGGGTGGGTTCACACCCCTCCACAGCGAGTCTCAAGGGAAAATGCTCTTTATTTGTATTCTGTACACAAGAGGGTGTGGAAACATGTAATGTTTCCATTGCCTGAAATCTTTCCCTAATATTTTCCCCACTGCAGCTTGGCCTGGCCCCAGGGGTTACAATTTCAACTGCTCTCATCAACATGAGACTGAACAAGCAGATAAGGTCCAGCAGCTTGCTGAGTAGTTTTGCTTCCAAGCTTATGTCACTATGGTGGATCTGTAAGCAAAAGCTGCCTTTGTGCATTTTTGGAGCACACATGACAGCTTCACAGGAAGACTGGTCCAGATGCAGCACAAACAATTCCATCTTCAAGCACACAGGAAATGCCCTCTAGACATGACAGCACAGCATCACCACTGAGCCTGGTCTGCCTTCACCCCATTCCCTGGGCTTCAGTGGTTTTATATCTATAATCTAGAAATTGAATACCAATCTGTGTGAACACACCAAGAAAAAAAGTCTAAGATGATCTGGGAAATCGGTTAAAAATAAAGTTTTAGCCAGTGCCTAAACTTGTCACTTTGGTATTGCAAATTCTTTACAAACTAAGAATGATGAACTAAGCCCCAGCAGACCCATGGGCTAAATACAGAAAGGTACAGCTTATCCTTTACTTGGAGATAGAGAAATAGACACACAGCCATTAAGTGACTCACCAGGTATTTATGACCATAGGAAAAAATTCAAAGGAGAAATTACTCCAGTGGCTTAAGATATTGCTGCTTTTTTCCCTTTCTTTCACCTGCCTCCTCAGCTATTTGGTCCTGCCCTCCCTGCAAGCCAGCAGGACAGTCTCCACAAGCAATTCTTCTGGCTTCAACACTGCTATAGACAAGACTTTCTAATCTGGAGGTGCCCCTATGCTTCATGGACAGAGTTTTCCCCTCTTGAGAGGCAGGAAGAGGAAAGAGGCATCAGTTTGTGGAGGCTCCAAAGGAAAAATGCATAGAAGGGAGCACTACCTTAAAGCAGGATGTAAACCACACAGCTGACATACCAGCTAAGTAACAGTGGTACATTCCCTAACCTTTTTGGTTGATCCAATCTGTTTCAAAAAATACAGGAGCAAGCTCCCCCGGGGGTGGGAGGGATCCCAAATTACAGAGTACTGAGAGTCCTTCCCTGCTGGGCTAGTTGAATGCACAAAAGCACCAGGGAAGGAAAAAAAAAAATGTTATACAGTTCAACAGTCCTGTGACCTCAGTGTTTCATCCAGAGAGGCCAGATCTAATATGACCTTCAAATGCCTCTGAGTCAAATTTCAGCTTTAGCCAAATCCTTGACAGGCAGCAGCCACACCTTCCAAGCGAGAGCAGCACCCCAAGAGGAGGTGCCTACACATAGGGTAGGTGACTTCCTTCCAGCACATTGTCCCCAAATCCATTCTCACCCACTGAACCACTCAGCAGCTCTGCACAAAGCCAGCAAACCATCCCCTGCACACGCACCTTCCCCAAAGTAGTAAGGCAGCAACTTTCTCACTAGAAGCTGCCAGGGGGTAGTTACTAAGAGGAGAGAATTTTTAAAGAATGAAAGCTCCCTTTGAATGCAGGCTCCCACTCTCTGCACTCACAGGCCTGTGTGCCTCAGGCTTTGTGCACCTGGAGCCCAATCCTGCAAACTCTCTATAAAGCTCCTCTCAAAAGCAACAAAAGCTCCCTGGACTGCACTTCCCCTTCTGCCCTGTTACCTTTTTTGGTGCTTGCTCCCATACCTAGGAGAGTCCAGATGAGCCCTGCAGATGGACAGTTATGCTCTCTTGGCCCTCTCATTCTTAGGCATATATGGTTTCCTGTCCCTCTGTGTTCACACACTGGGATCAAATGTTCCAAGCTGCACCCTTGGCAGACAGGGGTTAAGAACTCCACTGATCTTTAATAGAAAGTAAAACTCAGGCAGCCCACAAGAATAGGTCTCATGTAAGCAGCTACTGAGAAATCAGAGTATTTTCCACATTCCCAGAACATTCAAGTTCTCTTTGTCCTGAAGGAAGGAAGTCCTGCAGGCTCTCACTTTTCTCCAATGAAAAGATCACCCCCACAGGCAGGGCTGCTCCAGCTGTGCAAAGGGAAGTGTGAAACAAGGAGGACTTCCAGTCAGTCTCCTGACAGAGCCTCCCTGGCATCTCCATAGGATGGAAGCCATGTCCTAGCAGGCAGCCATGAGAAAAGCCTTGCCCTGCCTTTGTGGTCTCCCCAACCTGGAATAAGCAGCGCCGCTCCTTAATCCTGGGTGGGACTGAGCAGATGCTCTGTGTCACATGTGGCCCCATAAACAAGACCAATAAAAAACCTTCCCATCTAAATGTACTTCAATTTTCCCTCTGATGCCAGCCAGAGGAACTTACACCCTTCCCCACTTTCCTTTTAAACCACCTATCTTTCAGTGCCATTACTGCATTGTGTGTATCGGTGTTGGACAAGAAATAAAAGCATGAGGGAAGTGACCCCTTTCTCAGGCTGCTCCATGCCAGAATAATGCTGTGAGTATATGAAAAAGCAGTTGTTAGAAAATCCCTCATTCTCCTAAGAAGTGCTTACATCACTCACTGTCAAAGCGTATTCAGAGTACACAGGACTCCCCTTGCATCAGACCCTGAATCCATTAATGATGGTATTGATTTCATCAGGACTAATCCTGTGAATGAAGGCTGTGGAATTGATCCTCTTGTCATTGCAAGTGGCAACAAAGAGGAGTTTCCAGGAAAAACAAATTATTTCAATCGAGTCTCTTGTTCACAGACATGTCATCTGGTATTTCTTCCCTCCCATCATGTCTTAGAGCCATTAACATATGCAGGTTTTATTAAGATTGCCTATCAAAGCAGCTTCCCCAGAAAAGGCAGACCTGTAATTTCTTCAAATATACTGAGAAAAAGTTCTGCCCTGCTTTACCTTATTATCAATTACCTTTACCTCATTACCAATTTAATAAAGCAAATGGACTAAAAGCTTTGCTCCATTTGTAATTTACGTTAAAAGAGTCTGTTCTGTTGATCTTGGCGTGTGTAGTTTTAGGGTCCCATCCTGTCTAAATGGCAGGAGAAAAAGATGAGACCTGCTGCAGATGAGGACTTACTGCAACATTTAATGAGACCAAAAGAATGGAGGCAGAGTCTGAGGGTTCTCCAATGGCAAATCACACAAACACAGTCATTCACAGTATGGTATCTAAAATAGACAAATTATAATAAATACATGGTTCTTACAAAAAATCCCACTCTGCCTCCTTATTTTCTTTGAGCTTCTGCCAAGGAGGGGATGTGTTATTTTCCCAAATTATTCTCCTGTCTGCCTTTTAACAGGGGAAGCCTTCTCAGGCAAAGTTGTACAAAAACCGTACACTCTGAAAAGAAATTCTCTGAAAACAAGTACTGCATAAAAAAGTCATTTTAAAACGGTTGTGTTTTCATTCTTCCAAACAACATTTGACACATGAGCCAAATCTGTTCTATCCCTGCAGGTCTGGCCAGAGATTAGCAGCTTGGTCAGTGTCTGCAGCTACCAAGCACTCATCTGCAGCTAACTCCCTCCCTCCCTACATTTTCCCAGCCTTTTCCCTGAGAAATTCCCTGCCATGCAGAATATCACGCTAGCAGCAGCCAGCCTTGCACAAGGCTTTCCAAGTGTCGCAGCGTGTCAGAGGAGCTGGCAAAGGGAGCCCGAAAGGCAACTTCATCAGAAACATTCTGGCAACAACTGCTGCGCATGTTGGAGGCTGAAAACAAAAACTGATGCCATCTATTGTCAACAATACTTCTGTGAAAGGCTGCCATGAGGGACATCTGCTTCAGCGAGTATCAGATCACTTACATTAACCAGAGCTTTGCTGTATCTGTATCACTTACGCCCCGAGACTGCCCTTGCCGTCGGGCTGCCCTGAAAGTCCACATATTAAGTTGCAAAATTAAAAGCAATTCAGCAGACCTTAACACGCTAAAAGCTTTCTCATCGTAATGCCTCCAAAAGGAAAAAAAAAAAAAAAAAGGGGGGGGGGAGGAGTGGGGGAAGAAAAAAATAATAAAGAAAAGAAGGGGTAGATAGGTTATTGCTCCATTAACAAGCCCACCAAAGGATCAAAAATGGAGTGGTGGGACCATCACTCACAAGTCCAGCGGGGTGAGCGAACATGCATCCCCCCTCCACCCGAGATCTCCCTTAGCTCGCCGCGAACATCTGGATAGGGGGGGGCACAGAGAGAGAGAGGAGGAGAGCAGGAATCGCTCCGACAGCTCGTTCGGACCCAGTGCTGCTCAAGCTGCAAGGGAAAAGCGACGAGCCCGGCTCGCTCCCAGGCAAACACGTCCCGCAAGCCCTTCCTTACCTCTGGCTGCAAAGTTTTCAGCTAGTAGGAAGGAAATGAATAACTGGCTGCTTGGGCAGGAGCGCAGCGAGAAAGGCGCACCAGCAGCCTCGCACACACACACACACACAGCCCTATTCAATAAAAGTGCAGCTTTTCCTTGGCCCCTCCCAAAAGTCAATGCTAAGTGAATACATATCCCTTATGTTTACAATTGGCAGGCGGCGGAATGCATTGTCCTCAATTTATTCTAATGGGCAGCCAATGGCTGCGCGCAAGCCAAGGTGGGCTCAGCCTGCCTGCAGAGATGCCTGTCATTCCCCAGGCATGCTCAGGAAGCCACTCATCAGAAAACCAAGACCTAAAAAGCTCCGAAAATTCGTGCGAGCTGCCAAAACTGTCTTGCTACATGCCCTTTTTTGGTTATCCTTAGCAGGGCCTCTGAAAGTAAATCCTCTGTCAGGAACAATCATAAGAAATGTTAATCTTGGAGAAAGAGGCTGTCTTGTTGAACACAAACGGAGCTTAAAAAAAGGAAATGCGCTGAATGGAAAGGGATACAGTAAACATATTTACTTTTTGCACCAGGTTTTTTTTTAAAGCAAATAATTTCACCACAGCTAAACTACGTTGTATTTTTTTTTAACGAGGACCACATGTAAGAGGCAACAGAAACACTCTGCTGTGCAAGCTTGATTCTGCAGAAGGAGAGAGACACCAGTGGGAAAGGCACATGAAAGATGAGTTGGCAGGCTTCACAGCCTGATTCCATTTCAAACAGTACAATAGAAGTTACAGATAGAATAGCCATGTTCTGAAAAATAACTTTTAAAGATATTCGAAACTTTGATGATGATCCTTGGCAAGCTGGATTATTTGGGTGCACAGGTTTAGTTTATAGTTCCACAACTATTCATTGAGAATTAAATCTGGCTCATTTACTATTAAAATAACCCTACATCTCCGTAATAGGACCAATATTTGCACTGTCTTTGAATATTATCAATAAAGTAAACTTAGATTAATTTTTATCTTTGTTTTGCTTTAGTGATCGCACGCTGCTGAAAACTTTGCAAATTATACAGGCATCTTAAAAATGGAACAGATAAAGACTGGTCATGGAAACATACAAAATGCATAAACTAAGTGTGAAAATAAAGATGAAAATTATTGCCTAGAAAACAGCACGGTACAGAGATCCCAACATGCACATTTACCAGCCACTAAGAAAGGCTGCAGAGCAGCTGACTGCTCTGAGGGAATGAGTTTCCAGACCAGGAAATGTTCTGCAGATTCATATTTGACAATAGCATACACAAAACCAGTTAGAGGGAAACTATGTGTAAGATGACTTCGCAGCTGAATGGGCTAAACTATTTTAATGCCTTTCTGGGTCCTCTTTTCTGGCCACTGGGCCCCACAGATTTAGTCACATGCGTAATGCAAGAAGGATCCAGTCCACAGACAGTAAACTAATCCTTATAGCATTAAAAAAAAAAATTCAAGGAGAGCCAAATCTATGTAGATTTACAGCAAGAAGTCATAATTATTCTAGTGCTATTTTAAATTTCACTGCTTTATTATACGAAGCAAAAAGTGGTGTTTGCTTTTTGAAGGCACTTTTCCTTCATTTTAACAACCCTTTGGAAAATTCTTCTAATGCTACACAGCTCCCATGATGTGGCTACAACAGTTTTAAATATTCAAAGTAATACCTACAGCATGTATGTAACTTTGTTTTGTGGGATTTACTAGACAAGAGAGAACAAAATCCTTGTTCTCAGTCATTCCATTAACTACAGAAATTATTAGCCTATGTGTCCATGACCAAATAAAAAGAGGCAGTGGCATTATTCAGGAAGGAATTACAAATCTCTACTGGATTTTAGCCTCCCCTAGATTTCTAGGATGGCAAACATTGAAGAATCCAGGCTAAGAAAAAAGCAGGATTAAGAGAGGTGGACTCAAAAGAAAAAACTGAAGGTTAGGAATACCCTCAGGTTCTCATTCCAGCACAGCCATCAACCCTTGCAATCTCAGTGTCCACTGCAACAGGGAGCCAGAAGGGATGCACTACCTAAAGCTGAAAGCAACTGGGGGTCTCTGTGGTATTTTACCTTTTTTAAACTGGGTTTTGTGGTATTTTCACTTTTTTTCTTTTCTTACCATGACTTTGACACTCCCTTGCTAAAGCATGCCAAACTCTGTGATCCAAGTCACCTTTCCATCAAAATTCCACCAAAAAACCCCAATTGTGCTTTGGGGTAATTACATCATGAAAAGTAAAGTTTGCATCCTTCTTGCTCAGTTGAATTTCACCGAGAGGAACTTTTGGATTCCATGACTTGAAGCTTTGAAGCCAATAAACTGTCGCAGATCCCAGAGTTTTCCTGGAGATGCTACTGGAAACCTGAGCTTTGAAGAATACAGAGTTAAATTCTGGTGGGTGCCTCTCTGCCTCCTATGACAGGAGCCACCCTGCTGTAAATACAGTTATAACCTGCCTAAATCCACAGTTGTAACAATTTAGGGAACTCCCATGGTAGTCCTTACCTTCACCACCAGGATTGCCAGTCTAGCCACACTCTTCCCCCTTTGCTTTAACAGTGAGAGACCCTTTGTGCCACAGCCTAGACCTAAAAATATTTCTGGGACTGGAACAACCCAGATCCTGGTTTATTATTTCACATGTAAAACATAGGGGGAAAAAAAATAGTATATGCAGAAATGAAACCCCTAAATCAAGTACAATTTTAATGTCAATACCTTATCACAGTCAGGAAGGGCCCTGCAAGTGCTCATTGCTAAGCTCTAAAGTTTGATAAGACAGGGCAAGGGTGGGACTGCTTGTGATAAGAGTCAAAGCAGTTCTACATTTTGGGTTGTTAGTGCATTCTTGGAGCCCTCAGCCTGCAGTCTCTCCCTCAGAAGAACCATGTTAGAAGTACCTGGAAATCTCCTTCGAGACTGGGGCTCTCACAGGTTAATCAAACTTTTCCTGCAAAATTTACAGTCTAAAGCTGAGGCAAATCTGTGGTCTAGAAATCCAGTGTATATCATCCCCCTGGGAGGAGCATCTCTGGTTGCTGTGTGCAGACACTCTGAACCATTTGCATTTTGGCACCACAAAGCCCTTGAGGCTCAGCAGACAGTGGTGGCCAGAGGATCCACTTGGATTACTGCTGGTCCAGCCTCAGAGTTCCTTCTTCCCAAAGCAGCTGTATGGCAGAGCTGTGATGCCTGCCTGGAAAAAGTCTTTGGGGTCTTTATAGAGGGACAATCTTTTGCTTTTCAAAATGAAATTGTTTCTATTATTGAACTTCCCAAAATTATTTCTCTTTTTATTTGGCATGGTGCAGGTGATCATTACTGAGCAGCACTGCCCCACCACTGTCACTGCAATGCCTTCAGCTGCCATTCCAGAGACACATCCTGAGCCACACCACACCTACACATCCCCACAATACAGCAAGATGCACACAGAGCATCAAATACACCACAGGGAAGGCCATTCTTCCCATCATTAGTTCTTACCTCTCACCCCCAAATTGGCTTTTTTTTTTGTTGTTGTTGTCTTCACAGCTAACAGTATGTCAAACTGTCCTAATGCTCACAGCAAAAACACAGAAATCTTGAGAAAGTGCCCTTACCTGACAGCCTTGGGTTCCCTTCATGCCCCTGCAGTGCAACATTTCACTGTGAAACTCTGCCATCCTTTGAGCACAACAGGGATGCAAAGGAGTCATCACATTCCCAGTGACAAAATCCATCCCTGGAGGGTCACATGGCTGGGGCAGAGCTTGGTCCTACCCTGTAAAGGAGGTCTTGAGAGGAGAGGGAGAATTCCCTTCCCTGGCAACAGTAAACAAACTTCTCTTGCTCCTCACTATCTATTGGAGTATTCAGCCCCTGAAAAACCAGGCACATCTGCATCATCCTTCACTTTCAGCCCTTCTGGAATATAAGTGCCAAGTAGAACTTCACCATTAAAAATGAGGGGGACTTTTTTGGGTTTACAAAGATGCCCAGGCTAACCAGATGTTGCAGGAGGCTTTGTTGCCTATACCAGAGTAGGTGGCACCTGTGTCACTTGCTCGGATGGAATGAAGAAGGGCTAGCCCTCTCCTGGCCCCCAAGGGACACAATCAGCTCAGGAACTGGGTTGGGTGAGGAGCATACCCAGAGCAAAGTCAGCAGCAGGAGCGCTTGAGATGGTTCACCAGCTTCCATTTGGGCTCTCCAGCAGCCTTGGCTCTTTCCCTCCTTTGAGGAGCAGCAGGCAGGAGATGTGCCATGCACCCCAGGCCTGCTCACACCTCCTCTCTCGCTCCAGGCCGGCTCAGCGAGCGTGGTTTGGCTCTGCATATTTTCACAAACCTCCTGACAGCACCAAGAGAGCCTAGTGTGGGTTTCCCCCGCCCCAGCAGACGTTTCTACATGATGCTATGGCTGTGCCATTTCCACAGCTCATCTGAAATCAGCCTCATCTCACACATCTCCCAGGTGCTGGAGCTCACAGCTGTGGCCCTCTGACATGAAGGTGAGGAAGCTGAGATTTGTGAGCGAGCCACCCAGCTGGCAGCTCTGGCTGGGGGATTGCTGCTGAGGGCATGAGGGAGAAGCCCACACACCACGAGCAGATTTGATCATCCTCATAATTACCTCCTGGGCACAGACAAGCTGCTTCTATGTTAGACAGGCAGAGGTAACTTTTTTAGGAAAGTTTTACACATGCTGCTTCAGGCAATATCTTTTGGCCTGAAACAGCACAATCCATAGGACTTCAAAGCCACCAGCATGCTCAAAGAGGGTGTAAAAACTACCACAAAAGAGAGCAGAGAAATATGAGCATCTCTTCAAACGCAGGGCTGTGTGCAGTACAGTGTCAGTCAGCTAAAAGTAAAAAACCTAGTGCTGCTCAAAGTAAGGGACTAGAGTGTAAGGACTGAGAAGGGTGCACTTCCTAACCCAAATTCCAGCCTCAGTCTGCCTAGGACTGATTCATAGCCAGTGGAAGAGCCAGAGCCCTGCAAGGAGCCATTCCCATAATGGATTTTTAGCACATACCCAGGGCACAAAGCCTCTCACTCCAAGAGCCCCAAAGCCCCCATGAATGGCAAGGACTGTGCTCTGCTTCTGCCTGAGAAGCAGCACAATTCTTCAGAGTGCTAACAAAAGCAGTCAGGGAATAAACACTGGATCCTGTTGAAGGTGCAGGAATCAAAAAGCATGTCATGAAAACCAAGCAAGGAATAGATGGTACCACTTTTCAGCTTTCCTAAAGGTATCAGGAAAAAAAAGCCCCCAGGCTACAGAGAAGAGACTTACCCAAGCACCCTAGTGTAGGATTTAGTCAAGTATTTCCATGAGCAGCACTTCCTCACCTTGAAATACAGTAATTAAACACTGGGCATATAATTATGCCTTTTTGCCATTTGTTTTGATGTGGTGTATCTACCCATTTCTGCTAGGTGAAGTATTTTATTTCTCTGAGTTTAGACAACTAAATATGTGCAAAGCACATTTATACGCTAAAAAAGATCAAAACTAAAAAGACCTGCTGGAAAATATACTTTGCCCACAACAAGAAAGAATTAATCATGGTCACAGTGACTTTACCTTACTAAAAGCAAAACAAACAACATAGTGGCCCATATTCCAAAGAAAACAGAATACCTGCACTTTTCCACTACAAAACTAAGCCTAGCTATTAGTACACAGTGCCCCCCAAAGAACAGAGACTTCACAGCACCTTCACTCACTAGCAGAAAAGTAAAAAAAAAGAGCTCTTCTGCATTGCTTCCAAAAGTGGGAATTTTACACACTTTCTGCAGGTGAACACAGGCTAGGGGAAATCTGCTCTCAGGAATCCCTTTTTTAAAGAACATGCCCACTTCTCATACAGAGTACAAACTATGGACAGCAGATGTGTATAATTTTCCAAACACCTCCATTTTACACTGCCAGTCGTGAAAAATTACACACAATGCAAGCAGCAGTGCTCAAAAATTTATACACTGTCTCTATGTGCCTTATTTTGAGAAAAATCAGTGCCTTTGCCCCAAACAATTGCACAGTACACACTCCTCCTTGTAAATTTGGCTTTAATTCCAGTATTGTTTTCCAGGCAAAAAAGATGGTGCCATCATCTGCTTTTGCAACCAGCTTACAAATTACACAGCTGCTGGTACAGGCATTTTGGGGGTGAGGCATATTCCTTGGCCTTGATTCTCCCCTCACTTAGAGCAGGCTACACCAAGTATCAGCCTAATCAAATCAATATTCTCTGACATCTCCTATTGTTACAGCAATGTGAGAACCAGGCCCCTTTGTGCTCTGATGCTAATGAACTATTCAGCTTCAGCAGCTTGGCTCAGGCAGTGAGCAGAGGTTAGGGCAGGGTCATTAACTTGGACTCAAATGAAAAGCACAACTTTCATGGGCAAAGCCCATTTAAGTCCCAAACATGCCCATGTTTGCAAACAATAATTGTGATCTTCATTTAGGTCTCTATACAGCTCTGCCTGCTATAAGAGAATTCAACACTTGCAACTGCTTCTCAGTGGGCACATCCCTAAGGATGGCAAGCCATGGAGAGAGAAGGGCACCTCAAGCAACTGAATTTACTCAGCAAAATGAAGTAGAGGTAGCTGCTGGCAGGAATACCTGATTCTGACAGTATTTCCTTCAAACAGTGAATTTATTACTGTCCACACTTTACCACTGCCTAAGGGGAACAATGTGAATACAGCCACCACATGCCTTATTTTATTGTCATGTATTTCCTTGCATATTCCCCAGACTCAAAAAGCTCTAACCAGTCTAGGTCACACCACACACCTATAGAGAGAACCTAAATTCTTTCTGTACAGTGCTGCATTTCCATGTCCTACAGGTAAAACACAGAACAATAGGAAGAAAAGGGTACTGCTCCCTTTCTAAAGGCTAAAAATAAGGGACTGAAGCAGTCCATGCAGATCCAGCTTAGATCCACAGTACTCAGACATTCAACCCATCCTGGCTATCAGTATGATCCATCTCAGCAGAGACAGCACTAGGAAGAACAAGACAGTGAAGAGGGGGAGAAGTGGGAGCACCCAGTCTCTGCTGTCACATGCAGAGGACAGAGCTGTGTTTGCCCAGCTCAGAAGAAGCAGCAGTTTTGTGCTACCTGCCCCAGTAAAGAACATTTTCTGAACAGGACCTCTAAGTGCCCTGCAGCTCACCCTCTCAGCTCGTGGGACATGGGCAGAGTCCCACCTGGAAGCCAGGTAGAGCAGCCTGTGCCAAAGTCACATGGGGGATTTGTGGGAAGAGCTGCACATCAGAGTACACCCCTCCCTCAACCTGCCAGCCATGAAATCCCCTCTGGACAGGACAAGCCTTTAGCATTTCCTAGGAATGGGTAAATAAAAACCATAACAGTAAATTTCTGTCTTTGCCAAAGACAACAAATTTATAGGGAAGAGAAGCAGGCACGGCAGACAGAACCTCGACTGCAGTCCCAGGAATTTGCTAAGCCAAAACCTCTGTCTGCCCTTGGGTTTTCCCAATGGAGGGAAGAGGAACTGCAATATCTGCCTCAAAAGAAATTATTAGAAGCAGAGGAGGAAGCAAATTTAAAAATATTAGCAATATGGCTTTTGTAATACCACAGATCAAATTTGGGAACTTGTATGGGAGGGCACCAAGTCCCCAACATCCATCTAGCAGCATTTACTGCCAAGGCATCTTGTTCCAGAGCTGAGGGGCCCCACTAAAACTACAATTATCCCTATTGCAACATCACCAAGTCATGATTCAAGCTCCCATGAGGTGGTCCCCCTGCTTATATCACAGCAGCAGGATGTGGAAGGCACTTGCACTGGTGGGATCTCCATGTGCCAAATCCTTTGTGTACAGCCAGGACTCCAAGCCAGCAACCCTAGGAAAGTATGAACGCCCAAGGGAGTTTCTCTAAAGATGTACTAGATGTGCATTCGTGTACTAGTGGGCATAGTGGGATGTCTTTCCTTGTCCCCTCTCACAAGGAAATAGTTTGGCCAGCTATAGCTGGTTTTGCCAACTGTTCAGTTCATCCTCTTCAAATCTAGATACACCCAGCTTTCTGTGAAGTGCTCTGGGTTCTGTCCCCTCACTGGCAATTTCCTGCAAGAGCTTAATTTAAATAAAAGAAATTAAGTATTAATTTAAAAAATACCAAGACAGAAGCCTCCATGCTGTAAAGTTTTGCATTACATTTCATTCTGTGCTGTCTATCCACTGATATCCCCAGACCATCTCAATCATTAGCATTGATGAAGTAGCATGACAGAATTTCTCAGGGGGCAGCTGGGGGTGTGAACTGCAGACAGCTCTGCTATTTCCCTATATAAACTACATCCCTGGCATAACACTTGATGAGGTAACAGAAGTACACAGAAAACAGGAGTAACAGCTCATCTGTTTCTCACTGTTCCAGTCTACAGTTCCTCTGTACTTCCTTGGCCTCCAAGAGATTTAATCCCTGTGCTTTGCTGTGCAAAAGGTGTTAACCCCATAGTATATGGCAAATTTGAGGTTTCTGTAGAATGTAGCTTTTGCACTTTATATCAAACCTACTTTGGCCTGCCCTTTGGTCAGCAGTGAAATAGAAAGTATTAGAATTAAATTCTCTACACAGGGATCACACTTACTCTAATACTTTGTGATCTTCCAGCTCTCCCATGATCAGTGCTCATCAAATACTCATTAAATATCTGATCTGAATGGCTCCAATCTCTATTTGTGCCTTCCTTTACCAAAACAACACAAGTTCCCCTTCTGTGCCAAGCTCTTAAGCCCTGGAGTTTAGTGTAACCTTCAGTGTACTGATATTTGCTGAGAGGGTGCAAATATCCTATCTTTTTCCTGTTCTTTGACACAGGTGAATGTCACAAAATCAAACTTTCCCTTGTCCCTCCAAGAATATTTCACAGCAATTGAGCACCAAGTGCCAGCTGTACAAAGCACACTCATATCAATTAACAATATGCAATGGTGGAGAAATAATTCCATCCCTGTTTGCATTCAGTCCTTCGAATTTATATTTGAAATGCTTTAAGTAATTTTCATGGTTCAATTCTGCTTCTAGAGAAATGGAGATGCAATATTAGTGGTGCCAACTGGCTGTCTGGAGTTCTTTTGAAAGACAAGGTATCTCCTCAGAGAAGCCATTTATCATCAGGAAAGACTGCAGTGCTCCTGTAGCTTTTTGCATTGGTAACGATGGATACAAGAAATTCTTCCAGATACCTCGAATAATGTCTGTAAGGAATCACTCACTGCTTTTCTGCTTTAGCAACATCAGAGGGAACCAGCAATGCAAGCAGCTCACAGTTTTCTATGGGTGTCCATTGGCACTGTGTTCCTGATTCATGAGTTACCACAAAAAATTACCATGGGTATGTCTGTGACACATGTTCAGAGTATCCCTCACAAAGCAGATCTCAGAGCTGGCTTGATAAGAGTCTTGGCATACAAAGCTCAAAAAAAGCAGCAGTTCTTTCCCCATTAAACATCAAAAAGACATCTTTAAGAGCATTTGGCTGAGGATTCATTACATTTTTCCTATAAAGAAAATAAATTCTCCCATGAAACTCCCTAGATTATCATATGCTACCCTTTATTAAGGTAGCCCCACTACCACACTCATCTCACTTCCAGCACTCAGCCTCACAAGTCATCAGCAGCAATTCCCAGTGCTGCAAGTTTAGATACTGATGATATAAACCAGTCACCAGTGGCTCATGGTTAACATCTTTATTATTTTCAGCCACAGAGACAACATTCATAAATATAAAAATAATCAGTGAACTTTTTTAAAAAGCACAAATATGGAAAGAATTATGCCTGCCTTGACAAAAGTCTTTTCACCACTGCTAAATGCTTCTGGGTAAAGGGAAGGGATGTCCTTGCCAGCATCTACCACATATAATATTATAACCATCAGGATAAACATGCTCATGCCTTGAGTCAGAGCTGCTTCTGAGTGTCAGAATGCATGTTGAATCCCTAGCTAGCAGCCATTGTTTGGATTCATTAGAAGAAATATCACAAATCTGACTTTTTCTAGAATTTAGCAGACTATGACACCACATAGCAAAGCAAAGAAGAGTAATATTTAATAGATTTCCTAAGATGTGTCCTTAGCTTTTAAAGAGGCTTTAAATTGATAATGGGTTTAGAAACACACTCCTGCCTTTTTTTTCCTAGGTTGGAAGAGACCTCAAAGAGCATCGAGTCCAACCCAGCCCCAACACCTCAACTAAACCCTGGCACCGAGTGCCACATCCAGCCTTTGTTAAACACATCCAGGAATGGTGACTTCTCCACCTCCCCAGGCAGACCATTCCAGAACTTTATCACCCTCTCTGTGAAAAACTTTTTCCCAATATCCAGCCTATATTTCCCTTGACACAGCTTGAGGCTGTGTCCTCTGGTTCTGTCAGTGCTGCCTGGTGAAAGAGACCAACCCCACCTGACCACAGCCACCTTTCAGGGAGTTGGGGAGAGTGATAAGGTCACCTCTGAGTCTCCTTTTCTCCAGGCTGAGCACCCCCAGCTCCCTGGGATTTAGTTGCCAACTTTTAGTCTTCAAAACAAGTCTTAACTATTCCATGTTTGATTTTTAAAAATGCCACTGAACTTGGCTTCTGGGTAGTTAAATGCAATGGAATGCTCCCTCAAAATCACTAAGAGTTTTCATACACAGATTCATGCAAATCAAATATCAGAGAAGCAGCTTGCTTAAGTCCCTGCCTGGCCCTCCTGGCAACACTTCCCATTTCTGATTGGATCATGGATAAATTCCCCATCCTTCAGGGGGATACCAGCCCCATTTCTGACAGCCTTTGAGCCACACCATAAAACCATTGAGCTGCTGACTGCAGGAGCAGGCAGTGGGACAGCTACACAGGCTGCAGCCTATAGCTCCATATTTCAAACTATTGTCATCCTGCCCCCAGTGCGTGTCAGGAGCTCATAAAACCACAGTGAGAGGATTTGCTGGTTCCCCTCAGCCCACATCAGCAGGGATTACTCCTCACTTTGCACTGTGCTCAGCAGAGGAATCCCACCGACCCCCGGCATCTGCCTGGAGCCGCCAGGAGCTGTTGGGAAATCCAAGCCATGCAGGGAAGTCCCCCTCTCCCTCCCACAGTTCCATCCCCACCTGTGCCAGAGGCACACTGAGCACTAAATAGAATTTGCACAATGCTATGAACGGGCAAAGTTCTATTCAAGCCCTTCACTGGGGTGGTCAGAGTCCCAAATGTTTGTCTCGTGGGGGATTCCAACATTTCGGAACTCTCCTCGAGTTCGTTATTTAATTAAAAAGAAAAAAAAAATTCCAGTTAAGTTTCATGTATGCCTCGTCTTGACATCCTTTCTAATTCTCCACTAAACTTTATAAGTATTTTTATAATAAATATTTTATAATAAAGCATTCCCAGAAATAGAAATGAATGCTCCACTAGTGTGCAACAACTGGTCTCAGAACCCCTTCAATAACATTTGACAAAACAAACCTCTTCTGAAATACAGTCCAGTGATAGTCAGCAAATCTATAAGTGAAGACTCCAACAGAGCAAATTTCAGCTCCTGAAATATTATTCATTGTTTTCCATTGTGATCTCTTGGCAGCCATTAAGGATGTGTGAAGAAGCACAGAAAAATATCCGAAAAATATTTAGCTTAAGCTTTTTGACACAGTGACCAATTTCCCTGTTGCTCTTTCATCTTATTTTCCAGATTAGTTGTGATTGATTAGGAAATTCCTGCAGTACAAGTTCTGTCTCATGAGCTTCAACTTCATATGCTCAAAGGGATTAGTAAAAGGCATTTTGATTCATTTTCTCCAAGGGGAAGGGTATTTTCAATAAACGCTGTCCAAATTTAATCAGGAATAAAAATACATTGGTGGTTACATACTGCATAAGTATGGGAAATTGGACCACTTATTGTTTCAGGCCTAGGCCACCCAAGATTTGAGAGGATTTGGCAGCTTTCAGAAAGTATCACATGAGAGACTGGTTTGACAAACAAAACAAAAACAACCCAGATGGCTGTACTTCCCTCAGCTGCAAGGCAATGCCATCAGAGAGACCTTGACTCATACAGAAGCATTTCCATTTTGAAAAGGTCAGGTATTTTTTAATTCTTCTACCAAAAATCACGCTTTCCTTCCGTTTCCTGTAAGCAAACTTATGGTAATGTTATGGAAATTGTCAAAACCCAACCCCAAACAAACCCAGCCTTACAAGATCTCTCTCCAGACGTTGCCTGTTTTTCTCTGAGATATAAATACCAGTTGAAGGAATGCACACACACAAGAAGTAGTTTCCTCCACTAGTCCAAGTATTAAATAGATGATGATCTTGCAACACTCTGTGACTTGTTAAGAGCAGACTGTGCTATTAGATCTCCCAGAACATTTACACCTGAGGCTCAAACAGCCCTTGAAAAAGTTGAAGCTCTCCAGCAGAGACAAGCACACCATTATGCAATGTCGCTACCCTTTTTTCTTGCAGTGCTAGAAGAAAACATGCAATTGCATGGTCTCATATTTCAGTGGGAGACTTGGAAAAAAGATCCTTTAGCCATCTTAACATTTTTTCTGTATCATTTGTTTTACTATCCTATTATGTTGAAGTCTCTGTTACTATAGGGCTGCTCATTTTGGCTGTATTTTATGGGCTCGCATGGATCACACCTGTTTAAAGTTGGGTATCTTTTCCCACCACACTCAGATCTCAAGGTCAAATCCAAGCAGGATCTTCAGGGTTCCCACCAACAAGGACAACTCCTAATCCTTTTTAGCTTATTTGGCAATTAAGGGTACTAAACTTATATCTAATATTATCAGGAGTGCCTGGGAAGAAAAAGACATTTACAAAACCTTAACACCTACTAAGTCTGCAGGAGAAATCTCGTGGACTATTGATATTAAATGTCCTCCTGTCCGTTACTCTGGTGCCATGATGTGAGCAGCACGGGCACAGGAATTCATCCAGGCCCCAGGATTTGGGGAAAGGTGCACAGCAGGTGCAGATGGCCCAGTCATAAAGACTTTAGAGAGCAACAGCAGCTATCAAAAGCTTCTGCCCTCCTGCCTGTGCCCCAAGGAATCTGCTGGCCTGCAGCCCACCACTCAGTATTGGCAAAACTCCCAGGAAGAGGAGCAGGCTAAGAAGAAGAGATGAGGAGAAAAGGCCTTAGAGCTGACAAAAGAGAAACCTCTACCAGAAACCAGGATAAAGAGGGAAGAGAAAGGACGTGAACAAACCCACTGGAGAAGCCTGTCAAGTGGCAGGAGGAAAATGAACCCAAGCTTTCAAAGCAGTATTTGGTTTTTCCTGTAGTAGTGCCTCTACCATGGGCTGTGCCCATGAGTGCAGTGTACATGAGGTTTGAAAGTGCCTGTGCAAAATCTCCCTCTTTCTTGCTTTCACCATTCATCATACAGCCCCAACAGGGCAAACCAGCGCTCCAGAGAACACGAGCAGAGATCTGGAAATAGCACAAAGAAGAGAGGTGAGTCTGTACAAAATGGAAGGAAACTCCACATCAAAGCCATAGCTCCCCCAAAAGGAACTGGAGACACACTCTGAACCCCAGAAACTTGCTGAAAGACTGCACATGACCCAGGAATTCCGAACATTACCCAGAAATGAGCAGTCTAAAAGGTCAGTGGGCTACTGAAGCTCAAGGTGGCAGCGGGATGTCCAAGGCTGTAGGTCAATTACTGAGAACTAACTAGGTATACAGGGGTGTGGTGGCAGCATCTCTGATGGATACAAAACAATGTTTACAGATATAGCCTTAAGGCTTCATACACAACAAGAATAAATCAGTCAAACCAGGCAATTCCCAAACCCTTCCTTTTTTTACAGCCAGGCTTTACTCGATAAAGTGTAGAAAAAACCTCAGTACTTTATTCCTGCTGACATCAGTGCTCAGCCACTCTATCTCCTTTTCCACAGAGACCAAAGCAGGCTGAGGATATTCTGTGTACAGCACTGTCACCACAGACACACAGAATCACTGCAGTCCTCAACGAGGTGTCAAGCACTCCAGACCTCTCACCTCACCAAAGCCAACTTGCTCAAAAGCCCAGCCCAGCCAGTGAATATTTCCTAGAGAACAGCAGAGCCCACAAACCAGCAGGCTTTGCTCAGATGAGTAGAGATAACACTGGAGAGTGGGGGTCATTCCCCTATAAAGGCTTTTGTGCTGCCCAGATACACAAACATAAGTTCATCTTCAGCAAGAGGTGTCGAAAGGAAGGGGTGAAGGCATGATTTTAAAATAAATTTCAGTGGGAATGAGCACAAAAGGGCAATTCTCAGATGAATTATCACTTCATTAGTTGAAGCTTACATTTTTATTTCCATTTAATATTGTTGGTTTCCTCTGCTCTACAGCAGAAGTAAACCACTAACCCTGAACTGAAGTCTACTCCGGCCCTTGCCCTGATTAGTCAGGAGAAATCTGGGG
Organism: Taeniopygia guttata; assembly: GCF_048771995.1. Classification (NCBI taxonomy): domain Eukaryota; kingdom Metazoa; phylum Chordata; class Aves; order Passeriformes; family Estrildidae; genus Taeniopygia; species Taeniopygia guttata. Next base: position 68,306,497 of record NC_133025.1, read on the forward strand.
AGGAAAACCGGGACCTGAAGGAAGGCAGCAAAGACTTGGATCAGTCTCTCCCACATCCCTGTACCTTACCAATGCTGCTTGTCTGCCCCAAATAGCACTTTTTGCCAAAATGGAAACACTCCAAGACTTTGGTGCAAAACTGTTTTGTTCTGCTAGATCCCAGCACATAAGCAGAGGGAGGCACCAGGGTCAGAACTATTATTTTAGACTGCCTAGTATAACACAAGGTTTCTTTTTTCTTTAAAAATTATTGTTTTCTTGCTCCACAGACACCTACAATGTGCATTAGACATATGTTGTGAGCTGTTTATGCTGGTCACATCCTCTGTGTAAAACTTTTATGACTTTTTTAGCTTTTTATTATGTATTTGGCTATTGTAGTGCTCAAGTGTGGCTGGCCCACCTTAGGCAGCATAAATCAAGTGGGAGAGTCATGAGTGATAGAGGATTTTAAAACTCTGAGGAAGGGAACTCTCCCTATTGTTTTTAGACACCTTCCCTCTTCTGAGTGTGTAGAATATTCTAAAGAAAATGGAAAGCTAGATTTTTAACTTCCCCCACCCCTGTACATGGAGTCTTCTGAGACTATTTTCAGCTACAATTCCCTCCTTATAAAACACTCACACAGACATAACCACTGCTGAGAACACTAATTCAAATTCTCTATGTACAGTATCCTCCTCATCCTCCTATTAAACCAACAGCAAATCCAGATCCTGAGAGTGATGTATTTTAAAACTCACCTTGATGAGCAGCTGTGATTTATAGGGCTTTTCAGGTGCCCTTCAATCAAGACAGCAACACTGAAATCTCATTTAGCTCTTGTGGGAAGGTGCATCCTGCCCAGGCAAAGATCAGCTCCCCAAACATCTCCAGTTTTTATTGTGTCCCATCCACCATCCTCATCCTCACTTCTGGCTTCTTCTGTCACAGCCAGACCTGTTTGCCTTCAGTGCAGACCCCAGAGTGCATGGAGGGGACACAGAGCTAGGATTTCACATGAGTGAACCCAGAGACAAGTGCAAGCCTTTCCTTGACTAAAGAGGTGGGCAGCAGTTTCTGCACAGCTGCGCCATGCTCTCTTAAGCAGATGCACTGGGGTTTTTTTTGTGCAGCTTGCACTGTGAAGTGGCTGGCCAGAAAAACCATTTTCACCCCCAAACTCATATTTATTAGATAGGAAACTGGGAAGACTTCTTGAAACAGATTGTCGGTGATATACCAGTTTATTGTCCTAATTTTAAACTGGTTCTTTTTTTACCTAGAATTTGTGCAAAAAAACCATCAAAAAGCAAGCTGATAGCAAGGCTTGGAGCCATCCTGCAGATTTTGTATCCCTTCCTACCTTCTCCTGTGCCCTTCAAATACGGAAGGGTCATGATTCTGCACAAGTAACTCAATGGGCTCAGCTGCAGCAAGAGAAAACCAGACTTACCTAGTGCAGTGGTAGAAATCAACTGGGAAATCTTGGATATTAAGATCTGTACCCCTCAACTCCTAAAATGTGAAGATTTTGGCAAAATTGGCTCATTGTTTTCTTACTTCTTCCCACTTTGTAGGCACAGGGGATTTTGCACATCCAGTTTCTACAAATAATCTTCTAGCTTGTTGTTGCAACCCTTCATGTGTGTCTAAATTCTTTCATTCACTCTTGCTAACCTAATTCTGCCAGATGTTTGGGAGTTTTTTTACATTCTGGCAAGAAGGATTACTACAAAAGGGGCAATCAAATCTTGGGGGCTTTTCCCCCTTCCTTCTCATGTCAAATGAGTTGTTGGGATCTTAATCTCTTTGGCTTCCATGTTGATTTCACAATTATGGGTAGGATTTCACCGTGGAAATAATTGCTTCAAAGGTTTAAGTCCTCTGCCCCTCACAAAATAATGAGCCTTCTTTATTTCCTAATTAGAAGAGTAATGGAACCTTTATGAGTCTTCAAACTAGGTCTAAAAATTCCCAGAAGGAGCTGGGCTGGAAAAATGGCCACTGTGGCATTTTGTAGAGAAATTATGTCATCTTTTGTGGTGGAGAGGGGGAAGAAGGAAAGAAGAAATGGGAAAGAGGGCAGCTGAGAGCCTGTTCAGATTCTCTGGCAAATAAAACAGCCTCTCCACTCTACCCCAGGACTTCTTTGCCCTCAACCTTCTCCATAGATTTTCCAGTGGTGAAGGGAACTGCTGAGGGAGAGGCAGAAAGGATCAGGGCATCCCTGAGCCCTGGACTGTTCAGTTTGTCAGGATTCACAGTCAAGAGCTGAAGGGGTTGAAACTGCAGACTGCTATGTCAGAAAAATAGGCTACAGAGTCTCTCACCCTTCATCTTTCTGGAGGTAAAAAAAAAAAATGTGAGAACACCCTTTGAGAGTAATTCCTGATTAGGCAAAGTCAGGGAATCAGAGCTGACATTTTACATACTGGTTCAGAGAAAAAAAAAATATTCTTTTTCACAATCTGAGTATGAATGATTCCCCCAGCATTAAACTTGAAAGGTCCTACTTGAAAGCATGTGTATTTATAATTAAAAAAAAAAAAGACAAAAACAAACAAAAAAAAACCCTAACACACAACCATAAACTAGCTCGTAAATTCTACTTCAATTTTGAAATTTAATGCAAAAATAACCTTGGTGGCAGATACTGCTTATGCAACTTAGGTGGAGAGGCAGAAGGAAAACAAGCCACCCATGGCTTTGCAGCTTCACATACCAGTGGCAGCTTCTCCTCTAGCTCATCTTGCATAACATTTTCCATTACAGGACACCCCCTTTGCAGTAGCTTATAACTTTGCTCAGTATTAAGTGTTTGAATAGAAGTTTCCATGCTCTGCATTTGTGTCACGTTACCTGATGACAGTCTGGGATGGCGGGGGGGGAGCTGTTAAGGGTTGGGTTTTTTTTCTGGGTGTTTACAGAAGTTAAATAAAATGCTGGACCATGTGAAAAATGTTCCTATAACTGTTTCACAGAGAACCTCCAGGCTTTGGAGCACAGAAGGTTCAGATTTGATAGAAAGCCAGCCTCTGCATCAACCCAACACTGTTTTCCTGAAGGGATTCCCCACACTGGGGTCCTGCAGTATCAAACCCTATATCCATGAGCAGCCACACAAGCTTCAGCAGCCATCACTTTAACAGGGATTTCTCTGTCCTCCCTACTCCTCCCAAGAGAAAAATTTCTGCTCCAAATGAAAATTAGGCAGTATGGAACAGAACACTGAAACCCTCCCCCCTCCACAAGCTTTATTTCTTGGGCCATTAATCAGGAATCTTAAACTATGAGTTTGTCAAACCCATTGAGCCTGAACCTGGAATAAGATCTGCAAATAACAGTGAAGTGGAACCTTTGGCTGTGTTTGCCAAACAGAGGCTTGTGCTCTTGCTTTTCTTGCCCAGCCTTCACAACAGTTTCAGCTGTAAGGCTGCAAATCCATACATTTCGTACTTCAACAAGCATTTACAGTGGTTGGGGAGAGATAGCAACGATCTGTGGCTCAAGCTTCTTCAGCCAATTTACAGCCCACAGGTCTCAGAAGCATGTTAACCAGCTCATGGGCAAGGCTGGCTACTCACTGGTAAAAACCTGAAATACTTCAGAACTGTCAGTGTCAAAGTTGTGTTAACACATGTAAGAACAACTCAATTCACTGAAGGCCCTGAAGTGCAGTTTTGATCTTTCTTGAGTGACTGAGCAGATCAGTCCATTTTTAACTCTTCCAACCAGCCTGGTTTTGATAGGCTCAACCTCCTTGCCAGACTCAGCTCTGCTATTACACAGGAGTAGGGGTGGGAGGAAGATGCAGCAGTCATAACCATACTTAGTCTGTGTTTCAATACCTCCAAATCATATCTGTTTGAACAGGGGAAGATGTTTCTGTAGCTTGCAGCACACCTGCACACATCCTTTGGGCTCAGTTAGCCAGATATTAGAATTATCTACCTGAGGAAGCCAGGCCATGGCCTCTGTGTCCAGCCATACTGAGCAAACACCATCTCAAGACATCCCTCGCTCTGTGGAATGGTTTAAGGTCAGTTCAAGCTGAAAAGATGCACTGGGGAGTTCTACAGCACAGTTGGCACTTCTTCATACCAGCCCATTTAGAGGCTCTCTTTGCCTCCCACACCACAAAAATGTCACTGCTTTCATCAAGAGCAAGCACTGGTCACATAAGCTGCATGTCTAGCTGGAAAAACAGTAATAGAAATAGCCTGGCTAAGGGGTGATGCAGACACAGAAATCTTTCCCTTTGGTTCTGCTGGCTGTTTAATGTTTAAACCATGCAACCCTAATTCTGTGTTATGTTGCTTTTTACAATGTATTTTTGATTGGGAGAATAAGCAATGAGCCTGTTCCTTGTTTGGCAGCAGTACAAAGTCACTTTGAACTAGCAGCAGATTCTGTAATCTAGCCTCAGGTATGAAGTTAGCTACTGGATGGACACAAAGCATGTGCCAGACTGGGGCAGATCTGGCTGCACAGCTTTAAAAAAAAAAACAAACGTGCCTTTTTCTGCCTCCACATACACCTGTGCATTCCCCCCATCTCAGCATGTGTGTAAATCAGAGGGCAGCCTCCAGTCCATGTGGTCTGCACAAGAACTGTGCCTCCATTCATCCCTCCTCCCAAAGCCTGGAGGTCTGTGCTGGACTGACATGCTAAACTAATTTTCTGGAATCTGCTTCTGCAGCCAGGCCTGCAAAGCAAGGCTGGGCTGCAGTCAGAGGATGCTGGTGCTGAGCTGATGAGTTGAGACTGACTAAATATTAGGTGTTCTACTCACAAATACTTTCTGCCCAAGCAAGAGAGCTATCTAAATTAGAGGAGGCATTTTTTTGGACATAATGACCTGTACAAGAGCAGCTCTTTGCTTTTTTTCTACATTTCCCCTACCCATAAAACCAAATCTATAGCAAAAATAAAAACCCCATGTCTTTTAGGAAAAAAACCCAGCATTTTAAACACCTGGACTTACTTTTGGTTATCCTATCCATCTCCTTTACTCTGGGCAGATTCTTCATAGACTTCAGCACCAGTAAAAAAGGTAAACATCCATTTTGATCCCAAATCACAGTTCTCACCACGTGATGCAAACAGACTGGTTCTTGCTGATTTGGGGTTCTTGTGAGGTTTAAATGACCTCTGACATTTCCATGAGAAAAGGGAGAGGTTATCTGCTACTCTGTCCTGGGCAATACTCTCTGAACACTCATTCCTTTGTGGCTCCTCTCCATGGAAATGCTGACCCTCACACAATCACTGCACACAGAACCAGCAGCATTTCCAAACTACAGAGGTAGGCTGAGTACCCTTTTTTGTCAGTTATTTATTTAGTAGTCAGATATTATTTTAGTAGTAAAAGAAATTTTAATTTCTTTTTGTTGTGCAGAAGCTGTCTTCAGCCAAGGACTCTGGAACTTTTGGTAAGCCTTAATCTGTGTACTGTCCCTGTATTTCTGCTTTTTCATTTCATACATCCCCACACTATCCTTTAGTAAAGGCAAAAGTAAAAATTCCAAAACATTTCATAAATTCTCAGAGATATTCTATTCCTCACACATTCATTTAGGAGGAATTCATTTTGAAGGAACTGGAGAACATCAAAGCCCTTAAGCTTTCAGAAATTTTTAACTCATCTTTTGAAATACGAAACATGTGTGCCAGACAGTTTTGCCAAATGTTTACATTTTGGTGCATAGCTGAACTGCTGATCAGAAGTTCAAATGCTCTTTGTTCCTAATTTCCTGCTATTATTCACCCTGCATGCTCTGCCCAAACCCAGTAACACCCCGTGGCCACCAGAGCCAGCAGTGCTTCCACTTCACAGGGAGCAAAGTGACACAAGTGCTCAGCACTTACAACTCCAGAGGACACAATCAGTGATGCCTCCCCACATTTTTATCTTTATTATTTGCAAGGCTTCATGAAGAGCAGTATAAACATCTCATAGTCAAGGAAAGCACCTTTCCCAAGTGCCTCAAAGCTGGAAAAGGGGCTGAAATGTGTCAGTGAACACTCACCCACCCTCTAGCCATTCACTCACTTCTTATGGCAACAGCTGCCACCAGATTTTCCTGCCCTGTGAAATCACAGATATGTCATTTGCCCCACCGCTCTCCCAAGATTTTAGTCCTAGATTTTAGTTTAAGATAGATACCTCCTGTTGATTATTAATCCTACTTTGTGATAACAATTCCCTCTGGAAAGATTACTGAAGGCAAAAGTTCAGCAAGAAGAACATCAGAGCAAACAATGGACCCTATGCTACTGAGGGAGGTAAAACATCAGCTGACAAATGTTCCCCTTTTTTTACAGTAGGGATTATTTTGAGAACAGGCACAGCTTCCAGTGCTCCAAAACAGTGATGCAAAGTTGGATTCAGCAGGCATAAGCCAAGAGGGGAAGAGGCAACAAGGTAAGAACAAAAATCAGCAGCTTCCAGAAGAAAGATAAAATGCAAAGGGTAAAATATTTGTTAGGACTAACAGAAAGTCAGTGCCCTCATTGTAAATGACCAATTAAACTCAGAAAAGCAAAGATGGTAGTTAGTTTTGTAGGGGGAAGATTAGTTCAACTGGGACAGAAGAAGTCAAGTCAGCAAGTACCAGCAACAATTATGACACATTAATCCTTCTCATTTCCAGACAACATGGAAATAGTCTATAAAAATATGTCAGCAAATTATTTGCATGTAAATCAGCAAAGCCCCAGTGACTCCAGAGGAACTCCTTCCACGAATCCCAATAGCCCATCAGGGCAACAGGCAGGATCATCTCCCTTTCAGGGCTTCTGAGAAGATTTGCATCTGCTTTGAGAGCAGACACTACCACTTAGGAAATGGCTTTCTAGAGTGAGGGGGTAGTGTCAGAGGAAAGGAAGCTGCTGACAACTGACACATCTACAAAATGCTTTCTTAAGGCTAGCTGGAGCTTTTCCCACTGCCTACTTGCAGCAGAGATAGCTGGAAGGGATTTGATCTTACTCTGATTGCATGTGAGAAAAACCTGAAACTGCACAAAGGATGATTTTTCCATGGAAATGAGACACAGACCAAAGTTGTTGTATACAGATGTACAACCTTTCCTTTCCTATCACTTATTCTTTTAGTGGCATGTTGCCAAGTAGAGATTGGATATACTGATATATTCACCTTAAGGGTATCTTAGTGTATTTGGCCACAAAAATCAGGGAAAAACCTGGAAAGGGAAACCTCTTGTAAAGACTTTTACAAAAAGAGGTCTTACTCTTACAAGAGAAAGTAGATTTACTTTTTCTCATTGATCTTGGCAGAAGCTGACTAAAAATCCAGAATCTTTATCTTCAGTGAGCTTTGGAACAAAGTCTGTGGGACCACAACAGTGTTCACATCCCTCCCTTCAAACCCAAGTGCACAGCACTGAATTCACCGAGTCTGAGATCTGATCACACTTTTGCTACTCTCCAGCTCAGCTAAAAGTTAAAGAAGAGAACTAAAACACTTAAAGCAAATACTCCCAACAGGAGTTCACTGGGAGGAAAAACACATTTGGATCTCATCTGGAAGGTAAAACACACAAAGCAAGATTCTTTAAGACAGTAACAATCAGCAAACAGCTTTTACATCAGGATAGCAGAGAAATGGCCCTTCAGAACGTGTTGCTGCTGAACTGGCAGCAAACTGGTTATTTTGAGATGTGGCTGAGCCTTTGGACTTCAGAGGAGTGCTATGAAGTAGCAGAATCTGTCACCTACACAAAGCTCACCGAGATATCAGGCTCTAAAGCAAATCTTCAAACAATTCCCTAACTGCAGTCATTAAGAGTTACCAGGCAAAAAGGAGCAGCAAGGAACTCTGGAACTACTGAGAACTTTCCCTCCCTTAGGACTGGCACATTTCTAGCACTTTCTGCCATACTGCCTTTAATTAGCTCAGCACAAATCTCACTTAAAATCTCACTTTCATGCTACTTTTAGAAATAGGTAAAGCCACCAGCCACTGCTGAAAAAGGAAAGTGGCAGGGAAACATTGTTTTTGAACTGGTATCAAACAGAATTACCAAAAAATTAGACGCCAGGGATGATACTGTTAACACTTGATCCCAGAGAAGTTACCAAGTGGGGAAAAATAGGCAAAAAACACAGTCAAACACACAAATGTGGTAAGGTCAATATCTAGCAATAACAATTTCAAAAAATATCTTATTTCACAATGAGGAATTCCTAGAGGAAGCATTCTTGAAGAGTTTCCTAGCCTCTCTCTGGAAACATTTCCTAAACTTTCGAGAAAGTAAAGATCCGCCATCCATCTTGCAGTTAAAGAATATCAGATTCTGAAAGAGCTTAAATATTACTCCTGAAGTCTTGCATAGAACTGGAAACAAGCAGTCACTTTCCTAACTTGTGTAGCACAAAAATTAGCTTATTAATCTCTTTTTCACAGATGGTAACAGGCTTTTACCAGTGCTCTACTCAGCAGAGGTTACAATAGCATCGGTAAGGCAAGAGACACCCATGCAATTAAATCTAAAAAAGCTGTAGAACTATCCATGCTATCCATGACAGAACAAAAAAAAAAAAAAACAAGGAAAAAAAAATAACAAAACCAAGGAAATTTTTACCCTCATAACAAAAACACGCTAGCCTAATGGACAGGATCACAAGCTGTCAAATAAATGGCTTAATTTATTGGCATTGCAATAAAGCAAATCCACTTAGAGGCATATGAGTAAAAAGGAAACCCACAACTTTCCAGACATATTTTCCAGACAGTATGTCAAGTTCCCATAATTTTGTTCTACACACTTTCACAGCTCCTCCTCTACTTTCATATTCAAGGATGTAGCTCCCTGAAATGCTAGAAGTGCCAGTTTCACAATCTTTATTGGGAAGAAAATTCAGAAAAACCATTCAGGGAGACTCAAGATATAAGTGCATACATTGTTTATCATTGCTTGTCCCTGCCAGGAATGAAAAACTAAGATCATAACACTCCTTGAAATCAAGCTTGTCCAAAGAGGAGCACCAGGATTCAAACTGTGCTGAGAAACTTGTAGTTAAAGTTATTTGACATCTTTTGCATGCAAAGTTATTTGACATCTTTTTTTAGTTAAGTGTATTTTTTGTCACCATTCAGAAAGAAAAGCAAGCTTCACTCCTTTGCTATCTCCTGATTTTACATTTTTTTTCCCCAGACTTCATAAAAGTTCCCTGACATAGCACAGAATGCTGGAGACCTAAGTGAAAGAACACAAAGCTGAATTTCTGCACTTAATTGATTCTCCTTAAAAATAATGGCCACAGGGGTGGGAGGCCAGCAGGCTCAGGGGATTAGCAAGGAATATGAAATATTTCCACTCTCAGTCAATGGTTCAAAACCAGTCCAAGCCAGCACATGCTTGGAAAACCATTTGATGACCTATGTGAAGTGAGCTGGTGGTCTGAGTAAAGCTCCTGCTAGGCACATGTCTTCAGTACAGTTGATTTTCTTGTTTGAGGCCTCTGAAAATAATCCAAAAGGAAATAATTGCTGACATGTAAGTGTAAGGTACACAAAGGGGTTTTGGGGTGGCAAGGAACAAAACCAGCTGCTCAAATCTGAACAGTGTAGGAGCCTGAAATGATGGAATTTTTTCAATGGAGAAGTTACCTGTTGAGCTGGAAGTACATAAACACATCTAAACATGTGTTGCATTATACATTGCCTCTCACTGTAGGGAGACTACAGGTTTTTGACAGAAATAGAAGAATTGGATCAGTCACCAATGAAACAAATGCAGCTCAGAGCAAAAAACTGGATTGCTTAGCAAGTCAGTACCAAAAAACAGGGTCCAACAAGCACACGGAGGAAGAAAATGTAGGAACAATTTTAGCTAGGTAGAACATGAGTCAGTAAATTTAAGTTCTCTCTCTTCACCAAGTCATTCCACCACTGTGCCAGATAAAAATGTTATAAACTCAGTGTTAACACTCAACCCAACGGCTTTGTCCTACAGCACCAAGTCTGATTTGGTCTGTCCCTCAACAGCACATGGCATTCTGTGCTGGAGCCAGCCTAGCACCTGCTGGCCAGGAGTGCTTGTAGCCACTGTGGTGTCTCACACCCATGCAGCTTCAAATAGTGACCTTCTGATGAGTTTCTGAAGAGCTGAGCACCGTGACACCATCTCACAGGTCAGCAGAAGAGCACATGGAAATCTGCTGTAATCAGGGCCTGTCATTTCAGCCAGGAGCACACTCCTGCTCTGCTGTTTCCATAAAGAACAGGGTCAGGCTGTAGGTTTGTCTGTGTGTGCAGCATCCCACAGGATAGAAATGAAGCCATTTTTAGGTTACCAAGAGAGTTTCTCATACAACAGTAAGGAACTTTTGCTCCATTGAAATTCAAGTTCCTTGAGGTCATCAGACTCAAGACTTGGATTTACCCACCCAACTGGAATGACTGAACACCAGTGACATCTGGCTCTTAAGTCTGAGCTTTATAACCAATATTATGATTTTACAGAGAGCTTTGTAATTCTAACATACTTGTCTTTAGTGCTTGCAACACTGCCAACACAAGATTTGGCTTATTATCAATAAGCCATTTTCTTGCCCTATAACTAAACAAATTTCTAAAAAAAAAAAAAAAAAAAAAAAACTTACACCTTCTGGACAGAAGCCCTGTTGCCTTAAAAAGGCATTTCTCTCTCATATCAGGACAGGAGGCATTTAGAAGGGAAGATAATCTTCCACTACATCTGTAATCCCCATTTTCTATTTCAAGACATCAAAACCCCAAATCTCATGATAAGTGACAGCTGCTGTCATTTAGTCACCCAGCTTTAAAACAGAATTTTCAAAGAAAGTTTGTTCCTGGTGTGCACATTACACTGATGAGAACATCCCATCCCTTGCTCTTGGAGAACCACCTATCCCTGCAACTATTTCACTTGATCACAGAAAGTATCTCCACAACAGGCTCTGCAGGACCAGCACAAGCTCTGTCCCTCCAGACACTGACCAAAAACCAAAAATTCCTTCTGTTCCCTCACATCACTTCTCTTGCTGTTCAGTAGAATTTCACTTTGCACAGTTCATTTCTAACAACCATGCCTTTTAAGAGGCATATACCTCTTCCTCCTCAGACGTTCTGCATTACCAGCAAGCTCTCCAGGATCAGATTGTTTCTCTTCCTCTGAATTTCCATTTGTTCTTTACTTAGAACACTCTTTCTAGCCTCAGGCTCCTTTGCAAGTTTCAACATTACCAGAACTGGCAAAAACCTTACAAAACATATACCAGAAGACATACTCATCAAGCATATGAGTTATGAGAGTCAAAGCTTTTAGCTTGCTTTTGGTTTTCAGGGAAACCACACATGGTGTACCAATAATGGAGATTAAAGGCTTGACAGCTACAGCATTTTTTCCTAAATTATCTTTCTGATCTCGTTTTGGATCATATTGCAAGGATAATTTTGGCCCAAAATAATAGCAGAAATAGTATTAAAACTTATTTACCCTGTTTCAGGTGTGCAAAGATCCATCGAAGTTAAATCTTTATAGAAGTTTTTTCTCCAGTCAGTGGCTTCATATTAGCATTCAAAAATCAGAGGAAATAAATTTATTTTAAGGATTCACGTCAGCAGCAGAAGTAGGATTATGATGTCAAGGTGCTTAATTTTCTTTTTAGGATAAAAAAAAAATCCAGTCAGAAAAATTGATATAAAATGCCAAGTATTTGCCAGACATTTTTCCTCTCCCCAAAAATAATGTTTTCCTTCAAAAGCTGCTAAATTTTTGGATCAAACCAATTTCAAAAATAAAATAGACTTTTTGTTTCATCTAAAAAAACCGCTTAACTTCAGAAGTACTAGGACACAGTCTCTCAAGACTTCTAGGACCAATGTCTCTAAACATCACTTTTTTTAAGCCCTAGCCTTTCAGATGATTCTGACTTCTCCTGATGTTCTTCAAGGTGGCTCAGCTCACAAAAAAAAAGTCTGAATTACACCCTGGGGTTGGGAGGGACTGCAGAGGGCAGTGGCCAAACCTGGAGAAACTTCACTCAATACAACATTTTTATTTCACTTAGAAAAATTATGGTTACATTTCTTTCATTTACCCCAAATTAAACTTTCAATAGGATTTTCTTGTTAAGAGTGAAATTCTTTTCATTGTCATCAGAATTTGGGGGATTGAGAGAGAAGGAGGCCACTAAAGAGAATATTTTCCAAGTACCTGTATTCCCTGGTCCCTTTACCAGAAAAAGCAAACATCTAGATAAATACAACTGCAAGCCAGAAAAACTATGCATAGTAGAATTTTTTAAATTTAATTTCACATTTACTACGCAATGAATTTAAAGAAACATGAAGAGTGCATTCATTACTTCTTTTCTGCTAAGAAACATGCCAAAAACCTGCTGCAAAACAGTAGCATTCTTCAGAAGAAAACCCCATTTTTTTAGTTGCATTAACAATTTAGGCCCGAGATTAAGTTCACTGATGTGCTCTCGCTTGCAAAACTCTGAAGAGAAAAAAACATTTGTCCTTTTCCATTAAAGGCATGAACACCCTTAGAGCAATGAAGGGTTATTGCAGTGGTGAGCAGCACAGAAGTGCCTATAAATAAACTCCATCACATTTTTCTGGAGCATTTGCAGTGCAGGAACAGATCACATGCTCCTCTCCTAACCAGGGTGTGCTGCAGTGAGTGAGCTAATGCAGATTTCACTCTGCAAGTTGCTTGCAAGGTAAGAGGGATTTTCCTTGACTTAAACCCTCAGGATTTTTGGTGTTTGTCCAGACACTATTTAGAGCACAATTCCAATGGCACCATGTGTCAGAATCTGAGGTATTGATGATTCCAAGATTGTAAAAAGTCTCTTTCTGCCCCATTGCCAAAGAAGAAGCCATAATTCGTCTGTGCTGGTTTCAAGGTTGTTTATTCTGTTTATCTCTAACATGTTCTGCTGCCCTGCCGCAGCTCTGTCCTGCAGGGCAGCGTGTGGGGCTCTGCCCTCAGTGGGATGGTACAAACATTAAATACCAGAAACTACCTGTGCTGGATTTACAATAATGTGCCAATATCTGTCACCTACGTTGAACAGTGTGTCCCCAGCCTAAACCAACAGAAAAATGCCAACACTACAGTGAAACATGGAGGGCATGAAGAAGGAGAAAAAGGACAAGACACACCCAATTCCTCCATCTTGTCCCCTCTGAACCCCTAATCTAGAATCCTAAAATTTTACTTTTGCACCTGTGCCACAGTTAATTATTACTCATATCAAACACTCAGGGCTTGTAATTCATCCTGTAAGATTGAAAACTCCTCTCCATGGACAGAGATCACAGACAGTGTCTCTGGGGGCTCTGTACAGGGGGGTTCCTGACCCCTGCCAGGGTCCCAGACTTCCAGGGCAGCCAGAGGGAAGCCCTGGATTCCCACAACCATGGACTGTGAGGTCCGAGTGCTCATCAGTCACCAGTGCTGAGCAGGCACAGAAAGCTTCCACCTGTGGAGAATTCTGGATTTTGTACCTTATGCTGCAAACCACAGCCGAAGAGAATTCAGAGCAGACACACTTTCAGGCCTTCTTTGCTCTGAATTGGAAACCAGAGGCCAAAATTCAAGTAAAAAAAAAACCCAACCAACCCCCAGACAAATAACTTGAAACAACCCATCATAAAAAAAATATATATATAGATCTTTAAATGTTCCATGTTGCATTCTGACAAGCAGTTTTGCTCCCCAAACAGATAAATATATTCTTCCAATACTTGTTTCAATACCATCACAGCCCACTAGTATTTCTTTTCCCCATAGAAAAACTGAATTTTCTTGTCCTCTCATGCAAAGCAATGCCTTCCTGCAGGATTAAAGCCCACTGCATTTAAAGCTAAATTGACTGGCACAATTTAAGTCACAGTAAAACTACACTCAGCTTGAAGAGTGGGGACTTCTCACAATGGCACTCTACAGAATAACTTCAACTCAAGAAAAGAAAAAGGCAAAAAAAAAACCACAACGGGATCCTGTATCATCTGATTTATTGCAGTTAATGCATAGAAAAAAGACAAAATATTTTTCATTTTTCTTTTTGGTATGACTTCCAGGATCCAGTTTCTGTATCCTGACAATTGCCATTTGCATAACACTGCAAAGCCAAAAACATCCCTTCAAAAACAGTCACATCACACTACATGCACAGTGGAAACAAGTCCATACAATTTAAAACAAAAAAGGAAAATTACATTCACTAAGGAACTCTTTCTTCCCAATGAAAGGTGGGTGTTTTGAGCTTTCAAAAAACTGCTTCATATTTAATTTTTCACCCTTTTGGTTACTTAAGACTGTTACGTCAATAAGATATACATCATTCCAGCACCATCCTAAAAATCATGTCTTTCAAATACCTGCTGTCTCAATTCCAGTAAGGCTCTGAACATTTAAAATTTCCATTTTCACTATATCTGCAGTACTATTCTGATTAGCAGATAGACCACCATTACCTTATCTTTGTTATTCATACTTTAAATATTAAAACTGAAAGCATAAATTTTCTCTTACATTCTCATGGTATTTGTTTTGCTTCTGCACTTCCTCTGGTTTGGACATTTCCAAGAGCTGAGTTTTATTTTGTTTCCCAGGTCTGTTTCACTTTAGGGGCATATTAATTTTTGTCAGTGTTTCCAGTGAAAAGAACTCAAGAACTATTTCTACAGAGCAGGCCACATTCTATTAAAGCCAGTAGAGAGAGACTCACACAAAACTTGGATGGGACCCATCAGATCCTTTAATATCCTGTTTTCCTTTTGTTTAACCTACAATTGTTCTGGAATCCAAATATGTCAGCTAAAATGATAAATTAGCATGAATATTAGAAATGGACTTCTCCCAAAACTTTGTATGGAATACTCAAATACCATGGGGGCCATCAGATCTCCATCTCAATTATGGAATTCATTTTCTCACCAACACTGCAATCAACTGAATTAAATTCCCTAAGGTCAAACATTAGGCTTGGGTTCCATATTTAATTACAGATATGCCATACAGAAGTACTGCTGCTTAATTTGGCATAGAATACAACTGACAAGCACATCATATCAGTAGTAAAATACTCTCCAGTTCTCACATACCTTTGAGGGTTCAATTAAAATACAAATTAATAGAGGGAGGTATTTTCAGGGAGCAGCTTCAGAGTACTTGCCGAATTCTTGAGTTGTGTGTGTCAAAGATGACCCTTGCCACTTCTCATGCTGCTGATAATTATCTCCAGCTTGCCAAATTAACAATTAGCAGAAACATGGACCTTGCAAAATAGCTCCCAACCCTGTATTTTAGGCAGAGGAGGCAGAAGCTACATGGTTTTGCATCTCTAGAAGAGAACATTTGATTGAGTACACAGTCTAGATTTTCAGATAAAGAAGAAATATCAGACATTTATAGGTGCTATTTGTACTCTTTGCCTTAAGGACTTTTTTTTCCCCAGGCACTTTTTTCAGTAATTCTTTGGCATCATTAATATCAACCAAAGATTATAGTGAAATGTGACTACTAGGTTTTAGAGGTTCATTCTTATGACCTTTTACAAAACTACTTGGCCTCAGTTACACAATCACATGTGGCCAACATGTAAAAATGCAGGATTATTTATTTAAAGCTTATTCTTATGACAATTAATAAATTGTAGAAATGCTAAATCTATCCCATTTACTGCAAAGTTATTCCTCTTGAGGGGCAAAAACCAAATAAACATCCTGGCTTCTCTAGGTAGTCAAGGTACCAAGTTGCTGTTATGGCCAGAACATGTACCACCTCCTCCTGCAACAGCTCATGCAGGCTCTGCCAACACTGTGCCAGTTTCCTTGAGCCATTATGGCAATGCAGCCATGGAGAGACACCAACAGGTGAAAAGCATCCTTAAGGGACAGGAATTCCCATCCAAAAACCCCACCAGTTTCTGTTGTTCACAGCAAAACCAAGCCAGAATTATCAGTGACTGGTGTCTCTCTGCTTTGGGAGGGATGAGCTGTTGTTATCACACTGATTAGAGATCCACTGAGTGCCCAGGGAAAAGATTTGTGCCTGCTCTGGGTGACTCGGTGGCACGTGTGACAAAATGTCACCCCTGGTAGATCTGTGGGTGGGCATTCAGAGCCTCTATGTCTCCTCCTGATGCTGGCAATCACATTCCCACCAGGCACCTACCATTCTGGAAAGAGCCCACAATGCACAGGTACAGACCTCTCACTTGTAGCCAAGCATCTTTCATGAGGAATGAGCACAAGGACATTACTTCTAAAGATAACAAAAACTTGCCACGAGGCCTCTAATAATGCCACAGGGCCAAAGAGCCACCCTGGGAAGAACTCCAAATTTGCAAAGACTTCCCATCAACTTCAGTAGCCTCCAACAACTGAGCAGCACATTATTCAAAGCATGTATTACACTTGCTTATGATCTCATATCATGCATGTGTTTCCTGTGATTTAGCTAATGAGGAATTAGAGTATTCCAGGCTGGAAGGCACCCACAAGAATTATCAAGTTCAACTCTCAAGTGAATGGCCCATGGGGAATGAGACCCCTGACCTTGGAATTTATTATCATCACCATGCTCTGATCAGCTGAGCCAATCTCAGAACAACAGCATCATTTTGTGTATTATACTTGTTTGGATTCCACCAATAGATTTTGAAATCAGAGAACACCAGGTTCAGTAAGTCTATTTGTTAAAGCACCCACATTTCCTGGAACCTTACCCACAGAGCCCAGAGAGTTAAGATCCCCACAAAGCCCTGCATTCAGCATTCCAAAAGAAGACACACCTGGCTTTTGTGCCACACAGCTCACCAGCACTGCCCCAGCATTTGAAAGAATCACTCCTCTCATTTGTCAAAGGAGTTCATGTGTGCCATGGCAAAAGAAAAATTGTTTTTCCAGATGACCCAACAGATCATTTCCAGACTCTAGAAAAATCTGTGTCTGAAGAGTTACATCCAAATCTCCTAGACATCAGGTACCAGACCCATCTCTGCCCCTGCTGGCACACAAGAATATCCCAGTTACTGTTGTTCTGTAAGGGCAGACTATGTTATCCTCAGTGTGGGACTAGTAAGCCAACTGCAGGGAAAGATTGATTTTTGTAGGATGGTCATTTCAGCACAAAAAGTCACATTCAATGCAGATTTTTCCATTTTAGTTTCTCGGGGAAAAAAAAAAAAAAAAAAAAAAAAAAAAAAAAAAAAAAAAAAGAGGAAGGCTGATGGCAAAGGAAGAGCTAGAGAGGCCTTGCAGGAGAGATTATAAACAAGGAAGGGACCATTTTTTATGGGTGCACACTTCAATAAATCCAAATAAATGTGAATGCCTTGCCCATCATTTTTTAGCCATAACAAGTTACTTGAAATGGGCTGACAAGACTGTGTAATGGTATAAAGCTCTGTAAACAGTACATATCTGCAAGATGATGAAAGCCATGCTAGCATTTCATTTCCACCTGTCACTTGATTAATAAAAAACACAATGCCACAGGAAAGCTACCTATACATAAATCTAATTATTACAGACCACAAGGTAACGAGCTGGTTGAATGACATTTTCTAAGCACATTTACTCCACAAAGCCCTAAACACTATCCTGCAAGGGGCAACATGAAACCTAATTTTCATTCGACTTAATAATTAAAACATCAAGTTTCTAAATAGTAAAAATAAGAAAAATTTCTGAAAGACCCATAACCTTCTGCTTAAAAAAAAAAAATTTGCATCTCAAAGCACAAGCACGCTGAAAGCAGATTGATCAATCATCTCCAAAAAGGAACTTGTCCAATGTGTTGTGCCTGGAACTCTATTATTGAACACTGAAAAGATTTGCCATGTTATGCTTCAGCATTTGGAAATTTCCAAGCTATCTCACTGATAAAATGATTGCATTTTCATGGCACCAATAAATTAAAAAATATATATCTCAGAGAACAAGTGTTAGGAGTATTCCTAATTTTATACAGTCATCTGGATATGAAGTTATGACACCGAGTAATTTTTTGCAAGTACTGTGAGAATAACCAGGAGGCTCCAATAACTTTACCACACAGTCTCATTACAACTTTTAAAGTACTCAGCAGAATAAAATTATGGTCACCATGAGTTCTCCAGATCCATGGGATCTTGAACAGCAAGCATGGAAACTATTGCTGCCTGCACAAAATAGAAAGCTGAGGGGATGGAATAAAGTAGGAAGTGCCTTTTGCAACTTGGAAGCTATTTACAATTTGATAATATATCTCCAGCTCAGAAAACAAACAGCATAGCATGGCTGCTAACTGCAAAATAGCATTCAGTCAAAAAAATCCAGCCCTAAAATTTGAACAAGTTTCTCCAATGAATACAAACCCATGTATCCCTTATAAATGTAAAACAACATAGAGGTTTTAACTAGATCCAAATTAAACTTCAGTTCATGGAAAACAAGGCTCAGGGTTGCTTGAAAATATACATAATCCATGCTGTAAAAGAGTGGGCTTTTCATAAAGGGGACAGCACAAGTTCAGAGCTAACAGGAACAAGGTTTCTGTGCAAATTTTGAGTTAGGGAACTTCTGGGCCATCCAGGCATTCTGCTTGATTAAAGGCAAGGCATAACTTCAGGAAGCAGCTATATGGAAGTTTTGTAAAAGTCTGCAAAGTTCCTTAAAAAGTAAAATTCTACAGCAAAACTATAAACGGGGATGTTCAACCTTAGTTCTTCTCTCATAGCTGCAATAAGCTTATTTCATGCTACATGTTTGCCACCATTCCAAAGTAGAGGACTGCACAGATAGAAATCCTGATTGCACGGCTATCACTTGGCCCATAAAACAATAATTTGAATTCTCTAGATGCATTAAAGAATGCATACTGCTGACTGCTGAACTCACACTGCTGCTCAGGTCAAAAGAAAAAAAAAATCAACTGGTTACATACAGATGTCAGAGTAAATCCCAGTGAAATATGGCAGCCCTTTTGCACACTTTATGTCTTCCATCAGCTTTCTGCTTTCACTTGACAACACAGTGGAATTTTTGGGAAGAGATCAGATATCTTAATCTAGCTGAGATTTCAAACCTTTGCAGCAAGGGCTGTCTAATGCAATACATAAGGAGATTGGCATAAAAGCTGAAAGTACATCAGCATAAATCCTACTCCTCCAAATAAAAATTATGTCATCACCATCATGAAATAGAGATAAGCTTCCTAAAATGAACTATTCCGTCTTGAGCTGCTGTTGGATTTTCAGTCTTCCTGGAGTGTCCATCCAGGCTGTAAATTCCTCAGAGCAGGAAACATTTTATCTTCAGTAGCAAGAAGAGACCGCCAAGCACAGTCTGTGCTGAGTAATGTGCACATTGAGCACAGTCAGAGCACACACACACACCCCTCCACCATATCCAACTAGATAGACTATTAAATAATTGCCTATTTTGAGCAGAGTGCAGGGAAGTTTTATTCTTTTCTGTGCATCTTGCAAGCAGTGTTTCCGGCAGGACTTCCAAGTCATTGGATTGTTCCCAGAACTCCTGGGAAACCCTTTCCTTCCTGCAGCATGCCAGAAAGCACTTCAGTATGAGGATGGATTCCCCACAAAAAAATAAGCAGAGAGGAATGGAGCACAAGAAAAAAAAAAAAAAGAATAAAGTTCAGAAGACTGCGCAGTATTTTTCAAAAGGCTCCACAGAAACCCTTTTGCAGAATTTATACTTGAAGAACAGATGAAGCGAGTCAAGCTTTAGATTAACTATTTGATCAGCTGAAGGAGATTCAGATGGGATTTGGGGAATTTTCAGTTTGTCACGGGCATGAGAGTCCACCATAGACAAATAGGAGTGCCAATAAAGACTGAAACTATCTTATGTCATATCCTAAAAGTATCGGCACCCTTATCACCACTTAAAACAGGTCTCAGAAAAAGCCTTCTGAGCCTCTCCACACCTCATCTCAGACTAGGACAGCAAGGCTGTGTCAGTGAGAACAAAGTGGTACAGGTCTCTCCCAAATCACAGCAAGACCAGGAAAGATTTTACCAGATCATATCCCCACACAAGACTCCTCGTTTCTGGCATTATTAACTGATCAGGAAGAATATGAAACCCTGTGAGAAACCTTGGACCTACCTTAAGTTGATTTGGGGGTGAAGCTAAGGCTTTTGAGGTGCATCAGGCTTATTACATACCTACAGCAGCTCTGTGACAATAACAAATTGTGTTATTTGTGGGGTTTTTTTTAGTTTTTTGAGGTGCATCAGGCTTATTACATACCTACAGCAGCTGTTTTAAAGACAGCCAAGAGCTCTCAGAGCTCCCAGAGCCCCTGCCTCTCTGCACAGAAGCTGTGCAGCCTGGTGCTGTGCCATGGAAGTGTCCACAGCTCCCAGACACAGAGCAGGCTGAGGGCAGCCCTGATCTGCTCCTCTGGCCAAATATAGAAAACTCTCAGATTACACCAAGGTCTCTGAGGTGGTAGTGAGTACAATAGGGGAAGAAAAGGCATTTCTAGGAAATCTCAGACATACAGTGGCTGTAACTGGAGCTCAAGTGACTTTTATCACTGCGAGTTACAGTTCTGGCAGTCACAGCACCCCTGCAAATCAAAGCATCTACGTTTGGCTGCCTTTTAGAATTTGCATTTGTTATTGTCACAGAGCAAACCACAAGGCTGCAGATAAAAAGCTGCCTATCAGGTCGTCAGCCACAACAGGACCAAACAAAACCACTGATTTGTGTTCCTCAGGTCTCATGCACTTGAGCCCAGGCCCTTCATTTGCACAGACCCTTAATTTGCACTGCTGGCACCTGGATGCCCAGGTTGTTTTGTGTATCCAGCCTGCCTTGGTTTGTGAGCTCAAATGAGATCTTGTGCCTTGAGTGCACCGTGGTGCACACTCTGTTCACAGAACTGCACAGGATGTTATGCAGCAGTGATGACTTCCAAGCTCCCTGGCTACTGCCTAACATCAAATCTCAGTTTGTTTTCTCATCTCTTGTCATAAATCACTCTTGAAGTGACTGCCAAACAAATGAAAGAGAATGCTAAAAAACATACAGGAGCACTCACCATGGAAGCTTAACAAATCTTCATTATAATTAGACTACTACAAGGACCCACCTAAAACAGATAGCAATTCCCCTAAGTAGGGCTCTTCATCCCATGCAAAGCATTTCTCAATCAAAGATGTCTTTAGATAGGGCATCCCCAAACAATTTAACTCCTCCCAAAAGAGTAAAGTTCCTAGGTTCTTGAACTGCTGTTATTTCACAACACTTGCAATTATTTAAACAGCCCTGACACTAAATGCACTCTTTCAGCATTTCTTTCCCAACTCAGCTTTTCCTGCTCTTGTATTTTCCAGGAAGAAGCCTCTGGAAACAGCTCCTGTGCTGGCCTGGCATGAAAGTGAAACTCTCCTTTTAAGCCTTGCCTTTGGCCTAAACACTCAGTTCTAATAATATTTGAATGGCATCATTTGATCAACACCAGTGTAATGCTCACAGCTTACAAAGACTGCATCAGAACAGCTCCTCATGCCACTCTGGCTCAGCAAAAAAAAAAAAAAATTAAAAAAATCACACCTCTCTCAAAATGTAAAATCATACTTACGCATATATACACAAATCCTCTAACAGTTAAAGTAAAATTACTTCTCAAGCTCAAAGCTGAAAACAGATGGCAAGCACAGCACTGAGCATCTGAGAGTGCTTTGGTAGCCCAGCTACATCTGCTCATAAACACTGGTTTGGGGTCCTTCTCTCACCTACCCCTGCATATTGAAAATTCTCCCAGCTAAATCTCCTGAAGTTCTCATCTGTCCTTTTTCCTACTATTTCCTGGTAACATTGAGGGTGTTTTCTTTCAGGACAGACATTCCATGCTGTGCTTTTCCTGATTTCAGACTATTTTTAAATTTTTTTTTTAGTTGCTATGGCAACAGGAAATAACAGATGGTAAGAGTTAAAATTATGCCACAGGACACATTTATCATCATAGCTCTGTATAATGTGAGCTCTTGTCCTCTGAATTTTTCCCCAAGCTGGACACTCTCCTCATTATTTTCTGATGGCCACACTAATGAATGTATATGCTTAATGAATAGTATAAGCCTTTCAAATTTATCAGCATATGTTTGATGGGCTGTGGTAATTGCATTAATGAGAAAGTGACAATGTTTATTTCTTGCCATTTCTCACCCCTACTGAAAGAGCCAGGCTTCTGATACGAGATTTCATGCTTTTCTCTGTCCACAAAAACATCACATTAATTGCTGAGGTGCCAAGATTATAAAAAAATATTTAATAACATTTTGGTAATGAAAATCCAGAATGGGTTACATAAAATATATAGGAGCATTTTATGCAACTCTGGTCCTTCAGGGGGATCATGTACATCTCCAGTAATCTACTCACTCTGGGAAGGATCCAACAAAATATACAGCTACCACTAACTTAGAAAAAGATGTATGCACCTGTGAGACCTGAATCTGAAAGATGGGGAGTACTGAACTTGGGGTCCACACCTCAGAACACCAGGACAACTTTCAGTACCGACTTCAGGAAATATTTGCAAGTATTATCCATCTTTCATTAAGCTTGGGCCAGCTGAACCAGTTTTACTTGTCACCCAAGGTAGGGATGCTTGGTTAGCAATGAACCTGATATCTTCTTCTTTTAAGTCTAAGAAAATCTCATTCTAATGGCAAGTATGCAGAAATCATCAATTTTTAGAGACAAAACTTGCTTCCAAAAATGTGAAATGATTTCTTGAAGCAAATAATGAGAAAGACCATGAGTGTTCAGCCATGCCAGTCTCCCTGGGAATCTTCACCATCACATCCTAGCAACCAGTCACTAGTGGGGAGCTGCAGGGCTCCATTTCACCTCTGATGCTCTTTAATGGTAAGTTGAACACGAGTGAGCAGTGCTCTGGTAGCCAGGAGGGCCAGCCCTGTGCTGGGGGCATCAGGCAGAGCAAGGGAGGGATTGTCCCACTCTGCCCTGGGTTGGGGCAGCCTCACCTTGACTATTGAGTGCAGTTTGGGGCACCACAAAGTGAGAAGGACATTGGGCCATTAGAGAGTGTCCAAAGGAGGGCAACAAAGGTGGTGAAGTGTCTGGATGGGAAGCCATACAAGGAACAGCTGAGGCTGTCACAGGGACATCCTTCTCTCTCTCAGGATTTTTCATAGAGCAGCACAGAGGAAAGAAAGAGAAAATAATTTCTATTTCTGCTCCTTGTTTTTCCCATGTGGAATGTGTTTGGAGAATTGTTTACCTGGGGTGATTGCTTGGTTGGATTCTGGTGAGGATTGTTTGAGCCTGATGGCCAATCCAACCCACCTGTGGCTGGACTTGAGAGAGAGGGTCACAAGTTGTGAATGAGTTAGATATGGTAGTTAGAACAAGTAGGTTTGTAGTTTTAGTATCTTCCTTTAAATAGTATATTAATGTATTATAACATAGTTATAATAAAGAAATCATTCAGCCTTCTGAACTGGAGTCAGACATCATCATCTTCCCACTGGGTTCAGCTGCATTTTACAATACTGAAGTCACTTGGGCTTGTTCAGCCCAGAGAAGAGGAAATTGAGGGGAGACCTCACTGCAGTTACAACTTCCTCAGGATGGGCAGGCCCTGATCCCATCAGCCAGAGACAGGACTCAAGGAAACCCCACAAAGCTGTGGCAGGAGAAGTTTAGGTTGGGTATTGGGAAAGGCTCTTTCCCCAAGGTGTAGTCAGGCACTAGGAAAGGCTCCCCAAGAGAATGGTCCTGGCATCAAGCCTGCCAGTGCAAAAAGCCTTTGGACAATGCTCTCAAGCAGCACATGGTGACATACTTGGGGTTGTCCTGTATAGGACCAGTTGAACTTCTGTGGGCCCCTTTAAACTCAGGATATTGTATAACCCCCCTAAAGAGACCAGGATGATATACAGCAGAGCTCCTTGGGTCTCCCCAGTTTGCTCAGTTACTATGGCTCAACACACACACACAAAGCACAGGTCAAATTCTCCCTTTGGGACCTGGCAGCTTGTGCAATGCAGCAGTTTCAGGATAAGTGGGGTACATTTGGTTCATACTATCTCAAGCACCAGATACATTCAGCTATGTTTGGTCTCCTAAGGATACAGCAGTCACAGAACATCAAGCAAATTCCACAGGACCAGCAACCTTAAAAATGTCTTAACAGATTGATAATACTCAGAGCTACCAGGCAATCCTAACAAAAAATTGCCATATACATAGAATCATAGGTTGGTTTAGGCTGGAAAGGACCTTAAAAATCCTTTCATTCCCACCCCCCTGCCATGGGTAGGGACACCTTCCACTAGACCAGGTTGCTCAATGCCCCATCCATCCTGGCCTTGACCACTTCCCGAGATGGAGCATCCACAGCTTCTCTGGGCAATGTATTTCCACATCTCAACTGAAGAATTTCTTCTTGACAGCTAATCTAAACCTTCCCTCTTCCAGTTTAGGACTATTCCCCCTTGTCCTAGCACTGCATGTCCTTGTAAAAAGTCCCTCTCCAGCTTTCTTGCAGGCCCCCTTTGGTTGTAAATCCTGAACCCTGTGGAGCATCACTCATCTCTGCTCTCCACTCGCTCACCAAACCACCGACCACAAATCTGAGTGTGACTATCCAGGCAATTCCTTATTCATTAAGCAGTTCATCCATCAAACCCATGGTTTCATGTAGCCACAGCTCTGAACTAAGTTCATGGAAATAAGCACAAATAACTGTGAGCATTTTATCTAAGAAACTAGTTTGAATTCTAAGAGTGGCAAAGAACTTGAGACTAGAAATCTCAGTAGAGCTCTGCTCTCCAAAATGTTTAAGGTGCTATAAAGTAATGGCTTACAGTTTCCAATCTAGAATGACACCCAAAATGAATATCAAATGCAGATTAAATTCTTTATAATTATGCTGAAATTCAGAACATGGGGATCAATCTAGACTTTGATTACTGTATGTACTGTTTTTCTTCAAATTGTTTGAATGACTTTTCATAAAAGCTAGTCATTACAAAGCTGGGAACAAATGATCTGGAACAGCAGGAATTGGTATAAAAAGGCAGTAGATATAGAACCTAAAAAAAAAAAAAAAATCTCATACCTACAAAAAGGTAGTCCATCACAAATAGGGCAGATCTACTCTACAACATTGCAAGGATTCCACAGACTGTCACAGGCAGCTGGGGTGTGATCATAAATGCCTTCAGAGTCTCCCCAAGACTGATTCAATCCTTGTCAAAGGGTCTCTCTTTCTGTGGCTCCTTGACTGCCAACTTGCACGTTTCCAAAGCCCACGTAAGGCTCCATGAAATCAGAGGAGTTAACTCAGGTACTTGCCCTTACACTCAACAAGACATTTGCCAACATCAATTCAGATGCCTACATTCTTGTCTGGACTACTGTGAGCAGCTTTCCAATTCTGCAACAAAATTACAAGCATCTGACTGTGGCAAAACCGCAAAAAAATAGTGGGCAGAAGTTATTGCCATCTTTATTTTTGTGCAAAGGTGTCTATTGGGTCTTGCCTCAGACTGGGTATTTAGGCATACGAGGAGCATGAGGTAATCCCTCTACTGAGTGATTTAATTGGGGGTTGAAAAAAAATCTTTCTTTCTGACTCAAATCAGAAATATGAGATACTGGACTGATTTTAAAACACAGTGATGTAAACCATACACAGTCTCCCTCTGTGATTTGTATTTACATAGAAGTTTCATTCATGCATCTTTCTTAACCTTCCTTGAGCATATACTTGTCACTGAGAATCTCAAACTGCACAGAACAAGTGTTCCCACTTGCCAGACATTTAAAAAATTAAAATTAACTTTCAGGCAGACTTCAGCCTCTCTTGCTATACACCTATGAGACTGGAAAAGGCAATTATGGAGTTTGCCAGCCCTGAATAGGCAAAGAGGAAAAAAAGTGCCAATTTTGGAATTCCATACACTAATAAGCAACTTAAAGGATTTGGGTTTTCCTTTGGCTGGTTGCCACACATCCCTTGAGAATCAAGAAGCCATTCCAAGCTTCCCATGCCATTCCTTCCATATAAGGGGAGTGGAAGGAAACCCTTCCTAGGATCTGCTTTCCCTTGGAATGAGTCAGCTGAGCAGGAGTGATATTTTTCACACAGTTTCCTGCCAGGTGGCCCGGGAGAGCCCAAGCACAGCAGGCAGCACTGGCAGAGGACACAACCCAAGTGTGGTGCCTTTGGTAATGCACAGCAGGAATTAACAGCATGGCACAGCTAAGTGCACTGCAGCTGTGAGGTGTCACAAGTGCTGCAGCCAGCTGAGAAATGGTTTCACCCCTCAGCAGGGAGGTGACAGAGCTCATTCATCGGGGGCAGACTAAGAGGCAGGTAATTAATCCTGCTGATCCATCAGGAACACAGTCAGGCCCAGCAGAGAAACGCTAAACCCTGCCCTGTGTCCATCCCAAACTTGCAGAGATGAGCCGTACACACCCGCTCAGCCTTTAGCTGCTGAAATTCAAGAGCTTGGGAGGAGATTGCACAGCTTCTTTTGCTCTTCCCAAGCAGAGCATCTTAATAACTGCTCTGCAAACACAATGAAAGTGGCCAAAGGCGCTGGTACTAGTTGTGTCTGCTGAGTTATAAATAGAGCACACTGCACGCGCTTTCGTTGCTTCAGATGTCCTCCAAAGAAAGGCAGGCTGACTGAAAATCACTCATTTGTGATGGTTTTTCACATCCAAAGCGTTCAGGAAACCCCTGTGTTGGAAGTTGGTTGCTATTAAAGCAGAACCAGTTCTTCCATGTAGATTTCCCCCAAATTCTTGCCAGATGCAACCAGAATCTGTTTGTGCCCAGTGCAGCTGGTAACACATTTGTTCTCACTGATATCATGGAAAGGCAAAGGAAAAATTAAAACATGGCAAAGTCACATTGGCACCATAATTCATTCAGAGATGACAGCACCTTGGTAGCTGAAAACACAGTTACTATGTTGAGACATCTTTTAAAATAATTTTGGATGGAAGAGCTACAAAAATTGATGCTTTGGGAAAACAAGCAATCAGCTATAAGCTAACCACGGATTACATTTAGGTTAAAGTAGCTTCCTTGTTAGGATATTTCAGCAAAGAAGAATGCTATAATTGACTCATTTCTAAGGTTCAGAGGTCCTGTAGTTGTGTACATAATTAGTTTATCATTAAAAATTACTTTTTCTTGGTTTGTACAGCCACAGCAGTGGTTTAACTCAGTGTTATCACCAGCTGTCAAGTACAGATGGTACCATGGAGTCAGACTACCCTGCCTTTAAGGTGTTATAATCTTATTTACTGCATAGCACTTCCCTTGTTTAAGAACATACTTGACACAATTTGCAGCCTGAATGTGCCTCTTACTACTCTGCACCTGAGAGTGTGACCAGCATCATATCAGAATTGCCACAATTACTGAGAACTTGAAATAAGAAAATATTTTCTCTCATTTAGCAACACTGGCCCAAAAAGAAGCTGAACTACTCTCCAAGTTATGCAAACCACCTGCCTGTTTTTAAAGCAGAAGCAGGAAGCAGTCTCCATACCCACACTCAGAGCTATGACCAAGAGAAGAATCTGGTAAATTACAGTGGTTTTCAATAAAAGCAGTTGGTTACATTTGGAATTAATCATCTCACTAGAATTCTAAAGCAGCACGACCATGGTGGAATAAAATCATTGACATTAAGATAGGGATTGAGAAAATCTCTTTGCAAAAGCAGGAGAAAATCAGTGAAGTCAAGTACATGGTTTGGAAATTGGTGAAATTGCATATTCCACAATTTTCAAGTTTCCTGCCTATAGGAGGACTTGTCTGTGTACCAAATACAACTCCCAATTAATTTGTTGCATGTGTTTACTTGTGTTATATTAAATATGCAGTAACTGGATTTGTAATTTTTCTAGGAAAACACATGGAATGGTGAGCAAAGGAAGCAAAAAAAAAGAGTTCGTCACCTCAGGCTTGACAAGAGAGCAAAGAGTCACAACATCAACTTCTGTCTGCCATGCCAAGTGCTCACACAGCCCTGACAGCAGTGCCTCCTACTCCTGAAGGAAGCAGCAATAAACAAAGTAGTGCCCAAGGATGGGAAAGGAAGATGGGTTTGCAGCAGCTGCTTAGTCCAAAGGAGTTTTTCAAAAACTGCCAGCTGCAATTTTCCCTTGATGATCCTGATGCTGTCCATCCAGAGAAGATAACAGACCAGGCAGAGCACTGGCTGGGCCCATAATGACAAATCTCCCATGCCAGTGGAAACAGAGCAAGTCACCCCATAAGCAAAAGCACTACTGAAGGCCACTATTTATGGGTTATAGCCCACATCCTTCAGCTTCACTTCCCAGCAGCACAAAGTAATGACAGCTCCCTCAGCCCCCACTCCTTGCAAATTCACTTCCCCTTGCCCTGGGAACAAACATTTCAGCACCTTCATCTCCTGATACAGGGCCACCAAGCAGCCAAGGCACAGATTCCAGTGGAGCAGCATGGGCTGAGGGACCACAGGTGACCATTCAGCTGCTGGGACAAACCAAATACTTATCAGGTCCATGCTGCATATGTTTCCTGCATTTGTCTTGCACACAAATTCTGGTTTTCTCTTGGAATTTTGTCCTTTTCTTTAAAAAAAAAATACTAAATCTGGCCAAAGGTTGGCAGTTTAATCAAATTTAACCAACAGGCTTACATGATGGTGGAGAAAAGAGGGACTGACATGAGCTGAATGTCCTCTTCTGTGCATCAGAAATGGAATTTAGCAAAAATAGTAACTTCTACAAAAAGAAAGCTTACAAGCCATCTTTGGATATGCTGAAGACAAACTCCCACAAAATTAACACTCAGATCTGCAAACCACAAAATTAACACTCAGATCTGCAAACCTTTACTGTGATTAAAAGTGAGACTTTTTGATCACAACCCCCCTCCAGCAGCCAAGAAATCTGGTGGGAGCCCCAGGGCTGAGGCAGCAATAGCCTCAACTCCACTGGAGAACCCCCAGATCTGCAGGTCCTGGTCCACCCCACCAATATCCCAAAAAGATCTAGGTCACATCTTACAATACGGTTATTTAAAACAGGTTATTCCCTCTGCTACCTAAGGATTTAAAGCCAGCTCATACAGATTATGTCTTCCTCCAGGCAACATGAACATTCATCTTACCTGAAGGATGCAATAAGAAGAAATGATCTCTTGTGCTGTAACTATGCCCAGTTTTAAGATTAAAAGGATTAAAAGTTCTTATTCCCTATCCACATGGACACCACGTGTGTAAGGAAATGCTTTAATTAAATTCATTGAACTACAATGTGAGCCATAATTTAAATAATAGAAAAATGAGGTATTGAATTTCCAAGGATATTTTGTAATTGGAATGAGAGCAGCTGCCAAAAGACAAAAAAGCTTGAGGGCAAACAGAGCCTATGGGTTTGGGCAACAGCAGGTAAGCAGAACACTGAATCTGAGATTGATTACATGGGTTTGTCTAGTTTGAAAAGAAAGACTGAAGAATTAGCAAAAGTCCTCTGAAATAAAGCTCATGTGTAAAAAAATATACAGCATCTGAACAGACTCTATTGATAAACTGAAAACAGCAGTGTTCTCTTCCTGTGAGGACACATTCTCCTGTAGAGAAGGAGAAACAGAAATATTGTTTTGTCGGTGTGATTTCACAGAAGTTACAGTCGGTTCAGGTAGAATTACTTATCTGATTAGCTCCTGCCTAATTTTTGCTAATTCTTGGGTGAAGATCCAGTGTGTGCTTAGAAAAAAAATGTCATCCTCTAAGTTTCAAACAGCTGAGGGAAGCCTTCACCAATTTCTGTGGTACTTCAACAGGGTGGGAAAATGTCCCCAGTGCAAGGGAACCTTGCAAATTTGCACTGCCATTACAAAATATGCAAGAAGATAATGATGCTTGCATCCCAGCCATCTGAGGCTTCTAGGGTCCCTCTTTAAATGAAATCACCATCTCCTGTCCTCACAGCACTAAAAAATGGGGAACTGGTAATGCTTTCAGGACAGGAGCAGCAAGAGTGCAGAAAATACCATGGTATAAACACTGCCTGGAGAAACCAGCAGAGAAACATTTACCAGGCCATCAGATGCACACTATGCTAAACAAAAAATTGAAATACTGTCCAAAACCACAGCTCAAAATTAAGCCAATAGAATGCAGAGGTATCAGACCTAACCCATCTCCCAGCTCTGCAGCTTACTCAGTAAGAACATAAATATATGTGAAATAAAAAAGTCTGAATTAAACTCTCAAACCCAATCCCCACTGGCTGCCCTAACATTAACTATAAATATTTTAACAGGTCCATTGTTCTAGCTTAAAAACAGAAGGACTAATAACATTTTACTTCAAGTTTTTCAATAATTGGCAATATTTTAGAGCACCTGGAGACAAAAGCTCATGGGAGAATTACAGGTTTCATTGGAAATGATGGTCATACTATTCCAGAGGCGAAAAAATGGATTACTTGATATTTTTCTGAGTCTCATTAACTTACACCAAGTACAGAATTTGGGAGGAGTCTGACTTATGATACTGGAATGCTCAGTGTAGTCAATATTGAATAAACTCACTGTCACACCTTTCTACATCTTAGTCTGGACAACAGAATTAAGCACAGACTTAGATTTGGAGCCCAGAAATCCATCAATGATCAAATTTAATCATGTCAATTATGCAGTTATGAACCACCCCCAATGGACAATGAAATCACTTTTGTAAGTAAGCAACTACTGCAAAACCAATTATAAATAGCATAAAGGACCCAATTGTTTTAATTTCAAATTAACCAGGTTTGTTTCAAGTCCAAACCATTGCCCAAATAAATCTATAGTCACATCATAACAAAAAAGGCAACCTAAGAATCCCCTTCCTGAGGCAATGATGGCATCTAATCAATTTAGGGCCACATTATTAGTTGTGCAGCAATAGGAGAGGCAGAGTACTGGGGCATTAAATAGTAAGTGTCCTTACACAGCTTTGAAAAGTCCCCATAGGTCAGATGCCTTGAAGACCTACCTCACAACTAAGGGCCAGAACAGAATAAGTGAAGGCACAAATTTCTTATCTAGGCACATAGATCTGTAAACCCTCATTTTAAACAAATCTGTTTCTCCTGAAACCGATTTCAGACCTCTTCCCCATTATTTTCCAGCAGTGGGCTCCAACTGCTGCCAGATCTCTGTTTATGTAAATGGGAAGAAATTCCATTTCTCATTTAGCCAATGCCACAAAAATGACCCTCTTAATTAGCTTCAGGTTCTTTTCCAGGAAGTTTACTAGGGGTCATAAGAGCAGTAAAGCCACAGAAGAAAAAGTGGAGGAGCAGCCTGGTCTTTGAACCCGTAACTCCACATGAACCTGCTCAGCCTTCCTGCACTGCCCTTCTCAAAAGGGTCTATCCAGGGCCACAAAGTCGAGGCTGCATTGGCTGCACATCCAGGGCAACCTGTGAAACTCCTGCAGCAGAAGCCCAGGAGAGCTAAGGGGTCCAGCACCACTCATGTGAGAAGCAGTAGGGTGCACCTGGACAGCAACACTCCAGCAACCACAAATACTTTGCACCATTCTCAGTTCCATCTGCCTTTCTGTGCAGGCAAGCTGATTGCTCCCCAAAAGCTCCCTTCTTTGCCCCAGCCCTACATTCAGTACTTTTTAAGACACTTGCAGCTATTCATCTCACTGAACTCTTGAGGCCCTTCTGGTGCAAGTCTTCTTGAAAGAACTTCATCCCAAACCTTTCCTTTTTACTCCTCACACCCTTGCAACTGCAATTATGATTATTTCTGCAAGTTACCTGCACCCATCCCAAGAGCAAGACTGCAGCACAGGTTATCTGGTGTTGCTTGACCTTTGTTAGGTAGCTGAGAGTACACATGCAATTTAAAACCAGCCATATTATTGCCTTTCAATCAGCCAGTAACAGAGGGATGCACAAAGGCAGCTGTGCAGACATTCTGCATGGGAGAAAGAAATAGGAAACATCTTCAAAACATCATAATCATTAAATTATAGGGGAGAGGGAAAAAATACAATCAGGCTTTGCTGACTCTATCATTACCAATTAGTTTCAAGCTATGCATTTTCCTCTTACCTTTGTGAAACACTTGAGCGCAGAATTTCCCAAATGCTGAGGGCAATGCAGTGGAGGCAGGGCACAGATCAGGCAGCTTCTAGGGATGCTGGCAACAGGGCCCACCAACAGCTCCAGGCACAGCAAGCCCAGGGTCCATCCAGGGATGCTCTCAAGAGCAGCAGAGGACAGAGCCAGAGAGCTGGAAACGTACAGTGCACCCTGGAGAACCCCACAGCCAACACCAGCTCAGGGGGAAGAGCCAAGTGCAAGGCTGACAACAACACTCCAAAATCAGTCTCTTGCTGGGGCTGAGCTTAAATAGGGCTCCTGTGCCCATGGGCGTGGATGCAGGACTCAGGTGAAGTTCATCAGGGACATCACAGTCAATTAGGGCCCTCCCAATAAGCAGCTGGTGTTACCTTTTCTGGCACTTCATCAGCATAAGCAATATGGTAAAAAAAAAGGTGAAAATTCAATGGGATGCAATTAATTTGGAAGGAAATTCACTTATTCTCAACACTGAAAACAGGATTTTCACTTTAAAGAAGAAAGAGGTGCTCACCTCCCCGTTTTAGCCATGTTTTTCATGCTGAGAGCCTCCTAATAAGTACGTGATATCATGCTTTTATGGCACTGATGTACACATTCATTGTCAAATAAAGCATTTCAGACTATTTACTAAACAGATAAAATTGAGTCATACACAAATCCCATCACAGCCTGTTTCTGTAGTAAGACATCAAAGATTTCAAAGTGAGGCTACAAAGACATTCCAGCCATTTGGTGCAAATTCTAGAGGAAGGCATTACCATGAGCCCATCCTAAACTGAGCCCATCCTGTCTCACATCCTCATGGTACAGGACTGGGTTCCGGGTTTCATGAATGGTTGGAGAGAAAGAAAACCACCAGTCTCTTAGGGGAAGGATCCTGCTTGAGCCTCCACAGTCAGTGGAAGCTCTCCAAAATGACTGTGACCCACTAATGTGATCTTCCACAACCAGAGCCCCCAGCTGTGAACCTGAGGGTCAGAGTCCCCCATGGTTTCACCCCCAAGGTGTTGACAAGTAGCAGGTGACACCCTCTGGCATCACCATGCCCTGCCCCATGAAGCAGGGCACAGCCACGTGAGCATGTGGAGAAAGAGCAAATGACAGGGGTGGCAGAAATGTTTCCAGGAAAAGAGACTCTGTCCTCCTTTGGCCAACATCTTTTAGGTCTTTATGTCCTATTTCCAACAGAAGCTGCCCTCACCTTGTAGGAGTGGCTGTAGGCTTGCAAATATTTTGGACCCTGAGATGCCCAATAGCCATGGGCACTTCATTGCCAGTGGCAGCAGCTGCTAAGGAGGCAACAGCTGGACAGACAGATTGTTTAGAAGAGATCTTTGCTCTTGTTGATAGATGTCATAGCTGAGAACAGCACCATGCTTCTCTTCCCCTCCACACTGGGGAGAAAACTGGGTTTGGCAGCAAGTCCTCTCTCTGTGTTTTTTGCAAACACACGCAGATGCAACACCACATCCACCCACAAACACGGGGGAAATATGGAGTGGTTTCATCAGTGACAGGGAATCTCTGTCAGAGGAAAATGGTGCCACTTAGAGACACTCCTCACTGTCTTTTCAAGCACAGCCTGGGTCAGGGAGTGCCACAGGAAGAAGACAACACAGTGAGGGGCTGGACCATGAATAGCCAAGGCAGAGAAAGAGTCATAACAGGGCCAATGGAAGTAGAAAATGAAAGATTTCCCAACCAAGTCATGGGGATTTTGCATTTTAACTGGGCTCTCAGGCTTTAATTGTGCTTTTACTTGGTACAAAGCAGTTTTCAAAAAGCAGCTATGGGGGACAAAATGAGCAGGCACAGTTCTGTGAGGCTTGGAACACCCCGAGCTAAAATGCTGACTGTTATCTTGGGCAGCTCACAATTAGTCCTTACGCAAGCTGGGAACTGCTCCACCACTGCCAGCTCTGCTGTAACTCCTGACCTTTTCCTGGACGTCAGATGGGAATGATTTTTAGTCTATCCGGTCTGGACTCAATTTGATCCCAAGCAGCAGGGCAAGGAAAGAAAAAAAAGTTTATTCTCTAAAAGCTTTACATACTGCATGCTTAAAATTTAACACTCGCCCCTTAGAGCTATATTCCCAGCTCAGAGCTGGTAAGAAGCAACATGTTTTTTGCTTTAATCCTTTCCAAAGACACATTCCATAAATTGTTAGCATCCTTGCCAACCACTCAGTCTCTTAGTGAGCCCACATACCAGCTTTAAAGTAAGCTCTTCTAAAACCAATGCAACAGTCCTGTGGGTTAAGTTTATATTATTTCCAGATTCGTATAGCTGCAGGCTCCTTTTTAAAGTTGCAAATGATAAGTCATCTCTTTGTTGCCAGTACTTTTTTTTTCTTTTAACTTTGTTTAAACTGTTCACTGATGCACTTAAAAAAAACCAGACTGTACTAGCTGTAACTTAGCAGTATATGCTGCAGCAGCAGGAACAGGGTCTGTATTTTGCAGCAGGAGTGGTGAAGAAGCCCTATTTGGACATTTCAATCTATTAATAACTCCAATACATATATCAGTGCTTAAAAACAAATTCAAGGAAAAAAAAACAACATGTTGCACTGACACAGCAAGACATCCCAGAAGACACCAGTTGCACACTCTCAACAGCATGACCTGTCTAAAGAAACTACCCTAAAAATAAATACAAGGGTGTAGGGGAATTCCTGACTTCATGTCAGTTAAGCAGAGGGGGGGAAAAACCCCTCACAATACAGTCACTCCTCCTTCTGGCCCACTGGGGTTGGGTAAATTCCTGATGGCTTCATGTGTCCCTGTCCTGGTCAGCACAGAAAGCAGATCAGGGAACCAGGCACCAAGAACTTTCACAACTGGAGTCTTTGTTTATTCTCTAGTTCCTGAGAGACTGGAGAAATGTATTACAAAAATGAAACCGCTCCCAAATTAAATTTTAGAAATATAGTTGCATGAAATTCTCCTCTTTTCACCTTTTACTCTTTTGCCCAGTTTTGTCTTCCACTGTACACTCCACCAGTCCCACCATGGCTCACCAAAATTTTATTCAGAGCTGAGAAAGCATTTGCTTCTCTTCATAAGAGGAGTTAATTTTCTCCTCTATCCTCCCTGCGTTTGAGCACCAGGACTTTTCTCTAGCTTCTCTCAGGAATTTGATGCCAGAAGCAGAAACAAAGAGGAGGAAATGCAAAAAATTCCAGGGAATGATGCTACCCTGTATCTTAAGACCTCATTCCATGGGGCCTCTTCCACTCTTGCTCACACCAGAGCTGCTTCTGGGTAATCAGTGGGAGCTCTTTGTTTACTTAAAGTAGAATCTGCTTTTAGCTCCCAACTGCACATGTAAGTGTGCAGCGGTGCCCAGGGAAGGGTCTGAAATTGTTTTTAAATTACACATCCTGCAAACTCATCAGCCTCCAGCTTCACTTTGATAAACAACTGGGAATTGGTACTGGAAGCTCCAGTCAGGACTGGATTGAGGCTGGCTGGCTTTTTTGGTAAGTATACTACATTTATCAGTATACTGTGTTTGACCCTTTTTATGGATCAGCTGGGAAACCAAAGCTCCCATGCCTGCCTGTGAACTCACACTCTGGTTCTGCAAACATTTATATAAACAACTTAATCCCACATACTTGACTGGTCTCCTAATTGAATATTTGCAAGGCTTTGACTTTAGTGTAAACTGACTTCACACGAGACCATGCAGCATTTTCTATACTTTAAAAGCAAGACTGGCATTAAAATTTAAAAAAGCAAAAATTAAAAAAAAAACAAACCCACAACCCAAAAACATTTTCTACATGCCTTAATTCACCCTAAATTTACCATTTGTCCTTCATAAGAGGAGAAAAGGCAGGATAATCAGAGTGAGTGAGGGTGAGAAAGCAGAGCTGACTAACAAGCATGTCCAGTTCCCCTTCATTTGCTCTGTTGCACTGTCATGGTCAGTCTGATTGCTTGGAGGCCTCCAGAAATTCAGATATGGTACATCTGCTTCTAAAATTCAGATCTCCAAGCAAGAATAATCAGAGGGGTTTTTGGTGGGGTTGTTTGATTTGGGGGGGGGGGGGGGGGGTTGTGGGTTGTTTTTTGGGGTTTTTTGCGGTTTGGGGTTTTTTTTTGAAGTCTAGTTCAGCTGCTTACCCTCTTGAGGAGCAAGCAGGAAGTCCAGATCCAGTGCACAGTTAATATGAATATTTACTGACCTTGGGCATACCCAGGAGCTCCTTCAGAGAGCTCTGCTGGCATGTCACAAAGGCACCACGCTGCCTGGCACACTCTGGGACAGCGCTGAAGCTCCATCATTATTTTGCAGGCAGAATGGAGTGGAGCAGCCTGCAAGGTTGAGCTTCCTCCTGCCAGTGCCTCGAGCTGAGGGCTGGAACACTTTAGGATAAGCCTTGAGCTGGAACAAAGCTCTTTCCCTCTCATTTCCCTTAAATGGTGTCTGACACTGCATTTGGGGGACCTGCCTTGGTTACTCCCTGACTGTTTACCCAAATTCTAATCATGTGGTTTAAATGACTGGTTTATAATTCCCAGAGCACAAGGAGCCATGTCCTGGGATCTCTCACACTGATTTAAAGCCTGAGATGCAGAGCCAGCCCTGGCTGGGAGCTGCACAGTGCTCTGCCTGGGATGGCACCAGCTTTCCAAGGGGAACCTGTGGGCCACTGACAGGGGGAAAAGGTGGTCCTGTGGCTCATCTGCTGAGGCAAAACAGACTCAGGCCTTTGTCCAACCATAACTTAGTAGGATGGTGCAGAAAACTCACCAGGGCTTGCTCTCTTCTCCAGTTGTCTAAGTGAAGGAGGTTAGAGATAAAACAGAAATAAGCTGGGGGTTTGTTTGCCTTCCCCTGCCTTTGTAGGCTGTGGTTTCCCCCATTAGCACCAGTTTCCCTGCTGGGTCAGGCACCCAGATAAGTTTTTTGCTGCAAGTACCACCCAAGTGGTTTTGTTCAAGGCCCTCATTTGCTTTAATGAGGATATAAAACAAATCTGGATGGAAGGGATAACCAAGTTGGTTCAGGACTGGGCCCAATAGCTTTTGCTCAAGTGAATAGTGAATAAATTCAGTGCCAGCCATTTTCTCCTGGTGCTGGGGAAGGAGAGGAAGCTTTCCTAGCTGATGGGATGCTGTGAATTTTGGGCAAAAGGTCAGGAGAGGGAGTGTTCCCTGGACTGCAGCCTTGGTAGTGCTCTCTGTAAGGGCAGGAGCCAAGAGGACCCGTGAGTGCTCACACTGGGAGTGAAAGGACACTAATTTGTTGACAGTTAACTAAACTGATATTTGGGGGATGTGTCATAACATTCCAAGGAGCAAAACTACAATAATGGAATGTGTTTTCACTTGAGATTATGTCTTTTTGGCTAATGGATGCAGAGACAAACAAAGGATGAGCCTTTATGAGAGAGGAGGAGTTTAAACTCACAATTTTGAACCCTGCAGCCACCCCACAGAGAAGGAGCAGGTAGTGAGGCTCACCTGGACTCACTGCTCACCTGTAGTTTCATCCCAGACCTCCACACATGTGGAGAGAAGATAAAGGCTCATAACTAAACTCACCCGAGTCCCATTGCTGGCACAAACTCTCAGTGACATCCATGGGGGTTGGATAAGACCCCTAATGAGCTGCCTTTGTCTCTTCAGCTCCAGAGGTGCCAAAAGTGGAATTGGGGAATATAAAACAAGAGAGAAATTCCCACAGCAGCACTGCTGTCTTTAGCTGGTACTCACAGAGAGCCTGTTCCTCTACCAGCTCCATAAAACAGGACTGGTATAGGTGGACTTGTGATTTTTTGCTTTTTTCCATCCTGCACCATGTCAGACTGGGTCCTCCTTACTTGCATGTCAGCTTCTCCCCATTACACCACCTAAAATAAGAGTGCCAGGGCTATAGGGCATTTCAAAGAGACAGAATACAACAATAACACCACTTACTGCTCTCTATTCAGCTGGAGCTCTTAAATGTGTCCTAGATGGGGGGATTTGAGTTACTTAAGGACAGCAGGGAAAAACAGTCTTTGCTCAAGCATTGTTCTTCCTTCTGAGCTGTGTTTCTTGTCCCACAGTGCAACAGGTTTTCAACACAATGGATGGAAATGTGAAGTCACAGCTTTGAGATGGCAACGCATCACATTCTGGGGGCTAGAATTTGCTTTTGAGCTCAAGCTGTGCAGGCATTAAAAGATTCATATCTCTTGACTGTGCCACTTACATGCAAAATGAGTGTGTTCATCCTGTCCTGCAGGATCTCATTAGGAAACACATCTGGTGTTCTAATGAAGGACAATTTTCATTCAGTGCTCGTGGAGGATGAGCAAGCTCTGGATCACTTTTCACCTACACACACAGCCAGAGCTGAACAGCAACAGCAGAAGTGTGAATGTATTATTGATTGAGCCCGTCCTGATGGAATATTTTGGATTTCTGCTCCATCAGCTGGAATCCTGACCAGTGTGCACGGTGCAGCAGAAGTCTTGCCACACAGCACCCACCCTGCTAGCATCCAGGAGGTCAGCTACCAGCAGGCAGGACCAGCCTGCTCACACACCACAAGCCAAAACATCCATCCTGGCATCCCCATGAATGTGCAGCGGCCACTTTTCAAACCTGAGCATGCTGGGCTACTACAGGTGCACAAATTGATTCAGAATTATGCAGCAGCCAGATGTCTAGAACTGCCTGGGCCACTGAATTGCCAAGAAAAACAATCAGCTATTTGAAGAAAGAAACTGGGCTGGCAAGTCTACAACCTGCAGCAAAAGGAGTCAGAGCCCAACCCATCCTTTTAATATAACTGCCCATCATCATGATTTCCTGGCTACAGAGGATGAAATAAATTGCTCATCAGCTTTTAAATTATTAATTAGGTGTAGCTACAGCACACACACTACAAAGCCTGTAATAGCAGAAGTTGCTGCCACAGAGTAGGTGTTTTGAAAGTTCAGTTTCATATAACTATCCAAAAGAAAGCTGGGAGAAATCCAGGCTGTGTGTACCACTGAGTCTACTGACCCCAAGAAACCAGTTACCACCCTGCCAGCTGAAGTAAAAAAACAAGCACATAAACAAAAAAAGGAACCCCCATAACAATTATCCAGGGATGCATTACACCAGGGCTGGCAAATTCATGAGCTGCATCTGAACAGCCCAAATGTTCCCCTCCCAGCAGAGCTGCATTTCCAGCAAGGAGCTGAACTCGCTCACTGCTGGGCATGGCAAGGCCAGAGCTGTGCAGTGCCTTTCACACACTGGTGGCTGCCTTTCTGCTCTGAGAGCTGATCACTGCACTGCAATCTGCAGGAATCCTTTGGGGCAAAGCACATGTCAGGGTTTGCAGTCCAAACACACACAAAAATGCACTTCATTGTACAAGGCTGGCCCAGCTCTGCAGGCAGGGAAGGGCTGACACCACCCATGGAGCCTGGATCAGCTCCTTCTCCTCAGGGCTTGCTTTATCTTCCAAACACAGAACTCTTCCTGACCAAAACAGACAACAGAAACCAAACCAGAAGTGTGCTGCTTCTCCATGTGCTGTCCTCATTTCACTGCTTACAATCTCTTACCCCACTTACTCCACTTCCCACTCTCCTTTCTTGTCCCCTCCTCACTCAGATTTGTGTGATGCTCCTACTGACAGGGAGCTCCTCTCACCTTTGAGTATCTGAGTGCTTCTGGATTGCACCCAAAAATGCCATCCTCTTGTCCAAAGGGGAAGCCCTGCTCAAAAAAAACTTCACATAAAGCAGGCTTTAAGGTTGTCCCTCTCTTCCCTGGAGGTATTTTGCCACAGCAGTGTTTGCTGAGCAGGGACCAAGTGATATCCTCATAATAAGGACAAGTATCACAGCTGAAGAGGGAAGGAGTGAAAAGTGGTCCTGGTCTAAGAAGAAAGAACAAGTGAGTAAAGAGACAGGCAGAGGTTGAGGTGAACCAGCTCTTTTAGATATGCTCCTTCCTTGTTCTCTGTTCTTGCCAGAGCCCATTTTTATATTCAGACAGATACTAAAGCAGTGTTGGCTGGCCCTGAGCACTCTCAGGGAGCCCCTGCTGTCTCAGCAGCCTCCTTCTTACAAATAAAACCATTGAACTTATTTTCTTTTTTTCTTTTTTTTTTCTTTTTTTTTTTTTATTTTATTTGGTATTACTCCTTTTTTCCCAAAATCTGGTTTAGGAATGGCTGATGAATGACTTTAACATTTCAAACAATCAATTTTGGTCGGAGATCAAGCAAGAACCTGGATGGTAAATGATTGGGAGGGTTATTGATGATGACAGACAGATGGTTAGCAAGAAAGACTAATACCAAAGTTACCTCCAGCATTTTGCCCCCAGTGACCCATGAAGCAGCATTTTATGTGACCATCAAGCAGAGGATCAGATATCAGATATTATATCAGATATTTTGTTCAGAAAACAGCTGTAATATTTAGCATCCTTTGATCTTCCTATTACCTCCCAATATGCCTATTGCCACTTTAAATCAACCTCCTGATGACTTCTCAGGGAAAGAGGAGACTTGTCCTACAGCCCACGTGTTACACAGACATTCTGAACATCTCTGCTCATTAAACACTCTCAAGCACATTTGTTTTCTGAGAGGGAGTCCTGGGTGCTCCTGTAAATTATGGCTGAGGCAATCACATTGCTGTCCACGTCAGACTTTCCACTGTCATTCCAGAGGAAAAAATACCTCTTCACTTCCCCTCTGCAGAGAAGTACAAGTGGCACCCTGCCTGCTGTCCAGAGGGAAGGGAATGATCCCTATATATGGGCTCAGAAGTGACTCAGGGACTTGCACAAGGCAAGGCCATGGTCCTACACTGGCACACGTCATTATTCCATGGGTAAAGCTTCCCTAGTCAGCAGCAGTGAAAAGGAAAAAGTACCAGAAAGTTTTCATATAAAACTTTCAGGAAAAATGCTTCCAGGTCTTCCAATCTTTTGGAAATATTTGAACTATTTGAAACCTCCCTCAGTTTGTGCACTAGAGAAGATAATAGTAAGAAAACACAAGGATTTGGACCAATTTGGGTCTATAACAGGACATGGAATTTTTATAAGCCATTTTTAATCACAATATTTTTGCAAACTCCCCCCTCTCATAATGCTCCACAAAGATGTGGAGAACCCAGATTTTATTGTTATCCCCTTTATAATTCTCTGGTTTTGCTGCTTTGGTGCTTTTGGCAAAAGTAAGTGTCTACCCAGCTGTGGCTTGGATTTTAGGGAAAAATCTCTATTTTGCATGGATTCACCTGCTGCTTTTTAGGACCCTGCACATCCAATAACCTGCAGGGCTCAAGTTATTGTTTTGCAAAGGATCAGAGGGAAA
Source organism: Taeniopygia guttata (assembly GCF_048771995.1). Lineage (NCBI taxonomy): Eukaryota > Metazoa > Chordata > Aves > Passeriformes > Estrildidae > Taeniopygia > Taeniopygia guttata. The sequence continues at coordinate 68,347,973 of NC_133025.1, forward strand.
GGACACAGGACCGGGGAACCTGGCATGAGTCAGGCAGTGCTGTCATCAGCCCAGAGATTCTGACAGGTTTCCACAACACAGAAAGGGGAGGGTGATACGAAATGATGGACAGAAAATTAAACCAAAAGGAAGAAGCAGAGATCCTCCCCAGGCACTCCCTCACTGTTTGTCTGTAAATAAATAAACATGTTAACAAAGGAAGAGCAAAAAAGTCAAAATGCACTTTGCAACCAGCTAAAGAAAGCCCTAAAAAGGGATAGGGACTATGAAAGCCAAGACACACATGAATCTTAACGGAAAGAGAAGTGCTGGAAGTTTAAAAAGACACTGAAACATAATATGTCAGGGAGAACTCCATCTAGATTAGAAAACATTTTTATTATACTTGGCATTAACAACTGAAGTCCTCTAAATGTGGCTAAGATGTAGAAGGAACATCCATAACGCTCCATTGTATATTAATTTAACATCAAGAAAAATGCAGTTCTCTGGGAACATGAAGCCTCCTTGCTGCCAGCTGCCTGCTGTGCCAGCCTGGCTTCTCCCTCTCCTCGCTCTGCTCCTGGCCAAGAACACTTCCAGAGGAGGGTCAGTGAGGGCTGGGGTCTGCTGTGCCACCAGGCCTTGAGAAGGGACAACCCAAAGTTGTCATCACCCTGCTGGCATCCCCTTTGCAGAGGAGGGATGAAGCCACATGATCCCATGAGGCTGATGGAGATTTTCAGGGTTAGAAATGGTCCCTGTTGGCTCAGCACATGGTGTTATCCCTCGGGTTTTCCATCCTGGCACCTGCAGCCCCTCGGCTGCTCCACAGGCATGTGCCACTGCTGGGAAGGAATGGCAAAAGGGCAGTGGGAATGGCAGAAATGCTGTGCTGAGAGACACCTCTGCTTGTGGCACACTGGGGAAAATTCCCCCACTGAAAGGCTTGGCAAGCACTGGAACAGCCTGACCAGAGAAGTGGCTCAAGCCCTATTGTAAATGCAGGCAAACCCAATGGGAAGAAATGACGATGTCTGACTCCAGTTCAGAAGGCTGAATGATTTCTTTATTATAACTATGCTAAAATACATTAATATACTATATAAAAGGAGGATACTAAAACCACATACTACTTTCTCTGACTCTAATTAACACAACTCATGACCCTCTCTCTAGTTCAGCCACAGGTGGGTTGGAGTGGCCATCAGGCTCAAACAATCCTCACCAGAATCCAATCAAGCAATCACCCCAGGGAAACAATTCTCCAAACACATTCCACATGGGAAGAACAAGGAGCAGAAATTGAAATTGTTTTCTCTTTCATTTCTCTCTGTGCACCTCTATGAAAAATCCTGAGAGGGAGAGAAATGTGCTTGCCACAAAGCCCCATCCCTGGAGGGATTTAGTGGGCGTGTAGATGTGGCACTTAGGGATGTGGCTTAGTGGTGGGCCTGGCAGTGGCAGATTTACAGTTGGATTTGATGATCTTAAGAGGCTTTTCCAAGTTCTATGTAACACCCCTCCAAGCAGGAATATCACAGCTTTGATTGACTGTTCTCCTGCAGCACAGAGTGTAACCAGGAAACTGAAGAACCTCTCTTTCCTATGCAAAGAGACTTTCTCTCCTTTTTTCCAGCTTCTCAAAAAGATGCAAAGAATGGGATTACAAAGCCATGGTATTTCTGTGCGTGGAATATCAGTCACCAACCCAGAACTTTGTCCATCTTGGGCATTGCTGAGGGAAACTCACACCTGAGCAAAGCATCAGCAGCCATTACTGCTGCATTTCCTCCTGGTAAAGCAGATTTCTTGGTGGGGGACTGGTTGGTGCAGAACATACAAAAAAGAAGAGGGGTTTGCTTATAGTGTTTGACTTACAAGGAAAATCTTTGAACACTTTTCATGTCGGGGCTCAGTAGGCAAATCCTGGACCAGGTAAATGATGAGTGACTGGTGTTCTCAAGCCTCTTTTTCCTCCCTCTTCCCAGGTGGAGGAATTCATTATGTAGGATGCTACACAAATGGTGAGCAGAGGCTTGACAAATACAGTGCCAAGTACATAATAGAGACTTTCAAGTGGTTGTGCTGAGGCAGTAATTTCATGGTTTGTTCAGTTCCAGACTTTAACCTCGGTGCCAAGAATCAATGCCACATAATAATGAAAAGTCTAAAATAATGTTTAAATACAGAGCGAGAAAGAAATGCAGTACAAAATGTGGCTAAAAATAAAAGAGCAAAAGTAAGCAAATAAGGAATGCTCAATATGGGCATGGCAGTTTCCTCTGGATCAAAATTAAGACTTAGCTACCACCCAGTCTAGTGAACCTGGAGTGGATCTGGAAGACATTAAAGACGTGGAATAAAAAACACAGAGTTGAAAAATTACATTTGATTACTAATTAAAATAAACTGCAAAAATAACAGCAGTGGGCTGCCAATATCATTTGTACTTCTGTAGTGCATCCAAAGGCACTGTGTGGAATTGCACTGTTGAGTCTTTGAAAGAGGAACATTTGAATAAAAATGCATAATCAAGTTTAGGACTTTAGAAACAGTGCAGAGACATCAGCCCATCCCTTGTATGTTCTGAAGCTTAAAAGCCAAGCCCCAGCTGGGACTTGAGACAGGGATGAAGACTTGCATGGATCAGGCTCAGACTAGACCTGGTGCTCAGGCTGGATCCCAGCTGGATCACAAGCAAAGGGTGCAAGGGGATGCTCTTGGGTGCCAACTCATATCCTATGTAAGATACACCATCTTAATTAAATGCACCTTTTGCCTTTCAACTACAGAGTGTATTGAACTCCATAAAATGCCCTTGAACTTTTGTGGAAATGTCTTTATATATAAATTATTTTTTTTTTTCCTAAAATAGATGTCAAGGGTGCTAAAAACCAAAAGCAAAGTATCTGGGGGTTTGGGTTGTTGTTGTTGTTGTTGTTGTTGTTTTTGTTGTTGTTGTTTAAAGCACAGTCTGAACTGGGTTCTACCAAAAATCGATTTGCTCTGGCCAATCTGGGCTGTGATTGCATTCCAGGGAAAGCAGGACAGCCCTGCTGGGAGTCTCCCAGAGGAAACACAAGTGTTGGCAGACTCAATGGCAGTGATCCCCCAGGCAACGTGGATCACGAGCTTCTTATAGCTAGGAGACTGGGTGTCTCACAAGAGATTAAAGATGGAACTGTGGTCCATGAAAAGCTGCCCTCAGAAATTTTGTCACCAGAGGAACCTTTGTCCCTGTCCCTTTTCCCATCCCCCCATGGCAGGACTCCAGTCAGCACTCACAAACCAGTTCAAGGGAAGTGAATGTCCTCCAACATGAAACTTCCAAAGAACCAGACATCTGAAAAACTAATCAGATGGCTGGTTCATTTGTACTCAGGAAACTGTGGTATGCTTTAAAAAGCTCGACAGTCTCTTTTGCCTTTGATAAATTACATGCATTAGCCACCCCAAAGGTCTGCTCAGTAGCTGCCACCCCACTGTAACATCTTGCTTTCTTCTCCACAGGAACTCTATAAATTCACTATCCTTTCCTTGTAATCCATCTTCCTCATTACTTCTGTCAAGGAATCACTTGAGCTTCTTCAATTCAACCACATTTTCCCAGGCACAGCTAAAAGCCTTTGCTTGTGCTCATGACAGGAAATGCCTGGTTATCTGGTAGGTAAACTAATTCCTTAAACACAACACTTCCAGGGCAGTTTTTGGTCTTTTAAAAGCAGTTCTCAGTCCAGTCCTGTTGTCCCATTTCCTTAATACATTGTGTCTTTACCTTTGTCTAAACCCCACAGCAATATTTCAAGACCCTACCAGGGGCAGCAGTGGTTAAGACCAGCACAGATCTTCCACAGGGCACCCACCAACTCTTGAACTTCATCAGGGGGCTCCAAGGTCAGATATTTTGGCTTCAAGGCTTCTCTTTGCTGTCTTTCACCAAAGCACATCCATTCCTCCTCCATGGTGTCAAAAACTCAGCAGTCACTTTGTTTTATGCTGCCTTTTGCCCTTTGAATGCATTTAGCATTGCCCTAGAGGAAAAATAATATTGGTTTGTCAAATTGTTACAATTTCTAATCAATCCAGAACTTTTCTCCCTCTGCATCCTTTCCCTCTGCCTTTCTGTATGTGTTCCTTAGCTCAGGAAAGCAGATTCTGATTTCCCCTAGGCCAGTTTTTGATGTTTGTTGTAACTTTACCTGCAAACGTTATTCTGCTCATTGGGTCAGGTGTGGATTTTTGATGATAGCGTTGAAGATGACAGCCAGAAGACATGAAAATGGTACCATGCAAAAAGAATTATACCAGGGGCATTTAAGAGCAGAGCACTGTACAGAGGGAACCAGTGCATCAGATGGGTGCAGGAGTTGCTCACAGTTACTCTGGCATTTAATGCTGGACCAGGAAGGCAGCCAAGGCCATGCAATAGCACTGAGATAGTCTCTGTAAGCCCTGTATAACTTTGACCTTTAACAAGCATAAAATAATACTAATATATTTTTAGGTTTGGTTTTGTTGTTTTTTTCGGTTTGGTGGTTTTGTTTGGTTGGGTTTTTGTTTGTTTGTTTGTTTTTGGTGGAGGAACTGAACATTCTTTATTAGATCTTTTTTTTAAACTAAGAAATTGTTTTCACTTAAGAAGCCAAAAATCCCTTTCAACATGACAGCCCTGTGTCTTCAGCTTGTATGCATATATATACTTTTTAATATATGGTATATATATCTATTGCATGAGCCTAAACAAACTCAGAAGTAATAACAGGAGTTTTCAAATAAAATCAGGAAACTTCTACCCAAAGAAAATGACACTTACTGTGCAAGTCACAGCAAGAAATGTCATGGTCTCTTTTTTTTTTTTTTTTTTTTACCTGTTCTCTCTGCTTTCCACTCATGGTTTGAATGAATGTCTTTTCAAAAGAGAAAGGGCAAAGGAAAGGGGGAATATTACATGAAATGTGTCTGGCAAGGCAGGGCAGAAGAAGGAATGGGCAAATCCTGACCCCTCGGAGCTCACCAAGGGTTTGGCAGGCACCAGAGAGGATCCTGAGCATCTCTGTGCTCCTCACCCTGCCCCTGCTCTTCCCTCTTCAGTGCCCAGCAGGACACAGCCCCTCACACAGGCTTCAGAGACAGCTTTATTGCACCAAAGATCTGTGAGCTGGTGCCCTTGTGTTCCTTCTGGTATAAAAGAGGAATGTGTTTTGGCTGCTGAACAAGAACAGTAAAGATGGGTTGCAACAGATACATTTAAACCCCTTAAACCAACTTTTTTCATTTTATCTCTTTGCCCTCCCCCCCAGTCAATTTACATAACAAGCTAATCCACCCACTGAACATAAACATAAATAGATTTTCATGGGAAAGTTCATTAAAAAAAACCCTCAAGTATTTTTTTTTTTTTTAATAACTTAATAGATATGTCAATGAGCAGCTGTAAGCTAAAATCATTGTCATTCTTACTCTTCTAACAATATCAAAACTAGAATCTTCCTGGGTAATTCCCATCTTTGCATAGGTCAAATGCATAAATTATGTTCCTTTTCCCCAGGCCTCCTCCACAGCCAAAGCTAAGCCAGGATGAGCAATAAATTTTCTCACTAGATGGAGCAAGAGCATCTAGATAGTAAAAAGTATTGCCAAAGTACTGCAATGGGACTCTCAGAACTGGGACAGCCCAACTCCATGTCCAGACCTTGGAAAACCACAGAGCTCCTGCCTTTTATTCCAGCAATGTCCGTGCTCTGCTTCAGTAGCTGAGCAGCACTCAAAAATCAGGGCGAATTCCCTGATATGGTGAAGGTTTTCAAACTGACAGAGGTTCTTGCCACCCTGGTTCCCAGCCTCAGTAATGCTGTGGCTGGCAGATCTAGGCAAACCATGCTCCTGCTGGTTTTGTTTGTGGAGAAATGGGAATTTTCAGTGCTGGTGTCTCTTGTCCAGCTCAGCCCCCATGGGCAGGTTGGAGTTACTAGTGGTGCAGGGACACCTCAGCTACTGCAAACCCATGGCAGGAAGGTGATTTGATTCTTGTAGCCGTTGTTGGTTCTCCCTTGCTGAAATAAATGCAATTTTCAGTCACTGCTAAAACTCCTCCTGGTTGTTACCAGCACAGAGGGGCTGGCAGGGAGCTCCATCAGTTCAGAAATACCTGGAGGGTTGCAGCATCTCTTGGGGTAGGAGCTACTGCTTGTACTGATTGATGGAGTGATATTTTCTGCAGGTTGTCTGGCAGCTCCAGTTAAATCCACCCCTGAGAGTTATTCCTGTTTTCCCACATCCCCAGACCAGTGGCAAAGTGTCACAGTTTAACCCCAGCTCCCTGCCAGCCCCTGCATTTTCGAGGCAAACCGCATTCCTCTCCTCCTCCTTCCTGAGACCTTACAGTGGCAAAACCTGATTATTTCCTAATTGCAGATTCAGCAAGTCCTTTGTGATCTGGCATTTGATACTCTATTCTGAGAAAAGCTTCTGGTGTGGACAATAACACCACCATTCTCTAGGAATGAAGTTCAACAAAAATATTAACAAAATAAAATAGGATGTAGACAAGTCTAAGGAATTTTTTTTTTTTTTTTAATGTTTGGCCAACTTAATTATCAGCCCTGTTGCCAACTTGTGCTGCCTGTGTCTGCCACCAGAGGAAATGACAGGACAAACAGAAATCCAACATACAGGCACAGAAAGTTACAAAGTCCTACAGAAACTGTCTCATGTTAACAACAAATCATACAACAAGGATCATTTCTCCCCAGTGTTTACTAACCAAGATTAGAATGAGTCTTTGGTGCAATATGAGGAGAAAAAGTCCCCTTTCTCCCCAACTTATTCCACTCCATAACCCAGTCCCATCCTGAACTTTCAGCCTTTAGGGAGCTGCAGTTTTACACAGAGATTTGCTGTTTCCCAACACGGGAAATTATTGATGTGAGAACAATCATTTGGTGAGATGACGTCTGTGCTGTACTTCTGAGGAAAAGACAACTCACAGCAAACATTCCTAGTGGGATGAAATTCCTCTGTAACATATTTCTCTGCCTTCCAGAGAGCTGCAGCACAGTGATTTTCCCCCAGGAATGCTGTCTTGGGACAGGAGCTGTCCTTTTTGCCACCTTCCTTTCAGAGCATGACGTATTTCACAAAATGCCTGGATAAATAATATTGCATCTTGAGAAGGCAAAATTACAACAAATAAGAGGCAGAGCAAGATGCAAACAAAGGCATTAAAATGTTCTTAAAATGCCAAGTATTTTTGTAGCAGATTACAATGGCTTTTTTTCCCCTCCATCTTTGTGTCCTCACAAAATATTTTCCTGTTGGACAAAGAAGCACAGACTTAAAACCGAGTTTTTTCCTGTTTGCTTAAACTATTTTCTATTTTAAAAGAATTCTGAAAAAAAAGAAAAACCCTTCCCAAAATAATTTCCAGCTTTTATAAACAAAATATTTATACCCCAAAGTTGTGTTTTCTCATTTCATTTTTTTAAATCTGTGGAGGAAAAAAAAAATAAAAGAAAAAAACACTTTTGTCTTCTGAAATACTAAACTGCTGCATGATCTCTTTTATCCCAATAAATATCTGTGCACATAGAGAGACTGAGGTCTCTGACTCAGGTTTGCTTGGGTTCTCACTGTCAAGCTTTGTGCTGCCTTTATGGTCCTGCACAGGGAAGAGGTACATGTATTCATTATCTTATGTATGGTCTTTCAGGAAATACATTTTTATCTCTACCTACTACTATTTTGCCCTATTTTATGTGGAAAATGGGGTTGTTGGTTGTGCAGCTTGCCCATGTCCCTGATATATTTTGATACTTTGAAGCCCCCTCCATTCCTGCATGTGTCCATTCCAAGTTGCTCCTAATTACCCTAAGCTCCCAAGCCCCTGCATAAGTCATAGAATCACAGATTGGTTTGGCTTGGAAGTTTAGGAAACAAAACCTCTTGTCCTGGGCTCCCACCCAGAGCTCGACCTACAGCAGCTGCACCCCATGCCCCTGCATGGTCCTCAGCGGAAGGAACCTTCCAGAACATCCATCCAGCCCCTGCCATGGTCAGAGGCACCTTCCTCTACACCAGGGTGCTAAAGCCCCATCCAGCCTGCCCAGGGCATCCACAGCTCTGTGTTCCAGGGCCTCACCACCCTGACAGCAAAGAATTTCTTCCAAATGTCCAATCTGAAGCTGTTCTCTTTCAGCTTGAAGCCATTCCCCCTTTTCCTGTCACTACATGGCCTGGGAGTCTCTCTCCATGTTTCTTTTAGGCTCCCATCAGATAACTGCAAAGCTACAAGGGGGTAACCCTGGAGCCTTCTCTTCTCCAAGCTGCACAATCCCAATTTTGTCTCAGCCTTTCCCCATAGGAGAGGTGCTCCATCCCTCTGATCATTTGGTGGCCCCTTCAGGGCTTGCTCCAACAGGTCAGTGTCCTTCCTGTGCTGTCTCCACTGTCTCCCAAAAACAAAGAGACAATTGAGAATTGCTGTCAGGGAGACTGGAGCTTCATTAGCTGAAATCTCTCTTACCTGTTGGTTACATACAGCAAGCACAGACACGGGCAGAATCAGTTGTGCAAAGGCAGAAGTCCTGAAAGGATCACTGGGGTCAGGACTGAGCTCTTCATTATCAGATGCTTCCAATTAAACTGACTGCAAAGTAATGACTGGATGCTGACATTAATACTGTAAAATATGTTTTACAGTTACAATTGCATCAATGAGAACCGTAATACACTAATTTCCTGAGGCTGTTTTATTTACTTCAAGTGGTTTGAGCTGGAGAAACATAACTGGGAAAGCATAACCAATGCATATTTCTTGGTGGCTTGCCTAGATTTGTTACAAAGCTGAAATCTAGACACTGGTCAAATGGTTCTTTATGGATATTGGTCATAGGTCTTTCTTTTTTATTTTAATTTCCTGTTACATTTCTGTTTAGAATTTGAAATTGTCTATCCTGAGAATTTCCCTTGTGGTTGCTCCACTTCAATCAGAGAAATTCATGTGGGCATTTTCTGGAAGCTAAGTATGCAGGTCTGAACTTTTTCTCAGCTGTTCAGATTGCAGCTTTCAACACCAGAATTCTGCAAAACATTTAACACTCCAATAATGAGAGAAAAGAGCTCCCTCCACCTTGACCTGTCTCCCCAGCAGGACCTGCTGGAGCCTACAGAAAATGAAAAGCAAAGTTCTGTGAAGCATTTGACTTTGTAAGAAAAGATGTGGGTGTGTTTCTCCCCTGAGTCACACTGCACTGACCTGATGAAATCCTCCTCGTTTGTGCAATCACAGCCCAGATCCATGAGCAGGGTCACATCCCCAGGATGGCTTTGGACACTGGATTTGCCTGTGCTGCAGCTGAGGAGCAAAGACATCAGTCTGCAGACATCCCCTCAGGGTGGTTTTGGGCAGCACAGGGCACTGCAAGGCATGCTGGAAAAGCCTAAACAGGATGGAAAAGAAGCTGAAGTCATACACAACACCACGTTTGCTGGGTCATCTTTATGGACAGCAAATTCCAGCTTTGGGACAAATGATTAAAAAAGGTATAAATGTAACCATCCATGAGGTTTTTTTTGCATGCTACATGTATCACCCACCAAAATCAACTCTGCAGCTCAGAAACCAATCTAATCAGCCATGGTGATGCCTCTGTGCAGATAGAGGCTTCTGTAAAACACGTCCTAAATCAGATCTAGTCACACTGGAGCTCCCTGAGTCACTGGAGAGAAGAAAATAGAGGGAGGCCACTATTAATCTCATCTAAATTAAATGTCTAAAATAGATAGGTCTGGTGATTCACATCCTAAAAAGGACTGCTAGTCCTTCTTATCAACAAAAGGAGCCAAGGGAGAGCCTTGTTCAAGCGGGGATATTTATACTGCAGACATGTCCAAGGAGGTGAGGTAAAGCCTGCCCCATCAGACCTCCTTGGTAAAGAAAACAGTGTTATCAGGAACATGCCTTGAAGTGCTTTATCAAAAAAGGCAGGAACTCTTCCTCCACTTCAAACTTGGCATCATGGTTGTTTAAATTGAACTTGAAAAACTTCCTGGCCAATTGCAACAGCACTACAAGGACTTGTGAGAATGATCTTCTTGCCTTTTGCAGAGCTGGAAGTGGCCAGACTGTTTTTGACATTGATTTACTTGCATAAATGAACTCTTGCACAGATACCTATGGCATGGTTCTACCAAAGCAGTAAATTGACACTGAAGACTTCTAGTCTCTCTACAGTTTTTACATAATAAATGCTTATTACAGTTCTTGTAGCATGAATGAAGAGACAGGGAAACTCCAATTTAAAAACTAATGGATCTTTTAAGTACATTGCAAAGATAAAATGCAAAAAGCTGTTTATTTACAAAGCTGTTGTAAATAGAAGGTAAGGTAGAAATCTCAAGCTCTCCCAGAAACCTCCTTTTATTACTCAGAGCTCCATTAGGTTGATGACCAGGCTAGAATTCAGGATTATTCATGCTTTGCAATGTCTAGCCCTCTTCCTGTCTGCCCATGGAGGCTGCTGTCGTTAAGGGCCCTCCCAGGAATCTTGCAAGAAATACGCTGACAAGATACAAAGGTTGCATTTCAAAGCCTGATCTTTATTTCTGCATCCAGGGGGAAAAGGAGCTCGTGGGGAGTCTGACCCTCTCCCTCTGCAGAGCAGGACCTCCACAATTTACTGCAATGAAAACAAGGATCAAGATCCCAGGTTGTAAGAATCAAGGTGAACACAGCAAAAGGAGAGTGTAAAGAGCTAAATTCAGTATTGTGTTTTCAGTCAGGAGTTCTGTGGTCACCGTTGTCACGTTGAACACACGATGGCTGAACACTTGTCCAGCAGCTGGACCTGCATGCCAAAGGCACTGTGCTGTCTCAGAGCTGGACACAATCACATGGTCACAATCTGCATCCAGTTGAGACAGCTCTTCAAGTGACCTGCTTTTACAGAAATGCTGAGTTCAGTGGAAATTATTGTGCATAACACTCAAAAACAGGGACATAGGAGGCAAACCTATTAAGCACCTTCTGAAACGAGACCAAACAACCAGGCTTTGTGGAGCCTTTTTTCTCATCTCCATGAATACCAAGTCAAAGCTACATAAAACTGGAAAACAGATTGCCCAGTGTTTTGACAGCCTTTAGATGATCCTTTGGGGAGTACAGGCATATCTAATACAGCACCCCTAATATTTCTGTAATTGATTTTTCCATTTGTTAACTCAACCAATTCTTCTTCATTCCTGGCACGCCACCCTTGGACACTGGAGGAATTAACCTGTTAAGTATGATGCTTTTTTGGAGGGGTATCATTAACAAAAGACCTGATCCATGAGGTGATGAACAACCACAGATCTCAGCAGCAGTGGTGGAGGCACACACTGGTCCTTGGCCAGCCACAGCAGTAAAAAGTCATTTGTCACGTAGCACCGCTGAGTCCATGCACAACACACTGCAAGAGCCCCTGGGGCCACAGAGCCCTCCTACTGCCTCCATCAGATCCTGCTGGGAAACAAGTTCCACCACTGTCAGCTATGGAAAACTGCTGGGCATCGTGGTGGGAGAGAGCTTCACTGCAGGAACAGAGGGAACAGAACAAGCAGATCAAAATTATTGAGAGGAAAACAGGTCACTCAGTGTTTCTCTCACGTGGGTGGCTTTTTCCAGCTGAAATATAAAAATCCTCATTTTCCCCTGTGCATCGTTGGAATGCAGACAGGACTGTAAAATATAAAATGTGATCCAGCTGGAAATCCATACCTCAGCACAGCAGTTCTCAGGCTTTTTCAGATGTATCTCCCTCTCAAACCTTTTCCTTTGACCCTGTCTCCCCCCATCTAAGCACCTCTGATAAGCAGCCTGAAGCTGGCAGGACACACCATGGAGGAAAGTGTCATGCAAGAAGGCTGTGTGGGAGCACCTGGAGGGTACTTTGTGGTTGGATGGAGAACTTTAGGGCAGGGCCACATCAGGGGACAGAGGAAAAATCCACAAACCTGAGAAGATGTGAGAAACACAGTAGCCAAAGGTATCACCCAGAGCCAAGTGATAACTCTTGCCCCCAAACAAACACAAAGGACCACGAGAGTTTTTAGCCACCGGCATTTGTTTCCTTTGTGCAGACAGCAGCTTTCTATGGAAACCATTTTGGCACTTGCCAGTGTTCATTTTTTTTTTTTTCTTTGTTCTGAACAAAGATGTCAGTATTGCTGGTGGATTCTGACCAAATCTGACTCATGCTTTCCAAGCTAAGAAAAAAGGACCAAAATCCCAGCTCCTGTGGAATTTGAGTTGTAAGGTATCAGAAGGGAAGGACAGAGAAGCAAATAAGGAATTAGAGGACATTAGGATATAAAGTATTAGTGCTAGTTAAAATGAGGTATTTCTGGCCCTGGAAAACACTCAAGTCAACCACACAGAAGGGAAAGCACAGAATATAAGATTTCCAGTATTGAAACAAAGTACTTTTCATTTCTGTAGGGTCTCCTAAAGCTTTCACCTGAGAAAATGAGGTCTGGGAAAGTTTATTCTGTTTCACTATTGTCCAACAAAAATTACATACTGTTCCCACATCTCATGAAACTGAAATGTGTATGTTACTCAGAAAACTCCTTTAGAGATATGAGTTGAAATATACACCAAGTGCAAAAACAAAGCTCATGAGCTTTGCATCATTAACAAGGACTTTTCAAACTAATGTGTTAGGGAAGGTTGCAGAACAAGAACGAGAATTTACTTTGCAGGAGTAATTTTCTATCAGCTACACCTACAGACTCACTCTACTTGGATAACTCACATCAGACCACATATTTCAAGATATGACAATGTTTAAGGGGGGTCTGAACTGTTTTTCTCAAAGCTCAATTGGACAGCACGCATGCAAAATGCTTATAAATTTCCACAGATTCTGACAGGGAGAGAGAAGAGAGCCCTTGGAAAAAATTATTACAAGAGTATCTGAAATCAGATCCCTGAAATCCAAGGCGCCTTCCAATTCATGTTCTTTTTGATCTGACATTTGCTTACTGCTGAGCACATTTTCTCATGCAGCACTGATTGGTCTGGTGAAGCTGCTGATGTTAGACTAAAGTAGGACTAATCTGCACAAGCAACCCTGCATGATGAATGCAACTTATTCCCCAGCAGAATCAACTCACCCTCACACCACTTGTTACACCACAGGGCATTTCTGGCTGTGAGATAAAACGTGCTGCCTCTCAGGAGAGGTTGATGACACCTCCCTGTCCCCATGTGCACACAGGAGTGTAAAATCCACCCGGTTTCCTGCGCATACTTCACCACAATGCACTTGCTCCACCTGTTGTCCACTTGCTTTTCTACAAGTCCATCTGCAGCTGCAATTTCTGCAATTGCTTTGCCTTCAGGGATACTCAGGGATCTTTATGCCTGCTTTCCCACTCCTAGCACAGCCAGTATCACTGCCTTCCATAGAGTCTGGAAAAAAACTACCTGCAGCTCAGGAGCAGTTGAAGAACCACAGCTCTTAGAGGTCTAGCTCAGCTTTAATCACAGTAGTTACTGAGAGCCTAGAAGTGCCTGTCAGGAAAGAAGGATGCACTGGAGAGTTAATCACTCAGCAAGGTTAGTGAAGTAGCACATGCACATTCCTACTTGCCAGCTCTTCTGCTAGATAATCACCAGGAACAAGCAGGAAAAAAAAGGCTTTTACTGAAAGAAACAGGCACTGGCACTGAACAGCTTGGCAGCATCAGGGTGCTCCATGAGCGGATTCAGTTGTGCCATTTGCTCCTCGTGGGCAGGCATGACCAACCTGGAAGATGGCAGCAAAGTGGTGCTGGCTCCTCTGAGGCCAACAGCAGCACAAATGTAAGCATCTGCTGTCTCTGGATTCACGCTGCTTTCCTGGGAGAGAGAATTTCTTTTCCCAAATTTCATGCTTTCATGCAAGCACCAGACCACCTCTTGTGCTGAGGGGGAGCTGGACAGACCTGAGGAAGAACATGGTTCTGTTAGTGAGGAAATAATGCTTGCAGATACAGCATTTGTAGTGCCAGGGGTCCCATTAGGGCCACAACTGTTTTCTGAAGTCTGGTAAGAGTAATGGCAGCAGCACAGCAACAAGCACAGAATAATCTGAGCTGGAAGGGACCCACAGGGATCATCTACATTGCCATCTCCAGCTGAGCTGTGGGCCAAAGAGCCAACAGAAGTCATCTCCAGGCCATTTCATTGCACTGGGAGGGACATCACAGCCCAGCTACAGCCTTAGTCTGGTATCTGCTGCCCTCCCCTGCTCTATCAGCATAATGGGAAGAGCAAGGACAGGGAGCCTCTTCCCCTGCTCCTTTTTTTTTTTGTTTGGTTGTTGTTTTTATTTTTTTGCAGCATGGGGACACAACCTAGCTGCTAAATTCTGCTGGAATAGCCCCAAGAAAGCCTGGCTGCTGAGTAAGAAGGAATGAGGCAGTGCCATGTCACAGCCACCCTGCTCTCTGTGCTAAACTGAAGTTCCCTCTTGTATTCACCCACACCCAGAGCCTCTGGCCACCGTAACACAAGGAAGAGGCAGCAACACCTGTTCAGCACAGCTGTCAAAGAGATCCCAAACCCTTCTGCACCCTCTATTTGAATTATTAGTCAGTCCCCACCACAGCTCTGAGCTTCCTTGAGCAGCAGTTGTCACATCAGCTTCCTCTCCTGCCCATAGGAATTTAAGGCTGAGGCCAGCAGAGAAGACAGACAAGGCAAGTGTCATTTATTGTGAACTTTGAGAAAGAGCACTCTCCACTGAGAAGAAAAGCAAAGTTGAAATTTTGAAAATGTGACTAGGTAGAGTCAGTCTTTCTTCAGGCTGTGCAGAGCAGGTTCATAGCAAAGTCCTTGGCACAAAAGTATGGCAGACTGAAACCAAGCTGGTCTTCAGGTGGCCTTTTCCCAACACAGGAAACAGTGGACATGGCTCTGAACAATGTGAGGTGTTACTATAGCAAAGTACAAAAAGTGACTGGGGGAAAGGGAGGGAATACACCATAAAATACCAATAGAATTTTGAACTGGTTGGCAGCAGTGCCACATTATTATAAGCAAAATTATAAGCATCAGTACACAAATGGTTCAGACAGGTCTGTTCCATTCCCCACTCAACCTCAAGACAATCACAGGACCAAGTTTTAAAAAGTCTGTTTCTTTAGTATGCTTTTATTTTTAAGCCCCACAGCTGTGTCTTCCTTATGTTTATCTGAATGTCTAACTTTTCTTAGGACTTTTATACTGCCTCCCATTACCCCAGCATCCAAGGCTTTCTGTGTGAAGGTCAACAGGCTTGCAGTTCCATGTGCTTGTCATTGGAGCTCTAACTCTGCTTGGCATAAAGTGGAGAGTGAAGGGGTTGGCTTTGTCTCCAAAAGTCACAGCTTTAAACAATCCAACATTATAAAAAGTAATGCTTCTTATAAAAAGGAAAAGCAAGCATGGAAATCAGTAAGCATTTGTTTAGATCCACTCTTCTGGAAGTAAATTTCCTTGTTCCTAAGTAAATGCCCCCAAAGTTTTGAAGGGATATGTATTCCCTCCAACACAGCTTCTTTACATGTAAACACAACGAAGTGTTAGCTCCAGCATTATTTTAACCAAATGACTGCGTGATGTGTGATAAACTGTTTGAGAAGTTTCGGAATCCTGAAGGTCAGTTTTATTTACTTATCAGCCCTGAAAAGGAAACAAAGGGGATAGGAGTAGAAGAAAAAAGAAAAAAAAAAGGACTGAAGCCAAAATGAATTCTATTTCAGGTGAATTTATTGAGTTATAAAGAATCTGCCAACTCCACCATATTTACAAAGGTTTTCAAGAGGATCTAGAGCTATTACTGCTACTGAACCACATGTTAAAAATGTATAAAACAAACCAAATCAACCACATCCATTAGGTTCACTGTAAAAACACCATTTACCTTATAGGACCTTGAGGCACACTCAAACATAGGGAAAAATGTTTCCCAACCACTGAACTCTAAAGCAAGATTCTCATTTCTCCCTCTGATATAGCTATGCCTGAAGATCTTGTCTGACACCTTGGAACTTGGTGTCTGTTCTCCAATAGACATAGCTTATGAATCAGGATTTTAAATAAAAGGTTACTCGGACTTGCAAGGCATTAAAATAACCCTAAAGAGCAGAATTAAATCCCCAGTTGGTTCCATTTGATACTTTTGTGAGGTGTTATTGCTGCCAGATGTGCACATAAAATCCTGTCCTCACTTTGGAGCCACAATCCAAGCAAACTAAGCCAAACTTCCCAGAGCACTGTCACTGTTCACATCTCAAGAAGCACTGTAGGAACAGCACCTCCTGCAAACATCACACTGGTGTTTTCTTCTTCCTGTCCATGAGTCAAAGGATGACTTCAGTCAATTTCACCCATTCAGCTGCAATTAATGCTCCCTAAATTCCCTCATCTACCTTTCCATTCCCCTCTCCACCCACAGAATAGATCATGGATTCTAAGAGGAGGAGAGAGCCTGTCTCCCAGTTCAGCTGGGTTCATTTCCAAGGATATTGCAGCTGCATGTCACATCCTGAAGAAGTTCTACATTACAATTCCACAATGCCAAAGGGATGTGGACGTGGCCTGTGTGCTCACACACCTGGATGCACACAGTTCCCACTGGCAACAGGTGGCTCTGCTAGTCTTGATTACAAGCCAACAATAATGTTTATTTGATATTAAGCTTCACACATGTATTTAATGTTTGGGGAAGAATTTACTCACTCTAGTGCCAGTGACCCTTCTCAGGTTTTTCACAGGTGAACGTTTGCTGATCAGCAATCTAACACTAGCTTGTAAACTATCAACTAAGATTCAGAGTCACTCTAAGCACAGAAACCAAAACCCCAGAAACTAAGTCAGTATCAAATCAAGTAGCAGAGAAACTGCTATTAGCATTTCAGAGGAAAAAAACCAAAACAACCAAAAAACTCTGAAATATGTCTCTTGTACAAAGAAACAGGAAACCTACCAGCTTTATGTTTAACCGAGAAACATGTAACTTTGTTCCTACTGCAAGGGCTACAAAAACAAAACCAAAGATAAGCCCAAGCACCATTCATGCATGAGAAACTACCTTCTAGCAAGAAGTCTTTTATGGAATATGTGCTACTCTAATGTGAGCTGGCATCAGACTTGCAAAGTCTTGCTCCACACGTCAGCAAGACTCTCAGAGGCACACCACACTGTCACACTGATCTCTTCAAAGGAAAAAAAAACATCCTCACAAAAGCAAGCTACAGAGCTGCTCACTGCAAAGCAGCAGCTCCTCTAGGATTTTAAAGTTTTATACTCATATCAAGGAAATTCCCATCAAAATTGAGATTTGTAGCTGGGCCATGCTGAGAACATATTCAGCTCAAGCAGCACACACACAAGTCCCACCCATGTTGATATCCAAGGTCAGAATCAGATGCTCATGTGTTGAGAAAATGGGTCAGATATAAACTTTCTAGCAGTTTCATATTTGCAGGTAAGATTAAGAGCAAGTCTTCAAAAGTGGAATTACCCTGGTGCTCGCGTACATAAAGAGAACACCAGGCTGCCACACCTGCATCCAACCACGGGGTGAACTGCTCAAATCCAGTGCCAAACAGCAGCAAGGCCACACTCAGCAGGAACCAAGCTATGATTGTGAGGAGAGTTTACAGGAGAACTCTTTCAGGCATGGCAGAATAGCTTTCCTTACCAGCAGGATGGCTGAATGAGCTGCACCCAGCAACACTTCTGACATGCTGCATGCATCTCTCCCAGCCCTTCAGAGAATTTGATACAGATAATGCCACAGTTATGTTACAGTGGAACACATTTATCAAGATACCTTTGCAACTCAGGAAAGCTTAGAGGGGTATTTTGTATGTCACTTTTGCTGAGGTGAGCAGGGATTATTTATCAACTTGACTAAGGGGTGATGAAACCTCTAGTACACATTACCAAAGTGTTTCAGAGGTATTCAGGTCCCTCACTAGGAGCTACACGATAACTTAAACATTGAGCAGAAAAGCTTGTGCTTCTTTTGTGAACTAAAGTCTGACTTAAATCCTATTACTGCAAGCCAGCAAAATGCAGTGACACTAGGCTTTGCAAAGATGGTGGAGGAAAAGGGATTCCATCTGGATTCCTTAAAAACCCAACACAGTGTAAAAAAAGATAACTATGATAACTTTAATAGTCAGAACACCTTTACAAAATTCTCTGGACCATGAACTGGCCACAGAAGACTCAAAATAACACAGAGAGCTGTCCAGCTGAAGGTGTTCTAAAAGACTGAAGGAAATCCACTGAGAACAAATTGACACAGCTACTGTGGCACAGAAAAATCATAGTTGGTAACACTGTTATCTGGTTCCATTTTATCAGTGACAGTTTTAGTGCCTATTACATCCTGGACTTAAGTTAGTCCAGTAAGCTGGTGCTTTTCTCCTTAACAGACCACAACTGATTGTTGGTAGACACCAATAACACATCCCTTTATTTCTCTACAGGGCCATCCTCAGTGGTGGATCTGGGGCAGACTGCCCTGCAAGTTTCCATTACCTGAATCATCTCTTCCTTTTCCAGTATTGAAAACCTCAAGCTGCAATGTAAATTCCAGTTTTTGAAAAGGCAGAGGGTTAAACTACCAACCTGAGACTCAACAATTGTCCCTTCCAATTATTTAGTGCTTGAAATTGAGACATTCACACAGTGCAATCTAGCAGTCATACACACATCATCACTTACTACCACACTGAACACAGCTGTGTTAGACACTGGGATTTAACTTCTCAGCAGATTTTACTTTCCCTTGATCTTCCACTTTTTTGATGGCAGCTTGGATAGCTTCTTGATCACCCAGAAACTGGTGAGGGCCCAGAGGGTGCAAGTTCTCATCAAGTTCAAGAAGTATGGGCACACCAGTGGGGAGGGTGACATTGATGATGTCCTCATCAGAGATGCCTGCCAAAAAAAAACAAAACAGAGTTACACTTTCAGGTTCCTCATTGCCTACTGCCTTTTTTTCTGAGGTTACCTAGTCTTAAAACAGTCAAGGACACGTTCCAGCCTCCATCAACATCACCAGCCACTCAAGGGTCACCTCCCAGATAGGCCACAGCTTGGCAAGTCCTTTAGGAATAGCTGAAGGAGAGAATTCCCATCAAGGTGAAGACAGTTCCTTCACTTTTTCAGCCTACACGTGTGAAATAAACAGGAAGAGATTGCCCTGGAGACTACACTGTTCCTTTAAAACAGGACATGGAGTACAATAGGTTCTTCTCCATAATTTCCCAACTCACACATCACAAAAGATGGGAGCCCACACGTGCTACTCCAACGTGAAACAACCTCTGCTACACAGCCAGTACTCTTTAAAGAGGCAGGACAACAAGGTTAGTTTTTCTCTTATTTTTTTTGGACAACTCTTATCACACCAACTGTCACAAAAATGAGTATTTAATTCTACTTGTGTGAGACTCACTCTTCGGACATGTCTGATTTCTCACAAGCAAGTTTACAGCAGGGTCCACAGTACTGTTCTCAGACTTCCTACATACAAGATATTCATTACCACTTTCAAATGAGGGGAAGAAAAAGGAGGCAGAAAGTCAACTTGTACAGCTTGGAGCATTCTTCTTTTTTCCATTTAACTAAAGGAATGTGTACCTGGAAACAATATTAATGTTATGCAGACGTGTAATTAAAATATTCTGTGATCTCATCTCAATCCCTCAAAAACAAAAAAAAAATCAGGCTAAAGAAAGCTAGTATCATTGGGAATGTCAAGATTTCCTTCCCCCCACCCCCCACTTTTTAGAAGCACTGAGGTCCCAGCAGCAGCCTGCTATTGTGTGGCAGGGCAGCTTTGAGTAATTCACTCAGAAAACGCACACAACCAAGCTTCTGAAGTGATGACACCATATGAACTAGACCAAGGTGCACCAAGCAAACATCCTCCTGGAGCAGCTGACAAAACAGATGGTCCTCAGAACACATGGGTGTAAATTTACCAGAGATTTTCACATTATGTAGAAAAGCAGAGCTATCACATTAATAGGAAAACACAGGAGTAAAGCAACTCAGCGCCAGAAAAAACAGAACTGTTCATGAGGTGAGGATGATATGTCCCTGCCCAGAGACTATACCAGCACCCAATTTTTGCAGTGACCTATTCTTGCTTCATGCTCAGCACTTGGGTGGGTCCTAAGTTTCAGAAGGGCATGGAGCACCAGAAACAAGCCTCGGCAAAGAACTTACACCTTGTTACATATTGAGCATTGAAACAAGGCACACTCAGAGAGCTGAAGCAATTCTTGCATACAAGGGACAAATAACTCACCTGGTGTAGGCCACAGAATCAAACCTACAGGGAAAAAAACTCAAAGAACACCTAAAATTTAAAAATGGCACAGAAATGTATGGGAAAAATACTGCATCCATTCACTAGGCACAAGCACTGTTCTCAAGGACTTTGTTTGCAAAACAAGCAGCCAAGCTGCCTGAGCTCTTATTTCAAAGATTCTTAAGCATTAGATTTTAACAACACCCACATCACCATGTATATTCCCAGAGAATCCCTGTCTAGGAAGAGTTCTGACCACCTCCTAAGTTTGGTCTCCCAGACTAAACCATTCATATACACACAGAGCAGATGAAGTCATGCAGGAGAGTTTAGGCAAACCACATAATGTGGTCAGGAGACGTGATATTTAAAAGTTTCCTCTAGAGATGGATTAAACAAAACTAGCTGTAACTACATGGATTCAGAAATGCATTTTACTGTTTTTACAGAACACAAAGCGACCACAATGTCAACTAGTATTGATTTACAAAGCAAAACAGTGCAGTCTAGGATAAACACACAGCAGCAAGCATGATGGTTTTCTCCTCAGGAGTTTTCCTCATACAGAAGTGCTGCCCCACAGCCAGAAATCTGGAAATGCAAGCTGAAGTCAGATGAAAATCCTAAAGAAACAACAGTGTCCTGTTGCTGTATATAGCATTTCTGTTCTCCAGGAAGCAAGAAGCTGAGCAGGCTGGTCACACAAGCTCTTCAGTTGCAGGAGAGCTCACGACAGAACACTCCCCAGCCAGCAGGCCAGGAGGACAGCAAAGGGATCACACCCTGCAGCAGCAATGGCTGCAGTGTGAGCTAACTGCTATCCAGTTACTCCATGTGCTGTAACTAGAACCAGCTGACCTTTTCCTGAGCTCCATCCGAGCTGGCCTGAGTCACAACCCAGCCTAGGGCACAGGGAAGAAGGGTGAAAGCAGGGCATGATCTCAACTGCTGACTCCAAGGTGCAATGGTAAATAAGACCATTGAAGAAGCAACGTGCTTCCCTCCAGTTTAATACCAAAGCCTGGGTCTCAGCACTGCTGAAATACCTTGCTGCTGGAAGCAGCTTTTACCCAAGAGGGTTTAAAACCCAGGTCCTACCTACTTACAGTTGTGAGAATCCACAGGCATTAGTGAAGTACTCAGGATGACTTCCCGAGGAGCCCAGATAAAATGTTGACCAGGCAACTGCACTCCTCAAGTGGCCATCTCCCATGCTCTGTCCTGAGAACACTGCTCCTCACCTGCACAGCAGGAAGCAGTAAGGTACAGGAATGCTACAGTAACTTGGTATAGCACTTACTATAAAAGAGACCTTTCAAAATCACATTTAAAATTCCTCCCCAGCTCATTTATCCTCTGTTTAACCAAACTGGGTAACCAAACACACAAGTTGGAAATATCTCCAGGCAAGCTTAAGAATTCACCTTCATGTGGTAGCCCATGGAGTGGTTTGAAATCTTTGGACCTTACAAAGCCCTACAGAGTCAAACCCCACTGATTTTAAGCACCTACAGCCCTTTCAGAGAGGCTGGTTCAGCTTCCCCGTCCCTCTCACCTCTTACCAAGTTCTTACCAAGTTCCTCCCTCCTATTCTTATGGTTAGAGGAACCCCAAACCTACAACAGCTATTGAGAATAACAACAGGCCTTCTCTCTGCATGTCAGCTGCACTCGAGGCCAGATGATTCATCCAATAAAAGATCAGATGCATAAATTCAGCCACAAAAGCTTGTTTAATACTGGTGCTTTGTAATCGAGTTCTAAAGCAGGTCATAGCTCCCCTTATGCTTAAGGGAAACACTAAAGCTTTAGCCTAGTAAGGTAAATATTCAGATCAACTTTCTGCCCTCCCTGAAGGCTGACAGAAGAGGGAAATAAGCACAGTGTTATAATCTGGCTTTTGATCTGGACAGAATATTACCTTGCTGTGTAAATTTTAAGGTAAGAAAGATGGGTGGGCTACAATCATGGTTGTAGTATATAATTTACATTTGTTTCACTCATGTCTGCCAAAACTTTATGTCTGTATTAGGTTTGCACAGCTAGGCTTTAGTAGTAGGGGGCTACCAAAAAAGAAAACTATGGTGGGTTGGCCTCAGCTGGACACCAAGTGCCCCCCAAGCTGCTCTATCACTCCCCCACCTCAGCACAATGGGTTGGGAGAAAAGATGCAAAAATAACTTGTGAGTCAAGATAAAGGCAGTTTACTAAAGCACAAGTAGAGGCCAAGCACAGAAGCAAAAGAAAACAAAGGATTTATTTTCTACTTCCCATCAGCAGGCAATCTAATCACTTGCCACTAATCAGGGCTTCAGTGTGCAGAGCTATTGCTTCCATGTCATCAGAAATGCCCTTCCCTCCTTTCTCTTAGCTTTTACTGCTGAGCAGACCTCATAAGGGCTAAGGAATATCCCTTTGGTCAGTTTGGGTCAGCTCTCCTGGCTACATCCCCTCCCAAGAGCTTGCCCAACCCCAACCTATCTGGGGACAATGTTGGAGAGACATTCCTGATGCTGTGGGAGCACTGCTTAGCAGTGGCCAAAACACAGGCCAAGGTAATTTGCAATAAGGCCCAGCAAGATCACAAGAAATAAGCAGCAGAAGCACTGAGCAAAGACTGGGGGAAATGACAGGGAGAGCCAGACCATCTCATTTCAAGACAACTGAGTTGTTACATCTCGAGTTGTTTCCTGCAACTGCACTCTCAACACCACACTCACATAAGCAGTATTTCCTTAAGAAGGCTAGGCAGCAAAATAATCTTATTAAGAAGCCCTCAACACACAATCCACACCAGGTGTCACAATGTGCAGCTCCAGCATGTCGGAATACTTTTGGAAATTCTAGAATCAGGCATTCCACAAACCCCTGTCTTGAGGTACTTGACACCAGTGCCCAGGGTTAAATGGCTGGGAAGAAAGAGAAGTTGAGACAGACCACCAATCCTTCATCTGGTAAATCAGTCCATTTGACTTGGTCTCCAATCTGCACTTCAACATAAATGGGGCAAGGTGATCACAAATATTACACTAATATCTTCATAAAGGGACACTGTCAAGAGGGTTCAATACAAAGCACTGGTTGTTAGATAAAGAGAAAACTATCCTCCCCCAAAGAATTGAGAAAAAACATCTGCAAATAGATCCAGGATACTTATTTAGCATGACAGATTCTACAGATATTTCATACACTTTAATGAGGTCCACTTTGTGCAATGAGAAAACAAGAATAAAATCCTAACCCACAACCAAAGCCTTTTGAGCATGATACTGTTGCTCCAATGATTGCATGCAAGTAGAAAGCAGAACTACATTTCCAGTCTTTACTAATTACTCAGAACAAGGAAAACACAGATTCCAAGAATTGCAGTCCTGTTTCAAGAAAATACCTCCTTGAAATAGTAACTTCAAGAGATATTCCATAGTATTTTAGGAAAAAACTTCAAATTGTCACTAAAACAATTAGAACTGTTTCATCAGATCCAACTGAATGAAAACATTTATATTTCCTGCCATTTAAAGTTTGATCTACATCTTCCAAGATCAAGTTAACACCATGACTAAGACATCCAAGCAGCCATACAAGAAAGATTGCTGCCTGAGGCATTTGGAACCCAGTTTTCAAAATGCCCAAAAAAAAAAAAAAAAAAGGTTCCAGCTAAGCTGGAGGGGCTTAAAAAACTCCATTCAAGTGCTGGACACACTAAGCTTACAAAAAAGAAAAATCCACAAAAACACAGCCCATCTCACAGTGGGTGTTATAAATACAGGAGACTGGCAAAGTTTAAGCACTGTTGAATCAGGCCCAACTCTAGCAAGGTTCCAGAGCAATTCACAACCTTCCAACAGAGAAAGGGAGAGCCAGTCAGCAATGCAGACAAGGCATCTCTTAGATCCAGCTAGATTTAGACAGAAGGGAAAAAAAAAGCAAAAACAAAATAAAGGCAGATTGTAACACCAGGGGTCTCAAAGGTCTGTCCATGCTACCCTTCAGGCCACCTCTTCAGAAATCCGTTCTCCACCACATAAAGGGTAGGGGAGCAAAGCAGGTACCTGCCAGTAGCTCCTGTGTGGGAGCTGGGGTAGTCCCCAAATGGTCCCTGGTCAACAGAACCAGATCCTCTGCCAAGGATTGCTCCCATTTCCCTGTGCAAGGATATGCTGGAAGGCATACTGCAAGACAAAGGACAGCTTTACTACACCTAGAGTATGGGCAGTCCTGGAAGAGCTACACAGAGTTAGCAATTGTCCCAAAGAAAAGTTCTGCAGTACTGCTCCTCCCTGATCTCAGTGCAGCTAACTCCAAAGCAACCCTCCCCAGCCCCTGAGGCTGCCAGCCCCTGTAGCAGGCCTGCACAGAAGGTGGCCCAGGATCTCTGCTGGAACCTACTTTCAGTTGTCACCATTTCATCCCCAAAGGTCTTGGCCAGCATGGTTTCATGGAGCTGAATCAGTTCTTGGGAGGCAGGGGAGTCACCATAGCTGCAGATCCCTCTTCCCCTTTTCCTTTATCATTTCACACAGTGTGGATGACCACTCTGACCACATCATGGAACTGACTCAACCAGCTCTTCCTCCTTCATCCAGCAGTGATCTGCACCCCAGGATTCACAGCCTCTCTAGTTCCAGAATCCATTTGTACCTGCTCATTTCACAGGCTTCAGACTCCTGATATCCTGACTGTTCCAGCATGGCTAAATGCAAAAATAATCAGCAGGCAGAGCCACAGAACAGAGGACTTTATAACTAAAAAAAAAAACACCCTGAGTGGACACAATCCAGTCTGTGCATATTTGTAACTACAACTATAGTAGGCGGCATTCACACATATATAATCGCTGAATTCTGCTCTACCCACAAAGAAATTAATATAGTTTAGGATGGCCTAGAAGCCAGGAGATGAAAGAGGAAGGAAGGGAAGAATCTAACAATCCTTTTCGGATATTTTTTACTATAAAGTCCCAAATAAGTTATTTTCAAGACCAGTTCCGGGATTTTCAGCCCAGGTAAGACTTGCTGGAGCAGGACCAGAGGAGGGCCACAAAAACATAGGGATGGAGCACATCACATGGAGCCTGTGAGGAAAGACTGAGTTGGAGCTGCTCAGCTTGGGGAAAAGAAGGTTCCAGAGGGCCTCTAAGAAAGATGGAAACAGACCTTTTAGCAGGGCCTGTTGCAACAGAACAAGGGATAATGGTTTTAAACTAAAAGAAGATACTTTCAGACTAGATATACAGAAGAAAATTTCTGTGATGAGGCTGGTATAACACTGGAACGTGTTGCCCAAAGAAGCAGGAGATATCCCATTCCTGGAAACATTCAAGGCCAGGCTGAACAGGACTATTAACAACCTGATCTAGTTGAAAATGTCCCTGCTCATTGCACAGGGACTGGACTAGATGGCCTGTAAAAGCTATTTCCCAAAAGAAACCATTCTTTGGTAAATAAACAATCTTATGCTAAGCCACCAATTTGGCTTTTTCTTGGGATGCATTTTCTATATTGGGATATAGTGCAATATTTGCACAAGCTCTAGCAAGTGCCTATTCTCTGCAGAACTCTGTTACATAACTTTTAAGTTAAATTATCAGGGTGACCCATTGAAGTAACAGGAACATCTTTCACATCCCAAGCCAAGCACTTTAATTCTGCTGTGTTACAGCAATGTTTTTTTAATTAAGAGATGATTATCACAAACCTGACAAAGCAGCTGAAAAAATCCAAAAATAATGTGAGCCTGCAGAGTTTTTGTCTATCTAAACCAAGCAGAGATTTTGTTTGAATACAGCAGTTTTAAATTAACAATGAGAAATAAAATGAAAGCATCTGGCCCTTTCCTTAACTACACTAACCTAACCAATTCTCTCCCCTTTCCACATCTCCCAGTTTGCTTCCTTGACCAACTTTCTACTTCCTCTTTGGAGACCACAGACATTCTTACCTTGCCCAGGTAAGCAATATACACTACAGAACAAGATATAAAGCTGAGTAAAGAGGAGAGGGGAAGGCTAAAATGAAGGTCCTTACCTTCCACATGCTTCAGCAATGCCCTGCTGCTGTTGCCATGAGCAGAGATAAGAATCATTTTGCCACTTTTCAGTTCTGGCACTATCTTTTCATTCCAGTAGGGAAGGAGTCTATCAAGCACATCTTTGAGACTTTCAGCCTTCGGGAGATTCTCCTGAGAGACGTCACTGCATTTGTAGCGGCGGTCATTGTAGATCTCTGCGTAGTAGGGGTGAGATTCAGAGATGGGAGGCGGGGTAACATCGTAGCTTCTCCTCCAGATTTTCACTTGCTCCTCTCCATGATTCAGAGCCATCTCTGCTCTGTTGAGCCCGATCAGCGCTCCATAGTGACGCTCATTCAGCCTCCAGGAGCTCTGAATGGGGACCCACTCCTGGCCCATCTCCTCCAGGATCAGCCAGGCAGTCTGGATGGAGCGGCTCAGCACAGAGGTGAAGACGAGGTCAAACTCGAAGCCCAGCGCTTTGAGGTGTTTGCCACAGTTCTGAGCTTCCTTTATCCCATCACTGCTCAGCTTCTGGTCCACCCAGCTGCAGAAGCGATTCTCCTTGGTCCAGGCTCCTTCCCCGTGTCTTAGGAGAACGAGCCTATACTTTGCCATTTTGGTTGCAGCTTAGCACAGAGGGCAGCAGGTCTGGCATCTAATAGCGATACATCTGGACAAGGACATGAGATAGACACATGAAACATCCCACAGATAATGCATTACAAGTAGCAATATGGTAGTGAAAAGTAAACAGCTATCAGAATCAAAACAATCAAAGAAACAAGTGTCTGCTGAGTATTACAATTGGGAGTGGGAGGAATTCCAAACCAAGAGACCTCATGTGGGAAGGAAAGCGCCATCCTTCACCCAGCTTATTGCAACTAGCCCACTAAAACAATTGATTAGGAGCAGATTTGTACAAGCTGTTACAGCCTACAGTTTCCCTCAAGTGATTAAACAGAGCCTCACTCAGTATCACAGGCTCTCAGAGCAGCAGATCTCCCTCACTGGGCAACTCTGAGGTGCCACATGTAGCTTGAGCCCACCAGGGCTATGCAGATCCTCACTGCTCCGAGGGAATGCAGGAACAGACAGCAGTTATGGCCCTCAGCCAGAGGAACTGGAGAGTGGGAACACAGAACTGCAACTGGCAAGGTACAAAACCTTATCAGCTTTTCTCAATGGAGATGTCAACACAGTCACACTCTGCATAATTTCCTCATAGCCCCATCCTGTTGTGCTAATTATGCCAGTCTATGCTTGCGTTTTTCCCTAGGCCACCTCCTCCATTATTCCTCCACACTCAAGTGTGACAACACAGATACTCTGGGATGCAATGTACAACTAGTGAGTCCTCATTTCACCAGCTGTATCCCATCCTCTTCCTGACTTTCAAGTCTATTTTTCCTCTCCTGTCTGTGAATTACAATGCCAGATTCTCAGGCACCAGGATTAATGTTTTTACTTTTGGAGTGGGCACAAAAAGCCTATTTGCTGTCCTCATGAAGTCAGACAGCTACACATTCATAAATCAAACAGTACCTTTCTCTTTTTTCTTTCAAGCAACATCTCCTCTGGATTGTCTTCAATGGCAGATACATTTTGACCACATATCCAAGAGTCTGCCAAGGTGGTCAAAGATCTGCTAGAAGACAGTGGGATTCCTGAAAGCCCCATCTAACACAGGACTGCAACTCTGAAAACCCCAGCCTGATCCCTCTGACCTGAGGCACAGGCTAGATGGCAATGGACAGAGCAGGAGAAAAAATATAAATACAACTCTGCACTGGGGAGGACTCCTATACCTCAGATGAATATTAAATGCTCTCAAAACCATGGACAGTGGGAGACTGAGCTCTGATTTCTGTACACCCAACCTTACGCTAGATTTCCATAATACACTTAAGGAGCTCCCCTCATCTCAAATCAGTTGGAGCTGCTTCAGTCACACTCCAAGCGTCTCAAATTCAGGCCCTCTGTGACCCTGAATTAGGTCAGATGGTAGGATGGCATAGGCCATGCATTCTGGGGTTTGGGAAACACCCAGCACAATACCAGCATTCATTTTTCCAGGCTTTCAAAAAAAAGTGTCTAGAAAAGTTGAATTCATTAACAGACTCAGGAATCTGATCTTGCTTGTAAGAGCAGCTTAGTTCTCCTCTAATGTCATGTTAAGACAGAGTCTACATCACACAAGGACGCTCTGCAAAACCCCCCCAGTGCTGACTTTTGCCTAATGGCACAGCTCAGGATTAAAAAGCCTTTGAGGACTGAGATTTTTACAGACTACCAGGAGGTATTGTTTGACACCCAATAGACAGCTGAAAAATACAAAAGAAAGTCTTATTTCATACAAAGGCAGGCTGAGATTTGTGTATGGCAAGAAACATCTCAGACAAAATCCCCTGCATGGTCCACTTTTTCCACTCCAAAAAATCAGCTGCAATTTAAGCAAAGAAATCAGCTATTTCTAGGATTCAGGTGTCATGTCACATCAGATCCATCACTAAACTGCACCCTGTAAGATCCCAGGTTTATAACAAAAACAAGCACTTGATAGCATTTCCACCTAAAGCAACTGATCCTCACTCAACGTACCACAGATAATATTTTAAAATTGCAATGTGTTCACAGCATGAACTACTATACATAAAATAGCTCCACAGAAAGCTCTATCTCTGCAAATACTTCATTATTCAGATTAGTTTATTCTATTATCCACAGGAACGGATTACATAATCTACAAAACCAAATTAAGACCCAACAGTAGGGGTAATGCACCTCTTTGCCAAAGTTAAGTTGGCATTTTAGCCAAAAGCAATCAAAATATTTGTTAATATAAGTTAAAATTTAGTTAATATAAGAGATACAAAAAGACCAAATAGTATCTGGGTGTCATAAATTCCAGTTCACTTATATGAAACATTAGGCAGAAGCACAATTCTCAAACAATTTTAAAAACAACTGGCAAGTCACAGCATTGCTCTAATATCAGTCCACTTCTGGAAGCATTTAAACTAGAAAGCCTTAGAGCAACACATGGAAATAATCCTACTCACCTTTCCTACAGCAAAGGAAAAACCTACACAAATCCCAGCACAGGCTCAAGAGCTGCTTTATACAGAGGCCAGCACACACCCTTGGCCGGTTACCTGCAGGGAAAGAATAAACACCGAGTGCTCACAGAAAGAGCCCACAAGTGCAAATGGTTATGCCAGCCACCATTTGCTCTCAAAGCTGTTAAAAAAATTGAGCACACACCGCTTGTATGGGCTGGGAAAGTCACCAAATACCTTCTCCCAAAAAGATGCCAACGCACAGCTCCTGCATTTCCAACAAGGGAAAGTTTCTGGTCTCCCACATGCCCCAGGACATAATTTGCTCCCTAAGATTTGTTTAAACTGCAATTACCATAGCTCTAGCATGCACAAATCTACCAAAAGCTCTGGGAAACCACGGAGGATACAGAGAGCAGACCTGGATTCAGCACAGAGGCACTGGAAGAGGTTGTCCAGAGAAACCGTGGGTGCCCCATCGCTAGAGGTGTTCGAGGCCAGGCTGGTTGGAGTCTTAAGCAACGTGGTCTAGTGGAAGGTGCCGCTGCCCAAGGCACGGAGGGTGGAACCAGATGGCCTTTAAAGTCCCTTCCAACCCAAACCATTCTGTAGTTCACTCTATCAGCGAGCAGAAACCCAGAGCCCCTAGGAGAGCAGCGCACGGCGCTCAGGGTAACATCTTACACCGGCCAATCTCCCGGCCAAGCACAGCTTTAAGGTCTAACACCAGCCGCGGCCACTTCCAGGACTCCTGCTCCAGCCAGGACGAGCTCCCCTGCTCATCCCTTCAATCAGGCGTCCCTGTGCGGAGCCACCTGCGTGTCCCAGCCGTGCCCGAGCACGGAGGCTCGGCCACAAGTAGGGCAGCACCTCCCAGACACGCGCAAACACCCGCGGCCGCAGGCGCGGGGCGGAGAACCGCAGCCCAACACGCACACGGCTCGCAGGCACAGCCCCGCCAAGGAAACCCCCCGGAACCCAGGGCCGCTCCACCTCCTCCCCGAGGCCGCTCCCCGCGCTCTCCCGGGAATTACCGGGCTGAAGCCGCCTCGCCACACCGGAGCTGCCGCCGGGCCGGGCCGGGCCGGGGGGCGGACCGCGCGTCTTATTGCGGCCGCGGCGCCTCCGCGCCCGCCAGAGCGCCGCGCGCTGATTGGCCGGCCAGGCAGATGGACAGCGGCCTCAGCCAATGAGCGCGGGCGAGGCGGGGAGGCGGGGCCCCGGATGCCGCGGCCGTGCCGCCCCTGCTCCGTGCTGCGGAGTAGGGTGTTAAATACAGTTTTAGGTTACAACATAAACTCTACGGTGTAAGATTTTTTTTTACTAGCTCAAGCAAGAGATGAGATAATCAAGAAACTCTTCACACAGAGATGGCAGTGACTTGGGGCCCATAAAGAGTTACTGCCTCCTTATCAGAAAAGACAAACATTCTTCCACCTTCTCTCCGTTTTATGGAACCACCAGGGTTAGCAGGAAGAAGTTGACAAAAACCAGAAAAGTTCTTAATTTGCAAGGAATTTATACATCATGTATGATATATGAATATGTAACAGGCTATTGCTTTTAAGGTTATTCCTTTGTTCACAGGGGATGCTTTCCATAACTTAGTGTCCAGAGCATCCAGACGTCCTTAATTATTTGGTTTTTATTGTCTTGCAATTGTCCTAACTCTAAATGTTATTCCTCTAATTTTGTATTACTATTTTTATAAACATTTTATTATTATTATACTTTAAACATTTTAAAAACCAAGTGATTGGCATTTTTCACGGGTCCAAATTCTAATTACTCATACTGAAATCAGTGGCCAAAAAAAAAAAAAGAAAGACGTGAGTCTTAAGGATCATGCTAGCTCCCTCATTCCCACAGGCTGTGATCCCAAGCTGAAGTAATTAAAAGCAAGTTGATGGAGCAACTCTGGTTCAAAACAAGAGGGAAGTGGTGTGGCAAGATGGTGTCCTTTAGTGCTTTTACTGCCATAGGTCTGGTTTTATTTCTAAAATGAAGCAGAGCACATCTTTCATACCTCATTAGTCACATTTTCTTCTCTAAATGCTTACCCCTGGACAGCCACAAGGTAAAGTTAGAGGGCCACAAACTGGATGTTCACCAAATGTGCTCTGTCATCCTTCCCTATGGGGGATAGAGGTGATCTTCCCTTTTTTAGTAAGTTAAAAAGATAGTGCATGAAGACAAAAGGGGGGGTGGTATTCAGGTTCTGATAGGAAAAACTTGACATGAGTCACAAATTTAAGGAAATTTGGGGCAGAGGTATTATAATAATGTCTCTAGTGTGCTGTGAGGAGAAATGATGTCTAATTTTATATTTACAGGGGTATCCAGATCCTAAGATGTCAGTGGGAAATAAGGCTAATCCAGATGAAACCTACTTTACTAGGCTCACAGCACTGTTTGGTAAGAGTGGCCAGGCTGCTGGTGAGCAGCATCTGCAATTCTTTGGTGGCTACTGCACTAGTTCCTCATTCATTTGGGAAGCTCCAGAAAGCATTCTGCATCTCAGGGAGAATACTTTCAACGTCTTTCCCGATAGGGCTATTCCTGACCTCACACAGAACCACAATAAAATCTGCCACTTCTGCAGAATATTTCTACTGGATGTGCATTTTTTCTTAACAGTTATACATAAAATCCTTTTCACCTCATCCACCAACTTTAATATTCTACCTTTCATTTCTGTCAGGTTTTCTAAGCCAGAACTTAAGAGTATAAACCCAGTCCAGCCTATGTAATTAAAGCAATACTCAAGTTCACAGCGTAGAAGAGTTTGATTTGCCACCCATCAGCTGAAGCTGGTGAAGAAAAATGCTCCCATATCCCACTGTAGGACCACACACCTGCAGTCACCATGCCTTCAGGCAAACTGGTCAGTTGACTTTGTAAGGAAAAGAAGCAAAGGTCCTAGAGATGGAAGGAAAAATATATTTTCTTGAATATTAGCACCGTAAGAATACAATTAACAGAAAGAAACATTCTATGCCACTATGGAGTCATGAGTGAGTAGACAGTAACCCATGCCACAGTCCAGAACCTCTATGGCCATTAAATACAGATTTTTGTCTCCTTTAGTCTTTAGGCAAGACCATTGGCAGCCTAATGACTTTGATTCACATTTCAAAATATCCAAGGACAGAAGAGTCAAAGCCACATCCCCGTGCGTGACTTCTTGCAGACAGCTACACTCACTTGGCAGCTATTATCTCTCAGACCAGCTGGGTTGTGTTTTTCAGGGTCTCTGCTCTGGAGCCCTTCCAGGCTGTTGCATTTAGCTGGAATGTCTGTGGCAGAATTAGTCCAGGAAACTCCTTTCCTCAATGTGTAAACTTCTGCCAGGGCACCAGTGCAATGCAACTGCACCGCTCTGAATAAAGGCCTGGAGCTGAATAAGGCAGAAGCAGAAGAAAACAGAACTGGAATGAAGAAAGGCTGATTAATGACTGATTAAAACTGTGGCAAACAGGAGCGTTCTTCACTGATTATGCCCTTGGTACTCTCTCACAGAATAGTTACTTTGTTCAAAGCCAGATCCAGTGTTTGCCACAGAGCATTGCATACATACCCATTTTAATTTCCAAAACACCCTAAACAAAGCTCTTTGTTTAAAACTATTTGATACATGATCTGTCTTCATTAATAATTTCATGCTCAAAATAAAGTTCTGTAATCAAGTCTTTGCAGTCTTTAATAACCCTGAAACCCCCTCTCTAAAAGTTCTCCTATGTGTTTTCCTACTGCGTGACTTTGTCTCCTTTTCTAGACCTTCCCTACTCCTTTCCAGCCCATTCTCTCTGCCACCCGGATGGGTGCCTAGAGAATCCTCCCTCACCTTTTTCTGGGGTGTCAGGCCCATTCATTTTCAACACTTGATATTTTGCCTTCTGCAGAAGATCTAGATACTGTCTTTCCTCTGTCTGCTATCCATGCTATTGTCTCACATTCCTAGTCTATCGATGATGGCCCATTTCCACGCACAGGCAAATTTGTACAGAGAAAGCTCTGGGAGTATAACACACTACCAAGAGAAAAACATCCTTACTGCCTCCTGAGGGTTCAGAATTACAACACTGTAAAATGACCCTGCCTAATGCATCTCTCCATACATCTCTACACACTAGACCTCAGACTGTAACACAAGGAAAATAAACCTTTTTCCATCAGAGCTCAGGGAGCAGGAGCAGGCAGGGACGTGCCAGGCTCCCTTCTCTCTGTTGGAGCCACTCACCACGTCTTGCAGTACCCACACACGTTGCTTCTCAGCATTCCCTTGGCTCGAGCACACCTGTGCGTGGGGAATTTTTCATCACACACCTATCCCTATTTGTCAACATGTCACGCCATCACATCTTAAACCAAGCCTAAGATTACCTCAAACTTGGGGGTGCACCTGACAGAGCAGCGAGGCACATCTCGCACACCAGGTAGGCACCCAATTACAATTTAAGCTCCTTAGCAAAGGCCCTTTTTCACCTTCTGTTTTACTAGTTTAGGCACTGTTTGACACCTGTTTAATGTTAATACAATGCTGCTGTAGTGTTTTAACACAGTGGGGCTTTCATCCTGTTTGGTTATGGAGGCAACACATGACTTCAGTAGATTCCCTTTATATCAAAATCAGAAGCATAAGTCCATGTGAAGAGAAAATAAAGTACTTTACCTTTTTTTTCTTCTCTCTCTCTCTAACTGCATTACTTGGAGGGAAAACCTGTTTAAAAAATAAAAAAAGATGAGTTTGTAAGCACTTAAACTAACCCTGATTTGTCACCAGAGTCAGAGCTTTAGTCTTTAAGTAAGTGCAGAAGTTCTTCTGAATCATTAATACCAAATAAATTATCAAGAAGGAGGAAGAAAATACATAAAAGCCCTCATTATATGCAAAACAGATGGAGGGAAGCTGCTTTGGGAGGCATCGTACTCTACACCTGAAGTGGGAACTGAATTTTTTATGTAATCCCAATGGCTAGGTACTGGCAATGTTATTCTGAAGTAAAAAAATGGGACTTCTGTCTGTTGTTCTGAAATATTAACTCAAAAAAAAATATTTTATTTCTGCATATCCCAAGCTGAGAACATATGCATGGGAAAAAAGCTTATACTCTCTATGTCCTTAAAACCATTACATTGTCATCTTCAAATAAACACCTCAGCACAGCAGGTGCCTAGATCATACAGAGAAGTGTGTGGAACACAATGTTCTGAAGAAATCCTCATGGATACAGTTCTAGACTTCAAAAATACCTCTAAAAAAGTTTTACAAGGTCTCAATGGCTAGGAAAATAAAATTCTTTCTCACAATCAGAACTTTTCCTATTTCTGGAGCCAGAGACAAAATCTGAAGATTTACAATGTTCACTTTTAAACTTTGTGGGTTGGGAGCGGTTTACATTTCAGATTTTGGGTTGGAGTATTTCACTGGTTTTTAGTCACAATATTGTACAAATTAACTTCTTGTAGCAGCATCAAAAGCAAAGAAAATCCTGTGATTAATCTGCTTTTTCCCCCCATGATAAACAAAGTGCACCAGACACCAGACGTCAGTAAGGAACTGTCTGGGAAGAGATAATTTTAAAGGGCTTTGAAAAAAAGAAAGCAGCAGGGTGGTGTCTAGTCATGATAAGTTATTTTGAAAACAGACTGGATAGTGCTGATACTAGAGCATGATGACAGCACATAAAAATCTGGGCAAATACAACCAAAAGGGTAAAATGGGAACTTCAGTGTCATTGCAGAGAATGGTGAGAACAACAAACACACAACACATACTCAAGTTTGTGTATATTAATGTCTTGTTATGAAAAATGAATGGTTCACCTCAAAAAAAGAAAAAAAAAGCTGCTTTAAAGTCTTTTACTTCCACGTTATAATGAACCCGGGGTCAACTAAGATGTTGTTGATGTGTGTGTGGAGTTATCTCTGTCTGTATTTATGATGTTTTGTTTTCTCACAAACACTCTACAAATCACAAACACCTTTCTGGTGCTTCTTATGTTTCTGTCCATGGTATGTGGCTCTCTTGCATCACAGCAGTTTACAAAACAAGACTGGCTGAAGTTCAGTTTGGTTTTGAATGGAGCACAGAAATGAGCTTCCTACATTAAAAAAAAAAAAAATCTGTCTTATGTGTCATGGTTAGATAAAATCAAGAGAAGGACTGAGTCACACTGTTCTTCTACTTTTACTGTAACTCCTCAGAATTCACTGGGGCTACTCCTGACCGTAAAAAGCAACAAAATCAGGCATCTCTTTTACAGGATTTTTTCCCAGGAAACTTTAGGAGTTAGGTTGCTAAATAAATAGCTGTGTATCACAAGTTAATTCATGCTTCCTCCCCCTCCACCCTGCCTTATTTCTTTAACAAAAAAGGAACATGAGTGGAAAGTCAGACAGGACTAATAAATCATGCATGATGGGGAGTCAGAATATCCAACTTCCCAGACTTTTTCAATTCGAATTTTCATCTGTTTTACTTACATGGAAAACCATTCACTTAAATAATTTTGTGGCTGACTTCCACTCTTTTTCTATTCAGAATTAGTCTATTCCTCTATATTGTCAGCAGATCTACCTATCCATGGAAAGGCCAGGAAAAAATATTTTGCCTGTAATTCAGTACCTCCTTTTTATCTTACAAAGAAAGAGACTTCTCTGCTTCAGTACTATCCAACATTCAACATTTTGCATGGGTCAAATACTTGTTTAAACATTCAGTATTGCTGTCCTTATTCTTTGTACAAGTCTGCATCTGTAATGCATCAAACAAGGGACTGAGCCAAGATCAATACAAGGGATGTGTGAGGGGAAGAAACGGGCACTACAGTCCTGCCCTGCTTAAGAAGAAATCTGCAGAAGCAGATAACATCTGGCAACAACCTGTGTTCTTTGTGGGGAAGGGTATAATGTCTCTAGAGAGACACCACAAAATGAGGCCCATGCTGTTGGACCAAAGCTTCTTGCCCTTCTCAAGATGCAGGAATTGTGGAGATGAAGAAGCCACTTTATCTGCTCTTACGGTTGTATGTAGTTTGAGGGAGCACACACAGCCCAAACCAATTTTCCTGGCTTCTGCAGCAGCCCACACGTGGCCACCATCTCTTCCCAGCCCTGGGGCTCCACACAAGTCCTGGTTGCAGGACAAGCAGAGTCCCCAGCCAAGACAATTGCTGGAAGCCTCATGCTAGAACAGTGTTCAGCCATGGCCTCCTCCCTGCACATCCTGAATTCCTTCTGGAAATGACAGATGCTGAGAGTGCAGGAGCCCATCTGACCAACCCTAGAGCAGACCTGGAGCACAGACTGCAGTAACTGCACAGCCATGGATTAGTGAAGACAATGAGTCCAACTTCTGTGGCAATCACTGGACCTTCCACATCCCCACTAAATGTTCAGATTGCCCATGGGTCCTGCCATGTGACAGGAGAAACACCACATGAGGTTCTGCTCTCGCATTTACAAAACCTGAGTAACTCAGTCAGCTAAAACAATCTGCCTCCCTGTTGTGTACGAGTTCAGGTTATAAAGCAATTTCTATTCAGCTCTAACTGTACAGATTCCACACTGGTATTTTTCATGTTGTTCCTAATCAAGATTAACTCATTGGTTTTACTGTGTGCTTCATTTTGTTTTGTTTTTCAAACATGAGGAAAATATTTACAGCACTTCTCAAAACTTTTGGGGTTTTTTTCAGAGGGAAAACATATATCTTTCTTCAGTCTTAGGACATTCAAAGCATCCCTTTCCTTGTCAAAACCAGACATGGCTTACTGCTGAAACTTGAAAGAAAGCATGAAAATATTTCTCCATGAGAACAAGAGCCTCCACTTGGCAAGAAAAACTGTTCTCTAAAGTGATGAGCTTTGGAAAACCTACAGTCTGCATACAGGAGAAGGAAAATCCCATTCCTGTGATAACCATGCCTACCAACAGAACTGGACAGGAATGTACATCTGGAATGGGCAAATTTTCCATTTATAGATTAGATGGGTTTGGATGCTGGCCATGATGTCCTTCCTATTAAATTGAAATTGCCTATCCCCTCATTACAAAGCCCATTCTCCCACAGAGACAACCGAGAAGGTTTGGTCTGTGTAGGTGCTTTGGTACCTGCTCTTTTTACAGGGCTTGACCTAGAGAAAATCAAGCAAAATATTTGCCAGTCCCACATTAATCTACCTCTCCAGTCTGTGATCAGAAGGTTTCTTTTTACAAGTTAAAGAAAAGACACAAAAGACACTGACATGTTTCTGCTTCCACAGCAACCAGTCCTGGCCTGTGCAAGGAAGCTGCAGTTTCATCAAACCATTTAAAGGAGGATGGATGTTATTTTGCTGGAGTAGTTTCTACTGTTTTAACTGAAGTGGTAAGGAAGGGATTTAACCTAAATCAATACACAACTGATTCAACTGATATGTGTCCAAAAAAGGCATTTGCATCAGCATAATGAAACAGTGCAAGATTTTCATGTAGACAAGACTCAGAAGAAAATATAACTATATTATTCTTTGGAATACCATGAACATGCCTTGTTTTGCCCTTGTCTGCTGTCAACACCTCCTCCACCGCCTCCAGGGGTCTGCTCCCCACTGCCTGACAGTTTTATTAACTATATCTTCCTGTCCTGTTTACCCTCAGGTACCCACTTGTTGGCAAGTTACACTTCTCTTTATCACCAAACCACCACCCCATTTGATGTAGTTCTCAAGAACTGTAGCTTCCTGCAGTTCTGCTAACTTAAAAGATTCCTCTTCAGGGTAGTTTCAACTTGATGTTCCCCAGATTTTCCCCTTTCCTCTATTTGTAACAGTAATAGTTACTCCAGCTCCAGAACACAATTGGCTGGGTTTTTCCTCAGAGAACCCAAAATATATTTGTTTCAGGCTTCTGGTGTGCCCAGTGGGAACATCAGACTGTGACTACTCCTTCTGGGAAGCCCATCTTGCTCTAGAGGGTGACATACAGTGAGTGAGACAAAGTATAAAAAAGCCAATTTTGAACAGCTACTTTCTCAGCTTTGCATGATACCTCTCGAGCCACTGGTTTACACTACAGACTGGGGAATGTCCTTGGGAAGAAAGAAAAGGTCAAACCTTACTCTTCTTACTGTTCTTGCACGGCCAGGCCAGCACTGGGATGCAGATGCTGAGGTATTTTCTCTCCCCATTTTGCCAAGCCACCACCGCTGCTGCACTGTGAGCTGCAGGGGGAACACAGGGGATCTCTGGGGATGAGGCACAGGGAAACAGCGCTGAAATCACAACATCCAGCCACTCTGAGCACACCAGGGCCAACATACAGGATAGGTTAGACAGAGTTTGGTGCTACACTGGCAGAACAAAGAGCTGGCACTGTTGGCAGACATTTTAACAAATGGCTCGTTTCCATGCTGTTGAATCCATGGCAAACTTCCCAATGGAAGCAGCCTCTGGCTGTAAATGTGCAGTTAACAACCCAGGTCTGTTACAGCACACTCTGCTTCCCACCAGCTGCACATGGCCCACAATCCCCACAGGTAGTTGCAGTCAAAAACAAGCTGGAGCTATTGAGCACAGGAGAGTGTTTCCAGGCATAGTAAATCCAACCATACTATATTTTAGATAGTCCTCCTGCTTCTCCTCGGACATAAATATTGAAGGTAAGTGCCTTATTAACAGGAGGGAGAAAACAGGCTTGATTTCCCCTCCATGTGCATAACAACACTTAAAAGTGCAAGTTTTGAAGCATCTTTGAGACAGAGTGGTGAGTTGAAGCAGGAGACTGTCTCCTACATTTCAGTGCAAAAGACAGCAGGGAAAAGGAAATTCTTTTTTGTGTCTTTAATTTGAGGATCAGACCATTCAGAAAATTGGTGATAAACGGCTAATTTCCTCTTTAAACCCAGGTTTATATCTTTTGAGTCCCTACCAGAACATTTTCAAGTCTATTTATTAGAAATGTAAGCCACCTTTATTTTTTTTTTTCTTCTTACCCTTTTTTAGGAAAAGAGGCAGAGGAAGAGAGACTTTCCAACTTCTCATTATTACAAAATATAAGGAATACAATGCCCAATTCAATCTGCTGAGTTAAGAGTGAAGAACTGCAAAAGCTGTGGCCACACACAAGTTTAACTCTGCCCCCGTGTGTGCAAACATGAAAACACATCCATCCACCCTAGATCCTGCTCTGGTTTTGTGCTGAAGGGTGTGTTAGTTTGTGGCAGTAATAATATATGGCATCCACAATGACCATG
This sequence comes from Taeniopygia guttata, assembly GCF_048771995.1. Lineage (NCBI taxonomy): Eukaryota > Metazoa > Chordata > Aves > Passeriformes > Estrildidae > Taeniopygia > Taeniopygia guttata. The sequence continues at coordinate 68,387,598 of NC_133025.1, forward strand.
AAGCTACAGGACACCTTTTCTCTTCTACACTCACATGTCTTTGCATTATTAAACTCCTTTATGACTGCACTGCCTGCTAAAAAACAAGCCATAGTGATATGCCTGCTGCCCACAATAATAAAATAAGGAGAACTGATCTTTTGACAAGGGAAAGGTCTGCAGGGCACACCACTGCCACGCCCCAAGTAATCACCTTATCAAATTTTAATTGATTTCAGCTTTCACATTAACCTTTGTGAGCTGAGTGTACAAAGCCACAACCTTGTTTGCTGTATATGGGAGGACCCAGAGCACCAGTGATGCTCCAGCATGGTCCCCTGCCCTGGCCAGTGACCACTGTTAAACCAGCCTGGCAAGAGGCAGCTGTGGTAAGGCAACCAGGAGGGAGTGCAGGACCATGGTGACCTATGTGCAGCTAAACACCACTGCCAAGATGCCCCTTGTGGGGCTGGGCACCTGGAAGGTGCCCCTGGAAGCTACAGAGTAAAGGACCTGTACTGCAGAGCTCCCAGGCACAAAACTGCAGGGCCCCTGGTCCACCTCTGGAGAGCTGTCCTGGTGCCTGGGGCTCTGCTCTGCCTGGCTGTTAGGCTGAGCCTGAGTTGGAGTGGAGCTACAGATAAATGGCTGGAGGTTGATTTCCAACCCTGAAGTCCATGTTTATCACTGCAAGAAATAGTGTTCTTGTAAAGAAAAAAAAAAAAAAAAACACTATCAAACTGGATTGGGAGGGGGATTGCTTTCCCTAACATGATTTCCCTGTTTTTATTTTGCTAGAATACAGGCCTTTAACAAGCACTGGTTTGAGATTCTTAATGTTTATGCATTTTTTCCAGTCTCCAGCTGGGCAAGTAAAAGCTGCAGTGACGGCTGCCATCGATGCCGGGTACCGCCACTTTGACTGTGCCTATGTGTACCTCAACGAGAGTTAATTCTTACCTAAGTAAAGGTCGGCAGCAACCACTCTTTCTGGCTTGTCTTATACCTTCTTGGTTTTGCCTGCTCCATGCAGTGCAGAGTTCTGTGCATGCTCAGGAAGAACACTCAGATACACCACTGCCTCTGAAAGCCCCCTACTGCCAAGGCAGACCCTGGGGAAAAGGGGGAGCACAAATGATGGTAAACTCACGGAACCAGAGACTGGCACTGACACTGCAGAGTCACAGGCCAGGCCCAGCCCAGAGCTTGCCACAACTGAAGAGCACTAGGATGGCCTCATGCCACATCATCTTCCAAAGAACAGGAAGCCTTGTGCTGTGCAGGAGAGCACCCCAGAGCTTTAACCCTGGAGGTCCCAGTCTGCCCTGTTTTTGTCTCCAGTTGTGGTGCACCTTTCACAAGAAACCTCTGGTGAAGGCAGCCTGCCAGAAGAGCTTTGCCAAGCTGAAGCTGGGTTACCTGGATCTTTACCTCATCCATTGGTCTTTTGGCTACAAGGTAGCAGAAAAGTACTGCTTTTGGCAGCAGTAGCAGAAAACCCTTGGTTTTCTCTCCTGGGAGAGCTCCTCAGCAGTGCCAGGAGCACATACAGCACCACTGCTGCTCCAGAAAGAGCCCGTGTGCCTGCTGTGCCAGCACTGCCCCACTGCTGCCCAACCCTCTCTGCTGTGCCCCGATCCCTGCCCGAGAGCGCTGCCTGCACAGCATCCTCTGCCCTCCTGATAACGGAGAGGCAGACCCAGCAACCAGGTCAGACATCTGGCTGCAAGCAAAAGCTGTGCCTCTTTCCCTTTCCTTTACAAACCCAAGGTGTGCTCTTCTGAAAGAAAACCCCCTGGGACAGAGGGGTGCAGTTTGCTGCCTGACAGAAATTCTTTCCTCTGTAGGTTGCAGAATCACACAGTGCAAGTAAACACTTCCATTTCCCATTTCTCTCTTTAATAACCAAATCCTTAATACAGTACAGGTTGAGCTGACCTTGCCTGTAGGAGCCTTAGTGTTGTTTCACAGACTTTGTATTTCAAAAATATGATACTTATCAAAATCTCTATTCTCCCTTGTGCTTTTGAGCTCATTCCTCCAATATTGTTTTAGTTAGCTGTACGTGGACAAAGTTGTCAAGTGAAACTGCACAATATTGTGGCATTTAGGTAATTACAATAATTCAAAATACTTTGGCCATATTGTCTAGTTACAGGCTGTTCTAACTTTTTTAATACAGCAATTTCAACAGTGAGCCTCCCCACAGGACATCTGTCAGTAGACGCCCTCCAGTATAAATGTCTGGGTTCACAGGGCCAAAGTCAATTCTCCACAGCTTTTTAAAAATACCTAAAGAAACTCTTATTTGAACAATACTTGATGTGAATTCATGTAAGACTGCAGAATATTATTCTGTAAGTTAACCACTTCCCTGCATGCACTTTGTGGATCAGAGGGTCCAGCATAAACCTTTATTGAGATAGTAGATGACAAAAATACATGAACTAAGATGTGACTGAAGAACTAGTTAAGTTATGGTGAGAATTACTTAATTTTTTTTTTAAATGCACTATTAGCTTTACCTCCTTACATCCCTGTTAGGTGATTTTACACAGCTAAATAATCTCTGTGTCTTAGCAGAGGTTATTTCAAGCCTTTTCTCTCTCTCTAACAGGCTGGAGAGGAATTGTTTCCCACAGATGACAAAGGCATGGCCATACCCAGCAACAGTGATCTTCTACAGACGTGGGAGGTAAGTTCAGGCAGAGCAAAAGAGGAATGTCCTCTGTACTCATCAGTCTTTGCCATGCTCCCATTACCTGCAGCAGTCACAGAACTGTTGTCTTGTTCACAGAAAATTAGCTGGAAGGAACATAAGGCAGTACAAAATAGCTTTTCATAATGGGCATGCTTAACCTGTCCCTGGTTACTCCTGTTCTCTGAGTGCCTTACTTGACCAGAGCTGCACAAGCACTTCCAGTGGAGCTGCACACCAGCCTGAAGCTAGAAAAGGTTCACTGTGGAACAGCTGCACAATTGTTTTCATCACAGCTCTTGTGCCTTTCTTGAGTTGCTCAAACAAATTTCAGAGAAATAAAGACATTTTAGGTTGAGATCCGGCCTATAATGTGTGGGACAGCCCTCCAATGCTTGCACAACAGTGGATTACTGATTATCCACTGTATCATTCGTCTCCTCATGCAACTCAGTGTGAATTTCTGCACACTCAGGGAATGAGAATTTGGGCTTGGGTGAGATGGCATTAATATGCCAGCACTGCTTTTCCCTCAAAGAACTTTGCAACTTTAAATAGTTATTTTATGCTGGTCGTGGTGGGAAACAAGTCACATTAGGAAGAACATCATCATGAGCTGCCTTGCACACTGGATGATGATTTTGCTATTTTAGGCCATGGAAGAGCTGGTGGACTGTGGACTGGTAAAAGCCATTGGAATCTCCAACTTCAACCATGAGCAGATTGAAAGAACCTTGAACAAGCCAGGACTGAAGCACAAGCCTGCAAATGTCCAGGTGAGCTGCAAAGTGACAGCAGATGACTGGTTTTGTGGGATTATAAAGTCCAATTACAGTGGAATGAGGAGATTCAAAAAGGGTGAACACAGTACAGTAGACACAAAATGTACTTTAAATCCCTCTCTATAGATATTTCAGAGCACAGCACTTGGATTCTCCTATTTTTTTATTTTGTATCGCCTTGCTCAACCACTCTTTAAGGATGTTTATCCCACAGCATTTAAGGTTTTTGGAAGAAGGAAGGAGCATTTCCTTCAGCACCACTATTCACTGGTTGCTTTCAGTCTTGCAGCAGCAGAAACCAGATGTTGACAAACACACCCCACAGATCCACAGTTTCATCAGAGGTGTCTGCATTTTTTAATAAAATTAACTTTAAAATGCAAAAACCTAATTGGTGGAAAGTTTTCTGTCTGCTGTAGGAAAAACCAAGAACCCTCCCACCCAGAGATGCACAGAGGGGTGGGCTGCAGTCACCTGCACTGTGGGGACACAGATCCAGCCTGGGACACTCAGCATTTTCCCCTGCCATCCCTCAGCACCCACCTCGTCCCCTTCTCACCAGCCACAGCCCTGTTTTTAATAGACAAATACAAGAATTATCACAGATCTTCCAAATAAACCTCTTGAGAAGACACAGAGAGATTGGTGGGACCTCAGAGGATGCTCCTAGCTTGATCTGAACTCCATGCAAGAAAGAGGCCAATGTCTTAAAATCAGATTAAATCTCTACCCCCGTTTTATTCCTGCCTTAACAAGCGTCTGGAAGTTGAACCCATGCACACAATTTAGCAATGTAAACATTCTATTCCAACATATACTCTTTTCTCAAAGGCCCTGCCATCATCTGGCAACCCCAGCCACACCTTCAGGACAGAAACAAGTGTCACTTTCCGGGTATTGGCATGGTCTGGGCAAGGCCTCGCACAAACAAAGCAAAACACAAAACCTTCTGCCCAAAATCCTTTCTTAAAACACCAAGATGTCTCTCACGGCATACCTTGGGAAAAATAAGCACCAGACTTCACAGGAGAACATGAGCTCACAGAAGAAAGCAGAGAAAGAGCAAATTGCATCTCAGCCCAGCTCTCTTATGTGATTAAACTGCTATAATACCACATCCTGCGGAGGACAGCTGACAGCACTGCCAGAAACCTGGGGGAAGATTAAAGGGAAAACTTATTTTCTTGTCTGCCTTCAGTTAAATGAAGCAGAAAAATCTCGGGCGTCTGCTGTGGGAAAGGCATCCAGAGAAAAACACACTATTGTACATATTTCAGATTTCTGTTTGTACCTGAAGGAATTCTCCGAGTACAAGCAAACAGCAAAGCCTCCCAAGCAGCCCTAACCGCCTATTATGGAGTATTTGGAGGATCACGTTGATAAATTCATTTCTTTCTCACTGCACTTTCAACACAGCATATTTTGCCTCTCCAAAACTGCAAAGTCGGTTTCTGATGTGAAATTAAAAGGCCACCTACCGTTTATTTCTACATTTGTGTGTTTCCTTCTGAAATACGGTCTGCACCTACCTGAAGGCTGAGGAGGGGCAGAGGGCACACTGCGATCGCTGTGACATTGGCTGTAAACTCAGCGTTCTTTGGTAATTTTGAAAACACACTAAAACACGCTTTCCCTCAGTATTCGAAAGGAAGTGATTCGTACTGATCATTTCCGAAACCGCTCGCAAACTCACCCCGAAGTGAAACTGTTTGTCCCGTGTTGGTGTCACCCTCAGGGAACGGAGAGGGCGTCAGAACACGCGGGGACATGGCAGAAGGAGGATAGGCACGGACACCCCGTGGCACAGGGACTGGGGATGATCCCCGCGAGAGCTGCACCGGGCCGGGACACCGCTTCGCTCAGCCCTTATCCCCTCCCGTGAGGAATTTCACCCTTCCGGCCGGGAACGCCCTCAGCGCTCCCTCCCACACCAACTCCCCGCACTGCGCCCCCATGGCCGCCCGGCGGGACCCATTGGCTGCCGCCTCAGCTGCGGATTGGTCGGCGCGGCGGGCTCGCGCCGAGCGGGGGCGTTGATTGGACAGCGCGGCGGGCTCGCGGCAGGGCGGCGGCGCTGATTGGCTGCGGGCGCGGGGCGAGCATGGCGGGCATGGCGGGGTACGCGCGGCTCGGGGCCGCCGGCAGCGTGCCCCTCATGGGGCTGGGCACATGGAAGGTGAGGCGGGCGCCGCTGCGGGACGGGGCAGCGCCTGAGAATCCCTCACCGAGACCTCTCCGCACCTTTTTCCCTTTAGTCCCCCCCAGGGAAGGTGGCAGCTGCGGTGACGGCTGCCATCGATGCCGGGTACCGCCACTTCGACTGTGCCTATGTGTACCAGAATGAGAAGGAAGTTGGGGAAGGGATCCAGCAGAAAATCAAGGAAGGAGCTGTGAAGCGGGAGGACCTCTTCGTGGTCAGTAAGGTATGGATCAGATGGTCATGGATTATGGGCACACTGCTTTTACCTGTGGTGTTTTTACAGTAGGAACATCTAACATTTAACATAGTTAAACGCAGTAGCGCTGGGGAAGCTTGTAATGTAAATGACTTAATTCTGATGCTATTCTCTTGTCTCCTGTGCTGCCGCACAGCCCAGACCTCACTGCGTGTGAAGAGCACTGAGCTGGCCTCATTCCACACCTCATTCCAAAGAACAGGGAGCATTCCTGTGCTGTGCAGGAGAGCACCACAGAGCTTTAACCCTGGAGGTCAGAGTCTGCCCTGTTTTTGTCTACAGCTGTGGTGCACCTTTCACGAGAGGTCTCTGGTGAAGGCAGCCTGCCAGAAGAGCCTTGCAGACCTGAAGCTGGGTTACCTGGATCTCTACCTTGTCCACTGGCCTTTTGGCTTCAAGGTACAGTAGCAGCAACGCCCTGAATTTGTTTCTTGTGGCTGGCTTAACAGCCCAATAATTGTTCTGGCTGACAAAGACAATTACCTGCCTGCTATCTGTGCCAGCACTGCTCTGGTGCTCAGCTTGACCCTGGCTGTGTGACTCAGGCTCTTGGTCTCTGCCCCAGAGGCAGTTGTTTGTGTACCCCTTTGATCCTGGGAATGATGGCCTGAAATCTAGAGAAACTAGAGGCAGCTCTCCCAGCTCCAAGCATAAGACAGGGCTGCTTTCCTTTTCTCTTGCAAATCCAGTGTGTGTTCATCTCCAAATCACCCCTTGTGGGAATGGAGATTGCTTTTTGCTGCTTCTCTGCAATTTTCCTTTGTGTGCTACAGAATCAGAGAGCAAAAGAATGCATTTCTGTTTTCCATTTCTCTTTTTAATCACCAAGTCCTTAATGCAGTACAGATTGAGCTGGCCTTGCTTGTAGAATCCTTAGTGTTGTTCCACTGAGACAGGAATTTAAAAGGTGAAACTTCTGTGAGAGTGTTTAGGCCGCCCAAGATCAGTGAAGGAGTTGATGTCTGAGTTTGAATATTTCTTGTCACAGCCTTTCTATCCTGCAGTCTGATCCCTCCCCCCATTCTACCTGTTGCCTTTGAGATGCTCATCTTTTTTGCATTCTTTATTTTAATTTTATATTAACAGAGCCATGAAGATAAAACTGTCTCATGGTGACAGCAGCAAACAGCTGCTAAACACAGTTCAGTCTTGGCATCTTTTCATAACTTGTACACAAAGGCTCTTCCAACTTCCCTAGTGTGGATTTGCACTGAGTGTTGTCATGGAATAGCTGCCAATGCACACAATAGATCTTTTCAGTAGATCTGGTGTTGTGTAGACCAAAGTGTTGATGTCCCCCTGGAAAAAGAGCAAAAATTCTTGCTAAGTGGGAACTAAAGAACAGCCCCTGAAGGCAGCACATGTGAGACTGAAGGCTGCAGCTCTGACTGTTTTTTTTCCCTGTGGGTGTTTGGGTGAGCCATCACTTCCAGGGGTCCAGCAGAAAAACCTATTCTATGAGGAATGGTCACTGGTAAAAATGCCTTAAATTCCTTCCACTTCTCAGCAGTGTAGACAAGAATTAGCACCCTTGCACTAGAAGTTTAAGATATTGTGGTTCTGAGCACTCAAGTGGACTTGCCAAGAGATTTTTCAAGCACTTTCTTTGTCACTGACAGGCAGGAGAGGACCTGTTCCCTGTAGATGACAAAGGCATGGCAATCTCCAGCAACACAGATATTCTGCAGACGTGGGAGGTGAGTTCATCCCGCGTGGAAGAGTCACATCTTCTGTCCTCAGCAGTGGTGTTGGCTTCAGCAGCTGCAGAATGTGCAGCCATATATGCAGAATTCATTGGCAAGAATTCACAGAAGCACATGGTAGCTTTTAAAAATGTGCTTCCCGTGAAGACAAACAGCACATGTCAGGAGGAATGTGTTCAGTCATGTCTTACCCACTGCATGCTGACTCTGCTCCTCTTTCTGCCAGGCCATGGAGGAGCTGGTGGATGCTGGCCTGGTAAAAGCCATTGGAATCTCCAACTTCAACCGTGAGCAGATTGAAAGAATCTTGAACAAGCCAGGACTGAAGTACAAACCTGCAAATAATCAGGTGAGCTGCAAAGTGGCTGCAGGGGAATACTTTTTCAGGGATTTTAAAGTTCTGATTACAGTTGAATAACTGTAATCAGTTTTTCCACCTGAAGAGGTGGAAAAAGAGAGAACAAAGTAGACACAGCATGTACTTTAAATCCCTCTCTCTGCACATTTCTTCTTACAAACAGAACCAGAATATTTATTTTCTGTCTAATCTTGGTGAAACAATAACTTTGGAGTGTTTTCCTAGGAACCATTCTCTCTGGAGGCATGAAGAATCCACATATGAGGGATCATTCTGACATAATGATTGACTCCTATAAAGCCTCTGAGAAAAAAAAAAAATCCAAAAACCACATAAAGACTCGGTATAAAAGTTGGTGCCATATAGAATTATACTCTTGCATTGTCACATAGGCCTCCTGCAGGGTGGGGTGAAGGCAACCTGTAATTAGGAAATCAGGATTCAGAAAATCCTTTGGAGCAAGGGAAAACCACAGTAGTTTTACAGCTCCCAGTCTGTGCTTCTGTGTTGGCAGATTGAGTGTCATCCATACCTTTCCCAGGAGAAGCTGATTGACTACTGCCACTCCAAAGGGATCACTGTGACAGCATACTGTCCCCTTGGACGTCCTGATGGGTAATTGCCAAGTGGGTTCATGTGATTTATGACTGAGTAATGGTGCAGGTGTGTGGGCAACGCTGGGCTCCAGGAGGGCTTTGATGAATGGAGACAAGAGATCTCTGAAGGTTGCTCTTAGAATATCAGGTTTATTAGGGATGGTGAAAGGTCTTGCTTGGAGCAAGGCCTGAGGGGATGGGGGAAGGGAGAGACAAGGGGTAGAGAGGATGCTCTAGGAGAGGGTGGAAGATCTAAGAGGGGGGAAGATCCAAGAGAGCCGGGATTCCAAGTGGGCATCTGGCCCCTCGGAGCCCCCTTATCAGGGGGCTTCAAGGTGGGCTGGAACAAGACTTGGGCCAATGGGGTCACAGACACTTGATGCTTCAGGGTAGGGTTACAGGTGTGGTATGAACCATACATTTTGTGGGTTGAGATGGAACAATCCATTTGACTTTTGGAACTATCTGTAGGTAAGGGCATTGTCCAGCCAGTAGGGGGGATTGTTTTCATCCTGGCTGTACTATTGTAAATCTTTTGCCAGGCAATTATATTTATCCATCCTTTCCTACACAGGTGTATTTTTTTTTTTTTAATTAATGGGACTACTTAGAAACTTTCTGAAGTGATTCTTTGTTGTTTCATCCTTTTCTCCCCCACTTTGTCTAGTTCTAAGCCAGAAGCACCTTCCCTGCTGGATGACCCCAAGATCAAGGAGATTGCAGCCAAGCACAACAAAACCCCAGCACAGGTGAGTTGGTGCCAGACAGTGGATACCCCTTCCTGTAACACAGCAATTTAGGAAACTATGTCTGAAGAGAGGGAACAGCCTCTGTGGTGTTACCTGTGAACAATTCTGCTTTTTTCTCTTGCTAACAAGCAGTGCAGGCTGTCCATTCTGTGGCCTGCAAGATATGCTACTACTAACTCTGGCCATCATATTCTTGACTTATCTTCAGTTGTCACTTCCCTTCTCAAGTCCTTTTGCAGAAATGAAAGTCTTGTATATAGTGCAAAACTTCTGGGTGCTAAGAAAAGGGATTGACTGGCCCAAAACCTGGATGGAAAGGAGACCTTCCATGGGGTCTTTCACCACTTCCCTCTTTGCTCTCCAGGCACTGCAGCCTGGACTGCAGGGCCAGGGATGATTTGAAATGCAGCTCTGCAGAGGTGGGGATAGCTCAGGGAAAACAGCTGTTGGAACTGGAGGAGGGATTCAGCTGTCTCTTTTTGCAGGTTCTCCTTCGCTTCCAAATCCAGAGAAATGTGATTGCGATTCCCAAATCTGTCACCCCACAGCGCATTGTGGAGAACTTCCAGGTGAGGGATGGCACTTTACATGGTGCCTCCTGTTCTTCTGTTTCTTCCCTCTGCTAGTAGAGTCTGGAAAATCCAAAGATATTTATTTTACTGTCTGTGTTCCATGAATCCATCACTTGTACCCAGCATCTTTTCTGATAAGAACTTGTCCTTTAATCTCGTAAATCTTGCTTCTGATTGGACTTCTTCAAAGAAGTTAAATCAAGCAGGTTTTCTCTTTTTAGGTGTTTGACTTTGAACTGACTAAAGAAGAGATGGCCACCCTTCTTAGCTTAAACAGAAACTGCAGGATCTGTGAAATGGTCACGTGAGTGACAGTTTGTGTCCCTCAAACTCTTACACCATGATCTTTATCCTGATCTCACCAGAACTGGTATAGCTGTTCAAAATGGGTATATTTTGAAATCTGAAATAATTTTGGGGATGAAGCATCTGTTGTTATACTTCCACTTTATTGACTGAAAGGCGAGTATAAGTCATGCTGTGTGTTCATTGTGAATCCATTCTCCAGGAAACTTCGTATGCTTGGAATTCCAAAATGAGGGTTCTAGTTGATAACTTTGGCTGTGTCCATATGGGAGAAATGAGCACCAGGCGATTTTAAACGTTGGATAATTTTTTTCTGTGGGGTAGTATAAATTGATGTCAGCTCTTACACAGCTGGTTGTGGTGGGGAATGACCATCTGTTGTGCAGTACAAAGCACAGCTGCTTTCAGATATGCACCAAGACAGGCAGTCTTGGCTGCAAGGCCACAGAAATTGCTGCTGTCTCTGTAAGCAGTGTGAATTTTAACTCTGTATCTAGAAAGTAACTTGGTCCCACCACTGTTCAGTGCCTGAATAATAGAAAAAGTCTGAAATTTGTTGGTCCTGTAGGCTATACTATCAAGTCTCTTAAGTTCATTTTGCACTTATTCAATTCAGAGCCACCTTTGAAGGCTCCTCTGTACACCCACTGTTGTTCTATATAGCAGTTATTTTAGCCTTGAGTAATCTTTCCTCTTTGATTTCCTCCAGGTGCAAAAATCACAAGGAGTACCCTTTCAATGCAGAATACTGAAGATGATTTTTTTCCTGCCCTCTCTCAGGCCCCCAGGGTTTAATGAGCTTCTACCATTGCCTCAAATTGTGCCCTATGTAGCTGACACACTGTATCCCTCTTCCCAGCAAGGGCACAGGATATGTGTTCAGTGACTTTGGGTTTTCTGTTTGGTGAAAGGAAATTGTACAGTTGTTCTGAAGAAAATGTGGGCTATGGTAATTCTTATTACATGATGTCTCTGCATGACTGAAATAGCAAAGGAGAAAACAGAAGAGGGAACTAGCAACTGATTTCTTTAACTACTGTCTTGCATCAGTACTACTTAAGGCTGCAGGGTTAAGGATGTGTAAGTGCATGAGAAAAATCCATCCTGAATAATCACATAATCACTGGCTGAAGGTAAAAGACAAAATTAACTTCTAGAGTACAGCCCAAAGCTTTCTAGAAAATAAGAATGAATGGGAGAAGTGTCCAGACCTATAGATGAATAACAACTCATACTGGGCCTTATTTCAGTAACGTTTTTACAAGCTGAGACTGGACAGAGATTGATGTTCAATTTCATTCTTGACCAAAATAAAAATTGTTTGGATTACTGCTGGTTTGGAAGTTCTATTCTAATGTGCTGAGTCACTGGGACAGGTCTCTGCTCACTGTAACCACATGAATGAGTAAAGGTTTCTGAAAACACACCATCACGGGTTTCCCCTGAGGAAAGGTGGTGGAGGGTGCAGGTGATCCTGGCTGGGCAGTGCTAGGATAGCTGGGAGGTGTTGTGGCAGTGTGGCAGTTCAGGTGTCTGTATGTCCATGTGTGCCTTGGGCTGGTGGGCACAGGGCACTTGCAGAACATCTGCTGTATTCTGATCCATAACATCCACACCAGAGCAAGCTGTGAGCTCTGACAAAGGCATGTGAAGTTTGAGCTGAGTCTTGAGCAACTGAGTGGTCAAGAGACTTCATTGAGAACAAGATGATGAACAAAAACCAGCATTTGTGAAGGTTAATAGTACTAGAGCCCAATGCTGACTTAGTGCTCATGCTGTACTACTGTTTAAGTCAGTGTGCAGTGGGTGAATACACTTAGACAAGCTCAACCTACTTGCACTGTACATCCTTGGGTTGTAGGTGTGAGTGCATGGATGAAAGGTGCTTGACAGATGACAGAAAGGCTGAGACTGAATGTCACAGCAGCATCAAGAGCATGCCATGATTAGGAGTTAAAATAACTGGGTAACTCATATCATGAACCACGGCTGACCACTCAGTGCAGACAAGAAATGTGGGAGGAGTCTTGGTACATAAGACGTGACAGTGCCAGGAGAACAATAAGTGGAAGTTCTGGAGAGCTCTGTGGTGAAAGTGTGGATTGCTCTGGTTGCTAAGCTGTGCTGACATCAATCTAGCTTTACAAGCCCTCAATAAAACAGACTATGGGGAAACATGACTACACCCATGGAGATATCCAAAATTATGAGGACAAGAGGTGTAAGAGCATGTGTTAGTGCCGAGCCACTGCCCAGAGCCTGACACAGATCAGGGCTGAGTGCTGTATTTCCCCCTGTTGAGGCCACACTGACTCACTGGAGTATTTTATGGGGGACACATAATATTACACATTGTGAGTATTTCCAGGTATCATTCTCCTTTCGCTTTATCATCCATTACTCATATGTACCAAGATTTCTACAGCACATATGTCACATTGTCTCTGCCAGCCTTTTCCTTCATTGATGCACTTGGTGAATCCAGTTTAGCACTACCACATTGGCTGGTGTTCCCTTACCCCCCTGACAGATGCAAAAATAACTTGGTCTTGGTATGTGATTAAAAATAAAGAAACTTTTGTTCTCAAATGAGGTGTGAACAAAACTTCTGCTTTTGGCTTGAGCATTTTGGTTATGAGAGACAGGACCTCGGATATATTACAGCAAATGCAAACCTTCTGCCCAAAAGCCTTTCTAAAAGACAGAGACCTCTCTGTCAAGAAACCATTGGGGAAAAACCCACAGTCTAGGATGGCAGCAGGCTGCCCACGCAAACATCTTGGCTTTAATATTGTTCTCCTAATATCACAGTCTTTCCATTGATTTCACTGAACAAAACCCCAAGAGTCCGCATGCTCAGAGCAGATTTACAGAGAAGGAATACGGGGCTGGGGGGAATAATAAAAGGCAAACACTGCATTACATAACTATTTTGTGATGTTAACTGAAACATCACATCCTGCTGAGGATGGCTGATGGTGCTGACAAAAACCAGGAGGATTACAGACAAGCTATTGTCTGCCCTCAGGTAAGCAGGGTAGAAGAAGAGCTACAAAGCAGCTGGGTATCTGCAGTGGGAAAGGCACACAGAGAAAAATGCACTATTATATTGCCAACTGATGCTCACACCGGAATAAATTCTCCAAGCAAGAGCATGCAGCAAAGTTTCAACATAACATCTATTATTCTTCAGCAGCTTTCAAGAAACATTAAGAGAAACCTCTCCCAACACTAGAAAATAACATTCTTCTTTCAAATAACTACTTTCAAAAGCCAGGGAATCTCAGAAAACGGAAAGCTGGACAAGACAAACGCAGGTCTCAACCAATGTGGTTAATCAAGCGTTCTCCCTTTATTCAAGATAAGGTGGTAGTTTATATAAGCTTCCACATAGTTTACAAAAACAAAGACACTCTGATTGGTAGGCTAACATTGTTTACCTTTTCCTTAAAACGGCCTACACCTTACACTATAAAACCTGTACTAATTCACACCCAGACAGCCCAGTGGTCCCCATCACACCTTAAGAAATTTCTATCTGCGCCACAAGCTCTGAATTTCTAACTGCGTCAGAGGCTTGAAGGCCCACAAGGCCCAAATCTGAGGCCTAGACTGGAGTAGCTCAAATCTCATAACTCATGTCCTCTTTCTCTAAAAAATGCTGCAACACTTTCTAATTTAGCCCTACAAAGGAGGTCGCTTTTCCTCTCCGGCTATCACAAACATCATCCCACCTTCGGAGGGAGCCCAGAGCCCACACTTCAGCTGCGGGGGCTGGGGTGATTTATTAAAAAATATGGATATTGATCTAGTATCGATATCCAACTGTGACGGACAAAAACTCTCTAACAGTTTAAAGTTAGAAAGTGTATGTTTATTCGACGCCGGGCAGCGTGCGGGATAGCTCCCAAATACACACCGCACCTTTCAGGTGATTACAGAGTCTTTTTATCCATACAAGTATTGAATATACAAAATACAAATGCATATTCATAATTTTGGTACATCCCATTCCCCGCTTCGTATGCTAATCACTCCAAAAGTTATTAAGCATGCGTAGTTTGTCCCTTGAAATGGGTCGGTGGTCCCTTTTATGGGGAGGGGTCCCAAAATGAGGAAGTAAATGAAGTCTTCCTCGTTCTGACCTTTCTACCTTTTCAATGCGGCTATGACAAATTAACTCTTGGTAGAACTCCCATTCCTTGTCTTCAATTGGTTTCAGAACAGAGGAGGCCCACAATTGTCTTATGTTCCTAAAAGCTATTTATCAGTTTCTATATTCTTCATTATAAACCCAGCTAACCAAACATTGTGCTGACAAGCAATTAATTATTAGTTAACTACTAACTCCTTACTTCATCAAGGCCTACTCATTTATTATTCTTATTTTAATTAACTCTAGTAAGGCTTATTTCTAACTAAAATCTTAGCTCCTCAAAATCTCTAAATGCCTTAAAGTTTACGTTTCAGGGGGAGAAGCAGCGTGACGCCCCCCCGGGCCGCGGGGCCGTGGCCGGCGCGGGCGGGCGGGACCCGGGACGGGGCGGGCACGGTGATGCCGCCGTTAAAGGGCTCGGCGGGCGGTACCACCGGGCAGCATTCCCGGCTGGAGCCATGGCCACCTGCGTGCAGCTCTGCACCGGGGCCAGGATGCCGCTGGTGGGGCTGGGCACATGGAAGGTAACGGGGACAGAGGGGCGGAGTCCGCGCCCGGTGCCATCTCCTCCGGAGGGGTCCGGAGCGCTCGGGTGTGGGAATCCAGGGCTTCCCTCTGGCTGCCCTGGCAGGTCTGGGACCCTGGCAGGGGGTCAGGAACCCCCCTGGACAGAGCCCCGAGAGACACTGTCTGTGATCTCTGTCCATGGAAAAGAGTTTTCAATCTTACAGGATGAATTACAAGCTTTGAGTGTTTGATAAGAGTAATAATTAAGTGTGACACGGGTGCAAAAGTAAAATTTTAGATTTCTAGATTAGGGGTTCAGAGGGGACAAGATGGAGGAATTGGGTGTGTCTTGTCCTTTTCCTCCTTCTTCATGCCCTCCATGTTTCACTGTGGTGTTGGCATTTTTCTGTTGGTTTAGGCTGGGGACACACTGTTCAACGTAGATGACAGATATTGGCACATTATTGTAAATATTGTACACGTAGTTTCTGGTATTTAATGTTTGTACCATCCCACTGAGGGGCAGAGCCCCACACGCTGCCCTGCAGGACAGAGCTGCGGCAGGGCAGCAGAACATGTTAGAGATAAACAGAATAAACAACCTTGAAACCAGCACAGACGAATTATGGCTTCTTCTTTGGCAACGGGGCAGAAAGACAGAGACTTTCTACAATCTCGGAATCACCAATACCCACAGATTCCGACACTCAGGGTTGGGCAGGGAGCGGCTCGGTGACACGTCCCCACCGGCATCCCGCCCGGGATGCTGCTGGGGATGCCCTGTCCCTCTGGTGCTTTCCGCAGGCACAGCCCCGGCGCTGCTTTTGAAGCCGCTTTCCCGGCCGTGCCCTCCGTCCCTGCCGTGCCCCTCCTGCCGCGGGGAGAGGTGTCCCTTCGGTGTCCCCAGCCGGGGAGAGGCGGCGGCTCCATCCCTCCCGTACCCGCCAGGGATGCGCGGATCCCACCCATCCAAGCTCCCGCGGCTCCCTGGGCCCCTCTCCCTGCCCCTTCCCGTGCCCCTGCACTGGAGCATTTCCCTGCTGCTTCCGTGCTGTGTGATCTGGGCGAGGTCCCCGGGAATCATCCAGTAACAAGGTATGGCTTTAGAAGACCATTCACGCGTTTCAAGCAAGTTCTGACAAAGAGGTTGGCACTGTTGTTATGAGGACTGCATAACCACTGATCTATACAACGCCTAGAACAAACATTGCTGGATTTGTGTGAACTAGATAAGCCAACATTTCCTTGTGCACAGCTCTTACATGCCCTTGCAGAGTATAGAAACACACAGAATTGCACTCCTCTGTCTCTGAAGGCAGCACAGGATGGGTGGGATGTGCCCCAGGACAAGCTGGGCTACAGCACAGTGTGACACTCCAAAGTGGTGTGGATGACTAAGGTGTAGACCACTGCCCTCCCCATAGAACTAAAATTCTCCCAGCTGGGCCATTTGACTGTGTCTCTTCTTAGACACAGCACTAGGAAGCGAGGAGTGTTGAGCAAGAGGCACTGCAGAGCTCTCTGGCATCAAACTTGGTTCCCCCTGGTCCATCTCAGGCAGCACTGGGGGCTCTGCTCTACCTGGCTGTTGGCTGAGCCTGCTTGGGACTGGGCTTATGGATAAATAGCTGGAAGCTGGCTTCAAACCAAGCAGCCTTCATTTTTAAGATGATGAGATCTTTAAGAACATGGCATGGAAAAACTCCACTTAAAATCCCACTGTATGTGTTTTTTTAGTTGCTAGGTATCTAAGAAAAGGCCTGTATGCTTTGATTTGGGATCTTAACTTTCTTTTTCCAGTCTCCAGCTGGGCAAGTAAAAGCTGCAGTGATGGCTGCCATCGATGCCGGGTACCGCCACTTTGACTGTGCCTGTGTGTACCAGAATGAGAGTGAGATTGGAGAAGGGATCCAGCAGAAAATCAAGGAAGGTGCTGTGAAAAGAGAGGACCTCTTCATTGTCAGCAAGGTAAGGTGACCTAGGATCCAGGGGAAAGCTTTGTGACAACATATGCATAGAGGAAAATTCAGAGTAGTTGGGAAAGACTGTGTGCTATAGTGTGGAATAATTAGGGGAATAGTTCAGGCCCATACTGGTTGAATCTTCTTTTTGTCACTGTATTTTGTAGAGCATTATTTAAGGTGTGTTCTGTGGGATTCCTTAAAATCAGAGGGTTTTGGACACATTGCAAAAGGCAGGCCTCAGAGACAGCAGGATGGTGATTAAAGCTAAGCAGTAGCTATAAGTGTTGTCAGCAGAAAAATTATACAAGAAGTAGAAAGAAAGGACAAATAGAACAATGGTCTGTGTATTAACACTTGGGTAGAATAACTCCCTAAGTTGCAGAAAAGTATATCTGGTGAGATTTTAGGAAGTTCTAAGCTTAATAATGGAGCTCTGTGCAATGTATCTTGAGGCTTACAAGAAAGTATTGTATTCAAAATAAGCAAGCATTGTTTTAACCAAAGGTATGTGTATTTATAGTGATTGGATAGAACTACTGTCAATATGCTTTTGCTTTGTGTGATTGGTCAAAAAGCGTATAAAGTAAGTTGTAACATTAAGTTCTTGGTCTGTTGCCTGGATGTGAGCTGCTGGCATCTTCCCATTGTCACAACCATGTAATGAGACTGATGCTAAAAAAAAAACCAGCTCAAGATGCATTCCGCAGCAGTCCTGTCCCGTTCGTGACTTGTACATAGCCCCCGGCCGGCGATAGCGTTCCACATTCTCCATTTTCATGGGACTGTTCAAAATAGGTGTTAAGCAGAACTGGTCCCAGAAAGTGTGCTGGCTTTTTTTCCTTCTTCAGGAAAGAGCTTTAACCCAGGAGGTCACAATCTGCCTTGTTTTTTTTCTCTAGCTGTGGTCCACTTTCCATGAGAAGCATCTGGTGAAGGGAGCCTGTCAGAAAACTCTTGCTGACCTGAAATTGGATTACCTGGATCTCTACCTCATGCACTGGCCTCTTGGTTTCAAGGTACGGTAACAGCAGAAAACCCTTGGTTTTCTCTCCTGGGAGAGCTCCTCAGCACCACTGCTGCTCCAGAAAGAGCCCGTGTGCCTGCTGTGCCAGCACTGCCCCACTGCTGCCCAACCCTCTCTGCTGTGCCCCCGATCCCTGCCCGAGAGCGCTGCCTGCACAGCATCCTCTGCCCTCCTGATAACGGAGAGGCACACCCAGCAACCAGGTCAGACATCTGGCTGCAAGATTGACTCATGCTGCTTTACTTTGGGCTAAATCATTATTTTCTGCTTTGAGGGAAGGAAGGATGTACTTTGCTGCCTGACAAATTCTTTCTTCTGCATGTTACAGAATCACAGAACAAGAGAATGTTTCTGTCTTCCATTTCTTTCTTTACTCACTGAGTCCTTAATACAGTACAGATTGAGCTGACCTTTCCTGTAGGAGCCTTAAATTTGTTCCACAGACCTTGGATTTCAAAAGGTGAGATTTTTTGACATCCATGTCAGAAGCACATTAAATACATCTCATCCTTCATGTACTTCAAGGTATCTGATGTCCAGTCTGTGTCTAGTCTCGGCTTTTTCTTTCTGCTGCAGACAGGTTAAGACCTCCTTCTTATCTGTTGCTTTTGAGTTTGTCAACTGTTTGTCACATTTGCAAAGCTGTCATGGTTAGCTTTATATGAACAAAGAGCTTGAGTAAAAGTGTCGTGGCATAATACTCTGACAGCTGCACACTGGATGTGGAGCAGTGTGGAGATGTGGAGTTCTATTTCTGAGTTTGTTCATCTGGGTGTTCTGATTTGCCACCAACTTATGCTGAGGCTCCCCTTACAGGACACCTGTGTGTTTACATAATACCTTCTTCAGTAGATGTGGCTTGGCTTAAACCTGACTTAAATGTTCCTGGGACCTTAACAGATCCTTCAAAAAAGCCTACCCCAGTTCTCTCCTAAAAGAATAGCAGAGAACTACAGGAAGCTTGCTTGTATCACAATAAACAGGTCAAGTGTTTTAGTGAGTCACCACTTTGCTTGGTCTAGGAGATACACCTGACATTCCTAGTAGGAATTATTCTGCATCATTCCTACTAGGAATGATTGCTGGTAAAATTGCCAGGAACAATGTAGAGAAATATTAATATTTTCTGTACTAGTAGAACTAGTATCAAGCCATCATGGTCTTTAGTTGTCTTGGTATTAATTTGCCAATAAAAAGAGTGTTTAAATTTTTTTTTTCTCTTTTTTCTTTTTTTTTTTTTTTTTTAACTGACAGGCAGGAGAGGAGCTGTTTCCTGCAGATGACAAAGGCATGGCTATACCCAGCAACACAGATTTTCTAGATACATGGGAGGTAAGTTCAGCCAGGATGGGAAATCATGTTTTCTGTTACTGGCAGCCTTTTCCATGCTTTCATTGCCTTCAGCAGTCACAAGGTTCTTATGTATTTATAGCACCATATACAATGTAGCCTTTTTAAAACATAAATGCTCAATCAAGTTGATAATCTTTAGTGAAGCTGCAAGCCAGACTGCTTGACTATAACAGAACTGTCCTCACCACTGTTCTTAAATTGCTCAAATACACTCTGCTGAAATAAATTAGGCTGTGATCATACCCACAGCCTGCACTACAGCCTTCTGGTGCTGGCGCAGGAACACATCATTGATTATCCTTATTTGCCATGTGAAAACATCTGAGAGTGAATTTCTGCCATCTCAAGAAAGGAGCCCTTGGTTTCGGGTGAGATGGAAGACATGGCACAAATACACCAGAGGTCACTCTCCCCCAAGAGACAATCATTGCAGCCCCAAACAGTTGTCTTTCCTTGCCCGTGAGAGGAAATGAAGCCACACAAGGAATCATTCCTTCAGGGCCTGTCTTGTACACTGGTGCTGACTGTGCTCCTCCTTCTGCCAGGCCATGGAGGAGCTGGTGGACTGTGGACTGGTAAAAGCCATCGGTGTCTCCAACTTCAACCATGAGCAGATCGAAAGAATCTTGAACAAGCCAGGACTGAAGCACAAGCCTGCAAACATCCAGGTGAGCTGCAAAGTGGGATAATAAAACTGCAGGTTTTGGGGGATTATGAAGATCCAATTACAGTTGCATGAGGAGGTGGAAAAAGCAAGAACAAAGCAGACACAGCACAATTACACCCTGTGATCATTTCTGAGTGCACATAAAGATGCTGTAGATCTGTGTTCTGATAGGGAATGTAATTGTGGTACACAAATTACAACAAGAACTTCTTCAACTACTTGTTCTGTTATTAGTAATGGCACCAATCTGTTAAGATAATTGTTTGTGCAATATGTGTTTTTTCTCATGCTGGAATCCACAATTCAGTCACCCAGGTGGAAAGGGAGGTCAGTTTTAACTGCTACACAGAAGCAGCATTTACTGACACACTAGTGACTTTGTGGTATCTACCCTGATTTATGTAAAATAAAAAAGAAAGTGGTTTTATACACATATATATATATAAAAATCACCTAGTCTTTGTCTGCATACAGCAGCCACTGCCCCTTTGTATGCAGGAGCTGCAGAAGTTTATCCCTTCAAGGGGTCTTGGACAGACTCAAACATCTCTTGCAGTTCTGAATTCAGTACTTCTTGTATATTCACTGACAGTACTGAGTTCCCTCAGTCTCCATAGCCTGCCAGCTCTTCCTCTGCATGTAGTTACCAGAAAAAGAGCATGCCAAAAGGAAAAAAAAAGCATCTTTTTCCTAACTTATAGCACATGAGAAAGGGGCACCAATTCCTAAGAAAGGGACCATTTATGTCTAGAACAGACTGGGGCGGGGGGAGAACAGACCAGATGCAGCATGGCTTTCTCATTCCTCTCCACATTATTGCTGAATATACAAGGCACTGGGGTTTTCAATATCTGCTAAGCTACTGCTTAGAAATCTGAGAAGGACCTCAGAACATGCCAAAGAACCCAGAAGTGAGCCTTCTGAAATGTTCCTTCCCCAGAGCAAAGACCCAGAGGTACAAGAAATCTCACTGTAGAACACTATGGTTGATAATCCCTTGCAAAGACTGGCCCCTGAGGACAATCAGCAGCCTTTAAGTGCATGAGGAGATAATCCCTGCAGTGAGTTACAGCTGGATTCTATCAGTCTCTCTACTCTTCTGCTGGCAGATCGAATGCAATCCATACCTTACCCAGGAGAAGCTGGTGAACTACTGCCAATCCCAAGGGATTGCTGTGACAGCATACAGCCCCCTTGGCTCTCCTGACAGAGCATGGTAAGATTGCTTTGCAATTTGTGAGGGAGCTGGCATGGATAACACTTGGAGTACTGAAACAGTAATGTTATCTCTCCATTATGTAGGGCTAAGCCAGAGGATCCTGCCCTTCTGGATGACCCCAAGATCAAGGAAATTGCAGTCAAACACAACAAATCCACAGCCCAGGTATATGGATGCCAGACTGTGGGTACCCCTTCCTGTAATACAGGGCAGCTAATGACAATGTAGAGGACAGGCTGGCTCTTTGTTCCCTGTCATCTGTGGTGAGAGGCAGCAGTGCAGGGTCTGTTTTCTGCGTGGCCTGCAATGCACACTCTCAAGCGTGCTCTGACTGTCATCGTGAAACATTTTCTTGACCCATCTTCATGCTGGAATGTGTCAGTCTTCATCTCAAGTCCTCTTGCAGAGAATGAAATCTTGATACAAGTCTGAGAGAGCAGAAAAGCTTGATTGGCCCAAAACTGAATGGGAAAGGAGGCCTTTCATGTGAGGCTCCACCACTTCCCTCTCTTCTTTTCAGGCAGGGCAACCAAGGCTGCAGGGACAGGAATAATTTGGGACAGGGATAACAGCTGTTGGAACAGGCTCTGTTTCCTCCAGAGCAAGAGGAATGATTCAGTTGTCTGTCCTTGCAGGTTCTCCTTCGCTTCCAGATCCAGAGAAATGTGATTGTGATTCCCAAATCTGTCACCCCACAGCGCATTGTGGAGAACTTCCAGGTGAGGGATCAGGAGTGAGCTGGGAGCTGCCCCTCAGGGATGGTTTGGCTTCTCCTTGCACAGCAAGGGAGATGATCCTTTATCATTCTTCCCTGCTCAGGCAAGAACACCGGGCTTTTTACACTCTTTGTTTAAACACTGTACTAAGGGCAAAACTTAAGGTTACAGTTGGAGACCAGGAATGAACCAAGTCTTTTTTTAGTATGCTGGTAATTCTAGCAGTCACTTTGCATGGTGTTTTGTATTCTGTAGACTGGAGATGAATCACCACATGGTTTTTCACTGGCACTTGAGTGCAGCAGCACACCACAAAAGGCTTTTGTAGAGCAAGCAGTGTTAAGGAAACTGTTGTGGTGTTCACAAACCATGCTACTCTATTGTTAATTCAGTGGTCCTTGACTGCAACTGGTCATTGAGATTTCAAAAAACCTAGATAGATTAAGTGAAATATGGAATTTTTGTAGATGTGCTTTGGAATAGGACAGAAAAATGCATCTCTCACAAGTGGCAGATGCAAGAGCCTGTCAAGTACCCTGCAATAGCTGGCATGTGTAATTGCAACTTTGGATGAATTTTTCTATTCTCTCTGCCAATGCACTCTTGGTGATACAGAGAGATGCCTTTTTCATGAAGCAGTCATGTCTTCTAACCAGCTACCCTCCCTTGCAGACTTGTTCTTTAATTTTGTGGATTTTGCTTACAGACTTTGATTTGTTCAAAGAGGTGATTCCCAGCTGTTTCTCTTTTCAGGTGTTTGACTTCAAATTGACTAAAGAAGAGATGGCAACTATTTTCAGCTTTAACAGAAACTGGAGAGTCTATACAATGAGCATGTAAGTGGTAGCATTCAGTATTTTTCTCCATATGATAAGAATACTATATACACAGAGGTTTTACATCTAAATACTGCCTAGAATGCCAAGAGCCTGCATGATGAAGTAATTGGGATGTTCCAAGTGTACAAAAAATACATGCTATAGAGGAAAACAAATCTGGGCTGAACCCATGCTTCAGTTACAGAGTTCAGATCCCACCTTAGTGGCTTCTTTAAGCAAAACTAGACAAGAAAATTATGACTAAAACAAAGTTTTCTATTCCCTGCAGGGGCAAAACTCACAAGGACTACCCATTCAATGCAGAATACTGAAGATGCTCATATCCTGCCCTCCTTCAGAGCTTGGTCTGATATCCTTCCTATCAATTTCTCTGAATTTTTATTGAATTTCTCTTCCTGCAGCCAGTGAAGTCACAGCATATGTATTCAGTGATCATCTTTTGTTTACTCTTTCTGAAAGAAACAGTAAAGTTGCTGTAAATAAAATGGGGGCTGTAATAATTTTTTCTCAAAATGTGGATTGAGTAATCCACATTTAGCGAGCAAGAGACTTTGAACTACACATTCACATTTTTAATTTCTCTTGCTTCAACACAACAGGCTGAGGAGGATAGCTGGCAGTTACGGGAGAAAAATCTGAGAAATGTGAACTAAAGGCCAGCAGTTTTATCACTCCAGAAGTAACCGAGAAAGGGGTTTTTCCTACTTAGGAAAAGCTTTTCCTTAGGGGAAAAAAATAAATAAACAAAAAATAAAAATTCCATAAGTAGAAAATACACAGGTGTGTGGTCAGCACTATTTTCAGCCAGGTTTCCTCCTGAGCATGTGGATTTTCCCTGGGACAGGGCACATTCCCCTTTCCCTGCGGGCAGCAGAGGGCGGCCATCCCTCAGCCACCCGCGCTGTCCCCTCCCCGCCAGTGCAGGGACGTCCTTGATGTCACACAGCCCGGGGGTCTGGCTGCTGGCACGGGGAGCTCAGCCCCCGAAATGTCGGCATCCCCTCTGGCCCTGTCAGCCTCGGGGCCAAATTCTCCCGGCTGATGCCCCTCTAGCTCCATCTGCCTCCCCCTTCAGCCCAGCCACCCATGTGCCACTACCCTTGGCCCCGGAGCCCCAGGTGACATCAGGAGGTGTTTGCTTTTGGGGCCGTGTCACCTTTCTGCTCCCAACCCCTGGGCAGGTGGCCAAATCCAATAATGAAGTTGCACACTGGGTTTCAAGGCAAAAGATCAAAACTTTTGCTGAAGAAAACGAGCACCTCATAGACTTCTTTCCAAAATTTCCACCTTCAATTCATGAAAATGTAATCCAAGAACATTTGCTTCACAGCTTCCTAAAGGAAGCATTCCATAAAACCTTCTGAAATCCCCAGGCTAAGGTGAGACTTAGCTCTGCTGAGATCAAATACACATTTTTATTGGACAATAAAGGTACAATGTTACTATGATGCAGAAGTTTGGAGCACCGTCTTATTAGAGAATACCTACTCCATCACGGGTTACAGTGCCCATAGAGCCCTCAGTGGTTTCCTTGTTCAAGCATAACTCATCCACCAGCTGCAGTCCCCTTGGAATTAAGTCCTTTCAGCATGGATCTCCTTCAGAAAGTGCACCTGTGTCTCCAGAAGTATTCCTGAGTCACAGTACTGTGAGCTTGAATGCTGGCATGGGACAGGGTGTTTATATCTGTTCCAGTGGTCTCCACACAGGTCATCACTGCCATCCCTATCAAGGGATCTGCAATTTATATTCTTTATATTTTTACATTCCACCCTGCACTTTATTGAAAGATATGCTAAGAATTGTTTCAGCCTTATTCAAACTCCATCCTTAACATAATCATCATCTTACTGCATATTCTTAACAAACTCCACCCCTTGCCCCTGCAGACCAGTGGAGTTAACACCTCACCAGTGCAAACATAAGACACATATCCCAAACCCACCCTTTCTCTCACAGACAAAATTATCAGGATCAACACTGGAACAGTCAACATATTTTCCAACCACTTCTAAAAAGCTTTCCAAGCTGAACTCCCAGCACTATCCTTGGTCGTGCCACTACTCTGCCCATCTTCTGGCATGCACCATCCAGAATGAGGCGTGTAAGTTACTCCTTGATATCCCAACAGCTTATCAAGTGATACCAGTAGTAACCGTGCCCAGACCTTACAGCTTTCAGGCAACAGCATCAGTGATCACCATGTTTTCAGGGTCCCTTTCCCCTTGCCTGTAAATGCAACCCAGCAGTTCGAGAAACTAAGGGGGAGTCTCACCTGTGGGATCAGCAGAACCAGATGATTTCTCCCCACAGCCCTTCACTGGTGGGTCCTAAATCCTTCCTGAGTTAGGAAGGACAATGCCTGCTAGTAGCAGAGACCCCAAACTTCCCAGAACTCTGCTCTTACAAGGCAAAAACTTGCATCCCATTTGCTTCAGTTTCCCAGCACTGACATAGTCACTGCAGACACAGTTGCTGCAAGTGCTCAATATTTCTGCAATTTCATTCTGAGCAAAGGACTGTCAAGAGAGCATTCAGATTCTGGAGAGCAGCACTCCCACCTCCACAGGCCTACCTAACCTTGCAGCTCAGGCTGCCTGAAAAGGCTTTGTTTTCACTTTGCCATCAGCTTTCAGAAAGCATGTTTCCCTCTTCCAAGTCATCTTCCCACCCAGCACTGGTCTGCCCAGGTGCCTCCTCTCTTCAGGCAATTGCACACTGTGTGTACTCCCCCTGGACATGCACTGGCTGCTCCACTTCCAGGACTCTGTATTCCCAGGGCCAGGATCATTGCTCCTTCCAGAGCTCTTCTCACTACTCCACTTCTGGGCTGTGACTCAGGGCAACTGAGGGGAGAAAAAAGAACACAGAAGAACAAATGAGTAAATGCCTTTCTTCCCCTTCTCCAGCCTCTGTTTAAGCCAAACACCAATCTGCTCCCTGTCTTCCTCTCCACCTTGCCTTTGTCACCACAGATTACATCCAGGCCATCCCAGTCCCTCCTTGGAACCAAGAGTGGCTCAGAGAGTGATCTGGTTGCCTGATGCTTCCTTTCACCACTCAGTCCTGCTTATTGTGTCCTAGAGCTCCTGGGTGGGCAGTCCGCTGTCCCCAGGGCTGCCACAGTCCCCAGGGCTGCCACTGTCCTGCCCAGCAGAGGTGACCTAGACCACAGGATCCCCCTTTGGAGTGAGGTGCTTCCCTCCTTCTCAGGGGCCAGGGGGACTGTGGGGGACACAGACATGCTTCCCATCTGCCAGAATTCAGTCACCCCAAAGTATAGCACCAGTTTCAGAGCCAGCCAGAATCAGTCCTGACCAGCCTGGGGCGCTTCATGGTTTCCTCCTGTCCAAGCTGTCTCCTGCACTAAACCTGCCCTTCCCCACACAGTAATCACCACAGAGGGGTGGCAAGATTAATTCCTCATCCTTGGCTGTGCCCAGAGCTTGCTATTTCAGCAGATGCAATTAAGGGACAAAAACATGAAGACAAAAAGCATCATCAGTTCTAACAATATGGGAGATCCACCAAGGTGTGTTCCTGGGCTGATCTAAGCTCAGAGTGAAAAAGAGGATGAGGTCTTCTGCAGTCAGAGCTGGCCAAGCCCCTGAGAGCTACCTCCTGGCATCCAGAGATTGAACTGGAACCCCCCACTGAGCAAGATAAATCTCCCCTCCAAGTGAAGCAGACATTTCTGCTATGCTTCCCAGTGATTCAAGCATGAAACCTGCATGCCCTCACCTCCAAACCCTGTTTCAAGCTGTGCCTGTGTCTGTGCCCTGTGTCTCTGGGTAGCTGTGAAGCTGCAGACCCCTGCAGCTCTTCCCCTTAGTTGTAGATATGATCATATCTCACAACACTGTCACCTCCCTACTTGGCCTTCAGGTGTTCTCAGTGGGCCACTGGGTCTCTCTGGTAAGCACTGTCCATAAGGACATACCCACTTCCCTTATTTTGGGTTCTGTTCTCAGATTCCAAACACCACTGGTCACCAAAGTCACAACTTGTGGTGAAATTACAGTTACTAAATGCAAAGTCAGCAAAACAAACTGAAAACTCATGAGATTACTCCTCCTGTTCCAGCGCACGTGGATCAAGGAAAAAAAAAAACAAAGCAAGACCCTCCTCCCCCTCACAGTTCCTCAATGTCAGTGCTCTCTGTAAAGACATGGCCAAGGACACAGGGCACAAGATTTAGCAGCCTGACTATCACAGGGTGACTCGTGCAGTACTTCTTCTTCCCCCAAGGCCCCCACCAGATTTTCAGGAGAGGCAAACAGTGGAAAGCTGACTGGTCTTACAGCTCTGAGAGGAAAGGCTCCAACTCGCAAGAGCTAACAGCAAAAACAAAATACAGAACTTCTGCCTGAAGCCCCTTGTGACAGGATGGAGGCATCTCTGTGACTTGAAACCAGGAGGGAAAATTCAGCCCAAGTGGCAAGAGATAAGCATCAAGTTGTGTCAAGATTTTGTGATCCAAGTGAAAGCACATTGCATCCTGCCAGGGATGCCTGATGGCACTGATATGAAACAGGAGGAACATTAAAGAAGAAAACCAATTACCTTGCTGTCCTTAGCTAAATGGAGCAAAAAATATGAAGCTGCAGATAGCAGAGAAAGGCATCCAGAGCAAAACGCTCGCACCTGAAGAAACCATTCACATGTGAATAAGCAGCAAAGCCTCCCAAGCAAGTCTGGGTTTTTCCATTGCGCTGTGACGTCTTCAGCAGAACAGCGAATGCTTGTCTGCAAAAGCATCAAAGCCAGCTTCTGATGGGAGACTGCCACTGGCCACTACCGCCTGTGGTTACAATCGTGCATTTTATCCTGCGATGTCCTCAGCACCTCCCTAAAGACAGAGGGACAACACCATCATTATGCCACTCATTAAAAGGTCACTGTAACTCTTCTGAGACTTTCAAAACACTCGCAAAAAATCTCTTCCAAAATTCAAAATAAACCTGGGGTTTTTTTTTTAGATGCGCTCTATCATAAAAGTTACTCCTAAGCCCCAGCTCCCAGTGGAAGTTGCGTTTGGGAGGAACAGCTTCTCCTGGCTCTCACAAGGTTTGCGCTGCCGGGTCGCTGCGGCTGCACACAGGGCCACGAGTCCCCGGCAAGGGGCACCAGCCAGGGCCACCACCCCTGTGGCAGGGACACGGGGAGACACTGGTGTCTCATGTCCCCCGTGCCACCCCCAGCCCGGGCAGAGCCCCGGCGCGGAGCGGCAGCCGCGGCCTGCTCCGCCCCTGAGCCCCGGCCGCGCCGGGCGGGGCGGGCCCGGCCCTGCTCGCTATTAAAGGCGCGGAGCTCGGCTCAGCCGCGGAGCTGCTGCTGGCAGGGCCATGGCGAGCTACGTGCAGCTCAACACCGGGGCCAAGATGCCCATCCTGGGGCTGGGCACCTGGAAGGTACCGGGATGCGCTCCCGTGGGCCGGCGGCGTGAGGGGGGAAGGAAGGAGCGCGGCTCGGGCCCTGCCGGCGCCGCCGACACCCGGCCAGGCCGCCGCCGGGATTTGGCTTTGTTTTAGTTGGGGTTTGCTTTGGATGTGGTGGCTTTCCCTGTTTTATCTTGCCGTGAGAAAGGTCTTTAATGCTGTGTTGATGAGAGCTTTTTTTTGCCATCGCTTTTTTCAGTCGCAGCCGGGGAAGGTGACAGCTGCGGTGACGGCTGCCATCGATGCCGGGTACCGCCACTTCGACTGTGCCTATGTGTACCAGAACGAGAACGAAGTTGGGGAAGGGATCCAGCAGAAAATCAAGGAAGGTGTTGTGAAACGAGAGGACCTCTTTGTCGTCAGTAAGGTACGAGTCTGATGATGCAGGATATACCAGGGGATACCTTTTTATTTTAAAGTAACTCCCCACTTCTTTATTGCCTACTCTGTTGTGCAGTGTGGAACAGTTCAGAACATCACTTAAGCCATTCCTGAGATTCCTACTTTGTCATCCTGTATTGAGAATTATGCAGGGTCCATACCGCAAATTTGGGTGAAACTTTCAAGTCTTAATAAGCGAAACAAGACTACTTCTGCTATCTGCCAGGACACTGTGCAATCATGTGTGCTGCCACTGCACACATTGCCCGGTGTCACAGGCCAGTGTTACTCACAGAACAAGCCCCACTTGAAGAGCTGTAGGATGATGTGATTTCACATCACTTTCCCAAGGGGACAGGCACCCTGCTGAACAGTAAAGAAGAGTTCCGAGAGCTTTAACCCAAGAGGTCACAATGTGCCTTGGCTTTTTGTCTCCAGCTGTGGTGCACGTTTCATGAGAAGCATCTGGTGAAGGGAGCCTGCCAGAAGACTCTTGCTGCCTTGAAACTGGATTACTTGGATCTGTACCTCATCCATTGGCCTCTTGGTTTCAAGGTACAGTAACAGCAGGGCCCTTGACTTTGTCTATGAGTGGCAGTTATGAGGAGCTATATGGCTTTTACTGTGGCCACGTGAGCCGGGCTGTTGATTTTTGCCTCTGAGATCCCTGCTTGCATGGCATCTGCTGCCCTTTTGGCCATTGAAGAGGTGGACCTTGAACCCTAGGGATGGGTTTCCCTGCTAGAAGCAGAAGTTATATCTCTTTCCTTTTGGTTATTGCTTGTTTTGTCTTCTAAAAATCCAGTTATGCTTAGTGTGGTTCTCATTTTGTGGGAAGAGGGTTATACTTTGCTGTCTGACTGAAGTTCTTTCCTCTGTATGTTACAGAATAAGAGATTGATTGTCTTTTATTTCTGTCTTTAATCACCGAATCCTTAAATACAATCCAGCTTGAAGTGACCTTTCCTATAGGAGCTTTAGCATTCCACAGGCTCTAGAGTTAAACTTTTTAGTTCCTAACTCTGCCACTGTCTGCATGCAAAGGAACTGATGTCTCAGTTTAAATATATCCAAGCTTAGGCTTTTAGTGAGAACTTGATCAAAATTTTCTCTCTACCTCTTGCTACCAAGATGAACTGTTCTTCATAACATCTGTATTTTAAAAATTAGTTTCACATGGACAGAACTATCAAAGTGAAAGTGCGATGTGGTGTAAATAATGAATGAGTAGAAAATAACTGGTTTTGAATGAAGTTGATACCTGGCAGATAGTCCTAATTGGGAAATAGGGTGTTCTAATCTTCTAACCTTCCCTGTGCCAGAGCTTAAACAATGAGGCTCCCCATCTGTCAGGAAATCTGGTCCACTATAAGGTGAATATATTCCAAGTCCCAACTGGGTCCTTATTATGTATTTCACTGAAACACTTCATTATGAGCAGATAACAACTGTATATTTTTGTAAACTGGCTATAATTCTACTTTCTGTATTACAAGTGGAATCTTAGGTGTTTCACCATATGGATTTTGATGAGCCAGGGGACAGTTTCATCAGAAGTACCTGTCCTTACTGGCTTGACTGTAGGCAAAAAAACCCCACCACAGTACCATAAGAGCACAAAAGAAAAGACTGAAGACTCTAGATAGTGAGTGTTAAAGTCGAATACATATGTAGATAATTAGTATAATAAGGATTAGTTTGTCCTGTAATAAGAGTTTATGGGAATCATAGTCTTCAGCTGGTGTTAACCCAACCTCCCAATAATGTGTGTTTCAAGCAATTTCTCTCTCACGGACAGGCAGGAGAGGACTTGTTCCCTGTAGATGACAAAGGCATGGCTATCTCCAGCAACACAGATATTCTGCAGACATGGGAGGTGAGTTCAGCCACTGCAGGAGAAAGTTTAGACTGATGAAGATAAAGAGAGCATCAGAGACTGCTGAGAACAGAAGACAATCTCATGTACTTAGAATTACTTGGAAAGACTCACTGGTACAATAGCAAATTGTCATGTATCAATTCATCATTTTCCACTTCTAACTTGCTGTGAATTTCCATAATCTCAAAGAATGAGTGCTTTGAGTATGGGAAGCATGGTACATATACACCAGTGCTCTGGGTTGTTTGTTTTGTTTTTTTCAAGCCTGAGCTCTGAAAACTTAAACACTTCATTTAGGTTTCTTATGAAGGAAACAAGGCATGTTCAGGAAGCATGTGCTGTTCAGACCCTGCCTTTGTATATTCGATGCTGACTTTGTGCTTCTTTCTGCCAGGCCATGGAAGAGCTGGTGGATGCTGGCCTGGTAAAAGCCATTGGCATCTCCAACTTCAACCATGAGCAGATTGAAAGAATCTTGAACAAACCAGGACTGAAGTACAAACCTGCAAATAATCAGGTGAGCTGCCAAGTGGCAGAGGCAAGTGTTTGGTGGTATTCCTTTTTGTGTGGTCATTTGTTGGGTTTTTTTTTAAGAAAATGACAAAGATCTTACTTTGAAATAAGGCTAAAGAAAGACTGGAATAGATATATTCTACTTCATAGACTACGTATTCTTCAGTCTCACCCTCTAGGTGATGCCAAGGTGCTGGTTTTTTATGAACTCTGTGCCACTGCTTGGAAATCTGGCAGTGAGCAGCTCCAGAATCTGTCCTTGTAGGAGGAAAGGAAGGGGAACTCAGATGAGCTCTAAAAACTTCCTTGCAGTAGAATAAGACATGGTGTATGTATATGTAGAGAATTGGATGACCTTTCCATGACACTTCTGTGGAGAAGGCAGTTCCTGTTGCTGATGACTGAGGGAATTGATCAGAAGCATGCTTAATGGACTCAAGAGTTAATGAGGGTTAGGAGGAGGGAGGAGATGGAGTTGCAGGGTGGGTGATAGAGTAGAAATTGTATAGATGGCACTTGAATGAAATCTTAGGAGAATTCAGATGGCAGGAGACCTTGGGAGATGATCTGCTCAGAGGAACATCAGCCCTGAGATCAGACCAGGTTGTCCAGATGTTTACATCTCAAAATCCTGTGAGGATGGAGGCTGCACAGTCTCCCTAGGCGGTGTGCTCTGCTCCCTGACCCCCCTGAGTGTATGACAGGGAGGGGGAGTTCTCCTACATCCAGTCTCAACCTCTCTTGTTTTCAGCTTGCATCTGTTGCCTTCCTCCAAGCACCACTAAAGAGCTTGGCTTGGCTTTGAATGAACTCCTTTTAGGTACTGCGAAACTGCTACTAGGAGGCCTGAAGCCTTCCCTTCCCCCAGCACAGCAAGCCCAGCTCTCTCAGCCTTTGCCAGGATGGCAGGTTCTCCAGCCTTTACCCATCCTGGAGTTTCTCTGCTGAATTGATGGCAGTCTGTCAGTATTTCTACTACTGAGGGGAGCTAGGAACAGGAAAACTGGACACAGTATTATGAAGGTGGCCTGGCAAGGATGAGTAGAGGCAAATGATCACTTCTCACAATTTACTGGCTGTGTTCCTGCTGCCAGAGCTCACTGCTGGCTCGTGTCCTACTCAGTCTGTTATGACTCCCCCAAGTCCTTTCTAGCATGGCTGCTTTACAGGTAGTCAGGTTCCAGCCTGTGCTATTGCCAGGGGCTTTTCCTTCCCAGGTGCATGACTTGGTGTGCAGCCTTGTTGAATTGCTTTGGGTTTTTGTTTGCCTGTTGTTTCTGCCTGAATGGGTCCTGCTGCAGTGGCAGTCCTGCCAGATTAACATGATTATAGACTGGCACAGGTTGCTGAAGAGGACAAGTCCCAGGATAGGCTCCAGTGGGGTCTGCCTAGAGCTGACCTTGACTCTTATGGCATTTGAAGGACTCTAATCAATTACTGATTAGTAAAACTGGGTCATTTATTGTGGTAACTCGAGCATTATTTGTCCCAAAGCACTTTCAGAAAACTTAGTGTAAGTTTTAAGGTAACCATTCAACATCTGCCACACCTCATTGCCATGATCACTATATGACAATTACATTAAAATAATTTATCATTAATATCATTATTGTCATATCAATTACCTTATATCTGGCATAGGGGTCACTGATCTTGGACCTCTCACATTTGTTAATGCCCTCAGGCTCTACATGATTATTGACTATAATCAAGTTTAGCACAAAGCATTGGGTCTTTGGTCCCCGTCCTTCATAAACTACTGCTTCTGAAGAAATGCTTGCAAGCCTGAAAGCTTGCTGTTCCTAACACTTACCAGTTGGGCTAATAGTGAGAGTGCTTCCTGAAAACACTTTCTCTGTGCAGATATTTCACATGTAATCCACTGTCTTTCTTGACATTCTCATTCTTTATTTGAATGCAGCCAGGTTGTGTTGGCTTCAATTGTAGCAAGACATTAATTTGGCAAGGTAGTAATTACATAACAATGGTGCTAGTACTTAATTTAATTTCTCAACTTGAGTGCCAGTGGAGAGGTGAGGATGACTGTGCCTTGCTTATGTTGCATAAATTTGACTTATTTATAGTTGAGAAAACTAGATGCTCTATTACTCTTAAATAGCTTTCTGCAACTGCTGAAGCAAAATAAATATGTATAATATGTCCTAAAAATGGAGCTCTCTGTTCTGTTTAATATTCCAGCATGTCTCAGAGGGGAAAGAGGCATGCAGGCCTCTGATAACAGCAGGCAGCTAGAACCACAAGTACAGCGCTCGAGGCTGTAAACTGATTCCATGTTTTGCACTCCCTTGCTCCACCTGCCAGCAGCACAAGTTTCCAGGGACTGCCCTCAGAGTGCAGCTGCAGGAGGCTCAAATGGCAGCGTAGTCCAAATGGTTCTTGCTGTTGCCTGCTGGAGGAAAAGGAGTGTTCCCTGGTGTGCAGCTATCCTGAAAGTCCCTCTGTGCAAAGTATCAAATATTCAAGCTCACTCACTGCCTCCTGACACATGAACAGCTCCTGTTCCATAGTCCCCGTCTGTGCATTTGCCTGCCAGAACACAGACCCACTGGGAAGGAGTCCGTATTCATTATGCAGCTATTCTTAGGGAAGTTCATGCTAAGTGCATGTGTGTTTGCAAAATGTCTGTAATGGGCAGTGGACTCAAGGTCTAAAACCTGTAGCAGGCAACCATTCTCAGCATTTTCAGACTGGAGGTGATTAATGTGACTATTGGCACAAAGCAAAGAAAGACTAATGGAACAATGCTGACCTTGAAGTTAATATGGTAGCTGTAAAAAAATATTATGGCATGTTTAATTAGGGGTGAAGAAAGAACTTTGTACTTCCCTGGTCTGCAATTATATTGCTGTGATTTTACAGCTTTTCTGGGTGTGCATTTTACTGTCCCATTGAAGCGATAGTGTGGCCTGTCACCCATATGCTGGAGATGATCTGGATCAGCAAAGTTTGAAGTTTTGTTACAGTCCTTGGACCCTTCACTGCAGGGAGAGCTACTATAAATAGTAGTAAGGGAGTGGGGCATAGAGAAAATAAAGACTGTATAATATTGCTTAGAGACTATTGAGTTAGCACAAAAATCAGCCTTTGATTAAAAACGAATCCCTGGAACATGTTAAAGCAGTTCAGTCACTGTCAGTGTCTATACTTTCTATGTTGGCAGGTGGAGTGTCATCCATACCTTACCCAGGAGAAGCTGATCAAGTACTGCCAATCCAAAGGGATTGCTGTGACAGCATACAGCCCCCTTGGCTCTCCTGACAGACCATGGTAAGATTGCTTTGCCAGGGAGCTGGTGTGGGTTATTCTGGAAGCACTGAGACTACATGTGCAACATTAATATTTCATCCAGATACAGATCTTTACTAGGCTGGACCTATGGAGGTTTCTTGCCACTGATTTGTTTCCTCTGTGTAGGGCTAAGCCCGAGGATCCTTCCCTGCTGGATGACCCCAAGATCAAGGAAATTGCAGCCAAGCACAATAAAACCCCAGCACAGGTGAGTAGGTACCAGAGTACCCCTTCCTGTAGTACAAGCTAGTGGCAGTGTAGAGGACAGGCTGGCTCTTTGTTCCCTGTCACCTGTGGTGTTAGGTAGCAATGCAGGTTTGTTCCTTATGTGGCCTTCCATGCATACTCACAAGGGTGCTCTGATCATCACAAGAAACATTTTCTTGACCCATCTTCAGATGTTGCTGTGTTTGTTTGTCTTCCCATCTCAAGTGCTGCTGCAAAGAAGGAAACATTTCAATAGCCTACTCAAAACCTGGGTGACAAGGAAAGGAATTGAGTGTCACTAAATTGCAGGGGAGAGGAGAAAGCAAGCCTTGTGGGATTTCACCACTCCTCTACATGCACTTCAGGAAGTGCTGTTTAGAATTCAGGTGTAATTTGAAAAGCAGCTCCAAAGAGTGGGTTAATACTGCCGAATTGTACCATTTACAGTAACTAACTGCTAAACAGGCTCTGGTTGCATGGAGCAAGAGCCATCCCCCCTCTGATGCAGTGATGTGCCTCTTG
This sequence comes from Taeniopygia guttata, assembly GCF_048771995.1. Classification (NCBI taxonomy): domain Eukaryota; kingdom Metazoa; phylum Chordata; class Aves; order Passeriformes; family Estrildidae; genus Taeniopygia; species Taeniopygia guttata. The sequence goes on from NC_133025.1 coordinate 68,422,491, forward strand.
CAGGTTCTCATCCGGTTCCACATCCAGAGAAATGTGATTGTGATCCCCAAATCCGTCACACCGCAGCGCATTGTGGAGAACTTCCAGGTGAGTCATTAGGAGTGAGCTTGAGTGCATGGCATGTCCAGGGCTGGCTTGGCTTCTCCCTGCACAGCAAACAGTGATCCTTTCTCATCCTTCCCAGGTGCTCTTCTGACAAGAGGACTGGGCTTTACCTCCATGTGTTTACTTACAGTCTCCTGAGGGCTGAATTAAAGATTACAGTGGGAGAGCAGGAGTGACCAAAGCTTTGGGAAACACTGTATCCTGATAATCTGAGCAGTCACATTGTGATTCTTCCTGTTTTGTGTCATGTGAATGAGTCATTTGACAGTTTATTTGGGGCCTGAGTGCAGTAGCACTCCCAAAAGACTTCTGTAGAGCAAGCACTTTTAAGGATATAGTCCTGGTGTCCCTAAACTAGGTTGCTGCTCTGGATGCAGTGATCCTGGACTGGACCCAGTATTAGGATTTTGCTTCCAAACACTCAGTGGCTGTAGGTGGAATATGGAGGTCTTGCAGCCACTACTTTGGCTTAGCACAGAAAGATGTATTCTTTGCAAATGGGAGATGGAGGCATTCTGCTACATGGTGCTTCCCAAACTTCTTAAAGCAACTGGCATGTAACTGCAACTTGAGATTCTGTAATTCCTGCCTCTCCCTGCTCACCCTCCTCTCCCACTCCAGCTAGAGGAGGCTCAGGAATCCAGAGTGTTGTGTCTTTTTCCTTTCCCTTCATGAAGCAGTCACTTCCAACAAGCACCTACACTGTGGTCTTGTTCTTTAATTTTGTGATTTTTTTTTCCTAAATTTCTTTTGCTTGCAAGCACTGATTTGTTCAAAGAAGTGGTTTCTGGCTTTTTCTCCTGTTAGGTGTTTGACTTTGAATTGACTAAAGAGGAGATGGCAACTATTCTCAGTTTTAATAGAAACTGGAGAGTCTGCGAAATGTTAATGTAAGTGGCACTTTGTTTTCTTTAAACTATTAAGTCATCACATAGTTCAGTAAATGAAGTTACAGGTGGTAGTCTTGACTGAAATTCAGGATATGCAAACTCAGTTTTCAAAGGGTTCTTCTTCAAAATAACTTTCCAGAGTAAGATTTTTTTTCAATGTTCATTTTATGAACCAAAACATGATGAGCATTGAGCCAGTTTCATTTTCTGTTCAGTTGCCAAGAAACTCTTTGTAGCTGGAATTGCAACAGGAGGCTTCTTATTTGTAATTTTTTTTGTCCATATTAGAGGAATGAGCATGATGCAGACTTAAAATCTTGATTAGTTTTCCTTGTGGTGTTTTGTCCTAAGTATATTACACAATCTGTGTCTTCTTCAGGAGTTGTTGGGAAGGTAGATGAACATTCAAAATATGATGTCAGGATTTGCTACTTGGAAGTGTAGATCCAGATCTGATTTGTAAAGCTGCAAATTTTGCTATTTTCCTGTCAGTAAATAGCAAAACCTTGACTTAGTTGTCTACAAAGCACCTCTAGGTCCCATCACCCAAACAACAGAAGGCACCCAAAATCTGTTTGGAAATGCAGCATGTTGCCAAGGAAAAGTGAAACAGACTTTGCTTTTATACAGTTATGCTCTTCCCTTGGTGGTTCTTCCAAGTGGTTACAGATGCATACAATGCCTTTGGGATTTGAGATAATCTTTGCTTTTTGATTTCCTCCAGGTGCAAAACTCACAAGGGCTACCCTTTCAATGCAGAATACTGAAGATGGTTCCCTGCCTTTCTCCAGGCTTCCCAGATATGCTTCTGCTGTTGTCTTTGAGTTGTCTGTGTAGCTTTTTCACTGCATCCGACACCCCTCCACACCATTTTTTTGCCTTCTTTTTTTCTCCACAAAGATGCAGTCTATGTACTCTGTGACTCTGTGCTGTTTTCTTTTTTTGGAAAGAAGAAAATGCTGAAATGGTTCTGAAGAGCACACTGTGTGGACTAGTAGATTTTCTTTGCCAAAGAGCAAGTCCGGAATTGGTAAGCAGAAAGCATTGAGCAAGTTTGAGCAAGCACACACTTTTATTTTGGAATACTGTGATTTGGAGCTAGCTATTGTTGTCTGGAAGGACCGGGATATTGGCAGATGTTGCATAATGAGATCTGTTTGTTGTTTTTTTTTTTTCCAGTTACGATTGGGGTTGATTTTGTTTCTTTGTAACACTCCATACCTTTTTTTTCCCCTCTAATTGGAAGTATAAGTTGATTTCTAATTGATTTCTACATGGGTAGCTCTTGAAAAGTGTATAGATCCTGGTTTCTTGGTGATATAAAAGCTGTTTTGCTTATAATAAAATACAGTTTCATTACTGTGTGTAATGAGATGGTTATTTCAGTAATTCTCCAATGGTGGTAATGCTGGAGCAGCTGTATAATATCAGCTGTCTCTAGAGATTACACAAAAGCAAGAAAATTACCATCCCCCACAAAATCATCCATTGATGTTGACTTCTTACATGTGCCCTGAGAGCTGCCTGCTGTTCTCATGGTTAAACCTGTGGCCAGTGAGTCTGTTTGTCCTCTCTTTAACTAGAACTGGTTTGGTTCTGACAAGCAATACAGTCATGTTTGATTCAGTTTTTGTCTTACTGAGGTGATTAGTATACTTTTGCTAGTAGAAAACTCATTTCACTGAAGACTTGAAGCTTACATAGCATCCTATAGGATTGCTTTAATAAGCAGTAGAAAGCTTGCCCTCTCCAGCAGGGAGCACATGATGCAGGAAGGAATTCTGTGCTTGTACAAGATACCACTGGCAAATATAGTAAAAATGGGTTTCCAAGAAAATCCTTTGTCATTGTGCTAGCAGATCAGAAACTTAATGCTTTGTTCAAGGAGCACAGAGAAATAGACTGATACCTGAACTTCTGGTTTGTGAGGTGTGTTTGTCCCTTTGTGTTTTTCACAATACTTGCAGTGGTTTTAAAGCTGTTGCCACCCGAGAGCTGCTCAAGACTGTTCACAGAATGCATTTGGGTACTGGTAAAAGCAGTGGCTAATGTTGGGTGGCTTTCTTGCATATTCCTGTGAGAGTTTTTCAGATGTCTGAGTAGATCTGGGATGTGAGTGGTCCCTCTGAGTTTGTGTAGACCTGGCAGAAAGGGGTTCTCTCTGAACAGATGGAAGAAGGGAGACAGCAGGGCTGTTAATGTATAACCAATCTAAATGGTAAATGTAGAATTATGATTCCATAACTGTGTAGCAAACCTTAAAGTGAACTTAGCCAGGTTAAAATGTAACATGAAGGCAATTTGATATCAAAGTATTTCTGAAATAGGTGGTTTGTTTCCTGGTTCTGAGCAAAAGGAGTCTAAGGAGTCATACTGATTGAAAAGTACAAAAAAAAAGAAAATCTACTTTCTCAATGTAATGGTTAGTATTTATTAGAAATAAAAAAAAAAATTAAATATTTTTAAATCTTTCCAGTAATGCTAAGACCGTAATTAGCATGCTACATGGTTTTGGTCACAATAATTTACAATAGGCTGAACAGACAAGATTGAGTTAACTTAAAATACGGGGAGGAAAGAATCAGTGTCTGACTTGAAGCAATATGCTCTTCTAATGCTGGTTCTTCTAATGTAAATTGATTATAAATCACTTTAAATTCTGGACTTAAAAACACATACAGAAAGCTTCAGCTCTATGAGTGTTTTTGAGAAACTCTAATGTGATAAACAAAAGCCCTAAGGCATCTAAAAAAGCCAGAAGAGGTGATGCTATTTGCTTAGTCTGAGCTGTGGCAGAAAACTGTTTGGGGCAATGTTGACTTAATTGCAAATAACATTTTTGTGACAAGTGTGTTCTGGCAAGAAGCTAGCTACATTGAGGGTCAGGGTTTCCAAAATAGTACATCAGGTTCTGTTAGCTTCTTCTGTTTTCATTTCACTGCAACTTTATGGAAGTTTGAAATGAAATTTTCCATTCTGGAAGTAGGAATTTTACTGGAGACAGCAGAAGGGAGAGCACTCGGGGTGGAGTGGCATTGTAACAGGCTCTCTCTGTATTTCACTGGATGACTTCGTGGCAAGGAATTTGGAAAGGGTCGTTCTGGGACACAGTGCAGCACTTGGCCGGCAGAGGGCTTGGATCTTGAAGTATCAGAGTGGCAATAGAGGGAAAGCAGAGAAGCACCTGAGTGCAGGGGTGATGGTGCACAAGCTTGAACAGAAAGCAGGCTGTTGTCAGAAAGCATGGGAAGGGAGTGACAGGAAGCCCTGTCACCCTTAATAGTTTTGGATTGCTTCTCCAAGGGTAGATATAATCAAGGCTGAGATGGAAGGAGAGGCAGTCTTCCTTTAGTCTAGGTTGATCTAGGAATGCTTACAGTAAAATAGTCTTTTGTAACCCCATGCTTGTGCCATACTCTCTGCCTATAAGAGCAGAGATTTGCTTTCATCTCCTGAAAGGTAAAGTAGAAAGATCAAAGAGCTCAATATCCGGAGCTCGGCATTCCTGTCAACTGAGCTCTTCCTGCTGAAACTGTTCACAGCATTTGTTTTTGTATTGTGATTTGACAGATCTCTGGGTTTCTGATCAAAGACATTTTTAAGGACAAATACAGTCTTGTAGCTCTTCCAATGAAAAGCTGGTTGTGTTTTGTTTTGTGTTCTTAATTTAAGAACTTGTAGTTCAGCTCCACCTTGTCGGCCTCTTCCTAGACATTTTGGGGACTCTGCTGCAGCAGCTGAGCTAGTGTGATACTGTAGCACACCCTGGGAAGAGGATTTCCAGCCTACAGGAAAGATTAAGAACAGCTATCAATAAAATAAAACATGTCATTGGAACTGGTAAAAGCAGTACCTGCACAAAATTTGTTTCACTTCCAGCTGCACTCACTGCTCCAAATGATACCAGATTAGCAGGCCTTTATTTCATGTTTAGAAGAAAATGGCTCTCACAGGACAGATCCATTTACTTGGTAGCAAAGAATGATGGTGAACTGATTTATCACAGAAAACAGGTAGAGAAAAACAGTAATTATCTCATTAGAGAAGGCAAGATACTGTTTTTGCAAGTTTTTTTGTGTAGTAGAGGAGAACACAAGAATTATTTGGAATTGACATCTTGCTGGTGGACACTAGGACAGCACGGATAGTCTCACAGGCACAGCATGTTTGTTTCAGGTTGCAGTTGATGTTCCTTTGAGATAAAACAGCTTTACTTCTGGTATTGGAACACAAATACACAGGCCTGCCTGGCTGAAATCATTTTTCACATGATGCTCTATAACTTGGTGTTTGCTTCCCTCAGGGAAAAGGAGACAGGACCTCTCCTCTTGCTGAGCTCACGAGACTGAACAAATGCTATGGAATGCACTTGTTTCAGAGTTGTGAAAACTGGGGCACAGGAAACTACAGTATTCAAAATGGGAAAAGAAAATCCTGTCTCTGGATTTTAATCTGTATTCACTGTGCTGAAGATGGAGCTAGAAACCTGGAGTCTTTTGTTTAAATGGGGCACAGAACAGTTAACTTGGGACAAATTATTTTCATTTCAGTCACTTAATACTGCCCTAGTGTCATCCCTCCCTCTGCCTTGTCCTTGGTTTCTTTAAAAGTACAGAGCCCTGTCTTTTTTCTGGCAGGACCTTGTTTATTTTAGCTGTGAGGCAGCTCTTAAAACCCTTTAATAGGCCACATTGCTCTTGCATTTTAACTTGTTAAAGTGCATGGTACAGAACTAGTGGTGCAAACAGCTGCAAAACTCCTTTTTTTTTTTTCCCCAGCTTCTTAAGGAAAAAAAAAAAAAGCCAACTGCAAAAGCTTTTCTAAACTGAAATAGGCCTGATTACAAGCCAGCTGTAGTTGCTCATAGGAACAGCTGAACTAAATCAGACTCAGTATCTACATATTGCAGCATCTTGTCTCCAGCTGTGGTCAAAATAAGTTGCTAAAGATGAGTAAATTGAGCATTGCAGCAGAGTGTTATTTAAATATTCTGACAGCAGCTGGTTCTTTATGTTTAACAGCCATCAGTTAACTCTTTCTTTTTCAGTTACCTTGTGAATCTGTTATGTTCCAAGGGAATGATGCTTCACACTCACAGTTTGTGATTAATTGCCATCTCTTATTTGTTTTGGGCTGATTTGCTGGTAGATTCATTAGCTTCTACTGGTTTTTACAGTAGAGGAAATAATAACTGGTCTATTTCCAGTAACACTTTGCAAGCTGCTCCAGGATAAACATCTGGCACAGCTCCTTGTACTGGTGTCAGGTCAAGGAAAGTCTTCGTCTACTTAATTGCCATCTGTATAAATGAATCCTAGGCCATTGATTATCCTAATCAGTCTTCTGTAAGTCTTTTTTTTAAGATTCAGAGGAAGGCAAGGACCAGTACATCTTGTGTAGGATTGCATGCAAAAAGTTCATGAAGTAGGTTTGTATCTGACTGTCTTTGGCTTCTCAATCAGTTTTCTTTTGAACTATGTTCACCTCAATATGAGAGAGCTTGGAATTACAACAGATAGAGAACTTGAGCAGCAATGATCAGCAAAGAGTTTTGGATTTTTACCTGCTGTTAATTACCTGTGTTATCCAGTTTTCCCTCCAAAACACAGACATAATACTTTACTTTTTTCACCCAGCCCCTTTGGAACTTTGCATGAGGCTTGACTCTACCAGAATGGATGAACTCCACAATGAAAAGCTGAAGTCATGGGACAATGTATTGTGATACAAAGACAAAATGCTAAGCTAAGGTGTTTACATTTTACTGGGCTCATTGGCACAGATAATGTCACTGCTGACTAGGAATGATATATGTGTGGGTTTGGTGCAAGAGCTGCTGCACAGCTGATAGAAACAGAAAATTAACTTAGGATACTGTAAACCTGTCCATACAGCTCCTGGCAGCAGGCTCAAGGCTGTGCTTGCTGTGAGGCAGCAACTCTCTTCTAGAAAGGCACATTGTAAATAGGGCTGTGGCTCTGCTGCAAAACAGGGGGGCTTTATTTCCCAGCAACTGACACCACCCAAATTCTTCTCCTTTTACCTTTACTAAAGTCTCTGCAGCTGAAAAAGATCTATTGTCTCTGAAACAAATGCACAATCTCTGGCTTCTAACTTGTTTTGAATTTTTTACTATTATATGGCTACTGTGATCATCTAGTCTGACTTCCTGCCTACCACAATCTATAAACATCCTGTCAATAGCTTCAAGTCTGATAGCTGTGATTAAATTGGAATGTGGTTAGAAAATTCCTATGAAGCAGAGAATATTTCAAGACAGGCTCTATGCTGCAACCTTAAGTGGGTATTTCTGCTACTGCTCTGGTTGACAAGTGACCACAGGCTAAATACCTGGTGGCACAGCACCTTCCACAGAATTCACTTCCTAATTGCATCTAGGATGATATCCTGCAACTGGCCTTGTAAATGTAGCATGCTCAGGAGGAGAAAAAAAGAATGCCCATTACAGGCACCTCCCTGTCCATATCACTGCATTATAACTGTTCAGTGTCAATTCCTGATAGACTTTTCAGACCTGTTACTTTATAAGAGTTGCTGTGGGAAATCCAGTTTGATGAGAATTTGTTCTGTTGTTTCTAGAGTACCTGTTATTCAAATATCTTGGAAGAGTCTGAAGTAGCTCAAAGATATGTCATTTTCTTTATCAACTACAAACAAAATCAGTTGGAAAAGGATATCTGTAAAGTGTGTATCCTAGTCCTGAACCTTAATTACACAATTGTCCTTCTCTGTGCATGCAGTGCTGAGCCACATTGTTCTTATCCTGATCTGCAAGAGCCTAAAGCAAGTACAGGAGTTTTGAGTCAATTGTTAAAAAGCAAGACAGACACCTCATTAAAACACCAGCATGGGCTGCAGCAGCACCTACTTTGTTGTTTTTTTTTTGTTTTTTTAAACCAGAGACAACAGCATCCAGAGACATCCCTTCAGTAAAAACACAAGCAAACAGTACCTAGGGAACAGTACAGGAGAGTGAAAATCTGCTGTTGACTTCTGTGAAGCTGCCCAGCTTTTCTGCTTGCTAAATATGACAGCTGCCAAACAAAATAATTCCTGTGTGTCTCCTTTATCAGACTTTGGATGTTCCAGGAGAGTTTCACAGTCTCAACTGCAGCCATTCTACTGATAAAGGCAGTATTTATATACTTTTGCAGATACTATAAACCAAACATGCAAATCTCCTAGTAGTTTATTAGGTTTTAGCAGTTCATAAATAGGAAACCTCATTAAGAGCTCCTGAATCATAATTCAGCAGTGTTCCCTAAAGAGCTTTCAGCCTGTTACACTGAAATTAGTGTTACACTGAGGTCAGCATCTCAAGTAAAATGTCATGTCATTGACATCTTCTGGTGTTAAATGGATTGTCTTGTACTGATAATTAAAAGATAGTGTAAGTATTGACCTTTTGCCCAAAAGTATAACTAATCAGAGAATTTAAATTTTCTCTAAACTTAGGATTTATAGTAATGACAAAGAATGCTTTTCCCTAATCCAAATATATGGGTTTAGTAAACTTCATTATCATTACTAAATTAAGATAGACTATATATTTTGCTGCAACTGAAAATTGTGTTACAAGAGCAGATAAAGGACTGATACAGCTGGTTGATATAAAGGAAGCAAATGTATCCATGTTCAAAGATGACTCTTCAGAATGCCTGTGAGTTACCTTCTCCCATTTTTTTTAATACATATCTCCTTCTATCATTAATAATACACAAAGTATTGCAAATTGCTTGAAATAACAATAAATGGTCTGGATCCGTGGAGGATCTGAAGCTGATGCCTATGTCAGTCTTCTAAAAAAGGATAGTCCTTGTGATTTTTGCATCTAGAAAAAGAGAGCATGATTAAAACATTTTAAGGATATAGCTTAGAGAAAAAGGTTTCTTTTTCCCTGGTAAAAGAACTGAAACTGAGCTACATGACACATTGTCTGCTTAGTGTATCCAGGGCAGGGAAAGTGAATTCTCTGTAATCTTTGCATGTATCAGTGACCTCTTTCTCAAAGGATAATGTATCTCATGCTCAGCTGAAATTGCCAGAGTTCCCCAAGATATTAAACCTCTCTCTTGGGAACCCTCAATCCCCCAGGATGCTGTTAGACAAGTGGGTAACCTGGGAAAACTGAATAAAATGCAGCTCTTGGTGAGTCTGTAACCATTCTGTTATCTAGATAATGTTGGCAGGAGTACATAGGCACAGCTCTTCCCTCCAAAAAAACCTTACAACTCTCATTCTTAAAATGGAGTTTATTTACTCTGACTGTCCCTTATGTAAAGGAGCCAAAGAAAACGGAGGGGGGAAATGGTTGCTTATTTATTTTTAGAATTTCCAGCTGATCTTGATTTTCAGACAGCAGTTTGGTATGCATCCAGTACAGGACATCTCAGGAACATTGTGCCTGCAGAAATCCCAGTGTTCCCAACCTGTACAGGACAGGCAATGCTCTAATGAACCCAAATTTGAGATTCCAGCAGATATGACCAATGTTAGCTGAGGCTCCCTCTCTTTTTATTTTGAAGTGGGGCTATCAAATAGTGTCTGTTACAAGGATATCCAGTGGTAATCCAGCTATCCAGTGGTAATCCAATCCTGCTAAAGCCTGGAGGAGGAGGAGGTACTCACTCGCTTAATGCACAGATGCGATAGCGCTTCTTGAAACCAAGGAGGGTCTCCATCTCCTCTTCAGTCAGTTCAAAGTCAAACACCTGCATGAAGGTCCCAAACAGCTGGGTTGCTTCAGTTTGTAGTGAGACAAAGAAGTTTGTTTGCAGAAAGAAGAGCAAAAGCAGGCTGAAGCACTGGGAGGTGTGCAGGGAGAGCAATAAATAAATGCGTAAGGATACAGTGCTGGTGGGATCTGCCTGCAACATGATTGTGCCACAAGGTGGGAGGGTTTGGCTCTCACCTGATGTCTTCAAATGAAGATGTGGCTCCTTACTTTTAAAGTGACTTTTTGCATTAATTTATGTGGTATCTGACAAAGGTTTTGGTGGTTCTAAGTTTGATGGGGGGTGTAGCAGAGTGGGTTTTTTTCATGTGTAGTTTAACACCATTAATGACTCCGTAAGGTACTCTCTTACCTTAAAATTTTCTTCAATACGCTGTGGAGTGACAGATTTGGGAATCACACTCACATTTCTTTGGATTTGGAGCCGGATAAGCACCTGCAGGAACACAGAGGGAATTTACACATGAGAAGTGCTGCCTGTCTTCTGAAAGCTGCAAACCAAAGGTGTCTGCATGGTTACACAGAGCAGCTCTACTGGTAACTAGAGAGGGCTCACAGAGGAGAAGCACTACCTAAGCCCTTCCTAATTACTGCATAAGCTCATTAAATCCTTATCCATCTCTGAAGCTGAGATGACAACAAGGGAGTGCGTTGAGCAAGAGTTCAGGATTGGCAGGGATGCTGTGTTGGGAGAGGCAGCCAGTGTGTCAGTTAAAGCCCAAAGCCACTGATAATCTTCTGTCCATCACTAAAACCAAGGTAGAGAGGATATTTTTCTAAAGCATTAAACTGTATACAAGACACAGCTGGAACTCCATATTATTATTCCATAATACCTCTTTGCTTTAACACAGGTGGGAAGAATACATGTCAGCAGGGAAAATAACTCTGGCCAGTATTAACCTGAGCGGGGGTTTTGTTGTGCTTGAGTGCAATTTCCTTAATTTGAGGATCATCAAAAAGGGAAATATGGTCAGGCTTGGACCTGTAAAATTAAAAAAAAAAAAAAAGCATCATCTTGCACACTTTAATTTAACATCTTGTTACTTCAGTTCCTGCCTTCATTCTTTCCTTTTATAACAAGTGAGCACATGAGAAGAGGCCTGTAGTTTCTAGTAAAAACAGGTCACGGTAACACATGTATGTCCAGCCTGAGATCAGGCTGGGAATTTCTTTGATCTATATCCCAAGAATTTCATCTTGTCCTTTACAAGCACAGCTGCTCTGGCAAAAGCCTTGTCCTGGGTCAGAGGAAGCCATGAAGATGGGAGTACAAGCAAAATTTCTGTAACTTCCCCATTTACAAACTTAATCCCTTTGTCTCAGCAGGACTGCAATGTTGCTATTTTCACAAGCATCTGCTGCTTTGGTTTTTTGTTTGGTTTGTTGTGGGTGTTTTTGTTGGGTTTTTTTGTGGGTTTTTTTTTAGCTCAGATATCCTCCTACATGTTTAATAAACTCACGAAAGCTCAGTTAAGAATTCTCTTCTCTGCTTTCATCAACCAATTTATCGTTTTTCTTCAAAACATTAAACTAGTGGACTGAATATCACAGTAAGTGTGAGATTTCTGTGGATGTGATTTTTAATGGATTGGTAAGTCTTTTTCTAATTGCAGTAGTTTTTCTCTGAAGTTTCATCCACATCCTAAGACTGGTTTACTGCATTGACTCCAATCTAAATCTAAGGAAGAAATATCACTAAACGTTCTTACCCTGGCCAGTTGGGTGCTCCAAGGGGACAATATGCAGTGACAGAGATCCCTTTGGATTGGCAAAACTTAATCAGCTCTTCCTGAGGAAGATAGGGGTGGCTCTCAATCTAAAAAAAAAAAAAAAAAAAATCAGCTTTCACCTCTCAAAAGCAGATGGTACCTCAAGGTTTAGCATCACCGTGCCACATCAGCTTTGAAAAGGTGGTTCTTTTTGCCGGTGTAGGGGGTTTTTTAAGGGACTTTAAAGAGATGTTCTATCCAGTGCAACACCCCAGACAGGTGTGATGTCAGTGTTGAGGAGGTGGAGGACAGTTTACCTGATTATTTGCAGGTTTATGTCTTAAGCCTGGTTTGCCCAGGAGCCGATCCATCTGTTTGTGATTGAAGTTGGAGACTCCAATAGCCTTCACCATTCCCATATCCACGAGCTCTTCCATGGCCTAGAAACACCACAGAATCACATTTCCTATTAAGTTCTTTCATTTTTATATGTAAGAAAATGCCCACACAAAAACTTGAGTGGTAAAAATCTTCCTGGCTGGACGACTCCTGTGCTGTGAGATCTGTACCTGAACAGTGGGGCTCTGGTCAGACTCAGGATCTCACATTGTGTGAGATATATAACAGCAATATTCACACAACCCCTAAATTATTATTATTTCAGTAAAAATATTACTCTTTTAAAATACTATCCATAGGAAGACCTTCACATAGATGAAAGAGATTCTTTTAGAGCAATTCCTCAGCTAACTAAATAATCATCCCATAATAAAAAGCACCTTCTTTGGAATAGAGCAGCTCAACAAGCTGTTACAAGACAGCTGGAACAGAATGGATACTGGTGATCAGCACTGATTAATTTCCCAGGAGAGATGTACCATTTAGCAGCTGGATTATAGGATAAGCAGTACTGTGTTCCCCCTCCATCACCTATATTCTTTCACACTAATGAGCAATAAAAAAGCCAGACAGCCTTAATTAGATTGTCACATCCAGCAGAAAAGAAATGGGGAAATAATCTACTACCAGCCTTTAGAGCAGAAGATACCCTTGTTCCAAAGCAGAAATAATTTTAATTTGAAGTTGCTGTCATAAGCAGTAGCCTGAAATTTCCACTTTTTTCCCTCAAATGAACAACAAGAATGGGCCTTATTCTTCATCTGATGTAAGCAGCAGATATAAAAATACCTACATTTTGGCACAGTGACACAAAAAGGAGCCCAAGGACACAGAGAAATCAGCAATCTCAAATACTTTATGTTAGAAATTCTCTCAGAACAATTCCCACAGTGGAAAGCTTGGAGTTTTCAGGCTGTTATTTCAAACTAGCAAGATATTTTTGGCCTGTAAATGAATGTACCTCCCACGTATCCAGAAAGTCTGTATCGCTGGGAATGATCATGCTGTTTCCATCTGCAGGAAATAGCTCCTCTCCTGCCTATCAGCACAAATGGAAAAGAAACATTAAGGTCAGCTGAATTATACATACTTCAAGAAATCATTCAGAAATTTGGGCAAGTGAGTGGAGCTGGAGACACTGAGTTGGATATCCTGAATTATGTTTGTGGCTGAAACAACTACCGTGTATCAACAGAGACATCTTCAAGAAAATCTGTCTCTTGAGGCTCTGTCCTGCAGGCAGAGGAAGGGCAGGCACTTCTCTATGCCTCAGGTTGGGAAAAGGCCAGGGGGGTGACACAGTTGGGAAACCAGGATTAATTTAACCTGGGGGTAGAGAGAGAAGAGAAAAATCTAAACTAAGTAGTTCACATGTTTGATTCTTGATAAGGAAATGGCAGCCAAGCCCCACACTGTAAGAGGAATGTGATCTGGATGGTAATTTGATGACTTGGAAATGCTGGGCAGGGAAAAATAAAGTGGTTTTTGTACCACAGGACCTAGTTTAAGCAGGCATGACCTTACCTCTCCTCCTGGGCTCTCACTGCAGAGGGTTATCATTATGTTCTAATGAGATTTACCAACACTCCTCATTGGAGAGGACTAAAGAGATGTCTGGTCCCGAAGGCAAAAGGGGCAAAGCCCTGACAGACGGATCCCAGGACTTAAAGTTGCAATACCTTGAATCCCATGGGAGAGTGCATCAGGTAGAGGTCCAAATAATCCAGCTGGAGGGCAGCAAGTGTTTTCTGGCACGCCTCCATCACCAGGGATCTCTCGTGGAAGGTGGACCACAGCTGTGGGGAAACACAAAGCCTGGCAGCTGCTCTCCTGCCCTCACTATGGCAGAGCATCCCTGGCAGGGAAACAGGGCACAGACACAGAGGCAGCTCAGGGTGTGACACCTCTTCTTGAGAAAGTGCCACTTGAGGCACCTCAATCTATTTGTGGTACTGTTAAGTAAGTGAAATGAGAATGGGACACTCTGAGATTCCATCAATTATTGCAACAATTAAAACAAAGAAAATAAGTGAACCTGGTGCAAATCGACCCACCAGCTTCCAGCAGATAGAAGTTACTTTATTTTTCCTACCATTGTTGTTGGGGGAAAAAACAAAACAAAGCATAACATACAGGAGTTGACAGGCTGAGGCCGGCGGCGCAGCAGGAGTGACCACAAAAACAATAGCCCCGCTTCCTATCCCAGAGGCCACCAGGAGCACGGCCTCAGTTCCTGTCTCCATGGCTGACAATGGACATGGACTACAAAAAAACCCCTCTCAAACCAAGCCTTTTGTTTCTCAGGGGGTGACCTATTCCTTCCCCTCAGCATCCACAAAATGCTTGGCCCTGACAGAGAGGAGGTAATTCCCAGCTTCATCCCACGGCACTTTCCACCTCGGGACTTTGTCTCTCCTCCCTAGAGCTGGGTCCCAAGTGAGAACTGTTGTCCAAGGACACACCTTGCTGACAATAAAGAGCTCTTCTCGCCTCAGCACGCCCTCCTCCATTTTTTGGCGCAGCGCATCCCCAATCTCACTCTCATTCTGGTACATGTAGGCGCAGTCGAAGTGGCGGTACCCAACGTCGATGGCAAACTTCACTGCATCCCTCGCTGCCCCCTGGAGAGCCTGAAACCAGAAGAGAAGCCAGGTGTTCTGCTAAATAGCAGATGAAGAGCTTTGCTGTCCTGCAAAGCTGGCGGTTTTAAGCCCCCGAATATCGACGTATTCCAGCCTGTATCTGGCTTTCATTAGTTTTGTGAAATCAAATGGCAAAGGGAGTCACTGATGAGGCACCTGAGCTGATCCACCCTTTCCTAATATTGGAAGTTCACCTTGGGACACGAGGCTATCCTGAAATAAGTTCTAAGTTCCATAGAAATTAAAAGCAACTTTAGTGTGGCATACTGGTGACATGAGGAAAGCAATCACCTCTGGAATGCGTGCTGGCCCGGCACAACAACAATCCAGCTCTTGTTGACACAGGACAGGGAGGTGAGGGGACTCAAAACACTACAGACAGTGCCACCTCCTGGGTAAAATACACACGTGGTATTTAAGAGCAAAATAAAGCACTTCAGATTCTTGGCTTGGAGACACCAAGGAGCTGTTTGATGACTGAATCCAGAAAATGGCACTCCAAACAGAAATGTGATTTAAAACCATCACCACCTCCTAACTTTTTTTTTTTTTTTTTTAATTATATCACTTCTCCAAGTTTTTCCAGTCAAAGTGTGTTTAGTTGGCTCACCTACATTAAACAACAAAAACATAGAAAATGTAGCAATTTTTTTCCCGCAAGGCTATGCACAACTAAAGAGCCAGCTAAAAGTTTTACAGGTTATCATTTTGCAGTCCCTTTCCCCATCCCATCCCTTCCTGGATGTGAGCCTCCCAGGGCAGCAGGAAGAAGCAGGCATGGGCAAGCAGGCTACCAGTGGCCAAATGATGGCATTTTGGAGCCCTTCATCTCTGGCTGCTGCTGCAGCTTGGGAAAGCTGCCACGCTGGAGCAATCAGTATCACTGCTGAGGGGTGGAGAGCAAAGGCAACAACCTACCCTTGAGATTACATAAAACTCTGTCATGTGAGATGTTTTCCAGAGAAAATAACCCATTGTTTCATTTTCCAAGGGGCTCACTAAGCTCGGCTTCGAGTCAGAGCTGCTGGGTAAAGGGGAGGTCCCATTAAGGCACCAAAATGCTGAGACTGCTGTGGGAACCTTGAAATCAAATAGCTTTAATGAAATTATCACAATAGGCTTGGGCCTTGTTTTCATTGCATAACAGAAGATATTATTTTGTGGTGGTAGGGATCATGTACCCAAAATTTTCCTTTTACTCAGTCCTAACCAATTTCTATTAGCAGCTTAACAAGTTCCTTCAGAGAGATCCCCCCCCATCACAGCATTGGGCCCTAAGAGCCCCCCTCACAAGCCAGTTTGGCTTTTAAAGCCTATTTTAACTACTTTAGGCTTCTTCGTGTCCTTTGTCATCAGAAAAATGAAGACTGAAAGGGTTAAACAAACTCACCCCAGTTTGTGCACATAAAGTTAAATGCTGATTAGATCAACTGACCCAAAATATGGCAAGAATTTAAGATATTTTTATGGTGACTAGAAAAGTGTTTCATGGAGCTGGGAAGTTGTGATTTGACATATTTTGTTTCCAGTCTCAGATCCAGGGGAAAATCTACTCTTTTTTATCTTTTTATCTTGCTTAAGAAGATTAGTTTCTTAAAATTTTCAGCTCATTGCCAGACTCATTTTATGTTTATAATTCAATATATTCTTTTACCTACTCTCTCTTACCGAAAGCCCATTAGGTAACATTTACAGATAAAGACCCACCCAAGCAATATCCCTGCAAAGTGCTGCATGCTCATCTGCTGCTAAAAAAAAAATAAGATATCCTCAGTCTCTAAGGGATTTTTGTGAGTTCCCATTTCCAAATCTACTTATTGCCCCTTTAATTCCTGTAGCTACACACACCCATCACAGATGACATCTATATGACATGCTGGGATATTAACACCCTGTGCCAAAAGAAAACAAAAAAAGAAAAAGCAGAACAAACAAAAAAAAAAAAATAGAAAGGAAAATTAGCTGGGCAGAAGTTTTTACTTTTGCAGCATGTAAATGACTGCCCAGAGCTCCCCAGCTGCAGCAGGTACCTGCCAGGTCCCCAGTCCCAGGATGGGCATCCTCCCACGAGTGGGCAGCTCCAGGTAAGTGGTCATGTGCAGTCTCCTCCCAGCACTGCAGGCAAGGAGAGGCTGTGGGCTCTTGCAAAACCTTTTAAATCAGCTTGGCCCCTCCCTCCTGCCTGCTGACTGGCTGCAGACAAGGAAAATATGGGCAGAAGTGCTATAATAAGAGGAGGCAGGGATTTTGGCTTATCTCACCCTTTGAAGAACTTAAAAACTGATTACTGAAAACTCATGAATTTATTGAGTGAGCTCATCATGGCAATTTTGCATTGGTTTAGGTTGCAGGTTCAGCTTTTCTGCAAGAAAAGTGGTATGTGGGGAGTTGGTACATTCCCCAAAACCATTTCTCATCTCACCTGTCCTGAACACATCACCAGAAAATGCCAGCTAGCTTCTTTTCTCAGGAGGAATCTTTTTTTTTTTTTTAATTCCCCATATTGCTTCATCCCCACAGCATCAGGCACCTATGTTTTTACACTTTTTTATATTTCTTTTATTTATATATATGTATTTGACCTCAAGGTTCCCCATAGCTTTTGCTGTCAGCTGCTGTCTGGTGAGTGGTCACTCCATTCAAAACCCTTTTAATTTTATTTCTGAAAGATCAAGTTTTGAAATAAAAGATCAGGTCTGTTGGCCTGAATTCTGCAATGAAAGCAGGGTTTAATCAGTAATTGTAGTGCCCAGGGCTTCTAGGTAGAGATTTCGTTCCCCTGCGTGGATTTTCTCTTTATTTGTGAGAAAAGAGGATTACGTAGAGGAGAGATCTTTGATGACCATGGCTCTCTGAATCATTGTTTCCCCGTCCTTCAGTGATTTTGTAAATTACATATTGACATGTTAGAAATTATACCTCTGTGAGACATTTATTAGATGCATTTACTTTTTTCCACCCTGGTATTCTGTGTGTTTCTTGAAGGTGAGGAATATCTGAATCTGAGGGAGAGTCTGGCAGGGATGAAGCAGAGGATGTGTAATTTGCTACAAGGGGCTTCCTTGGATGAAAATAACTCCTTGGGCAGCTTGTTCAGCACAAGTCTGGGCTTTGCTGTGGACACAGGGGCAGCCAAGGTGATTTTTTTTGCAGAAGCAGCTCAGCTCGGGGGTTTTTAAAGCTGAGTTTTTGTGCTGCAGTTTGCTCACCCTCCCGCGCTCCCACGGCCCAGCTCCATGGGGAAGCAGCTTAAGCTTTCGGGTGGCAGCAAACCTGAAAACAAACTCACTGTGCCTCCAGCACAGGGGTGAAGTGTCCAGGTTTAGCTGTTTTTTTCCCCGTCTTCTGAGTTGTGAGATATGGTTTGGGGGTATTCTATTTGCCATCTGTCAGAGGTGGGGCAGGTATCTTCTGTTCATTGGGCAGTTTGCTTTTCTCTTCCACAAACCAATCCTCCCTCCAGGAGACATCTGCTGTTAATGGGCCATTAATTATTAATTATCTTCTGTTCATGGGCTATTGATTGTCACTGCATGGCTGATAAAATTCCATCATCCCACTGGGAGATGCTCCACCCAGAGGGAGGAGCCAAGCATTCCTACCTGGATACAATCTGACTTTGGGAACAACACAGCAGCCTTTGCCCACTACATTCCCAGAGGAGCAGCTTTCTTCCCCACTGCATTCCCACAGGAGCAGCTTTCTTCCCCACTGCATTCCCAGAGGAGCAGCTTTCTTCCCCACTGCATTCCCAGAGGAGCAGCTTTCTTCCCACTGCATTCCCAGAGGAGCAGCTTTCTTCCCACTGCATTCCCAGAGGAGCAGCTTTCTTCCCACTGCATTCCCAGAGGAAGCCCAGGCCCATCTCCACCAGCCCTGGAGCTCCAGAGGAAAACTCCCCCCTTGTGCAGGATCCTGCTCCAGCAGAAGCACAGCTGGCACTGCAGGAGGGCTGAGCCACCGTGGGATGGGACTGCTGCCACCTCCCTGACACACAGGGGGTCAGGTTGTATCCTGACTCTGTCAGTAGGGCTTTTTTTGTTTGTACTATTATATATGTATTTTAAATTTTCCTAGTAAAGAACTCATTCCCATATCTCTGCCTGAGAGCCTCTTAGTTTCAAAAATTATAATAATTCGGAGGGAGGGAGTTTATGTTTTCCATTTCAAGGAAGGCTCCTGCCTTCCTTAACAAACCCCTCTCTTTCCAAACCAAGACACCATGGCTCTTGGAGATAAATGTTATCAGCAGCTCTACCCTGAATACTTGATCTGCATTCAGTGTTTAGGAAGAATAGATGAAGAAT
Organism: Taeniopygia guttata; assembly: GCF_048771995.1. NCBI lineage: Eukaryota > Metazoa > Chordata > Aves > Passeriformes > Estrildidae > Taeniopygia > Taeniopygia guttata. The sequence goes on from NC_133025.1 coordinate 68,441,301, forward strand.
AAACCACAAGACTGATTTTAAGGGATGTATCCCATTATATTTTATTCAAAAAAACATTGATTACTTTTTATTGGAATTAAATGGGGTTTTTTCCACTGATTGAAAACATTCTTAAATATATCTTTGCAATTGTTTCCTTGATGGGTGACATCCTTGGAAGGTTATGATGCATTTAAGGCATTTTTCATAAGCATAAATTTTTAAATTTTAAGTTATAGCTAATTAGAAATGTCAGTTCTCTTATCTCATTAACTTCTCAGTTCAGCTAAGAAAAATGCAGCTTTTTCCAGCTCCTTTACAAAGGCAAAGTGTTGAAAAAGCAAACAGAAACTTGGTTTTCTTACTCACTCATTGCAAGATGCTTTAGAAAGGATGCAATATATTCCTGAAGGTGAACAGGCTGAAAATTCCTCATCCTGGTGGCAAATAATACACTGGGATTTTTGTAACACAGAATAAATAATACAAATACACAGCTGAACAAACAGAATAATGGACCTTGCTAATGCAGTGAAATAAATACCTACTACACCATAAATGAGTAATTTCACAGCTATGCTCTAAGATTCTTCAGTTTACCTTCAGAAAATGGACATGGTTTGTGAACTCCACCATCATTGCCAAAATAAAATTGGGTTATACATAGATGGCAATATGTCTATATTAGTTTTATATAATTAATATAATTTTAATATAATTTTTTAATTGCTCACCCCACAAAAACAGCACCTTTGTAAGGATACAGTAATAGGGTGTATTAGGGTGAAGGTACTTCCAGATCCCAAACTGCTAGGATTCTCAATCTAAGAGGATCAGCAAGAGTTAACACCACAAGTGTTTTAAAAGCCACACAACCAAAAATCCCAAAAATTCAATCATATCAAGGCATCTCACTTCCCTTACCACCATGTATAGCCTGTATTGTGCAAAATCATGAACCAGCTTCAGAATCTCTGCTGTTCTGAATATATTCCTCTACAGGAAAGAAAATGCATCTAAAAGCCTGATAAGCCTGTTAAAATAATAATCACCTGCACAAATTTAAACAGATCATCTTGGAAATCAGAACTGCTCCAATAGCTTCTGATTTGAAACACCTCTTGACACATCTCTGCCCCTGCAGTGATTCATTTTCTGGGAGGTTTTAAGGAGTGTGTGCCACTGATGTGTGTGTCATAAGGGTTCTGATCCTTCCTCCAGTTGTTTCTGGGGTGATTTTGGGGGTCTCCTGCCCAGCTTTCCAGCATCTAACATGGTGCTAAAAGGACAAAGTAAATCTCAAGCTCTTGCTGGCTCTGTATGGCTCCCACACCTCCCTGGCACATCACACAGGCTTTCAGCCCAGGCACTTCCCCTGCACTGGGATCCAGGCATCAGCATTAAGGAAAATAGTAAGGCAGCAGAGACAAGGACTATCTTCACCATCTTTTAAAGAGGAAATGAACAAGTGGAGTCACATAAATATAAAAATTGCACTAAAGAAAAAGTCCCTAGCTGCAACAGCTTCTAGATCCTTTCCCTAGCTGAGTGTCTGCTGCACTTTTTTCACCAAATGTGAAGTCTGAGGTTACTGAGTGCAGAATGTCTTTCTGGTGAAACATTTGGACATGTCCTCACTGGCACAGAGGTGCTGAGCTCCACAGACAATGCACAGCTTTCAGAGACATTCTGATACTCCTGGCCAGGGCTGCTGAGGGTGCTTTTTCATGTAAAACAAGAGATAGGCTGTTTCTCTCCTGTGGAGGCAAAGAGAAAGCACATCACAAGGTATGTTTGAAGATCTAGGTTGCAGGTAACATCCCAGAATTGCTCCTGCTCAGCTTTCTGAGCTTTAGGTCAACTAAGCAGGCCCTCTCCAATGTTCCCAAGATTTTCTGGCAGTGCTGTGGTTTATAGGAGAGATTATCTCCCTCCTGTAAGCTCATTTTCTTACAATGCATCAAAATGAAAAGTGTGGAAATATCCTGACTGGCACATCTCCTGCATCCCCACTAGACCCCAGGCAATATGTTCCCAAACCAGTTTGTCTCCCCTCCCTTTGCTACCCTAATTCCAAAGTCCAGAGCAGTATTAGGAAATATCAGGGATACATTTGCATACCAGTAGAGGTTGGAATGCCCATAGGTGCATTTAACATCATCCCATGAAACCTAGGAGAAAAACACACAGGAGGAGCCTGGTAAAAATTCTCAAGAGATGGAAAAATTCTGATACCACCCCAGGAGTTCTCATAAGAGTGGTGTAAGTGGCACTTCCAGGAACTAAACACCTTTCAATAAATTGGTTTATTGCTTTGACTCTTTGAGGATAACCAGTTCTGAACGTATACATTAAACAGACATAGGGTACATCAAGTAGGACATTCAGCAAATATCCTGAATATTCTGCAATATTCAGAATGCTTTGTCATTTTTCAATGCACAAAACAGAACCTGAGGCCTTATTTGGTGCAGAAGTGAGAACCATTCTGCCCTCAGCCCAGAGCACCCTGTAGCAGAGGTGGACAAAGCTGTGCAACCTCAGTTTCCTTTGCTGGTTCTCTTTAGTCAGCACCAGTCAGACTGGGTGAGACCTGGAGGAGTGTCCAGGAAGGTCCAAAAGAAATGTGGCTGGATCTGCTTACCTGGCAAACCTCAGAGTCGTTGAAGCAATACCATTTACAGTCTGTGAGGCTCCGAATGTAGGCACAGTAATGTCCACAGCTGCTCAATCCTGAATGAGCAACAACAGCAAAGAGCTCAAACTGCCAGGTACCCTGCAAAGAGACACAAAGAGCAATTTCCAGTGCAGCAATTCTCATCTGCCACAGACTGCAGACAAGCAGCAGCCAGGGCAGTGAGGACGTGCATTTTGTAAGGAAAAAAGATCAGATTTGCCTTGAGAATCCTGCCTTTTTTTTGCTCTTGCCCTCAGTTTTGCCCATCAGCTATGGGCTGGCAGCCTCCCTGGAGACCAGAGGGTGGTGAGAAAGGCAGCAGGATAGCAAAGGAACAGCAAAGAGGTTCACCACAGTCACTGCAGTGGTGAGTTCTGTTTTTGCCACACTTCCCCTTGTTATTTCCCAGGAAAACAAACAGACCCACAGTGGGGCAGATCCACCTCAGCTGCCTAGCAAAGCTGTCGTGGCCAACATTATCAAAATCTGTGGCCAACAATATAAACAATTCTGCATGGGAAATACCAGGAACAGAGTTCCCCTGTCTTGGACAGGTGAGATCTGCAAAGCCTGGTTTTTGTCCTTAAGGCAGGGAGCTCCAGTTATGGTGCCTTTGGTGATTTAATCTGAGTACAGGATGTTAAACAATGGCTGAATCAGTTAAAACTATGGGATGTGAGACAACAGCAGGCACAGGTAAAGTTTGACACACAAATTTTTAAGACAGGCACTTTGAACTGAGACAAATATTGGTGCGATCTTTAAGTTTTTATGAGAATGGAGCAGAGAGAAGAAAATCCACCCTTTTTGAAGAGGAATATCTCACCTTTTCACTGTCATCTGCTTGGCACTGACTTTCTGTCAAGATTTCCCTGAGATCCAGTTCTTGTGGGAATGGCAGGTGGAGACTCAGCTTTTGCGTGCGAGAGGATCTCTCAAAGCAGAAACGCTTTAGGTGCAAGGCCAGAGTCTGTGGCAGATGGACGAGCTTCATGCTCTGTAAAACAGTCAATAATGCAACTGAAAACTGGGGACAAAGCCTGGGGACAAAGCCTGAGGAGCCACTGCCCCCCAGTGTGTGTAGAATGGAGAACAGCCAGTGCTCCAGTGGGTATTTGCCAGTTCGGATGCCAAACCTTGGTAGCCCACCTGCACACAAGGCACATCCACACAACAGAGCTGTGATATCCAAGTTTCTCAACTTTAGTGTCACCAGCACCCAGCCTTGGGTGTCTCAAGGGCTGCTTCACTTCTCATGTGCTTTCCTAGCCATAGGCTGGTAGCACAAGGAAGGCAAGGAGAAGCAAATCGACTTCCTTGTGACATTAGACCACAGGACCTTCTTCCTAACAGGAGAAAAGGTGTCTGTTGTTTTTATCTCACTGACACTCCTGTCCTGGCAAATCTGAGTTGTTGATCTCCTCTCAAACTTGATATGGTTGAGTCCTTTCCCCACCTCCCCAGTCTTCAAGGAAGTTCTGGGTATGAGACATGAGGAAATAATTCTCCAATTACCTGCAGAAAAGTTGTTTTCCTCCCACACTGTTGACAGAAACACATGTTTTGTCCAGTCAGCTCCTCTGGATGGAAGAAGTATTGCAGACAGTCCTCCTAAAAAGACAGAGACTTCTTTCAACTGAATTCCTTCAGCTGGATTTTTATTTCTACGTTATTTCAGAGGGTCCAAGCCAGCAAAGTTAGAGAAGGAATGTTTTATTCAAAGGACAAAAGACTGCCTAGCAGCCTGAACCAAAATGTGCCTCATTTCTCCTAGCTGCTGCTGTGATTGCAATAGTTGGGAAAAAAAAAAATGAGTACACATATTCCACAAAGAAGGTATTGCTGTATAAATGTCTTTTATACCTACTTCAAAGCCCTAGTGGTTTTCAAAGCAGCTCCTTTATGCTGAAACAGTGTAAAGTGGTCAGAGAATCTATAAGGTCCAGTGGACCACTGGGATTTGAAAAATCCACTCCGAACAGAGGGGAATCACCTCCTAAGGAAACAGTGCTGCTGCTAAACTTACCAGAGTCTTCAGCCTGCGAGAATTGGCATCCAGCACTGGGAGTGGAAGGGTTAACATGGTGCTGTTGTTCTTTACTTCAAAAGAGCACTTCTGACAGGCCAGATGCTCCTGTATGCAGATCGTGTACAAATCACTCAGCTCTTCAACCTGGAGGGGTGAAAAATAAGGCCAAAACAAGGTTTATGAAGAAGACAGCTGAGCTGTTCCCCTGCGGATGGGAAAGGCCCTGTGGTCACACATTTCAAGCAAATTATTCCTTTGAGGTTGGAACCAAGATGTGACAATGACTTATGTGGACAGGGTACTTCCCAAAATTTAAAGGAGAACAACTCCTTCCCCTCATTCCCTAACAGAGGGGAAAGACACAGCCTATAAGACCAGAGGGTTAAATATCTGCTTTGATGCAGAATTGTTCTATTTTGCTTGAAACTGCAGCAAGAGCCTGTCTTCTGTATTACTAAAACTGTGACAGTCAGTCAGGGAAGAGTCACTTCTCTCTTCCCAGTCCCATGGGAGTTACATATATATCCCATACTATCAGTGACTAATTATAGTAAAATGCACGTGGCTGACTTCAAAGAACAGAAAAGCTGTGTCAAGATGCACCAATAAATGCTGACAGAAATTTGGGGGAAAAAAGAAATTAAATATAACTAAATGCAATGCTGCAAAAATATCAATATTTTAGTTATCAGCTCTCCCATTAGAATGGATTCTGGCATGCCCTGAAAGCAGGATGAGCACAATGTAACTGTGTTTCAAAATGTCAAAGCTTATGAAACAAAGATTCTCTGTCCCATTTGAAAGATACAATGAAAGAAGAGGTAATTTTAAAAATTTAACTTGGGGCAATTGCCAGTCAATGGGATCCTTCAAGGAGCAGAGGAAACCAAAGGTAAGGGCCAAAGGTTCATTTCAGTTACCATCCTTACCAGCTCTGGCTTTTTCATCTGCTTCTTTAACAAGTTCCAGAGAGTCAGAAAGAGCTGAGCAGCATCATGCTGCACAAACACTGCACGAGCAGAAAACACAACCTCAATCAGTATCATGAACAGCACCGAGCACAGATGTCCCACAAATGGCAAAGGAAGATTTTTTTTGTCCCCCTTTAGATCCAGTCTCTTGTCCCTTGCTCCTCCCTGCAGAGACAGAGCTTAGACTGGGAACCAGCTGCAATTTCCCCCTGTGACCTGAGCAGGCAGTGGGAAAACACAGGAGTGTTTGTACTACCCAGTGCAGAAGTCATGTCCTTGTCACCAGGTGCAGGGACAAGAGGATGCTCAGAGGAGCATCCAGAGGAGGGCTCAGATGGCTCACTGAGTTAGGGGGTGCATTTCATAGCATTAGAGAATGGTTTGGGTTGGAAGGAGCCCTAAACATCATCTGGTTCCACTCCCCCCACCACGGGCAAAGACACCTTCCACTAGACCAGCAAATACCTTCCAATCTGGCCTTGAACACTTGCAGGGACACAGCACCCACAGCTTCCCTGGGCATCCTGCATCAGTGTCTCACCACTCCCACAGTAAAAAATTTATTCCCAATATTTAATCGAAACCATCTCTCCATTTCACACCATAACCCCTTGTCCCATCACTTCCATGTCACATGTCCTACCATGCCCTTGTAAAGAGTCCCCTTTGAATCCTCCTTAGAAACAATACAAGGAAGATTCTGTTCTCCTTTTCACCTTTATTACTCACAGACTTGTTTTCCCCATCCTCTTATGCCCCAGGAAGGCTGAAATGCTTTAATACTGAGATTAAAACGATAGGAAGGCCTATCCATATGTCTCACACACCAGATTGGATAGATCCCTTGATCCCTATCTCTCTTTAACTGGAAGAGAGATGGCTGACTGCAAAGCCACTCAGAGTCAAGAGAAAAATGATGTAAACAGGGATACTGAGTTTACCTTGTGTTCCTCTTTCATAAAGGTCAGGGCACCTCCCCTTTCACTACTCTCCTGTTTGGGCTTTTATAGGACAAAGATAAGGGCATTTGGTTATACCCTGTGTATTTTACACATAGACAGACTCTTGGCATCCCATTGTCACTGGTCACTCATGCATTAGAAACCTCTCTCTTTTAGAACTTTGACTAGCTGGGAGATTTAGCCTGCAAATCCTTCTCTCTGCCCTTGTAAGAAGCAGCAGGAGGGGGATCTGTGCAAATTCATTCTCTTTTGCACACTATCCTTTCTTCTAATAAGTAACAGCAGCTATTTTCACTATCCTGATGCAGCACAGCAAAACAAATCAAACAATGAACTGTCCTCTCTGCCCTGCACAGCATTCATAGCTGAATCTTCCAGCAGCCTGATAGTCCTCCCACCCTTTGGATATCAGCAAATACATCCAGCAGGGCTTTTTTTCCCTCTCTTCACAAGTAAGACGCAGCATTGCACTCAGCTGGGAGGCAGCTACAGAGAGCACTGTGTCATTTGTGTACCCAACTCCTGGCATTTCTGAATTCCTGGAGGAGATGTTGGAGTCTGGGCTGCTTGTAAGTGCTGGATAATGCAGACAGAGGTAGGCATGAGGCAGGGCTGCTTACATTCCACTCTGTGCTCTGAAAGGCAGCAAGCCAGGTCTGTGGGACCAACAGCTTTGCACTTGCCACACTGCATCTTCTCCAACAGCAGGAGCATTTGGTAGGGGACGTTGTTCCTCCTCTGTGCAGGAGATGGGGGCACTGTGATCCTGAAAGGGGAAGAAGCAACACCAATGGTAGTCAGAGGTTCAGTGGAGAAATATCAGACACCACACCTGAAGGAGCTCAAGTCAGTAGCAGAGACAGCAGCTCAATAGGAACCAGAATGGGAACATTTTCATCAAAAAAAAAGGGAAAAGGGAAAGGGGATTCCACAGTGCAGGCTGACAGTTCTAAAGTAAAAGGCCAAAATTTTAAGTTGGCTTGCTCCTGAAATAGAGACAAGCCAAGCAGGACCTCAAGTGCTTTCTGGACTCTAGAAACAACATTAGTTACAGCCAATTCCAGACCTTTATTGCCTCTCACTCATTGATGTCCTCACTCTCAACATGGTCTCAAAATCTCATGGGCACATATATCATAATGCTTGTGTTTCAACAATATGCCAACAAAACTCTTAATTCTCCCTAAATTTACTGTAGCCCACAGGTTTTTCTTTCTTCAAATGAGCATGGTAACCTACAGTCTACATTATTTAGCTTTGCCCATTTATGACACTTATCATTTCTGCATATCTGAAATCTGTCTTCTTTCTTCTCTGCTTACTAGTGGGCATAGAAATGATCCACTTAGATTACTAAATCTGCAGTGAAGTAAGTAAACTGAAAACAAATCAATCCAGTTCTTAGTGTGGTCAGTAGGGACACAGAAGCCCAAATCCTCCTCAAGACACTCGGGGACAACAGTCAAGCAAAACAAAGTAATGCTAGGTATTCATGATCCACAACAACACTTCTCTGTCAGGAGCTAGCCAGGGCAGTCAGGGCCCAGAGGCAAGGGGTTAAGGTATGTTTATGTTTACATGCTTCAAGTGACAAAATCAATAGTGGATATGGCTACATGTGACACACCCTTTATTATAACGGCCTGTGTGTGAGCCTGGAATAAAATTATATCCTGTTAGGGAAAGGAGAGAGATACAAGCCATGAAGACTCAGGTCAAGACATGAATCAGAGGTTATTAAGAAGTCTGAACACTGCAACTTCTACCTTTGCAGGGTCTTTCGTGCCAGTGCATGACAGACATGACAAGGCAGACACCTTGCTGAGGGACCAAAAGCATCCTGATAGCACCTCAGTGATCCAATACACAGTATTGGATATATATATATAGGATGTATATACAGTATATACAGTACATCCCATATAAAAGGAGTGGAGATAACAGTGCAACAATGGAAATATCTCAGGGAGCTCAAACAGGAGGTACCTTCGGAGGATCCTTGTGAAGTGTATGTTCATGAGGAACACTTGGAGCAGAGAGTTCAGACAGCAGCTCTGCCCAAGGTTGTACAGTCCAATAGCTTCTGTAAGGGAGAAAAAGATGAAGTGAGGCCTGGGAATAGGTATAAGAAAGGAAAGTGAAAGTCATTTGGAAGTGGCAAACTCTTCTTGTGCACATTCAGTAACTCAGTGTATAGGCTCAGCATCTTGGCCAGACCTGAAAAAGTGTTCAATCTATTCTTTTGTTGATCAAACAGATAAAATTTGGTTTTGTTTGGCAACTGACAGAAAAAAATCCAAGGAAACCCGGCTAATGATTCTCAGATTTCTCCCAGTTCTTCTATTTTCAGTTCTCTCACAACACATCTAAACATAAAATAGAACAACAGGAGGCAAAGGCTGCCTGTATGAGGAAAATAACCTCATATAGGTTATTAAACCAGGACCTAGTCCATGGTTTAGCAAATTCAGCACTTCTGGCTGTGTTTGGAAAGAGACAGAGCCAGCAACTAGGCCTTTTTGGCTGCAATGGCCAATTTGAGGACTTAAATACAGAAAAAGCTTTGAGATCTTCATGTAATCCATTCTAAAAAAACTCAAAATGGTTACTTGACAAGTGAAAATGAGAATTAACCTCAGTGAAGAGATAAGGAATTGGAGAAAATTAAGCCTATGGACAGAGAACGGAACAGCAGGCACAAGAAATAGAAAATATGACAGTGAAGAATAGGCAAAACATTATTACCATTTTTTAAGTCTGCCAAACCAAAGACTGATGTCAACTTCTGGTTTTTTGCCTTCACGTCTTTGGTTTCCTCTTTAGTATTTTGTACTTCAATTTCTGCCTCCATGATCTCGCTTGGTGCCACCTCTGGTTTCTTATTTCTTTCTTGACGTCCACTTGTTTGTCCCATTAACAATATTGCTCAAGGACAGAGGAGACCTTTTCATCATGAAAAAAGTGAAATCAAAAAACCATTGAATGGTTTGGGCTGGAAAGGAGCCTTAAAGATAATCTAATTTAAACCCTCTGCCACAGGTTGGGATGTCAACCACTAGATCAGGTTGCTCAGGGCCCCATCCAGCCTGGCTTGGACTATCAATAAAATCACTAAGAGTACTGCAACAGCACGTGGGATATTTGAATTAACATGGGTATTGAAGAGTGCAGGCTATTGCTAAAGGAACAGAAACGGACACTGATGACAATTGCTTATCCTGTCTTCCTCTTGTGGCTAAATAAATAAATGAGCCTTCAATTCCACAGAAACAGCTCCATCTAGCCAAGGAACTCACATATCCCTGTTCGGAAAGATTTGGTCAATAAGATGATTAAAATTGCCCAGAAGCAGATGTTGCAAAACTCCTCTGTTTGGAAAAAACCCAATATTTTATCAAAATAAAAGTAGCCCAAGTATTGAAAAAGTCAAATTTCACCTTCTCTTCTGACCTGCTAAGCACATTTGGTTTCTTTGCTGGGCTACCTGCATTGGTTTTAACGCCTGAGTCGCAGCACTACTGTGGCACTTTGGACTGTAATTTTGAAACACGTTTAAGTACCAACATGCCAGTTTCTTTTTCTGTTCCTTCAAGTGATCACAGGCAGAGTAACTGTTCATGTAAGAGAACCATTATAATGCCTTGATTTTTAAGGGAGTATTCAACAGACCATTACTCTGACAGTCTCATGTAACTCAGCTACTAAAGCAAAATACAAACACACAAACAAAACCGCCTGATAAAAGTTCAAATGCAACCATGCAAAAACGAAACTTTCTAAAAGCCAACATGGAAACAGAATCCAAAAAGAGCGTATATTCATGGGGAAGGGCGGGGTGGAGACCCAAAAAATGCTCAGAAGTTATTATTTCACAAATATTAAACAGCGCATAAAATCAAAATCAACCGAAGGCCAAGCACTCAAGCACTGAAAGAATGAAGAAAAACTATTAAGAAAGGGAAATGACCAAAATCCTCGTTCTGCCTTTCATTAAAAAAAAAAAAAAAAAAAAAAAAAAAAAAAAAAAAAAGCACAAAACTTTGCTTTAAAAGCATGTTTTCAGGTTAACTATGCCTAATAGTGTCAATTATCAAAGTTACTGAAGATTCAGGCAGAAAAGCAAGACATTTTTTTTTTCCCGGATTATTACCTTTAAGATTAAGTATACTTATTTCCAATTGTACTTTTGATCGTTTACTTTTGAAGATTACTTTTGATCTCTAAGTGTGGCACACTAAGATTCACCAAATACTGTCAAATTTGCTGGGTTTTGTTTGTGGGAAAAAAAAAAACCAAAAACAACAAACTCTGAAAGGCCATTACTTTTTATACCCAGACCTGGTGATTTCAATAGCTATGCAGGAAAATATAAATTTCATCTGATTCTCTCTTGCCAAAAGAGAGCCTGAACACTGACTGCCCGTTTTCCTGAAAATGATGTAACGACACGTTCAAGTTTCTGAAAGCTGAGCTAGAGTGGAAGTTCGTCTCAGGCTGGTGGGTTTAGCTGGTGTAGAATCAGCCAGGAGGTAAGGGATGCTCCCAGGCAGTGAGGATGTCAAAAGAGACAGAAAGGAGAGGGGCAGGCAGTGCAGAGGTAGCTAAACATAGCTAGGGATGTACTGGGGATAAAGAAAACCTGCAAGATGCAGGTTTTGTCAAGAAAGGGAGGACTAAGAGCGGGATTAAAGAGCAAACACGGGGCTGAATGCTTTGGGGCAGCTTGAGGAAAAGGTAGAAAGATGTTAGGGATCCTAGGGCAGGAAGGTGCGGGGGGATACAGGAGGATTTGTGCCTCTGGTTTCATTAAATTTTCTCCCAGTCACCACTATCTGTGATCCTGTTGTAGGAGCAGGGACACACAGAATTTCCCAACCCTTGGAACCTCCTCGTTTCAGCTGTCAGAAATACAGCCTTCCTAAGACTTGCACTGGACCTCCTTTTCTTCCCGCACAGGTATATAAAAGAGCTGGTGAGTGAGGCAGGGGACTGAGCGCCAGGCTCTCCTCCTGCTCCCCATTTCTCCGCTCTCAGTGGAGGAGCAGCGTCGCTTCTCGGCTTCCTTTGCAGGTCGGGGAAGGACTCGGTACCTCAGCGCACCAGCGCTGGGCAGAGATCGGGGAGCAGTGATACCCTCCGCCCCATAGTCATCATCTACCCTCGCACTCCTCTCCCTCAGCCAGCCCAGCGCCCTCCCTTTCTCCCTGGGCCTGTTCCAGCCTCCGTCCGCCCTCCCAAGACACCGGTTTCTCATGCCAAACCCCGAGCTGTCCCTTCACTCCCCGCACCCCCGTGCCCAAGCAGAGTTCCCACCTCTGGTGCTTGCTGTCCCTTCCCTCTCAGCTCCTTTTCCTTCCTGGGAATCTCGGCGTGCCGATGATGCTAAGGCAGGTGGTGGGCTGCAGCAGGGAGGTCAGGTTGGACGAGGCTCGGAGCAATCTATGCTAGCAGAATAATCTCTTCACCTTCTGAGGAAGGTGTTCCTGCCCTCAGCATGGGGCTTGGAATGAGATGATTTCAAGCTCCCTTCCAACCCAAACTATTCTGTGTTTCTGTGGTCCCCCTGAGGTGCTGGCTCCAGCAGAAACTCGGTGTGACGACCCACCCTTGAGGGGAAGGAAGCGCCTAAGAGCGCATCACCTCCACACTTCTCTGGGATGCGCCTGAAAGGAGACTTCCCACTCAGCTGCCAAACTACCCTCCCTTACTATTCCCCTTTCTGTTTCCTCCCCTCCTGACACGCTGCGCCTCCGGGCTCCAATCTCACCAACCAGCAGAAGGGCTCCTTACCCATTCAGGCTGCGGGGCTCGGGAGGAGTGCGGGGCTCACTCGGCAGGGCTGCGGGGCTCACTCGGGAGGGCTGCGGGGCTCGGGAGGAGTGCGGGGCTCACTCGGGAGAGCTGCCGGGGCAGCGGGCGGAGCGGAGCGGGGAGGAGCGGAGCGGGGCGGCCCCGCAGCAGCAGCCCCCGCCCCGCCGCGCAGTTTTCATTTCCCGCTCGGCCCGGAGCGGGCACAGAAAGTGAAACTCGGAGCCGCCCTGCGCCGCCTCCCGGAGGCAAAGAGGCCGAGGAGCTGTCACCGCCGCTTCTTTCTTTGTGCCTTAATACACACCGCTTCGCCTGTGCCTGCTGGGGGGAGCATTGTGAGGCTAAACTGTGTGTTAAAAGTAGGTTACAAACTGTTGCAAAATAGCTGTTAACACATCCTGTTAGTTTGGTTATTGTAAAGGGGTAGATAAGAGTATTTGCACCTGAGTGAAGTGCACCAACCCCCCGCTGCAGGCGAAACGAGCCAGCCTGGACAGAACTGTAATGGGCCAATCAAGCACCTTAAACCTTCGTGCAAATGAAGGATCCAAACAGAAACCAATCCAAAGGAACAAAAACCAGCATAAAAAGGGGGTATCTACCCACTGAACCCGTGTGGCTCCGCTTGGAGCATCGCGGAAATCGCTGTTCAAGAAAGAGGACCCAGTCCTGGCGCTGCAGCATCCTCGATAGGAATACTTCTGCTTGGCCCCATGGGTCCCCATGCTTTAGGTCTTTCTTTTTTTTATAATAAATGCTGAAATCACTTTTAGTACTGGGAGTGTACGTTTTTGTCCACACACAGCTGAGGACAGCGGGCGCTCCCAGCCCTGTGTCAGGAAGCTGTGTGCAGCCCCCAGCCGGCTTCGCTGAGCCGTGGGGAGGAGACAGCGCACGGAGGCTTTCAGAGGGGCTCTCTGGAGCCCATCACTGCTGTCCTTGTGGAGAAGTCCCAGCTGCAAACCCTCTGGGCAGGTAATGGGGAACCCGCTCACACTGCCTGCTTCTGTCAGAGGCAGCACAACTCTTCAGTTCTTAGCAGTCTGAGGTCTTCAGTCGAGGCGTAAGGACACTGAAAACTCTCCTGAATTGTCATGAGGGGGTATCTGTAGGGACTTCTGAGCACAGTGGTTTTGTGGCAGAGACTCTCAGCAATAGTTTAAATTTAGTTAAGTTCCCTTTCTCTTACTGGCTTGTGTGGCGACTGCCCGAGAGAAGGAAGGAAGCGAGAGAAAAGAACCGCTAAGCCATAAATTGTCTACAGAGAATGAAACCACCTGAGCAAAGTGCAAAAGGACACTGGAGGTTAAACAGGAACTAGATCTGCCAGGTGGAAGTTAGTAAAGCGGTGTGCAGTTGAAACAACATTTGATAATGACCCCTGTGAGGGCTTGGGCGCTTAGTTAGGAGGAGAATTACATCTTAAGAATGTCTTAAGCTTCGCCTGCAGAACTCAGCCATGCCACGCCACTTCCAAAGCAGGTAGCAGGAGAAGGCTGAGCCCAGAAATGGGCTCACATGAAGGGATGGCTCAAACTGAAAGGTGCAGTGTTTGAGTGCCCAAACATACTGCCCCGGGACAAAAGCTGCTCGCTCCTGATAATTGCCTAATGTCCAAAGAGCTCCAAACGTGCATTGACTGCTTCAAGAGCAGGGCTCCTGATCACTGAGTGTCCTTGCAAATAAAATAAATTGTAATCTTGGTGGTCAGGGTGAGATCTAAAACGCCTTAGGCGAGTTAAGAAATCCACATCCAGTGTTACGGCAAATCAGCCAACATGAATTGCCTCATCCCAGGCATGAATGTCCCAGTACTTCGAAGAGTTGTCACAGCTGAGCCATTGTGTAAGGGAGGCATGACAAGGACTTATCCCACTTAGACCGAATTTCGGTCGCTGTTACAGGTAAAAGTGATCTAGCCAAATTAATAATTAATAAAAATACGTTTTTATTCAGCAATCAAAATTCGGTCTCAGACAGCCACAAAGAAAAGGACAGTGCCAAGTCCAGAATCGGCACTGGATGAGACACAGGTCTGACCACTACAGCAGAGGGTCCCCTATGTTCACCCTGACCATCCTGTTCAAGTGGTTTTCAAAGAGTTTATTCTGCCTGAGGCAGTGTTCTTGTGATCAAGCTTTTCTTCCTTTCAGAGTCCCACATATCTGTGAAAAATGCATACTTTATGACTGGCTTTTCGCAAATGTTACAATGAATATTATATGTGTAATGTTAGAAAGTTATGCTGTATTAATTCTCTTAAGTAGTGCGTTAAATAGAGTTTTAGGTTCCAACATAATGTTGAAATAGAAACTCTACGATGTAAGATATTTTTTTACTAGCTCAAGCAAGAGATGAGATAATCAAGAAACTCTTCACACAGAGATGGCAGTGACTTGGGGCCCATAAAGACTTACTGCCTCCTTATCAGAAAAGACAAACATTCTTCCACCTTCTCTCCGGCTTTTTGGAACAACCAGGATTAAGGGGAAGAAGTTGACAAAAACCAAAAAAGCTCTTAATTTGCAAGGAATTTATGCATCATGTATGAGATATATAAATATGCAACAAGCTATTGCTTTTAAGGTTATTCCTTTGTACACAAGGTATGCTTGTCATTAACTTAGTGTCCAAGAGCATCCAGACATCCGGAATTCTTTGCTTTTTATTGTCTTGTAATTTTCCTATCTCTAAATTTTATTACTCTAATTGTATTACTATTTTTATAACTATTTTATTATTATTAAACTTTTAAATTTTTAAAAACAAAGTGATTGGTGTTTTTCACATATTAATGGAGTTTCATTTCTCTACATTGAGTTGGACAAAACCATGTCCAAGAGCGATGTATGTCCCTGATTGAGTTACTGGAACTTGGCATTGAGATGTATCTTTCTGGTGGCTCCAGCTATCTCAATCTTAGATATTTATCCAGTTGAGCTTGGGAGTTCCTCGGATCACCTTGGGGAACAGCCCATCTCCAGTTACGTTTATTCTTTTGTAAATTAAGTCCTCCTCCCTCTTGTCAGGTGGTTTCGACATATGTGAGGCAATCCCCTGGCTCTGACTCGCATGTTTAAAATTTTATACAAATATCTCTCGGCAATATAACATATGATATCTATATATATCTATTTATAGGCACCAACTATCCATATTACATGTAACATTTTATTATTAATTCGGCTTGATCATTTTTACTAATAACAATGTGAACAGCAGCAAGGTTTGCTTGGCTTGTTGAGTGAGACTCAGAGTGGGGTTTAGTGAAATCCCTGCGTAAATCAGCATCCAGGGAAGCCCCAGGTGTGGTCAGTGAGGATGAGGAGGGGATGAAGCAGCCCCAGGTGTGGTCAGTGAGATGAGGAGGGGATGAAGCAGCCCCAGGTGTGGTCAGTGAGGATGAGGAGGGGATGAAGCAGCCCCAGGTGTGGTCAGTGAGATGAGGAGGGTCAGGGCAGTCTCAGGTGTGGTCAGTGAGGATGAGGAGGGGCAGAGCAGCCCCAGGTGTGGTCAGTGAGGATGAGGAGGGGCAGAGCAGCCGCAGGTGTGGTCAGTGAGGATGAGGAGGGGCAGAGCAGCCCCAGGTGTGGTCAGTGAGGATGAGGAGGGGCAGCCCCTGCCAAGGGCAGCTCTCAGGGGGTTACTGTACCTGCTGGAGTGGGTGATCTCTGGGAATCTCTCCAGGGACAGCAGTGACACATCTGCAGGGCAGGGGGAACACCTGGGTGCTCCTGGGGCATTGCTCAGGGTGTGCAAAGGGACAATCCCTGTGCCCCCGGACAGGAGAGGGGAGCAGCACACCTGAGCAGGTGGGGCAGCACAGGGAAGATCCTTTTTCATTCTCTTTTTTATTTCATCTTCCCAATCCCCTCACAGTGCCTCCAGTCCTCTGCCCAGTCCCTCCCCTGTGTGCCCCAATGACCTCAGAAAAAAGAGGAGTTTGATGGAAAAGGAGTTTAAATTGAGGGCAAAACCTACTTTTTCATTATTCTATGTGTTTAAATTGAAGGGGATCCACCTTCACCTGTGATTTTAACTTGCCTTTTCCATTATTTAGGGTTTAATTGAAGGAAAAATCTCCCTTTTTTCAACATTTGGTATTTAAACAGAGGGGGATAGGGCAGAAAAAGAGAGAAAAATGGCAGGAAATGTGAGATGAAAAAGGAGAAGAAAAGGGGGCAGAAAACATGAGGTGGAAGAAGGATGAGAAATATAAGGTGGAAAGGGTGGGAAATGTAAGGTAATTAACACTCGTGTGTTAATTAACTGAGAATTTATGAACACAACTGTGAACAAAGAACAGCTATTGTCTTACTTGCTGAGAGAAAATCTGGCAGAATCAGTCCCACAAAGGTTTTCAGGTCTGAAAGTTCAGTCTTGAAAGAAAGGCAACTTGGGTATTTCTAAGAATTGCCTTACTTTTTATAGATCCTTCTTGAAAGGAATTCTGTATTAGCATCATAAAAAAACAAAATCCAGATTCTGAAATGAGCAAGGAAGATCACAAATGCATGTAGGAGAACCTAATCAAAAAGCAGGCCAATATCTCATTTTTTGCACAGAGGTGTTAATAAATTCCCAATTAGTGTATGCATGAGCATCTAGGTACTTCATGCATAAGTGCCCAATTAATTTTTCCATGAGCATCCAATTAAATCTACCCTCCTTATGCCTTGGCATAGCTTCTTGGAGGACTTCTTCTTGGCACAGAGGTGAGGCCAAGAGGTTGGCAGCCACCAGGAGCCTCCTTTCTGCCCTTTTTAACACTGGGGACACTGTTTCTCTTTTTCCAGTCCCCTGGGACTTCACCTGATTGCCATGACTTTCCAAACATCCCGCAGAGTGGGATTCCATTCGATTCCATAGAATCCTGGCTTTGGCAGGTGTCTGTGGTGTCCCTGTTGGCTTATGCAGGAGCAGGAAGCTCTTCAGCTTTTTGGGATGACCTCCATGGTATGTAGTGAGTTTATCACGTACACTAGAGCTTAGAGAGGCTCACATTAAGTGTGCAAGGGAGAACAAGTCTTTTCACATTACTGGGAGTGATGGGGCACTACTACAGCTGATGATATCATACAGGATAATTTGCCTGTCATTTATGTAATAAAAAATGTCCTCCCCTAAATTTATGTTCATAAATGTAACATAGAGAAAAGCTGACCTAATTGTTGACGCATGCAGTACAGTGATGCAGAGACAATTCTGTGCTCACCAGGAACAAAATGTATTTTAAAATCACTCCCCATCATTCTCTTCTTCAAACGAGTCTGTTCCCACTTCTTCATAGTCCTTTTCCAGGGCAGCCAGGTCCTCTCTGGCCTCTGCAAACTCTCCCTCCTCCATGCCCTCACCCACATACCAGTGCACAAAAGCTCTCTTGGCGTACATCAGGTCAAACTTGTGGTCAAGCCTTGCCCAAGCCTCGGCGATGGCCGTGGTGTTGCTCAGCATGCAGACCGCCCGCTGAACCTGGGCCAGGTCTCCACCAGGAACAACTGTAGGAGGCTGGTAGTTGATCCCAACCTGGAAATGGGAATGTGAGACAAGGCTGTAAAGCAGCAGGAGCAGGAGGCAAAGAGCTGAAGAAAGATGAGTGAAGTTACAGATGTTGGAGTAGAGTGGTGCCAGATGGCAAATGCCATTACAAATGTCAAAGAGCATGAAACACACCCTAATAGCTATACTATTCTACTGCTTAATGCACACTGACGAGTTTGTAGCTTTCTTAACAGAAGTTTTCATTGTTGAAGGAGCTGTTTGTATGATAAATACTTTTCCACTGGTAATGTCTGTATTATTGTTGAAAATATATTTCCAGACACTGCTGTGTAACCAGTGGGGAGAGGCTGTATAATATTTCTAGGTTAACTAAGAGATTCCCTAATATCAGCACTTCCTTTATTAATTTTATCAGCTTTGGTATTTCCTCAGTTTTAGATTGTGCCTCAGAGGCAATGCTCATTGGCTGTTCCAAAGATCAGATCTGAAATTAAAACTTCTTTCAATTTTAACCCATACACACTTTGAATTTCCACTTACTTAAATATGTAAGAGCCTGTGTCAATGGGATGTACAAAGGAGAAAAGGCACATTTTATATAAATGCATCCTTCTTAAGTTCATTGGGAAATATCTATATTCCCCTGTGTTCCGGGGCAAATAGGAGAAATAGATGAGATAGAAAACTTTAAAAATACAAGTTTTCTACTAGACTGAACCTCCCCTTTCAACACTAAAGAGAAGCTTGTGGCAGCCCTACTCACCTTGAAGCCTGTCGGACACCAGTCGACAAACTGGATGGTTCTCTTGGTCTTGATGGCAGCAATGGCCACGTTGACGTCCTTGGGGACGACGTCGCCGCGGTAGAGCATGCAGCAGGCCATGTACTTGCCGTGCCTCGGGTCACACTTCACCATCTGGTTGTTGGGCTCGAAGCAGGCGTTGGTGATCTCGGCCACCGAGAGCTGCTCGTGGTGCGCTCTGTCGCAGGAGATGATGGGGGCGTAGGTCACCAAGGGGAAGTGGATGCGTGGGTAGGGCACCAGGTTGGTCTGGAACTCCGTCAGGTCCACGTTGAGGGCGCCGTCGAAGCGCAGCGAGGCGGTGATGGAGGACACGATCTGGCTGATCAGGCGGTTCAGGTTGGTGTAGGTGGGCCGCTCGATGTCCAGGTTCCGGCGGCAGATGTCGTAGATGGCCTCGTTATCCACCATGAAGGCACAGTCGGAATGCTCCAGTGTGGTGTGCGTGGTCAGGATGGAATTGTAGGGTTCCACCACAGCAGTGGAGACCTGAGGGGCTGGGTAGATGGCAAACTCCAGTTTGGACTTCTTTCCGTAATCCACAGAGAGGCGTTCCATCAGCAAGGAGGTAAATCCAGAGCCGGTACCACCACCAAAGCTGTGGAAGATCAGGAATCCTTGCAGCCCAGAACAGGCATCAGTCTAGAAGGCAAAAGAGAAAGTGAAACAGCAGCAGCTGAAAAAGGTGGGAAAGACTTTGCTCTGTGAGCTGAAGGAGTGAGCAGTCCTAGGCAGTATACAGCATAGATTTCATGTCACGTTTTTCTGGGAAAGGGCTGGTGATAGTTCCAACCTTTGCTTTCCTGACTGTCTTAGCTTGTGACATAGGGATCTGTCCGGGCCTCTCTCTCTCTGAACTTCACACGGCTCTGTTATTCTAGCTGAAACCAGCAAAGTACAACTGCATAGCCCACCCTTCAGTATCAGAATTGGTGCTGTAGGGCTGTGCTAGTAATTAAAAATTATATATTTGTAACCACTTTATAAAAATGCCTGGAGGCATGCAGCTGGCAAGTGAGCTACTGGGCTTCTCTCTTCTATACCACGTCCAAGATACCATCTGTGTGACTTGCAATCTCTTTTCTGATGTCGTTTGCAATTAACAAGCTGTTCGTTCTGCTCTTCTTTCATCTGAGGAGTCCAAACTGCTGTTTCAGAACTACTGGGACTTACCAGTTTACGGACACGATCCAGCACCATATCAATGCTTTCCTTGCCAATGGTGTAGTGGCCACGGGCATAGTTATTGGCTGCATCTTCCTTTCCAGTGATCAGCTGTTCTGGATGAAAAAGTTCCCGGAAGGTGCCAGCCCGTACTTCATCTGAAGAAGAAGGAGAAATTGTAAGAATATGCTCCAGTGCCAACAAATTCTGGTTGTTGTTGGCACCGGTGCACGCCCTCAGTCACAGGAGCTCATGATGCTGATGGAGAAGGGAAAGGTCTCTGGAGCATTTTTTCATCGTTGCATTTGTTTGATTTATTGTGCATCTTCAATCCAGCCACTTAGCTTCTCATGAGCTTGTCAGTGACAAGTACAGCCTGCATCCACAAGTCCCCAGAAAAAAAAACCAAAAAGTGTGAAGAAATTCAGGTGTCCCCATTTTTAGACATTCTTCTATTCTTGGAGGGAAGCGGTCAGGGTCCCGCTTTGAATCCAAACTGAATGGCAAAAATGTAATGATAAACAAAAAGTTAATTATTGATGCAAAGATAAGTTGTACACACTGTATGTACCAACTATTAAACTGCTGGGGATCCTCTTGTTCTTATGTTTGTGACACCTGTGATAGAATCTGGCATCCTGTGTCACAAGAAAATTAATTTAATGCTACCTAGTGGTAGCCTGAGGTGCAAAGGGCCACTTTGTGCCAGTGAAGACTGGTGACACAGCACGCTGATATGGGGGAAAGCAATCTCATCTCCATTTTGCAGGTTTGTTTCTATACTGACCTACCACAGTTGGTTCCAAGTCCACCATTACAGCCCGTGGCACGTGCTTCCCAGTGGCTGTTTCATTGAAAAATGTGGTAAAAGAGTCATCAGAGCTGAGTTTGTCCTGCAGGTCCTTGAAGGTGCCATCAGGCTGAATGCCATGCTCCAGACAGAAGAGTTCCCAGCACGCATTTCCTATCTGCACTCCAGCCTGGCCAACGTGAACAGAGATGCACTCACGCTGAGGGGAGAGAGGAGAGGCAGGGTCAGAAAAATCAGTGTACCTTAACCCTCCTTATTCCTGGTGGTTACCTTTTCCCAGTGTATTGCTTTTCCGAAAAATCAGTGAATTGTCACTGTCAGATGTTCATTTGGTTGTTCAGTCCCATGACCAAAATGAGATTGCACATGCACATGCCAGATACTGGGACAGTTCTTTAAAAAATTGAGATCTGTGTGCTGTACTACAGAAGCATATTAAAAGAGTCAGGAAAAATCAATTTCAATTACACAAACCCCACCTTTCTTCCTGGATTGGCTCTGCTGAGAAGCACTTCCCAGTTTAGTTTATTTTTACTCCTGGCTGGAACCTGACACAGCCATGTGGCATCCTTCGCCCTTATGTAACCCAAGGCAGGTGATGCCTTTTGATCCTTCTACCCTCTGATAGCAGGCTAGCATGGAAACTTGGAAGATTTGCTTTCACCTAAGGAAATTATTCCAGATTTTTCTGGTCAAAACAAATCTTCCTTCCAGCTCCTGAGCAGGCATTAATTTTACATCACGGGTCCATTGCTTGTCAGGCAGTGCCATTGCAGTATAGTGTACCTGCATGATTTCCAGCATTGTTTCTGTAGCAGCCAGGAAGAGAAAACTCTGTAACACCAGGCTAAAGTAGGCAGGTGCCAATTGCTCCAAAATCCTGTACACTTAAAAGTACAGGAACATGAAGGCCTTGGTGTTGGATTTCATAAGTTCACAAGCAGAATTATAAAGCAAATACTTCTGTGTTAGTCCCAGTAATTGCACCACTGGGTGTAGTGTGTAGTGAAAAGTTTTTTGAGAAGAGAGTGGTTTCATGTATGTGTATTTTTTCAGATTTGGTTTCTGCTTTGGAGCTCTGCCTGAGCTCTGGTTTTGTGATCCCCAGGGCCCTGTCTATCCTAGGGAGTAAAAAAAAAAATGTCAGGTCATAGTACTGACCCTGTCATCTCCTGTGCTGATTGATAATTCAAAAAATTGGCACAGTTTTGGCATAGGCCAGTTAATATTTTTCCAGACAATGCTTGAGCACCATGCAGAAAACAACTCATTGTCAAGAATGGTTTCCAGTGAGCAGCTCACTGACCACTGCCAGGCTTTGGAGAGGGAAGGAGAATTGAGATGCCCAGCTATGAAGCAGGCCTGGCTTTAAGGGCAGAAGATGGTTCTCAGTCATTCTTGTTTAGTAATATTGCATTTAGAGATAACCAATGGCACTATCAGATTTGACCAGGTTTATTTTTTGGTTTTTTTTGTTTTTTTTTTTTAATTAAATTCTGTAACTTCTTACCTAGCAAAATCATTCTGTGATCTGAGAATTAAATGTATCCTTCCCAAAAACTAAATTTTCAGCCACAATGTGTCACCAGCAAAATCTCTGGAGCAGTGTTTTCTTCAAAAATTGACATATATTTGTGTTTAAGAAACATAACTGAAGACATTTTCCCAGAAGCAACTAGAATTTAAAAAGTCAGCACTGCCCCAGTTAGTCATCTCCAGGAGTTCAAATGAACATGAAAGCTCAATTTAAATCTTTCATTCAAGGAAATAAATTATTTTGATTTAGTACTCATTTCTAAGCAGAAATTTTTTGCTGACTCTGCAAATGCATGAGCTCTCAAGTGTACTTGCACAACCCTGTTTTTGTCAATTGAGTTGTGCAAAAGTCTCTGAGCTGAGTGACAATGGGGCTTCTTAAGTCAGTGTGTTGCAATTTGGAGGATTATTCAGGAGACACCCAAGGCATATTTGGGCTTAGAGAATTCAATTCATGCTGACTTTCCACAGGGCAGGCTCCTGCCTTTGCTTTCAAATCCCACTGTGAATCTGTGAGACTGGCAGGCAGCAAGAAAAATAAATGTTTCTTTTCTTTTCAAACACAGCAATGAGGCTAGCTGGCTTTTAAAAAGGATATCTTTTAAAGTAAAACAACAATTACAAGTCAAGCAGTATTTTAAACTCAAAGAGCTGCTTTGCTCACTTCTTTAGGTATGTAGAGGAATTGGTCTGTTTTTTCACAGATAGAACAAGTAAATGCTGCCTTAGGAAGTTAATATTGTAAAGCTTCATATAGGACTGTAGTTGAAGACATTTCAGACTGAGTTTTTCAGCTGCACTAGTTTGAAACTATATCTCAACTCTGCATTTTGAGCCATTTCATCTTCTTCCCCAGCAGGAAATACTCTGGAATTTGGAAATACTCTGCCAAAGAGCGAAGACAGTGAAAAAGAGGTTTCTGACTTTGCATAGTGAACAGCATTAAAATAGATGCCAGACTTTCATGAGGGAAGAGGGTGGGCCTTCTTCAGCGTCACAGTCAGAGTAAACTGATCTTTATGTGATATTTTAATTTGGAGCCTATTCCAAACTCATGTTTCACAACCCACCACTAATGTCTGTAGATCCAGGACAGGTCTAATAAAGAAACAATAGAAAGGACCAGATCCTTTTTGAAACTAAAACTTTGGAACAGCTTTGACTCTTAAAAATACAAATTAATACCTGTCTCCAGGATTTACTGCAAAAGGCAGGCTTCAGTCTTCCAGCTGTTCCAGAAACACTGTCACTTCCCTAGGTCTGGGAAGCCCGTGCAAGTATTTTGCTTGTGAGATGAGCTGGCAGAAAGTATCATAGCTCTTCCTCTGCACCAAAATTAGACTCAGTGCTAGAGATATACTGGGGTACAAGGTGAAATGGATTTTTTCATATTCTAAGAGGTTTTGAAAGATTTCTACAAGTTTATAACAAACGCCCAACACTTAAAAACAAAGGGCATTTTTTCACTTATTCAAACACATATATATATAAAACGATTCATGGACTCCAGAAAAACACATACATATCCTGCATAGCTGTGGACATTATAGCCACTGGGGCTAAATTAATTTGAAACACACACAAAGGTTAATAACTTTTTTTGGTTTATTTCTAAAAAAAAAATTGTCCTGTATGAAAATGAACTGGTGTTGAGAAAACGTGGCCAAAACAGAAAGTACCAAACAACTAAGACTCCATATCGAATATATTTTATAATCCCACTATAGTGGGATTAAAAAATAATATAATCCCCCTTACCATGGTGTCTCCAGAGGTGTTTCTCTCCCTTTGGGAGCGCTGGTGGCAGGTCTGTGCTGGAGCCTGGCTCTGGGCTGCAGGGCAGGAGGCAGCCTGGCCCTGGCACCTGCTGCTGCGCTTCAGCGTCACGGCACGAGGTCACCCTGCTGCCCCCAGCACCCCTCCTGTGCACATCCACCGGGCTCACAGACACCCCAGGCTTCCAACCCAGTGCAGCCAGGCCTGGCACGCTGATTGATTTGGAGTGTGGCCATGTAACACGTTGTGTTTACGCTGTGCTTGCTCACACCTCGGGGTTTTACATCACCTGCAACGCACACGCCAGCCCAGCTCCCTGTTCTGCCAACACGTACTTCTGTAGGTGAAAATCGCACCTAAATTCCAGTACAGGAGGCATAAGAGAGCAAATGAATGGAAAAGAGAAGGATAGAAGAAAAACAAAAATAGAGATCTGGAAAGTAAACATAATTACCACGCTTAAGTGTGCTCTATAGCACTTTTAAATGATCTGGCTTCTCTATTAACATTTCAATTTAATTCTATTACTTCTCTTTCCATGTGCAGTCATCCAGGCTGTCAGCTTGCAGTACAGACTCTCACTTCTCTGCTCAAACAGAAAGAAATTTGATTCTTATTGAAGTGTTTATTATCTGGAACATTCTGACACCAAATTAGTGCAGTTGCCTCCACCACTTTGCTCTTTCTGCACTAGTTCACCACTGGAAAGCAGCAGCTTCTCTCAGCAGAGAAATCCTCGTGTTTGCAACCCCTAGGTAACAAAGAGGAAGACGTACCTAATTGCTTGAATCTGTGTCATGTATCCCCAGACTTTATAAATGTACTGTTTATTATGTTTAATCAGCAGACATTAAATAAACAATTCCTAAAATGTAGGTTAATCTACTTTGTCATGATGATATTAATAAATTGTTCTGCCACTGCTGGCAACACAGAAGTACCTTCTTTAACACCTACATTTTAACAGTGAGAACTAATTCATACTGGTTTTTATAAACTCACTTTGGTATAGTCTTCATTTTGCTGTTCTTTACATAAACCTGCAAATAATTACTCTTTGAATTTGGCTGGGAAAAGCTACAGAGCCATAATTTCTGGAACCATAATTGTTTTTAAACAAAGAATATCCATGATAATTTCCATCTGCTGCTTTGCTTAAGCTGAATTTCAGAGTTCTTCAGAAAACCATTAGATCATTGCTCTGAGAATAAAGAATAGGTTGCTCTAGTGTTTTTCTTCTAGTGGAAGTGGTTAACATTCCAGACAAGCTCTAATGCTCTGGACATCTGAAATGTTAATGCTCACAGCTTCAGAGAATCAGAAAAAGGTCTCAAAGCAAATACTTTGAGCAGTCCACCACCCACCACCTCTTAGGCACACTTTAAGTCAATGTATCAGATCTAGCAGCAACAAAATCTAAAAGAGGTCTGTGAATTATGAAATTATTTGCAACAGTCCTTTGTGGCATTTTCTCTGCCAGTGGGAGTCCATAGAGACATGAGGCAGATATGGCCTGGACCTGGATTCTTGGAAAGTAAATCATCTTCAGGATGCTGGCATTCGACCTCTGTGGGCAGATGGTGAGCTGCCATATGAAACCTAAAGCCTTTTTCTCTAATTAAAAATAGACACATCTCTGAAAATGGCATTTTTGAATAATCTAGAACTCAGAAGTACTATTGTACTGATTTAACCCCAGCTGGCAATTGAGCACTAAATCAGAAGAGTCACACAAAATCCTCTTTTGCTTTTCATTTGGGACGTGTCTTTGCATTTCCCACACATTTTAATACCTTCCTCAGTAAGTGAATGAAGATTTAAACACTTTCCTTGTGTTCCCTGTATAATTGTTTTCTCTTAGTCTGTTGCCACCTGCTGGGAGAACCAGCAGCATCTCATTTCAGAATTTCTGAACTTCCCAAACCTAGTAATGAAGTACCTGTATAACACTGTTACATTGATAAAAATACTGGTTTTCAGGCATTATCCCTGAAACAGAGAACTGTGCTATCTATTTTTACTTTTTATTTGTATAATTTTCTCCCCTAATACAGTAAGGTCAGAACTGTAGTAATATAATATATAGTATTATATATAATATATATAATGTAGTTATAAATAATATAAAGATACATTTATCTAATAATGATGAATACCAGATACTTTATTCTTGGTAGTATTGGTCTTGGCCAAAATGCAGACTTGCATTCTACCAACATCATCAGTGGATTAAATTCTCATCAGATTCACACTGAAGACATTCTCCACTTAATTCAAATATGCTGAAACTATGAAACAATGTGAAACAATTCTTGAAAACTTTGATACACTTTGTAGTGTATCAATACAACACATACTTCTTTTTTTCATATACTCAAATCACAGCACAAACAAGCAACTCTACAGAGGTAAATCAGTAGTCACTTTATTATAAAAATTAGATACTGCAGTTTCAGTATTAATTGCAAAAAAACCCTGATAGCTTATTTCTGCCTTCTTGCTTTCTCATGATGAATTAAAAACAATATAAATTCTAAATCAGTAGTACTCCAATAAATTCAAGGTTACCAACCTACACTTAAAGTTGAATGTTAAAAGTCCTAGTAAAGGACACTTAACAGCATCCTAAAATGTATGGCCTGCTGAAACCATTGGTCCAAACCAACCTCCAAAACAGCATCTCTGCCATCCAACTAAAAATGATGCCAGAAGATTACAGCAAAAAGTGTTCATTACCTAACAGTCACTTTGATAAGAATTTGGCCTGACTTCAGAGTGAAGTTTGCCATTTCATTACTGGCTTATAAAGGATTTAACCAGAGGCCTTGCAAAGCAAGGGGGCAGAGGACTGATCCTGGTCATTTCTTGGAAGAGCTCATCTCCAGACAGAGCTTCTGTGTTTCATTCTATCTGATTTCACATCAAATGTTGGTTTCAGTAATAAACTGAAATATCAATACCAAAGCAGTATCAAAGGCTGCTCTTCCCTGTGTGTGCAGAGTGTATCAGAAATTACTTTTTTATATGGAAATATGTGCTACTTAACCTGGTGTAGAGACAAAAACTTTGGGGAGGCATGTATATGGGATTGGTTTGGGTTTTAAAATCTCTTGAGACAACTAGGAAAGGTTATTATTACACTCACGAATAACCTGAGTTTGTCTGACAATAATGCTGGGGTGTAGCTCTTTTTGGGATAATTAAGATGAAACAGACAACTGTTTTTAGTAGTGAAGTAGAGACAGTTTGCTAAGTGCCCCAGGAGGGAGCAAAGGAACAGATCTCACCAAAAAGGC
This sequence comes from Taeniopygia guttata, assembly GCF_048771995.1. NCBI lineage: Eukaryota > Metazoa > Chordata > Aves > Passeriformes > Estrildidae > Taeniopygia > Taeniopygia guttata. The sequence goes on from NC_133025.1 coordinate 68,468,614, forward strand.
TGCTCTGACAACATTTTGTAGTTTGGGCTGACATCACTGAGTTTGCACCATTTTGGCACAGGTGCTGGGATGACAGAGGTAAATTTGTCCCAGGCTTCTTGCCTTTAACTTTTCCCCTCCAGCACACAACAGTTTAAAAGCAGTATTTTTTTAGATCAGTGTCCCCTCCTTGGAATTTACCTTTTGTCAGCTGATGATAGATGGATGAATGGAGAAATTAATATTCCACCCCAAACCTCCAATTTCTGCCCCAAGTGGTCAGAAATGAAGCTGTCTGGTGACTGACCTGCAGGTGCACAATTTTCTTACCAATGATCTCGGGATGGTCTTGTGATGTCAGAGAAGTATCTCTTTCTATGAAAAATAAACTTTTGTTCTGAATGACAGAGCATTGCTAAATGACTCCCATCTAACCCAGAACTTGAGATACTGAGGCTTGGGGAGCAATTCTAGATATACAGAGAGACTTTTTGACATCTACATAAACAAAGCAAGAGGTAGGGAAAGAGCAAAACAAAGCCACAACTTCAGTTGTTCAACTAGACAATAACATAGAATATAATTTAAAAAAATAAACTTATTTCCTTACCACCACCAACAAGTGCTTCTAGGAATGACTATGCATCAGACAAGCACTGAGTGCTGTAATTTGCATTTAAGAAGTGTAGATACAACACAACAGTCTTTTTGGCCCAACTCCTCATCTTTCTGGCTTAAATATGACTAAAATCCAGTGTGCCTGTCCAAAGAGGCATCAGTCACAAGAGAAAAAACATGGCTTTCAAAATGCAATAGGCTTTCATTTCTCCAGTGTTTTTCTTTCATGTGCTTGTCCTAAATCCCATGCTGCAGGAACTGGGCTTTTCAGATGTCTTCAGGGAAAACAGAATATTCCCCTAATCACTGGTGTGATTAGGGAATTGCAGGAATTGCACTTGCTCAGAGAACACTTGCTCAGCGTTTGCAAGGATAAGAACTTCTTCCATAGTTCATAACTGGCTACACAACCCTCACTCAAGAGACACATCCAAAGCAAAGTGTTTGAAAAGGAGGATTCTTATTCAGTTGTAGTATGGACAGAGTGGCTGTACCCTAGTGTTGGACAGGACCAAGCAAAATGTCAGGAACACTTGCTGTGGCTTCGAAATTCAGACACCACCATTCCCTGTCTGAAGAAATTCCAGGAGTCCACATCTCAGATTTGAACAGCCCCTGAAGAGCCTGGTAACATGCCCAAGCCAAGGTGACACTTTTAGGGGAGGAAGACACTTAGTCTCGAATTGGAGGCCTATGGATTGGAGAAAGCACAGCTGCCCAAGCCTGTCGGAAGAGCTGGACCAGTTTGTAAATGAATGGCAGTGATGTGGGAGAAGCTGCAAAGCAGAACAAAAAGGTAAAACCAACTTAGCAAAATTAACTAGATAAAACTAGCATACACTAAACATATTAAGAAAGAACTACCCCCAACTAGAATTAATAAAAACCTAGTTCTCTTCCTTCCTTTAATGAGGAAAAGGCTGAGTCTAGGACAGCTCTGCCTGCCTCTCACAGTCTGTACCTTGGCTGCTGGAAAGAGTTTGCAGAAAACTGGCATTTGTGGAGCTTCTTTCTACATGCACTTCAGCACTTCATTAAACACATTAAGTTCCTAGTCACCCAGATTTTTTGTCTCCCTGAGACATTTACACAGATCAGATTTATTAAAAGCAACTCATTTCTTCTCCATAACCATAATGGAAATTTAAACATTGGAAAACTTAATCCTGTACCTGGGTCTAATCTCACCACCACCAGGTACAGCAAAAAAGTAGCCAAGAGCATCTTCTTGTAAGGAAGTAAATAGAAGTGGTTTGACATGGACCTCAGTGCTCTACGTAGTAATGTCAACATGGTCAGGAGCTTTTGGGACAGCACTCCTGGAAAATAAGAATAGAAAGGCTGTTAGGGCAAAGTAAAGTTTAAAAAGTAATCACACAGATATAGCCAGTAAGAAACTACGATACTGGAAGTCTGATTGCATGAGAGTTGGGTTGGGTTGGGTTTGGTTTGGTTTTTTATACAACAGAGAAAGAGTACAATTCTGTAATAAACTTCATTATACTTCTTTTTTAGGCATCTACTCTACTACAATATGATCTTATACCATGGTAGTGCCAGCTTCTGTCCTGGGAGAAAACAGCAAATGATTTACAGCTCTGGAGAAGAAGCAGTACTTTAAATGTTAGACCGGCATTGTTCTCCTTGGACTCAACTATAAATGGAAATGAAGCAAACTGTACATGGAGCCAACAAAACACATCCTTAAAGTATTGCCAGGTAGCTTTTTTTACTTAAAAAAAAAAAAAAAAACAAACCAAAACCTCCACAGTGTTTTCAATCCTGGGCATTAATTGTCATCTTCTGATGTTGGCAGAGACTAAATATGCTTTGAAATTCTCAGCAAAGGTATCACTAAGTCTTTTATTTCCTGCTGTGATACACAATGGAACTTCCTCATGGCCTATTTATCATGGCAATATTCTTAATATGAAGCTAATACTTGCTACCCTTTGCCAGTAAGGGACCAGCTTGAAATGAAACTGTAAAAAAGGAGCACAAAAACAGAGGGAAAGCCCACCTAGAAGAGTTTCTGTGGCTGGGTCTTGCTGCTCCTCAGCAGCCGAGCGTGTCTCTTCCCGCTGAGTCCAGCGGCAGCGGCTCTCGCCGATGGTGCCGAGGAATTCCAGCTGCTGCTCGCTGTCGAACACGGCACAGCCCCGCACCAGCTCCTCCGCGCCCTCAAAGCGCCCCAGGGGCAGCAGCACCTGCGCCAGGTACAGCTCCAGCAGCGACCCGAACTCGGGGAGCCTCTCATTGCCCTGGGCTCTCAGCCAGCTGCTGCCCACCTCCAGCATCACCTGCGGCTCTCCCACTTTGCTGTACAGCAGGAGACTGAGATGCAAGGGAGAAGTATGAGAAAATCCTGAGTCTTTGTGGAAGCTGACATCACTGACACCTACTACCCACGAGCAGCTCTCATGAGGTTCAGTCAGGGTCAAGATCAAAACACAGAGAGAATTCTGAGGCAGAAAACAGGTGTGGCTATTGATGTTACTCTCTCAGCATCACCCCTTTTAGACTTGGTCACCATGAAGCAACCTTGCAGGCATGCTCCAGCACACAGAGAAAAGGCCTGTCCCAGATCTCATTCACACCACAAAAAGTGAAAATATTATGTGTAATAGATATAATTCGCGCCATTTCTAGTACGATACATGTGATATTGAATATTTGCTGGAGTATACACGTTTGTATTAAGAGTCCCCCCCACCCTTACAGGTGAGACCTGGTGTATATTAGAACCTGATTTACACGTAAAAGGACAAGGACATGACTCGGCCAGGAGATGGGCCATGTGTGGAGAGATACGGGGACCCAATTCCCTGTAAACTTCATCAAGGGATTCAACAACTCCCGGACACTGAATTGTTCTTCTTCATCACCAAAAAATAAAATCTTATTAACCTATAGACTCTGAATAGAAGAAAAGACTGACTGCCGAAATCTTGTTCTTCTTCATCACCAAAAAAGAAAATCTTATTAACCTATAGACTCTGAATAGAAGAAAAGACTGACTGCTGAAATCTTGGCCTCAGGCAGAATTTTCCCTATGCCAGGATGGAAATGTGTGGGCATAGAGGAAAACCTCTGCTGAGGCTGACTTCTTGTTGCACACCCAGGGCCGACCCCGGGCTCAGCACTGTTCTTTCCTTGTGGCTGGCTAGATAGAATTTGATTACAAAATAATTATTTTATTTTTCATTTTCATTTGGCTGGACAAATTTTTGTTTATAACAAAAATATCACATAGTACCCAAGCCTGGCCTGCAATTAAACCTAACACGAGCCCCGTGTGTATATCCGACAGCAACAGACAGAAACTCACCACAACTCCAGAACTTTTGGAGGCAGATGTTCAGGGACATGGTAGTACTGTAGGACCCAAGACAGAACTTCTCTCCACCGGTTCATCTCGGCCAGCGCCTGAATCCCCACAACACAAAGGGAGCATTTCACTTCTGCAAAACTGGTAAGGAACAGACAAGCTAAATAAGCGCTTCTTACAACCATATTTCCCCTTGCATCCCTTGCAGTGAGCTTCAGTGCAGCCCTGGTACCGCACAGTTCTCTGCTTCCCCTCTTTCCTCTCTACTTGCCCCCTACAAAAAGGCCAATTCGACCTCCGAGGATATTCACTGTGACTCTGTCTCTGAGAGAATGAAGGGAAGGCTCCTGGGCACGCCGCACTTCCCTCAGAAAACGCACAGATGAAACACGTTCGTATCGACAAAAGCGCAAAAAGAAACCCCAAAGCAGTGCAGGCGTGGCCTGAAGGTGGAAGCCAGCCCGGCGCTGATGCGGCACCGAGCAGCTTCTCAGCAACCCCCCATCCGCTCCGAACGAGCCGCCGGGCCCGCACCTCTCCTGGCCGGGAACGGGGCCGGGGCCGGGAACGGGGCCGGGCCCGCACCTCTCCTGGCCGGGAACGGGGCCGGGAACGGGGCCGGGCCCGCACCTCTCCTGGCCGGGAACGGGGCCGGGAACGGGGCTGGGCCCGCACCTCTCCTGGCCGGGAACGGGGCCGGGGCCGGGAACGGGGCCGGGAACGGGGCCCAGGCTGTCGCAGCCCGCCTCGCAGCGCTCCAGGGCGGCGGCGAAGTCGCGGTGCAGCACCAGCAGGTCCGCCGCCTCCTCCAGCAGCGCGGCCGCCTGCGCCGGCCCCGGGGCCCAGGCGGGCGGCTCGGCCCTCATGGCACCGGCCGCAGGGCTCTGCCCGGCCCCGCACGCCTCCGCCTCGGCCTCCGGCTCCAGCGCCGCCACCGCCACCGCCGGGGCCCGGCTCCGCTCCGCTCGGGCAGGCACCGGAAAGCCGGGATGGAGCCGCCCGGCAGCGGAAGGGCCGCCCCGGGAGCATCCCCGGCCCGCGGGCCGCCGGGACGTGTAGTCGCTGCCGCAGGTCACCGGCGGCTGCCGGGCCGGGCGGGGCAGCGGGCGTGGCTGGGGGCCTGGAGCGTCTCCTACCGAGAAGGGTCTGTTCAGCCCTGGGAAGAGAGGACTGAGAGGGGACCTCCTTAATGTGCACAAATACCTAAAGGGAGGTGCTAAGAGGATAAAGGCAGGCTCTGCCCTGTGGTACCAGGCAATAGGACAAGAGGCAACGGGCAGAAACTGATGCACAAGAAGTTCCACCTGGACAGGGGGAAGAACTTCTTTACTGTGCGGTGACTATGCACTGAAACAGATTGCCCAGAGAAGGTGTGAAGTCTCCCTTTATGGAGATATTCCAGAATCGCCTGGATGCATTGCCGTGCCATGTGCTCTGCGATGACCCTGATTGAGCAGGGAGGTGGGACGGGATGACCCACGGTGGTCCCTTCCAGCCTGAGCCCTGCTGTGACTCTCCGGGGATTAGCGGTGGAAAGCTCCGGGAGCTCCGGGCCGCAGCTCTGGGACCGACATCGGTGCCCGTCCCTGCCAAAACGCGCTCCCTTCATCTTCTCCCTCGTGTGGCTGCCGAGGGAAAGGGGCCGAGGGCACAGCCCGCCTCGGCTGTCCTTCCCGCGGCCGCCGGGCGTCAGCCCAGCCCCGAGGGTGTCGCAGCCCCAGGAGTGTCCCAGCCCCGAGGGTGTCGCAGCCCCAGGAGTGTCCCAGCCCCGAGGGTGTCGCAGCCCCAGGAGTGTCCCAGCCCCAGGAGTGTCCCAGCCCCAGGAGTGTCGCAGCCCCAGAAGTGTCCCAGCTCCAGGAGTGTCGCATCCCCGAGAGTGTCGCAGCCCCGAGGGTGTCCCAGCCCCGAGGGTGTCCCAGCCCCAGGAGTGTCGCATCCCCGAGAGTGCCCCAGCCCCGAGGGTGTCCCAGCCCCAGGAGTGTCGCATCCCCGAGAGTGCCCCAGCCCCGAGGGTGTCCCAGCCCCAGGAGTGTCCCAGCCCCAGGAGTGTCCCAGCCCCAGGAGTGTCGCATCCCCGAGAGTGCCCCAGCCCCGAGGGTGTCGCAGCCCCGAGAGTGTCGCAGCCCCGAGAGTGTCGCAGCCCCGAGGGTGTCCCAGCCCCAGGAGTGTCCCAGCTCCAGGAGTGTCGCATCCCCGAGAGTGTCGCAGCCCCGAGGGTGTCCCAGCTCTGCTCGCCCCGGCAGAAGGGGCTCGGCACGGGCTAACGGGAGAGCGCTCCCGGCCGCTCCGCTCCGCTCCGCACGGCCCGGGCGGCTGATGGATGCTCTCCGCTCCCGGCCGCCTCTTCTCACGCTCCTCGTGCCCGCAGTTCTAAGCACATTAATCTCTTAATGGAGTTCGACCGTAATAACAGCGTCCCCGGCCGCACCCGGCAGGCAGCGGTTCCCACTCTCTCCTTTTGTTGTTATTTAAAAACAACGGGGTGTCTTGGTTACAAGGTAATCACCGCAGTCAGTGCAAACGCTCTTCAAAAATGGATCTCTACAGGAGAGACAGGATTGATTTATCCTGTAACCTTTTTAAACAACTGACACATTTATCTGTCCCCCTACTATGATTATTTAATTAAAAATCAAATGGGCTTACATACAAAACATGCAAAAGAGTGAAACGCATCTTTCAAAGGGGATTTTCTATGCCATTTCAGTGTGGCGAATACGATTAAAAACTTGATCAGAGCTCTCTTTTTCTAGATAGCTTTTTCCAGGAGGCAGGACCATATACCTGCCCCTCTCGGCTGCAGCAGAAGCACTCTGCAGTAGCAGCTTTTACACAGTGGCGTATCCAAGGGGTTGGCACACCGCCCTTAACTGTGGAAGAGGTTCCTGAAGGATTCGGGCTGGCTAAGGTGAAACCACTGCACAAACAAATGTGAAAGGAAGAGCCGAGCAGCAAGCAAAAGCAGAGGTAAAGGCGTTTCAGCCTTCTGTTTCTGTTGCTCGGCGCTTGCAATTTGGAAAACAACATTCCTTTTTGGGAACTACAAGTCCCAAAGTGCACTGTGGGAAGAACGTGCCTCGTACCAGCTAGTGCCCAGCACAAATTCCCAAATATGGATAAGGAATCAAGTTTGAAAAAGACTCACACTGGCTGGATGCTCCTCACTGAGACTCAGAAAAGGAGTGAGACAGCACAAAAACAAGGTACGTTTGTGTTATGCAAAGATGCTGTTGAAGGATTTCTTTCATGGGGAGCAGCCAGTAGTGTTGTATCCCTTAGAAGGGCAACCCAGCATCGCTCTGGTGATGTTTGCTGCAGGTGTTGTGGTCACGGAGGCAGCTTTTGGAACGGGGCTGTTGTTTCAGGTGGGGGAGCTGTGCTGCAGAGTCAGATCCTGTTTCCCTGCAGATGCACCTATGGAAAGGCAGTGAGCTGTAACATTGATGCAGTTATGTTAGGGGCTGGGAAGGCTCAGGGAGAGGTAGGAGTTGCTCTGAACGGCAGCTCTGCATGAGCTGCAGTGTGTGGTTGTGTGAGAAGCCAAGGTGGACAAGCAGCCTTGTAATACCAATGATTATAGGATAAATTAATTTCTCTGCAAGGCACGGTAGAATGTTTTTGTACTTCACCCCTCTTCCTAGAGGGGACAGTGTGGTGCCTTGAAGGCCAAACCTCTTGCAGCTCTCTGACCTGCGAATAACACTCAGTAACCGGATTGTTTAACTTCAGGCCAGGAACAATTACCTATTTTACTGACAATTTGTTAACGAGCAAAATGAAATCATTCTGAAATATAATCATCTCCGTGGAGATGAGACATGCTTGAGCTCCACTGCTGGGCACACCTGAAGCGTCGGCGGCTGACCTGGACCCAGGCAGAGCAGCTCCTGCCTCTGTTTCTCTGGCTGGCATCAGGCAGACTCCTGGTGCAGCTCAGATGCTCTGTGTGGACACTCTGCTGCTGGCTGACGTCAAGTGCAGCTGGTCAGCATCCCAGCACCCTCCTCCTGCTATGTAGGGTCATGGAGCAGCACAGCAAATGTAGGACGTGCAGACCAGTCCGGGAGGGGAGCCTGAGACTGCTTGGGCTGCTGAACCCAATTGTCACATGGATACTTGTTGCCAAATAAGAACGATGCTGTTTTTCCATCTTTCCTTGAATGGGAGCAGCTTAAATTGTCTTAAAGCTGAAAGGGTCGCTCTTGTACTTGAATACAGATATACAGCAGGGCAATCTATCCTACTACACAAGCACAGGAGGGAAGCAGGGTGTTTGCCTGTGCTCTTGGACAGCAATTTCTAGCAACCAGAAAAGCTAAACAAACTTGCTGTCAGTGACAAGTTAGTTTGAGTAAGTACCACAGTGGGTTTTGTGTCCTGGGTGGAATGTCCATGCCCAGCTCGTTGCCTTTTTTATGAAGTCAAGGAGCTTTTTTTCCCCCAGTCATCCTGATTTTGTATAGGAGAAGAAAAATGATTTTCAGCAGGGCCTTGTTTGTGTGTGCATCAATCTGTGGATTTACTGGTTCCCCTCCTCCCTCTCCTGCCAGGCAGTTCGAGGAGAGTTTAGAGTTACAGGCACCTGTGACAAGGCCTCCTGAGGTAAATCGCCTCAACTATTAATCCAGATCTGACCAGCACACGGTCACAGGGCCAGAGGGCTGGCAATCAGTCTTTTTCTGTTGTCTCTTCTGTGTCAGTAGGCTGTTAATAGGAGATTAGCAGCATTAGGGAGACTTTGAGCTAGAAATGGTGAGGCCCTATGATTTGATTTGAAGAGAAAGAAACCCTCCTACACTCCTATAAAAACAAACAGAAGAACTGGAAATTGTAAACGGCATTATAAACACAACTGAGGAAACCATAGTCTCTAGGAAAGATGTGGAGCTCTGTAGTACCTCACAGCTTATCAGCAATACTTTAACAAAGCAATGAAATCCATGGACACCTCAGGTCCCAGCGTGCAGCACCCTGTTCTTATCACCACGTGCTTTTGTTTGACTCTGGCGAGACCATGACGTGTTGGAATCTGTAATTCGCTTGTAATTTCCATCAGCAGTAAATCCCTATTAAATATGAAGCTGGCTGGCTGCAGATCCCCTCAATTAGCCCAGATTCAGGGCTTCCCTCTGCAGGTCTGCAGAGCCCAGGGCTGGGGGAAGGTGAACACTCTCTCCGGCTGTGCTTTGAACAGATGGCCCATGGTGGTGCTGTCTTATCTCACCAAGCATTGTGGCACAGCATCAAACCTGGCTTTTGTTTCAAAAATAGAACTGTTTAGAGGAGACTCACCCGAGCTTGGGCCCACCTGCTGATTTTCCTAGTCAGTACATTTAAATGCACTCATGTCTGATTTTGGCTATATCCAAACCTATGTAAACAACAGGTGAGGATAGTACAAGGCAGAAAAGACAACCACAGGGCAGCCACGGCCACAGTCCATCTGGGGGGTATCACATAAAACAGAAGAGCCAATCTCTGTCTCAGCCTTCATCACAGATGCACAAACACTGTGTGAGGTGTAAACACTGGAAACTGGGAAACTGGGAACACAGGGTTGTGTTCACAACTTGTCAAAACTTGAGTTTTACTCAGATAATAACAGAACCTTTCTGAAACAAAGGACAATTTTAAGTTAAGTTCCTTTCTTTGCTTCATAATCAAAAAAAATACTCGCCTTGGCAAGGCAAATGTCAAAGATTAGGAGCAGTTACTTTGATTTAATTGTTACTATTATAATAGTCATAATTAGTGCTAGGTGGGGCATTTCATAGCTGTAAGGTGACCAATTTGGCTAGAGGCCTAAGGCATCTTCTTTTCTTCAGCTAGTTATTATCTGTGAGAAAATACTGAAGCCTGTCATCACTGTGGGTCACTTACACCCTGTTTGCCTAGCCCAGTGTCTCTTTGCTCATTGCTTTAGAGTCACAACCCCTCTAACAGTTAATACCACTTCTCAAGGCCCAGCTTGCCAAAATCAACTCTCATCCATTAGTCTCCACCTTTCCGCTTTTTTCCAAAGCGAGCCTTGTGCTCTCATGATGGGGAGAAAGGCTTGACAGTGTGAATCCTGGAACTATTTGTACCACAAGGCAAACAAGGCAATTTGAGAAAATGGTCCTTCTTGTTTTTAACCTAACTTCCTGACACGTCAGTATTTCTTTTCACAGTGTCTGTCAGTCATCTGTCTCTCATTCTGAATGCACATTTACTGTGATCTGCGTTAATTATCTCTACAAGCAGGCAATGCATCTCCTGCATCTTGAATTGGACATTTCAGAATATACTACAGAAGCTAACAAACTCTTTACCATCTCAGTCTTCTGATCCTGGCTCTTGCCTGGACAGGTCTTGTGGTGCTCCCAAAAGCTGTGATGTGAGGTTGCTTTAGGAAAGCCAGCAATGCTGCATTGCGTGGTAGCAGTGCCTGAGCCTTGGATAAATCCCCAGGGAAGGGGCTGATGCTGGTGCAACCTTTGTGTCTTGTGTTTCACGGAGAGCACCCCTTGTGTGCCCCTCTGGCTGTGGTGGGCAGAACTTCCCTGCTTTCTGTTTGTGCTCGTGAACTTGATACAGTAATTAACTGGTAATTGCTTTTTCATGAACGACATGTGAGGTTTTTATTTAATGTAGTCAATGAATGTGCAGCGCCTTTCTTCTGGGAGGATTTCTCCTGTCCTCTGGAAGATCTGTGTGCTATTTCAGGGTCTTACCTGTTTGAGAGGTGTGCTTACACTGTGTGTAGGATTAATGTCTCAAGCAGTGTATTGGCCCTGTTTCCCTGATGAGCTGATGTTCTCTTGCCCTCTGTACCTCCCGTACTTGCTGCTCCTTCTCGTCTTTCTTGGCAGTGCCAGGTGCAGACAAAGGTAGGATTAGATGTCTAATTAGTTTATGTAGCCTTGAACATACCTGGTTACTTCTTGGCACTGGGGGAAGGGCAGCCTGTGAGGAATCCAGCCCTTGTCTCTCTGTGAGGTTTTCAGCTTTGGGAGCAGCCTGAGCCCAGGCAGACTCAAAAGGCAAGCCAAAATTTTCTAGACGCATTTTTGTTCCAGATGCCTGTTCAAGGAGGAAGTTGAAAACCCAGTCTGTATTACCAAATCCGAAATAATTTCTCATTTAATGTTAGATCCAAAAAGTTTATTTCCAAAAAATGACTCAGTGTAGACAGCCTGAAAGAACTTGCTTGAAACGTGGCAGAAAAGCTACTAAGCTGTAATTAATATATTTTGGAACTACACCCTAGATGGAACAAGTTGTATTTACAATATTTTTAGCTTATCAAAGTGAAATTTAGGCTGTAGCTCTCTTGTCTCCCACTGCCACCATCCTTCAGCAGATGTAGCCAGGGGAACAGGAGGATAATGTTATTGTCTTTCCTACCTGTCAAAAGGCTTATTTGATTTGTAATTTCAGTTGTATTTAGAGAGTGTTACAATATATCTGAATAAAAAGAAATGGATGAGGGTAAAGCAAAGGATCAAGAGTACACCAGCAAAATAAAATCCCTCAAGACCAAAGTAATGGAAATAGGACTCATGTATGAACTCTGATCAGACCTTTGAGGATGGAAAATGAGGTGGATTCTACCAGGGATTGGGAACTTAAATTTTGCTCTCAGGGGTAGACAGAAGCTGCCCTTACATTTCTCATGGAGTGTCTTTGTGAGTGAGAGAGCTGCATGCTGGTGTGTCAGCCTGTCACTCCGAATACAACCAAGTCTTGAGGATAGAGGTCACTGTAAACACAGCAAGGTTAAGTGAAATAAGGCCATGAGGAGGTCATGGTGAATTTGAAAGGGAGAGTGGATGGACAGATGTGACTGATGATAGCTCTGATGATTGGAAACAAAACCTTAAATAACTCAAATTTGTATTCAAGAACACTTGTCCATGTCAGGACTCTACATCAGTCTTTCTGTGTCAAATCAAGCGGCAGTTCACAGCAGTTCACATTTCCAATGCACTCTGAGCTGCTGGAACAATATGTCTATTCTGAGCTCCCCTTGCAAGGCTGTCTCATTCCAAAAGGTGTACTCACCAGGAGAAATTTAATACTAGAAAGTTAGTAGAATAATTTTAGGGGATAGAATCACTTCATCCTAAATCCCCAAAGGAGCTGACTTTAAATAGTCTTAGCAGGGAAGTATGCCCTGTAAATCATTACCAAAAGTTAGGCTGAAAGCATTAAAACACTTTATATAATAAGCACGTAGTTTCTGCCTCGATCTTCCAAGCCACCGTGGTTTATTTTCCTAAGCTTGCCATGATCAAAGCAGGTTCTCTGGTGTTGCTGTTCATGTGGCAGTTGAAGATTCAGACTGGTCAAAAATAGGACAATCATGGGACTAAATCTCTAGAGCTGCCTGAATCATAGGGTTAAAAAAGGACTGTGAAGTACTTAACAGGCTGCCTACACAGTGCTCAGCAAGTCAGAGGTTAACAAAGGACCTTATTATTTGAAAAGATAATTGAGGCTGAAAACAAGTCGACCATCCCACAACTAAGCCCTGGAGATCATCAGTTTTTGTGAACAATAGCTGATGATGTTCAGGATTCAGTGAGTTAAGTGGTTAATCCTATACAGAAAGCTGCATCCATAATGCACTTTACATGGGGGAAATCCACCCAATTTGACCCCTGGAGAATTGCTTCCTGCTGTTATGCTGATGGATATGTCTATAAATATCATGGAAGCCATCAGCGGATAAAATCTCAGAGAGCTGAAAAGCCTCTCCCTATTAAACGATACATTGATCTCCATGAAACAGCAGGAGCCTGGGGAAATGAGCCACTGAAACCAATCCCTCTGCTCTCCCCAGAGTCACAAAGAGAAGCAAGACCCATACACTGTTTCCATCTTGATTCAGTGGGGGAAAAAAATATCAAACGCCTCCTAGGCTCTTTCTTCTTTCAGTCCAGTCTTCTCCACAAGGCTGCTGCTTACATTCTGTGAGGGTCACTCAGGCAGCAGTTCATCAGCCTTTTGTGGCAGTTTGTTCCAAATTTGTCCTTAGTTTACATTCCTCAGAGAAAGCCTTCAGTCAGGACACTTTGGGCACAAAGCTGCCAAAGTGTGCAGGACGCTCCAGCAGGTTTGTGTGCATTCTCCAGCACAGGCACCAAGGGCTGGCAGACAGTCTTCAGCAACCACTTCTGTTCATCCACACCTTCTTCTGCCACTTTTGGATTTTAGCAAAAGAATGCTCACTGTCCTGGTTTGAGGTTTTTTATTTGTTTGGGTTTGTTTGTTTGTTTTCTTTGGTTTTTTGTTTGTTTTCTTTATTTGTTTTGTTGTTACTGCTAGTTTTGGGTTTTGTTTCTGTTTTGTTGGGTTTTGTTTGGTTTTTTTGTTTGTTTGTTTAATTTATAGCTCAAAACCTTAAGGTTTCGAAGCCTATTGCATTATAACATAAGGCCTGATTTGTGATTTTGTACTCTCAGAGCTGTGGGTGCTGCGTACCATAGAACATGCATATACCATGGAACACGCACATACTCACAGTAGCATATAGATTTTACCCCCTTCATTTGAACTCTCCATACTGTCTGGATAATGTCTTCATATCTGCATGTGCATGCAGGTCTCAGAACAAACTTGCTGCCTTTCTGGTGTTTGAACTAGCTCTCCTGGGATTTAGAAATGCCAGCCATGAAGGAGTTAACCCATGTTAAGTAGTTCTGATTTGTTTTCTGTATCTTTCTTTTCTGCACTCTCCATTTGTTACTCTCCATTTTTTCTTCCTCCATTTTGTTCTATCTTTTCTCCTCCAGTGCTGACTTAGTGCAAATTCCATCATTTCTCAGCATTGGGGACTGTGACATGCAGTTGTAGTGGGCAAACCCTTGGACATAACTGGAGGATTGACATGGAAAACTTGTGCTGTTAGCAATCTACTTCCAGAGTTATTAAGGACTAAGACAATAAAGATTAGAAGAAAGCAGGGTTTCACAGTCCCCACAAACCCATAGCTGCATACAGTGTGAGGGTACAGAAGGAAAGGGGATTATGAGGTTCTTTCCCTTCTCTCCATGGACCTTTCTGCTTAGAAAGTCCTATGCTGGTCTAGCACTGATCTAGGCAAGGGAGGAAAGAACATTACAGGGACTTTATTTCTGGACTTGTCCTTTGCTGCTTCAGTATCTTTGAGCATGAGAGTCTTTTCCGTTGGAGACTCTAGAAGGAGTTAAAATAAACTGGGACATAAGGGAAGGATCATGAGATTCACCAGCTCAGCCTGTCCCATTGGCACTCAGGTTGAGTTCAGTGACTCAAAGAAATGGGCTCTCATTACCTCTGAGCGCACTCAGAGAAAATGATTCTGCTCCATTTTCAGCAGTATCAACAAAAGTGTTTACTGAGTTCCAAAGGGTTATATTTTTGGCATTCCTGTGGCCTGTTTTGGCTTGTTGAATGTTACTTATGAGTAAGAAGGAAAGAACTTGACTTGATGCTCAATTATAAAGCAGAATTTGTATGGCTGACAGTTAAAGGAAAACAAAACAAATGCAGTATTTTGTGTACTTATCTCACAGGATCTGCAGAGACAATAACTACAGAGACAACTGGTTTCAATTGCAGGGATATGTCCTGCTTTTAAAAGTCATGTCTCTGGTCTCTCAAGACAACTGCAACTCGAGACACCCAAATTCACCACTTGGACACCTAATTGTAAATGGTCTGCCAGAGTCATAGGAGAGTCATGTGGAGGTGGGTGGGATTTCTGTTCCAGACAAGCCTCTGCTCTGCCCTGGGAGGCCACATGGGCCACGATTCTGCTGGAACCTGTGCTCAGCCCTATGGCGTCAGGAGAACTCTGCTGAGGCTTCCTAAAGGAAGGACAGAACTGCAGATATTTCCACAGCTTGTTTGGAAAACTGGTGTCCTGTAGGGAGGAGCTGTACACACCCTTGTTTTCTGCTGTCACGCTGAGTGAAGGGAGCCTCCATCCTCACCACTGTGCATACCTGGGCAGGGGAGAGCTGCTGTGAGGCTGGAGTGAGGTAGAAATGCTATTAAAGTGGATAACAGGGTGCAAGGTCTTTGCTGGGGACTCAGGTCCCATAAAAGTACATGTGACAATGCCAGAAAAGCTACATACTCTTGACACAGCTCCAGGTGGATGGTGGTGCTGTATCCATAACTTGGGCTGGAAATAACAGCCATGGTAGGTAGCACTGAACACTGCCCATGGAAAGTGAATATGGAAAGAAATGGGAAGAGCCCAGAACAACAGTGGCATAAATAGTAGCCTAATTAACAATTCCTAACAAGGTTTACTTATTTGAACTACTGTGCAAAACAGTAGGTGATAGATGTTAATTAATCATTCAGGTAATTAAATGGAAGTGGAATGCAAATGGTTAGAGGAAGCTGGAGTATGAAGGCTTCCTGAAACCATTAAATTATTTTGCTCTCTTTGATGGAGGAAGAATTTCTTCCTTTAGGGTTTATATGTTCTTACAGTGTGGGTGTTATTACAGTTTTAATAACCACCTGTTTAATTCCCTGGGATGGGAGATTACATGCAGTACAGCCAAGAGTTTCTTGTTTGTTTAATTTTGGCAGCTTTATGGGCCTAAAAGAAAAAAACGAAAAAGACAAATAGTCCCAGCTCTGTATTTCAGGGCATGGAGTGATGACCAGCTTCAGGAATGAGTCTTGATCCTTTGACTTCTCACAAGCAGGATGGGCTGGGAGATGGAGTCCCATTACACAGTGACCTATTGTTCTCACTTAAGCAGTGAAAGATGAAGATGCTCTCTCATTTGATGTAGAGGAATCACTGAAATGAGCCTGGCAAACCACTGAGAATGTTGCAAGTGATAGCTAATTTTTTTAGGGATTAATTAATTCCCCTACAGTAACAAGATAGGATTCTTTGGCAGAGAATCAGTCAGCTTGATCCCTGTCTGTGGCATATTTAGGTTTGTGTTATCACCCAGCGCCCACACTTGTGTAGCATAAACTCCTGAGGGGACTTGTGAAGAGATGAGTTTTCAGTCATCTGGCCTGAATCACTGCTTTGCTGATGAACCCCTCAAGCTGTTGGAAAAGACCTGTTTTATGCCAGGCCAGTATAACCACAAACCAGGCATGTAGGTCTGATTTCCCAAATTAAAAGACTGATTTACTGCACTGTCTAAGTTGGATTTTCAATTTACCTGCAACCTGAGAACTCAGTCTCTTAGGGCAGGTAAAATACAAGCAGTTGGTGATGCAGATAAAGCCAACAAAATTAAAAAAAAAAAAAAAAAAAAAAAGAAAGAAAGATTTGGTTCTATGACTGCTAATTGCTCTGATACCTTTGTTACCCTCCTTCCAGTCTGTGTTTCCTTCTGACCTGGGATACTGTCACTGTCAGCAGTGAAAGCTATCACAGTTCTCTTTTTTTCTCTCCCTTTTCCTCTCTCTGGTTCCCCTAGGGACAGAAGATCCTGGCAGCTAGATCTACCCCAGGCTTTTGCCTTTTGTTTTCCTGTACTTTTCTCTTGGCACAATGCAGAAGTTTGCAGTGTTGTGCTTCCACTATCGCATGCTAAAATATTTGCACAGCTGTCTGATGACAGAAAAGGGGAGAAAGAGAAAATCCACTCTTCCGTTATTTGACCAAACAAACAAATAAACAAATATTAACATGAATTAATAATGTAAAATCTTCAGTTTTCCCTGCTCTTGTATAACAGAGCCCTCAATCAGTTTGCCTGGCTCCCCTCTGTGTGCTTCACCTTTTTCTTGTACACATAAACCCACGCTTTTGTGCTTCTCTTCCAATGCCTCTGGGTTCAAACACCCGTGGGCCTCCACTGCCCACCTCTGTGCACTCACTTCAGCCTGTTCCTGGGATACAGAAATAGGACCAACTCCTACAGGCTGTAATCAGGCATTCTTCAGGCAAATCTCTGACTGAAATCAGTGGAAGTTTTGGCACAAGAATGGCAAAACTAATTACATTTCTCCTCCAAGTATATATATATATACATATATACATATATTTATGTATCTGGGATAGTGATGAGAGATAAGAAAATACTGCCTAGAAAGAAAGTCCATTAATAAATGAGACATAGATGTGGGGAAGAACAGATGATTGAATTATTTATAATGCAGTTATAAAATTGCTGAGTTGCTGAGCTTTCCAGAAGCTCATCAATAACATGCATGACCATAGCAGCAGTTAATGGGAGTATAAACAAGCAGGAGCATGGATCTCCATGAAAATCAAGTGTGGAAATATCGGGGAAAAAAACCCTAGAATATCCAAATCATTTAGAACAGAATATATTCTAATGTGGTCATAGCTTTCCAATAGCCTTGAAAACTGGTTGTGAGTTAATTTTACCAGCAGTGCACCAGAGAATCTCAAGCAAAAACCTATCAAACGTAGGCCCATATTTTAAAAATAGAAAAAACAGCACTTCCTAACAAGCCTAACTATAGACCAGAGTGAGAAAAAAAATTAAATGAGGGTTTAAAATAAACCTGGGTAGTGATACTAAGAGCAAAATGAACCTGGATGTTTGAAAGAACCAATCTTGCCAAGTCTGTGTTTTGTCAGAATTATCTAATTAGTGACTGATGCTACTAGAGCAAATATACTGCATTAGATCCTTTGGTGCAATGAGTGGAAGATTCAACTTTTCACATCCTCAGCAGACAAAAGAAGGGGAAGTGAACAGGCCAACAAGCACTTTTTCAGCTTTGACATCTATAATTCACGTGCAGGGACTGCACTCCCACTACCAACAGCTCCATTCCTACACACATAAACACACACTCCCTGCCTTTATCCTGCTCTGAGACCACACACAGCTCTGTCCACTGTCTGCCCTTCCCATCAGCCAGCCTCTTCTCTGGGAAGCATGAATGCCTTTTCTGAACCGAGGCCTCAGTTAAAGGTGTGTTTCCACCCTGGTCCACCAAGCTTGGATTGGTTTTTCTCAGGTTTTTTAAAAGTCTTTCTTGCGGTGCTCCGTTGTGAGCTCCAGACAAAGCCTTCCTTTCTGTAAGGGAACTTCAGAACCAGGAATGTGGTCTGGACATTTATGGACAAAGGAACATTCAATGTTTCTGCTCCCATTGCCTCCTGATCATCAGGAAGAATGACTGTGCTGTGTCTTTAGCATTCCAGCTCAGTTTCTGAAGTCTGTGTCCTCCTGTGGACATATATTTAGGGATAGCCCTCTCTTTGTGGCTCAGCCTGAAGTGTCCAGGCACAGGGAGGCAGTCTCTCTGTGCTGGTCTGGATCCAGCAGACAGAATGGCATTTCCAGCCCTTTAGCCTCCAAAACGTTCTGTTTGTGCAATTAGCCTTATGAGGCGACTGATGAGAAATGGGTGCTTATTAGCTGCTGTCATTTTTATACCCTCTTCCCTAAGTAATGGCACAGCAGCCCTCGTGATCCCATTAAATGGCTCTGACTGCGGGAGGAGAAAGCTGCAAATGGAAAAGACTCCTCAGTGCTGCAGGCCAAGCCCAGCCACCTCCTCTCCCCTACATTCCTCTGCTGCTTTCCTACTCCCTGAGAGCCCAGCATTATTCCTTCTCAGCATTGTCTTCTTCAGGGGACAGCTTCATTTTGAATGGCTTCGTGCTTCACACCAGAGGCACCAACTCTTTTCCACCGAGCCAAGCATAAAAATAGCTGAGGGAAGGGGTGGGGGAGGGAGTGTCAGCAAAACAGATTTATTTAATTATATGTACCAAAGAACACCTTCCTATGTGAGACCAAGTGTGCAGCTCAGTTTCTGATCTTGCTTCATTCTCATTTAATGTTATTGAGGAAACAGGCATAAAGTGATAACTTAAATTTCTCTAAGATGCCTTTATATGTTTAGTAACCTTACACCTGTGTGGAACTGGATGCTCCTATGTCTGGGTGTACTAATAACTGATTCTGAACAAGGCACCATGCAGGGAGGGTGTCTGTGTGTGGGGCTGTGATGCTGTTAAATCCAGCACCTGTAATCAGAAGGCTCCAGACTCCCTTAGGCTGGGCCTAGATGGACTTTCCTACTTCACAGAGATACTCTGCACTGCCCAGCCCAGTGGCGTTGTCATGGCCATCACCGTGTTTGGTGATGTTCTCCGTGTTTTGTGATGTTCTCCAAGTCCCACATTTAAGAATTCTGTAAACATAGGAGAAATGGAAGGGTTTTTTTCTAAATCAAATAAAGTTTTAATCCTCCCAGTATGTTGGAAGAAAGCTGGAAAACTCAGTCTGAAGGCAGAGGCAAAGATAAGTAAAAAGATTAGAATTTTTACTTCACGTAAGTTGTTTTTTTTTTTTTTTTTGCCTGCTTACAGCTTTTATAATCTGGTTCAATTCTTTCTAGTTCTCCTGGCTGATACTGCTGTCCTTAACTAGTCTCCTCTCTGCTGCTGCATATTATAGTGAAGCAAAAAGGTACTTAACACCCTTGTCATGATGGGATCTTTAACATCTGGATTTTGGCACCTGGAGGCCTGTCCCTACCTAGCAAGTTGGGATGAGCCACTGTCACAGATTGCACAGATTGCGACAACCTGGGTTGAAAGTGAGGACAGAGAGTCAGTTAAGAAAGCAAATGTGTTGGTTTTACTTCTGTGTGTTTTTGTCCACACCACCTACATGCACACAGAGCTGTGTTTGTTACTGGTGCCCTGAGAGAGGAAACCCATTACCTTAAAAGAAGCACTTGGCTTTAAGAGAGAATAATAAGGAAAGCAACAAAGAACTGTTAGCAACATTTTCTAAAGAAGATGAGATAAATAGTCTGTCTCATAAACAAGTGGTATTATTTAACTATCCAAGGAGTTGCTTTCCAAAACAAGGCCGAATTGTTCATTGTCCAGCAAAATAACGCCTGCTTCTGCAGCCTTGGCTGCTTTTCTACAGCCCAGAGTCTGTACATCTCCACTGTGGTGGACTGTCCTGCCTAACATTACTGCTAATGTTTATGTCAATGTTAGAATAAAAATAAGTAGAAAACAGCAATATTAAGGCTCAGAAATGACAGGACCAAGACTTTTCAGTTGAGGGGACAGGAACAAAGCATTCTGCCAGCTCTGAGCTTCCCCGTAGCTGTAATAGGGCCTCACAGACACACTTGTGCTCGGTCGTGTTGGCAGAGAAACACTTGGCAGAGAAATCCCCTCTTGCTCTCTCAACTGCTCATTCACCTGCTCACAGAGACAAGATTATATCGTGCCGTCCCAGCGCTTCTTCAAACACTGCTGAGCGTGCGCTCCTGCTCAGATAGTCACCAGAACAAGGTTTCTTTTTTCCTCTTTTCACAAGCCATGGTATTTCTCAGGGGAAGCCAGCGGCTCTCTTGGGGTTATGCCAGCTTTCCTACACCACAGAAACAAGATCTAAGATGCTGTAGAGCTCTGTGAGTGGAGTAACCAAGGTGGGAGGGGGGGCATGTGTGGGGTGTGAGGGAAATACCTTCTGTATAAAACAGCCTTTTTAAAGAAATGGGTGGATTACCCCAGGTCAGAGGAATCCTCGAAGGAGGAGGCAGCGCATCCATTCAGTGCTCCCATTGCCGCTCCCTTAGCAAGCCACAGGGGACCACTGCTCCGTTACTGTGGCAACAGTGACGACTTGGCAGCCAGACCCATCATCACACAAACCTCCTCGAGACTCTGCGAGATGCTCTGGCAAAGGCTTACACAAGGAGATTTGCATCTGAGACCCCATTTCCCTTTAAAATTTGGCTTTACCTTGCAAGCCTAGAGAAGGAGAAAATCGCTGGTGGGAGCCCTCCAAAGAAAAAGCCGTGTGGAGGCAGGGCACGGACTGCAGAGGGGCTCGAATTTAGGTGTCTGCCCCTGCAGAGGCGGGTGAGCTGTGAGCACCTGTCGGGGAGGAGTTGGCTCATGTGAGAAGAAGGTCATTCCTGCAGCCTCATCTGTGAGTACCCAGCCAGCCTCTCCTAGCTTCTGCTGCAAATGTTATTTATATTTGTCATTGACTAGTAAATTCCGGGGTTTCTTGTGTCTAAGGGGAGGAATTTTCTTTTGTGCTAGCTCTAGGCTTCTTGCAAAATCCGTGAATGCACTACTACTGGCTTTTTGTCCTAGGCATGAATTGCTGCAGGAGCTGCAGCCCTGCCATTAGCAGCAGGTTTCTTGCAGGAAGCTTGATGAGATCTGCAGTTTGCAGTGAGCACTGCACAATCCGTACCTTAATACCAGGTTTTGTGCTGTAGCCAGCTGATATGGTCCTATATCATCTTCTCCATTTAATTCATGGTTCCAGCCTTTGTTGTACAAGCTGACTTATTTGTTTTCATTGAGATTAAGAATTTAAGCAGTAAGTAAATCAAGTGCTTGAACAGGTGCAGAAAGAGTTTTTGTCCTGTGCAGGATAGAGTTACAAGCAGTTTCATTCTGATGAGACAAACAGATGCTCTAGATAAACTGCTGATAAAAGGAATTATTATACTGGCAAAGATCCACCACATTCCCCTGTAGCACATGGGTGTCATAGTCAAGCATACAGACAGTAGCCATGGGTGAGATCAATCTACCATGGCTAGCAATAGGCATCTATAAATGTAGTCATGTTACTGAGCAGTGTGATCATCAGTTTTAAATCATGTCCTGAAAAATATCAATGTAACTTAGTCATCTGTGAAACGAATACACTGCTTTGTAAAGAAATGCATTGCAAAAAAAAAAAAAAAAAAAAAAAAACAACAACAACAATTGTAAGGAATTATAAGGGAAAAGAAATCAAAGG
The DNA here is from genome assembly GCF_048771995.1 of Taeniopygia guttata. NCBI lineage: Eukaryota > Metazoa > Chordata > Aves > Passeriformes > Estrildidae > Taeniopygia > Taeniopygia guttata. Next base: position 68,490,271 of record NC_133025.1, read on the forward strand.
TTGTACACCATAGATCTGAAATTTTGATCAACCTGCAGTCTGCTCACATGAAAGGCAAGGAGATTTCTTTTTCTCAAGATGAATTTGGTGCTTGTTCTGTTCCTTAATCAGACAGCAGCACTGGGGCATCTCTAGCTGTAATCTCGTTAAGACTATTAGGCTGTGATTGTGCTTGTGGTCTGTTGCTGGCATGCATTTGGGCAGACAAATGATTCTCGGAGCTCTCACAGTTGAGAGGAGGTGGGGGTTCGTTGTTTCTCACGAGGTTTGAAAATCCTACACCCTTGACTTTGGAAAGGCACTGTTTGCAAAGCAGCCGGGAAGGCAAACAGGGACAGGTCCACTCAGCCCACAAGGGCAGTTTGTGAACACAGCTTCTCTTGGTGTGATGGGAGTCACGTGTGGGCACAATAATGGCACAGCACCCTCCCCTCCGTGTGTAAATAGCATAAAGCTGTGCCTGTGTGAGTGTTGGCGTGACAGGCTGGGCTACTACAGAGCAAAAACAGAAATCAGAAATGAATTATGTGCTCCTTTCTCCATCCCCAGAACCACTCCTGTGTTCTGCTTTGCCCTGCCTGTTACAACTAACATAAGCATAGTAGCTTTTGTTTAGTTGGCCTCTTTGACCAAACCTAAAAATATTTGGATGATATTTCTGGAAATTTCTGGAGTCAGATAGAACCCTTTTCATTCAATTTTTAGCCCATTACTCTTCATTACAATTCCAGGCAACACCATAAATACCTCTAGTTCCTCTTCCTCACCCCTGCATTGCTCAGATGTTAGTCAATAGCTCTGTTCCTGGGCAGCAGTGGGGTTTGAGTGCTTCTGGAGGCCAGTGGATTTTTGCAGCCCCCTGTGTGACCCCTGCACATGTGGATCTCCTGCACACAAACCCACAGCAGCTGATGTCATTCGCGCATGAGCCTGGGGAAGCAGGCTGCTGAATGAGTGCCAGTGTACCACACAGTTCATAAATATGGAAAAGCAACGGGCCCTATCCCAACAAGCTTGGATTCAGAAACATTTAGCAGATGTTCTGGCTGTGGGGGAGGAAAACAGGAGATGAATAATTACAATACTGCAATAGCAAATACTTTGTTGATGAAACTGCACAAAAATTAGAATGACAAACACACCCTTACCAGGACTTTGACCTATCCATAAAACAACATCAACATGTTTTATTAATAGTAGTTCCACATTCTTAAGATCAATAAAGTGACTTCATTGATTTACTTTTCCCTTTTTATTAATACTTCTCTAAACAGTGATGAATTTGGATTGAACATAGGTAGAGTATTTTTATAGCTTGCCAAAGAACACTTCCAGTAGCTCTAATAAAGCAATAAGCTTCTCAACCAGGACAACACAGCTAAAGAGAACCTAACCATGGTTAAGAGTTTGAAGGAAACTTCCAAATCTATTTGGAAGGGGCTGTCAGTTATTTCCACACCACCACAACACCACCATAAGGGAGGTATTATGTACACTTCCTTAAAGGACTAAAAAGCTGTTGTTTTTAAAACAAGCATAGAAAACATAGCTCAGGCTCTCCCTTAATCCAAACTGCAAATAGTAAACATGCCTTTTAGACCTTGATGCATGCTATGTGGAGTAAACCAATGTCAGCTTTACAGGCAGCACTTGTGGGGAACTTCTATAGTCCAAATTAGAGGAAGAACCACTGAAGGGTCTCAATAATGACCTTGCAGGAGCTGCCATTACATTTCAGCAAGGTACTTTTGAATCCATTCCCTTTGGTCCTTCTTGGGGACTGTCTGAGCACAAGGAAATGCTGTACTTGTGATTTTTTGGTTGGTGTATTAATTGTAGGCCAGCAGTCTAGTAATACTTCATCTGAGTATGGTGTTCTTGAATATCTATATTTTCTTCCTTAACAAACACTTGTCTTACTGCTTTGGATGATCTCACACTTCTTTACACACTTGAACTGTTGTTCCTAAAGCATGCAGTGAAACTCAGCTGGGCTACTCTTCCCAGCCTTGGCATATGGTACCATTTTGGGAGGGAGTTTTCTGCACTTGTGTAGCCTTTAGTTTGGGTTAATTCTACTTGAAACTTTACAGTATAGTGAAATGAAAGTTGTGTGTTTCTCATCAGCTTCTCGTATGCCCACGGTCCTGACTCATAGCAGCAAAACCAAAGCTGCAACTTTATATTTTACTGCTTGGCAAAATCTGTGAGCAGTGAAATTGTCTGCAGTGAATATGCACAGACCCAGAATCTCTCGTATTCTTAAAATAGTTCCAAATGCTAAAGTGTATACTGAACACTCAGCAGATTTGCATGTAGCCCCAAAGAAACCTTCTGTATTAGTTCCTATCAGTACACTTATTTTTTCAGCATGATGGGTTAGAAACTTTTATCTACATGATCAAAACTCACTGGCGCTGATGGACTAACTTTTTATTTTCCTTTTTAACTGCAAAGTTTTTACCTACAGAACTTTCCACTTGGTGAGCCAAGAAATAGGATTTTTCAAATGAATTAGGCTTGTATTTGTTTCCTTGCAACCAAACACAATCAGCAATTCATTTGAAACTCACCTCCCAGCTCAGCAGACATCAGTCAGGATTAGGGTGTGCATGTGTGTTCAGAGGTGGTGCAGGGGGTTGAACTCATAATTTCATAAATATTACAGCTATTCAAATGCCTATGCAGTGAATAATCACTTGCATCAGGAGAATGCTGGGTGCTTGGTGACTTCTGCCTTGCATTTAAACCACAGATTGAACACTTGCATTCTTGCTTGGGAAGTCAGTGCTCCAGAACAACTGGACAGAAAACAGCAAACTTTAAAACCCCTGTAGACTAGACTAGTCCTTCAGTTTCTTCTGAAAACAGTTATTTTGGAAGCTCTTAGCTGTTCATTTGTATACAGATTACTTTTACACTTTAAAAAAATGGCTTTAGCTGTCCAAGTAAGTGTGAGCATGAGAAAACAAGACTATAACTCATCAAGATCCCAATTCAGTTGCTTACAGCAGATGGCAATTCAAATACAGTGACTTTTAACAGAAACACTTGTACACATGAGAATAGAGTTCCTATTAATGGAGAGCATCTCAGGGGCTTCAGTGGCAGTTTGGTTTCATGTTGGCAGTTTGGTTTCATGGCCTTTACTTTTACAAATTGAAGCAAAAAACAACAACAAAAAAATCCTTTGTCACTGTAAACGTCACACTAAAATGTTTAAACAGGAGGGATGACTGCAGAATACACCAAGTGCTCCTTCCATTCTGCATTGTACTGGTAAAGCCTCAACTGGGATCACGCTGTATGCTGCTCCTGCACAGAGAAATTCAGGAAAGACATGGATTAAAGTGAGAGCCACCAAGGGGGAACACCATCAATCAACAGAGCCTCACCTAATTGAATCTAGGAGGACAGACAAGAAAAAATCAGAGTTTTAGTTCTGGGGAATGTGAAAAGTTACATGAGAAATCTTCATGCATCTAAAGGGCTGTTGCAGGAGTGAGAGGAGCAAATGGGGTTTTTTTGTCTCTATTGGGTAGGATGAGAAATACATGAAAATTATGGTAAGAGAGATCCAGCTTTACCATTAGGGGAAACTTTCTAAAGGCAAAAAGAGTGAATCATGAGAAAAGAACATCTTTCCTGGATAGACTGTGGTGTCTGCACTGGGGAGGTCTTTAAGAGGTAAAACAGATGGGACAGAGATGCTTTCACAGGGCTGGAGTTAGGTGACCTCTCAGTATCCCTTCCAGTGCTGTAATTGGTGATCACCTCCTTGTTTTAAAATCCACTTGCTGTGTTTTTACTTCCTGTTTCCAGATGTGGGGACTCTGCTCTGGGACAGTAAGCTTCCCGTGGAATTTGGTGCTCTTGGTTTAAATTATTACAAATTCCCACAGGAGCATGCACCTGGCAAGTCCTGAACCTTGGAAGGTTGTCAAAATAGAATTTAAGATTCCTTGGCTATTTTTACTGTGAAAGTAGCTTTGATTTCATAGAGATACCAAAAACTTTCTTGAATTTTCTTCTGTAACTTGCCTTCCTTATTATACTCCTTGTCTGACTGGGAGCAACACCTGGGCTTTACGAGCCTTCAGTAATTTCACTTGGAAGACATAAAAAAGACAGGCCTTACTTTTCTGTATAGGATGTCGGAACTCAAAATGTCCCTCAGACATTTTCAGAGGTTCCAGGCCTTGGTCAGAAGCATTTTAGACCCTGGCAAGCAGCTGAAAACAGCTGTGATCTTGAGTTTGAATCATGGAATGAATTACCAACTTTGAAGGTGGAACAAGCGGTCACAGAAAGTTAAATAGTATAGTAAAAATAGTCACAAATTAGAGGGAAATTTTTTTTAGTATTGTACAAGGGGGTTTTAATACCTATACAGGAAAGTTTTACTTTATACATGGGGGTCAAAAATTCTAAAATAGAAGAAAGTAGGCCTAATCCTGTTCTTCCTCCTTCTTCTTCCTTACCTCCATGTTCTTAGTGATGTTAGCATTTTTCTATTAGTTTAAGCTAGAAACACACTGTTCAACGTAAATGATAAATATTAGCACATTATTGTAAATATAATACACGTAATTTCTAATATATAATGTTTGTACCATCCCACTAAGGGGCAGAGCCCCACACGCTGCCCTGCAAGACAAAGCTGCAGCAGGGCAGCAAAACATGTTATAAATAAGCAAAAATAAACAACCTTAAAAACAACACAAACAAATTATAGCTTCTTCTTTAGCAACAAAGCAAAAAGACAAAAACTTTCTACAATCTCAAAATCACCAATACCCTCAAATTCCAACATAGACTTTTGAAAATGGGACACTATGCCATACTCTGACTTTATTTTGAGTGGTAGCAGTGCAACTCCTTGAAAAAGCTCAATCTGGAACCACAATATTTTTCCCTGGGTTGGTTTGGAACTGCTTCCTCAACAGCTGCTCTGCTCACTAGCGGTCACTCCTGGAGTGCCAACACCCAGTTTTACAGTGCCTGCAGGCAGGAATTCACAGGGAATCCATCACTGCCTGCCTGGGGTGAGTACATGTTCCCCAGCCCGCTGCAAACCAGCGGTTCTGTTAAATCCTCCAGGGAGATAATGGTGCTGGGCTTGCCTTGCACATCACCAGCCTGGAACATCAGGCTTCTAACTCAGCTGTGATGCAGGACTTCAGCTGTCTTAGCCTGTTTTTGTATTGCAAAATAGCCTATTTTGTACTGATGTTGCAGTTTTTGTGAGTGTGCTTTATTAGCCTAAAGTTCTGTACAGTACTGCCTGCCACCCTCCTCCCACTCTGCACACCACGTGCGCGCCGGGACAAGGGACATGCAGAGGCAGTACAGTCCTTTGTTTTTGCTTCAGTTCTACTTGTTTAAACCCTTCCTCTTACGGCACATTGTGAAAACTTCTCTGGGAATCCAGCAGCATAATGATGCAAATAACCCTGTCATATGACTTAGCCTCTCTGGTGCTGGATTCCAAAATATCGAGCCAAGACATACAAGTCTTGCTGTGGATGCCATAGGCAGCCTCATGCTAGAGTGCAGATGGCTCTGCAGTTCCCTAATGGGAATTGTTTGGGTCCTTATTAGCACTTTACAAAGATTTCTGTTCAACTTGCCAGCTCTCCTCCTGACTGTTCAGAGTGCTCAGCCAGTAATCACTGCAAACACTGTGCGAGTCAGGCCCCGGGAGAGCATTTCCAAATATCTCCTGTATCATGGTATGTAATCCCCCTCCTCCGTCTGCTTTCATTTTTCAATAATTAACACACCCCCAACCTACATCTTCGCAGGGGAGGACACCTGCAAATATTGTTTTTGAACAGATAGTGGAAGGTGAATCAGCAGTGATTGCAACCAGTAGCTCTAATTACTATGCTCATGGAAACTCCATCAGTAAACAGGGTGGGTTGAGCCAAGTTTAGATCAGCTAAAGGCTTTCCTCCATCTGTTCTCAGACACGGATATAGATAGTGAATTGGGAATTGTGCACTTCTGGCTGATATTTGTCATACCCCATTGTAGTAAGAATTTGCTCAGCCATGTCATTAACTCATTTTATGAATGATATCTGCTTGGTGTTTCATCGTGTATTATTGTAATACCTGACTACATTTCATGCCAGAATCTCCAATATACTACGGAGATCAAAACCTCTCTTAAGGTGGGGTTGGAAGGCTGTGGCTTTGGTAGGACATTTCTGGGCTCCTCTCAAAGCTTTCTTGAAGACCAGGGCCGGCTCATTTCCAGGTCCAGCCAGTCCCAACACCGTCACCTCGGTGTGACCCGATGAATTAGTCAACATTTGGAGCTCCCAAGCCGAGTTGATTAGCAGGAGACAAGGACGATGGCAGCAGCATCCACCTGCTGCAACGCTGCTCATCTTCCCGAGCGCATCACCATCCCAACGGGACGAGTCGCTACGGCCACCCCCGAGCCGCAGACATCTCCGGCCTTGTCTCAAGACACTTTATAGGCGTCTCTGCGGCCGCTTTTAGATGTGATTTATTTGCCGCTGCCCACCGGGGCCATGGCCCGAGCGGCTCCTCAGGCGCTCCCCGCGCCCCTCCGCCCGGGGGCGCTTTAAACGCTCGCAGCCTGGCCCCGCCCCTTTTTTTGATCTCCGCCAATCCCCGCCCGGCCTCTTGCAATTCGAGCGGTGGGAGCGTACCATTGCCACACGCTGCGGGGGAGGAGCGGGAGAGTTTAGGGGCTTTTGGGCGAGAACGGCGCGGGGCACTGTGTCCGTTCTCCGCCACACCTGTTGCTTTCGCGTTGCCTTCGCCCTCCTCCCCTTGTCCCCGCTCTCCACCGCGTGTCCGGCGGCTGTGGAGCCACCGTTTCTCTCCGCTCCTCCCCTTTTCCCCGGTGGGCCGCCCGAAGGGACGGGCGGGGAAAGGGGGCTCAGCCCGCGCGGTGGGCGGGGCAGCGGCGGCGCGAGCTGCCAAGGTGCGCGCGCGCCGCGGCGGCTGCAGCCGCCCCTCCCGCGGCGGGCAGGGACGGGCCGGTCCCGCTCCGCTCCACTCCAGCCCTCAGCCCGGCTCCAGCCTCCAGCCCCGCTCCGCCGCCCCCGAGCCGCGGCATGAAGCGAAGGCAAGTGCCCGTGGCGGGGAGGGCTGCGGGTCGGCAGGTGGGGCGGGAGCGGCGGTGGCGGAGGGTGCCCGTCGTGCCGCGGCACGGAGCGGCTGCGGCTGGCACAGGGCGGCGGGCACCGCCGCGGAGCGAGCTCCGTGCCCGGGTTACGCGGCTCCGTGCCCGGGTTGCGCGGCTCCGAGCCCCGGTTGCGCGGCTCCGTGCCCCGGTTGCGCGGCTCCGTGCCCCGGTTGCGCGGCTCCGTGCCCCGGTTACGCGGCTCCGAGCCCCGGTTGCGCGGCTCCGGGACGGAGCGGGTGGCTGAGCCGAGGGCACCGCGCGGCGCTGCGGGGCTGCCCGTCCCTCCGGCGGGGCTGCCCGTCCCTCCGGCTCGGCCTTATCGGGTGCCTCGCACCGCTGTGGCCGCCGCTGGGTCATAAAGTGCTGCCGGTGCTTCCGTCACACGGAGCTCAGGGCAGCCCTACGTGAGGCATGGCATAAACCGCCCGCGGCTCGCACAGGCTGCTGCTTGTCTTGCCTTTAGCCTTTTTATTGTCGTTCGAGATCAACGCACTCCGAGGGATTGTAGTACTTGTGCCTCTGTTCCTTTATTTGTGGTGTTACGGCTCGTTGTTAATTTCTACGGGCTGTTGTCCTGAGATGTGTGTAAGGGTGTTTAATACTTAACAAGGGTAGCTGCTTCTAAGCATAGGTTTTCTTCTTGTATAATAATAAAAACCTGCTTATCCATTCACTGCAATGACTTAATTCCGTATACTGAAGAAGCTCTCTCTTACCTCATGCAGTCCTCTCTTACCTCATCCATTTAAGGTTAGTGCTCTGGAGTGCCTGGAAAGGATCCCTCCATCTCCACGATAGTTACTGTTAAGTCTGACATGACAAAAAAATGCTGTTTCCCTTGTTGGTCCTGTTGTGCGGCTTTGAAAGTTGAAAAAATGAAGACTCTATGGGGAATCTTAGTGTTGGACTCAAAATTGGCATTCTTGGTTAGTCTGCGCTTTAAATTAACTTTGTGCTAGTGCAGCGGGCTTAGGGAAGCTGAGCAAATAAATGGCCTCTCAGTGGACAAGCTGGATATACAGAAACTGATCATCCACGAGGCTCCTTTTACCTCGGAACTTTGAAAGATACAATGTAACTGAGCTTTGAAAAATGCAATAAACAAGATTTTCTTTGAGTAATTACGCACTTTCTTGAAATATACTACTCTTACCAAAAGTTACGCTAATATCTTTTTCTGTATTTCTTATAATGTACATATTCTATTTATTTCTCTGTTGTATTTATTTATTTCAGTACTTGTGCTTGGGTTGGTTGCACTGCAGGGATATGTTCAGTAAAAATAACTCATTGCTTGGGAATTAAGCTCTTCAATCATGGGAATATTTCTGCTGTCCTGAGAGTCTGTGAAAGCTTACTGGTACAAAACGAGTTAGACTGAAGTTGGCAGTACCCCTTTAAACCAGCTAGAAGTCCACTACATTCATCTGCATCTGCAAAAATCACACGACAGTTAAGAAAACAGATATGTTTGTATTTAGCTTGCAGCTTGCTAAAATACTTGTTTAAGTAGATGGCTTAACTAGGTATGCTGAACTTGTATTCATTCATGTCTTAAATTACATGGAAGGCACACCTTACAGCTAATTTGTGATGTTGGTAATCCTGTAATTATTACATTAATAGATGGGGAACTCCTCTTCAGTTTTAACAGGACAACCATAAATATTTTTCTTTTGCCAGTTATTTCTAAGTATTTGTGCAGAAGAAATAACTAATAGTTATGCTGCTGCTGAATTGTATTTATCTCAGTTTCAGTATTCAATAAATTAGAGTCCAAGTCCTGTTTCTGACTACCCTGAGTATTAAGAAAGGATCTGTAAATAGTATGTAACTGTATATTCCCGGTCTAAACCTAAATGCAGCTGGTTGAGGTCAGGATGACATTTTATTCTAAGTTTTCAGATATCCTGTGAACATGCCTCACGTGAGAAATCTCAGTTATTTTGCAGGTGTAGGGTCTCTTGATAAAGTGCAAGGAAGGGGGATTTAATGTGAGCTCCCCTGGGAACTGTGTTTGCTCTTAGGTGTTTTTTTAGGTCTCCCAGCAGCACTAGAGTCTAGAACTGACCTGACCTTTGCAGGCTATGGCAGGATGTAACCTAGATATCAGCTCCAGGGATGCTGCTCATAATTAGAGAGGTGGAAATAAGACAGCAGTGATATCAAGCTGGAGTTCATGCTGCTATTTGGAAATGATGTGATAAGATACAAGAGGCAGGCACTGTTTGTTTGCTAGGAGGGGAAAACAAAAATCCCCAAAACCGTGGGGATAGAGCAAGAGGTAAGCTAGCATAGGAACATCAACTCACCACCCTTTCCTTCCTTTTTCTCCTCCTCCCTCCCCCAGCTGAATGACAGCTCACATAATTGCACAGGGGAGAGGGAGAAAGGGAAAAGTGCATCCAGGGGAACCCAGGAACATCTTCACGCCAAGGAATGAGATCTGCAATATATGGTGTTTGTGAATGGTGTGAAAACATCTGGATTTCAGCTGAGTGTTTGGGGCACACGATGAGATCAATTTCAGTGAATTATTTGTTGTCTGTACCTGTGGATTTCTTCTAATGTTGAGGTAGTTGGAATGTGGATTAATGAGTTGATAAGACTCTAACAGTATTTGGTTTCTTTGTGTTAACATTAAACAGATATGGCTCTTCTCATTCTGCCTGTGTTGTATATTGCTTTGAAGAGGCACTGTGGTACTCTTGAGTGACTTGAGATAGAAATAGAGTGCTCAGATATGGGAGACAATTTAAGGAAGGGGAAGTTGCTCACCTCTGTGGGCAGCCTCTCTTCTGATACCTCTTTATTTTTTTTTCTCCTTTGAAAGTTTAATCAAGCAGTAATCATTTGGTAGCAAGAGGAAACTGAAGGATGTTTTTCTTTTTTTTTTTTTTTAGGTACTGAAATTTACTCCATTCAAAGGTATTCAGTAAGACTAGGAAAGGAAATGCGAGTTCTTGCTTTTCCTAGACAGCAGTAAATTAACAATAGAATTATTTCAGCTTCAGGAAAGAGGAATGTATTTCATCCCACACTTCCTGAGGGAGTTCAAAACTTTTCTGCTGAAGGTGGGCAGTAGCAGCATATTTTTTTTTGCTGGAGACAAAAACTTGGTTGCTCTGATAGAGGTCAGCTGTTCTGAACCTGTTGTTTTGCAATAGATAACATGAGAAACTGCCTTTCATTTTTGAGAAGGGACACTGAAGAAAGCTATGGAAATTATGATGAAAACCTTTTTACTACATTCCTGTCTCTCTCAGCCTGTCATCTCTTTCTTCCCAGATCTTTATCCTTGTTGTATGTTAACCTTTTTCATTCTTTCTGCACAGAGTCTTTGAGATATGATCTTTTGTGTCTCGCCACATGGTTTAAACTAGTCTAGGCTGCCCATGCTTTGTCTGGATTTCTTCTTGACATTCAACTGTTCAATGACCATTTTTACTGAAAGTCATTCATATGTGGGGTTATGCAGCTACAGACATAAGCTAATTTTCTTGGCCCTTTTCTGCTGTCATCTGGAGTGAAATGCTGAGGAGCGTCTGACACGTAGTCCCACTTGGTAATGCTGCTTGCTTTGATGCATTCAGCAGAGCCTTGTTGTGGCCTTTCTTTGCTTTGCTCACACAGAAGGAGGAGTGGCAGATGGATGCTTTTCAGCATCCAGAAGAGTCCCATAGACAGCTCTGCTGCTGCCTCATCTTCTGCCTTCAGAGAAATTTGTAATGCTCTCCCCAGCCATGAGCTGACTGAACCAGAACAGCTTGGCAGTGGAATCAGCAGGTCCCTGCTTATCTGCCTTGAGTGGTTTTGCCTTTTTGCTGTGTTCTCTTCTTGCTCTGGACCCACTTGTCCAGCAATCATCTCATCCCTTGAGGTGGAATTTCTCTGTGCAAGAGATGTGTTTTCTTGTTCTGCTCCTTTATTAAATTTTGGAGTTATGGTTTAGACTGATGATGTCAAATGTTATTGTAGGATACAAAACAAAGGTAAAATCTGGCTGTTTTCTGTGCTCCAACTTCAGTCCAGGAATATTTGTCTTACCTCGTGGGTCTTTTGCTATGTTTGCCTGCATTAGGATTCCAGTTGCACAGCTTAATTAAAATCTGGGAAATAGCCCATTTACAGAATCAACTTCCTCTTTGACCAGCAGGAAAATTGTTCTGTGTTACTGCTCTTTGCCCTGCTGTTTGGAAATAATTCCTCTGAAAATGCAGTGCTTTGAAGTGAGGCAAGGCTTGCTGGGGGCTGATGTGGTTGAGGGAAGAGGACATGTAGTGCATTGAAGGCTTCTAATAAAACTCTTTTAAGCTTTACTTTATATCTTTCATTGTCATGGCTGTAAGATGCTTTGGAATGAACTTTGGGAGGTGCGTCTGATGAAGTCTTAGGGTATAATCTTCTAGTCTGCTAAGCAACTTCTGAACTGAAGTGACAATGGATAGCATAACTTTTACAGTGACCTCCCTTTAGGTTACTGAGATCTCTTTACTCTGAGTCTGTGGGGAGAGCTCTCACTGGAGGTGTAGGCAGAACAGCAGCATATTTGTGGGATCGTATCTCTGCTATGCAAATAAAAGTGCTTGTGGCTGTGTGAGTTCTATCTCTTTATGAGCCTGATGGAACTGCCTTTGTTGAACAGAATGGTTGGGAGCCCCTTTTTGCCTTCCTCTTGATGTTTCTAAATATGTTGTGTAGACTTACACAACTGTTTAAAAAGTCTTGTGTTGGGTGTAAAGGACAATATCAAATCTGCTCAATTTTGTGAGATGCTGCAGCTTGTAGTGATTTGCACCGTTTAACACCTACATGTTTTTCAGGGTTCATTAAAGAATTGCAGGTATCATTCAACAGATGGCAAATATGATTCTAACCCAGTTAAAGAGTACAAGGCCAATTGATATCCATCAGTGATACCCATGGGATATTCTGGATCTTGTGTTGAGCAGTATTGCCTAGCACTTCCAACATCATGGTTATGTGACTGAAGGGGAGGACAGTGGACTTTATCTCCTCTCTTCTGTGGTGATGTGCACAGAAATGAGGAATGTTTGTCTGGGAGTCATGCTTTTAACAGTCAAATCTAACAATGTTTCACTAGTTTGTTTTTTTATTAGGTTGTTTGGTTTTGTGGCAGAAAGTAATTTCTTTAATAGCAGTCTGTGTACACGGTATATGGTACTCCATCTGGTATAAACAGAGTTCTGCTTCTGCTCCATTTGAGGAAGTCTAATATGGTTTTTCTGTGTCAGGAAGGGTAAACAGCTTTGGAGAATGCTCCATGCTTTTGATGATTCACTTTGCTGCACTAAATCACTAATTCATTAATTAGGCAAGGTTCCCATTCAGAGCTCTCTAGAGCTGTGCCTCTTGCTGTGCTGATTGTAAAGGAAGACTGGTTTGGAGTTAGCCTTTGTGTCTGGTTTCCCTGGTGAGCCTGAGAAAGCTGGTGCCTCACTCCAGGTACTTCAGGTTTCTTCCAGATCTTTTGTCATTTCCTGCTTATAAACAGAATCTAAACACACTGTAGATTTCCCAGGGACAGTAGGGTTGCTCACACATTTTGGTGGCAATAGCCATGAGCCAGTAGGACCAAGGAATGTGTCCTGGACATGCCTCGTGGGCTGGGTTAGCTGTGCAGTTGGCTGTGTGTTCTTGTCTTGGAGAGGAATTGGTTAATGCTAATTTAGAAATGGTATAGTATCAGCTGTGATCTAAACCAGCTAAATTGCTTGGAGAGTGTCACTTGAGATGTTTGCTTCCTCCTTAGGAGAATTCTTCTGCTAATGTGCCCTTTTCTGGACCATTTTCTAGATGTCTCATCAGTCTGGAGTGGCTTGTTTTTAGTGCCATGTGCTCTCTGGAGAGTTTATTTCTAAATAGTTACCGAAGCAACAGTCTTCTAAAATGTTGCAGTGTTAGGGTAGAAGGTATTAAAATGTTTAGTGATCCTCTGAGAGTCTAGATTGAAAAAAAAAAATACATTTGTATCTTTCATTCTCTAAGGCTGGTTGAAACTGTGTTAAAGATGACTTGTTTATTTTCTATTTTTCTTCATCAGAACTCCTCTGGTTTAAATTGTGTGTGTTCCCAAAGGGAAATATTGCCAAAACCAAATGTTTTACTTCAGGGGCTGCTGTGCACTGTCCTTCATTCTCTGCTATAAAAAGATGACTTGTTTTCCAAAAAAAATGGTGAATTCTGCCATCCTAAGGTGAGCTTCATCTTGAGATGGTCACCTTGGAACTGTAGCTCCCATGGAGCAGTAAGGTACTATTACACAAGAAAAATAAATTTACTTTCTTAAAGAGAAGCATTTTGTAAGTATTACTTTCTTGTGCCAAAAACCTGGGGACTTGACTGTTTACTCTCTGCCAAAAAAATTCAAAGAAAATGTTTTTCCAGAGGTCACATTTCCTTATCACATTGTAGTCCTCTACTTTATACAATTTTCTGTCTAGATCTAAAGTCTTCAAATGGGTTTTGTCAAGACAAGAATTAAAGTTAATGTATTAATTTGAAATATATAATGTCACTAATAAATCAAATTATTAATCAAAAGTCTCAGGATGTCACCTCCACGTAAAAGGGCTTGTCTTTTTCTTAGTCCTAATTCCTTTGCTGCTCCATTCCTGTACTCTCCAGCTATCACAAAAGGCTCTTTGTTGTTCATTTGACTGTTAAACTATGCTTATTTTATGCTTCATCAAACTCTCAATGAGCTCAAGGTTTATAATATCAAAAGTCTGCCTCTCTGAGGGTGAGAGAAGCTAACAGGTTTCATAAAGCTGTAGGGATCAACCAGCATACAGGAAAGCATCCCAGACAGTGAAGACTTTTTCAATGGCAGTGGAAAGCATTGGTGAATTGTTCTTAGCATTCATGCAAGCAGTGATGGTGATTTCTGGGCACAATGCTTTCTCACAGTCAGGGTCTGCCTGTGCATTCAGCTGCTGAGCAGAGTGCTTTGGTTCGGGACTTTGGAGAAAGCAAAGAATTTCAGAAATGTGAAGCACACATCAAAGTTGAAAGAGAGAGTCATAAAAAGAGAGGAAAGGATGTGGCCAAGCAGGTTCCAGGTGCATAGGTCAGATGTGACCCTGCAGGCCAGTGTCTACTGTACACTGGTCTCATTTCTTCCTTTTCCTGCTGGTGTCACAGCAGAGGTGCATCTTGGACTGGGAAGCAAGTGCTCTGACATTAGCAGAGTAAATTAAGATGAGTGTTGAATTCTGTTGGATTTGAGCATGAATTGCCTTACAATGCTGTGCTAATTATGGCAATTCAGGAAATGATTCACAAGAGTGGGTAGCTGAGTTTGGTTCTTCTAACAGCTGCCTTAGCTCAGGCTAGGTTGGCTTATTCACTGGAATTGTGCTTCCTAAGCTACAATGGCACTTGCAAGTACTCAGTGTTAATTCCTGACTTGATTGAATGGAGTCCTTTGACATATGTCAGAAGAACGGGAGCAGCTTTCAACCTGTCTACAAAGTCAGGGGCTTTTTTATGTATTTAGAAAAGTTTCTTTCCGATGGTACAGAGTAGAAGGTATTTCCAATGCTGTGAATTAAATGCTGGATTGTTACATTGGGTATTGCATGGGGTTTCCTGCTTGCTTCACCGTGTAGGCTCCAATATGGGGAGAATATCCTTAATAAGTATCAGGGAAACTGAGAGCCAAGTAGATTCTGTAAGCCTGTTCTCAAATGCAGTAATGACTTAAACCATTTTTTTTTCAGGTATAAAAAACTGCTTTGTTCTGTATCCCCAAGAACAAATGCAAAAAGATATTAGTATTCCCATTTTCTGGGATAGCTGCTGCTGTGTGAAATACAAACTGCTGTGGCATATTCAAGTTTATGCCACAGTTAAATGTGTGCAGTGTCTATGGAGTTTGTTATGACAGCAAAATCTTTAGGTGGCAAGAAGAAAGTCATGGGTGTGAGATTAACTTGCATATAGCACTTATTGTTGTGGAAAATAATGTTTGGCAGGCATCAACTTTCCAAAACCTGATAAATACTCAAGTGGTGCAGAAAATTTTTTCTTTCTGTGAAGGTCTCAGAAATGGTGGTAAGAACTCTGGCCAGCCTCTTCAGCTCTGGGTTTAGAGGGGCTTTTCTTGCCAGGTATGGGAGGAAAACGCAATGGACCAAGCAGGGTTTTGGTGAGCGTGTTCTGATTTGTGAGAGCTTCCTAGAGCTGTGAAATGGAGCAGCAGAGCATTCCTGGAGTCTCACTGCAGGACCTGGTGGTTACATCCTACAATGGCTAATGGCAGGGCAGTGGGGGAGATGAGCTGTGACCTCCTCTCCCAGGCAGAACCCTGACTCTAAGGAGTTAAAGCCTGGAGAGGAATGGACTGAGGCCAGCAGCCCGAATAGTCTGTTCAGTAAATAATTTTCTTTGCATACTGACTCCATTCTTTCACTCATTATTTGCTCCACTTATTCTTTTCCCTTCCTACACACATGCAGGCAAATTTTCTGGCTTTATTATCCTCCCTTGCCCTGATGATTACCTTCCAATGGCCACTTGTCAGTGTGACCCACGCTCTGCTAAGGGGGGCTGTAGAAGACAGAAGATAGGTTTGCTGAGCAAAAGCCACCCTGGCTCTGGGATGGGCACCTCTGCTCAGTGTAGGAGAGCACGGCTGTTTTCCTGCTGCTCTGAGCACTGCAGTGGCTCTACGGAATGCAGGATGCTCTTCAGCCAGACAGGAAGAATTAAGAGCTGTTGCCCATCTTTTTTTCCCCTTGCTGGCAGGCTGTGAGCTTCTGGGTGAGTGAAGGGCTGGTACATGGCATGCTCTTTACAAGGCTGCTGGGGAAATCCATTCAGTAGCCCCCCTGTTAGAGAGAATTTGGGTAAATGCAGGACGAAGCATTGCTTAATGCTGGACTCTGCTAAACGTAGCAGGCTTTCCTAGGGCTTGGACAGGATGCTGGGAAGTGAGAAAAAGCTTTAAAGGGTCCTGTATCTGAGGATCCACAGAAAACAGCTAAATGAAGAAGCAGGGTTTGGGGGGGTTGAGTGACCTTGAATGTGTGCTCTAGTGAAAGAAGCAATTCCATGTGTGACTGGTATTTAGGAAAATATTTTACTGGGAGGCCCTTTTGTTAGGGGATAAGCGGTTTAAATATCCTGCATTTGTTAAGAGATCTATTTTGATTTTTCAATGGAAGTGTAATAGCTGCTGCTTGTCACCTTTTTACGTGATCTTGTAAATGCTGCTATATCCCCAGGCTCCTGCAAGATGTGCTGGCTCTCTTTCGTGGGTGTTAAATTAACTTAGAAAACCCCAGAGACAGAATGAAATAGGTGCTTAGCAGGTGTACTTTAGCATGACAGCTGTTCAGAAGGCAGCCCAGGTATAATCATAAATTTATACTTCTGGATTTGGGGCGACTTTGGTTCTGCAGCACTTAGTCATCTACAGCCCAATAACTCTTGCCTGCTGTTGGAACACAGCATCTGTGTTCTTTCTCTTTCCCTTAGGGCACTGTTGTCTGCTTCATTCTTCTGACATTTTTGTGCTCTCCATTGTGTTTTCTTAAATAAAAAAGGCAGCTCTAGAAACAAACAAACAAAATTCCTTTCTTGTTTGATATCTGCTTTTCCTTTATAAAACGATTTTCCTGCTTTTCCTGATATGGCAGCATTATTAGATCCAGGACTTTCCTCAACTAAGCTTTGTTGCTGCAGAGCCAGTGGGATAAAGGGAGTATGGAGTGCTTGCTATGAGAAGTTGTTTTTTCGCCCTTGGTTTAAATATTGATAGTAGTGGAGTTTGAGATCTGAAGATACTAAATCAAGACAATTGTTCATTGTTTTCTAAACAGGCTTTAGATACAGCTTTCCTGTGACTACATTGTGCAGTGAAGCACATTCCTTTTCAGTAGATAGACAGGCTTAAAGGCCCTCAGGTTCTTCAGATCTGAAACAACAGCAGCAATCACTAAACTCATACAAAATGAAAAACAATTACAGGATTTTTAGGAGTGTCTTGGGCAGTGCCTCTGCCCTCCAGTTGCTTGGTTTTTAAATCCTGGGGTTCTGTATCTTCTTTGCCTGTTCTTGTCACACAGCACAGCTGTCTGAGAGTGCACAGAGTCTTATCAGAAATCTGATCCGGGTTTAAAAATAGCCTTGTTGGAATAAAAGATGTGAAACAGGGCGGGTTTACTGTGGGATCCCTAACTGCCACGGTGGCATTGCTAGTCAAGGAGGAGGATTTTGTGGTGAATGACAGGGAAAAGATGTTGCTTAATGATGTTGGATTTGGGAGGACATAGTGCCCGGGGAGAAGAGGGAGTAATGTTCCAAGAGAAATAATACAAGCTTTTATGAAAGAAAGAGGTGAGAAATGCAAATTAATAAAGGAGAGAAATAGATCCAGTGGTTGGATGAGGTACCATAAAAATCACCATTTCTATTGAACCATGATTCCTTTCCCATGCAGGGTTTTGGTTCCTAGGCTGGTATTCTGACTGTTCTGTGTGTCCAGGGCTGCAGCTGATAACCTAAAGGAGCAACTTAATGTAATTTTCTGTTAGCTGCTGTCTGCTTTTCCTCTTAGCTTTGCCAACTGCTTCAGGTGTGCTTGGGCACCTGTGAACCTTGTCACTTCTGCCTGTACCAGCTGTTTTTATAACAAAATTTGCCTCTTCCTGGATGTGACCTCATAATAGTTTTACTAGCAAATTATATGCTACTTGCTCATTCCTAATTATTACTGACTATGTTAAAAAAATCAAATCTTTAGTAACTGAACACACGACTGCATTTTTCTGTTGATTGGTGATTAGGAGTAGCTTGGTGAAATGTTGGTACCTAAAAAGCTGTGGGATTTTTTGTTTGTGGGTTTTTTGTTTTTGTTAGTGGTGGTTTTGGTTGTGTTTTTGGTTTTTTTGGAGGGGGGTGGGGTGGTGTGGGTTTTTTTGTAGAGTTAGTTTTCAGGTGGATATTTAAGTACCCATTTGTGTTAGGCTGAAATGTCTTGCCATGGTAGTGCCTCTTTTATGCTTCCTTCAAAGGGCTTAGCACTGTTTCAGGAGGACAGCTTTTACTGTAGTGAAATCTTGGGATGCTGATTTAATGTAAAAAGGAGGGGCAGACTATGCCAGGATTTTTGTGAAGCACTGGAATGGAGTTGACTTAAATCCTGGCTGTGCTCAGAGTGATGGGAAGTGACCTGTCTCATTGCTCCAAGAGCAGCAGCCACCCTCAGGAATGGAGTTTC
This sequence comes from Taeniopygia guttata, assembly GCF_048771995.1. Lineage (NCBI taxonomy): Eukaryota > Metazoa > Chordata > Aves > Passeriformes > Estrildidae > Taeniopygia > Taeniopygia guttata. The sequence continues at coordinate 68,508,680 of NC_133025.1, forward strand.
ATGTCTCTGCAGAGAAACTTGAAATAAGATGTCCTGCCTGCTTTGTGAAGGAGTGTAAAGCAGGTGGAGCCAGTGTAGTCTTTATACAAATTCTGTGGAAAGATTAGAGGTTCTAACCCTGATGAGTCTGAAAGCTACTCAGCTTTACAAAACCTAAAGAGACATTGAAAGGCAGCAAAACTAGAAAGGAAGGACCCAGCTTTCATTCCTGTTCCACCTGCACACGAACAGGGTGGGCTCCATACTGTCCACACTCTGTACTGCTCAGGAGTGTGACATTGATGACACTGAGGGCTGCTTTTCTGCCTGTCTCCTGTACTTTGCTCTCTAGGTGAGATTTGGCATTTGCAGCATGACAGCGTTTCTGTCTGCAGTCTGTCCTTATCTAGGAAAGCAGCATTACCTTTTCAAGCGGTGAAAATGCTATTGATCTAACACTGCACTGAAATTCTTTCATCTCTAGGTGTTCCTGCCCTTTTACCAAATGGGTGATAGGCTTTGTCCCCTCAGTTTCTGAAGGGACATAAATGAAATGCAGCATTATGGTTCTGGAGTTGGCCTTCATGAGTGTAGACACAGCTAGGATAGGAATCTAGGGCTCTTAATACACTTATCCCAGGAACAGGGAACCTTTTGCTATCTTGAATCTTGACAGATGTGTTTGTGGGCATGAATAGCAACTAATGAATATTTATACATGTACTAATGAAGTCCTACATCTGTTTTTACAGATGTATATGGGTATGGATTTGCAAGATACCAGTGTGGGTGTGAAGAGATGCAGGCCTGGGAAAATTGTGATAGCTTGTAAGTGAGCCACTTGGCACATACAGTGTGTCCAAATGCCCACTTGGAAAACAGTATTAAAAGACAAAATAAAAATTTCTACCCTCTCATTCCTTCCTAAAACAATCGTGAAACCTAGGGTTTTGGGTTTTTTGTTTTAAAGCATAACTATCCCTTGCTGAATTTATTTATTATGTCTCTGGTGACTTTTTGAATGGGAACCACTGTTTTGTGCCCACTGTTCACTTCCCCAAGTAGGCAAACCTGGTAATGCTGCTTGTGGGAAAGTGAATGCTGTTTGAGTGAACCTGAAACCTTTTTAATATACTGTGAAATTTAAAATTTGGGGGACTGGTGCTGAAGTTGGCAGTTTCATTGGACTGCATGCTGGGAGTTATTTTTAGGGATGTGTGCATTGAGCCCCTTCTGTGACAAAGGTGCCTCTTCCTTCTGTGCTTGCTGGTTTTTAAGAGATTGGATATGTTATAAAATCTGACCTGCTTAAATCTGGGGGTTAGTCACAAGAAGGTTTGTTTCTGAATTGGATCGTGTGTTTTATTTGTCTACCTACAGTGTTCCTGAAGCCTTTCCTTGACACCTGTAGTGTTTCTGAAGTGTCTGTCACACCTGATGGCCCCCCATGAACTACTTCTGTTCCTTTAACAAAATCTTTTTATAACAAGAGTCTCATTATTTGATTCTGAAATGTTTGTTTGTGGAATTATCATTCTGATTTAAATGTTGAAAGAGTCTTGATTCATAGGAGGGAACACTCATTCTATTTTACTGCAGTCCAGATAACTTGAGAAATAAGAATAGAGTGTTCTGCTCTGTTGTTGTCTCTTTCATTGTACTCTTGTTTTTAAAAGGTGTTTGACCTTTTCAGAGGACTGACCTAGTGGAGGCAGTCTGTTTTGCTTTTAGCATTCACAGGACCTTTTTTTAAACTGTTGTTTCAGTGTGTATTTTACCATTTTTGTCTGGAAGCTTCTATTGTTCAAGCCTTCTGTTCCTCAGGGCAGTCTCAAGTTCATTAACCAGCCTGTTTTGTAATTTTGTAACATTAAGTGTTCTTTTTCAGAAAACCATGAAATAAACAATTTATGGCTGTTTAGTGGCTTTGTCAATGTCCGTGAACATGGATCTTGACTATGAACTAAATTTGAGTTCTTCACTGCAAACATCCCAACTACTCCTTTTTAAAAATATGTAGACTATATAGACTAATCAGTTCCTGAACTTTATATAACTTGGCCAATCCTGGGACCTGCACTGAACTACACAGCATAACTTTTTGTTATAATTCTGGTTCTGGTAACAGTCATATCTGTGGTGCTTTCTCAAGGTGTTCTGCCACAACAGGTGAAAAAAAATGGAGGCAGGGAAAATCAATGCACAAGCTGTTTCATACAGTGAAACTGGTGAATAAATACTCCAGGATCAATATGCAGTGAGTGAAGCAGTTGTTCATATTGGAATATGTTGCATTCTGCTTCTGGCATGAGAGTATGTGCTCCATCTAGTTCTGATGTGGGTGGATTTCCACCCTGGAAATCACTATGCCCTCGGGTGTGCTTTTTTAATATTGGCCAGTCTGACTGCAGATCATTTCTTCTCTGCTTGTTCCTGTGTGCCTCTGTTTGTTTAAATTCCTGGTCACACAGAGTTATTTGCTTGTAAATTAATTTATGGAAACTAATTTTACATGTTGTCAGGTAGTGTCTCAGAGACCTTTCTTTGTGTGTTCCAAGTTAACTGATGGAAAAGAGGCAGCTCATTTTGCCAGAGTTAATGTATGGGAACTTGTGGAATTCTTCCTGCTCCTGCTTGGCATGCTAATAAGGATGAAGTAACAGTGAAAAGAAAAAAATGAAGCTAGTACTACTGCCCTGAGAAGGGAAGTGAGCGTAGCAGCCTTATGTGGCTTCTGTCTTCTTATGCTGGATTATTCACTGTAGTAAACCTGACTTATATTTTTATTGGGCTTTTGAAGGAGTCCAACTTTTACAACTATATTTAACACTTCTAGATGAGTGGGAGGTTCTCCTGTATATGATATGTAGAAAAACCTCACTTTTTATTTTGTAGAAGGATAATCAGTGAATGGTTCCTAGATCAGTATTGTCACTGGTGATGCAGCTTGAAAAAAAATTGAAACAACCCCTGGACTATTTTCTTTTACTTAAGAGCATAATGTGAGAGTGTGTGGTTTGCCAGCTGAAGAAAGTGTGTATGGTTGCTTTTTTTGGCTCGGTTCTGACTTTTTAAAACACTTAAATGAGCAAATGACTTGCTCCTTTCCCTGATCTGGCTAGTTCTTTCACAGCTTCATCTGAGGTACATTCACAGATTCCAGGCAGGATTTTTTGAATGGCTGATTTGCTAGATATGAAGGCACAACTTGGGCTTTTGTTGGTAAACAGCAGTTGTGAAAATAATAATAAAGAGATTGTGTGTCCTAGCTGATATTAACCTGTCCTGTTGTAACTTCTCTCCTAAAGACTGAAATCCTCTCCTTGGTGGTTAGAGCAGAGCTCACAAATCTAAGCTGGAACTACAAGTCCTGGCTGAAGGCCTAGGAGATATTTATTCAGGGATTGAGCTGTGTATTCAGATCAAGTAGAACCATGTTTTCCCAATTCTCTTCTGGTCTGTTGTAGCAACAATCTGCTGTGTGGTTATCAGAGGAAAAGTGAATAATTTACTTTGTGCTCGTCCAGTAGGTGCCAGTTTTCTGATGGTGGGAAGCAGAGGTTTGGATATGAACCGTGTGAGAGGAAAGGGTTCTGCTTAGTTCTTACTGCAACAGATCTGGCTTTGGAGGTTTTATCAAAAGTGAAAACTTTCTCTGCTTTTCTGTAGAAGAGCAGCTCCTTGAAAGATGGTTAATGTTCATGGTGTATTTGTATTTTGTATATTTTGACTGAAAGACGCAAGATTTCCATTTCCTCCTATTGTTGCACAGAGTCTAGAGCAGCACTATCCAATGCTTGCAGTTTGCATTAATAGAAATTTTTAGTTGTTTTTCATCTGTTTGTGTATCTGCAGCAACAGTTACAGTTTGAACTCTAATTTCTTCACCCTTTTCCAGGTTTATGCTCATCACTTGTGTTATTGTTAAGCAGTGGAGATTAATTTTGGCAGATGGAAGAAATGCCCATATCTTGACTGTTGTTTCCTTGAAAATGCTTTACTGCTTACAGGTTTCTACTCTAGTGTGTGCTATGCTAATAGAGCGAGGGGAATTTCAGTGTTATCTTTGTCAGCTTGACAGTGTGTCATGTTCAGATTTTCTGTTTACATGGCTGATTTTCTCTTGTGCTGAAAAGACATTTATAAACTTTACTAGAACAAGAGAACACATTGTATTTGAACAAGTGTAAGAGGTATTAGGGCACGCCTGCGGTCTGGTTTGTAGGAACACTTCTGCCTATGGAGCTCAGACTTGACAGATGAGGAGAGCTTTTCATCTTGCAAACTAAATGTATTGCAGTGCTGGTTTTCTCCTAAGAAACAGAAGCAGAGGCACTAAATAGTCGCATTTGGCTTGATGGGGTTACTGCACTCTTTGGCTGAGGGCAGGCCTGTTGACACTAGCCCAGTTCTGACACAGGCGCCCTATTCTAGTGTCTTCTTTAAAAACTGGTTTTAGGTATTGCTTTCAGCAACAATGTGCACATAAATCCCGTCCAAATAAAACTTGTTTGCTACAAATGGAAGACATCTCTGAAGCATGCAATAAAACATTGTTTTGAATGTGGCAGGATGGAATAAGGAAATCCTAAAGAAAATTTCTAGGTACTTAATTCCCTCTAAATGGGAAGGGCACAACTCCTTTTTGTGCCTTGCAGTGAGGTGTAGAATTGCGGCATCTCACTGACTGTACAAGTAACAAACCTTTTCCCATTCTGTCCCTGAGGAGTGCTCCAATGTTTGTGCTGTTAGCTCATGTGCCAGGGCTATCTGCTTTTCTGGGCCATAGCCCATAAACCAAACCAGCCACTCTGCCTCTTGCTCCCTCAGCCTTTCTCCTCTCCTGTCAGGAGAGCTCCATGTTTGGAGGAGCACAAAGCGCTGTGCGAGGCAGATAACCATGAAGTCTGTGTTTGGCTCTATCACCAGCTGCTGTCAGCTTGCCCTGGACTTTGTTACAGGGCTGATAGTGCTCTCCAAGAGCCAGATCTTTGTGTCCCTGTGCAGACTGGCTGGGGAGAGCTATGTGCACACAGAATGTGTTTGTGCACATGCATTCTCCCCTTGAGGAGGGCGGCATTTAACTGTGAAGTGAATTGATACTGCTGGTTTGAAGGTCTGCAATGGCATCTGTAGGAATGAAGAAGGAAGGTTGGTGGCATGGGCTGAGGCAGATGGGGAGGGCACACAGCAGAACTTGGCTGAGGACATTCTTTAGTTTGGGATTTGTGGCAAGTGCCCTTGCTTATGACTTTGCTATTTTACTGTGGTTGTTTCTGGCAGTGTAGACACCTGTATGCATGGAAGCTGTCCTTACACTGATCGAGAATATTGGTGTCATCTTAAAATGTGAGGATGTAATGCTCTGCACTCCTAGGTTTACTCCCAGTCTCTGAAGAAGCCTTTCTAGAATTTAGGAACGGTCTCAGCGGGAGCAGCTGGCTTTTTGTGTTTTTGTGGAACGGCATGCTTCTGGTAGGGCTTCCTGGAGGGCTTGAGAAAAACAGGATTCAAACTGTTGTAAGGTTCAGTGGGATTTAGATGTGCAGATGTTACAAGGTCTTCTGAAAAGAGCTCATCTAATACTTTATAGGGCCTATCTCAAAACAAATGGCTAGAGGTGAGATGTGCGTTTCTGAAGAACTGACTAAAAAGCTTTAGTTATTACAGAAGTGCTAAGGAGTAAAGTGCCATAAAACCAAGGCACCAGCTTTTAAAATTTGGATGCCTTTGTGTCATGCAACCATCTGTTATGTCATTTAGTAGCTCTGCCAATGTGATTAGGATAATTTGGTAAATAAAGGGTTTGGTGTTAGGCTGTTTTTTTCTTTTTGTTCATGAGTTATAATTTTCAAGGAATAAATTGGTAGACCCAAGAATAAGCTTGAAGTTAAATTCAATCATATGATGAGAAGCTTGAATCCTTGAAAACCTGTGACTCTGGACACATCAGTTTATTGGAAAATAAACCTGATCACAGGGGTTCCAGGGCTGAAGATAGTGAGAGAGCTTTAAGATCTTGCAAAACTCCTGCCTCCGTTTCTCTGCTGATATGCTGTGTCCCTTAATTTTTCCAGCACTGATGCTAATGGTCCCCATTTGAATCTTAAGATAATATTCTTTCATAGGTCAAAGGCTTGGACTGCTTTGCTTCATCAACCCTGACTTGCTGTGTCTTTGTGCAAAACAAAATATTTTACTGATAAGTCTCCTTTAGTTGGAATAAGTTGTTGACTTTTCAATGGAAAGATGATGTGGGATAGACACAAAGACCTCAACATTGAAAGTTCCTTTTGAAGAACAATTTTGTTTGTGTGAGAGTTAGTCCTAAACTCTTAGAGCTTTGCTCAGAGACTAAGCCTTGGCTTCTGTTCACTGTTTCACAGTAAGCCTAGAGATGGTTCCCTCTGAATCTGTTGATCACATGTCACAAATGGATTTAGCAGGTGCATAACACAAGCAGTTTGGTCTCAAATATTGGCAGTAGAGTCTATTCACTAACTGTTAAGTGAAGGTATTTTCTTCTGAAAGATCTAAGAGCCTGTTAATCCACAGTTATACAAATATCTTGATGGAGATTTATAGGATGCAAGTTGAAGTGTCCCCTGGCATTGGCCTGCTAGCTATGAATCCTATAACCTTCCTGCTATAAAACTACCAAAGTGATTCATGCAAAATGAAGCAAATTTACAAATCCCTTGTCTATCCATTGCCCAGGTAGCTTCTGGTCACGTTGCTCCTCTGGTTGGCTCTTTACTAACAGTTCTTTGAAGACTGTAAGTAGTTGGTTTGTGGCCCTGAAGGGAGATTATCTTTCTGTGCTTAAGTTCAGGGACAGTTGGAATTACTGCCTTCCTCAACTCCTCTTGTCTTAAATCAGTTGGAATATGGGGAAGATTATACTGCCACTTGTGCTGTTAAGATAAGCTGGGCCTTCATCCTTCTAGATTATCAGTGATATTTCTATCACTTTATCAAGTGAAGTAGCCTCTTAAAAGCACCCCAAGTCATATGTTTGTTTAGTGCTTACTGTAAAGTCTTCCTTCTGGATTTGGGAGCATTCCCATAAGGACTCTTTGACGTTCAGGGCATAGTGAGGTTATTGTGTAAGAAAACAACTCTGAGTTCACTGAGTGCTTTCAGGATGCTTGTGGTGCTTCTTAATTGAGGGAAATGCTTGGGAATTTGTAAAATCACAGAATGGTTTTGGGTTGGAAGCAAGCTTAAAGATTATCTAGTTCCAGCCCCCAGGAAGAGCTGGGCAGGGAATCTGTGCTGTTCAAAGAAGGCTACTTATAGCATCACCTGAAAAGATCGACCTGGGCAAGTCTGCTGGTCACTGCTGCTCTTTCCTTCCCGACTGGAGTTGAGTTCAGGCTGGTGTAGAGGAATGAGAGTAGATATTTTCTTTTCCTGTGTAATTAGGTAGTAAGAAAAACTCTTTTACTGTGAGGGTGGTGAGTCTCTGGTAGGGGTTGTCTAGAGAAGCTGTGGAGGCCCCTGGAAGTGTTTAAGGCCAGGTTGTATGGGATTTGGAGCAAACTGGTCTAGTGGAAGGTGTCCCTGCCTGCAACGGGGTATTGGAACTAGGAGATCTTTAGGGTCCCTTCCAACCCAAACTGTGCTATGATTCTATCATTTTTCAAGCAGCATTACTTTAACTTTTTTTTTCCATCTTGCAGAGCTTGGTAGTCATAACTGGTACAAAGACTTGTAAGTTATGACAACTCTCTTGTTGAATAAATTGATTGAAAAAATCAAAATCTTTTCTAGCCAAGTGTGTTAACTTTGTGTTTCAGAAATTAGGTCATGCTTTCACACTGCTCTAGAATGCAGAGTAACAGGCTAAAATAAATTATTCTTCTGGTTGTTGGAGAGTATGTGTAAGGCTTAAAGGTTTGGTTCCAGTTCTAATGTATTTAATCTAGAACTTGTCTGATGTGGAGATATCACACTGAAGAAAATGTTGAGCCATAAATGTAAATACTCATGGTTGATGGAAAGAGACTGAAGCTGTGTCTTAAAGTCGTATGGTAAAGCTGTTGCCTTTCAGCTTAATTCCTCCTTTCAGGAGTTTTATGGTGCCCATGTACTGACCTCAGCTCTAGAAGAAGTTGGGTTTGTCTCAAATGAACAGCTGCAAATGTTATGCCTTTCTCAAGACATACCACCAAATATTATGGCTTTTTCTTAAATAACAATTGTTTAAAAAAGCAATGCAGCCAGTTATAGCATGCATAAAAGCTTATGTGAGAGCCATAGTGTGTGATAAACATGAAGAATTCTGATCTGGCAAGATCTCGAGTCTTGAAATGCTGCTGCATTTGGTGTTTAGTCCTCTAAAACACCAAAGTAAGGAGTGTAATACCAAGGTAAGGAGTATATGTGGGGAACAGTAACAATAGTAAAAAAGGCTGGAACTTGAAATAAAAAAAAAACCCAAAAAACAAACTGCTTTTGAATATGAAGTACCCAAAGGCTCATGTTTCATAATCTGCAAAATAAATATACATGGGAGAGTGATGATGGTGGAAATCCACCTACCCATAAGAAGTACTTCTGATATTCATAAGTTTCCCCACACTCCCCAAAAGTTGTTTTGGTGAAATGAACATAGCTATGTGGAATAGCTTTTGTCAAGGATTAGAGAACAAGCCCAGAAATATGACCTGTACAGGGAAGCTTCTGACAGGAGGCTCTTGAATTAACCTGTTCTTCCTTGCTGGTGCAAAAATGTGGAGTATGCAGGCCAGTCTCTTTTCCTCTGCTGAAATCTAATGTGAAGGCTGGGAAAGAACAATATTTATTCCTTGAATCTCAAATTGTCCATAATACAGCAGGGCCACTCATCATCCTTACATCCTCTGAGTGCTCCTAACTTGCAGTAGTGATGGGAAGCAGAGGACTGGTCACCTGGGGGTCTGTTCCATGGAAGAGGAATAGGAATGTCCAGTGTAACCATTTTATTCCTGTGCCCCACTGGTCTGTGCTGAGGGCTGTGTTTGAGCTCACGTGAATCTCAGTGTTTGCATTACATGAATTGAAACTGTGACTGTACCTGTGTGTTGTTGAAAAGAAGCCATCCCTCCTCTTGCTGCCTCTTACTTTGGATGCAGCCTCTTTTTCCTTTCTCTACTCAAAGTGTTCAAGTAATTCTGAACATCAAATTGGGAATGGGGGGGTCTGTTTTCTGACATTGTCTATCACAGGTGCTCAAGAGTGTCAGTTGTGTTTTGTTTGTGTGTGTAAAATGTGCCTTTGGCTAGAAACACTAGATGACTTGTTTTGAACAGCCACAGGCCCAAATTCAGATGTTTCCTGCTTCAGAGAGCTTATTTGCAAATGACATTGCTCGCCTCATAACCTTCACTTAGTATCCTTTAGTCTAAAAATAATTGCTGCTTGTGTGAGATTTCAAGGACTAATGCTTTGCTTGTTTTCAACAGGAGACTGACAGTTTTTTTAGACGATTGATTCGTGTAATAGTTTATAAACAAAAAATTTTGGCTGGACAATGGAACACTCAAAATCTAACCCTTAGTAAATTGTTCATATATTACATATTTCAGTACACGTATTATTGTTCCTTAAGAGCATAAATATTCATTTAGTTTCCTCTTTGTCCCTTTAGGGCATTTTTTTTCTGGGTCAAGAATTGGTCAAGAGGGCATGTAAGGTACTACAAATTCAGATATACACAGATGTTAGTTATCTTTAGGTCCTTGAACAGCAGCAGTGAAACTAATCTAAATGACTTCAGAAATTAGACTTGAAAGGCATGTGTGTTTCCCTCATTTTGTTTTGTTCTGTCAAGGTTGGGAGCACATCAGCTGTGGAGAGGAGGAACTCCAGGTTTGCAGCACAGCAGCTCTGGAGGGTGCAGGTCCGTGTGTGAGCACTGCTTGGAGAGGCCTCTTTGTAACCAGAATGGTTCAAAAGGTGCTGGTGCAACATGATTCATCCTAAGGGCTTTAATAGAGCAGAATGAAGGTAATTGTACCTTCCTCTCTTAATAACACCCAAAGCTAACCATCTCTGTGCCTCTGAGGTGCATCAACAGGAGAGGAAGCTTTTGTGGCAGCCTCTGGGAACCTTTTGTGGATGCAAGTCCCGTTGAGCTTGGTACTCCCAAGGAAGGGACTGGCTTTGCCATGTGCCTTTGCAGAGCTCAGCATGTGAGCAGATATTGTGGCAAAAACCTGAGCCAGGAGAGCAGCAGATTGCATACTCTCTGACACATCTGTGCTCCTCAGTGTTATGCTGGCAGAACCTTTTGTATTTTGGGGCTGTGGTTCTGTTTTTATTAGTTGTCCTTAGTATTTTCCCCTGTGCTATCCTCAGAAAACAGTGAGGAAAACAGTGTGGCCCAATGCTTGAAGACTGTGAGAGAGAATTCAGAGATACTGCCATGGAAAAACTATTTAAAGGCTAATGAAAGCAGTTACCCCTAATGGACTTACAATAATCTAATATTAGACCTAACAGAAGTATTAAGCTGATGAGGTGTTGAAGCAGCACCTTTTTAGTCACATTCTCAGTCTAGTGAAGCCTGTCACAGGCTCTGCATGTACCAAACTGGGGTTTTGGTATTAACCTGAGCTGGGACAGTTGTCAGGAGTCTGATGAGAGGAGTGGTTTCCAGCTCGTGTGGCTGTGGATTCCTGATAAATAGCTGGTTGGCAGGCTGTTGCTGTAGCGAGGGTGGAGGCTATCAGCTCTGTGGTGTTGCCTGTTCCTTTGCATTTCAGGGTGGTAACTGGATCTGAAAGTGGTTGGAATTTTTTTTTTGTGGTCTTTTTAGTTGTTGGGGGGTTTTTTGTTGTTTTGTGGGGGGTTTTTGTTATTCTTTGACAGGTGATCTGCAGTATGATGGCAAGAAGTCTTGTCTTTTCCAAGGCTTGCCCAGCCCTAGGAGCCAGAATTGTTCTGTCTGATGCTAAATTAATTTCTCCCGCCCTTTATTGTTCAATCCTCACTTTACAAGCTATTTGAAGAGCAGAGTTTGACCATGTAAGTAATCCCAAGAGGGTGAAGAGAAAATCCTAAGTGAAGTTGTCAATCAGCAAAGAAATTAAAGAATGTATTCTAAAATGTGCTGGAGTAATAGAAAATTCTGAATTTTCAGGAGGAGGAAAGGCGTGTCAAGATGAAGAAAGGAGAGTCATTTCTAGCAGCTTAAAGATGACTGTAAAAGCATATTTACTAGCTCTTCTGCATTTAAAAGAGGCCACATTTAAAGAAGTTCCATGTCAAGAATTCCCCATATTCAGGGCTTAGGGGCTGGCTTGGCAAAGCCAATAGTCAATATGTGAAGCACTTCAGTTTGGGGTTGTCTTCAAACACAGTCTTGGTCAGCAGTGGAAGAAAGCTGTTGCCACAGGAGATTTTTTTAATGAAGTGAGCTGGCAATCTGTCAGGCTTTTAGGGCATAGGTTTCTGAAAAACAACCATAAATGGTACTTGCAAATAAACTTGGAGTCAAAGAAAGAAACAGGTGTCGATGATCTAAAGAAATGAGGTTGGTATACAGGGAGTAACAGGCATTGAGCACTCGTGCTTGTGCAGCTGATAAATGGATTGTTTATCCATTCCTTCATGAACTTCAAATAAAAAAACTAGCCAGTAAAGTGGTGAGACTTCAGTACATCATCTACATTTTCACTGTCCAGATAAAAATAGAAACATTGCTGTGTAAGCCAGACCGCAGCAAATCTGTGCTTTCATGGTCAGAATAGGCAGCCCTTGAGTTCCTTTTGACTCTGTCACCTTTTTTTTTTTTTTTTTTTTGTGTAGGAAATTACCACTTTTTTGGTTGTAGTGGCTTTTTCAGAATCCTGTCTAGCTCTTACTTGTGTATATTGTTCATCAGAGATCTGCTGTTCTACTGTGGTGAAAATGAATCTGACTGGAGTCCACAGCCAAGTGCTTAATTCCTGGACAAAACTAAATAAATCCTCTATTGTCCTCTTGGAAGCTTTACGTGGAACATCCTTGCCCTTCCACCTACCCTTGGTGTGAAGGATGAGATGGTTCCAGGCTTTTTTTCACCTCTATGGCCTTTGGTTGGGATTTAAAGTAATGGCTTGCCTGAGCAGCTGAGGAAATTGTCTTAGTGTGGTGCAGCATTTGTAAACAGTTTTTGCACTGCAATTTTCTTGTTGTCTTTTCCAGCCCTCTCATGTCTTTTTCCACCTTCCCCCACATGCATGGTCTAAGCCAAGCTCAATGCTGCTATTCATGCAAACCTAGTTATTCCCTAGGGAAGAAGCAAAAAATGAAAGTAACTGACCCTGAAGCTTCTTACTGAGCGCAGCAATGCTAAAAGCTGTTCTGCCTGGAGATGTGAACTTAAAATAGCTCTCAAACACAAAAGTGGTATTTTGTCTTCTCCCTTTTTAGCCCCATCTTGCCACGTTGTGGTCAGAAATGCTTTTAAAAAGAGTTTGACATTTCTGGGTATTTTCTTTGACTGAAATCAATGTATACTCTGACATGAAATCATCTGCTTTAGGGAGGGAGAGAAGGGAAACCAGCTGCCACATCACCAGGTTCTGGCTGCCCACCACCCTGTGTATGTGTGATGGGGATACAAAAGTGAGAGTATTCAGTTTTTGCTGAAGTGTTTGTATTGCTCTAAGAATTTCAGCTAAGTTTCATGCCTCGCTGCTATTCCAGTTGCCCACTGTTGTACCTGATTTACCCTTCAAAACACAGATGGGATTCCTGCTTTCCACCTGCACCTCTTTCCCTGGCTGCCAAGGAGAGCAGAGTTTAATGAATGAGCTGAACTCTGTCCGTCCTGCTGGATGGGAGGTGATGATGTAAGTGTGCAAGATTGAAATGCATCGATTTCCCTGGAGTGCAGAATGGAAAGGCAATTCAGCCAGCAGGATATGTGCTCTTGTTCTACAGGAACACTGAAGTAAGGCTGCAAAAATGCAGGAGCAGCTTGCTTTGCAGCACCACATAAATGACAGCAGCCTCAGCTGAGGATTTGGGAATTATTTGGAAGTGGACTGATTTTATGTTGCAATCAAATAAACTTCCTCATAATGAAGGTTTTATGGAGCCTGAAGTAACTCTCCTTTAAAATGGTGGTGAGCTGGCAAAAAAGTGAGCATTAAAAAAGGTGGAGATTAAAGACTTGAAACGGAACACAAACTGAATGGCACTAATTGAGATTAATTGTTGCTTTATCTTGTCCAGGAGTTTTTCAGTAATCTTTCATCTTGCTGCTTTGAAGAGTAAATAGATTTTGTAGTGAGGACAGTATGTGCTTTTGTGGCTGTAGGATTGTTTCCAGCTAAACTTCTTCCTCTCAAAGGTCTCCCTTCTGGACCTTTGGGAGCACTTGTTACCTGTATAACTCGGATTTAATGATGCCACATGAAAATCCCTGCTGATTTCAAAAAGAAAGATCTAACCTGGGTTGTCTAGTTGAGTCATAACATTTTAGAGATTCTGGAGAGTTATGTATTTTGGCTCTGGAAAGAAAGATGAAAAATCATTGTAGAAATTGTAGTTGTTTCAGCTGTGGTTGCTTTCTGCCTGCTTAGGCAAGGCCTAATTAACTGCTTTCTTGAAAACGTATAATAATTGTGATATCTTTAGCTGCTTTGTGGTACAGCTTCATCCCATGAAAGACAGAACTTCACAACTGGTTTACATTCTCCTGAACAAAGCCTAGTCCGAGAGAGTAGGCATCCTCTGGAGCTCTGCTCTTTGTGCAGCTTGCTAGCTAAAGATGGTAAGTCAGATAGGTTTTCAAGCTGAATTAAAGTAATTTATGGAAATTAGGGTTTTGACCATATTTTTGATTCAGAGCTGTATTGGTAGCTTACAAATTTTTCTTCCATTAAGAGAAACTCTCTAGTGTAAATAAGGTATGAAAGCTTGTGAAGTGTTGCTCTGAATTCTTAGATAATTGGATGATCACACCAAAAATAGAGCAGGTGTCAGAGTCTAAAGGTTGATCTTTTCCAAGTTACAATACCCCCAGTGTATTGTTTGCCATTACAGACGGGCTGTAATTATATCTTGTTTGTGTACTTGCCTTTTTTTTTTTTTTCCTGTGCTTATCTCTGCCTCTCCATCTGAAATCTGTGCAAGGAAACATGCCAATCAGTTGGCACAGATATTGTATGTTCCCTGTGTCAGAATTCCAGAAGAAAGGGGCTCAGGATTGTCTTTGTCTTGTTCCATAGCTGGTGGAAGAAGCCTTGAGGGTGAATGACTTGGAACAGTTGAGAAGTCTCAGGTGCTGACTGTGAACACAGCGGGACAAATATATTTGTCAGACACCCAACCAAGAGCTCTGAGGACACTCATGGAGAGTGGGAAGAATATTGCACTTCAAATGTTCTGTCCTTAAGCATCAAACCTTATGTAATTTACATCCCACGAGCTTATTACCCTTGCACAAAAATAAATCTGTGGATGTTTGTATAATCTTCCTGCAAAATTATAGGAAACATAATCTAGACCGCGAAGGCTTATTCCTCCTGTTATTTTTTTAAGTAGTCTAATTTTAAATTACTTGAACAACAGACTTCCACAACTTCCCTTGAGTGTGCCAAGTTGATAATAGAGCAAACATTGAGTTAGACTGTGTTTCACAACAGCCCTGATGTGGGTATGAGCTTTTCTGTATGCTTTGTTGGTTTCTGAGCCCTTTGAACTGCTCTAATTGATGTTTCTCTAGAATTTTTTTGAAAGATAGTTAGCTGTAGCCCTAAAAAGTACAATTAAGATCCTGGAGCAAAATTGTGCTTAGTGTGCAGCTACTATGAGTGCAAGAAAAAGGCAGTGATAAATCTATAAGTTTTTAAAACTGAAGTTAAATATGAGGATGTTAAAAGAGCAATTGGAGCCTTTCTTAAAGGGGTAAGCAAGATGAAATATGTCTGCATTTTTGAAGAGGTGTGTCCTTAAAGTATGCAGAAGATTTAATGGATGAATCCAGACAAATAATTTTTATTCTTTCTTTGGCTGCTAAGCAGGCTGGCTTCTTGGCTCTGCTTTTGCAATTTCTAGTTAAACTTAGTGGTAATACAACTTAAAAAGAAGTCAAACAAAAAAAAGGAATTTGTTTTCCCAGACATGTCATACTGAGGCAATTGAAACTGCACTTTTTTTTTAATACTGACATAAATATTTTCTTCTGCAAGACCTTGATGATTTAAAAAATTTTTTTCCAACTTTCACTGACTTTGAAAACTAAGGGAGATTTTTATATTTCTTACAGCCTCTGCCCTAAGGTATAAAGATATGGATATCTTCATGATTTGCATGAAACAGCTGAAGATCCCACAATTGCCTAAGGGTTGGATCTCATCTCACCACAAACCTTGTGTTTGTTATCCTCTTCCATTTCTCTTGTGATAGTTGTGCCATGTGGGGAGTCAGGTCAAATCTCTGACCTGACTAAAGAGACTGCTGGTGTTTGGTTAAGAGGGGAGTTTCCAGCGTGGTCTTCAGTTGAAAAATACAGCTTTCCAAGCATTTCCAAAACTGGGAGGAAGAGAAAGAAATACCTTTCAGTGGTAACATGAAATAGATGTCCTAGATAAATAGATTTAAGCAAAGCACGGATCCATATGTATGGAGATCCTGGTTGCATCTGCTGTTACAGCCTCCAATTATGCATTAACAGGAAGGTTGTGTGGCTACATTTCTGACCACAAAAGTGCTGTTCCTTTCTGCATTATCATCAAGTACTTAATAATACCAGCTGATATGATTTAATATACCCAGTGAAACCACAGGACTGGAAGAGAAAGTTGTAAAATTCAGGAACTGGTTTTGATGAACAAGCTTGTTGTCTTTGGCCTCTCTCAAGGTGGAAATGGTCTGTTAGAACTTCTTCTTTGGACATAGATACTGAATTTTCTCTTGGTCTTTTTTGACTGAGATTGCATTTGAAAGTTCTCAGTTTTAAGAAATGTACACTTCAGTGACAGGAATACATTTTGAAATTCAGAATGGAAACATCAAGACGAAAATAAAAGCTAAATAGACTGTATTCCTTGTTCTGTTCTTGCAGTACTATAAATGTAGGAAAAGTCTAACACTTGATTCTTCTGGGATATCTTTATAGTGTTGAGTGTAGCTGACTTGCTGGTGATGGATAACAGCTTTCCCTTTTGGAATCTCCAGTGTCATTCCAGTGCAATTATTAGTGACCAAAATAGTCTGAGAAGAGCGTCCTTAAACTTTTGGAAGAAGATTTCTCTGTCCCCATGCTAGAAACTATTCCCTGCACTGTTCTTGGCAATTTGCAATGGAAAGGTAGTACTGCAGGGAATAGCCCTTCTTTCTAGAAGGGTTTCCTTTTCACTGAAGGATCTAAAAACAAAAGGGGAGAAAAAAAGAAAACTGCCAACTGTGGTTTTTCCTGCTCATTGTTTATGGCAGATTCAAACCTTAAAAGAATTAAGTTTTGGTTGCCTTATCTCAAAATTTCATGTAATAATGGTCTATAAAGCATTACTAGGGATATCGAGATACGCAATAATTTTAGGGCTTTTAAATTAAAATTAATTTAATTTAAAAATGAATTTTTGGTATTTTAAGTCTAAAGAAACCTACGCTCCTTTTTCTTTAAGTCGTGAACTGGAAAGCTCGAGGATGCATTGAAATAATTAATTTATATAAACTTAACAATGGTAAAGTAGCATGTTTTAAGATTAGGCACTTCTATTCCTTCCAAAATCTTAAAACCATAGTCAGGGGTTTGTATTTGAAATGGACTTTGAAGATTTTAATTTGAAGGATTATAGCAATGATTTGCAGAACCCTACTATGTCTCCTTGGGATATGCTTTTGATTTACTACTTGAGGAGCCAGGTCACCAAAGAAAAAACTTCCCATGAAATCTGAAATACTTGATACTGAAACTGCATATGGGCATATTTCTCTCTTTAAATGAAAACAAGCTTGTTTTAAAACTAGAATCTCTGACTTTCCTTTTTACGTGATGGGAAGGATGAGTATATGCCTATGAAATGCAGAAGAAACTGAGTGAATACTTCTACAGTCACTAGCTGACCTCTTTAGGCTAAAGACTAAAGAGTTCTGGCTGAAAGTTGTTGGCTGGGATATTTTCTTCCAAGTTTCAGCATAAATTCCTAAGTTTTCGAGCAAGTCTGCACCATGATAGGGTGTGGTAATGTGGTAGCTGAATTTGCCTTGGACCCCTACCTGGGCTGCCTGCTGGGAGAAAGGAGACACAGGGAGACAGTCCCTGTCCAGTGCACTGAAGACACCAGAAAAGTTTTCACATTTTCAGTGCTTGTGGTATCCATGTCTAGACTAAGCCTTTTCTAAGTCTAGACTGAAGTTTTTTCCCTGGAAAAGACTTAGTGCTGCTTTCCCTGTTTGCTAGAGGATTTGAGTGGAGGTAGTTGTTTTCTAAATAAGCACACACAAATTATTGCTTATTTTCTTTTCCACAAAAAATCTTTGTAGTACAAACCTTTGACTGAAGAACTTCAGTGTTCCAGAGAGACTTGCTGAAATGTTCTGTGTGGAACAGTGTAAAGAAGTATATTCTGTATCACCCAGCATGTTACCTCAGGTAACCATTGCTCAGGGCTCCTTTGCCACAGGATCAGACTTGGTATTTATGTGGCTCGTGATTGGTTTCAGGCCAGTTGTTGAAAGCAGTCTCACTCAATCTTTCCTGGGTCTTGTCCCTTGAGAAGTGCTGAGGTGATTAACTTCACTTTTAGACTGCTGGCGGGAAAGCACTTCCAGCTTTGACCTGGTAATCTTCTCAAATCCTGTTGCCAGACCCTCCTATTAGGGGATGAGGAAAGAAGGACCCTGGGTGTAAGAGAGCTGACCTGCTGGAGGTTCTCCAGTCCCACATGCATGTGTGTAATAGATTCCCACTAAACAAGGCTTTTAAAAAATCTGCTCTTTGTAGAGTCAACCTGCTCTGCTAGTTTCTTAACCTGTCTTTCCCCCATGAGCGACCTTTTCTTTCCTAGCAAAATCACATTTTTACCCCAGTACTTCTAAATAGCCACCATGACCTGAGGTTAGAAACAGCTTCTCATCCCTGAGGTGAACTTTATTTTATTGAGCGTGTTCTTTATATGTCAAAATTAAAATGGTGGCCTTGCAAGAGCTAAAGCCCTTTGATTATACCAAAACTGTATCAGAGGTCTTTGGATTCTACAAACAGCTACTGTTTTAAATAATATTGACATATTGCAAGTCACCCAAAAAGTAGTTTTGTAATGGCAGAAGTAGATAATTTAAAATTAAAGTGATACATTTTTGATTCTTCTCTTTATGTCGTTATCTTTCCTCACAGCCTTGTAACACCCCCAGTGCAGGATAAGAGAGTAATCTTTGGCTTTGAACTATCTATTTAAAACCTTGTGGTTCAGTTGCCAGCTGCATAGCTATTCTTTGTTGCCCCATTGCCAGGAATTGCACTCTGCCTTTGGAAAACAGCATGGAATTTTTGATCCTGATTTTTTTGTTGTTAGGTGTGAATATCCTTTTTGATGTCATTAGGTACCTCTTCCATCTTGCCAGAAAATCACATGCTCTGGGTCAACATCTGGACCAACATGTCAGTCAATCACTTCTTGAGGTTCTCTTAAATGTTATTTTTGATTCTGGCAGTGCTTGTTTACTGCAAATTCAGATGTTACTGAACTTGACCAGTAAGAACTGTTTCCAAGGAGAGAAGAGGCAATTTAGTTAAACCCTTGCACTAGCTGTTGCCTTTGTTTAGGGAGTAGAATGTAAAATAAGATTCAGAACTCCAATACTATCTGCCAGAGAAGCTTCATGTGTTGTCTTCACGGGTTAAGCTTTCTTTTGTTTAATGTTCCATTAGGCCTGGGAATAAACAATTGAGTTTGTTTCAGGGTAAGGAGGAAATTTGAGGACCATACGGGTTTCATGAATATAGGGGAAAAAGTGACTTGCTGTTTTTGGCACCCTTGACTTTACCTTTTAGGGTGATGTGTGCTGGGACTTGAGTATCTATCCTCTCTTGTATTGGTTACAATAAAAATTAATCTGCCTGGAGGTTAAATATGCAGGTCTGTCTGTTGCAAGAGATATTATGTTAGGCTTAAAGCATCCCTGGTGACTCCATCCTTGGAGATACTCAAAACCTGACTGGGCACAGTCCTGAAATAATGTTGCTGTTTTAGCTGACTCTGCTTTGAGCAGTGGGATCAACCTAGGCAATCTCCAGAGGTCTTTTCCAACCTTAATTATTCTGTGGTTTCCGTGACTCACAATTTCTTAGTTTGACCTACTCTTCAAGCAAGAGTTTTAAACAATAAGGATCGGTGTACTTCCCTAATAAACAGCCAGATCAAGTTTCTTAACCAAGAAGAGAAAAGGAAACATGGATGGCTTTCTCCCAGAAATGATCTGTCTTTTCGTGCAGCCAAGTACTGATCTGATGAAAGCTAATGGTGTGGTGGGCCTCCAGCTTAATCCTGTCTGGGTCACCTTAGTACTGACTCCACTGGTTGAGTGTAGCCTAGTTGAGACAGCCTGGCTTTTCTCTGCATGCACAGGACTGTTTTTCCATGAATGGGTTGTAACTACTTGTGTTCAGTGAAGGAAGATGGGAGAGGTGTGTGCTGGAAGCTTCTCTGTGCTCCACTCTGTCTGTAGAAAAGACTGCTGAGGAAAAGACTGCCTGGTCACTTCAGTTACAGAGAGTGGAAGCTGCTCTTGTTCACTTCAGGTGGTCACTTGTGTGTCTGTGGACATCATACCCAACACTTGTCAGGCTGACCTGAGGTAGGATTGAAATCTGTGGGCACAGATTGTGTGTGATGTTCAGTTCTAAGTGCAAGTCAAACTCAGCTTTAGTAACAGACTGGGTTTGTTTGAGGGTGTTTTGCATCCACACCTGCTTTGCTGCAGGTTGCTTTGCAGTGTTGTCAGCTTCTCCCACACATTCCCTAGGTGGCTTTAAATTCTTCCAGGGAAAGTAGCCTTTAATAGCAAGATACCTGTTTTTTTGTTGGCCAGTTTCATTAGATGTTACCTTGCTCTGAATTTGCTTACATAAGCTCGAGTTAATGTGGCATGTGGTGTAACTAATAAATAGTTCTGTGCTAGAAGTGAATTTCCTTGTTCTCTGGAGTGGAGGAATGTGGAGTCTAATGCTTAGATTTGGACACACACACAGTCAGTAAGTGTTGGGTGGACAGGGTGTGTGGGTGCCACAGATGTTTTCCCCAGGGTGTCCTGTGAGTTACTGAGGTACCATAATGTTGGATAAGCTCAGGGTGACTCCTCACAGTCTACAGTGAGATGGGCTCTAGACCTTCCATGCAATAGCCTTGGCAGACTGTTTTCTCCAAAACCAGCAAGTGTGATGGGCATAGGGGCACATGGAAGCCAAGGACCAAGTAGGAGTCCAAGCTACAGAAAGGAGCACCTCTTGTGTCCCGTGAACAATGCTGTATTATGCTTGTCAAGGGCAGAGTGTCACATTTCATTACAGCTGGGTACTGTAAACTTGCTGCTTTGTTCTGTTTCTCTAAGATACTACTGCATCTCAATCTATGGCTGTTTATAAATGTGCCAGCAACCTTGGACTGATGTCAGACATGTCTAAATACTGATCTTTCTGTTCAACTTGAGACCCTGCTGATCTGCTTAATGGCTGTATTACTGTCAGATCTAAGGAGTTAGCCAGGGGACTAATGAAAGGGAAGTTACTGTTCCATAGAATATGTGGAAAAAGGAAAACTAAGCTACTTCAAGATCAGACTAGAGCTATGCTAGAGCAACCACACTCTTGGTATTTTAGATATTTCTAAAAGCAATTCAAAGACGCAAAATAATTTTTCTTCTTTTGGGATAATGGACTCCTGGGCAACATATAATATATGCTTGGAGCACTTAGAACAGTACTTATCTCTTAAATTCTCTTATGTAATTTGGTGAAGTGATTATACCTGCATAGCTTGTTGTCATCTTACATTCCTTTATTAGCTGTGAGGACACAGATGTGGCATAAATTGCCTGAAGTATTGCTTTGCATAGCATAGCTTTGCCATTGAGGGAAAACACAATTCAGAATTCATTTTCCAAAGTAAAAAGCATACAGGAGCGTACCAGCAGATTTTACTAAGCTGTTCTTCCAAAAGCATCGTTTTCTTGAGATTGTATGAACAGCCTTTCCAAACAACACTGTTATCAACACTGTTTCTGGCAGTTCTATGCACACAGTCAAAATTCTGCAAGTTTCTTGCCACCTTCAGCTTTCAAGGCTGTAATTCTTTAAAACAGAGAAAGAAGCAAAATTCCATCCATCCTGAAAAGGAAACGGAGTTTCAAATGACAGGGTCACCTCCCTCACACTTCTTCCCACCCTACACAACTCTTGTCAGAGGACAGAGGGTCACAGAAATGGCTACAGTATCAGCTGTTTTCACAGAAATTCAACTTCATGCTGATAAAGGCCTTGAACATGATACTTTTGCACAGCCTTCAGTGAACTTTCAATAAAGCAGTTTTGCTTCACATATACACTTGCAGTCATGGTAAGGAGCATGTGATGCTGGCTTGGCACATTAACTGTGCTTCTACTGTCATGTCTACATCTATATAGTAATATTAAAGCCCTGAACCACTTTAAGGCAAATCCTAGCATGTGGTCTCTTTCTTTTCAGTCTCAGAAAACTGTATTCTCTTAATTGCCTTGGGCTTTTCTTGTTGGAGAGTGCTCTAGAACCCCACTTCCCTGATTTCAAATACTGAGTTGCAGGACAAAAGCCAGCACATTTTTCTGCCATCCTGGAGGTGTTCTACCCCATTTTTTTAATATTGATGTAAGTGGGTCAGGAAGTAGAGGAGACTGGAAGGGCTGATCACAGGTGCTGACCACAGCCTGTGGGAATCTTCCACATGAGGCTCCCTTCACCAGTCTCCTGGCCCATGGCATTGATATTGCATTTGAAAAGACTGCTGCATCCACCAAATTGTGTTTAGAAGGAGAAGAAACTAGTCTGGGGGAGAAGGGTTCCTGTTCCTGCTCTTAAAGGATCAGGGCTGTATTTCTCTGCCTGTGAGGCCAACTCTACCTTTACAATGGTATTCTGGAGAAGGAACTTGAATTTACAAGGATACACATGAAATTAAATTCAATAGTGTGAGACAATCTGATGCCTTTCACTTGGAAATAATCAAGAAAGGAGGAAGAGTGTTTCCTGTGATCAATGAGTACATTAGAATGTATGCTAGTTGTGGATTGAAGAGATGGAAGATGCTAAAACAATCCCAGAATGGGCAGAAAAGAAAGCCTTAGTCCGAGAGAGCTTGATTTGACCTTAGCCTAATGAAGGCCAAGGGGAGATGTGGCATTGTCTATAAATATATGTGGGAAGGGAAGGAAAGCTAATGCATAGGTCAGCATCATCTGCACAGGAATAGAGAGGTATAAACTTGGCCTGGAAATGAAAAGAAAGCTATTGATCATAAAAACAACTGGCTCAGGAAGAAATGTCTGAGTTGATAACAGTGATGAGACATAAAGCATTAATAATCTCACTGGGCACAGTGTGATAAGGGTAGGAAATTGCCCATTTTTATCAGCATTAGACCCTTTTATCTGCTCTTTACTCTTCAAATGAGCATTTCCCTGTTATTCCCTATAGTTACAGAGCATAATGCAGAATTTACCACAAAATGTGTGTGCCCAGCCACTGGTATCAGCCAGGGAAGGGAAATGAACTGTCATGATGGCAATGCCCTTAATAACACACTTCAACTTTTGTTCAGCCAGGCAGATGGTCACTGTGGGGCTCTTCCAACTGGAATAGTCTGTTCTATCCTAGAAAATAAACAGGAGTGTTGCAAAAACGAAAGGTTAAAAGCAAACATTGCTTATCACTAGTGGTCGGTCCTAAGTATTTCAAGAACCAAATACTGAAGAGTTTTCTGGTTTGCCTCAGGAAATAAGAACTTTTTCTCTACAGTTAGCCAGATCTTTCAGGTCCATGGAAAAAAACCTATGATAATTTCTGGGGTGTATATATGGGAAATGACAGGGAGTGGAGAGTAGACATGGATTTTATTGGTAGCTCTCAGTATAACAAGAAACAAACCCTTTATGTTTCTCAGTCCTCAAATTGGAGAAAACTAAGCTTTCTTAATAGCAGTATTTGTTTCTGTTAGAATAAACAGATAGTAAATATATAGATATTACATTGTTTACTGCCAGTGAGTAACTAGAGAGAGGGTATTTTTCAGGTCTTAACCCCAGGTTGTTCTGTGCAGTTAATGCTCTCCAGGAGCATGGTATGGATTTCCAGAAAAGCAGCTGCTGTCATGCTATGCTATCACTCTTGGTCATTCCCAGTTTACAGAGCTATGTTCTGCTACCAGTCTATTCTAGCTCACTGAGCCTGAAAGAAGGAGTTGAATAAAGTTGAAGAAAATACTTCTTATTTTCATACTTTTCTTTTCCAGATACACCAGCAGCAGCCTGTTGGTATTGTCACTGAGAAAGTCACAAGTGACCTGCAGTCTCTTGTGCTCCTTCTTGTTGCGTTAAAAGCATTTTGGAAAAGGGTAATTCTGGCTTGTGCTCAAATACAGGATGTTATGGAATAAGAGATTATGGAAATTACACAGTTAGAGTCCAAGGTCCAGAACTGAATCATCTGCCAGTGGAAATACTGAACTGCTCAGCTCACAGGGCAGATCCTGGCCTGTGAGCAGCACAGGAGCAAAGCAGTGCCTCAGTCCTGTCAAACCATGCTGGGCTGTTGTTGTTTCACAATGCAGTCTATGAGCATGGTGGGTTTGCCTGTTAACGAAATGTGCACAGATGTCTTGCACAAAAAGTGCTCGTAGCTCCCTGGGTGAGGGCTCTCAGACCTGGATTAAGCAAAGGGAATGCCCATGCCCCTTCATAGGGCTGCTTTCTCTCCAGATATCCTCAATTGAACCTTCCAGCTATCTGCCTCAGACCCCCAGATATCCTTGCAGAGGAATGGCCTTTATCCAAAGGAGGATGGAATTAAAAAGGCTAGATAGAACAGGCCTTGAGGATAAAAGACAAAGATATGTGTCCTCACTACTAAGAATAAACTCTGCTGATGGCGTCTTTACACTTAGGTTGGATTTAATGTCTGACTAATTCGAACCAAGTCTTTTCATGTCCCCACCAGTGCAGCTGTATTTGAAGAGATTGGTAATGTCTGCCTCTGGAAGTGATGACTGCCATCTTCTTCCAAGAGCTGCTTGCCAGAGCCTCAGGGAAAGGAGAGTAAATCACAGAACCACCTCCACCTCCTTCCTCTCACTGATTTCTTAACAGATTTTCATTTGCTCCAGGCACGGAGCTTGGCATGGGCTTTGCTGAGAGAGGCATGCTGTGGGTTCCACGGCTGCAGGGAAATTGCTATCTGGGCAATTGAAACTGCTCAGTGTTTACTGAGAGTCAAATGTCCAGCCAAGTGGGGAAGGTGCTGCCTGGTTACTATTTATAACCCATGTACAGTATGTGCAATTGGAATTATCTGATACCCGGAGCTGAACGGAAAGTTCGATGTTGTGGGTTTTGGTTTTGCCATTCCCTGCCTACAGTTTGGATTGCTTTTCAAGATTCTGGTGTATTTTGTAGCATGAGAAAACACAAACTTTTTATTCTGTCTGTTTGTCAAGATTGAGCCAAAATGTTGAACTGGTTATTTGCTTGCAATACGTTCCTGTCTCCTGGTAAAAGCTTTCCTTGCGCCTGTGAGGGAAATGAACAATGGGGAAGCATTAGACGCAGCAGATTGCATAACTGAGACAAACTTTCATGAAGTTGCTAGATTTCATCAGTTGTCATTTGATGGTCTCACAGTTTGTTAGTCGCTAAGGGCTGGATTTTGCTTTGCTTTTTAAAATTATTATCCTTACTGAGGATTGTGGAACGTGCCAGAATGCAAAGGGTTGGTATTTTTATCTTGGAAAGAGGAAAGAGTTATGCGAGTAAATTTATCAAGGGTTAATACTAAACTAAGTTTAACATACTGTCAAGAACTCCAAAATGGTAGCAAAGTAAGGGTATTTTGAGGAAAGGCTGGGATAAAGACTTTTTTCCCCTCTGAAATTAAAGTCATGCCTACAGGAATGCAGCCTAAGAGAGGTTACAGAGGAGGTTTGTGGCTTATGTGGAATAGATCTCAACCAAATGATCTAATTTATGAAATAAAAGTTATAGGATGAATGTGTGGGTGTGTATTCTTCCTGTGACAAATTGGGATTTAACATTGTGTCCATTGAACATATTCAGCATCTCTCCTGTTATCTAGGAGCCCCATGCCTTTAGAGTCTAATAAATAAATTTTACTGTAAAAATGAGGTGTAACTCCATAGTGAATCTGACCAAAAAGATAAGCCATGATGGAAAGTAGCCTCCTGGTTTGTTTCAAATCCTGCTTGGTGCCCTGTTCAGACTCTGCTCAGTCAGTAGTGCTCTTGCTGAAGTGTGTAATTCTCCACCTCTGCAAAATGAAATGAAATTGCTTAATTGTATATTATGGTCTAATCTAGTGACTGATGAGGGAGGAGAGTACACGGCTATAGATGGCTGTGAAGCCTATGGGGTGTTCAGAAACAGCCTGATCTAACCTAGATTGAGTTTGTTGTCGTTGCCATTTCTGATTTTAGGTGTGTAGACAGACTGCAGAGCACATATTTTTGTGCATAGCTTGGAAGGAGAAAGGAAGGCTGGGATAGTGGTTTGAGTTACAGGAGCAGGGAACACCCATGAGTGGTTATAAACAGTGTGGGGTTTTCTTTGGCAGCAGCGAAAGTTTGAGGGTTTCAGCCTTCCCTGGGGGAGCTTAGGTCTTATTGGCCATGCATGGGCTGGGGACAGGGGCAGATTGGAGCATGGAATAGCTGGGATGCAGAGTGACAAATCACCAGTGACCTCATCTGCAGGTGAGTCTTGAGATGCTGTTCCTGGTTGGACTTTTCTTGTTAAGAGAAAGGAGGCAGCAGTTCTGGAGGTCTGGGTTTAAGGTCTGATTTTTTTAAGGTGTTTTTTTCTTTTTATGTGGTACTTATACAGGCTAAGGTTGCAGCCATGGGTTATAGCAAGATCCCAACCCTTCCTGAACTTGTCCTAGAATAAAGCTTGGGATTTGGGGGTTTGTTTGTTTGTTTGTTGTTTGGTTTTTTGGGGGTTTTTTTTTCCCTTTTAAAGTTTAGCAGTTTCTAAATGGTGGTTTGTGGGTTGGAGAAATGTTTACAGATCTTTTATTCAAATGTCTGTTTACTTAGATTTCTTGAATCCCGAAAGAGTCTTGCAAGATGTGTATAGGGAAGAAGAGTCCAAGATTTTAAACTTCCTCTACTTTCTGTAATCAGTCTTGTTCCACAGAAAATGGTTATACATCCACTAAATAATTTGTAGTCTGTTTGAACTGCTCAGTGCAGGGGATTTGTGAGGCCGTACCTAGCTGACTGTGTAAAAATGGTGAAATTAGGAATCTTCTAATCCTGTTTTCTAGCTCCCTTGTCATCCACCACTTCCTTTCAGGAACTGCCTGCCTCTTTTCCACACCCATTACAGCTGAGAGTTGGAAGCAGCACAAATAAAATTTGCTTTCCCATGTTCATTTTTTACTGTCTGTAAACTGGAATGTTTTGTGGGAGTCTGGATTTGCCAAACCACGAAGGGGTGAGCCCTGGATTTGAAAGTCTAGGGATCTATCTGCTGTGATTAAAATAAATGCTGGCACAAATGGCCAATCTTTGAGATTGCTTCTGAGGTGCTAAATATTTCTCTTAATGACTGATGCAGATGAAAGGGGCTTTGGTAATTTCAGCCCCCTTTGGATCTCTAGGTGATAAGTAATCTTTGACCTATTTAAGGGGGAATTGCAGAATCAATTAAGTTGGAAAAGACTTTGAGAGAAGTCCAACCTATGACCCAACACCACCGTGTCACTGAGTGCCACATCCAGCCTTTCCTTAAACACCTCCAGGGACAGTGACTCCACCACCTCCCTGGGTAGGCTGTTCCAGTGCCTCACCACCCTTTTTTTGAAGAAATTCCTCCTGATGTCCAGTCTGAACCTCCCCTGGCACAGCTTAAGACTGTCTTCCTGTCCTCTCACTCCTCTGGGAGAAGAGGCTGACCTCCACCTGGCTACATCCTCCTTTCAGGAGGTTGTAGAGAGGGATAAGGTCACTCCTGAGCTTCCTCTTGTCCAGGCTAGACAAGCCCAGCTCCCTCAATGGCTCCTCACAGGACTTGTGCCTCAGCTTCACCGCCTTTGTTCCCTTCCCTGGCTAATTAGGTGATGAGAGGGAGAACTGAAGCACAATAAGTGGAGGCAAGTGCAGGTAAAGAGAAAGCAACAGAGTCCTAGATCTTTTCATTCTGTGTGCTCAATAAAGATTGGTCATTCTCATCCTCTTGTCAGCTGCTGGTTCTATCTGTCTCTTTGTTCCTGTTGATTATCTTTTCTCCTTTGTGATCACTTCTGTTGTTTTGGTGTTAGGTTCTGGCGTTTCACTTTCACTTATGTAAGCTTTCACTTACATACATTTTTGCAAATGTGTTCACATGAGTTTCATTAGAGAATTTCTTTGATGAGGTTTATTTTCTTTTTTTCCAGAATACAAATACAGGCTCTATTTGTTTTCTCCCTGTACCATGGAATGGTTTGATCAGTGCACCAGCAGAATCTGGAGATCTCAGAGGACTTGGTTCACTGGGCTGCAGAGGCTGTTAAAGTGTGTTTGTAACCTCCACTCTTTGTTCTGTTCAGAATTTCTACTTGGGGCAGAACAGTGTTCTTGTTCTTTAATGTTCAGTCAAGCTTCTCTCAAAGCTGGTGTTTCTGCTGTTTCTTGTGGGATACACAACATTTTAGCTTGGAAAAATGAATGGGTCCATGTCTGGTATGATGTCAAAAGCTGATATATCTTGCTGTGCTAGGGCAACCAATTTGTTTTATCCCCATTTGAAGTCACAGAAATAAAGTTTTATGAAAATGTCATTCTGGTAATTTTAGGAGTCTTTCTTTTGTTTTGTTTTTTCTTTTTTTTTTTTTTTATTTTTTAAATAGGCACTTTCCAAGGGTTATTAGATAGTGTTTGCAGAGCTCTGAGGAAATCCAGCTTGTAAAACTGGGTGGGAACTAATTTTAAGATGCCTTTCTATGTTGAAATGTAACATCAGGAACAGCTTCAAAGCACTTCAGATAAGGGAATTCAACTGTTGTTCTGAAACATCTTGGTGTGAGAATGACATCTATCCTGGTGTCCTACTGTTATTCCCTTATCATCCACTGATACCTCTTCCTTGGTATAATTTCAAATTTTTTTTCTTCCAAAGAAAAGCAGTGATCTGTTTCTTGGTCCCTTTGTTAGTGTTCATTCAGTGTAGGGAGTACTGTGATCAGAGTTGTGTATGACAGCAGCAGCAAAGTATGTTTTTTGGGTTCTCATAGAGAAAAGGTGGTATTTTGTAGGTGAACTCCTTTTAGTAGTTGTGTTGTGGCACTGGAGAAATGGTTAGTAATAAGCAATGTACACATTTTACCTTCTGTACCTAATGTGAATTTGGGAATCAAAATATTTTCTGTATTTGTATGTTTCCATGTTCTTGTGTATAATTAACATTTCTTAAGTCAGTACTGGATTGAGTTTTTATTGACATGAGCATTCTATGAACTGTTTGTGTATGTGCTAAGAAGAGGTTCTTGTATTTGCAGTCAAGTTCACATTTGGTTTCTCTTTCTTCCACTTTTGGCTTAGCTTGGAAGAGAGAGTAGACAGGAAAGCAATGGAGACCCAAAAGACTGCCTCCCATGTGGTGAGCAGAAGTCACCAGATCAAGTTTCATGGGTGTATTAAAACACAGTTTTTTTGACAGCTTATGTGCTTGAGTCTTGAATGTTATGAACAGTAACAGATCTAAATCCCATTTTAAAACATGCTGTGGACAGTGCTGACGTGCCCCTTTTCCATCTGGTGTAAAAGGGAAGCTACAAACAATGGCAACCACGCCTTTGTCCTCCTGCTTTCCCCTTCTTGGTCTGCATAATATGGAGCTAACATAGTTGCCAGTTTTGGCTTTAGCTTTTCTTGTCAAAATTGTCCTCCTTTTGCCATCTGTTCCACAGTCTTACCGTTGCCCTGAAGCTGCACTTTTTGATACCTGTGATCACTTAGAAAGTCATGAACATATTGTAGAAAATCAATTTTTTCAGTTTCAGCTGAAAGTAAAAGAATGTAAATCTTAGAAATTAAAACAGAGCTTTTTCATTTGTTGGAATAAAGATTTTTTTGTGTTTGGCTTCCTAAAGAAGGGAGGCTTACGGGACTGAGCCATTTGTTCATCTGCTTTTCAGTTCATCCTTAATAACTTTTGTACAATTTCATCCAGATTCAACGAGGAATAAGAGTTTCAAAGGTAATTGGTTTCCTACAAGAAAACTGGATGCTGGGTGGACAAGAGAGACAAAAATAGGTGTCCCCGCTGTCTGTAGCATTATCTTAACTGTAATCTGTGCTTAGGCTATTGCTAGCCAAGTTGCAAGAGTGTCCTGGCTGCCTGGGTACTGCAATAATCTTGGAGTTTGCAGGGCATGTTACTACTGAGTCTTGTTCAGGCACAAGCTACAGAAGGAGCCATGAAAGGGAGGCAAGGGCATAGGGAATGTTGCTGGAGAGTAGTTTTATGGTCATGGACCAGTTTGCTTTCAAATTCCATACAGTATTACCACTTCTTCTTGATGCCTGACATCTCAGAGGTTTATCTGTCAAGGGTGCATCGGTGGTATTGGTCTGGCTATGAAATAAATGTCAGAAAGCACTTACATGGTGCTCATACAAACTCAGCACTCAGAAGTGCAGCTGGGCAGCTACTTTCGCAAATGTTTTATTCACTCCTGATTTAGGGTAAAGAGAACAAGCTGTGAATATAGATAGAATTAACTCAATAATTTCTGATGGGAAAAGAGAGATGGCTGAAAAATACATTCCTGTAATATTTTTTCCCAGTCTCCTGTCATTGCTTGAATGAACACTTTGAACAAAATTAGGATGGAAATGTAGAGGGGGTGGTGACTTATAATGGGGATTTATTTGCCTGAAATATATAAGCCCTGCATTTGCAACACTTGCTGCAGAACTTCAATTTGTACAACCGAATTCATTATGTGTAGAATTTGCAAAATCTTCTCTTATCTCTTGCCTTTGGCAGAAGTAGGGCACTGGGTTTTCTTTCTCGTGTATGCATTTGATAAAATATTCACATTCCTGCATCTGTGGTGGCTGTGGGAAGGAACCACCACCTGGAATTATTCACTGCCTGCATCTCTGTTTTCCTTTGGTTTCTTTTGTCCTGGGCAAGTACTGGAGATCCTGAGGGTACTTGGAGCCATGAGTCAGTGACAACCTCCTGCTATTATTGTAAATAGCAACGTGAGCACTGTTCTTGCATGCGTTTTTCCATGGGCTTTGTCTGTCTTACCCAGCTCTGAAGCCAAGGAATTCACAGAGCATCTGAGTCAGCAATCAGCTGCTTCGAGACAAAACACGCAGGATACTGCAGAACAGCCAGCAAGGCACACAAGTACCCTGGAAACGTAGCAAATAATTCTTGCCTGCCCTTGCTTTCCTCCTGTAATTTCCATGTTCTCTGACGTGTTGCTCTTGGGGTGTTTACACCAGGAATGCAGAGTTCTAGGGAGTGACCTAACGTGGTGACTGAAGCTTCAGTGTTTCACCCGTGGGCATAACTGATTTCCCAGGCTGTGTGAAAAATGGGATTTGGGCAGAGCTGCCATGCTGAGGTCCCCATTGGGATGTGCTGGCTCAAATGAGCCACTTTCTCCAGGTTTGGCTGCTGGCTTGGCAAACCTCTGATGCACAGCTTCCTGGAGTGAAAGGATATTCTAGTTAATATCCATGTGTTTTGTGGGGTCGGTGGTTGGAGCCAGGGACAACACACACCCCAGTGTGGCAAAAGAGCAAGTTTATTGTATGAAGCCCTGTTTATGAAAGGGATTTGAAAAACCCAGTCATTGGTCTGTTCCTTGACTCCTCCCAGCTCCCAGACATGTGAGATGTCTCCAGCGTAGGATGGAACAGAATTCATTGAGGATCCTTTCTTTCAACCCAAGGCCAGCTAAGTTTCTTATTTATAGCCAAATTAATTGTCCAGTACAATCCAGCTTGTACTGTGATATAAGGTGATAAAAAGAGGTTGGGTTTTAACTTTGGGGTCTTTTAGCAGTGCAAAACCAATGCTGGTTCAATTCCTTGGTGAAAAACTGTGGGAGAAGCAAGAATAAGAAATGATCCCTATTCTGTCCTTACATCTGGGTATATCAGTAGTGGAATGTGGACTAACAGACCCAAATTGTGACTCCACTTAATTTAGGTCACGTAACTTGTATTGCTTTTTCTGAAGAAGTCTCAGTCATCCAAAGCACTGGTGTAAAGTGAATATTTGGGTGGTAGAGTGGGGGTGCAAGAAGCGGGGGGAACATAAGAGTATTTAGCCTGGAATGCTGTGTTGATTAATGAGGCATATGACTTTAGGCTGTAGGTATTTTATTGTGTTTGTATGACACAGAGACACCGAAATTACTCCTTCAGCATTAGAGGTCTTTTGTTGGAGTGCATTATAATATTCTTCTTGAGAACAAAAGAGGAGACACAGGCCTTCAGTACTTGGTTGGGCCAGAAGAGAGGTGGAGAGGGATTTTTAACAAGGACATGAATGATAGGACAAGGGAGAATGGCTTCAAACTGTTATAGGGCAGGTTTAGATTGGATATTGAGAAGAAGTTCTTTGTTGTGAGGGCACTGGGACACTGGCACAGGTTGCCTAGAGAAGCTGTGGATGTCCCATCCCTGGAAGTGCTCAAGATCAAATTAGATGGAGCTTTGAGCAGCCTGGTCTAGTGGGAGGTGCCCTGTCTTGGTGCAACACAGCAGTGTCCCTGCCTATGGCAGGAGTGTTGGAACTTTGTGACCTTTAAGGTTTCCCTTCCAAACCAAACTATTTTAGGGTTCTGTGACTTAGGCCTCTGTAGCAGTGCAGTGGTTTCCCTAAGGTGCAAGCCTGGAGCATGTTTCTGGCTTCACAACAGTGAAGTTAAGATGGATAATAAGGAAAGCAATTCCAATTTGCTTAGTGAGCAGTACTGATATGGACATGGGTATCACTATCAGCCAGTTAGAAAAACAGCTTCATGAGTACTGAGTCCTCTAAGGTGGTTGTCCTAATAAAGTCAGAATTGCATTCTGCGCTACAACCCACTGTTGTACTTTGACTTCTGTACATTCACTATTAAAACTTCTATTTTTAAAAACTACTAGTTTATGGCTGTATGTAAAGGTTTCCAGTCTCCTTCACTGTTTCTAAACATAAACAATAAACACCATGTTAGGCTGAAAAGCAGGAGTGCCCAAATAAACTACTGGAGAGCTGTCATATGGGAGGGGAAGAGACATGAGCTGTAATGTTTGGCTTGGCTTCCTGTCTGCTGGAAGCAGGAAAGGAGCTGGTGAGAATCTAAAAAGTTTTATCCAAGTCCACATATTTCCCTTCTTGCCTTAATACCCTTTGCAAAAAATAACAAAGGGCAAAAAGCACCTCAGAAGTGCTTTCACTTCCATAGTTTGCACATATGTTTCCATGCTGCCTTCATATCTAAGGCAAACAGAGCTATTCTTTCTCAGCAAGCAGGGTAATTTAGAGTATGTACTTAGTGTTATTTCTAAACAAAAGAAAAAGGTTTATTCTATATAAAAGAGAGAGAGAGGAAGAGCAAATACCTATGCTTTAAACAAAATCTCTAGTTGTGATCCAAACAATTCTGTAGATCTCCAGCCTGCTTCTGAGGGATCCCAGAAATGAGCAGCAGAGCTCATGATAGCAGATCTGCCCCAGCAGATTAAAATAGACCCCAGCTACCACCTAAAATTCTCTATGGACCTGTGTATCAAAAGAAGTTGAGAACCACAGAAGAGTGGAATTAGTATGGGAATCTTAGAAGGATCGTGCACCAGCCATGTTTCACTCTTAGGCTGCTCCTTTATGGGCAGAATTATATGTATAGGCTTTAGGAAAGGAAAATGTTTATACTGCTTTATGCAATGCCGACAGGCCTCCTTTATTCAGCCCTGACTTATTTTTCTAAGAAATGGATTGCTATTAGCAGGTTTAACTAATTTTTAAGATTACAGTAAGCACCACTGTGCAAAAACCAGTCTTGACAAGTTTCATATCAGCTTCTGCTATGCCATCCTCTCTTATCTTTATTTATCATGACCAAATACCTGTGCCTTTTTAGAATGAAGGCACAAAAACTTGTTTTACTGATGGAGTACCGACTCTGGAAGTGTTTTGTGGCAGTAGCATGTTTAACACCAGCCCATAACTATTGCTGTGGTGTTACACAGTGACTGCGACATAGTCTGCCTGTTCTGTTTTACAACCTCTGCCGTCTTGCAGATCTCCTGTAACATCTGCCTGTTTACTTGTAACTTCTCTGCTCTTCATGCAGAATGAGTTTTGATGAAACTTCCAAGGCACTGGCTCAGGTTAAACTATTCTGTGATTTAACAGAGATGTGGGATGTGCCGCTGTCTGCAGTGAGGCTCAGTGAACTCTGGAAGCCTCCTCTTCAGTCAGCTTGGGTAGAAATCCTTGGGATATCAATCAGCTGAGGGCTGACTGGGAATCTGGGCTCTCAGTTCAGCAAGCATAGACAAAATTTTGGAACGAAAAAGAGCTAGTTCAGTTACTCTTCCTTCTTTTTGTTTTATAGGTTAAGAATGCTTGTAAGGCAGAGGTGAAAGTGGCTCAGCAGAACAACATCGGGAAATCTGGCAGACTGGAAGAGCACAGCTGCCCCCCTGGGCAGCTGCCACGTGTGAAGCATGGAGGAAAGTAAAAACGAGAAGGTGAACCAGGCTCATGTTCTCTTCGACAGATTTGTCCAGGCTTCCACCTGCAAGGGGACTCTCAAGGCTTTCCAGGAGCTCTGTGACTACCTAGAACTGAAGCCCAAGGACTATCGTTCCTTCTATCACAAACTCAAGTCCAAGCTCAATTACTGGAAAGCCAAAGCCTTGTGGGCCAAATTGGATAAAAGAGGCAGCCATAAGGACTACAAGAAGGGGAAGGCATGCGCCAACACAAAGGTAAGAGGTTCAGTCACCATGGTCCAGGCAGCTATTTCCCAATCCCTCTGGAACACACAGTAAAAATGTGTGGATGTAGAACAATATTGTCTGATGTCACTGTAAGCCCAGGGATGTTTCAGGAATGTTCTCATAATTTTAGCATTTGATCAGCAATCAGAAATTCCTTTTGTCACCACAAGATGTGACTACTGACTTGAATGTATTTTATTTTGTATTTTATTCAGGAGGAGCAGCCAGCAAGTTCTTACATTGTAAGTTTTTGTGGCATTGGTCCTATAGATAGATGGCTTGGAAAATCTTAATTGGTAAACCTTGATTGACTCCTTTTTGCATTTCGACAGTAATAGGAATGTGTGCTGTTGGAGTCTAGGATACAAAGTATGCATGTTTGGAAATTTCCAGTTGTAATTTGAAAATTCTCATAACTCTCTCAAGAAAACTGAACTTTTCTGCCAATTTGGCAAAACAGACTGTTTCCCGTTATTTAGAAAGTGATCAATTTTTTTCTAAGTTCAAAGGGAAAAAAAATGCTGTGGAAACTCATACCAAGTTTTTAAAAGATTGGTATGTGTGGTATTTACTGAAGAAATTCCTGCTTTTACACATACACACAGAGAATTTTGCCTTTTTTTTTTTAACCTCAATTATTGTGAGTTGGCATTTATGTGCTGCTGCTCTTGGACAGTGCAGTTTGAAAGCAGTTCTTTATATCATTTATTGAAATGTGAATAGAATAGGTTGGTTTTGTGAATAAGCAAGCAATTTTTTTTTTCAAAATAGACAAATAGGGCAGAATAGGATAAAATTAGAACAGGATTCTGTCCTCCTTCATCAAAGACAATAGATGCTGCTCCTTCTCTTGAATAGTCACCTTTTGAGAGAAGGAAGTACTTTAACTGGAAGAATTAATGACTAATTCCTCAGTATGGAATTGAGGGAGAATATATCTTGTTTAGAGAATGTAATTTCAGATCTGTGGACTTATATTTTCCCCCAACTGGATATTAGAAAGTTATATTATTTTCTTAATTGTTTATCTTGTTTCACTTTCCAGTGGCCATTTTCATGATGATGGAGGCATTTATAATGAATTACTGTTGTAATACTTGATAAACTCTGAAAATCAAGCAATTGGGCACTGTTGGTAGTCGAAGTGGACAGTAGCTTCAACACCCCAAAAATCCAACCACTGTTAAAGTTTACATTTTTCAGGCAACATAAGAAAGAAAGGATTTACCAGAAAATAAATGTAATAGGTTTTGTGCTGAGGAATAAATCTTCCAAGTTCTACAAGCATAATGGAGAAAAATTCTAATTTTTTTGCAAAATTGATCGCCCTGGATGTTCATTCGATTCAGGAATTGCTCTTACTTTGAATGAAACATAATGGGCTGAGCTGAACTAAGATATTTAAGTCTGTGAAATGAAGATAGGTGGTTTATGTTTTTATGACAAACAGATGAAAGGAGTAAGGTGTAGAGGTTTTTAACTTATTTGAGTAATAGACTGTAAGAGTGATTTTTGCATCTAGGCTCTGTATTTGTTAACACAGTTGGAAAAGGTTGGTTCAGTAATAGAGATGAAACATTAAAGAAGGGATTTAATGGGCAGAGAAGTGGGTAGTGCTTGACTGTGAGAGCATATGAAAAACTAGATGTGAGTGGAGGGTGACATCCGGCTATGAAAAGCATTCAGAAAATCGAGTGTGACATGGATATGAATGGGAAGTGGTGATCTGAGTTTAGGAGGACATTAGAGCTCCATTTGGTTGTATTTGGCTTAAATTAACAATTAGGCAGCCACAAGGAAATGTCAGAAAGGTAGAGATTTTAGCTTGGCCAAAAGGTAGTCAACTCTCAAGCTGGAGGTTTTGTGAATTGACAGCTCTGGCAAAGCTGATGAAACCAGTGTCTCTGATGAGGTGATGCAAAGACAATTTATAGAGGAAGATGACACAAGATCATGGGTGAAGCCCCCTGGGAAGTTGGCAGTGAGAGGAATGAGAGAAAGGAGAGTCTTTCAGATAAGGTGCTCTGAAAGAATAACTGGAGACCCAGAGAAGTACGGAGGCTCAATAGTCATCAGAAAAGGGTGTGCTTTGAGTAAATACATGCCACCAAGTGTCTTTAAAACCTCTCTTCAAGTACAGTTATGAAGTGGATAAAAGGAGTAAAGCATCCTGAGAGTGATGTTTGACTGAAGAGGTTGCTAGGGATTTTGTATCCTCCAAAAGCTTAAGCTATTTCAAACACCAAAGGCAAGTTAAAGGGAGTGAGAATGGAACTGGAGAACTGGGATCAAGAGAGTTGTTGCAGAAGGAGCATGTGGTGGGGTGGTGGTGAGATAAACAGAGAGGCTCATGAGCTCATGTGGGACTGTCCCTCATTAAATGGTGAGAGAAAAACCTCACAACTTCCTGGTGTTGGTCTGAAAGACCACGGTGATGGGACTCGGCAATGACTGCAGTGGACATATTTTATAAACCAAATTTCACCATGTATTCCTCTTATCTTTTCATATATGTTTCTATTAATTTCTTGTTTCCTATCCAAATAGTGTCTGCCATTCAATGTTTAAATTTACTTTACTCCTAAGAGGTAATCATAACTGTTTAAAGCAGAGGCCTTTTGAAAACTGAGTCATGTGTGATTTGATGTTTCCTAACTCACTTGGCTTTATATTCCTAATGTTTAATGTAATTTGCAAACTGCTGATTAAAAGGTACAGACATTTAAGTGGGCATGTGGAGATGATAGAATTTAAAATAAAGATTAGGGTTTTATCCATGTCAGAATAGAAGTCAGTAATTTCTGGAGGAAGCCTGGCTTCTGTACGCTTGAACATAAACCAATTCTGAAGTTTTCATACTTTGTAGGATAGCTCTTAATTGCCCATTTAAAAATTGTTCAGGGATGAGGTGCTCTGCCTGGAGCTGGGCAGTTTGTGTACATGGCCAGCATCCAGGCTAACCAGAATTCAGATAATCAGAGTTCATGGAAGCGTCTTGGACGTGATGGGTTGTTCAAATGTAAATACTTACAAATGGTGCTTTCTCTCCATTGGTTATAAAGAGAATACAGCATTTCAGTTTGCATTTGATATTCTATTACCATGGCATTGTTATTGGAAACTTGATATTATCTGTCTGAAAGATCTTGAGCAAGAAGTGTTTTTGAGGGGTGAGCCAGCTTCAGTGCAGGGAGTTGCTGCAATTGCTTGGAATCACTGAAGGGAAAGGGAACAAGGAATAACAGTAGCTGCCTTTATTTGGTTGTGCTTGGCATGTCATGGAGTTACTGCTGACTGAGAGTACCAGAATGTGGGTTTTTATGAGACATCTGACACTGGAAGAAGCATTATAGGTAGAAAATAATATTTTCTGGTTTTAATTGTGCTTAGAATTTATGTTTTATAATGACATAATTTAATGTTGCTTAGAATTTGTGTTTTATAACAACATAATTTAATGTTTTTGTGATGGAATTTAAAAAATGCAACCTTGACCATAAATTACTTGCATGAGTATTATACATTCAGAATATCCAGAATCTTAATCATAATCTAAGTGCTTTTAACCACATCCTGCTATGAGAGCAGGGAGGAAGGATAGAGAGGAATAAATCTTTTAAGTTCCTGTGACAAAGTTGCAGGCAACTAGCTTATAATTTAATGAAACCTGAGTTTGAATAGTCTGATTTTAGTCCAATTCCTTTGCTGTTGTGTACTCCATCATAAATATTTTATATGTGGAAATTTGTCAAAGAATAAAAATCACCCAATTCAGTGTGTTCTTTTTGCTTATTGTAATCCAGGCTCTTTGAAGATTGTAGTTGTCAGCCAAGCAAAATTATTACCTGAATAAGTATGATAATGCTGAGCTGATTTTCTGGAAAGTTTAAAAAAAGATAGACAAGGTGATGTTTGGGAGTTACATTTACCTACAAAGAAAGCAATATTAAATTGGAAGAATATAGTAGATCCTAACTGAGGATCTCTTATATCAAATTACAAGATAGACACCTGTTCAATGCACAATATTATTTAGGTATTTATTAGCTCAGAGGTTGGGTGTGCCTTTTGTCCCAAATGCTTTCAGGTTCCTGAAACTACTAAAGAAGCAGTGGTGTTATTCTTCCCTTCCCTTTCCTCTAGACTTGGATCTCTGCCCTCAGATTTATGTGACTTCTTATCTTATTCAGTAGTCCTACGTGGAATTTGCATGTCATAGCTATATCATCACTGCTGTAACTGGTTTTCCATCATTCAGGCTTTACATTTGCAGATTCATGGTGCTTGCAGAGTTTATACCCCCGCAAATAAGTGGTGAGAATGTAGCAGCCTGTAAATATTGTCAGATGGGGATGACCACTGAACACAAAGTTTTGCTTTTGGGGATTGTATGTTTATCAGAACACTGGCTCATAGTTAAATTTTGGCATAATTAAGAATTCCTCAAAGAGCTTCCTTGTGCAGCCATAAGGATGTGGAAAAGAATCACATGGCGGCAGCAGCAGCCACCTCTGTAACAAGGTCTTTATTCCACATCTCTGGTTTACTTGGTAGAAACCAAAGTACAATATGATGAAGAAATGGACTGTGTACTGTATTTATGTGACTGCACATACCAACACTTTCTCTGTGGACCTCGGTTTCTGTGGCTAAGAAGTGTCTCCTGACTATCTTGGGTTCTTAATCTGAAAGTATTTTGCTGCATCATTCTGTTCTCAGAAGGTGCTTCAACACTCGACACGCACGTATTTTACATTCTCGAGTTGTTTATTAGCATCTGATGGTGTTTGTGAGTAGAGTGGAAAAAGATAAGAGAAGGTGAAAGGCCGTTCATATGACAAAGGTTGGATTGGAGAATAGATTTGTCTGGTCACACAAAGTTTTTGTTTACGTGTGTTTACTTCCCTGCAGTCTCCTTTGCTACAGTAGTAGAAGCACCAAAGCACCACCAAAGGCATAAATTATTGTGCTCTGATTTGGGTTCTCTGTGTTATTCTGTTACTCTAAATGATGGTGTTTATAAAAACATTCGTGTCTTGTGTTTGTCTGCTGTAACTGTTGCAATGCTACTGAAGATATTCTTAAAAAAGGCCAGCTCAGAGTTTGGAAGATGAGAGGAAAACTTGTCACTGGTTTTGTTTTTGTTTTTTTTGGAGGGGTTGTTTTGATTTTTTGCTACATTTTTTTAAAGGAAAAAAAACAATGTGGGAAGGAGAAGCCTTCAGAAGTATTGCTGTTCTCCAGGTTATGTAGGTTGGAGAGTATAACTTGGCAGCTCTTCTTAAAGCAAGGGTTGCAAACAAGTACAATTTTACTTGTCTGCTTCCTGAGCCTTTTCACTGCTCTGCAATATACTTTATTTTCAGGTCATGCTTTCTGCTTATCAATGGCAGAACTTGGCAAGCAGAAACAGAAAGACTGTTCTGAAATTTCAGCTTATGTTTCAGACAAAGAGCACTTCTTCCTAAGAGCTGTGGGACACTGGGAAGTTGCTGCAGGAATACCCATTTCCTCCAAGGCAAGGACTGTCCATTTACTGAGTGCTGGTTGTTTTGCAGTGTCTGATCATTGGGGCTGGACCCTGTGGCCTTCGCACAGCCATCGACCTGTCGTTCCTGGGAGCCAAGGTGGTGGTCATAGAGAAGAGGGATGCCTTCTCCCGCAACAACGTGCTGCACTTGTGGCCCTTCACCATCCACGACCTGAGGGGCCTCGGCGCCAAAAAGTTCTACGGCAAATTCTGCGCAGGATCCATAGACCATATCAGTAAGTACAGGCAGGGCTGGATGCAGCAGCACTGCTTCTTCCCGGGGGGAAGAAGGTGGGAATGAAAATTCAGCCTACACCAGTCCCTACTCTCAAGTTTTTATGGTACAATTCAGCATTACTTTTGCATTGTGCATTCTCTAGGGGCTAGTCATGAGATGAAAACGTGTTGTGTTTATCTGTCCTCTCTTAGACATTCCTAAGGTATAGCTTCTTCCCTCACTAAGCCCACTTTTTTCTTTTTTATTTTTAAATGGGTCATTTTTCTGTTTTTTGCTGATATATTCCTGCAGCTGCCACATTATTCTGTTTCTCTTGAGCAACATGTAAAGAAAAATTAGTGCATGCTTTTGAAGACTTGTGAATTTCAGTCTAGAGAAAGGAAGTACAGTTTTGGCTTTGTTAATTTTCAGAAGAGTGTGAAGATATGTTTTGATTAAATAGACGTTTATGCATTAAAATTGAAAACAATCTTGATGATTTTTATATTCTGTTAAATCAATCCTCTTTGAAAGCTGAATGCTTTGGTGGAGCAAGAGTTATTTTTCTTTTCTTTTTTCTTCCCCAAAATTCACTGTACATGACACAGCCAGGTGTTGCCCACCAGTCTGTGTTCTCCTTTTTTTTGTTTTAATTTGGCAACAAATGGTAAAACTGGAAGATTTCTT
This sequence comes from Taeniopygia guttata, assembly GCF_048771995.1. Taxonomy (NCBI): domain Eukaryota; kingdom Metazoa; phylum Chordata; class Aves; order Passeriformes; family Estrildidae; genus Taeniopygia; species Taeniopygia guttata. The sequence goes on from NC_133025.1 coordinate 68,549,272, forward strand.
TGTAACTTCAGCTTTGTTTTTATTCTTCCAGTCTTTATGCATTTTGTCTTATTTTATGTATCAGCACAGCTAATTAGGTGAAGTATTTTTTAATTTTGGTATCTGAAATATGACAGTAAGGTGTTTTCCTTCAAATTAATTGAGTTTGCACACTGTAATTTTCATTCTCATTGCCAAAGTGCCCTGAAGAGGAAAGAGGTGGTGAGGAGCTTTCTATGCCCTCACTAACCCAGAGGTGTTGGGATGGAGGTGCAGATCAGTATTACAGCCAGGCTGATCCGGTGGCTCTTTGCCATCTGTGACAAGTGCAGTCATGCCTGTGCTGTCTTCCCTCCCTCTCCTGCAGCTTGTGTCCTGGTTATTACCCTTGTTGCTGATTAGGGGACTGAAACACCAAAAAATTACTTTTTATACTTTGAAAAGGTTTGGGTTTTCAGCTGTGTAGAATTTTCTTAGCATGCTGTGGTATCACACACCAGTGGTGCCTGGATGAAGTGCTGGGAATACTGTGGGGAAGAAGAAAGTAGCAGCTGGTCTTTAAGTCAGGGTATCAGTAATGTCACACAGACATACATGGCCACTTGTGCTCTTTTCTTTTTCTTCTATTTCTTTATAATCTGCTCTTTTTTTTTCTTTTTTTTTTTTTGCAGGTATCCGTCAGCTCCAGCTGATCCTTTTAAAGGTTGCCTTGATCTTGGGAATAGAGATCCATGTCAATGTGGAATTTCGGGGCCTCGTTTACCCTCCAGAGGACCAGGAGAATGAAAGCAAGTAGCACTGAAATGGGCAGTAGAGAAGGGGGATGTTGTGGTAGGATACACAAGATACACTCCTTAACTCTGCTTATAATATTAAGTCCTTTCCTTGTGTTCCATTAATAAGAATAGTTATTAATCCATTTTAGCTTGGATTTTTAGTAGGATTTGTTTTTTCTAGTGACAAATCCAAATTAGTTACTGTATGGAACAAAGTCACCAGAAGGACTACACAGAAATAGACCAAGACATGGTAAATTGAAATTGCTTCTAAAATACATAAGCCTCTTACATAACATTTTGAAACAACTCCTTTCTCTACATTCACTGAGCATATTTATATTGGTGAATGATCCTTGTTATGCTTTTGGTATCGCTGTGAAACCTGTTCTCTGATCACCACAGGAGGTGTAGCTTACTTGTTTTTTGGCTTTTTATTAATTGTATAGGAAGTAGAGAAGTTTGTAGGGGCCCTTAAAGGAATTAGGGGAGTTTTAGCAGACCTGTGTCTGCCTCTGATTCATGTGGAGTTGCTGCAAAGTTCAGGAATAACCCTGTCATCACTGTTGCTGTACTGCAGGGTTTCTTGACTCATCATGTCTTGAAGGATTTACTGATAGTAAGAACTGGTTCTATCTATTTTTTTTTTTTCTATTATTATTGCCATTTATATTGTCATTAACTTGGAGTTTATCTACAGGAATAGGTTGGCGTGCACTGGTCCATCCCAAAACCCATCCAGTGTCTGAGTATGAGTTTGAAGTAATCATTGGAGGGGATGGCAGGAGGAACACCTTAGAAGGTAATGGTTCATAGTTCACCTCCAAACAGAACTTACCTTAAACTTGTTAGAACAAAAGTGGCCTTTAACATGCCAATGAACATCTGGAAAGACACTTGACAAGTGATAGGGAGATTAAAAGTCCATGTAAAAATCCATTTATAGCAGAGGTGTGGGAGGTCTTTTTTTTCTTCCTCTAAACGAATAGAGACATAAGGGTTTTTGATTTGGATATTTTTTCTTATATTTTTTCTTTAGTTGAGTAGTGTTGCCTTCCTATCTTTGGGTGTAGGAATTGAGGTGTTGAGTATTATTCTGTGTAGCAGAGAATCCCTTTTTTTAAATGGAAATTTCAGCTTTAGGGACAGAGATGAGAGATGGGGTGGTGGGGAGCTTTTTCCCTAAATAGCAATTTCTAATGAAGCAATTGTTCTTTCCTCTGTGAAAGAGTTTGTAACTCATCAATTCCCTTCTCTCCCTTTACTTTGTGAGTGCACCTGTCTGTGTTATACTGAGCTTTCTCTGAAGGTGTGTTTGCTTTTCAGCATTGCAACTTTATCCTTCCTAGGGTTTCGCCGAAAAGAATTCCGTGGTAAACTTGCAATTGCCATCACAGCAAACTTTATCAATCGCAACACCACAGCTGAAGCCAAAGTAGAAGAGATCAGTGGTGTGGCCTTCATCTTCAACCAGAAGTTCTTCCAGGATCTCCGAGATGCCACAGGTTTGCCAGCACTTGACAGATTTCCAGTGAAATGGAAACTGTCTTTATAATTACAATTTTGCAGCTCAGATTTGTGTGTTCGATCAAGAAACAAGCATCTTGTGCAAGGCAGTCAGTCAGTGCCGCCTCTGAAATATGACTTCCCTGTTTTTCAGCTGTTCTGCTGTACAAAGCAGATGTGTGTCATTTTGATTCAGAAGTGGAGAACTTAGGGTTTTCAGAAGATCAGAACCCTAAATGGGAAGAAGTCATGAATCCAGAGTTCTGCTCTTTGCACTCCACATCTGAATGCAAACCTTAGAGTTAAGATAAATGGATTTTTTAAAAGAGTTGGCTTTATGCAAGTGAAATGTGCTGTGGTTTTGTTGACAGTTCAGATTTTAAAGTCACCCAGAACATGGTAGAAAGTTGCTTGGCATTCTCTTTTTCCAACATGCAGCTTCAATTTACTTTCTTCTGGTAGAACTTTTGTTGCACATAACTCCTAACTTGTTCCTTCACTACTATGTCTTTTGTTCTGTCACAAGGCATTGACTTGGAGAACATTGTCTACTACAAAGATGATACACACTACTTTGTCATGACTGCCAAAAAGCAGAGCTTGCTGGATAAAGGAGTGATACGGCATGTGGGTATTAATTTCTCCTGTATTCTCTGTGAGCTAAAATTTTGGAGATAATTTACTTTTGGTAAAGTGAAAGTAGGAAAATGTGCTTTTCCTCCATCACATAATGTTTTTCTACAGTTGTTATTTTAGAACATGAATGTAATTGTGTTCTAAAAGGCAGTTAATGCCCTCCTGAAGTATCTTAAACCATCAGATGAGTGTTACAAAACCTGTCGTTTTCAAATTTGTCTCCTTTTCTAGATTTGGGAATTTTGTTTATGCTAAGATAAAATGTGCTGAAGGAACATTTAATAGCTTAGTTGAGCTTCCCTCATTTTATGGGAATGAAAAATGCTCAAAAGTTTCTTAGCCCTTTCACAGTCAGAAACGCAAGCAGGACTGATTACTGTTTGCAATAAAAGATCTATAGATTTTCTCCTGGAAATATTAACGTAAGACTGAAAGAAATTAGCAGGCAAATTTGCATCAGTGGATTTGTCAGAATTTTAATGCCAACTTCTGTTTATACCAATTTTAAGATAAACTTGTGGATTTGACCGTGGCACTTTAACTTTGCTGATTTTGGCAGGACCACGCCGACACAGAGGTTTTGCTCTCCCGGGAGAACGTGGACCAGGAGGCTTTGCTGAACTACGCCAGGGAAGCAGCAGATTTCTCCACTAACCAGCAGCTGCCATCGCTGGACTTTGCCATCAACCACTACGGGCAGCCCGACGTGGCCATGTTTGACTTCACGTGCATGTACGCGTCCGAGAACGCGGCGCTGGTGCGCGAGCAGAACGGCCACCAGCTCCTCGTGGCGCTGGTCGGGGACAGCCTCCTGGAGGTTCGTGTGCAGCTCCTCAACTTAAGCTCTGAATGAGCCAAACCTTTGCACCAGCACTGCCAGAGAGGCACTCTAAGGAAAGCTGCTGTTTGTTAGAGAATAAAGTGGGAGGTTTGAAGGAAGGGTGGGAGTGTTGGGAAAATAGAATTTTTAGCATGGTAATGATCGTGCTTAAGAAAATGTGTGCAGAGCTTTTTCTGAAGTTCTGTCTATTCCATCTGCTTCTTGTTGACTCTCTACAGAACCTACTGTAGGCCTGCTAGTAGTTAGCATTTTGTAGCTGGTTAAAAATGTACTGTCTTGAAGAGAAGCTGTTAAGGCACCCCAGGCTATGAATTACTGTTGGAAATAGAGGGATATTGGCTTTGGGATAGCTCGTGAGCTGTTCACTGTACATCTGTTTTCCTCTAGCCCAGTGGGAGTGGAGCTTGAAGCTAATTACTGAATTATAATTTCCCAGCAGATTACTGCCTGAATATGTACTTGATACTTCTTTAAGATTTTCCCTAAGTGATGCTTTTCCTTTCTCTGCTTTTTTTTCTTTTTTTTTTTTTTGGTAACCTATAATATCAGCCTTTTTGGCCAATGGGAACTGGAATAGCCAGGGGATTTTTGGCTGCAATGGACTCTGCTTGGATGGTTCGAAGTTGGTCGCTCGGAGCTAGTCCTTTGGAAGTCCTTGCAGAGAGGTAATGAGAAAGTGAATACATTTACAGTTCTAATCCAATCCTCCAACATCTCATCATTCATTACAGTTTCTTTTAGTACAAATATGTACACAGAATGGGAGATACAGACTCTCACTGTTTTTGGAAAATGCATGAAGGTATCATTCAGTTAAAGCAAAAAAATTTCAAAGGAGTCGATAAACTGAAGTATATAGAAGAGTAAGAAATGTTGCTATTCCTGGTCCTAGTTTTAAAAGATTAGATGAGGAATCTTTTTTTTGGGTGCTTACTGACATTGCATGGAGAAAGTGAGCCTGTCACCAGCCCTTCAATGGCAAACCAGATGAAGATGTAGGAGGTGCCTTTAAAGTACCAGATACAAAAGTTCTTGCTGTCTCCTATTATCTTGTGAATGCTTTTTATTATTTCCTTGTAAGGAAGCTGTGACCTGCTGTTTGTCATGGTCACTTTGTTTCCTGTAAGCCAAACAGCATCTTGTCTCTCTTGAAGTATGTGTCAATCAGCTTTGCCTGAGTGTGGTTTTGGTGACTCAAGGGGCTCTCTTGGCAATCAGAACCTGAGTAATTAGGAGATGGAGTAAGTAAAAACAGCAGTTTGTAGGTCCTGTTTTCAACTTCAGCAACTGCTGAATCTTCTGACCATCAGGAACCATCGTATAATTTCTAAAATTGCACAATGGCATAATTCATACTTGAGATTCCATTTGTTTGAATTAAAAAAAAACAGTGAGGAAAATAATGTTGCTGTTGAAGCCAGACTTCAAAACCTTTCCATTAGCCACTTCAGACAGCAGTAAGATCTTCCCTGGGATTTCTCTTCCACATACTGAATAAACTCAGTTCTCTTGGCCTCTCCTGGCAGGGCAAATGCTCCAGTCCCCTTGGTGGCCCCTCTTCCTAAGCCCTTCCTCATTGTCTTTATTGTACCAGGCAGCCCCTTCAGTTTCGCTTAGTGTATTGTTCTCTTCCCTACTTTGAAATTCTGAAGTTGTATTAAAGTGCAGATTTTAATATGGTTATGCTGACTCTTATCAATGTAGTGTCTGAAGTGGTTAGATTTCTGATTTGAATGTTTATCTCTCCAGAGTTTACTTAGTAGTGGTGATACATCTCTCATAAAAAAAAAAAAAAAAAACCACAAACAAAAACAGAACAAAACCTTAAACCAGCCAAAAGAAACCAAAAACCCCAAACCACCACAAAGCCTAAACAAAAGAAATGAACCAAAACAAAACCCCAAACTATTTTTTTTGTGTGTTATTTTCCCAAGGGAAAGCATTTATAGGCTGCTGCCTCAGACCACCCCAGAGAACGTGAGTAAAAACTTCAGCCATTACAGCATTGATCCTGCCACCCGATACCCCAATATCAACGTCAACTTCTTGCGGCCACAGCAGGTAAGTCACAAATGGTCCTGCTGAGTGCTTGCAATCCTCAGTGTCTCTTCTCAGGTGAAGCTATGCCACTGTTTTGGGAACAGAGAGTGATGTGTGTGTAACATGGAAGCAGTGAAAGGCAGTTGCATCAGTCAAGAGTAAACTTTTGTAGTGGAACAAATTCCTTTTTAGGAATGTTTGATTTTGATAATTTTAACTGTGATATAATGATATAGGAAACCTTTAATTTTGTGTCTTCAATGTGTGCGTGTGCATTTTCTTTGTAATAATCCAGCCTAGCAGTCTGTCATTGCAATTTGGTATCCACTGAGCAGCAGCAGTCAGCTGGACTGTTCAGCACTGATGAGCTCATCCTTGCTGTTGTGAGGTTCTTGGGGTAGGATTTTTGCTACCTGCAAGTACTTATCTTCCCTTTTGTACCTTGGGATGTCTCCTTATTGTCTTTTGGTTATTTCTGTGTGTATCTGGGGTGCACGGCATCTGTTGATCATCTTAAGTGTTTGTGTGTGTCATTTTAGGTACGCCACTTGTATAATACAGGAGACTTGAAAGACATTCACCTGGAGATAGAGAACTTTGTGAACTCCAGGACACCAAAGCTGACTCGAAATGGTAGGCCTGGCTGCTGTCATATTCCTTTTGGTATTCTGGAGCTGGATTAGTGCGGGAACTAGAGGGCAGCAGGGATATGATTTAACCATTCTCTTAATTTAGAAAATGTACCCAGTAATTGTTTTGTCAACAGTCTGAGCTTACAAATTTTCAAGTTTCCATTAGCATGGGAATTTATTTTTGTTTGCTTAATTTCCCTTGTTTTATAATGCTGTTAATTTTCTAAGCATATTTGTTTGTATAGGCAATTCTTTTCACCTCCTTTATCTCTAGCAGTGCCCTTGCTTTAAAGTGCAGAGGCCTGGACTGAGTTTACTCTAACAGTAGACTCAGAACTCTTACAAATGTATCAGAAGGTATTGCTTGTGCAGTCTTGCATGTTCCTGCTTTCCTTTTCTTCCTCTCATCTCTCAGCTAAATGAAACCTCACTTTGCTTGCATTATTCTGAGAGCTAGATGCCTTGTGATAAGCATTTCAGTAGCTGTCTCCTTGTCTCTACCCTGAGGGGTATGTCAGACTTTTCCTTTTGCAGCCTTGTCTTGGATGCCCAGATAGTGTTTTGGGATTCCCAGAGTGGCTCTTTGCTGCTAAGCCTCCCTTTCACTGCTGAATAGCTGCCTAGTCTCTGCTCTTTGCCCTGCTGCCATGTCCCTTTAGGCTGTAATCTCATCAGATCTTCTGGTAAAACAAGGTCAGAATAGGTCAGTGCTTTTAAAGCAAAGTTTTCAAGGGAGAAGTTGTTACAGCAGTACATTTGTAGTTCTTCCACTAGAAGTAGTATATCTGGGCTTTAGAGAGCGTTGCTACTGTATGTCCTTTTGATCATATTTAACAAGCCTTTGCAACTGTTTTATATTTCCTGGGGCTCTTTTACAATAGCTAGGGTGAAAAGTCTGGCAAGTTAGAACTTAGATAATTACTTTTCAGCAAATTAAAAATACTTTCTTGGATTTAAAATAGATATTGATAGTATTTTTAAAAGAGAATAAGAATCCTGTCCTCCATTACCCATTGTAGAAGGAGCTTGTTTTTTATATTAAGGTTTTGCTTGTTGATTTATGGGGTTTGTGTTGTACTTAGAATTTGAGCTGTTGTGCATTTCTATTTTGAAATGTGCTATTTTTTTACAGAGTCTGTAGCTCGCTCTAGTAAATTGCTCAGTTGGTGTCAGAGGCAGACTGATGGATATGCTGGTGTTAATGTGACAGATCTCACAATGTCATGGAAAAGTGGCTTAGCTTTGTGTGCCATTATCCACAGATACCGTCCAGACTTAATGTGAGTAACTGGCTGCTTCAAATGACTGGGAAGAGCAGGAAATTAGTGGTATTTGGAACTAATAATATGGAGTTGGAGGCAGTGTATTTGTGATTTATGAAGAAATAGATTGAAATGAATTCAATTAAACTTGATAGAAACCAACATCCAGTGATTCACTAGCAGAGTGGAAGGTCATGATAGCTTGATGAATTTGAAAATAAATGTGTTGTCATTTTCCCTTCTGGATGATTTGGCAGAATTAAGCTTCAAAATGGTACTGACTGGAAAGCATTATTGACTGACAGATTTTATATGTGCAGTGAGTAAGAAACAGTTCATAGCTTCAGTTAAATCTCTTGTGAACAAGTCTCTGCACGGTCCTTTATAAATTTCCTGTTTAACAAAGCAACTCTTTCTAAAGACTTTCAGGCTCTTTCTAGAAGTAGTGACCCACAGCCTAAATAAAGAGGTTGTTACTGTTTGCACACTGACTTAGTGGTTGGGTGAATAGCAGAGGTGACCTCTAAAGAGATGTATTGGGTAAAACAGTGCCCAGATTCTAGAATGGGAAACACTGTCTGAAAAAAGTGATGATAGCAAAGACTCTGGTACTTTAATCTGAAATGTCTCCAACCTCACAAAGGGACATCAGAAAAAGTAAATTCTAGAGCTGTACTTGAAGACATAATCCACTGTAAAACATACTGAAAAATTGTGGAGTTATTCCAATCCATATGCACTGAATTACTTCTGTATTGATGTACTTGAGTTAACCTGAGCTACACTGTTTAATAGCTTTATAGCTTGTGGAGAGGTCAAACAGCTTTTGAAGTGGTTCATGTGACTCTCTACAAGCTACAGCTTTTTATATAGTTATACAAGTTTTGGAAAAAGCTAGCAGGACAAAAATATGGATCAATCAGGAGAAAAGAGGACAAAAAGTCAAGATTTAATTTAGTTCCAAACGCATGGAAGATTTTATGTAGGGGGAAACGTACAGTCTTCCAGTAAAGGAGGAAGTGGAGATGTATTTCAGGGGATAATGCTTTTTGAGAAGAAAAGGCTAGGTGTTTAGGAGGAGCAAACAAATTTTAAAATAATATATTTGAGCCAAAGTTTGCTGTAGTTAAGTAGCATCAACTTTGTCAGGTTGATGGCAAATAAAATTAACATTTCAAATAACAAAAAAAAGATGGATATCCAAGTTCTTTCAGAAGACTGGTTTCTACTTGATTCAGTGCAAGGCCTCTTTTTACCCTTTGCAGAGACTTTGATTCCTTGGATGAGCATGATGTGGAGAAGAATAACCAGCTGGCCTTTGACATTGCTGAGAAAGAGTTTGGGATATCTCCCATCATGACTGGAAAGGAAATGGCATCTGTTGGAGATCCAGATAAGCTGTCGATGGTGATGTACCTCACACAGTTCTATGAGATGTTCAAAGACACCATCCCCTCTAGTGGTAAGCATTTTGGGGCACTTCTGTGGGATTTAAAGACTTCTCCAGGGTGAATGTGTGTGTGTGTCAGTTAACTGTCATGCTGCTTCTGCATGAGCACATTGAATAGTTACTCACTATAGCTTTACAATACACAATGCTGACTTGTTACTCGTGCTGATAAAGACCACGTTAGCAGGAGCAAAATAAGGAGTTAATATACAATAATGTCCTCAAAAGTTCTAAACTCACTTCACTACTGCTAGATAAGTTTTCTGCTTTCTTACTATTGTTTGTCTTAGCAAATGTTAGATGCCTTGCTAGTAGCTGTTGAACAGGTAGTTTCAAAACACAAGCTGAGTTTTATACCTGTTTATCATCTGTGAATGGTGAGACTAACTTCAGGCCACTGAGGAACAAACCATCTTTGATCAGAACTGAAAGATGTAATTACCTAACCCAAATCAATATGGCCAGCCTTTAAATATTGATGATGTTGTTACTGCTCTGTATTACTGATGATCTTAATTCACATGTATCTCTCTGGTGAGGGGAAAAAATTTGGTTTAATAGCCTTTTAAATATATAGTATGTATCATGTATTATTTCTAAAACTCTGGACTGGTTTTAAGGATACTGATGTCCATGTTCTTTAAATCATGCTCTTTAAATGTAAAAGTAAATAGAGTAAACACAGCTTCTGTTATGGGTGGTTATAAATCCTGAAAGAACTGCTTTGGGCAAAATGAAAAAGCAGAATAGCTGAGAAAGGCATTAATTCTAGATGTTAGTCATTTTGTACAGAGAATTTAAGAAAAAGACACTATGCTAAAAAGAATCACTGAGTCCCTCAGTGGAGTATTTAATACCAGCACCACAGAAAAAAAAACTTCATGGCATTCCCTTGTTCTGCCTGTTGTCACTAGCCGATAGCCTGGAGCTGAATGCAGAAGAAAAGGCTGCCCTGATTGCCAGTACCAAGTCTCCCATCTCCTTCCTCAGCAAACTGGGACAAAGCATCTCTCGGAAGCGCACTCCCAAGGTAACCAGGCACAGCCCTGGGAACACCTGTTTCTGGCAGGCTGCTGTCCAAGCATGGAACTAAAAATGCAGATGTTGGTGTTTGTTAGCATGGTCAGTTTGCAAGAGACCATGTCTTCACCAGCTCTTGGTATGGGACAATACATGACATTTATGACTGGAAAAGTACATCTGTAGTATGTACTCTCGGTGGTGTATTTCAGTCTTAAAAGCTTCACCTTGTGGTAGTATTTGGGCATATATTTTCTCTTGGAACATAGCTAGTTGCTCAGTTTTTGATGATTTGAAAGCGTTGAAGAATTGTCCAGTTGAAGGTAACAATCCCCTAAGGAGTATATAGGAAAAATCTTTCATAAACAAATGGAGAATAAGCATGGGGAATTAAATAAGCTTTGCAACTAAACTGATTAAGAGCACTGATGACACTTATCTCAGCCCAGAGAGGTATGAGAGTTATTTTTGTTTTCTCTCCCCTACTCCTTCTGTTTTCAGGACAAAAAAGAAAAGGAACTGGATGGTGCAGGAAAGAGGAGAAAAACCAGCCAATCTGAGGATGTAAGTATTACAGTGAGATGTGTCAGGGAGCAAAATAAATAGTAGGCACCTTTTTCCCCACTTCAGTTTTTCATTTTTTTAATATCCAGGCAAGGATTATATAGGATTTTTTAGATAAAATTTAATTATTCTTCAGGGGTTACACTTTCATGGTATCTTTAGTGCAAATATTTTACTAATGATTATGAAAGATTACTACATAACAGATGAAATGTTGTCGTTCCCTGATGTTCTCTTTTCATTGCAAATTACTATGTTTTGATGAGGACATCAGCGCTCAAAACTTCTCAGTAAAGTTGTGCGGTATTTTTAGAAGCTTGATGCATATTTAAACTTTAACCTTGGTTTGTGCAAAAGCATACATTTTCCAGTATGCCCATAAGGCAGTCTTTCAAATTCAATGTTTGTGGCCAAATGGGTACAGGTGAATTAAAATTCAGTGCTTTGGGTTTGTTGTTTAAAGATGATCCTTTGATTTATGTCAAGGGCTTCACAGGGGCGTTTCAGCTGAGGTCTTTTTGGTAGGTTTCAAATAAGATTGAAAAGATCAGTAAAGTGTAACAGAACATTTCATGACTTGCCAAAGGAAATTAAAATCTGAGCTTTCAAGTGAGTCTAAGAGATTTGTTATCTATAGCGTAAGAGACTTTTCACAGCAAAGGGGTAGAAAGGAAAAGGTGATCTGGTTGTATCTTGTTAAATTTTGATGTCACTGATTGTTAGGAGGACCTCCCACGAAGCTACAGAGAAGAAAGGCCCACATTAGTGAGTGCCCTGACAGAGAGGAGAATTGATGCTGCCATTGGGAATCAGAACAAAGTCAAGTCCATGGCAACCCAGCTGCTGGCCAAGTTTGAAGAGAATGCACCAGTGCCGTCCTCAAACTTACGAAGACAGGTAGGAGATGGATAATAAACCCCTTTGTTTTGGAATTGTAGAGGAAAGCCATGAATGATAGCATGCATTCTTCAAGACTGGATGCTAGTGTGGCTTTTCTGCTTCGAAGGCTCTCCTAAAGAAGAGTGAAGTTTACCCAAAGCTTAAAATTTACAAGTACATGGTGGAGAAGACCAGCAATTGAGTTTATTTTATAACTACTATTGCTCTTTAAAAGCTTTCCAGGAATGTTCTGCTTATGCTGTTTAAGGACAACCATTTGATTTCTGATTTGAAAATTTTCATATCAGGTTACATCTGTCTGTTCTTGTGAACTGTGATTAAGCTTTGTTTGTATGTGTGCAGCAGATAAATGCCTGGGAGTTTCTTGGCAATCAGGGTATTTGTGTCATTCCAAGTGAGGCTCATTTGTTCTCTGGGATGGTATCTGAACTGCTCCAACTGCAGGGAAGTTGTCTTTGAAGTTAGATTGAGTCACTTCAAGCTGCTGCTGGCAGTGCGGTGTCAGCAGGATGAGGCTCAGTGTGGTTTAAGTGCCAGAGTCCTTGCTCTGCTGCATGAGTCCATCTCCACAGCTTGTGCCAAGCTCTGTGCCATGGCCACATCGTGAGTGGGACCTGACCTGGCTGCTAGAAAGCCAGGTTACATTTGTCTCTGCCACACTACATATCAGCATTAGTAGTGTAACATAATCAGAATGGCCATGTCTATCCACACAATAAAATGTTTCTTCAGCCGCTGCACATTGGCTGGCATACTCAGCCAATGATTTGAAGAAACAATGAAATGAAAGGAAAGGTCCAAAAATATGTGAAGTTTCCCATTTTTGGATTTTTTTTTCCTTTTTATATTTTACTTGCTAAATGAATTCCCCCCTACCCTATTTTTTTTTCTTAAATGTTTGTTTGTCTTATTCTGTATTCCATTCCTATGGCTTTCTTTGAGTTTCCTTCACTATTTTATCTTTCCTCCTTGGTCCCACCTTCCCTACAACCTGCATGCAGCAACCTGTCCTGCCTTACCAAGAGCGTGTCCACAGCCAGCCATCCAGCAGACGAGAGCAGGGCCGGCTTGCTCCCATACCCCAGTGGAAACAGGTAAAGAAACTCATTCTGACTAAGTGCATTTCCTCACCCAACACCAGCTATCACTGTTGTGTTTTTAAGCCAGTCCTTTTCCAGCACCTTGTCCGAGTCTGTTATTTTAAATAACTTCCGGGGAATAAAGTCAACATCTCCCTTTGATGATGAATGGTTTAATGTTTCAAAAATATTTAATCAAATTTTCCCTGCCTCCTTATTCTAGTTTCAGCTTACCAAGACTTTCATGGATGTTGCAGCAGGAATTTTTGCCGTAGAATTTCTAGATCCTTCTATTAGAAATAAGCAATATAAGCAATAATGGAAACTCATGAGGTAAAGATGTCCTATCATCTATGATATTAAAGCTCTTCCTTAACATAAATAGTAAAATTGGTTATCTGTTTTGCTATTCTTGTGTGAAATCTTAGGTATTCTGTAGTTGCAGGAGACTTTCCTATGGGTTCCCTTTCTTTAATGCAGCTCTCCTTGCCAGCTTCTCACACTTGTTGCTTTGCAGACTCCTGTGTTACTGTGAATTCAGTACATTTTAGGTTTTCTTCCACAAATTAGGAACCAACAGCAGAAAAATCAGCAGGTATCAAATTTTATTTTCTCTCCAATGTTTTGGGCCATTGTCATTGCTGCTGTTTTTCTTTCAGCCATGAACTTTCCAAAACTAAGGCTTCTGATAGGTGATCTTTTCAGGCATTTAAGGATACTTACTTTGCTGGCTTCATCTGCTTCCACTGTTTCCCTGTGCAGTTGGCCTCCTCATGTTTCTGAGAGTGCTCAGAGGTAATTTGCTGACAGCCATAATTTGGAGAAACATCTACTTCTCTCTGGCTGTAGTTTAATCAGAGCATACTTCGGAGTCAGGAGGAAGAAGATGACACTACTTTGGAAATTCACTGTTCTTGATGAATATGGATTCATGGTGATCTTCATGTCTGAGGCATTCAGCACAATTAATGCTGCATGTAATGACTGGTGCCCTGATCAAGAAGATTTCTCTTCAAGAAAGAAGACCTAAGCCTAGGGGAGTTATTGTCAACATACTTTGATTTCCTGACTCAGTGTTTGTTCTTCCTTTTGTCTCATCAAAATCTTCTTTATAGGCTTATGAGCATTTTGAGATGGATTCACATCATTCATGATTAAGGCAAAATTTATTTCTCAAGAATACTTATTAAAAAAAAAAACCTGAAGCAAAAAAGCTGTACAATATTAAGTGAATTGATGAGCACTGCTTCCTAGAAAAAGGAAAACTGGATTGTACTGGCTGTCTCTCTCTGGTTTAGCACTTGGAAAATGCCATGTTCCTGCACCCTTGAGATTTCTATTTGAACCTGTTACTGAAAGTTTATGAAGGCTTATAGATAAGCCTTTATAGTGAAACACAAAAGTTCTTATTGTCATTCTTTAATCATTGATAGAAAAAAAAGGACAACTGTTTTTATTGAGGATTTAACTGTTTTTATTGAGGATTTTTCTCCTCACCAGAGAGCAGTTCTTTGGGTTTTTTGTTCTTGTTTATACCTACACTACACAACTTAAAAGAAATTTTAAAAAAGGAAGAAAAAATCTTTCTGCTTTTCCTTGATCTCTGTATAGGAAACAGTCTAGGGCATATCTTTGAAAAATCTTTCTTCAACAGTTTTACTTTCAGAGGATTTAAATTATTTTTCCAATATTGGCAGTGATTGCTTTATGTGTATAATTTCCTTCTCAGTATTGCGCATGGAGATGATCTTTCCTTGAGTGGCTCTACTGCATCAACAGAAGATTATTGATTCCTGGGTCTGGATGTCTTGCGGGATTTGCTGTGCTTTTGTAATGAAGAAGTATAAAACTAGGTCTCAAGGATGCAAAATCTGCAGGACACAGAAGGATCAAAACCCCACTGATAGGGTCCCTGTTCCAAAGGTTCCTTACTGTGTGCCTGGGGAAGGGAAGAGTATGGGTTACCTTTATTCAAAAGCCATGGAGGTGCACTGAGCCATTTATTCTTGACTGAACAGAGACCAGCTGAGACCACTGAGCCAAGCAGCCAGCTTTTCCAAGCCTGGACAGAAAACCCCTCCTGCAGGAAGTTGTTGCTGGAGCAGTACTTTGGCTGGCTGCTGAGATTTCTGGGCAGGCAGAACCCGATAGCTGGACTGGCCTTCTGTGGTGACATTGGTCACTCTGGGTTTATAGCTCGTCCCTGGGTGACAGACTGCCAGCAGAGAAGTGCTGCTGAATACCAGGACCTGTCACTGAATCACAAAATGACCAGGTTGGAAGAGACCTTCAAGTTCAAGCCCATGCCTTACCACCTCAGCTAGACCATGGCACTGAGTGCCACATCCAGTCTTTCTTTAAACACATTCAGGGATGGCGACTCCACCACCTCCCCAGGCAGGCCATTCCAGAACTTTATCAGTGCACATGCTGTAAAGGATTACTATTCCTTCTGACAAGCTCTTTAGTGATGATATATGTTTGCTAGAAAGAGCTGCTCATGAAGCTTTTGGAAAGGTTTCTCATTTGACACAGGGATTGAAGTTCATGAGCAGAAACTTCTGCTGACTGAATATGTCACATAGCAATGACCTTCTAGTGGAGAGTGCTTTGAAGAGGAGAAAAGCAGCTCTGAAGTAGAAAAAAGGTGGAGGGGGTGTTACTGAGTGAAATCACAGGTTGCCTAATGTTCTTATGAGCTGGCAAAATGAGTTGAGATCCTCTCTTTGGGAGAAAGGCAGTTATATGATTGACAGGTTTGGTTCTTCCTGCCTTTTGGAAACTGCATGGAAGAGGAAAGTATATTGCAAAAGCATAAGAGTGGTTGCAAGGAAGAGAATTGCAAAGGAAGTGGTCTGGGTTGGACCCACAGTTCTGGTGAGAAATTGGTATCTGCCTTGGGGTATTGCCTGCTGGTGTCTGTCAGATGGAGATCCTTAGCTGTAGTTGCTTACCAGTTTAAATCTCGATTCTTGCTTTACCCTTGAATCAGGATATTAGGCGAGCAATTTCCTTAAGCTTGTAAGGCAGGATACCTCTGTGTGTTGTATAGGTGGGGTAGAGGTGGCTTGTTAAGAGAAAATTCCTGGAAAGAGTGAAATCCTAGCAGAATATGTTCTGAAGCAGTTTTTACTGTCATCACAAGACCTTTAATGCTGTCTTTCTTGGAAAGGCAATACCTTCCAAAGAGCAAAGGTGCTAAAAACCTCACCAATCTGCTCCTCACAGCATTCTGTGTGGCCTGCATCCCTTCTGAATTGGATTATAAAGTTGACTTTGAGTTATGCTTTGAGGATGTTGACCTGTGTTGTCAAAATTGGTTTTGTGTTTTTATGAGCACCACAGCAGCATCTAATGATGCGTGAAGATACTGTGAAGTGAATGTGCACAGCGGAAATGTAACTTTTTTAATATGATGGAAATATGACCTAAAAAGGCTGGATTGTGTTTCATGGTGTGGTGGTTAATCTCCTCAAATTAATGCCTGCTTGTGTAAGAGCATCTTCCATCATGTGCTCTATGCTTTCTGAGCCATTTTGGCTGCTTTTGGGAAAGAGCATCTCATCCAGGATCGTGAAGCCATTGAAAGCCATATGGTCTGTCCAGAAGAGGATCTGACTGGGCATGGAGACAAGCCTTTTAAATTGAATTTTGCCCCAGATTTCCAGACCCTCAGCTTGTAGCCTTCAGCAGTCTTCTATTGTTCTGTAGGTCTCCTGTCAGCAACAGCTTTTGCATGTAATACATAAGTTTAAATCATGTTTGATGTGTACAAAGATATTTGTAAGATGGAGATTCCACGTGTTTTGGTGCACATCTTTTCTTCCTCTGGACATCTGCTGCTAATTCTTTTGAGACCATTCCCTAGAGTGTGACAAAGAGCAGTAGTGCAAACTTTGCAGTGATTTTGTTGGGATTGTGTCTTTTGAAGATAAGCGATGACTGAGATGACCACAGACAGCAAGAGCTGAAACCTCAACAGGAGAGAACTTAAAACACCAATGACTTCTGCAAATACTGCTTTTTTACCTTGAGTTTTTTATTTAAATATGTTGATTGTTTTCTGCTTTCCTATGGTCATCCTTTTCTTTGCAAACTCAGAAATGCATTCTACTGGAGAACTGACTGATGGAACACATTTTTCATGCATTCATCTAATATTATATTTTGAGATTTGCCATGGAAAAATAAGCAAGTTTGTGAAAATTTTGACATTCGAAATGTAAACTTGGTCATGGACAGATGAAAATCCATGAGCAGCTCTGTGGTTGAGAATGTTGCCATGCTTTGTTAGAAATTAGTGACTTCATAGCTAAGCCTTTTGAAACATATAAATGTTCCTCATCCACTGCAGTGCAAAGTCATATGCTTCAGTTTAAGCTGCTTTTAGCATCTGTTAGAGATAGAGGAGTGTATTATTTATCTAACTGTTTTGTTGAAAAGGAAGAGAGCACCCAAACAGATGTTAGTGCCAGCTCATCTGCAAGGGCAGTAATAAACATCTGTAATATCTCTATACCATGTGCAGATTTTGAGATTTATCTAACATTGGGTTTGGGTACACAGCATTTTGTTTTTTCCCAGTGCAACCATTTCCAGATATGCTCTGGTGAGAGCTCAAAAGGAAAGGAAAAATCAGGCAGAAGGCTCATTAATAACCAAGAAATGTTGGAGAAAAGACTCTACATAACAAGGATTACAGCACTACAAGGGCATGTTTTCTGGTGTGTTATACTGTGGACATTAAGCAGACTATTAAATACAGCTCCATTTTATCTACAAACCAGCTGGATTTCTGTAATAGAATGTAGTATTTTTTAGCTTGCTGGAGATAGTGTAATGTCTGTAAGTTAGAGAGGAAGGATCTGAAACTGGGAGCAGAACACTGAGACTTGAATTGTATTAGTAATGAGCTACAAGCAAGAGTAATTAGGTCAACAGGATGGATATTTTTAAGCATTTTAAGGCATAGCAATAAGTAATTTTTCATGAAGCAGAGAGAGCAGTCCAGTTGTGCTGTGGAGAGTTCCAAGTTTTGCCTTTAACTGATTGTAAGACCTTGACTCAAAAGCTGTTGGTTTAATTGCTCATTGATACAAATCTGTGTTCACTGACTGTCAAATGTGATTGTGTGGCTCTGGGTAAAAACTTGGGTCTCTCAGCTTCAGGTACACTGTGGCTTTAGCTAATTTGAGAGATGTGTGAGCTTAGGATCATGGTCTCAGTTCATGCATTCTGGCCTGTCTCACCAAACCACTGGTAATGTTACCTCTTTTCTACCATTATTATGATTTGTTTTTCTTTTTCTGTTTTAAAAAAAGATGAGGCATAAGGAACGTTCTCGGACCTGCCCCAAAAAAGTGATCATGCTCTCTTCCACTCCATCTTCCTCTCCATCGTATCCCAGGCAGCAGGTGATTCCCTCTGCATGCTCTGTCCCTTTCTCTTCATTGCTGCTTGTACAAGTGACTAGCTCAGTTACCAAACAGCTTATTTACAAATACATTTCCAGTTTTCTTTCAGGTGCTGATGGGGGTTTCTCAAACTCTTAGGTTAGGAAGATAGGGCAGCATTAACTCACTGGAAGCATGAAGAGTCTCCACTGGAGACTGAGATTTTGCTGTAGGCAGATATTTTATCACAGTGCCCTTTCTCAGTTTTGAGATGCAGCAAAGTAGAAATTAAATGTTTGGAGTAATGCAGGGAAAGAAAATTAAACTTTGTTCCATCTCCACTCTCCATTTAAATAGGTGTGACTGGAAATTGCTCTTGTATCCATGAAACCTTTTTAGGATTGCTTATCTGAAGTGGTTTTTGAGTGTTGTAGTGGTCTTCACATGTTCACTGTGGTCCCTCTGTTTCTCCCACACCAGACTCTTGTCTCAGTCTGGCTTTAACCTGGAGCAGTGAGAGCTGTTCTGAGCACACTGTATTAATGTGCATCCAGATGTTTGTGCACATGTATTTGTTGTCCTGGTTATATATTACCTGAAATACTTCTGTTATTTCTGTCCTCTTGTATATTGTCATTGTGTTTCTTTGAGTTGTATCTTTTAAAGTCATTTGTTTTATTTTCCTACTTTCAAATCCTCTTCTTGATCAATCCTGAACTAGAGGTCCTGAAAAGGCAGTTGCAGATCCATAGAGCTGTCGTGACATCCTGTAAGGATTGCACAAATTAATTTCCCCAGAGGTGAAGCTGAGCTGTCTTTGCTGAGCTCTTGAGCCTATAAACTGTAAAGGAGCATTACCTTTTAGCAGAGTAAAACAAGTTTTTATTCTTTGGCAGAAAGTTTGACTTGCCTTATTGCTGTGATTTCTTCAATTTTAATTACATGTTGCAGTTTATCTGGTCTAATTATTGGCAGCCTCCAGGACACACATCCTTTGCTGCCTCTGTGGTGTCTGCATCTGCAAGATAGATCAGCTCTGCCTACTGATCCTATTTGAAACTGTCCTAACAAAAAAGGGGGTTGGTTTTCTGCCATGCTCTGAACAGCAGCCTTTTCAAGAAGTATACAGGAGAGGACATCTAGGTAGAATGGGTGAGGAGAGCCCTTTTCATGAGCAAAGCCTACATTTAAACTGCAGTGTAATGTTATCAGATGATTTGATAGCTAGCTGCCATCCTCATGTCAAAATCCTTTGAAAATCTTGTCGGATACATTTTCTGAAAGAAGAAAGGTTTTCCCCAACCTCACAGATGGAAAAACCAAGGCAGTTAAATGCTGAGTTTTACCTTCTAATCTATAGTGTGAGATTCATTTTTCTTGTAGAGAAATTTGGTTTCGCTCACTAAGGATCTTGTAGCTCTATATTTTCCTTCTGTCACCTCTCCAAGTGTTTGTTTGTCCTGTGTCTTTTTGGTTGCCTAGTTCAGTCATGAAAGCCAGCTACTGCCAAGTGTATTTTGACCATTTTCTATGTTCTGTTTTATGTAAGTCTTCCTTCTTCCAACTCAGGAATTTTTACCTTCTGTCCTACAGAACTCATGTTAGACTCAGTCAGAGTAATCTGCTTTTAGAGGCATTCTTTTTCCTTAGGAATGATTTTTTTTTTCTCTGAAATTGTCTTGGCCCAGGCCTCATAGCAAGTCAGAGGGATCTGTATCCATGTTACACTGATGTCTTTTAAAACCTTTAATTCTGCTCTTCTACTGCATTTATGCTGCCACTTCTTTTAAACTCTCCATCTCCTTCCTCTGAACTAACATCACAGTATGAGTTACATTGAGTATCTTACCATCTTTATTGCACTAATTTGATTACATTGTGGTACTATGTTTTTGTTTATGGCCCTAATATGGATATAAACTTTTTAAAAAAACTCTCTACAGGAGCCAACTTGTTATTGCGAGGTTTAGAATATTCTTAATAAACTTCAGCTCTGGTTGTGGCTTCTTTTATGCCTGCAAAATCAGCTAAAGTGTGTTCTTATTAGGAAGTTGGTCTGTGATTGTTTTTAAGCTCATCATTTGTTGCCTGCAGAGATTCAGGGAACCTGGTGCTGGCTGTCCCGGGGAGCAGAGATCCAGACAGGAAAGGGTAAAACAGCATGAACAAATGGCATGGATGCTGATGACACAAAGCTGTGGTGGATGTGTGCAATACAGAGGTCAAATACAGGGGGTGGTGAAGCACACTTATCCTAATGCTGCTGTTAACACGCTGGAACTGCTGAGAGTCAGTCAGGAGCGATCCTTCTTGTGTGACACCCACATAAATGCATAATAAGCCTTCAGCAGCAGTTGCTATATGCTTTTATTTTGCCCTAGGTTAAGCACTTGAGCTCTTCCCATTCTTTGTCTCTTCCACCTCTTTAGTGAAGTATGCTGTGGCTGTAGCAGAACAAGAAGAGTTATGTTTTGTGCTAATTGATGCGAACATGGTTGCATTGTGTTCACTGCTTGCTTTCTGGATGGTTAAACAACTGGCATTCCATCTTGCCTCCTACAGGCCAAAGTAAAAGGAAAAATGATGAGGCATTATTTAGTATAGAGACTTTGAAGCCTTCTTAACAATTAAATATTCAACAGTCTGTCTGAATGGCTCAGTATTGCACAGAAGCATGGGAAAATAAAAGATAGGCACTCAAAAGGACCGGTTGATTTGAATTCATATTGACAAATTAATTGACATTCCAGTACAGGCTTTGAATGAATTAAGTCATAAATGAGAGCCAGCAATAAAACTGTTGCAACTTCCAGAATGTGTTCTAACAAAAGCCTCTTGTGGGCCAAATGTTTTCTGTCAGGCAGTAGAAAATGAATACACGTGTCTGCAGTGACACAGAAGCCCACAGCTTCATAACAGGCCCCAGTTTTAGTGACAATGATCTAGTAGGAAGGAGTAGGTGGAACAGAAAAGCAGCTTGAAAGTAGAGAGTATTATTAAAGCATTTGAATGGGAAAAGTGTTTCCTGTAAACTGGGTTTGAACCAAATTTTCTGTTCTGCATTGGAGGACAATTAGTAATACAGAGCAGCACCCTGGCATTCTTGACAGATCGAGCCTCAGATTTCTTGATGCACATGTTTGTCGTTCCTGTCCATTTACTTTTGTACTCCACAAACAAATTAGCTGAAGGCTGTGTGATACTGCAGTGATAGTCCTGCCAGGTCTTTTTTCATGTCACCAAGTTTTCATGTCACCTAAACACAACAGTTCAGGTGCATTGATATGAAAGACCAGAATAGCAGAGGTGTCAAATATTTTGCCTGGGATGTATTGGCATGGTAGTGCAATAAGAGCAAGTAGGACAGTGAAGTTGCATAAGTAAAACTGGCAGCTTCTGTGAGTGATTTTGCTGTTCTTTGTTTTATTTAGACAGGCTTATTAAACATGCTCTCTTTGGCATGTAGAGTATTTACTTTGCATATACCACCATCTTTAAGAAATAAATGGAACTGAAATACATTACCCTAAAATGTGTTTCTGTACACAATATCTAAGAAACAAATAGGTACAGGTTGAGATGTTTAAAGGAAATCCTAGAGAATGCAGAACTATGGGGAAATAAACTGACAAATAAAGCCCTTTGTGCATGATAAAGCCACATTTTAAAATTATTTTTTGATGGTAATGCCAGAGAGAAAGGCTATGTGCTTGTTTGATTTTGGCTGCAGCAGTGCTAGGAAGAGTTGTGAATAAAAATTAATTTAACTTTTTTTTTTTTTCTTGGCCCTGAGGGTCAAAACGTAACACTTCATTAGAAAAGCTACATACTGGAGAAAAAAATTCCCAGTTTTCACGTGAGAGCTTTTGTTAATGTTGTGCATGTGATGTCGTACCTTTTGGCTGGCATTGTGGTGTCTCTTCCTTTTTGTGCTGGTTTGTTTACATCCTGCCTCCTTCCTCGTCTCGCAGAGATCTCCTCGTTTGTTTTCTCATGACCAAGTGCCCATGAGTATTGAGCAAAGGGCATGTCAGCTGGCTGCCCTCCTGGAGTCCAGACGTGCACTGAGGCATCAGGTGACTACAGCCCTGCCTATCTGGTGTCCTGGAGCAGTGTGGGAATCTGGTACAGGTGAAATCTTGGGGCAGACAGAGAAAAAAATCACCAAAATATGATGACCACTGCTCTACAGTCATGTGGTTAAGACAACCGTCAAGACTATTTCTGTCTCTATTTATAGAGTCTTTATTTGACTTGCCATTTATTAGCTGTCTCCTTGTTTGGTGAGTGACCCTTTCTGTTCCTCAAAACAGAATATAAACAATGAAGTAAAAAGCAGCCACTAAACTTCAGAATAAATGCTGAAAACCAGCTGGGCTCTGGATCAAGTAATCTCACAGAGGCCATTTAGCAGTCAGTCACTTGCAAATTTTACTTGCTTCTGGAAGCAAGAATATTCACATTTTCCAAGCTTAATTCCTGGCTCTGTAGTACTACCCTTGTGTCAATCCTTCCTGTGCAGTTGTTTCCAATGGTAGAGCTGGCAGTTTGTGCAGATTGTCTTTGATTCCAGTGTACACTTTTGTTTTGTTTTGTTTTTGTGCCTGATTTTCTCCCCAGTCTGTTGTCTTTGGGCTATTGGGAGCATGCCAGTTTGAACTGTGGTTTCTTTGGTTGCTTTCTGTTTTCAGTTATCTTCAGCAGTGCTTGGCAAACTGCAGAGTGCTTTTTTGGAAAGCACCATCTACAGAAGTGATTTTTTTCGTAACTTAACTGTTTTGAGTTAACCATCCCAAGTCAAGCTGTCTTCTTGAGCTGGAGCTTAAACAATCCCAGAACCTTTGCTGGTGGACATAACTTTTGCAAGCCCTACTAAAAAGAATTTACTGACATCTAGGTCGCTTCACATTGCTGGGTTTTCTTGGGATACCCTCTTTTTCTGATGGCTAAAATCACAGAAGCTGTTCTTCAAGAAGGAAAAGCAAACCTTTGGCTAGATTTGAAATTTTGGCTATGAAGGCCTGAATAAGAAGACCACATTAAACATAACGACACCTCTTTGTTAATGGGTTCCATTACTTAATATCTCAAACAAGGTCCACAATGCTCATGTGCATTTCCTTATTCAGTTAAAATGATGACACAGAAATGATGATCTAGACCAAAATACTTTGCTCCTAACTTTTGTAGCGCTCTTTGGCAATTTTAAAGCTCCTTCTGGACATGGAGATGCAAAGATAGAAATTATTTTTGAAATTGTCTAATTTCTGTATCGTGCAGAATTGAAAAAGAGGAGAAACTGAGAACACAAAGTAGAGGAAAGCATAAAGTGGGTAGGGCAGAGAGGAAAAAGGAAACAGATGTTGGAACACTGCAAGCAATGATGGATTATGATTTGGGATTTAAGGGAAGAAAACAAGAAAAATACTGGGGAGAGAAGGCTTAGCAAAGTAAGGACATTTTCAGAGAAGAAACTTGATTAATTGTTGATGTACAGAAAAGTCTTGTATGAACAATTGTATTTCCATAAATTGGGGAAATTGTGAAAGCCAAGCTCTTTTGCATTTTGCTCAGTAAATTTAATCTTGAGGTTAGCCTATTCCAAGTGGCTAGAAGTAGCTATTTTCATGGGTCATGCAGTTACATGACATTTAGTTTTCCTTTGTATAACTAAACCCATAATTTATTTTTCAAAGAAAGCCAGTTATTTGTAATGTGCATACTTTTTTTTCTTTCCAGACTATAATTTTTAGGAATGCACAGTTTCTTCCAGTGCTGTTTGTCTGATACTTCCAACATTTTTTCCTATTAATAAGAAGTATTTATTGGGAGATGGGCATAATCATCTGTAGAGATAATGACAAGGACATATTAGAAGACCAAATTTTGGGTTCTCCTGTGAAGAACCAGTTTCAGAAGGATGCAGGTTCTCAGTCTCTGATTTATTATTTGATAATTGATAAACAGATTATTTTGTATTCATACATTCTTCTTTTGTTCAGTGTTAGTAGTCTCTTTACAGTAAATCTTAGGTTGGAAATTTGCTGTTAATGACTGGAAATACATACAAGCTAACTTCTTTCTCTCCTGTCCCCCAGGAGAGCAGACTTTTGGTTTATATAGTTAAAAATGTAGAAGAGGTCTCACATGACCTGAAAGATGATCTTAGTGCCTTGGGCCAGTAATAGAGAACAATGGGAGATAGAGAAGGAGCAGAGGAAATTGATTTGGGGTCTTTGCCAGTGGCTTAGTTGGTTGGGTTACAAGAGGTTGGACATCTGTGGAAGTAGGTAACTGCTTCCAAATGGTCCTAAATAATGTAAAACCTAATAAAGAGCAAATTTAGAATAACTACTCTGCCTCGCTAGGGAGAAAGTAAAGATACACTGGGTATTTTTCTCAAAGTTTTCCTGTAAGAGTGCTTAAAAAATTATTCTTGATGGTAGCCAGAAAGGCCTGGGCTGGGTGGGTTATTTTTTTTCCTCTTAGAAGAGAACATGTATGATTGTGTTGATGTTTATTTTATGTTTTAGCCTGAGACGGAGCCGTCTCGCCGATTCTTTGTTGACCAGTGGGAACTCTCCCTTAGCCTCCGCTCTTCCAACCGCCCTTCCTCACCCTCCTCCGACTCCCTCCGACAGGTAGCACTCACCTGAGCACTCCAGGTGCACTCAGCTGCCTTTGCTTGCCAAGGACACCCACGGGACACAGCCAGGCTGGCACTGCTTCACCTGCAGAGCCTCTGTGCTTATCCGTGCACAGAGGAGAGGGAAGAAGCAGCCTGTGCCTGGCACAGCTCGGGTGTTGCCAGCCACGAAGCGGTTTGGAACGAAATGTTTTAAACACGCCGTGTCTGAGAAGTTTGTGGTGCACCTCGCACTCAAACCAGGGGTTTTGAGCACTGATAGTCCTTCTGGCTTTGCAGTGAAGCTTTCTGGTTTTGCTTGCTGCTTTTGTTGAAGTTTTGGGCTAAATAACAGTGTTTATGCATATATGGTTAATGGACAGTGTGGAATAAAAAGTGCTTTGGCTTTTTGAAAAATCAATGAGAATTTGAACTAGTTACAGTTGTCCTACGTAAACAGCAGGAACTTGATTTGACCTCAGCTGGAGCAGGTTCTTTTCCTTCTTTTGAAAATGTTGCCAAACACTGTATGTCCTGAAGGCTATGGAAAGAAAGATAAAATGCTTCACTCAATACCCTTATTAGGCCAGATATGATATGTAGGCAAAAAGCAAAACAAATCAGAAACACACAACCCCAAATTAAAAATTCAGCAAGTAAATTTCTCACAACAAATAGTCCAAAATACTGTGAGTTAATATTAATATATTCATTTTTCTAGCATGGAACTTCTTATGTGCTGTTCCTAGCATGGGAACTTCTTATGTGCTGGTAGAAATTTAAAGATTCTGAAGGATCCACAGTTGAAGGTTTCAAATCAAAACTTGATCGAGGGAAACCTGACTCAGCTAAAAGCAAGTTTTTTCCCTGGAAATGCTTAATCTCTCTTCTAAGAAAACTCCAAAAGCCTCTAAAGCTCTGATCATTCAGAGGAAACAGAAAGCTCTTGGCCAAATTATTATGATTGCCAGTTAAAAATCAATGATGAAGAAAATTTTAGAATTGAGCACCATTTTAAATGTAATGTTTGACAAGATATATGTAATTGAAAAGCAACTCTGCACATATTTGTGTGGAACTTGGAAACACATGGAACCTGGGGGACTCAAAGACAAATAATTTATTATTTCGTGCATGTAGAAGTACTGCAAGTGTTCTACCTCTTGGAATGATAGCAATAGACAGGTATAAATTCTTTCTGGGTAGAAATAAACCCTCCCCTCATTACTGCAGTGACAGCTTAAGGAATTAGGACTGTAGTGACAGCAGCAGTAATCTCTGGCTGAGCACTCCATTTTCATCATCTTTTTCCCCAAAGAAGTACCCATTGTGTGATAATTTTCAGTTTCTGTTATGCTTCCTGCTGTTCTCATGTCTGAACTTGTGAAGATTTTAAACATTCCTGAAAGGGAATGGTTATTAAAGGCTATTAGTTGAGGGAAAAAGCTGCTGTGCTTCAAGCAAGTTTTGCTATGAGTGAAAGCGGTTTTAAGATACAACTTTCCTTTTGTTATCCTTGGCATTTCACACTTGCTAGAAGCTGAGTGGCTCTCTGATCCTGTATTAGCTAAGAATTCTGCTAGAAGCATTCATAATGCTGCTTAGTCTGGAAAAAGGAAGTTGCTTGGCGTGCTGTTTGCTGCTCGGAGTCAAATCCGTGGCGTTTGCAGTGTGATTGAGCTAACATGGATGTAACCACCTCATTTTCTTAACCATGTAATTATTGCCAGTGGTTGTGTTTCTTGTGAAAAACACTTCTCCGCTCCTGCTGTGATTGAATTTGGCTTGCAGACACTCATTTGGTGCCACCTAAGGTAACAGCCAACTTGCCTAGACTGCTGAAAATACTAGAGGGTTTTTAGATATCCAGAGTTATGGACTCGGTCTATGCCTATGATGGAGAAAAGCCAAGTCATAAAGATGTGTTCAGGGTTGAACAAATACATGTTCCAGATGTATGCAGGTATGGCTTTAATGCATTGGATTAAGGCTCTTCCATCTTTTTCCATATAAACCTCTGTGTATTTTTAGCGCTGGAAGAATTAATACTTTTGACTCACTGTGAGTTCCTTAATTAAGGACTTCTCCCTGCTCTGTGAATGCTCTGTAAAATTAATTCTTTCCAGGTGCAAAGTATACAAATATACTTTTGTAAATCAGCACATTGCATTAGACTTGGTAACATGCCTTCTAAATGATCTTTGTTTCTGATGTCAATTTTACCTGGAACCAAAAATCTAACCTGTATTTAGCCTCATCCTTTAGAAGTGTCTATCCACAAGTTTCCAGGGACAAAATACCCCGCAGATGAAAACAAGATCTACTCCCTCCATCATCATAGTGTTTCTGGAACACTTAAAAAATGCAAAATGCAAGCCTTCCTGTCCATTCCTGCAGGTGATCCTGGACTGTACTGGTGATTTCTGTGATACTGGCTTTGCTATTACTACTTGTCACGTTATATTGTCCACTGTCTTGGCATGATTTGACCTTTCTGCACCTTTTCACCACCTAACCTCTCATCATTCTAGTTATTTTTTTTTTAATTTGATTCTTTTTTTTCTTTTCTCACATCACTCTTGTTTTATTCAACCCATCTGGTAGAAGTACATAAAGATGTACACAGGCGGAGTGAGCTCATTGGCTGAGCAGATAGCCAATCAGCTTCAAAGGAAAGAGCCACCCAAAACCCTTCTAGACAAGAAGGAACTGGTAAGACGATGTGCCGGAGATGACGTGTGTTTGTGCTTAGATGTCGTGTAGATCTCAAGTTTTGTCAGTGTCCAGTTGTTACACCACTGATGGAATCTGTCGTAGCTTTGTGAGAGATTTTTGTTTCCCTTTCTCCATCTACCCTCAGTCTTGTCCTCATTTCCTTTGCCAAGTATTTTAATCTAATGCCAGGATCCAAAGATTGGGCATAATGAATTAAGAAAATGATTCATAACACTTCTGCACTGCTGCTTTCTGGAGGAGACACTGGTTTTGGTAATGTATGTCTAAGAACTGTTTGAGGATGTTGTAATGGTTTTGCCTTTCTTCATATGCCTCCTTAAGTCACTGATTTCAGGGTCATCATTAATAGTACTGGTGTCCACTCATCTACCTAGAACTTGTTTTACTCCTGATATATATAGGCATGGCTTCCTAGGACCCTTTTTCCTGGACAACAAGGTTAGTTTTTGGCGAACTTGTTAAAACAGTGAGTTGTGTCTGAGAACTGCAGCAGCAGCATCCAGGTGCTCCCGTATCCACACAAATGAAGAGAAAACATGACCTTGGTGTGTGATCTCAGTGAGGCTGGGCACACACAAATTCAGCCATCCCTTTTTGTGTCCAGGGCTCGCTCAAGAAGGAGTTCC
Source organism: Taeniopygia guttata (assembly GCF_048771995.1). Taxonomy (NCBI): domain Eukaryota; kingdom Metazoa; phylum Chordata; class Aves; order Passeriformes; family Estrildidae; genus Taeniopygia; species Taeniopygia guttata. The sequence continues at coordinate 68,577,337 of NC_133025.1, forward strand.
CCCAGAACCTGGGAGGCAGCGACGTGTGCTACTTCTGCCGCAAGCGGGTCTACGTGATGGAGAGGCTCAGTGCTGAGGGCAAGTTCTTCCACCGCAGCTGCTTCAAGTGCGAGTACTGCGCCACCACCCTGCGCCTGTCCTCCTACGCCTACGACATCGAGGACGGTAAGGGAAATGGCCCTCTGCTCACGAGGCTCCTTGCTGTCCTGCAAGCTCTTTTGTCGCTTAAAAATTATTTGGTGAGTTAGGGAAGAAGGTAACTTCCATTCCCCAGACACCATCTCTCAAGCTGTTGGAGCTTCATGGATTTCCTATGGCCAAGTTACAGCGGCAGAGCAGCCGAGCTCATAGGAATTAATATAACATCATCGTGATGCCTAGAGAGGCTACCTGGAGCAGAGGCTAGACAGATTTAAAGGAATAAAGGAGGGATTTATTAAAAGGCCTTCAAAGGTTACACCTTGGGCAGTCCAAGAGTACAGCCATGGCTCCACCCAAGATGGACCCTGGGTCACGAGTTTTCACACTTTTATAAGTTTTGGTCCATTTCTATATTGGGGTTAATTGTCCAATTACAGCTCCAGGTTATGCAGTCCCATCCTCCCAGGCTGCTCTCCTCAAGTCACTGTTGTTCACACTTTTGGGCCCAAAGCTGCAGCGGTGTCCTTGGTTCTCAGGCTGGAAAAGGATTGTTTTGTCTGACTAAACTGTGAGGAGAACTTGCTAACACTTTATGTGAAGTTCAGAGTCACATGCTAAGGCAGTACAGAGTCTGGAAAATATGAAAGCCAAAACTTAGGGCATCATTAACAGCTGCTAGAAAGCAGGGTAAACAAATAATAACTGGAGGCTTTAAAAAGCTTTACAGGCTGAGTTTGAGGGCTGGACCTTTCACTGTCCTCATCTGACAGTATTTAAATAAAACACCTGAGTGTTTAATACCACTTAAGAGAAAATAACAAGTTGGAGAGAAATGCAGTCAGCTTGTTCTTCTTGAAGATGCCACAACTATCCAAGTCTGTATGTTTGTTTTAGATGTAATGAGATAGGAACTACATAATCAGGGGCTGTGATAATAGGTCATTAGAAGCTAAGCTCTGTTTATATAGAAAACATGGAACATTAAAGTTGAGTAGAACTAAGTCAATGTTAGAGTGTTGTTGCAGTAATTTCTGAAGATTCAGTAATGACTTATTTTCTGTATCTAATGGACTAAGGAGAGTATGAAGAATAAGAAGAATATGAGTACAAAACTTGCTGGTGTCTCAATTAAAAGAATCTAACGTGCTAAGAATTAACAAGTCTGAGAAACCAGACAATATGACAGCAGGTGAAACTCAGTTTATCAACAAAGCGTGCATATTGAAAGTAGCAATTTAAGACCATCCATCACTTTGAAAAGTAATCTCCTTGTTAGGGTAACTATATATTTAGAATCTTTGTTTGAGCAGTGAGTGACAAAAACATCACATTTTCTGAAGCAAATGTATGAGAAAGTATTTCAGGTAAATGTTGATTCACATCAGCAGATATGCATTTATTTTCTCACACAGCTGCCTATCTTTAATCCAATCTCAGTAGGAAAATAAGTGCAAAATGGTGTAAAACTAGTGGCAAGTAAGGTGCAAAGGATTCTATTTCAGACATAATGATGTAGAAAACAGAATAACAAGAAAAAAGTGTTAGGGCTGGTATTTTTCCCACTAATTGAGGCAAAGATTAAGTAAAAATTTTAAACTGATGTCACAGGATGACATTCAAAGATATTCTACTGCAGCTTGAAATTGATGGTTATCCATTCTGTGTAACTAAGAAGAATCTTTCAATATATACTGGGTAGAAAAGTGGCTGTGGAAACACCATCTGGTTTAAGGGACAAAAAGAACTAAAATTGTGTATTCATAATGCATTATATAATGACTTTAAGTAATGGACTTGCTGGGCTGCGAAGAGTTGAGGAAACTTAGAATCACCAAACCAGACACACAGAAGGAATAGAAACCCCTTTATTGCTTGTCTGGAAGGTCAGCAGACTTGGCACGCAAGTTTAAAGGGGCCAGTGGTCATTTTGAAATCAACATATGAAAGTAACATCTTTGTCAGAAATCAAAGTTGGGGAAAAGCATTTTTTGAGCACTGCTATTATATTGAGCACTCACAAGTAACTGAATATCTGACTGTCTGTTAAGCAGTAACAGACTGAGCTCCTCTGTCAGCTGTATGGGCTGAAACAGTTTTTGCCACCAGATTTTTAGTGACTCCTTCTGCTAGCATGCTTGTGTGTGCAGATATGGCCAGACAGTTCTCAGTGAAGCAAACACAAAGCTTGGAGTTTCAGCAGGCTTATGCTATTTATTCTGAAATATTACATGCCTAACAGTTGTGTCTATATATGAAGCATATGTGGCTAAACAGAAATCTGTGGTATCCTATCTAATATAATAATTGTGAAGATGTAGCTTGTATTTAATTCTGAATTTTCTTTGAGAGGACAAAACCCAAAGCTATACACATATTGTTGCTGTTCATCTAGCTGTTCAAGCTGACAAGCATCCTGCAGCCTTCTGCAGTCAGTGTCTGGTTTTAGGCTTCAAACTATGAGAATTTTTATGTAAGAGCTTTTCAGTTGTTGTTTATTTCAGACAATCTCAAACAGCATGTTTTGGTATGAGTAAATATTAAGAAATACTTATTGAAGTAAAGATTTCTAGAAAGATGTTTGTCACTTTTCCATCATAAAGCATTTTGCAAATACCAGCACAGAGAAACTAGAGGAAGAGGCAGAGATCAGAATATGTGTTGGGAATGCATTGGCAAAGCTCGAGGAATGGGATAGCAGGGGAGAGTTCTATGGGCTGGATGTGCCACACAGGATACACTGACAGAGGTACAGTGGAAGATAATTATGAGGCATCAGTTTGCTGCTTTTATTAGTACTAGTAGTATTTGCATAATTGTATTGCTAATGCTGCTTTGTCTTCCTGACAGTGCTCAGATACCAGTGAAAAACCTCTCTAGACTTCTGGGGTGTTAGTAAAACCAGCAGGATCACAAAAGGTCTTATTTGTGAAAATGAGTCATTGTCCTTTTTACAAGTAGCCACTGTGCATTTTGAGAGATGGTTCTTTGGGAGTTAACACTGTCCTCTCCCACTTTCCTCTGCTGGTTGTATTCATTCTTGCTTTTTCCAAAAGTGCTTCTGCCAGCTTTTCATGTGATGATTTCTTTGTTCCTCACACACTGCCGCATTGTTAGCATGTGATGCCACACAAGCCTCACAGCTTTGCTTTGGTGTTTGATAGGATTTTAAACTAAATGGCTGTCAGGCACCCAATGGAAAAAAACCTAGTTACAAGGGGAGAGAGCAGGGCTGGAGCTAAAACTTCAGCCAGTGTTTGCCTCTGCATATAGTGAAGAAATTAGAGAGAGAGCAACGGGAGTGACAGCAGAAAATAAGTTGCAGTAAGATGGACATTTATATTGTGCTAAATTCCTGTGTTCCTGTTGCTGACCATCATTTGTGTTTTATCTGCAGGTAAATTCTACTGTAAACCTCACTACTGTTACCGAGTCTCTGGTTATGCTCAGAGGAAGAGGCCAGCAGTGGGTCCTCTGTCAGGAAAGGTAACTCGTTATTTTCATCTAATGTGCTGTGTTAATAGATTTTGATTCTTAACATTGCGAAAGTATGTGTGATGGTTTGGGGTTTTTTCAGAAAATAGAAAAATTCAGAATGCATTTAGTTGCTTTATCTATCATGAAAGCTTACAGTTCAACTAAATCTTACTTAAAAGCTATTCCTCTGCTTAGTACTACTACTCTTTTCATGATACTTATTATAAAATAATTTGCTATCCTGATCAAAACAGAATTTTGATTTGTTTTTCTTGTCAGCAGAAATACTTTCTCAGTGTGTGCTGAGACTAAATGAATAATGTTACCAGTTCTGGTTTTTCTTTGTTTCTCCATGGTTTTACTTAAGATGAAACAAATTGTTTGCATTTCCTTTGGAACATAAAGTTCTACCCCACTTGCATAAGCTGTGAAGATCATATGCCTTCATTTCTGAAGGTCTGCTGTGTGTTAACAGGAACCTGCATGAAAAGACAGAATATCCCCTTTCCTGCACTATCATAATAGAAGGATTTGTGCTATAAATATCGGATGGGGAGACACTCTGTAATACAGAAAAGTCCCTCAGCTTTTGTTGTTACAATCCAAGGCACCTAATTTTTCTCCTCGAGCCCCTTTTCAGTATTTTCACATACTCTGAGCAAGCTACATGCTGGTTTCTTAAATTCTGTTAAGCTTGTATGCTGCAAACTGCCCTTGTCCCTTGAATTATATTTTCCTTTGTGCAAGCAGTGGTGTCTGTCCTTCTGCCTGATTCTCAGGTTTTATTAGTATGATCTGGAGCTGTACTCCTTTTTGGAAGGATCCATCCCAATATATGCCATACTTCCTGCCAAAAATAAAGACTAAAAATGGTACCTGTTTTATTTCCCAGAGGAGCAGACTTCAGGGATCTTACAGCTGGCTATCCAGTTTGTTTTTCAGAGCTTTAATAAAGCCTTAAATTGAGAAGGAACATGCTTGTTTTTCAGACCTTGCCTTATGTGATGGTCGCGGGGTATCTCAGTTCCTCGCTCGGCATGTTCAGTACTCCCAGCAATTCCAATTTTAACATGAATTTCACTTCCCCCACGTTCTTCCAGGACACCAAAGGACCTCTGCAGGACGCCATGGCCAGTGATGGGAGCGGACGGGCCAACAGCATCCCCGCCTCAGCAGAGAGGGCCCCAGGTAGCTCCGCTTCCTTCTTTAGCAGGGTGGTGCAGTACTCGCTCGGCCTCGTGGGCAGAGTTAGGGTGGTGAGCCAGCGCCTGCACAGCACAGTCTCCTCCATTGGGCACCACGTAGCCCAGAACCCTCTGGACTCCTTTTTCATGTGTCAGCTGCTGGCATTTGGGGTTCCCTTTCTCTATGTCCAGTCAGAAGTTCTTGGGCAGATCCTAGGGGAATTCTGTGGGCAGCCTGCTGACCAGTGAGAATTGATGTCACCCAACTTTGAGCTGTGTAACTCGTTTGGTTTTTGCGGTGCCATGTGAATTTTGTGCGCTACGTGGAAATCTCAATATATTATTTTGCACTGTGGCTTTGGGGCCTGGATGTTCTCAGTTCTTTCAAGGACATTATTTGAAAGAATACCAGGAAAACACAGATGCTCAGTTGAGGGTCTCCTCTGAGTCAGCCCAGAAAAGAGGCCTGTAATGTATGCAGCTCAATGTCAGTGAAATGAAAAGTTTTTATGAAGCACTGGAATAGCTCACAAACTGGATTTCTGTGTTTTCCTGAATTCTGGGTGTGGTATCTCGTTCTCCCAAGCTTCTCTTTATTAATCTGGTACTTGAATGGGAAAGGTCCCATTACCTTTGGATTGTGTCTCCTTTGGAATTCTGGGTGTCTGACAGCTAATGGGATTGGATTCCTTAAACCCCTTGAATTTCGTGGTGCTGGCAGGTCATGGTGCTCTTTCCTCTGCCAGCATCTGTGCTGCTCCTGGCCACGGCTTTGGAAATGGGGTGGTGAATGCATGTGTCTTACTGTGACATAGTTTCCCCTTTTAACTTGAAATTCTAATTCCTTCTAACATGAGAGAAGTGTCTGTGCTACAAATGCTCGTTTGCCCAGCCCCCAAGTGCTCATTTTGTAAAGTCAGAAAAAGGAAGAAATATTAATTTTTAGTACTTGTTCCAGAAGACTATGAATTAGCTAAATCAGCTGCTTTTAGAAAGGGAACATACTTAGAACAATACTTTGAGAAAACGTTTCCATAGTGCCAGTTGAGAAGACCTTAACAACACAGGAGCAGATAAAAATCATTATGTTCTTTGACTTTATATTATACAAGTGTTTCTAAGATTGTAACTAAATGCAATCTGACAGAAATTTATCCTTAGTGTGTTGATTTTTGGAGTGTAGTTACTTTCAAGATTTCTTCTTTTGTGTGTGTCCAGTTTCTATATGGCAAAAGTGAGAAAAGGGTAGGGAAGAATGATACTTGCAAAATGCTATGGACAGATGTGTGATCTATAGCATTTTTTGCATAACTGGATAGATCTAAAACTGCTTTCTCTCAAAGTGATTTTTTTTTTGTAGCTTGGAGCGTATTGTTAAAGATGAATAGAAAAATACTTATTGATGCACAGGGCAACTGATGTGAGCATAAGGTGTTTTGGGAGGAGGAGATTTGAATTACATTTAACAATTAGTTTATCACAGCAACTGCGGGCAGAAAATCTCCTTTGGATTAGTCCTTCCAACAGATCAAATTTAATTGCTTTTACAAAGGAACATTCAGCAGCTAGCACCTAAATGATCACTAAGTAGAGCAAACAACAGGGCATAGTTTGTGATAAACTTCTATAAATCAGAAAAAAATCAGCTATAAATCAGATGTATCCTTCTGTAGTGGTGGCACAATCCTGTAGCAGCACTGCAGTATTTCCAGAGGAGTAAGATGGAACAGACACCATTTTGTCTAATGACAAAGCTTGAAATCTAGGGCTCCTTCTGTTTGCTTTCTGCTTTTTAGAGCAGTATATAACTGTAGCATAATGTTCAGAGCTTTTGGACTTCTTAAAGCTTTGGCCCTTGCAGTGCCCTAGGTGCATTAGGGCGTGCTCAGCTTAGCTGGGTCACCTTTTTCAGGCAGGGTGTTGTGGTGCATTCTTGTGTGTGCATGGCAGAAGTACATTCAGTGCTAGAAGAGGTGAGCAGTGCCTCTGTTGTGCTAAAGAAATATCATTAGTGGCTGAGTTTCATTCTCTTTGTGCAGTATGATTTAAGTAACTTTTGGAACTACTGACTGACTTAGCAACGGTGAGGAAGCAAAATGGAATGTACTTGAAAAACAAGCCACAGTGGCATTAAAGGCAGGTCAGTTCTCTGTTAGAGTAACAGTCATGTCCTATAGGTACCTACCTTCAAGCTCCCCTTCTTGCTGGGTAGCTAGGTCAAGAAACCTGTGGTGGGTTTTACAGTTACTCATGGCTTGGAAAAACAAACCTTTTTGAGCTAGCAAGCTTACCTATGCAGTGGAAGAACAGGATATTATTTCTGAATTATCAAAAGGAGTCTGTAAGATTACATCTTGGTGTAACTCCTGAGTTTAAACTACTTGTGTATATTCCTTCTTGCAAGCTTTCACTGTAGCCTAGACAAATACCTCGAACAAAAACCCGTCTGAGATGAAGACAGAGGCAGAAGTCTGTTTCCTAGCCTCCACTTCATCCATCTGGTCACTCACCCAGTACAGGTCATACAGCTGGAAGTGTTTTACTTCCTTTAAGGCAAGACTACCAAATGGAATTTGGCAATAGCAATTTCAGGCCCTGAGGTCTGAACTAATGCTCAGTAGTGAGGTAGGTCTTGGTGTAGAGTGTTAGTTGCCTCTAAAAGGATTAAGTAAAAGCAGAGAAGCCTGTAACGTGCTCAGGTTTGATATTTGGTGGAGATGCAAATATAGCTTAGAAGGCAAAGGGAAGGTGTACAGCAGTAACATCCATTGTGGAATATATAAAAAGGCATCCCCTTAAAAATTTTAGACCTGAGAGTTAAATTCAGCCCTGAGTTACCAAAAGTGCTTTTTTCAGGGATCTTTATGGTGACTCATGCAAGACTTGCTTTTTAGTAGTTGCCATGAAATCCCAAATGGATGTAAATTGCATGGGTTTTCTCCCTACATTCACTGCCCCCTTTGTTGTATCACCAAACCTTTTTTAGCCAGCTTAATGCTTAAAATATATTCAACCACAGAAGAGCCTTCAGCAGGTTTAGTCAGATGAGGTGAGATTGGTCACAACAAACCCTTTCCTGTGCTGTCACTAACCTGTTTGGCACGGATTAACCTTGCTAAAGATGTCAGTCCCTGCCTGGGTGGCCACAGTGCTGGCTGTTCTGTCTGTCCCTTGTAGAGCTGTGGTTGCAAGGCACAGTCTGTGATCAGCAGGTTGAGGTTTGTTCTGCAGTCAGCTGGAATCACCCTCTTTGGGAGGTGTTTGCAGGGAGCCTGGGTGGCTTCTGCCCTGCTGCTCACAGGGGAGCTTATGGCCAAACTGGCTTCTGGAGCCCTTCAGTGTGGGAAGTGGCAACAAGCTTTTGAGCAGTGGCTGCCATTCTTTCTGGGAAAGGGAAGTTGGGGACAGCTCTTACTGTGCTGAACTGTGGCATGCTTGTCGTAGATTCTGTAACTTTCACTGTACCTTGTCTGCCTGTTTTTCTCTATCTTCTGCATTTGCCTTTGTGCCAAAATGCTGCTATTGCCAAGAAAAAAAAAACAAAACAACTGAACAAAAAACTTTTGCTTTTCAACTGTCTCTCCCCTTGATAATCTGTAACTGCTGTGTCTTGGAATTTTTTTTAATATAATTTGCAGTACTTTATATGGTTTTTATGTGCTTTTAATGCAAATGCTGTTCTTCTGTTTGTTCTAAAGGTCTGTAAGAATGTTTCCGAATTTTCAGCTCTTTCTTGACAGATGGACTTGGAACAGTCTTTACCCCTATCAGTTTTATGATATGCTCCTTGGGGTGATGTTAGCCAGCAATGTTTTGTTGTAAAATATTTCCCATTTCAGGCTCATGTTTTCACAACAATGCACTTCTGTCCCTATCAGCAATAGGAAGTTCATAAAGGAAAGACTGCCTAGGGAAACTCGTACTTGTACAGCAATAAAAGGCAAGTCATGAGATCTTTTGCTTTAGTTACTTGACCTGTGAAAGATTATGAAATCAATCATAAGCAATAGTATGAAAAAACTAAAAATGCAATACAAAGTAGAGGTACTAGGACTTGTGCTCTAATATTACATAAATACGTAGTGTATATGATATAGGTATGTGGTCTGAAAAGTTAAAATCCTCCTATGGATGTGCCTTAATGGTTTTCAGGGAGAAATATTCAGAGCAAAGCCCTTCACAGTAGACACTTAAACAAGTACTGTTGTATATAGCAAGCAATATACATGAGGAAGTTCTTTTTCTGACCTGGAGAGCTAGGAAAGAGCGGCTGTTTCCTCTAAAGGGCATGTCCTTTAAAGTAAATTATCTGAACCATGTTTGGAAAAGGATCTTAAGTGTCTGTACAAGTATAAGTATTTTTGAATGCATCCAATATTATTTGCACACAATTCAATTTTGTGTCTGAAAAAATACAAATATATATTTCTGTTTAGGAATAAGCTTCTTGTTCATAAACGTTGCCTCTATTGTTCAGAAGCATTGCCTCTTCACTGTACTGCATACATTGAACATGCCTTACTTGTGAAAATGATTTATTGCTCAAAGCAATACTGTTTGCTGTGCAAACAAACATCTTGATGAAATCCTCTACTTAGTTACTTCTTTTCATTATTATTCACATTTGGGTTTTGTTTTTGTTTTAATTTGATCTAGTTTAAACATTAAATTAAGAACAAACAAATTCTGTGACATGACATTCTGTTTGAGGTGCCTTCATTTTAAACCACTGAAGGTTTACAAATATATCCCACTCTTTTCCCTGACAAAAATTTAAAAAAAAAGGAAAATATTCATATTTCAGGATGCACCACCAAATTGGGATGAAAGCTATTTCGTCTGCTAGCGTGCCTTGGTTATTGTCTGTTCTGTTTGGAGGAGCCATGGTGGTTTGTTTAGCAGGACATGGCACATGATTTTGAACCCTTTTTTGGGGTATCATACAATTGAAGAGAGATCTGATGGAAGATTGACTTCTCTCTGGAACTTTACAATGTCCAATACAAACTTAAGAAGCAGACCCTGTATTTTTGGAAGCTGAGGAGAGTGTACAGGAGGTTGCCTGATTAGAGCCAGGTTCAGTGCCCAGTGAATCATCTCTCAATAACAAGCCAGGAATCTGTTAGGATGAGTGCTTGACTGTTCCCAGTCCATCATGTTCCTTTTCAGTGTTCTTATCAGGATTTGGGTGGCTTTGGCATAAAGGAAAGGAAAATGCTAAAGGATTGGCAATTTGAAGCCCAGTAAATTTGGAAAAGAAAAGACGTGGTGGGAAGGTAATTTGTTCTTAAGAGTAGGAGAATGCAGCTGACCTGATGCAATTTCACTGAAAAATCCTGAAAAACATTTTGAGGACTAAGAAGTATGTATACAAAACAACAGTGTGCCGAGTTTGTACTCATGGCTGGATCCTGCTAAGAACACTTTCTTGGGAGTTACTGGGCTCCCAACTCCTCCTCTCTCTCTAGCTTTCAGACCTGTAGACTTGTGCCACTGGAATATTTGTTGTTTGTATGTGTATATTCTGAAGGGTGATATGAATTTTTCTGGGCACTTTAAGAGCTTCATTGAATGTTTTTGTGTCTTAGAAAAATAGTATTAAGTTTGTGTGAAAGAGTTGGATTTTTTTTTTTAATTGCTGAATTAAAATGTCTGGTTTTTTGAAAAGTGGAATCTGAGTAATGCTATTTTGAGGTTGCTTCCCTCAGAGAAAAGGAGGGGATGTGCATAAATTAAGTTCAGTGACAGATAACGTTCAAGTGAGATGATTTAGTGCTCAGAAAGGCTTCATGTCTCCACTTATAGTCCCTTTGAAGACTTTGATTTATGCAGTTGTTTTTGGCCTGTTTTTGTTTTGGGTGTGTGTGTGTCTCTGAATTATGTAACACGTGGTTTTCCTGTTGCTGTGAAATTGAGATATTTTTTGTTCAACTGTGTGAAATGTTCAAGGGAATAAATTCCGAACAAACTTCAGGTTTCTGAGTTTTTCTTTGTCCTCCCCCTTGCCCCTCCACTGGTTCCAGGTGAGGGATGCTGCAAGGGGATACAGAATTGGGGGACAGTGGAATGAACAGATCTAGCACGCTGAAATGCAACAGCCATTTGAGGAGCTCTGTGGCATGTGCCATCCATCACTACCAATTACTACTTTTCATGCTCTTTCTATATTGTGGTGGTTTTTTTTTAAATTTTGCTGTTACATTGTGGTTTGCTCGGGGTGCAGGGCACACATTGCACAGACAGCATGACCTGCTGAGCACCTCCTTGCTAGGTGTTCTACTGCCTTGGCAAAGCTGACTTTGGATAAACGTGCTCTCAGAGTTTGGCTTCACAGAGTTTGGTGCCTTTAGGAGGTTGTTTTGTATGGCTTGCTGCAGGCCAGAGGTCTTTGTGATGTTCTGTGAACAAGGCAGTCACACCCATGGGAGAACAGGGACCAGTAATGTGACAGGTAAGGGTCTTGACAGGCTTTGGTTCCTCTGCTTGGTGTAGATCTGCTGTGGTGGTGGGCTGTTTTGGTGCCATGAAAAGACAGAAAATGAGTAAATGCTAAGCTTTGTAGCCAAATCCTGCATCTCGTGTTCTAGCTGGACTGTTGCCTTTTCTGAAGAGAACTGCCCACAAGGAGGTGACCTGCCTTCCTCAAGGCCCTTAAGAGCCTATTCTGTGATGTTTTCACCATGACAAACAGACCTGGATCGTAGTTCTGAGCTGCACTTTCCTGGTCTCAAAAATACAATGAGTTAGTCTACATTAGGGACTTGTTCTGTATTTTTTTCCTCACATGCTTCTCTTGCTTCCTACTCCACCATCAGCAGTGAAAAGCTTGTTATAGCAGATGATTTTTGAAAATTCAGTTGTGAATGATATTTGGCCAGAGTAGATTACATTTAAATTGTAGGTCACAGAACTACAACCACAAACCGGTTCTGGTCTATGTAAACTTTCCTTCTTTGGAGGGAGATAATTACTTTGTGCCAGTTTTGAGGTTAAGATGGGCCTTCAGTTCTGAGGAGGAGCCATGAGGATTCAGTGTAAAACTTCATATGCCTGGTGTATGAACTAGAAATGTCATTTTGATGTACCACTCCAACTGTGCTATCAGGAGAGCTGTTAACTCTGCAGCTACATAAATACTCTCCAGAAATCAAATGTTTGCTTCATGAATTAAGGAAAAAAAAAAAAAAAAAAAAAAGGATGAAAGGAGGTGGATTCTGGAGATTGCCCCATCAGAGTAGAAATCAGACTTCCTTGCTGTACCAACACAGGAAGCCATGTTTTCAGCTAAAACTTGGAGTAACCAAATGTGGCAGTGGTAGGAGAGACAGCCCTCACCTCAATTCTCTTTTAAGTCTACACAGATACCTCACACTTTCTGTTTCTGTGCCTGTGGTTCTTCTCTAGTGTCATGACTTTTGTAACAGGGATGGAAAAGTGTAAGAAGGTACTTCTAAAATAATGAGTGAATAAAATTTAATACAAATTAAAACAAGGGAGTTACGGTTTTACCACCTGCTTGTGATCAGCAGTGTAATTTATTAAGTTATGTAGTTGGTGATGTATCTTAAAATGCAAGAAATAAAGGGAGAAAAGCAAATTAAAAAAACAACCAAACAAAAACAAACATAAAACCCCAAAACAAAACAGCACCCAAACCAAATATAAGAAAACAAAAAGACACAAAACCAAAACAAATAGTAATAATCTGAAGGGAAGGAGCAAGTAATCCAGAGTCAGCTTCAAAGCTATAGTCCTGCTTTTTTGGGGTATATTTATGAAGGAAGGTGAATTAGTTGCTGAGCTGATCATTACAATGTAGAGTTTAGCTTGGGCTTTCTGAACAAAACTGGGCAGATACTCTTTTAGGATGAGATGGCACTTCTGTGCCCTGTTTAGTTGCTTACATCTTCTCTCAAAAATGTATGTTTAGTCTGACATTTCTCATGTTTGCTGTCATCCCAGAAGGCTGTGTTTGCTTTTTTAGGAAAATTTCATAATCCTCCTTTCTGCTGTTACAGACGTTTATCTGATGGCTTGAGGGTAGAAGTGTTTAAAAATAGGAATTTTTTACCCAAGAGATGTTTTGAATACTTCCAGGCTGATGTGAAAATGCATCAGAACTGATGTGTAAACTATTTTTAATCAGTAATAAGTCTTTTGGAAGCTTGCTTCCCAGAACTGTGCCAGATTTTTACTATAACTATCTACATATATAATTACAAGAATTAGTTTTAGGAAAAATTTCCACTAAGGTGTGAAACTCTGGATTTCTTGGAATATTCAATTGCTTTGTAATATTTACACAAGAATATGTGGCATAAGTGTAGGTAATAGAAAAGTATGCAACAGAGTGAGGGAGCAGATGTTGAACCTTTTTGGAGTATGTGAATCTTTTACTTGTGACATATATTTCCCACTATATTTTCCTGTAACTGCCAGCCTAAGATTTCAAATGCTGTTCCATTTGCAGCACCTGATAATCTTGACACAAATGGTAGAAATTAGGTAAAGCCATGCTTAGTATCTAAATGAATTCTGAAATCCAGTGGTTATGGAAATCTCTAGGACATTGCCTCAGAAGAGATAATAGTGGTTATTAGCTCAGTAAAGAGAAGGAAAATAGCTGTTCACAGGTAGTATTTTGAATCTGATCACAAATTGAACAGGAGCCTGAAAACATTGCATTCCACGCTTTTATTATGCATGATAAAATTTCAGATTTCTGATGGGTTGTTCTTTAACAAAATCAAAATAATGTCCATTGTTCCATGTGGATCTAGAAGTACCAGTTTCTATAAAAAATAAGCAAAATTTGTCCTGAAAGATTCATAGCAGGAATCCTAGGATGGTTTGGGTTGGAAGGTGCCATAAAGATTGTTCTGTTTAAATCCCTTGCCCTTGACAGGGACACTTTCCACTGGACCAAGTGCCTCAAAGTCCTGTCCAGCCTGACCTTGAACACCTCCAGGGATGGGGCATCCACATCTTTGGGCAACCCATGCCAGGGTCTCACCACCCTCCCAGTAAAGAATCTCTTCCTGATATCCAATCTAAACCTACCCTCTTTCAGTTTAAAGCCATTCTCCATTGTCCTACTTCTCCACGCCCTTGTAAAACATCCATCTCCACAAAGACTTCTCCAGGCTAAACAACCTCAACTCTCTCAGCCTTTCCTCGTAGGAGAAATGTTTCATTCCTCTAATCATAATTGTGGCATCCTCTGGGCTTGCTCCAACAGATCCACCTCCTTCTTACATTGGGGTCCCCAGGGCTGGAGGCAGCACTCAGGTGGGGTCTCACCAGAGCAGAGGGGCAGAATCCCCTCACTTGCCCTGCTGTTCTCAGTGCTTTGGATTAAGCTCAGGACATGTTTGGCTTTTTGGGGTGTTGCATGCATGTTGAGCTTCTTGAGTCCTTCTCCAAACCTTCTCCTGCATCAGGCACTTTTTCATCCTCCTGGTCCCTGACTTTGCCTTCTGTGATTTGAGCCGTATGCCTGGAGCGCTTGCCAGTGAAGATTCCACTCCTACTTTTAGGTGGAAATAGTCTTGGTTTGGCTTGGAGTGATTTGCATGTTGGGGATCACCTGTCTGATCCCTCACAGTGAAATGAGAGATTGCAGATTGTACTTGTGCTGCAGACAAGTGGCACGTGGTCGATGCCACAATGAATAAATTATACCAGGTGTTGTGTAGTGGAGAAGAGAGCAGAGGCTTTCTTTGTAAAAACATAAAAGGAGTCACTGTATGGATCATAACTGGACAATCAGTCTTAAATAATAATTTGTAAGTTACTTAACAAAAATAAAGGACTGCTTTACTCAAAAAGTGGGAAACCTCATTAACCAAGGTCATGGTGATTCTAAAATCTAGTGTGGCCGTTTCTTTTCCTTTTTCTCCTGCCAGTCCCTGGATGTGCCTCATCAAGATGTGCCTCATCAAGAACCCAGGTGGTTCTTTGAGGTACCATACCTTGAATAGCTTCCAGAACAAAATTTATGCCTACAAAGTAATGTTATTTTATCCTCTTCAGCCTTCCCACACTCAGCTTCTTTCAGAAAATGGGAATGAGGCCAGACAACATATGATAGAGCTGATCTAAATACTAGGGAGAGCTCTGACATCCTAGATGATACCAGCAAAATGGAGAATGATTGGTAATAGGTTACTGACTTATCAATGCTGCTGAGTGATTAACAGGCCTAAAATCCCTGCATAACTTATATTGTATCTCTAGAACTGGAAACCCGTTTGGGCAGCAGTAAAAGTGAATTCTGTACAAACACAGAGATTTTCTTGCCAGAAGAGATGTAATAAGGAATACTGAGCTTAACAGTGTTCCCTGGAGCTTGGTTTAGGTGATCTAATGCCTGCTTTCCCCTGATTCTCTTCTCCACCCACCAGTGACAACACTGGCCACTTTCCAGGAGTCAAAAATAGCCATACTTCTGGATGATTCTATACCTCTGCTGTAAGGAAGGCAACTTTTCTGTTTTGTTAAACCACATACTGAACTCCTAACCTTCATTACATGATGCTGCTCCTTCATGCATCTGCATATGGGGAACACTATTCCTCAAACATAGCTTACACTGTGAGTTAGATTAATTTCTATTTGTTTGCAAGACATAAGTATAAATTACAGATGACCTTGATCTTAAACTGGCTAATTACATTCACTTCTGGATGCTTCCACTAAAGCAAGATCAATGCAATTGCCAACTGTTTCTAAACTCAGCCCTACTGATGCAGTAAGCAACTGTTTTGTCAGTGTCTGTTTTGGGAATTCCAAAAGTCTGTTTTAACAAAAATAATGGGGGGAGTGGGGCAAAACATTGCAACACTCGTAAGACAAGTGTGTGAGTTTTCAATTTCATTCATTAATTTTCACACTATTATGAAGAGAACAAAGTTCCACATTTATGGACAGTATCTGAGAATGGAGAACTTAATTCTAGTGGGACATTGTGGAATGTGTGGAGGAGGACTTACACCTTCACATGTTTGTTTCTGGGGTGTCTGTTTCAGAATCCCTCGAGTATTTTAGCTGTCATCTGGTCCTATGCACTTTATAATGGTTTGGGATGGGGGGGGGGGGCTTTCTGCTCTTCATTGCTTAGGGGACCAGTAGATACCAACATCTCACTGATTTTTCTTTCATGTGCTGCTGAATTAATGCTGTAAAATGTCTTGGCCAGCACTAGAAGTGGTTCTTTGATAACTCTGCTGGGTACTTCTGCATCATATGGCTTTTTGATTAAACATCTTTCTGGCTTAATCTCCCAATTTCTCTGTTTAGATCCCCAATTTGCTGGGAAGAATTTCTAGTCTGATGGTGTGAGGATGGAACCTGACATGGTAGCAGAGAATGTTGGTTGCTTATCAATTTAAGGACAGTTTTATTGATCAGGTCCAGCATAAGCCAGTTTGCATTTACAGTTCCCAAGAGTGCATCTTTCTAGAAAGCTTAGTTACTACTTACTGTTAGGATTGGTACATATGCACTACAGAACAATTTCAGGAGGGCTATCTTCAGGTGTGAGCACATTTTGAATGCTGTGCATAGATACTGGGTATCTTGCTTATGAGTAAACTTTGTTTTTCTTATCCTACTGTCCTATTTGAGTTCAGGCCATTTATGTTTAGCAGAACGTGTTATGAATCTAACGGGAAACATCAGAAAACTCAAGATGTAATGGGTGCATAGTACAGCTGAACCCATTCAGCTGTAATTCAGAGTAATTCAGACTTCTGAGGGCTTGGGAACACCCTACCATAGTAAGGGAGAAAGTTGAGGCATTGTATCAAAGTAACACTGACATTTGATGACTGCTTGTGATGTTTTAACCCCAGCTGGCAACTAAGTACCACACAGCTGTGGGGAACAAAAGCAGAAAATAAAACTCGTGCATTGAGATAAGAACAGTTTGATAATTGAAACAAAGGAAAATATTATAATAATAACAACAACAATAATAATTGTAATGAAAAGGAAGGAATGAGAGGAATAACACCAAAGAACAACTGATGCACAATGCAGTTTGCTCACCACCCACTGACTGACTCCCAGCTAATCCCTGAGCAGCTATCAGTCCCTCCTGGCCATCTCCCCCCAGTTTGTGTTCTGGCCACGATGTTCTATGGATGGAATATCCCTTTGGCCATTTGGGGTCAGCTGCCCTGGCCACACTCCCTCCCAGCCTTTTGTGCACCTGCTCGCTGCCAGAGCATGAGATGCTGCAAAGTCCTTGACTGGGGATAAGCACTGCTTAGCAACAGCCAAAACATCAGCGTGTCACCAGTGTTACATCACGCCAGACCCAAAACACAGCATGGTACCAGCTACTAGGAAGAAAATTAACTCTATCCCAGCCCAAACCAGGATACTGTTAAGTATTGAGATTCAAATAAATTTGTTCTTGTGTCTATTTGAGGAAGTGCTGCATTGCTCCTTTTGTCTTTGAGGATGTGCTTATCCAAATTCAGGGCCTCCTACCAGGAAATGTGCAGTTCTGCAGTTCGTGATGTGAGGCTGTGCAAACAAGCACTGACAAGAGTGCAGCAGGTCTGTTGGCCTCTTGCCAGGGGTTCTTGGAGAAATTTCATAAAAGAGAAGATAAATGTAAAAGGGCAGATGAATCCAGATTTAAAACTTTGGACTTCTTACTAACCCTTAAAAGATCCATTCAATTTGACACCCTTCTGCAGCCTGTTCAGAATTGCCATGGACACGGTTTATGTATCTGTTGCTGTGCAGTACAGAAATTGTTAAGTGTCTAGATAATAATTTTTGAGAGGATTAAGGAAAGGATTTCAGAAGAAATCAGTTGCACTTATTTAAGTGGAATGTCTTAATTGATTTACTGTTTGAATGTGTGCAGCATCTAACAATGAGTCTTGATACCAATATTTTCTTTCTTATTGTGCACACAGTGCTGGGCACTTCCTCATATCAAAGTGGCTTTTCTTGACTTGAAGTGAAGTTGAGAGTGAAGTGTTTGGCATTGTGCATTCTGGATCCTGTTTTTGGCACTGCCACCAGAGTATTTTGATTGCCTTGCTGGTATTTAATCTCTGTGTCTGGACTTGTGCAGTCCCCCTACAGTACTTACCTACTTCCAAAATAGGTTTGTTTTAGTGTGCTAGTACTTGTAAAGCCTTTTGAGGCCCTTGGATGAGAAGTGGATTTGGAATACAAACAGGCAGTTAGTGGAACTGAAGTGGATAAGGGTGAAACTTCTAGGAAAAATCCTGAAACTCAATGTGACATGAACACAGATGAAAAATGAGAAGCTAAGAATACTACTAGATCTCATTTGCTACCTTCTCTATACCTCAGTGATAATGTTTGCTGAATTGATAACACACTTCAGAAACCTTGCTCCAAAAGGTATTTCTTAAAAGTTAATTGCAAGGGGAATATGAGGACTTCCAGCATTTCAAACTCAGAGCTCACCCCATCACTTTTGAACTCCCCTGGCAAAGTTCCCATCTTCCTTTTCAGTGCTTGATCATAGGCAATCTGCTGCTGTTTCTATAGGATTTGTTTTATCTGACACAGTTCTCAAACAATTGTGTGGAGGTAGAAGTAATTGAAGTGTTTGGAAAAGACAAGTGGAAACAACCAGGTACAGTGTTTCACATTACCATGAAACCACAAGCTTTGGGAAATCCATAATGAACATTTTCCTGAGAGTGTATTAATGCCTTCCCCCTTTGGCATGTGTTTCAAAGTAGACTCCTTTATTTGAATTTCCATAATTCCCCAAGGCCACAGCTAGGTCTGTGCAAAATACTGGACAAGAGATTACATGCACCTTAGTCAGATACTGAGATAGCAAGCTAAGAAAAGCAAGTCTAGAGGTACTGCATGATAATTGAAAAACAGCTTCTAGTAAAATAGATATTTTCCCTTTGGGAAGAATTCATTGTTCTCAGATTCCCAGTTCTCTCCTGCATCTTAAGCATGGAATTGTTGTGTCAAGGAGTAAGCTTGGCAGGATTTCATCAAGCCTGTGGGAATAACGTGTAGATTTTACAGAACAAAGTAATATTGGAGGTAAATTGAGATAGGATCCTCTCTCAAGAGGAGCTTCTCAAGCCTTCCAGGAATTGCCAGAGTTGCTGGAATAGCACACACTCATGCAGGCAAGGAGAGGTTCTGTTAGGAATGTTATCTCTGATCAGACACTTATCGTTTCAGGAGGCAAGCTCTGTCAAAGCTGAGATAAATTAAGGGCTCTGGCAGCTTTCATGCAGCAGCTAAGCAGCCTGTCCTGTTAAGAAAAATAGCTCCCTTCAGATGATCTATGTAATGTTCATGGCCCACTGACTCTTCCAAAGTAAAGAGTCAGATTTTTAAATGTGTCCTATTTTGGATGTTGTTTGTGGATTTTTAGCTGATCAGTTGATTGCTCAAGAAGCTACACTTGGCTTTGAGGTAGTTCCCCTCTCTGGGTAGTAACACTGCTTTTCTTCCTGGCTAATGCAGCCTGGCAGCCTTTTTTATTCTCCCTTGTGAATGCTTGCTGACTTTTGTCTCTGTGGGCCCAGGGATGAAGTAGAAGGTCAGGTGCTGGCTGAGTGCACTCTGCAGCTGTCTCCTGCCAGCAAGCTGCTAAATAGTCTGGGGAAATACAGTGTATTAATTGGAGAGAGGCAGCTTTCCCTTCCAGAGGAACTTTAGGTCTACAAGAACTGCATTGGCATAGACTTTGCCCATGCATCTAGCACTTTATATATATATGAGGGAGAAATGAGAGTAGGCAGCAAGCTTCAGAATTCCTTGGTCTTATTTATATTTTTATTGTAATATTTTATGGGTTTTTTGATTGTAGCATCAAATTAGTTGTTGTGAACTGTAGAGTATAAAATGGGGAAATTGTCCATCATCTGAACGCTTCACTGATGCCTGTATCTCACAGTTTCATTCCTTGTATAAGTTTGTGAAGTGCAGTGCTTTTCCTTCTGATAGTTGATGGCTTCATGGTGCATGGCTATCAGTAACATTTCTTTTGTTTCATATTTGGTAACAAGCTGGACAGTGGCTTTGAAGACAGCCAGATTGGCTAAATGCATGGCATCTTGTAGAAACAGACATACTTAATGTATTAGTTTTCTTTTAGAAAGAAAACTAATACATTAAGTAAACAAAGTAGTTTGTGTAGTGCAAATTCCTAGAAATTCCATGCTTAAACTGGTAGTCAGTAGAGTTTCTGTGTCATATTCTCTGATGCACAGATGTTTTCTTGGCAGAGTGGAGAGATGTGACCACTTTGACATCTCAAGTATATGGATATATAAATTAATAAGAGAAAGTGCTGGGAATACCCTTTTTACTTTGAGATTTTAAGGCATGAAATACTTGTCAAACTCACAGGACATCTTGGCTTGACCACATCTTTTTGCATAAAAGTTCGGGTTGATTTTCCATCTTTTAAGATTTTTTAACACAGTTGCATTGAGTCACTCCCAGTTTGTGCTGTGACAGGATTTGTTTGATTCTCTGTCCCAGTTACACTGGGTCTTTGTGATGAGAAGGGCAATGATGCTTTGTGTTTTGAAAAACTTACCTGAAGGGCCATATATGTTAATGAAATGCACTTAAACAGATCTCATCTTGATTTTCAGTCCTTCTCTACCTAGCAGTGGTTGCCAATCTTTCTCCCCACATTTGATATTGGAGTATTGAAACAGCCTTCTTAAAAAAAACTCTACTCCATTACATTTAATTATATGGCAATTGTTTGTTTGGGTTTGGTTGTTTTGGTTTTTTGTTCGGGTTTTTTTTTTTCTTTGAAAAGAATCTCAAAAAGCCCCTAAGATGGTTAGAAAACAAAAGAAGTGAAATAATATCAGACAGATAGAAGTTTTTGTTCTTTGGTTTTCAAAATTCTTTATCTTGTGAACTTTGCAGCTATGTCATGGTTTGCATCAAAAAAGAGTAAGTTATAAACAGCTTGTGGAAAGACATTCCTGTTAAAGTAGCTGAGCCTTGCTGAGGACTCCATTTGTATAAAAAGTTCTGAGTAGTACAAAACCTTTTTTTTTTTTAATTGTTATTTTATATCCCTTGTTTGTTTGCCCTGTCCTTGGTGTTCCTGTGTTACCCAGAGTCCTATTTTTTCTGCTGTCAGCCAAAGTGGCAGAGCAAAATTTGAGGTCATTTCCCCTGTTACTGTGAACTCAGGGTTGTTGGGTAATGTAACATGGATTGCAAAAATAGATTTGGCCAAGTTGCTATCATCATCAAGAGAGAGAATGAAAAAGAGGGAATCCCAGTGAAAAAGTTCAGTTCCACTAAACTTTGCAAACCAAAGCACAACAGAAGGCTTAGCAGCAGGAAATGGTGGAGACCACAGTATCCCTGGAAATGCAAGGCACTGTTGCCACCTGACCAAGCTTACTTGTTTATACCATGAAGAAGCTCTGAAGTTCCAGCTAAAGGCATGGCAGCCACTTTCCCACATCATGGAAGGGTTAAATTATACTAAGGAAGAAAGAAAAACACTTCTGGCAGTTGTCTTTGAGATGTTATCTCTGAGGAGAGGGATTGGAAATAGATGCCAGTAATTATGTAAAGACCTGTGTAATTTTGTGTGAAATATGAAGGTGGTACTGAGTGAGTAATTGTCCTGGAAAAAAAAACAAAAAACTGTTAGGAATAAAGTGAGAAACTACAAAAGCTGAAGAAAGGAAACAAAAACTTGTTATAGTCTTGGAGGTTAAAATGTGTGAGGATAAAGTAAACGTTGCCAAAGCTCATGCTGGGTTAGACTTTGCAAAGGAGAGCAAAGCAAAGAGCTCTATTTTGTAAGCATGTAAGTAAAGTCAAGGTAAGGGAAAACATAAGTGTGTTCATAGTGAAGATGGAGCTGACATGAAATGCAATTTTATTTATAGTAAATCATGGAGCAAAAGAGTCAGTGTGGAGCAGGATTAGGAAATGAAGACTAATACCATGAAGCAAATAGTCTTTGTCTCAGAAGAGTGGGAGAAGTGTAAAATGAAATTGTGAGCTTTGTGGTAACAATTGGTGATTAAATCAAGCTGTCCTGATGTACTTTGACTGTCTCATTCAGGAAATACTGTGGACCACTGGGTAACAGAAGTATGTCCTGCATATAAAAAACTAAAATAAAACAAAACAAATAAAAAACTTTAAAAAGTTATCTGAACAAGTACATATCAATTAAACAGTAGGTGTAACACCTTTTAAGGAATAACTAAAACCTGCTAGTTCTGCAAGGGAAGTCTTTTGACCTCATGAAGGTAAGTGCTATAAAATGTGGCATGGGCTCACCAGGGTCTGTGCTGGACTGGCTTGACAGCTTTTATTGAGAACTGATACCTCCATGAGGGAAATAGCAGTGCATTTGAACAGTCTTGACTTGAGTAAAGCACAGGAATGTTGACACATGGAAATAATTATTGGAACTGGATAAAATGGGGGAGTAGTACATGAAGTGTGAGCAGCTAAGAAGTTTGCCTAAATTAGAGATGAGATGTTTTATTAAAGGAGGAAATAACAGGGTTGGATGTCACCTACAGACTATGGAGTGTCCCAAAAAGTGATCTAGGGTCTGATCTTTGTAATACTTTGTAATACTGTCATTAAGGTTACCAGTCAAAAAAAAAAAAAACCCCAAAAAAAAAACCCCCAAAAAACCCCAAAAAAACCAAAACCAAAACAAAACAAAAACCTACAAAAGGAAAAAAGTCCACAAAACACAAACAAAAATCCAAGGAAAAAAGTCTGCTAATGAAATTCAGCTCTGAGGCAACATTTCAAACCCTCATCAATGCAGAGGAGGACAGGCACAGGCATGTCCTTCACTAAGAACTGCAAAATGTTGCCAACTGCAAGATTAAACTTAGCAATGTAATAGTGGAAAGTACCAGGTCATGCACTAAGAAGATGTTGAGAATTTTGGCTACCAACAAAGTGCTATCAGTTGAAAGCAAAGAAGGAGGAAGATCTAAACATTGTAAAAGCCACCAGTATTATGTGACATATAAATAGGCAGGTGTGTTCTCAGCATGTATCAGATGAAAGATTTGTGGCAGGGTTGTGTGTTAGGCTGATAAGACCTCACCTGGAAAGCCACATTCACTTTTAATCACCCGGGCTCTGGAAAGAATAATCCAGACTGGGACAGGTGCAGAGATCTAGGGGATGATCAGTATGCTGAAGAGTTTATCTTCAGTGAGAAGGTGTGGCTTGTTTAGCAAAGCAAAACAAAAGTATAGAAATATGGGTAAGGGGTCAATGGTGGCATGGTATTCAAGCTCAAATATTACAATTTAAAAAATAAGTGGATGAAAGCAGGATAGAATAAAATTTATTGAGTACTACCGTGAATTAAGCTTCTCAATACTTTTCTACAACTGTCTGTTTCATATATCATTGCAATTTCTGGGGATTTCTGGGATTTTTGCTTGCAAACGTCTTTCTGAGATTTGTCCCTGTGATTGATTTCATTACAAATTCTGATTGAAATTTAAATCAATTCAAGTCTATTAAAAGTTTTAAAATTTGGCATTTTTCATTCCTACCCTCATCTTTATGTAGTAACAATATTGTCTTGCTCCTTAGCTCTGTATATTTCCCTTGGCTGGTGCCAATTTTAACACACAGGAGGGTTGCCCCATAGCATTCCTTCTGTGTCCCAGATAATGCATCCAGCCTGTGCCCAGGCCTTCCCCACATAGACTTCATTGCATCCCTAGTTTTGCAGCTAAAATGGCCCTATTTCCTCTCTCAACTAGGACATTTAACATTCTTTTTAGCATCTATTAGCCAAAACCACTAAGATTCCCTTTTGCAGTCTGGCCTCCCAGTAGTGGCGAACAGGATAATGACGTAAGGTATTCTCTTGCTTTATTTACCTCCCTCTGCCTCGTGCCCCTTTTCTCCCAATTGCTCAGTTCTCTTAAAAATGTGAATTTCTGACTGTTGCATTTGTTGTTTCTTGCCTGGCTTGTCCTCAGGTCCCAGTGTGAACGGGCTGGAGGAGCCCAGCCTGGCCAAGCGGCTGCGGGGCACTCCGGAGCGCATCGAGCTGGAGAACTACCGCCTGTCCCTGCAGCGCGAGGAGGAGCTGGAGGAGGTCCCCGAGGAGACGCTGGCAGAGCACAACCTCAGCAGCGTGCTGGACAAAGGGACAGAAGAAGATGTGCCCAGCAGGTCAGCACACATTGCTCATCAGCTTTTTCTACACCCATCCCAGCTGGCTTTGCCTGCCTTTCCTTTTTCTTTAACCATTTACCACGTTGTCCTTTCTAAAGTTTTTGAAACACGCCTGTAGTTTCTGTTCTGAATAGCTCACTACTATCAGAAGACACCTATAGCACTGTAATACCATGAGATTAAGTTCTAAATTGGAAGGGATTTTTAAATTTAATTTTTCAATTGTATCAAAGGTAAGTGAGTCTTTTGAGCAAACAGAACATGCATTCAAATGGAATGGGGTTCCAAAGTTACCTTCTTTTCTGTATGCTTTGCATTGCAATTCAAACCCATGTTTGGTTTCAAGATTTAGGCTTGACACACATGTAATCCTGACTGAATGCTGGTGCAATGCTTAAGAGGTATTAATGGGAAGCAATAGCTGTGGCTGTTGAAAAATGTGTTGTACCTTCATGATAATAAAATGAAGGTATAGTACTGTGTTGTACCTTCATTAATTTCTCTTTATATACTAAATTCTATGCAAGCACACCAGGATCCACATCCATGCAGGTAGAGCTGGTGGAAACAATATTTGCAAGAATCATTGAGAGGAAATCCTTGAGGAAGAATGCTCATGAACTTCACAGTCAATCGCACATTTTTGCAGAGTCTTGGTGTCTTAATACAATTTCTCATCAACTTGTCTTTGTTGCAGTAGCAGCCCTTACCTTTTCATCTCTGAGTCTGTCCAGTAGTCTTGAAATAAACTCAGAAAATGCTGTTATTTGTTTCCTGAAACTTAGATCCTACAATCATATTCTATGTATAAATTACCTGCAGATATAGGTCTGTATGAGAAATTGAATAATCTTGGCCTGTTTTTGAGAGATGCAAACTATATTTTCTTAACTCGTCCTTCCTTTAGTTACCTGCTCAGGTTTAGGAATTATATCAACTATGACAATATATGCATTAATGATCTCAGGGTTTTTTACTCCTTTATGTTTCTACCTCTAAAACAAAAGTGTGGAGCTATTGACTGTTTTTACTCTTTGTAAAATATTTTTATTTAAAATAAAAATAAATTTAAATAAATCAGGACACAATAGGCCTGCTCAAAAAAATGGTAGAAAACTTACAAAGCCCAATAATTAGTTTTAAAAAAGTGAAGTTTTGCCATTTTGGCATGAAGCTGATGGTCATCTCCAAGAGGTGTTTTTTGAGATTCTGGAGATTGAGGGTGGTACACCATTAGGTTAGCAAATTTGATTTTTGTCTCATAGGGTGTTACATTTAGTTCCTTTTGTCTTACATTCATCCCTATAACTTCTTATCAGTATGAGTATTTCTGTCTGTAATAGACTGCACTGTTTAATTTTTCATGTGTGAAGCAACTCACATTCTGTCATAAGGAGAAAAGAGGAAACGCATCAAATTCCCTGTCAGTTTGACCTGGAAGAATTTATATTCCAAATCCAAATATGGCAAGCAGTTTACTCAGAAAATGGACAAGGCTGTGTAGGCCAAATATCAGAGAGAGCAGAGGGAGATTTTTGTAGGGGGTGTAGCTATTGGGTATCCTGTGTCCAGCTGTATCAGCTTCATGGGTAGACTGCAAAGACAGAAAGACTGGGAAGAAAAAAAGGGAGACGTCTGACTACTTTTTCAGCATGAAAAGGAAATAGTTTTGACTCCTGCAACAAGCCAACCAAGGCCCTGATTTAATCATCTTCACTGTCTTGGTGCAGTGCTGCAGGGTTAGGAGCAGGCGAGGAGATGGGGAACTCTTTGTTCCCTCCATGTCTTACAAAGGATGGGCTGGGCTTTCAAGCTTTCACTTAGGTGGCAGATAGAAATCAGGCAGAGACCTCACATTTTGGTGCACAGCTTCCCATCACACACACACTGCAGAGAAATTTATGGGAAACAGCATTCAAAGTATATTTTTTCAAAAGAGAGTTAATCTTATTTAATTTTCAATAAGAAAAAGAACAATTAAGTAACTGAACTCAGACTTTCCACAGTAGTGTGAAGGGTGTGGGAAACCTTTTATATGCCTTATTCATTGCCTTTAAGTTGCAGGAACCCCCAGTATGCCCTCTGCAGTTTTGCTGTCATGTCCTGTGGCCTTTCAAAGGAGTGTCGTAGGACAGCTTGTGCTGTATAGGTTTATATGGCAAGGCAAGAGAAAAGAGTCATTGCCACAGTTTAGGTTTCAGTTCCTCTCCTCAGCACTAAATCCATACATACACCTTTTTCTAATGAGATACTCAACTAGTTATGCAAGTTCTATAGAGCAACCTACCTTGATCTTTGATTTCTGCTTTATAGAAAAATAAAATTTCAGCTGTTGAATTAATTCCTACGACACAGGGTCTCCATGCTGAAAGGAATGCTCAGTATACCAGGCCATCTCTCACTGATGTCTTTCAGCTTCTCATTTCTCAGTATCCAAAGGTCAAACAAAAGCCAAGTGATAAATAAAAGCCAAAGAAGGTAAAGTGAGTTGTGTGGTAAAGAATTTGTGTCGTCACTCCTCCATGCGATAAGCCGGCAGGTGGAAGAGCAGCAGCTCATCTCGTTCAGCAGCCATGGCAGCAATTTGAGCAGCAGTAAAACTCATTGACAGCACACCAAGCCCCCAGCATGCAGCACCTGTCAGGTTTATTTCCATACCCAACAGTGGGAAAGTAAATCAGGGAGAAGGGGAACATCACATTTTATCTCTGTGGCAATATCTGCATAAAGCCTTTGGAATATGCTCTGGTCTCCATGCTCCAATCCTGTGGCTTGCCAACAGTGTTTGTATTCAGTATTTCACGTGTGAAAATCAGGCAGCATGTTAAAAATAACTGTTGAGTTTATGCTGTGAAAAAGTGGCTTGTAATTTGAGCAAAATAATGTTATTTCTATGCAGACCAGTGAGAAGAATTTAAGAGCCTATAGACTACGTGTGTGACAATCAGAGCATGAACAAAGGGTTTTCCTTCTTAGGTTTGCTATCAAAAATAGGCTCTCAGACTAGTAGATGAATAAAATTTATGTAAATAAGATAGTGCAACTGTACAAGTTGTATTTTGTAGACCTACATGAAGTGTAAACTTTATTATTTTCAACTTGTTGGTTTTCCCTTTCATTGTCTGTATGGGATGGGTTCTGCCGAGGGCTGTTAGGAAGTGATAGTGGACATAAGGAGGCAGCAGAAATACTGTTCTCAGATTATTCACCAAACTTTAATTATTCTCAAACAGTTTTCTGTTTCAGTCAGATGAATTGAGCCTTTTAAGATTTACAGGGGAAGCACCCAACAGTTGCTCTAATAAATGTGGTTCTGTTATAACAAGGGTCTATCAAAGTAAAACAAAGCTGGAGCACCTTTTGACCCTTCAGAGAGGATCTGTGAGTGTGTTGTAGTCCTCATTCATTTTCCAGTGACAAATGCAACCATCTTTCTCCTCAATCCCTCCAGGTAGTCTGGCATGTAAGAGTGAGCTAGATTAAATGTCACTGAATGATTGGTTACATTTCCTGCCCCTGCTGCATATGCTGAGGAACTGTTAGAATTAAACAGAGGTGTCTTCTAAAAGGCACTAATGATTTATTGTTTTGCATGGTTTAGACTTTGCTGTGGGAATAATAATCTCATTACTGTAATTATCTTTGCACTACTTCCTACAGTTTCTTGCCACCATGCACACTGTATACTTAATTGGATACATATTTCTGTCTGTGATGCAGAAAAGTGAGGAATTTGGGTTTTTTTTTTTCCTCCATCTCTCCTTAGTTCACATGCTGTTTCCTTTGCCTGATGTGTTTTGTATTCTTTCTACTCCCAAGACTTCTCTGGTTCACAGGAGCAAGTGCCAAAATCATCTTGGGTATCTTAGCAGTAGCTGCTGTATCAAAAGCCATGGCCTTCTGCATTCTGATACTGTGAAGGACTCCTGCACCAATTTATCAAGAGCAATGTGATATGAAGAAAATAGTTTTTTTCTGTTGTATTCAATTGTCTTGAACTGTAACAATAAATGCTGCACAAATATTTGGACTTGGCGACAGAGGCACTTTTCTGCTGCCTCTCCTTTCAAATAAGCAGGGCAAGGACCATACTGCAGCCTGCAGGTGATGCTCTCTCTAAAAGGCCTCTGAAATGTTGAAAGCTGAAAATCAGTGTTATGTTTTAGGCTTATGTGTGTTGAAATTACTTGTTAGTGATCTGAGACTGATCAAGAAGCATTGACTTAATAATCTTTAATGATATTCTTTATTTTTTGCAGTATAATATTTTTTTTTCTAAAACCTTACAGTAGTTCAGAATCTGAGATGGAGGAGGAAGATGAAGAGGAAGATGATGAACAGCAGCCCCCTTCAGACTTGGGTGGTGTGCCATGGAAAGAGGCTGTGCGTATCCACGCCCTCCTGAAGGGAAAGAGTGAAGAAGAGATTGAGGCTGAGCAAAATCATGAAATTGAGTACAAATACGATGATGATGAGGAGGAATATGAAGAGGACGAAGATGAGGAGTCAAGTGAAGGTTAGCTTGGTTTGTCCTTTCTTTCTGCCAACCAGCAGGGAAAATGAGTTGAGTATTTGCCATGCAGAATAAGAAAAATTCGCCTTGGAAAACTTTACTTCTTTCACTTCTTTGTTGCTCTGATTTTTGAGTGACTTGTTGTCAAGGAAAGCTCGAGGTGGTTCATTCTGGATACTGAAGGACTTTGCCCACAGGACAGTTTAGAGTACTAGTACTCATACAATATGCTTCCCATAAACCATGCCAGCATGTCAATTCACAGCCTTGTGCTGCTCTATTGGCTTATGGTTGGTTTTTTTATAATTATTTGAAATTAGATTTGAACGTGCCCTTTGTTCTCTGACAGCAGGAACTGGAAACATTGTGGTTGCAGTGTTTTCAGTTTTAGAGTACCTCACTAAGGGGTAGTGCCCTGCTACTGTCAGCAGGGCATTTCACAAGAAGGTGCTTGTAGCTCTCCTGGGCTAAAAGATGGCCTTGAGAAATAGGGGAGTTCAGGCAGTTCCCAGTTTAGCTTTGAAAGGTTTCTGTGGAAAACCTTAGGGAAAGACTCCTTCCCCTGTGTTTGTCTCAGTCATCAAAATGCAAAGTTTGTGCTCAGAATAGACATGTTTCCAGTGTTTCACCACCATGCCAGATTTCTCACTGCTCTTGTCTTTGTCTTTATACTCACATTTCCTTTTCGAGGAGACTTGCAGACTCCAAAGAGCTTTTTTGTAAAGGTCTTTGGCTGCCTACTGCCAGCAGAGGCCCAGTGTTTGAGTCTTAGTGGCAGTGTTGTTGATGAGCTCAGCAGGCTCCTTGGCTACTTTCTCTACCTGGGAGCTGAATGTCCATGAGTGAAGTGTGTGGAAGTCAAGACTTCTTTATGAGTATGGTAACATGCAATGTTGTGTGTTCAGTCTGCTGAGCAGTGGTGTTCCTGGATGGATGTTGTTTCATTCAAGCAGTTTTCCTGCCAGGCACTTGGAATACGTCGGGAATATGGGGAGCTGCAGCATTTCCAGGCAGTCTCTCTGTCTCTGATCCTGTCCTCTCTCTTTCTCTCTTTCCCTCTCTCCATGGCTTGTGTGTGTACACGCGTGGCTGGTGTTAAATGTGGATGTGTGCTTCCCTCTGCTGTAGAGGGGGAGTATAACCCTTGGGAGAGAGAGCTGCAGCAAGGCCTCTGGCTTCAACATCTCTCAGATGAAGAGGACTCGGGTACACGTAAAGGTACCCGTACACTGTCTCCACTTCCAGGGGAAGCTATTAAAGAGCAGGTCCCACATGAAGAGTTTTTCTGTGCTTTATTTCATTGTGTTACCAGCTCCCTCAAAACTGATTCAGTAGCTGTTGTTCATCTCCAGGTTTAAGTGCCATAAATCAGATCTGTCGTTGCCACTGGTTTTAGGAAGGTGATAAAGCTGCCAAGTACCTCAGGATTTCTAGAAAATCTGGACAATTTGCTGCTGTAATTTGCATGAACAGTGACTTCCAGGTAATGAGTATCAGATTTGTTCTATACATGCAGACTACTTGCATCTGTGCATTATCTCAGACACATGGGACACATCAGAAGTACTGCCTTTAGACTGCTTGTGTCAGCAAAGTTGCTTTTTTTGTTGTCCTCTGTGTTTCTGTCTGTCTGTGGGGAGAGTCTGGAAGGAAACTAATCAAGCTACAGCAATCCCTCAAGATTCTTCAAACAGTTACATAATGGTCATAAAATTAATCAGACATTCAAATCTAACTGGTTGTGTCATTTTCCATGATGCAGTCTCTTGCAGTTTATTTTTGATAGTTGGCTTTTTTGTAACACATGGTCCAAATAGCTTGTTAACCCTTATTCCCTCAATGTAGTTCATTACAGCTAGAATATATAAAAGGAAAATCCAAGTGCCTTCCTGCTTGTAAGGGGGCATATGCAGTTGTCAAACTGCATGTTTTACAGCTTATGGTTGTAATAACAGAAGCTTAGCTTCTTTTTTTTTTCTCCAAAAGAAAAAAAAAAAATGGAAGAAGCGTTATAACTTTTTTGCCATCTAACTTTTCTGTGATAAGAATGAGAAGTATTAGTAAGGTGGCTGAAGGGCATACTTGAAGAAGTTCCCCATGTTGCAGTTGCCAGGTGCTTCAGACCCGACTCTTTAAGAGCTGGTTTGGAAATGGCTCCTTACTCCAATAAAGTGAAAACATTGAGCCAATAAAGTGAAAACATTGAATCTGCCCACAGCTTGTAAAGTACTGCTGCTACAGTGGAAATGGTGGAAAGCTACCGTTCCAAATCTAAGTGCAAATAATGTTCAGCTTCCTGGAAAGCTTAGCAGGCAGCCTTGAGGAAAGGCTGTGCCAGGTGTTGTTTAAAATTCTCAAGCACTCAGACATTAAAGAAGTGTTAGGTTTGCCTCTAGGCTAAGCAGCAGCCCTTCATGTCTGGCTGTGCTGCTCATTATTTATTGGAAAAGGTGAGAGGGACAGACAGGACAGGCTCAGGCTTCTGTGGAAAAACTAAAGGTGTGTGGGTTACAGTGGTCTAAATCCCAGAGCAATCCACTTAAAAACATGCAGATCATGTGGGACCTGCTCTTTCCAAGCCTTGCTGGGTGACTCTGTACTTCTCAGCCACTGCTGGCAAACCTAAACCTTTTAACACAGAACTTTGTGCGGCAATGCAAACGCTAACTCTACTCATCCTGGGGGCTGCATGCGAGTGCTTTGGGACAGAGTGACAACAGCCCAGGTTCCTGTCCCTGCAGGATGGGCCAGCACCTCTGCTAGCCCATGTGGTTGTGTAATCGATACAAAAACACTCTGGTGAGGCAACAGAGACCCAAAGCTGGGGAATCCTTGCCTACATTGTGAATCCTGCTCTGCATTTGAGTTTGTGCCTCTGAGCCCGTTTCCCTTTAATGACCATCTGCTGATTCTGTCCTTCCTGCAGTTCCTTCTGCCTGTTTGTTCTGCAGTTTTAATGCCAAATCTCACACATAGTCATTTCTGAAACGGATATCCCAAACACTTTGTCATGTCTGGGAAAAACATGGCTGGGAGAGAGGAACTTGTTAAAATGAGATGGCAGGAAATAATGAATGCAAGCTCTAAATGCTGCTAATGTGTCTTGTTCTCTTCAAACATTAGAGCACCATATGAAAATCTAACTGCTTTTGAGGTTCTAAACTGCTGCTGGTAATCCAGTTGTGAAAATTGACTTCCTACTTTATAAAGTAAGTGGGCATTTTCCTTTCAGCTGTGAGGTTTGCTTTTGGAGACCACTCCTGCAGACAGTGTACAGGTGAACAACTGTCCCATGCAGACCCAGTTATATTATTATGGATGAATGAAGCCTGAGTTACAGAACCAAAGCAGACAGCAATAGAGACAGGGTCTGTAAATTTAATACCTCAGAGTAAGTGCTCCCAGGGCAGGTGTTCTGTAGAAATTAAACAAGCTTATCAATTGCTTTAGGTGCCCATTGTTCTCTTTGACATTCCATAAGTAGCTGAGCTTTGTGTAGGCAGGTAATTGGAGAGTAATGCAATTTCTCTTAAACAGAATAACTTGTGTGACAGGAATTCCCTTCTGGGGAGCTGTTAAGTCACAATCAAAATGCTGTTATCCTTCAGAAAAAAAAATTCTCCCTTTGAACAAGTCAATACAAAAGAGCCAAGAGTAAACAAAGTGGTTTTAGATGTTAAAATTAGCATGTGCCCATGTGTGCATACACACATACACACATGAAACTTTCAAATCCATCATATTATTTAATTCACAATGTGTGCACCCAGATTAGAAAGAAGTGCCTAGCCCAATAGTAGGAAATGAAAAACCTTTTGTCTTAGTGCATCAATCAGGTGGAGATTATTCCTCACCTTTAACAGCAAGACATCTTTGGCAATAATCATAAAGAATAGGCTGAAGGAGCTGGGAATTTCTGCTATATTGGTATTTACATACCACATGGTGTCAGACACCCAGAGAACTTCTTTCATTTCAGCAAAGCTTCTTGCAATAGACATGATGTCTGATGATGTTTTAATGGCATCCCTCTGCCCTTGGAATGGCGTTACTCAGCTTGGATGGGAGGTGTGAGGAGCACTGTATTGGTGTATGCGTGCGCACACAGTGCTGAGCTTTTTCTGTCTGTCTTGCAAACTGACCTTAGCCAATAATATTTTCTTTTCTTATTTCCTTTCCTATGATGTACTACCTTTCCTTTCCACTGTTCTCCCATCTTTTCCTCCCTGCCCTTCATACACCCTGCCTACAACCTGTTATGCCATGCCCTCCTCCTGATAGCTGGAAACCTTAGGCTGCAGCAGATTGTAAATCCGGTTGATCCTCTGGAGATCCTGGCAGATGTGCACTGGACACACATCCGTGAGAAAGAGGAGGAGGAAAAAATGGTCTCAGCCTCAAAGTCCTCCACCTCCAGAGGTAATCTCCCCCAAGCCCCACACCATCATTTCTTGGATCCCAGTTGCAGCTGTTTAACTCTGTTGCTTCTGTGCCCTTCGAGACCAGTGACTTGAGCAGGGGCAGCAGTGATTGAAAGGAACTGCTTTCAAATTGCACTGAAATTACACTTGATTAAACATTTTGCTTTTCAGGTCAGTGTCTGTTTAAAACTGCTGCTTTCTCAGCTCTGTGACAGTGTGACTTCTGAGCTATTTGTCTGCCTGCTTTGACTCCATAGCATTTTTCCTCGTGCTGGCAATCAACCCCCTGTAACTCACTAGGGATGCCAATAGTAGTAGTCTTGTGCTTTTTGTGGCAGTGAAAGCTACACTTTCTAGGGAAAGCTGAGGGGCTGTGTTGTGTAGCTGCTAGAGCAAAGATTGAACAGTGTCAGCTTCTGTATCGAGCGTGTTTCTCTGCTGCTTCTTTTCCAAGTATGTAACTGCATCTGGTATTAGCAGGGAACGATGGGAGTCAAAGGGCTTGCAAATCTGATCAGTGGCAGGTTTGACTCCCTGTGTTGAAGATTTTACGGTATACCTATGTCTAATGTGCAAGTTGTCAGTTACTCAAAGGAAAACTTTGGAGGGAGAAAATGCTGATAGTCTAGATCTCATGTGAGCACCTTCCAGCAGTCCCTGCTGACCTTGTTCTAGGCTATTTTACATTGTCTTAAGGTAAGTATGTCATAAGTGCTTTATCTGTGGGCTTAAATCAAAGCTCACCATGCAGCTGATGAGCAGTGGTCTTCTCTCAATCTGCAACCATGGTGACACAATTGTAGATGGGGTATTTCTGCTGTGAGAAGGGGTGTCTTTCACTGAAAAAAATGAAATTAGGTTAAAAATCTGCAACTCTACCTCATGATACGTGATTCTTTTCTATTCCAGACAATTGTCTTTTCCTTGCAGTTTTATATGTTTGGTATAGGGGCTTTTTTAATCCTGGTCTAGCTTGATACACAATTCCAGATCAGTTTGGCTATACTTATATTTGCAGTTTGTAGAATGCACAGGGATTTTCTGGTGTGAAATCAGCTCCCTACAAATAAGAGATGGGTATTTTATTCCCTCTGCAGCCACTGAAATAGGCTGTATCCAACTCTCTGTAACATTCAGTATTGCTAGAGTGGTTGACTAATGTTTAAAAAGCACTAAGTAAAAAATATTAACAATGTTTCTTAAGTTTACAACAATTAAGGTTACTTGTGTTTCTGCTTGGAGGTCTGTGTCACTCTTGTTTCCAGATTTTTATTTTAATTTGCATTTTATAATCCTTGCTTTTCTGTGGGGTACTATTACAGTTGCCAGCCACAGGTGATCTTTCCAAAATAGATTCTCTGCTCTTTCCAAATTCCTTTAGGAAGGGATTCAGTATTTCCTTTTTGTTCTCTGAAACTGGGCCAACCTAGGACTATCTTGATGTATAATTAGCTTCTTCTATTGCTCTGTCATATGGCAGAAGTGTGTGCAGGTGTTATCAGCAGTTTGGGTATTTCAAAGGCTGTTGCCAACATGTGCTTGTGGACATGCTGTACGTTTTCAGCCTGAGTTCAGGAGACAGGTTGTTCCTGGCTGAGGAGCTGTATTCCGTGATCCGGGGTGTTTGGAGAGCCCATTGGCAGCAGCAGTGAGGAGGTGTGATGTGACAGCCTGGGACAGTGTCACAGCTCCCAGAAGTCCCTCTCATTCTGCTTTAGGAGCTCTTCTTCATCTGCTGGGCAGCGCAGGTTCTGGGACACATGGGACCCCTCTCTCATTGCTCAGCTCTTTCTTCTCTCAGTTTCCCTTCTCTGCAGAGTTCCAAGGGGAGCGTGGTAGCAGCAGCCTGCTGGTCAGATGCGGTGTTCTTCTCACTGTGCCACACATATTTCCTCTAATATTACAGATCCCAAAGGAAGATTAGGCCCCTGACATTTGTGTGTTATCTCAATTTGATTCTCAAGCCTGAAATTGGGTGATTGAAATTTCATAGGTTTTATTCCTGTATTTGCCAGTGAAAAATTTCCCTCTGTCACTCTTCTGTTTTAGACGCTGACTGCTGGTCTAATTTTGACTTCTTACAATTTATTTTTTTAAATTCAGCATCCGACCTTCCCTCCGTACGCCATGAGGCGGTACAGGCGTGGCTGGAGACGGTCCCTGGAGGTAGTTTGGTGATGTTCTATGTATTCCAACGCACAATAACCCTGCCCCTCTCTTCTCCGTGCCTTCAGCAGCTGAGCTGGTCCTTTAACCCTGGAACTTACGGCCCTGTCGCTACTGCATGAGTGGACGTGGAGGGGGGACGGGGAGTGTGCATGTGCGCCTTGCTCAGAGCCCCTTCTCGCATGAGCTGCACACCCATCGTAACCCTCTGCAGGCAGGCCAAGGACAGCTTAGCCTGGGTGCAGGAATCCCACTGAGCGCTTCCAGTTGCTTCATAAACTGAAGGTGGGACCAGGTTTTCTTCCCCCAACCCTTAGACTAAAAGAACTCGGGGCTTTCTTGCAGTTGAAAGTGCAGAGAGTGCTTAAAGCAATCACACTTCTCTGTAGCAACTGCACACCGGTAGTCATGTGGTGAAGAAAACAGGAAAGAAGAATGAATCAAAGCTGAGATCTTTAGGAATAGTGGTAGTGGTTGTATCTCTTTTGACCTGGCGTTCACACTATTCAGGAAAGCCTCGGGAATGCTGAAGGATGATAGAGCTCAGCTGATTTTTTTTTTTGTGTGGTCCTCT
Source organism: Taeniopygia guttata (assembly GCF_048771995.1). Taxonomy (NCBI): domain Eukaryota; kingdom Metazoa; phylum Chordata; class Aves; order Passeriformes; family Estrildidae; genus Taeniopygia; species Taeniopygia guttata. Next base: position 68,612,998 of record NC_133025.1, read on the forward strand.
ATATTACAAACCGATGAGGCTGAAGATTCTGGGATGACAGTGAGGGAATACATTGTGTAAAGCTGTGAAAGTGTCTAAATCAGTGGAGCAGTCTGTGCTAGGTAGTTCATCTATAGCTGAGTTGCTTTGGCACATCAGAATAGCTAGCTTGCCTTTAAAACTTTGCTTCTGCTGCTGCTTTGGCAAGTCAGCAGTGTTTACAAGGTGTCTGCACATGATGCAGGCTTCTCACAAGCTGCCAGCTAATATGAACCAGGTGCTGATCCCAGTCTTTGGCTGCCATAGTGTGTAACTTCTGAGTCATTGTGTGACAGCTTTTGGCCTCTTGCTCTTCATCCTAACTGCATATATGTATATGCACAGTATATGTATCATATAACCAGCCACTTGCAAGCTTCCCGTGTCCCTCAGAATGGGAACCACCCTTGCACCAAGTTGTTACTTATCGATGCATCTGTAATCTGCCATTGAGTTTTTTGTACCAACCTATTTAAAACCTGATTTTCTCCTCTCTCTCCAATGCAATCCGTGTGTGTCACATCCAATCATGGTTTCTGAATCTGAAGACCCACACATGCATCATAGTGGATTCAGATATTCTTAACATTAGTTATGTTTTTTGCAAATTTTGATTAAGATTACTCACATTTGCTCTTACCATAAAGCCATTCCATGACATTATCATTTCCAAAATAACATAAGCTATTGCATACCTGAGCAATGATCAGACTGGGACATGGTTTGGTTTTGTTCAGCAGATTTATAAATGCTCCTATGGGCACACCAGCCTTTGCCACATGATTCAGTTTTCCTGTGCTTGACATCGGCAAGGCTCTGGATTTGATAATCCTCTGATGTAAAGGAATAGGCCAGTATATTATCATACATGAGTGGAACTGCCTTTTCACAGTAGCTGACAGGAAATAAACTCATCTTTGTTCACTACAGAGCATGGAATAAAGGAAATTCTCAGGTTGAAGGAAAAAGACAAACCACCTGCTGAAGGCTGTCTTTTGGAATAAGCAAAAACCTGTATTAAAGGAGAGGCTGCAAGACCTCAGTTTTAGGGAGAGTTAATTTGCTTTCAAGATTGTCTTAATTAGCAATGCAATGATGTAAATTGTTCCAAGAGACACATTGTCACTAGTATATAAAAAGAATCAGGAACTGGAAGTGCTCACTTTTTTTTAGTATTTAAATTATGTTCAATGGAAATGTTGAACCAAAAATAAAAAGGCAGCAAATTATCCATTGCACAGTTTTTTTTTTTTTTAAGTATCATTTAATAATGAGATTTATATTCCACACTTTGGTCTTGTCTCTCCTTCTGTAATTAAATGCTGTCAAAAGCAGTAGTATCAGTAGCAGTAGTATGTCATAATTTTCAGGGTTACAGATTCAAGAATATCTTCTTTGTTTTAACCTAGCAAATCAAATTGTGGTCTGTAAATGGGAAAAAAAAAAGTTTTGAAAGTTTTGAATATGTAATTTGAATTACTTAAAAGTGTTTCAATTAATGATCTGTAACAGAAAAAAAGGTTTTATATATGTCATTTTAATTAATTCAAAGTATCTCAATTTGTGCACTAGTCACTTTTACAGCGTATGCATTTTCTTAGACCTTATTACCAAAGACTGCTGTAGCTGCACAGAGTTAAACAGTTTCCAAGTGTAATAATGGTCAATCCCATACCCACACTCTGTCTTTGACTCACACCCTCAAAGCCAGTTTCAATTTCAAGATGAACAGTCCTGGTTAATTGTGAGGTTCCAGTTTTGGCCTAATACACATATGCTATCAAGTGGCGGGGACTGTTCTGCTGTGATAAAGAAAAAACCAAAATCTTCCTGGGAGAACAGTAACCTTTATTCTGATTTGATGTCCTCCCAGTCTCCTTGTTTAATTTTTCACAATGCCTGTAGCTTAGAAAACCCCTGGCAGCTTTCAGTGCAAGTGCCTTGGAGACTCCCCAAGGGCAGGCATTCCTTGATTCACTGGAAGTATCACTTCACCATAGATGTCCCTCTAAGTGACACATTTCAGGATTTCTTGTTTTGACAGTAACTGATATACATCTCCAGTATAAACTGTTGGTACAGTTTAATATAGAACTTTTTCACTGTGCAGTGTTTGTTTTCTTTTCTTCCCCTCAATATTTGAATATATTCTAGCTCCATGTGAGGAGGATGATGTGGAGGATGAGCTGGGCACAGAGCCTGCAGACACAGAAGGGCAGGCAGGTGAAGAGGGAGACACGGGTGCAGAGCTGGATGATGGTAGGGTACCACTGTGCAGCCTTTAAACCTGTTGTGTGAACAGAATGTATTGGCAATGAACACTTTGCATGAGGGTACTTAAACCTGGTCTTATTTTTAGAGGTGTGGGAGTTTGTTTCAAATATCTGAGAAGGGAGCCAGGAGTGAGGGACAAAAAGAAAGAGAAGAACTTCAATGTCCTGGATTATGTAATGAATTTCTCATGTCCTCTCACCACATATTTTGTGTCTGTATTCGATACTAATCCTGATGAATAACAGAATTAAATTAATGAAAGATCCATAATACTGTCAGAATGCTTCCTGTGCTATTGTAAAATTAACTGCATATGGCAGAAAACATGGAAAATTTTCCAGAGAACTGATAAGGCAGGACTTCAGTTACTGATTTAACTCTTTGTACTAACAGTCCAATCATTTACTGCTTACATTTACTGCTTAAATGACTAATGATCACACCAAAAAAAGGAGTGAACATTTAAGTGCTCAGGTTATGAAAGTGGTTAGCACCATGTGACTAGAAAGTATTATGTCCTGATGGACTTGTGTCCAAGTTCTCTTGGTTTTTTCCATCCATGATCAGAAGACATCGCGTCTGATGCAGAAGCAGAGTTTCGCTTACGTCAGAGTGCTGTAGAAGGGGCAGAACTAAAAGTCTCTGAGGATGAAGAAGAAGCAGAAGGTGCTTCCTGCAGTGTGACAGAAGGTAATCACTTTCTCTTTAGTGCTTGAATGATGTTAATTGCATTTAAGATAGTCTATACAGTTATGGGATTTTGGAGAAGAGAGTCTCTTGGATTTGAACCATCTCGCAGCTCTCAGTGGCAAGGTCTGTGCTTGCATGAACATTTTGAGAAGAATATTCTGAATCCATTAATTACAGCTTTGTAAAATGTGAGAACTCTTCGAACTGCTTTTTTGTTGATAAAGTTGTTATTAAAAAGCTTGTACCATTTTGGACATTTAAAAATTTTTGCTGTGCTCCAGATGTCCAATCTAGAATTTGTAAAAAGCCGAGAAATTTGTCACTACTTGCTATGTGTAACATTTTAAAAAAATATAGAATATTAATGGTTTATGTATTTTTTGAACATTTTTCCTTTCCGTAGATCCATGCAAGCCATCCATCCCTATCCAGCCCTCTAGTGACAGTGTTCTTCCTCTGTCTCCAGCTGCTAGTCCCAAAGCAAAACAAGCAGAGGTAAGTAAGGGAGTCTGACATTTTCTACTTAGCACCTGTAGTTCAATAAAGCAGTTTGTTGAATAAACTAATGTGGACTGACAGCAGGGGCTCAGAGTGTAGTGGCTCTATCACAGCCACACAAGTTCCCATCACAAAGCCCCAGGCAGAATTATACTGAGTGTTTTAATTTCAGTGAGCAGCTAGCAACATGTATATGTGATTAATGTAGGGAGCCATAAGTAAGGGGTTTGCTATTTAGCCTGGTCTGGCTGTGTTTGATGTGCCACAAGCAGATTCTGTGCAGTTGCAATTGAAAATTACAGTAGCAACCAAAGCAGTGCCTCTTTGTTCCAGAGCTCAGCATAGTTCAGCTTAAGGAAGTGAGGCATGTCAGTGTTGTACTGTCATGTTGTCAGCCCAGGGAGTCAGCTTGCAAGTGTACTGCAGTGTGTAAGAGCTGGAAGTGCATGACCCTTAAAATGTTCAATTCAGATTTTCCCTTCCCTTTCTTTTTGGATTTTTTTTTTTTTTAAGAATTGCTAAAATATTGTTTTACAGAGTTTTGGCATAGACCAGTTTACTTTTACAGTTGGCTTCTGGTTTGCTGACAGCAATTGCTGACAGAATTCACTTTCTATTAAAATAAAGTTTGGTTTTTTTGATTGACATCTAATGATTCTATCACACACAGTTATTGTTTAGCAGGCAGACTTTAGGACATTAAATTATTATTTTGATACTTGGATGGTTTCTTTATTTCTAGCTCTGTTAAAAGAAAAAAAGAAAAGAACTATATTCTCATGTGCTCAGATTAATATTCCCCTTTTTCATTTTTCTCTAGGATGTAGATCCCCTGGCTGAAGTGTGCCGGGCAATAAAATCCCCAGAGCCACGCTTTTTTCCTGAGCCTTTCATTCTTGAGGAAAGACCAAAGGATGAAATTCCCAAAGACAGGAAAGTTAAGAGCCCTTTGGTGCCACCATCTCCAGTGTTGTCCCAGCCGGTTGCATCACCAGAAGCCATTGCACCCCCATCACTAGCAGAGTCTCAGCCAGGAGCACCAGCACTGGCCTCATCCCCAGCATCTGCTCAAATGCCTATCTGTTCCCAGCCTTTGCCTTCTGCTGAAACATCCATTCCATCCCCAGTGGAGCCTCCAGTATGTTTCCAACCTGTCCCAGCCTTAACATCTACTCCTTTAGCCAAATTGGCCCTTAGGGGCCAGGATGGTGAGGTGGAAAAACTGGGGAGCCCCACTACTGCAGAAGAAGCCCTGAAACGGAGCAGCCTTGTGGAAGAGTTCTGGATGAAGAGTGCTGAAATCCGACGGAGCTTAGGGCTCACCCCCGTGGACAGAAACAAACGCTCAGAGAGCAACTTCACTGTGTCTGCTCTGGAGGCAACTCCTCAGAAGACTTTCAATAGCAGGAATATTTCAGGGGATGAAAGGATCCATCCTGTGAAACCCCAACCTGCCCCCAGAAGACAGGGTCTATCCAAGTTAGAAAATGAGCAGATTTCTCTGCTTACTCCAAAGTCTCCATCAGAAAAAGAGCTAAAGATTCCCAGTGAAGTACGGGGAGATGTATCTAGCAGCTCTGGTCTTGGCCTTCAGGAGAGCTCGTCTAACATGAGAACTATGGCTAGCCAGAGCTTCAACACTTCTGACTCCACCATGCTAACTCCTCCATCAAGCCCGCCCCCACCACCTCCTCAGAATGAGGAGCCGGCCACGCTGCGTAGGAAGAGGTACCAGGCACTCTGGCAGAATGAGGTAGAAGCCAGGTCACCCCCAACGCCAGCATCGACACCTCCTGCTCCCCGACACCGGGAGCCGGCCCCTCCTGCCAAGGAGTGCCCCCCGGCCAAGAGGGATGACGTGCGGAAGTCGTTCGCAGAGAGCGTGGATGAAATTCCGTTTGCTGATGACGTGGAAGACACGTATGATGACAGGACAGAGGACTCAAGCCTTCACGAGAAGTTCTTTACTCCTCCTACCAGTAGGCCGAGGCCAGAGAAACCACATCTTTTGCCCTTGGTCAAAGAAAACGGTGGTCCACCCTCAGTGGAAGGAGGGGTTCACCATAAGAAGAGAGTGTTCCCTGACATTTCTGTGGAGGCCAAGGAGATTGCTGAAGAGAGAATGAGAGCCAGAGAGAAGTCTGTCAAGAGCCCAGCGCTACGTGATGCCATGGCTAAACAGTTGTGTAAGATGAAAGATATGGAGATGGCTGCTGCTGCTGCTACTGGGGCCACGAGGGTACGAAAGGCATCTTCTATGCCCTTGAAGACCAAAGAGTTGTTTTATGAGTCTCCAAAGCATTTGGCCTTGAAATTAGCAGAGGGATCCGCAAGAAAACATAATTCTGCTACTGAGAAGTACTCCACTCCTCCTGCTGACATGGCTGGACCTGAAGGGTCTGTCAGCTCTTCAGAAGGCTCCAGTGGGAAGAGTAAGAAAAGAAGTTCCCTCTTCTCCCCTCGTAAGAACAAAAAGGAGAAGAAATCCAAAAACGATAGCAGACTTTCTGACAAATCTAGTGGTGGGACAGAGGAAGCAACAAAGCCTAGGTCGTTATGGAAGTCTGTTTTCTCTGGCTATAAGAAAGACAAGAAGAAAAAGGCTGATGAGAAATCTTGCCCAAGTACTCCCTCAAGTAATGCCACTGTGGATTCTGGCAAGCACAAACCCTCTCCACTGATTACAGCTGCAGGTATAACAGATAAGTGCCTCTGCACTTTTCCTACTTTTCTGAGGTGTCCTTGAAAGTAGTTTTGGTTTGCTTTGTCATTCAGCTCCTGTGCTGAATGCTGCTGCTTCCCAGTGTTCAGATGGGCAGGGCGGCGGGATAAGTGCTAGGGAAAAAAAAATGGAACCCTAACTAAAAGCTTAACTCGCAATATGTACAAGGTACATCTTTTTTATGTCTTAGATTTGAGAAATAAGCATCATTTGTTGGAATTTATGACATTTCATCCCTACTTTAAATCTGATCTTCATCTTTTCTTCGGCTGATCTTTTCTTTCTTTCCACCTGCTCCATAGAAGCTGAAGACTGCAGAGATGCTGTTATTCCTGTTCTCAGTAATCTGGTGGCTGTCTGCTGATCTCTGAAAGAGGGAGTTGGTAGCATTCTGTAAATCTTCACATGCCCACCAGTTGCAGGCAGAGATGTTTAATGACGGTTTGGGATACTGTAATGAAGTTACCCATAAATGGGGTTAAAAGCAAACATGTTACCTTTTTCTGGCATTGTACAAACAGACAAAATAGAGCCAGCTGCTGTCAAACCAAGTGCTGTATCTATCCTAAGAGCATTGATACAGCACAAAAAGAGAACTATGATCATTATTTCTAACAACATTTGAAGAAAGTAATGCTCTCTTAGAACAGCTCAAACTCGTGCTGGTCATTTTGTGGAGCAGGGCTTCTTTGATCCCTCTGAGGCAAAACAACTGACACTGACATAAAAGGACTGGGTATTTTTGGTGCTCAATCAAACAACCTGCAGCTGAGCTCAGAAGAGTTTACAGAAAGGATTGTTACCACTTCTCTAACTGCCCCTTTTTATTCCCAACCTCACAGATTTACAGCTCCGTCAGCACCTGAGTTTCTCAGAGGACTCCGACCTCTCCAGTGACGATATTCTGGAACGCTCCTCCCAGAAATCCAAACGAGAGGTACGTAGGTGGGAAATGCATTTTAGATGGATCTAGTACCAGTCAGATCACAGACTCAGAGAATCACATCAGAAACTTAGGTGATTAATGTTGTTGTTTTTACTCTTTCTCCCATGGAGCAGGTTTTCCTGTAAGTTGGCTGATTGTCCTATCTAAAATAAGATGTTTTCACTTGTTTCCACTGTAAGAAGGATCCATTGTCTCACTGTCCCATTACTTTACTGGTGTCCTGGTTTAGGGCAAATTTGGGAGAAAACCTCCAGAAGGAGTCTCCCCAGAAAGCAAAGCCCCCAAGGCCCCTCTCCTGACCTGGTTTGGGAAGAATTTCCCAAACTGCCTAGCTAAACTAACTAACAAGCAAAAACAGGAGCAAAAGCAGCACTATGTACTGCACTGTCTGTGTCCAGCAGACCGTGGGGGAGTGAACAGGCTGATAACAAAACAAAACTTGACTTTTCAGAGCCAGTCTTGAGGGCACAGAACATAATAACCAGCATAAACAGAACAGATAGCTGGGAATGCATGCATCATAAAGTCACCCTAGGACAACTAGGCACTGAAAGGAGACAGTCTGGCCTGTAGTCTCCTGGGTATTCCTTTTTCCCCTATTTAAAAATGGGATTTTGTTCCCCATTTTTCTGGTCAGTGGGAACTCCACCAGACTGCCACAGCTTCTCAAATATGATGAATAGTGGCTTAGATCCTTTCTCTGCCAGTTCCTTCAGAACTTGTGCACCTGTAGGTGCCATAAATGTTCTCAAATGTGACTTTCACCTACATGGGCAGTTCATCATTCTCCCAATCCCTTCTGTGACTGGGATGCTGTGGCTGGAGCCACTTGCTGGTGAAAATCAAGGCAAAGTTAGAGCACCTCAGCCTTTTCCATATCCTGGATAACCAGGTTTCCAGTTTTGTTTTGGAGAGGGCCCATGTTTTCCCTAGTCTTCCTGTATCACGGACGTACCTATAGAAGCTTTCCTTGTTGCCATTGATGTTCCTGGGCAGATTTAATTTTGTCAAGGCCTTAGCTCTCATAACCTGATCCCTGGCTGCATGGAGAACTTCTCTGTATTCCTCCCAGGCTACCTGCCTTTGCTTCTGCCCTCTGTAGACGTCCCGTTTCAGGAAGCCCCTTGCTCATCCACACAGACCTCCCAGCATTTTTGCCTGATTTCCTCTTTGTTAGGATACATTGCTTCTGAGGTTGGAGGAGGCAATCCTTAACCAGCTTTAACCAGCTTTCCTGGGCCCCTCCCCTCTCCAGGGCTTTATCCCATGGCACTCTACTAAGCAGATCCATGAAGAAGCCAAAGTCTGTTCTCCTGAAGTCCAGGGTAGGGAGTTTGCTGTGCACCCTCCCTACTGGCCTAAGGATCTAGTATAAGAATTTAGTTTAATTGTACACATTTATATGTGGAAAATGTATAGTGAAAGTAAAGTTTTAAAGCTAATAGTTTTGAAATTATTTGATTCATTTTTACAATGTCACTATTAAAGCAAAAACAAGGGAATAATTTAAGAAACTGTTTGATCATAGTAATGAAGAATCCTACTTTCATTCCTGAGAGCCTCTAAACTCAGCTAGACAGAACTGGCAAGGTTTGGGGGAATACATAGAGATTTTATTGACCCCACATAACAGTAAGGCTCTTCTGGTAGAGCAAAATGAAAACTGTGTTCCCACTGTTCTTTCCTGGTGGTGCCTAGTACACATGTTAAAAAAGCTCAAGAAGAAAAGAACCTCTGGGAAGGAAATGTCACAGCCACAGTGGCCTGTGCCTCCTGTGTCAAACCTGTCATCCCATGTGCACGAGTCAATCTCAGATGCCATGCTGATCCTTAGCTGAGATGGCAAAGGTGTGGAACTACTGCAAATTGAATGTCATGTGAAATGCTTTCTAAGTATATATATCAGAATGAACTGGAATAGCTAATGAATTAATTTAAGGCTGGTGGAAGAAACTGATGAACTAAATAGGAATTTTCTATATTTACTTATCTCTCTTTTGATCTCTTTCCCTAGTTGGTCTAGATCTCATCTGAGAGGAAGATTATTTTGTTTTTATTTTATTCCCTTTTTTTTCCTCCCCTTCCATTTCCCCTTGCATGCCCTCAAGGTGTTTCATGAGAAATTCTGCATTTTCCAAGAGATGCAGAAGAATGAGGTACCTGGGGCCAGCAGAGGACAGATATCCAATACCTCGGGTTCAGATAAGAGTTACAGAGTTTTTGGACTACCTTGATGGTCATTTTTTTCTATGTTGGGCCACTCAGATTTAAAATGGTTTTTGCAGAAAGAAAGATCACATCTCTAAGCACAGGAGGGGATGTTAAATGACAGTGGCAGATGCCTGGAATCCTCTTACTGAAAATATCTTACAAGCTCTGCCAAGGGTCTGGTGTTAGTGTCTTGTTTTCACTCATTTGCTGTTGCTGAAGTTCCATTAAGAATTTATTTACCCAGCATCTGCCTGTTTTCTTAAGAATAGTTTTGAGAATGTATTTATTTAAAGGATATGAATCTGAAAACTTGACCTACTTCATTTTGTTGCATCCTATCCAAGGATGTAGAGTATACATGCAAACACTGGAATGCCTTGCTGTCAAAAGAAATGTAACCAAACTTCGAGTCTGACCAAGCTGGGTTTGTACTGGTTTGGGGTGGGAGTTGTATTTTTTTAATTAATAACCTGCCTGCTACTTTATATGGGTAAGAGCTGACTTGCTGTTTGCTACTTAACTTTTATGTGAACCCCTTCTCCAAACTGAATTCCTGTTCGTGCTGCTTTTTTGGTAATGTAGTGAGCTTGCTTCCCAGACAGCCTGCTCTGCTCTTTGTGATCAGCAGTGAATTAATTCAGTGTTGTTAAACGTGGTGTCTTTCAAGAGAAGCATCTCTTAAAAAATTCCTAACGTGAGCGCCCCGTGGGTGTTGTGTTTGTAGGTGTATTGTCACCATGTGTGTGTTTGTCATTGTTCCTGTAGAGTTGTGGTGTTGTGCTCAGGTGTTCACCACCACAGGTAACTTGCTTTTTCCTGGAGCTTGCAAAGATGCTGGTGTTGTTCTCTGGCTTCTCGTTTGTGACTGGTTTTAGTTAACTGAATGTGAGAGTGCAAAATGCTGTCTGTTTGCCCAGAGTGGCACAATGCCTTCTGGACTTTGTGACATGAAGGGAAATTTACCTCCCTTCTCAGCAAACAAAGCTAAGTGTTTTACTTGCCTTATATTTGGGTACAGGGTAGCATAGAATGTCCTTGGCTAGAGGAAGTAGTGATTTCCTCCTCCTTTTCCTGCTCCTTTCCCCCTCCAGTTTTAGCTCCTTGAGATCTTTGGAGGCTCTCCTTTTTGACAAGGGGTTTCCATTACTGCATAACCCACTCCGAACCCATCTGGTCTTTCTTAATTCATGAAGCAGTGAATAAGATTTATGATGTCGGTTAAATGTCAATTATTATTTCTATGAAAGAGAGATAATTTAAAACTCTAGAATAAACACAACTCCTAGGAGAGACTGTAAATCAGAATGTAAATGGAGAGTTGTGTGACAGAGTAATACATGGTTGGCCAAGCCAGTTCAAACCAAATATGTTGCAGAAATAAGCCATTATTCTGAATCTTAATCCAGAATTTCGTAGTCATACAGCTAGACAAAGGCCAAATAATTCCTCTAGAAAAAGGTATTTCCAAGTTGACCTCCTCTTCAATGGGGCTGCCAAAGCTAATTGCCTTCAGGAAAGTGCTAGAAACTTGATTTTGTGGCCAGAAGTTCCATTGTGCTCCATCAGTCTGGGTCACGTTCAGCATTTGCACAATTTTGTTTCATGTAAAAACCACTTTGTTTTATTACTGTGCATCTGTTTTCAATGTTGAACTGATTTTGCTTCATTTTGTGCATTTTTTTTTTATTTTTCTCCCTTTACCATCCCCCCTTTAAAGTCGATCTATGTACCACACGCCTTGGCATTCAAGAGATCATACTCGTCAAAGGTAGTGTCTCCCTTCCCACTAGTTGGCCATTGTTGCATTGCATGTCCCCCTGTACATTAACCCATTGAACCCATAGCTCCAACCACATGTGCACTAACATCAACACTGACTGTGCATGCCTGAGATGTTAGCAGACATGGGCAGCAAATTCTTTGCAGAGGATGTCTCCCAAAAATGCGTTAAGCTCCGAAATGTCTGGTTGGAATGCATGCCTTTATCAGTGCACCACTGTACAGTGATGTGGATGATCTGTGAGCTTCAGAACAAATTGGTTTTCAAGGCACTTAAATATGTTTGCATATTCTTTTTTTTTTAATACTTTGAATGTGAGTTCAAATGAATCATCACACTTCAATCAGCAGCTTTCAAAATTGTTAAGTTGGCTCAAATCTTAGTGAAATTCTGTATCAAGCTAAAATCAAGGCAGAAATTGCTGCTTTCTGAAATTTTTATTTTCTTTTTTGCAGTCACAACAGTGTTACATGGAATAGAAAGGTCATGTGCTCTGTCTCCTTACCTTCTAATTTGAGTACCATTGTGGATATGTGTTTTCAAAAAAGAAAGAGTAAATTGTGAGCTTTTTGAAGCTTTAATAGTGGTGCTTGCCAATGACCTACCTGAGGGATTTTAAATTAAGCTGTGATCCTACCTTAAACTCTGTTCACTGAGAACCATCAACAGAGGTAGACTGACCAATGTGGCAGCACAACAACTAGATCAAGCAAATTTCAGGGTGGTCTGACATAACATTCTCTTCTTGGACTGGTCCATGGAGGAGATCTCTTTCCAGAAGTGGAAGACACATGTTTACAGCAGCCCCTCAAAGCTTACATACATGTACATGAGAAAAGAGGCTTTTTCTTCACTGTAGTTTACTTAGTGCAGTTGTCAATTTTTTTTGACACTCAAATCTCTTTGAGGGAAAGAAAAAAGAAAGCCTTTCTAGGTTACGATATATCCAACTAGTGTGTCTGGTAAGATCCTAAACCAAATTTCAGTAATGTTAGAAAGACATATTCTTAAACTAGTTTCACTGACAGGAAAAAGGAGGAAATACCCTTCTATTTCTATAAACATAGCTTTTCCCCCTTTTGGATGGCTTCTGGTGGTGCAATAGTATACATTAGTCTATAGTAATTTCTTAGCTTACACTGCTGTAATTGGTCATATAGACAAGCCTTTTACCATGAAATCAATTTTAAAATGAAATCAAGGGGTCCCCTATCAAGATGAACCCTCTACATGGTACTCATTGATTTATCTAAATCCATTTGGCTAAATTTATTGAGAAATGAAAATTACTCAGAATAAAACCTGGTTTTATCTTTGGGAGAGGTTTCATATAGCTGTGGAAGGAAGGGGTGGGATGTCATATAAAATCACAGCTTTGCAGCTGGCTTAAATGCTTCTTCACTCCTGATTTGATCCTGAAATTGTTGCTCACTGCACTGTGAACACCTTTGCCTACAGAAGCTTGACTTTTGACACAGCCATGGCAAAGACAGAACACCTCCCTTCAGAGATTTTTGGAAGAGGAAATGGTCATCCCTGCCCCCGTATCCCTGAGCATGTAAATAAGATCTGCTGCTGTTTTTCCTTCCTTCAGAGGGCCTACACAGAAGAGGAGCTGAACGCCAAGCTGACGCGGCGAGTACAGAAAGCTGCCCGCAGACAAGCCAAGCAAGAGGAGCTAAAGAGGTTACACAGAGCTCAGGTAGCGTCTCACAAGCCTCTTGTCATGGCACACAGGCAACTCTGTGTGAAAGCACCCTGATCCTGACATTCCTCTGAGTGTATCAGAACAGCATCCTCTCTTTCTACATGAGTGCTCCTGCTCCCTCTTTCAAATTTCATGTCATTCCACAGACAAGTGAAGGATGGCTGAAACCCATCATGAGAGTTTTACAATGAGAAAAATAATGCCCATAACACGTTTCTAGCAACCATCATGCACTGAATGGAACAGTGATACTCAGATGATGCCTGATGGAGCTGCACCTATCATTGCTTTGCTAGGTTATGTTGGTGGGTGATGCGTTAGCAAATTAACCTTTAATTACTATAGAGTCTGCAGGAAAACTGCTAACAGCATCTACAAGTGATAGGATTCATCAAAAACTTAAGACAGGGGCTCAGCTGAGTGAGTAGCATCATCTTTCAGTTCAGTGTTCAGGAAGGTGACAGGAGTTGTGGCAAATAAATTAATATCAAAGTGTTTGCAAATTTAAGAGTTAAGATACAACTGGGTGGGGATGATATTGTCACCAGAATCTGTGATGCTTGTGGTTGAAGCAGGGTGTTGTTGAATACAAATACTTGGTTTTGAAAAGGCAAATCTGACTACTGAAGTCTCTTAGTGCTGGATGTGTGCTGCAGACAGAGCAGGAGAATTGCTTTGATGAGGTTCTGCTCCATTCTTCTCTGAACAGATTATCCAGCGGCAGTTGGAGCAAGTGGAAGAGAAGCAGAGGCAACTCGAGGAGAGAGGAGTTGCTGTGGAGAAGGCCCTTCGAGGAGAAGCAGGTATCCATCCCAGCTTGGTTTGGTTTTCCATGTTTTCTTACCAAGTGCTTGTGCAGTAATCCATAGCTGTTTGGATTTTAGAGGCAATTGGACCGTTATAGCCTAGAGACTGATGCCAATGTGAATCCCTTCTTCCTCTTCTATCTTTTTGAGGCCTCGTTTTTCCTGTGTTTCTTCTAATTCTGGGACTCCCTGTTGGTAGAGACTTAGGTCATTTACCTTGGCCTGAGGTGTAGGAGGTAATTCTGCAGCTACTACTAATGGCTGTTTCTGCTGGATCCTACAGCTAGAAAATTGCAGGGGTTTCGCAGCTGCCATGCACACAGAGTTGTCACAGTAAGACAACCCTGTTTGTATGTCAAGGAAATAATTGTGGAATGGTGTGTGCTTTCTCTATGGTGTTGGATTATCAAGGTAGTGTCCTTACAAGGGACCATCACAGAACATCTTCCTCACTGCACAGCCCAGCACACTGGCTACTTCTGACAAAGTTGTGCAGAACAGAAATGCACATGTGTACTGAAAGGTATCCATGTCAAGCTGTTAAAACAAATGTTGTGTGTACTTGAAATTAAACTAAATGAGTATCATCTAATCTGGCAAGCATAACAGTGGAGGAGTACCTGGTTCAGATAATGCTGATAGTAGTATGATGATTTGGAAAAAAAAATCCCCAATTTGCAAGGAGTCAAATATCCAACAGGCAAATGCAATGTGTATATACCTGACGAGGCCAGGATTATGTACCTGATCACAAGGGTCAGAGTTCAGAAATGGCAACAGTGGAACAGATGTTTGGAAGATGCTTGCTTGTTGCTTGAAGAGCCACATCTATGCCTTTGAAGATGGAGCTTGAACAGTGAGGTTGCACCAGAGAAAAAGTCTGTTGTGATTTCCTGCCAGTGACTGCTCAGCCAGAATTTGGGATGTCTGGTGCTCCATAAGGGTGTGCCAAAGAAGCTGGACGGAGTGCTCAGCAAAGCAAATAGGTACTACAAGTGTGAAGAACAGTCTTGAGGACTTCAATATGTTTATGATCAGGCTGTTTTTATTCATTTGTGGGATCAAAAATATAGGCTTGTGCAAATGGCTGTCTTTGCAAGACTGCCTCCTTCCTTATGCTGTGTGTTCCAGAGCAGCCCCATTCTGTTCTCTGGCCTGCCAGTTACTGCACTTAGTAAACCCAGCTCCATTGTTTCTAATGGTTCTTTTCATTTTGCTTCTTTTCATCTGGAAGTCCAAATAATCTTGATTATTGAGCTGCTGAATGACTTTCATGTAAGACATTGCCAGCACAAGTCGGAAGTCGTAGCAGCTGAGAGAATATTATTCATTATAGAGTTTTCTCACTGAAGAATCACAGAATGCCTAAAACAGGTTCAGAGAGGACAGAATATGACCAAGAGTAAGAATTAAAATTTTACATAGGAGACTGCAGAATTTGGATAAATAGCTTCTCACTCCCAGCTCTCCCAAATGGAAGCAGTCTTAGATGAGCTTGTGTATTTGTGGATTTCCTAGAATAACTATGAAATTGTGGGTCCTGCTTTGCAGAAGGGATTTCTTTTCTTCAGGAAGTCTCCTAGGGTATGCTCTTGCAAAATATTTCTATCAACAGGTCATATGTTATTTTTGCAGAAGCTTAACTCTGACATAAAGACTTCACCATCCTAAATTCTTCCCCCTATTTCAGGGGATTAGCCAGAAACACATTCTGTTGGGGTGGGAAAAATCAGCATGTTCTAATCTGTGTTGGCTAAAAACACAAGATCATAAACCAATTCCCTGTTTCACCTCTCTAGGTCCTCTTGCATGGCCATAGAATCATCTAGGTTGGAAAAGACCTTTAAGATCATGAGTTCAACAATTAACCCAGCTCTGCCAAGCCCACTATTAAACCATGTGGTTTAATTCCACATCTGCACATCCTTTAAATACCTCCAGGGTGCGGACTCCACCACTGCCCTGGGCAACTTGTTCCAGGGCTTGACAAACCTCTCCATGAAGAAATGTATCCTAATATCAAATCTAAACCTCCCCTGGGACAACTTGTGGCCATTTCCTCTTGTGTTACCTGGGAGAAGAGACCACCCCCAGCTGGCTACAGCCTCCTTTCAGAAAGTTGTAGAGAGCAGTAAGATTTCCTCTCAGCTGCTTCTTTTCCAGGCGTTTTACATGTTTGCAATAAAAATAACTGAATTCCTTCTTTTTCAGATCTGTGGTATCACATTCCACAGAGTTTATTTTTGCCTGCAATATCCACCAATTATTCAAAAGGAAAGTATCATTTTTCTGTCGTCTGCATTGTGACCTAACAGTGACCACCACTTTTAGCCAGGACTGCTGTGTAAAGGTGTGGAGTCATGCTCTTGTCTCTAATCAGTCCTGCCCTTAAGGAAACCATGAAAACAAAAGTTCAAAAAGGGCAAGGCAGTGTGTAAAGTGGTGTTGCCTTCTAAAAAAAGAAATCTCTTTAAAAGGTTGTACAAGGAGAAAAAAATGGGGGAGCTTGGGAGGTGTGTCTGCTGTGCACTTACTTTGTCCACATAAATAGAGAAGGATTGCAGTACAGCACCAAAATAATGGCTCTTCCATAGGCAGCAGCCAGTATTAACTGTTCCAGGACAATGTATTAGGCTCTGTAATGAGTGGGATTTTCAGGTTCCTTCCATGCAGGGAAAGAAAAAAAGCACTTATTGATCAGGACTTAAATATGAAGTTTTGGGTAATGTTAATAGTAGTTGCTTACTACTTAAAAATCCAGACAGAAGAAACAGAATCCTGTAACTTGCAATTATTATTTTCTTCTTCTATTATAGAAGAAGACAAGACCCTCTGAACTACTTCTCTAAGTAGTTTTATCATCTTCTAATATATTGCTTCTTATCATCTTTTCTGTCTGTAAAGAATTGCAAATTTTTCTTTTGTAGAGGTCTTCCACTAACTTTAATTCCTCAAATCTCACATCTGGACCACTTTCCATTTTTTGAAAACAGTATTTTTCAGTTCAACTGGTAAGAAGATAAACCAGTTCTATAGATAAAAATTTATTTACTTACAATAATTTTGTTTCTACTTTCTATCCATTTTGCATCATCCTTAATATGTTGTTGGCAAGTAACTTATACTGAGAAGATTGTTAATCAGTTTTTCACAGTGATGGCCTGCTGTTTTCCTGAGATATTACAGCTTTTGATCTTAGCAATAGATACAGGCAGCTCAATATTCTTCCCAGGAATTTCACAAATTAACTGCTATTTGTCAAGGTGGAATATTTATAGGGTGATACTTGCTCTTCAGCTAATGAAACTCAGAAACATTTTGGAGGTTGCCATCAACTTTAATTCTGACAAAATAATTGTGCCTTCTTGGCTACCTCTTTGTCTCTTCTTTTTTTCAATTAACTCAGCCTCAGGCATGGCACAGTTGGTCTTTTATTCTTTCAGAAGCTGAATGCTCAATCTAACATTTAGTTTCTGATCCAGAAAATTTCACAACCTATGATTACTTAATTGCCTTAATGTCTTCTCTCTGATTGTCTTTGAAAATCTCAGCCTTTGACAGCTGCATTCGTAGCAAGAATGAATGATTAGGAGGGTAAGCTCTATTTCAAGTGGCAGTGTAAGCTCTGTTTCAGGGGAGGTCTGGCAGACACAGGTAGTCTGAGCTACTGTCATCCCTTGTTTTCCTCCCCCCTCACTCCCTTCCTATTGATTGCATCATAGTATTTCACTACAGTGGTAAAGCAGGACCTCAGTGAAGAATTTTCTTAGTTTTCTGTGGTGTCCCAAGGGACACCTTGAATGAGTTAATTAACGTAATTTAATATTACTCATGCAACAATACTTTGCATTATAGTGCATTCGCCTGTTTGGACATGCTAATGACTTAGATTTCCTCTGCGAATTTTTTTGTCAATCATTAATTTAAAAATATGTCAAATCAGAGATTTCCAAGACCTTTCTTTTATTCTCTCTAGCATAAACCTCGATAGTAATTTTTAAGAACTTAGAAAACATTTACTGTCAGATCAATACTGAAAAGTTTAAGAGCCACCTCTTTACATCAAATGAATCATATGCAGTGAGAAATATTGCTCATAGTACTTCCATCTGTCTCCTTCCAATGAAATGCTCCACAGTGCTAGACTCGTGGTGCACCTGTCTCTAGCAGCTGTGGAAATGCACATTTCTGTCCTGAAAACCGCTGGGCAGTTCTTCCCTGGCACAGAGACTGCATCAGCAGGAGCACACAATCCCATCTTCCTGCACCTGAGTGTTTGCCATTCGTGTTGGCACTCAGTCAGTGCCTCCCACCTGTGTGCCATACACCATCCTCCACTCACTCACCTCCAAGAAATCAACCCTTGCAGCTGTCCTAAGAAATTACACTGTTTCCTTCTGACACATTGCTCAGCTCCAAAGCAACAGGATTAATTCTGCTTTTCTCAGCAAGAACAGGAGAGACATCAGTGACAGGTATTGCTGCAAACACTAATAGATGAAGTGTCTCTTGTAAACTTCTTGATTTTTCCCCTTGGAAGTCCTCGCCTGCCTGCTGGAAATTTTCTCTTCCTCTTCCCAATATATATGTTTGTGATATATTTGTGTGTGTACATATATATATATACAGAGAAAAAGAGACATATAGTGTTTGTATTTATATATGTGTGTGTGCCCACATGTGTAGCTGCCTGTCTCTTGTTTCTGTGTCTTTCTCATATATTGCTTTGATTGTATGGGGCTAGGGTGGGTGTCTGACTCAATAACTCTGTCTTCACCAATTCCTTGTTGTAGACTATTGGGGAGAGTCTTATTACAGTGACCTCATCGACTTGCATCTGGGTGGTATGTATGGCTGAACCTCCTGCTGACACTAACCCTGCTGACACCTCTCCCCACCCTCCCTTCACCTACTTCTCCCATCCTTGCCTCACAAACAAGAAGAAACAGCCCTTGCATATGACTGATGATTGCAGAACCCCTTTTCCAGCTCAGGAACAGGAGATCCTGGCATGTTCCACAAAACATGTGTAAGGCTCCCTCTTCTCTTTTTCCCAGTCCTGATTTTTTATAAATTTGCTTACGGTTTTCACTCCAGCTGCCTTCCCTGCTAGCAGTGGAAGGTCGTTCTGGTTTTTTGCTTCTCCTTTGTCCAGCTCTATCACTGAAGTTTTCTTTAGGAAAGTGTTTTAAGACTTTAGGACAGCAGAGCAAACAGCACTTGCAAGGATTAGTCATGCTGTTGCCTCTGTCTTGCCCTTGTGAGGCTTTTTTCCTTCTAAAAAAAGCCAGAGTGTGTTGTTGATCTTACAAAACAAAAATGCTCCCTCAAGGGACTTTGAAAACACTTGCAGATGGCACATATGTATTCTTTCTTGTTTTGTCTTAACTATAAGGTTAGAAAAGATTCTGCTGTTCCAGTCATTTTTTGCTGGAATCCAGTTTGCATCATTACAGAGCTATTAAGCTTCTTGCTATGCTATTGCTTTAATACCCCATTTAGTGCTAAACACACATTACAGTGTTTAGTTCTCATTTTCACTTAAGAATCTGGTCATCACTATACCATGGTTTTGCCCTTGCTTTAATTAATGTTACTTCCTGAGTCCCTTAGTATGTGATAAACTTTTGGGTTTGCAAATGACATTTGATTAGCCTTTGCCTATCTTGAAAATTAAAATTTCCTTTGCTAGTTTAACCACCCAAAATCTATTCTTATGAACACATCTGTCTGTCAGCAGATTCAATAGAAAGCAAACTCTGCTCAGTTGCCTTGTTATCTGAGAGTCTCATTTAGTTTATCTTTCAGAGTAGAAAGTTGCTTGATCTAAGCTGTGTTTTTTTGAGGGGCTGCGTTGCAGACCAACTCTGCAATAGGAAAGGTCCACACACTCTAGGCCTGATCCAAGACACATCTCTGGAAGTCTTCCTTGATTTCATTGTGTTCTATATTTAATCCTTCAAATATAATCTTGCCCAGGTTTTTAACAGCCATTTTTTCTCCTGCTCCAGGGAGGCTGTTCCACATAGTATCTACCTGTACCTATCTGTTGTGAATCACTCATGGCACAATAGACTTTTATTGAAGAACACCCACCTGAGTTCAGAATATCCACCCAAGTGCAAGTTTCAGAGTGGAAGACTTTCTTCCTTAGATCTATCCCTGTGCTAATTTTGATGTGACAGTCCTCTGCTAGCCCTGTGCTTCATTCACTGTTCAGTCCCTCTGGCATTCTTTCCTGGGCTATCTCCTGCAGAGAGACTCTGAAATCCTCTTCCTGGTTTTATCCACCAGGGCTGGCCCATGCTCATAACATGCATAGAGTAGGAGCTGTAAAAGGGTTGATGCTGAATCACACTTTAACAAACCCTTATCCCTACTTAATGCTATTTCCACTACACCTCTCCCTCCTCCTGCCTCTGCTCCTAATGCCTCTTTAGAGACAGCGATCCCATCAAAATCACTAATAGTGGCTTTAAGAAAAGCAAAATAATCTTCACTTAAAGGGACACTGTCAGTTAAAAAAAAATCATTATGCTGCGGAAAATCTTAATTGGAAATGGAATTTACTGTTTATCTCTTTGCGTGTTTGCTTTTCCGTTTCTCTGAGCTCAGTCATCTCAGAGTGGTCATTTTTGAACAGGCTGCTTCTATTTATATGGTGACTCAGTCACTTGGGCTTTCAACAGTCAGAGGCAATATTCACGGTTATTTTAAAAATGGTTGATACATCTTAAAACTCTATCAAATTTCTGCTCATCTCAAAAACACTCTTTTCAAAACAAATTTTAAAGAAACTATATTGGGCAGTATCCCTTTAAATGCAATGAGCCAGTATATCCTGGAGTATGTGCCTTTGTAGTATTATTTTGTTGCCTCCATGTAATTTGCTCTATATTTGCTTTTGGGGCTGCCAGAACACTTTTGCCAGGAGGGATACATTGCTCTGGTGATACTTGTCAGACAGTGGCAGATACAGAGCTCAGCTTCGAGATTAACATGTCTGTGCAGGATGCTGCACCTGGGTAGAGAGCCATTAAAATCCCTGGGGGTCCTGCTGAGCCCTGCAGGCAGCTTGGATGTTGCACAGTTAATTATTCTATCGATAACCCATGTCTCTGAGGCATGGCTCTAGTCAATAGAATATTAACAAAATTATAGAATATTAACAAAAATTGCAAAGCACTTTGGAAAGTTATCTGTAAACTGGTAATATTTAGTTGTTACAGATTGCACAACAACTTCTGCAAGGGGAGTGGTAACTTCTGACATCCTGGTCAACTTCCAGTGTGTAGGATTACACATTGCTATCTTAACTAGTTCTGTTGCTCAGCTCAGATGTCATAATCCTCTCTTCCTGTTCTGAAATGTTTTGTACCGTTGCTGTAACGCAGATGTTTCATTTCACGCTACAGATGGTCACATTTCAATTCTGAGTAATTATTCCTGTGTGTATATTGTATGTGTGGTGTGGTTAAAAGAACATTACAAAGGTTGCAAAGTCAACTGAAATTAAGACTTTATATTGTATTGATATATCAACAGATTTGTAACCTTCAGATCCACCACAGAGAGCTGACTCGTGTCCTTATGGAATAATTGGTAGCAACACTAGGTTGTCATCTTCTGGGTAGATCCTTATGGAGAGGAAATGGGACACAATCAGTGGATTTTATAGGTGTTTGTTGGCAGCCGTGGAATAGTGAGACTTGAAAATATGGATTCTGAGCCAGACAGTGGAAGGATGCATTGGTCTGGTGGATATATACTCTTTGTCCTTTTGTTCCCTCTTTTGAGACAGTCCTTGTCCTGATCCTGTTTTATTTCATCCAGAACTACTTACTCCACTTCCGTTTTTATTCTCAGACATTTAATTTTAATCCTGCCTTCTTGACAAAGAAATCCTAGCATTCTACACTTCAGCCATCCTAGTTCTCTCCACTAGCTACTCCTAGTCTCGTCTTCCCACTGACAGTCTCCACAGTCTGAATCCCAGCCTTTGGACTTCTTCCAAAATATTTGGGCTCTGCTCAGCATTATTTGTCTGTAAATTTTAGGTCCTATCTTCTTCTCAAATCTGCCTTCTCCTTTCATCCCTTACCCTTTTTTCCCTCTCTTTTGTCTGTTCTCCATTAGTCACCTTGCTTCCTTAGTCCCAGCCTCAATTCCCCCTAACCCAGTAGTTCCTTGTTTGCCTCTGGAAAGTTCCATGGTTTCCTCTGCCTTCAAGTGAGCAGCTTCCTTTTCCTTGCACCCAGCAGGAAATCATTAAATAAACAGGCACACACTCCTATCTTGCTTTTTTCTTGGCTGGCATATGCCAAGAGAGGCAAGAAGGATGTAGGGAAGAGAACTGGTACATTTGATAGTGTTGATTTCAGACACATATTCTCCCTTCTTGACAAGAGCCTTATGAACATCAGGTAAACAGGGCAGGGAAAGTGCAATTGTTTGGGTTTTTAAAAAATCTTTGTACTCTATTTAAAGCACACTCTTCAACAAGTTCACCTTTTTTTTTTTAACTTATTTAAAACATTTGAGCTTACTATGTCCTTTAAAGTCTTGCAGGTCTAATTCTGCTAGGCTGGAGTCTGATATATTCAAGTGGGATCAGTCCTATTTCTTATGATTGGCAAACACAGCTCTTTTGGAAGGGGAATGGAGTTGTAAGATAAACATTGTTTTTGCAGTCTGCAGCCGTTTTTGACACCGAAGTGAATTGGTAACTTGTTTTCTTTGCTGTAAATTTTGAGCAGGAAAGAGCACTTGATAAGCAGAACTTGTTAAGTACCAGTACTTGTTAGGCAATTGCCATTTACCTGCTTCTTTCTGCACACAGAAACAACAGTCTTGGGAGATAGGGTCAGTGCAGGACTGCATTCATTCTGAGTGCATTCTGAAGTGCCTCAAGGTCTAGTAGAAGCAGAAGACTTCTCTGGAGTCATCTGTGTGTGTGTTCTGCTCCAACCACTGCTTTCCCTTTTTTTCCCTTCCCTTCCCTGCATTTCCCCCACCCCCTTTTACTGGACAAATAAAAGTGGTTCAATGTGCATGACAATCTGGTTCTCTGTGAGTTTTCCCCAGGTTTCTTCTAGTGATTGTACTTTAGAGGATATTGAGTTTGACCCAGAGTCACTAAACTGTGATGTGCTTGTGGGATATCTGTCAAAGTCCTTGCCTCAACCTGCAGTTCTGTGGATGCTGTTCTCCAAGAGTTGGCTTTCTGTATCCCTGGTTTTTAACAGCACTGCTGTTGAACAACTTCACCAAATAGTAAAGTTAGAATGCTTTTTTTTTTTCCAGTACTTGGCTTTCTGATCTTAACCTGATTTTTTTTAAGGGTGGAAAGAGGACATTTACTATGATCAGTGCCATTTGACTTACTGATCTCCTTTGGACTGATCCATATTTTAAGCACCGATTTAAAATCAGAGCTTTCAGTATTCCTGATAAATAAAGGGATGAGGTTTGTTAGCAGAACAAGTTGCCAAATTTCATGTTTTTAACTTGGGAATGCAAGTACCACAGAACTGAGGTTGGCCCCAGAGGTGGATTTCCTGTCCAGTGTTTTTGTTTTCCAAACCACTGTGATTAGTCAACAATATAGAAATCAAAGTCTTTGGATACAAAGCTTGCAAAGGATGTGATCCCACTTGGTCTGTGGTATATCTTTTCAAGGAAATGTAACTTGCAATGACTCACCACCTCTCAGAAATCATCACCCTCTCATATCAAAAAACAGGGGTAAATACTGAAAGGGATCAAGTGTGAGCTGTAACCTGGGGATAATGGGGTCTGCCACCTCAAACTCTGTGTGGTGCTTTCTTCATCCTGATTGATCATTTTGACCACTGGGCTTCTGATTGTGAAGAAGTATTCTGGAGCTAAGAGAGGAAAAGGACAAAACCAGTCTGAAGAATTGCTCTTTAATCAACAGGTAAATAAATATTAGAAAAGAATGCAAGAGTCCAATGTAGCTTCTGTAATAAAGAACAATGTGCAGAGAAAATGAACATAGTGGCTATACAATTTCTGGTCCTTGTTTTGAAGAGACATTGCAGCTATGGTATTTGTTCTTGACCTGGCTCTTGGTTCCCACCACTGTAGCTAAGTCTGCAATCTCTCATGAGTACTGTGACAAACAAGCTCATTCTTGTGGCTTTTTTGCACAGAAGCAAAGTAATTCCAATCACTTTATTGATGGGATGTGTCTGGTGTGCCAGGCAGAGCTTCTGCCTCTCGAGACTGTTCAGTGTGCTCAGGAACTCCTTTTCTTAATAAACTGCAGCTCCTGCCTCCAAACCATGCTCTGGCTTACAGCAGCTGGGACTGCTTTATAAGGCTTGACACAAAAGAAGAGTTGACTTTTGGCACTGAAAGGGAACAACTCGTGACTAACATAGTCTGTTGGCAGCTTTATCTTCCTGGTGAAAAAAATGGTAATTTTCTGTCCAGAGGCTATAGCCACACCTTGTTTGCTGGCAGCACAGGAGGAACCTAAGAAGGGAATGGTCACAGAAATGGTTCTTGTCTTGCCCCTCAGCTCCTTCCAAACAAACTGCTTCAGCAGGTGTTGCTGCTGCCAGAACTCTTTCCATGTTGTGGGTGAATACCTGTGTCAGTATATTTTTGGTGGTGAAGAAGACTTAAACAGAAAGGGAGGTTAGGTTTGTTGAGGTTTTTTTTAATTTGCACAACAAATGGGGTTTTCCCTATCTGGCCCTGGCTCCACATCCAGAAAAATTGTCTTGCAGTGATGATCCTATTTAAAATTTAATGAGACTGGAAGGTGATGATTTCTCTTCTCTAAACAATGCAATAATATTATTAATAGTAATAATATTTACTGTTGGATTATTAGTGGCTTTTGGTGCAAGAAGCTATAAAATAAGCTTTAGAGAACTTGGGAAATAAGTTTTCAGGTTGCACTTTGTTCTTGCTGTTAAAAACCTCCAATACATAAGGAAGACTTTCTAAAGCCTTGCTAATCATCCTGCTTTGGACAGAAAGTGTTTCCAAAGTAATTGCAGTGATCATAACCTGTATTCACCAATGTAATTAACTGTAATTTACATCTAGAGTAGCTGGAAAGGATCTTAATTGCAAAGGTTATGTTTATTATCTTACTGAAAAAACATGTTGACTTTTCTAGTAGCAGTACTAGTGTAGATACCATGGACTTTGTAACTTGATTCAAGGACAAATTTTCTTTAGGCAAGAGTGGGAAGATAACTAAGAGCAGGGGAGGAAAGTACAGTTGTGGGGAGTGAGCTCCATGTTAGTCAGGTGCTGTGTGATCCCTGGGGCTTTTTACTGGAGACCAAAGATGGGATCCTCTTCTAGTATCATACCACTTGTTTACTGATGACAAAAGCTAGCAGTGTGTGGCCATTTCACAATGAGATGAATGACATTTTCACATACTGGGTATTTCTTTTCAGCTCAAATACAGAAAACTGGAAGTTCCTCACCAAGTCTCTATGTCCATGGCTTGAAATGTATCAAATCCCCCCAGCACCCAGTTCTGAATGAAATCTCAAGCCCCGAGAGAAGTGGATTTTTCCATACAGTTAAATCTCCATCTCCCTGACCACCCACAAAACAGTGGTTAGAGCAAGTTACAGTATTAAAGCTTTTAGTTTAAAGTTGTAATTTTGAATAAGATAGGATGAGAAATAAAAAATACTTAACAAGTATCATGCACTAAATGCTCTGCTTTGTGTGGAAGCATGTTTTTCACCATACCTTTGTGGCTTGGGGTTTTTCTTGTTTGTTTTTGCTTTTGTAACCTGATCTGTGAAATGGCAGTTGTAGGAAAAAAGCCTTAGTATTTTTGTATTTTAAATGAAGAAGTTGGAAAATTCAGAACAGTGTAATTAATGTTCTGGTACTTTCTCAACTGTTGTTGGTATGATGCTTTATTTGTCACTGTCCTATGGCCAGCTGTGGCACCTCTCCTGATGTTGCCCCTTCCTGCTTCCAGTACAGAGGTTTCTTCTTCTGAGAGAGCTGTGCTGCTCAGTCACAGGCTTTGAATGAAGCTGGTGTGCTCTCCCTCTTGCTCCAGTGTGTCATCCATGTGCTGGTCTAGTTCTGTGATGGTCCCTTCTAAAGCCTTCCCAGCTCACTGGTACTGTAATTTTGTAGAGCTTTCTGTGAACCACAAACATCAAACTCTGCTGACTTCTCCAAAATGACTGTTATTCTTACCATACTGTCGTTGTGGAGTTTATGCCTCTTCCCAACACAGAAATGCCTCCTCTTTAAAAATGCAGTTGTGCCCTGAGCCCAGTAAGTGTTCCTTTCTGGTAGCTCTGACATTTCAGAGTTCATCATCTCCCTGGTGCGTGTTCTCCTGTAACTATTAGTGATATTGGTTACTGCCTGCTGTTTATCTCTATAATGCTAAGTATCTCTGAAAAGCAAATTCTTGGTGTTAAAGAAGCTGAACCTTTTGAGAGATGAGAAATGCTGGCTGATGGAAAAGATGATAAAGATTCAGTAAGTCACTGTTGCTAACAGGACTTGTAAGCTTTAAAATGCTTTGTGGAATGAGAACGCCAAGGGAGAGCTTTAAATTTACTGGTTTAACTCTGCAGAGTCCTCAGTCAGTGGCTGCCCCCCACAGCCCCTGATGTGAATCACTTTATCTGTGTAAAAACCTTTCCCCCCGAAGCACAACAATCCGGTGGGGTACGTGTGTACTTGCCATACTTGACACAGCAGATACTGGCAGGCTGGTTCCATGGTAATCACATTCTCCCTGTGGTGTTCCCTGTCTGAAGACATTCTATTCCAATACAAAGGACACTTTTACCATCAGTGGATGCTGCCACGGTGATAAGAGCATGGTCCTGATAGAGCTTAAGGTAGGGTGGCTGCTTACAGCTGGTGTCTTATGCATGCAGGCAAGACTTACTGTAATCCTGCTTGAAATCTGACATTTATCAGCAGAAGTTAAATACATGTCTCTGCTCATCCTGACATTTGGGTCGCAAACCTTTTGGTTAAAGACCTTGCACCTGAAAACTGTACATTAGGAAAAGTGCAGTAACAGTAACCTCCTGCCTGGTATTTGTACAGCTCAGTAAGAGTTCGCCAGTACCTCAGTCTACCTCTTATCTGTTATCTGTGCTTATTAGGGACATTATTCATCTGTAGACTGTATCCCTTGTTTCTGCTTCTCCATTTCTTGTATTTTTTCTTTTCTTTTTCTTCTTGTGTTTCCTTTCTTTCTCACTCTTATGCTTTTTGTCCTTTGCTTGTCTTTTATTTCACCCCTTTCCTCCTCTTCCGTTCCACTTCCAACTTCCTCTTCCTCTCCTGCCTCTTCCTCTTCCTCGTTGGGTCCTATTGAAGTTGAGCCCAATGCCGGGACACCACGTCGTAGACCTCTCTCCTTCTGCCCTTGCTGTGCCCATGAAGGTAACGTAACCTCACACACCCCGTGTCCTTCCTGCCCACAGCTGGGTTGTCATAGCAGCACTAGTGACCACAGGGCCCCCAGCCCTTTTCTTGCTGTGTCCCCAAACCAGCCTTGTGTGTGGCTACCTGGTAACCAGCTTCTCTGAGCCTGTGGCAAACTATTAAAGGTACAGTATCCCTTTTGCTAGTCCCAGCTGTGCAAGAGAAGGTGCAGTGACTGGGAGGGACAATGGGCAGCAGCTGTGAGACCAGAAGTGTCACACTCAAAAGTTTCTATTTTCATTTGGTGGCTTCAATTACTCTATTCCTCCTGAAAGATGTTTGGAAGGTGGGGTAAGGGATGACAATCTGTTTCCTTAAATACAGCCTCTTAATTAGCATCTAGGGATTAAAGGAATACTGTGTCTTTATAAGGACTAATTTGAAAAACATCCATGAACTTTAAAAACCATCAGAACTCAAGTTAGACTAGTTTTCCCTCATCTGTCTTGCCGAGTGCATTCTTTAACTATCCCAAATGGAGTTTGCTGTAGAGTTTCCATTGCCAAGGCATGGGGAAGGGGTTGTTTTATGTGTGTTCATGGTGTAATTTTGCTAACCACTTATCTGCTTTCCATAGTGCTCCCTCACATCAGTTGTCAGTGCTCCCTTTCCAGTCCTCCCATTATTCCTCTACTCATTGGCTGTTTAAAAATACTTACGTATTTCATAGGTCGGTAGCACTTTTGGCTTTTTCTTAGAGGCATTTATTTTCTATACATCCTGGCATCGGAAAGGAAGGGGAGACTTCCCAGTGTTTCCATGGCGCCACAGCACTGGACATCTGCATGTACAGTCTCCCTCTCCTGTCGCCACGTGGGCATATTGTGCAGAGATGGTCAGAAAGGAATGCTTGGAACTGAGCAACACACTGGTATAAAGTCCACGGAGCCTGGGGCTCTTGGGGTGGTACAACCCAGCCTGGTATGACACGTTTCCAAAGGCTTACTAGGAGTTGTAGGCTCTCCCTTGTGTAACTGCAGGACAGCTCTTCTCTGACATACCGAGGATGAGGCAGGTCTGAATTAAGTAGCCATTAATGTGGTATTTGTGATGTGTCTGTGTCACGGAGTTTGAATAGTAAGCTTGCTGCTCGATTATTTTAGCATTAGATGGACTGTTTGAGAGCTTTTGTTCTTGTTGTAGAGTACATATCCATAACAATAAGCAGAGACAGGGATGTTAGTTACCTTGGGATGCCTAGGTCATGTGCAGTGCAAGCTGATGGGAGGCAGCAATCCAGAAGCGCTGGTGAGCTCCATTTGAGGCCTTGCTCCTGCTTCCACTCCCACATGGGCAGGAATATTGCCACTGGGGTCTGATGTAAATCACAACATTCAGATGCAGGTGGTTCAGTGTGGAATAAGTGGCCCAGACCAAGAGCTTGCCAGGAGGAGCTTCCTTGGTAAGCTCTTGTGTTTGCTAAATATCAACAGAAGGCTTTGGGAACAGCATTCTGCATTTATTCCACATGACTCCTTACAGACACAAGACTCATCAGTGGACTATTGAGTTAGTTTAGGAGTTTGTTCTAAAATTAAAGGACAAGCAATGAGTTCTGTACTAGGTGGTCAAGGCCCAAGTTTTCTTTATTCTTCTTTCATATTAGCAAATGTGTCTGGGGGTTCCTTTTCTTTCTAGCCCTGGTATGCAGTACAGTAGAATTAGTTTCTGTGTTCACTGTGCACGGGGATCTTCAGGATTAATAGATTTGTGTGGCTAGGAAGAGCAGTCAGAAAAGATTTATTTAACTGTAGGAAAAAGAAGAAACAAGATGTTACTTTTGGCTAGTAAAAGAAAAACTTGAGGACATGCAATTGAAGAAAACAAAGGTAAAACATGGAGTAGCAATTTAATCCTTTTCTGATGAGCCTATGTTTAAGTAGCTGGCATGAGCATCTATAACATTCTCCTAATGAAAGGAAAAGTTAAATACTCATAGAAACTGGGGCTTTCTGCAGCGAGAGTGAGGAAGAAACAAGTAATCACAAGAATATCAGGGGGAAAAAGAAAAGTAGGCTCCAAAGGGAAGAGAATTCTTTTGTAGGTGACTTCCACTCAACTGAGTGCTGTAGGCAAACTGAACGGACCCGGCTTGGGAGTGCTCTGGCAGCATCTTGCTCGGCTTTCTTTGCACATTTTGCCCCGTTGTTGTTTTTGCAGTTTGGGCTTGTAAAGATTGCAGGGCATTACCTGAAAATTTACCAGGTTTCTTTCTTGGCAGGCATGGGTAAGAAGGATGACCCCAAGCTGATGCAGGAGTGGTTCAAGCTGGTGCAGGAGAAGAATGCCTTGGTTCGCTACGAGTCTGAACTGATGATATTGTGAGTGAATGTGGAAAAAATGGGGATTTTGTCATAAATAGTAGTGGAAGATCTGTCAGTATTGTCTTCCCTGTTAAGCCAGAAGGTCAGCAGCCTCTTAGGCTGAGATAGGAATCCCAAGTACATTTCAGAGGAGTGGTAGAAGAAAGAATAATAGTGGTAAGGGATGAAAGTTCCAATTATTTGTGAACATGAAGAAGTACAGTTTTGTGAGCCCTTCTTGTGCTGTTCTTGTATAAAACACATCCTGTTTGTGCAGGTGTTTTTGAGCTATGCAGAAATAATGTGGGACTCCTTTTTGGTTTTGGTAAAGTTGTCTTCTAAGCATAGACAAAAGCATTTAATTCAGCCACCTTGCCATGTGGCCCTCCTTTCTGCTTATAAGGAGGACCCCAATGCCTCTCATGTGGGCTCAGATGGTAAGGGTGTTTTCCTGTTCATGAAAACGGGGGGGTTTTCTGTTCCCACGGTGCAAATTCACTGAAATTCATTTTGAGGTGTGTCAGCTCACTTCAGCAATGGGGAAGCTGCTGGCCTTAGTGGCAGAAAATTCCCAAGGCAGTGTTTGCAATAGCCTGACAATGTCCTTAAGTAATAAGTAATTTGTTAATAAGTAACTTTGATTTTTAGGCTGGGAAGTAGCAGGGGATATGTAAAGGCATTGCAGATTTATTTGCTCTTTGACTCTGCTCTATATTTAGTTTACTCCACTTTCATCATTGCACTTCCTAGCTGAAGGCAAAGAACGTGCAATGCTAAAAGTGCAATTAAATCTTTTGAAAATACAGTTATTTGTCTTAAGTTATTGAAGAGTTGCTCCAAATGAGATTGGTAAAATGCACAGCAGATATCTAGAGAGGGAGCAGAAACTGAGAATGAATATGAAGCAATGTAAGCAGTATTTTACTACATCTGGGACTTGGATTTCTGCTCTTTTCCTTTTAGTGCTCGGGAGCTAGAACTGGAAGACAGGCAGAGTCGACTGCAGCAGGAACTCCGTGAGAGGATGGCAGTAGAAGGTGAGAGGAAAAGGGAATATTTCATGGGTTGTGTGTGTATATTTCTAGCCTTGTGTATGCTGATAGTTCTTTATATCTCTGTAGATCATCTGAAGACAGATGAGGAGCTCTCGGAGGAGAAGAGGATCCTGAACGAAATGCTTGAAGTAGTGGAGCAGAGAGATTCCCTTGTGGCTCTCCTTGAGGAGCAGCGGCTTCGAGAAAAAGAAGAAGACAAGGACCTGGAGGCAGTCATGCTTTCCAAAGGTTTTAGCTTGAACTGGTCCTGAGCTTAACACATTTATCTCTGCTGGTCTGTGTTGTCCAGTTGGCCTACCCTGAGTTTGCCAGAATTACATGGATAGGAAGATGTTGAAGGAGAAACCTCTGAAGGGTCCAACAGCATGCAGGGATTTGGTTTGAAGCACTCAGAAGCCTTTTGATAAGTGTGTTGGTTCCAGAAGCTTAAGTTTTACATGTCTGCAAGCAAAGTTGAAGAAGTGAGTTGAGACTGTGGAGTCTCCTTGAGGTCCTGTATGATGGACCATATTTCATGTGTGGTAGGAGGGAGGGGGGAATAATCCATGTGTGGGGAAGGAGGTTAAGGGAAGAAGCACCCTTAACTGCACTGGATTTAAGGCAGTCCATTCCTTTCCCATTTTTACTACACCGGTTCTAATAAAAGGGAGGGAAATGGCAACCTTTCCTGAAAAACCACAGCAGCCTGTAGCAGTGGAGCCAGCTATCCAAGAGAGCTCCAGAAGCCCAGGGCAACACCTTCTTTGCTTTAGTCTTCCTCCCCACCAAAGAAACCTGCAGTTGATCCTTATGCATGGATATGAAGAAATACAAGACAGAGAAGACACTGCTATGCGTGATGGAACTCTCTGCCTCTTGGTTTTTGGAGAGAAGTGGGCATCAGTGGACTCTTTCCCTACCTTAGCCTCCTAAATCTTCTTGTGGGGAACAAAGGGGGAGCAGAAGAGAGAGGGAAGATGCCTATCTGCTTTGCTACACACTGGAGAGGCAGCTACTGCTGGCCTTAGTCTTCATGGCCACAGCTCAGAGGCTGGTGGGCTTCCTTGTTCAGTTTTTATTGTGACTGTTTTGACACTGGAAAATACTGCTGTGGGACAGTGGTAAGTGTGTGCTGGGGCAGGGGTGTTCCCAGGCAGCATTCCCTGGTTATTAGGCCCCCTAAAAGGGAGAAGCCCTTAAGTGACCGAACAACCATTAAGACTTTTCAGTGTTTTTATTTTTTCTTCCTCTGTATTTTGTTTTTGCACATTGGAAACAAAGCTTAAGACCTGCCTGGGCCCTCAGTCACTTTGACCCTTTTATGTCAATTAACTTATTTTTTTAATACTTGAAAGAAGATTCATTTTTGTATCTTTTAGGAAAAAAATGGATGAGTGATGGGTGTGTGTGCCTGCTGCATCCTACAACTTCCACTTCAAAATTACTGGACGTTGTTACCTGTGGCTATTTATTAGTGTTCTTAATAATAATTTGATTGTTACACATATTTGATTGTGGAGGGAGTGTTTTAACTCTGTTAGAGAAAGACACTACTGCAGATTGGTCCCTGCTTCACAGCAAGGGCAGCCTTTATGTACCCATGAATGCATCCTGCCCTAGGAGTTTTCCTGTTTGAAAAAAATCCTGTGCACTCATGGAGTTTAAGAATCTATTTGTGTTCTTAGCATCCTTTTCTTCCACATCCCACATTCTCTCTTTCGGACTAACAAACCTATATTTATTTAAATTTTACATTTTTATAAAAAGAAAGCCAAAACTGTGAGGTAGAACTATCCCATATATCTCCTCCTCACTGAAAGAGGAGATCCTCACAGTCCTGATATAGTTCAAGGGATTTCCACGAGAACAAAAATAGCATATTTCCTGCTGCACCTGTTGGAAGAAGCTCCTTTTGGCCCAGCTAGTGAATCTGCTGCTTTTCAGCCAGGAGGGTCCTGAGTGTAACCACAGGATAACCAGTGAGCAGGATGTGCACTGAGCAGCTCAGCCCCACTCCCTGTGGGACAGACTCCCTGGGTAAACTGTGTCCTTCACCTATCCTGCAGAGCTGAAACAGCACCATGCACTGGGGATGCGTCCCATCCTTCACATGATGTGTCCAGAGGGTTTCCTTCCTTGGGATGCTGACTGTGTTCTTTTCCTGTTAAAGAAGTACCAAGGCTGCTTTCTGACATCTTTGAGAACGTGTCCCATTCCCAAGCACATCTGTACAGCCTACTGACTCTTCCAGCTGGAGCTGACACTGCCGGTGCGAGGCACCCCAACAGGGCTGAACATCCTTCAGTCCTTCGCCCCAACACAGAAGTTTGCATGGTTTCTTGCTCTTGGCTCTTTTCCTCCTTCAGAGGGGTCTCCTATAAGCCAAGGTCTATGATTTGAATTCACCTCTGACTTGGGAGAATGTCCCATGCTGAGGGACAATGGGTAGGAGTGTCCATGAGGACACTGAGCAGTGCTGGTTGCTAACTGTGGAAACCCGTGTTTTCCACCCAAAGTGTACTCCCTTTATTCCACCTAGTGTTTTATGCTAAGGCATTAAAATTTAAATCCAGATACTCGTGAAACCAAGCAGACAGACAGGCAGCTGCAGTGCTACTTCACAACTGTGCGTGTCTAGCAAAGGCACCTGCCATTCCAGCATCCCAGAGTGTTGGCTTTACCATCAGGATGGCTAATGAACAGAATTCCTTCCCATTTGCTGCTGCAGGGCCTGCTGCTCGAGCCAGACTGGCAATGGTAATTCACACAGTCTGCATTTGAGGGCCACTGGAAGCTGGAGGGCAGGAAGAGGGAAGAAAGAAAGTTTACTGTGAATTGTCTTGTGCAGAGAATTGGCCTCAGTCCATTTTATAGTGCACTGGGTATATGGACCACATCTATCTTGTAACAAAAGGTCATTGAATGTGAGCTGTAGAACAAAGTCCTGAAGAAGAAACACCAGATGGTTTCTTTTCCCTTTCATGCTGAGGGACATTGGCCAGATCTTTGCAATGCTGAAGAGTGAGATCGCTTCCGGGTGTAATACCTTATTGCACAGAAAACCCACATATTCTAACCCTAAACTCTTTGGGTTGTGCTGAAGGCCTCCAGCAGCAAGAATGAAAACAAAGAGCTAACATCGCACACACAAATTGATTTAAAATACACAAAAGGGAATGTTAAAAGGCCTTTTTATATCAAAATGGTTGTAAAAGGCACAACTTGTTATTTGCTGTTCAGTTGCACTTTAAGAATATGACTTGCATATCAGACAGTGGGTTTTTTTACTCTCTGAATATTTTTAATTCAAATTTTGTATTTTTAAAGCTGAAGAAGGTTCTTGTGAGCACAAGATTCCTTATTTGTATCCGAATCCGAGCAGGATGTTCTAGCTCTTCGCGCTGCCCGCAGCGCACGCTCAGCCATGCACGTTCAGTGACGTGTGTCCATCCCACATGTGAGGAGAACCAAGGGACCCTCAGCTCCTGAGACGTGGGCACACGAGGGTGGCTGTCCCCAGGTGACGTGGCCCTGACCCGGGGCTGGCCGCTTCATCCCAGCAGCAGGTGGGAAGAGAGCCGAGCTTGGAACCTGAGCCGTGTTGGTTTCCAAACGGGCACACTGAGGATGGGGCAAACCCTTCAGCCCCCTGCGGGGAAGGGAGGGCAACACCAGCTCCTGGAAGAAGGTGCCCAGGAGGTAAATGGAGGTGGGGGAGTGAGGACTGCCAGAACAACTAATCTGCTGTTTTCATAGTACCATTTTTTTTTTAACTGTTCTGTTCCTTTTAACCACATTCTCATTAAAAGTCACAACTGGCTGTAAAATTCCAAGCTTCAGAGAACTAATGTGTGGGGAGGTGACAAGACATTTCAGCTCCAACTTTCAGACATATTCCTTCTTTCAGTTAACCAATACCCCCTGGTCTCACTAGGGCATGTTATAAACTGCATTGCTGAACATATTTTAGAGCGAACCGCAAGTTTTAAAAGTCTGTCCTTCTCTCTCTGTCTCTGCATTTTCTGTAAATATTTGTTTGTATGTAAAGGCACCAGTGGGTCCTTGGGCTATCCCCATGGTCAAGAATCTGAGTTTTGTGCAATGCCTAGGCCTCTGTTAGAACACGGTGCTTGCATAGAGCTAGTCACCACATTTGTGTGCACTCTGGTGGGTTTTAATATTTTTATACATCCTAATCCTGAACGTTATGAAGTATTCTAAGTGGTCTAGACAGCATGATCTAGAGCAGCCGGCAGTTCCCTTTTGTCAGCAGCTACACCTTGTTTGGTTAACATTCTTCTCAAATGAGTTTTCCATTAAGTGTTTACACCACACACCAGTGGATTGAGAGAGGTGTTGCATTGTAAAATCTCCCGTGTACAAACTGAAAAGCTGCAATGGGAATTTCAGTTGTCACTGTCTGCAAGGAAGAGAGCTCTAAAGCATACTAAAAACCAGCCTGTATATAGTTCACAGAGAAAGAGATCGCTGGCTGTTGACCTTTGCAAAGTAACAGAGATGGGAAGCTTTCCAAAAGCTCCTGCTTTTGGATTGTCCAAGCCTGCTACCCTGCCTGTGTGTTCCTGCCTGGCAGGTACTAGGCAGGGTAGCAGGCAGATGAGGATGTCACTGGAAGCAGGTGTGAAGGGCAGGATGCCATGTTCTGATGGCATTGCAGTAATTTAAATACTCTGTATCTGTGCGTGCATGCGCATGTATGTGAAGTCTAGTCCAGGCAAAGGGAGTTGCTTTGGCATCTGCCCTTTTGTGTGAACCTGAACTCTGATATTCAGATTGTTCAAGGCTTTTACGGTTGGCATGTATGGAGCGTTAACAGAAAAGCGAATACCCTACCTGTACAAAACCAACTCTGTTCCAGCCTGTTTTCTTCTATTTGGTTGTGTTTTATTGTTTGTTTTTATGCACACTTGCTTCATTGGTGTTGAGATTTTAGCACCTCAGATGGCCAACTGAACTAAAAAAAAAAAAAAAATAAAGTCATTAATTATTTTTTCTTTTTTGTTGGTGGCACTATTGTTTCTTTCCTCTGATGTCACTTCCTTGGTTGATGATTGATGAGGACCTGAGATAAATCTGGGTGTTAAAGTGTCTGGCTTCAATTTTTTGCTGGCTCATTCTCAGCCACTCTGAATAATCTGATGCAAAGAAATCAACAATACATCCCCAGTACATGTGCATAGTCTACATTGTTTCTTCAGATTCTGAGTGAAGAGAAGTTACTAAAAATAGCCAAGAAGGGATGAAGGTAATATAAATTGGGTTGTAGAAACTAGGATTTCATTTTTCTATCTGAAGCTCACTTGCTCAGCCTGCAGCACTAGCCTGAACATCTGATGCTGGTGTAGCAGCATTCAGTAATTTTTTTTTTCTTTTTTTTTGTTTTTTTCTTTTCAAGAAGCTGAAGTTTCACACAGGATGGTGGGGGAAATCCCAGCCGGGGAAATCCCAAACAAAGTGTTTCATTTTCTTGCCCACTCAACCATTTCCAAAAACAAAGGATAAACCCTGGTGTTCCTATGGTGGTGTGATAAAAGAAAACCTATTACTGCTGGCCGGGGCGAGTGACGCCTCGGATTTCCCCTTGCCTGGAGGCTGGGCCAGCAGGCTGTGCTGCAGGTGGCAGGAATGACAGCTCTCGCTGCCTCACTTGTGCAGCTCAGTAGGGCAGCAGGTCATTGAGTACGTTTTAAACCTTACAATTCTTCCTATTCTTTTGGTCTTTCACTCCCCCATAGTAGTGGGAATAAAAATGGTAGTGGGAGAAAGCTGTGGTTATCCAGGGATGGGGAATCTTTCTGCTGTCAAAAGGCCAGTCCATGAGGATTTCTCACTGATGCCAGAAGAAAAATGAATGTCTGGAAAGTGACTGCTGGATTCTGGGACACAGGAGGTTGGCTCGCATCCATAGTCTTCCAACACATCATCATGGCTTTTTTAAGTTACACTGCAAATTTGTTAGTTCTAAATCCCAATTAGGAACAAAGACATTCTGCTGGTTTACAAGCTGTGGATGGAACAACAGGTCTAGGAATAGCTTTATCTGTTCCTAGCTTGGGCAAAACCTACGCTGGCCCTCCAAGAAGAATGCTCCTGCACAGATTAGCTGCGAAATCGCACCAGTAAAAGACTCTCTAACAAGTAAACCCCACCCCAGGAGCTCAGACTGGTGGCAGCTGCTGCTTTCCTTTTCCCTTGATAATGAAAGTAGCCTTCAGAAGCCTCTGACCATTTCCACAGGTGCCATTCCATGCCCACCTTGCCTTGCCCACCCTGCTTCGCTCCCCTTGGCGCAGAAGCACAACCCCTCCCTAGCTCTTTCCTGGCAGAGGTGAGGAACAGCACAGAAGTTACCCAGGTGGGAGGGTGAATGTTCCCTCCGCTCTGAGGAGCACTGGAGGAAGATTGTCAGTGGGTTCATTAAGAAATGTGCAGCAGAATCTGGCAGCAGCAGATATATTTTATCTTACACAGCCCTCCTGGCTGTACTTGGCTTGGCTAAAGACAGGAAGCTTCTCAGGAACTTGGGAAAAATAACTAAGGGAAAGTCATGTCTACAACCCCCTGCCATTCTGGCTTCACTCATGGTTTTATATTTGTTTTTTTTTTTTAAGTCCTCACCATCGGTGCTGTGACAATCAGCATTTGCTATCTACATCAGCAATTACATTTTTAAGTCACACACATTGGAGAATGAAAACTTGATCCTGTAAGGATTCTACCTGGCCACACATCTCATAAGAATTCCAGCAGGTCCTGAGTTTATCTTCCTGCTTTAAATCCTAAGCATCAGCCGCAGTGGAGCAGTTACCAGAAAAACAACCCTTTAGGTGGCAGTGGGTGAAAGAAACGGTGCTGGCATGAGGTGGCTGCATCTCCTCCTGGAGCCACAGGGAAGAAGGGGCCTCGTGCTTCATTTTATAGATACTACTTGAGGGATATGATGAAGAGTTGCCTCCTTCCTTAGCCTGAATCCTTTTACAAGCACTCGAAACAAGGAACAAAAAACCCCACTGCTGCAGAAACCAGCTTTGGAAAAAGAGCTGGTTTTTGCCTTGGCACCTTGGGAACAGTGTGAATGCCTGCGGATACCAGGAAAGTGGATAAACTAGTATTTCCTAACCCGCTGAGTGTGTGGGGCTTTTTTTCTGCATATCTCAGGTGCAGAAATCACGTGGCTTTCTGTAAGCAAAAGATAGCATCTCTTTTTTATTATTCACATGTTCTATACAAATATAAATCATATTACTCAGATACCAGAAACAAAAAGATACAAAAAAATGCACAGTGATTTCTCAAAAAAAAAAAAAAAGAACACACTTTGAGAGGAAGGGGGGGCGGGACGGATGACAGTGCTGCTTGGGGCAGTGCTGACTTTGCAGGACAAAGCCAAACAGTTTGGGAAAACAGAAATTTCAGTTCCTTGAAATTTTCATGTTGGTGTGTTATTTTTTTTCTTCCCCAACACCATTCCCAGCAGAAAGTCAGCATGGCTTAAACCTGAATCATAATTGACTCAGTCTGTTTTGCAGAATCCCATAATTTTAAAAAGGGCCCTAAGGTCAGGCACACCCTGCGGAGCCATCCAAAGCCTGAGTGTGGCACTGACACCGTGAGTGGGCATGTTAGGAAGAAAAATGTGTCAGGAAGGACACGTGTACTGAATATCAGTTGAGCATTGCTGTAAACAGAGCTATGTTGAAATGTAAGGCTGTATTAAGGAGTGATTCATTGAAGTCGGACTGTATTACTAGACTTGAAAGAGGTTGTAGCAAGGTAGAGGCTGGCCTGTTCTCCCAGGCAACGAGTGACAGAATGACAGCACAAAGTTTTCAACTGCACCAGGGGAGGTTCGGGTTGGACATTGGGAATGATTTCTTCACAGAAGGGTGATCAGACATTGGAACAGCTGCCCAGGGAGGCGGTGGAGTCCCCGGGGAATTCCCGGCCCCATTCTCCCTCAGGCGGCCCAGGAGCAGCGGAAGTGCCGCGCGCTGCCTCCCGCCCGCGGCCAGGGGCGGGGCCTCCGCGGTCAAAAACCGGGCGCGGCACGGCCGCTCCACCGAGCGCCGCGGCCTCGCTCCGGCTCCCGGTGAGTACTGCCCGTGCTCCACGGCCTCGCTCCGGCTCCCGGTGAGTGCTGCCCGTGCTCCACGGCCCCGCTCCGGCTCCCGGTGAGTGCTGCCCGCGCTCCCCGGCCGCGGCAGCGCCGCTGTGCGCGGGAGGCCCGCGGGCTGTTCACGTGCGGCGCTCCGGCCGCGCTCCCGGGCTCGGAGCTCCGCGGGCCCGCCCGGGGAGTGCCGCTGGCCGCGGCGGTGTTGGGGCTCCCGGGGCCCGCAGCCCCCCGAGCCTGGGGGGTGAAGTGACCCTGCGGGGGTCCGTCTGCGCGTTCTGCTTTTTCTTCTGGCTGCTGGAAACGCCTCTGCTTCCCGGCCGATCTGATCTCCCGGCTCCTTTCTGCCCGCCGAATCCAGCGGTGCGGTGTCTCTTCCTTTGCTCTGAGTGACCCCCGCTCTGCCACCCCACTGCTGCTTCTGCGCCTCCCCCCCGTCCCTGCTTCTGTCGCGAACAGTCCCTCCGCCCCAGGTGGTATTCCATAAAGCCACACAAAGTTCTCTTTGCCTTTGGACTGCGTGGCGAAGTGCAGCAGCTCGCCCCGAGTTCCTGGTGAGAGGTGTCGGACACGGGCGGTATTGCTGTGTTTAACTCAGTGGGGGCTGGCAGCCTTCCCCAGCGGCAGAGGGTGTGGGAAGTGGCGGCAGCAGCGAGGCACGGCAGCGATTTCTAATAGCTGTAGGAAGAGCAGGTGATTGTTCAGATGAGTCAGTGCCTTCCCCCAAAGCTGTGAGCTGCCTGTTGAAGTGCTGAACGCCTTTGGTTGGCCCTTTGTTTCCCGTGAGCGGTGCTCACATCGGATGTGTTGGAGTCAGGGTGAGTGGAGGCTGAAGCAGGACTGCGCGCAGTGTGTCAGGTGGAAGGGAACGGAGTGAGCAGCGCTCCTTTCTTGGAGTATTTCTGTAAGTTACACGCTCGGGTGATGGTCTCTGTATCTTGGAGTGACACTGGCTCTGAAACTGGTGGGTTTGGTGGAGAGGGGATGTCTTGTTTTAAAAGATAATATTTTATAGCTTTAATTAAAAAAAAAAAAAGCATAGTGCCTCAAAGTTATTTAAATCACTGAAGTCTTCATTCAGAAAGTCAATGCTTATTGACCTTTTCTTTACATCTCTTGGAGTATCTGGACCATAATCATGTCATGGGATGCTTGTTATCTGTTCAAAACGGTTAAAGTGTTCAGTGGCGGAAGGAGCAAGTGGTTCCCTGACAGGAAATTGTTTTTGTTTTGGTTTGTTTTTTTGGTAAAGGACTTTTTGCAAAAGTCCACCTGTGGGGAAGAGTGGTTTTTGTTCTGTTATAACTTTATGTCACTAATCAGACTGAAACTGTTTTCACCTGCCTGTGGAAGCATAACATCTTAAAAGGTGCTATTTAAAAAGAAGGGACTTTCTGTGTGGGGTTTTTTTTCCCTCTCCTTTGTAACCTCTTTACATTACTTTAGTGCTGTTCAGTGTCTTTAGGATGACTTTGCAACACCCGTTCTTGGAGATCTCATCTGTGTTACACACTGGGGGAATGCATTGTATAAAAAGTAGCGTTCTAGTACCCTGTTATTTACTTGGATTTCTACAACCTGACTCTTCCCATTTTCTTGTCTTCCTTTTCAAGTCTCTTGTCTTTCATTAGAGGTAACTGGCAGGGCTTAGGGACCTGCTGAGGCAAAACACTTCAGTTGTGCGTGTGCAGAGTGTAAAAGGTGATTGTAAACCTGTGGATAGGCTGCCCTGAACCAAGAAAGGCTGGTGTGACAAACCTCCCCTTCTGATTTGCCAGCACCTTCTTGTTTGCATCTGGTGACATTTGCTGAATTTAAGAAGAAAAAATGTGACTGATTTTTGGTGAGGTGGTTTTGTTGGGTTCCTGCCCTCCCAATTTTTTAAAACCAGATTAGGCCAGCTGAGACTGTGAGTTCAGCTCACTTTCTCACTGTGCACAGGCAGCAGAACAGTGTGCAACACTCCACCAGGGCTGCCTGTGCAAACCAGGAGTCTCTGCTCCTGGGATTTGGGCATGCCTGAACCCAGAACCAGGACATTACACCTCTGGATAACATGAGGGCCATGTAAAGGTGCTCAGTGTGGCTTTTTATTTCTGTTAGATCCTAAACCAGTGAGAACCGTGATATATAATTAGGGAATTATGTGGGGGATGTGTGTATTCACCGAACACTCTCACCGGAAGTCATTCATGCCATGTTTCCCTATATTGTGTCTTTCCTCTGCAACAGGATGTCATCCACAGGCAGGAGTCCGAGGAGCCGACAGCTCAAACAGGGTTGGGTTTTTTTTTCTGTAATAGACTGAAAACGTTTGGAGTGGAAGCAGGCAGACACATAAATCTAGCGACTGTCACCTTTGGAGACCTTCCTAGGGCAGCCTGGTGCTTGGAAGTCATCGGATGGGGGAAAAGGGACTCTCTAATAACTCTGAACAGGTTTGTGCCTGGTGCAAGGAGTGCTGGTGTGACTGTGGAGGAGCAGCCTCGACCTGTTGGTTCCTTGATAAGGCAGCTC
Organism: Taeniopygia guttata; assembly: GCF_048771995.1. Lineage (NCBI taxonomy): Eukaryota > Metazoa > Chordata > Aves > Passeriformes > Estrildidae > Taeniopygia > Taeniopygia guttata. The sequence goes on from NC_133025.1 coordinate 68,654,103, forward strand.
CTTTGGCCTCTGGGTATGAACTCCCCAGCAGGAAAGAGCCAGCCTGGTCTGCGGTTTCTCTGCTGAGGGGAATTGTGTGCAGATGGGCAGGTTTCATTTTCTCTGCTTAGCAATTCCTAGATGAGTGAAAGAGCAGAATTTACTGTGAGTTTTGGGTTGTTTTTTTTCTCAAGGAGCTACTTTCTCCTTTTTTTCTTGGCATGCTATGGCTTTTTGTCTGTTACAGATTACAGAGTTTTGGGGGCTGGAATTACCTGCATATCTGTGTACTGTGCAAAGCCAAGTACATGAAAGTATTTCTAATTAGTGAGGGGAGCTTGTGGCTTAGCCAAAGATGCAAAACTCTTGGAGATCTGAGCCCCTTTTAGTTTAGGATGGTTTTGCCTGGGGCTGGGAGAGGCTTCAGTGTGCCGAGTTTAGCTTTAACTAAATCTTATCAGTTGTGATTACGGTTTGTGCTTGGGGGGGTCCTTTCCTCAGATATTTTACAAGTCTGTTTTTTTTTGACCCAGACAAGATGACATAGATATAGGGAAAGGAGGCATAAAATATAGACAGAAATGTTGAGTCACCTACTGTCCAATGTCATTCTTTAAGTTTGGTAGCAATCTGTTAAGCTTCCTGCGATTGCCTTGATTTGTATCAGATGTCTGCAGTGAACCATATCCTGACATCCTGCTGTTACCTCATCTGTACTGGGATGAACAGGACTCTCTGGAGCTGCCAGTGGTGTAGATTAGGCACCTCCTTGAATCTGGATGAGATGGCAGGGATTGCCTCCCGAGTTTTTTTTGAAGCGGTTGATCAGTGTAGAGCGTAGGGTTATGTTGTTGTTGTCTTTCACACCCTTCTTGGCAACAGCTGCTCCAAGAATCCTTCAGCCCTTTCCCCTTGAGTAGCTCCATGGCTTGTAGCCTTGTTAACATTATTTTGGGCACTTGGTGACTTCTGCTCTTGATCCAGTCTGCTGCTTTCTCTTTTTTTTCCTCCCTCTTTTCACCACCATGGCACTGCTGGGATGTGCTGGTTGGCCCTGGTGGGCTTTGGTTGGACCGCCCTTGCTGACAAACATGAGGAAAAGGCTGTACCCTTCATTCATTATGGGAATTCTGCTCTTTCTCCCATGAGAGGATGGTGTTGTTGGGGTTTTAAATTCCTCCTACCTCAGTAGCTTGCTCCCCTCTTTCCTTTAAACTCTCAGAGCTTTTATTCAGCTTCACTGAAGTATGAGCAGGGGAGCTGGACTGTGTGTGCCATCATGGCACACGCGGATATTGGATTTTCATTTAAATATCTGCAAACCTGCTCTGTTTCCTGGTAAAATACTGCCAGTGCAACCTTTGGCCAGTTTGTAGTGCTCTTACTGCTGTTTATAGAATGGGCAATACTCAGGTCTCTCAAATATTTTGGACTATTTTCTTCATCTTTAAAGGACACATATGTTCCTTGGTAAGTGTAGCTTCTGGGTGTAATTGCTGTAATACTTTCAGATTGACAGCCAGGCAAAACAAATCCCCTTAGATCAGCAGTTGCTGTATTTAAGATTTGTAAACTCTTCCTGTGTTTCAACATCAGCCTGTTCCTCCCAAGGTAGAACTGAAAGTGAAATGGTTTTGCTTTGTTTTATGTACAGTCATGTGTTTTCTCCTACAAGAACAGACACTTTTGCACTGTTGCTGAGTGGAAGAAGCAATGTGCTGAGGCATCTTGTGTTTGCCTGGCCCTAGGAAATGTGTACTCCTGCAGGCACCTATTTGCAGTTTTCCAAACACAGTTTCCAAATGGCTCCTGCAGTGTTTCTTTGAGAAGAAGTGTTTTCTTAGCTCTGTACCATTGTGAAAGGTGTTTAAAAGAGATGATGCTTTCTTTTATACTCACAGTGGATGAGCTGCTTCTGTCAAACAGCTTTGATCACAGTGATGAATGCTGCTTGGAGTTACTATTATTTTTGGCTGCCTGCTTTGCTGCACAACTTTCTTTTTAAGGTTCTTGAGGATTTCTGTGCTCCTGTCATAAGAGGTTCCTTCAAGATTATCTTGATTACTTTTTAAAAATATTTTTGTACTGGCTTCATCAGTTTAGCTGTCATGTGGGAATGGAGGTTGCAGTGCAGCACAGTGGGAGAAGGGAATCAAAGGATCTGTGTCAGACTTTCCTTCTGGGGATCATCTCTGGCTGTGCTTGAGCACAGTTGTTTCATAAAACAGGCATGTAAGAGATGTTTACATCTCTGATACACTTGATGTTTAGGAGGAAGGGAGCCTGTTGAAAATTCATTTTCATGTTCTGGGCAAGCTGTCAAATATTGACACAGGGTTGTGGGTGCTGTCAGAGCACATGAGTGTGCAGCTGTGGAGATTCATCTTTTGTACCATTTTCTCTAGAAATGCTTTGAATCTTTTTATGATGAATGTGAGAGGGTGAGCAGGCTGCACTGAAGTCATTCTGGGGAATACTGGCTGTGAGAATGCTCTTGACAGTAAATTGTCCAGTGCACTGAATCCTTGCTTAGCAGCTCCATGAGTTCAATCCTGGCTGTTGCATCAGCATCCTTGTTGTACCTAAGCAGGGAGCTCCTGAAATGCTAAAGTGTTGTTCTTTGGATGTGTAATTACTGGTGGGCCACTCTGGTCAAGCATTTAAACTTCACACTGAAGCATATTTACACCTTCTGTTTATTCCAGAAAGCAGTGCAGATATCCCTGGTGCTTACCAGCCTAGAAAGGCAGTTCTTGCCTACTCATGTGGCCTGAAAGGCAGAGGGAATGCTACTGTTAGGGGCAACCTGTGTCCATAAAGCTGTCTTTTTGAATTCTTTTTTTTAATTACATCTGACCAGTTTCTTGTTTTGCTTATCTAACTTGCCAGTCAGGCAAAGGAAAAACAGATTTACATTCCTCTTAACTGCTGGTATCAGCTGTGAAGTGCATCCAAGTCGCAAAATTACATGGCATTTCTGATTTTTCTGACTGATGGCACTTTGTCACTGCTCCAGTGTAAAAGCAACTTTGCCAGGGTGCAGTGCCCGTGGCCCAGCTGGGCCATGCTCTAAATCCAGAAGCAAGTCTTGCATTTCTCTGGTTGGACACTGTCACTTGCACATCACCAGTGGTGGCTGGAGTTTGTCTCAGAACTGCCTGCTCTCAGTCTGTTTGTCCTTCCTTGATAATGTCCAAACACTGGAACTGTGATTCCTCGGTGCTTCTCCATCATTTCTAAGAGGCAAACATAAGAACTGCTTGGACGTGCACTGTGCCATTATAGCAGGGGTCTGTTGCAGCTGCTGGGCTGAAATGTTAGATTTTGAACAGGAAGTCATGTGTGATAGTGGTGATGATGCTTTTTTGTCAGGGTTTGCTCTGCTCCTTCCAGCCAGGTCCCAAGAAAAGAAAGAAGTCTTTTCCTGACCTTACTGAGGAGGTGATGTGCAGGATGAGCTTACATCCAAAGGGCTGGAGTTCCTTTGCTTAACACCTGAGGGGAAAAATCTCAGCCCAGTGCCAGATCCAAGAAACTTCCTGCACTCTGATAGCCAAGATCCAAGTCCTGCCCTTGCCTCCTGGGCGTGACTATGCCCAAAACTGGAGATGTGGAACTTGTGTTTGGGTCCAGCTGTAGTAGCTGAATTCAGATTCCAGCTGACTCAGTGTAAGCTCATCTGTGTCTGTAGGCTGGAAGAATGAGATGTTGTCATGCTGCCTCTGTCACTGATCCAATACAGAAACCACACTGGTTGAAAGTTCCTGCCTACCTGTTTTTTTTTAATGAGCATTATTATTTTGGCAGTGCTCCTTCTTACTCATTCATGTGCTGCGTGGGGGCTGGTCACCAGAGGTTTTTGAGCCAAATGAGAAGGGTGGTTGGTGAGGGATTTGGATGTTTTTCTTCCTAAGAAGTCAAAGTACTGCCCTGATAACCCAAAGATTGCTGCAATTCGTGTCATTGTGAAAAGGCAAAAAACCTTCAGGAACTTAAATAAATTTCTATCAAAAAGGCCTACTGACAGCTTGTTTTTAGAATTGTCTCTAATAAAGTTTTTCTTCCAAAGAGGAAGATAAACTCCCTTTAAACAAGGAGTGAAATGTATTTCTTAGTCGCAATACACAGCTGAGAGTGCTTGTTGTCCAGGCTGAGATGATAATTCTGTACTAAAGCAGCGTAAAGAAGCAAAAGTAAAAATACCCCAGCTAAGGCAATAGTAAGTATTAGGCATGTTTTGCATCAAGTGTATGAAGAGTAATGGCTTTGTGTTGGTGCTAGGTTTTGTTTTCCCTTGCTGGAGAGATTAGGATGTAAATAATGCCACTACCAAAGAAGGAAGCAATTTGAAGCTGAAAGGAAGAGAAATAAAAGCTGAAAACCTCAAGCAGTCGGCTGTCCTGCTTAGGAGTATCAGGCAGAGGTTGCCCTGGTTGGATTTTAAGTAGTCTCATGATTCCTGACTAACAGGGCAGTCCTCCCAAGAACCAAGCAGATAAACTGCAAGTGACTGGGGGAAGAGGTGTGTCCTGCTCTGGGCCACTGCACTGCTGGTATCTCCAAGTATGCTCCTCATGGCTTGTCACTTTTGCCACTTCCAAAACGAGCTCTTGATGTTGCCTCCTGCCTCAGAGGCAAATGTGGAAAATACCCTTGGTTTGGAAGCAGTGTTCCCTGTGGCAGTGAAAGTGCTGGCACTACCAAGCCAATAGCTTTGGTGTTAACCAGGTGTGCCAAACCATCCTTCAGTTTCACAGTTTTCAGCAGTGTGTGTGCATCCATACATGCCCACAGGGTCTTGTTGAGCCCATCCTTCACCTGGCTTACACATTGCAATGTCTCTGTTCTCCCACCACACTGCTTCTCTTTCCAAAGCCTGGAAACAAATTCTGCTTTAGGGGCGAATCTCAAATGAGGCAAAATCTTGGGGTGTTCTAAGCACTGGTGCAGGCTGGCAAATCCTTTGCAGAGTAAGGAGCGATGGGGACAGGTAATGGTAACATCCTATTTACTCAGCACTGTTGGTTTGGCACACCAACAAAATACCTTCCCTGGGCTGGTTAGTTCCTGTTGGGTTTATGGGCTAGAAGTGGAACATTGCTTTTGGTGACTTTGGGCTCTGTGATGTGGTATTTGCTTACACTCTCCTGACCTGAAGTGCTGCAGACAACAGTGGCCCAGCTCAGAGTATCCTCAAGTAAGGAACTTCTTAAGTTTGTGATGCTGTTTCTCTTTCTTTATTTTACTGTAGTAACTGGATATGTAAAATAGTTGTGCCTGTGGAAAGCTCTCATGAGGACAGTAAAACTGAGTGGTTATGGTTTGATGTATGGATTTAAAATGCCAGGACATACCAAATATTTGTTTTCTCTGCCTGTAAAATGATGCCCTTGCTGTAGCTCAGCAGTGAAATATTTGCCTACAGGACAGGTAAGTGCCACCAGATCCTGAAAGGGAGAAATAGTCACTGTTTTACTTCTTCCAATAATGATGTCATCCTGTCTGCCACACCCAAAGTTCTTACCTTTCAGCTGCCACACAGGGAAAACTTCCATACTTCAGATTGGAAGTTTTTGACTTTGCGGTGACTGATGCTTTATTGTGGTTTCTGCTTTGGAGATTTTAATTGCTCCTAACTCAAACATGAGACATAAACATTTTGACAGCTTGCACAGTAGGTCCATTGTCCCATAATCCAGAGACAGTGTTAAAGGAGTCAGTCTTCACAGGCCTGTGGCTTCCCTGCTGAGAGCAGTAACCTGAGAACAGTATCTGCTGGGAATGGTGACTCCCAGACTCTCCTTCCCCTGGAGTCAGGGTGTTCTTGCCTCTAGTGATGCCACCCCTCCTTGGTGGACTGCAGATGGGAAAAGCTCCTCTGGTGAGTTCCATGTGAGATTTAAAGGATAGTGTAACTGGGCAATGAGAGGGAGAAACAGAAGGTGGGACACCAGACCTGAAGGAGCTGTGCTGTTGGGGAGCAGTAAGTCCCATCCCTCAGGGTCCCATCTAAAGAGCTGTGATTGCCTTGGAGGAAGCACCCACAGAGTTCACTTGTGAAAAATCACGAAATTCACTTGTGAAAACTGCTGTGTGTGGGTGAGGTATTTCCCACTGCACTGACAAGGCTGCTGGTGGATGTGCTTCTTCAGCTGTAATTATGTTTTCTTACCATATGCCTCTCCCACAGTCCTGCGTCCCATGCAATGTTGAGTTGGAATAAACATGCCCTACCCTGATTCTGTAGAACTAATTTAAGGGTTTTAAACTTGTGGTTAAAGTATCCCCTTATTTTTTTTCTAAGAAAAAGATAACAGGTCTAAAAAACAGGTTGTAGTCTTATGTGTTGAACATGTCAAGGGATTTAGTGATTTCTCAGAAGCAGCTCATTTCTCACAAAGAAATGTGAGCTTCTCACACAGATCATTTGTCTAATGAGTGAATTGAAGTAAAAAATGAACAATGTATTAAAATTAGTTGAGGCTTCAATTATAATATCATATTCTGTAAAAATTGATTCCAAGATTTGAGCAGTCCTAAAGCAGCCTTAGCAAATGATCTAGTTTGACTCTGAGTGCAGATGGTGTGTCTGTACCCTTTATTCATCTTTTTTCCTTCTCCAACTAAAGTTTCTTTTTACCCAATATAAGGTTACCTTTTTCCCTCCACCAGGAGCAGTCTCAATCTGAATCTAAAACTACCAGGATTCCAAAGTCTTAATGATTAAAAAATTTAGGTGGTATCAGCATGATTACATTTGACTTTTCTGGGTTTTTTGGGGTTTTTTTAAGTTTCCATTAAGGAATTTGACTTCTCAGCAGGAACTTCATGACTATCAAAGCCCTTTGCATTGATTCAAAGTAGTTATGTAAAACTTGAGGTTCCTGTAATTACTAGTTAACTAAAATAAAAAGTAATTTGCCCTGTATTGTAGAAGTAGGAAGCCATTTTGGGGTGGAGAGAAATCCTTTTTCCTCTTCTCTGGTGTGTTTTTGACCACCCAAGCAGAACTTTCTTAGCTGAGGGCAGGTATTGCCTTCAGGGTCATTCACTGCATGGGTGGTCAATCTTAGGTTTAGGAGATTCTGTTTGGAAGTTGTGTTCAGGCTCCCTTGTCTTCATTTTTTTCTGTGTTAGTACTTTGGAGCATGGTGGAACTTTTCATGGTTCTGTTTGTGTGTTTATTTTATGTGCAGTAGACAAAACTGCTATTTGCAGCTATGGTGGGTGACTTTTTTAATGTCTCTATTTTTGTGGACTCGGCCTGAGGAGTGTCTGTATCTACACAGAGCTGATTTGATCCCTGAGGGAAGAACCCACATGTGTTTGTAGGTCTCTTCTCCCTGCACAGCTACTGACATCTGCAGGTACCTGGCTGGGCTGGAGCAGTCTGTGCCTCTTCATTTAAAGCAGAGAGTGGGGAAATTGCACTGAAAATAAATGTTATCTCTAAAACTAGAATATGTACAAACTGAGGCTTTACCTAACCTAGAGAAATACTGCTTATGGTGACAACTCCTGAGGAGTTTGCACAAAGCCAAAGTCCTGACACAGACTTAATTCTAAATCCCCACTTTCCTCTTAATCTCAGTGTTCTGTTTCGAGTTCTCAAGCCTGAATTAACATCTGTGTCTCTTCCAGCAAAGTCAAGCTCAGAGGAAAGGTCACCCTAACCTGTTTCAGAGCCCCTTCAGGTCCCAGAGAAGAGGACAGAGGACTCTCCAGCCAGAGCACTCCTTAGGATAGAGGTGAGTAGCAGCAATAGGGATTTGAATGGAACAGAGGAAAGTGCAAAGCAGCAAGGAATAAGCCTGTGTTGTAGCTGTTGATCTGACATAATTCCATGAAAAGAAGAGCTCATTGTTAGGAGGCTTCCTGTGGGCTGTTGTGTGTTTCAGACATTTTGCAGATTGTGTTTTGGTCTTGGACTTCTAAGAGCCTTTGAAAGGTGAGAGATTCATGGTCTCTTGAAATATAACTGTGGTTTGCTTCAGGGTTTGAATTTCTTTCTGCTTTCACTTCCTTCTTTTCTACCAGCATGCTTAGTTATTTAAAACACAGATGTGAGGGATTGTTACTGTGGCATAGTCATTTACCACTAGCCCAGGTCTTTGATGGTTAGCAGACCTTTTGCTTGGGTTCCTTAGTGCTTCCAGCCCACTTTTGGTTTAGAAGGTGCCTGCATAACAACCAGGTTGTTGCCCTGTGTGAAGAAGGCTTGGTAGGGAGGGAGTGCCCACTTTCAGCCAGGCCCTGCTCATCGAGAGTTGAACCAAAGGCTTGTGTGTGCAGCTGTGGGACCATTGTGTCTAAGGCACAAATGCAAGGTTCTGACCCCATCAGCTGCTCCTGGCAGGATGAGGAAGGAGCACTATGCTCCTACATCTCCCTTTTGTGAGGGAGAGGCTCTCCTGTGCTCTCCCTCGCTGGGTGCCTCTTCCCTTGGGCTCTGTCCTGCTTTCTCCCTTCTTCCTAGCCAGCCTCCCTCGAGGCTTAGCAGAGCTGCACTCATGTGACTGGAAGTCTCTGTTGGCACTTGATCCAACCTTCCCCATCGTGATATTTGTTGGGAAGTATTGAAATGAGCCTGAGTATCCTCATGGATGTGTTGCACAGAGGGTGGGGAGAGGCACCCTCAAGGCCCCGTGGATGTGTAGCAATGTCAGTTGGGTTTTTAATTTCAGAATATTCTGCTGTGCAAGCAGATCTGTCAGCTCACCTGCTCTCAGGAGGTCCTCTCTGATCACCCTGCTCTTCATTCCAGCCTCTGGCTCCATGGAGGGTTGTCCCTCCCTTACTCAACAGCAGCTCTTGGCTTTAAAGCCCTGTTTGTAGGTTGTCTGGCACATGGCAGGAAGCAGATTTGTGCCTCTCATTCACAGGGCCCCTGTCACTGAGACAGTTGCAATTTCCTCAGCCCTTTTTCATGACTGATGGTGTGTGATGGGGAACTCTCCAGAAATAGGGACATGCATCACTAAAAGGGACTTTTACTATGAGACATGGCCAGATACATAAGTACAGCTGTAAGATGTGGATTGATGGGAAATTTTTTTCTTTCACTTTTCTTTCTTACTCGTTCACAGGACAAAGATTTCTGGTCTGAAGCAGAGGGTGACGCCAGCTGCTCTGTCCCTGAATCCATTATGGAACAGGTTAGAGTCCAACATGTCTGAAGTCAGCTGTTCACAGTGTACAGTGGTTCTCTGGTGCATTTGTCCTGAGATAATTTGAAGGGAATAAGTCTCAGTGTTGGCTTGTGTCCTTGAATTTCCCATAATTTCTGCAGTATTCCTGGCACTGTTCTGAATACAGGGAAGTGGATGGAATCAGTTAAGTTGCAAGTTGCTTCCTTGCAGCTCTCAGTGTGGCACTTTCCCTTGGGCCTGCAAGCTGGAGATATAGCTACATAAGAGACTACAATGTTTATTGATAAAGCTACAAACTACTAAAACTAAAAATGGAGCGGGCACAGCCCTGTGATCAGTGATTGCGTTCTTTTGTGCAATGTTAAACACAATTATGATGCTGTTACTAAACACTTAAATCTTGCACACTGAACTGTAATGAAATGTTTGTCATGCTCCCCCAGCCCAGCTCATGTGGGGTACAATTCTAACCCCCTGCTCTACCCTCCTACCAGCCTTTTGAACACTGATACGTGATTTAAAAATGTATCAGTGATAAACCCAATGACCAGTCGAGCAGGCTGTGGAAGGGGATTGCCACTGGTGCCCAGTGAGCTTGGGTACCAGCTGACCTGTCTGTAAACATGCATGCTCAGATCATGGAAGGTGTGCTTCTGTTCATCTCACTGATCATATCCTTTCTTTTCCATTTGTTTCCATTTCTGAACCTTGCCTTTTGTTGACTTTGTCCCTCCTTTTGTCTACCCAGTCAAATATGGTTATGTTGAGGCTTTGCAAGGTTCCAGTCCCCAAAACTCCCTTTCAGTTACCAAGTTCATCCTGGTTGCATATTGTCAGCGTAACAAACCATTCTTCTTATTTTTCTTCTCCCTAGATAAAATTAGGCCTAAGTATTTTCTTACAGGCAGACCATCTGTATACCAGCGTAAAGATTTTCTTTCTCACTTTATTTCTGTGTTTATACCATATCCTACTCTCTTACCTATTTTTCTAAAATTTTTGGAGAGTCTCCTGGTTTTCTGGAGGCCTTAGTTGGTTATGAGGCCTGGTGTTCCAGTAGGGCCTCTTGCTCCCATCAGTCTGCCTTGTCTCATGGACTTCCTCAACCTAATTAATGTGGGCTGCCTTGCTTGAAGGCTGCAGGTTGTGTGGCCATGGGGACAGCACGTGCCCATTTACTGGGGGTGAATGTGCCATTGGAGGTGGCACTCATTTGGCATCTCATGTCACTTTTCTAGTGAGCAGCTGCTTGGCTCTCTGCAAGGAGCTGGATAGGTTTATTATGGAGCTAGTTGAGGTTCCTTTGAAGAGGGAGAAGAAATGTGAACCTTGAGGGGTTTTGCAGGCTTATGCTCTTATCTCTATTTCCCACCTTGTGACTGCTGTGCTCTGATTACATGGAAGTGGGGAGCTCCTGCCTTCTTTATGCACAGCAAGTTAAATGCCCAGTTCCCAAATACAGGGGTAAAACCCTTCCAAAACACAAGGTGTCTGAGTAAAGGAAATGAGTGGTTTTTGCTGAACTCACACCTTTTTCAAAAGAGGAACTCAAATTGGGGTTGCTGCCATTGCCACAACTGGAAAGGTGAGGAGAAGGTGAGCTGGGTTTTCAACACCAATTTGTAAGAGCAGAACCTCCTGTCATTCACCATGGGACAGCCTGTCTGGGTCCACATCCAGGAGTCAGTCTGCATTTGCTGAGGCCTTGTAGACCCTCTGGCTGATGCTGTTCAGGGTGCCCACAGGAGGCCACAGAGACGTGTTCAGGGTTGGAAAACAGTACATGCCTGGATGCTCTGAGTGGGACATTTTCTAGGCATGGGCTTAACAGTGATTTCCTTATGTTTTCAGATCAATGGACCTCTTCAGATGGAGCATGCATTGCTGTTCACCTTCCTGGAGGTATCCTCTGACTGTAACTTCAAAGACCAGCTGCGTTCTCTGCAAAGCCAGCAGATCATGTTGTGCCAAGGAAATGATGACGACGAGCTTCAGACCGATGGCAATCGGAGTGGCCACTTTCAGAATGGTGAGCTGGCTGAGCAAGCTTTTCTCCATCCTACATGTCTCTGAACTTGGTGGTTTTCTTTCCCCATTTCCTATCTTTATATTTGTTGTCTGTTTCAGAGGAGTAATGTTTTCTCTATTGAGAAGCTTCACTGTGTGGCTGTTGGTGGTGTTGGCTGGGAATTTAACACTTAGGTTAAGACAGCTGGTGCTTAGTACTTTCTCCATGGATTTCTACAGCAGCTGTCACTGGGTTTTGTCTGCAGCACATCAGACAAATGCAAAAAGCTGGTACTGAAGATAGCTGTCCTCAGGGAGTGTGATACTAACCAGTTAAGTTAGGCCTCGCGCTGCTCCTCAGATATATCCTCAGATATCCCAAGTACTTGGGGTAGGATCTTTAAACAACTCGAGTTCTGGTACTGGGTGAACCTCTTTCTACTCCCTTTCTACCAGTCTGGTGAAAGCTGTTCCTCATATAACTTCTGGTCCTGTTCCTGCTTTGCTAGCCATCTGCAGGGTGTCTACTGCCCCTTGCCCAGGGTGTGTCAGCTGGCACATTGACCTGGACTGGAAGCAGGGTGAGGAGGAACTGCTACAGTAAATGGCCCTCTCTCACACAAATTTGCATAGGTCTCATTCCAAAAGCAGGTAGGACAAAGGTGTAAGGTTCTCAGCTGAAAAGGGACAAATTCAGACTGGATGTAAGGAAGTTTTTTACAATGATGGTGGTAAAACACTGGCACAAGTTGCCCAACGAGGTGATGGATGCCACACCCCTGGAAACATTCAAGGTCGGTGTGGCTGGGGCTTTGAGCAGTCTAATCTAGTTGAAGATGTCCTTGCTTATTGCAGGGGGCTTGAATGAGATGGCCTTTCAAGGTCCCTTCCAACTCCAGCTATTCTGTGAGGTGCTGTATTTTAGGTGGTGCTTAAGAGACAAGTCACTTAACGTCTAGAATCATTAGGTTGAAAAAGACCTTCAAGGTCATGCACAGATTCCCCTCTCTGGGTAGGATGTTGGCTATAACTGTCCTGTTCAAATTTTGGTTGGAGATATTCTAACATGCCCTGCAGTGATTTTTTTGGGCAGGTGAGGCTGCACTTTACCTAAACTACAGCTACAAACCCTGTTTGCCAGTATTTCTGGTAAGCAGCCTGGGTGCACTTAAAGAAATTGTGCTTAGACCTGTCATGAATACCCTCAGGGGTGGGAAGGAGGTTGCTAATGGAGATTAGCAAAATGCTGTGACCTGTACTGAACCTGGTCTGACTATGGCATGTGAACTAAATTCTGCTCTTTGTGTTGACAGGGTTGGCTCAAACAAATGAAGAGGTTATCCGGATCATTGCTGCTCAGCTTGCTGAGATTGGAGACCAGTTTGATAGAGAAATCCAGGAAAGAGTAGTAAATGGCCTAGCACAGCACTTTCTGAATGAGAATCTATCTTATGAGGTGAGTGAAAAGCAGCTTGATAAGAATATTCTGCATGCTTCCTGCTGTGACTTTGAAGGCCTCTGAAAATTAATCTCAAACATTTGAAGATTTGTTAGAAGTGATTCTGTGGCAGAAGTTAATCTGTAAATCGGGTTCCTTGGGCTCATTCCTTTCTGCAGATGGTGAAATGGTGGTTGTGGAAAAGGACTGACTTTGAGACATTTTGTTCTTTTGATGGCCCCATGGCTTATATTGGAAAATGAATGGTCTGGCTAAGGCTTAGTTTTAGTACTTAAGATCTTTGTACTTTGGTGCCAAGTCCTGTATATCTGCTGACCATCATATGGGTAAAAATTGAGCAGGTTAGTGACAGGAGCTGAACTTGTGCTTGTTACTGAGCACTGAAGGGACAGCAAGTCACGAGACCCTTTTCTGATGCTGTGTGTTCATAGGGGCTGTGTTGGGAGTAGCAGTGGGTTTAGGCCTGGCTGTGTGACCTGTTGGGGTGGCCTCTTCCTAGATGCAGGTGGCCCAGCATCTAACCTGCCTTGCTGCTGTGCAAGGGAAGTAGAGTTTGAGGTCTCTTGTGTTAAAAAGGAAAAGGAAGGCTATCCAAGGATTAGCTCTACATCTGGATCAAGGGCCATAGGTTTTTTGGGGGTGTTTTTTTATGTAACAGGCAGGCTGCCATGGCTGGGAGGAAGGGGAGCAGCATCCTGTTGAGTGTTGCAACAAGCAGATTAGTTGTTAGCACAGTCCTGGCAAGCTGTGCCGAGACCCCTTTCTGCCACTGAGATCCCTCTCTTCCTCCCATACAGGAGATAATCCAGCACATGAACAGGGCAGTGAGAGAGCTTACACGAGCCATCCCTGCAGACATGGAGCAGGAGAAGGCCATGTTGGTGCTAGCAATGGTCTTGACTAGGAGAATTGTGAATTCAGTGCCCTCCCTTCTACGCCGTGTCATTACCACCACTCTGAACTACATGAACCAGCAGTTCCACAACTACATTCTTGAAATGGTGAGTGCTCAAACAGCTCTGTCACAGCCAGCCTCTTAGCTGTCCTGGCTTATTCCCTCAGGGGTGGCCTAGCTCTGAACTGCCTGTGGCCTGCTGGTTTCCCTGCAGAGCTCTGGAGATGAGTGTGCTTGAGGGGGTCGTGTCACATCTGCTTGCCCCCTGCCCCCCTCAGAGTAGCCAGTGAACAGAGTGCATTTGTTCTGTTGGGCAGAGAGACCTGTGACTGCTCCTCTCCCCCCTGCAGTCTCCTCAGGGAGCTCTACCAGTAACATTCTGGTTAATGATTCTTTCATTCTCTCAGGGAAGGAAAGCTGACCTGAGCTTTACTGGCTGCACTTCCCCAGTGTCTTGACCCTGAGCTCCATGCTCTTGTCTTCCTCAGCTCCCTAGAGCTTGGGAGAACTGGAGGGGGAAAGGAATTGCTCTTGAGAATTAACACTAGCAGAGAGCAATGAGAAACAGTCCAGTCCTTGTTCTGGCCAGGCTAGAGGCCCCAGCTCCAGCAGCTAAGGAGCCTGGGGAGGTGAGAGCATGCACAGGCTGCTGCTGAGGCTCAGTGAGAATGAGGTGTGAGGGGCAGGGCTGTGACCCCCGTGAAGCAGAGGTGACACAGTTGTGCCATGCTGCAGGCCTGTGGGACACTCCTGTGCTGCAGCCTTGCCAAACATCTCACACAGGTGATTCATTTCCAGCATAACTCTCACACAGGTGATTCATTTCCAGCATAACTCAGCACCCTGGAGCCAAATGAGGGAAGGGAAGGGCAGAGCTGAGGGGCACTGTGCCCAGGTGCTGGGTGAGGCAAAGGGACAGCGTGAGCCGGCCCGTGCTGGCAGCAGCAAGGGCAGGCAGAGGGCTGGAGCTGGGCAGTGGCTGTCCCTGCTGTCCCCGTGTGGAAGGAGCACACGGTGGCACTGTTGGTGCACCGTCCATGGAGCTGTGGTGGGCTCCTGGGCAGAAGAATCCTGCTGCTGTTAATAATGCCCCTTCTGTTTCTCTCCCTCCAGCTGGGTGAGTGAGCTCTCCAGGCCTGTGTGAAGCATGTGAATTCCTGAAGATTTTCCTTGGTGGATGAAGATGACTTGATTTAGTCTTAATTTCTGAAATACTGTTGTGAAAGGGGTGGCAGAGCTTCATAGATAGGCTTTTGTAGACTAGCATAGCAGTAATAGTAGTGTGAGCTGCCTGCCAGCTCTGCCAGTGTGTGCCTCTCTCTTTTCACAATATTTTTTATTTTAGCAGCAGCAGCAGAGCCTGCCTTGTACCTCCACAGGCCCAGTGGGCACAGGGCCTGTCCTCTTTGTTTTTTCTAAGCAGCCATAGCATTTTGCTTTCGTTATTCGCTTCCCAGCCCTGCTCCTGCAGCTGAGCCATGCTGAATGTTGTTCCCAGGAAGGCCTCAGGCAATGGAATGGGTGGTTCATCAGTGGGGAGTGGGTCTATCTTGATGAGAAGCTGGCAGCAAGAGGGAACAGCCCTGAGGCATAGAGGGAGATGTGGCCAGAGAAGGCTGACACCAGGATACTTAAGTATCAATCATCATACACCTGTGTTTGCTTGAAAAATAAAACTGACAGAAGAACTGTAAAGGGCAGGGTAAGCACAGGGCAAGTTTTTTTAGAATGCAACCTAAGAAAAAGTAGCAAATTTTGTAGTCACATCTCAGACTGAACAAACTTGGACTCAGGTTGTTTTATATATAATCAGGCAAGGTGGCAAATATGTCACCTGTGATTCAGCTGCCTCAGGACTTTTCCAAGTATGTAAATATTTTCTAGGTTTTTTTTAAGTTAAATAAAGATTTCATCTCTGATGGCTACTACAGCTCTGCAGACTTTCAGTCTCCACCTGAAATTTTTTTGTGCAAGTACTCATGGCATTCTTCTAATTCACCGTGGCTTATGATGCAGCTGTCAGCAGTAAAGACACTGGTCCTGTGCCTGTGCCTTGCATAAGCAATTTTTCTGTAAGTAAAACCACCTTTTCTTCTGGTGCCTGCATTAAAATGGGAGAAGAGTGGAAGCACAGAAGTAGAACAACTACACGTTGTTTTTGAAAACTGTACCATTTATTAAAGTGCAACCTGGGGCCATGGTCTTACAGCAGTGTCCCATTAGCAGAGGGAAAGAATGTACATACCCCTTCACTTAAACTGAATACTGAACAATGAAGCTGGAAAGAACTTTCTTGTCAAGGTGGAAACACTTTTATTACCCAAATGGCACAAGAAGCTTTAGACAGTTTTCCCCAAAAGGGCTGCACTTGCACATTGGAAGGAACAGTAGGATGAGTTCCTGGGATAATGGGTGACCTGAGGACCAGTCAGGGTCTCTTCCCCTAGGCAGGCCTCTTGAGAACAGAATCCAAAATCCCTGCAAGCCTGTCACTATTTGCTTACACCCAGCAGAAGCCTAGCAGGAGAGATCCCCTAACCTGTAGCTTCAGAGTCAGTTCTATTAGTCTTTGCTACTTAACAAATCAAGTGTCATTCTTTTGGTCTGAGTGGGTTTTTAGGTTTACAGGTGAATAAAAGCTTATCCTGCAAGTTAAAACTGAGGACAAAGCCCCTAAAGGTACAGCAGTAAGATGCATCCTCTGCAGTTTGTTGTGTCCACATTGACAGTGTCCCATGCCTGCCCTGCAGATACTGCAGGGAGATCAAAAGCAGCTTCCACTGGAAGCCAACAGGAGTTCCCCCACTTCTGCAGCATGACCACAGACCTCTAGCTTGGAGTAAGCAAGTCAGCTTACCCAAGAGACTGAGAGCAGGTCAGCTCAAAGTAGAAAAAAAGTGATAAAGTTTCTTAACTTAAGGAGATGGAGCTGAGTGATGTGTTATGGTTCCTCTGGACTTAACACTACTGACCCTTCCAAGCTGGTGTCATTCCCCAGCCAAGTCCTGCTCAGGTACTTTCACTGTGTCAGACACAAACTGAATTCTGTTGCCTAGACCTGGTTCTGCAGCCTCTGCTCCCTCTGGGCCTGAGAGCTTGCTCTACCTGAGTCAAGTAGTGTTAGGTTAAATGTTATAAACATCCCCCCTTCCTTTTTTTTTTTTTTTTTTTTTAATGGTAATACCAAGCTTGCACTCTAAAGCATAGGTCCATCTATTAAGTCAAAGCAATCCTGTTCTTGCAACCTTCCTCATTCTGAAATTATGGAGTCCAAGCCACAGCTTTTGCCCTGATCAGGTAGAGCAGATATTGTGCCTCACACCTCCATGTTACACAGAAGCACCTAGGTTTGGAAAAGACTTTGAGATTGTGTCCAATCTATGACCAAAAACCACCTTGTCAACCAGACCATGGCACTGAGTGCCACATCCAGCCTTGTCAATCACCTCCAGGGACAGTGACTCCACCAGCTCCCTGGGCAGCCCATTCCAATGTCCAGTCACCCTTTTGGTGAAGAACTTCTTCCCAATGTCCAGACTAAACCTCCCCTGGCACAGCTTAAGGCTGTGTCATCCTGTCCTGCTGCTGTTGCCTTGGAGAAGAGCCTGACCCCCACCTGGCTACTCGCTCCTTTCAGGTACTTGTGGAGTGATGAGGCGTCCCCTGAGCCTCCTCCTCTCCAGGCTGAACACTCCCAGCCCCCTCAGCTGCTCCCTGTCTGGAACTTGTGTTCCAGACCCCTCACCAGCCTTGCTGCCTTCCTCTGGACTCACTCCAGCACCTCAACATCCCTCCCAAACTGAGGGGCCCAGGACTGGGCAAGCACTCGAGGTGCAGCCTCAGCAGTGCCAAGTACAGGGGAAGAATCACTGCCCTGGTCCTGCTGGCCACACCATTCCTGCTCCAGGCCAGGAGCCATTGGCCTTCTTGGCCACCAGGGCACACTGCTGGCTCAGTCACACCCCCAGGTCTCTTCCTGCCTGGCCACTGTCCAGCCACTCTGTCCCCAGCCTGTAGCACTGCAGGGGGTTGTGCCCAAAGCATGGCACCTGGCACTTGGTTTTGTTGAACCTCCCATCACTGAAGCCAGTTTATGGATCCAGCCCATCCAGGTCCCTCCCAGAGCCCTCCTACCCTCCAGCAGACAAACATCTGCACCCAGCTTGGTGTCATCTGCAAATCTGCTACTGCTAAACTCGATCCCCTCATCCAGATCATCAATAAAGATACTAACCAGGAATTTTTCACTGGGAAACACTTTCTCCCATTGTGCTCCAACATGAGCAGACACAAACAGAGCCCAGAATATGACATTCTGCTGAAGCCCTGAGCTTTCTGATGCCTGTAGGCATCACACCTGGGCCAGCCATGTGCACCTCTCCCCACCCCCCATTTCACAGCAAAAGATTCTGGCAATTACACTCTAAAACTCTGTAACAGGAACTTGCTCTGGCTTAGTGAATGAGTCACTGCAGAGCTAGAAGCATTTCTAGTTTTTTCTCAGAATAGCAACATCTACTTTAGTAGGGCTTTGCCAGTACTGCCATAACCCTGTAACTCACATTAAGTATAGGGAAGATTTATAACCTCAGATTACTTTATCTACTACAATCATTAAAATGAAAAGAAGACCAAACTTCAGCAGCTTGCTTGTTTAGTACTAATTAAACTTTTCATTTCTGGCCATTAGAAAGCATTGATTAGTTTAAAAATCCAGTCCAAAGTTTTAGCCTAGCTGTGATCAGTACTATGGCGAAGGAAGGAAATGGGATTCTGGCAGCAAAACTTGTCCTGTGTAAGAGCACTCAGCACTGCAGCTTCCACCTGGCACTTGAGCTGCAGCTGCCTGAGCACAGCCAGAGTGAAAAATTAATCCCTCACAAACAGCAAGGATGAATTCCTGTAGTGCTGATCTGCCCCACAGCTCCAGGGACCACCAGGCTCCACCCCACACACAAGAGCTGCAGCTGGCTGGGACATGGCTCTGCATCTGCACTTTGGGCTTTTGGGCAACCTAAACACAGTTTAGAATTAATCACAGCTGAATTTAAGTTGCACCTTATCTTGAGAGCCTTTCCCTTGACAGCCCCTTATTTAGCATGCTGCCCACTGCAGTTCCTTAAGTACTTCTCACTTTTTTCACAGATCCAGCCCTCTGCTGTTTCAGCATCTGAGCTTTAGGGTATGCTAAGGATAAAGTGAAGACAGGATGGGTCTAAGGTAGATATTTTGTTAAAGTACAGGCCACTAGAGGACAGATATTGAGGCACTTCTGGGAAGGGGATGAGCAACACAAGTGAAAGTAATTCTATATGCCCTTTTGCAAGTATATAGCTCCTGCCTTCCCTCTGCCAGCTAGGAGAGATCCACTGGAGAGAGGCTGCATCACACCTTGCAGGGTAACTGGACCCTGCAGTTTAAGATTACTGTACTATACTTGAAGATGGGGGAAGAAAACTTCCATTTTCTAATTCACACCTCTTAACAGAGCGGCCTCTCACTCAGGTCTGTGTTTCCCCCCTGCCCCCCCTTCCACAAGGCCTGCCCCAGCTCTGACCACAGGACTCCAAACTCTGCAGAATTCAACCCCATAGCTGACCTTTTTAACTAGTGGAGTGTTCCCAGAGGAAAAAGACTCATAGAATAAATTTTCTGAACACGTGGTCAGTTCAAATTCTCGCTGACTTGCCAAAGCTAAAAGACCTCAGAAGGAAAAGAACATTATAAAGAAAGGACCAAGCTACCAAAACATATGGTGCAACTGATGCTCCATGAAATGTAGCAACACACCAGATACTCTAGGCTTCTGACTGACCATTACCTAACAAAGTAATTTATTTTCCTTACTACTGCTGCCACCTTCTCCCTGCTGTGCATGGAAGGTTTTTATTTCATGCCCCACTGGGCTCCTTGAGGCAGTAAGTTTTGAACTCCTTTCCTTGCCAGCCTGGATTTATTCCTGTTTGCCCTCTACCTCTCCACAGTACTACTGAAACAACCCCATCCACAGAGAAGATGAAGTAACACCACCCTCCCCACACTGGTACACAAGTTATGCAGAGTGTCCACAGAATCCATCTCTGCTCCAGAGTAACCTGCTGTGTGGCTAGAGGTGGGGCTGGACCAAAAGCAGGTTCATTGTCCTCAGGAAGGAGGGGATGCAGGTTAAGAAGATTTCTCTCCCATAGCAGTGCCCAGAGAAGAACCCAAAGCCAACAGCAAAGCAGCAGGAGAGGGGCAGCCCTGCCCTGACTGACCAAGCAATAAAGCTGCCCTTCACCTCTGTACCATTCCCAGAGCCCATGGCATGAGGAGGTCCCAGCCACCCCTTCTGGAGACACAGCACAGCAATGAGTACCAGCAGAGCACCAGACAATGGCAAAAAAAAGTCAATTCCATTTTGCAATGTGATCAAAGTCAATTCCATTTTGCAATGTTTTTTTTTTTCTGGTAAGGCCAACCTGCTCTATGTTGTACATGGAAGAAGAGCAATCAATGATCAACAGTACAGTCCAGAACTTCAGAGCTCCCAAGTTCAATCCACAGTGGCAGTATATACACAACCCTTCCTCTTAATAGTCAACTTCACACACACAGAGTTCAAAATCCAGTAAGTTTTCTAGAAAATCCATTTCACAAAAGCTTACACAAAAATAACTCCTCAGAATCTGACACATTCTGACTAACTTTCCAGCATCCTGGGATAGGAAAATGCAGCAAGAATATCCTAAAATAGAGAATATGCTAAGATCTCTTCATTCTGAGATCCCTTAAGAAACAGGCTCATCAGGAGATGTACTCTTTATATGGTTATTTAGAAATAAAAGTACCTTGTCTTTGTGCTTTGTGAAAGCTCCCCCGTAAGCTCATGTTTCGTTTTTTAGATTATCACAAGTTCCCTTTCACCTTCCTCCATCTGGTCTAAGCCACAGTGCCAGCACCAACCCTCAGAGATGCATCCACAGCTGTGCCTGGGAAGCCCAAGGTGTTCCCACACAGCTGCAGTTGGACACAGACAGGCACACGAACGTGCTGAAAGAGGAACACTTGCAGCTGGACCCCACTAAGGACTAGGGCAATAATTGAAAGGTTTCTCTCCACACACACCTCAAGTGTTGTGACTGCAGGAAAGGGGATTACCTTTTTTGTAATTTGCTCATAATTTGTGAACCTGTAAGTTTAGGTAATTACAGATTCGCAGTTGCAAAAGAAATCGCACTGAACAGCACTCTGGGCCAGGTCAGGAACAAGCAGATAAGAGATGTTTAATGCTCTTTTGCTTAGTTACTAGAATCCATTGCTTTATATATCTGGGATTCTGTCACAGGCAAGAAGACCAAGTTAGGACTAAATAC
Source organism: Taeniopygia guttata (assembly GCF_048771995.1). Taxonomy (NCBI): domain Eukaryota; kingdom Metazoa; phylum Chordata; class Aves; order Passeriformes; family Estrildidae; genus Taeniopygia; species Taeniopygia guttata. The sequence goes on from NC_133025.1 coordinate 68,674,947, forward strand.
ACTCTGTGCTTAACTTGGGAAAGACAATGCAGACAATGCAGCGTGACACAGGACAGCAGAGCGTTGAACATCTGAATTGCACTTGAGGCAGTGGCCTTGCTTCCACACGGTTTTGCTGTCTTTTTGCTGAATATACCCCAGATATCAGAGTAGTGATCCCAATGGCACCGTGTCCAGCATCAATTTCGTACCTCTGGTAACTGAAGGGTTTGCAGTAAAGTGGGCTGGGCAGGAGCAGAGCAAATGGATTCTCAAACCAGCAAACAGCAGTGCCCCTCCCACCCTCCTGGGCAGCACCTCTGCCCCAGGAACACCAGGATGCTCAGAGATAATACAGCTATAGAGAGGCAGCATCTTCACAGGATGGGGCTCCAGTAAACGTCAGGGGCCAAAACCAGTGTGAGCCAAGAGGTAAGAATAAGCACTGTCCCACTGGGGCTTAGGAGGAACCTGGAAGGTTATGAGGAGCAGTGCTGTACCTGAGAGGAAGCTGAGACAAAAGGGACACCAGCCTCTCGCTACAGGACTCAGGTTGGCTAATGTTTGTTAGGAGGGGCTCGGGGGCGCAACGGGAAGTGACAAGACAGCACAGCTGCAATAGCAATCAATCTGAGAAGCCAAAATCTCCAGGGGCTGGCAGCAGCTGGCTCTCCACTTCCCCTGGGGATTCTTTGTTCCAGTTCCTAGAGTATGAGCACCCCTTTCTTCAGCACCTGCACTTTAAGTTCTTAAATTTGCAGATTTTTTTTTGTATTTTTTTTAAAAATACCCCCGTACTTTAATCACGAAAAACCAGTCCCCGCCCCGATTCTACTAAAAACATGATTGTCCGTAGCTGGAGGCTTATTGAACAACCTCACCTCATCACCACTGAGTTACTCAAATGTCCAATTAAACAGCAGGCAGCTCAACCTTTAGGTAACACAACTACAAAAATTGGATGTGCTCTCTTCTCTCCTCCCTCCTCCTCAAGAGAGCTCTGTTACTTTTTCCTAAGTGCCAGCGCTACTCCGACTGCCACAGCCAATATAGCGACCGCAGCAGCCCCACCGTACAGCAGTATGGATTTCCCTTCTGGCAGCAGGATAGGCTTCTCCTCTGCAGCTGAGGATTTCTCTTCTATTTCTTCCAAATGGCCCTCCTTCCCTGCTTTTTTCCCCCCAGGAAGCAGTGTTTTCTCAGGTTCTGGTGCAGCCTTTTCTTCTGATGGGGCTAACTTTGGGACAGGTTTACTTAACACAGGGATTTCAGGTTCAACAAGCTCTTCAGCTGCTTTTCCCTTTTCCTCCTGTTTTGTACGCAGAAGTGTGGAGGGGTGTGCTTTTTCAGCAGCAGCAATTTCAGGAGGTTTTATTTCCTGTAAAGAAGCAGAGGTTTCTGGAAATGCTGCTGTCTCTGCAGCACCAGCTGGCACCACTGCTTCCTCAATCCCCTCTGGTATCTCTTCCTTCTCCACGTGAACAATGTCAGAGTTGGAAGAGTTGTTCTCGCTCCTCTCTTCAGCCCCTCCGTTGCTGTCCAGGCTTTTGACTTCCTCAGGATCCATGGCCACTTGCTGCCAGGACTCGGGTCCCAGGGACACTGGCAGGCTCTCCGTGTGCCAGCTCTGACTCGCCGACAAGGACACGGGCAGCCCCTCCGACTGCCACGACGTGGTCACCGTGGGGGACTCCGGGGGGCTCACCTGCCCTGAGTTGTCACTGGTCAGGATGTAGATGTCATTGCTGTCCTCTGCAATGAGCCCGGGGTACTCTTCCTCTTCAGATTCCAAAGTGAAGACTGTTCCCTACAAGCAAAAGGGAGGACACAACACGTGAGCAATTCCTTCAGTGCTCCCCCTGTACGGGACAGAAGAGAACAGGACACCTGGAAACTTGGTGAGCTGGAAGAAAGATGAGAGGGCCTCTGCAGGAACAGCAGCTGCCTGACCTACATTTCAGCAGAGATTACAGCACCCAGCTGCTCCAGCTGGTGTGTGCAGAGAATGGAACCCCTTACATGAGCTTTGCTGGGAGCTCATCCTTTCCCCAACCTTATTGCCATGACATCACCAAAGTGCACCACAGGGTCATTACTAACCTGACAAGACACTAAAGTCTGAAAACAAACTGCAACGGACCAAAGAAAAAGAGAGCAAATGCAAGTACATGATCCCAGCTGAATACCACTCCCCACTCCTCCCTGTGCAAGTGCTCTCTATTGCCTGTCCATTTTCATCTAACACTGTTCCTCTTATACTAATTCTATCCCATTTCCAATGCTATGTGAAGCCTGAATTTCTGCTTTGTACCAACAAGTTGGAATCTGCAATAATTCTAGTATTTTACTACAATTTTAGTTATTCTTCAACAAGTTCACTTTCAAAAACTGCCATCATAACTTTGGCTACACAACTGAAGTTGAAACAAACAACCAAGCACAGACACCCAGTGATGGTGACAGGGTTTGCTTGCTTTTATTTAGCTAGGAAAAATCTGTAGGCATCCTAAAAATTTAACAGTGGGTTTCACTGGAGAAAATGCAAGTATAAAATACTGATTCCCTGCAATCAGCCAGTTCATGTACTGGGCTCAGTGTTCCATGGGCTGGAATATCCCTTTGGCCAGTTCAGGTCAGCTGCCCTGGCCACGCTCCCTCCCAGCCTCTTGTGCCTCTCCTCGCTGGCAGAGCATGAGACTCTGAAAGTCCCTGATTCAGGGTAAGCACTGCTTAGCAACAACTAAAACATCAATGTGTTATCCATGTTACTCTCACCCTAAATCCAAAACACAGCTCTGTACCAGCTAGGAAGAAAACTAACTCAATTCCAGCTGAAACAAGGACAAAGAGATGGCGGCAGGGAGACACTCCAAAGTTTCCTATGCCATGTAACAGAAGTCTGTAAAATAATTAACAAAGATTCAGTAACTTTCTTGTTTGCAACAAGAATGACTTGAACATTCAATCAAGTACAATTTTCCTCTACAATCCATCATAACAAAAAATTCAATTTATTCTCTTTCTCCATGCTCCCTTCCACACACAATAGTTCTCCTAAAGCCCTCTGAGCAGCTGTCCCTTTTTTAAACCCTTCCCAACACCTGTGAATTTGGGGCTTGATTCCTACCTATAGTTTCCCATTCCAAGATACCTCCCTGGTTGTTTCACAACTTTTTATGGATCCACACTGTGACCTGTGTCAGGAACTCATCCCAGTTAAAAACAAACACACTTCTTATTTTGTGGAGATGTTTTTAACCCTCATCCCATGGAATTTTATAAGATATTTGGACGTGGGCAAAGGAGTATTACAGAACACTTGAAAAGGAACTTTTCTTCATAAATGCCTTTAAATTGCTCAATGTGAGAAAGATCATCCAGCTTGGTAAGATGCTCAGGAACAAAGTAAAACAATGCAAAGAGTTCCTCAGGGAAAGTGTTAAATGCAATTAAGCTGCTCACTAACCATTTGAGGATCACCACAAAGTCTTAATTCAGAATACAATAAAAATGAGTAAAGCATTACATTTGTGAAAATGTTCAGACACCAACCACGTGCCAAACCCAAAGCAAGCTCTGCTCTGCAAGCAGTCACTGACAGTTCAAGACTGCAGTACCCTCAAAGTCATGTTCCAATAGAAGAACTAATTTAGTAAATTTTTTATTTCCACAGGTGACACAGACTCAGAAAAAACATCAATTAAGCAACAAAATAATTAGGGGTAAAACCTGCAGTCTCACAAACCTCGGTACGATCCTCCTCTCTGTTCAGCTCTCCACTTCCACAAATCAGGATGAATTTATTTCCTGTCCACACCACATCACAACACACTAGACCATGTCTGTGGTGTGACATTAGAAGAAAGAACAGGGACACACACCACTGATAACTGCTCTGCTCTTAACATTCCAGTGGAAGTGCACACAGGCTGCTGTGCCACACTCAGCTTGAGGTATATACGAAAATATTCCAAAAACACACTATGCTGCTGAGGGTTTGTGAGCTCTGGTACCAAAAAAGCCCCAACATGGGCTACATGGAGATGGCCTGAATTCCCCTGAAGTCACACAGTGTGCACTGGTGGAAGCCAAGAGGCTTTGAGCCACGACTCAGCAGCCCACAGAGGGAAGAATGGAGCCACCTGTAGTCACTGGGGACAGCAGGTACAGAGACTGCCCTAAAACTACAACCATCCTGATACTTCTAAATACAGACTTTCACTGGAGATTTGCTTCTCACAAAATACAGACAAGATCTGGGCACATCTTTGGAGAGGGTAAGGAAATGAAGGGATGGTTATACAGGGAACACGGGCCGTCCTCATCATTTCAAATACCTTGTTAATACATGTAGAAACACTACACATGCAGCCTGCCTTCAGCAGGAGGGAGGAGGGCCAAAAGGGACTCAAGAGTTTTATTGTTCCTTTTCTCACGCAAACTGTGCTGACCTCAAAAGAGTTATCAGCTGCTGGCTCCCTATAAATCAGAGCCTTATGCAGCCTGGCTGATTCCTTTCTGTCTTTACAGACAATTTACCTTCCGTGTCAGTGCCTCAGGGACACAACTCCCCAGGCTTGGAGAGACACATCACCCGTGGCTGGGAAGGCTGGGGCGGAGCTGACACACTGGCAATTCCAGCATTTTTTTATACAAAGTTTATGAAGCTTTAATTGAAAATCCAGACAGTAATAAGCATTATTTAGGATACACGATTAATATTTCTTGAGCTGAATTAAGATTTAATACATAAAGTCAAGCGGATAAAGCTCGGATTTTCTGCCGGTTCAGTTGTGGTTTGCACTTTGGTGGGTTTTTTTTTTTTTCCTTTTAAAGCAGCTGAGATAAAAACTGAATGACATTTAGGACAATTCTCTTGATTCATCTACAGATGTGACCCAAAAGCAAAGCTCCAACAGGCAGATTATTTCAGGACAGGATGGAACATGTGGAAGGATTTTTAATAACCTCAGAAGGCCTTATATAAGCCCTACACGTTAGATTTAATAGTAAGTAAGGATGTATGTAAGCATTTCTTTATCTGCTTTGTTTATTGCAAAAAGACAGTATACTGCTTCAAACCAGAATCTTCAGAATTGCTCTTTTTCATATTTGTGGTTGGAAATTTGCAGGCTTGGAGTGCTCTTCCTCATCCAGCACACTCAGAGAACCACGTCAGGTGTGGCAGAGAAGCTGGAGTCCCTCACTGCAGCTTCCTGCCACTCCTGATCCCAACCACTGCCACTTGAGGGAAGAGTTGACACAATTGACAAGGAGACGGCGAACACAACTAAACCTCCACCAAAACATAGAAACTAACTCTTATGTTGTCTATATTATCTTTCATGGTTTTCCAATATGTCTATTGTTAAGTGCATACAAACAAACAGGCTCATTACCTGTAACATGTATTTGCTAAACAGGAAAACCTTTAACTAAACATAAGGAAAAAAAATCCTTATTTAACAAAATAATAATTTCAGCCCGATTTATGCAAAGCTGCTTCTGGTACCAAGAGATACTCAAATAAAAATTCTGAATGTCTCAAGGATAAAATGAACTCATTTCTCTACAAAACACAATAGGAGTAGTAACACACATTGCATCTATAATAGAAATGAGATTAGATTAGAACAGATGAGATCCCCATTAAGGTGTCCAATAGAGCAGTTGCTGCATCTTAGAGCAGACTTAGAATGCCCTGCCCTATAAACTCAAAGACCAGGAAAATGTAAAACAGCTGTGTCTAACTGCTGTTGAAGCTTCTTCTAGGGTTTGGTTTTAAGTGTTCTTAAAAGCTCAATTGGTCTCCCTGGTTGAGTTCTTAAAGTAGAAACAAGGAAGGATGTGGATAGGCAACTCACACAAAACTCATTTCTGAAGGCACAAAAAAGCCCTGAAAAACATACAGCCCAGCAAGTCACCTGTACCTCTCAGATCCTGATTTTGTCCAACTCAGGCAAAAATTCTGTACGGGTCAGAGAGAGCCACCAGAGGAAAAACTCTCCACGTTCCCCGAGCTTCAACCCCCAGCATGAAACTAAACAGAGCCACATAAAATCCCTGAGAAAAAGAGTATCCTGAGGTTCAAGAGGAAATGCTTGCAGAACACAGCGTCCCAGGAGAGCAATCTTGGCTATGATAAAAATTTCAACCACTCAACTCAGCTAGGAAGTTTATTAGGTGAGGGCACTGACTATTTTGTAACATAACCTATCCCAGACAGAAATGAAGTTCAAGAGGCGTTTGCACAATGCTCTCAGGCACATGGTGTGGTTCAGGGCTTGGACTCAGGGATACTTGTGGGTCCCTTCCAGCTCAGGATACTCTGTGCTTCTATGGCCACCTTCCCCACACCAAGACTGTCACAGCAACGAGCACTAGGAACCCATCAAATGCATCTGTGCTTAAAATCCGGTGTCTGGAAAACAAGAGGCAAGGAGTGATGAACTGGGCTGTGTCCAGGGATCCTAAGACATCTCCCACAGGGAGATAAGCAAACTTCCCACAACAACAAACTTCCCTGGAGCTGGGAATCTGCTTGTTGCAGAAGTCAGATCTGACAGTATCACCCAGCTAATCTTTCAGAAAAATGGACGATAAAGGAGCTTCTGACAACACTCAGATCCAGAATTAAACATTTTAAAATATAAAGAAGTTCCAAAAAAGCCCTCAGGCACTTACTCGGCCTCTCTGTTCATCCCTCTGAAACTGTCACAATAGGTGGAGCCAAGAAAGAGAGCAGACTTCTTACAAATAGGATTGCACTTTTTATTAAGGGAAAAAAAAACAGGTAAAGAAGGTTGAGTAAACCACATCAAAGCACTCTGATACTGAGCCACTGCTCTCATTCCCTTCAAGGAATGCTTTGGCTAGAACAGCCTGCAGAAATGATCCTCTTCCATCCCTGCCTACCAACATAATCTCTACAACCTGCAGAAAGTCAGCACCAAAGCAACACCCTTTAGGTTTCAGCCTTATGGGTTTAAAATGAGGTAAATTCAGTTATTTATAGACCACTTCTTCAGATTTGAAGTTGTTGGAAGGGAAAAGAGAAAGGAGATCTAGTTGCTCCTTTACTATTTAATGTCCTTCTTCAGCCACAGTGCCTAAAAATTTAAAAAATCTATTACTGTACCAAAGAAGTTACATATAAATAAAGTGGACAATTCGCTGCAATATTCCATGACACAAACATAAAGCACAATTATTTTGAAAGGAAAACTCCTTTCTAGGACTCCTTTAACTAGACTGCCTTTTCTTGCATCTCTGCCACATTAAACTTACTTCTCTCTCCTCCAGCAGAGCACATCTCTCTATTTCTGCATTGTCATTCTCAGGGCAGACACCTGGACTGCTGCAGAAGATTTTAATCTTGGGAAGCACAAACTGACCACCCTGCTTCCCTAGGATGACAATTGCCTCTTTCCTCTCTTTCTCCTCCAGATTTTTACCACTCTCTAATATGGGTATTATTCAATCACCAGCAGCAAAGAAAACAACTAAACCAGCTGCAAAGCCCACGACAAAACACTGGAGACACAGAGAAAACAGCTCCTCTAAGGCTAAGATAGGAAACTGTAAACACTGGAAATTTCAAGCAAATTTACTTTTACCCCTTCAGCACGGGCACTTAACTAGTTAAATGCAAATCCAGGTCTGAACTCCATGAGACAAGACCCTTGGGAAGGTAGAGACAATTTCTGCCACAGGTCACAATATAACTCCCAGGTTTTATTAACTGCACTCTGATAAATTGGTTCAAACAAGGGGAAAGCAGAGGGGCTGGTAACAGGAATGGGAACCGGGGAGGAAAAAAAAGGGCAGCTAGCTTCCAAGAAAACTTACATTCCTTTCTCCTTATAGACATTCCCAGATACTTCTACAAAGATGAAATCTAAGCATGAAAAACAGGATCTGCAGAACTTGAGAAGAAATAAATTATTTGGGAAGGGATGGGAAAGGAAGTGGGAAAAAATCCTTACCAATGGACTGGTCTTACTGTGCACTTTTCCAGGAGACCAAGAATTGCTTCTGATGCAGCAACATTCAGCCCTGGAGAAGTCAGAGAGAGCAAAAAGGCAGGGGAGGTAGGAGGAGAGAAGGGAGGGGAGATGAGGAAAGGGGAGGGGAGAAGAGGAAAGGGGTGGGGAGAACATGTACACACTGCGTGTACATTGAGCCCTAACTTTGCTTTTGGGAAAGAAAAGAACAAAGCTACTTGTAAATCCAGCTAGATTTAGAAGATGATAATGGCTCAATAAAGGAAGAAGGTCTGAGTATGACCAGCATACCCACTAGCCAGGAGGAAGAAATGTGTGTCTGTTTAGAGAGCCTGGAATGCCCAGCATGCTTTCTCCAGAAGAGAGGTCATACTAAAACTTAGGAGTCGAACAGATAAATGCAAGAGTTACAGCCAAACCTGTCAGAGCAAATAGTGAAAGAGGGAACATAAAACTATGCCAGCCATTCCCTCACCAACACAACCAAGCCACCAGTACATTCCAGTATTCCAGTACACTGTCATCAAAAGTTAGCTGAATTACAATTCTAGTGCCTGAAGGGAGAATGGAAGGGGAACACTCGTTTCAACACACTATCTCAGCACCATATCTCTGTGGGACTGGCATGGAAAATAAAAAAGCAACTTCTCATCCTCCAATATATCAAATTTCTCATTTCCCATAAGCCATGCAAATTTCTTGAAATCTGCTGTATAGCTACCCAATTTGTAAACCTTTATTCACTTGAGCTGGAAATTTTTTGCTTCTGGTTAGCTGTCCACCATCCTCGGTCAGATGCTTTCCTGGACCCAGAAGCCTCCTGAGCTCACAGGAAAACCTCAAGTCTTGCACACATGCAGAACCCTGGGAGCTCTTCCAGCTGCATCGTGGCTGCAGAGAATGATGCAGCAAATGGATGACACAGCTCTGTGGAATTCTGACTGCACAGTTCCCAGTGAGGCACAGGAAGGGCTCAGCTGACCCCTCACCTTTGACTGGCTACTCCCCTCCTGACAAAGAACACTTCAATCCAAAAGGTGAGGAAGATCCCAAATGGTGGCAAGGGACGAGACAGCACCAGAGACCACAGAGCTTTTCATCACTGCCCCTGAAAAGCTGACTCCTGTGAAGCTCTCCTTTGCTCCAGATCCACAGAAAATCAGACAGGCTATTCTTGCATCTCACTTTTAAGCAAGTTCTTAGCTGCTGCAGGATAGACCTAACTCCATACAGCTCCAAAATGACACAAGAATTGAACCCCTTACTGTCACAGCAACATGAGTCACTGGAGACACCCAGGTTTACACATTACTCTAGCAGCTCAAGCAAATTACTGACAACTTGATCCAGCACACAGAGCCCCTGTGGAAGATGCATATCTTAAAAAATGCAAGCACTCCAACACTTCCTGTGGCTATCAGCCTGCCAGGCTCTTCCCGGCCACCCTCCCATCCTGGCCCCACACCCTGCTCCCAGTATTGCCATCCCATAAACCCTGAACAAACCCAGAAACACACCACAGGGTGAAAATTAACCTTTTCCTTACAGGGAGGAAATAATACAATATAACCATATATTCCTCTTCCTCCACAAAAAGCCCAGTGGGTCCCCAAGCCCATCCCCAGAGCGACTCACAGAGATTAGTGCAGCTACATTAATTCATCTGGAAAGGATTTTCATCACCTAGTCTCTTTCCTCGCCTCTTGTGCCGTTTCAAAAATAGCTCAGGCTTGTTTGCTGCACTGCCCGTGTCAGGCTGATTTTCTGCCTGGCTGGATGTGCACAGACAGGCTGGGAGCCTGCTGGACAGCACCACCCTGATCTGTGCATCCCTGCACAGCCAGCCAGACACAGAGCACAGCCCCCTCCCTGCTTGTTTTCAGAAAAGTAAGCGCTCTATGAAGTGTGCTTACAGCACAGGCTTCAAAAAGGGGCTGGAGAACACAGCACAGCTCTTCTGGAGGTCAAAAAACAAGGCAGAAAAGCAAAGAAGTACTAATATCGATCTGTCTAAAAGCTGCAAGTAAGGGCCTGCCCTGGGATGAAAATACTTTTGAGATATGAGTGCATTTCTCAAACGACCTAAGGTCACTTGGCTGCATGCTGTTAGTGCTTCTGTCCATTAAAGACAAACAATCCCTCCCACAGGCTCTGAGAACTGCTCTCCACAACTGCCGGGAAGGGAACAGGGAAAGAAGGTGCAGATGTGCAGAAATTCTGGAACAAGCTGCTCTTCAAAAAAAACCCCTCAGGTAAACTCTTGGATTACAAGAAGTTTCTGAAAGAGATTTTTCCTACTAGTACTTTTTTATCACTGGGTTTTCCTGAACAGCCTTTCTTTTTAGAATAAATCAGCTTGATGGAGCTATTTCACAAATCCCAGATTAATTCCATTCAAATCTGGCATTCTTCCCAAACTCAGTAATCTTAGGCTCAGCCTCCAAGACCCAGCTCATCAGCTGTGAGCTGCCTTTCTGAAGTATTTCTAAATGAAATTTTCTCAGCATGCCATGACTCAGAAACACTGGTTACCATTAATTAAAGATTTCTACACGGAAAAATGCAGCACAAAGAAATCCTGATTGCTTATTCTATGCATGTTCCTATACAGCTACAAACTCCAATACGCACTAGCTATCACTTATTATGAAAATAAATTAGTACCTATTGACATTTCTGTACCAAGTGCTCCCCAATTACTCATCTGCTAAGAAACTCTCTGAAATTTAAGAGGAGGAAAAAAACCCATATACCTTTTCCAGCAGTCATCAGAGGATGAAGATAATATTAAAAAGAGGAGCCTCCCAGGCATATAACCTCTTGTTACAGGAGTCTGCTTCCAAATGCAGTGCTCCACGTGTATTAACAGGGAAGCACAAAGCTCACCATACTGCAACAAATTACCACCTTAACACACACTGTATGAAAATTAATGGTTATCTGATACCTAAGGACCTCTTCAATTTCAACAGCAATCCAACAAACCAGACCTGCAAAGAACTGGAACAGACTGCCCGGGGAAACTGTGGAGTCCAATCACTCAGGTCTTTAACATCAACATCAGAAATGAATGGGTGAAAGTCAATTCTGCCTTGGGGAAGAGAAGAAAAAGAGATGACTGCCCAAGAGCCCTTTCTGGTCCTAACCTCCTGATCTTTTTTTTTTTTCCATTTCTTTTTCTGAGTCATTCTTCCTTGCATCTGCTTACTTGAAGCAACCCCTATAAGCTTTCACTCCTACTAGGATCACACTTAGAAATGAGGTCTTCTTACCCATCCTCCTTGTTGAATAATATAATCTGCAGAATAATCTTCTAGATATGTCACCCCGAAGTTCACAAGGGCACTCAGCGGCTCCTGGCCCCGTCTGGTCAGCTCCATCAGAAATTGTTGTAACAGAACCAGGGGCACCAAGACCTTAAAAAAAAAAAACAACAACAAGAAACAAACAAAAAGTGTGAATAAATACAGAAAGCTTTATCAATACTACTTTGCAGCTAGAACAGAATTCGTGTGTCCACAGAAAAGGTCTGAGGCTTTAAGTCCAAACATAGCAAGGACTATACACTTCATTTCTGAGAAGACACAAGGCAAACACACAATAAAATGCACTAAAAAGGAAGCACTCAATCTCCTAAACAAAACCCCACAGTCTAACTTGAGACTTTCACAGAACACCACTGCAGTGTTTTTTTAAGCCCCACTTTTTTCCCAACACAGGGTCCAGGTAGAGAAGCAGACCAGGTCCAGAACTTGCTACCCCACATGAGGAAAGACACAACATCATAAATAGCTTAAAGGGATATGCATCCACATGCAAACTCACACACATTGTTGAACAGGGACACTGCACTAGACAGTCTCTTTAGAAGTTCACACTTAGCTTTAAGGCAGGACAGAAACAAACACCCCCACCCAGCAGCATAGCATTACAAACATGTTTGAAATTACAAACAAAATGCCCTTTCCATGTCAAACTCTCCCTGTGATGCCACATTTAACACAGAGAGAGCTTTCTCCTTCATTTCCTACTCCCATTCCTCTATAGAAACCTTTAAACTGAATGCTCAGCCTTTACCTAAATTACTCTGGAAGATGCAAGACTCTGTGAATACACCTCCTTCACATTATACAGTTCTAGACATTTCCTTCTGAAATTATGTTTTTGTTTACCTAAACAATATGCTGTAGAACTTTTAAACTCTAAATTTATTCTCATAGAACCTGCAAGTGGCCCTCTGGGCTTTGTTCATATGCCAGGGTGGGAAACTGGTATGAACTGAAGTCATTAGCATCTGAAAAAGCATTATTATGACACAAAAGAAAAATATTTGTTTTACTACATTTTAATTGAGGCAACTGCACTGCACATCTATTGACTGTGCAGACTGGAATTCTGTTTTCCAGCTGCACAAGGGAGATGAAGGCTCTTCTACTGCTCATACTCAACTCCTAAGCTTCCTTCCCTCTCCAGTCTCTTCCCCATAGCCTGGTTTTCTTTTCTGTAAATATCCTGCATTCCTATTACCAGAAATCACACCTTAGTGTGCAAAGCTGGAGGAAGATGAATAGGCAAAGTCAGCTGAAATTGAGATTTGTACTAAATTCATGGTGGCATCACATTGAGATTGACTACTAAAACCAGGTAGGGTCTAAAAAATGCCCATAATCTGATAAATTTAAAATGTTCCAGCTGATTAACAAAGAAGTCCAAGACTGTGGCAGACAGGTTATGTTGCAGACAGGCAGGGAAATTCTAAAAGAAAGGCCTCATAAGATCAGGCCTGCTCTGCTAAATTAATAGCTGGCTTGTCACTTCTAAGTGCAGCTAAGTACTTTGCAAGTTCCCATGTGAAAACAATCTTGGTATGAGTAGTTTGTTAACACAACAACCAATTCTTAGGGAGAAAAACAACTAGCACCTGCATAAACATGAAATCTGTCCCATGAGAATCAGTGAAGAAAATAGGTAAACAATTCAAGAATAGAGAGATTGGGTAGACAAGTGAAATATCTCTTACTAACCACACAGTAATTGGCAAGAAAGCTATTAACCAATTAAAGCTGCACACAAGGCCTGTAAAAACTGTACAAAATGAGTTGTGTGAATAAAGAATTGGCTTTTCATGCCTTAAGAAAATGGAGTCTCAGCTGACTTACTACAACAAGGTTATAGTACTGCTGTTCTGTGCTGAACAGTAAACACTGGTAACTGTTAACACTTCACTAGGGATGTTATGGTGCCAGAAGTTTAAAAGTGTTTGTATTTTAAAAGTGTTGGGGTTTTTGAGTTTCTTGCAATTAACTCAGAGGCAGAAGAGGTGCAAGAAAACAGTGCACAGATATAAGGAATAGGTCAAGATGAGGTGTCAAGAGGAATCAAAAAAACTCAAGCTGTCAAAGCTAGGGAACTTTCAGAGGCTTTGGGCACACCCACATTACTCTACAGCAGCACGAACACTGAGATCTCAAAATATTTGACATTTAATGAAGCTGAAGGCAAAAGAAACAAAGGCAAGGAAAGGCTGCTTGGGAAATGAAGGGAGCTAAAATGCTGGCAGAGTGAACCTGATTGTTGCCTTCCTCCTTTGCCAACTTGACGCCTAATCCACGCATTCACCCCAAATTCAGCAAGCTTTAACATCCACACAGACCAACAAACATCACCCAGCTTTCCCTTCCTGCTGACATTACTGACACTCCTGCTCTGAGACCAGCAGGAACAGGAGCAGGTTTGCATGAGGCTGGCCCTAAATTCACCAAACTAACTGACTCACAGTACTTCCATGGAAGTACTGTACCACCTTTGTGTACAGAAGAGCAGCTGTGTGAATGGTGATGAGATTTAACTAGAACTAAGTAAAAATACTGCCTTTGAAATTCAAAGCAACTGCAATTCCTTCCACCAGGATGCCTGGGAAGGAATGCTAGGGGCTATTTATATTGTGACTGAAGAAAAACACACACAGAAAATAGTTGGCAGGACAAAATTTCTAGGGAATCATTATAAAACCCACTTTGCTATCAGAAGATAGCTGATTGTGTAAATGAAACACTTGTGTCCACTACACTATTGCAATCCCATTGAACAACATCACAAATTTAAATGCACACAAAAAAGACCTAAAGAAAGTTCAGAGGATTTGAGGAAGCTGTATTTTTTGATGAAGCTCTATACAAAATTATTGCAGTTCTGTGTACCTTTTGACTATTTCAACTTAAAATTAATCTAATTCTTCACATGATTATTTCTTCTATTTTTGTTGCACTGTTCTTTGCCCCCATTAACCAGTAAGAATGAGACACTAAGATGACTGCTACTCTACTCATCACTTCAACTGGTTCTCAATAACAATATCTGTTATCCTTTCAGATGATACACAACAGTGGGATTATGTATTTTGGATATATGCATATAATACTCAGTTTTAAGCAAAAAGCGTAAAAACTCAGCAGTGCAGTATTTAACTTTTTTTTTATGTTCAATTTATTACAGAAATTCAATTTGCCCTGTCTGAGGTGGTTTAAAATTTCTTTTTTTTTTTTTTTTTAATGAGAGCCTTATTTCAAATAAAAGATGAAGACCCTTGTCATTTATAGAATTCAACATCAACATTTTTTCTAACAGCTTTTTTAGAGTAAAAATTAAGCTGAGCTGAGATGGCAGGAAAGGTATCTAGATTTCTTCTGTTACAAAACACAATTCTGATTAAGATGATAAAGGAAATTAAAAGGAAATGAAACCAACACAAATGTATTGCATCTTCTCAAAACAAGGATTATTGAAGGAACTGCTGGGCATTCCTGGAGCTCCAAGCTACCAGAAAAACAATACAAACAGATGCTGTGCTGGGGTACAAAATTTCCACTCTGGTTTGCTTTTATGGCATTTTCATATGGACTATGTGCTTTGTAGCAGCAAGTGTTACAGGTGAGCAGAGTTGATGATAAAGATGTTCTGGATGATGCTCTCCACCACAAGCTGACGGGGACTGAAATCCTCCAGCCCCAGGGGCTGCAGGAATGCAGCAGCAATGACAGCTGGATCATAAACCCCCAAATGCAGCCCATTCATCCACCCAGGGCTGCATCTTCAGGAGGTGGGGACCCAAAGCATATTGACCTGAGAAGCCCCATGTGCCTCCTCCCTTGCCAGCTGAGCCACAATGACTGGTTTTATGCTTGGTTTTAGCTTTTGCCAGCTGAAAAGTGAAATGTGCTAGCTTAAGCCACCTTCTTGATAATCAGATTTCATGGATGCTTAAACCAAAATGCTGTGAATCACAAGATGACAAATTGAAAGAGCACACACATACAGCAATGATAATTGCTGGAGCCATGGGCAGTAACTTGTCATGCAATGTTTATTAAACTGCTTTACAAGGGCCCACACCCTTGGTTAGATGAACAGTTTCTGAAGTAAGCAGGGAAATCTAGGCAGGAAAATGTTTTTCTGGAAAAAATGTGTAAAGGCGGGGGGAAGATTTCTTGTTCTATTTTAAATTTAAGACTACATTTTAACACTCAAATTGTGACTACATTTGCAAATACTTATTTCATTCTGTTTTGATGCCCACTGAACCCATAAGAGAAAGATTACAGTGATGAATTTGAATGATTAATGAAAGAACAATCTGGGAAGAGTAATCTACTCATTGTACATTAGAAATAATTAAAGATAATTCATTTACAGATTTGCATTTTGTTTAAAAGACTCCTATCATTAGAGATAACTACCCTTGAAACCAGGTAGGAACACCATCCCTAACATTTTCTGAACAATTGAAATATCATTTAGATACTGTCAATTTTTATTTTCACCATGTTCAGCACTCTTTTTTACATTTATTTTAAACCTGACATTGGAGCAGAAAAGGAGTAGAGAAGTGTTATGAAAAAATTGTCTCAGATTTTGTTCCAAAACTGCGGCACGAATTAACCTCTCTTGGGAATTAAAAAAAAAAGTAAGTCAAGCAACTTATCTAACTTTTCATTTTACCAAACTAAAGGACCTGACACTTCCATTCAGTAACTTCTAGCTAAATTATCTACAAAACTACCCACTATGTGCACATCTACCACTCTGAGAGTGCGATTTATTTTATGCTAAAACCAAGTTCTTTCTATTTCTGACCCTCTCTGAAGCACAGCTGTGGCTAGTACAAACAATATGGACATCAAAGAGACACAAGACATATCCAAGTGCAAGTCACTGATCTGGTACCTTGTTCCATCCACTGGCATGAGCAGATGCCTCCTGCGTGCGCTCCCGATATTCCTGATATGTCACCGGCCTGCAGAAGTTAAACCAACACTGAAAGTTATAAAAGGAAACAAAAGAGCGTGAATAAAAGTTCTGTTTCCAGAGAACAAAGTATTTTCACATGTATTACAGCAAGTCATTTTCAAGACCTAACAAGTCTTGTGTTTCAGGACATTAAACACCAGCACCAGACAGAGTCAGGAAGGCATCACCTTTCTCCCAATTACATACTTTGATATAACTGGTGAATTTCCTAATAATTTGATACTCTGCAGCTTATAAAACACTAGATAAGTAGGTTCTCTGATATGCTAGAAAATTTCTAAGCTCTTGCATGTTTTTTTTATAATCTAAGATTTTAAAGACAGGGCATTCCACTAAGAAATTCATACCTGAGCTAGAGGCCAATGCAGAGTAAAATTTTGTAAACAATACAGGCTATAGACTAATACAGACTATTTGACTGCATTAACATTATTAGAGTTGAAACCTTTATTCGCAAGAAACAGCAGTTTTGCTCACAAAACCCCTTCATACTTCAGTAGATACCTCTAGTCTAGATTTATCACATCTCTACTTCTCTGAATTGGGATGATGAAATTTATCTCTTCCATACTCTTTTCTTCAATATCATTTGGCATCTAAGAGTCAGTAACAGCAAAGGCTTTCTGCCAAGTGACAGGAGAAGATGCACTGCTTCAAAAGTAGCTGTCCTCAGCCCAGATCATTACAAAAGGCAAGCTGAGACTTCAGTTTAATGGAAATAGTGGTAACTGGCATTGGACAGAAAACTGCTTATTGAACTCCAGGAACCTGTCATGATCTAACAACCTACTCTACCTACTATACTGTAAACACTTGTTCATATGCATATCAGAGAGCAGGAAAATATAAGCCAAAATAGTATTGCATCAAATAGCACTACTCTAGCAACAGGGGGAAAAGAACCAAGTTAAAGCAGCCCAGGAAAATGTAATTTGGGTTTGTCATTTTAAGGGCACTCTCCTTGGCACATTAATTCTTTAAAACCAAACCTAAATCAATCAGTGGGATGAGAAGAGCAGGAACAGCTGCCGGAAGGATATTATCAAGAGATTAAACAGTAACTCTAATTTGTCTTAGAAAAAGGCAACACAGTTTCACAGGCATTTCTGACTTTATGTATGTACATACATAAACAAAAAATTAGAAAGCAAATATTTTCCTATAGAAAACACAGGAAGCCTAGAACATCAGAATATCAACGAGCTGGAACCACTTAAATGCATGGCTGCATTTATGCAACTCTTCCTAAAGAAGCACCTTCCAACTCCAGCTCCCTACCAACACATTTTGGAGGTCACTCAGAAAAGCCTCAAGTAGCTCATGTAGATCCATTAAATTTCAGGCTGGTCATTTGTAACAGAAAACCAAGCAACTACAACAATTGTACCAATTTCCAAAATCATTAATTAAGATACTAGCATGCCAACTGCAACGTGCTATTTACACAGCAAGCTTAAACTGGCAGGACAGCTGTTAAGGCACCAAGGCGAGCCCAGGGACCCACATCTGCTTCAGATATGCACCTGAAGGGTGGTCACAAGGCTTGTAACCATCCTCTCCAGGAAACTCTCCCTCTTATCATGGGCCAGACCACAAACAAACCTTCAGCTCCACTCTTAGCTATAAGGATAAGGACATTAATATAGCTACAGCCCAGCATTCATGAAACTGGCAATGGCAGCTGCCAGTTTCACCAGCAACTCAAACTGCTTGAAGCAGCCTCAGAAATTCAGCAACAAAAGCTTAGAATTTTAGAACTTACATTGCTGCAAAGGGTAAATACCACAAAGAAGTATTTGCACATTACATCGCAAAACAAAACAAATAAACCCAGCCAGATAAAGGAAGATTGAAAAAGAAAGAAATGCAATACAAGAGGCAGTCCTAACTTCAGCATTTCAGCAGCACAGTGCAAAAAGAAACATCTTTGAAAAAGCAAATGGAAACTCACTTGCTAAGCAAGCTCTGCAGTGCTTTGTGAAGATGTTCCTTCAATTCCTGGGACACTTTCTCCCCCAGATGAGCAAGGCAGTCTTCTATTGAGCTCTCTGGATTGGCAGGGCTGAACACTGGGGAAGTGTGGCAGTCAAACCCTGTAGTGGTAAATGCTGAGAGAAGAAGGTACACAAAATAAAACAGATTCATGGAAGAACATCAACAGCCCCAGATTTCTTATCCCAGCAGCTTACACAGTTTACATAAGGGACAAAAAAATCACAACTCTGTAGTCAAAGCATGCAATGAACAAACCATAGTACAATTGTCCAAATACATTCTGAAAGTGCTACTTACAAGGCAGAGACGACTGAGATACATTTCACCACAAGCTCTTGTTTCACAATTGCATCCTAACCACAAGTTTGCTGAATATGCAGCTATTCTCCCATTTTAAGCTGATGCTAACCCTGATGGAGCAGCAGAAGAGCCTCTTTTCATAGTAAATTTGCCCACACACGGACATCTCTGCAGCAGTACTAGAGTATCATTTTTTAAAATATTATTTTGTTCATATAACCTTTCCCTTCTCAGTTTAAAACTTCTAAGAAAGCTTCATATGAAAGAACTTAAACAGCTCTAGAGTGTTTCTATTACAGATTTCTGATTTGCAACACACATGCAAAGCAAAGATGGGTTTAAAATCATTCCTTGCTGGGAGTCCTATAAAAGTCCACATGTACAGGTCAAAGCATATGACAAAAAATAAACCTGGTGGAAGGGAGAAATCTGATGGTTTAAGTCCACACTCCTTGACACATTAGCTCCCGAGGACTTCTGTCAACAAGTGCAGCAGCTTAAGGGCTGCTTACTTTTCATTATTTATAGTAGACTATTAAATGTCATCCAGTTGTTTGCTTTGGCCAGGCTCCGCCACTCCAAATGGTAACGTTTAACTATTTTACTCCATGTGGCAATGTGTACAAATCTTGTGAGGGGAGGAGGATAAAGAGATTCAAGGCATTCAAAAATCTCTTTAACTGGAGTACCTGTTACAAATTAACCACCATTACAGTGCATAGAGATTATGGATTGAAACGGGAAAATCTGAAGAGCACCTTCCAAGATTTCTTCATCAAGACGTTTTAGCTCCTCCTCGATTTCTATTTTAATCTTCTCCAAAGCCTCTTTCTCCAGAACATGTTGTGCCATAAGCTGTTGTTGAGTCCCTGAAAGAAATGAGAGAAATCATTCAAATGTTTTAATTTAATTTTTCAAACAAGGTAGATAATGGAACAAGGTATTGAAATATTAAGTACAAAGGAACTTGAGGTGGAATTTCAATTTCACACAGCAACAAGTATGATCCCTCCAGAGGATTTATTTCAGAAGTGTTATTACAGAAACCCAGAAACAGATAAATTTCCAGGCCTATTCAAGGTAGAACTGGTGATTTAAATAAAATTTTAAAAATAAAAAAATAAAGAAAAAGAAAAAAATAACTGTAAAGCTACAAACAGGATACATATGAACTTTAGAGGCAACATCTTCAATTTAAGACCAAAAGCAAACCAAGGCACATAAACAATCAACCATTACACCTAATACATTTATTATCAAACTACACCAAAATAAACCAGACTGACATAAGCTTGATTTTTAATAGCAAAATATAAAATTAATACTGGTGCCTGCAAAATCTACAATGTTCTTAGAGCAACAATGCAATGACATCAGTGAACCGTCCATCATTTCTTTGGCCATGAGGAGTCTACAGGCCACAATTTAACACTGGGTTCACAAGCAAGACTAGAGGCAAAGGACCTCACAATTGTCAGTAAGTTGCCAATTCTGCTCTCTTAACCAAGAAATTTAGGAGTTTGAAATGGCTACATACCCCCAGAAGTTCACATGCCATGGTTTGGGATCACAAATACATTTTCTATGTGCTGACTCTAGATATTGGTAACAAAAGTTGTTTCATCCATATCAGGGTTACACAGACTCTCAATCACCTTAATCATTATGCTGTACCAAGAGACACAAAACTGTTTCCAAACAAATCCAGGTATTCAGGACATCTGAATTTCTCACTCTTTCTGCACCTACACCCAGGGCCACAGGTCTACCTAGACATCCAGACAATGTTCTGCTCTACAGATACTCTTCACTCAGTTAAAGAAAACAAAAAGGGAAAAGATTTGTATCTGTAATGTTGGCATCATCTGACTCAATTTCCTCCTCATCACTTTCACTTCACATCCAGATCTTCAGGTAAGTCCTCTAACAGCCAGCAGAGCTTTCTGGCACATCTTTTTTCATTCCTGTTTTGAAGGCACTAAATCATAATTTGGTGGTCTTGTGAATGACAGCTTTGTGGCCTGTTTCCTTTGGTTTGTTTCACTTTAAAATGTTGTCTTGCCTTCCCTTTTCTTCCACAATGGACACATATAATCACTCAATTTCATAAAAGGGTGTGTGAAAACCATAAAAGCACTTATCACACACAGATGTGTAGTTAACTACACACTAGTGAAGTACACTGTGCATTTCCTGTATTTAAAAAGCCACTAGACAATAAGCTTCCGAGGGCTCCTACAATTGAAAAATACATTAAAAATCCACAATATCAACCCACTGAACATGTGTTAATGCTTAAAAACTCAGCAAGGATCCCTCTAAACCAATGTATGCTTAAGTCAGGATAAAATGTTTTCACTTATTTCTGTGACCAGTCAGTTTAATTCCATTTGACTTAACCACACATGTTCAGAATAACTTTACTTAGCTTCTTAAATCCCTTCCCAAGTAGCGTCTCTTTGCCAGTCTGAGTAATGAATTCCAGAGAGGAGCAAATTGTTCCTCTTTTTGGTTAATGCCCTGTCAGTCCCTGTCAGTCCCTTCTTTGAAGAACTGAACCACTGCTCCTGAGTCAAGTGCAGCAAGTGTGTGCAAGTGGCACCCCTTGTGTGAACCTGAGCTTTCCTCGTGTCTGGAAGGGACAGAGGAGCACCCATCCTCACAGGACTAATGTGACAATGATCACACATGACAAGCTGTCATACTGGATAAGAAGTCACCTGGAAAATGGAAGGAAGAGAAATTCCACTGCTGCCAGAGTACAAAAGAGCTGTTTAGATAATCAGCACTGCAGTCAATGGTTTCCATCTCGTAACACCCACAACTTTGCAGCAGCTGCTGATTCTGAGAGCACCTGACTATTCAGTCATGCCAAAACATCAAACCCCCACCCCTCCCAGAGCAGTGACTTTGCACTGCTTATTCCCCTCATAAAGAATGGATTTCAGCTTTCTGCATCTCCTGGATATTGACTGCTACCAACAAACACTGCACAAAGCAAAGGTCCTAAGTGAGGGGTATCTTTTTCTCAATTATCCAACTTCCAAGTCACAAGCAGGTAGAAGAAAACAGTAAAACCAGTTTATTTTAGATGAGAATATATTTTCATTATCAAAGATGCAAATGGTCACACCATTTCTCAGAAATGGTGTTTGTAAGAGCCATAAGCATTGAACGCTTTCCTGTGCTCAAGAAATGGTTCTGCCTCTTCTGGGCTTTTGGCAAACCAACTCTGCAAGGCCTCTTCCCAACCCAGAGGCACAACAAACCTCTGTTATGTGTTCTTACATAACCAAGTTAGTGCATTCTACTTTCTATTTATGGAATAAATGTTCACTTTGGCACAATTATGTTCCTGTTAAGATTTTGGGTTTCAGGTGTTTGGAAGTAACCTAAAAAGTAGAGGAAAATGTGTTCTGAAAGTCCATCAAGCACTGCATCAGGGAGCATCTGACTACTAAATAAATGTAATACTTCAGTAAAACTCCAGAAGCTCAGTAACAATACAAGACTAACCCATTTGCCAGGTTTGATCCCAGAAGGAGGAGGGATGGGAAGTCATTCATAAGAGCTAAAGAGTCTGCACATCTCATTCGACAGTGCTTGAGCCAAAATTTCAGCTAGCAAGGGAAAACAGCAACTATAAGGAGAGACTGAGAAGATGTTAATGCCTTTTTAGTTCAAGGGAATGAAGGATGATTGGAAAAGAAAGCCACTGATGTCACAGATTGCTCCTGACTTTTTTCTTTCATGCCTGTAATTTTAATTTAGCAGTATCTTCATTTTCAAGTTCTTCTACGTCTCTATCAACTTCTGTCCAGTTGACTTAAAAACTTATTTTCAGCATGACTGTAATATTTCTTTAACATCTCACATCTTTAAAACATTAAGTAAGACTCGAAAACTACTGTAAGGACTGAGAAGTGACAAAGATATACAAAATCTCTTTACAAATGTATTTATCTGTTTCCTTTAATGAAAAGTATATCTATTACACCAGCAAACTCCAGACCATGGACTGCCACACATAGATGTAGTCCTTGATTTCAGAAATGTTAAAAGAAGCTCTTTATAAACCATAAGAAGACTCAGCTTAAAAGAAACTGAAAAAATCGAAAATATCAAAATGAGACAAGATGTCACCAACTAGCACTACTTTTTTTTTTTTGTGGGCAGAGAGAAGGCTTAATCAAGTGGGAATTCACACCCCTAAAAGCTCCTTTTCCTTGCCTCAGTTCAGGAAATAGCTCCCTTATTACCATGAACTCAACTGCTCTGACCTACAATGTGAATCTTTACAGCCCAAACAGCCCCAAAACAACCTAAAAAACTCCGTTTCCTACAAGCCAACAGTAGGTACCTTGTGTGTGGGAAACCAGGAAAATTACTTGATCACTGACTACATACAGCACTTCATATGGTAATTTCAAAAAGACAATAAATGGTCAAAAGGACATTGTGCACCATAATTGGATTAAAGTACTAGGGATAGCATGCACCCCAGGGAAACTGTAAAACTGCCAAGACTTTGCTCACCTCTTGGCTAACCTATGTCACCATGCAGTAGTGGCACAGACTAAATCTTTCAGATGCTCTGTAAACTAAGGGATTATTTAAGATTTTTTACTCTGTCAAGAAAAACACAGAAAACCTAGTTTTCTTCACAGTTTGTTGTAGCCACAAGCTCATGGGATGGCGTCAAGCAATGGGGAAGTAGATTAAAATAGAGAAATACATTAAAAGTCACTCCCCAATAAAATATAAAGAAACATTTATAATACAAATACATTGAATCATAAAACCAAAGTACTTTGACTCACTTGAAAAGTTAGTAATACTAACAACTGCAGCAGAGTGGAAGCTTCAGTAATGAGAGTGACATCAGGGGGAAAAGTGTAGAGATGTTTTCCAGTACTTAATAATTATTTTCTGTGTCTGAACCAGTACTTATAGGTATGAAGAGTTCTGAAAAAATACAAAGCATCTCTCTCTGCAATCTAATGAACAGACAACTGAGCGCTTCCACATATTTTAAATATATGTACTCATCTGCTGCCTCAAACCATATTGACTTACACAGGTGATGCTACTCTATGTGTTTCATCAATTTATCTGATTTTTTCACCTACCTAAGAACCTACCAAGAAGTAACAGAATAGACTGCTAATGGATTTTGCTTTAAATAAACTGCAGTGACTGTTATGCAGAATCACTACTCAGAAAAAAACTAATAGGAAAAATCACTCAAAGCATTTGGCCAGTTAAATTTGCTGGATTTACCCCTGAAGACACTGAAATCCATTACAGAACACTACAGAGCTACAATGTTAAAAGATTGGCTTGCTCAGTAAAACTGTCTTTTCTTCAAGAGTCTGGCATACTATGGATGGCTCTGTCTTCAGTGCCTGTGCTGAAAATAAGATAGCAAAATTAAAATTTCCAAGTGCTCATCAGGTGTTGATTTAGATCAACCTTATTTGCTTGAAGCCAGAAGTGATTTTAGTGCTTGTAATTGAAGCAACAAAACCAAGACCAACCAAGAGACCCAAAAGGAAACACAGCAATGTAACTGTCTATGTCATTTCTCTGAATTTTCTATTCACTGAAGAAAGACCCTCCAAAAACCATCAGTCTTGCAAAGCACATTAGGGCTACAAACAATGAGAAGTTTTAACGGGAAACCTATTAACCCATCTAAAGTTTTATTCTTATCTCAGTTTTTGAAACAGAAAGACATACACCGGGAAAAAAACTAGTACAATATGCAGGGAAAGAGAAGCAGATGATGGTAACAGAGGCAGTTGTGGCAGAGATAATATAGTACCACTCCTAGTGCACTGTTTTTCCTCATCTCCCATGTCGGGTACACATGCAATGGAAAGGCAGAAGATCCTCCAGTGGGTGACACAAGGTGGCTGGAATTGGGATCCTGCGTTGAACTGCCCTCTAGAGGAGTCCCTCATTCTCAAGCAGACAAGGAGCTTAACTCCACCAGGGCAAGCTAAAACTTGTCTTCCTGCATACTCCCATTATACTGAAAATGATTCAGAAAACTTACCAGGAGTACAGTCTTATTTGGATCTAAGAAAAATAAATGAAGAGAAAGTACTGCAAACCTTAGTCAAGGCCTTGTATGAATGAAACAAAATACAGGAGTTTGTTCTGCAAGTGGAAAGGAAACAGGTAACAGGTGAAATTGCTGCTTCATTACCTCCCATGGAAGGTCTGTCAGCACCATAACCAAATCAAAGCAAAATAATATTAAGGACAGGTGTTTTTTATTGGAATCTTCTCCATTCACAAATCAGTGGTGTTCAGCCATAGTGTAGAAAGACTCCTGACCAGCATTTTGAAGTGCCACAGAAATCTACAATGGAAGGAACCTGGGATCACTCAAGGTGTTGCATCAACAACTGGTGATGGTGCTTGGAAAACAGACTGACAAGCAGGAAGAAATGCTGTGCTGGGCTGTTGTTACCCCTCCTGTGTCTGTCACCAAACCCAGAAGTCTCCTCCTCAAGATGGGATTCCAGACAGCAATAGTTCATTTTCATTTCCTGGCTTTCCCATCCCTCTTGTTCTACCCAGGTTTCTCAGCTCACACTCGGGACTGTAACACCCAGCTACATCTCCCAGCAGTGCATTAGGCAGGGCAGGAAATGGGCCATGCTCCACTCCTACGGGATTGCAGATTACAGCAAGCAGGCATCAGCCACATGCCAAACAACAAGGAGATACACCCTGGGAATACAAACTGCTCAACAGTCAATGGAGATGCACACAGCAGTCTGAAATAACCACACATAGCCCAGGAGTGCAGCTCAAACACTGCTTAATTACAAGCAAAGTGAGCAAAAGTAGGAGAAAGGATTTTTAAAATGTAGCTAGCAGACAAAAGAAACCTCTCAGAAGCATAGAAGGCAGAAAACCACCACCAGGAAAAGAGAGTTAAGAAAGAATGAAACAAATCCTGAAGCAGAAGGATATAGCATTTGCTTAGTTCAATACAGCCTGAAGTCCATTCAAAGCATTACAAAACAGAATGAGAAGCAAGTTGGCAAATTAAAAGTAATGCAAAATTATTTAATCCAGAGGCTTTTGTGGTCACTGTCTGGTTTGGGGAATGAGGTGGGGAAAATGTAGAAAGATTTCCTCTTTAGAAGTTGTAAAGTATGATTGCTTTAGCGCATTTTAGTAGCAAATCCAACTACACACTGCTGTGACACAAGCTAACATATCTTAATATCTGAGAAGTCCTCTTAAGTCACTACAAAATTTTCATTTAAGAATGTGTAGCTTCCTCTTTAGAAAGTTTAAATATACCTCTGTAGTTCAGATTAGAAGCTTAGAGCTTCCAGTAATGAGAATCAACTGATTCTGAAAATGAAAGGTTTCACCTCAATTTGCAAATACTTCAAAGGTAACCACAGCCAAATAATTTTTTAAAAGCTTTAAGACTAGCATTTTCTTCTCTAAATCTTCTATTTATAGAACAAAGCCCTTCCACATTGAGCCTTTAAATGTACTCAACACAATTCCAATTACAGCCCAGTTATAAATGGGTGGGATGTTTAGAATGACATATTATTGCTAAAATAAGTAAAATTTTCAATAAAGGGTTTTATGAAACAGCTAAGGTGCCTCTCCTTTCATGGACCACAGGTGCAGTCAAAGTGGAAGTAGCAAACATACCTTAAATGCATGAAGGTTAATTTTATGAATTACATATACTAACATTAATTTAATGAATTATATATAATATAATCAGCATATGCTATGTGAATTAACACCAAACTGAAAAGCAGTTCTGTCATAACCTTGTTGCAGTCTTTTCTTTTCAGGAATTTCTCACTTGATGACAGGTAAGTTCAGTAAATGACAGCATATGCATTCTTAAATGATTGTTCAAAGAAAACAAAGATTCTGAAGACTGTCTCTTTCTGGTTTGGAGTTTTTTTAAGTCTCCTTTCATCAGAGTAAGTTCTGAATCACAGAACTAGTAGTGACAAAAACATCATTAAGAAGTGACAAGTCACCCAGGCTTGAGTGACAAACAACATTGCTTAAGAGCTTGCCATCACAAAATAAAGAACAGTTTTACCTCCTAGGTTTATGTGAAATGCACTCTACCAAACTTCTTTTATTCTGCCTTCTATTTATTGATTTAACCTCTTATCCATAAACCTGTCCTGGATGAAACATCTGACTCCGCAGTCCTTGACTTCTCATAAATAAATAAATATATAAATAAACAGAAGTAGCACAGGCCACATCTCTGTACCAGCACTGAGTGACAACAACAGGAGCCTCAATGTAATAGGGCAAAACTATTTAGCACAGGAGATTGCTCAAGACACCACTCAGTTTATGCCAGTAAACATCACCTCACCCCTGCTTACTTCCACTTGTGTCCCAAAAAAATAGCAAGCATGGGCTGAAATTCTCATGCTGGCTTAACAAAGGTAATAAATATCCATCCCCTTTAGCCCCAAGACAGTGACCAAAACCACTTACTTGCTTCCAAAACACCAGTGAGCCCTGGCATAGCTCAAATTAAAACAGTAATCTACACACAAACAGCTTTGTTTCCATCAGCATCTCTCATCTTTCAATCGAAATGTATTCATTTTTCACTGAATAAACCACGAGATTCATGACACCGAACGTCAGGCTCACACTCTGCATCCCTGCAGAAACACCCCAAGATGTAATTGCAAATCCAGCTGCACATGTAAATGCTAGAGATGAACATGCAAATATTACCTTGAGCTGGAGGAGGAGGAGGATGCTCCTGTGGCTTGTCCTGTGCTAAAAGGCCCAGGTAGCTGAGCACTACGTATTTGGTTTCATAGTGAAATCCTACAGGCACGGCAGTAGCGGACGCCATCGGGGTGGCTGTGCTGCGTGGGGCACGTCGGCTGCGCTCTGGGGAGCCAGGAAGGCTGTCAGGGAACAGCAAAGGGTTTTGTTTGTTGGTTTGTAAGGCTGCAACAGGTCGTGAACCCACATAACAAGGAATTATGTAACAATCCTGAAGCAATGGCCAGGTTTTTGCCCTGATATCATATGCGTTTTTATTTTAATAAGAACCATGCAGAGTAAAGCCCAAACTGTGCCTCAGTGCAGCTCCCTGCCTGCTGCCAGCAGTGGCATTTCTCACTCCTGCCTGCCACGGTCACACTCCCCTGGAAGCAAAACAAGCAGTCCCACAGCTGGTGTCATCCTCCCAACGCCTCCCATCTCAACCACACACAAAATGTTCATGTTCTGACAGTCTGAACATTTCCTTAACCACAACACATGGTGAAAAGACAGGTTCTGAGGAGTCTCCCTTTCCCAAAGCCTCCCCTGAGTATTTTTTCTGCTTTCTCAGATTTGCTACTGTGCTGCTCAAAAATTGTAATGCAGAAAAAGTGACCAAAATTGCCTCAAATTAATTTTACTGTTCCAACAGCAACGGAAAACATACAGTCAACAGAGTAAATTCCACATTACATTCCACATTCATTGCAGGGATTGGAAGAACAGGTGGTTGTTTGTCCTGGATTTCTCACCCAGACATTATTAAGTATAAACCAGAAATCCACACCTAACAGCAACATCTGGCCAAAGAACTCCTCCCTGTTTCACTCTAATTGTTTTGTTGCTTTTTTGAAATATCCAAATAAGACCTGCAGGAAAAACTAAACTAGAGAGAAATTGAAAACAACATGGTAAAAAGTAAAATCTCAAACAACAACATGGAAGTGGGGAAAAAGACATGGAAAAGATTAAAAGGATGCTTGAGATTAACATGTTTTAGCTCTTTTTGTTTGGCGAAGTCTGGATAACTACTTCCAACACCCTGTCAACTTAATGGATCAAATAATACTACCCAGGGGTTTCTTCAAGTTAAGTTCTCCAGGACTTCAAAGAGTAATTCCCAAACAAGCAGTAGCCCATTCTTGGCCACCAGAATGGATGTGTAAATGAAAAGCACACAAGGAAGTTTGTGCTGCAGAACAGCTACTGAACAGGCACTGAAAGAGCCAGATAATTTAGTAATGTGAGACTGCAGTTACATTTAGAAGAAGGTTTTTTATCAAGTTAAAAGTTTAAAGCAGTTAGAATGAGGAAAATGCTATATACGAGAAAGAGAAATTGGACCCTCTCAAGAGCTATGGATTGCACTAGAAATGCCTTGGGACTAAAAGAAAGAATCAGGCTCCAAAACCAAAGAACAATCTGCAAATGAAGCCTCAAGGTTAAAAAATAATAATAATAAACTGAGAAAGCAAAAGAAAAGCACTTGCCAGTCTAGCTGTTCAGGATGACTGGGTTAACTTCTAATCCCTCCTCCCTGAGAAGGAATTCAGATTAACTGCAGTTGCACACTGGTTACTGAGGATAAACAGAACCAGAACTGTGCTGTGGCATGGTTACTTTGGGAGTAGATAGCTTGGCAAAAAAACATTTACCACCAAAGTAAAAGCTGCAAAAGGAAAAAAAACTGGTGTAAAATTGGCCGACTAGTCTCTTTAGAAACTCTAGTTTCTGAAATTCATTCAGTACTGAAACCAAAAAATGGCTCTCTGATGAAGGCCATACTATGACAGTCCTTGAGCCTCTTCCATAATTGAGATTTTCATAGAGCAAGAGGATCTGGAAAAAAAAGTAACTGCTCTGAAGACTCTAGGACCCTTTAACAATAGATGTGCTCTTCAGACCACATGCACTCACCACATCACATGTTCACATCACCAGGTGTGAAAGGTGACAATCCCCAAAAAGCAAAAGCTCCCCAGCATGTTCCAGTTCTGGTTTGTTCAGTAGAGATCCACAGCCCTGAAATCAAAATGCTTCTTGCAATGCCTACATAGTGAATGGGAGCCCTTCCAGAACCTGAACTGGTCTCTCCTGAAAAAATCCAGAAACTGTGCTGTGGACCAAAGAACAAGTCTGGATATATAATAGAGATTATTCCTTAAAATATAATTTCAAATCAATGTGGAAATGAAATAAAAAGTTGATCAAAACAAGCATGATATCCAAAGCAGCACAGTGCAACAGGGAGGCCTAATTCACAAAAATTGCAGCTCAGCACTTCTGAGGGGAGGAGGGGAAATAAAAAAAACAGAGAGAGAGCGAGAATGAGACCACTGCTTATTTAAATAGTGGCAAATGTTTCCCTGGGGAAAGAATGATTAAGAAAAAAATTACCTTGGTGGATATATTTTGAGAGGCAGTTTTATAATGAAATGAGAAAGGAGACTTAAGAACTTGAATGGAACAAATCTTCAAATTCACATAAAAGAGTGTCATAAGTGGAAGTGCACTTCAGAATCACTGGTATTCCTTTGAGAGAAGCCCACAGCACAGTAACTGAATGACTCATTTAGGATTGCGAATGATCGGTTTTGTTTACAAAGACAAACACAGAAATATTGACTCAGATACTGTAAATATCCCAGAAAAGGCCATTTTTCAGGAATGAGGGGGATTGAAAAAGGACACACAGCTTGAGAGACCAGATAGAGGAAAAAGAGCTGAATGGAAGAGAGTCCAGAAAGTGTTTAAGACGATAAACTTGTACAGGCGATGCAGTGGAGCAGAGGAAACAAGTCATTACACAGAATCCCCAAGTCTCGAAGCCAGGGCAAGAGGGCTGCTTCTGGTTTAACAGGTTCTCTGAAGGAATACTGTCCTTAAAAAACTACAGAGATCAACATTATTACCAACTCCTCCCTACAAAAAAAAAAAAGCCTTTCCCACTTCCTGCACCTTTGGGGGATAGAAGGCTATACCTGTTGAAGCTTACTTAGCTTGTCACTCCTCCGGCCCTGCTGTCACTTGTTTCATGTGGGCTTGAGCTGCTCAAGCGACCCGAGAGCAGGAGTTGCAGCAGGACTGACATTTCCCCATCTGTCACGTCCTAATCCACGGCGGAGTTATAAATTGGATAATGGGCAGCACAAGCCTACCAATGAATACAGCGAATATAATCCCCAGCGATGAGGCCAGCTGTGTTTCAGTCCCTATCTGTGAAACCCTACTGTGCATCAAGAGGTGTTTACTGTGCGTCATTCAAGCCCCAAAATGCAACATCACTGCTCTACTGCCCAGAGCAGTTCAGCTGGTTTTTAATCAACAAAACCGTAGGCGATCACTGTCACCTATGGATTTCAGAAACAGCAGCGCTGCCAGGGCTTTTTCCAAACAGCAGCAGCACAGCCCTCAGCTTCCACTCCAAAAGAGAGTCTTTCCAGAGCTGGATGCATTCCCCACCTAGAGCCCAGGCCTCACTCACCAGCTACAAACCCAGTCACTGTGCAAGCCTTTGTGGCAGAATTATTGCTGCTGCTGAATTATTGCAACGCACACACGGCCTCAGCCAGAGAGCATGGGTGGGCACAGGGGCAACACCACGGCAGCACTGCAGCTCAGATCGTTTTTAGGGCCACCTGATATGGATATGCTCACGGTTTGAGTCGTCTTCCTGACATCAATCTCTGCAACAGGCAGCCACTCCCAGCTCAGCTGCATCTACAGCCTCGGGTTTGCACGGTGCCCTTTACCAAACCTACCGAATTTCAAGGAGTTGCAGGTCTACAGAGCCACACCCCGTATCAAAACGATGGAAAATATTCACACACTCAGCAGCTGTACCAGAAGACTTGTGTGGGGATTTTGGGTGAGACTTGCATGTGTGGACTAGTTAAACCTTGCAGCACTTTGTCTCTGAAAACATTTCTCATAACAGGCAGGACTATCCAAAGCATCCAGCTGTGATCAACTTGGGAGATAAATTCTCCGGAGTACTTTTCCAACTGTGTATGAGGGTATGCTAAGAGATTGTTTATCATAAACTGAAAACTGATCAGTTCAAACATGTCAGTTCCTACTGAAAATGAATCAATACTGCAGCCACTACTCATCCTCTGGCGGCACTTAACGGATAGAAATACTGGAAAACATTAATTAATTCATCTGGACAGTGGCTGTAGCTGACCTTTGACAGAAATGCAATTAAGTGAGCATTCTAGGCAAACGGGGTGATTTCTCTTCTAGGAAGAAAAACAAAAGCTGCATGCGTTATCTACTACACAGGCCCTCAATCTTTCGCAGCTTCAAACCACCTTGCCACAACATTAAATTTTGACAAACACCGCTTTCATTAACGAGCTTTCATTCACCTTCTGTCTCAGTTGTCTTGGGTTTGAGAAGCCGAAACGAAGCAGTTCCAAGTTTCAGCGGCGCCGGCGGGAGCGCGGCGTGAAGCCCTCAGTTACTACGGCGATGAATGAGATATTTATACCCGCCATGAGTCACCGCCGGGGCCGCGCGGGACTCGCCGCTGCAGCGGGGGAGCCGCCGGGAGCCCGGCACGGCCCCCTCGGCCCCGCTGCCCGCCGGGTCCGGGGCTGTCCCGGGGCTGTCCCGGGGCTGTCCCGGGGCTGTCCCGGGTCTGTCCCGGGGCTGTCCCGGGCGCAGCGGGGTCCGCGCGTCCTTCTGCCGCGCCGGGGCGGCAGCGCCACCGGCCGCCAGGGGGCGCGCCTGCCCCCGCCGCGCCCCCGCCGAAACGCGCGCGCCCGCCTGCCCCCCCCAACCAATAAACGGGGGGGGGACGGGAGCGCGCGGCGCCGCCGGTCCTCACTCCCCACCCCAACCACCCTTAAATGAACAAGCAAACACAGACAGAAAGGGAAATAAATAAATAAACAAAACAAACCAACCGGCCCGCCCGCTCCCACGCCCGTTTCCTCACCTGCGGGCGCGCAGCGGGGAGGAACCGGAGATGGAGCGGCCGCAGCTCCCGGGTCGTTCCCGCCGGGGGCGGTGAGGGGGGGAAAGGGGGGGGGGGCAGGCGGGCGGGCGCGCGCCTGGTGCGCGGGCTCTGCCCTAATTCGCCGCCGCCGCCGCCGCCATGATGGAGGGGGGCGGGCGCAGGAGCGCGCGGGGCGCGGCGCGGCGCGTGCCGCGCGTCACGGCTCGCGCCGGGGGCGGGGCTCCGCCGTGCGTCACGTGACGGGGCGGGGACGGGCGGGAGCGATGGCGGCTCTCAGGGAGCCGCGGCCGCCGGGAAAGAGCGGGACCGGGAGGCGTTTGTGCCGCCCTCTCCGGTTCTCCTCATGGATTCGGGGGAAAAGGAGCCCTTGGCAGCTCAGCTCCCGCGGGCCTGACCTCCAGGTCACTGTGGGTTAGGTGGTCAGAGTCCCAAAGCGAACGCCCTCTGGGCAAGGCAGGGGGCGCGCGGAAAAGAAACAGTCTGGATATATTCCAACTCTGTTGTTTTATTTAGCAATTTTTATCTTATAATAATAGACATAATTTGCTATTATTTCTTATTTTTTCTTTGTTAAAACTTGGTTTCAATATTATGTAGATGGTGCCTGAAGTAATAGTAAAGCGTCCTCCAGACCCAAAGGACGAGCTGATTTTCAGCATTGTAAAGGCGATTTGCAAAGGCAGCAAAGTTACACACGGAGTTTTATAATAAGCTTGTCCACACAGGGAAAAAAAAAAAAGAAAAGGCGCAGAAAAAATTAAGGAAATGGAAGTAAATCAGGAAGAAGCATGGATGTCACGAATACCACATTTGATGCCGATTTGTAAAGGAATGGTTCTGCCTTTTCCACCAAATGCTCCTACAGAGTGGAAGTGGAAGCCGATTAGAACAAACCAATACTATTCCAGATGATGAAGTTGGTTTGGATTTTGCCATAACGAAAAGAATGGCAGCAGTAACAGAACCCCTGCTTCCCTTCCCCTTCTCCAGCTGTTCCCTGCATCCTTCTCCTTCCTGCCGTGGGGAGCGGGGCACTGCCAACACAAAGCTGATTCAGGGGCTGGCAGGGCAGATCGTCCCCGCGTTTCAGCGCTGTCCGCGGCAGGTTTAACTCCCTGCGAACGGTGACGGTGACACTGACAGTGACAGTGACGGTGACAGCGACGGTGACAGCGACGGTGACGTCAGACCCGCTCCACCACACATGGCCGTGTGACGTCACTCATTCCGCGCCTTCCTATTGGTCCCGAGGCGCGGTGGGCGGGGCGTGCGGCGCCCCCGCCCCGGCCGTGACCCGAACCGGATCTGATTCCGCTGGCGGCCGCTGACGGTACCGGGAGTGTCTGCTGGGCCTGAGGCTGACACCCACACCGCTGCCACCGACACCCACACCACCCACACCACCGACACCATGGCGCTCAGCGATGCCGACGTGCAGAAGCAGGTATGGCCGCGAGCCCCGGCCCGAGCGGAGCCCCGGAGGGCTGTGAGGAGCGGGGCCGGGTGCGCCGGACGCCTCAGGGCAGCGCTCGGCCCGGCTCTGCCGCTCTGGGAAAGGATCGCTGGAAGGGAAGGAGCCTGGCTCGGATAGAGGAATCTTCAGACAGAGGGATTTTTCCCCTGCCGGGGTGGATGGGAACTTCCTTGGGGCGTTGTGGTGACGCCAGATTGTAAGGAGAGGGTTCCCCAGCAGGCTGTGTGCTACCTGAAGGGTTTAATTGCACCCCGACGCGGGTAAATACAGAGCTTAGATGAGTGCTGTGTTTTTACATGCTTAGAGGTGAGGGCTGGTCTCTTCTTCCATGCCTGCAGTGGGAGAACCAGAGAGAAAGTGGCTTTAAGCTGAGACGGGAGATTCACATCAGGTATTAGGAAAAAATACTTCACTGTCAGGGTGGTCAGGCGTTGGAATAGGTTGCCTGTGGGAATCCAGGGCTTCCCTCTGGCTGCCCTGGCAGGTCTGGGACCCTGGCAGGGGCTCAGGAACCCCCCTGTACAGAGCCCCGAGAGACACTGTCTGTGATCTCTGTCCATGGAAAAGAGTTTTCAATCTTACAGGATGAATTACAAGCTTTGAGTGTTTGATAAGAATAATAATTAAGTGTGACACGGGTGCAAAAGTAAAATTTTAGATTTCTAGATTAGGGGTTCAGAGGGGACAAGATGGAGGAATTGGGTGTGTCTTGTCCTTTTCCTCCTTCTTCATGCCCTCCATGTTTCACTGTAGTGTTGGCATTTTTTTATTGGTTTAGGCTGGGGACACACTGTTCAATGTAGATTATAGATATTGGCACGTTATTGTAAATATAGCACAGGTAGTTTCTGGTATTTAATGTTTGTACCATCCCACTGAGGGTCAGAGCCCCACACGCTGCCCTGCAGGACAGACCTGTGGCAGGGCAGCAGAACATGTTAGAGATAAGCAAAAATAAACAACCTTGAAAACAGCACAGATGAATTATGGCTTCTGCTTTGGCAACGGGGCAGAAAGACAGAGACTTTCTACAATCTGGGAATCACCAATACCACAGATTCCGACAGTTGCCCAGGGAGGCAGTGGAATCAGCGTCCCCGGAGTTCTATAGTTCTTCAGTTCTTCAGTCCTGAATCTGAAGTGGTTTTCTGGTTTAGAGATTACAGTGGTAGTGCTACATTGATGTTAGGACTGGGTGATCCCAAAGTTCTTTTCCAACCTTAATGATTCTATGGTTCCCTAAGGATTTCCCACCTCATTTTTGCTTGTAGCTGTGTTACAGCTAAACAGCAGTTAGCTGTACTTTAACATTTGTGTGTCCTGCTCAGCATTCCTGCTCAGCATGCCCTTTTCAGGTCTACGTCCTAAGCAGAGTGGTGCAGCCTGGGGGTGGCTCGCAGTGGAAACTTCCAGCCCTGAAGTCTGGCTGTGGACACTCCTCCAGAGGCAGGACACCCTGTCCCTGTTGACAGTAAACACTGCCCTCAGCATAAAAAACTGCTTTCAGCTGGGTTGGAGATGGTGTGTGGTGTTAAAGGCCGTGGGGATCCAGTCAGCACTGCACTGGGTAGTTTCTTGCAGGTGATGAGCAGATCAGGCAAGTTCCCTTTGTCCTCTGCATCACAAGTACTTGTGTCTCACTTTCTCATTCAGTAAACATAGTCTCTTGGCAAGGAGGCATCACAATGAAAGTAAAATTGGTGGGTTACCTTTCTCCAGAAGGAGAATTGTAATGTTACATTATATTCCTTTTATCTGCAAAGCTCGGGGGTTTTTCCGTGCTTCTTCCATGAAGATAATAAAAATAAAACTGACATTAAGGTGTTCTTGGTCAGCCAGAATGGACCTGAACTTCAGAGGTCAGTTCAGGCTCTGGTGATGTATTAAACATGTAATACTGATAGCATGTCACATCTGCAGCATTCCTGTCAGTGCTTTACACTCCTGGGCCCAGGATCATCCTCTTAACTGGACAGTGCTGATGGCTGCCAGTCCTGCATGTGGTTGGCTCTGGCATGAACTTGCCAGCTGGTCCTCTTAACTCCTTGCCCCTGCACTTCTAATGGTTGTCACTCTGAAAG
The DNA here is from genome assembly GCF_048771995.1 of Taeniopygia guttata. Classification (NCBI taxonomy): domain Eukaryota; kingdom Metazoa; phylum Chordata; class Aves; order Passeriformes; family Estrildidae; genus Taeniopygia; species Taeniopygia guttata. Next base: position 68,710,851 of record NC_133025.1, read on the forward strand.
TCATCTCTGATTGAGACTTCTTTCCACTGACACACTTGCTTTGTTGTCGGTATTTAATATATTGTTAAATATATAAAGGTATTTAATATATTGTTCCATCTGGTCACTTCTAAAGCCCATCTAGAACTTCCCTTGGAAAGGCTAATCACACTGCTCCTGACAGGAAAACTCCTTCTTCCTTTCTAAAGGAAATACTGCTTTAAAATAAGTCTCTTGTTTCAAAATACATTTTTGTCACCATTATTAAAACTAATCCTATTTATAGATGTGAAAATCTTGCTTTGGATCTCTCTTCATTTCTATAAAAAGCAAAAGGGGATTTCAGTACAGCAGCTTTTGAAGGAAGTAGCACAGTTCAGTCTTATCAGTCTAGGAGAAGTGGATTCCATATTCGCTTCCTTCCATCTCATTCCTTTTCTTTACACAGAGGATGTTTCCCAAACAACCAGAACTGTTAAAAGTGCTTTTCCAAAATTCAGAAACCAGACTACATTGGAGGAAGCGACTCAGTAACATAAAGGCTGCTGCTGCTGAGTTTTCAGTTTTCTTCAACAATAGGCTATTCAGCAAAAAAATATCCTTATTTTAAATGCCTGTCTGAAATGCAGAGTAGGAAGCTGATGCTGTAGGTAGACAAGCACTTGAGAGTCTATGCAGGCATTAAATAGAAGAAAATTAAAAGATTTTATTTTGAGGATGTAGATGTTACTGTTCACTTCTTCCACTGTGTTAACACATGTTTAAAATCTTCCACTTGTCTTTTCGCTTCTGTTTTTTCATCTCTTTGGGCTTAGTGCTGTTCTGCACATTGGCTCAATTTTCACCTTGGCACCTTTCTAATCTCTTTAAAACATTTAATTTTTACACAAGAGTCTATAAAAATTGAGTCATTTGTGTGAGTTTATTCAGACTGGATTTTCTGCAAAATGTATCTCATCACTAAGTGCAAGCAAAAAGTCAAAGGTTTTTCTAGTCTGCTCCATCTGGCCACGGAAGTGTCTGTACCCCATCCCAGTTGCAGTTTGGTTGGGAATGAATCCTTCCAGTCTGCCCCAAATGGGAACCTGAACTGAGATCTGGTCACAGAAAGGCATGTGATGGATGAGCAGAACTTGGTCTGATTGCTTTCCTGGCCTCAAAGCTGCCGAACATGGGCTTTGTAGTGCTTTGAGGTGGCTTCAGAAATGTTTTTCAAGTAGAACTTATTGGTTCCTGTGGGGCTCTGAAGCAGCATTGTGACATTCTTGATGTGGTCTGGGTCACAGAATATTCTGCTGCCGTCTCCTTCCCCAGCCCCTCCAAACTGACCTTATAGGTCTTTGCAGAATTTATTACAGTTTCCCAAGAGAAGTGTCTCTGGCGTTCAAAGGAACTTCTGGCTGTACAGATCTGACCAGAGTGGTCAGTAGCACTTTGCCTTGCTTCACTGTTGTTCACCTATGGAAGGCCCAGGTTCATTCAGATGCCATCTGTGTTAATCTTTGTTTCATGTAAATGTCATAACAAACAGACTCATTTTGCTGTGTGAGGATTTTTGAAGTCTGGGAGTTTTGTTTAATAGTCCCAGGGGTGAAAAAGTTGGGCTCATTAATGAAGAACAAAAATACCCAGCCTCACATTTATACAAATTTACTTCGGTGTTGGTTGGTGTGTTTGGAGCTTTTTTACAGTTGCATACCTGAAGTGCATTCTTCTAGTGGCGGCTAGTGAAACAGCATTATATAGAATTACAGGGGAAATAAGTTTTCTTGTAATATATGTCAAGATGAACTGACTCTTCAGTGTGTTTGCTCAATTAAATTTCCTTGCAAAACAATATCATATGAAAGAGTAAATGGGTCTGGAAGATCTACAGATGAGTAGAGATATATATATACACACCTACTTCCTCTGGTCAATGTCCTTTCCTACAGAAAACGTTTTCTGTCCTCTCTCTTGTTACAGATCAAGCACATGATGGCTTTCATCGAGCAGGAAGCCAATGAAAAGGCTGAGGAAATAGATGCAAAGGTAAAAATGGAAGTTCACTGTCAGTAAGTGCAAAAGGAAAACTGCATCCCATATCTTGCTTTGAAAGTTGCAGTCAGAGAGAACTAGAAATTTTTATAAGCTACAGCTGATTTCTGTTTAGTTACTATATAGCAAAAATTGTTGTACCAAATAAAGGTAGCATTTCTTAGCTTTTGACAAATGAAAATGACTCAGAGCTGGTTTTGGTCAATGTTTTGGTGGTTCTTGAGTATAAATGTATTCATATCAAAGTTCACCCCTTTTTTTAAGCCATCAGGAGAGCTGAGAGGTAACATAACTCAATTGGATTGAGTAGAACACCTTCCTCCACTAAATTAGTATTTAAGGCAGGAGTTGAATTACTTGCAGAATGCTTCACTTAGGTTGAGCCACAAGAGACTGGGTTTAATATTAACTTGGTGATAAAGTATACATGTTTACTGAAGAATGATTAGTGGTGCCTTTCAGCCCCAACAATCTGCATTATACTACTAGTGAAATGCCTTGTTGGTATTGGACTCAGCATATGTGTTGCTGATAACATTTGATCTCCCTTAAACATTTAGGCTTACACAAATATTTAATCAGTACTAAAGCATGGATTCCTAAAGATCTGCAAACAAAATTTAGGAGTTGAGATTGGATTCTCAGATATAAGTAGAATTATCCATGTGTTTTTACATTCTGTCTGGTGAGGCTTTACAAAAAAAAAAAAAAAAATTAAGAGCTGCACTGTCACCCTCCTTGTGTAAGAATTACTAAACAGGTGAAGGGTTTTTATATGGACCCATAAATTGTATCATCCTATCCTGTCTGTGAATGTGCTCTGTTACATTTTGGTTCTGTTTTTTTCAGCCCAAGGAATCAATTTCCACTTCAGTTGTTTAATTTTTACTGTAGGCAGAAGAAGAATTCAACATTGAGAAGGGTCGCCTTGTTCAGACACAGAGGCTGAAAATCATGGAGTATTATGAAAAGAAGGAGAAGCAAATTGAACAGCAAAAGAAAATGTAAGTTGCTTGGGCTAGACAGCTGACTTCGGAGCCTGAGCTTGCATTTCATTGTTAATTTTATACAAAAAATTCTGCTGCCCTTGCAAACACTCAGACTATAGACAACATATTTAGTTCTAATTAAGAGTTTCTGTCTTTTTCTGGGGAGAAATTATCAAAGCTGATCTACAATGGTATAACAGTATGATGAAAGAATCCTTCACATTTCTTTGTGTAGTTAACATCTAGAACTTTACCCTGGTCTGTTACCCTGGGACACATGATCATGTCGGGTTTAGTTTGGCTGGGTCTTCACCAAGAAAGGGGTTCTGCAGTTTAATCTTTTGTGCAAGTCCAGAAACAGATTCAGACAGGTGAACAGACCTTGTTTTTAAGTGTTGTAGAATCGTTACCTTTAAATGCAAAGCGTGCAGTCAAACGTTACAGTTCTTCTGTCAAAGGCTGATGGATTGATTCAACTTTATCGTGCAACTTGCAGTCAGATGTCCAACCTGATGAATCAAGCAAGGCTGAAGGTCCTCAAGGCAAGGGATGACCTTATTGCAGTGAGTATCTCTGACACAGTCTCTTGTTTCTGCCATATGTTAGGAAATGGAACCGTTCTTTAAAGAAAATACGATTTTTGATTGAGTGATATTTACTTCAACATACAAAAAAATGGCTTTCCAAGCTGCTCTGAAAAAGCCTTGAGGATTTAGTCCAGCTTTGTTTATCTCCTTATTTTCACTGTTTCCATTACCTGCTATTTTAGGGAAATACGGTGGTCTGCCAGGAACATTGCAGGCATTGTTGTATTTGTCATTTGCACAGTAGCTTGTTTCTTTAAAGAGCAGCAACTCTCTCCTGCACGGTTGGTAGAACTTTGAAATTCTGTTTGCCTGAAGCAACGTTTATGTGAAAAACCCAGCATGGCACAAGCAAGGAGGCTTAAATCACCACTAACTGGGATTTTTTGTGTCCTTCAATGGCCCATAGGACATGAAAAGTTTTGCTTCTTGTTCTGGTGACCTTTGTGTGTATTGACACAGAGGCTGAGTAACCATTCATCAGAGCAGGTACTTCAGGCTTGTTGGGGTTTCCTGTGTTTATCTCTCACCACGGGCAGTGTGTCCCCATTCTGCTCACTGAGCAGTGAGCAGGTTTGCTGTGCTCTCACACCTCAGAGATAGTTTGGGTGTTCCATGTTCTGCTAGATGGGGCTGTTGAGCTGTTGAAAAAGCTTGAGAGGCCTGTGGAAGTCGAAAATAAAAGATGGGATAAATATTCAGGTTGATGCTACCATGAAAAAGAAGAGTTAGCAGAAGACAGTCACTGGTTTATTGACTCTTTAAAATGAGTTTCAAACTTTAGATTGTATTCCCAGAGCGGAAGAAGGTGGATTGCTCTGTTGTGGTAGTCTCTGCTGGGTAATCTCTTCCTCATTTATCTGCTGACTCAGCCTCATGCTTCTGAGTAATTCTAAGCAGCCTTCCTCATTTTGAGACATTTAAAGTCACATGCTGCTCACTCCTTCCCTTATCAGATCTTTGGCTTCTTTCTTGAGAGATGAGCAGTTCCAGGAATGCAGTGTTACTCTAGGGAGGACAGAATAACTAGGTTTGACCATGACAGTAAATTGTGATTGTTTTCTATCTTCATACTGATTGTGTTACTGTGCACTCTTTTTATAAACACCATGAGGTAGGACAGGAGAGAGTTTCTTTATCTGAAGCATTTCTGATGGTTCAGTTTTAGGAGCTTTGAGTTGACTCTTTAAAAATTTCTTAAAAATACAATCCCATCCAATGCTGATTTGCTGAGTAAAGATAATCAAGAGAACTACTTCAAATTAAAAATAAGCTCTCTTTTAAATTTTGATTTGCATTTACTTACAATTAAAGAATACCTAACCTGAATATTATTTGATGGAAAAGTAGATCAGATTTCTTTGCTCAACCATAAAGCTGCAAACATTTATTTGGACAACTGTATTATTTTACATTAAGCAATTATTTACTACATATTTAGTTTATCTAAATTAACATTTTAAGTACCATTCTTTTACTCCTGAGCTCTCCCTTTTTTACACAAAAGGAATTATTGTCAGGTTCTAATGAGGTCAGCCCAGGGCAGGAAGAAGGGAAGTGTTGGGCAGGGATAGTGTGCCATGCACAGAGATGGAGGTCTAGCTTGGATGAACACCAGCTGGAGTGTACATTTACGTGTTGGCAGGGTGTGAGAGCTATAATAGAAGTACAGAAAGTCGGTAGGCATGAAACCAAATGCCAAACAGATGGGCTCTGCTGATCTGATTTCTTCTGAATGTAGGATTTGCTGAATGAGGCCAAGCAGAGACTTGCCAAGGTGGTGAAGGATGCTGCCAGGTACCAGACACTGCTGGATGGACTAGTTCTACAGGTAAATACTTAAATTGTATAAAATGGATCATTGCTGCCCTAGTCCCCTAGGTTTCTTTTGCCAGAAATAACCCTCTGAAAGTTACAGTTGTACTGGAGTCTGGATCAAATGCTGATCTGAGTGATCCTTGAGCTTTAAACATTACTTCAATCTCTTTGAGTCTTGGATTCTGAGCAGACAAGGTGGCTGCTTATATTGATGTGTAGAACCTGGGGTACCAGCAGCAGATCCACTGTAAGAATAATTGCAGGGGTTCACACACACATTTTAGGGTGCACACATTGAGCTCCTGTAGTGATGAGTTGGATCAAATGCTGCTTTGTCAGAGGCTGTTTCTCCAAGCCCACAAGTCAGTCGATGCTCATCCACTTCAAAAACCTTTTCAGCATTTGAAACTTAATGAGCTTTGACAAATTTACTGTAGTATGGAATGAGCCTGTGACAGAAGCAGGCACAGAAAGCAGAAACCAGAGCTTTGTTTGCCTAGAAGAACATCCTCAAACCCCAGAAATGAGCATCTGAAAGTCCAGTAAGCGTTGGCCAGGTCAGTCCTGTGAGCTCTGGTGCCTCTTTCTGGCACAGACTGATCCTGTTGCTGTGAACTCCCAGGAGCCATCCACAAGCTCTCCTGTCACACTTGGATGGCAGAGTTTTCTCAGTAGTGTCTCCTACCAGCTTGTGCCTCCAACTGGGTGTTGTTTCTTTCTCACACTCAGGTCTGGTGTTGCTGTACATCAAAAAAAAAACCTTTTTTGTTCTTACAAATTGGCCACACTTCTCTTGGCTTGGTATGTTAGATCCAGTGAGGGATCTGTGCTCACAGCTGGACCAGATGATCACTGTAGGTCCCTTCAAACTGGAGCTAAACGTATTTTATTCTGTTCTAGCCTCAGGTGTTACCACAGGAACTGCAAGGCAGGAGTTATTAGAGCAGGCATCTGAGACTGCTGCATGTCTTCAAGGCCTTGGTTGCATGCTCTGTCTACTTAGACAACAGTGATCCTTATGTGTGTAGGGATTCTTATGTGCAACTGACCAACGCAGTCCTGAGATTCCATATGTTTAGTTGCACTTGAGTTCCAAAAACATCATCCATATTTGGGCTCTTCCCCAAACATTGGTGCTGTCCTCTCAGAATGTCTGCACGAGGAGGTGAACTTGTGAGCAAAGATCTGAATAAATGAGGCTGATAATGCTGGGACTTGAGTTTCAAATTGATCAGCTTCTTTCCTTTCTTGGGATTAAGTAATTGTTGCAAAGAACACATGGACTTCCTGAAACTGAAATGGTTATTTCTTGCAGGGATTCTACCAGCTGCTTGAGCCCAGATTAGTTGTTCGGTGCAGGAAGCAGGATCTCCCCATGGTTAAGGTAAGACACCTGGGATATTTTGACTCTGCCCTGGTCACAGAGGCTGGGACCTGACTGCATGTATTTGCTGCTTAGATCCCCCTCTCTGTGTGATATGGAAACAAGCTTGTTGTACTTCTGTTGCAGCCACAATGTGCTTCCAAAGTTGGGGGTCCTTTCCCTGCTTGGATGTTACCTTGGAAACTTTAGACATGGCTACAGTATTAAGAATAATAACTGGGTTTGGCTGAAGAGCCAAACTGAATGCATTTGCTTAATTTAAAAAAAAAAAAAAAAAAGGCCTCAATCCCTTCAATTTTTAGTACAAGTGATTGAATGATCAAACCTGGGTGTTGCAGTAGCATTTGTCAGTGCTAACTGAGGTTTATCTTGTGTCCTAGACTGCTGTACAGAAGAGCATTCCCATCTACAAAAATGCCATAAAAAGGGATGTGGATGTTCATATTGACCAAGACAACTTCCTGCCAGAAGATATGTAAGGAAAATGGGATTGTTTTGTACAGGGCACTAACTTAATGCAACTTTTCAAGCCACAGTTCACATTAGTGTCAGAAAATTAAGTATGGAATGTCCTCAAAGTGGCTGCTGCTGTTTTTGTGAAACTGGCACATCTTTGAGTTTATCAGACAAAGATGCTGCAGTTTTCTCCAGACAAGCACTGTCTCCACCAAAAATGTGAGGAAAAGTTTTGTGCAATCTCCAGCCTGACTCACAGTACTGGAGCAGGGAATAACTGTGCATAGGAACTGAACCACTGGTCTTTTAAGGAGAGAGAATATGGATGTGGCCATGCTTTCTGTCTCAAGATGAAGCAAACTGAGTCATAAAGTGCTGCATGATAATCACTTGATGGGGCTTGTGTCTGTTCTGTCTGCAAGGCTCTGTTTCCATATGGTATCATAGAGGTACCACAGACAAAGCTGTATATTCTGCCATCTTTATGTATGGGCCAACAAACAGTACTTCTAGCTCTTTTCCTCACTCTCCAAAATGTGACAGCTCTCTTAAGAAAGCAGAGTTAGAAGCTGTTCTGAAGGGACCAATTGCGTAGCTCAACTTTCATTTAAAACATGCTAATGAGGGTCTTTGCACGTAGTTGTGGTCTCTGATAACTCCAAAGATGCTTTGTGCTGCTGCTTCACTGGATCTCTTTGTGCTGATTCCTATTAAGACATGATCAAAAGGTTGTTTTTTTAAAAAAGAGAAATGTTAGCCATGTATCTGACTTGTCTATAAATGTTGATTTGAGATATGTTTGCCACATTCTGACCCTGACCCGTGGATTTTACTGAATTATTTCTTTTTTTATTGTCCATCTTTAGTGCTGGAGGTGTTGAAATCTACAACAGTGATGGTAAAATTAAGGTTTCCAATACCCTGGAAAGTCGCCTGGACCTTGTAGCCCAGCAGGTGAGTTTCTCCAACAACCAAGGTAAATAAAATACAAGAATTTACTAGTTTGTTCTTGTAATGAAATCCTGGTGTTTCCAAAGTGTCACAATAGTGCATGGCATCACATTTCATTTGGAATGACAAGTAGGAAGTTATTTTTGAATGGAAAGAAGCAAATTACCTGTTGTTTGTGCAGCGAAAAAAACATGGCTTTCACCAGGATTTCTTTTGAATTAAGCTTAAGCGTTAAACTCTATAAATAATGATACTGAAAGCCGTGGTTATGAGTGCACTGCAATCAAGATGCTGAAATGCTGAGGCTAACTTGAATTTCTGAAGCTAGCTTGAGTACAAACTTTGGCTGAGACCTATTACACCCAAGTGCAAAAAACCCTAGCTCTGGCATCTCTTTCTTATGCTGCAGTACAGGCAGTGCTTTCAGTCTATAGACTAGCAGGCAATGTGTGATTAGAGAAAGACTTCAGAAAGCTCTGATGAACTGACTTGTTAATTTTGAAGCCAGCCTAACTATCCCACAGTGCCTGCAGGAAGAACCTACAGCAGTTTTATTGCCCATTTCACATAACTGATGTGTTCTTTCTCTACAGATGATGCCAGAAATCAGAGTGGCTCTCTTTGGTGCTAATGCCAACAGGAAGTTTTTGGACTAAACCTCTATGAGAGAAGGTGGAATCTGTTCCACTGCCATACTGAAGGGGATGCAAAAGCATCTGCTAATTTAAAATCTTGAAATTTAACATTACTGTGTCATCCAGTATCTGTTCTTCAATCGAATAATTTTGCATACCTGCTGTGCTTAGCCTCTCTACTTGTGGTTAGAATGCATTGCTCAAAGGATGTGAAGACATACATATTCATCCAGAAGTGGCACTAGAAAATGGAGGCACTTGGGCTCTTGGCTTTCCTTACACTGTTGTGACTCTATAAAGACAAGTGGTGCATTTAGGGTCACTCTCTTTGCTTTGGCCATGTCTCTCAAGTTATCTGATCTGTGAAGTAAATTACTATGCTGCTGATGTCAAATCCCCTTTCTGTTATGGTCTTCAGTGTTCTAGAGAGCATGTATTCCTTCCCAAGGTTAGTAGTTCAGTTCATGTTACTTGGTCAGGCATTTCCTGTTCTGTATATGTGATTAAAAAAAAAAAAAAAGCCTGAGCCTGTAAAACTCTATTTATTAAAATAAAAATGCGTGTGTGTGTGGAGTTCCTTGTCACTTCTCTCTGGGGCACTGGCAGCAACCTTTGAAAAGTAGGATTGTTTGTGCAAGGACTTCCTACCTGAGCTGTGTGTATGAGCTGTTCTGTGGAGCTGGAATTCGAGTGCAAGGAGTAGTGTCAAGCTATTTGCAGGAATAACGTTGGATTGCAGGCAAGGCTTTTGAACAGGACTCCAGCATTCTGAAGCATCATTCTCCCTGAAAAATGGGTCAGTAGTTCTGCTCCCTCTATCTTCTGTCACAGGAGAAAACTACAGTATACAACTGTGCTACTTAGATAAAACAAACACAATCCATTTCCCCGTTACAAGTTTGTTACTTCTGTGCAGGAGATCCAGACTGTACCCTGACTCTTCCTAATGCTCAGTTCTGAGATTTCTTTCATGTAAAATAGAAGCTGATGAATTACAACTTAAATATGTTTTGAAATCATCATATCTAAGTATTGCGGTGAATCAGGAGCAGTAGGAATTTTACATTGTGCCATGAAGGGCATTTGCCAAGCTGTAACAACGCTGGTTTTATGCAGTGTTTTTAACCTGAGGCTCTAATGTGTGTGCCCTCATGTAAAGTAGACTCTAAATACCTTTTACTGTCTCATTTCTCTCAAATGGAGATTGATTGCTAAGGAAATCCTGATTCCAAGCTTATTTAATCTGTTTCTGGAAGAAATGCTTTAAATTTGCTCTTAAGAAATAAGATTATTTAGCAAACTTGTTTTTTTCTTTTTGTTTTACTGCTCTTTGGTGTTGCATTTGGGTGCCAGCTCTTGTTTTCCACAGGGATGGTTATGGTATTTATTTCTTCAGTGCTTTGCCTTTTAGCACATTTCTGTGACTGGGCAATAAGTGTGTCTGGATTGAAGTCTCCCTCTTTCTAGGTTTTGGGTATCTGTTACAGCTTTTATCTTTGCAACAGTTGCTGTTCCGGCTTCCTGACTAAGCACTGGGCTCTGGTTTTATGACACACATGAAGTGAAGGATAAGCCTTTGCATGTGCATGCTTGGCTGTGTTGTTTCTTGATTCAAAGAGTACTCCTTGAAGCAGAAGTGGTTTGGTCCTTTCTGATGGTTTCATCCAGCTCGTCAGTAAGCTGTCTGCAGATACCTGCTATCTGGTTGTCTGTGACGAATGAGACTGTTTGTACAGGATCTGATGGTCTGTTTCTTTCATGCAGGTAGCAAGACCTTCACAAATCCAGGTCTTGCATACTTTTGAAAAGTAAAATAATAACTAGATAAGTGTTTGACTGTGGTTCTCACACTGGAAGATGTTGGAATTATTTACCTTTTACTTTTCTCTCTCAGGAAAGAGGAACAAACTTCTTGTACTTGGATTCAAAAATTGATGTCTTCCAGAATGTGTTCATTGTTGGTCAATGACAGCAGTGATTCAAAGCAGGTCATTAAGAAAGGGTCTGAGATTTATGTACCTCACAGCTGAAGTCCAGGAGTGGGGGTTTGTACCCCCTGTAGCTCCCCCCAAGCTGACTGAGGCATTATCTGGAACATCTTGGTCCTTTATTCCAGGTAAGAGGAACTGTTACCAAGTTTTCTAGAGATGCAGAGGAAAATCGGGTATCCCATCCAGGTGTACCTAGTGTAGATTGCAACCCTGTTATGTCTTCATCCAAACTTCCTTCAGTCTTTGTACACAGATTTTTGCAAGTCAAATGTGAAACAAAAGCATCACTTCAGGACAATTTCAGAGTTCCTTCTGGAGCATCTTTGCATCACGGTTTTGGAAGTTGAACTGTACTGCTGAAAGTAGCCTGATAACCCAGGGCAAATCAATGAGAATACTGGTCTCTATTCATCTTTATATAAGCATGCATAATACTGCAGTTGGGCACAGTAAACAAGCCCTAAGCCAGATCTGCACATAAAGAAACTGGACAAATACAGGGAACAAAGGAGGCATTAAATCAGGAAAAAATTCTCTGTGAAGTTGTGATGGGAGGGGCAAGCACTGCAGATTAACAGTGAGATGGTTCAGCCTAATGGAAAAGGAGTTAGGGAAATGGATAATATTGCACTCGTTCTGCAGAGTTGGCAGTGGAAAATTTAAGAGCAGACTTGACACTTAAGTGGTCATCAGAAGACTTGAAATGTTCCTGCACATCTGATTCAAAACCCCATGTTAGAAGGTAGTTTTCACACTTAGACATATTAACATTAATCAGGGAGATCAGGCTGTATGAATGATCCCTGAAAGTGCATGCAAGTGTCAAGAAGAGAGAAAGCAGGGAAGAAAACACTCAGAAAGCTGGTTCCTTGCTTGTTGCATGCCCCTGGCCTGGCCTGCTGATGTTAGCAAGCAGAATATGCATCTCCTGGAAAGCAGGAAAGTGTAAGCTCGTACCTTACACAGCCAAATAGCACACACAGAGCAGCCAGGCTGGGGCCACCTCCTGTGCCTGTGCCTGAAATAGCTGGGCAGATTAAAAGAAAATGACCCATTTCCAAAGAAACTGCAGTGAAGGAGTAACAGAAGAATTTGGAAATAAAAGTGAACCACCCCAGGGGAAAATTCAAAGCAAAAAAATTTCTTTAGTTAAGTGAACTCTAAGCTGTTACTCTGGGGAGCAGAGGCTTGATAGTGCAGTAAAGCAACTTGGCAAAAGGTGTTTAGCCCTAAGCAAGAGCCCAGACAGACTTCAGCGTGGTTTGGCTGGGTGTGCTGTTTGATACAGGCAGCTCAGAGAGGCAGGTGGGGGCCCCATCCTGCCTCTCAAACATGTTTGCAGGGAACAGGCCGTGACAAGAAGGCCCTTCCAGGGCTGGGATGTTCCTGCTGCTCTCAGCCAAAGTAGAGCTGGCTGGGAAACCCCAAATCTGTCTTCCTAGGCATCTCATTCAGAGCATCCCATACTGTTTCTTTGGCTTTGCTTTAGAGAAAGCAAGAAAAACATCTGTACAGGAGCATTCTCGGGTTAGAATCATACTGACAATGTGCCAAAAATGTCATTTCCCAGCCCTTGTTACATGCTGGAAATCAAAAGCTGTGGAAATCAAGGCTACCACGTTATTTTAGGTGGTTCAAGGCTCATCTGTTGGGAAAGACTGCAAAGAAGCTATCAAGGGTAGTCCCCCTCAGCATTGTTAGAGGCTGTTTTTCCTTCCTGTGTCCAAGGATTTGCAGATCAGCTCCTTTTCCCAGCCAGCCCCTGGCTGCACAAACCCGACCCCAGTGCAAGCCTTGGGGCTGTTCAGCTCTTCTCTGTGGCTGCAGGGTCCCAAATACAGAGGCAGCACCTTGACACGTGGCTGGAAGTGGACAGGAGAAGGGAACAGCTGTCTTAGCTGGAGAACTGAGCACAAGTAAGGGAGAGAGGGACACATGGAAGTATTCCTGCTATTGAGGGGCAGTTATCTTCTGCAAAATCAGTGCACAGTGTCTACCTTGCTTGCTTGTTACCATTGCTTGCGGTGCCAGTGTGAGTCCTTTTTCCAGCAAAGACCACTTTTACTCAGGTGGTTACAGACAAAACCTTTTTGGAACATCTTCTGGAGAAAGGCTGGTGCTTCACAGAGGGCTGCAGAAGGAGAGAGGAGCCTCACTTCCAGCAGCAATATGCCAGAAATTAATCCCAAAGCAGTGTTTGGGTGGCAGCACAAGAAAAGTAATAATGTCTAAAAAAATTAAATTATTATTATTTGTCACAGTTCAGGCACAGACAGCTGTTCCACGCTTCTGCTCTCAGCTCCAAACACTTTGAAGTGTTTGGCTAGCATCACTAGCCAGGGCTGGGACACCAGGAATTGGGAGGCTCCTTTCACCTGCTGCCTGGTGTCCTTGCCACCACCGGTGGGCTCTGTGGGACAGGACTGCTGAGTTGCTGGACTTAAGGAATGGGCATATGAGAATTTTAATGCTGAAGACATCCACATCCCACCTCTGTGTGGCAAGAAGTGCTGCTGGTTCTGTGTGCTCTTGATGAAGAGCATGAGCAGTTCATCACTCATGCTCTAAAATCCTGGCATTTGAAGTGTTAATCCCAGCATAACAGTGGCTACAGCTGCAATGCAGGCTAAAGGTGATAACCTATTAAAAACCTTTTAAAATGTTCCTTCTCCAGCTCTGTCAATGCTGTTCTGCAGGACATCCCTTGTCTCCTTCCTGTTACATTGGCAGGCATGAGCTGTTTGCTTTCATCCAAGCTGAAGCATTTGCCTTTCAGTTTCACCAAGTGACCTCTTTGTGAAGTCATGTGGAGTTGTAAAGTAAATTGGATCAACCATCTGGCTTTTTTTTCTGTTCCCCATTTAATACATTGCTACCATATCTCCCTGCATCTGAATGGTTTTATTGCTCTGTACTAGCCATTCATTTTTCATCCTGTGTTTCCCTTTTTCATGGAGCACCAGCTACATGTAGTGACTGGAAGGTCTCTGGCTATGTTATGCTAGGGGGAAAAAGAGGAGAGAGGCAATCCCTTGGAGCAAAACCTTGGAGCTCACCAAAGCTTGGCTACTTTATCTCCATAAAGAGGTGTCCATGCTGCTGAGTGGATTTCTTGCATTCAGGCTTCGATTTTAACCCTTTGGCTGGTAATTGTAGCCAGCCCTTTTGGTTGTGCACCCATATTGGTAAAAGTGAAAAACATACTAGGGGCATATGCCCCAAATAAGTACGTTGATTTATAAATTATATGCAGGTACTACTGTACTAATTATATTATAAAGCATAACAAAACTATAAATTAGAAAAGCATTATAGAAATATGAAATAAACATTTGTTATTTATTAATAGTGCAAACTGTGTTTTTCTCTGCACCCCAGCAGGGTTTTCTTCTGCATGCACCTCACTTTGAAGATCTCTGATGTAGCAAAAAGGCTTTCCGTGCTGGTGAATAGTAGTGACCCCTGAGCTAGAGGTGTTGTATCACAGCCAGTGCATCCACAGGGGTCTCAGGACTTCAGCAGAGCCTGAGAAACTGCCCCAGGACTATGAGGGGATGAGAGAGCTGCAGGAATTTGCAGGGGGCAAAGGCAGACATCTTCAGGGGGTTTCCTGGTCGCTATGGGAAGCTGTGACACCCCTCAGCTCCTCCCAGCCTTCGTGGGTAGGAGGTTCAGGGGTGCTGCAAAGCACCCCTGGGTGCCAGGTCCCCATGCCTCCCACCCAAGCAGCACCAAGTGCCAGAGGCAGGGAAGCAGGGTGGAAAACCCATGAGGCATTCCTGGCTCCCCCCTGCCGCTGGATGTGGTTGGTGGGAGCAAAGGGTGCCTTCCCCTGCTGGGAGCGCCAAAGAAGAAGTGGGGGTTTGGAAAGCAAACAAAGGAAGGGAAAGAAAATATCTTGGAGAGAAGATAGAGAGCATTAGGAGTCTCTTGGGAGGCGCAGGGGGTGTGTGCACACACGTGGAGGGAGGATGCAGGAGCAGCCACTTTGATCTCCCAGAACATCTGGTCCGTGGGCATCCATCCGCCTGTGGGGCAGGCCCAGAGCTGTGCGTGCCTGGGAGAGGGGGATGCACACCCAAAGCCTGGTGCTGGTTCCCATGCTCCACAGCCCCTCTCCTTCAAAGCACCCAGGCAGCATCAGCCCTGCTGGAAAGGCAGGGTGGCTCCTCGCCATTCCCACGCCCGCCAGTGCCCAGGGCAAGGCTTGGTGCCCGGCCATAGCCCCTCAAACCTCTCTGAGCCGTGGCATGGAGGGGTGTCTGGGCTGCAGGGAGAGCAGCAGAGCAGGACCTGGGCAAAGGAGAGCAGCCTTTGGGGCTTTCATTTCAGTGAGCCCAGGGAGGATGACATGGCCCCTGAGTTGGGCATGGGACACAGGATGACAAGGAGGCTGTGTTTAGTGTTTTGGTGGTGGCAGATGCTTGTGGGAATCCAGGGCTTCCCTCTGGCTGCCCTGGCAGGCCTGGGACCCTGGCAGGGGTCAGGAACCCCCCTGTACAGAGCCCCCAGAGACACTGTCTGTGATCTCTGTCCATGGAAAAGAGTTTTCAATCTTACAGGATGAATTACCAGCTTTGAGTGTTTGATAAGAGTAATAATTAAGTGTGACACGGGTGCAGAAGTAAAATTTTAGGTTTCTAGATTAGGGGTTCAGAGGGGACAAGATGGAGGAATTGGGTGTGTCTTGTCCTTTTCCTCCTTCTTCATGCCCTCCATGTTTCACTGTGGTGTTGGCATTTTTCTGTTGGTTTAGGCTGGGGACACACTGTCCAACGTAGGTGACAGATATTGGCACGTTATTGTAAATCCAGCACAGGTAGTTTCTGGTATATAATGTTTGTACCATCCCACTGAGGGGCAGAGCCCCACACGCTGCCCTGCAGGACAGAACTGTGGCAGGGCAGCAGAATTTGTTATAGATAAGAAAAAATAAACAACCTTGAAACCAGCACAGACAAACTATGGCTTCTTTGGCAATGGGGCAGAAAGACAGAGACTTTCTACAATCTCGGAATCACCAATACCCACAGATTCCGACAACTAGACCCTCATCAAACAATGAAACAAGCAGGGCATTTCTCCATATCATGCTCTGCTGTGCCTGGAAGTGAGCACACAGCTGCTTCCTAGGGAAAAACTATCATGCAAGTGATTGGGCTGGAAAGGAAGGTCTGGGTGTTCCAAAGCCATGCTTGGTGCTACAAAGGGGACAGGTGGAACATTGCGACCCTCCCTGCTGACCCCAAAACCTAAGTGCTCTCCATCGGGGGATAACTGACAGAGGAACTTCCCAAGGGAATCTGTGCATTTCCCTAGGGAAGCAAAGATCAGAGGGAGGGAGGCAGGGGCAGGCAGCCAAGGAAAGCAGAGCAGACTGGTATGCACAGGCTGCATTTCCTCAGGGGAGATTTGTTTCATATGCAGGTATGTCTTCAAAGGGGACACCAGGGTGCAGGGGAGCACCAGGGATGCTCCAGGGATGCATTGCCCCCCTGGGAACTTGAGTGGAGAGGCAGGTGGCTGTGGGAGCCAGCCATTTCCCAGGGGAGAGTTCTAATTTGTTGCTAATTTTCCTAACAAAACACAGTCCTATGGGACCTTCCAAAAACCCATGCAGCCTGGAAAAGCCAGGGATCAATAGGGGCTGGGACTTGGAAGGTTATAAATCTACTGGCATCTCCCATTTTGCCCAAGGTCCTGCTGGAATTAGGTGCTGATGTAGCTGGCTGGTCTGCAGGGCTCTGGGCACAAGCTCTGCAGGATATCTTTCCCCTCTCTACTGATGCAGTAAATTGTAATCCAGTATCCCTTTTGAGAAAGAAAATGAAAGCAAACTCTCAAATTTCTCTTGTGGCCCACACAGTGAAGTGTGTTCTCTTGTGCCCCCCAAACCTGGGGGGCAAAGCTGTGTCCTTGTGCCCCCTGCCCCTTGTAAAGGCTCCCCCTTCTCTGCTCAGCCCTCTCCCCAGGCCAGGCCAGGCTTTGATGGATTGCAATCCTCCTCTGCCATGGTCAAAACAAAGGTCATGGCCTGAGGAAATTGCTAACAAGTTTTGCCCACCGGCCCCGGAAGAATGGGAGCATTCGTGACAAGGGGGGTGAACTTTTTATGATCCCTCCACCCTGGAAGTCTCTTTGGAGGAGTTGCATTTTACATCTCAATGTGGAAAAAAAAAAAAAATCAAAAATTTTAACTTATGAGTGCATTTATTTTCCCTAATACCTATAAGTGAATATTTCTCCAATTAGAAATAATTTGTTTTAGCCTAAAACTGAGTCTTCCTGAGCTATCCCAAATGTCCTAGTTCTGCCTTTCCGTGAGGTAGTCTCTCCCACAGTAAAGTGTGGTTACTAATGAGAAAATTCAAAATGGGAACTTTACCTTCAAGATGCTTTATTTTTTAGAGAAATACACCAAACCGACCAACACCCTCCCCTCAAAAAACCCCACCAAAACCCAAACAACCCCAAAAAACCACTGATTATGCCAGACATTCTGGTTCTTCCTTCACCATTAGTCATTTCCAAAATGCTGCATTTAGCTCCATTACAGCTGCATCATCCTCCAGCTGTAGCAAAGCCTGCCTGAAATCAGGGCTTTCCTCAGAGTCTGCCCAATCATGGGAACGAGTGGCTGCCATTTATTTCCACACCCAAACTGGGCACTAAACTGGTCCCTGTTTAAATTGATTCATTAAATCCATCCCCAGTTCAAGCCTACATGAACAGAGGAGTTTTTTGAAATGGCTTTTTTTTTTGAGAAAAAAGCTATTTGGGAAGCATCCCTATTCTCAGGGAGAACTCAGGCTAGAGAGAGAGTTTAAAGCCTCAGCCCAAGAGCTCAGGAAAGCTCCCTTTGTACAAGGGGGTGGGAGTAGCTTTGCCAGCCCATGGAGGAAAGAGAAGAATCAAGAATTGTGGATAGTAGTAGAAAAAAAGGTAGAAAAAATAAAGGGACACGTGGCTTGGGTTTGACACCGCCTGTTACACTCGTGATAGCGTCTTGTCAAGATCAGGACAAGGCATTTCCTATAGCACAGATAAGCTTTGTCTTTGCCTGGGCTGCAAGGCAGCTCTAAAAGGAGCAACTCTCCATCTGCCCCTTCCCCAGGACTGGTTCCAATTAGTGCCGACTCCACTCTGTGCTGGCTTAGCCCCAGGATTAAAAATCTCCCCGTGCCAATCCCCTCTGACCCAAACACTTCCTGGGACTGATAGGGAGACCAAATTCCTCCCCTTCCTAAATTGGACAGCTTGCTCTTGTCTCCCCAAACTCTGGCCCCTGTGGAGGGGAGAGGGGAAGGGGGGATACATGACAGAGAGCAGCCCTTCCTCCTCCCCAGGGACAAGGAGCCAAGGTCCTCAGAAGCCTTTGCAGGGCCTGGAGCTGCAGCTATGCTGGGAAAAAACCCTGCTGAGATGTTTGACTTCATCTGCCTGCCCTGGACAGCACAGGCAGCTCTGGCACCCAGCTGGTGGGTTTGGGGTACTCAAGATGTCAGGGTGCAGCAGATCACATCTCAGGCTCCCCCAAAGGCCCAGGATGGGAAGTTGCCTACATGTGCTCCTGTGAGCTTCTTTGGCCAGCGAGTTTGGAGTCCTGCACCATGGCAAAATATTTCTTGGGCATCTCTTTGCAGAGGCAGCTCTGGTGCTGAGAGCCAGGAGAGCGTGCTCAGCTTGGGAGCGGCCCCAGCCCTAGTGAGAATCCCACAGGAGGGGCAGATGGAGCCCATGGAGCAAGCAGGCTACGCTGCAGGGCTGTTTTGGCAGGAGGTATGAGCGTCTGTTACCAGCCCTGGGGGAAACAGAGGGAGATTTCACTGGATGGAGCTGAGGAGGAGAAGGAAAAGGCTTGCTTGCAGCATGCACCTGGGAGCCTTTGTGCCTCCATCCTTCTGCTGTTCATCCCCACATGCCTCTGCTTGCTGGCAGCAGCTTTTAAGGAAAATCACCTTAATTTTGTCCCGATGTAAAGCAGAACTGAGCAAGTTATTTATTCAGGGAGCAGCTGTGCAATGGCCAAGTGCAAGCTGCCTCCATGCACCTACAGCAGGCACCTTCCAGCATGGAACAGTGCCTGGCTGTGCTGCTGATACCTGCTGAGAAAGAGCTAAGCTGTCTTTGAACACCTGCAACCCCTGCCCCACTCACATGGGAGATTGAATAAACAGCAAACAGCAAGTGCCCTTTTGGGCCCAATATTCATTTGGACCACCACACGTGGGCTCCAAAGGCTTTCCATTCTTCTAACAGTCCCTAAGAGCCATCATTAACCAGCACAAAGGGGAGTCACAGAGGTTACATCAGCTCCTCCTTAGCAGCATCATTCCATGGGCTCAATTCAGGGCAGAGAAGTTTGACATGGGTGTGGGGGCACATATTACCTGTGTCCCAAAATCAGGGTGTGTCCTGGAGAGAGAGGCAGGCTTCCTGGCACACCTGGGCTGCAGGAAAAGCCCCAGCCCAGCAGGGACTCTGGGGGGAAAGCAGTGACACCATCTCATTTCCACAGCTGGGTTGTTCATAGGCAGACAGCTGTGCTCCTGCAGGGGAAATGATCCCCATTAGCTTTCCAGGTGCTCTCTTGTAAATGGACTACAGGTGGTACAGCAGTGTCTGACTGAAGTCCAGGGCTTTGTCTCTCTGAAAAAAAGCCCTCTGTGTTATCCTCCCACCCCCATCTGCTCCCCCTTGTAAAGGAAGAGGGAGACCATCCAGGAGACAAGAAAACACACATACAGCAAGGGTGATTGCTATTTTAAGAATGTACTTTATACAAAATAACCAATTCATATGGAAATAAAATCTACAGACCTCCAAGGATCAAGATTTTAAAAAAGTTCTTTAAAAAAATTACCCAACACACAGTATTAAACTAACTATTGAGGTAACTGTCGCTCTTGGGGAACAAAGGTAATCAGCAGACCAAGACAAAATATACACAATATAAAAATAAATAGCATTCCCCTTTCCAGTATTGACCAGGAAAGTTCACACAACTTTGCAGCAGCAGGAGAGAGAAGAGGATCCCTGACACTGTGCTCTACAGGATGGGGAGGGAGGCAGAGGCTCCTGGGCTGCAGGTGATGGAGAGGTGCAGCCCCTGAGGCCCTGCTGGGGACAGATGTGCTGGGATGAGCAGGTCCAGCATGAACTCCTTGAGCAGATAAACTGAGCCCATCCAGTCCAACTTTTCCCAAACAGCATCAGCAGCCGTTCAGCCCAGTTTCCAATTGAGCTGAGGACAAGCAAGCCCAGCCCTCGACTGTTACATCCCAGCACACCCAGCAAAACATGCCAGTGCAGAGCCCCACTGCAGAGGTCAGATTTCCCCCACTGAGGGACACAGGCAGAGGCATTTTCACAGCTTGGTGTGGGAATTCTCTGCAGCAGCCTCAGCTCACCCTCCTGTCACCCTGGGACAGCTGCAAGCCATTGATAAGGGCCAGGCTTTTGGCCCCATGGCCACTAGACCCCTCCCTGCCCAACAACAAAAAGCACAGCAACATAAGAACAGCCTCACCCAAAAAGAGAAAGGCCCCCGTTTTCTCCTTGTGCCCCCGACAGACAGATTACATTCTTTACAAACTTACAATAATACAAAAACAACCGCAACGTTACCCAGCTTCAGAAAAATGAATGGATGTAGTGGCACAGGCTCCCCCACTCCCTTCCCAGCAATGCCAAGTGAAGCAGCAGTGAGTCCCTCTCCTCCCTCAGAGGCATTAAATCAGTGGCCCACCCACCCCTCTTCCATGTGCTGGATGGATGGATGGATGGATGGATGGATGGATGGATGGATGGATGGATGGATGGATGGATGGATGAGGCTCAACTTTACCCAGCTGCTCCCTTCCCAAACACAGAAGCAGCAACCAGCTCTCTCATAGTTACCTTAATCAACCCACTAGTCTCTGGGAAAGCAGGAATGTGGCATGATACAATGTAGGGTCACAGAGCGCACCTTGCTTCCCACTGAGACTGTGAAGAGCCCCCCAGTGTGTTCCATAGCCACCTTAGCCCTAAAACAGTAAAGGAAGGTGTAAGTTGCATTGCTGCATGTCATTATTGCTCAGAAAAGGATCAGGCAGCAGCGTTCATTGATCCATCAAGGAGGAGACAGGAGTTTTCACAGCTGTACACAGTATATGCACAGGCATTTTTAAGCTAAACCCTCTTGGAGGTAGACATGCCAGGATCATGTGTGGGATCATGGCAAAGGACAGAGGGACTTGCTAGAGTTGGTGAAAATCCCAATTAAGCCTCAGTCCTAATTAATCCTTTGTCTCCTCTTTCCCTGGTGGATGTAGCTCTCTCCTGGATGCGCTGTTCACTTTGATATCCACGTAGCAAAAAGAGGAAGACCATTGCCAAAAGAAATCTAGGCCATGGCTGCAAATGAAGGAAAAAACCCCTCAGTCAATGCAAGACCAGCAGTGTTAGATCTACAAAACACTCCACGGTCTCTCAAATCCTGCATGTCAGCCAAGGTGAGACAGTGACCAAAAAGGGAAGGGCACAACACAGCTCACCTCAAAGGTATGCTTGGATGTTACTGTCTAGTTTCAAATCCATTAAACCCTGTCCTGAATTTCCCTGCCTAGGGGTGGACTGAGTCTTGCCCTGGTTGTCCCCAGGAGCTCTGCAGCAAGGGGAACCAGGACCAACTACACCATCACAGATTCCACCGCTGGTCTTCTCCAAGCCACCCTTTGGGATGACACTTCCCTGTCACTCATTTCAGCACCTTCTCTGAAATTCCAGAGAGCATACAGCAACGCAGTCTTTTCAGAAAAGGAAAGCAGAACAAAGCCATCAAGAACAAAGAAACCACCCTGTTTGAACAGAGAGATGGACAAAAGCCTGACAGGGATCAGTGAAGAAAATAAAGAAAGGTTGTTTTCTAATTATACTTTCATTTTAAATGGAGAAGTGTTGGGGTGAGAACCTGCAGGGGAGCTGCCTCAGTCAGCAGAATAAAAGACAGCCTCTGTGACTTGCTTTCAGATAAGACATCATAAAGCTGATAGCTCTCCAAGACCCTGAGAAACCACACTTACAAAAATATACACAGGCGATTTGCTCCAGAAAGTCTGCATGGGAAAGGCATTTGGCAGACAAGAAAGAATCAGAAGCTTCCAAGAAAAGTGTCTCCATGTGCCTCAAAGTCACAAATCAAACCAGTTGGGCCTTGAAGCTTCAAATTTACTTTCGTCTTTTGTCCTCCTCATTGCAGGCTGGTGCCTTGGATTGCTACAGAGTGGTTTGGTGGGTCACACCATGGAATTTATAGACTGCAAACTTCTCCTAAGTTTGCTAAAAGTCACAGTGAAGCCTCAGTGATTCCCTTTCCAGTTGAATTGCCAGGGCTTGTATCACCTAAGATGCCAAAAGATTCAGAGTCTCAGGGGGGTTTTATACAACAGCATTTGCAAAGGCAACTTGACATCTAGGAAGCTTGGGAACACCACACACCACTTAGAAAGGAGGAAGTGGCAGGGAGAGCAAGAGGCTAAAAAAGTAGAGTAGCATACAAAGTTCTTCTGAGAACATAGGAAATTTTTGTTGTGCTTGAGCAGGGTCAATTTCATAATTGTTCTATGTATTATATAATCTCACTTAATACAAAATCTGTAATTATAGCAAAACACATCCTCCAGATGGGAAAAGTAATAGCTACAGGAAATTTTGCAAACTCACTAGTCCAGGATGCTTTCTGAAAAAGGACCACCTGGTAATATACTGTACTACAACAATGCTGGGGAATGCACTGGAGCTTCTCTGTAATGTGTTAAAAGTTTAAGATAGTGGCACAAGTATGGCACTTAAAAGCCATGTTATTTTAAAGTGCAGCCACACTTCTCCTGCACTGCAAGCCAACTCGTGGCACAAAACACCACTCTGTACAATAACAGCTGTGATGCTACCCTTCTAAATCCCTCAAACCTATCTTCCACAATATCTACAAAGCAGCATGGTTTGGAAATAATAGAATTCACATTATCTGTTCCTCTTTACATTTGCACGGGTATTCCAGCCCAGCAATCCTCTCCCAGGGCTGTGTCATCTGAGGGGAGTCAGTTTTCAGAGATTTGCTCAGATTGTACCTAGCGAAATTAGGCTCTGATTTCCAGGGGATCCCTAGATGTTGTAGAAGGGAAAGAAAAACCCCCAACCCTCACTTTGAAAGTCTGGAAACTCTAAGATTCCACCAGCATCTCTCCACCTCAGTGTGTCCTGTCCTCAGGAACACCCAGCCACAGTTCCCTGTATTCTTTATAAGTACTTTTCTAACAGAAACCATCTGTCCTCACAACAGCAGCTTGTTAGCTACTTTAATAAAAATTACTGACTACATCAAAAGCTATTTACCTAGAAACCCTCCAGAGGAGTCAGTTTCACTGCTTGGTTTTATCTTTCACACCTGCAAGTCAAACCCTTCTCCCAGATTTACCTCACGTCAGGTGAGGGTATCTATCACTGTCTAACACTTTACTACCCTCTCTAGACAGACCAAAGCAATTCTTGCCATCCTTAGTTGTCTCATTTTTTGACTGAGGCTTGGTACTCATCCAGAGGTCATGACCACTAGAACCATGTTTTTTCAGTGCCAGTTCCAGCTGAAGTGTGTTTCAGCTTGGAGAGTTTTTATAGCATCTAAAAACCTCCTGTTCCACAGCATTCACAATGGGCTGAATGAGAGGCCCATTCAAATATTCAGCTGGCTGTGATACAGAAGACAGGCTGAAGTATGGCAGGGCTTCTTTGCAGAATCTACACTCACATTTCCAGAGTTTTCAATGCTTTGCTACAAGTTATATTTTCCAGTTCCTCTGTTTTTAAATGTTATTTCCAATCATTTTTATATCTACAGTGAAGTAAAGACTATTTTACAAGGAGAAGCAACTGTGTTTGTCCCAAGTTTGTTGTCTTAAAGAGAAGTTATACTTGCACAATTTTTCATGAATATCTACTACTCCTTCTGTGACTCCGTTCAGTGAAGGATCCAGGCCTGCCTTTTGGAGCAGATGGGGCACCTCTGAAAACCACTGCCAGCTGATGAGCCAGCTTTGGGACAGATTTGGAAGAGACATAACATAATGTTCTTGGCTGGGGAAAGCAGTTACCCATTTCTCAGTCAAAGGTCAACCTTCAGGATCATCTCTTCCAGTTTAGACCAATCCACCAGTCACAACTGCTCCCTGACAGAAGAATACAAATACAAAAACCACAGCAAAAAAACCCACCTTCCCTTTCCTAATGTAATGGCATCTGTAGATAGATATTGGAAGTTATTCACAGTACATTGACAGATGTCCCAGACAACTGCCTGGCCTAAGCAGCCTGCTGCTGCAGCGGGTAAGAACTGCATTTGGAAGCACACTTGTGCAATCACACGAGGAATTTTAACCCCTGTTAGGCTTGGAAAATGCCTTGGCCCTACACAGCTCATCAGAGGCAAAAGTACTGTAGCAACAGAGAAGTGACGCTCATTGGGCACTAACATGGCAGTCCTGCCTTTTCCCAGCTATTCCAGGAAAGTATATTTCTCATCATTTAGGCTTTTTGTTCTTCCAAAAGCTTAGGACAGAAGCAGCAATGGCTCAGTCAGATGCTACCTGCCATTTACTTGAACAGTTCTGCCAGCTTTACACAGCAGGGCAAAGGCAGAACTGTCATGCATCTTGGTTCAATCCAGCTGAAGATATGGGTGATGGCACCATCCAAAACAACAAAGCAGATAGAAAGATTCTCCAGAAACTGGAGACAGTATCCCTCCTCTAGCTGGTAGCACAGACTAAGGGGCATGTTGCTCTGTCCTTCTCCTGCTGCCGTACTCTGTCCCACTCCTTGGCAGATCCTCTTTTTAAGCACTGTCCTCTCCCAGTGCAACCAGCAGCCTGCTCACAAGAGCTACACTCCCAGCAGCTCTGGTGAGCTCAGCCCAGCCTCATAACTTAACAACACCCTTATTTTACTCCAGCTTCCCCAAGAATAATCAACTGCCTGTTAGCTTTAAGATGTGAATAAATGCAGATGAAATTCCTATGGAACTCACTTGCACTGGCACAGAGGGCTTTTCCCAGGGCAGTATTGTCACTATATTCGTGGAAGCTGCCACTGGCCCTGCAGGATCTGCTGCTTGACAACAAATTAAACCAACTCAACTCTAGCATGCAGCCCTTTTGTCCCTCAGCCTCTGAGCCAATCGAACTCAACATCTAACTCTGAATGAGTGCTTGAGTGCTTTCCAATTCACCTGAAACTCACAAATGCCAAATCCAACAAATGGCCCACATTGTAGTAACCCTACATTCCCCCAGGGCAGCCTCTTGCTCTTCCTCCTCAGCAAGAGTGCTTAGGAAGCCTGTGGCACTTTCTGATTCACTGCTGCAAAGAAGTGAATTCAGCCAAGGGTCAGAGAAAGAGGTGGGGACTCGGCTCCTCTTCTCAGGCAGCATGGCAGTACAGATTTGCACAAAATTTGTGCTACTGGATAGGTGCTGCTCCACCTGCAACTGCACTGGTTTCACCAAAATGTTTTAAGGTGACCAGTTATGCAATTTTCTGTTTTCTAGAGCACACATTTCTTCTATCAGAAAGGCAGGGAGAAGGGTACTATACTATCAGAAGGGACAATGCCATGGGTGTCCTGCCTGTGTTTCAATTCCTGGTCCTGGTTTCCTTGTTCCCCCATGATGACAGGAG
Organism: Taeniopygia guttata; assembly: GCF_048771995.1. Taxonomy (NCBI): domain Eukaryota; kingdom Metazoa; phylum Chordata; class Aves; order Passeriformes; family Estrildidae; genus Taeniopygia; species Taeniopygia guttata. The sequence goes on from NC_133025.1 coordinate 68,736,390, forward strand.
CTGGAAGTGCACTCAGGCCCTGGATCCAGAGGGGTGGAGGAGGGGGTGAGAGGGGAAGGAGGAAGAAAACAAGAAAAAGAGGAGGACACGTTATGCTCCTGAGCAATTCCAGCTATTAAGTCAACCAGCCATGGGGGGTTGTGTCTTGGTTGCAGAGGACAGCAAGTCATCCATCACACATTGTCTCACCTCTCCCCACTCCCCCCACACCCTCACCCTTATCCTGAAAGATTTCAGTGTGTTATGATTGTAAACAGTTAACGATTCCTCCAGTGCTAAGCCCACTACAAGCTGGGCCCACCCCCTCCCCCATTATGTACAATACATTCACCAACAACAGAAATTTATTTAGAAAGGCAACAGGTTAAATTCTGTAAACTGGATCCAGCTCCAAAACACACACGTTAATACTACAAGTAAAATTCCATCATCGTCCTCTTCCACCCTGAAAAATATACCTGAGTTTAGCAGTCAATGAAAGTTTCCACCCCCACCCCCGCCCTCCCCACCCGAAAAATCCCTCAAACCCTGAATGAGACGCAGTCTCCGGTCACGGAAAGCCACTAATTTGGGGTGCCCTGCGATGGCAAGCCAGCTGCTCGGCGGGCTGGGCCCAGCACCACTGTGGGTTTCCCACACAGAATCCGGCACGGCACCGTGTTCCACAGACCCGGGAAGCTCCATGCTGCTCGGGCGAGGGGAGGCTGGGAGCAAGACCTGCCCCTCCTCTCTGTTGTCCAAATCACGTGTGGCTTTCTTCTTCATGAAGTCTGTCCTTTCTTGGACTAGCTCTGGAAGAGGAAGAACAAGAGTTGGAGGCTTTATCTGGCAGCTTCAAAAAGGAATAATCTCGTGATTGCATGCAACCAGTTCAAAGCTAACACTAGTGATCTGCCCAAGTTCACAGCTTCCTCCAGTTCTTCCCACCCTCATCAAACACCTCAATCCTTTAACCACTGGGAGGAGAAAGACTTGCACTTCAGCTCTGCTCTCTCTAGCAGCCCTTACTTGATCCAGAGGCAAGGCTGATGCTTTTTGTGACGTCAAATCTTCCCGGGCCATGGTTGTTGTAGGCATCTTCGGGAAAGGAACTTGAGCCTGATGCATTTGCATTCTGGAGTCAGGTTGAATGGAGAGAGTTTTAGCACATGAATGTCAGGAGCAAATCCCCACACTTGGTTAAAACTACTTCACTGAAGGCATACATACAACATTAGCATACAAGCATTTGTCTTGTATATTCTGTCTGGCTTCCCCCCTCAACCCATGCCATTCCCCCAGTGGCTTAGCTTTAAGCCAAGTTCCCCGAATACTAGAAGAAGGAAGGACTTGATGCTGTGATTAAGACAAAACAGTAATAGTTGAGGCACATTCATGAAAACTGAACAGGGAATTGTTGGAGTAGTAGTATTTTCCACTTGGGAATAAAATGTGATATGCGGCCTCAGCGAGAAGTAACTTTCTGTGATGGAAATTTGACATAGAGAGAAGGGCCAAAGTAAGAGGAGGGAAAAAGAACGCAACATTAAGGCTGTTCATAACAAGAGGCAAACTTCCACTTTAGCCAGTGACTCTGGCCCACTACAAGCAAGGTTAAATAAAACATTTACAAAGAAAATGGCAAGGGTCCGTGTGATTAAGAGATGCTCAACATTAGCAAAACACTGTAGGGGGAAACTCAGCACTGGTGTAGGGATGGATAAAGCAGGCTAACAGGTTCTCCATGACAGCAAGTGTTCCTTGCTTTAAGGAGATGCAATGAAACTCTCTCTCCAACTTAGCACTCTTACTCCAAGAGTCCAATAGCCACCTCTTAGCCTTTCAACTTGACTTGCCAACTCCTGTGACTTGAAGCCATATCCCTTCAAGGGTATCCAACAGTGATGGTCACCCAGGCATCACCCCCCTCCCACCTTGCCTTCTTGCAGAAAACACAATCTTACCCCGAGGGTCTATACAAGTCCTGGGGTGGCCCCCCCATGCCACCTCCACTGCCTCTCTGATCCATCAGCAGGGCCTGAAAGTGACCCACGTTCTCCTCTCGGCAGCGGTACAGGGGGCCCTCCTGAGAGAGGCCATTGGCCTGGCTGGAGGCTGGATGATGAGACAGGTGAGCATTCATGGGTGATCCATACGTCCTGGGCTGGAAGTGGCTGGCTGGATGCCGGGATCCATAAGGAGAGCCAGTCTGTAGCATCACCCCATGGGGAGGGAAAGCCGAGGGGCCGAATCCCATCCCCGCACCCAGGTGTGGCGGGGGGGCTCCATAGAAGAACTCCCCCGCTGCCACCGCGCTCTGCCTCTTAGCGGCTGCATTGTGGTTGTCCAAATCAAGAAACTCTTTGGGACTCTCCGGTCTTTCCTGGGACTCCTCGGACTTCTCATCTTCAGGCCCCATCTCCTGCCCGTCGCTCGGAGAAACCTCTTTGGCACTTGCTACGTCCACGCGGGTGGGAGAGGCCAGGGCCGCGCTCAGCGCCTCGCAGCCCGGCAGGCCGGCGGAGCCCCGCTCGGGGAAGGGGGGCCTGGCCAGCGACGGGTGGGCACCAGGGTGCCCGCTGGGGCTGGCCTGGGGGTGGAGAGGTCTCTGCCAGTCCGAGTAGCCCTGCGGGCAGCCGTAGTAGGGCGGTCGCTGGTAGTGGTGGTAGGAGGGCTGGGGCTGCGGCTGGTAAGGATACGGCATTCCCTGGGGCGGCCGATACCGTGGGAAGACGCCGGGGTGGGCGCTGCTTGGCTGGAAACCCCGCGGGGGAAAATGCTGGGGATGGGAGGCAGGAGGAGGTGGCTTCCCTCCCATCACAGGGCTGAACCCCTGAAGGCCTGGGTTGATGTGGTACCGCCCGGCTGAATTCGGGTATTCCAGACTGGACATGTAGAGAGGATGAAACTGGTTGGGGGTGGCCCCCATGGAGGTGGCATCCACGCCAGGGAGGCCGGTGCCCTGTCCCATGCAAGGCACGGCTCCTTCGGGCAGAGCCTTTCCCCCACCACAGAGGGGCTTCTCCAGCAGGTTGGCGGCCAGCCCCTTCCCCTCAGGGCCGCTTGCCGGCCCCTCACCCGCCGCCCCATTCTGAGGCAGGGGACCCCCTCTTTCGGAGGTGGGCACCAGGTCCCTGGCGCAGCCTGGGTCGCCGGTGTAGCCGCTCTCTGCTGACCATGCGCCTTTGCCCTGCCCTGCCTTCAGGTCGCCCTTCACACTGGGGTCATCCCCCTCCCCATCCGAGGGCAAGGCGCGCCTCGTGCACTCCATGGGCAGCGGGGGCTTGGGATGAGGTAGGAGTTTGGCGTAGGCCCCGTCGGGAATGCTGATGCACTGAGCCTTCTCGTCCATGCCTGCCAGTGTGTCCACTGAAAGAGAGGGAAGAAAGCCAAACTTATGTCTAATTTTCGCAAATTTGGGTGATCTTTAAGAGCTGCTTCTTTTAGAAGTGCTTTTTTAAAAACTGCCCATGAGGTTGCATCTCTCTCTGAAAGATGGCACAGGTAGACGCTGTAGTTTGCAGGCCACTGCTAAGTCACAGACCCTCTGGAATTACATGGCACACATGTTTGCTCTGACACAGAGGTGTGCAGAGGCTGCCTAAAGGAGAGGCAGGGTTAGGGTCCACATGACAGCGACATAAGGTGCTGGTGTACTGGCAGCTTGATTTCAGGCTGCCTTATCCCTTCTGGTATAACAGAATTATAGAATAGTTTGGGTTGGAAGGGACCTTAAAGGTCATGTAGTTCCAACTGCCCTTGCTATGGAGAGAGACACCTTCCACTAGGCCAGATTGTTCGAAGTCCTCTCCATCCTGGTCTTGAACACATCCAGGGATGGGGCATCCACAGCTCCTCTGAGCAATCTATGTCAGTGTCTCACCACCCTCACAGTAAAGAATTTCTTCTTAAAATCAAATTTAAGCCCACCCTCCACAACCCCTGTTTGCATCCAGCTTGGGCAGAAGCACCACCTTGCCTTGAGATACTGCAGAGCTGATCACAACCATATTTTAACCAACTGTGGTTTGGAGATGAGACTGCTCTGTCCTGGAATCACTCAGCGTTCTCCCCTGTCTCTGTTCTATATCCAACAAGCTAAATTATGATGATAACTTTTAAGTAATGCCACACAATGAAAGAGTTTCCTCTTAGTGCAAGGCACACAAGGGATTGATAAAAGATACAAGGGTTTTGATCTCTAGTTTACCAGCTAGAATTAATGAAGAAAAATTTTTTTGATCTCTGAATTTTTTGATCTCTACATTAGGTTTTATTTTTAAGGTTCTTTTCTTTTTATTATCTGTAGTTTACCAGATAGCACAAATGAAATTCAACCAAAAAGAGATTGGTAAGGGCATGCATGACATGTTGCCATCCCACCTGGGCTGATACATCTGCTCAGGGGGTTTTGGGCAGCCCTGGTGTGTGAAGATTTCAAGATGTTGAGAGCTCATAAGGCAGATGTGCATTTCAGAGGAAAAGCTATACTTACACACACTCAAAGGAGTATATTTAAGGCATTTATTCACAAAACATATCCTCTCCTTACCTAACTCTCTGCAGATCAAATTTTTATATTAACTCCAGGTGAGCTCTAGAAACATTACAGACTGCTTTGCATTTGCACCTCGTGGCACACTGATAACTTGCAGGTAAAGCTGGGACAGAGGGGACCTCAGGCAGGCTACAGTGAAACAAAACAATCCTAGAAAAATCTAAGCAATGCCCTGAGTAGAAAATGTATTCCAACTTAGATTAAAAAAAAACCAAAACTATGTGTAAAAACTCTGTTCTGTCCCAAATATTTAATCGAGATTTGAATTATTTTCTGAGCAGTGGAGGTGACAGATGTAGGCAGGGAAGGTCAAGTGCTACCAGAGGGCACTCAGGGCGTTACCTTGGTTGCTGTCCATGTCCATGGTCTGGCCGGTTGGATCCTGCGAGCTCCCATTTCCCATGGGTTTTGGGGGCTGGCCGCCGGCGGAGGCAGCGTGAGCCAGCTGGGGAAAGGGCCCGGGGAGGTGCGGCGGGGGCGGCTGGCGAGGGTGGTAAGGCACACCCGGCGGGCACACGCGGGAGGACAGCTGCTGCATGGCGATCATCTCCGGGCTGTCCAGCATGGAGTCCCCACCCTGGCACCCTCTTTGAACATGAGGTGGTCCCCCAAAGAGAGCGGCCGGCGGCTGCGGCATCCTCTGACCGGCGGCTTTGCCGGGCGGTCGCATGTACCCTGAGGGAGGCACCCCGTGAGGTAGGAAATTTGATTGCTCGCTCCACTGGCTGGGAGGCAGCGGCGGCCTCATGGCCCGGGGGTCCATCATATGCCCCAGGATCCGGGGCTGGAGCGAGGGCCCCGGCCCCATGGGCGCCTTCTCCTCCGGCCCCACGGCAGCCTGGCCAGCGGGGCCGTGGCTGCCGTTCCACAGGGCTGGGTGTGCGCGGTTCAGGTACTTGTAGGGCCGGTACATGTGTGCTGGGGGGACCTCGGAGCCCTCCGGCGGCTTCACCAGGGGCCCGTTGTGCCGCGGTGGGAGGAAGGCCTGCTGGAACTGAGCCGGTGGGTAGATGGCGTCGGGTGGGGGGCCGCCCACGCGCCCCAGCTGCAGGGAGCCCAGCCGGGGGCCCAGCCCGGCCGCGTGGGCAGGCGCCGCGCACGCCTGCTTCTCCGGAGTGCCCAGCCGGTGCCCGCGGTGCTCGCTCAGTCCCACGGCCGGCTGAGGAGAGAGGGAGGGGGGTCTCAGCGACAGCCATGGCACCTGCAGCGCCTGGGGTGCTGCACCCCTTTGGCAGGAGGGGCTTACCTGCATGGCAAAGTGCTGGTGCTGCTGGACCGGGTCTCCGGGATGGGGCTCGGGCACTCGCGGAGAGCCGTACAGTTTGGTGGGGTCGGATCCACGCAAAGGGCCAAAGGCTCCTGGCACCGCTGGTCTCTGAGGGATGGGGAGGGGTGCAGGGGGGGGAGAAATAAAACAATCTGTGAAGTGCATAAAAGCAGCAGAAATACTGCAGGTGAGGGGAAGCCAAGGCTGGAGTAACCACACAAGTAAGCAGCCGGATTCTTTTGGAGGTACTGTGGAAAAGCTGTACTCTCTTCTACGAGGTGACAAGCCTTATCAAAGCCACTCGACCACACCTCAGCCACTCATCCCTGAGCTAAAGTTTGCAATACACTCCCTTGCCACCCTATACTGGGGAGCAAGAAAGAAGACTGGAGGGGGCAGTGGTTTGCTTCAAGAAGGGGAATGGACCACAAGAGCATGGAAGCACGAAGACAACAGGGAATATGCTGGATTTCCTTCAAAATACTCAATGCCTCCAGCTCTCCTACCACCTCCCACTATCTGCAGCACAAGAATCACTCTAAAAATTTTGTTTGATCTCTAAGGACAATGGATAGCCCAGACCCCAGGGGAACAGCAGATACACCACACCACAAGCCATCACTGGTTAAAATGGAAAAGGCAGTGAAGGATGGGTAAGGAATGGCTCAGAAGGGAGGCAGAAGAGAGTGGCATTCAGAGAAGAAACACGGGGCTAAAGATAGGTCACTGCTGCAGTCCAGGGTGGCCTTTGTTTGATTTAGTTTACGGCTTTTGTAAATACTCAAGCACGAAATGCAGTAGTACACAGATGGCACGAAGTTACCAGGCATCTGTAAACAATTGAGACAAAAGAAGACCAGATTGTTGAGCTCCATAAACTGGGGGATAAGGGAAGAAATGTTACAGCTTTCCATGCACACTGGGGTTAATCTCCAAGGAGAGAAGAGAACTGGGGGAATCAGTTTGTGCAAGCCTACAGTGGGACATGCCAGCCATGGGAAACATTAGGAGATTACCCCCACCTAATGTGGCAAAGACTTTAATTTCACCAGTTTAAATCTAAGGGCTGAAAGGTTTCACTTGGAAGAACCATAGCTGTGACCCTTTATCTCTGGGAAAAGGTTCCTGACATGCACTAAGGGATTTCACGGTAGGAAGTTTCATTCCCCCTTCCCTCTCTCCCTTGTCCTGATGGGCAAAGGACAGCAGGAACTGCTCCTCACCATCTGTCCAGGATGTGGCACAGGGCTGGGCATGCCGCCGTACTGCAGGGAGCGGGGGAAGCCTCGCCCGTTGGAAGGGCCCACTTCTCGAGCAGTCTGCATTGGGTTGCCACTTGGGTCATCTACAGAGGACGAGGAGAAGGAGGAGGAAGAGGAAGAAGAGGAAGAAGCAGGAGCCCTGGAAGTAGCTCGATATGGTGGAGGTTTTCCTCCATTTTCCAGGCGTTGCTGTCTCTTGCCAGGCCCATCTGGGTCTCGTGATCGAGTCCACACACTGCCTGTGCTGGAGCGGCCGGTCCGCCGGCTTCTCTTCTCTCGTCTCCCGTCCTCTCTGATCCAAAACTCCTCATCTGTGTCTCCTTCTTCCCCAGGGAAGTGCTTCATCATCGCTCGGTGGAAACACCTCTCCAAGTTGTAAGCCATCTTTGTATATTCTGCAGTCAAAAACCCTCAAGAATGTCAGAGACTCATAGAGAGAAGCAATTAAGCAATTATGCAACATTGGATAAATCATCTCCCCTCTGCCAAGTTTCTCCAAGGAAGACTTTAGTTTCTAACTAGTTGGCTTTGGCTCCTAAACTGCATAAGCAACACAGCATCAGTTCTGTTCAGTAACCCCACCAGAGGACAGGCACACAGGCATGACAAAGTACCACTGGCAGCAGGGCCTGCAGAGTCAGCATTAACTCAGTGTTCCAGCCTAGTGCCAAGAAATACATTAGGAGAGCACCACCTCTGCTCACAGAGATGTGTGACCTGCACAGTTAGCCAGCAGGAGTGCTGAGAGAAGAAATGTGAACTTCCAGCAATGCTATTTGATTACTTTCAGAGGCTTTTCTTGGACTCATTCAGATCTCTGCTGTGGGCCACAAGATAGACGAAAATCAGCAAACACATTTATCTGTGTCGTTTCCAAAGCACTTGTTGACCCAGGCACTAAGGCTATTGCCAACACCAGCGTCCCCACTGCATCATTTCTATTGGACAGTTCTGCTGAGATGAGCTTTTACTTTTTGTTGAGTGGATAGGAAGGAAAAGACACGTGAGAGGCGTTGGTAACAAGGCCTTGAAGCAAGTGACTTTCCAGTTGTTTCCACTAAACTAACCCTGAAGTTCCTTGAGGAACAGAGCTCTCCCAGTGGCAGTGCAGGTATGCTTTTACTTGCAGCCAACAGCAGCAAGCTGATTTGTTCTTAGTGTTGCACTCCCTTTCTCACCAGGTGTTGCTGGTGAGACAGTCTGCAGTGACAACCCACCATATGGGAACTGATTTCTTATCTAAGCAACACATAGACTTTTAATTGGCATGACAATTAAAGCCAGGATTTCCCATTTGCACACTCATGTTGTTCCTTCAATAGCCAAGGAACCTAAAAACTACATTTTCCACCCAAAGGACAGGCATGGTTCACTCCTCACTTTCCTGTGGTACTCAACAAACACTGAGAGTTAACAAGACTCCAATGTTTTTCAAAGTCTGTATTAGTATGAGGAAGAGGGGCACACAGGCACACATAAACACATGAAGGAATGAGCTCAGAAAGAAACAGACTCTCCTCTCATTGTGTGTTCTGCCTTCACCATCTACCAGCATGCCATGCTTAGTATGCCATGCCCCAATTCAGCATGACCAAACAGTGCTAAAAGCCTCACTAAAACTCAATGTAGGTCTCAGTAATTATTACCATTTTATCTGGTCTCCCAAAAATAATTTGAAAGATAAGAATCACAAATCAAGTACTGGTGGGAAGGAAGAGGGCACTGCTTGCTTTGGCTGAGCACTGCAAATAGACAAATTTAACATTTTACTGCTCTTACCACTGCCTTCACCGTTGTACTTAAGACAGTTCCTGAACATGGTCTTCATATCACCCACAAATTCATCCTTGGTGCAGTACTGACCTCCATTCAACTTCTTCTCCATGCTAGATATATCCATGGGAGCCTGGAATAGAACCAAATTTCCTTTCAGTTACAGAAAGCATAGTGGAGCTTACAAAGTTAGAGCTCAGAGAGGACACGGGCAGCGGAGGATGCTCTCCAGAGAGGCAGCCATCCATCTTTGGTTTTCTTGATTTGTAAGGCTAGAAGGGACTGCCAGAATCATGGAGATCGACTGCAAGAGTAATACAGCCTATCAAACTTCAAAACATTTTCAAAAAACTGCATCCCAGTCAACCAAGTTGAGATGGCTGGGCCACTTTCCATACCTTAATGATCTGATAGTAGTTGGGAGCATATGATTCATCAACTGGCTCCAAGAAGGGCCAAGAGTCCTTGTGAGCCTTCACCACATCTAGAACTGGCGGTAGCAAGAGAAAGGTACATGGTTACACTCACACACACAGAGAAATATTTCATTTTGAGAAAGCTGGGGTGGGACTAACCTTTGTACATGGCTGTGAACTCATCGTCCAGTTCAAAGCTGTAATGGGAAACACCACAGTGAATATGCAGACTGAGGATAGAAAAGACATGCTCTGTACTTCATCTCCTCGTCCACCCATGCAGTGCCATAATGCTGGCCAATAGGCCTCCTCACAAACACTCCTCTCGTATGGGCCAAACCCACATGTCTCTCAGCTTATTCCTCTCACTGTTCTCCAACCTCACTTCTCCCTCTGCACTCCTGTGAATGATCACACTCCTCTCCTTGCCATACTTACTCTGCTTCAATACACTTGTGTGCTGCAATACCCTGTTGTGTACTCACATGTCCTTGGTCCTTCGCTCTTCCCTGGCAGGGGAACTGGGATCCAAGTGGGAAAGCTCAGGGGGAAGTTCCTTCCCCTGTGCCAGCAGCCAGGCCCGCTCTTCACGAAGCTTCCTCCTCCTGGCCCGTTCTGCAGTGGAAAGACATGAAAAACCATTCAGCACACTTTGCCCAGGGAAACAGAAGGTGCCCCTGAGCTCTCAAGAGCTCCAGTGAGTCTTGTTCTTTCAGCAAAAGCAGCAACAGCACAGGAGCAGGTGAGGTGAGAATACAGTGCATCATCAACACGCCTCATCCTCCCTTGGATACAATCACCAATTTTGAAGCACCACTGTGACAACAAGTGCTGCCTCAAGCAACTTCCAGAAGTGCAGTGGCACAAAGAGGGAAGTTCAACCAGCCCTAGGCACAGCTCAGCACTGTGGAAAGAGCTGGCTTGTTGTTATCTTCCTTTAGGGGCTTCATCTCAGGCAGCTGAACTTGAGGCAGCTGCCTTTGCACAGCATGGGATGAAGAGCAGTGCTGAGGGAGGGAAATTCTACCAGCTGAGTGGCAATGAGAACTGGGGTTATTATTATCTTCCATGCTGGCTTTGGGAAGATTGCTCAGGTAGGTCTTCATGGCCAGCAGCCAGAGCCAGCAAGTTGCCACACACGAGGGCCACTGGGACAGCTTTCGTTTAAAGAAGTGAGGCACAGGAAGAAGCAATGCTGGTAATATAACCTGTAGTTTGCAACCAGACAGCTGGCTAACAGATTGCTTCATAATAGAAAGTTTATGAGTTCTTATGAACCTCATTTCCTTTTTCTTATAGGAAATCTGAATTCATTTGACTTGTGAAACACCTGTGGTTGGACCAACCTTTTGCAGGAGCAGAATTCTCTCAAAGTAATGTTCAGGGAGATATGTCACAGGAACAGCCCATGCCAGGGAACACCCAGAGTGAAAAAAAGATGAGGGAGACTTGGCTAACACCCTCTAGCAGAGGCTCTGCCTTTGAAAAATGCCAACTACTGAAGAGATACCAGCTCTGGTGGAGAAATATTTATTAAAGTCCTACTCTGTCAGTCAAAAATAAATTTTGGATGGAGGTTGAGAGCACAAGAAAAGTAGGAATAGCTATGAGGTGAGTGTTTGTAGGGACATTCATTGGCAGATATGCCAAAGACTGGTAAAAGAAAGTCCAAATTTCTCGTTAAAACACTCAGCGTAGCACTGAAGTTTGGATTATAGGAATTGCATCTAAGATGTCTGACAGAATCTAACAGAATTGCATGACCAGAACATCCAATTTCAGGGAATGGAGAATATCTGAGTCTGTCCAAGCACTGTTCAGAGTTCATGCTTCTTTCAAAAACATTGCAATCCTTAGATGGCATTGCAAAGGATGCCCAAGTAAGAAAGCTGAGGAGAACATGAAGTGATTGTTTGGGCAGCAAAGGGAATATCAACAGCAGCCAAGAGGTAAAGATGATGTAGATTTTAGAAATCCACCAACATCTGCCAAGGATCTAAACCTGGTAAAAAAAAAAGGAGTGCCACCCTGGTACCAGATCTCAGCTAGGATTATTAGTAGGAGCCTCTACCACAGCTAGTGATTAACAAAGTGTGTTCAAGATCACTGGCAGAGCTCATTCTCATACTGTTTGCCTGGGTCGAGTCCTACCCAGCAGCTTTCAAAATCTAAATAATGCCCTAAAAAGTACCTCAACCAGCTAGAAAGTCATATATGTGAGAGATTATGTTGAAGCAGCACCTGGAAAGACAACTGGGAAACTCTAACCTGATATTGTGGTAGAAATCTAGAAATCTGCTTTAACTTATAAATTCAGGAGAGTACAGATGGGCCCAGCAGGAAACTTGCTGCCTGGGGTGTGTGTTGGAGTTGGGGGAAGTGTAATCTCAGGCTGGAAACAGGAATGTGATGTTAAAACAGGAATACTATCCAAAACTTAAAAGAAGGTGAAATTCACCACAGAGAAGATATTTCACATCTCCCCTCTACAGAAGGCCATATAAAATTAATATTATATTCCAAACAGACTGAAAATTAGAAGAAAATCTTTGTTACCCTAAAATTTCTCTTGTCAGATGCCCAGTTTTAACAAGTCTGAACCAAGTAAAACAATGTAATTTTCAAGTCATTTCCCCTCCATCATAAGAACTGTCATGACAGCAAATGCTAGTGGTGGGTGTGCTTGACACTAAGAAAAGATCATTAAGAAACTAATTTTACCTGGAGAGCTGCTGGTTCTAGGAATAAAAAATATTGTAGTGATTTATTTAACTGAGCAAGTCAACATAACCTTTGCAAATAGCTTTTGCACCAGCTTAAGAAGATTTCTCCTGACTAAGCCTAAATGGACTAGAAAAGAGTTTGAACCCTTTTAAGTGAAAGAAACTGCACAATACAAAATTAAAGCACTAGTGCCAATAAAAGCAAGAATGTATGCTAACTTGGCTTAAAAGAGGCTACTGCTCAACCTCACGCCAGTTTCTTTGCACGGCTCTGGTGCCTTTGAATCCAATGATGTAATGATTGCATTTACCCAGAAAAGGAAGTGGCTTATACCAAAATAAAGCCATTTTACAGGAACATTTATCTTTGCAGCTCTTGTGGAATTTCAAGACTAATTTTGTCTATAAAGATGAAGCATTAAACCACAGAGAATATGCAATTTGCCAAGGGAAGCAGATATCTGTGGCAGATATTGAAGCTGGATGAGTCTCAATTTAAAGCACCTGATTAGCTAGGTCTAGCAGCCAGGAATACAGGAAGGCCAAGGAAGTAATTGGTTTTTCTAATGGTTAGAAAGGTAAGCAGGTAAAATAAGCTATTCTTAGATAATATCTGGCCTCCTACCAAACATCTGGTAGCAAACTGTTTCATTTTGGAAAGTTTACAAGGTTTGCATGAGCTTAATATTTTTTTTTTCCTTTTCTGATTCTTTATCCACTTTGGGACTCATGATACTGATACTGTCCCACATTGCCACAGTTTTCTGAGGATGTTCAGCCTTTCTGTGGAACTACAACAGCCCAGTCAGTCACTGTGGCTAAAGCAGCAGCTAAGGCAATCCCCCAGAAGGGAGGCAAACAGACAGAAGGTGGTCAGAAATGAGCTTACTCTGACACCCACACCTACATATACTCGCTGACTGCCTGCTGTCTGTGCCTTGATCTGATGTATTCAACACAACATGGCTGTTTGTTCCAGAACAGCTTAAATGAACATTTACTTCATAACCACAAACATTTTAGACTAACACCTGGAATTGCCACCTCTGGTGCTCTATGCAGCCTGGTCCCTTCATCTTTAGTTCTCCTCTTGGTAAGGCTGGCAGCAATATAAAATTATTACTCTTGCTACTCCCATGTTATCCCATTCCCTTTCTCCTCAAAAGGAATTTTTCATCATGCATTGGGCCAAAAGAACCAAATGCTATCCCAGTGAGAGCAAAGCAAGCTAATCCTGCACACAGGGAAATCACGAGAAGGCAAGTGGGGAGACAGAACTGAGAAACAATATGACTAGCAGGAGAAAAAATTTTGACAGCTGGGCCAAGGAAGAAAATCAGCACGATTTGAAGAAGACAACACATTCTAAAGGTACCCTAGGGAACAGCTACCAACACTGAGAGGACAGACAAAGGAAAAGAAAGTACAGTCAGACCAATTTATCAGAGGCAAGTGCAAGGAAAGATTCTCATTAGCAAGTCTGGCAGGGGTCGAATACCAATGGCAGACTTTAGTTCAAGATCTCAGTCTTTACTTTGAAAGCTTCCACTCCTGCTCCACACTGGCTGCACGTTACCTTCCACTGCTTTGACCTTCTCCTCCATCTCCCTCTTCCTCTCCTCCTTTAGCAGCTGTTCCTGCTCCCTCTTCTGCACTGCTATAAGGATCTGGCGCTCCTCCTCTTCCTCTCTGCGCCTCTGCTTCTCCATTGAGCTCAGCACATTTGGATTTACCTGTAACAGAACGATGCACCAAAAACTGTAATGGGGTGCCTCAGTGAAAGCCAAGCAGAGGCAGGTTTACTTTGAGGAGGTATTAAAGCACACCTACAATGAATGATTGGGAGGAAAAAAAAGTGGAAAAAAAGGATTTGTATGTATGATTTCCTAGATGAAAAGGAGCATGGAAAGGGAAGTTATCTGCCAAGCAATGAAATCCTACTGATACAAGGACAATGGAAGGAGAAGCGATGGGTTAGACAAGCTGCCATTCTGTCAGGGATGCACCGTGCGCATTTCTCTTCCCTTCTGGGCAAAGGATTCAGGCTGTTGACACCCTTAGACAACACCTCTACCTCTTCCAGATAGCAGAGCTCTGAATGTAAGTGTGAGAAGGACTACTTTGCCAAACCTGTCTCAGCTGCAAAACACAGAATACTTCAATAAGAAAAGCGTCTGGTACAGCTTTGTGTCAAGGTATCATTAGGAATGTTTTCCTTTCCTGTTCAAAATTTCTGTGTGCTAATCTCCCCTGAACTGGCTCTCATTTGTTTGTTTGGACAGTTTTCCTGCTGGGTCCCAAAACCAGTTCTCTCATTCAAGGACACCTGGCCCTTTATTGCCCCACTTTCTCACCTCCCCACTGCCAGCAGGCTGCAAGGCTGTGTTTGATCCTACTTAAGACTGCAGGCTTCCCAGACCATTTCTCCAGTAAAGTATAAGGTATGCATATGGAAGTGTGGAATTATCTTTATTAGCTTAATTTAGTTCTAAGACAAATGTATCAGCCATCCACCAGCCACTCCTACCCTTGTGACCAAGATATGTGTGCCTTATCATCAGGGAATATCAACTGGAAAAGAATATTGTAAATACAGTTTGCTCCAACTTCATTTTCAGGGAATAACCAGCAACCACCACTTAGGCAGAAGGCATTTCCTGAGGATTAGCAATCAGCCGGGGTCCATTGGCTGCTGCTCAGACCATCAACTTCTCCAGGTCCATTATTAATCCCCAGGGGAAAAAAAAAAAAAAAATCTGGCACCACGATTACTATTTTGTCCTTGTTTCATTGCCCAGGAATGGGAACCTGGGGGTGTTTTGATGGACGCCTAGAAATGTTGTCTGGTTTCACTGCACATTCATTCCCCCTCTGCCTCCCCTTCCCCTACACAGCCCTGTGCTGCCCTACAAACTCCCACTCCAGTTTTCTGTAGATGAGCACCATGCATGATCATCAGCAGAAACAATACATTAAGAGAATTATGCTTCAACCACCAACAGTCAGAGAGAAGTGGCCAAGAGAGGGTCATGAGACTCTTAAAAAAATTAGGACCATAACCTGCATTTAGAGACAGATTGGTCAATAAAACCCACCTATTCTGTGCTGATTCTTTAAGATGAAACCCAGAGCTTCATCTCACCATGACAGAACCAGTATTTTCTTTTCCATCTTCGTCAAAATATTATCACTTCACTCGTCTATCCCTCTTCTAGGGAAATCATTCAGTGAGTTCAGGTGCCTTGAGATTAGCCAGCTTCTCCTCACAATCAGTTTGAAGTTTGTTTCTCAACGCCTCATTCCATCCAGTTATTCCTAGTTACGCTCTTCTGGGTGAACATAAATTCGCCTTTTCTTCAGTCACATTCCATCCTTTACCTTATGGACTTCCTCAGACACTTAGACAACACTCCCACATTTCTACAGTCAGATTAAATGTATTCTTATAAAGCAATCCTTTCAGCTCCTTGGAACGATTATTCCAGTTGTCTCTAAGACCTTTCCTCCCTGATAAATATCCAAACACCAGGATTGTGCTGTGACAAGGACAACAGGTCAAGAAACTAGAGAATTGGGTTCTATATTCCCACTTTTGATTCTTTTTATATCCCTTTCTCAAAAGCTCTTCTGTCTGAATTGCTACTCATAAGCTGCAAACAACTTCCTTTCAGACCTGATCCTGACCACTGTCAGTTTTCCTCTGACTTTCCTGATAAAGCTTTAAATTGCAATAGGAACCAAAAGTCAGGTTCTGCAGTAAAGAGAAAGAGGTGAGCAGGAACCAGCCACCAAACTTGGTATGCCAAGATATTTTAATGAGGATGTGACCATCAGCCTTTATATTCTCAAACCAGTAGACGTAAGCCAGCCTGGCTATTAGGATTTCTTTGATTGCTGGTACACAAGTGAGACCTTCCCTTTCCCTGGATTAATAAAAACTTCCACCATTCATGCTCTATGGAAACAGGAGCACAACATCCGAGCTGCACTGCTCACACCAGGACCTCTCCAAGCCTGCGGGGCACACTCAGCACCCTATGCTTTAATGGCATGACCCAGGATCCACAGCACGCTCCAGAGCAACACACTACACAAATATGACCTCAACAAAGCACTTTTAAACAAAGGAGAGGGTGTCTTCCTACCAGATCTAGAAAGCAAAGAAAAGGGAAAAGCAGAAAGCACAAACACAGTGTAGTGAGCCCCAAGGACTGCAGTAGACACCCACAATTGCACTTACTTCCTGCAGCACTTGCAGGGCAGCAACAGTGCTGCACGGGCTGTTTGAGACACTTCAGACACAGAAACAACCTGATTCTCAGAGGCACCTCTGCCTGGTGCCCCACCTAAGTCCATGAGTGTGCTCAACTCAGGGGTAAAAAAATACACAAACATGAACCAGTAAACTCCTACTGGATTGGTGGGAGCAGCCGCTTATTGGAACAACAAAAGCAAGAACCAAGCACAAGTAAAACTTCCTTCCTGACCACGGAGGTGGCAAAAGGACGCTTCTCCAGCTTCCTCCCTGCTCAGAGGATAAATACCACTGCGACCAAGGCATCACCGTCTCCTTCCCTCCGGCAGAGAGCACTCCAGGACACAACATCGCTGCTGTCCCCTGGCCCTGGCACTCTGAAAGAGCCAAACTTCTGCCTTTAGCTCTGCTCTCCAGACACTGGGTATCAGACTTCAGGGGCAGAAGGCCAGAAGGCGCGGGTGCCCTGAGTGCCCTGGCCCCTCATCCGCCAAACCTTCCCTGCTCAGGTTTCCTCAGCGCTCTCCTAATGAGGGTGCTGCTCAGGAGGCTCTTAATGAGGAGCTAATCTGAACCACCTGTTGAGAAATCCCCTGCAGGATCAGGAGCCCATGGAGCAGTTAGTTACATCTCCAACTCAAGCAGCAGCCGGGAGAAAGAGGTCACCTGTACTGGGGCTTGAGGTTTTCTCCCCCAGGCTCACTGGCTGCCCACCCTGACTTGAGGAACAAGCCATCAGACATGCTGGCACCTTTCCTGGCTGCCCCATGGCAGGGATGGCTGCCACATCCTGCTGGGGAGCAGTGTGAGCATCAGCACGCTGGCGCTGGCTGGTTCCCTGTGTCCTGGCACAGCGGGTGCCAGGAGGGCCCCCTACTCGCTGGAAACGTTTCACTGGCCCACAGGCGGCAATTAACAGCCCTCTGCCGCTGCAGACCTGGAGCACCTGCGGTACTGATTAGCATCATTCAGGCTCCATGTGTTTCCCACTCCCCTGCTCCTCTGGGATTTCTGCTGCCTGTGAACAAACACGTGTCCCTGTGCTTCCTGCATGGTGGGCTTTGCAGAGAGCAATTCTGGCCCCAAACTGACCATCACCGGGGTCTTATTTTCCTCTCGGCATGCTTTTATCTGCAGCATGATGAGAGGTTCTTCCTTCCTTTTATTCATCTGTTTCTAAGTAATTACATTTATTACATGGGGACCTGTACTTTTTCCTTTGTTTTGGGGGAACCCCTGACTCTAGCTCACATGGCATATTCCCTGCAGCCTAATTTCCCAGGGTTTGACAAAACACCAGGTAACTACGTTTCCATTACATCTACAGTGAGAGATTATGCCCTAGCCTGATAGAATTGAGACAATTTTTTCCTCCGAAGCTAATCTGGTGTTGTCTGACCGATTGCTTTGGGCAGCAGTTGCCAGTTCAAAGACCCCCCACCTCCATGGCCCCGTGTCCCCGCCTGTGCCAGCGTGACTGTTAGGGGCTGTGTGGTGAACTGGATCGGAAAACTGATCTATGTTAAAAATAACCCCGACCAAAGAAAAAGGTTATATTTAACTCCAGTCATTTTCCTGGGTCTGGTTCACTGCACAGACCCTCAAGCAGCAGCAGTGCTGTTGCACTGATGGGGTAGAGAGGAGATGAGGGTGTGGAGGCACGGAAGGCCTTTCTTTAAGTAGCGTAAATTGTGACTTCCATTTCCAGCTGACCCCCTCCTAGCTTAGCACCATACTGCATCAGTCATTCTCTCCCTCACCGCTATCTACACCCTCATGTGTTTGCAGCCTCACGTTTTCCCCTTGGCTGAATTTCTGTCATTTCCCTTTGTAAGCCGGTTCTTCTAGCCCTCTCATCCTTCTTCAACTTTTCTTTGAACTGCCTCGCATGTGCCAGCACTTTCATTGAAGTGGAATTCCCCAGACTGAGCGCAGATTTCCATATGCAGCTGCAGCGGGGTCTGCGGCGAGAGAGGCCGGTTACCTCTGCGATCCAGAGGGCAGCACCTCCCTGCTCGCCATAGAAACCCCGGGTGTCAGCCTGCCTTTGACAGGCATTACCACCCATCTCTCTTTCAGCGCAGGCACTTTCAAGCGACTCCTTCCCACTGAATGGCGATGCTGTGGTTTATTTCTTCCCCCAGGAGGCATCTGCTCTCGCCTCCCTCCTTCGTCCTCCCCCTCGCACCCCCCCTCACCTCCTGCTTGATTGGTTTGATGGGCTGATGGTCAGACATCCACCTGGGAGAAAACTCTGTCCGCTGCAGACGCTTCTCCTGAAACAGGGTTGAGAATTGAGGGAAGGAAAAAGAGAGTGGAGGAAATTAGGGCACATCGGTGACACTGGCAGGAGAAACTCTGAGGGCTAGAAGTGACCATGAAATCCCTATTAGCTTTACAAGGGTAGCAAACAAGCAAACTGAACTCAATCCAAGAACATCACGCTGACTGCAGAGCCTGTTTTACAGAGCCATCTAGCCGAAGGATCCCTTTCCAGATCTGTCCCACCTGGAAACGTTCAGCTGATGGACAACACCCTTCAAAGTTTTGGGGCTCTGATGTACCAGCTCAAAGCAGACTTAGCTAGGACAGCTAAATCTGCCCCTTCAGCAGAGCCAGCAGAGAAACGGCAGTAAAAGTGGAATCACAGGCAGTTTGCATAGAAAAGCCAGGCTGTAAATCGAAGCAGTTCAAAAGCACAGAGATCCCCTGCTAGCAGGAAAGGGCCACAGAACATGGCTGAAGACAGTAACCCCTTCAGCTGCCCTACCTACGCTGCTGTGCAAGAACCAGATCCACAAGCATCGACTCTAGCACTGCCACTGCATGGGGGAAGAGTCTTCCCCCCATCCACAAGCTCAACAGCCCCAACATCCATGACACTTGCAGGCTGTAGGTGCAGGGAGCAGGCTGACAGGCTGCTTGGATTTAGCTCTTCTTCACTCAGCAAGCGTCCATGCTCTTGGAAGTGGTCAGAGAGAGGTAAACAGGATGTCATGTCTCCTCACCTTCTGTGCAATCATGTTGCAGATCTCCGGCAGGAAATCTTCACTCAAGAGTTTGTAGAGCTGCCTCTCTCTAAGGGAAGTCCTCTCTCTGAAGCTCTCTGTGACCTGCCTCCACTCCTCTTCCGTCTGGCACAGCAACCACCATGTCCCACGGCCAGGCCCTTGGGACCCTTCAAAAACATGAAAGGATGTTATCTCCACAGCAGTTATGACTAACAGCTCCTCTCAATCCCTTTTCTTCTCTCCTCAGGGCTCAGGAAGAGCAAAAGACATTGGCAATGGCCACAGTTACGGAAAACATTCCATTTGCTATAGAGCCAAAGCTCTCTTCATGCACCAGAAGCACTGCTACCTCTGAGAGTGATGCCAAGATAGAGGAAGTACACAGGTGAAGAAATAATGGTGCCACATGGCAACACACAGGTAGTGTGACATCTCTGTAGCAAGCCCACATTCCAGTAATTGCAGACTGGAGAAAAGAATTCAATTTGTTTTTTGTAATGGCGGCTGTCAGCCAGAGCAGGACATAGGGAACTGCAAATGTCTGATTTAGTCTGGCAGCAGAATAAAGTCATCAAAAAATAATGTAATTTGAAATAAAATTAAAAAAAAAAAAAAAAAGTACTGCAAACCATTTCTGCAGGGAAACAAATCCTCCTGCTCCCTGCAAATGAAATATTTTGTTTGCAGGCACTTGAAAGAGTAGAAGAGGAAGCGAAAGACAAGGTTCATCAGGCTGCCAGATGAGGGGGAAGTTCCAAAAGTTCACATCCCATCCCTTCTCCATCCAGAGTGGGATTGAAGCAAATCACCCACTGCTCTGAAGCATGTCTCAACCACCAAGACAGTTTGAGAGCTGTTCCACCTTGTATGAAACATTTGAATATTAATTGTGAAGGAAGGGCTCTCTTGCACTGTGGTCAGAACACCCAACTGGAAATACGGAATGTGGTTCCCTCTCCACAAATGTTTATACAGAGCAGGGAAGCCTCATGGGTGTGCTTTCGCCCCAGGATGCTCTCTGAGCAGAAAAAGGTTGTTGCCCTTCTTTTTTTTTTTTTATTTTTTTTGGGCAGTAGGGAAAGTTTTGGATCAAACACCTTCAGGCTGAGGAGTTCTCAGCTCCCTCCAGAGTTTTCTAGGGCTAACCACTGCCTCCCGGAAAGAAAGCAATGGTTATCACCATCACTGGCAGATGTCATGCACCTTCTGACCACATTTTCAAGCAAACTAACAATGAGAAACAAAAAGAAGTAAAAAAGCTGAACCTGACTCTGGGCCCTTTGTGGATCTGAGTTGCAAGTGGCTCTGACATGCAAGCTATCAGGTCATCCTAGAAAGGCTGGAAAGCTGCAGGTTCCCTCCAGCACCTGCCCTCCATCACTGCCTGGTGCAGTGGCACAGAGTTTCAGCTCTGTGAGTGCAGTGGGGACTGGTAACTGAGACAGCAAAGCTCCAGCCATGTGCTGGTTCTGCTGCTCTGGTTATGCAAAGCCACCTATCCCTTGCCCACCTGCAGCAGGGCGCTTACCTGCATCCTGCCCCCAAAGCCTGCATCCTTGTTTCTCATTCCCTTGCCAGCTGCCCATGGACAACTCATTTCAATAGCAAACAGGGCTAAGGCACTGCTTTGTGCCAGCAGAAGATTACTCTGCAGCTGAAGTGACACAATTTGCTGAAGACAATGATCTGATAAAACCCCCAGCGCCTCACGCAGCATCGCTCCGGCTCTGCCACCCGGCTCCGGAGAAGCTGGAGTGGCCGCCAGGAAATCTGAAGACAAAGGGCAAATGGAAGGAGGCATGGGAAAGACAATGCCACCCTTGCCTTTTATTGTGAGGCAACAGGCAGGCTGAGTCCCTGGGTTTTGAGGAAGCCAGTGGATACACATGTATGACAAATGAGTCCCAGCTCCCTTGAACTCACTTTCACATCATGTTGCTAACTCGTTTTTTGCCTCGTTAACCCTTAGCTGGGTACCCCCAAGACATAGTTTACCACTCTCAGCCACCCAATGGCCACGAGGAAGGAAAAGTGAGAGGATCAAAAAGGTTCTTCCTTCCCTATCTTAGCATCACTGACTCTTCCCCATCTGAAAAAACACACCTGCTAAGAAGAGGGGTGTGTTTTTACCTTACTCATGGGAGACTGAGGACCATTCACAGCCTGCTTTTTCAGGTGAGCCCTTGAATTCCAGTGTATCCCAGCAGGTTAGGTTTCTTCATCCCAAACTCAGCCATGACAAAATAGGAAGCCTGCAGGTGCCCAGGCTTCAAAATGCCAGGCACTCTGTAACACAAACCCTTCCTTCCAAACTTGGCCCCAGGCACCAGCAGAAAGACTCTCCTGAGAAAGGCCGGGCTGTCTCTCAGGCATCTCTCTGGGTTTTGATAATTTAAGAGCCTTATTAGTGGGTGGTATCAACCCTAATACTAAAATCTCTTTACCATTTCTTATCTGAGTCTCGTGGATAAGCAAGCTTTCTTCTGCCTTCTCCCTACCAAAAAAGAAAGAGAAGGAGTGATACAATAAGGACATCACATCACCAAAATGCAGCTTTTTCTGAGGAGAAGAGTAGGGCACACCGCAATTATCCAGTGCAGAGCAAAACCATGAAAAGAACACTCTAGAACACACACATTTGAAACTTATTTTCGAATATATATTTATCACAGCTTCCTAAAGTTTTTATAAGTGAAGGGTGCAGGATGAAGTTTGGCAAGTAGAGTATCTCAGTCCTTAAGGGAAGTATTCCAAAATCTATATGGACTCAAGTGGCCAGGTTTTCTGGTTTCAAGCCACAAAATAAAAGTAATCTTTATCAGGACCAAATTCCCTAGTGCCACATGGTGGAACTGCATTTGAAGCGAGGTGGTTGGAAGAGTGATGCTCACTGTTTCACAAACTTCCAGCTCAGTCAGAATTTGCTTTGGAGAGTAATCAAAGCATCCACCAAGTCTGAGCTTGCTTAACTTCTGAATTGCATTGAAATTTTGGCTGCATGGTATATACATAGTTATTGGGGGAACCCCAGAAATACATTATACTTCCCTCTGGGAATGTATGTATTTTATGTCTGTTGCAGGAAGTACCCTTCCATACCTCAGCAAATTTTCCTCCAGTAGTTTTTTCCGCTTTGGAGGTCGCCCTCGTCTCTTGCCTGTTTTCCCAGGAACATTTGGGGTGTTCGTCTGCCCCCCACATCCCCTGAAAAAGGCAAAACCACCATGAAAGATCTGTCGAGCAAGGGAACCGAGGCTGGCAGGATGCGAGAAGGGCACGGAAATCGGAACAGCTGCTAGGATCCCAAGCAAAGGAGGGATTAAATCAGAGCAGCAACAGGACGGGGAGGGGAGAGGAGGGATTCCCACTGGCTGGGAGCCTGATCTGGGAACGGTGCAGGGCAGACAGGCAGGAATGCGGTGGGGCAGGCAGCATCGCTCCCACAGCAGGCTCTGCCGGTGCCACAAAGGCTGCAGGCTGCCTGCGACACAATGCGTGGCGCGGGGCAGCTCCCAGTCTGCTTGGCAACTCCGGTCCCGCCCGCGCTGCCCCTCTCCAGGCCCCGCTCCCCCCGGGGGGGCACAACAGCAGTCAGGCGGAGCCCCTCCAGCCCCCCTCGCCCCTGTGTGCGTGGGCCATTACCTGTCTGGAGCCAGCTCTCCGTTGGGTTTGCCCTGCACCGGGTCCTCCTTGTACATCCGCGTGCCGTAGAAGTACCAGTACAGGGCACCGCTGCTGTCCTCGCCCAGCGGCTCCACGCGGAGGCTGTCGGCGTCCAAGCCCTGTGCCCACCGGGAGCCCCCCGCCAGACGGTGACAAGTTGAAAAGCGGCCACATTGTCACACAAAACATGATGACACCCCTCCGTAAACACCTCCCTCCCTCCTTCCCTCCCACCATGCCACAGCAGCAGTACAGCTGCTCCTCCCAGCCTCAGAGCTGGGAAAATGTTACTCCAGGGGGAAGATGACGTTCTCTCTCTGTCCAGGGAGGGATTTAGATTGGCATCTCTA
The DNA here is from genome assembly GCF_048771995.1 of Taeniopygia guttata. NCBI lineage: Eukaryota > Metazoa > Chordata > Aves > Passeriformes > Estrildidae > Taeniopygia > Taeniopygia guttata. The sequence goes on from NC_133025.1 coordinate 68,759,647, forward strand.
ATTTGAATGGCCTCTCTCGTTTTAACATTTCATCTCTGGTGCTCCTGACAGGGAAGGTCTAATTAGTGCTGGCGACAGTCACCAGTCACGCACAGCCCTGAGAAGCTTCCTTCCCCCATCCCCTGCTCTACCCTCCCCCAGCTCCCCCAGTATACTTCATCCCCATCCTTTCATCTCACAGCATCCCTCAGCAAGGCAGCAGTTTCTGCTCTCATGGCCTTGCCATTGCCATTAAAACATCCCCAAATTCACTCTTCTTTGCAGAAAGAGTAGCCAATCGAGCCAACTTCCTTAGTGACTCCCATGTTAAGAATACATCCACACAGGACAAGGGCCCAAGTTCTGAGCAAGGCAGAAGGGGGCAAAGGGACCTGCTGACCCACTGTGACCCCTTCTCATCCCAGGAAGATTCTGATCTGGCCCAGCTTCTGTGGCCACACAGTTTCCCTCATCCCTACTGCCCAAAGCACCTTGAGGAGGTCAAAGACATCGTCTGCATCGAGGCGGTAGTCACAGAGGCGATGCAGGATCTCCACCCGTGTGCGCAGGGGCAGCTCCTGGAAAGTGCACTCCCGCAAAGGGTTGGGCTTCCCTTCCTCCAGCTCCCAGCGGTAGTTGATGATGTCCTCCAGGTAGCTGTGAAATGTCTGGGATCTAACCAAGGAAGAAAAAAAAATCTCACACACTACTGTAGTTTGCCATGTTCAGAAACACCTGGTGCACCAAGCAACTGCAACTAACACAATGCAGAGACAAACCTGGAGGAAAACTGTCAGCTGGCTATGGCTGGGTGCAGCTCTGTCATTCACATTCCCAAAACACAAAACACAGCAATCTCATTGCAACATCATGGGATGTCATGTTATACACAGACAGCTTTTTATGCACAGACTGTTATTTCTTTCTAAGCAGAATGAGCCAAACATGGTAGCAACTCATCTCCTTTCTACCCCAATGGGCAATGCCTTGTGCTGGCATCAGCCGTAACCCTTAACTAAAATGGGGTGCAACAAAATTTATGAGTCTGGTCCCCTTCCAACTCTTCTCATTTAATGTGGAGAACATTTTCTTTAGATTTCCCTTTGCCCTTCACATCTGTCATTGCCAAGCCCTGCTCCTCTCCACTTCTAAAGAAGTTTTTCATGCCCCGGTTCAGTGGATTGAGACTTTGCATAGCTGATGGCTTCCTCCCCACTTTGCTGCTGTATGCTTCCCATATTCCTGTCGTGGTCCCTGGTCTCTTCTCTCTCCCCACCACAGGTGCTGCCACTTTCTTCCGGTTCCTCCATTGGTGGCTCTGGCAGGATGTCTGCACGTTCCACCTCACTCACCTGGCTTGGATGCTGCCACACAATAAGGCTCATCCCCAACAGGAGTGCACCTCTCAAAAGGAGTCAGTACAGAGGACTCCCCCATCTGTACTCTCTCAGATCATCAAGCTGAACACTTGAGCTCTTCATAAGTATTACTATTAAAATGATCTTTCCAATTTTCTAGCTGGGTCACATTAAGTCCTGCTTTCACTGCCAGCAGTTCATCATAAAACCCAAGGAAGCAGATATTTCTTACCCTCATCTAGCACTGAGAGCAAATGTTCCCATATGACACGTTTAAGACCACTGATGGAGCTTAAGGCTAAAAGAACTTCTGTCTATATTTCAAAGAGACTTAAGCCTTTATTCTGAATGCTCAAAATTTCAGGGGAAGGAATTTCAGTATAAGGGGCCATGTCCCTAAATATAAAACTTTCTGAGGATCTGTCCATATGACTTTGAGTCCTGAGAGTTGCCAGGCTTGCTCAGCCTGCTTGAGTTGTGTACCCTGAGCACAGCAAAAGGGGACACTCCCCCCCCCCCACCCCATGCCCCAGCCATTCTTGCACACACGGGAAGTCCATATGCCAGCAAGAACACCACTGGGTACACATTCCCACCAGCTCTCAAAAAGGCAGCTCCACTTGATAGGTTTTTGGCACAAGCAGATTACTCTATATGATTAATGGAACAGTGCCAGCACTACAGAATTGCATTTCCCTGAGAAATTGCTAACTTCTACAAAAGCTATTATATTTTAACAAAGAGGTGGAGGAGTGTGATCCAGCTGAAGAAAGATCATTAAAAGTCAACAAGCAGTTAGCTATTAGACAGGGGTCTTCACACATTTGGTAAAGACCAGACTTCTTTGCAAGGACCATGACTGGACAGTGACTGAGAGAATGAAGGAACAGATGCCTCAAACCATGTCCACCTGGCAGCATTTCCCTTCCTCCTTGAGTAGAAAGAAGTACAGATCACCCTGCAGATCACTCCTCACCAGCCTGCTCCTTTCTGACGTCAAATGCAAGCTGACCTCCCAGAGATATCTGCTCTCACCACACCAGTTACCAGCCCTCTAGTTGTATTTAACAGATGCTTGAGTGTACCTGGACCTAGAGCCCTCTGCAACCTGGAGTTTGCTCCATCTACATGACATAAGCAAAGCATTAGTGTTCCCAAGTGTTGTTTCACTAATATCAGCAATCAGACAAATACAACTTGGAACCGCCCCCTGTGCTGACAAAGTTCAGTCACAAAGGCAGAACTGACATTTTATGAAATGCCTCAAGTAGTAATTTAAGGGTGAAAACTACAGCAAACATCCTTTTTTAAAGTGAGATAGTCAGTACACAGTACACCTACCTAAAGTAGCTGTGCATTCCTGCATTGTCTTTCTCAAATACCCCAAGACCTAACTTCCAGAGAGGACTTAGATTTGGGAAAGGGGGCAATAATAGATTCCCTTTTTAAGAGTGGTATCTGATAATGTATCATAAATGTCAGATATTTACAGAAGCCATTAGACTAAAAGAAAAAAAAAAAAAAGGAAAGAAGGAAAGAAGGAAAGAAGGAAAGAAGGAAAGAAGGAAAGAAGGAAAGAAGGAAAGAAGGAAAGAAGGAAAGAAGGAAAGAAGGAAAGAAGGAAAGAAGGAAAGAAGGAAAGAAAGAAGGAAAGAAGGAAAGAAGGAAAGAAGGAAAGAAGGAAAAGCTTTGATTGTCTATCCAGAACAGAAATAGTGACTAGAACACCTTTTCCTGAAAGCAGTAAAGCATCACTTGTATTTGGATGCTTAGTCCAGAATCAGAAGGCAAATGATTGTAAGCTCTCAGATGGCATTTGAGTTTCAGCTCCAGAAGTGCGCTCTTCAACTCTGCCAGAGCTCAAGGCAGGAGATTATTTCATCAAATCTGATACAGAGGTTCTAGCTATTTCCAATAAAATGGACTGAAAAAGCAGTTTCCCTAGGATCCTGAATAACTAGTGGACAAAAAGGACTGCCAGGAAGAAATGACAAAAATAAAACGGTTCTATCTACTCCTATTTTTTTTTTCTACCCAAAAAAAAGCAGGCATGGATCAGACAGATACTTTTACCACTTGCTTGAGTTCCCTTATCTTGCTCTATCACTTTGGCTGCTCTCAAAGAAAACTAATCCAGGAAGCTGTTTAATTCCAGAAGATCATTTGAAATCTTTGCCTATGTAACTCTCCTTCCCCCTAGGGATTGGCTCTGTTGATCTAAGCAATTTGGTTTTAGTTTGACTTTCACATAAGTGGCTAACACTAGAAATTTCCGCTGTCCAGCCGGTGTTCAGTGCATTACAAGCTCTGTTCTTAAGAGTACTTTTGAGTTCCTACCCCCATCAATTTTCAAAGACAGCTACTGTGCATTTGTCGCTTTAAATAAGGACAGAAATAAGAACCAGAGATGGGAAACAGATGTCTCAAGGCATTCCCAATCACTCTCAATCTTACCCAATTTATATTTTCCCTCTTAATGGGAACCGACCTCTTTTCTCCAGATAAATGTATGGTGCTCGTCTTTACCGTGTCTGCCACACCTACAGATAGTTTCACTTACCCATCTCTTATATTTACCCTTGAAAAAGTTTCTTAAACAGCTCTCTTGGTTTGGAAAAGAAAATCTGCAGGGAGGACAGCAATTTATGAGAACCCTACCCTTGGGGTTCTTCCCTGCTCAAAGCAGAAATGCCCAGGAATAACTGTTTAGAATTACCTATAAAATTAAAAGCCAGGAATCAGAAAGACTGGATTCAGGAATGGAATTACCTGGATACAGTCTGTTAAATACCCTTCTTTCAAGCTCAGCAGTAGGACACCAATACACGTGAAAGTCCTACAGAGTCTCTGCTTCGGCTGAGAACCTCCAAAAATTCTTTTGTTAGTGGGAAGAAGGCAGGAAGGAAATCACTGAGCCGAGGAGGCAGATGTATCTCTTCTCCAGAGGATCTCAGCATCACTGAGATGTGTAAAAACACTCAGCAAAGGGAGGCAGTGTTAGGTCAGTCGTGTCCTTTTCTTTATAAACTGGAGCATTCCCAAGGAGGTTGAACTGGTACATGGAAACATTCTGTCTCAGGGCATGTATCCAAAGGAAGACCAACCCTCCTCTGAAAGTAAATTGGGAGCCTTAGTAACAATTTACAAGAAAAGTGTGAGACGACGGGCCACAACTCTCACTACCTCTGAACCACTTCCTGATGTATAGCACAGGCAGCTTCCACACAGCTCAGTAACCAAGGAAATGTTCTACAGAAACCAGCTATAACAGACCAGAAAAGGTACCTCGAAGAACTCTCTAACTCTAAAACTTCTCCCATACCAACTTGACGAGCACCATTAATATTTCAAAAAACTGAGAAAAACTTTCACTCACTTGTCAAAACATCCCTTGCTTTGCAGTTGCCCCTCGATGTGCAAAGCAATTTGGATAGCTGTAGTGGGACAGTGGTGGAATGGTACAAGCATATCTATGTGGTACATCCCACGTGGGTGCAGATGATTTTTCAAGAGCCCAGTGCAATTCTTAGTCTTATCCCAGGCTACACTCTGAAACCACAGGGTTGTTGTCAGAGGTCCCTATCTTTTGTTGCAAAGATTAGAAAGGAGGTTGAAGCTGAATTGCAACTGTGGTTGAAAGTTTTAATCGTATGTTGCATATACAAAGAGAGATTTAGGGCACAGGGAAGGACACGACCTAGCACATCTGTGTCAAAGGGGAGGAACAGCTTCAGACAATCCACAAGAGTACCACCGAGGCTGCAGCTCAAGTTGCCTGTGATCTTTAGTAGCAGCTGCAAAAAAATCAGGACATAAAGAAGATGGAGCAAGTTGAGGGAGGGGCTCCTCTCCACCATGGGTATCAGTGCCCAAAGAAATGATCCAGCCCTGCCGGCCCGGCCATCTGCTGCCCGGCTGCCTCCAGAGAGGGAGGGTTCTGTGTGCCCCACCAGAGGGGAGCTGAGCACTCCTCCCCCAGCCTGGCCATCCCACTGTTTTCCCTGCTCAAAGGAGAGGCACCCTTCCCATCACCCGCGTGGGGTCATGCTCTGCTCTCACAAAAAAAGAAGCTCGGCCACTGCTCTCATCACTGTGCCTGGCTTCCAAGAGGGGCTCCTTTGGAGACCTCAGGAACAGAGGGTGAGAATTTCACAGAAAAATGGAAAAATTTGGTTGGAGCTTCTAGTGTGCACACTTGGAAGGGAACAGCTGCACCTAGGAGACCCCAGCCCCACAGGGACCCTGTAGGAACAAACTCAATGTGAAATTCCTTCTGAGCAAATTGGGGCTGGAATTATGTGTACAGACACACAATGCTTGTGGGTTTTTTTTTCCTTTTTTTATTATCCTCATGCCCAAAGGAAGCAGAGTCACTTGTGCTTTTAGTTTTAAAGACTCCAAAGTAAATCAAATCTTGGCTGGAAAACTGTAAACAAAATCAAGCCAAACAAACAAAAGCTAAACCAAACACTGATTCAGTAAGAGAGTCCCCGTGTCAATCTGTGCTTCCTGCAGGCAGCATGCCATGGCCCAAGTGTGGAATTACTGTCACAGCACATTGCCCTATCTGGTCTACTGCTGCCAATTTTTTTACAAGCCCTTCCCTGACACACATCTTTAAAACAAAACCCTAAAACCCACCCCTCACAAAATCTCTGGTCCTATGGGAGCAAATATTGGATTAAAGGAAACATTAGGGTAAGGAGTTGAAATATCTGAGACAAAATTTACCAACGATGTTTGGACACTGCTGGCACACACAAATAAGCCTTCTGAAAGTTTAGATGCCAAATAATTGCCTGGACCCACTAGCTAGAATATCTATCATGTTGACAGTGTTTTAAGTCTCTTGTTTCATTTAATTTACAAAATGCAATGGAAGAGTAAATACTGGCATGCTCTTGAGCTAAAACTGCTGGGAAAAAGGCAAGGCTGACCTGCATCTAATCCCGGACAGTATATTGTTCTTGAGATTAACACCAAGAACCCTGACAAAACCAGAGGATGACAGAGAGCAGGAACAACAACAGACCTCTTCCAACTCCTATCCAAGAGTTGTATGTGGGAGGAACATGGAAAGCAAGGCAGGGAGAGCTCAGCCTTTCTACCAAAGACCATTTAAACATAAATGTAATTACTCTTGAAGTTCCTATTACAGAGTTAGCCACTAAAGGGAAATAATAAAAGTGATACTTCTGTCCAGTAAAGGCTTTAAAAGCTGAAAAATACTCGGATACATTCAGTCACTGAGTACAAGTGTGGATTTTAGGAGGTTCTCAGTGCTAAATGAAAAAACACTTCTTGGGCATCTAATTCACAGCACACAAGAGAACTGGCTTTGCCTCTATGATCTCTCTAGTTAAAAAAAACCAAAAACAACAACAACAAAAATCTGGGTCTTACTAGAACAGACGTTTTATAATGGAATTAATTTTATGGACTGAAGATATTTCACCTTATGGGCTGGCACCTTTTAAGTTCTGAATTGGCAAAAAGGCACCAGCTTGGTGTTGAGAGTCACTCAGGTGTTAATGAGAGCATTAACTGACAGATGGCATTCAAGATATTTCTCGCCTCTCCAATGAAGACAGCTCCTTTGCTACAGCAGAGATCAGGAAAGCTTAATTCTTAACAAGCATACAATGCTTTGGCACAAAAGCAAGCCCTCTGGAAGGTAATGGGAAGGATTCAGGGTTTGCTGGGATGACCTCAGTCAAACATCATTAAGAGGGTCAGGAGAAGCAAAGCCTATTTCAGAAGAAAAAAAATTAATGTAAGGGCCCTCATGATCAATCTATCGTGGCTTGTCAGAAAGAGAAAGCTTAGGCTGACCTTAGAAGCAATATGAGTTACTACTACCAGCCTGACCTTGAGCTCTCATGTAACAATGGAGACCTTTTTTTTTACTGTATTAATGAGCTTTCTTATCTGAGGCGGGGGAGGAAGCTTTATGGACCAGCTTGTACTTCACCTTCAATTTACCCTACTGAGAAACTAAAGTCAAGTATGATGCAGGGGGAAAGAGGTACTACCCCATCCTCCAGGGGGAGAAGAGGGTTGGAGAGGAATCCTTCCAAGGCCTGTGTGTGCAGCTGGCTCAGGAGGCGTGCAAGCCAACAGGGAGCACAGATTGCTCAGACCTGGGCCAGCTTGTCATCAGGGTGACCAAGCTGCCTGAGCCGAAGGGCATCCAGCACCCTGAAGGGTCTCTCCACAGAACATTCCCTGCAGCAGAGCAAAATGACCAAGAAGCTGGAGATCCAGGACCTTGGGCTTTAACAGCCACATTTAGCAGTGCCCCTAGCTGCACCACTGATGGGGACAGCCTTCAAAAAATCCAGCCAAAGACAGTCTAGAGGGAGCAGTAACTCTACACCATACTTGTGATAGACCTGAGCAAGGTCCAACAATGCAGAGCTCTCGTGATGAAGGAAACACTCAGACACATCCTGCTTTTCAGTGCCTGTTTTGAATCATGCCTGGAGAAAACCTGCTGTAGTGGCTGTGAACAAGAGTACAGCTGACATTAATGGACCCTGAATGAGATCACAAAGTAGGGGGGGGAAAAATTCAAATTACATTGATCAGACCTCTAGAGTAAAGTTTCTCCTCCCAGAGTTGTAAAGACAGCAGAGATTGCTGGAACACAAGACCATCACAAGGCATGTACAGGTCTGCCTTTTGTCCTCCATGGCAAGCTAGAATTAGTTTTTTGAATGCAGACATTGCCTAAACCTCAGTAATTCTGTGGCTTACCTGTGTGGCCATCAGGTAAGGGAAGAGAAAGACATCTGAAGAGCTAAGCAGGTGGAATGGCACCGGGCTCTCCACATAATGACATTTGTCTTCACCATTGCTGAACATGAGAATACAATCTTTCTACATTAGAACCACTTTTTTGTTTCAAAACAGAAGGATGAAAGATTACCTAGTTAGCAAATGTTAAGTAGCAGCAGCTCTTCTCTAAAACAATCTGGCCTAGCTCCAGGATTTGGCAGACTGAAACGTGAGCAATTGTAGGCTCCCACATGCATGAAAGATATACCCATGTCTTCTACAAAAGTAAAAGACAGCAGAGTAATTTCAGCACCCTAGAAATTCCTGTTCCCTGCTCCTCATTTATCCATCCCATAACTCACTTCCAGAATTCAAATGTGGCAGAGACCAGAGACCATCTCAAGAATATACTGAAGCAATGCTTAGAGAAGACACTGGGGTTCCTCACACATGGTAACACTAAGCTAGGACAAGAGGTTCACCAGCAGAAGGGCAGCACAATTCTGCTAAAGAAATCCAATTTACATGGTTGGATTTAATTTACATGATTTGATCTAATTTACATGGTGGACTTCCCACCTGAACTCAGCGTTCGTCTTCAGGAGAAGGGGAAAAATCATTTATGAAAACCCATGGATGTCAGCAGCTATAGGAACACTCCTACTCCTTGTCTTCCTCCATCTTCCTTGCAATCAAACCCGGGGAAGCTGGAAGGGGAGCTGGCAGACACGCTGCATCCCACAGAGAAGCAGAATAGGAACAGCTCTGGAGCGAGGCAGTGTCTCTGGGGAGGCAGGGAGAATGGAGAGCTGATGTGGGCTGTCTGCTCTAATAAGGGATCACACCACAGGAGCATGTGTTGGCTTGACAGAAGCAAGTGCAGCCACTTAACCTGGGGATGACAGCTGAAGTGGGAGCATTGCTTTGCTACCCCCAAAATAAGGGGGGTATGAAGGAAGAGAAGGGAAGGCATGAGGTCACCCCAGCTGCCCACCCTTCAGGAACATTCCAGGTCTGCTTGTCCAGATTTCTCACTCCAGCCACAGCCTGAGCAACTGTGGAAGTTCCCAGGGTTCCTTAGCATTACTAGACCATTCTCAGCAAGTCTCAAACTAGATGGAGATGCCCTTCTACCTCCCCTGAACTGGTATGTGCTGCCTCCCACCCCTTTTTCCTGACCCGAAATACAGGAGGCAGCAAGTCCACTCCTCCTGAGGAGGAGCTGAAGCCATCTCACACACCAGTGTGGCAAAAGGGCATGCTCTGATCTTCCCCAGCTGCCTGTGGCCCACGCTTCTCCAGTGATTTGGCTCTTATCTAGCAACTACCCTATGAATGACACATCTGCTGGGGGTGCCTTGTTTGTTATTTTGTTGAGGAAAGGCAGAAAAGCAGCAGAGATATCAGCACAGATACAGCACCGTCCTGCATTGGTCTCTTCTGGAAAGGCTCTTTCCTTAGGCTGGCAAATGCCAGGCACAGGCAGGAGTGCTGAGATAAGTGTCTATTTGATCTTTTTTCCCCCATTCACCCTGGGTTTTTCACTGCTTTATGTTCACAAAACGCCAAGGCAGCTAATCAGTGCTCTGTGACCCCTGTTAATTGGGCTGTGTGAGAGAAAGGCAGCACTGGCAGGAGAAATCACACATACCTGTTACTTTGAACTGTCCTGTCATATTCTGTCTCTCTGCTTGCAGGAGCTCCAAGCACCCTTCTGTGAGCCAGGGCTGCTCTGTTTTCATCACCATCCCCAGGATCAGCAGGAGAGGCCACAAGTGTTTGGTGTTGTGGCCCTGCCTCAAACACCTCAAAGTACAGGGAGGCAACAGAAAGGCATATTGCTGTTTGTCCTTCGGTGTGAGAAGGTGAAAGTAATTTCAGGTGAAGGAAACACAACCTGAAGGCACTGATGGCCCTTCTTTCACCCATGCCCAGCTGCTCCTCAGTGCCCTTATCTGCCTTGCTGTTTTCCCCCTCACCCTCCCCACCACAATAGGAGGAAGGAGTGAGCAGATGCCCAGCATCCATCTCCCCTTCCCAAGAGACCAGCAGCCTACATGGCCGAGTGAGCCAGGGAAAGAAAGTGATTGGTGTGAAGATGTGAAACATTGGAGGGAAAAGGGGTTGGATTTGCCAAGCCTGGTGGATTATGCAGTTCTTGGAAGATGAGGAAGACACATATTGCTAACTAGATGCATGCTGGGTGCAGGGGCCTGCATATGTTTTTTAGGTAGGAGCAAGGACTGCTTCAGTGTTTTTGTTGTTTGATTAGGGAAAGGAAGAAATAGGAATATGGTATCAATTAAACCAGAGCAACCAGAAACATCCCAAACAACACTTGAAGGTACATGGTACCACAGGAAGATAAAATCCTGGGGGGAAAGGGGATAAGCAGGAGGATACATACACTGCCCAGACAGATTCAGGGAATATTAACAGGACTAAAATAAAATTTACTTGTCTTTCAATGCTAGCTCAACCCTTCCCTCAAACTCAGTGAGATCTCCATCAAGGGATGACTTGTGCTCTCACTACATGCAGGGTTTTGGACAGAGAAGCAGGAACTCCACCCCACACTACTGATACTGCAATTTGAGTGAAAACCAATAATGACAAATCAATGAGTTGGATAAGTTGATTAAAAGAGGGTGAAAAGAATTCTACTAAAAGACCCTGAAACATCACTATATTGAGCAACCTGCATTGCTATACATCTTTGTGAAAACATGACTTAATGTAGAATTAGATGAACAGAAAGGATTATTTTACCTTGAATGCATACAAAGAACAGACAATTTGAGACGATTTTAAAAACTGTCTTGCCCCTTAATTACATCTGCATAAATACAATAAATTAAGGGTGATGATGCTATTTTCCATGGGCATTGTTTTTGACTCAGGGTGACCATGTTCACACCAAATGTGTGTTTAAACACACCTGCCCAGCTCTGCTGACACAATAACCCCACAGACACTCTGCACTTCACAGTTTATTCAATTTTACCTTTAGGGCACTACCCTGAAACCATTAGTCAAAGGGTGTAGTAACAAATCAGGTGCATTCAGTGTGATATACAGCCCCTGAAAGCAGCAAGAGTAGCTTTAAACTCCAAGAGGAAAACAGCTCTGTAATCAGTCACTGACATGCATTTTCAACTATCATGTTGAAACTTGCACTACAGCTCCAGCATGGGGGAAGGCTTGAAAATAGAGACCTCAGTTCCTTGAGATATGGCTAAAATAGTAAAATACTGTGCATCTGGAAATATACAGGAACCTCCAGAAAACTCCGGGTGAGAAAGTGGGTCAGACATCCTGCCTGTCTGAATGGGAAGAAAACTCCAATGTCTGTCAAGAGGTTTCCTGCTTCTTTGGTGGGGGTAGCACTGAACAGTTCAGCAACTAAAGAGGAGACAAGCTGAGTGTCCCCAGAAGGGTCAGCTACTCTTTTCCTGCCTTGAGGAACCTTGTTGAGCCAAGTGAGCCCAAGAAAGAGGCAATATAAGTTATGAAAGCTTTCCCCAGCAAGGGAGGCACAGCAGGTACTACAACAGGGTGGTTCTGATGCCATCACATTTTACATCTGAGGTGGAACCCAAGGGAAGAAGTTCTCTCACACCATTACCTATGATAAATTAACAGTAGAACTGAAAATGCTTGTTCCTGTGTCTATGGGAGCACACAAGGGAGATGTCTAAGGGTAGGCCATCTCCTGCCATGTGATGACATTGATCTTGGTGGGGGAAGGCCAGGGAAAATGGCTTTTGTTAAGCAATGAATTCCCTGGCATGATAGTGAGTAGGTTTGGGGAGCTGAGCAGAGCTGGAGCCCAACGTTTCCCTATCCAACGAGATTTATCACCACAGCTAGACTGGGAATATGAATTTTTCCCTCAGAGCATGTTCAGAACAAGAGACAAGAATCTCCCAAGACCCTGAGGTACAGAGAACTCTGTCATGTTCAAAATCAGAAAGTGAGTGACAGAGGCCAAGGCAGAATGGCAGGAGGAAGAAGAGAGGTCCTGAGTCTCAGCCAACAGGAGGCTATGTACTAAAGAAACACAAGATAAACACTGGTAGTAAAGGATGGGAAGATAATGGCAAAGAGATGTTTTCATGATAGGTTCTGGTGTCGATGGTACTGGTGCACAAGACAGAGGTGCAGAGTAAGACTGAAGGAACAATGCTCTGACCTGTGGAGCACAGCTGGTCCCCTGGTGAAGCTTAAGATCGCCAAGAGAAGATTAAGCCATGCTGATGCCAAAGTGGAGATTTTACAGGCACATCAGCAGGCTGGATGACACCAACAGGGTCAACATTATCAGTAAATTATGCCACTTTTTGGATGTGACACAAAAACAAAGAACCTGGGTTCTCCAGAGAGCAGTACAGTAAATCCAAAACAGCAATTCCTAGGGTCAGTTTTAGAGCTCAAGAAGCAATTCCTGGGCCTGAATACAAAACAACTTGACCTGGACATTTCTGCAAACAATTTAGCAAAGGCAAGATACCTTTCTCCCTAACAGATAGATTGGAAACCAGATTTTTTGTCAGCCTTGTAAACAAAGTCAAAGGCAGGAGGGTGCCTTGGCTCTGGTCAGCAGGTGAATGTCCTCCAGTCCCCACATGGATGCATGCCTCCCAGCACCCCTCAGGAATTCGAAGTGCTGCATTCTTTTCCCATTTCTTCCCCAAGGCTTATCAGACACTGAGGATGGGAATCACTCACAGGCACAACGAACACACAGCCAGGACAGCTTGAAGCCCGGGGGGCTTCTGCATTGCTTCCGTGTCAAGTACCTTCGGCTTTGAATAACAAAGGGCAATCTCTTGAAGGATCAAAATGGAAAACAAAAAGAGCCAGTGTTAGAACTATTAACTAACCCAAAAACTAGTTACAGGTAGTTTGATGGAAAAAGAAAAGGGAGCAAGAGAGACCGAGTGCTCAAAAAGGAATGAACAAGTTCCTTTGGGGAAGATGACTGGGGAGGATTTGGGTAACACTGGTGGGGGGTGAGAGGCCGGGCAAGATGCAGGCTGCTGCCTACTGCTTTGAGGGGCTCTGCTGAGGGACCCCTGGGTTCCTGCACATGGGTACACAGCCAGCACACACTGCTCTGACCTGGGAAAGTGCAGGGAGGGATGCTGATGGCCACACAGACAAATGAAGGCTGAGAACAGCTGCTGCCCTCCCTCTTTTGCTACATGTTGCTTCATGTGCACACTTTTGACTTTTAAAGCATGGATGTTTTTGTCTTTTGTTTAGTGTCTTGTTCTGTGTGACCTCAACAACCAACCACACAAGGTGTGCCCCAACAAGAAGCCACTCTGGACATGATTAAATGAAGATCAAATCAAGCCACAGTACTCTCTGTCTCAGGAGGTATGAACACAGTCTTCTGGACAGTCCAGAATAAACAAATGGACCTACAGCCCAAATTTCACTATGTGATTGAACAGCAAGGGTTTTGGTTTTTCTGCAATGATAATTCACTTCTTCCATCAATGACCTTCACCTGCATCTAGCCAGGCTTTAATATGTACTTGCCAATTTTAATCCACATTCTTTCTTTCTACTGCTGTTATTTGATTCTTTTTGAGAAGCTCCTTGGGGGCTGGAGCTGATTAACTTACAAAAGACCCAAATACATCTCTTATATTCTGAAGGAGCAAATAGGAATGGGGCTTACAGTGCTCCACATTGAGACTGGAAGAGGATCATTACTTACTATTCATTCCTGGATCCTTGAAGAACAAGTGAAGCCAGCTTAATGCTGCATTGTTCATTCCTAGTGCCCATCAACAGAAAGCATGCTCCCAATTCATTGCCACGAGGAAAGACAACAGTATTGCTGTGCCATAAGCACTTCTGATTGTTTGGGGACTGCAGAAAGGACCTTAGGGTATTACAGTGATGATGAGCACTGTGGGGAAGAAGCTGGAGTTATTGTCTTGATGATGATGGGGAAATAGGACACATGCCTGTATTACAGCACAAATCCATATGAAACAAGCCCTTATGTGCCTTACTGCTCATTGAAAAATACACTTAATGTCAGAGAAAAGAGTTCCCTGTCAGGCACAAAATACCTAGCATGGGGTTGCCTTGAAGCACATAAGCTTAGCAAATTCATTTCTTATAACCAGCCCCACACATTATATGTTTCTGGAGACCATGGATAAACCCAAGTTTTTACAGATAAACAGGTCCTAAAGAAGCCCCTTTTGGGATTTGTTTCAGAACAGGTCTTTCATCTTCTTTTCTCTAAAGAAAAGAATCACTATATTGGTTGAGCCAGAAAGGAACTGAGGAAGGCTGGAAGGTAAAATGGGGAAAAAAAGTAAAGCACAGATGACTTAGAACAGAGACTGACATGACACACCACACCATCACAGTGGCCTAGCAGCTGGCCAGCAGCTATTCCAGCTGTTCATCAAGCCCACTGAGGCAAAAAGGCTCCAAAAAAATTACTTCAGATCTTCTCCAGTATTCACCCTTGGACTAAATATTGGTTTCTGAACTTGGATAAGGTGCTGGGAAGTGGTCTGCGAAACCAACTGTGCTGGAGCAAAAATCCTGCACCAGTGTTTTGGAGGATCACTGCAAGCCTCAAAAGTGAGGGCAAAGGTTTCACACTGGGCAAACTTCCATACCCCATCTGTCTCTCTACCCAATCCTTTGCCTACTTCCTTGAAAGGAGAGGATATTTTCATTGCCTTCTCAGTTTCTTTTTTCATTATTGCTTTCTTCCTCCTCTCCAGAGTACTTGGTTTGCAACATCAAGAAGTTATAAATACAGCTGTCCCTTTCATATTTCATGCTCTGACACTAGCATGATGACATCACTGCAATCTTCAAGACCCTTTGCTGACTGTTCCTTATTCTTCCTTTGAAGTTTAGCCACCTATTCCTCCCTGTCAATGTTTTGCATAACTCCCTCTCCCCAGCAACCCAATCTGTTTGTCTCTCATCCATCTGCCCTGACAAAAACAGCACAGCTTTTCCTCTTCTCTTTCACCATTTTCAGTCCTTATTCTCCATCACATCCATGGAATAGCACTTACAGAACATGCTACCAACTTTTCTTCAAATTCTTCTTTAAAGATTCATTTTATCCATCTGAGAATCAAAGACATTTACTTAGCTTTAGTTATATTTCAACTCTATAATTTTATTCCACTGTGCTTCTCATTAATCTCTGAATGACCGTGTTATTTTACTGCTGTAATCTCATCCTTCCTTTGCCAACACCTGCCAGCTGCTTCATTTTCACTTTTTACCCTTTAAAAGGCTCACCTTGCATGGCTTGGCTATTACTATAATAAATATTAAAATTAGATTCAAGATGAGCAATGCAGCCACTTCATCTCCCTTGCCCCCTCACGGTATCTCCTGTGCTGACGATACCGGGTTGATTCCAGAGGCCATCCACCAATATCCATGATGTATGCAAGGCAGCACTTGTTAAAAGTCAGACTGTAAATAATGCTGATCTTGTTGATATTCACTTGGCATTCATGAATATGACTCTGAGTTAGTGAGCACTTTGTGGCCAGGCAATGGAAGCAGTTGTTACAACCAAGGTCACCGGCACAAGGCAAGAGCCGGCTGCTTAAACTCTTTGCAAAGGTGGTGGGCACCAGGTCTGCTGTGACTGAGCTTAGGCTGGCTGTCCCAGAGGTTATGGCATGGGCTGAAGTGGTGAAATTCATCCAGCTCAGCCTTAGTACCTTGGCTTAGCTCTTTCCACAGCCTAGTTCACACGGTATCCGTGAGACTGAAATCTCAGCACTGGTTTGCCAGCTATTCCTGTTGACCTGCCACTTTGTCCCCCAGACCAAACTGACAAACAGCAGTTCTGGAAGGACACAGCTCATGTAGGCACATGCACAAGGGTGATTTCAAGATGTTAAGCATTTTACTGAGGTCTCTTTTACCAAAATATGAGACCTGGGGAAACCCCCAAAGCACCTATAAGGACACAGTCCACTCAGAATAAAGGACAAGGCTGGACAAGAGTGACAAAGCAAAAGGAAGAAGCAAAACACACAGAGCTATTAAACACAGTCCTCAGAAGTAGGGATTGTTCCTTAGTAGGTTAGAAAATTTCAGATTATCGCTCTCTTTCTGATGAAAGCTCAAATAAGTGATTACAGAACAAATGTTAGAAAATACAAAGCAGACAGTGTCCTTGACTGGCAACTCAGCAAGTAGGAAATACAGCTCTCAGATGCCATACTGGGAGTGTTTCTCAATGCCACCACTAAGGGTAGGATAGAAATAATTTAAACAATTGTGAGGAAGGGGAGTTAAGGAATACCCTCTATTATCCTTGTAAGAACAAACCAGGTGCAAACTACAAGCCAAAGACTCCAAGGATCGTTTAGGGATCCCATAAGAGCTTAAGGTAGGTGCAAAACCAATGATCCCCTTGGGAAGAAAAAAATTACAATGCATTAAGGAAGAAATAACAAGAAAAAAATAACTGAGATTCCTAAGGAAGCAAATCCCCTCTGGTGGCACAGAAGTCAAAAAGAGTTTTCAGCTATACTGATGAACCAATCCCCTGAGGTGTAAAAAAAAGAAAAGAATCTCATGGGGCATAGGGGAAAAAAAGGCAAGAGATATTGTTTTTCTTCCTCCTCACATTCTGGCTTTTTGTGTGTTGAAAAAATAAAACATAAAAAAAAGCAGCAAAGATGTTTTTTGAGACAAAGTAGCAGCATACAAAATTCTTCCCAGTAAGAAACACAATAAAGTTACTAAAACTTTTTATGCCATCACCTTAGAAAAACAGCAAAAGTGCAATAACAGAACATTGAAGAATGAGTTTCACCCAAAGAAAAGCTGAACAGCAGGAGCTTTTCTGGAATATTTTAGTTGAGTGTACACATCCATGTCACACCATCACTTCTTACTTAAAAACAGCTGCAGAAGGCTCCTGCTGCGGCCGCTGCCGTTAGCTGAAGCTCTGATCTTCCTGTCTTCATACAAGTCATCAAGCCACATTTCCTGCTGGAATTAAAGTGGCAGCCCCTAGGGACTATGCAGCTACCCAATTTATATCAGAGAGAATCTGAAGCAAGCACCAGGATTTTTTCCAACTGCTTAATTTTTATTTAGTTTTTTGCAGCACCCCAAATTCTAATAAGAGTTTTTCTGGGCATTTGCCTTTTGAAGCACTGAAAAGAAAACACAGACATTTTAAGACCTGTGCAAAAAGGCTGGGAGCAATCTGTGGGCAATCTCACTGGCATCAAACCAAAGCATGCCTTAGGTACCTATTGCACCCATAGTACTTACATACAGATGGTACAGGTGGTATATGGATATTATGAGGAATATTTATAAAACAACAAAAGCTGCAGATCATGACACACAACTATTCTGGCTCAGAGTAAACATAAGAGAGCAACGGGGAAACTGTCAAACTACCAAGTGCTCAAACTACCTGGTGCCAGGCAAGGACAGCTACAGGGTCGTTGCTAAAGATGCAGAAATGCAGGCAACTGGTTTTTGTTCTGTACTTCTACAGTACTTAACACAGCAAGAACCAGGTCAATGGAGTGTTCCTAACAGCTATGATAGGTTATAATAAATAAGACTTTGGAGAAGATCACGTAGCATCCCATTAAGTAGTCTCTGTAGTTAAACACAGATATCCATAACTCAAAGAAAGTCTTGTGTTACCAGACAACACTCCTTAGACATCAAGCAGGGTAAAAAGCAGTCTCTCTTGTATGTGAATCTTTTTATTTTTTAAAGTCTGTCATAAATAATATCAAAATCAAGGCAAAGTTGTTCTACTTCAAAACCAAGGATCATAGAAGCCTACAAAAGTAATAATCTCTTTTTGTTTTTTTTTCAAAGAATGGAAAGCAAATCAAACTAGAGCATGTTAAATTGAGCATTAGAAGGGCTCTCAGCCACTTCCAAAATTACTTGAGAGCACATTATAATTAGCAAAGGTATGTGACAGTTTTATACCTCTCTATGATGCATGATTAAAGCCAGGCAGCCCGGTCCTGCGCACCGTCAAAACAGATGTGACAAGAACTGCAAGCTGCTCCCAGACAGACTGTGAGAAAGCATAGGCAGATAACATTTTGGCTATCAAAGATGTAAGACCCGACACAAAAGTAATTAAACCTCCAAACCCCTCAGAGAGGTTGGAAAAAATGAGGTTTTATGAAGCATCCTGTGCTTGAGCTGCAGTGCCCCAGCCCGAGAACAGGCATGAGAGCAAGCTCCTGCTTTTCTCTCTGAGGTGCAACAAGGAACAAAAATTGAGAGTAACAGCTCACAGCCTCAGCATGAGGGCACAAATGACTGGAGAGATGCTGCAGTAACACCACCAGAATGATCTGTGACACTGCTGTTTTTTTCCACCCAAGACAGATACCTCTTATCTGTCTGCAGCAGAGAAGTATGGAGTCCTGGGCCACTGTGAAAAGCCGAGTCTAAACCCCACACAAATCCTGCATCACATTTGCATGGCTTTGTCTGCTGAGCACTTAAAATATCAATGAGAGGCTCAGCTTCCTACCACTAACTGTGAAAAACCAAGTACAGAAGGGAAGCTATGCATCAGCCAAGGCTTATGCCTCTTGAACTGGGGTTAGAGGGGAAAAAAGGTGTTGCAAGGAAACATGTAAGGAACATGGAGAATTTTAGCTTTTGGATTTCACAGTTGGTTTTAAGTGTGAAACAGTGTATCCAAGCCATCACTTTTATATTTTCATATTTAGACTACATCTTAATGCTTCTTCCTTCATTACATCCCTCTGCATACAGCATATTTCACTCTTCCCCCATTGCTTCTTCTGCAGTGCTTCAGAGCTCACCTTTCTAACATCCCAGCAGCTTCAGGCAGTTTTCCTGATATATCCCTTAAGCCATTCCCACTGTACTGCTCCTGTTGTGCCCTCTTTCCCATCTCCTCTGCAGACATTTGTTTCCCCATTATCCCCATGCCCACGAGGTAACCCCCTTCTACAGGAGGTTGCAGAAATGGTGCAGCTGGTTTCTCCTTCAGGCACCTCACACTTTCCCCAGCAGGACTGTTTGGCTGAGGTGTTCGGTTGTGTGTTTTGTTTGCTTGTGTATTTGGGTGACAGACAGACAGACAGACAACTTAGCAGTGTCCAATGACTCACCCATGATTCATCCCTGAATTTTCTTAGTTAAAAGAGTTGCAAATGGGGAGGCAATTACACAGTGCAATCACTCAGTGGACACTCTTGAAGAGTTTTGGAGAACCTCACAATCTCACAAAATTCATTAATTTTATCAAAGACAAATCTTTCACTGCTGCAACAAGGGTAAGCTGGTTCAGGTGGGCAAAACACTTAAGCCTCTACTTTCTGATGGCTTTGGTATGAAGAAATAAACTTGCTGCATGTTTACAAGCAGGTATATATTGCTCTGAGGCTATTTTGATGAAGAAGATACACATGGCTGCAGACCCTTTACAGTCAATCATTTGGAGAAAGTAAAAGCAGTGCAGCTGCCTGGTTTACCTCCTGATACCCACTGATGCTGAATGTCTATGCAGCAATGAAAGAGAACTTAATTAACTGGCATATGCATACACAAATCAACTATATCAATTTTAATTTTTTTGAACATAATCAGTTAATTAGAAATAGAGCTTTCAATGCAAGCACCTATAGTTCTGCCTATGCCCCGGCCTAAGCCTCTCCACAACAGGGGGATCTTAGGGAGCAGGACTGCTTCCAAGCAACTGCATGTGTTGCCAAGCTGTCTTTGTCCCCACAGTTGTGCTTTGCTATTAACATGATTCACAAAAGAACAAATAAAACACACTGCAACAAGCCTTTGCTATCACTGGAAACACATTTTGCTGTGCGAACGGCAGTCCTCTAAAGAATGATGCTCTGCAGATGTCTCCATTTGGGAGACTGCTTTAGTGGACACTGACAAAGTGTCTCTGGATGTCAAAACCTCAAGAGAACACGTCAAATCACTTTCCAACATCCTGCAGCTGAAGTGATGCCAATACTTTTATTTCTAAGAAAATAATTGTTGTCCCTATGTAAAGCAAATGGGATCTTTCATGCCGTGAGGTGTGTGCAGAGCAGCAAGTTTTATGCAATGCAATACATACAAATGTTGAAAACACATGTGATGACTTAATATCACTAATTTGACCAGAGTGCAGAGCATAACAGCAGATGTGTTACTAGTGCCACAGCAGAGCATCAAACAGGCTTTTGCACGGCATCTGAACAAAGCAGTTTGCTTTACGGGTCTGTACAATTAAAAGGCTACAACTCAACCCAAGAGAACTCGAATTCCCTTTCACTCCGTGAAGCATCTGGCCTGATTGCTGGTGGCTGCTGATCACTGCCATGTCATCACTCCAAAGCCGTGAAACATCCCGCCACCGTGTTAATTAGCTCCCCTTGCAAAGTGCTTAAGCCATAGAGAGAGGTTACTTACGTGATGTCTCTGCGCTGATAGCAACCTTGAAGAAGGCAAGCGATCAGGTCGCTGATAAACTCCACGTCATCCCCGTGAAGAGCAGCTTCCAGTTCCTAATGAGCAGAAAGGAGAGGAAGAAAAAAAAAAAAATCCAACCATTAAACTAATTCCTTAAAAATTTTCTGCTAGCTCATCTGGACCAAAAAGACCCAAACAGCCTCACATATGTGTACAGCAGCAGAGCACACATGGGGTAAACTGACCTTCCTCATCATTAAAAATACTGCTTCTACTACCTCTTCATTGCAAGAGTTTATGGGAAGACCTTAAAAGCTTTTTACTGAATGTCACTCTCCAGCCAGAAGACTAATGCTTTTGTCTGGGTGCAGAAAAATAGGGTTCAGTGAGGTTGAGATACACTCCAGCCTAATAAGAAGGGCATGATTTCTCCCATGTTCACCTGATGGACAGGAATCAACTGTTTCATTCTTCTGCTTTACCTCCACTCACTAAGGCTGGTGAGCTCAATTTAAAAGATGTGCTCAGAAAGCAGGGCACTAAAAGCCACTTACAACCCAGAAGTAGCAGTTTCAGATGGATTGCCAGAAATGGCTGAAAACTAGCAAGCAAATGCCTCAAAGAAAAGCAGGCGTTTTGATTATTTAAATTATTTCTTATACAGTTCTGTTTTTTCCCCAACTCCCTGTCAGAGAGAAAGCATAGAGGGATGTCAGACTTTGGGACCCAAAATCTCCATCCTCAATGGAGAATATCATGGCTTATTCTAGAACAATGGAGTTCACAAAGATGTGATGCAGAAAATGATCCACAAAAAGGATAATAAACTCCTGAAACTTATTTAGTTATTATGAATTTTGCACATATTGTAAGAAATATCTTTTTTTCAGCTAGCAGTTTCAAGCTTTGTTTTCCAAATATAATTTGGTTAATTACAATTTTATTTGTATGCCAGAAAATTATTCACAGTTAGAAAAATCCACTTTCTATAAGACTTATCATCACTAGCATACAGCATTTAAGAAGATTTAATATGGATAAACAATATAGGCATAAGAAGCTATTCTTTTTGGATTTCAGAGTAAATAATGGATTGAATACAAATTCCTACTTGAATGTTACTCAACAGACTGTTACACAAATAGCTAAGCTAATGGCTACAGAATAAAGGTTAATGGCCAGAGAATAAAGGATAAACGTTTTGGCACTTACCCAATAAAGAAGAGAAAGTGCTTTTTTTATTAGACTGCAGTAACTGCAGTAATAAAATTATTGATAACAGATTGCAGCTTAAATGCCGCTTGTAGTTTTTTATTAGAAATGTATTAATGGCATATTTTCATTACCCACACTGCTCTTATTTACCTCTTGTGCAACATACAAAGTGCTTCAGGAGCGGAAGCCTGACACCTGCCCTGTGAAGAATGTACTAAACACATCTATTACACGTGGAAGCTGGAGGTAAGGAAAGAGCAGCGTGCAGCCAAAGCCTGATGCAGTGTCCCTGCCACAGAGATAGGGAAAGGACCAGGAATCTATCTCTGTTCTCTGCCTCTAGATGAGCACCCTGCTTAATGACAAGTTAATACCAAATCTGCAGTTTGCTGCTTGCCATCCCTTGGACAGAGTGATATTATTGTTGTATAAATAGTACTCATGCTATATAAACAGTAATTACTGAGTGAATTCACTTAGAATCATGGAATGACCCGAGCTGGAAGGGACCCACAAGCACTGAGTCCAGCTCCTGGCCCTGGCCCTACTTACCACCTGATAAGTGGCTAGAATTTTAGAAGTGTTGACTTACTTTATTTGTAAAATATTTTAGTGGACATATGCCTTCTATAAATATCCCTGGGGAAGAGGGGAGCAGGGAGGACCTAAAGCACATGATACACTAAACCATCCCAGGTGTGTTACCACATTACCACAATAAACCTGCAGCTTGTGAAAAATGGCATGTTAGAACCCAGAATGATGGGCAGGGGAAAGGAAGTCTCCAGGATGCCTTCCTGCATTCAGCCTCTCCCTCATCCACATACACTTGTTCATTAAAGCTGTCAGTCAGCAGTCTGCCCCTGCTAGGATGTGACAGCCTTTTGTAGGAAGGAATATTTAAACTGCTTCCCGTGAGCCTTTTCAGCCTGCTGTTTGACTAACACTCCTTAAGCAGTGGCCACAACTGCCTCAGATAGCCCCTATCTGCAGCCATTGTTTTCCAGGCCCGGGAGTGACCTTTACATTTTTGGAGACGGCAGGTCACCCCAGGAGCAGCGGGGCATTCCTGGGGCACTGGGCAAGAAGCCATCTCCTGGGCAGGGAGACACACCTGGATGGGCTGTTCCCCCCTGCCTCTCCTCCTGCTTTCTCCCTCCCAGAAGGGAGCTCCTTGTCCTTGTCTCAATGGCAGGTGTAGCACCAATTTTGGGGACCCGATCCAGACCCAGACGGATCTCACAGCCACTGGATAAAGGGGGCTCTGGGCAGACTAGTGTGAGGCTGGGTGCAGAGCTCCAGTGCCACGCTGGGTTAAGGGGCTCTGGAACAAGCCAAGATTCATCAGCACACACACAGCATGGAGCCAGTGAAGGTCCATTCCTGACAGGTGTGAGGCTGTCGGTGCTTCTGTAGAAAGACACTTGCACCATGCTCCCAAATGCCATGGGTGCTTCCTTGGAGCCCATCCTGATCTTCTGCTCCCTGCCAACAGTAGCACTCAGTGCCAGAATATTACAGTAAAGGCACAGTCCATTACTGTGATTATTTGTCTTGGAAAATAATTACTGTGATAATTTGTCTTGGAAAAAAGTTACTGACATTGTCCTGTAATGTTTCTGTCTACATTTCAACTTTTGCTGCTTGTGACAGAAGAGTAAGAGCAGTGAGAGGAACCTGATGAATGAACACAGGGATTGAACAATGAACCCAGGGCTGGGTCCATTGGCCCTTTTTATCTGAATGTCATGATTTTTTATCCCATTGGATTCTCCAGCTTCCGGTCCCTAAACACCTAAATTCTAGACTCTTCCCACGCACTCAGAGTGCAGTGGGAATGACAGACAACTAGGAAGATGTGATGCAAATCTGAACATCTCAGGAACATGAACAAAGAGTTAGTATCCCTTCAGATTTTCACCTAGTGCTTCAGCCCACATTTTGCAGGAGGATTTTCCCAGCCCTCTTCTCCAGCAAGGGACAGCAGGCAAAGCAGCACACTGCTCAAGCAGCACATCTAAACAGATGTAGATGAATTGATGCCAGGGACTCTCAAGAGAAAGAAGCCCCTAAAACCCCCCTGGCCCTAAGGGCAAACCCTGCCTCAGTCACCCATCCCCACACTCCTCCAGCCTGGCCAGGACAAGCAGCTCAGCTTCCTCCCAGCCACCATCCTCCCCACGCCTCCAATCCTTTTGTTTTTCCTCTTTTCTCTTTGAGCACTGAGCTGTGAGCACAGAAATCTGAACCTTGCCAAAACGCTTTGGGGACAGCACAGAAAGGAAACAGAAGAGGCAGCAAATCAGCAGAGGAAAAGGGGGGGACACACATCTCCTCCTCCTCTAGCTGGAGAGAGCAACAGACAGGAGAAAAGCAGGATTCTCCCCCTCTCCAGCTGGCGTCACACCTCATTAGGGAAAAGCCTGTTTAACGTCTTTCCCTCCCCCCAGCCCGGTACTAAATCCCCCCTGAGTCAGTCAAGGACTGTTGGGAAGAGGCAATCTCCAGAGCAAGGGTGGGAGCAAGGGTGACCACCTCTCCCAGGAAGAGCGCTGGCCCAAAGCGGGGCCACCAGAGAGTCACCAACCCATCCATCCCCATCCCCTGGGGCAGAGGGGCCGGGTACCCCACTCCCAGCACCGGGGCAGGGATGGGTAACCCCACCATTTGGAAGCCTTTTTGATATCTGCCTGGATTTTTGAGAGGCAGGACAGTCAACCTTCCTGATGAAAGTAAACAAATGAGTCCACAACAGCGATGCCACTGTCACCAAGTCAGCTTGGGGTGGCCACGGGGCTGCTGCACGTGTTTTGGGGTTTTTTGAGCTGTGGAAAGCAGCCAGGCAGCCTCCAGCTCCTGCTCCAGCAAGCTGACTGTGCAAAGAAAGGGCAGGCTCACAAAGCTTGGGGCCTTCGTTTCAGAAGACAGACCCCTCCAAACTTGCAAGAGCCAGTGTGAGCAGGCTGGGTGCTGAGGTACAGGACTACAGTTTAGAGGTTTCTTCTGTGCTGGAGCTGAATCATCTATAACTGAATGTGATGGACATAACGAGTTTAAGCACAGCTAAGCCATGTCCAAGTTAGCCATCAGTTTAAAAACCCCAATCCCTTCAGCTCTATTTCCATACAGCTGCTGTTATCAGCTTTCCATTGCAATGCTCCAAAGTGACTCAACAGGCTTTAGGAGATCACCAAAAGCTACCACAGCAGGACGTGCTGAGCCAGCCCCAACCCATGCTCTGAAATTTCAACGCTGTCACTGAATCAAGTCAGGATGATCTTTTCCCCTCACAGACAATTAATGACAACAGGCATCTGGGCAAAAGTTTGGCAAACTCACGCCAAAGGATAGTGGGATTGGGCAGGAAGATGGAAAGTCAAGTGCAGGCCTGAAACGCTTCCAAGAAGCACCATTTATCCCTGCCAGTGTGAAGTCAGTGTGCTCAGCCCCTAGCACCTTCTCAGAGTGCCTCAGAGAGAACCAAGCCCCCACTCAGCACGCTGCCTGCAGCCCAGTGCCGTGTTCTCCCTGCCTGGGATCCCTGCCATCATATGGAAATAGTTTCCAAAATATGAAGCCAACTGCGAGTGTTCTACACAACAAGGCAGGAGGGCACTGCAGGACATTAGGGGTGTTCCTAGGGCCAGGGGACCCCACAAGGGCAAGCAGCAGTGGGTTTAGCTGGCTGCCATAAACTCAGAAGTTATGGCTCCTGGTCCTGATGGGGTCTCCCGGGCATGCCATCTTAAGTGGCTGTTGGACACACTATGTGTTATCCAAGTCTGCAGCTGGATGCACCTCTTCCACCTTCCCCAGAGTCCTGCAGGAGCCTGCATGCTGCCCTCTCCCTCTATGATCCTCCAGGGCTTTAAGGTTTTTAAGCCAAAAGGATCCCCAGTCTCTTACTCTGCCTTTCCACAGCAAGGAAAATGGGTGCTAAATGCCCTCCCTGTGCTCCTGGCAGTGGGGATGAAGTCAGCAGCTGCCTCAAGGAAACATCATCATCTCCACCTCACCCTCAGGACCACAAGCTCAGAGGGAAAGCTGCCCATCTACAGTAGGTTTGGGTTGTGAGGTGAAGGGGTTAATGACACTCATCACCACAGTTGTCCCAGCTCCTCTCTGAGCCTCTGGTTCTGGTGTGTGGGAGGTCAAGGGATGAAAAGCAAATACCTGAGGGAGGAAAAAAGCTATCCTGTCAGAAGGGAACTATCATTTGGGGAGGGGGACAAAGAAAGAGCAGAAAAGGCATTCCCTTCTCCTGTTCCTTCAGGTTCTCCATCGATGTCTATCAATGCCTTCTGAAATGTATACCTTCCTTGACTTTCTGAAAGCACACTTCGAAGGCTGTTTCAAACATGTTGTCAGCCATCCTCTCCTCCAGCTATGAAAGGGGATGCAACAGACAATGAATTCTGCTCAGCTCAGCCTAAGTACGTTTGCAAATGCAAACTGTTTGCCATGCCAGTGGACATTTTGGTCAGGCTAGAATTTTCCAGACTTGGTTTATAGGCAAACTTACATTCCTTTATCCCCTCTATCAGGATTAAAACTCTGGGATCACCATGCTCTCTGTGTACCACCTATCCCACCTATCAGAACAGTTGGGAGTTTTCCATCCACATTAACCTGCTGCCTGATCTCTCCCTTGGGACAGGAACCCTCCCCTATCTGCACAGCACACAGCTCCTTATTCTCCCAGTGGAATTTTTCACAGCTGTGTAATACAAACACAAACCAGCAGCTTACTCACTCACATTGGGTGGCTAAACTGTACTGAAAAGAGATTTCAGACTGATCAATCCAGTCTCCCTCATGCCCCATAGCCATGTACCAGTGCTAATAATGCTTTCTTCTCCTCCTAGCTCACCTTGCCTGCAGTGCAAGTGATTTGAGAACTACATTTGTTATGAATGTATGCATTGTTGTCACTTTAAAGATGTAAAACTGCTACTCATTCAATTTCTTGCCCCTGGCAAAGAACCATTTCAGATGGACAGAGTGCATCTGAAGCTCTGAAGTAACAAGTGATTAGCTACTTTTTAGTAGTTAGATATTAGTACTTTATGCCTCTAAAGCAGTTGCCATCCCAGAGTATCAAAGCATCTCAAGACCATTCAGTGCAGATAATCTACACTATTTACCATAAACCAGTTACACTGGCTGAGGGGCAAGCATCACACTGGGCACTGAGCTGGCTTCACAGGAAATTTCAGACTCAGCAGAACCTCCAGCCTTTGGTTTGCAGACCTCTTGCAGACCCCGTGGAAGACTTCCAAGAGGCCTGTGAAGGGCAAATAAGAAAAGCAAGCCTATCACCAGTCTGCCTAAATTCTAACCAGGGATCTATGCCTTTATGGAAAAAGTATTGGTACTGTGGTCTTAAAAACCCAGCAAACCAAAACACTGCCCTCCTCCCCACCCCATCCCAAAGCGACTGACTACTATTGCCCAAGCCACAAGTTCAACTTCTCCAGCTGAAAATAACCTCCAAACACAACAGTGTGAGGGGAAACACAGTCTGCTTGAATTGCATCCTGTTTGCCTCACCCTCAGACAGAAAGGTATCATTTATTATTGCCTAGAAAAGCCCTCTCCCAATAGCTGTGCTTGTATGGAGTATCAGAATTATTCAGATCATTAAACTACTCACAGACTGGACTGGTTTAGGATTCTGGTTTTGGTTTGTTTTTTTTTTTTCCCCTGGGAAGACAGGGTGAGAAAAGTAGTGAGTGAGCAGGCACGTAGAGATAGGCACCATTCTGGAACTAACTCAAAACACTGAATAGATTATATATCACTAAGCTCTTGCAGTCCCATGCCAGCAGCACCTTGCTGGTAAAACCCAACCAAAACAACCCCAAACTCTTTCTCTCCACATATGGATTTAACATTCCCATTAATGGGCTAAGTACCACCAGCAGTTAAAGACTAAAAATTTTAGCAAGTTTTTTTTTACACAGCACTTTTGGTGAGCACAGTCCTGTTGGTGGGAAACAGCACCAGCTCTACCTGTTTTGATGTTGTTTCTGAAAACACAACAGCAGAGGGTTAGCGATGGTCCCTCCCCAGACAATTCAGCTGCACGATAAATAAAGAACAGCTGATCCTGCCGTGTCACCATCTCCTGTGGTAAGAGGCTTCCTGGGTACCTAGTGGGAGTTCTGCTAAGCTTTTAAGCCCATTGGCAACGTGGGGAACAGTCTGTAGCTCCAAAGCCAAGAGGCTCGAAGTAATAATCCGATTTCAAAGCTCCTCCTCCTCTCCAGCCAAAGGCAGCAAGGGAGGATGAGATCAGACTGTAGATGCTCTTCGTTTTAGGTCTGGCCATTGCACTCATCTGCTCAGCATGAGCACCGGGAAAGGGAAGGATGAGTGCCAAAATCTGGAATGGATTGCTTGGCTAAAGTTTCTGCTAAGACTTCAAAACTTACTGTGAAAATAATTTTTAAAGGGAATTTTCACTGCTTTTGATACAGCTGGACTGGTCTGTCTAAGCAACATTCATTTTTGTAGTTCCTGCACTGGCCAAAACTCTCAGGGGATTTACTCCCTGCCATTGTGAGGCACCAGGGCAATCAAGCTATGCAGCTGGTTTGCACCCTCCCCACAAAACTTCTGTGCAGCAACCAGTGCTGCTCCTCCAGCATTTACATCACTACCCCCTCCAGGATGTCATTAGCTGCCAGGTGATATGCAGGCCATGAAACAACTTATCTCCACGAGCCTGGAGATAAACAGAAAGTCCAGATCATCCCTTAAGGAGTCAGGTGATTTCCCCACATCCCTTCTGCCCCTTAAAAACAACAGGGGAAGACAGATCCTTGTTCACCACTCTGAAAAAGCAGGGTGAAACAGTATTTATCTATCAGACTTTCTGAACTTATTCCATGCTTATGCAGTCTAGACATACTTCAATACAAAAATTAGTGGCTTTAATACATTTTTTAAAAAATTATTACAACAAACACAGATGCTACCAGCTTAATGAGATGTATATGCACTAGGCTTGAAATAGCAAATGGTGTTTCAAGCCAGTTGAATATTGTAATGCGAGTCACAAAGAGCTGGCTTCCTAAGGCACGGCACTGCAGGATCCAATATCAAAATAAATACAAGAAGTTATCTCTCCTGATTCACACCCTACCTTCAGCCCTGTCCGAAAAGATCTGTATTTCATTGGATAGGTGGGGAAAACCACCCTGCCATAGCTTTTAAAGCCTGGTTGGGCTCAGAGCCTCTACCCCAGAAACTGCTGCCTGTTACACCTTCCCCATCCAGCACTTGTTTGAATGTCCTGTGGAGCACACGGAGCTGCCCTAATGAAAGCCCAAACACAACCCAATAGGGTTGCCTGGTGACTGAGGCAACTGCTCTTGGGGCTAGGAGCAGCCAGGAGCCCCATGGGAATTCCCATTCCCTTCCCCAGAGCTGGGGAAAGGCAGAGGGGAGAAGGAGATACCCAAGAAAACAAAGCAAAAATCTGGCAGTCCTGGGGTTTGAGTCAGAGTAAAGTGCAAAAACTCAGGAGCTGCTTCTTGCAACACACTGCAAGCAACCCAATATTCTCCCCATGGCCCGAGGTGACCATGAACCACCATCCACTTCCACTCCCATCTGGAAGGAAGGAGCTTGGCTCACATGTGTGTTTGGCAAGGGAAACAACACAGAGCCCTTTGCGTGCTTAGGAGTCATGCTCTGCGTTTTACTCCACATCTGGCAGGGCTGCTCCATAAAAAAGGTGATGGAGTGCTTGTGGCTCTCCTTCCAGAGCATGGGATAAAAATCTTCTTCAACACACATGCCATGGAGGAATTCTTCTCCAGCTTAATTTAAAGCTGTCTTTATAGCCAATAAATTTGCAGATTGTTACAAACACTTGGCTATTTACACAATAATAGCTATATTTGCCAGAAACGGCAAATAATTATTATTATGATGTTCATAAATGTTAATGCTAACTACACTCTTAAAACACATATTATAAAAAGAGTTGTAATTTGAGAGAAGGGCAGCAAACTATTGCCCAGACACAGAGGAAACCAGCTCTATTGCTATAATACTTATTCTACAGATATTAGTTGGAGTACCTTTTTCTTCTAAATTTTCCTGACATCCAGAATATGAAACAAAGAAAAAAAAAAAACCCAGACTTGTTTCATTATACTTAAAAACAAACAAAAAGTGACCCAAAAGTCTGTTGCATCTCATAAACTGCAATAGCCAGTTTTGTTTCTGCAATTCAGTGCAGAACTGATGACATTGGATTACCCAAAAATCTGCACAAAACACTTTGGTTGGATGAAATAGTTGATCTGCCTGAAGTAGGGGGGAAAAGCTCACGATAACAGATAATTATATAACCAGCTTGTAAAAGTGTTATTAGTAGGGCATGGGATCAGGAAAGGCCTGGCTTTTATTCTCACTTCATGCATTCACAGTGGTGAGAGCTAAATCTCTGTCCGTCTCTCCCTCCTCCCCCACCCAAATGTTAGATAATTTTTAGCAATCCTGTAGAACACTTGCAATCTTTGAGTAAAAGCGAGGCTGAGGTTAATGTACTGCTATTCCTCTAACATTCAGATGCTGTGTTCCACCTTGATAACAGAAGAGAAAACTGGAAGAAAAACCTCCCCTGCTGCTCAGATAAGGTAGCTTGAGGACTCAGGGGGAAACTCCAAAGTTCAACATTTTAGTTTGAAAGGACATTTCCAGTCATTGGCTACTGGAATTCAGATCTTGAGATCCTGACTAAGAGATAAAATGCAATAAAAAAGAGACAGCTTTACCAGAAGGTCTGTTTTGCAAGGAAGGAATGGGAACATTAGACATTCCATGCATTAAAATGCATAACAGAGCAAAAGCCCTTGCACGGACCTTGTTCTCAGTTATCCACAGCTGGATGTCCCTGGAAATCTTTCCCCAGGAGTAAATTTTGCTCCTCCTTTCTCAGGAACAACAGAGTCGAATCCAACCAGGAGAAAAATTAAACTGGTGGCAACGAACCTTGAAGGTCTGACAGTGACCTGCAGCACCAAGGTCCCTGAAACTGCTTTCATTTGCCAGAACATAAATTAGATTCCTCACTAGGCATGGTACCCGGGGTTAATGGGAGCTTTATAAAGACTTCTTTTTACATACAGATTATCCTTTTCAAAAAACTGGTTTGAACTACAGTACTGTGAGCCAGGAAACCTATTCCCAGCTCTGCCAGGCTGGATGACTTCAGGCAACCCACTTGACTATTCTCTGCTCTTTCTCAATGTGCACAGCAGAGACAAATACCTAAATCTCCCATGAGGCTGAATACACCTTAACTCTTCACAGACCCCTCCAAGCAGAGGATGTTTAGCCATTCCATACAAGCAGGGTTGCTCAAATGTCTCCAAACAGAAGGTCCCAGAGATACCAGAAAAGGATGCCTGCACTGGGCACCTCAATATGGGCAAGAATCCTGAGTCACAGCTTTATCAATTACATTTTTTTTTTCAGCAGTGAAGGAAATGTCTTATCCTCTCCAGCATTACTGTCCAAAGGAGGTGCTCAAAAGGAGCAAAACTGAGAAATTAGGGAAGTTCAAGTTTAGGAAAAGCCATGCTGCTGCCTGGACAACTCAACAAACAGCTTTCCTCCTCAGGATCTGATTTCACCGCAAGAATGTTAAAAACCAAAAGAACAAAATAAATTCAATTGAAAGAATAATGAAGCATTTTAAAAGTACAATACAAACAAATACCAAAAGTTTGAGATGACACAGAACATTCAGTGTTAGGAGCAAAGATCACTACTTTCCTTCCTAACATATAGGAATAGGCATCTCCACTGTGAAAAGCAATACTGGCTTAGAGTCTCCTTTCAGAAGGTGCCTGCCATCCCTCCCAAACTATCATAGTTACATACTCCTCATATTTCAGCATCCATACAGTAGCCCCCTTCAAACTTTTAAATAAAATGCATACAAAACATTTGAGCATAAAACAACCCCGTGATTTCCAAAGCTCCTTAAAAAGAGAGCGAGGAGAGCCTTACTTGTGCTCTGCAGTGCGAGATTTCAGAGTCACATCTTCCAAGACTGAGCACAGCTCTTTTCTGCACACCCCTGCCCTTAGATCAATGCATTCACATGCTGCTCCTGTTTAAAAAATCTACTTGCCCATGAGTTCAGGTGACTCTGACCTGGTCACTGACAGGGTACTCAGTCCCACTGTGTTGATGTCTGGCAACATTTCCTCTGACTCAGCCTTGCTAATATAATAAAGCTTCAGTAAGAGGAACTCCAAAGACTGTTTCCCAAGTCATTCCCTTCTAGAATGCAGAAATCTCAGGAAGTTGTTTGAACTCAATAACCTCCACACCATTTCCACACAGTCAAAATAGAACAAGAAAAGGCAAACAAACAAAAAACCCCACATCCTACTCTGCAAGCCTACAAAATTTACTCATTCCAGGGTTTTAACAGAAGACAGTTAAGCCACCACAACAATGAAATGTCACTTCCTTTTCCTCCAAAATATATTTTAGTGTTGAAAAAATTCACCTATTCATTCACTGTGAGCAGCCTCAGTCAACACAGGAGCACATCTACAGCCAGCAGTCAAGGAATAGCATTCAGGACTATCTTTGTATTGATTTCCAGCTGGGGTCCAAAGTTAGGAATTTCCTTCCCCCCCCTCTTCCCCAGCAGTCCACTGATCCCAGAAGAAAGAAAGAAAAAAAGAAAAAATCCAAATATGTTCAGACTCACTTTTGTATAAACTGAGATATCTTAATTATTTTTCAAACAAAACCAAATAATATTTTCCTAACAGCACTTGCAAAAGAGCTAGAGCAGTGTGATCCATTGCTATTCATTCCCTTGGACACAGATCCAATCCTTCAGTCACTCTGTGCTTATTGGCTATATGGAAGGTAGAGCAGCAAGGAGCACTAAAGGATTAATTCTGACAATAGCGGGAAGCAGGAGTCCCAGCTCTTGGAGGGGTGAGTGGGGGAGAAGGGAGAAAGATGAGTGTGTAGGCTGCATCCCTGGTCTTTGGACTTCCTTGCTGTGATACCATCTTCTGCCTAAAGTTACCTTAAAAGGGAGCTAGCACGGAAAGAGTGCCCCAGTGACTTAGAATGTAAAAAGCATTACAGGAATTTTGCTTTAAACCTGAAAATCCTAAGAGAAGGGGTTATATGTGAGATAACTCATGGCAGAGCTCAGCAGGGAAGAGAATAGCTAAGGCACAAACAGTTCATACTCTGTTTGTTGTGAGTCACACAGCAGCTGAACAGATTTATGATTCAGATGTTTTAGTGTTGGTTATCAGCGATTAGCTCCAACTGTTAGAAAAAGAGAGAAAGAGAAAGATTAAGCTTTTGTCTGCTCCAGCCCTCATCCTTCCTTTGCCTGGCAGCAGGGGTTACTGATTGTTTCTGTCCCTTTTTTAACATCAGAATGGCTCTGAGCCACACTCACTGCAGAAGCAGATCACACTGCCAATATCACCATCAACATCAGATTCAGCTTGGGAATCACTGAAGTGCTGACATCATTTGTTCAGGTACACGTGCAAGTGTATTTGTGAAATTCGGTTTTATACGGCAACTTTTAAGTGTGGGTTTTTTCCCAACCACAGAAACCATATGGGACACAGAAAGGGCTGACAAAGAAGGACTGGTTTTGCTAACTTTCTCTTCAAACTCTGTATGAGCCCAGTAGAATACACACAAGAAGGCTTCATGCATCCCTATGGCATTTAACCTCACAACATCCATGTGGGCTTCTCACAGACAAGCCAAGTGACTTGCCCGGGATCACACAGGAAGCCAAATGCAGAGCACTAAAACTGAGCACAACAACTCTCAGGCTAGACCTCTGGCCATTACAGCATTAATCAGTTTCTAATTTAGTTTAACTGAACTTAATGCTCAGCTAACAGATTTCTGCCAATGCACGATGAGTGGTGGGGAGCTGTACATTAGAGAGCTGCGTTTTTCTGTGAATCACATCTTTACGTGTAAATGTAATGATGCAGCCTAAAGGATAGAGTTATCCTCAGCACCTCCACAGCTGGAGGACCTGAAATGCTGCTGGCCTTCAAAACCACACTGCAAATAAACTCCGTGGCTGTGGAGGAAAGGGGAAGGAAAGGGGAAGGAGGACACTGTTCCTTGATCACTGCATTCACAGGGTGATGTATATCCCTGTCACAAAGGTCCAAAGTCCTTATGGGAGCAACTGAACACAACACCCAACTTTACAAATGCTCAGAGCCCATCACAACTCCCTTCTGGAAGAGGTTCTACACTTTTAGGACAGAGAGAGGGAACCAGGGTAATTTAAAGTCTTAACTCTTAAAGTCAGAGCTGCTTTCCTTAAGATGCTGTGCACGGTGCGAGCAGATTAAGCTCCATTAGCATGAGACACTTTTGAACAGTAGAAACTAGAACTAAACTTGGAATTAACCGGACTGTTGTAAAATTATACCTTAATGCCCACAGAAACCAGATTAGAAGACAGATGGTGAAGAGGAAAGAAGAAAAAAGAAGAGTGGATTGGATATACATATGTGGATTTACATTCTGTGAGCTTGGCACACATCTTACAGACATTTTTTATTTCCAGCATAATAGAAAGTTGCCTGACAGTGCTGGTAGACTAGATAAGGAGGAAAAAAGAGCAGATGCTTTTGAAGGGCTTTGTAGTATGACTCTTTGACAGAAATTTAGAGATCAAGGTGGGTAGGAGCACTGGAGGAAAAAAGCCCTTTCAGATATGGTGGGAGCATAAAAAGGCAGAAAAAAATAGGAAAGGAAAATTCAGGTGAAGCAAGAGTAACTGTCAGGGTCCAGATCACAAGTGCAAGAAGCAGAGATGCAGCGTGGGCAGCAGTGTGCAGAACTCTGAAAGTAGAAGCAATATAGTGGAAGCTGTCAAACATGAAATAATAATAGTAGGCATGCTGAGGAAAGGAACATAAAACATCAATACATCTCTGTATGTGCAGAGTGAATCTACACCACAAGCCTTGCACACAGTTCTGGACCCCAGATTTGGGGAAAAAGAAGACACAGAAGCACTGATAAGCTGGAGGAGGAGAACAACAGTGATTAAATGCATGAAACAGCTTCTGCAGGAAAAAACAATTATGCAAAACAATAAAAAGCCAGAAATCGCATGGAGGATGAATGAGTGCTTGTAGTCCCTTCTGAAAAAACAATGGGCAGACAGCAAATTAAATTATCAGGAGAGAAACAGCAAAAAGGAGACACTTCCTTGCACAAGTGATAATTCTTCTGTCTCTTGACCACAGAATATTATGGATGCTGTAAGAGTACATGGGTTCACAGAAGAAAGGCAAGTTAACAGAAGTGGGGGGGAAATCTATCAACAGCTGTTAAGTACAAAATTAAGTTTTTGAGCTGCAAATGAGCCAGAGACTGGCAGAACAGTCTAGGGAAGTATCACTGCTTGATTGCCCTGAACTGACACTCTTCTGTGGATATCTGTTGTACAGCAAGAGACAGGATGCTGGGCTAGGGGGACCTTTGATCCAACCCTGTACATCCATTTTTGTGTACAAGGCAGAAAAGGGTTTCTATTCCATGCAGAATCAGGCTGGGGATACTAAAATTTGACCAGGAAAGAACGTGACTTAGATACTAAATGCAGAAAATACTGGTTGCCTAGGGTTGAATGTCATAGAGGAAGGAAAATAAGAGGGTCCTAAAAAAAAATAATAAAATCTTGTTACAGCATTAAAACGGAGGACAGAGATTAAACTTTTGATGGCAAGTATGTGCATGAATACAGAAAGCTGCATTTCAGATGTAGAAGGGAATAGAGACTTGATTTCACACAACTTGAGATGCAAGAAGGAAGGCAAAAAGAGGGGATAAAAGAAAAGTATTGAAGAAGACTCCCAACATGTAAAAACTCCACTCTCCCCCAGTGCCTCAAGCTATAAGCAGAGCCAAGAGAAAAGAGATGAAAAATGCAGTTTGACACACTGTTCAACTTCAACAGATGAATTTGAGATGAAGCAGTGGAGATGATCACGTAATCAAGGTACTGGACAGACACGTGGAGATCAGAGTTCATCCCCCAGCTGAGCCACAGACTTCCTCACGATGCCGGGCATTTCACTTTGCTGTTCCACAAAACCAAGAAAATATTTTCTTAATGAACAGGAAAGCTGTGAGGCCGAGTTCTTTAAATATCCAGGATGCACTGTGGGGCCTGAAGAAGTGCAGTTAGGACAGCAAACACCCATCAATCCCAGCGTGGGATGAAACCACAGCGACAGGGGAAAGAATTCCATCGCAGGAAATCAGCTCAGGGAAATTAAACCCAAGAAGGTGTGAAGGGAACAGGTTTTCAAGACAGTCAAAATATAAGATGCAGGAAGTGTGCTTAAGGAGCTGGCAAGTTTGCAATGCCTCTGAAGGACAATGCTGCAAACTACAGGGAGGAATCAGCCTGACACTAACAGGAGTAGAGATAAAAGGGATGATTTGGTACAATGTACCAAGTACTGCAATGTCTGTCTACATCCAAGATACACTTGAATACTCAGAAATAAAGAGGTAATGCTTAGCCTAATGTTTTCAATGCTTTCAACCGATTTCCCCCCCCCTCCCCCAGGAATATAAACCTTTAATCATTTGACTATTAACTTCATCATTAAAGCAAATATAAACTTGGAATATCAGCACCAGCACAAAGTCTTCAAGAACAGCAGTACAGGCTGTTTGGATCCTCTGCTTTACTCTTAAATCCTTAACATACACAAATATCTCTAAAACTTATCTAATGGTAAATTTGAAATTACTCTAACCAGTAAGAGCTGAAGCTTTCCCTGACTTTTAATCAATCACTTAAATTATACTTAGAAACTCCCAAACCAAATATTTGCCAAGAGGTGTAAAATAACTCCCAGACTGAACTGGCAGAAAACACAGAAGAGCCCAGAATAGACCTTACTGATAGGATAAATTGAGCCTTGACATGTGTGGAGCCCATCTGCGAGCAACGAGGAGTACACGCTTCAATTCTGTTTATTCCCTTCACTCTGGATGAAATTTCAGGGGTAATTTTAGAAGAACTCTGCCCAGCTCCTCCACCTGCATGACCCCTGTGCTTACTCATAGCCCGGGGCACCACCAGTGGCCAGGCTATAGGGAGGTTTTAGGGTTTTTAATCCTAAAACTGATTATCTGGCTGAGTTTTCTTTGCTGTGTTGTTTTGCAGTGGATCAGCCTTTCTCTGCCCATGTCACAGTGCCCTGGCTGCTGCCAAGCACCGACCCACAGCCTGATCACAGACCTGAGTGCTCAGGGGAGTGTGAGATGCTGAGATGGGCCACAGAGACCCTGAAGACTGGGAACAAACCAGAACAGCTGGCTAACTGCAGTAAATCGGGTTTAGGTGCTAAGCATCTCATTTAAGACAATGGAATACTAAACTTCATCATCAAACCAATTTTTAAAAAGTTGCAGTGCATTTTTAACTATATTTTTTAACCAAAAGCCCTTTAATACAGGTCATAAGAAACAGTTCATTCTGTAAATAGGAAGAAACAATTATGATTTTGTAACATAAAACATTAAAACAAATTCAAGCAAATGTATATTAAAGCCATAAATTGCTCAGACAGAAGAAGATATTGACTTGAATGATACGGTACAGAAGAAAATACTGACTTGAGTGTAAAGACTTAATTTGGCTGTAACCCTCCAGATTGCAGCAAGATTCAGAAATAATCCAACTTTAATATAAAAGGCAAAAATCATACTCAAATGATGCTCTAGTGCTTGCTTGCTTGAATTAAAAAGTTAAAAACTCTAGTTTTAACAGGGCTGGTTAAGCTTCCCAGAAGTCTGAGTTCAAGGGGTTGTCAAGATACTTGGAAGAGCTTTTCAAAGAACATCTCCAGAGCGAGAGGCTGGGCTGGCTACACCAAACAAGTTGGTGTAAGAGAGGTATAGGAGAGGTATAGGAAGGGTATAGGAGGCATGGAGAGCACAGCCCTGCAGGGGCCCTTGGCAGGCGCCGGTAACGAGCAGTTCAAGAGCAGGCGCTGTAAAAACCCAGGGCAGCCTGCCACTGATGCCTGGAGTCACATAAAATTAATTTAAATTGGAAACAAACTGGCCCAGGTAGCGCTCACCCGAGTTTCAAACAATGTTAAGAGCTAAGCAGCACATTACGCATCTTGCTGGCAGCTTGATCATTAAAATTAAATAGGAAGTGGCAAAGCTGCAGGGCAGGTGATGCCGTGGATTTGTGTATAAAAATCAACAGTGAACTTGGGAATTACAGACACTTGTAAACTTTACTTTAGGACCTGGTAAAATGGCTCAACTGGGTAGTTATGAAGGTTAGATTAATGCCATACAGCAGGCCCAGATTAGCATGGTATTTCCATAAGAAAAAGGGGCACATCCATATTTTCTATAAGGAGTGCCAAGACAGTGGGTAAAGAAAAATTGGTAGATACAATTAATTTGAATTTTCAAGCAGCCTTTGGTAATATTAATCACCACAGTCTATTAGGGAAACTAGTCATGGGGTGAGAGGTAAACATCTGTCAATAGATTAAAGCTAATTTAGGAAAAACGAACAGCATGAATAAATGGCCAGTTTTCAAGAAGGTTAATGGGGGAAGTCCCAGGGGTGGATACTATGATCAACATTTAATATATTAAATGATCTGGAAAGGGGCATATATAATGTGAAATAGGGAGAAAAAGTTGTTGATGATACAGCTCTATAAATTAAATAAAACCAGCAAGAACTAATAGTTTGAATCTGAAGCAAATAAATATTACTGCATACAAGTGCAAGGTTATGCAAATTGGCAAGGAGAGTTTGAACTAATTGCAGACACGGATGGGTTTCACATTAATTGTAACCATTTGGAGAAAGATCTAAGTGGCCTTGTGGACAGCACAGGGAAAACATCTGCTTAGTTTCCAGTCATAGTCAAAACCACAAACCAGATGTGGAGCTTGTATTAGGGAGAGATAAAGAATAATATGGAAAACACAGTTTTTCTCTCAAACATGGTGTTCAACCCATTTGTCTCTGTAACGAAACAAAACCTCAGAAACTTGAAAGTCCAGAAGGAACTGATGTAAATTGTCAGTTGGACTAAAAAGTCCAGAAGGAACAGACACAAAGACTGAGCCCCAGTAAGATGCTCATCTGAGAACACAGTTACAAAACACACACATTACAAAACTCCAGACTCATTGAACCCTTGTTAGCATGACTTTGGATGGCCTACAGTCCATTAAAAAGTCTGCTGAATAGGAACTTCAATGATTTTCAAATTTCTGGGCTACGTTCAAGGGGTGGTAAGTAAGAGGTGAAACAATCCAACCATATGATAACATAAAACAGTCAGAGAAAGCCATCTGGATGCACTTATTCTCCATTCCCACCCTCTTTTTCTCCCAATAGGACAGAAGCAAGGAGTCATCCAACTAAATAATAGACAATAGATTTAGAAGTGATGAAAGAAAATATTGCTGCACCCACACTTACAAAAGTAACCCACAGAACTCTTCTCTACAAGGTATTCATTGAAGCAATAATACTAATGAGATTAAAAACACAAAACATCAACAGTGTTAGCAATTGGAGTCAAGAGAATTCTGCAGTTTTCCCACTTGTCTTTGTAGGATTTTACTCTTTCTTCCAAGGTACCTAATATTAGTCATGACTTGGGACTAGAAATGAGAACAAGCTGGGCCAGTGGCCCCATCCACAACCTGCTCAGAGGGTTCACTCTGAGCAGGTGAATGGTTTGTACACGAAAGTAGCTCAAAATGAAAGAGGAAGGAAACTGGAAAGATGTGATTTTAACTTCATTGTGTGAGTTACATTCAAAGAAAAGATCCACAAGTCACCACAAGAACAGCAGGAAAAAATGCTGAGAAACAGAGCTTTTCATCTTTAAAACATTCAGTCTTCTGTGAAAAGTGTTAGGAGCCAATATCAACTCTGCAGTTACTACCACCAGCTCTTCCATCCAAACCAAAGGGGAGACTTTTTCTGCAGGTCTTCCCAACACCTTCCTATCCACTCACACTAGAGTAAGGCCTGAAAAGCAGAATAGCTGTTGCTGAATTGCAGTGTGCACAGACCAAACCTGGAGTGGACATTGTTGTGATGTTGAAGAGGAGGAGGGCTGCACTTCTGCCCTGGAGGTCATGTACCATGGCCCACTTCAGGCAAAGAGAAAGGTGGGTGTGTGAGACTACCAACCTGACGGCCATCTACCATCGGTGTAAAAAAAACAGTATTTAATGAGATGCCAACCTTTTTTCCCTGTGGTGAAGGAAAACATCTCCATCAAAAACCAACCTCTGAGCACAGCTGGCTGGCTTCCAGAGCACTGACGTGCACAGCAAAACCATTGTATATGTGCCATCTAATTCCTTCTTAGACTTTCCAATAAATCCCAAGGCACTTGTTCAGTACCTAGCCCAAATGTGCCAAAAGAATACACAACTCAAGTGTCCCTATTCTATTTTTTCAAATAATTCTTGTACTGGCTACTGAGATGAACCCATGATACTAACCATCCCCCGCTTTCTAATCCATTTTATTGGGGATAAAATTCTGGGACACAAAAGACAATACAAAATTCTGTTTCTAACCCAGGACTATTTGCAGGCTATTCTCTGCTAGACATGATATATTTG
The DNA here is from genome assembly GCF_048771995.1 of Taeniopygia guttata. Lineage (NCBI taxonomy): Eukaryota > Metazoa > Chordata > Aves > Passeriformes > Estrildidae > Taeniopygia > Taeniopygia guttata. The sequence goes on from NC_133025.1 coordinate 68,800,134, forward strand.
TCTAGTTAAAGTGTTTCAAGAGCAGAACTTCCTATTCCTGCTTAGGAACAGTCCTTCGTGTTTAGAATCATTTTTGTTCTCCTTTCTCCTATTATTTCAATCATCCAATTCCCTTGTCTCTCTTGGCGTCTCTGTCCTACAAATGGAGGTAAATATTCAGTATATTCAGGCCTTTCAATATTTCTTTCTAAAAGGATCATTCTCATGTTGTTATTCTGGTTGATACTCTGTGACTTACCCACAATTTTATAAGTGTTTTTTGTACCAGGACAGCCAGAAACAAAGTTACACAAAAGGGCAGGGGCTACATTTAAGAAGAAAAGCCTCACACTTTTACAACCTTCCTTGATCCATCCAGTGATCTGCTTTACTCCATAAAACAACATAAAAATGACCCATTGGACTCATGATGTTTTAAAAATTATAATAAATACTGGGTGCAATTTGGTTCTCTGAACTGGGAATACACTTGGATCATGTTCTCTAAGTATCTTCAAAAACATGTTGAAGCAAATACTAAATACTGGTTTTGGCTAAAAGTCACAGGACATGGCACACTTGTTCTCACATCCAGAATGTTCCCAACAACTAGCTCTGGTTTATGTTATTTATGTCTATGTGGGAAAGCAGAAACTTTCCAACTGGAATTTCTTTATCCATAGTTTTAATCCTTGTCTAGGCTCTTGTACTTTTTAGCAGTATTCCTTTAGCATTTTTTTTACTCCAGTGGATTAATACACTGCCTACTTCTTCCTCTTATTTGTCAGCGAATTGGAGACAGAAACTACTTCTGGGCCCTGTGGCACCCTGATAAATATCCTCTCACAGCACAGGTTAGTTACAGGCTTGCCAACTGGAGGGAGGGAGGACCTGAGGGGGTTTGATTATTGCTTTTATGGTTCTCAGAATAAATTAAGAGGCACAATTGAGATAAATCAGGTGTTTTCTAATAGCTAAGTTATAATCATGTGTTATCAACGTTGAGTGACACCACTTAATACAACGTCATATTAGCAGTGCTTAAATTTCTCAAGCAAAGCAGGAAGCCTAAAATTAAAGAAAAGGCTAAAAGTCAAGTTAACTTCCATCTGAAGAATTACTCTATGCATTTACATGCTATTAATCAGCATGAAGTCTCATTTTAAGTCCACTTTCAAAGGCCCCATGTTTTGGGCACACCAGAGGAAGCAGTTGGCTGATAAGGGCAGGTTATTGGAAGACAGGACTCACACAGACAAATTTTCTGGAAGCACATGAAGGGTCTGGAGCTCATCCACGAACACCACACCATGAGAGCTCTGCAGACCACGTCATGTGCCAGCAGGACAGTGGTGGAGCAGCCTGGCTTCATTTCCTTCCCCATTGCCCCCCTCCCTCGCTTACGAGCCCAGCTCTCTGTGCCACCAGAAGACCTGGTCCTGATTCTGCTTTCTGCTGGCAAAAAAAGACACAAGAAAGGGACTCTGAAGGATCACTCACATCTCTACATGCTGTTAGCATTTCTACAGCAAAACTGGGATGCCTCAAGCACAACAGATGAATCTATCTGCCGGATCAGGCCAGACCAAAGGTCCATGGAGCCCAATATCCTGCCCCAGACAGGGGCTAGCAGCAAATGCTTGGCGGGTGTGTAAGAATGGTGCAAGCATACCATAAGGCTTCCCCCCTACCAGCTTCCAGCAAGCCGTGGCTTAAGACTTCCTGTGCCAGAGATTGTATCTTTGTGCTTAATTGCCCTCGATGAACTTGCTTCCATGAATTTGTTTAATTGCTTTTTGAACCTATCTCAACTTCTGGCATCCACAACATCCTGTGGCAATGAATTCCAGTTTAATTATGTCTTGCATGAAAAAATACTTCCCTTTTGTGAAGGAAATTACTTCCTTTAAAAAAAAGAAAACACCAAAAAAAACCTTCCCTCAAAACCATCACCCAACAACTATCACTGCGTAAGAGTCCCAAGTTCTGGTAGTTTTGTAAGAAGAAACCACTGCATTCAGCTGTCCCCTCTGGCCTTCTGCAAAGGTTACTGCCCAGACTATTAGACAAGGGTGCTGCAGAAAAAGGTGGAGTTCTACATCATCATGGTGGATGATGGTCTAAACCCTTGGCAGCTTGCCCCAAGTGGAAAAAAAAAAAAAGTCTGCCTATGCTCCTGACACTAGCAAAAATCCAGTGTTTCAAGACAGGATTTGTTCCCTGCTAGACTGCGAGAAAGGGTCTTGCATTCTAAAAAGTATCCTGTGTTACACTTGCATAACTGTAGGCACTGTAACCCAATGCAAGTGATCATAAAGAACATAATTCTTTGCCTTGCTAGCATAATTATTTTTGTGGGTTTAGTGACTATTTATTCTCACTGTTTCAGGTCCGTAAGAAATAAACTGAAGCACAAAAAAGACTGTGGAGACAATATTCTGTGAAGCCTCTTTCTACGCTCCCCTCCTTTCTCAACAATCCAAATACCACAAAGAGTCTTTCTACACATTGGGTTTTTCTGACACAGGGCAACTCTGGCAAACTGTAAAAGTGAAGTCTGAGTGGGTTACCAGGGTTGACAGCAACCTCTGTGACAAACCAAAGCACTGGTGGTCTTTGCATGGCCAGGAGGAAAGCAGGCACAGCCATCCGCAGTTCCTCCTCTCTGCCAGGTAAAGCATTAACAGGGCTGACTAATTCCCCATCTCCTCTCCTCCTAATCTGCAGCCCTGCTTGAACCAGGCCACTCCACATTATAAATAGGTCTGCTTAACTGAGCTGAACACTGTCTCACTCAACCCAAAATGAATGCCAGTGGCTACCCTGCAGTAACACACTCCAGGTGCTGGATTCTGGCAGGGGCTGCTCACCCCAGCACTTCCAGGCCTGCTCCTCTCACAGCTTTCACATCACAACTGTAGATGTTAAAAGGTTATTTTCAGACACCCCGTGGGGTATTTGGTAATTTTCTGGAGACATGAGAAGAGGTGCTAGAGGATTTTGAAGACTCAGGCATTTTAGCCTTTAGTGCATAGTCAGAGGGGTCAGCAGCCTAAAGCAGCACCATGCTTCCACTGCAGGCAAGCCACCTTACCCTGTGCCAAAGCATGGCAGGGAGGAGCAGAGAGGAGAAGGGGAAGGGCAACTCCAGGGAGATCAAATTCTCCTGTGAAGACAGGAAGCTGACAGCTGGCAAACACTGTCCTCCACATGTTTCAGAACACTTCTCCTCATGTTTTACCTATTTTTGTTATCATTTCTTGCTGATGTGCCCCAAAAGTGAGACTTGGGGCCAACTTCTCTGGATGGGTGACAGCTACCAAAATCATAACAAAACTCAGCATTCAGTTCTCCTGAAGCCAGGCCCTTCCTCTTCATCAGCCAAACACAGAAGTACACTCAAACCCTATTTTATTTATTTATACACATTGCTGCACTCTATTCCTGGCAACTGGTGCTCATGACATAGTGGCCTGGGACATGCTGGAACAGGGCTCTGGGTCACCTTGCAAGTGGTGGCAGCAGCTGCCTCCTGGATCAAGCGTCTATTAACCAGCAGAGCTTGGGAGGGCTCTAAATTAAGTTCTCTGCTCCATTCCCAGAGAGGGTGAAGGAGAAAAATACACCACCACCAAACCCTTATTTTCTTCCAGCAGGACTCCCTGAAATTTCCTCAGTGTACTTGCCAGGATAAGCCGCCCAAGGCCCGGTTTCTATCAGCAGCCGTCTGGACCATGTAGGACCACGTCGTTATTGGAGCTGCCACAGCTTTTCACAAAACACACAGCCTGGTTTTGGTGGGTGAGGGTGGCATGCCACTCCTCTCACAGCACAGCTCCAGCCCTTGGACCATCTCTGCCTGCAAGATGCCTGTACAGTCCCCACAAACCCCACTGGCAGTTTTGGGAACACCAAAGGTGCTCAGGCCCAGTCAGTCCTTTAGGGGGGAGACTGTATAAATAGCTGGTGTGCACAAACTGGAGGAGCAGCAGGGAAGGAGAGATGGAGGGACAGAGGGAGGGGGAATCTGAAGTGTTGGGCCCCAGCTGTGAACTCCTCTTGTTTTTGTTTTAGGGTAATTAATGTTCCCTTGAATAGAGCAGGGCATGGGCTCCTGTTTCTGCAGCTTTCAATGCTATCAGCAGCCAGGGCTGGGCTGGGCTGGGAGCGGCGGAGGGAGGTTTGGATTTCCTGCCATCCCCAGTAAATGAGGTAATGCGAGCATGGGGGCTGGAGGCAGGGCACAGCCGGGGGGACTCACCCGAGCCCCCCAAGCCCCGACAGCCTGCTCCCAGAAACCTCTCCAGAGAGCCGCTCAGCCCTTCCCACTCTGCCGGATTTATTAATTTTGCTGCCAAGGCAGGGGACCCTCACACTCCCATCCCACTGCCCCTTGGCCTGCTCCCCTCTCCCACCCCTGATGCCTGAATTAGATACATTCCCCCTGCACTCCCAGACGTCTCCATCCCCTCGTCCCCTGACAGAGCAATCATTTATCAAGTTGTTTCACGCGTTGTCGGGGAGGGGGGCCCCGGGGGACGGGGGTTTGTTTCGTCCCTTTGTTGGAGCTCCACAGGACCGTCCAGCTTAGTCTCCAGCCAACTGCTGAGAGTTGCCGGAGTCCGGGAGCAAATGTTAAAGGAGCTGCCTTTCATCTGCGGGCTGATCCTGCTGCCTTTTCATTTTATTCTTCCAGCTTTTGGGATGTTGCTTGCTTACACGCCCCCACACCCACCCTGCTATCATTCTGCATGCATCTTTGAGGGAGCAGGAGCTTATTTCCATGGGCTTGTCTCCTCTCCTTCCCTCAGTGGCTTCTCCTGTCACCAGTACACAGCCTCTGGGAGTATTTTTTACCACTGGCCTTTTTCTCATCCTAGAATGCAAGAGACCATAAACCAAACCTGGTCAGGAACAAATCCTGCTCGTGCAGCCCATCCCTTCCTTGCACACGCTTTGGTGTATTGCTGGCTTTTATTCCCCATGTGCCTGGGAGATGAGTAACTACCTAATGCACACCACCATCAAAACAGAGTAGTTAAAATCAAAAGAAAAAAGAAAAGACCGTTTGGCAAAAGAACTAAGTAATGCTAAAGGAAAAAAGAAACATTTTGAGTGCTCTCATGCTTTAAGCTCTCTTGTGTTCCCCACATGTAGGGCTGGAAGAGGGAGGATCTGGTCTGTGTTGCAGATTGCCCACGGTCACGAAGCAGGCTTGTGGCACGTCACCTCACCCTTCTGCACCACACCTGCGAGACCAGGATCCCTCCTGGCTCCCAGGGATCCTGCCTGGCTGCACTCACTAACCAGCCACGCACACTTAGGACTCTGGGGAGGAAGGAAACGTGGAAACAGAGTGCATTAGAGATGTGTACCTGCACCCTAAAATTCTCAGCTGCCAGCTGGGAAACAGCTGAATAACAGAGGAGAGCCCAAGGAGATGGGAATCCAAACACACCACTTCCTTCATTTACCAAAGCCCGTACAAAGTGCTTGCCAATCTTATGGCTGCATATATTTTTGGACAATTATAGTTAGCTACAGTTTGTTTTCTAGCAAGCTGCCAAGACTCTCCTCTGGGCTTATGTGTGAGCATTTCCCAGCTATAGCTTGTTGTAGTCCTTAGTTTAAAGGATGAACAGGGCTTAAGGGCAAAAACAAAGTAAAAAAAAAATCCCACTTGCTTAACAGCTAAGTAACCATTGTAAATTCCACACATTTCACAGCACAGAGGGCAGAAGCTGCCTGAGATCTGATGTATTCCTCTCACCACCTTGCCTCCATAACTCTTCCTTGTGGAGGAGAGCTGGATTCATTTGCTTCCCAAGTCAATCAACAGAGTTCATGAGTCAGCCAAGGGAATGCTGAAAAGCAAGAGGGTATGTTCCTGCCCCCAGGAACTGATTACACTGCCTCTTAATTGTTCCCAGATTCTATTATCCCTGAAGAGACTGGAGCAGCAGCAGCACCAGCCAGCTTGTTGACAACATCCAAGCCATACAGCCGACCTCATCAGACATACAGAAATTTGCATTTTTGCAATCATTGATCTGTTGAGACTACAATAGTTAGGTTATTAAAAAGAAAAAGTTAGGTCTTACAGATGCATATCAGAAAAATCATCTGTCTTCTGAATCTGAGCTGCATATCCTACAATTTTGAGTCTGCTAGTAATCACACAGTCAGAAAGCCATACAATACCAGGACACTTCAAACCAACAACCAGTAAGGCACTCTGCATATTGCTGATCCAGGCAATTCCCTCCATTCTCAGCTCCTTCAATTCCAGTAGCTTTGGTACTCATTTTTTCCCCTGTTCCTTCCCATTCTCCCCCAAATGAGGACAAGCAAAGCTTTATTCCACTCTTCACTCATCGTTATTTCGGGTTTTACATTGCTGCACAGCCTCACTTATTACTACTTCTTTCATGTATTCTGTGCAGGCTCCTGACTCTCTGAAACAGTTCAGGTGACAGCGTGTGAAGGGGGAAATGCTACATTCAGGACTGTAAAACCAACCTGAGGTCTGTCCCATTATTCAAACCCTTTACAATAGTAATAAAACGAGTAATCACATCTCCATTACGCTTCATTCAGTACATGGGAGTGTGAGACTAGGAAGTAAAGACAGCTGTTCAATATTGATTTTTATCCTTCTTATTCTTTATGTATCCCTATGCCTAATTTGCTACATTGCTTCTTCCCCTGGCCACCAAATAAGCTATTAATCGCTTCACAGACCTTTTTCCTGTGATGGCCTCCACACAGCATCTCAATCCAATAAGCATTAACTTTTTTCTCAATCTATTACAAGTTAATGATTTTTAATCTGATTTGACAAACGAGAAATTCGTGGGGAAAAAATTGATCAACACCAGCAAAAACTCACCTCTCTATTTAAGAGATGCACCTCTATTTGAGATTGTCCCCCCCACCCCACAAAAAGAATCCCACAAGCCCCATCCCCGGCATTTTTATGGCAGCATTTAAAACACAACAGAGACTTAATTGTTATTTTCCCAGGGCTGGGAGAAGGTGGGTAGGCAGCAATACACCCCAGAGGCAGGGAAAGCACGGAGGAGTGTGGTGCCTTATCCGAGGCCACCCAGAGAACCTGTGACACAGGCTGGCTCTTCCCTGCAGCACTGTTCCCCATCTCAGCTTCAGCACTTTCTAAGCTGAAGTTTGGCCATACAGTTAGGATGCTTCAGGCTGAACCAGAAATGCCAGAGCAGTACTGACATAAACTCAACTCCACCATTTATAACACAGTCTCCCTGTTTTGGCTCCCTGTACTGGCAAATACCCACGGCTGCTCCTCAGCTGGCTAATTCAGCAAATTAAAAACATGTCCCTGGATCATCTGGATGACCAGCTGCAGGGAATGGAGACACATGGAAGGAGCCAGGGTCCAAGCTGGAGCCCTGGAGCACAAATGGTGGGCAAAGAAGCATTTGCCCTCTGTGCTTCAGCTGATGCAGTAACTTGTGCTAGTCACCCTTAGCTTCACCTAAGCTCTTTCCCAGCTTCCACAATCGTTTGTGAAGCATTTTGTTTCTACAGCTGAAGAAAGGCACATCTCCTGAGCTGCTCAGGGGTAGAGCACTACTACCCAGCCAGGTAAATGAGGTTTCTTGTGAGAAATGAGGCCAAAGCAACTCACCCAGAGTCATAAGTCTGCAAAAATGAATGCTCAAACAGAAAACACAACATCAGTATGTTTCAGTTGGAAAAAACTATCCTTATTCCTCTGTTCCTATATTCCACTCATTTTAGGGCTTTGTTGTAAGCCAGACAACCAAAGTAATTTCAGTTAAAAAAGAAAACCCAAAATTTAGCTTCTGAAACATGGATCATTCCCTCTCCTCCCTGCACAAGCACAGCCCCACAAAGTTGAACTAGTGGATGAAAAGGAGCTGTCATCTCTTAGGGCAGAAGAGGGGAAAGCTCTGGACCTCACATCTGCCTTGCCTCTGGCTAGATAGATAAAGCACTACACACTCACACAACCAACAGACATCCTTTCTTTTTCTGTGGCAGCCTCCATCTCTCATATCCTGCCCACTTCCAAGCTCCTTTAGCAAACAAGGTGAGAACCACACAGCCAACAGCTTCCTTCAGTGCACAGCTTTGGTTTGTACTCTCAGCACCACCTACCATACACCAGAGAGTAAGCCCGTGGAAAAAGCACAATGTAAAGCACCCTGTAATTAAAACCAATCATCATCCACAGGTACAAGGCGCTGAATGAAAGCTTGCAGTGTTTCCTATCAAATAACTGCATTTGTAATCATTTAGCATCAGTTTCAACATTAAAAAAAAAATGTACAACAAGCCCCTCACTATCATGTCACAGTGGTGATTTGAAGCAGGCACGTTCTCTACCATCACCACCACTTGAGCTCAAATACAAATTACATTAGCAAGCAACATTGGTCTTTGAATGCAGTACTGCCAGGACAGAAATGCTGAAAAGTGTGCAGGAACATCACCATTTTCTGTCAGCATTACCCAAAGGTAAGGCAATGGCAGTGGTTAAAAGTGTTTTGGTTTTTTTTTTTCCCAATATTTAGCTCTTCAACCACTTATATGGTTAGCAGCTGGATTTTCATGGCATCACTATTGCTCACAACTGCCCTGCTAGGAAGTTTGGGATTCTGCTTCCAGCTGGTGACATTCTCTGTATTCACAACAGCACTGAAGGTGAAGCATTATGACCAATAATCAGGTATGCCAATACTTTCATTATTAAAATATAAGAGTCAAAAAGTGCGGTTTAAGTTTGATGTCTTGTCAGAGCTGGTACACTCAGTTCCCCATCACCATCCATGGAGAAAAGAGGGGAACACCTTCAGAGTGATTCATGTCATTTTAAAATAGACTCCTCTCATCTCTCCAAGTTCAATTTCTTTCCACTGACAGTGATAAATGCCTGCATGATCAGTCTGACACAACAGTCCACTCCAAACACTAAATTATTCTTGCCCCTTTGCTCATCCCCACTGCTTATCCAAACTCCATACCACGGTATGGCTGGCACAACTATTTGCCAGGCCACTCCATAAGCCAGCTCATGAAACTAATCCAGGCAAAAAATAACTGGAGGGAATGGGAGTTGAGGTGCTTTGGGCTTTTTTTATCTTCTGTCCAGACCAGCTGCCTGACCTGTTTCAATGTAGCCCCAGAAAGAGTTGCACTAGAACACCTGTGGAGGTGCTGATAGGGATTTAGAGACTAGAAAATCACACAGATTTCAGGCATGTAGGAGTGGATGAAAACAAGCTATGTATTAAAAGACTAAAGGCCAGAACCCTTGGCTATCTGTTCTCAACAATAAAACAAATAAAAATCTTCCTGTCTGGCCTAAGGCATTTCTCTCAAGGCAACAGCTGCTATTTTGTGTGGTGCTCACCCACAGGTCCCATTTGGAGTGCCTGCATAATGACTCCTGAAGTAAGGTATTCCTGCACAAGCAACAACCATCCCTCAAAGGCAAACTATTCCCTACAGAATGAAAAAAAGAACCTCAGTTTCCAACCCTGACTTATTGTCAGTCACAGTTCAAACAGAGTTTCAAAAAAACGCTAGTAAAAGATGTATCCCTGCTTCAGAACTAAAAGCTACCCTTTTGCCCAAGCTGAATTTCAGCAGTTTTAGACCATGCATTGCTAAATAATCTCTTAACCCTTTTCACAATTCTGCTCTCTTTTGGGAGAACCAGAAAAAGAAAAGAGAAAAGCATTCAGAGAACAGAAAAGAACAGAGAAATTATGCACTCTTCAGACCATGGTTAACCTGACCTGCTGTTGGTGACCGCCTGAATCCAACAAAGGGTTGGGTAAGAGACTTCCAGAGGTCCACTCTGACTGTACATTTTTGTGATTCTATATTGCGGTTTCCTGATCAATCTTTTCTGAAATCAAGTCTTGGCTGACTTTCCTCTCATAATGGTCCTCATTGGCCATTTACACCTTCAAGCTCTCAGCCTCCATTTAGCATCACTTCTCTGTTCAGCTGCCTTCTCTCACTCAATTCTCCACATATGACATAGAACAAAACCAGATGCACAGCATGAACATTCAGGAAAAGCAGCAAGCGAAGCCGTGACACCAGAGAGGGACACCGGGGTGGCAATACTCCTCCCATCATGACCAAAGGAATGTCAGGAGCAGGCATTCGGGGCTGGATTCACGTGCCTCTATGTATGCCAAGAGGTCTACACAAAGTTATGGTTGAGTAATGTTCAACACACCTTGGACCTTTGGATGCAAGAGAGAGGTATTAATACACCCTTGTCTCCAAGCTTCTGCAGGTGCTAATCCCCATCCCACTTCTTATTGCAGCCAGAAAAAGAGCAGAAAAATTAATCAGGGAAATCAGGATGGTTCCTTACTTCCCAACCAGCCACTCTTCTGCTGCAGATCTTGTCCCTGCTACAGGGGAAGCAATGGAGACTTGTCCTCTCTGAAGGCAGAAATCCTGGACTACAAATAACAGGTTCTATTTGGCAGCTGGGTGTTGGCCCTACAGGAGGACTCTGCTCTAAATAATATCAAATGTCTGCCTCTAAAGCAGGAAACATCACAGAAGAAAACATCACCCAAGTACATGAGTTCCTCTGTTTCTAAGGAAATATCCCCACGCCATTCAGCATCTCCTCTCCATCCCCTGCCAAGCCACTGTGCCAGGTCAGGTCTCACAAGCAACGTGATAAATTCTGTGCAGTACACCCAGCCAGCTCCTCAACACCCAGGCAAATCCTCTCTGCTCAAGTGTGCAGAGAGAGCCCTGCTAATTTTTGTGAGTGGCAGTGGGGAAATAAGCACTCAAAAAAAAAAAAAAAAAAAGACAAGATGGGGGCCTTGCAGAGCCCCTGCCATTTGCTTGGCTCAGACACAACTTCAAGGACTGCTGTAATGGTCTAGAAATCAAACAAGTGGCTGATAGCACCAATTAACACCTTCCAGCATAACAATACCTTCATCTCATCTCATCTCTCCCCATTCTCTCAACAGCTTAACATATTGGCACCCTGAAGGACTTCTCTCCCAGACAGCAGACAAACAGTAATGTGCAGGGGAGTGAGGAATGAAGGTGTGCACAGCGTCCTAGTATGTGTAAGTGAGGCAGCACTAAGTACAAAAGAAATCAGAACTTGACTTGAGGCACCTGAGCAATTGGAACAAATAGAATTCTTTTTTAAACAGACTCAGCTCCTTTTTTTGTTAATAGCTACAAGCTAAGAAGATTTTTTTAGAGTCTTCCAAGAAAGAATACAGTGCCATCTCTGCACATGGGGAGAAAAGCCATATGAACAATTTAACCAAACTGGGGGAACATTTAAAAAAGATCGGCACATTTTCTTCAGAATAAAGAAGCAAGAAACACAAATTCTGATGCTTAAGATACCTCTTCTTTAAGCTGCTTGTGTGAATGCAAGTTTACAAGCTCAATCACATGCAAGAGTCTTGCATTGCAGGAACACCTAAGCCTGCTCCCACACACTGCATTCTCAGCATATGAATTGGGTACTGCATGGAGCAGCAGCCAGCTCTGGTGAACAAACACAGAGTAGCCCAAGGAGAAAATTTTGGTTTTGGAAGAAACACTACCTTCTGCAATTAAAGCACGAATCTAGAGTACATTGACTTGAACCCACTGACCTGTCCTAAATTTGCATTAGTGTGACTGAGTACAGCATTATGCCTGACAGGGAGAGGAAAGGGGCATGGACTCCTCTTTCATTCAATACACTGTTTTACTAAAGTTATAGGACTCTGGATTCTGAGATGCCCAGGATTACAGCAAAGCCAAGCTTGTGGACAATCAACACCTATTAGACCAGCAGTTACAACCAGAAAAAGTGAACAACTTCTGGATTGAGAGCTCTTAGGGGGTTATTTGCTTTATTCACCCAGAACTTGTGCTACTATTTAAAATAATAAAACAATTATCCTTGCCTGAAAAGAAGGCTAATTACCCTTCCCAGTGACACTGCCCATCTACCTTCAGACACGCTGCAGGGGTAGCAGCAGCTTGGGTGCGTTCCCAACAGGGAGAAGCCTCGGGCTTTGCTCCTCACCGCTGCTGGGAAAGGAGCAGTAATCCCAAACCTGCTGAACCAGGCTGCCTTCCACCACTGCCCAAGGGCTTTGCCTCCAACATTGAAATGCTAATCTGACTTTGTAAACCCATAAACAAAAACAAAGAGGAGGATACAAGAGGTAAAAAGCCTCCCTGAACTCCATCCGCAAGCCCAATCTCCAGCATTCAGGCTCTGTCTGATGGAGCACGATTTTGCCCACAGGAGAGTCCCACAAGCTCTGATAGCAAAATTGCTCAAAGGGAGCGTCTTTATGGCCAGATGTGTTTAAATGGCCACTTCCACCCATACTGGAATATCCTTTGTTTCAGAAATTTTTAAGAACAGCTTCCTACTGCAGCAACAGCCCAGACACAGACCTGCCAGCCCTTACTTACTGCCCTTTTACAACAGACACCATCAAATATTAACAACACTAAAGCCTAGCTGTATCTGGGCTCCAGCTCGACCTTGATGCACTGTACCCACTTTCCCTGCCTCCTCCAAACCCACACTTTTAAGACCCACGGCTCATAAAATTGGGGCAAGCACCTTCCCAGAGACCTTGGCTGGGAGTCCCAGGTGGGAATCACAGACCTGGATCTAACCCAGGAAGGCAGAGGGGAGTGTAGGATGGATAGCAAAGGTTGGCTTGTGAGGAGAGCAGATCCAAGGGCTTGGAAGTGGAGATGCTAAATCTCACAGATCAGTAGGGACACAAGGACATCCCAAAGCTCGCTGGGTGTTCTCTCTGCTCTTCCTTCGAACCCTGCCAGCATACCCACACTTGTAGAGAGTCAGCACAGGGGGTTATGTCTCACCAGCGATTGCTCCCTGCCAGAAGGAGCACTGAAACCATCTAATTACCCTGAAAACTGCCCTTTTGTTTCCCATCCTCACGGTTTTCTTCTGTCTCCTGACCTGTTTTCGAAAGCATTTTGGGCTGCCTGTCATGTGGAGGCCAGATTTTAAAGACAAAGCAGTGGCTCGAGATATTTATCCCTCTGCTGGTTCCAAGGACACTGCTGCTACAACCAGTCTGCAGGGAAAAAGAGGACAGAGTCAGCAACATGGACCACGGGGAAGGGGAAAGCTGTTCTGCATGCCACAGCAATTCCTTACTGGGGTAGCTGAAGCCAGCCGTGGTTAACTTAGGCCAGAAGGTCCAAGGGCTTTTCTCTGCCAAGTTTAGCTCTGGATGACAGTGAAATGTGCTTAATTTGACAGTTTCATTTTAACATGTATGGGCAAAGTCTAGAAGGAGACAGTGGCAGCAGCAAGGGAAGAGAGTTTGATTATTATAAGGTAGCTTTTCTGTTGCCTCAACCCAGTGCTTAGCACTAAAAATGGATACAAAAAATTATAGATGCTAACTCTTCACCCTAGCAATGAAATGATCAAACACAGAGTGTCTTCGACACGGTAACAATTATCTCACACATTATAAAAATCAGCCTTTCACTATAAATTTCAAACTGCCACACCTCTAGCATTACAGAAGCTGAAAGCTTGGGCATAGCACGGGGGCTAGAGAACACAAGGAAATTTTCTGTTTATTACTATTTTCACTTTTTTTTTTCAATCTGTAATAAAAGAAAGTTATGGTGCTGACACGACTTCTGTGTCCTCAAACTGTTGGAAATACACCCTTGTGGCTATGTGCAAAGTGCAGTTCCTGGAGCAGACACTGCAGGACTAGAGAGAAATAGGTGGTCAACAAGAAGCTGAATTGGTGGAATCCTGCCAAATGCAGGGAAAGAACCTGGTTTGTCCCTGCATGCCAGTGAGGACAGAGAAGAATAATGCTTTAAGAGTACAGGAGAACATCTTCTGGTCTCTGTTTGACTGTCTCTCCTCAAGAACTGTCAAGTGCAGGTTCTCCTTCTCTCTGCTTTCCACCAGGTGATCCTAAGCGATGGGATGGGTTACTGCACAAGCCTTGGCATCAACTCCATGAGCCCAGTGCGTTCTTTTGGCTATTTGGACACAGCATCTGTCGGTAGCCCATTGCCAGACACACTGATCACATACCAGGTGTGCCAAATTAAAGTGAAAGGGTACAAGAGTGCATCAGCTTCTCCTCTCCAGGCTCCTGATAAGACCACTCTGGCAGTCCTGCAGCGCCCACTTCATGACGACCCCCCCCCTTCTGATCACAGTCCTCACATTGGGGAAGCTGCCCTCTCTGTTTCACACAAGTGCATCCCTGGCATGCAGGGCAGTGAAGGGTTAATTTAATTAGTTCTGTGTGTGCTCAAAGAATTACAGGCAACTTCATTTAATTATTAAGTAGCCAATCAGGTAATCTCTGTATCTGATTAGCACGCTAATGAAATAATGTCTTCCAGTTCAAAGCTGTCATTCCAATCAGGAGACAGCCCTTCAGCTAGAAGGAAAAGCTGGCCAGGTTTCCATGGGCTCAAGGCTTTGGATTTTGAAGAGGGGAGCAGGGAGCAGAAACATTCCCACCTTCCCTCTCCTTTTCTCTGCCTCTGCACACAACAGTGAGGCTCAGGCGAGTGTCCTGCATCACCACCACCTCCTCACATCCCTTCTGTCCCGCTCCCAGACGCACAGGAATACTCCAAACTACAGAGCCTGGAGAGTGCCAGGCTGTTAAGGGTATTGCCTGGGCACTGCCAGCTGAGAGATCTGCTAAATATGTGGGGCATGGCTCTGCTATGGTCCACATGGGAGAAGTGGCACACACCAAAGCCATTATAGCGCTAAGAGGAAGCCAGAAACCTTCCTCCCTCCCCCATGCCACGCGCTGCTCCTGTGTCATATGCAGTTATTTCCAGCCTGGGGAAAAGCGCAGGGCGGCAGCTGTCACACGAGGCAAGGACTTGCCCCTTTTAAACAGGGATTTCAGGACTAAATGACCCATTACAACTAACACAGCTGCAAGAACTGGGACACTTCCTCACAGCCCAAGAGGGGCTTTGGGAGTGGGGGAGGAAAGCAGGAGACAAGCAGAGGGTTAGGATCATACTTCCAAGACCTGGTGTGGAGTCTTCCATCCCTCCAGCTTTTAAGCATTAGCTCAGCTGTCCTCTTCCAGTTAGTGTTGTTCAGCAGGGTGGGATGTGCAGCCCAGCCCAAGCCTGACACACACCTCCCCTTCCTCACAAACTGCCCCAGCTCAAACTCCCTTGCCCAAACAGCGGCACCAGCTACTCCGATACAGCGCTGCTGCTTAGTGCACAGCTGCACACATCCCAGCTTCTAGTTAGCTAGCCCAGGGTTATCAGAGGGGCTGCAGCAGGATGTGGTTCAGCACAACCAAACCATCTCTATCCAAGGAGCCTGGCAGATGTTGCTGCCCAAGCTCCAGCCTGCACTGCTGCCTCTGTACTCGTGTGTGTGCCCGCTGCCAGTTTAAACGCTAACTCATCTTCAATTGCCACAGCTGCCAGCGTGTCTTCGCCTTTCTGAGCTCCAGATGATCTTCCTGATTATGTTTCCACTCCGTCCGTGCCTCTCCCAGGGAAAGGGAGGAGCCTCCAAGATGCTCACACCAAACAGCGCTAGTTTTAAGTCACCACTCCGAAAACAAATACTGAGAGAATCACAAGAGGAAACAGAAGAATTGCGAGCAGTCCTCAGCAGCCAGCCAGCCGGCTTCTATGAGAATGCTCAAGTGTCGACACTTTTTGTTGACCCTTCTTATCCTGAGTATATCCCATGAACAAGAAACAGCACTGCTGAGAGGGAAGAGACACATCTCCCTCTCTTCCCTCTGCTGACTACAGCCATTCCCAACTGAAGGAAACTGGTTAGATCAAGAAAGGCAGGCTTGGACAGCACAGTGAGGCATCCACTAATAATCAATCCCTCCACAGCAGTCTTCCTGCCAACTGGCTAAGGACTAGGCAATGATTATAAACTGTAGTTGCTACTCCAAGAAAAAACAACACAACATCATATGGTGGCCCTTAGATTCTGAAACCAGACAAGGCTTTCTAACTGCCTGTCCCAAAACAAAGCTCAGCCCTGAAATCCAAAGCTGGGTTCATCCCATCTTGTGTTTCACTAGTTCCAAAAAACCCCAACCAACCAAAAAGCCACAAAGCTTCCATCACTAAAGTTAACAGAAAATTCTAAAAGTGCTGGGAGGGTGAGTTTAAAGCCCCACAAGATAATGTGGTCACCCCTCTCTTGCTGGCATCCCACTCACTACCTGAGGAGGTGTGCACAGGAGGACCTGGCAGGGCAGGGCTGCCCCAGCACAGATGCAATCTGAGCCCAACTTAAGCACAAGCCACTGAAGTGGCCACCTGGGGACCAGGCCACCTGGGAACCCGCATTCCTTGACAGCTCTGCTGCCCTGCACATTCCAGCCCACTCATCCCCAGGCCCTGAAACCGGGTCAGGAGGCACAGCATGACCTGATCTCCACCTCTGATAGCACCAAGCCCTGTCCCATCCCCTCTTGCCACCCTTGCCACAGTCAGGCCAGATGTGTTGCCTCCCCGCAGCAAATGAAAAGTGCAGAGCAAGGATACAGATACCCACCCAGGCATGTGCAGGGACACCCTCTCAACGCCACAGCTATTTGCAGATCAGCCATCATCCAAAACTTCCCAAAATGACAAAGTCTGGGCATCTGGCAAGTCAGATGTTTACTACAGAGAGCAGTTCATTCCACCAAGGGACTTGCAACACCCTCCCAAATTACACATTTCCCTTTACGGGATGCCACAGCAGCTGGAATCGGCTCACTTCTCACATTCCTTAATAAGCACTTCCAGTGGAGAGCAGGGTGGAAGCAGGGCATCAGCTGCAGTTAGCCATGACTGAGAGCTGGGCTCCCTTTCCTCATGCTCCCAGCACTAGCTGCAGTCTAAGACTTTGCAGCACCACCCACCCTGCTGGGGCAGGGGGAGTCAAGTGGTCCGAGCTCCCAGGCATTACAGGTCTCCCTGCTAGAGGAGACTTTCACTCTGCCTCCCCCAAGCAGCAGCCTTCAGTGGGGCCCCTCGATAGCTGGTTGAGATCCTAGAGATCATGGAAAGATAATCCATTGCACTACTAATGCACTACTGCAGCTGTCCATGGAGAAAATCCCCTTTCAACCAAAAAAGCCCCCTCAAGCCCTTTGATCCTCTCCAACTCACAATTATCTTAAGGGCAAAATAGTCTTCAGTGCCTCTGCACCTTGTATCAGGCTGAAAGAAAGGAAATCGAGACTGCTATTCCCTGTTTATTCTACATGGCTGCCCGGTCTGACAAGGCAAGCTGCTCCAGCCTCTTCAGCACAGGCAAACAAATCCTGATGGATAGATATCTGCATTGTTGGGCAACCAGAGCCACAGAGAAACCTTTTTCTTTGTGGGAAATTTTTTGGTTTGTTTGGTTTTTTTTTAGAGAAAGTCCGAATTTCTCAAAAAGAATTTTGTACTACTCTGGTTTTGTGCAAGACTCTCAGCTACAGCAAAGTTTAACTGATTTCAGCTGCACGTTCAGGACTGACTACGGAATAAACAATTTAAAAGGCTCACCATCTAAGTCCAAATTGAAACTTTTCTAACCAGAATGTTCACCTGAAAAAAGAAATGCAGCAAGGCTTGATATAACCCAAAAGCCTTTCAGGGAGGGTCTTACTGATAAGGTTTCTTCCCCAGGTGCCCTCATTGCTGCATGACCTCTTGTTACCTGTGCAGGCTCACTCCACCTGCTACCCAGGGCTGCAGTGCGATAAGCGATTCTTTCAGCAGAAGTGTCAGCTATAAAAAGCCCTTCCCCTCCCCTCTGCCTGTTTCCATTCCCATGCCACTGCTTCAGTCATGCTGGTGCAACCCTTTTGTGGGGCTGTGGAGGGAGCTGGCCGGGGGAACTGCTTCTGGTGAGGCACAGCTCACTTTAGAGAAAAGTTTTTAATCCAGGTGAGCAGTTTTACTGCCAGCTGTGGCAGTGGCAGGAGCTGCTGCTGTGGAAGGCAGGTTGAGAATTGATGTCCTCAGGTTCCATCAAACACTGCTCACAAGTCCACACTAACAACACAGGGAAAAATAAGGCACATGATGGCCAACTCTTCAGTGAAGAAAAAAATATGAAAGAAAAAAAGTCCCTTCTCTAATGCTCCGAAATCCTACTGATTTCAGAGGTACTACATTTTATATAATGATTTTTAGAAAATTCAGCTAAAATTCCCAACAAACTATTACTTCTTGTGCACATTTCTCAATCAATTAATCAGCCACTAATAAGCTTTGAATTCTGGACTGACTCAACCTACAGCAACAGCAGTGCCAGAGCCTTGGACACGCTTTCCTAGAGGGAGTGCTCAGCATACTTGGCCACTCCAATCATACCAAACATGTTTACATGCCAGTGCACACGTGTGGCCCGGGAAATGCATGGGACATGCCATTATCATTGCAAGAGGAGGGTGCAGTAAAGAGGAGAAGCAAAGGGAAGCACTGACAAACGTCATAGGCAGGGACGTGCAGGGCTGCCATTTTCCATGCCCAGATTGGAAGCCCTTCTGAAACCAGGACTCACTTTTACTTACAAGTGCAACATATTTTGCATTTGAAAATGCATTTCACTTCCACAGAGAGCCGTTAAGGTTGCATATTTAGGGGACATGGAGAGATTTACATGGTGGGCCAGTAAGGGTTAGGCCTAAGTGAGGTCACAAAACACCACAAGACAGCACAGAAGTGGTCTTTTTCCTTGCTTAGTTTTCAATATTTGAACCTTCCCAGAACACCAGAAGAGGGAGCCTTTGACTCCTCTCCCATGCTCATCATTTGTTTTATATTAGCGACAATGACAAGCTCTATTAAGAGCCAAGCTCTTTAAGTGAACTCTCGCCCTTTGCCTCCTAAAACAAACAAACAGAAAAAAAAACAAGAAAGAAAAAACCCAAAAAAAACCTCCAACCACCACCCTCTTTGCCTTGTGTTATGGATATACAAATATTTTTGCTGCCACACAACTCCCTACATACAGGGCTCACCAGAAAGGAGAACACTAGGTCTGCCTTCCAACCCTTTGCCATACAAAGCTCTGGCCCCTTTACAGCAGGCTTAGCTGGAGAGAAAAAGACAGAGAATTAATGGCTTTACCAAAGAGGAAAAAGACCCTCCAGAGCTCCTTTTACATCACCAACCTCAGCAACCAGAACTAAGCTACGGCTAGAGTTTCAAGAGCCACCGTGGATTGACTTGGCAGCTTGCAACCACCAAAAGCAGGAGGTCCTGCTCCCACCACAGACCTACAACCCCCACAACAACCCTGCCAGGACCCAGCGAGCAGCTGGGATGCTGCCAGGAAAGGGGCAAACCACAGAGTCAGGAGCGTGGCTGAAGCAAAGGCTTGAAAAGGGAGCGAGATCTTCTTTCTGGCAGCCAAGACTTTGCTGGCAGCTGGCAGCCCCCAAGAGCAGAGGAGTTTCATGTTTCACTGCCCCCTCCTTCCCACCAGGCTGGATGTGTCCACTTGACCACACTGATGTAAAAACCAACAGGGACACCTCCCTCTGGTACTGAACCAAAAGGAGTTACTGCAGGGGAAGAGCTGAACCTGTGTAATTGCACCCAAGGGTGAAGAGTTTGCACTGTTTAAACCAGACCAGTCCAAAAACCACACTAAACTGGTGGCCTAACTCAGGGAAGGGGACCCTGAGGACCATTATGCCCCTCATGTTTCAAGTAATTTGGTGTTAACTTTACATGCTGCCTTCCCCAGCCAGCTCTCAGCAATCCTACCATGGATAATACCAGCAGCTTTGCTTTTTCAGTGGAAAACTGGTGTTTTAGCTAAGCATTTATAGTATATAAAGAGTTTGTCTAGAAGTTGAGCCAGCACTGAAAGGTGTTGCCACATTGGGCTGCAAGACCACCTCTGAGCAAAGCAGAGACCTTGACTGCCATCAGTGCCTAGTGTCGAGTTATTCCCCCATCCCTTGTAAAGGCAGTCTGCAAAGCCCTCCCCAAAAAGCAGGAAAATGAGTGTTCTGGCAGTAAGCAAACTGCACTCTCACCACTTCTCCCCATCAGCTGTTTTCTGTTCCTCACACAAAAGGCTGCAAACCCCTCCTAATTGCAGGAGCCTTCCACCTAACAGACCCTGCTCTGAGACCCTCCTCCCCAGGAACTGGGGGAGAACTGGGGCACAATAGGAAGGAGACCGGCTAAAGGGAATAGATCTGTTAAATTAACGCATTTTCTGTCAACCAAATCAGCTGCCCCTAGTGCTATTGTTGGTGAAACAATGGAGACCCCAGGAATGGGCACCCATTAAAAGGAACAAGCCTGCTGAAAGGATACACTCTGAGGCACAGCCTTGTGTGTTTAACAGGATTCTCTACTGTAAGGAAGGAGGAATCACTAGGCTGCATTGTTCCCACCACCACAGCAGATGCTGTTGCTTCTGGTAACGAGGAGGGGGGGATTTTTTTTTTTTTTTAAATTCATACATACCTACAATAATGTTTACATGATAAACTTTTAATTCAGGAATTTTAACTCCTTGGCTGTTGTCATTTCTACCCATAGCTCTCTTCTGGAGGAGATTTTTGCCTGAAAGAAGTCTATGAAAGCATCCATTGCCATTACAAAAGTTAATTCTTCACCCTTCATGCAGGCACTTAACAGATGCCAGGGGCAGAATGGCACAGCTTTGCCGGCATTATGCGCTGGGAGAGAAAGACCAAAGTTAAGCAGGTCTACATATAAAGCTGCAACACTTTTAAGGTGTTACTTTTAGCTGGTTTGGTTAGAGCAAATTCCACAAGGAAAACCTTTTAGGGCCTGATTTAGATGCGCTGTGCAGAGGTTTAAATCGGCTGATTGAACTGGCACAGGTTTGTTTGTGGTACTTGGGTCTTCTTAAACAAAGAAATCTGCAAAGTCATATTTAAGTTCCTGCACAAACTATTATGTTGTTTTGTTTTTTTTTTCCTAGCGGGGAAAGACTCTCAGCTGATTATCTTATATCGGTCTTAAAATAAACTCAGCTTACACTGTTAAACTTGTGGGTACACAAACACTTCAGCTAACACCAGGCATGATTTTCAGTGTCAGCTGTGCCAACAGAAGAATTGCCTATACTAACACCACATAAAATCTGTAATATCAGGCTACATGTGCTCCATCAAATCTCTGAAATTCTTATCGTGCTCCTCCTTCCCTTCTGCCTTCTACTGCTACAGTCATTCCCCAACTCCCCTGTCACCTAACTCTGATCCATTCAAAATGTTGCTGTCAAAATAACCTTCCTTATCCATTGTTCAGACACCCTTTGGCTTCGTGCAGTCACTACTTGTGTCTTTTCACTGGCTTAAGATAACATTTTAATTCATGTATCAGCCTCCTGAACTACCTATTCCTATTTTTGTTGTGGTTGCTATTTTGGTTTTTTTTCTGGTTTGTTTTTGGTGTGTTTTGTTTGGGGTTTTTTGTATCCAATTACACCAGAGTATCATTATATAAAACGTAAACACTCGTGTAAAAGTTTAAGATCTACAGTTGGGAAAGATGTGACTTGCATTTGAAATGGAAACTGCTTTCCAATTTGCAGACCACTTGAAACAACAGCTCTGAGAAGTATCTCTCTGCCTCCCCCCTGCATTAATCTCAATGAACTCTAGAGCCCAGCACTGACATGTAGAGTGTTAATGATTCCATTATGGACAGAATAACTAAGACAGCAAAAGCCAAGAGCAGAAACCTAAGGAGTGGTGCTGGAACAGATATGGGGAAAGGGATGGGGCACTGCAGCAACTCAACTAAATAGCAAATGGGATAGACAGAAAGAAGAATAAAACCAATACTGGCCCTTGATTTTGTCAGGTTTTTGAAACAACAAACACCCAACTCGCACCCTCTACTCTGATGAAGCTGATGCTGCCCAGGGGAAGCAGAGCCATCACAGAGTGACTGTAGTGCATAACCCAGATTCACACAGCGGTCCATAAATGGGTTTCTCCACACAACAGGATCAACACTGTCTTTTCAGTATATGTGAATTCCGCCATCTTTTTCAACCCTGTCTACTCTCTGTACAGCACCTTCCCCTGCACTGCCAGTTACTCTGCCTTTCCTCAGACAATGTGGTTTTTTTCTAAAGCAAGGTGCTTGACATTAGAGGGAAGTTTAGTCAGCAGATCTATTGTTCACTGTTCCTTCAGTCACTGCCCACTCCCTTCCACTTTAACGTTGCCTACTGTGATCAGGCAAATGGCAAGAGGGATGGACATGCCAATGACTGAACTATTCTACCGAAAAGGCATTTAAACTCACAACTAACCTCAATGGACACAGCTGACCTACATGAATTCACCAACATTTTCATCAGCTTGCAGCACCTTCTTGCTGCATTGATTTTAAATTCTTCTGATCAGAAACCACCGGGCCAGCTCAACTATCACAGAGCAAGATGAGACACCAGCAGACATTGTATATGTTACTGTAATACCAATAATAATGCAGCACCAGACCCGAATAGCTGCAGAGAGGTGGAGGCTGTACCTGGGTACCAAACCCTACTGATTGTGTAATTAACCCCATACAAGCCACTGACAGAACAGGAAGGTTGTGCCATTTTGGTGTCATGGATCACAGGGGACACACCCAAAGGGCAGAGTAAGGGGATCCACAGAATTTTCAGCAGGACTTAACATGATACAACAGTGGAGGTCAGAGCATATTTGGCCATCCTGCTCTCACTAGGAAAAATTCCTTTCAAAGTATTAAAATTCTAACACACTGTTTAACACTTTTTTTTTTTTTTTTTTTTTTTAAAGCTGTATCCGGTTTGCACAGATAGAAGAAACGCTGTTCTCTGCTCTCTCCTTCTCCAGCTCTCCCTCTCTCCACACTCTTCCTCCTCCTGGGAGACCCGGGGGAGCAGTAGAAGCCGCTGGCTTTTAACAGCCACATAATATTCTTGACAGAAAGAGCCTGTTCAAGGACCTGCACAGAGATACCACACTAGAGAAGGAAAAAGGCAAGAGCAGCAGTGCCGTCCCTGCCTGCGGGTGGGAGGAATGCACCTAAAGGCAGAGCCAGAGCCTGAAGTGCTAGGAAGGGGCAAGGAGGCAAGGAAAAGCATCTTAAAGCTGTAGTGAAGTTAACAGCAGAGGCAATTTGCCCAAAGGTGCTTTTAAAAACCACAGGAAAAGATTTATGTTTTCCCTGTGTAATGTGGCTTTTCCCCCTTTTCCAAATAAACTAAGTTAACAACAATGTT
Source organism: Taeniopygia guttata (assembly GCF_048771995.1). Classification (NCBI taxonomy): domain Eukaryota; kingdom Metazoa; phylum Chordata; class Aves; order Passeriformes; family Estrildidae; genus Taeniopygia; species Taeniopygia guttata. Next base: position 68,823,394 of record NC_133025.1, read on the forward strand.
TTGACTATTTTCAAGCATGTTCTGGAAAGTCAACTCCCCTCGACCTACCCAGGTAGAAGTTCCTAAATGTTGGAGTCCACAGCTCCTGAGAGCACATGCCAAAGAGCTGGGTGGCCACACCACATTGGCTCCCGTCCAGTCTTTTCAAGCTGTGCTGAAATACGGTTGAAAACATTAAATATTCTCCCAATATTTTCGATACAAACAATCCCTACAGCTGCCAGGAGGCCATTTCAGTTGCAGAGGGGAAGGGCACATGGTCAGGAGATACTTTGACACAAGAGGTGTCCCACATTACAGTCCAGTCTTGAAGAGGGAAATAAATCACCACCCATCATCACCTGCACTAACTTGACTGTGGGAAGCATCCTTTCTGTCCATCAAGGAAAGGACAACAACAACAAAAAAATGACATTCCCCACACAGCCACACCTTCTCCTGCTGCAGTGCTGTTAGAGTAGGTAAGGACAAACTCCCTGATGCAATTAGTGAGGTTGGACCAGATGACTCAGTGTGGTCCCTTGCAACCTTACCCATTCTGTGATTTTACAAACCACCAAGAAACATGCCACGACAACCAAGCCAACGCAACCAAAAGACCACTTTTGAAGTGACACGCAAGTTTTGTACAGCAGATGGCTGACAAGGCAGCCATTTAAAAGGGGAGGAAAGAAAAAAAAAAAAGCCAACCCACCCCAGAAGGCTGAAGTGCTCTCTGCCATCCTCAGATCCATGTAAAAACACAGCATGAAGCTGAACACATCCCGAAGCACCCGCTTCTGTCCCACTGAACTTTTGACCTGCTGGCAGTAGCTGAACCCCTCCTGAGTCCATTGCCGGGTGATGCTGCAGCAGAGATTTAAAAAGAGGAGCCCAGGCGCCTGCATCTGCCAGAGCCAGCATGAGGGCCAGCTGTGCCCACCCCCTCCCCAGACAATGCCCAGAGCCCAGCCTGATGGATGCCTCTTGCTTTTTGGACACCCCTTTCCCCTGCAGTCTCTGGCTATGTACAGGTCCAGCAAAAAGAAAATGAAAACATTTGCTTCCCAGCTTTCTGCCATCCAGCTGCTGATGGTAGTCCCACATCTGGAAGCCTGAAAGCTTCACTTTCATTGGAGCCAATAAGTAAGAGGGCAAAAGACTCGCATTTAAAAAGTGAAAAAAACAAAAAAAAGCTCCATTCTTCCTCTCTAGACTACTAAAGGCCCCAAACTTCTCAAATACCCTCAGCAAACCTGCTCAGCACACCAGTGATAGGTCCAGATGGCCTATCATTACAGAACCTTCCAGCTAGCTACGGAGAAACCCACCAGAAGAAATAAAAAGTATCAGGGGAGAAGGGGCAGGGGGTATGGAGGGAAGAAAAACAAAAAATACCAAGAGCTTTTTAAAAATGACCAGCAGAACATGAGAAATTGGAAGACCAGGTTTTGTCTGGTTTGAGGACTGCAGGGATGGTAGCAGTGAAACCTTAACCTGACCCACCTGCTGAAATTGGAGGGAGAGTGAGAGCAGGAGATATTTGTTTCAAGCAGAATTAAGGCTTGTTTAAAACTTCTGCCTTTTGTAAGGATGTTGTAAGAATTTAGCACCAAACACCCCTCTGGAGATACACTCATATCAGAAAAACAGCAAGAAAAGCACCACTAGCCAGAATTTAAGCTCAGAGGAGCTCACACCTCCGAGGAAGAAGAGAAAATCCAAGAAGAGACAGCTGCATCCAGAGTAAGACCATCCCTTAGAGATACTGGGCAGAGATGGACAAACATAAGCTGTAAAGCTCAAGGGGTTTGAGCATGAGCATCCTCCAGCTGGAACCCTCTGAGCTTGAGATCTCCATTTTTCCTTCTGCCTACACAGATTCACTCAAAGCACTCGTTTTATTCTGTGTCCAAATGGACTGGGGCAATCACCCCTGAGTTACTCATGAGGGGCAGTAACTTTTGAGGGAAGGGGCATATCCCAATCCGTTGTTGTTCAGCCCCAAGCACACCTCTCCACAATTACCGAAGCTAAAGCAAGAAAACATCATTCATACATGAGCACAGAATCACTTTTTGATGGCTAGCTATGGTTTTATTTCCCCCTAAAATGTGTTTTAAATCCTGGCATCTCCACAAACCCCTAGAAGAAGAACCATGACAAGCCAGAAGGGGCACTGGTATTATTAGGTCCAAAACCGAGGAAGAACTCTTCTTTATCCAGCTTAATAAAGCACAAATAAAAAACCACTAAAAACACACAGCCTAGTACTCTCAGAAAAAAAGCGTAACTCCCATTGCTGGCCATGGGTTTCAAAACATGAACTATTTGAGCAAGCTCTTTGTGCAAAGATCCGTTCCCAGATATCCATCCCTGAGACTGGAACAACTACACCAGGCAAGAGGTAAGGAGATGCTGAATTTCAAGGCACAGCAACTTTTGAAGCTGCTCACACTCTGCCGAAAGAGGAGATTTACTCCACGTGCCTGAAAGGAGCACAGTTCTGACAGCCGCATCCATCCTCTACAGCATCCCGATTTTAACCGCAATTTCCACGGACAAACGCCATGCTTTAAAAGCCATTTCTGCCAAGGGCTGCGGGCCATCCACGTGCACGGAGTTTTTTTGAGGATGTTTTCGGTGTGCTGCTTCTGCTCTGCAACACCCCCAGCACCAACGCGCCCGCACTCCTCCTCCTCCCGGGCATCCCCCCCAAAAAAGCAAGTTGATTTGTTCCGAGTGATGTTAACTCCCCCAGCCTAAGCGTGCTCCGGGAACCAAAGGGGAGCCCACATTTACTTCATTTGTGAAGCAAGCCAGATGCTAATTGCCTCCAAAGGTGAAAGGCTAGTGCCTTGGCCCTTTTATCATTGTAAATTCAGGTTCCTTCAAGACTTTACGCTGCTGGGCCCGGAGAGCCTCCCCCTTTAATGGTTTGGCATCAATAGGAGGGGGAGGGGAGTTCTCTTTCGCAAGAAGTTGCATCATTGAGAGATCTTATCCCCTTTCAAGATTTCGTACCGCATAAGGGATTCCCCCTCTTCAGAAATCCACATCCTGCTCGAGGAGTTTTGCTCTTTAGGGCTTCGCGCATCCCATTGAACTTTTAAGCATCTTTGGAATTCGCATTCACGGGGCAATTACTGTCTTTAAAAAACACACGCCACCACGTTATTCACCCGGTTTATTGCCAACGCGCTGGCAAGAATAGCTTTTCACAGCAAGCACAAAAGATTTCCTACCAGGACACACTTTGTTTGTAACATTTGTAGCCGGCGCACAAAATATTTACGGGACATTAGCGGCGCACATGAAAATAAGAATTAAAAACAACTAAAAAAAAACCCAAAAACCAAACAAACTAAAACCCAAACAAGCCACACGAGAAAGTTTCGAGGGAAAACGGGTAAGAAGGTACGAAAGCCGAGAGCGTTCCCTCCGTGGGGGACAGGGGCGGTGGTGAAGGCACCGTCGATGCCCCGGCGGCTCCGCTGAGCCGCACAATGAGCGGCGCGGTGCCCCGCGGAGCCCTCCGGCCTCGCCGGGATGCGGAAGAAAGGCTCGGCAGGACCCTCCGCGGCACCGGCCAGGTGGGGACCCCCACCCGCAACAAAAGGAGCCGACGCGGGCACAGCTGAGCGGGCTGGGGAAAGCCCCCAACAGCAGCCGCTGGTACCCCCGGGGGAGCTGGGGGGTTACCGGGCCGGGCCCGCCTCTCGCCGCCACCATTTTGGGCACGGGGGACCCACCGCGGGCTCCGTGCCGCGTCCGTCCCCCCGCCACCTTTGTGTGCGGACACCGGCCCGGCGGAACAATGCGGCCCGGTGGGGCCGGCCCCGCTGCGCCCGCGGCCGCCCCCGGAGCCGGGGGGCTCCTGCCTGCCGCCGCCGCCCGGGACGGGCGCGCCCAAAGTTTGCGAGCGCGCCCGGCAGGGACGGGGAAGTTGCCGGGTCCGCCGCAAGCGGAGCGAACACCCCGCGGAATCCAGCGGCTCGCCGGGGGTGCCCGCGGCACATGCGGGGCAGCGGGAGAAGCGTGCGGGACCCGCCGGGCAGCGGCGGCACGGACACGGCCCGCGGGCTGTCCGGCGGGACGCGGCACGGCGTCCGCGGCGTTCTCACCTCGATCTCGAAGTCGGGCAAGCGGAAGGCGGTGCGAAAGAGCGAGCAAAAGTGCGCGATGGCCGGGACTTCCCACCAGGAGCGGAGCTCGTCCAGCGCCACCGCAGCCGCCGCCTCGGGGCCACCGGTGCCGGCTACGCCGCCGCCGCCGCCGCAGCCGCCGTCCTCCTCCGGGCACATCTCCCGCGGCCGCCGTCCGCCCGCTCGGTCGCTGCCTCCCTCACTCCGCGGGCGGCTGCGTGTGCCGCCGCCGCTCGGCGCTGCGGCCCCGCCCGCCCCCCGGCGCCACGCCGCTCAGCGGCCGCCCCCCGGCGGCCCCGCGCTGCCCCCTCGCTGCCGCCCGCGCACGGGGCGGCTCAGGGCCGGCGGGGGCGCTGCTGCTGCTGCCGCTGCCCCCCCTACCGCGGGCGGCCGCCGCTGCGCGGGCCCATCCTCGCCGCCCTCCGCCTCCCGCCGCGCCCCGCGCAGCAGCGCCCGCGCCGCCGGGAACAGATGGGCGCGGGGGGGGCCGCGCGGGGCGGGGCTCCAAGCGGGGCGGGGGGCGTGGCCCGGGGCGGGAGCACCAATAGGAAGGCGCGGTAGGGCGGGGGGGGCGGGGCGAGGGGAGGGGCCAAACGCCGCGGGGGCGGGGCGGCGCGCGGCCGTGCACGAGGAGGGGGCGTGGCCGGCGCTCATCACAACAACAGGCCCCCGGCGCCCCAGGCCACGCCCACTGTGGGCGTGGCCAGCGAATAGTGGGCGTGGCCAGCGGCGCGGCGGCTCCGCTGGTCCCGGTGCCGGTCCCGGTGCCGGTCCCGGTGCTTTGGGGATGCTCCTGGTGCAGCGAACCCCTGGGAATCCTCCAGGGTTTCTGCTCCCTCACTTCGTGCCTGTGAGTGAGGGAGCCCCAGCGGCGCTGCTTGTGTTATGAACAAAACAGCCTGGCTGGGACGTTTCGGCTTGGGCTAAGTACCGGCATTGAAATGTTAAGTAGGCAATTGCTCCTGAGAATCACCTACAACCCCGCCTACACTAGGACCTGGAGGCAAAATAATCCAGTGGAATCATGGGAGGGGGTTTTGGGGATGAAAAACACCCCTAAATGGAAAAGATGGGCACAGTGGAGAGGACCAGACTGGACTGGGCCGTGGGAAGCAGGAGCTAAAGGACACTTCTCCTTGGTGCTGCCAGGAGGGAAGGAGGAGAGGACGGTTTGCTGGGACTCTGGATGCGGACTGCACACCTCTTGCTGCTGGCGTGCCCTGGGACCCCTGCGGAGCTGACTTTTAATAAAGAGCTGACTATTAATAAAGACATAGACCCTGTTCATTTCACTTGTTGTCCCATGCGGTCGCCACGAGGAGCCAGCCGCGCTCCTGTGCCCGGGGACGCCTCTGTGTGCCACCCACACTCCCTGTCCCTCCGCTCCTCCTGGCTCGGAAATGAGGAGCACCGCTGCCCTGTTTTGAATTGTACTACGGGGAAAGGTTCAGCGGCGAATAGGTATTAATTACCTGCTTGGGGAACTGCCGTGTTTCAGGAGCAGCCTGGAGCTCCAAGGAGAAAACACATTGCAGATACCTTGCTTTGTCTCTGGCTTGGAGGCACCAGAAAGAGAAAGGCTGGTGGCATCAGTCAGCGCCATCCTATTGCTGCTAACACCAGCTGACATAAAGCAGTCCGATTTCAGCAGCATGCACTTTTGAGATCTCCACGGTTTCCTCTTCCTTTTTCCCTTCAAAATGAACATATCAACAGAGAGTAAGGTGAAGTGTGAGCTCTGTGGTGTCTCAGGCCGCTGCCTAACAGCCTGGGAACAAGCTAGTTTAGAGAATAAACAAATCAAGGGGCAGCAGCATGGCTCAGCAAGAATGAACAAGCTCTAATTTCATTGCCCTTTTTCCTATTGCAGGATCAAGGGATATCCAGTGAAATTGGAAGGAAGAGAATTTAAAATGGTGCAAGGAAATATTTGTACCATGTGTAATTAACACATGGCATTTGTTACCCCGAAGTTTCATTGAGGCCAGGAGATTAGCAGGATTCAGAAAAGGATTAGACATTTATATGGATACCAAGAACATTCATGGTCACATTAGACAGGATATAAATAAATTTTAGAAGGGATATAAACTGTCAGGCTTCAAGGCACAATATAACCACTAACCGATGGTGAGGGATTAGGGAAAAACTTCCCTTGTGGGCGGGTTATTCTATAATTGTCCACTATGGGGTTTCTTGCACCTTTCTTTGAAGTACCAGAGAGTAGCAACTGTTGAAGTGAGAAGTCTGGATTAGGAAGGCTACCAGGCTCATCTGCTGTGTCAACTGCTGTGCTTTCTGAGGTTCTGTGAGGGTCACTTGAGAAATGGTGTGGTAAAGAGGATGGCACAGGAGGCATCAGACAGCTGATTTTTCATCAGACACAGACCTTGCTTTCCTTCACTGTAGATTTCACACAGAAAATAGATTTCCCATGCCTTCCTCACCAAGGTTTTTGCCAAAATATACTCTATTTTTAAGTGGTTTATTAGTTATCTTTCTAAGTTCAGCCTTTGCATCTGCTTTCCCTAAAAGCTTTTGACTTGGCTCATTTATTGTTTGAAGGAGACCAACGTGCTATACTGAAATCCTGACTGTGTTTCAAGGCACAATGACTGCAAGACTTGGTCTTGAGCAAGACAGAATCTGATCTCTTGTGTATTGTGTCTGCCTGCACTGGATTGAGCCAGCTCCAGCTCCCTGCAGTAACTGTGAGAGAAGAGGGCAGGCCAACTCAGGGCACTGTGTCAACATGCAGGATCACTATAAAATACCAACAGTTCTGTGTGAAAGATCTAGAGGTGACAAATCCTCAGGCACAGCTTCTTTTGGGCTAGTTAAAGAATTATACAGTATTACCTAATGCCCAGTTCTTCCGTGGAGCTAACTTTTGGTCCCCTGGCCATGTAAGGGCAGTTTATGTTGCAGTTCTGTCTTGCTCTATGCTGACATTCCTCCCTGAATTCCTGTAATGTCCAGCTGTGCCTTATCTTACTGCTGCATCTTTGCTTGTTCTTGACACTGGGTCAAACAGCTTTGTAGTATCCCCACTCTCTACCCTGCTAAGAACTTTGTGAACTTTAGATGAAGACTCCTAATCTCTCTTTTTGTCGGAAGAGCTAGGATACCGATTTTGCCTAATGTTTTTTTGAATTAATTTGGCTCCCTCTATCGTCCCCATTATTTCTGTTGGACTGTGTTTTCTCTTACATTGTTCTTTTTATTCCAGGATTCTGTGGGCTGCCCACAATCACTTAAGGTTGTTTCCTTTATCTAGATTCTTACACTGTTCTTAAAAGACTTTTTTAACCTTCTTATTCAAGCACAAAAAGCTCTGCTCTCCCACTGCTATTCAACAGTAGGCAGAGACTTAGTGAATACACTATGGCATTTCCTCTTCTTTGATCCATGTGCTCCTTCTCTTCCAAGCCACCTTTGGTTATGAGTTTTCTGTCCATAACTAACAAAACCAAAGCCTGCTCTGGCCAGTGTCCTTTCAAAGTATGCTATCTTCTTCCTCTGATAATTTATTTTTTTCTTAGGCTGCTGGTAAGACTTCCCCTACCACTGATTTTTTAGCTCAATATCCAGTCCTGGCTGCTCACTGCCTTCCATATTTACACTCCTCTCCTGTCTCTTGTGCTTTTTCTCATCCTTTCTTTCCAATCTAGCTGGAGGTTGAATTCTTGTACCATGTAGAGCCACACGGAGGCTGATGGACCAAATCAAAGCCTCTTGTTTTCATTGTTCCAGGTCATCTCTGGATTTGTGAGCTCACTTTCCAGAGGAAAAAGAATACCAAATTCAAAGTGCCAAAAGCAAATTAAAAAAAAAAGTTGTAGAGTTGCAAGGACTGCATGTCCCCATTCCTGTAGGACAAATCATTTAATATAGAAGCAAAAAAGAAGGGAGGAGTGTTTTCCACTTTCTCCAGAAACACTGATCTAAAGCTTAAATGTAGTGTTAGGTTGATGACAGGTAGATCTCTTGTAGCCTGCCTCTGAAAGAAAATAGATTACTGACAGGCACAGGTCAGTTCCTCACCAGCTGAAACGGTATTAATAAAGATCTCTTTAAAAGAACTCTTCACTTCCTTGCATTTCCACCACCTGGCTTTAAGCTAAAGCCCGCTGGACTGTGTTCCTATAAATGAGGTTCAGGAGGAACTGTGGTCTGCCCTTGTAAGGAGTCAAAAGCATTTGTAGAAGGACCAAGCAAACCTCAGATTCTGTTTTTACCAGCAACACATTCTCACAAGGACTCGGCTTTGGGAAGCTCAAGTTTTCCTAATTCAGGGGAAGTGATTTAACAATAGATAAAGCCTAACATTTCTGTTCCTTCAAAACAGAACATCTGCATTTCTGGCTGTGAAGAGCTTCACCTCCCTTTTCTAGCTTGAATTTTACTGCTTCCTTCTTTGTGTTGACCTCCCTCAACAATCTAACACTGGCAAATCTCACTGCCTTTGCTTCTTTTTGCTGAGTTAGGAAGTAGAAGACGGATGAGATTTAGCCACCTGCTTTCACCCCAAGCTAATTCTTCCTTCTAGGATTCTTCATACTTTGATCCATCTTCAAGATCCTTGTTCCCTTTTCAATGCCTCCTGAGCAAAGAGAATCTTGGTTTACATAGCACAGTGGAAAAACGTTCCTGAACAGAGCAGAGGCTGCAGTATTTAGCACTGGAAGGTCTGGCTTTGACCCCTGGATCTGCCTTTCCTTCTCAAACAACAAATCAAGGAAACTGAGGCACACACAGTGGATATGAAGGCACAGATTTTTCTGGGTAGTGGTAGAACTGGAGTCATGGAGGCAGCCAGAGGGATTGCAGATGTGTTGAAGCAGATGAGAAATTTTGCTTCTTTTACCTGAAACAGGAGAGTCAAGAGAAAAAAAAAAAATCCAAGCTGCATATTGATAATCACTTCTTTTGAACCGCTAGCTATGATTCCATAAGAAGTAGGGGAAAAGTGGCACACAAGGGGCTGATATAAGAGGTATGACAGCCAAGAGGAGTGCAAAGAGAGCAAAAGAGATTTGAAATAGAGGACAGCACTGCAGTCAAGGGATTGTGTAGGATGAGAGAGACACAAGGGAAGCAGGGGATGGGAGAAACTGGTAAATAATCTGAGAGGGGGAAGTAAATACATCTCCTCCCTAATTAGCAGAGAGTAAGGAAAAGTCTGTAGTCACAAATACTTGTGGAGTGGAAGAAGCTGGAATGCTGTGAGGGGGAGAGAGAGAGAGGGGAATGTCTGAGAGATGGCAGTCAGGGGGGGATAAGCTGAATAAACCAATAAATGCACAATGAAGTGTGCATCACCAGATCTGCTGGTGAGTGGGATGCTGCAGGGGTGCATGAGAAGGTGAGATGAGGAAGGTAGGTCTCAATAACCTAACAATGTGAAGTTTTAAGTTATCAAGAGAAAAGATGAGGGAGTCAATAAAAAGGAGAGCCAGTTGCTAAGGCAGAGAGTAGAAAAGAGATGGGTGGGTGCAGACAACAGCTGCGAAATGGAGGCATGAGAGAGAGCAGGGACAGTGCTGGAAAGCGTGGGAGACAGGAATTGGAGGCAGAAATAGAACAAGAGAAAAGTGGCAATCCCACTGCTTTTGGCATTGTGATGCAGTGAGCCAGCTTGCACAGGTCTGTTGCTGAAGTCGAACATGTGGTATCAATGAATGATATTATCATTGAAATGATAATAAATGACTTAAACTTAATGACTTAATAAATGACTTAAACTTCAGCTACCACAAAGGGCTGCAGGTTTTGCTGGACATAAACACTTCTCTCCAGCTTCAAATTACCAGAAGGTTTTCCACGATTCCTGCAGCCTGCATCCTGAGCAGTGTGGGTGTGAGGCTCATCTGCTGAAGAACGTGTTGCTTTGCTAGAATGGACTCTCCAGCTCCTCAGGCACAGACCCAGCTGTTATGTCATGGACTCTGCAGTTGTGAAAGATCTGTTTCTTTTATCTCCTGGATGTACACATTCCATTTGTCCAATGTGAAAGATAATGTGAAAGCAGCCACTCTGAGAACCTGACCTAGCATCTGAAAATCTGATGGTTTCTCTTTGTAACATCCCAGATATTTACTCCACAACAGTATTTTTAGCTGAACAAACCACTGGAAAGGAGAAATAGTTTCACATTACTGAAGTGTAGCCACACTTTCCACGAAGCAAAGAAGCAGTTGCACACATCACCATTGGTTTAGGCAGGAAATTAGCAACATCGGGCCTCTTTAGCTTGCATGGACTCTCTTCCTTGAAAAGCATCTCCCTACTGGGAATTTGGCTAGCATTGATGTGGCAAAGCACCCTCCATCACACTTCTCTCCTGTGTGCTTTACTGAACTACATATCAAACCAACAGATCTAAGCCTTAGGTCTCAACAGATTTTCTGCTCCTAACCCATTGGGGCTGAAAACCACAGGTTGCAACTTGATGTTTTGTCCCCTAGAGAGCAATCAACAGGCGAATGATAATTTGTGGCAATGGATTTAAAGGCAGGGAATCTGGATCTTTCCAAGTCTTTCCCCAAAGAGCAGCAGAGAGGGGCTCTTTTGTGGTTTGTTTGTGGTCATCCATGCTCACAGGGTACATCTGGCAGAGAGATGAGTCAGACACGACCACAAAACAAGATGGGGAGCCAGTGATCCACCCTGGAAACCTCGCTGGGAAGCAGAGTGGAGACACGCACAAACCCCTACGCTTCTACGCCTGCCCAGGTCTGCTGTCTCTGCTCCTGCTGTCCACAGCTATCCCACAGGCAGGCAGCAGTATTTTGGCATAAACAAGGAGATGCTGGGTTGTGGGAATCCAGGGCTTCCCTCTGGCTGCCCTGGCAGGTCTGGGACCCTGGCAGGGGTCAGGAACCCCCCTGGACAGAGCCCCGAGAGACACTGTCTGTGATCTCTGTCCATGGAAAAGAGTTTTCAATCTTACAGGATGAATTACAAGCTTTGAGTGTTTGATAAGAGTAATAATTAAGTGTGACACGGGTGCAAAAGTAAAATTTTAGATTTCTAGATTAGGGGTTCAGAGGGGACAAGATGGAGGAATTGGGAGTGTCTTGTCCTTTTCCTCCTTCTTCATGCCCTCCATGTTTCACTGCAGTGTTGGCATTTTTTTATTGGTTTAGGCTGGGGACACGCTGTTCAACGTAGATGACAGATATTGGCACGTTATTGTAAATATAGTACACGTAGTTTCTGGTATTTAATGTTTGTACCATCCCACTGAGGGCAGAGCCCCACACGCTGCCCTGCAGGACAGAGCTGTGGCAGGGCAGCAGAACATGTTAGAGATAAGCAAAAATAAACAACCTTGAAAACAGCACAGACGAATTATGGCTTCTGCTTTGGCAACGGGGCAGAAAGACAGAGACTTTCTACAATCTCGGAATCATCAATACCCACAGATTCCGACACTGGGTTGTTTCCAGAGCAGCAGCTAGCAGTGGTGCTGGTACGTGTGCTGTGTGCTCCAGGAGTGGTTACTGCCCCTGAACACCAGCCAGAGGCTCAGTGGGACTCAGCACCGCAGCCTGAGCTCGTTTGGCTCAGGTGCAGCATGCTGTGCTGAGGAGCAAAGCACAGGCACTGGGAACAGCCCCAGACAAAATGCAGAGGATGCTGCACAGCAGGGCAGTGCTCCATGCATAGCAGCGTCCTCATCAGTCACTCCAGCAGAAGTAGACTATATGCTCCTGGAGGGGAATTAAAATGCCATTTTGCTTACAAGCCATGACAACTGTTCAACACCTTCTTAGATGGGGATTAGTGCTGTATGAGCAGAGTGGCTGAAGGTCTTTTTGTTGTAACCAGGGTTTCGTAGTCTGGGCCTGAAGAGGTGATGTGGGGGAAAGCTGTATTTCTTGTCTAAAGCCGCTGATCTCACGCGCTGTGGTGGGGTTGGAAAGGCAAAGCCCGTGGTGGTTTCAGCCAACACAGCCTTTCCAAAGCTTCATTTGACACCCACCTGCCAGTTGCTTTTCCTGCTATGCTGCTTCTGTGGGGAGTGCAGTAGTAACTTGTGACTTCACCAGCATCCATTTCCAACATCACCAATACCTCCACACTTTGCTGCTGCCATTTGGCTAGAGAGATGTTCCAATCCCATTCCTTCCATAGCAGTCAGCAGAAATTGAAAGTGATTGATCTCTAAATCTTGCTAAGGATGGGATACCAGGCTATGCTGATGCACGGGTCTAGAGATAAGGCAGAGCCTTACAGAGGGCTGAGCAGCCATCCAAACATTGGCAGCACTGAGTCATGGCTCCAGCTCTTTCACTGAATTGCTCTGTGACTGTGAGTAAATCAATTCAGGTATATTTTCCTCATCTATAAAATGGGAATGGTCATATTTTGATACCTCAGAGAAGTTGCAAGACTTAATTAGTTAATGCTAGCACCTTGTCTGTTCTCATTACCATGGTATCTGTGTTTATTGCTCTGAAATTGTAAAATGCTACTTACATGCTAAACATTATTATTCTACATGAGGTGGAGCAACTTAATCCAGCATCTCTGTAAATACCAAGGGCAGGGAGTTGACATTCCCAGTATTGGCTTTAGTGTGAGGTCTGCCTCACTTGTAGAAAAATCTCCCTGACATACAACAAAAATAATTTCTTTCCAGATTCCTAATGTAGTTGCTCTTGAAACAGTTATGCTGCACTATTACTGGTTTACTTAATTTGGTGTGTATAAATAAATTCACCTGGGATAAACATAATTTAAACTGGTTTAGACACAATGTTTGTTCCAGTGTCAGGGAAACAGAACAAGGTCCATGAAAGACTTTCAAAACCTGTCAAGTCACTTGGAGGAAAGTGACTGTAGGCAGCTTGAAATGGGGGAGGACTGGCAGATTCATGGACTGAAGGGATTTTAGGTGCCCAGCCTCAAAAAAAAAAGAGCTAGTGACTAATCCAGTGAGTCATCTCCAGACCTTTCCCAGAACAGTCCTGCTTGTAACTAGGGAGTTTTGAGATACTCAGCTTTTTCTGTCATGGGTTAAGAGAGAGCCTGAATGCCCACAGGATCACAGTCTTGAACTTAGGGGCTGTTAGAAAAGCCCTGAGATGCTGAAGGTGGGATGGGGGAGCTGCCTGCACCCCTTCTCACCCCAGCCTCTCCAGCAGCTGTGTCAGCTGGGGTGGGGGGCCTGGATAGCCAAGGGCTGACAGTAGCCTGGAAGAGGCAGGCTGCTCCTCTGACTGCATTTCCACAGGGGCTGGGAAATGGCTTTACACTTTGCATTTTGCACCTATCACTTTCACCCTCCAAGGCACCAGAAGCACACTCCTGTACCTCAGCTGAGAAAATCAGCTCAGTGCCTCCCCAGGGCTGGGTGCAGCCACACCATGACAAGGGCTGCTCAGCTCTCTTTGTCACCTGCCAAGTTTCAACCAGCAGTGCAGAAGTGGAAATAAAAGAGCTGCTTGCACTGTTAGTGACACTGTCATCCATTCTGATTCACTTTCAGCAGCTCTCACCACACACCTGAGGCTCAGCTCCAGAGGTTCCCATGCGAGCAGGATATCAATAAAAGCTGCTGGTGCTCCTTACAGTTAGGCAGGAAGGATGCTGTAGGCTCCTGAACAGAGATCTGATAAACAGGTCACAGCTTTGGCCAGAAGAACCTCTAGGTTCCTGTTCCAGCTCCCTAACCAGCTCTGCCAAGGCACTTCTGCTTTTCCCTGAGTTCAAGATGAGGATCCTGCTGCAAACCACCTGCCTGTGGTGGAACGGCTGCGCCTGTGGAAGCACTGACTTGTTTTAAACCTGTGACCCGATGAAAATACAAGTAAATAGGCAATGGAGAAAGGAGAAATTGGCAAGAGAAGGGCCAGGTGATTTATTCCTTCTTCTGCACTTAATAGCCTTCGAGGTTTGGGTTTCCCACACCCAGCCTTCCCGGTTCACCTTCATGTGTAAGCCTCATTTTCCTGCTGGGAACAGAGGAGAGATGCCAGCAGCTCTGTCTGTGTGCCCCAGCCCCTAAGATACTGTCTGCCCTGCTAGACCGTGGCACCAGGAAAACCCAACCCAGATCAACAATCCGATTTGCAAAGTCCTCAGCACCCAACCATCCTGCCAGTTATTTGAGTGGCCATCTCTCCCTTGCCTGTTCCCAGGGGCCACTCCCAGCAGTGCAGGCAAAATGGGGTGACTTTGCTGGCAGCTGGGTGACCCTACTTGATGCTCTCGTGAGGGCAGAATCTGCCCCCAAGCCCCAAAAAGCGGCAGGAAGGCTTTGATTTATATATCCAGACAAAGCCCCACAGGGAACAGCCATATGGAAATAAAACCTATTATGTTTTACAATTAGGGAGGGGAAAAGCTTGGGGTTAAAATATGAAGTGGCCAAGCTATTAACCTTCTCATTTAGAATCAATGGTCACTAAATTACAGGGCACATCTCATCCCTCCTCCAAAGAATGGCCTTATGAGGAGTAGCTGAGGGCATTCAGCCTGGAGAAAAGGAGACTCAGTGAGGACCTTATCACCCTCTATAACTACCAGAAAGGAAGTTGTAGCAAGGTGTGTGTTGGTCTCTCTTTCCAGGTAACAAACGATATAACAAGAGGAAATGGCCTCAAGTCATACCTCAAGAGGTTTAGATTGGATATTGGGAAAAATTCCTTCACCAAAAGGGTTGTCAAACACTGGAACAGGCTGCCCAGGGAAGTGGCTGTGTCACCAGCACTGGAGATATTTAAGACATGTAGATGTGGCACCAGGGACATGGCTTTGCAGTGCTGGGTAATGGTTGGGCTTGATGATCATAAAGGTCTTTTCCAACCTAAATGATACTGGTCCATTATGTGAACAAGCAATAAAGCATAATTCATCCTATTCTGAAAAGGTGATCAAATACTGGCAGTGAGCCACAGCAGAGCCTGAGGGGGCTAAGAAACTTAAATCAGAGAACCACCACACCAGGCAAATAGCAAATCCTCCCACTGCCTCTTGTCACCACAAACACCCAGCTAGTGTTTGTGTTCCTACACAAAATGTACGACCTTACCTAGACTGGATGGGGGAAAAACTCAGTTTCCACAGGGAAAATGTGCATTTGGAGAGGGAAGGGGATGGAGTTTTCAGAGATCCTCTCGTCTAAGAGGCAACGTCATACATAGATTTTAGCCAATCCTGGTGCTTAAAAGTCTCCTTGGTAGTGCTTGGGCACAGTGAGAGATGTGGTAGAAAAGTGCCCTCTCACCCATCTCAGGTGGGAAATTTATGATGCAGAATTTATCAGTTCTATTTCTGATGCAGAGTCTCCCAATAGCCATCACAACTCTACCCTCATCATTTCCAAAGCAAATACTTTGTTCAACTGATTTTTCTTTCCCATGAGAGAGGGCTACCATTTGTCTGAAGCAGCCTCATGGAAATCAAGTTGAAAGCAAAACCAAGCAAAAATTAATTTAGCAAAACATGCAGATACCATTACAACAGTAATATTAAATATAAACCAAACAGACAACCAAAATTCCCCTGCAGCCTTTCCAACCCCAACTTTGAAGACCATTCTGGGGAAGATTAACAAACAGAAAGAAAAGCAAAGATGATTTGAAATAAAAGAGAAACTAGCCAAACAAATTCTTTTGATCTAGCTGAGAGAAAAAAAATACAGGAGGAAAAGAGCTAACAAAAATAGTATCCATTTGGGTTTTTTAATGCTGTTAGTATCAGTGATCATTCTGCCTCAAAATCCTAGTTCTGACAGGGGTCTCCTTCGTGTCAGCCTCTACCACTGGCCTGCTCAGTTCCAAATTTCCTCCCACTTGTGGGGTGGGGGACACAGAGGAAGGCAGAACTCTGCACTCCCAAGACTTGGTCAGAGTCAAGAAGTAATTGAGGTACTCCCCATCCTTTTCTTGCTGTTGGCTGCTGCAGCTGCTGTGCCTCTTTGTAACAGAGAGGGAAGGACAGAGGCAGATTTCATTTTGAGGACTCACCACTGCTCAGTGTTCTTCACCAGCTCTTGTCTCCAGGCAGAGCTGTTACTCCCATCCTTCTCTTGTCCTTTCCTAGAGAAGTGCCTTTTGTGGTTTAGCACCAATTTCCTGAAAATAATAATGAACTTAACAAGGAACCAAACACTTATTTCTGTTCTAAAACTTATTCCACCTGCCCATTTAGGTTGAATCCAGCCTGTAAGAGCCTTTACTTAAAGTCTACAAACTGCCTGAGACGGATTGGTTTGTCCCACATGTATGTGTTTTACCCATCACCTTGGGCTCTATACTGGGGCTTGATGCACAACCACAGCTGAAAAAAAACCCAGCTGATCTGAGAAAAACTTTGATCTAGAAGGACAGAAATAGTTGTGTGGTAACACAGGGAATAGTTCTGGTGTTCATTTATGCCTTATGCTGTAACTTTAGCAATCTAATTTTTTAAATTAAGCTGGCAGATGGATTTGCTTAGCTGTTTCTGAAGTTATGGCTATGAAAGAGCAGATCAGCGTCAAGCCAAACTCCATCACTGCAGTTATACCCACCGTGCCAGAGGCTCCCTCTCTCTCCACAGAGATCTGCCCTCTGAGCCACTACCAGCAAGGCATTTGCAGCATGAGAACAGCTGAACTTGCAGTGCTGTAACAAATATTTGCCCTCTCAAAGTACCTCTCCAAATCTGAGCTGATAGCACCTCCCCGGGAGATTGGGCTCTGCAGAGGAGCAGTGTCAGCACATCCACCCTCCCTGCTGGACATCCCTGCCAGCACCACCCAAAGGCACCCAGGGCCAGGCTGGCTGGGGCTCTGCTGCCAGGAGGGGCTGGCATAGGGCACAAATCTGCCTCTCACCTATTTATTCTGGAGCCATGTGGGGGTTAAGGCTCTCTTTCCCAGTTGCAGTGACCCAGGTGGGGCTAATGAGTGCTTGCCTTGCTTAGCTAATTAGAGGCACTGAGAGCAGCAGGCTGCAGTTCTGGGCTGGGGCACTTGCAGAGGAAAAATAGAGGCTGTGGGGTTTAATTCTAGCTTTTTTTTTCTTTTTTTTTTAATTTTTCCTTATGGTCAAGTTAGAAACCTCTGGCAGGATAGCACAGCACAGATGGGAAAGAGCAGAGGGAGGAGGCTCCACAGCACACTTCTAATCTGTGGTATGAGAAGGGGGCAGGAGTAAAAGATAAGGAAGGCTGGACCATTTGTTCCCATTCAGAGACAGATACTCAATGTGTGATCTAAATGCTTCAAAGGCCAGGCTAAACCTCCCCACTTCCACAACTCACCCCTCTGAAGCTGCCCAAAGAAAGCCTTCAGCTGCTGTGAGCCTGCCCTATGCTCATAGGCTTGACCTCAAAAAGTTGTGGTCTGAGCTCTTTTCCTTGCCTGACCAGCCCTTTATGTATAATTTTCAGCTGCTGCTGAAAGGTGTTTCTTTTTCACCTCACTCTTGCAAGCTTTGTTTCCCTTGCCTCTTTCTAGCTGTTATTTAGTTCCCTTCATGTTGTCTTCCCCTGGCTTTTTCTTTGTTTCTTTCTCAGGAAGCAGCACATCATTATGGTTGGTCTTTCTCTAGGGCTCTCCTAGCCAGGTCATTACTTAGCTGGGGAGATCCAAGGAGGTGGCTGTTTGTGTGGCTGTGAGACCTGTGAAAAAGCAGCTAATCAATTCAGAAATCATCTGGGTGGTAACCCCACTGTCAGCTTATTTTCTTCCCTTCCACTTAGACATCAAACTGGCTGAAGAGGCCTCTGGGGAATGAGGCAGGCACTGAGAGCTCCTCCTCTGCAGACACATCTGTGTCTTTCATCAGCAGGGCTCAGGGAATACCACTAACTGGAGAGGGGAAAAAATCTCTTTGGAGCTCAGAGGCTCGTGGTCTCCATCCTCCTGCTCTGAAGAGACCCTGCCCAATGGGGAAGCAATCATTTGAAAAGTGACTAATGCACTAACACTGTTTGGCAGAAACTATCATTAACAGGCAGAACTGGGGAGGACAGGGACAAAACACACAGCAAAGAGGATGTTAAGTTATGCCAGTGAGCAGACCCTGGCAGCCAAAACAGCCTGCAGTGGCTAAGTGGAGCAGCAATTGCAATAGGACATGCAAATGGCCTTCTGGTGAATGAACTTACTAATTGCTGCACTTTGCTTTCACTCAGTCTTCCTCTGGTTTGTGTCTTTGGGGACTGCATCAGAACAGGGAACGCTCAGAGCCACAAAGCCTTTACCATGGCCAGTTCTAGGCATTGGAAATAGAGATGCACAGTGCCTTGTACTCTGGGACTCTGTGGAGTCCTTCAGCAAAGATAAGTTATATCAGAAAGGCATTCTCTATCAGGCCAGCCAGCCCTCTGTAGGGTGGGTGTGCATGCACGGGTCACAGAGCCACAGAATGGTTTGTGTTGGGAGAGGCCTTTAAAGGTTGCTTGGCTCCAGCTGCCCTGCAATGAGAAGGGAACCTTCAGCTATATCATATTGCTCAGAGCCCAATCCAACCTGACCCTGAATGTTTCCAGGGATGGGGAATCAACAACTTCTATGTGTAGCCTGCTCCAGTGTTTCAGCACCCTCACCATAAAAAAAAAAAAAAAAAAAAGTTCCTTATTATCTAGTCAAAATCTAGTCTCTCTTAGTTTAAAACCAGTACTGCTTGTCCCATCACAACATGCCCCGCTAAAAAATGTGTCCTATCTTTATCTTTCTTATAAAAACCTATTTCAGTACTAAAAGGCCACAGTAACTTCTCCCTAGAGCCTTCTCCAGACTGAATAATCCCAATTCAGTCGTTCCTTAGAGCAGTTCTGTCCTGCTGATGATTTAGCACAGCCCTCAGGGTGTGGCCCTCATCTCACCAAGTCTCACTGCCATCAATAGCCCCACTGTGGGAACTGGCCAAAACTTCCAGCCCAGGGCATTGCCAGCCACAGCCCAACAACCCAACAGCCACCCCCAGCCCCCCAAATCTTCCATCCCATGAGGGATTGGGGAGGGTGTTGGGGCCAGACTGGGACATGAGGAGCCTTACATTCCATCCCAGGGGACCCCAATCTGCACCCCCAGAGTCCTTAGCAGACACCTGCCATAAGAAACATCCTCCATTGTGTATCAACAAGGATTTTGTCCCCACATTTTGTTTCCCTAAGAAAGGTGGGGAGGGAAGAATGGGATTTTTTCTCCTTTGGACTGAAATTATTGAAATAATGTAGGTTGCTGTTCTGTTTTACTTACATGCAAGATGTCATTAAGCAAGTGTCTTTTCTACAAAGCAAGGAATACCCACACATAGCCAGGCTTTCTCTATTTTCCATGCACAGTACAGTGGTTCTGTATTTATTTAGCAAGAATACTGAACTCTCTGCAAAGGTCTGCTCTAAGTTCAGAATGGGAGAACAGCCTGAATTTGAGGTTTCCTTCCTTCTGCGAGGTTAAGTCACGTCCTTAGGTCTCCTTTTAGAAAGCTAACAAACCATGTTAGAAGAAAAAGAAAAAATCTTTAATGGAGAAGCCTTGCACTCAAGAGAGCATACAACACTGACCCAGGCCACAGTTCAATTCTTGGGCTCATTTTCTGCAGGGACACAGACAAGACAACTGCACACCTTTTTTCCTGTTAGAAGCAAACTCTGATGCTCTTCACAGTCAGACAACTTTGACAAAGGATCTCAGACATAAATGAAAGGCTTTAATGCTCGTGAAGAGTGAATTAGTGCAAACAAATTCCTTGAAACTACTGCTTAAAAAAAACCCACCTCAAACAGAGGGAGAAAGCAGGAAGCTCAACTACCTTTAAAGATAATGCCATCCTACAGAGCAAGTTCTGTATAAAATCAAGATGTCCATTTGCTTCCTTTAGTGTCTCCAGCACTTAAAATAAAATAAAGCTTTTATCCTATTATATTTTAAATCATGGCTGTCAGCAGAAAAACAGTTCTTGCCTTATTTCCTCTATTTTACCAACATGAAATGTTCTACCCATGGATTTGGCCAATAGTCTGGAAAATGTCAAGGTTAGGAAAGGCTGAGCTTCATTTGCTTTTCACAGATCTGAGTAATGAATTGTTCATTTTAAAGTATTGTTCTAGCTTGAAAAGCGAGTCAGTAGTGCTGGCATCATAGGGTTCCACATCTGTCTCTTAGTCGCTCTGGACTATGTTGGCCCAATTTATTAAACAGGGAGGGTTTTTGATGTTCTGCAACCCTGCAAACTAAACAGGAGGCCTGAGGCTTTAGTGGGGTTTTCCTTTTCATAGGCACTTGTCAACATGGCAAATTTTGCTCACTGACACTTCAGATCAATCTCCTACATTGGTGTTGCTATTGCAAGAAAACTGGACAAACCCAAAGCACAGGAAAGGTAAGAGCATCAAGAACTTACTTTTGACACTAGACAGAGTACTTACAATTCTGAATGCAAATAGGAAGCAGAACCCCACAGTAAGAACAAAAGCAGAGTCCCCAGGCAGAGCTGGGTAAAAGTCACTGTGGCTGCAGCTTGATAAAACTCCATGAAAGAATGAGCAGCTCAAAAAGATTCACTGGGAACTCATCTCTGTGTTTCATTGTGTGAAAACCAGAGATATTCAATTACATTAGAAATCATATGAGGGCAATTGGAGGCAATCCCTTTTCACACTGTGCACATTTACCTATGGAATGTGCTTCTGCCACGTGTGATGGAGCCCAGGGGTCTCAGCAGGATTCAGAAAAGAGTTCAGCAGGTCTCAAACATTTTTATAGGCAATATTAAAAGCTATAATTAAAGTAACAAAGGCTGCTAGTGATGTAAGCCCTGCTTGCCAAAGCTAAATTCAACCTTTCCCAGCGGAGTTTGGGAAGTGGATGTTCTCCTGCTCGTACTTACTGAAGGTTTTTGTGTCCCTGCCCATGATGCTGATGCCTGGTAAAAACAAAGATCTAGAGGAGAGCAAGAGTTAGTCTTACCTAACTGTGGGAATCCAGAGCTTCCCTCTGGCTGCTCTGGAAGGTCTGGGACCCTGGCAGGGGTCAGGAACCCCCCTGTACAGAGCCCCCAGAGACACTGTCTGTGATCTCTGTCCATGGAGAGGAGTTTTCAATCTTACAGGATGAATTACCAGCTCTGAGTGTTTGATATAAGTAATAATTGAGTGTGACACAGGTGCAAAAAGTAAAATTTTAGGTTTCTAGATTAGGGGTTCAAAGGGGACAAGATGGAGGAAATTGGGTGTGTCCTGTCCTTTTCCTCCTTCTTCATGCCCTCCATGTTTCACTGTGGTGTTGGCATTTTTCTGTTGGTTTAGGCTGGGGACACGCTGTCCAACGTAGGTGACAGATATTGGCACGTTATTGTAAATCCAGCACAGGTAGTTTCTGGTATATAATGTTTGTACCATCCCACTGAGGGCAGAGCCCCACACGCTGCCCTGCAGGACAGAGCTGCGGCAGGGCAGCAGAACATGTTAGAGATAAACAGAATAAACAACCTTGAAACCAGCACAGACAAATTATGGCTTCTTCTTTGGCAACGGGGCAGAAAGACAGAGACTTTCTACAATCTCAGAATCATCAATACCCCAGATGACGACACCTAACACAAATTGTTTTTTCTATTTTATTTAAACTGCTGAGCATCAAGTATGCCCACTTAATCCTGACCAGTCCTAAGGGCAATGCAAGCTTGGAGGGGTGATGTCCACAGAGTCCTGACTCCCACAAGGGCTCGTGTTGGGCACTTATTAAAAGGTGCAAAAAAATCCTTTGCCTTAAACAAATGTCTTGGGGCAGCGAGTTCCACAGCTTAACTACTTAGGTGGGAAGCAGACAAGCAAACTTTCTTTTCACTAGCTATGCTGCAGCAGTGGCACTTCCAAAGAGAAAGCTCCTGGATGTTTTCTCTCTAAAAGTGCTCCTCTCGTTTGAACACCCTGCAGTGTGCACAGCCTGGCTGCAGCTCCTGAAGGGCTGCTGGCCCAGTGACATAATTCCCCTGGGCTGGAGCAGAGACTAAGGGTTTATCAGCAGCCAAAAAGGGCCCAGCCTGGTGTCTGCTTGATTGTGTGAGAGCCACCGGAGTTACCCCGCCACATCCACACTCCCAGTGGTTTTCACACAAGCCATAGCCTGTGGCAAGTGCTGCCAAGCACAGCAAAGGAGTGAAGGAGGAGAAGAGCAGCCCCCAGCCACAGCAGGACCTCAGGGCAAGCTGAATAATTTTGTGAGCCTGCCTGAGCCAGGTGTATTTATCTCCTTCCAAGGTTCCCACTTGTTTCCTGGCCACTGCACACAGCTTGAGTGGCCCCGTGGCTGCCGTGGGGCTGGAGCCTTGCAGGAGGAGGGTGCAGCATTAGAGGCAAAGCACTGAGCATCCCTGGGGTGGCTGTGCTGGGATTTGCAGGGGGATATGTTGGAGGTGGGGAGCAGGTGGCAGAGTGCTGAGCTGCTCAGCTGTCATGGGCTGGAGAGGGACGGCCGCAGCTGGGTGAGGGAAGGGAAGGGAAGAGCTCAAGGTCTGGCAGTCCTTCTGCTTCACAGGGCTGTGGCCGGCAAAGGAGCAGCAGAAAGGGATCCAGCTGGGATGCAGGGCCCTGTGTGGTTTTGATCCCGGGAGGGGAGTGCCATGAAACACCCTGGAAGGGGTGGGATGTGCACACACAGCTCTGTGACAGCCTCACCCGGGGTGAGTACCTGCTGTGTGCCAGCAGGGGCCTTGGCTGCGCTCCCCGGGGCGTAGATTTATATCTGCCCATGCAAATAACCTGGAAGTGTCCCCCGGAGTGGGACAGCTGCTCCCCGGTAGGCTTTTGGGAGCATTCTTTATGTGCCCATGTAAGTACCCTGGCAATGTCTTTTGGGCTGGCCAGCAGGGGCCCTGGCAGGGGCCAGGAGCAGTGTCACAGTGGCTGAAGCTGTGCCAGCTGAAGCTTTCCAGCAGCAGAGCTTTCTTCTGCCCCGAACAAAGAACCAATGTGGCCAGCATTATTGATTTGTTTCGTGACTCGCAGCTTTTAGCCTGGCAGGAAAAGACCAAGAGGAGTTTTAATTTGTCCAAATGGTTTTAGACAAGGTTAATAAAACTCATTGATAAATGGCGCTTTTCATTAAGTTTTAATTACACTGTCATTTCAACAGGCTGGACGTGCATAGTTGTGGCGTTTGATTTTTTCCATTTAAGGTGATGCCTCAACAAAGTCGGTGGTGTTTGTTTTTTTCATTTAAGGTGTGCTTCCCTGAGTTCAGTGATTAATTCCCATTGTGGACCAAGGAGCTGCCAGGCTGCTGGAGAGCCTGATTGCCTCGGTGGATTCCCTTTGGCCCCCATCCCATGCTGGAAATTACAGCTATTTAGGCAAAAATCTCTGAACCTAGCACACTTTTGTACCTTGACACATCATCATCTTGGTCCAGAAAGGGTGCTGGTGTCTGCTAGCCATCTCTCCTCCTCAGGGACTGGTGAGGATGCTGAGTGTTTCATCTTTCCTGTTGTCTCCCAGCAGTGGGTTTTGAACACCTGAAAGAAATGCAGACAGGATGTGGTTCAGGTCAACTCGTAGCAGGGTGAACAAACAGAAAATACCAGAACCACTGGTCAGTTAGAAGCTCAGTTTGGCTGATAGCTCTCCCTCTCCAGGAAATGTGAATACTATTTTAGCTTAAGAAGGTCTGTGTACACACATATTATCCCTCCTGTGCACTGCACTGACTTCTGTCCCCAGCTTAGTTTCAAAACCTCAAAAATAACTTAAAACAGTTATTTTTAAGCAGTTTACAATTTCACTATTTGCTCCCTTCCTTAAAAGCAAATTTCCACATTCTTTCCATGTAATCATTATAAAAGTGGAGAAATTCACTGCTGCAGAAGGATGTCTGTTAAAGACTTTTTACTTTAAAATGCCCACTGCTGTTACCATCAGCATTTGAGGAGCTGTGGTGCTTCAGCTGGGGATTGGCAGCAGATTATATTCATCCCTTGCATCTGCACCTGCCTTCAGAAGGCTCACACAGCATGGTAGCTAGTGTCAGGCTTCTCAGATCATCCCCTGGGGGTTTGACTGCCTGGGTTCAGGGCTGACTTAAATAGTCACCCTGTGTCTGCAGGGGACATGTTGGTCAGGCAGAACAGAAAGGAAGAAGTTCTCCCATATTATATTTGAAGAAGCAATGGGCAGCAGCATTCCTGTACCCATGTGCCACATACCAAAATCTTAATGTGTGCTACAGCAGGGAGGGATGTTCCACACACTGAAGGAGGCCATGGGAAAGGGGAATTTCAGGCAGATGGTGATCCTGGAGGAAAAGGAGACTCAGAGGTGACCTTATCACTCTCTACAACTCCCTGAAAGTTGGCTGTAGTTAGGTGGGGTTGGTCTCTTTCACCAGACAGAACCAGAGTCTCAACAGTCTCAAGCTACATCAAGGGATATATAGGTTGGATATTAGGGAAAAGCTTTTCATGGTTAGAGTGATAAAGTTCTGGAATGGTCTGCCTGGGGAGGTGCTGGAGTCACCATCCCTGGATGTGTTTAACAAAGACTGGATGTGGCACTCTGTGCCAGGGTTTGGTTGAGGTGTTGGGGCTGGATTGGACTCGATGACCTTTGAGGTCTCTTCCAACCCAGTCATCCTGTGAATTCTGTGAATAATGGCTCCCCAACGTGCCACTCTGGAGGGGGCTGTGCTAGGTGTGGACTGGGATGCCAGGGTGAGCTGGGCCCTGCAGCTATGCTGGCTCCCACAGCTGGTGGTTCCACCAGAACCTCGCAGCAGCACACTAGCACAAGGGTGGCTCACTCTTACAGATGGCAGTGAGGTTCAAGAGACAAGGCTTGCTCACCAACACTAGAAGAAGGTAGACTTGAGCTCTTTGTTCCTAGGATGGGCTGAAAAGTAGTTGTATTCTCGTGGCTAACAAAAGACATGGGCTGTTTGGGTCAAAGACCCCACAAGCCTCCTTAAAGTCTTTGTGAGTTCGGTGATATCATTGCAGCTTGTTGCTGAAGGTCCTGTAAAAGTGGCCCTGGCTGTGTGCTTCATGCCTTTGTCACCCTGTTAGGGTGGGTGCCCCGAGGACTTGGCTGCTTGCTGTGGTGAGGCAGGCAGTGCTGCAGTGCTTTAGGGGAAGAGCATCTCTTGGGGAGATGCAGCGATTTAGCCAAGCTAAGATTGCACCTTGCTTTAAACTCTGTTGCTCAGGTGTTGCCATAGCTGAGAGCAATAGAAATCCCTGCAGAGCAAAACCCTGCCTAAGGAGCTTGGGGGAATGAGGTTTTGCTGGCAGGGCTGCTAGTGCTGACTGGCTTGAAGCCAGTGTCTGCATTTGCAGCATGGTATATGGAGGCACCTCTAAAGGGAACTGTGCAGAAGCCTTGTTTTGACATCTCAAGGCTTTAATAAAGTTTGGAGATTTGCCTAGGCAGGATGAAGCTTGGCTACAACACAGGCACTTTTGGCCAGTCATGTTTTAACCCAAATGCTCCTCACTACTGTTAATTTTTTCGTATAAACCCATTCTAAATGCTGACTTACTTGTCTCATGCACAGGAGGAAAAGAAACAGTACAAAATGGGGTGACTCCTGAGCAGCTGAAGGTCAGGTGTATCTGCTGATGTGCTCCCCAACCTTTGCTATCCTCTCTTCCAAAATATTTCTGGAGCTTTAAAGTATAAGATAGAGCCATAGGTCTGGGATGCAGTGTAGAATGTCTCTTCAGGTGAGCCTTCCATGAGAGGCTGGGGTCAGAGAGAGAGAGAAAGAATGTGTCACTGCAAGACTGTGTACTTTTTACTGATTGGGCTTGAAGTGTGTGTGGTGGTGGAGCTGTGTGGGTGATGTAGACACAGAGAAATGGAGAGGCAGTGAGGTGAGGAGATGGTTGACATGCAGACACAGGATGTCCTGGCAGAGGTCACGGGGATGCTCACAGCTACAAAGTGACCACAGATGAACTCAGATCCTTTGTGACAAGGTGTGATGGACCCCAGGGACAGAGGTGGAGGGATTAGAACAGAGATGTGGTTGGCTTTTGGTTCTGTCTGGGGAAGTCAGGTGGGTGGAGTAGGAGGATGGGAGCGAGGAGGATGTTTATATGGAATATAGCACCCTACGACAGGAATTTTTCCTGCTCTTATGCTAGGGCAAATCCCTCCAAAAGCACACTAACCCCTGTGTATCCATCCCCCAGCACAGCCCAGGAATGGATAGACACCATAGGTCGGGCAGGAAACCTGATGTGACTAACACAAAAAGCAAGAAAACACTTCCCATGGTAGCACTGGGCTTCCACCCTCCCTAAAGTAATCTCCCAGAGAGAGAGAGTGAAGTATACTTGCTAATCCAGGATGTTTTTTCACCTAGTTTGCTCTCATTTCTGTCCCTGTGGGTAGGAGAGGAAGAGAATACAAGAATACAAATAATAACCTTGAGGCTCTGGGAATCTTTGCCCAGAAGGCTTGGTGACAGCTTGGGACCTGCCTTGGGTGGCACTGAGCCCCTTTCCCAAATACCCAGTGCTCTCAGCTCGTGCCCTGGGAGCCCTTGGCAGGCTGTTGTTTGCCCCCAAAGCAATGGGGTGTTAATACACCCCGGCTCACTTGGTTTTGTACTTCCCCTTCCCAGACCTCCAGGGTGGGGTGACAGCAGCAGGGAATTGGGGTGGGCACATGTGGAGGGTTGGAAGGAAATGATGCAGTTTCACTTATTTAATTGCATGCTAAGCCCCAGCAGCAGCAGTGACAGCCGGGTGTGTGCCCTGACTGCTGAGCTTCTCTCGTTAGAGGGCGAGTGCTGATGGAGTTGTTTGGCTCCTGGAGCTCTGAGCCCTGCTACTGTGAGCAAGGTTTGAACTTTTGCAGGGGTGCTGGGAATAGCCCAAAGCGCCTTGTCTGGGTTGCTGGTCAGAGGAATTCATGGCTATTCTATTTGGGAGCCAGGCAATGATTACAAATCAATGACTCCACTCCCAGAGTGATTCATCAGTAACCTGGGAATGTAGCCCTTTCCCTGGCTCTCTCCATCAGCAGCTCCTGCTCCTGCAGCATTTCAAGTGTCTTATTCATTTTAAATCATTGGATAGTTATGGATGTAGCTGAGCAGGAGTGGAAGGACAGATGCACTGAGACATTCTCGCAGCTGAGGGGAGGGAGGGCTTTTGAAGGGGCATGGGGCACCTTGAGGGTGAGCAGAGCTTGGCTGGAGACTGGGGAGCAACGCTGCCAGCAATACCAGGGCACACCAGCAGTCTCTCTGCTGTAGGGCTCCCACTGATGCCCCTGTTTGGGCTGGGGAACAGCCCATGTTTTTGCCTGGCTGGGATTGAAAGAAATAAAAATGCCAACCTGTGCCCAGCCAGACCAAAGCAGGGGTTATGTAGCAGTCCAGTGGGGAGGTTTTAATAATCCCAAATATCCCAGGACAGTCTATTTTTAATAATAATTTATAGCACTAAGCACTGTTACGTGTCCTTAGCATTTTGCAGGCATTAACCAGAGACTGGGAGTGTTTCAGAGCAGGGACTGGCGCTGTGGTCTCATCCAGGCCCAGCAGAGGCAGGGACTCTCCACAGCCTGCCCTCACCCACCTGTGCACCTGCCCACCTCTGGCTGTTTTCCTGCCCCTTGTCCCACCTCATGGTTTCCTTCTCCAAGCTAGATTATGTCTCTTATGCAGACTTGCTTTACAACAGCTGCTGGCCCAGGGACCACAGCTTTTGCACCAGCAAATACAGCAAATAACCATCACAGCTAGGCAGGGAATCGGCTCCATTTCACAAATGAGGCAGCTGGCACAGAAAGAACAGCTAACTGGTGAGCTAGGAACACATTTCCCAGCTCCAGTCTTCTCTTCCTGTCCTTATAGTGATATTTCCAGAAAGCAGCTTAGATTTCAACATGCTCAGAGAGGCTAGGAAGCTAAAAGGCAGCCCCACCCTCTGTGCTCTCAGAAATGCTCCTTGGTTTGCATTTGGCTTACACAAAAATGGGTGTCCCCAACAGAAAACACAGCCAGGCCTGCATCACCCCTAGGTCTTGCCTCTGCTGGATTTATCACTGTAGCTCTTGCTGTCACCTGCACACACTGCCAGGCTTTAACTGGGGCGGGGAGCTGCGCTGGCACACTGCAAGCTGGAGGGACTCTGCAGGTCCTGAGCTGAAAGATGAAGTGAGAAACACACATCTGCAAGCCTGCTGCTGCTGCTGCTGCTGCCTCTGTGATCCTTCCCCCTTCCTGCAGCCCCAGAGCTGCCCATGCTCCCCTGTGCATGGCTGCTGCTGCTCCAGGAACAGGGTGGTGGGAGCCTGTGGCCACAGCTGGGGAGATGCAGGAGGGAGGGTGGGGAAACGCTCTGGGAACAGTACCTGTGACCTTCAAGAGGCTCAAAAGGTTTGAAGGAAAGCAGTTCACACGTGGAACTGAAACTGAAGCAGGGGGAACAGGCTGTGAGCACTCAGTGCTGGCCACCAGCTATTTTAAGCTACAGATGCATCTGAGGTGCAGCTGAGCATAGAGAAGGGTGCTGAAGATTATTCCAGGGGCCACACAAGACTGGACAGGAACTGCAATCGTGCTCCTGTAGACAGACAGAGCAATTGCAAAACCTCCAAACAGGCTACTTGGTTCTCAGGAAGAATGCAAAGAAGCTGAGAGATGTGTTGGTGTGGAAATGACAACTGTAACATTCCTTGTGAGTCCTTGAGACAGGCCAAGTCTTCCTATAGCATGCCTCAGTTCCCAGGGAAGTCTGAAGCCAGGGTTTTGGCTGCCTGCAGGCACTAGATGAACACAATCCTCCCCCAGATGGGGCTCCTGGTTGTCCTCTTCTCCCTCTTTCCACCTTTCATGTCCAGACAGATCCCACCTAAAGGCAGCTATGGTCCCATTTCACCAGGATTTTTTATTTCCAGAGCATGCACCACATTTTAATAGAGAACAAAGACTCTCAAACACCTGCTTATTTCCTAGTCCAAGCCTTGCAACCTCTGTACAAAACTCTCCTGGCAATGTCTGCAGTTGTTGATGTGGAGAAGTCCCATCAAAGAAGTGTTTGAGCACTGGACTTTGTTTTATTTTTTTCAAACATGATTTGAAAGGATGAACCACTACAAATCTCTGAGGCCCTCTGGCAGGCATTCCCAAGAGCCCTGCCTGGCTGCAAGCTATTTGAGATCCCTCATACAGCATTTTAACCTCCCCTCAGAGCTGCACAGTGGGAACCTGTCTCTAGCACCCAATTGCTCACCACAGAGCCAGTTTTCCAACTGCCTGGGCCGAATTCAGTTTTATGGAACTGATGCTAGGCTTTACTACTACGAGAAAATTAAAGCAATTCCCTTCCTTCAGTGATATTGTTCCCTTGAAGGTATTTGGAGGCAGAGCTCTTGTCCCTACTGAGCCATCCCTTTTCACTCCATGCACTTCTCATCCTTGAGCTGCTTTCATCAACCAATAGTTGCTGCTAAGCATGTTAGGGTCATCTTTCCACTCCACTGATCTCCCATTCTGGGAGCAGGATCATGTAGAGACTCGAGGAATACCCATCCTGCTGAGGGGCAGCAAGGGGGGCACAGCCACCCTCTGGACGTGCTGCCATGGCCAGGGCTTAGGGAGTATTTGGGGTCCCTGGCTGATCTCTGCATGGATGCTGGGACTGATCTTAGTGACAGCAGAGAGTGAAGGGGCCAGGAGATGAGGAAAAGCTGGCAGGTGTCTGGCTGGGACACTCAGGGAGGGGAGGGTGGGCAGCCTGAACACCCTGCTTTCAGTCCATTGTGCCAGCTAAAGAAATTTAACGTATTATTGACCAGACTCTACTCTCTCTGCCTCCAAAACAATCGTTGTGACCACTGTGGGTTGTTTTCAATAGTTCTTAACTTATGAGACCTTTCTTTTTGCTTTTATATTTAAAACTATTAAATTTTTGGACTCAAACTAAACGGACTTTGTTCTCCTCTGGAAGCTGTTTATGTAACATCTGTTTTACGTCGTTTAAAACTCAGTCCGTTGAACTGTGTGAAATAAAATGCTGAAATTACTGTATTTGTTGTGATTTTTTTTTTTTTTTAATAAATCCATGCCCCCTCCACCTGACTTGCTCCCCAAGCTGGAGCTCTGCCCTGCATGTCTCAGGCCAGCTTCTCGCAGGATATTTAAAAGCAGGGAACTTCTCGCAAGGTATTAAAAGCTGCAGGGAACTTCTCCCAGGATATTTAAAAGCAGGGAACTTCTCGCAAGGTATTAAAAGCTGCAGGGAACTTCTCCCGGGTATTCTCGCAGGATATTTGAAAGCAGGGAACTTCTCGCAAGGTATTAAAAGCTGCAGGGAACTTCTCCCAGGTATTCTCGCAGGATATTTAAAAGCAGGGAACTTCTCGCAAGGTATTAAAAGCTGCAGGGAACTTCTCCCGGGTATTCTCCCAGCTGCGTGCGCCAGGGACCGCGGCACGGCTGCACAGACAAACCCCCAGAGATGCTCCCGCTGTCATGGGGCAGTGATGGGTTAAAGAGCTCAGGGTTCCCCTGAGTGACCCCGCTTTTTGGCAGCCCGGCTCTTCAGCCGCTGTGTCCCACTTTCTCACAGCCTCCGCTGCCTCCTCCTCCTCCTTAGATATTCATGAAGCGGCGCAGCTGGGGTGAAATAAAAGCCGGGCGAGCCGGGGCGGCTGCACAGGAAGAGGAACTCGGTGTGCCTGGCTCGGCACGGCCGGACGGACCCTGTTCTTTCTCCTTGTCCGGGCTCGCAGGAGGCAGAGCCGCCCCCCTCGCCCGGGCAGCGGCTGCGTGAGCTCGGGAGGAGCGGAGGTAACAGTAAGTGAGGCGGTCTCACCACGCTGAAGATAAGCCTTTCTTGGGGATGTCTCCTTTTCTAAGCTCTGGTAGGGGGATGCATCCACCCCTGCTCTGTTTGCTCCCCAGGACCCAGTAAAGGGGATGGGGATGTCTTCCTGGACCTACAGAGGCTGGAAGGAGGAGACACGTGCACCAGCAGGGCCTTTCTATGTAATTCACATAAGGTTATTTAAAAATATTGAGCCCTTCTCCAGCCTGTTTTGCTCTTGAGAGGTTGGCACAGAGGGTCACTAAAGCCTGGTGTTGAAGGATTATGTTGCAGTTGTGCTTTTTTTGGGGAGGGAGAGCACAGTGTTCACATGTGCCTGTATCCTGTGATCTCCTACTACTGCCATGGTCTCACTTCCATCCCCTTTCCTCTGGGATTGCACGGAAGGGACCCACCTCTGTTACTGCAGAGAAAGCCTTGGGTTATCCTGCCTGTAAATTAACCCTTCGGATAGCTGGAATGTACTAAAAGGGTGCAACAGGATCTTCTCTCAGCTGGAGGGCATCGGATTTGATAAATTCAAGCCCAGCCCCTTACCTGGACATTATCAGCACAGCCAGCACCTTGGCACCAGCACACCTTATCCAATGAGAGCTCCCTCCTAGACTGCAAGCAACATCCTGATCCCACCAATCCCCCATTCCAGGGCTGGGCCTTTGCCTTACTGCACAATGTGCTGCCGGTGTGATCCACGGAGCAACTTCTCTTCACCCTACCCAGCCTTGCTGTGTGTAGTCAGAAGCCACTGGGAGTGTGCTGATCCATTACCCCTAAATTCAGGGGACACTGGGACTAGGTGTCCCTGCCAGTTCTGAGCATCCCATTAACCCACTGCCTCTGCATGATGGGCCAATAGCTTCACACCCCATTGCCGAGGTGCTCCCTTCTGACCTCTGCTAATGCCTCAATCTTTTCTCCCTGTCAAGGTGCAGCTCTAAGATGAAACCTCCACCTGGGCAAGGCATAAGGCTGGCATACCTTCTCCTGAGTCTGGCTTCCCTCTGCCTTCCCATCCCTCTCTGGAAGGACCGGGACTCCCTGATGCAGGAGGAGAAAGCCCAGCAGACAGGTGGCAACTTGGTGCTGAGCAGGCAGGAGCAGCAGCTCAGCACAAAGCTCGTAAACCTCAAGAAGAAGGAAGTGGAAGCAGCCATATCTACAGGACAGTTTCCTCCAAGCATGCACTTCTTCCAGGCAAAAAGCCTCATTGATCAGAGCAAAGTGTTCAGCATCTTAAAGCGCATGCCTAAAGGTAGGCTTGGCTTAAGGAGTCTCATCTTACTCATCTTTTGCTTTCTGAGCTGGGACAAAACACAGGATGTGGGAGACAAGCTTCTGAGAGCTGCAAATTGTGCTCATTGGGTTTCAGGAAAAGCCCTGACTTCGAGCTCAGGGATGGGGTAGGGGGAGAAAGGAAGAGGGGGATGGATTGGGTGAATACACATTTCCAGCAATTGTGGCATTTGGTTTAACTTACAATATGGATCCTTAAGGCTTTCAAGAGTGGAGAAGGGACAGAGGAAGCAAAGACAACAAGAAATAACAGACATCCCCATTTACTCAGCATGTTCCAGCCAGGGCCTCTCTTTTTCCCACATACACATTCCACAGACAGGCTACCAACTTTATTATGTATCTCAGCCAAAAGTGTTGCATCCCCCAAAAAGTGTTGCTGCAGCTGGTTCTGTAGAAGACCTCGAAGCGTGCTGGAAAGTCTGGGGGCACTAGAGGAGGAAGGGGCTACCTCTAACACTGAAATCTTCATTTTCTTTGCTTGTTGTGTACAAGTCAAAGCCCGTTTACTTCCAGCACTTAAAGGGAGCTTATAAAAGAGAGAGAGAGCAACATTTTTACATGGGCAGGTAGTGACCAGGGGGATCAGTATTGAATTAAAAGAGGAGAGATTTAGGTAGATATTAGTAAGTCTACTCAGAGGGTGGTGAGGCACTGGAACAGGCTGCCCAGAGAAGTTGTGGCTGCCCCATCCCTGGAAGTGTTCACAGCCAGATTGGATGTGGCCCTGAGCAATCTTCCCAACTTCTCCCTCCCAGTCTCCTCTGTGGGATGAAGATCCCAGTCTTGCAGCATCCCAGTCCGTTACCGTAAACAATTAGTGTGTCAGAAATGTCATTGTCCTTTCATGGCTGAATTGAACAGTTGGAAATCTAAAAGTCCTCCCCTCTTCACCTCCAGTATCATTGATAGCAAGTGGGAGACAAAACAAAAAATTAACACTTTTCAATCCAGGCAATGTTTCAATGGGCTCTTGGATGCTTTGCAAGGGCTGTAAGCTTTTAGGGCCAAGATTACATCCTTGTAGCTGTTTGAGTAGGATTTGATCAGAGCCTCTGAGAGTTCCTGTTGTTTCAAGCACAATTGTAATGTCTGTGCTGCTCTCATAGGGAAGAGGGTGACATTGCCAGCCAGAGGAGGGACAGACAGCTGCAGCATGCCCAGTCTAGTGCACCAGCTCTGCTGAGAGCAGCAACCACAGCTCCTCAGCATCGTCTCAGCCAGCCCCTCTGTAGTGGGAGATCATAGACATGAGTCTATATTACATTAGTCCACTATTACTTATAGCCTGGAACTTAATCTAATGTCAAATACATACCAATCTTGTGTCTTGTTCTTGCTGTTCATGTTCTCCCTTTACCCTTAAGGGCATCAAAGCTATTTTGACTAAGAGGTCTCCCCTAGACTAATAAAATATATATCTGAGACTTCAGCTCTCACAGTATCTTCCCTTTACAAAGGTGAGGCTTAGTTCAAGCACCAATACCACCAGGAGTCTTTGGAAAAGGAGATATTTCAACAAAATGGAATGATAAGGAAGGTGAGCATACAGAGGATGCTTCCTGTGCCAGGAAGACTGGCAGCTGCCAACATGCTGCACAATAACAGAGTACCCCAGAGGCCCTTCGTGCTGGCCAGCAGCAGATGTACAATGTAAGCGAGCATGCTTTTGATAAGGCACAGAAGTAAATTGTACTTCTGCATCTGAGTGCAATTCCCCAGAGTAACATGGTCTGGGATTTTGGTGTATGCCAGAGTTCCAGAGAGTTGAAAGAAGTGACAAAAAAATTGAAGCTGGGATCCAAACAGCTTAGATACAGAGCCTTGCTTCAGGTGTGCTTCAGCCAGCATGCCTTGTAAACTGCTGCCTCCTGTGCAAGTTTCTCTTTAAAGCAGTGGGGCCTGAGCCAGCTCACAGCAAAGTCTGCCTGAAAGACCTTTAATAACTCGGAGCATTTTCCATCCCAGTGGAGAAGCAGAGCTCCCTATTGATTTCCTCCTTCCCCGTGCTCCCAGGGAGCTGTCACGCTCTGCCTGCCCAGTGTCTGATGTGGAGGGGGCCACATCCTCCAGCCTGGGGGAGGCAGAGCAGCCCTGCAGTCCTTGCTGGGAGAGCTCACTCACAGCCTTCTAGAAGCATTTCCAGACACCCCCGGATGGGCAAACAAACTGTTACCACATTAAACCTTTTTCCCAGCTGCCTGGGCTCATCAGGCTGTCCTTGTCCCCCACCAGGTGCTGTGCTCCACCTGCACGACTTCGCCATGCTGAGCGTGGGCTGGCTGGTGTTCAATGCCTCCTACCTGCCCCACTGCTACATCTGCTTCACCCCCACGGGCTCCGTGCGCTTCCGCTTCTCCCGACCGCGTCCTCCCCGCCCGCCGCCAGCCCTGTGCTCCCCGTGGCTGCTGCTGGACACCTACCGGGGACAGCTGAGGGATGTGGCCGAGTTTGACAGAGGGTGAGTGCAGCAGGGTGGCCAACCTGTTGGTTCTGGTCCAGCTTTCCCTTCTGCTCGCTGCTCTGCAGGTGAGGAACTCCGGCTAGGGCTGTGCACGTGAAAAAGTAAATAGCAAGCTAAGAGCTTGAAGGCTGCAGCATTAAGTACACCAGAGTTAGGGACCATAAAAACTGATTTTTTCTGTGCACACTCGCTCTGGCCCTCTGTACAGACATGCTGAGGACAGTAGCTGAAGTAGATTTATGAGACTTGTCTCCAACTTTCCTCAGCACTCAGGCTGAATGGGCTCTCAGTGTAGGACAGAGCTGTATGGTGCCTCATCCAGTGAGGTATCCAAAAACGGGATTAGGAAGCCAGGTAGCTGATGAACAGGCTCAGAAAAGTCCTTGCAACGTCATTGCTTTGATTCAGAGCAAGAAGTTATGTTACTTGTGTTAATTACTGCACTAACAAAACCTCTCAAACTTCCCAGAATAAAACCCAACCCAGCTGTCCCTCCAAACACCAAACTTCTTTTCTGAGGCCTGCCTTTGAAACTCCACTGGCACCCACCACCTGGAAGCATGAGGCACTCATTCCCAGCAGGCCACTCAGGCACCAGGAGCTGTGGCTTGCCCTCCTGGGCACTGGCTGAGCCAAGGAACCCCTGGTTTGGAGCTCCTTCCCCTCAAACACCCTCCTGCTAACAGAGTTTCTGCCCTTACAAGCAAGGCTCCTGCAGCTGTCCAGGTGCTTACACCTCAGCTGGTCCCTCAGAGCATCACTCACCCTCCTGCAGGCAGCTCCTGCCTTTACTGCTGGCAGCCTTTTATCAAAGCTGGGCTAGTCTGAACCACCTGGCATTTATTCACTTACAGGTGGCTGGGAAGAGCCTGGCTCCCTCTCTAGCCAGCAGTGATGGGAAGACAGAGTCCTGTCTCCCCATCCAGGGGCCTTGATCCCAGGACAAAGCCCTGCTGAAAAGGCCAAGAGGAAGCATGCAGCTCTGCCGTGGTGTGTGGGGGGCTGGAGAGAGCATGCTAAATAATGCATGAAGTCAGACACTGAGTGATGAGGACAAAGGAAAATATTGAGTAGCCATCCATTCAGAGGGCACCGCTGTCCGTGGCGCTCAGGGTCTGCAGAAAAAAAAGTGTGGGGTGTCATGTAATCACAGACAGTATTGCCATGCCAACACACAAGGAGAGGGCTGGATTAAGGCAATGTAGATGACCCTAATTCCAGCATTTCTGAAGTGAAACTTGGTGGGTTTTACTGCAGTGCTCTTCAGTGAGGTTGTGTGCTCTTAAGTAGAGACCTTTTAACTCTTAGTGAGCTGGTACCCCCTCCACGTGGAAGCTGTTTGGGCTCTGTGCCCTGCAGTTCTGGGAAGGAGGTCAGGTTGGGAAGCTGAGGAGCCTGAAGCATTGCCTTCCCTCCCTAAAACCAGCAATGGGCACAGGGGTCTAACTCTCCAGGGCATCCACCATCCCTCTCTTATGAAAGTCCAGAAGGGAAGGAGAAAGTGCCAGACCCTGGGCTGTTGACCTTTTATATCCTGTGGCTCAACTGCTCTGACACGTCATGGACGAAATAAGATCCAGTGAGAAGTCACTGATCTCTGTCTTCCAGAGAGAAAACTGGTTCCCCATTAGCTCCCTTCCATTTCTGCTGGGAGTGATTAGGAAGGAAAGATGACAGCACCAGCTCTCTTCAACCACACCAGGAGACCCATAAATAATGTGCAAGAGATTGGATTTTGAAACAGCTTCACTTCCTTAAAGCACAAGCAACTGCACTGGGCATTTAGAAGTGTCTCAGGAGCAACCTTTCATTGCACTTGTTTTAAGTTGTGTTTCCATGGCATGATGCCACTTTCTGGCAGAGGCTGAAGGGCAGGGCATCCTGTATACCCTGTACACCTGGGTGACTGGGGCTGTGCATTGTGTGGCTCCCTCTGCTCCTGTGTGGAAACACTTGTTTTCAGAGGCAGTATTGCCACATTCCTCCTCTTTTGTATTTGCCTGACAGTGTTTAGTGTCCACAAGTCAGAGCAGGACTTCAGAGTGGCAGGCACTGCACAGAGCCTCACTGCAAGGGTCTCCCCAAATGTGGAGGAGAAACCGAGGCAGAGGCCAACAAAGTGATTTTCCTCAGCAAACATGAGCCTGAGCCAAGAGCATACTTGGATCTCTGGCGTCCTGGGTGCTCACTTATCCATTTGAGTAAGTTGTCCTTCATTTCTTACCCTTCTGTGCTCATCACCACAAAATCACAGAGGAGTCATTAGGCATAATGTGCAAACACACCAACAACAGCCACACTGAGGCACTTCCCCTCCTATTCTCATCTAATCCCTGGGCACTAGTCTAGGGGTTAGGAATGTTTTTGGCCGTCTGGAAATAGGTCTCTAGCCAGGAATAGGCCCCAATCTGTTCTGCTTCTCAGTTGCTGGAAACTCTCCCAGTCTCTTGAACATGTGCATCCCAGGCTACCTCTCTCCTGCACTCCTCTTTGCCCTTGAGCACTGACAAGCTGAGAGAAAGCAGATGTCAGAGGAAAGAACGGATGGATAGTTGGGTGGTTTAAAGGAAGTGTCAAGGGAATATGGCAGCAGGGAAGGGCTCTCATGCAAGACAGGGTGGATCAGCAAATGTGAAGGAACAATGGAAATGTTTCTGAGAAGCTGCACCTCTTTCACCTTACAGCATTTCTGACCAGGAAGGGGTGGAAGAAAGGGGAATCTGCAAGATTTTTTTTGCTGTTTGCATTTTTAGGTACATATACGCGCGCGTGCGTGTGCTTTGGAAGGGACTCCTTTTGTTTGTTTCCCTCAAGAGAAAGTCTAATCATTCCTGTTCAAAACACACATCTCATGGGCCAAGACCCCAGAGTATTGTGTTACTGGTGAGCTTACAAAAGGATGCTGTTAGGAGAGCCAGGAGACCACGGACCAAGGGACAGCAAAAGGAAGGGAATTTTGCTTTTTAAAAGAAAAAACAATCCTCACTTATTTTCATCACAATCAATTACAATACAGGAGAATGTCATTCTTTCCCTCAAGAAGCAGCATAATGGCTGCCATCTCCAAAGCAAGAGCATGCCCCCAGATATTTAGGGAAGCAGCATTGACATTCCAGATATTTGTAAAATACCACCGCACACCCCCCACCAGCAGCACAAGGACTGTGCCCAGCAGAGCTCTCTATCACCAGGATGAAGTCATCTGTGAGGGAGCTGACACCACGGCCCAGGCTTCAGGGACAACTCCCCTGGGCACTGGTGGATGCCCGGGCTGCCATCACCTTCCCCTCTGTCTTCTGACAGCCTTATCTCACAGAAAAATAGGGCCGTGTGTGCAGTAAGAGGGGGGAAAAAAGGAATAAAAATCCACTACAGAAACAAAGCACTCCACTCCCTCTACAAGTCTCCCCTTGGGGAGAAGAAGAGGGGATGAGAGAGAGCGAGAGAAAGCGAATGAACCACATGTGACAGATGTTAGTCACACTATTTAATGCACCACTGGAAGACATTTAGATACTACGGTGAGGAGAGGGGCATAATTACCCATCGAGAACAGAAAAAAGGAGCAGGAAAAAGAATCCCTTTAAAAACAAGGCAACGAAACACTTCATTTCTGTATTGTATAGCACAGGAAAGGAAAATGGGGGAAAAATCCAGGAAAAGAGAAAGCAAACTCACAGCTGAAAATAAATAATCCTTGGCTGGTCATTTTAGCTGTGCCCCTTTGGTCATATACATTGCAATAGCATTGTTCAGTGCATACATGACATGACATGGAAGGCTGTTTGTAGTCTGCACCTGATCACTGGTGAAGGCCCATTCCAGAAAAGAAGCAAAAAAAGAATGTATTTATGAAGCTTTGCTTCATCTGCATGAGCTACTGATGGCAAAAGCCCCCGAACCCTTAGGAGATTACCTGGTTATCAAGGATGGATCACTATTATGCAATAAATCTTCAGCAGTTGTAAGGATCAATAATCAGTCTCAAAGGGAAGGGGATTATAAAGAGAAGTACAATTTGATTTATGTGCTTTTAGGAGCAGGGTGGTGTGGGGATTTATTGCTGTTTCTAGCCCAAGAGCACAGGCTAAGCAAACAACCTCGAGTTTGTACAGCCAGATTTAAAGGCGGGGAGCAGCGCATTGCTGGAGGAGCAGCATTCTCACAGGCCAAGGGGAGAAAGCGGTGGGAGCCCGACTGAGCACCCATCCTTATCTGCCAGGGAGCTGCCTGGAGCGGCGAGAACGGGCTTGTACTGCTTTTTGATCCACGGGGAGGTTTTTCCCTGGGCGCTCGCAGCGCCAGTGGGAACAGCCCCGCTCGGCTCCCGGCTCCGGGCAGGTGCTGAGCTGGAGGGGAGCTGCCCTTTGGCCACGAGGGAAGGGGCAAATTCTCCTTCCCCCAGCTCTTCCCACACGAAACCTCCCCGATGAGCGGCAGCACACCCTTTCTGCACCTTCGGGATGCTCCTGCATTCCTGGTTTCTAGGGTGCTGCCTGCCCCTTCCGTGGTCCAGCTCGCTCTTTGGTCGCATGGGTTACTGAACAGTAGCTGGGGTTGCCCAGTGTCCTGCCATAATGGCACCAAAGCCCCAGGTGTAATGCATGGGAGAGCAGAGCCCAAGCTGCCGTGGAAACCTTAACTCAGAATTTTCCTGACTGTTGAGCACTTAAAGTCTCGTCCTTAACAGCAGTAGCATCTCTTTTATGTACAGGTTTGCTTCTAAAATCGTTCCTGGCAAAGAAATTAACAGAGTGAGAAAGAAATGAAACTGCAGGCCCTGGAAGAGAATCCTTTGAGAGTGAAACAGCAGGCAAATCCTGAGGGAATAGGCTCTGTTTTATGGGCAGGATGGAGGGATTCAAAAGGCATATCTGTCCAGGATGTCTTAGTTTACGAATTTGGACCAGATCACATTTTACATCTGTAGGGGGGCTGTGGGGGTTTAATTCCATCCGCAGAAGTGTCCTGGATGAAGATAATAAGATCACAAATCAAAGCCACACCTCCCATATAACAGAGCAGAGCACTGCGCAAGGATGGGGGCCAAGACATCAAACAGGAAACATTATTAAAGATCAGTAGCTGTTATTGAGGGGAAACAATATACCCAGATAAAAGCTGAAGCATGGCTGAAGGTATTTCTGTCTGAACCTGCTTAGCCCCTGACACGAGATAAGCACTGGGCCAGCAAGAAAACATCTGTAGGTTTCTGTGATGGGCTTCCATTTGTCCACCCAGGAATGAAGTTAAGCACCCCTGCATTGCCATTTCCACTTTGCCCACTGGTAGCAGAA
The DNA here is from genome assembly GCF_048771995.1 of Taeniopygia guttata. Lineage (NCBI taxonomy): Eukaryota > Metazoa > Chordata > Aves > Passeriformes > Estrildidae > Taeniopygia > Taeniopygia guttata. Next base: position 68,863,352 of record NC_133025.1, read on the forward strand.
ATTCATTATGAACTACTCTGTAGGTGAAAGAAGGAAGGCTCATGCCAGGGGCAGGGCTTCTCATGGGATGAAGGCTATCAGCTTGCCAGAGGATGGTGGTGTGGCACAGATGTTCACCTATCCTAAGTGCAAGCTGTCACCCACAATTAGATATTCTTGCAATTTACTGACTCCCATAAAGTCTGCTTGATAAACTACCCACTGTCTCTCTGGATTTCTGAAAGAGGCTTATATGCCAGCTGAGTGTATGGAAACAATAAATACATTTCTATCATACTAAGGAAAAGCCAGGACTGAGATTCTTATCAGCTTTTTCCCTGAAGTAGCTATCAGCAAGGCAGGTGGGGCATCAGGTTTGTTCTCAGTGGCTGGGAAAAATTATTTCTGATTCAGAAGTGTCTTTCCCTTGTATTTTTTTTGGATGGCATATTTAGACAATACAAAGGTCAAAACATACCAGGACAACTTATGGGCTCAGCAAGCAGGTTGGTGGTGGCCCAGTACATGGCATCTCCTGTAAACTCAGTCTGCCTTTTATGTGCTGAACAAAGGGCCAAGTGTTGTGACATGCATTGAAGATTCTCTGGAAAACTTATTGTCTGCAGGAGTAATGTGCATGCCTACTTTCAGATTAGGGATACCCTGGGTAGCAGAGGATAATTGATATAAAAGCTCCATACTTGCTTTTGTAACTCTGTTCCTTGAAAAAGGGACAGGGCAGGTTTTAAACACCTACTCCTAACCCTGCTTACAGTTCAACATGTATCATAAAAATTGTGTGCCAGCCATTAGAGGAGTAAATACAGGTGGCAGACAATTGACCTGAATGCTTCCTAGTTGCACCAGTCGCTGTTGTACTGAAGTGCCAACAGGCTCTGTTTGTTCTCCTCATTCCTTCTCTTCTCCCTTTTCTGTAGCTTGCTGAGAAACCTGACCCTGGTGACAGATGCCCCTGAGCTGGCCTACCCTTCTCAGGCTTTCATTTGGAAAAGATTTGAAGAAATCTTTCTCATTGCCTCTGGACTTATCTGCTATGCACCTGTGTTCAAGGCCTATTTCTACCAGGGGCTGCTGGAGCTCTATGAAGATAACATACAGTATGTTGAGATAAGAGCTATCCTGCCTGCGGTACGTGGGGTTTGGCTTCTCTATTAATCTTTTAAATCCTTCTTTCTCCATAACTTTTCTCAAGCCCTATCTTGAATTTAGTTTTTGGATGTTTGCATACCTGCCCTTTTAAGGATGCTGGAAAACCTTGATCATATCCAAACATCTTTCTTGGAGATTTGCATAGGCAAGGGCTTGAGAGATTCTTTGTTCTTAATGGCTGAAGGAGATACCTGCTGTGACATAGGCACAAAACTACATTGTACAGTCAGACTGGGAGCTGGGTCAAAATCTTGCTTATTGGGAAGATGTAGCTCACTTTTGTCTGCACCAGAATCACCTGTTCTGTGGCAGCTACTCTGAAAAAATGTCCTGTCTTGGATAGGGACTTATTCTGGAATAGGTACGTTATTTTAAATCCTCAGCTTATTTCAGAACGATTGCTCTGAATAGGTGAGTCAATCAATTAGCAAAACACAACCTCCCACAATCTGCAGACAACCGAAAATTTTGGCTGTGTGTATGAAGTATGAGCTGCTCCTTTCATTGCTATTAACACCAAAATCTGGTAAAGGTTCAGGCCTTTCTCCCTGCGTGTCACCCAGAGCTGGTCAGGCTGTCCTACAAACCCACTCTGCCCTAATGCCTCCCTAAGCACCAGCAGACCACACCACCCTAAGTGCTCCCTCTTCCCTAGTGACAATTTTGGCACTGCAGACACACCTTTCCCATGCAATTCTCCAGGCAAGCCCCATGCAGGACTCTGTGGGGGTGGCAGTTCTATCAGTCTATTGTGCCTGAGAGGAGAAGGATGTATTGCAAAGTTGGGGGGGGGTGGTGGGGAAGGACGTGGAGAAGTCCACAAAATTACATGAACCTTACTTTGCTGGGGGTTGCCATGAGCCAGTTGCTCTGAGTTCAGCCACCACCTGTCTTTGGGGTACCTGGAAAGAGAAAATAACAGCAATGTCAAAATGCCTGTGCCGTGAGGCAGCGCGAGCGCTGGCGTCCCCTCAGGCCACACAGGTTTCCAGGCCAAGAGTATCTGCCTTGATTCAAGTGCGTGGGCCTGCCTGGAAAATACCCTGCCTTTACCATCAGCCCTTAGACACGGTTGTAAGTCCTTTTGAAGAGAGGCTTGGCAGGCAAGATTTGCTTCCCATCCAGCTCCTGGTGCTGGCGGCAGCCGTGGGAGCCTGCAGAGCCCTGGGGCTTGCCTGCAGCTGGCAGCTGCAGCGCTGTGAGCTGCATTGCTGTGAGCTGCATTGCTGTGAGCTGCATTGCTGTGAGCTGCAGCACTGTGAACTCCATTGCTGTGAGCTCCATTGCTGTGAGCTGCATTGCTGTGAGCTCCAGGCAGGCTGCCTGGAGTACCACGGCAGGCAATGCCAGGAGCCGTGGCCATGCTGGGATGGAGGGCAGCGTGGGCAGTGAAGGGACAGTCAGGCTGAAGCTGGGGTGAGAGGGCAGGGAAATTCTTCATGGGGAAAGTCAAGGTGAGCAGGGTGTGACGGGAATAGCAAGATGCTCGTGTGGCTGGAGATCCTCCACAAGGCTCGGACAGCAGCGCTGAGGCTGCCAAAGCTCTCCGTGCAGCAAAGCCTGCCAAAAGCGGCCCCTGAAGTAAAGTAAATGAAACTGGGATTTAGTGTGAAACAGCAAACACTGTGGAAAAGCCCCCTAAGCCCAGCTGTGTTTGCAGATTCGGCTGTGTAAAGTCTCACATTCCCATGGGCTGCAGCTGGGGAAAATTCCCTCTGAGCATCTGCAGCTGCCCCACGGCTGCTGGTGCCTGCATGGGGGACATCATATTGTGACAGGGTGTGGGGCTTTGTGAGGGGCATGCCTGTAAGGGACAGCAGAGGAAGTTAGGGGGTGAAGTGGAGCAGTTGAAGGCTGGAGGAGAAAGGTGACAGAGAAAAGAATGGTGAGAAGGGTGAGAGGAGAACTGATGGAGTGGTTTCAGCTGCTGTCTGTGAGCGACTGCAGGCAGGGCCTTGTGGGTTAGTATCAATTCAGGGTCTCCACCCCTGCTGAAATCAAGGCAAAAGCCCAGAGAACAGCCCTGGTAGAGAGGAACCTCCAGTGCAAGTTAATGAGACAGAGCATGCCAGAAGGATTATTTTTACCAGTTTGCAGCCAGAGACCTGGGAAAACATGGCAAGACTAAATGACTGACTCAAGGTCATGAAGCAAACCTCTGGTAGAGAGGAGCAGGAGCCCAGCTCAGCTGGTAGCTTATGTAGCTCAGCCATCGCCTGCCTTGGGGCTGCCTCAGCTGACAGATTGCCACTGCAAGGCACAGAGCATTTGTGAGCTGCAGACAGCTGGACAAAACACTGCAGCGGTGGATGCAGACAGGAGTAAGAGGTCACGGTCTCCTCAGGGCTCTCAAGGGCATTTGCTTGCCACGTCTGAACACAGAGAAACTCGTATTACATAGGAGGGGGAAACCCACTCCTTGGTTCTTTCCAGCTGGTAAAGGCTTGAAGAAGCAAATGTTCTGCACAGATTTCACTGCCTTTGTTTTCCTGCCCTGTTCTCAGGATCACAGCACTCTGCTTCTCCCAAGGTTTTTGTCACTTCATTTCTCCCACTTTCCAGTAAAACACCTCTTCTAACTACTGCTTGTCACGTTCCTTTTCACGCTGCAGGTGTATGAACTGGATGGCACCAAGCACAATAAATCGTGGTCTGTGGCAACCTACCGGGAAGTGACCAGGCAGTTTGTGAAGGAGCACCCAGACTTTGTTGGAGCCAAGATTATATTTACAGCGCACAGGTAGAGGCAGAGCAGGGCTAAGAGCAGTTGTGCTGTGTCGGAGCTGGGCAGAGGGCTGGGAGAGGCTACGCTGGGCCGGAGTGCCAAAGTTGGCTGGTGATGTCCACGTGAGTTGTTGACTCTGGAGATGTTCCCTGGCACGTGTGAAAGGCTGAGGGTGAGAACCCATCTCTGTGGGTCTTCCTGCGTGCGAAACGAGCCAGAGGAGTGTCCGTGAGCCCTGGGAGTGGAAATGAGCCCGGACAGTGCTGCCTGTGTGCGTGTCTAAGCCGTGCCTGCTCTCCTCCCAAGCCTGGGTGCACTGCCCTGCCCTGCAGACACTGAAGCAGTGATGGCAGTGCCTGAGGATGGGAGCTCAGCGTGGCAGAGGTCCCAGTGGGACCCTGTGGGAATCCAGGGCTTCCCTCTGGCTGCCCTGGCAGGTCTGGGACCCTGGCAGGGGTCAGGAACGCCCCTGGACAGAGCCCCCAGAGACACTGTCTGTGATCTCTGTCCATGGAGAGGAGTTTTCAATCTTACAGGATGAATTACAAGCTTTGAGTGTTTGATAAGAGTAATAATTAAGTGTGACACGGGTGCAGAAGTAAAATTTTAGATTTCTAGATTAGGGGTTCAGAGGGGACAAGATGGAGGAATTGGGTGTGTCTTGTCCTTTTCCTCCTTCTTCATGCCCTCCATGTTTCACTGTAGTGTTGGCATTTTTTTATTGGTTTAGGCTGGGGACACACTGTTCAACGTAGATGATAGATATTGGCACATTATTGTAAATATAGTACACATAGTTTCTGGTATTTAATGTTTGTACCATCCCACTGAGGGCAGAGCCCCACACGCTGCCCTGCAGGACAGAGCTGCGGCAGGGCAGCAGAACATGTTAGAGATAAACAGAATAAACAACCTTGAAAACAGCACAGACGAATTATGGCTTCTGCTTTGGCAATGGGGCAGAAAGACAGAGACTTTCTACAATCTCGGAATCACCAATACCCACAGATTCCGACAGGACCCGGCACACAGCCTGTGTATGGTATGTTCGTGCTGCTGCCCGGGCAGGCGGGCACAAGGCTGCTCTCCAAGGCAGCCAGATGCCATGAAGTCATGTGAGGTGATCCTCAGCAAGCAGAGCAGACCTCTCAGCAGCGCTTACTCGCTCTGCTTTGGCACCGTGCCCTCGCCAGTTCTTGCCTCTCTGGCCAGCTTGAGTATGGACACAGTCTGCAAATTGCACTAAGTTTAAGTCTGATAGGGCTAGAAGGAACCTAAATGTAAAACTCTCTTGAAATGCAGTTACTGCCTCACTTCCCAACCAAACAGCCCGGGAGGAAAGAAAAAAAATTTAACATTTTCTCTCGACACTGTGGTGTTCCCTTCCCTGCTTGGTAAATAGGAAATCTGGTGAGCCAGACAAGCATGCCTCAACACAAGTGACAGCAGGGTCTAGCCAGGCATTTCCTGGTCATTCATGGGTTTTGTTTCGTAATATCAATTTTATACTGCTGTTCCTCTAGAGACCTGAAGCTGGTTGTCAGATTCAAGAGCAACTTGCATTTTGGAAATACCCCTGGGGACCCCATTTCACAACTCAAACCCTGAGAAGGCAGGCCCATGGGGGTCAGCTTCTGCAGCGCTTTCTCTCTCTTGCTCTCTAGGATGCTGAATGTTTCCCAGATTAAAGAAGCCGTCCTCACTGCCATGGCACTCAGAGCCCGCTTCCCAGACACCCTGGCAGGCTTCGACCTGGTAACTGTATTTTTTCTGGGGCTTCACATTAACCCCTGGTGGTATAACCACATATATACCGTAGCATATGTTGTATACCAGAGCCAGAACCTCTGCTGCTGTCCTGAAATCAGTGTTAATGATTTGCAAATCCTCCTGCTAAGGATTTTGTTCAGGGTAATTGACAAAATCCCCTGAAAAAATCAGCTCCCTACCCCACAGCATTGTAATTTCAGCACAGCTGGCACCTCATTTATATAGAGCTGTAAGTCCCACCATCTTCCCAAGTGTGCTCAAAAATACCTTTCTGCCTTCCCCCAGGTTGGTGATGAGGATGAAGGTCATTCTTTATGGGACCTGAAGGATGCCCTGACCATCCCATATTCCATGGGGGTCAACTTGCCATACTTCTTCCATGCTGGGGAGACTGGTGAGCATAAGGACTCAAGGCTTGTTATTGCTTTCAGAGACGAGACTGAAATCTTGCAAAGAGCAGAAGCAGCAAGCCTGGCTTGCTTGCTGGCTGTATCAAGAGGATGTGTGGGCATACACATGCACATAACCAGTTTCCCCTATGCTTCTCCCCATATCAGTTTGGGGCTGTGGCATTCCTACATGACCCCTACTTGCTTTTGACTGTAGGTGTCACATTGCTCAGTGTCTTTGACCTGGTGTGACAAGGAGTCACGTGTAGGAGTTGGTGCTGGTAGCTATTTCCCCCTTGGAACAGCACTCACTTCCCATCCACAACAGCAGCAGAGTCCCCCAACCATCATTTTACATTTAAAGGTGAAATAATGTTTGAGCCAGACTTGACTCTTAACTGAACAGGCTTATCAAAGTAACTGATGTACCCCTCATTCCTGGGCCAATGTATTATTATTGGCAATATTATTCAGTCTGCTTTGGTGGGATTTATCCTAACCAGGAGAGCCGTGTGCCTTGTGTGTTGCATGGTGACATCAACAGAACAAGTGTGGTTACCCTGGGGTCCCTTTATAGCCACAGGCAGGAGCGAGCACTTCTAAGCCACAATACATCTCATTCTAATGCACAGGCTACACCCCAATAATTGTTACTTCTCTCCATTGACAAGTAATGGAGTCCAGCATAATTAACTCAGCTGCAAGAGCAACACTGAAACATCTAAAGCCAGGTGAGATGAGTGGGTATCTGCATGCTGGGCAATATCCTGAGCAGATTTAGATCCCTGTTTCACTGAAAATGCAAGTGGAAACTCTGAGCGTGAGCAACCCTCTCACCTCACAAACTGGAACCTCTATTAACAAAATCATCTAGCAGTTTGAGAAGCTTTATTTCCTCACAGCACTTCAGTGACTCTTACCTGTCTCTGCTCAGACTGGCAGGGCACCTCTGTAGACAATAATGTGCTGGATGCATTGCTACTGAATACCAGCAGGATCGGCCATGGACTTGCTCTCATTAAACACCCAGTAGCCAAAAATTTGTCTCTGAAGAGGGATATTCCTGTAGAAGTCTGTCCCATCTCCAACCAGGTATGTGGTTATGTGGCTGGGTCACTGTAAAGGGGTTTACCATTGCTGTGAGGGTCAGCTGGGGGGCACCTACAAGTTTTGATGCACACAGGCTGGCTTAGTTTCCTTTGCAGCACCTTACGCTGCAGTTTGCTATGTAGACATACACTGTGAATATATATATATAAGGAATGTAATGCCAGTCAGCAAAAAAAATAATTTAAATTCCTGTCCAGAGGAACTCGGGAAGGCAGTCCTCCCTAGTGGAGATGAGGCCTAGAGACACAGAGGTGCCTTGAGAGACATAATTGAAAATACTTCAAAACCAGGAGGGCCAGAGGCTGACAAGCTGGGATTGTAACTGGAAGTCCTTGGTTTTGCAGAATTCATAACCAGTGGGAACTCTTTTTCAGCACATTATTGTGGTGCCATTGTCCCCTGGGTGCACCAGAAAGGACACTTTGGGTGGAGATTTACTGATGCGAGCCTTAAGGCTCCAGCTCCAGACACCAGCTCCAGACACCTCAAGCTAAGCACCACAGCAAATGTGTAACCAAAAGACTGTTCCTGAATTGCTCACAGTCACATTGTTCTAAATAAGCACAAGTTATTCACCCTACAGGACTTGATTAAGGTGGTTTATTTAAGAAATTAATCTCCTTGTACAGTCAGTGGAGACAAGCTGCTTCCTCCTGCAGCAGTTCAGAGTAGAAAACATTCTGAACAGTCCTTTGGAGCCCATCCCTCCCTGACCACTACTTGCTGTCACAGGCAGCCGTGGCAGGTGTCCGTGTGACACAGCTGCAGCAATAACCTGTGGTGGTGTTGTCTCCCAGGTCCTGCTACTGGTAGCTGACTTGAGGAGTCACCCTGCAGCTGACCTCATGGCTGAAGGGCACCCCATTGTGATCAGCCCCGATGATCCCCCCATCTTTGGGGCAAAGGGGGTCTCTTATGACTTCTATGAGGTGTTCATGGCCATTGGGGGGATGAATGCTGACCTGAGGACCCTAAAACAGCTTGCACTCAACTCCATAAAGTAAGTTCATCACCTCTCTCACCTTGTCATAGTAATCATAAGGAGACTATCAGCTTTCCCTCCTTGCTTGCATTTGGGTTTTGGCCCCACAGTCTCCTCTGTCACATGAGCTGGGCTTCTGTCAGTCCAAAATCTCCTCTGTGTGTCTCATCCAAAGGCAGGACACAGGGAGTCCAGAGGCTCCTCTACCTGTGTTCTCAATTGCCTTTCTCTGAGTCTGTGCCCCAGTGTATTCCTCCTTGTCCGTTCTTTGTGAACTTACCTCCACCACCTGGTCCTAGGTTTGGGAGAAATTGTATGTCTTTGTATCATTTGTCTATTTCTGCCAAAATTTGACTTGCTGCAGTGTTTGCCATGACTCATCTGGGAAACAGGAAAATGATTAGAATTTTGTTTGTGTGTGTTCAACCCCTTTTTCTATTAACTGGACAGTTCTGAATGTCAAAAAAATAGTTTGGATGTGATGCCCAGGGTCTTCCTGCACATTTCCTGGCTTCTGCCTGTTAAATACCATGTTACTCTTTGTGGTGCAGGCATGTTCTGCAAGGGTTAATCTCTTGCTGCCTCCTGCCTTTTCATTTCAGTGCTGCTCTTGAAATAGCTGCCCCTTGTCTCCTGCCTGACACTGACTTTCCTCCTCCTCACAGATACAGTGCCATGCTACCGGATGAGAAAGCCAAGGCCAAAGAGCTCTGGCAGAAAAAATGGGACCAATTTGTGGCTGACCTCTCTGATAGCTTTCTAAGGGAGCTGTAGAGAGGACAAGGCTCATCTCAGAAGGCATTTGGCAAGCTAGAGTGAGCCAGACTGATTGCTAAGAGGGAGACTGCTTCTTCCGTGTGACCTGAGCAGATGAATGGACGTCAAAGTCTCACCTGGCAGCGGGCGACTCTGCTAAGCCAGGCTTAATGGGCTTAAAGCTAAGAAGGAGCTGCACTATCCTCTGAAACTCATGGCCTGGAGGTAAAAGGGAGCAGTGAGCCTTTAGAGCAACCACAAGAAATCACTCTGCTCAAAAGAGTCAAAACAATTTAAAATTGCCAATGACCAAATCCTGACATCCTTATTCAGGAAAAACATGCTTTCCAATTAGAGTCAGCAGGAGATTGCCAACATGAGGATCTCTAAATTTTGCCTAATCATTACAAAATGCAGACCTTGTCCGGAAACAGCTAAGACAAACATCCAACCATTTGGGCCACTGACCTTCAAGAGAGCAAGGACTGAAAATTACTCTTGTTATGTTTAACCCTGGGCTTGCTGCCAAAATAGCACTGCTAGGTCGAAGAACCAGTCATAGGTCTGATGTCTGCTATTTCAGGACCTACCATGGCTGGAAACAAGCTGGTGGAACTTGCTCCCAGAACATTTAAGACTGGTTGCACAGTGATCATAAAGCCAGAAGAGAGGTGTCTCAGTTGCCAGCAGTTTTCTTACTACAAAGTCTTTTCCTGTCCTCTGGTCAAAAGGAAGGCAAAACACACTTCAGGTTAAGTAAAAAATATCCTGGCTTCTCAGACCCAGCTTGATTAAAACTATCCCCCTGCACAAGGGTGTGTTAACACAGACATTTATAGGAAACACCTTTTGGTTTCAGGGAGTTCACTACCAGCTGTTGCTGCTGAACTCATCGTGCAAATGTGGCTTTATTCAGCCTGTCAGAGAGATTTTCACCTTGGTAGAGAACTGCTGTGGATATCCACAGGGCCCATTTTGACCTCTGTGGTTTCCAAGCTGATTCCCTGTTTTAACATCATCAAAAATATCAGATGGAGAACTAGTTGCAGGGAGACTAAAAAAAAAAAGCCAAAACCAAACCAACCAACCAACCAACCAACCAAAAAACAGAAAAAAGAAATCTGAAGCAGATTGCTAAATAAATTCAGAAAAATCTTTCAGCTCACACATGCCAAACATGCAGCCAGGATCAAAGAGCATCTTTCCCTGACTTCAGTACAATCATGCTGGTTTGCATCAGTCAAGGGAGAATTGACAAAAGTTCCTACTGAAAGACGTCTCCCTCCTCTGAACCACAGACTTGCAAAGGCTGTTGTTTCCTAATCTGACCAGCCTGGGCCAACTGGCTCTCTTTATGCTTTCTGTTAATTGTCTCAAGCAGCTTGGCTGTAGTGTTTATTTCCACTGACCTTGGCTGGAACACCTTAGCAGGAGGTAAACACACTTACTACAGAAGTGGATCAAGCTGCACAGCCCGTGTGCCCTGTGTTAAATCGCCCACAGTTCACAGGCTGCAACTTCATCTCTGGCTATCCCAGAGAAAATAAAAACCAACCAAACCACACACACTGCAAACCCCCATCACAGAACACAAATACAATCACAACAAACTGCAGGTGTGTGCATTGCAGAAGGCAGCAACACAAACCACAGAAATGAAAAAGTGAGAACCCAGTCACACCCCTCACTAAATAGGGGGGTCTAAGTGTCCTACACCCCCAGCCCTTTTCAGCCACAGCTACCTCTACTCCAGCTCTCTCTGCCCACACCCCCAGCATCTTCCTCCGAAGCATCCTGATGCTTTTTTTGCAGACTGACCTCTCCTGGGCCTTGATACAGATTTGGTCCTGGGAAGGAGTTTTATATTGGAGGAGTAGCCAGAGCAGAGCCACCGTCCCTCCTCCTGCATGGGTGTTGCATACAGAGCTCAGACTAAAGTCCCCAGGGTAGGCTTTGGTCCTGGCCAGGTTATAAATGCTGGCTTTGGAAGTGCTTTACTTGTAACACTGCTGAGGAGAACCACAGCAGACGAGCAGAATAGCTGCTGACCAGCAACCCAAAGCCCTGTCACTCTCAGCAACCTGATCTTTCAGCTTTGCTATATGTGGATGGATGAAGATCTTTATTTGCCATGAGTTGATTCTTCCTTAAATAAGCCTCTTTGCTGCCAAGGTGAAGTTAATCATTACAGAACCATTGTGGGAGGAGCTGAGCTCCTCAACACACAGGTTGACCCATTCCCCTCTTCTGCCACAGCAGAAAGCTTTCAGAGACCTCTTGAGGTCCTGAATCAATTTTCAGTTACCTGCAGCCTCCTTTCTCCTCATTACCTGCAGCAGTTGCAGGGGTAGATCTTCCATTTGCCAAATGCTTGCTGGAACCAGTTTACCTGTTGTGTCCAATTGGTTCTGTTGTGCACATGGTCATTTACCTTCTTCACAACTGTGCTGTGATGGGGCCAAGTGCCTGGAGCCACCAGTGTGTGATGTTGTTCAGGATTACAGCAGAATCAGGTTTCTGCAAAAATCACAGGGGTTTAAAATGGTACAGGTCTGATGCAGCCCTCAAAAATGTGAGTGTGGCAGAGGGAGGGTCAGCCTGCCTTACTGCTGGGAATCTGCTCTTCCTTACAGTATGTCTTAATTGGGAGAAAGGTGCAGATTGAGAAGCCCAGGCTGCATCCTTTCCTGTCTAACTCCAGGTGTGCAAAAAAGGAGGAATTTAGGCTGGACCACAGCAGTTATAAAAGATCAATTCATTCAGCTCCATTCAAGCTTTGGGTAAATTTGGCTGCAGGGCTTCACTGAGATTCAGCTTTTAGCAGCACTATTCCAAGGGTTTTGCTGCCAGTCTACTCCCTTTTTCCCAGTACCTTGGCTCCCTGCTCACATTTGTTGGCAAATACATCACATATAATGCTCTCTTGCTTGTCTCTTTCAGGACATAGTCTATAATTAAATTTTCAAACCTGTCTTAATCGTGGGTTTTTTTTTTTTTTTTTTTTTTTTTTTTTTTTTTTTTTTTTTGTCTCCCTGTTAAAAAGAACAGGGGATACCCGGATTTGATGGGAGGTTTTAATCTGGAACGTGCCGTGGAGGGGGATGTCTCACATCACTCAGCCTGGAATGATCAGGGAGCCTGAAATGCATTCTCAGCATGCTGTGCAAAGGGCAACTTGATCTGTAGAGTGAACACAGTGTTAAGCCTCAGTCCTGGCCAAGACACTACACAGGTCCCCTGTTCCCCCTTCCCCAAGCCCCACAGTAGCTGCATCCAGCTCATGGTTGTGTTTTGATACAGAGACCACCTGACAGACAGGATTTGCTAGTGCTGCCTCTCCTCCCACTACAGTTTTGTACCGTCTCTGTGGTGCTTACAGCATGGGAAAGTAAAGGAATGACTGAAGGTTATTTAACCTTGGCATGATTTTAGGAAGGAAATAGAGGGGAGTGAGGAGAAGACTAAATGATCAGCCCATTCTTTTCAAAGAATGTGAATTCTTTTCAAATAATTGCCTTGTGGAGCACCAGGTGACTACAGGGTACAACGTGAGGCTCTTTGTCCAGAGTACTGCTGGTGGGCATGGGAAGAAAGTGCCAGCTTGAGAGAGCTTCCATATCTGAGATGAAAGAGGAAGAGGCAGCCACAAGGGTGGTGGGAGGCTGAGTAGAGAAAACATAAAGAGACAAAAAGAGCCTGCTTCAGTCTCCATCCAGGCTCAGGAGCAAGGAAGGAGAGTAGAAAATTCATGGGAGTTCCTATTACAGTTACTTCAAGCAGCCATAGCAATACCTAAAGCCTTATGGCTGTTATCTTCCCCATCTGTCACTCCCTGTGGCCTCTTCAGGTTCAATTTGTTTAAATGGGAAGTGGATGGAGCTTTGTTTGCAGCACAAGTGTTTGCTGCAGAGCATCCTAGACTGCTTTTGGGGCAATTTAGAGGACGAAATGTTTGCCTCCTGGTCACTCACTGCCAGGAAATGGCTGATCCAGCACTAGTGGTTGCTGTCAAAAATCATGCCAATAAAACAGAGGAGCAAAGTAAGTGGTTGAAAACAGAGACAGGCCCAAGCAAGCAGCTGGATCTATCTGTCATGTGAAGCCTCCATCACTGCAGTGGGACTATGCAGGTGCCAGATGCTAAGCAAAGCCCTCTGCCCATAAAACACAGGCCTGCAGATGCGTTTTCCACCAGCTCCAAATGATTGGCCTGCTTCAGGTTTTCTTCCTATCTAAGTCTCTGAATTAGCCTCTTCACAGGTAGCAGAAGGACAGTTCTTTGCTCAGAAACCTGTAGCTCTAATTGGCTCAGTCGATAATTCCTTTCTTTGCAGGCTTGCAGCAGTTGCAATCACAGCAGGTCTGTGCACAGGTTTTCTGTGCACTGAGGGACAGGTAGGTGAAGGGTCTGGCTCTCAGTTCTCCTGGTTTGTCATTTTTATCAGGTTGCGTCCTCCCCCTTGGTCATTACAGGACAAGAAAGGCATTTTACTTTATTTTCTCAACCTTTAGCTTGTCCATCATTCCATGAGCAGGCTGCAGCATGGGAAGAGGAGAGATAAACTGTGGGGGGAGGGCTGGTTCAGGCCATTAGAGCCTCTGCAGTAAGGAAAGATGGAAGGTATGGGTGCATTCGAGGGGCATGTGAGAAGGTCAGGAAGAGGGGAGTGATGACAGGGCTGTGAGTCCAGGGAAAACAGAGCTGCAAAGTTTACACAGTGACCCACGGGAGAAGGCTGTGGGCAACCGCCTGTTTTGCTTGTCTTAATAGTGAGCTCTGAAAGGGGGTAGGAGACATCCAAGCACGGGACAGGGGAAGAAGAGGGAGTCTCCTGTGGGTGGTGTGAGAAGGGCAGACAGAAGATCCCATGGGGTATTTGGGGTACGGCTGCTGCCAGATGTGCCCGCAGAGGAAATCACCAGGTCCGTCCATGTACAGCATGCGGAATGGGAAGCTCCAAACAGACACGGAGATATTGCCAACGCTTGAAGGGAAAAAGACACAACGAGCATTCAGCACAGGGATGATGGGCTAAAGCCTGCCGGGAGGGCTGGGGCTGGGGCTTGGCAGCCTGTTCCCGGCCGCTGGCAAAGTCCCCCCGTGCCGCTTTAAAAATAAGCGCTCCATCCTGTGGGACAGCCGTTCTTGGAAAAATAAACCCGGCAGCGCTGGCAGCCTGCAGGGGCAAAGCACACGCACACTTTGGGGACACCTCTCCAAGGGCGGACACCCCCAGAGTCCCCTTGGGGGCAGAACAACGCGTTCCTTTCCCTCCCTCCGACCAGACCCCACATCCCCACCCGCGTCCCCCGAGCCGTGGAGCAGGAGCGCCGCCCGCAGGGATGCGCCGGGATAACAACCCGCAGCGGGAGACAAAACCCGCACCCCAAAAACGCCCGCTCCCAAAACCCTACCCCCAAAAAGTCCACCCCCAAAAAACCCATCCCCAAAAACACCACCCCTAAAACCCCCAGCCCTAAAACCCTCATCCCCAAAAACGCCCACCCCCAAAACCCCCACCTCTAAAACCCCCATCCCCAAAACCCTACCCCCAAAAAGTCCACTCCCAAAAACCCCCATCCCCAAAAACCCTCACCCCCCAAACCCCCAGCCCTAAAACCCTCATCCCCAAAACCCTACCCCCAAAAACGCCCAACCCCAAAACCTGACCCCCAAAAGCACCCACCCCCAAAAACCCCACCCCTAAAACCCCCATCCCCAATATCCTACCCTCCAAAACCCTACGCCCCAAAAATGCCCACTCCCTAAAAACCTCCAGCCCCGAAATGCCCCGCCCCAAAACCCTATCCTCAAAAGCGCCCACCCCCAAAACGCCCAGCCCCAAAACACTATTCCCAAAAACGCCCAGCCCCCAAAAACGCCCAGCCCCCAAAAACGCCCACCCCTAAAACCCCCAGCCCCAAAACCCTACCCTCAAAACTCTCCACCCCCCAAAATCCTACCCCAAAAAACGCCCACCCCAAAAACCCCACCCCTAAAACCTCCAGACCCAAAACCCTCACCGCCAAAACCCTGCCCCCAAAAACGCCCAACCCCAAAACCTGACCCCCAAAAGCACCCACCCCCAAAAACCCCACCCCTAAAACCCCCACCCCTAAAACCCTCACCCTCAATATCCTACCTCCAAAACCCTACCCCCAAAATGCCCACTCCCTAAAAACCTCCAGCCCCAAAATGCCCCGCCCCAAAACCTTATCCTCAAAAGCTCCCAGCCCCAAAACACTATTCCCAAAACCACCCAGCCCCCAAAAACGTCCAACCCTAAAACCCCCAGCCCCAAAAACGCCCACCCCAGAAAACCCTACCCCCCAAAACGCCCACCCCTAAAACCCCCAGCCCCAAAACCCTACCCCCAAAACTGTCCACCCCCAAAATCCTACCCCAAAAAACGCCCACCCCCAAAACGCCCACCCCTAAAATCCCCAGACCTAAAACCCTCACTCCCAATATCCTACCCTCCAAAACCCTACCCCCAAAAATGCCCACTCCCTAAAAACCTCCAGCCCCAAAATGCCCCGCCCCCAAAACCCAATCCTCAAAAGCACCCACCCCCAAAACGCCAGCCCCAAAACACTATTCCCAAAACCACCCAGCCCCCAAAAACGCCCACCCCCAAAAACGCCCAACCCTAAAACCCCCAGCCCCAAAAATGCCCACCCCAGAAAACCCTACCCCAAAAAATGCCCACCGCAAAAACCCCACCCCTAAAACCTCCAGACCCAAAACCCTGACCCCCAAAAGCCTACCCCGAAAAACACCCCCAAAACCGCCCACCCCTAAAACCCCCAGCCCCTAAATCCTCACCCCCAAAACCCTACTCCCAAAAACGCCCAACCCCAAAACCTGACCCCCAAAAGCACCCACCCCCAAAAACCCCACCCCTAAAACCCCCAGCCCTAAAAGCCTCACCCCCAATATCCTACCCTCCAAAACCCTACCCCCAAAAATGCCCACTCCCTAAAAACCCCCAGCCCCAAAATGCCCCACCCCAAAACCCAATCCTCAAAAGCTCCCACCCCCAAAACGCCCAGCCCCCAAAAATGCCCAACCCTAAAACCCCCAGCCCCAAAAATGCCCACCCCAGAAAACCCTACCCCAAAAAATGCCCACCCAGAAAACCCCACCCCTAAAACCTCCAGACCCAAAACCCTCACCGCCAAAACCCTGCCCCAAAAAATGCCCACCCCAAAAAATGCCCACCCCCAAAAACACCCACCCCTAAAACCCCCAGACCTAAAACCCTCATCCCCAATATCCTACCCTCCAAAACCCTACCCCCAAAAATGCCCACTCCCTAAAAACCTCCAGCCCCAAAATGCCCCACCCCAAAACCCTATCCTCAAAAGCGCCCACCCCCAAAACGCCCAGCCCCAAAGCACTACTCCCAAAACCACCCAGCCCCCAAAAACGTCCAACCCTAAACCCCCAGCCCCAAAAATGCCTACCCCACAAAACCCTACCCCCAAAAACGCCCACCCCTAAAACCTCCAGACCCAAAACCCTCACCCCCAAAACCCTACCCCGAAAAACACCCCCAAAACCGCCCACCCCTAAAAACGCCCACCCACAAAACCCCCAACCTGTCCCCCTCTCCTCCCCACCAGAACTCTTGGATATTTAATACACTAACTTTTTTTCCTTTTTTTAGCAATGAAATCTCCTCTGCGATAGGGAACAGGCTGGATGTCTCTTCCAGCTCTTTTGCACACCTTGGGAACAGGAAAAAAGGGTCAAAAGTATCCCTACACTTAAAATAAAAGGGACTGACAGACCCCCACATTCCCAAGTGCAGTCCAGTCTAGAGGCACTGAAACCAGCAAGAAAAACAACCTAACTTGCAAGGGGCTGTATCATTAAAAGGCCATAAATCCACGTTAGCAAATACCCTAAGCAGAGATCACAGCAAATCAATCCCATTTGCACTCTGCCAGGAGGGACTGCCTTGGTGGATGGGTGAGAAGCACTCGAGACAAGGCTCCTGTGTTCCTCATTATTTTCAGAATGTCTTTGCCTCTCTCTCTGACTATTTTCCATCAACAAACAATTACACTGTGTAATTGATGCCTAAAGTCATACGTGTTAAACCTGCCCTGTCAAGGGACTCAGGAGATCCTAAGCCCAGTCAGAAAGCAAACAAACATTGTTTCATCTCCATGGATGTGAAATGAACCTTTTACTTTTTCCAGGTTTGGAGATGCTGAATTCAGCATCAAGATTTCTGTTTCAGGTTGCAGGAAAGAGGGATGCAGTCTGTCAGAGTAAAAGTGACCAGAGTTTTAGAGAACCTTATTTATCTGTAGGAAAAATGGTTTGCATAGAAAAGGTTGAGCAAAGGCAGTGCAGAAACTCTAGAGTTCTTAAGGCTGGAAAAGGTCATCAAGTCCAAACTAACTGAGCAGACCATGGCAGTAATTGCCACATCCAGTCATTTCTTGAACACCTCCAGGGATGGTGATGCCACCACCTCCCTAGGCAGTCCGTTCCAATACCTGACCACGCTTTCAGTGAAGAAATTCTTTCTGATGTCCACACCTTGAGCCTACCTATGTCCTCTTGTCCTGTCGCTGTTGCCTGTGGGAAGAGCCCGACCTCCATCTGGCTGTGCCCTCCTGTTAGGGAATTGTAGAGAGTGAAAAGGTCTGTCCTGAGCCTCTCTTCCAGCCCCAGCTCCCTCAGCTACTCCTCACAGAACCCCAGACCCTTCACTGTCGGAATCTGAGGGTATTGGTGATTCCGAGATTGTAGAAAGTCTCTGTCTTTCTGCCCTGTTGCCAAAGAAGAAGCCATAATTTGTCTGTGCTGTTTTCAAGGTTGTTTATTCTGTTTATCTCTAACATGTTCTGCTGCCCTGCCGCAGCTCTGTCCTGCAGGACAGCGTGTGGGGCTCTGCCCCTCAGTGGGATGGTACAAACATTAAATACCAGAAACTACCTGTGCTGGATTTACAATAATGTGCCAATATCTATCATCTACGTTGAACAGTGTGTCCCCAGCCTAAACCAATAGAAAAATGCCAACATCACCAAGAACATGGAGGTAAGGAAGAAGAAGGAGGAAGAACAGGATCAGGCCCACTTTCCTCCATCTTAGAACTCCTGACCCCCATGTACAAAGTAAAACCCCCCCTGTACAGGTACTAAAACCCCCTTGTACAATACTAAAAAATTTTTCCCTCTAATTTGTGACTACTTTTACTATACCATCTAACTCTCTGTGACCGCTTGTTCCACCTTCAAAGTTGGTAATTCATTCCATGGTTCAAACTCAAGATCACAGCTGTTTTCAGCTGCTTGCCAGGGTCTAAAATGCTTTTGACCAAGGCCTGGAACCTCTGAAAATGTCTGAGGGACATTTTGAGTTCCGACACTTCACCAGCTTCGCTGCCCTTCTCCGAACTTGCTCCACACCTCAATTTCTTGTCGGGAGGGGCGCAGAGCCGAGTGCCCAGGGACACTCCGTGCAGGGGTGACAAGCTGCGGTGCAATCCCTGGGCACGCAGGCTGGGCAGGAACCAGGCGGGCCAAAACCAGGCTGTGCCCGGCCCACGCCTTCCTCCTCACGAGTGCCGGGCCCCGCAGCCCCGCTCAGCCCGGAGCAGGGGCAGCGCCCTTCCCTCAGAGCCCCTTGCGGGCTGGCAGGACTCCGGAGCAGGGCAGCTGCAGCCTGAGGGCGGGCGGCGTGCCCGGGGCGGATGGGAGATGTAGTCCGGGAGGAGCGGCGCTGTGCCCGGGCGGATGGGAGGTGTAGTCCGGGAGGAGCGGCGCTGTGCCGGGGCGGATGGGAGGTGTAGTCCGGGAGGAGCGGCGCTGTGCCCGGACGGATGGGAGGTGTAGTCCGGGAGGAGCGGCGCTGTGCCGGGCGGATGGGAGGTGTAGTCCGGGAGGAGCGGCGCTGTGCCGGGGCGGATGGGAGCTGTAGTCCGGGAGGAGCGGCGCTGTGCCGGGGCGTGTTGGAGCTGTAATCCGGGAGCGGCGCTGTGCCCGGGCGGATGGGAGCTGTAGTCCGGGAGGAGCGGCGCTGTGCCCGGACGGATGGGAGCTGTAGTCCGGGAGGAGCGGCGCTGTGCCCGGACGGATGGGAGCTGTAGTCCGGGAGGAGCGGCGCTGTGCCGGGGCGGATGGGAGCTGTAGTCCGGGAGGAGCGGCGCTGTGCCGGGGCGGATGGGAGGTGTAGTCCGGGAGGAGCGGCGCTGTGCCGGGGCGGATGGGAGCTGTAGTCCGGGAGGAGCGGCGCTGTGCCCGGGGCGTGTTGGAGCTGTAGTCCGGGAGCGGCGGCGCTGTGCCCGGGGCGTGTTGGAGCTGTAGTCCGGGAGGAGCGGCGCTGTGCCCGGGGCGTGTTGGAGCTGTAGTCCGGGAGGAGCGGCGCTGTGCCCGGGCGGATGGCGCTGCGCGGCTCGCTGAGGGCCGGCCGGGCGCTGCTGCGGCGGCCGCCGTCCCGCGGGCTCTGCAGCCGGGTGCGTGCGCGGAGGGGCGCGGGGCGGGCGCCGGGGACGGGCGGGGAGGCTCCGGGCTGACCGTGCCCTCCGCTCGCCTTGCAGCCGCCGGCCTTCGGGTTCCTGTTCGATGTGGACGGCGTGCTGGTGCGGGGCAGCCAGCCCGTGCCCGCAGCCCGCCGCGCCTTCCAGAGGCTGGCGGACAGCAGCGGGCGGCTGCGGGTGCCCGTCGTGTTCCTGACCAACGCCGGGAACTGCCTGCGCTCGGCCAAGGCCCGAGAGCTGTCCCAGGCGCTGGGGCTGCAGGTAACGCTGGCGGGGCGGCGGCAGGAGGGACCCGAGCCACCCCTCACGAGTGCCCGGCCCGGCCCCGGCCCCCGGGGCTGCGATGCCGCCCGACCGTCGGGAGAAGGGGCGAAATCCACCCAGCCGGCCTCTCCTCCGTCCCGCAGGTGTCTCCGGAGCAGGTGGTGCTGTCCCACAGCCCCCTGCAGCTCTTCAGCCAGTTCCACCAGAGGTGCATGCTGGTGGCCGGGCAGGGGCCCCTGGAGGAGAACGCCCACGAGTATCCTTTGCGCCTCGTGGTGCTCTGTGCTGCTGCTGCTCCTGCCCTACCCCTAGCCTGGCACTCGCTTGCTCAGCTCCTGAAGCGCAAGGAGACACAAAGGTCATTTGGCTTACCTTATGGGGCAGCGTCCTTATGGACAGGCTCAGGTGCTGTTGGTCTCCGTGTTGGTCACTTCCCGGCTCCCCTGTTCGATGTTTGGCTTCTCACGCTTATGACTTCTCCTGTTCTGTTGGTGGGATGTGACCATGAGGACTCATCTGCTTCAGGTGTCTCATTTTTGAGATAAAGCTGTGCTTCTCCCATTCTTTCAGGGAAAAGCCCATTAGAGATCACTCCCAGCTGTCCCAGCGATAAGGTTTTCTCCAGAATCTGACAGCAGCTGAAGGAACTCAAATATGATGGGGCTTTCAGCAGTTTGGTCTAGTGGAAGGGTTCCTTGTCTGTCTGAAAACCATGAGGTTATGCTTTAACTGCTATGTTACTAGGACTCACATTCCTTAATCCTATAGATGCTTCTGCAAGTAACTTAAAGAAAAACTGTCACTTAAAAAAACCCCCAAACAAACCAGTCTCCACAACATTCCTTGATGGTCTGAACTAGCCTGGGGTTCAAGCATGTGGTCACCATAGAGGCCCTGAGGAAGGCATATCCCCTGTTAGACATGGTGGACCTGAGCCGGAGGCCAAAAGAACTGGTAATTTCCTGAAATATCAGCAGAAGGGGTGTTCTGCTGCAGAGGTGGTCACAGCATACATCAAAGGGACAGGACAGCTGCCAGTGAGGTCCCTTAGCAGGAGCCTGGCACTGACCCTGAGCAAGCAGCCCCTCTGCTCTTCCCAGTGTTGGCTCCTGCAGAAAGGGCAGCGACTCTCCCTTCTCCTTTCTCATGCCACGCCTGCCTTCCGTTGCTGTTCCTTGCTGTGAGGGGTAAGGTGGTTTGGTTGACATCTCCAGCTCTGAGGCAGGAGTACAAGATCTGTGAAATCCCATCTGGGATGGGGGAGGGGGAAAAATATTCCTTCAGGGATCCAGGTGGCTTTGTCCTGCCTTGTTATGGAACTGCCTTGGCAGTTCAAGGGAGGCATTTTTAGTTTTATTTTGGAGATGGCATTAGGTTTTGCATTACTAATCCAGCCTTCCTTTTCTTCTGTCAGCCTCCTCCCACCACTGGCTTCCCCACTATAGAAGGTAAGCAGTGGCCTGTGTTTACACATGAGCAGCCAGCAGAGCTAAGAGCAAGGCAGGCCAGCTGGGATGGGAGCTAATGATGTGCTGTCAGCTCACTGCTATCCATGGGCAGCATATTCAGAGAGTGCAGCCAGGAGGCAGCCTCGCTGCTGGAAAAAGCTGGATACAAGCAACTTTTCCCTGTGCCATGTGCCAGTATCTGGAACCAGTGGTGCACACGGTGCAGTGATGTGCAGACTGAAGCCTTGGCACCAGCCATGTTCCAGTGGTAGCTGTGCTTGCCAGGGCAGCCCAGCACAGGAGGGGTTTTGTTAGTGGGTGGCTTTTAGATGCTGTGAGTTTCCAAACAGTTTCCTCCAAATCTTGCAGGGGTGATTCTGTTTGGTGAGCCAGTGAGGTGGGAGACAAGCCTGCAACTCATTGCTGATGTACTCCTGAGCAATGGGAACCCTGGGGCAGAGCTGCAGGATGTACCATACCCTCATCTGCCTATCCTTGCCTGCAACATGGACCTCCTGTGGATGGCTGAAGCCAAGATGCCCAGGTGAAAAGCACGTGTGGTGTTTGGTTTAGCCAATTTCATGCTCCTCTCATGCACATCATCTTTTCCTACTGTGTTTTTTCAGCATTTGAATGTTTTAAGAGCTCAGTTGTATGATGTAATTAGCAGCAGAGACATGAAAGCTGCATGAGAAAAAAAGGCTAAGACCTGTGGGGCAGCAAAAGCCAGACCACTGTCTGTGGAAGTGTGTGTGGGCACCGTGTCCAAAACAGGCAATAACCAAGGAGTGCTTGCTGCTCCACTGGTGTTTCTGGGGATGCTGATGACCTCCTTTCTGGGGCAGGTTCGGCCATGGCACTTTCCTTCTCTGCTTGGAGAGCATTTACAAGAAGGTGACAGGCAGGGAGCTGAAGTATGAGGCCTTGATTGGCAAACCCAGCCCAGTCACCTACCGCTATGCCCGATACTTGATCCAACAGCAGGCAGAGAAGCAGGGCTGGAAGGCTCCCATCCGACGCCTCTATGCAGTTGGGTAAGAGACTTTTTCCTGCTGGGAGTTGCAAGCTGATTGCTTTTTAGTGGTGGTGGTGGTGGCTTTTTGTTTTTGTTTTTTTTTTTTGGTGAGTTTTTCTGGGGGGTGTTTTTTTTTGGTTTTTTGTGGGTTTTTTTTTTTTTTTTTCTTGCTTACTTGCTTGGTTTTTTTCCCCTCTGGATATTTCTAAAGTTAATACCGAAATTCCGATGGTGTTTCTGGAGCCTCACATCCTGGAACAGAGGCTTGCTAGCTTTTTGTACCCTACACAGCAAAGCTGTGGACTGCAGGATGCAGAGTGCACATAGGATGACTCAATTAAAGACACAATTAAGAGACCCAGATGTAGTACTGTTAGCTCAGTTTGGCCAAACACTTTGGCAATGTGGGAGTTATAATCCAGTGGTGGCTGAAACTGCTCTGGGTGCTTGGGATGTGCTGTCTCCCCTTTGAAAGGTGCACATGTCCTGAGCAGGACTCACTGGTGGGTAGACTCAGTGGCCCACTCCAGCTGCTCCTCATGATGTTAGCAACTATCTCACATGCTTTTGTCCTTCAGTGCTGTCTTAATCTCAGTCCCCCAAAGCCAGAGGGCGTGTTTCTCATTTCTGAGCCCATTCTCATGGGCTTGTTTCTCCTTTCTGTTTCACACTGTGACCTTATCCAGGGATAACCCTATGTCTGACGTCTATGGGGCAAACCTCTACAACAACTACCTCAAGTCAGCTCAGCAGAGCCAGGTCCAGGCTGGGCTGAAGAGGAGCCCACAGGCAGCCAGTCCCCAGGCTGAGGTTTCCCTGGAGCTGAGGAATGACTGCAACAGTTCAGTGGAGAGCTGCGAGTCGATTCTGGTCTGCACTGGGGTCTACCGCCACAACGGCGACGTTCCCAAGGAAACAGTGGAGACAGTGTTCCACGGACATCGGGACTTCTCCTTCGACCCCAGCCTGGTGGAGGCATCTTACGTAGTGCAGGATGTGGATGATGCTGTGCAACTTGCTTTTAAAAAAGAAAACTGGAGCTAGGGTTAAGACAGGTGTGTCTAAAGATCTGCTGTAAGGGGGTTTATGTACTGGAAAGGGAAGAGGGGAGGAATGGGGAGGGACCTGGGGTGATTTTCTAATCTAGCTAATGTTAAAGAAAACTCCCTGTTGCAGGACTAAAAGCCCCTTGATGTTATTGATACTCATCTGCCATCCTGACAGCTGCCCACAGACTTTGAACTGTGACTGTACATTGCTGCCAGCCATAATTGAGCCATAATGGAAACAGGGTATAAGGAGTAGGCTTGTCCCAGCAATCCCCGTTTTGTTTAGCTCTCACAGCTCATTCTTTTCCACACTTTGTGTGCAAAGATCAGGGGAGCCCACTCTCCTCTTTGTGAGGTGTTTGAGGATGAAGCTCTTCCCCACATAAGGAGCCACCATCAGCCATTTGTAGAATGTGCTGTTTGTCCAGGCTGTGACTCGAGCACACCAGAAGCTGGGCTGTGGTGGCTCCGTGCCAAGAGAAGGCTTTAAGGCTTAACATTCTCCTTGTGAAGAGTAAGTGCCTATGGACTTTAACAAATTCTCTTTGCCTGGGGATTTGCCCCTGCATCGCTGTCAGCCTGAAACAAAGTTCTGTTTTGCAGTCATCTGGCAGCTGTGGAGAGGCAGGGCCCCTCAAAGGAAGCTTCAGTAGCCAGAGCAACTTGCTGCAGGGCTGAGGTGAAAGTTATATTGTTCCCTCCCCCCTATTTAGCATTCTGTGAACACCCCTGCCTTTTCACATCCCACTAGGGAGCCAGCAGCCTGCGTTCAGCAGCAGAGGAAACCACCACAGAGTTTGAATTGTCAGAGTTGTCTTTGCCCAGAACTCAGTGCTGCAGCAAGAGGCTCTTTTGGCACCCACTCTGATCCCAACTGTTTCAAGGAGCATCCACCTGCTCCAGCTGGTGCAGCTTCCAAGAGGGGCCCTTCTTTGGAACAGGGGCCAAACAAAAAGAGTCACAGTCCACCTTTGCTCCTTCCTTGCATGCAAAGATTCAAAGAGATCATCCGGCCAGGACAGTACCAGAGCCCCAGACTACCAAGCCTGATCTTTTAGAATAAAAACATCTGTCTTCCAGTTCTTTGTTCCTCTCATCTCTCATGTGGTTTGCAGCTCGGGAATACCCCATACAGTCTGACCTCTGGTCCCTCCTCTTTCTTTAACATGCAGGTAGAGTCCTCCTAACATGAATTAGTAGCTGGGACTTGCCTGCCCAGGAACATTTCCCTAACAACATGCACGTTCTATTGCCTCTCTTCTCCTAGTTCTCCTATCCACGGAAAGATAAGACTTGTGTCTCCAGAGACATTCCAAAGAAGATAAGCAAGATTTGCATGAGAAATTATTGGGAAAGATTTGGCTTAGCAAGGAGTGTCTTGATTCCAGGGGAGCACTGTGATTTTAGAAGCACAAATCAGCCTTTATGTGATGAAAAGCCTTGGAGCCAACACAACTTAGTTGGTTTTCCTAATTACGGTCAGCCTAATTACAGTCAGCTCACACTACACTGAAATATCAGAAACGGGTCTGATCTGCCTCTTCTTTCTACCTTCCTGCTTTACCAGGCAGCTCTGTACACAGGGTGCAAACAAGATGTTCTGAGTTCTTAATTCAAATCTCATGTGCACTGAAATTCTGCTCCAGCAGCTCTCCATCCTCTCCATACTGATGTGTCTTCCTAGGAAAGTTGCTGCAGCGTAGGGTCTATCCTTAAGTTGTGCCAGGCTCTGTGTGTGAAGCAGATCAGGTGCTCTTTCAGTTATCCAGGCAAAAGAGTTCCTTTTCTGTTTCTCTATCCTTCATTTCATGAATAGGAGCAGAAAAATACCTCTTTGCATATGTTTCCCTCTGTGAAATCCACAATGGGAAGCAGTTTCTTCCTCTTACCACTACTTGGGGTTTTTCCCCTTTGTCTCATCAGGACGAAAATGGGCTTGACTGCTTCTAAAAGCTGCTGTAATGGGAAGAACACGGGTTTGAATCCTTCTCCTTTCACTGGAGAGAGAAGGAAATTGCCATTTCATCTCGTTGCACGAAACAAGGGGTTGTCTGCAGTTCCCAGAAGAGCAGGCTCAGGGAAGGACTTGGGATATAGCACAGGGAAGATCCTTTAGCTGCAGCACCTCCTCTCCACAGTCACAGTTGTGCACCCAATGTGCAGGGCCTAAAACTGGAGCCCAAACCCTATTTATTCATAGGGTACCTCCAGTGTCCCTCAGCCTCACTCTTCAGAGGAGCCATCCACTGCTGAAAAAGGAAAAAAAACAAACTCCCTTTGTTGGCAGTGCTTGCTGACTTGAGTGGTAACTTCCATGGGATTCCTTGGAATGGTCCTCATAGATAGACCTCAGGGAGCTGGTTGCTGGCAGGAAAAATGAGCCACACCTTCAGCATGGTGAGTGCTGACTGCAGAAATGCTGAGGTCTGTCCATCTGCAGCCAGCCTTTGGCAGAGCTCTGTCTTGGTACTTGTTAGAAGTGTGGTGCCAGTTACTCAGAGAAAAGGTGCTGCTGAACCACTGTACCCTGAGGGCTGTGGCAGCTCTTCCGAGGAGGAGGTTTGTATCTGCACAGAGAGGGAGCCAGGCATCTCCATGTTTGGAATAGCAGTGGAGGTGAGCTGACTGATGGGAATCTGCTTCAGATGCCAAATCTGCTTTTAGCTCTGGATTTGTGTTTTTTTTTTTTTTTTCTCACCAATGTTCTGTGAGTCTTAAAAAAGCATAGGAGGAACTTCAGTGATGAGGAATTTTAAAATAATGCTTTGCTTGCAAGTTGAAATTGAACAGAAGGGAGGAGAAGGAATCTAGAAATATCTTGTACCCTTTTACCTAATTCGTATTTTATTGCATAAAAAACTCTGCTTTGTTGCTCTCTGCACTGATTAGCCAGATGGGCTGCCCTTGGTCTGAGCAATGCAAAGACCTTTCCCTTCTTCCCCTTCTTAGCTCCTTGAAACAGTGCACTTTGTCCAAGTCCCTGCCAGGGAATTGCATGGACCCACTGGATGGAGTAGGAAATCTGGCTTCTCCAGCTGCTGTTGGACAGTGGCTTGATTCTGAAAGGTTTCTGTTAATGACATTGCTTGGCAAGTCTCCTCTGTTCCATGAGCTGTGCTAGAGTGTTTTACAGGCTTGTAGCTTATCTCCAGTTAATTTATGGACATCTGTTATTGCCAAATTTGGTGAAATCCTTTTTCCTTAGAACTGCAGCTTCCTGGAACTAGCTTCCAGCACGGCTGGAATGAAACTCTTCCTTTGTCTCATGTGTTGCTCAGAAGAGGTGTCTCTGAAGCAGTCCTGTTCTGTCCTTTGGAGATTTCTGTCCTTTGGAGCTGTCATCCTTCTGTGCAGATTGTGGGACCAAGCAGGAGAGGGGACTTCACTGCTGATCCAATACCTTAATTTTTACATGGTGCACTGCCCTGTACAACAAACAGGGCAAAGACCTGATCCTAGCAACTCCATCTTCCAAAGATGAACAGGTTTTAGTCAAGCCAGAAGGGAGCTTGCAGCTGAGAGTAGCAGGAAGGAACCAAGGGCTAGAGCTTGTTTTGGATCTGAAGCCAAGAGCTTCTGTGGCATGTGATAACATAGTGGCCAGAGAAGTCAATTCCTTTATTCCACAGGACACGTGCAACTGCTAACCTGGCATTCAGATAACACTGCTGTCCCCTTCCTTCCAGTCCTAATCTGCCACGCATTTCTCCCTCCAAGAAATGGTAATGTTTCAGATTGTGTCATGTGCACTGTAGAAGAGTGATTATGTATCATTCAGAGAAATCACAAACTGATTATTTTAGATTTCATATTAATTTCAATGCAGTTACAAAGTTGCTGTTTTATTCAAACACATATGTAAAAGAATAAAAGATGTTTCCTTTGAAATAAATTTTAACTTCCTGTGTGTACATTTAATGGGTATTATCCTGCTCTCTTTCACATCTTTGCCCTAGAAGATTATTAGGGTAAATTCTATTTGCTTTTTCTTTTCTTTTTTTTTTTTTTTTTTTTTTTTTTTTCCCCAGTTCTTCAAGCTATTACCAGATTTTCCTGAGGGAACAACCCTGAAAGATACCCCTTCAGCAATTAACTAGCAACCTTTCAGACTAGAACCAAAAGCTTCCCCTGATTTCAATGGAAAATTCAAGATCCTGCTAGGTGAAACCATCCTCTTTAATAATCTAGAAACAGCCACTCCACTTGCATTGTTTTTATATTTTATCAGAAAGTTTCCCATCTACAAAGTTAACAGCTCACAGGAGGCACATTAGACAGCAAAACAAATGTGATGCGGAGTCCTGAGAATTTGATGTTGGAAGCAGCAATCAGTAAAGCAGTTTTGGAAGGATTGGACAAGGATTCCCAATCTCAGCAGAGAGAGGAATTGAATTATATTCTATATCCTGGAGGAGTGACCTACAGCCCCATCCTCTAATAAATAATGATAATAAGTGTTAATCAGCCTCCTCCTTTTATCCAGTGCTCTGGTAGTTGGAGCACTCACCCAAGGTGGGGCTAATCAAGGTTTAGTTAGGCAGGGAGAGATCACAAGCTGGAACTCTCAGGTGCATGCTTTTAACCACTATTGTCAGAGCACAAGGGCAGCCTAAGGTTAAGGTGTCCCTGGTAGGAGAGGCTGAGCTGGAAGTTAGAGAACCACAGAAATCCTTACCCAGCCTAAGTTGCAGAGTTAAACACTGAAGAAGGACCAACTTGAACAAAAGGATTGAGAGCCCTGGAGGAATTTGCTCCCAAGGGAATGCTGTGAGAAATGCCTCCCTGGGAAGTGCTTGGTCCCTGCTTGCCCTGGTACCTTTATGGGCCTGTCCAAACCTTTCTATTGCCAGGCCTTCCTAACCCCAATTATAAAAGCACAAATCTTTATGGTTTTTTTTACTGGTGCAGTTATTTGATGAATGCTATGCACTTACAGACCTTCATAGATCCAGTCTGCAACAGTTTAAAACCCTGCACCAGCAGGGCAGATACATGATCTCTAGGAGCCAAACTTCCATCAAGAAAACACTTCTCTTAGTTCATTATAATAAACCCACTTTTCAGTCATCTAAACTGTGAAGAACTTTCACTTTCTCCAAGTCAGAGCAATAGATGCTCTATGATAAGACTGAGTGAAGACAAAATACCAAAAGCAAACCCCAAATCCACTTTCCAAGCCCCTGCCCTGCTACAAGCATGAAAACAAATGTCTTGGCACTTTCTGCTGGCACTGAAAGCTCTTTGAACTGAAATGTAATTACAAGCAATAGACCGTTAACACTCCAGTATCCTTTTGAAGAGGAGCTGCATTCCCTGAACCATAACACAGGATCAGCAGTTTAGTTACAAAGGCTTCATTCAGAAGCCAAGGCATCGTTGAATTTTGGTGCTGGCCAGGTGAAACTTTTTTACACTTATCTGTCACTTCAGCCCTGACCATTTGAATGGGTTAGGTAAGTGCAGCACAAAGAACGTGTCAGAGAATCCCAGAAGCTTCCTTTCCCACACAAAAGGCATTTTAAGTATGGTTGGAGCAGATTATGCTTGAACTCCTTGAGATCAGCTTTGCCTCCTTCCCTCCCACTGCTGCCAGTTTCTGACAGCTTACTGCAGGGTATAATTAGGTATCTAGTTTCTGGTCTTTCTTTAAGGCATATATCTGCCCTGTTTTTCGTGTTTTTTTTCTTTCCCCAAGAAATTGAGTCATTATTTTCTTTCCTCCCAAGTTCAGCCCTCAAGAAAGTTTTGCCTTCCCCCAGCAGGGGTATTTTTGAGGGCACACTTGTTTCCACTTGTAGTGTAAACTAAAAATGGTAGCATTTTAGATATTCAGCATGACTATTGCACAAAACTCTGTCTGCTGTTTGCCTTTAAATATATGTATACACACACATCTCTGTGCATACACATCAATACATAAAAAAGCCAAAAACATAGCTTGGGAGCTGCTAAAGAGTAGAAGCTATTTATAGTTTCGCTTTTTTTATGTTTTAACAGTAATGGTTAAGCACTAACACATCCAAGGAGTGCACATAGCATTAAATAACTGGATCACATGGGAAGCATCAGCTTGTCATATCTCATCCTACAATATGCTACAAAAAGCTCTTCAGTGCTTTCTCGTGTAGAAGTAATTTTCCCCTCATTCCCATTTTAAAGCAGAGGCACAATTTCTTCTTCCTTTCCTACAAATAAGCTCCTTTCTTACCCTCACCTCTTTGTTTGCATTGTGTTTGCACTGCTGGAGCCTATGCTTAGACCAAGAGAGCTTCCACTCTCCTACCTGGTGTTCCCCCTTTCCTTGTCATAGCTCCCCTTGCCGTGCAACCACAGGTCCTCCCTGTTCCCACTTACCTACCTTGGGTGCAAGAACCTTCACAGCCCCAGCAGGTATCCTGTGGTGTCTGGAGAACCATCTGCACGAGCCTGCTCTTGCCCTGCTCACACAGCCTCAGCCCAGCAGCCCCCTGAGCACCCAGCCTCAATTCCCTGCTCCCCACATCACCTGCTGGCAGGGCCAGAGCCCATTTCCCAGGTCTGCACACCAGCTGTGGGTGACAGCCCACCCCCAAAGCCCAGGGGTCCCCACCCAGTTCCCTTCACACCAGCCAGCCACCCAAAGCTTTAGGAAATGAGGCTTCTTTGTGAAATGAGTGCCTGGATCAAAAGCAGAGGTGTGAGTGCCTGTGGCAGGCTGCAGGGCAGCTGAGTGAGCGTGTCCAGCCTATGGCACAAGGGAATTGCATTGCTCAGGAAATCCAGAGCATGACAGCCAACGAGGTAAAGCTGTCCCTGTCTGCTGCCCAGGTAGGGCAGGACCAGCTCTCTCTGCATGAGGGCTGTTGCCCTGAGCAGCCCAGATGGATGCTTGGTTTTCACTCCACATCCTCTTGCAGAAGGATGTGGCACGACCAAGATCAATTCAGCTAATGTTGAGGGCTGACCACACATGAATCATGGCTTGCCTGAGAAGAGTCAGGTGAAAGGGCTCACCCACCTTGGATAAAAGTCAGAATCCAGAACATAAGAATGTGGTTTTATCCTCTACCATGGGCCACACAGACTTACACTGCCATCTAACCCAGCTTTTCTGTGGAAACCAAATCAGGAGGCACAGCTGGTGTCACTCAGACCACTCTGAGCTGTCCTGACCCAGGCAACTCCCAACACCTGCCAAGGAGCATGAAAGAGTGCCAACAGAGAGCAATCATCCTCTTGGCCATGGAGTCCAGCCTCCTGCTCCCTATCAGAGACCTCCCACAGAGCCTTCAGTGGAGTGTTTGTACAACAATTGTACTTTTGTAGACAAAAGTCTAAGCAATTGTTGGCCATGGACTTTTCTTGGGCAGTAAAGTCCGTGAAAGAGACTGACCATGCTTTTAGAAAACTAATTTATCTGCACCCCCTCGCTCCAGTCTCCGCTGACAGCAATGCTTTTGCTGTGACTGTTTCTCCTCCCGTGCTTGTACTCCTGATTGTTCCTGTGTGCCCAAAGAAATCTTTGTGTCAATACACCCCATGTTCTCCTTTTCCCTTACTCAGTTATCTCTTTGCTTCAAGTTTAAGCATGAATCCTCCTTGTACCCTAGACTGATTTCTCCTTGTAACCAGGAGCAGCCAGAGACATTGACTGGAGCAGGGCTCCTCAGGGAGCCTGCAGTAATGTGTATTAGATGGTTGTTGGTGCTGTCCTGGATGTCCTTTCCCAGTATTAAGCAGCATTTGCTCAGTGCCATGTGTTGATTCAGCAACATGCTAAAAATGTGAAGCTATTTTGGATCTTTATCGCAAAGTGTAGTTAATAAAGACGTGTGTGGAGACAGTTTATTTGGTGTGCTTCACATCATTGTCGGGCAGCACCTGGTTCATCACAGGTGAGCACAGGCACAAATGAGGAGCTGGTGATGCTGAGCACCAAGCCACTTTGGAACATGACGTGCCAAGCCATTAGTGCTGGTGATAAACAGATGCAGCCAGCTATTAAGCTTGATTCGAGGCCATTAATAGTGGGTCAATAAAGGTCCCGATTGTTGCTTTCAATAGAAGTAATAACTCGAGAGCTATTCATATAAATTCAAAGGCTCTGTCCCATCATGGCAAACTGGGCAAGGCCCTCAGCATTTGGGTTGGCTCAACTCAGAAAATTGTTGGGGTTAAAGACACATACTTTGATGAACAAGCACACCAGACCAAATATAGGGGTAGATGAATGTCCAGCAGCACAGAGGAGCCACAAATGAGCGCTTCAATGTAGGCTCTGTGCCAGCCCAACTGGTCTTTGTCTTGGCCAGCCTAGAGAGACCAGGGGAGAGCGAAGGATGTCCGATGTTACGGAGTGGGTGCCGCGGTGCTGTGCCATGGCCATGGGCGGCTCGCCCCATTCGCGGGGTTCCTGCGGGGCAGGAGGCAGGTGTGGAAGGGGAGCATCCCCGGGGATAGGGCGGGGGAGAGTTCCTCACCCTCCCGTTCTCGCCCCCCTCCTCCCCTCCCCCGGCCGCGCAGCCTCTCCCCCAGCCCCAGCCCCAGCCCACCCACCGCCGCCAGCCGCCCGCCCCGGCTCCGGCAGCTGCTGCGGCTGCTGCTCGGCGCCGCCCCCGGGCTCCCCCGCCGGCTGCCGCCGCTCGGGCTCTCCGCACCGCTGCCGCTGCCGCCGCCGGGCCCGGGCCCGGTGCGGTGGCGCGGGGGGCGGGCCGGGGGCGGGTCGGGGGCCGCGGCGCGGCCGTCGGGCCCGGCGCGCCGGCTCGGGGGCCGGGGAGGACCATGCACCGCGCTGCCTCCAACCAGCGCTCGGTCTCCTCCTCCTCGGGCTCCTTCCAGCCGCCACCGCCGCCGCCGCCGCCGCCGCCGCCGCACGCCGCCGACCGGCAGCCCCTCTTCCAGAGGGGCTCCAGCAGCGGCGGCAGCCGGCGGGGCTCGGGGTCCAGCTCGGGCTCGGCGCGGGCCCGCCGCCCTCGCAGCCCTCGCAGCAGCGCCGAGGAAGAGGAGGAAGAGGAGGAGGAGGAGGAGGAGGAGGACAGCAGCAGCATCAGCAAGCCCCTGGTGCCGCCGCCCGCCACCCCGCTGCCCGCCGCCGCCTCGCCGCTCCCCAGCAGCAGCAGCAGCATCAGCAGCGGCGGCGGCGGCGTGAGCCCGGGCCGCGGCATGACGGCGGCGGAGCTGTACGGGGCGGCGGCGGCGGGCGGCGGGGCGGGGGGCGGCGGGGCGGCGGCGGGGGCGCTGCTGGGGCCCGGCGGGGCGGGGGGAGGGCGGCGCTGGGGCTTCCAGGCGCTGTCCCTGGTGCTGCTGCTGGGGCAGGGCGCGCTGCTGGACCTCTACCTGATCGCCGTCACCGACCTGTACTGGTGCAGCTGGATCGCCACCGACCTGGTGCTGGCGGCCGGCTGGGGCATCTTCTTCTGCCGCAACAGCCGGGCGCGCCGCCGGGAGCGGCCCCCGCCGCCCCCGGGGCCGCCGCCGCCGCACCCGCTGCTGCTGCACGGCCCCCCCGGCGGCCGCGGGGCCGGGGGCCGCGGGGCCGGGGTCCCCCCCCGCGGCGGCGACTTCGCCTACGCGCACCTCGCCTGGCTCATCTACTCCATCGCCTTCACGCCCAAGGCGGCGCTGATCCTGGGCACCTCCATCCTGGAGCTGATCGAGCTGCGCCTGCCGCTGGGCACCACCGGGTTCCGCATCACGCTGGCGCTCTCCGCGCCGCTGCTGTACTGCCTGCTGCGGGCCATCGGCACCGAGGGCGCCGGACAGCTGCTCCTGCCGCCGCAGCCGCCGCCGCAGCACCGCGCCGCCGCCGCCTTCCTCGCCACCTGCCTCGACCTGCTCGACAGCTTCTCCCTGCTGGAGCTGGTCTTGCAGCCCGGGCGGCCGGCGCCGCTGCCCGCCCCGCTGCGCTACCTGCTCATCGCCGTCTACTTCCTCTGCCTGGCCTCGCCGGTGCTGTGGCTGTACGAGCTCAGCGCCGCCCGCCCGCCCGGCGCCGCCCGCCTCGCCCTGCACCTCCTGCTGCCCGCCGGGCTGCTGGACGCGCCGCTGCTGGCGCTGCGCTGCCTCCTGCTCCTGCGCTACCAGCAGCCGCTGTCCCTCTTCATGCTCAAGAACCTCTTCTTCCTGACCTGCCGCGGCCTGGAGGCGCTGGAGACCTGCTGCCTCCTCCGCCCCGCCGCCGCCCCGCCGCCCGCCAAGTACGGCCCGGCCGCCGCCGCCCCCGCCGCCGCCCCGCTGGCCCACGGGCTCTCCGACGTGGACGTGGGTCCCCACGGCTACGTGAACGCCTTGGCGGTCACAGCCCAGGGCTGAGCCCCGCCGGCCGCCCACGGACGGGCTCCCGCCGCCTCCGGGCCCGCTCCCGGCAGAGTCTCTGTCTCTGCGTTCTGCTCAGGTTCCCTCCGCCGTGGCCGAGCAGGGGAAGGGGACGTGGGTTTTTCCCTGTCAGACTCCCGTTCCCCTCCTCCCTTCCTTACGGACAAACCCAGCAGCGGAAGCTCCGCACAAACCCGACTACCTGCAGGAGCCTACGGATGACACTTGTCCCCCGAAAACGCACCTGTCCTTCATGACGAGACTTCTTCTAGTGCTTCTGCCCCTCCACTGCCTGGAGGGTCCCACTCTTCCCTCCCCCCCCACCCCAGGACATTGTGTTTCTTTGTCACCGAAAAGGTTCAGTTTTAACTTTTCATCCTCAACAGGGACCACTGCATTTTGTCCCCTCCTTTAAGAACTCCTGCTGACCACCATAATGAGATGCAAGAGGGGCCTGACCAGCAGATGTTGCCTCCAGGGACGGGAAGGACAAAAGGAAGCACACTTTGGTTTCCCTAGGTCTTGCAAAGCTGCTGCCTGTGTTTCCCAGGCCTTTGTGTACCAGCTAAGGAACCTCTGGAAGCATGTTGGCCACTCGGTCACTTCAAGCCCATGAGCCACCTTCTCCTAGCCAAAACGTCTACCTCTGTGCTTCAACCTTTTGCATCTTACATTGACTTCACATGCTAAAGAAACCAGTCCAGCATGGACATAAGCCAGGGCTTAGGCCCCATTTCATAACCACCAAGACATTTATTTCTGGTGAGAACAGGGTTTACAGCAGCCTCCTGCTGGCATCCCCAGGCGCTGGGGCTCTCATTTCTCTGTGAATATGCATGTTTACGGGATCAGCGTTGGTTTTCTTTTACACGGAGCGTAGGGTCTTCCTTTACACAGCCAGAAAGGCTGGAAAGTTTCCTCCGGCCCCCTTCCACGCCTGCTTGAGAAAGCAGAGATGGGGCTAAGCCTGCAAAGTGTCCCCTCTCCAAGAGCAGAGCAGAGGACGCTGGCACTGCTCGGGGCGGGCTCCACGCTCAGTGAACCTCACATTTCAGCACAGAAAGCAAAGTGCTGCAAGAGCCCTTGAGGCAGAGGGGCTCTCGAGCTTTGGTGAAAGCATCCTGTCCTCTGTGTGCATGTGGTTTAGGGTAGGTGGGGAAAAATTGTTAGTAACCTCTCATAGGAACACAGTTTTTTTTGGTTTTAAGCTCCATGAATGTTGGGTGGGGTTAAGGCCTGATCTTCTGCATGGCTGCCGCTGCTCCTGAAACCAGCCCCATGGAAGGAGGAGCACGCAGACCAAAGTCCTTTGGAGGAAGGACTTTGCCCCTCCCAGGTTTATATTTTGTTATCTGGGCAAGGCTGCAATAATTGTGAAAAACAACAGTTTCCTGTTGCAAGTTTCTTTTTCTTTTTTTTAAGCTGTCCTGATGGGAAGGGGAAATAAAGCACAGCCAACTGCTACCCACAGCAGGACTGTACGTGCAGCCCAGACTTCTTCCACACACACATTCATTCTTTCCTTCAGGACCTGGGCTTCAGAGCCTCTGTCCCAGCTCCCTTGTCACAGAGTGGGATCAACTGCCTGCTCCGGTGGACTGCTACAACAAAATGTTTACAGTCTGGTAACTTCCAGCTCCCAGAGGCAGAAGTGGGGCTGCCATGGGGGTCTCCTCCCCTAGCTCTCGGTGGCTGATGGGTTTTGAGGGGCTGGAAAAGCCCCTAGAAAAGATGGGTCAATAGAGCTGTTCTGTTCAGAAGTGCAGCTAGGATGGGTGACTGGCTGCTCTCCTCGTGCCAAATGGAGAGTTGGCAAAAGCTAGGCTTAACTTTCCCACCAGTGCTTTATTTTTAACCTGAGCCCTTACATGGGCAGTTGTGTGAATTTTGGCCAGTGGCCTTTCTCTTCGGTAACTTCTTCTTGTCTGGACAATCTTGGTGCTGTGAGTGACTGTGATTGTAAAACTTGGTACTGTGAAATTTTCCTATGTGATGTGAAATGTGTTGAGGGGATGCTAAGTTCCTGGCCAAAGGAGGTGTAATTACAGGCATATTATGCTTGTACAGATACTTGTTTCCTTGCACCTTCCTTTTTCAGTATTCAATAGGTAGTAGAAGCTCAGAAATAATTATTCAAGAGAGAATAAGGTGATACCTGAACCTAGGACTACTCCATTATTCAGTCAAACAGCTGAAGGAAAAAAAAAATCCCCAACCAACTTTGCCAAAAACAAGCTGAAGAAAAAAAAAAAAAGCTTTTCATCGCCAACTATGTTTGGCTACTCCTACGGCCAAGTTCCCAATAGCACTAAAGTGCTAATCCCTAATACACTGAAGCATGAGCATAGTTGAGACATCAAAATAATCACAGCACAATTATTAATGAGTCTTACTTCAGTACCCTTTCATAGCCCATAACAATGTTGCTGGTTCAAATGTGAGTGCCTTTTTCCAGTTAGGATATTATTGAGAAAAATGGCATATTTGAAATTCATGTGGCCATGGCATATTTAACCTATTGGCAGTGAACTCACAGTTCAGATTTTTCCATGGATGAAAAGGTTGCTTGGGACACACGAGACCTTGCAAATTGACACTTGTGTTGCATAGAATTCCTTTGTAGAAAAAGCTGTTCTTTGTGGTGCCATGGTTTCTAGGTTGTTAGGAAATGTGCTGTCTGGGGAGTGTAAAGCTCTTGTAGTTGGCTATACAGAAGCCCCCTTGCAACTAAAAGGGCAGCGCTGCTGCTCCTGCAATTACTTACTATGAAAAAAACATTTAAAGATCTTCATTGTTTATAAACCTGCTCCTCCTCTTGAATTCCCTTATCTTTGGTAATTGAGCTCTTGCTTCCACTTAAACCTTTCTGTTTGCAGAAGAGAGATGGTGGTACCACGAAAGTGCAAACAGTACCTCTCCCGATGCACCTTGCACAACTCATGTACATTGTGCCAACATTAAATTACTGGTCCAGGTCAGTAACACTTTGCTGAACGAATTTGTGCCATACTAAGACACAGGTCCCTTGGGATTCTGTTACACAACTCAGTTATTTAGCATTTTACTGCTCTTTGTTTGTTATCCTGAGAAAAGAGATGACTACTCCCAGGAGGGGAAACGGAAGTGAGAGATAAGGCCTGTAGCTGATGGACACTTGGCATCCCCCTGGCATTAATCAGAACTTGTATTTTTTAAAAAGCAAGGTTGTTAAAATAAAATTAGAAACTTGTGGCTGATTTTGTTCCTTTTCCCCCCTCTGATTCTTGCTGGGCTATTCAGTTTTGTATTGAATAGAGACCAACAGATGCATTAAAGTTACTTGTTTTTCTCATACTGGATTGCTAAAATAGTGTCTGGATTTTCCCTTCAACCAAACTTTTTGTAAGTGAAAGCAAATTCTAAGAGCTGTAACACCAAGGGAGTTATTTGAGAAGGGAATGACTAAGGCAAGGAAATTCAGATGACACTTCTGAGCTTCCTATTTAAGTGATTTATATGAATTCATACCACTTGAAAAAGACTCATGGGGAAAAAAAAAATCAGATTTACATGTTAATTGCTGTAAGATAAAAGAAACTTTTAGAAGTGGGATCATCAAGATAGCAATTACTGACATAATCTGGGAAATGGGTTCTCATTGGAGAAGCATTGAGATCACAGCTGCCTCTTGCTTAGCTCCCATTGGGTTAGATTGGATTCCTGTTGGAGCAGAAAGGTTCCCAGCCTTAAGTGTGGACTTCTGCAGGGACTCTCTCTTTGTCATTAAGCCGTCCTAAGAGTCCTGCATGGAAATTACAAATAGTTCCTTTACCA
Organism: Taeniopygia guttata; assembly: GCF_048771995.1. NCBI lineage: Eukaryota > Metazoa > Chordata > Aves > Passeriformes > Estrildidae > Taeniopygia > Taeniopygia guttata. Next base: position 68,900,614 of record NC_133025.1, read on the forward strand.
CCCTTCCTGATGGGATGTGTGCTTCCCATGGCTCCAGGCCCTCAGCTCTGTCCAGCTCATCTCCATACTGTGCTTTGCAGGAATATTTTGACATTTATGAGCCAGTTCAGTTCTGGCTCAGTTTTGCCTCAGATTTCTATAACAAATACTAAGAACTTACTATAAATCAACAAAAGGAGTTAGGCAGAGTTGAGGACTCAGAAGTATTTAAATGAATATATCCAAAAAATATTCTTGATTTTTAATTTAAGGAGAAAACCCCACAGGTTAGACACAAAATTATAAAATACACACAATACAAAATAAATTGCAAGACAAAATAATAGATTCTTTTCTGAAACATTAGATTTTGAAAAAGCTGAGTAAAAAATTTTTTGACAAGTAAACTTAGATGGATGGGAAGATGACAAAGGAGAAAGGCCTGGATGTATTTACGTCTCACAGGTGGTTATCCAGTGGGCTGCAGGAACAGTGATAAGAAACAGGGTAAATGCCAGCCTCACCATCACTGCTCCTGGAAGATGAATCCCTCAGTCTGTTCAGTATTTCATGGTGGTTAGCCTGAACTACCTGTGCTTGAGCTTAAACCCACACAAGTACATCTTACAGTCGTTTTTGCTCAGCCTCCCTTAACTCAGATAAAATTTCTACTCTAAAACAGCATATGCTGAGGCTACAGTTTTTCCTCCTCCAAAATAGTCCTTTATTTCCTTGTGTGTCACTATCTAGATCTTCAGTTCACATCTTCCTGGTGCTAAGATATCCAACAGCAAACAGCACTGCAGCAGTGTTGTCACAGAATACACCAGATTTCCCTGATTCTTCCCCACATTTCTTAAAACTGCAAAAAAAAAAACCAAATTCCATTTCTTGGTCTCTTCCCCCTTCACTGCTGTTGTTAGTTTTCAAGCACACACCTCCAAGTTGAGAGGCAGGAAGAGTTATGGAAACTTTCAATTTAAATGTTTATCCCACTTATTATCAGCTGTTCCACTTGATTTCTGAATGACCATGGAAATGCAGCTGCAAATGAATGATGAGTGAGGGAAAAAGAAAAATCTTTAGGCACATTTATCAACCAGGCAGAGACAGCCCTAATCTAGCTGAAATTTAAGGCACACATCTTTAATACAGTATTTACAAGGAAATGTTTAAAATGTGCATTAAAATGGCAACTGTCACCATGTTATCTAAACCTATTTTCTAAACCATGCCTGTGACTTTTTATCCAGTGCAACAGAATCAGTACAGCTGGAGGGCATTTTGAAGGCACGAGTGAGTGGATGAGCCACAGTAATTTTTCTGCCATCCATCAGTGAGAATTCAGTGTAATACTTTTCCCCAAGGAACAGAACCACTGCCTGTTCTTTCACAGGGGTGGCCAACACTCATGGCTTCTCTCCACAGAGACTGGAGGCAACATTCCATGTGTGCTGGGCAGTGCTGGAAATGCAGTCTCAGTACTACTCTGCATGGGACCACTTTCCATCCCTGTATTTCAAACAGAGCAGGTCCCAGGCAGAGCCTAACAGTCCTCCAAAGATTGGTCAATGTCCATCACCTCTGCAGGATAGCTCCAGCTAGAGCGCCTCTGAATGTCCTGGAAAAACAGCTGCTTCTGGAGGCTCTTTAGGCTGTTCAAAACCTCTGGAGAGAGTTCGTGGAAGCCCCCCTGTTGTTCCTGATCCTCCTCCTCCTCCTCTTCCTCCTCCTCCTCTAGAAGGTCCTCAGGAGGCAGAGGGGAGCATCTGGAGATGTAGCCCTGGTCTGACTGCACTGACTGTCTTTGGTCTTTGCATGGGTCAACAAAGACCAGCTGGTTCTGCTCATCAGCCTCCCCCTGGCAGAGATATGGCTCCGAAGGAATGACACTCTGCTGGTAAAGAGGGTACATGAGTCCATTCAGATGGTCACTCAGGACATCTGACAAGTTTGCAGGACTCTGGTCAGCTACTGAAGCTTCAGAGCCATCATGGAGGATGACGTTATTCCTCATTGGAAAGCTTGTCTCCAGAAGAGGAACTCCTTCCATACAGTCTTCATTGCTCAGCACATGGTGACTGAGTATATTTCTATCTTCCATGGAAGAGACTGGCTCCACTACCTGAACTGGAGGAACATCCATAGGAAGGACCACAGTCTGGGAATTTGGATCCCCACATGGATTAAGCTGAGGCTGCAGCTTGCAGCCTGCACTTTCACCTTCATGCATGTGGAGGTTGATGGTGTAACAGCAGCTGGGGTCAGGCTCACGTAGGTGCAGCTGGTGTTTCACAATTCCACCTGGCTCACTCAGCAGTGAATCCACCTGGCTCTCTCTGTTCAGGGAATGCAACTCTTCATCACTATCCAAGCAGATGGTTTCATTCTCAAACCAGTCTGGGTGCTCAGTCTGCCAGTTCTTGAACGTCTCTATGGCCTCTTTCAACTTCCTCCCACTGGGGGTATCGATGTAATTTTCAGCTGTGATTTCCTGGATTCGATGGATCCGCCCAGGTTCAAACTTCTCCAGATCCTGAATCCGAAAATAAATATCCTCAAACTTGTCCATCAGCTGGTATCTGGATGTGACATTGAACAGATCAGGTATATCTCTCTCAGTACTTATTCCCTCAAAGTAGCAAACTATGTACATTCCAAAACAGGCTGGCTTCTTGAAATCTGGCAGGATCAGATTCAAGGCTGGGGTGAACAGGTCTCCCACTGGCTTCTGCTGATCTTGCTTGAGACACACAGGCTCACTCCCGAGCATGGCCTGCCATTTGGCCTGGGTGCCCCGAGAACACAAGATGATGATCTTTGAAGACAGCTCTTCCATTTCCTTCTTCTGCCGTGTGAGCCAGGGTAAGGGCCCCAGCTCCGAGATGTGGTGGTCTTCCAGCAGATCCAAGGCCACAGCAGTGCCACAGACCGTCATCAGGAACTCAGCAAACCTCATCACCACGTCCACGTAGAGCAGGTGATCAGCAGAGTACACAATCCAAACCTTCCGCAGCTTCAAGGGCGGCAGGGACAGCTCGGTGTGCGGTGCTGATGGAAGACAGAAAAATATTAATTACAGCCACATCCCCCAAATTGTGAATGGTGTGAGTCAGCACTCATCAGCATAGGAGGGTAGTAACAAAACTTTTTAAGCTTTAATGCTATTTTGGCAACGTATGTGGACATCATCTCATTTTGTAAATTTGATACGAAAGTACTGACACAGGGGAGCTGTGATTTATAATAATGCCCAGATGATTCATCAGCTTTCACCTCACAAAAACACTACAGCAGCTTCAAGATGTTTGCAAATATTGCTGTATTCTCTGGTGGAGAGCTGAGTGCACCCACCCCAAACCAATCTCCTGTTGCTATGGCCTGGATGAGTAGCAAAGCTTCTTCTGCTAGTACAGCCTCGGCTGGGTCAAAAGCGTCCCCACATTCCAAAGCAATTACCTCCCATCACACAAATACAGCATTCCAAATTCCATATACACGGCTTCTTTTAGCTAAACAGGAAGATCCTAAGGCTAACTTTTGGTTTCAAGAAGCATCTACAGAGTAGTTAGAGCCTACAAAAGCCCCTTCTGGGCAAGTTGTGAGACCTGCATGACAGGTGCTTGACGTAACACAGGTGGCATCTTACCAGCTTGCAAACTGTCGTGGTTGCATTTCCTTCGCCGGCGCTCTGAAAGAGAGATGGCCACTGTCAGTTCTGAAAACATGAAGTAAGATTAAATGCTTAAAATCACACCACCTGCCACAGATTAGGTTAAAAAAAATCTTTAACTGTTTAGGGAGATAAAGCTGTAAGGAGGGAGAAGCCTAATAAAAAAACATACTGAATGAATAAAAACTCTTCTACAGCCAGTTATTGCTATATTTTTCCTTTGAGAGGAGACAATGCACTCAAAATGAACTTTCACCATCTTCCCCAAATCCTGGCAGTCAGAATCCCCAACTGCTCTGTGACCTCTCTTTAAGGAGAAGGGGCTTTTAAAATGCATCTGTTTCTTAAGAAGCTTTTCTGAAGAGGTGACTAAAATGTCCCTAGCTGCATCTTACAGATGAGTTTGATGTTACGAAATTTTCCAAATGATTACCAATTCTTCTTGTCATGTAAAAAGAAAACAAGACAAGCAGTGACTTATACAACTTCCCTGAGATAACTGCCTCATGGCTGCAGCACAGGAAACTAGGAGTTAGCCCTTAAGTACCAAATTTTCCAAGTTGTTTGATGTCAGTCTCTATCCTATGTTTTTTATCCCTTCCACTTCAATTGAAAAACTTTATCTAATCTCACAATAGTATAAAATAAATTTTTCAAAGACTTTGGAGAACATAGGGAAGACAACAGTGTGGACAAACAGGAAACTTCTGTTCTGCAACACTCTTATGCAATGCAGGGGGAAAGTAAGTGCAAAAATCTGCAGCAATCTGCAGGAAACAAAGGGCTGAACTATGAAATTCCTTTTTCCCCTCATGAACTCTGAAGTGCTATGAACATGGAGCATCAGAGGGGATAACCTGTGGAAGGCTTTACTTATCTAGTGGATGGTATAAGGACATTGCAATCCTATAATGTAAAACAGAAGATGTTTTCATAGGCATTATCTCAGAGGCAAAGCATTGTAATAACAGCAAGGAACAAAACCGCAATAGAATAGGTACAGAAAGAGAAAAAAATATTCTTTAGCATTGGATTTTTTCTTCCTGGCTGGTATGAGTCTCACCTGCTCGTTTTTTAGTCATGCACAGCACAACTGTTATGACTGACCCCACTAGTAACACAGAGATCCCGGTGATACACCAGTAGAGCCATATCATCGTATCATCTGCAAAACAAAACCACTCCTCAGACACTGTCTTACACAGAGTTTCACCACAGAGCAGAAGGTTCTCGAGCAGCAGAAGACAAGGGAGGAGGACCCTGGCTTTGCTGAGTAGACCAGTACTTCCCCCTTAGAATCCACAGTCACTCCTCCAAACCAATTCCTGCTTTCATGGTGCTGCTGTACACCATTAACTTGCTCCACACAAAGAACCATATGTGCAGCACACTGAAAACACAGATCAAGAACCTTCCTCTAAATAGCAATGTTTACCCAGCTTTGACAGGCATGCCGCCCATGTCCTGCCTGTTCATGTAATCTAGTTTTAAATTTCACTATTTTGGGTCATGAATTTCAGTTTACAGGTGTTTTTCCTTTTTTAAATTTTTTTTAATCTCAGGCAAAAGGTCCTTACAGGTGTTGCAGCCAAAGAAAAAGATGTCAAATCATTATGCGCAAGTTATCTTGACATTCATAAAAATGAATATATGCATGCTATTCTCTCCAAAAGCTGCTTTATATTATGCAAATTTTTTAACACTGAGCAAAGTGACAGAAAGTATTTTATATTAAGACTCTCCTTGTCAAAACTGCTTCTCAAAGAATTCTATGCAAGTGAAGTGTCTCTCAAAAAATTGCTCTTTAAGGTTCACACTGCATACAAATACTTGCCTCATTAAATCATGGTGAAGTAATTCTTAACACAATTAATTCTGAACTCAGTGCTACAAGGGGACTGTTAAAGAAATTTTAGACACCAGGCTCTCATCTCCATCAGAGAGATTTATTGCACATATTGATTATGACACCTGGCTGGGTGAACTTGGTGGCTCAAAAGAAGAACAAAGAAATCCCTGAACAATGAAACCCTTATAAACCTAAACTCTCCATCCCTCACATGACAGTCCAGACCAAGAGCTTTATCAGGGTGTGGGGTCTGCTTGCTCTTTGTTGCTTTGGTGTTTTTTTACCAAGTGGTTGCCAAGTGCTGCTCTTCACATCCTCTGAGGTTTCAGTGGGAGTTTTGGTGGGTTCCCAATATGGTTGGTACAGCTCATATACCACATGTGCACCATCTATGGGTGGTTCACAATTTTCAAATAATATAAAATTTTCAACAGGGACATTTCATGCCCATTGGGTCATTAGCAAGAAGGATTATTTCTAATTCTACACAACAGGAGAAGAGCAGCAAAAAAAGTTTCAGGGTATTGGAAGAACTTCTTACCCGATGGTTCTGTACCTGCAAAAGACAAAAGTTATGTTAAAAATTCAGTTCTCAGCTGTACAACAATGGGAATCTAATCTACAGAGAAGTGGTTCTCACTTGGAAGTGGTTCACATGGGATGAAAGCAGAGTGTCTCAGACAGTCTGTGCCACAGTTTGCAAAGAATGGCTGAATCTGCAATTGAAAATAATCCAGAAAACAGAAGTTATTCTTAAAAGAAATTTTGTTCCCTGATTTACTTTCTCCTTCCTCAATGTTCTTTGTATTTTAGCACAGAGACATAGAATTCCCACTTCCTTTCAGAAAACAAGATTAATCAAGCATTCTTACACGATACATGACAAAGGCTGTGAGCTCCTGAGGTTGCATATTTGCCATTCTCACTCCCATAATCTCTGACTTGGCAGCCCTGTACTAAGGAAAAGCCACTAACTACAGAGAATACCTATATAAAATTTCTTTTAGCCATAATATTTTCCTGATGCAGGTAATTACAGATTAGCCAATCTCAGAACAAAACACTGTGAAAAAAAACCCCTAACATTCCTAAGGTGCTCACTGCCTTAATTGTGAAGGAAGGACACAGGGACAACAGTGTGATCTCACCTGTACTTGGTAGCTACAGCAAGCTTTTATGTTCTTCTCTATTTTGATTGTGACATTCACTTGCTGTTGTAGTCCATCCTGCACAAATCAGATGCGAGTTATAAGGGAAGGAAGAAAACTGAATGAAAGCAGGAAAAAAAACCCCAAAGAGCTGACAGGATAAAATGGAGTGGTCCAAAGAAGCAGAAGCTATTTTTTTTCTTTTGAACAAGAAGCCCACAGAGAACAGAATGGGTAAAGGATCTGGCCACCATCTCTGCAGGTGTCCTGTGTGACAGACGTGGCAATGCAATTAAGACAGCAGGCCAAGATTGCACAGGTAACAGGAAATAATTAGGGATGTATCTCGTACAACTTCAAAGGAGTTAAACTTACAGTTTCTTAACAATGCAGAGGTCTTCAGCTTTGTAATGTGTAGACATTAACATGCTTCCTTGTTTAATTAAAAGCACCTGCCAACACTACTTCTGACACTAGAACAGGCATGTAAATTGCCCTTGCTACCTGCTGTACACAATCAATATCACGATAACCTAATTCTTCACAGTGATTAGCAGATACAAACTCCAAAATGAGGTGTATTCCCCTCCACCAGGGAAATACTCACACAGCTGTCCCATCTGTGTCAGTAATAGCTTAAACATATTAGTGCATGCAAGGCTTTTAAGTGCTAAAGAATAGAAAGACTAAACAAGGGTTTTAAGTGTTAAGGAACTAAGGGGTTTAAGTGTTAAGGAATAGAAAGATTAAACAAACTGAATGCCAGCATATCTGCCCTCATGCAAGGAAGAGTGGAGAGTGATTCCAAATAATCAGTATTTCTCCTCCCTCAAATGCCTGAAGGGAAACATTTTTTATATTGGAACACAGTCTGGACACTTTGAGCTTCTCAGCAACACAGACTGCAAGACCTACAGAAATTGATTCTCAGCTTGAATGAAGCATCTGTTAGTAAATCACTCATTCTTATATAAAAGATTTAATTAACACCTTCCTGTGATCATCTTTGATAAAGTACTTCAATGATTTATTGAAACTTAGCATCTTAATTTTGGTTAATTTGCTTAGTCTTAGCTCCCCAGGCACTGCCTTGAAAAAGGTAATAAAGCCCAGATAGTCAAACATAAAATTTGACTTTGCAGGTGTTTATAGGCTGCTTCATGCATTATAAAACCTCTTTTTTGATCTTTTATCCACAAAATTTCTCTTTCCAAAGACAATTTAAAAAATAATTCCTTGAAAATTGTTGTTCAAATGTCCTGGTTTAGCAAGCATTTAAGTTGTTTGCCTAAATCTCCAGAGAAGGTATGACTTGGGAAGGGACTTACCTCAGTGAAATCGTGGGTGATCATTTTACATCTCTTCTCATTCAGGTAACTGGCCACATGGATTTGGTACCGGGCTGGCTCCATCCATGGGTGGAAGCTCACGAGCAGCGTTGCATCATCTAGACTTTTACCCTGGATCCTGGGTTCCCACAAGCTGCCTGGAAGTAGGGCAGATATTCTTGTGTTTCTCAACTGTCAAATATTCCAACAGAGCACCCACATCTATGTGACTCAGAAATTTTTACCTGTCTTTATACATGGGATGGTTCTTTTCATCAGAGAATCCCTGCAATCTGCAAGAAAGACCATCAGTAGCTAGTCAGAAATATTGTACTTCCTTTTAGGAAAAAACGACATTTCTTTATTAGAAGACAGAGACCAAACCAAGCTCTCCTAAACGAGTAGACACCTTTGTTCTAAAGCAGTGGTAAAATTCTGTAGAAGAACAATACTGGTCTCCAGCATATAAAACAGTCCCTACACTCATGTCATGGTGTGTTTGGTTCTTCTTTTTCTTCTCAGAACAGAGAAAATGAATGAAACTAAAAACACAGCACACTTAATAATACAGTGATAATGTACTGGTGCAGAAAAGGTCACAATAGTGGAATTAAAACTTCATCCCCGCACCCTGTAATCACTCCTCAGCAATAGCTTTCTCCAAAGGCATTCTGACATAGAAAAATCAGGAGGCTGGAATCTTTGTTAATCTTAAAACACTCTTCCACATTTCTAATTTCCTTTATTTAGCAGATTGGCTCTGCTTTTTGGGACTTCCTTCAGAGTTAAATCCGGAGTTACATATTCAACATTTAGCAATGTGGGATTTACAACTCTCAGCCTTAAATTATGTCTCTCCTCCAGGGTTTGGACAAAGGAAAAGTAACAACTCCCTGCTTAGACAGTTGAGAGAAAACATTTCATATCTTAAATTTCCAATTTCAAAGTTACCAATTTAAACTTTACAAAGTTTATAAATTTACAATGTCTCTCTACAATATCATTCATGTATAGGCTCTAACCAGCAAAACTCCCTGCAGCTGCTGAGCTTAACACCACATACTAGGTTTCTGAAGAGTAATAAAGGATAAAAGCCAGGAAGTTCTTAGTGTGAACAAGCAGAAGAAAGGGTACAAGCACTGAAAATGAAGTGCTCCCTTCTCCTTTTCCAGCTCACATTGACTGACACACTCCACACTTTGCCATTTTATAACTACAAAGTCAGCTTGACAACTATAAGTAAGCTAAGAAAAAATTTAGGAACCAGTTTTCAAGATCTGTATTAAGCACCAAATATTAATGAAGTAGTCAGTGCAGCCAGAGGGATTGCAGATGCTCAGCAACCTTGAGGAGCAGTAAAAATTCTTTTAGCGATAGGAAAATTTTTGCATCTACAAGAAAGGGTCAGGCACCCAGCACTACCAAGTTTCTTGGTAAATTATGCTTAACTGTGCCTTTGAAATTGAACTTCACATGTCTAGGATTTAGTACTAGAAGCCAAACTTGTGATTTGGAAATTCAGTACTTCCAGCTGCCACAAGCACAGGGGCAGCTCTGAAAGATTTAAAATTAAGTAAAAGCAGCAGTGATGTCAGGTCCACAAACCCCCACATTCCTGCCAGAGGCCCACAAACCACCACATTCCTAAACTCAAGGCATAAGTGAACTAAATCACCTCTTACCAGGCATTGTGAGAGAAGTGGACTTGCAATTGTAGTCTCCATTTATGCCCAGTTTGGGCAGGTGATACACAGTCACTTGGTAAGTCTGGCCAGGTTCTACTTCAAAACGGTCAAAAGTGAAATTCCACTGCAAACAAAACACAAGGACTTTAAAGGACAATGTTGCTCTCTAAGCACTGCAATTAACAGCTGACTTGGCCCTGTTCCACTGCAATTAACAGCTGACTTGGCCCTCATCCCATGTAATCCTTTAACTGAAGCTTGACTATGAAAAATTGGAACTCAAGTGTATTAAATATACCTGGTCTCTTTGTCTGACTCAATTCTTCTGTTTAGAATTAGTTCTTTCTTGGGATCTTTGAGCTGATACAACAGTTTTATGCCAAACCACTGTGTGGAACTTCCACCAAACTACATTCTGAACTGAAAGGAGACTAGAATAAAATAAGCAGTTTCAAGATGAAAATTTCAGTCTAGTGTGAATTCTGTAGCACTTTGCAAGTGCTAAGCATTCAGAATTGCATTTATACATATGTATTTCTGTACCTGGCCATTCCATACACACATTCTTAAATCTATACTGTTTTCTGCATCAGCAATGCTGTGCAAGTTCTGGGAGAGGCACTCTGGGAGAGTGGTGCTGGTAAGTGGTAAGGTAACTATGGTTAAATTCGGTGTGATTAAGGAATGAACTCCTTATTGTTTGTATTCCTCACTGTTGTGGATGCTCAGCATTTTTCTGATGGGTTTCCTAGAAGGAATGTAATCTGAACGGCCACCCCCAAGGTTGGTGCTTTCCTCCACAAGAGAGTACAAGAAAGAAGTGGAAGCAATAGTAAGAGTTGAGTTTAAAAGCTATAAAATGTCATACTCTCAAGCAGAATGCAAGAACCCCTAAAATTATTTGCTTTAAGCAACCTCCTGAGTGATGAAACATGCCAGGCAACTAAAAGCAGCAATTCTTAAAACCTGAAGGATGGGCAGAGTGCAAGAGAAATGGGAAATGACAGCAGATCTCAAGTCCAGCACAGACTCTAAGCAGTCTGTACTTTTTAATCAAGAACCTTGCCATAAAACAGTGAAAGCAGAAACAATTCCACGGACTAGAAAACGTAATTTGGAGCCCTTTGCACTCACCCGGCCTCCATCCGGACGGACCTGAAGAGGCAAATTGTTCTGGAAGTCAAACTGGGCACAGATCTGCTGATTGCTGCTGACCTGCATGACGGCGAGCTCTGCCCCTTCCAGACAGCGGATGCTGGCTGCAGGCACAGGGACAGAGGGACACGTTCACCTTTCCCTCCCCTCTGCACAAGGAGAGGCTGCAGCCCCCAGAGAGAGCACCACTGTGCCTAGCCTTGCCACAGTCTAACTGCTTTGAGGTGCTGAGGAGCCCATCATAAAGATAACTGGAAAAGTGAGAATGCAGGGTGACTAACAGCACTCTCAGCCTAAAGGCTGTCCTGCATGGCAAAGCTACATCTGTGCAAATGAAGGAGCAGAGGAGAAGGTGATGTATTCTCCACACACCTTGGCAGTTCCACAGATGTGGTATCGTGCTGTGCTCTGCCCCTCAAAGCTGCCTCATGCAGCTTGGGTGCCAAAGCAAACACGCCTTTATTTTGGTACACACAGTCCCAGGTGAGTTCAATGACTGGGTTACCTGAGCCACACCTGCTTCTACACTACCATAGCTAGGGGTCATAACTCTACAGCTCTCAGACACAGTCCCTGCAGAAGGAATAAATGAATGTGTTTAATTCTGCCTTAAAGCAGTGCAAAACTTTGGACAAGAGCATGCAAGGGAAGCACCATGTACAGACAAACAAACAAAGATATTCAGTGAGTGAGAAAATGTGACTTATTGGTAGTCATTTAGGCTCCAACGAGACAATTATTGCTTTACTAAGGCACACAAAGACGAGATTACACCCACCAAACAAAATTAAGCAGCCAATCTCTCCCATTTCAAAGATCTGCTTTCATGACTTGAAGTTATAATTCTCCTTTCTATCCTTACTTTTTCCTCTGCTCCGTGCTCAAATAAAACAACCACCACTTACCATCCGTGGCCACTTTCCACTCTATCTGAAGCACAGGGACCAGTTTTCCATCCTCCTTACGGAAAACATCAGAAGAAACGTGGAGACTGCTTGGAGCAGAGGGAGTCCAAGCAGCAACATTCAGCCAGCTTGACTCCATGCAAGTGCCTATCCAGCAAATGAAATCCACATTTAGAGTGGGGTTGAGGAAGCTCTGCTTAATTGCAATTATGACCTGCTCTTTGGGTGAGGTTTATTCTGAGGGGAAAACTGGGTAACTGCTGCTTCCAGCTCAGAAAGGCAGTTTTCTATATGGAAGTACTCTGTAAATTGCCTGTAATAATCTGCATTTATTCCAGTAACTTCCACTTCTTCTTTTCCTTAACATCCATTGGTACTTGTCAGAATCAATGTAGTCAGGCTAAACAGGTCAAGTAAGTTTACTCAGTATCTCCTTCAACCTTCTGCTGAAACAGAACAATGTTAGTGCTAGTTTCCAGCCTCCCAATGATAAGAAATCTATCAGATACCCAAGGAAAAAAGATTTCCCCTAGAGCAAAAAAACACAACAAAAGCCATAAGGCAGACTTTAAACCAAATACAAATATTTAACTTAGACAGCATTTTAATGCTGGTGCTCTAGTTTGGCTTAGCTGAGTTGTCAAGCTGTATTCCAGTGGGAAATATCAGCCAGCCTGATCCCATTCAAGCCCTCTCCTGCCAAAGAAGTTTTAAATCTGATTATTTTCAAGCATAGCCCTCTCCCTGATCTGGCAAGTCAAGCAAAAATACTGCAAAAAAATACTACTGGCTACAAAAATACTTGTGTCAGTATGACACAGGCTTGGCCAACGAGGCAGGAATGAGCTTGCTTAGAACAAGGGCTGCAAGGAAAAGTCAAGGAGCTCTGCAGTGCTGCTCAGTTGCCTCCAGGTACCAAATGGATAATTTCAGAACATCTTCCTTTTTTTTTAAAGAACGTTTTTCACAACATTACCCATAATTATACTAAGGCCTTTCAGATGCATACCATTGCTAAGACTTGACCTCTTACACCAAATAATTTACATTAATTGCTTTCAACTGCACCCTCTATGCCCCTTTTTAAATTCTAGTTCATACACTAATTTTTCATCAAGTACTACCATAATGGCTTGTAATAAACTTTTACTGGCAAACTTGTCCTTAATTCCAATTTCTTTAAAAACTGATGATCCCAGCTTTAAATAGAAACTAAACAAGTTGGGTTGGGTTTTACTCATGCCACTGCCTACCCCCAAACTCGATCCCAAAAAAGAAATAAGTTTCCATTCCTCTTCCAGCTGGAGCTTATAATGGATCAAACTGTAAACTCCCAAAGCAAGGCAGGATAGCAGTGGTTCCCTTTACAACTCTCTGATTCTAGCAGGAAAAAACATGCTGTATGAACCCAGTTAAAAAAAGAAAAAAAAAAACAAAAGCATGATCTGATGAGAAAACTGCAACAAAGAAAAAAAAATTACTTACTATTTCTTACGAGACAGTTTAAATCCTGTGGGGGAAAGAAACGAGAATATTACTCTCAAAATAAAATTGACAGCAACCTGCTTCTGCTCAGTGCTGGGATAGGGGCAGGAAAAAGCACTTCAGTGATGCACACAGATTGGAAGAATTAACCATGATGGAAACACTGGACTGAGCTGTTAATCAAAAAACCAAGGACACAGGGCATGAAACCTGGGCACAATTTATGTGACATCTCTGAGATCATCCAGTCCAACCTATGACCAAACACCACTGTGCTGAGGAAAGAAAAAAAATCATCAGAATTGGACACTTTCTCATTAAGAATAAAGATGCCTTGATCATAAAGAAGCAACCAGAAGTTATGTGGGCTCTGCCTGGCTTCTCCCAGTTATGTTTTGTTGATACTGGAAGCCCCCATGGTCACCAGGGAGAAGCATGTCAGCTTGCTTGGTTAGTGTGATGCAAGATCCCAGTGAGAAGGAAGCCTGAAGTTGTCACTGTAAATCAAAAGGAGGGCTAGGTTTGCTCTCACTCATTTCCTATGCCATGACAAATAAAGCTGGATATTATTGTCAACCATTGCCACCATAAAATTAATTTCAGGGAGCAGGGAAGGCAGTTGGGTTTTTAAACCCTCTACAACTTCCTAAGGTCAACTGCAAGTCTATTTGGGGCTTAGTGTCCAAAGGTTTATTTACATTTTTAGGAAAGGGTGCTTGAACAAGCCAGATGTGCCTTTTTGGTAATGAAAATACTTCAGAGATCAATGCTCACATTGCAGCTCACGTATCTGTTCCTTGGAAGGAAAACAGGAAGATTTGGCATTAAGCTCGTCATGCTTATATAAAAAATAAAACCTGAAAATCTCTTCCAGGCTTTTGCTACACAAGTCACAATACACACAGATATAAATCCAGCCTTCAGGCACCCTTCACAAGAAACACATCCACACTCCAATTACTGTACCACAAATGCACATAGAGGTACATAGAAAACCAGCACCTGCAACCTAAATCCTTCATCAATGGGGAAAAAAAAATGCCGATGAAACCAAACCACCAAATCCAAACTGACTAACTACAATCACTGAAAAAGAGAAAAATAAAAATTGTGAATACCTGTATGGAAGAACGGATTAAGCTATGAAAAAAATGAGTCCTAACACTTCAGACCCTTAATCAGACTTTTTAAGGTAAATTATGTGGCCTGACAAAGCCTCTTATGTGAAAAGGTGCAGTGGTTTTATCTGAGATGTAGTTAATTTTCTTCTCAGCAACTGCTACAGTGCTTTCCACTGAGGACAAAGAGTGAGTGGCCGCTCTGGGATGAACCCTCAAGAGGAAACAAAAATAACTGGCTACTAACCATAGGGATTTTTCTAATGTAATGATTTCTGTTAAAGCCTATCACTAAATATTCAGTCATTTTGTGTTTGTTCTGTTCCAGTTATCAGTAATTATTGTACATGGAATCACAACAAAGCCCTTATAAAAAATATAAGGCATTATTAACCTGAAGAGCAGCAACATCTGCTTTCATTTGAGTGCTGGAGTTCTGTGTCATAGCTGACAACACAAGTGAGGAAATGCTGCATTTCCCGCTTTTTGTTTAATGATCAATATGAATTTAATATTGATCCAGCACATCATACAAAGGGATTCTCTCTTCCTCCAGGTCTATTATCCCAGGTGAAGCATTCATAAGCATGTTCCCAGCTTTGATGTGTTGTGCCCTTCCTGACATTTATTAAAAACTCCAGAGCTCAATGAGGAGCCATCTGTCGATGAGAATTTAGAACTGACACGGTAATTAAAGCCTTTCTTATCTTTTCAACACTGGGTTTCTATGGGGAAAAACAACAGTATTTTATCAACTTTCCCCTACCCTACTCAGAGTTTTCAAGGGACTGCCTACACGTGTGTTTTTCCTGCCATGCAGTAACCTGTTTAATTGCTGTGCCAGCAACCATTTTTTATGTGTAGCTGACTACACTGAAGTGTTTTAAGCTGCCATCAGTTAACTGAGCATTTAGCACGTTTGCCACAAGAAGAGGGGAAGGATTCTCCCACCACAAGGCACCAATTAACTTCTTGATCCTCTCCCTTCCGAGTCCCCAAAGCACTACAGGGATGACCCAAGAGCTGAAAACGCTTGTAAGAACAACTCATCCACATAGAATGTCCTCACTATTGGCATAAGGAAGCAAAGATAAGTGAAGATCAAGCCACACTGCAGGCAGAGGTATAAGAAGCTCAAGGAAAGGCAAGTCCTAGAAAGGACTTGCCACGAAAACCCCCATCTCCTTTTTGTAGAGTACCCAGGTGAACACATCTGGGCATAGCTGAGGGCACACTTTTATACCAAAAAGTGTAACTCCAGTAAATGAAATTCAAAAGCCAGGAAGCAATTAGAGCAAAAGACCAGTTCAGTTTGCAGCACAGTAAGTCAAGCACTGTCAGATTTGCACTGGCTGCCTCCTCAGCACCTGAGGGAATACTTGTTGGTTTTTCCTTGTAAGGTCCGACCAACACAAAATCTTACTTAATGCATTGGATCATCCAGAGAACATTAACAAAGCTCTGGACAACAGAAGTATTTAACCTAGTTTCCCTACTTGAGTGTGCTGGTTTTGGCTGGAATAGAGTTAATTTCCTTCCCAGTAGCTGGTTTGGATTTGGTTTGGCAGTGTTTTGGACTTGGGCTGGAAATAGTGCTGATAACAGAGAGATGTTTTTGTTCTTGGTGAGCAGGTCATTTCTGCTTCTCTAACACCCCTGCCAGGCAGAAGGCAGGGGGTGCAGGAATCAGGAGTGGACACAGCTGGGATTGCTGACCCCAGCTACCCACAGGGATACTGTAAGACATCAAACTAAGCATACAAAGCTGGGGGCAGGAAGATGAAGAGGGGGATGTTCAGAGTGATGGTGCTTGTCTTCACGACTCACTGTTATGCATGATGGATCCCTGCTGTCCTGGAGGCAGCTGAACACCTGCCTGCCCAGGGGAAGTGGTAAAAACCAACTCCTTGTTTTCCTTTGCTTGTATGCATGGCTTTTGCTTTACTTATTAAATGGTCTTTATCTCAACCCACGATTTTTCTCACTTTCACCCGATTCTCTCCCCCATCCCAGTGGTGGGGAGTGAGTAAGTGAGTGGCTATGTGGGTCTTACTTGCCAACTGAGCTTAAACCAGGTCTGGCAAGCAAAACTACAGACATGGGAGGCATAAATATGAGAAGCAGATGATTTTGAGGTGATGCTGAAACTACTCTCAGCAGGACAGCCACAGTCAACTTTTCCTGTTTACTTGCTGTATTTTCACAAAAAAGTAAGCAACTGTTTCTTTCGCTCTTTTCTAATGATTTTTATTTTGCTTTTGACATAAAAAAGACCATATGTGTGCAGAATCGTTTGAATCTGAATGAAATAACCCTGGGAAACTGATTAACAGCACCATCCCATAAGAATTCAATTAAAGTAATGGGAGGCAAAGATTTCCCAGTAGGATGCTGTGGTAACTAGAAAGAAACTGCTGTGAGTCCAGTTTTCCTTTAAGGAGTGACTGCTGAATGGGAAGGGCTCTAGCTTTCCAAAATTTGCCTTTCACCTTTGAACCATACTATGTATCTTCTGAGGCTTGAATGATTTGAAGTTTACTGAGGTTTCTCTTTTCTTTTCCCTCAGTAAAAAGAAGCAGAGATCAACACATGAACACATTACAGGAAAAAATGCTGAAGGATGATTTGTTTAAGGCTTGTAGGAAATTAGCATCTTTTGCAAAATTGTTTTAACTTTTTAAAAGTATTTTTCTCTACAGTTTCTAACTTTTTATCTCACTCTCATACCAATTCTCAGCCAAATAAAATTCAAATGTTAAAATTTCATCATAACAATCAGTTCTAAAGTTGTCTTTATAATATTTTCATAGTTTTGATCAGTAACCCTTTTTATGCTGAAGTTCAGTAGTTTTGATCACGAATCCTTTTCATGCCAAGGGGTCCAGAAATATTTTAACAGCACTCAGTGTGATCATGTGTTATGTTAACATCCTAACAGCAGAAAGATGCCACAGAGGGGAATGACAGAAGTCTGTCAATAGCAAGGGCCAAATTAACACATTTGCAAAGGAGACCGGGGAAAAGTTGTCCTCACATGCACCACTATGGCTTGTCTTCATGAGAGATGCTACATCAATTCTTCTTGAGAGACTTCCAGTGAAGAAAGCTGGCAAGATAAATTTCAGAAACCAAGCCATGTACAGCTTTCCAGCCCCTCAAAGACAGCAGGGTTATAAACACTGCATTCCTCCAGGACCCCCAGGAACGCCACGTCCCAAAAACAGCTACAGCACAACAACTGAACACAGTGATTTAACATTTGATGGTGAAAAAACAGATGTGTATTTAAGCTGTGGGATGTTTTTTCCCCCTGCACATAGGAAAAAAAACCCTGCAGAAGACATATACAAGGAATAGTTACTGGTAAGAGCTGGATTTGTACTGTGTTATTCAGCCCTACAGCTGAGCACAGTTTGATGGACTGGTGGTGAATATGCCCATTAAGTGCATTTTTTGGCTTTTTTATAAGATGAGCTGTTAACAAGCATTTCATTTTCCTTTCAGATGCCTATTGATACTGATATGACACTTTCCCTCCACCATCTCATCTACTACATGAGGGTTTTGCTGAGGAAGTTGCCACAGCTCAGCCTGACCTGCTCCAGAGCTCAGCAACAGCAGCCTGAGCACGGTGAGTTAGACAAAGGAAGTGGGTCTCACTCACCCTGCTCAGCAGCAGCTCTGCTTTTGAACCACACCACAGCCACACCACGGGAGGGTTACCGAATCATCCTCTGAAAACAGCACAACCCACAGAAAGGGAAGGGGGAACTGTTTTCAACTGTCACAGCTTCAGTTGATGGGGCTTTTTCCTACATGAGTCAGGAGCTTCAAAGCTGCTTAAAGAGGCTGCTCCCGGGCTTAAGCTGGCTCCTTTTTCTTAAGTCTATCTGCACTTTGGAAATTGGCTTTTTGATAGAAAGGGCCAATGTAGCAGCCCAACATTCATGCATGCTCTGTGTGCACACCAGAGCACGGGGCAACACAGCTCCTCTGTGAAAGTTGGTGATGTCCAGGTGAACCCCTCACCCAATTACTGTGGTGACATTTCCTAAAAAAAGAGGGACAGAGAGCAAAACAAAGTCAGTCAGAGCACAGCCACTCAAGGACTTGCAGAGACTCTTTAATATATTGCTGTCAATCTCTGTGACTAGCAAGGTTTGGGACACCATGGTTACTTGAGATGCCTAAGCAATATTGTAATTTTCCATTTGCCAAAGTTTAGGTTTTGTAACTCTACACTGTTCAGCCTAAAGTAAAACTGCAGAACTGGTCAGTTTTCTTGGGGTCTCTTTAAATAAGACAGAAGGCAGCAGAGCAGAGGTGTGGTAAAATAGGGTTAAAGATATAGTCAAACATTAGGAGAAGTGTCAAACTAGACAAAAGACAGGAAATGTGTACAGGAAAAGATTACAGAAACTTTCACCCCAAAGGACACAATTTGTTTTATATTTGTCTATAGCTGTACCTGACTATCTGCCTTTATCAGACCGCTGAAAGTGCACCATGGCATATAAAGCCGTCCAGCTTAGACGACAACTGCCCATTTTCCTGTCTCACTGCTGTTGTTAACAGAACTAAAAAGCCAAAGCAGATCTCTTCCCCCTCCTACAAACTCCTTATATGTATCTGAAACAACACAAAAAAAGTGACCAACAAAACAAAACCAAAACAATCCTCAAAAACTACCGGGGAGAGTGACCAGCTAGGAGTGCATATTCAAAGTTCGCTCAGGTTGGTTGGTTCACTTTTTACAGCGACGCTGCATTGGCAGCTCCTGTCCGGCCGGTTTCACAGGGAGAAAAGGCAACAAAAATCCGCCTGTTCGAAATCCTCAGGCACACGAAACGTTTCATTCTCCACGCACTCCAAAAAACTCCCTCATCTGCAAGGAACTGGTTAAAACTTTTAGGACATTAGGCAACGTCAGCTCTTAGCACAGACTCACATCCTGCTCAGGGACAGCGCTTCCCGGGCCGGGGCAGCCCGGCGAGCCGTGCAGCGTTCCCGGGACAGAGACACCACCCGGGACAGCGCTTCCCGAGCCGGGGCAGCCCGGCGAGCCGTGCAGCGTTCCCGGGACAGCGCTTCCCGGGCCGGGGCAGCCCAGCGTTCCCGGGACAGCGCTTCCCGGGCCGGGGCAGCCCGGCGAGCCGTGCAGCGTTCCCGGGACAGCGACGCCGCCGGGCCCCGCGCCCCACACGGGGCGGCCGCTCCCCGTCCCGCCATCCCGGCTCCCCGTGCCCGCCCGGGCCCGGCGCTCCCGGCGCTCCCGGCGCCGCTTACCGGCTGCGAGCAGGTGAAAGGCGGCGCGGCGTCCAGCAGCAGCCGCAGGGCAGCGGCGGAGGGCGGCCGGGGCAGCAGGAGCGGCAGGAGGAACAGCAGCGGCGGCGGCCCCGCGCCCGCCATGGCCCCGCTCCGCCGCCCGGCGCTTCCGGGCTGGGCCGCACCTGAGGAGGGGCCGGGGCCGGCCCGCCCTCCGTGTGGGGCCGCGCCGAGCGGCTCCTCCCCGCCCCTGGGCTCCGGTTGGGGTTGAAGAGCCAAACCTGCTGCGGCCTGCGGGTCGTCTTCCCGTTGGCGGGTCAGCGGGAGCGTCCCGAGGTCTGCGTGCATAACACCCCTGCCAATACACACCTGGAACAGGTGGCACAGGAGCGCGTCCCGGTGGGCTCGGGATGTCTCAGAGAGGCAGACCGCACGGCCTCCCTGGGCAGCTGTTCCAGGGCTCTGCCACCCCTGGATGTAAAGAAGTTCTTCCTCGTGTTGAGGTGGAACTCCCAATGCGGGTGTCTGGCTTCGGGTAAATGCCGTGAGCATTAAAAACTGACATCAGCCGCGCTCTGCAGCTGCTGAACAAAAAGCACTACAGGTGTCATGTTCTGCTTTTCCACTTGTGGGGATGTTCTAAATGCATCCGCTTCCCAGGGGACTTTGCAAACCTGTTACTTGTTCCTGAGGGTCACCCCGCTTCAGCAGTCTCACAGGTTTCACTCCAGGTTTTGCACTGTTTTCACACTGCAGCACGCCCGCAGCCACGTTCGCCTGTTCTTTGCCATGGATTTCACCTAATGGTCTCACACAGAGCTGTAACTCAACGGAGTGGCCAGCTCAGGGAGTTTTCCAGCAAAGCTGAACACTTTGATGGGCTTTGACCAACAGCCGTGAGCAGGGTGGTTTCCTATGGTTTTGTGGTGGCAAGTGTCTAACTGGTGGCCAGTCTGAGCCTGCAGATAATGAGGTTTCTGTTGGTGAGCCTTCTGCCCTGCGCTGATGACACCTACAGGTTTTCACCACTTCCTGGGTTTTTAACGTTTTGTGCCACCACAATTTAAAAGTAACAGCAGAGCCTGCAGTTCTGACAGTTATGTGCAAGTCAGAGAAAAATATTTATATATGCATGTGTAACTGAAAAAAACCCATTATTTTTACTGAATCTTAGACTGATGTACTTGGGCTGAGCACACTGTGATTTATAATGCTGCAACACAAACATAGTGCTCAGCTGGCATCGTGGTGTAATTTCCTGATAACCATGGTAGAACAAATTTGCTCAATCGACAAGCAAATATGTGGAACGTTACTTGTTATCATCCCATTAGCTTCATGGCTTATGTATATCCTAATTACACTGTATTTAAGCTGAGGGCATTCATTTTCTGTTACATGTGCTTGGTAAGAAGGAATCCAGTAGAGAAAATGTTAAGTGTGTGGTTGCACATGAGTCACACGTTGGACATCGTGACACGTCAGAATTTCTGTGGTGACAGCAATACAGACAGTGGTTGGATTTCCTAAGCTGCTGTTTAGTAGGGCAGGCTGTGGCTGTGCAGACCGTTCTGCAGCCCCTTAAGCAGGGACAAGAGCCCCTGAAAGGCAGCCAGGCTGCCAATGGGAAATAAGGGGCTGCAGGAAGCTGTCTTTAATTTTCAGCCACCGCTGGTAGGAGGGAGCAACGTCAAAGGAGTTTTGATACCATTTACAATATTGAACAAATCTGGACATTGTTTAGAAATTTATTAGCAATTTTAAAATAACATCATTCCTTAGATAAAAATGCAATCTTACAGGAATATACATTTGTCCCACACAGAGATGACCCTATAGCTCACTGGCGGGCCACTCGCTCTAACTTTCCTCTGTTGATTTTAAAACGTGCGAGAGGGCAAGACGGACTCTGGCACTGATGACAGGCTTACATGACGGTTACAAACTGTACAGCAGTATTTACAAAAGCATTTCTGTGGGTTCATGAAAACTAGATATAAAAGTGTGGAAGGAGGTAAAGAATTGAGACAGGGAAGGGCTTGGGTGGAGGTGCAAGGGAGGGCTGGGAAGGTGGGCAGGGAGCATAGGGAAGAGTGGGAGAGGAGGTTTATATCTGGACTGATTTATACTTGAGAGAGGTCATTTTACAGCTCTGGGCAATTCAAATGAAGGCAAAACACTTATATTTATCAACATTTATAGCTGATGATCAGAGCAGGAAATGGTGCTCCAGGGCCTGAACTTAAGAGGTGCTGAGGAACCCCATCTTCCCTGAAGTCACTGGGAGACACCGGTACGCAGTACCTGCTGGGCCAGACCCAAACCATGCACAGACAGTACCCCCGGACTCAAACCCTTTGGATCCTGCAGTGCTCAGTCCTTGGTGCTGATGTGAATTCAGACTGAGGGAGAGATCAGCTCCTAAATTACACTTTAGCTCCTGAAACCGGACTAGATTCCAACCAGAATTGCCAGAATTCACCCAAAGTGACTCATTCCTTGCTCTATCAAGCGGCAACTGTTTGGAGGGAGATTCATCATTCGGAATTGATTTTTAAGGCAGTTTTATAAGTATCTCCCCTGTTTTTTGTGTGTGATGCAGCAATGTTTGTCAGAGATATTTACAATGTCACTCCTCCTCCTCCTCCAAAATCTTCCCACATTCAAAGTGTTAAGAATAAATAAGCTTGAAACAATCATTTCTATGAGCAACTATAAAGTTGATGATGCTTAGATAGTATTGGCTGCCAGTCTACCTAGGTGCTTGAGATGGGAACAGACTGACTTAGGATGCTTAAAATACTGAAAAGCATTTCAGCCTAACTGGGAGAGAGCTAACAGAAAAACACAGGTGTTTAATCACCTGAATGATGATGCCAGCAAATCGTGTCTGAGTTTGTGGTTCTGTCTCAAATAGGGAAAAGCTTTGGAAAGGGGCTGTTGGAATGCTGGCAGAAAAATCTGTGGTTGAGTGGAGTGATGCCTGCTCTTGCCTCGGCCTGTCCCTGCTCCCCTGGGCCTGGGATGCAGCTGCTAATCCTGGCCTAAGGAAATAACCAGGCAGAGCCAACTTCAGGCGGCAGGAGTGAAGGCAGAGTGCCTGACATGGGGTAGAAAAACAACAGCATGGGAGTGTGAAGACAAGCTCCTGATCCTGCCTTACTAAGCCCTTGGTAATGCTAATGAAGATTCCCTCATTACATCAGTCATTGGTGCTGCTCCTGTCAATTAGCCCTTTAGAAAGGGACTTGATTAAGTTGCCTAATTGTCCCCTGCTACCTGAGATCTCTGCCGGCTGGGACTGTGACACCAGCCCTGCCTGGGCCAGAGCTGTGCCTCTCCCCACCAGCTGCAGCAGCCCTAGCAGAGGATACTGTAGGCTATCTCAAATGACAGTGGACACCCACGTTTAGGCAACTGAGTCGAGCCCTGTGCCCCTAAAGAAGGCCTGTTTTTTATGCTCAAGTGTCAAGTTCCCCGTAAGGGAGAGGAGAAGAATGGAGAATTTAACTAGAACACTAAAGTCTGTATAGAAGAGGTTTTTGGGTTTTTTTTTTTCCATTCCAGTGTCATGCTACTGAGTTTTCTGAAAGCAATTGGAGCCCAATCTGTCTTCAGAACAGGACATCTCTCCTGCTGTGCTTCTGCCCTCACCTGCCCAATATCAGGGTGCTATAGCAGCAAGGCCAGAGTGGTTTCAGCTTTCCAGAAACAAAGCAGGAACAGAGATAAAAGCTCCATGGACTGAGGTCCCATTGGAAACTTTCTGGATCCCTGGGCTTGCTCACCCAGAATAAAACTTTAAAAGTTTCACAACATTCAAAAGAAGAAAAAAAAAGAAACCCTGTGCAGCTATTGAGAATTGTATTTCTTAGACTCCTTTGAAGAAGAAAATAAATGGGGGAAAGATGCAATTAAATTTTTCAGGGCCCAATTCTGTTTTTCACATCCTTTGCATCAATACAACCTCCTTGGCCTTTAATGACCTCCAGCCTCATGTTAGCAAGATGGGAACTGAGGCTTCTGATGGCCTGGAATGTTTCCTTAATATGCACGACAGTTTTCATCATGAGAACTGATAAAATATCACTGCTACCAGAAACCCCTGACTGGATTCTACTTCAATATTGTTGTGCTCCAAATTGCCCATTCAGTGTTCCTCTGCCCCGCAATGCCCCTGCTGTGGGGACAGTCACAGCAGGATCATGGATGTATCTCAGGATACTCAGTTCTGTCTCAGTAGGGCTGCTTCACTTCAGCTCCCTGGACCAGTGGGTTGGGGTTTCTCATCTACTCATACAAAGCAAGGTCTGCAACTCCATCTGTGACACAGGTGACCAACCCCACGGGCTTGGGGTGCTGTCACCTCGTCTGGTTGTGTCTGTGTGCAAACGCGCATACATTTCATACAGCACTCTGAAACTCAGGCAGAAAAGACACAGGAGCCTGGCTGAGACCCATACAACTGTTATATTGGCATCAGTCTAAAGAAAGCAATGATACATTGCTTTGGAAATTATCAAGAAATGTAAAAAATGCATTTGCCCTTTTTTGTTGTTGTTGTTGTAGTCACTGGGGCAGGGTTGTGAGTCAGAAAACAAAGCAGAAATAGATGCGGTTCTGTACATGGCGCCTCTCTGGCTGTCCCTCCGTGCTGGGGTGTGGTGGGCAGGGCAAGAAAACAGGCGGGACCCCTGCAGTAGCAGCAGCATCTACACCATCATCGTCCACACGTCCAGCTGAAGAAGCAGATGATGCACAAAAGGTCTGTGGACAACGAAACTCCAGCTCTGGATCATGAGTTCCACTTGCTTTCCCATCACATCAGCCACACAGAAATAGGGAAGAAAAAAAGAAATGCACCCGATGTGGCTGACCCAGTACTGTCTGGACTAATGATCAGGAGTGATACAGGGAGGAGGTTTGTTGTTTTATAAGAAATGTCTTTAGTCTGCAGTGTCCTCTCGCGAGTCAGAGATGCTCAGAGGCAAACAGCAGATCATTTTCCCCATTCTTTCCTTCCATGCCACTTCTCAGCCATCAGTTCCTTCAAAACTTCCATCCACAGCACAGTGATTGTACCCACCATCCACTCCCATACACAGGGAAACACTCCAGGAACTAAACCTGCCCCCTCCTTCCCACTGTCCCCCAGACTCTGCCTCATTCGCAGGAGGCAGCAGCTCTTTGCTCAGGCCTGTCACAATGTGCACATTGGAAGTACCTCAAATGAAAAGAAAAAAAAAAAGAAAAAAAAAGCCACCCTCCCCAGAAAGAGACGTTTGCACAGCTGGCACCAGCAATTACTAAATTTAACACCTTTTTGCATTGTCTGCTAGCCTTTCATTTTCCACTCTGCAGCACCTACGAGGTCTTCCAGGAGAGAGTGGGGTTTCCCCTGGCCATAGACTCTGACCCCCGAGGGAGCAACATCATTCACCAAGAATGGCTGGGGCACTATCCTTCCTTTTATTTTCCTTTCCATCAAGAAAAAGCCTAAAAGATGGCCTGTCAAGCATCCCAAACACTCACTGTCACTAATTTAGGTAAGTGCTGTTTTTCAGGAGTGAAGAACCCTTGTTTTCCATTGGGAGGGTCAGATGGACTTTGCAGTGAAAGAAAATTAGTTAGGGAGCCCTTACATGGCATTTTCAGTACAGCCAGGCACGGGCATTCTTCCCTTTCAAGTCCCTTTGGAGCACATCAGCAGCAGCAAACTCACAGAGAGACACACGTGTGTGTCCATCTCCGTACAGGCACCAGGGATGAAAGGTTGAGGCTGACCCACACCAGCTGGTCACTTTCTCCAGGGAAATCTTGAATTATGACTCTGATGACAGATGCTTGTACAAATGGATTCATGTTTCCCTAGTATTTGGTTTTTTCCAAGGTATCTTGAGCTGATACTGGCCAGTTCGAAAAGTACAGACAAAAATATCCTTTGCTCCTTTATGTCCCAGAGAATCGAGAAGAAAAACAAGAGCATCACAAAAATAATGTAATCAATGTATGAAGTGAAGGGTGTTCTCGGACATCTGCAGAACCTCAAGATTTGGATCAAAGTTTAGCTCTGAGTCAGATCACACCTCAGAACTGATCTGCAAGTTTGTGAATCATCCTGAAGAGGGGAAAAAACCCAGCAGTAGTCTAGACAAAAAACAGTTGCATAACATCTAACAATACTTGCCTGTTTTTTCAGCCTCTCTCAGGGTGAGGGCCAACCGTCAGTGTGAGAGATTCACACTTACTAGTCAGGAATTGTGGCTGGGACACGCTGTGCTGCCAGATGTTTTGTGACTTAGTACCATCCACTAAAGTCTGGGACGAGGATTGAGACTGTGCATAGGAACACCAAAAAGTCACTTGGCACCTGCATCTCGACCAGCCTGCAGCAATTCTCCTAATAAAGATCCACAACTCTCTCCCTCTGCTTTTAGCCCAGACCAGGGTTAGATAACTTTACTTTGTCAACTGTTCTGATTCTTGCATTTCTTATCCCAGGATCCTGCTAAAATTGATCAGGGTTCAGCTATTTAATAAAATAATTTTGAAGCCAGATTTTTTTACGCCCCACTCCTTAAATTGCTGGTGCCAGCTGAACAAGTAGGATGGATCTGCCAAATGGATTTTGGGGGTCTCGCCACCCTTGAGTGGGACAAGACCTTTAGAGGAACTGAGCAAAAGGAAAGAAAACAAAGCCTGAATAAAATGTCCCAGTCTTGGGAAGAAAGATTCTCTACCGATAAAGTCATCGTGCACATTAAAAGGGAGTGAGGAAGAAGGAAAATGAACACAAGATATGCAAAATCAGTAACGTTCAACCTGTCAGTGGATTGCAGAATAGTTACTTACACCAGGTACACTTTGTTCATTGTACAAATTAAAAAAGGAAAGAATAAAATAAAGTAGTACCCTTTCCCCAACCACACGTAAAAAAGCACTTAAAAGTTCAAAGGTAAAGCTTGGCACATTCCAAATACGAAATGACTCACTTGACATGCAGCAAAATATACAAGAAGTGATTATTTTTTTTCTTTTTTTTTTAAACAAACTTAATTCAATTCATTATCTTTGCTTGGCACAATTGCAATTCATTTTAAAAAAATATTTGAAAAATACTGAAACTGACCTGAATTCAAGTATAACGGTTTCTTCAACAGAAACATTATCAATGCAATAAAACATCACACGGAATATATCGAAGCGTAACGTCTTCTGGTTTGTTTTTCTTTTTTTTGTTTCCCCCCACCCCCATAAATTTTTTTTTTCTATACAGTTTTAATGCCGACACAACTTACAATTTTATTTTAAAATTAATATTATTGCATTGTTTTTGCATATCTTGTGGAACAGAAAATGCAAAGTTACTGATTCCCTTTTCGAAAGCAGAGACAGTGGTTTGTTTTTGCATTCGAATGGCCCCAGATACAGATCCCACCAAACCAAGCAGCTCAAACCAGGACGTGGAGAACTGCTCTTACACACACACACACGCACACACTCGCTCCTATTGCTCCCACACTCACAGATACACTTAGCACTAAAAAGAACCCAAATCAATCACTCAAATGTGCAAGACTATATCAAGTGCATTGCCTACTATCTTTAAATTATAAAACAACAACAACAAAAGGTTTCAGTTGCTAGTAAATAAAATTACAAATCCTCGGTGTACATAATGGTTGGTAAAACTCATCTATCATTATACTTCTACCAAATTCCAATGGAGAAACCACCCCCACCCCAGTTTAAATAATACAACATGATCAAACCAATTTAACATCTGCAAAGGTGAAAATAAACAAAACAAAAAAGGTAGGTGATTACAAAATGCTGTAAACACTCCCTTCTCCCTCAAAATAATAATAATAATAATAATAATAATAATAATAATAATAATAATAATAATAATAAAATAGTCAAAATAAAAACTGCAACATGCTTTCAAGAAAATACCAAACTGCGAAACAAGAACTCTGCACAGGCCCGGCGGCCTCTCAGCCCCGCCATGCCTGCTCTCCCATTGGCTGGCACAGTTGGCGCGCTAGCTCTGATTGGCTGGCAGGACAACCGCCTAAACTTGGATTGGCTGGCGAGTGACCGCCCGAGCTCTGATTGGCCAGCAGGGGTCGCTGCCGTAGCCTCGGGCTTCTCCTGCTTCCTCCTCCCCGTGGCCGTGTGGGAATCCACAGCAGAAGGCTTCCTCTCCTTCCCAAGCAATGGGCCTTGGCTTTATGGAGACGGTGAGGCTCATACAGAATATGTGCAAAATGATTTTTACAAGCAAGGTTGAAAGACACCCGTTTGGCGCAGGGTCCTTTTGGCTAGGGCGATCCACAGGAAGCTGAGGTTCCCCTTGGTGCTCCGGAGGCGGCTGTCGTTCCTTGTGCAGGGACTGAAAAAAAGAGGGAGCTGGCTCTCCTCCTCTTCTTCTCCTCTTCCTCACTCTTCCTTCATGGACACGTGCTGGGGTTATATCCGCTCCTGAAAAGCTTTCTTACACCACCCAACTCTGCGACTCGTCCCAACAGAAATGAATGAAGAACGCTGTTCCGGTTACTCCAGGTCACGAGAACAGTGAGGCACTTCTGAAACAAACCCATTAGGAACATTGAAACAAATAAAAAACC
The DNA here is from genome assembly GCF_048771995.1 of Taeniopygia guttata. Taxonomy (NCBI): domain Eukaryota; kingdom Metazoa; phylum Chordata; class Aves; order Passeriformes; family Estrildidae; genus Taeniopygia; species Taeniopygia guttata. The sequence continues at coordinate 68,928,834 of NC_133025.1, forward strand.
AGCATCGCTTCCAGCCCTGGCAACTACAGGCTGCTGATATAAATCCTGCTGTCCTTGAGCTCCTCCTGACTTATCCTACAATCCGGGTTCTGCACCTCTTCCTCTTCCTCTCCTGCACTGTCCTGCCCTGGGTCCCTGCAGTTAGCAAAAGGCAAGAGGTTGCCATTGGGGCTCTGCTTGCTGTTACCATTGAGAATGTTGTCTGCTGCATTTTCCATCTCTTCTATCGTCATGTCGCAGGCGTCTGCGAGCTCCTGGGTTGTGACCTCAATGAACTTTGGATCTTGAGCAAACTGCATCAGTCCTTCCGAAATCAAGACCTTCAAAAGCAGGTGGGGAACCAGAACACAAAGACACGCGTTAGTACCCTGCAGCATCAACCCTGCCACACCTCCAACACAACCCTCTTCACTGCTGGGCTTCCTTCTCCCATTCCTGCTTCTAGACCCCTGCTGGGAGAAGGGCTCTCCTACTGCTGGCATCCTGCTGTTCCAGGGCCATGTTTCTAGCTGTTCCTAGCCACAGCATCCTCGGAGCCTGTGCGTTCTTACCGCTTCCACCAGGCTGCTGGCGCTGCCGTGGAACTGCCGGCTGCTCCCTGCGGTCGGGCTGGGCACGGTCAGGGACACCGGCCGGGCTCTCCTGGGGCTGCCGCCGCTCTCCGGGTACCGGGAGCCGCAGTGCACCGATGGCAAGCTGCTGTTGAGCTTCTCCGAGGACTCGGCCCCGTCGAGGCGCAACGTTGGGATGCTCTGTTGAGGCCAACCCCGGTTGCAAGGCGTGGCCGGGGGTGTAGCACACAGCCGAGAGAACATGGTGGGGGAATGGCTTCGCTGGAGCAGGGGACTCAGGCCGGCCACTGCTAATGCCTGTGGACAGAGGAGGGACAGCGTGAGTGAGAGCTCGCAGGGCTGGAACAGGGAGGTGCTGGAGAAACCATCCGAGAAAGGCCTGGAGACTCTCGAGGTTTATGAACACAGCTGCCAGCTCCTTGAAGGATTTGGATGCGTGCTGCAAACTCATTTTGCAAGCTTGCCTTTAAATGGTCTACCCTGTGCTAGTGCCGAGCACTGGATTGGAAATTTTCAGAATCGCAGTTCTTTAGCCTGGGAGCCATGGCACTGCATGGAGGATGCAGTCCCATTCCCATGGCACGGCCTGGAAGATGCAGCCCATTCCCAAGGCACTGCCTGGAGGGATGCAGCCCCATTCCCACAGCACTGCCTGGAGGATGCATTCCCCATTCCCTACGGTTCTGCCAGGAAGGATGCAGTCCTATTCCCATGGCACTGCCAGGAGGGATGCAGCCCCACTCCCATGGCACTACCAGGAGGGATGCAGCCCCATTCCACACCATCCTGCCAGAAACACCACCTCTTCTCCAGTGGGGGAGACAGCAACTCATTTTCCCACCACTGACCACACACACACACACACAGCATAGATTTTCATTGCCAGTTGCTGTTTTAAGTGTCTGCTGAAGAACCTGAACAGATACCAGATATGAATTTTAGATGTATGTGCATTTGGCAATAACTTGAAATCCACCACTGGATTTTAAGGCATCTGCTGCTGGTGGGAGGATCAATATCTGATGTTTATACTTTCAGCCATCCAATCCTTCCTGTAATCATATACACAACCTCTGAACCATTCAGTCTCCTCTTAAAACAAATTCCTCAAGAGGCCTCTTGTTACACAGGGCTGATCTGATGCCTTATTGATGGTGACTGCTTCCTTGTTCTATAAGCAAGACTGTCAGAGTCATAAGCTCATCTCACAGAGCTCATGGCTGAGCAATGAAATAAATGCAGAGAAACTACAAAAGCGTGTGGACTGTGTTGTGTTCAGGCTGGGGCAAGGCTCTGTGTTTAGTCTAAGCTAACTGTGCAGAAAGGCACTGGCAATGCCTGCCTGAAAACACTGCCTCAAAGACATGACTTACACAAGCCTTAAACTTGCCCTTTGGTGATGCTTCTTCTCTCCACTGACCACAGTGGGACTGAACTGTCTAATTTAAACTGGACAGCTCACTTAAAGCTATCTAATGTTCAGTGAAGCTCAGTCCATCTGCCACTGAAATCCTTGGGAACTGATAATTATGTTGTGCTGATGACTTCAGTGTCAGAAAAAAAGAATTTTTCATTCTGAAAAGAATGGATTCTTAGTCACCTGCAAGTTCACTGAGGTTTTCTCAGTAATTAGATGTCAGACTCGTGTCAAATTTCAGTGAGGAAGAAAGCCCTTAAAACTTCAGAATAAGTCATACCCTGCAGGCTATGATGGCCTCAGCACATCCCTTAAACTGCCAGGACTTCAAGGAGAGACCTGGACCTGTCAGGCAGGACAACAGAACCAATTTTCCAGCTTGTTGGCAGAAACTAACACAAAATGTTTTATGAAGAATGTGAGGTTCTGAGGAAGCTGAAGGACGCTCTGTAGGATTGCTTTGTGCTTCAGCTGAACACATTTACATATCATGATGTACAGGTATTCCACACCTCTTCAAGCATTCACAGCAACAGAATCCATTCGGTTTAGCAGAGACAACCTTTCCACTCTTTGGTCTTATTTAAGTCCTGTTGTTGGTTAACATTTTTGTAAACGTGAACATTGCTGAGTGTTGTCAGCTGGCAGCCAGACGTCTCTTTCAGGGTAGCCCTTCAGTCTGGTTGAGTGACACTTGTGTGGGCAGAGCCCTATCCCTCCAGGTTTTGGACTGCATGGTGGGTTGGGGAAGTATGAAGAGGTTTGGAGGGAGGTGTGTGGGCTGGGAGGGCTGGAAGGCCTGTGCTCCCTCTGCCTGGCCTGCCATGGGAAGGCAGGAAGTCTCAGGAGGGCTGTTGATGCTGAGGTGAAAATGGGAAGCTGTTTCCTGACCAACCCTCCTTCCTCCAACACATTTTCTGGTTGTCCCTGCCACAGCTGTAACTCTCTGTAGACCACTGCTTTCTGGAGCTCAAGAATTAAAGGACAACTCTCTGGAAGTGGAGGTGAGACAAGCCAGGGAGCCTCAAGCCAACCCCTCTCTCACTCCTCTGACTTCTGACTCCTCCCATTCTTGTTGTGTGGCATTTTCTACCCTCGTGGCAGCCTAAAGAAGCAGCAAGGCCATTCTACTCTGCCTGAGGGGATTGCACAGAGCAGGATGCAAGGCTGGCACTGCCATCTGCACCTGTTTCTTTTATGGTGACAAAAAGTGGCATCATCAAAGCAGAAGACACAGCTCTCCTTTGGAGCCTGACAGCTGGCTAATCATCCAGGTACGTGTTTAAGCATACATTTGCTAGGGTGCTGAGCAGTTACAAAGGGCTTAAGAAGCTGATTGATTACATGTAATCAGTTTGTGTTTTAAAATGGTTAATTACACTTACTGGTTACCTTTAATTAATATTAAAGTAGACCGTGCACACTTTATTCATGAGCATACTGCCTCAAAGCCAGTGTAATTGCACTGCAGCATGCCATTTGGGTAGTTATTTTCATCTTTTTGCTAGTGTTTTATTTCATTCATTCATGAGCATCAGACAGTGATAACTGTGGCTGACTGCAAGGGACATATTCCTGTAGCACTCTGGGAATGATAAAGATCCTGATTGCTAAAACCTGGGCCTTTGGTATGGGTGAGAATCTATCCCAAGTGGTTTTTAAACAGTGGGTTGGGATGCTCTGGGGGGCACTGCAGATGGCAGGGGCCACGTCTGGTTATTAACACTCACCTGATGATGGACCAGATGCAAAGGCAGGACTGTCTTCTGTGAGACATCCACACCCTGGTTTTTCTGTCTTTTCAAACACTCTAAATGAAAAGATGCTCTTCGACCTGAAACAGCAACACACACAACGTGTCTATCACTCATAACACACTGCAGGTAATCTGTTTTCAATCTATTTTAGTGCAGTCCCACTGGACATACAGCAAAGACACATATGCTTTAGGCTCTGTCCACTTCCCCTCAGCACTGTGCCCTTTCCAAAGCAAATGTGTTTACAGAAAGAATTTGGGCATCACAAAGCAACCAACTCCACCTTCCACGAAAGCTGCAAGGTGGGATCCTGAACACTTTTCTCCTTTAAAACACGTGCAGCTGATTTCCCTCCCAAGCAGTGGCAGTGCTCTCAGACCTCCTCCTCAGGAATTTAAAACTACTGAAAAGGATGTTTATGATCAAGTGCTTTACTTCTGAAAAATGGCAAATAAATCCAGTATTAAAGATTCAATACATGTCACTCTAAAATATTTTGTGGTCTTCCTCATTTTGTTGACATTTGTCTAAAGAAGGAAAGAAAATTAGAATTCTGAAAATATTAAGTATCTATAATATTGGATTGCTGAGAAGAAGCCCTTTCAGGGTTGGAGAAAATATGTTATAACCCAGAGAATGAATGTTATAATGCAAGTTAAAAGTATTTTCTCTTTCTAGAGAAAAAATCCAACTACTAAAATGACTATGACATCAGTATATAAATATTCACTAGAATGTAGTTAGTGAAGCATTGTATCAAGGGCTGACTGCCTTTCAGATAGGTATAGAAGTTGTCATTGCTTAATATTTTAAGATTTAAAATAAAGTAAATGTTGTTAGAACAGTGAAGCATCCTGAAGGATTTCAGTGAAGACTCAGTAGCCTCACTTTAAACATGACACTACCACTCTGTCATTGTTACTTCTGTAAAAATGTATTTCATACACAGGATTCTTTTTAGTTTCTCCCTTCAATGCCCTTTTTCACCACACCAATACCCAGATAAAGGCTGAAAAATGCTATACCTAAGAGTTCATTTTGTCACAGACTCTTGATACTTTCATAAAACCTTGTGATTCATGGGTTTCACCTCACAGTGAAGCTCTTGAAAATCTCCAGGTACAATTAGAGCAGAAGGCAAATATATGTCATATTAACTTAATCTGACATTCAGTGTGTTCCTGGCAGCAGACAAAGGAGACAGTCTCTCATTTCTCCTTGCTGAATACACACAGAGCAGAACACCGTAGGCTCAAGGCTCACCTATTCCGTGACTCCCTGGTGATTGTTTGGAGAGCCTAAGCTCTCAGATAAACTGCCCTAATTCACAGGCAGGCTCGATCAAACAGATCACAGGGACTGTCCAAACAACTACAGGTTCATCTGCTGACTGAGTGTGAAGCCAGCAGAGCCATGTGCCTGATCAGGATTGTCTACACGCCCTGGCATTCCTGGTCTCATGAGCTGAATGCATCAAACAGCAACACCCATGCCCACACAGGCTGGGATTCCTTATGGGAGATGTGGGAACTCCATCAAGGTGGAGGAAACACAGCCCAACCCTGCTGGGAGGTTACCTAGAGCTGAGGAGCACAGAAACCCCTTCTTCGGAGAGTGCCGGGTGTCCTCTCCTTTGTTGTGTTCTGGTGGAGTGAGTTGTCTGTTTTCATCATCTTGGTATGCAAGCCTGGGAAGGAGAGCAGAGTGATTTAGAAAAGCAGCTGATATTGGGCAGATAAAGCCCTCTTTGAGCAAGGAAGCCAGGAAGGTCATGCTAGCAAAGGGATGCAAGAGCAAGCTAGCTTCAAACTATTACTGGTCCAGGAGCAGTAACAAGAGACCATGAGACAGAGAACTCTAAAAATGAGCTCTGGGAACATCAGGAGGTAGAAGCAAATGTGGGAGGCAGCCCTGCAGATGTTTCATTCAGAGAAGGAAAATCCTAGGTGAAAAAAAACCTTTTCAAAGTTACTTCTAGGGCTGAACTGGAATTATTTTCTCATATTTGAGTTGTCTAAAATTTTCTGACCTTCTCCCATAAATTGAAATTTTTGTAGAAAAATGTCACCTCTTCCCACCTCTCCCCATTAATTAAAGAACCACCCAAACACCTTGACTAAAGCTGCAAAGCTCACATTTCGGTAGAGAGCAGACTTGGTTCACTACAGTACTCAATGTCTTCATTCAAATTTTCATCGTAAGTCTCATCCTGAGACACTTCCTCTTGGCAAACAATTGCCAGCTGGCTGTCTCTGGAACTGGAGCTAATGAGCAAAAAAGACAAGTCAAGATATGGAGATGGTAAAGACAACCTGTTACAAAGACAAGAATGACAGGCTCCATCTGTCTCAGTTTATTATGATGCTGAAGAGCCTTCATAGGAAAATCAATGACTGAACAGAGCTACAGAGTTCACAAATACAAGGCAACAATCTTTGTCTGTGTCCTCTTTCACAGGATGAGTTTCTTAAACTGTAAATGTATTTTGTCCTTTGTGACTACTTGCACTCTATGAATGTGCACATAATGCTGACCACATTTCCAATGATACGCCTCACTGAGCTCACAGTAAAACCTGAGATGGGCCTCAGGAATAAGCTTTGTCCCTTGTTGCAAAAGACTTGGTTATGGATTTTAGAGAAGCCTCCTGGACACTCACAGTAACCCCCTCATCTCTGTGATGTGTGGCCTTTGCCTCCCGAATTCTTCAGTCTGCACCAGCTCTGCCCTCTGCCTCCTGGTCACGTTCTCATCCTTGCTGGCTTTTCCACCTTTCGTCCCTTTTTTAAAAACTGCAGAGTGCTTCTACTGAATTCAGTAGGATCTGTTTAAAGCCTTAGCTGTGCCAGCCCTTAATTCCCTGCTTGCCTCCTCTCTGTCTCCCTGTTTCATATTTCAGCACTCGTATTTTGCTTCATTTGGACTTTGCTTTTTCTGAGGTGCAAAGTAAAATCTGGAGGTAGCTTGAATCTTTGAGGTATGGACATGGAGGTAGTGGAAACTATTTCAGTTTCTTACTAGCATTTGCAGAAGAGAGAAGGGCGGCTTTTGGGTTTTTTTTCGTATTTTAGGGTCTGGAGGGGCAACATTATCTTGTCATCTGGTTAAAGTAAAAACCATTGGGAGAAATGTGGGTATGCATTGTGTAAAAGAGCCTGCAGTGACCCTTCTCTGAAATGGGAGGCAAGTAAAACTGCTAAGGTGCAGAGGGGAAAAAAATCAGTACCTGGCATCTCTTCCTGTTCAACTGTCTGTGTTTAGCCAAAACTATACAGAATTTTTGCACGAACATGCCAGAGTGTCCTTCACTATGCTGTGATCAGAGAATGTGGAAATGTGTGAGCCCAGCTAGAATCTCTAAAAACCCCAATCTAGAAAATAGCCACAACATGGACCGCTACTTGTCCTGAGTTGGGGGTATTTTCTGGAGCTGTCATGGTGATAAATACCTCTATTTCAGCCCTACTGACACCAAAAAGGAGAGGTCATATTCAGCATTAATGGGAATTTGCAGTTTGAACAGGATGAAGATAGTGGGTCTTACACCCAGGCAGCATTAGAGGGGTATGGAGAACACGTACCGTCCCAGTGTCTCGTAGTAATGTGTCCTAATTCAAGGAACGTGCCCAGGGAAGCAAAGAGAGAAAAGAACACCCCATTAGCAGTGTCACACCAGCACAAGTTCAGCAGGGAGGAGGGCACAAGGGAACACATATTGTGCAACTCCCTCAGGAAGGCATGAAATAGAAAAACCACGGGATTCTTCACTTGGGCAATTCTGCACCCACTGGAGTTCCTCTGTCTTATTGTCCTATTCTGTCCTTTCCGGGGCAGCATTTGGCCACCTTTTTACACTGTTCACTCTCTGCACTGAAAAAAAAAAAAAAATCCATCTCTTTCCTGCTGTTTCTGAGAGTATTAAAAAGAAATCCCCTGCTGAGAAAAATTATATTCCTTTTGTGTTAGCCATCTGTATTTAGAGAGATTGAAGACTATCCAGAGAAGGGGATTTTCTTTGCTTTGTTTTTGAAAACCTTGCCTCCCTCATCCCAGAATGTCTTTGGTGACCTCTGTAGGGATGTGACCTGCTGAATGAAAACCCACTGACTTCAACAAGGCTCCCTATTGGGTGCTTAAGACATGAAGAGCAGTCTCCTTCAGTTACCAGTTGATAAAACACCTCCCTGTGGTGAAGGAGGGATAAATAAGGTTTCTTCCTGATGAAGCCCAAAGAAGTCAAGTGTGTTGGTCAGTAAGAGTGCTGGTGCTTTGCAGTGGCCAGTTGGTGTGTATCTGTGGGCTTTGGCACAAGTGGAGAACCAGAAGGCTCAATCCAGGCTGCGGGCTGGGCAATGTCTGGGAGTGATTTTGGCTTGGCAGCAGTGCTCTGGTGTTTGCATGCACCTTCCAACACCTGCTCCCTTGGCTCCCTCTCTGCTGGGAGACTTACCTTTTGGATGGGAGTTTCCAGGGAGCCTCCTGCACACATATGGTGGGCGACAGGGGGGTCCCATGGCCTTCCACCGTGCTGACAGTGCTGGGGTAGTTGGGTGGGCTGGGGAAGCGACACAGGGCCGTGTTGTTGGCATTGTTGATGTTGGCATTGGAGCCTGAAGATGAGTAGCTGCTGGGCGTGAAGGTGGAATCCACCAGCTTCTCGTGAGATGGAGACTCGGTATCTCCATGGTTGTTGCCAGACTTGTTGATGTGCAAAGGTCTCTGGGTGGTGAATGTCTGGGGGAACCCACTCCTGCCGTCACTTTGGTAATAGCTCACATGGTTTCCAAACAAGCCTCCAGCTCTCTGTCAGAGAAACAGAAAGGATTTTTCCTTTGTGAGTGAGATGTGCAAGGGCCCCGGTGTTTTCCTATTTAGACTGTTCTTGAGGAAAAAAATAAATGAGGACCAAAGTGTGCATGATGGCACTGGTGCTGTCTCTTCCAGAAGGCAGTGTGAGGACTTCTCTGTCACAGAGACTAGCCTCACACAGGCAGGGGCTTCAGAGGGCTGGCAGGTGTATGCCTCCACACCTCCCACCAGTCCTGGGGGTCCAGGATGGGATATGAATGCAAGAAACAAGGAGCTGCTGTCTGCTTTCCCCAGTGCAGTTACAAAGGAATGTTTAGGTATGAGGGGGAATTTGAGAAAAGCACCAGAAACTATTAAGCACCTGGAGGAAGAAATGGAGAGAAATGAGACAGTTATGTTTAGATGAGTGATGAAAGGGACTGAGAGCATCTTTCTGCAAAGAAAGGAGGAAAATGCCAAAGGAGAAGAAAAGTTACCAAAGAAAACCATTACAAGAAACAGGAATGAAATAAGAAAGAAATGTTTTAGCTAAGTTGCTCAGAAAATTTTCTCCTTCCATAGGAGCTCTATTGGGTCCTTGTGTAATTTTTGGAAGGATGCTACCAGTGCCACTGAAAGGAGTGAACAAAACACTAAAGTGTGCCTGGCTGCTGCTCTGCAGATTGCAAGATGGCTGCACTGATCTGTTCTTTAATTTAGGTTTCATGAGGGAATCTTCCAGTGAGAAGTTTCCCTTGAGAGAAAGAGAGAAGGAATTGGGATAAAACTTAGGACCTAGGTCCACACTGTTTTTTAGTAAGATCTACCAAACAAGGAGGGCCCAGCTGAAATGCAGAATGAAGAAAAGAGAATGTAGCACTCTGAGCTCAGCCTCAGCTTGCAAACTTGTTCAGAACCTACCCGGAAGATATCATCTTCAGAGGCAGCAGAAACAGCTTCTTTCATGGCCTTGTCCAGCTCTTCTTCAGCTGTCAGGTCTCCAGAAATGGCTCGTCGGATCTCGGGCCCAATGTCGTGGAGTGTGCGCAGACCAGCCTGCAAAACAGCAAACTATAGAGCTTCATATCTCCGAGTGGGCACAGGAGAGACAACAGCATTGCCATTTCTTCCTAAACACTGTGGAGCCCCTTTGGTTAACATAGCACCTCCAGCTCCTAGAGAAACACCAGCAAACCCTGTTCTTTCATCTCCACCTCAGGGAGAGAGAAACACTTGGCAATACAACCCAAGGAATGTTTGTTGCTAGTCCTTGCCTTCATCACAGCAACACAGACATAAACCCACAGGCTTGACTAAGCAGGTCTGTGTGCTTTCAACTCTGAGTTCTCAGACCCACAACCAGAGGCTCTAGAGCAGCCACAGCTCCAGCTGAACCATGTACTCTGCTGCCTCAGAAAATCTTTTCTTTTTAATCAGCAGCTTAAAATCGGATTTAATAACTAAGCTCCTGACATTGGACCTGCAAAGTCCTCAAACCCCTCACTGTCTGCAGTCTGTTCCAAAGAGTCCACGCAGGGTGGTAAGCTGTGGGTCTACTGAGGCCTCAGTCAGTGTTTGTGCCCACATCACAGCACTTTTCAGCTTGCTGAAACTCTAGAGTCACCCTTTTTTCTCAAAGTATCCTCGAGGGACATAAATTGTACTGCTTGTACAGTCAACAGGGTTTTCTCTTTCTGTCACACAGCCTGGTAATCTGCTGAGTGAGCATGTATCACAGTGGGGAACAAATCCCAGTCCTTACAGTCTGATGCCCTGTCCGTTGGATGGCCTTGGCATCCAGGCATGCTTTTCCACGTAAGTGATTTTGTCTGCTTGCAACATGCACTCAGAATGGGTCAAATTTATGTGGGAGTAAGCAAATGTCTGTAGGACACTTCATACCAGTTCAAAGGATCCCAGATTTCAAATATTACTGTCAGATTGATAAATCGTGATTATGCCTCACCTGTGCCTTCCATTTCCAGAGCTAAGGGATTGTGAGCCCGTGATACACAGGTATTTATCCAAAAGGATTGGTGTGATAATTCAAGTGATTTGCAAACTCCTTTCCAGTAGGGATAGCCCGTTGCAACCCCCAGAATGGTTGAAGAGGGAAGTGGGGCCACCTGTCTCTACTGTACCACCCCTGTCCTCTCGGGGCCCGCTTGTCACCTGTAAGGACAGCGCGTTGCGCTGCGAGGGCTTCCCCACCAGCCCCTGCTCTTTACGCTTCTTGAACTTCCGGAAATACTCCTGGATCAAGAAAGTGGCGTAGAACTTCCCCACGGTCACCTCGTCATCTGCAAAGCAGGGGAGAGAAAATAAATTCGATAAGCAGCTGATTGATCGGTGTATTTGCTCATGTAAGCCTTGCAGGAGCACTGGGCACTGCAGTTCATCGCTGCTTTTTATGGCATCAGGATGCAGGGCTGAAGGAAGGGACTGCTCTGCAACCAGAGCTTGCTGTGAACAGTCAGGAAGAGAGGTGCAGGTGGCATTGGGGCAGACTGGCTCTGCTGGCACAGAACCCCTGCAGCAGGAGCACATCTAACCTTTGCAGTCTCTGGTGCTGGTTAACCACAAAGGATCTGGGTCAACACATGCTGCTGTCTTGTGACAGCCTGAGGTAAGACTTATTCACAGGCTGGCTTGCCAACAGCCTCTGATCATCCATCTCAAACCTGCTCTGACCCTTCTCTGCATTGGAATTCTGTCTCTCTGTGCCTAACATGGGTGTTAGCGAACAGAGATCACCTCTCCCCTGAAATGCAGTCACAGCTGTGCTCCCACACAGTAAAGACTCAGTCAGCCAAAATGTGTGCTACATTTTTCTCCAGGTAGCTCTCCTCCTTTCTGCAAACCCACTGGAAATTCTAGAAGGCATGGTCCACTGACTTCAGAGCAGGCTGAGCAAGGCTCAGGACCTGGCTGCTTCTGTTAGCTGACTGCCAAGTGCTGTTTTGTGCCCATGGGGCCACCTGGAAAACCAGCGAATGCCACACTGGGTGCCTATGCACCAACTCCTGTTTATGCACATTTTTTTCTTTCCCTGATTTCTCAGCAGTAAGAACAGCATATTCATGTTACTACAGGACAGACCTCAGCCTGATGAAATACTGATAGCTTTGAGAAGAAAGCCTCTCTCCCCTATTCCACCTAATGATCATGAGGTGCAGTAGGACAGGACAGGTGGGGGAAAAAAAACAGATATTCAGAGACAGGGACAAGATCCTGCACTCACCACCTGCAGGAGGCACCACCTGGTCCAGCAGCTTCATACTGGTGCGCTTCCAGATTTTCTTAATTATTGCTCTCAGCTCTTCGTTGGCTTGCTCCAGGTTACCTGCAGGGTGAAAATCATCAGAGACAGGAATTAAGCAGACCCTGCAGAGGAGCAGTTTAATGTCTGGCATGGAAATCTCAGGAGGCAAATATCAGAGTGTTTTCAGTAGTGGAAAGTTTTGGGCCAAGAGATGTTCAGACCATTCCTAAAGCTCCCTCACAGCAAAAGGTCTTCTTCCTAAATATGCATAGTCATCTCTTGGTAGGGAGGTGACTTTCCTTCTAGATACCCATTTCCTCGCAGATGAGTTACTTGATTTATGTACATTCAAACCCCTCTCTTCTCTCTCTCTAGGCATCTGAAACCAGTATCTTGTCCTTCTAAAGATGTTTTTCCTGCAGTTTTTCTTAATTCTCCCCAGCAGTAAGGCTCCTGAGGGTGCTGCACAGGGCTCTGCATGGCAGTAGTTCTTGTAATAGGATGCAATGAAGATAGGGACATGGAATACTAGCTGAGGATGCAACACATGGACAGCATCAAAGGCAGAAATCTGACTCAGCAGGGCTAATTTCAAATTTCTGCCCTGACCACTTAAAAGATCCTGCAAAGGCAAGAAAGAAAGCAAGCAAGCTTTTGAGGCTTTAGATGGTTTCCCAGGAGTTCACTGGCAATGACTCCAAGAGTTTGAGGCTCTCTCAGACAGACAAGAAAATTGAATCCTTTTTGGGTCTCTCTTTCATAAGACACAAGATGTCTTACAGGGATTGTGGATGGCTTTTTCCTCAGGAGAGTCTCTTGCACTGCAGTCAAATTCTGTTTAGCACACCTTTCAAGGCCTTAATATAATTTTTTGTTTTGCCACTGTTTTTTGGCTCAGCTGTGTGCAGCTGGCACTGTAAGGTAAAGTTCTTCTGGTCACTGCTTCCCCATGACTGAAATGTAATGTAGCCACTCCTGAGGCAGAGGTGTTTAGCTGTGAATCACAGACCTACACTCCCTTTTAATGCATCTCATTAATACATGAAGCCAGATTTTGACTCGGGACCAATATCTTTCATTACAGCAAGTGACAGAGAGCAACAAAGAGGACAAGCTGAGCCCCAAATCTTGTCTGCTTCCCTCAAATATACCTGCTGTCTATGCAAAGCTATTAATAGTCCCTTTACTTCTCATCTCTCTTTACAACACCACTGTTACTATAATGTGATGTTCACTTATGCTAATGGAAGCACAGGAGTTTGTGTGAGATTAGACCCTCGAGTCCAGGCTCTTTTTTCTCCCTTGGACTGGAAGATCAGTGGCAACAGCAGTCCAGAAGTGGCTCAGCTCTGCAGACAGAGTACAAAGAGGAGGCTTCTTTGCCCTTCATCCTCCTAATTGCTGTGTGAGCAGACATTGGTCTAAAACTTTAAACTTTCAGACCACTGTGAAGAATGTGATCAGTAATTTGAGATGATACTACAGGAAGCACCGGCTTCCTGGGGGAAGTGGGGAACACTGTGCTTTTCCTAGAAGGTATTATTCCTCCAAACCTCTTCACAAAGCTTTTTGTCCCATGTACTGCATATGAGTAATCTGGATAATTTTCAACAAGTTGTCCCTGTTGGTTTATTCCAGCTCAGGACACCTTGGCATGAACACCTTTGTATCCTTGCAGTCAGCAAGCTTCTCACCTTCTGTCTTGATCCTCAGTGCTGTTCTGACCAATGCAAAGAGAGTGGCATTGAACATGACAGTCCCATCACTGTTCAGTGGCATATTCATGGAGACAAGGCGCTGTGGGATGAAGAGGAGAAAGACAACAATCACACTGCCACACACTGGACTGAAGCATGCTCCTCCTTATGTCCTCCTGACACCCTCCAGACCTGCCATGCCTCTTATGTGAATATCCATGGCCTGTGGATTAGTTACACAATGAGAATGCCCTGTTATTTCTATCTCACCTAATCTGTCTTGAGATGGGTGTTTGACAGCACAAGGAGAGGTGTGTTCTTGGTACTTAAGAGCTGTATTTAGCACAGATGTACTCTCCTAACCAGACAAAAGGCTGATGGCCCTGAGTAGTGCACAGCCCACCTGCTGGTGACCCCCCAGCCCTTGACTGGGTGGTTGGAGCCCAGAGGAGCTGGTGAGAGGCAGGGGGCAGCCCAGGGGTTGTTCAGACATGCTATTGCTGGCTCTGCCTGGTGGGCAGCGAGCTGGGATGTGCCCAGTGAGTGAGGCAGAATCAGCTAGAAAATGCCACGGCAGACTGTTTAGTGTAAAACAACTGGTCTGGTGGAAGGCAGCCCTGCCCAAGCACGGAGGCTGGAATTAGATGGTCTTTAAGGCGCCTTTCAGGCCAAACCATTCTGTATTCTCTGGCTGGCTGTCTGGTTTAGCTGCTGTGAGCCCAGCCTCCCTGACAGCAGTGGGCCTTACTTTGCAAGCCACTCGGTGAGGGCAGAGCTTCCCGAAGCCCAGCGGGGGCTGGATCCGCCGGAGCAGGGTCACCACGTCCAGGTGTTTGATCCGTCCCCTAAAGAAGAAAGCACAGTGAGGGCTGCAGCCTGGCCAGGGCTGACCTGCTGGCCTGCCTGCAGAGTGCAGCTACAGCTAAAAGTGTCACTAAGGTCTCTCCAGCCTCATGCTGCTGCTCCCTGTACGCCAGGCATAGCTTAAAGTATTATTTCAGGCCTTCTGCAGGATTTGCCTGGCACTCATATAACTTCTACTAGTGCAGAAATCCCAGCTGTCAGTCATATTTGAGTCAATATTTGCAATAATTGATCTCAGCCTTTTCAACATTCCAGTTTCTTAGTGCATGAACAGATAATTTGGGGTACTCTTCCCATTCACTGACCTGCTCAAAATAAATACCCGCTTATTTACCTGTTGGGCTGAGGCTTATAGCAGGCAGAGAGGTGTAAAGGGTCTATTTCCTTGTGGTTTATCTCCCACATAAATAGCCCCAAGCCACTGCCTTTTAATACTTTAATGTTTATGCTTTGGGCTAGAGTGAGCACAAAACAAAGGACTGAACTTCCTTCACAGCAGCAGTTGGGTTTCTCTTAAATTTGGTAAATGGTATCTCAAAAGACGAATTCTCTCACGGAGGGAGGAAAGTTACCAGAGCCAGAGGAGGGGCATGGGACATGGATGGGGAAGAGGAATAAAAGAGCTTCCCATTTATAACCAGGGAGGAACAGGACTCCATCTGAACTGAGTGGATATCTATTATATGGCTTCAGCCACTGCAGTCTTGCCTTCAAGCAAGCACAAATAGCAGCATCTGTTTTGTCAACAAATGGTGTATTTATTACAAGTCTGTGCTTATTCCCCATCCATATTCAAAGCCCCCAGCCCAGGTAGTCACCTCGAATGGGAAGAAGTGTTTAAATTCATGTATCACTCTCATAATGTGACATGCCCTCATGTATGGCAGAACCTAAGCCCAGATTAATCTTGACACTATGTTTCCTAAAGAGATCTGCTTTTTGTTTACACCCAAATCTCTTTCCATGGCTTTTGCATTATGAAGGGGCTTTGCAATTACAATTGTCAACTGTACAGTAATGCCACAGGGATCTAAATGCACTTTAAGCCTAAGCATGTGTCAAACAGAGCATATAATACTGAATGTCAGTTAAGCCCTCATGTGAGTTGTTGTAGTGTAACTTTAAATCCCTGCAAAAATTAGAATGCAGCCATGTCAATGTACAGGTTGTGGTGGGCTTATATGACATATGAAAAAAAACAGAGATTTGAGCAGAGCAGCTCTGCTGTGAGTACAAAGTCAAGCAGAAGAGTCACAGCTCAATATTGCAAACAAATACAACAATAATCCAACCCCCAATCTCTTTTTCTCAGTCTCCTGCTGCTCCTCACTAAGTTTATATCGCCCCAACAGAAAGTATAGCAACGGCCTGACAGGGATCAGTGCAGCCCAAATGCTGAGATTTCTGTATCTTTGCACTTTGGGCTTATGGATTCACCAGCAGTACCTGGTGGTGACATCTATTTTAGGAGGAGTTTTGTACCAAAAAAAAAAGAAAGTTCCTGCAGGAGGAAGATGGCACTTACTGCACTGAGTCTAGAGAACAGAAAATAATGGGTCTGTTCTCCTGAGCAGCTCTGATATCCAGGATGGATTACTTACTTAGCTTCAGGGTCATACTCTGCCCAGATCCTTTTAAACTCATCCAGGTGGTGTGGTCCTAAAATGGACCAGTCCCGTGTCAGGTAATCAAAGTTATCCATTATAACAGCTACAAAAAGATTGATGATCTGCAAACAAGGACAGAGATGATGTGATGGGTGAGGCAAGGAACAGTAAATTTTACCAGGTTCTCCATTTAAGGTCTGAATTTGGACTCACAAAACTGGGAAGCCATTGGGATTAGCTTCTTTATTCCCCCATGCCAGCCCCCTGGTTTAAATGGGAAGAGCTCAGAGGTGGAATATTCTTGGTTGGTTACATTTTTCTCTTCCCTACTAAATGGATGAGGCAAAAATTCGCTAAGCTCTTAGATGTGCTGCTGTAGCTTTTTATTTACCTGTGTCTTTGCCTGGCAGAATGAGGTGGGATTTATCTTCAGTAGGCAGTGGGGCTGAGATAAAGGTCCTTTCTTCTGGCCCAAGACCAAAACTTTAAAAATGTTGCTGCTGTTCACTGGGAGAGTTTTGGGCACTGCTGCCAGCTGCAGAGCGTGTGCTGTCGCTCTGAGCAGTGCTGCACTGCCAACACAGAGCAGATGCAAGTGGGATATGTGTATTCTCACAGTCATTGCTGCTGGCAGGGGAGGAAAAACCCGCTCAGCAACCAGAAGGAAGGTAGGAGGGAAGGTGGGAAGTGTGGCTGAGGCGTTGCTAGCCTCAGCACAGCCCACAACAGACTAATTTGGTTTTCTCATTTAGGGGGAAGGGGGAAGAGCAAAGAGCTCCTTTGCTATGCACAGAAGACAGGGATTGGAAGCAGAGCATCCCTCAAAGCTGGAGGGAGGCAGGGAAGGGGTGTTGTCACTGAAAGACCCCTGGGGAGATTTCTCCTCTTTGAGCTCATTCTTGTCCTGTGCATTGCTGATGTCTGGGGAAGCAGAGGCTGAGTCTGACAGAGGGAAGGTCTGGCTGGGGGGGACTCACCAGGAAGGCACAGAGCATGTAGAAGCTGATGAAATAGAAGACGGCGAAGCTGCTGCCACACGAGTGATCGGCTTCCGTGGAATTGGCCGGCTCCGACTCCGGGTCGCACTTCTTGTCGGGGAGACATGCCAGCATGATTTCCTGCCAGGCCTCACCTGTGGCACACCTGGGCAAGGCAAAGGGCAGGGGGAGACAGCAGTGACCTTGGATGTGACAGGGACTGGCACGTTAGCAACCTGTTCCTGATCCCATGAACATTAATGACAATTTTGCCACTGAGGTCAATTAAGAGCATGGCTTTGACATCCCCTGGTATATCCTGGTCCTCTGTTTGGTTTTGTTGCCATCATCAGCATATAATTTCTGACTGGTTTTGGCTGCTATGGGTACAGGGCACTCACATTCCAAGCAGAATCATGGAGAGGTGTATGACATGGCTGCGGATTGCATCTAATGAAATCCTTCAAAATTATGACAGTGTTGAATTTGTGCCAACTTCTCACCCCTTCAGCACTCCTCCCTGGCCCCAGCTGGAGTAGGATGATGTACTAAGCTGAGCTTGGCCATGCCTAATCACAAGTTCATCATGTCCCTTTTCCTGCTAGAAGTCAGACTGGCCGGATTTGAACCAAAGAAGGTTTTGATGCATATCAACTTTGGAGAGAACTGAAAACTGGCTACCTTCCTTCTGTGTAGGAAGACTCATGTCCCTCCCCAGCACTGAGCATTACCAGGGTGAGCTGCTGGGCTACAAGAGACTTAATGGACTGGTCCTTCCACCTGACATAATTCCCAGGCTCCCCCACTGAAGGACAACATGTCACTACTCACCTCGTGAACATGACACGGTAGGAGGAGATAAGCTGTGCCCGAGAGCAGAGGAATGGTGCTCCCAGACTGACACAATGCAGAGCTGTCATACACCCACCTGAAAAGCAGCAGCACTGCCTGGGGGAAGGTCTGGAAGTTATTGTTGCGGTTGATTTCTGTGGTATCGTTCAGCGCAATTTTACCAAACACCTGGCAGAAAGCAGAAGTTTTTTCAGATTAGCCCTGTAAAATCCCCAAACCTCTTCTCACCCGTAGCTCTTGGCCTCACCCTGACTCTGATATTCAATGCAATCTGCTCTTCTATTAAAAGAAATTTTTCTGTGTCGCTATTGGACACGAAATGAGTACACAGAAGTTTGGTGAGTTTAAGAGAGAAAAGGAGCCAATTTTATTTCTGACTTTGCAGTATATAGAATTCTAAAAGTGACAGTGGATTGGAGGATGAAATTGCTACCTCTTCAACCACACTGGTCAAACCAATAGCCCATCAATTCTCTCCTCCCACAAAGAAGAATGCAAAACTCATTATTGACATGAATAGTGCGTGAGAACTCTACTAGAAATATGTAAACATTATCAGAAGGCTAAAGAAGTTTTATGAGAACTTTAAAACTTTCAAAAGAACTACAAAAGAAAACTTAACACTTTTAAAAATCAGGGCAACATTTCTGTATGTCTTTCATATTTGTTGTTGCTTTCCCGGCTTCTGCTTTAAAACCAGAAAAGCACTAATTTTGCAATAAAAAGCATCTCATGTTAAAACAAGGTGTTCCTTATTCATACACTGAATACATGAGGGACGTGGGGCCTTCATGTAACAGGCACACAACTGGGAAGGGAGTCCAGCTGAAAGAAATCAGTAACAGAGAAGAAAAGGCTCCTTCCTTCATTGCTTATCTATCTTTGTCAGGACAAAATGATAGCAAAAGACCAGCAGCTCTAAAGCCTTGAGCTTCCATCTCTGTTGGGGGCCTCGGATCTTCACAAAACAATGTAAATGCATTGCCTTGGATCTGGAACTGTCCAAATGCCTGCCCTTCTATAGTCATGCTTGTCACCAGCAGGTGTTTCAGGGGTCCTCTCAGATTGCAGCAGCATGAAGATGATGACCGGATCTGCCCAGACAAGGATGTCCTAGAGCTTCCTCCCATGCCACAAAAACTAGTTCATCCAGCCCTGGCATGAAGCCTGCAACTATCAGCAAACCTTTTTAGCTGCCTGTCTTTAGGTGTGAAGTCCCCAGTGCAGCAGAGTTTCAGGCTTCTTTAAAAAAAATCTTGGATAGCTGTGGTACTTTCAGGCAGTGGGACTGAGAGTTTAAACAAATCTTGTGTGGCAGAAAGGTCCCTGCACAACACAGTCAGGACTATTTATTCCCCATTGATAACAACGTGGCAGAGATCTCAGGGGCTGAGAGCTGTAATCTCTCTGTAGCCAAAACAAGCAGCAGGAACAGAGCAGCTCTGAGAGAACACCCAGCTTCTTTTCAAGGAAATGTCACTGATAATTAGCACCCTGAGAGAAACAATGACATGGAGAGGGGCGCAGGGACAATGGTGGGATGGCCTTGCCAGATGGGAGGGAGGGTCAGCACATGGCAGCTTTCCTCAGGGGTTCCTCATGGATGCTTGGGCCTTCCCCTGCCTGGCCAGCCCCACGCCACAGGCAGCTCTGAGCCCATATTTATCATTTCAGGCAAATGTAGGTAAGGGAGCTGCCCATGATCTTCCTTTCGACCCCTACAGCTTCCCTCGCACAGGAGGCAGCAGCTGCTGTGAGTGTTTTGCATTGGCTACCTGGGAGGAGCTGTCAGTGGAGGTTCCTCCCTTACAGCCTCTCCAATCTGTGCCTCCTGGGCCATCCTACCAGCAGCTTCATCCATCAGCATCAACTTGGATTTTTTCCACTTGAGCACATTAGGTAGTGAGGCTTGAATGTTGTTACGCTCCAGGTTGTGGCAGTAGCTGACATAAAGAAGTAGGTCTCCTTTATATGGGAAATTCGAATATTTTTATCAGTTCTGGTACATCCAGTCTTTCATAGCTTAATAGAGTGAGGGATGATTTTCCTTCCTATGTGTCCCTGTGTGTGAGGGAGCTCTGTGTGTCAGCACATTCAAGAGGGCTGCACAAAAAAATGTCTGAGATGCCATTTGGACAAAAAGTGATAATCACAGGTCCGTGGGCTCTGGGCAAATAAAAAAAGTCTGTTTTCTTATTGGAAGGCATGAGGGCATGAAGTGACCTAGTAGTCTAGATCAATGTGAAAGACAGATGTATGATCTTCAGACTGCTGAGATGATTTAAACAGAGGTTTGAATGTAAGCCAAGGGTTAAATAGGCAACTTAGAACTAGCTGAAAGAAAAAGGAGTAGAATTACAGAATAAAGCATCTGGCCCTGGTGGTGCCCTGACCACTGTAGACCCCATCTGTGTGGGTGCTTGGAAGTCACTTATAATGCTTTGTACAGCAATGTAATACCAGCTTAATACTCAAGTGATTTTCTGTATAGCACTGGTAATTCTGTAAGATCTTGGCCATCTTAGGTATTAAAGGCAAAACTGACAAGTTTACAATATGAGCTTAGCAGAGTAAATGACAGCTGTGATTACTGGGGCTATTGAGATAACCTGTGATAATTCAAGAAAACATTAAATTTATTTTTCACAGTGGGGCAGGGTAGATGGAGTTTGTGAAAACATGTGATTATAATAACAGGAAACAAATTAAAACAAGGTCACAGAGGTCAGATGAATTTCATGACAAATCCTGTTGTCATGGTGAAACCAAGAAGCCTGTCATGTTTGAAGACCTCTGGAAGCAATTATGCCATGCCTTTCCATACTGTGGCCTCTGATCCCAGATGGCTGACTTGTCTGAGAACTTTGATTAACATTGAAGTGGAAAGTGAAGCTTAGCTTGAAAAGCAGTGCAGCAAATGAGAGTGGGACTGTCTCAGACTGTGCCTATATCCTGTGCTGTCTTCAATGGTCTCTGTGAAAATCAGTTCCTTGCACAGGTGAATGCTCAACATGACTCCAAGAGCATTTTGCAAACTGAGTAAGATGTTGTGTTGATGCAGCTTCCTGGAGAAACTCTAAGTGTCGGTACATTGGGTCTGATCCCATATTTACCTTCATGGGTGTAGATCAAAAGCTGCTCTTTACAACTCACTGGAAGTTATGCCAGTGTGAAAGAGATGCAAGAGAACATTTTGGTTTGTTCAGTGCAGCATGGCCATAAGCCCACTTAAAAAACTGTTTTGGACCAACAAGCAAGGCAGTAAATCTTTGTGGATATTCCTTCGAGAATGTGGAGGGCAGGCATTACCTTAGTGAGTGAAAACCTTGCTGTAAGCCCCCACAACCACACACTGATCTAGTCAGCCTGTAAGCCTGCTCCCATGCTCTAGCAGAAGACAGACACACCGAGCTCTTTAAGCATCACGTACCTGCATCCCAATCACAGCGTAGATGAAGAACAGCATCACTATTAAAAGAGCCACGTAGGGGAGAGCCTGGAAAGGAAAGGAAGAAGAGAGCGCTGTGTCTCTGGCGGGTTGGTGCTGCCGGCTCAGGCTGCTGGCTGGTCCCAGGGCTCTGTAGTGCGGGCAGTGGCCACTAGATGCCTCCGCAGGCCCACGCCTGGCTGCCAGCCCAGCCCAGCTAAGCCCAGCCCAGCCCAGCCCAGCCCAGCCCAGCCCAGCCCAGCCCAGCAGGCTCCGTGCCATGGGGGAGGATGGATGGATGGATGGATGGATGGATGGATGGATGGATGGATGGATGGATGGATGGATGGATGGATGGATGGATGGATGGATGGATGGATGGATGGATGGATGGATGGATGGATGGATGGATGGATGGACGGACGGATGGAGCTCCGCTGCCCGCCTGGCACTCCCGCCCTTGACCGAGCCAGGAAAGCGAGGCAAAACCAGTGTCTACACCTGCTTACCAGGAGGGGAAAAGCTCTCACAGCCAGTGTTACTCTGGGCAATGTGATATTTCCCTACAACAGGTATGGTGGAATAATTCCATAAAAATTCCAGCTGCTGGAATCTCAATTCAAGGCTTCTGCTACAATGGCTGCTACCACCCTAAGTACCCTAAGGCAGCATCAGCACCTTTCCTGTTGAGTGTCGGGCGTCCCTGGTGGTATCTGCCACGCACCAAGTGTCAATGATCAGCTGCTGAAGAGGAAAAGCAGAGCCCTGATAGGCAGAGTTGCCTCCCTAGGAAGGGGTCAGTGCAACCAGCCAAGTGCTGATGCTGCCGGTTTCCTCCACCACGAACAGGAATCAAAGGCTCGGGACTTCACAGGCTCAGGCTTTTTGAGCAGGAATCTTTTGAAGTATCTAACGCTCAGAGCAGAGGCTTTCAGAACTCGATTCAGAGGAAATGAGTGGACGCATTCACTCTGAAAATGTGAGCAAGTCCCTGATCTAGATTTTGAACACCCAATTTCACAGAATATAACAAGCCTACAACATTATCAAAGGGCTGCAGCACCTCTGCTATGGAGACAGGCTGATAGAGTTGGGGCTGTTCAGCCAGGAGAAGAGAAGGCTCCAGAGAGACTCTAGAGTACCTCCCAATACCTAAAGGGGGCCTACAATAAAGACATAAATGGATTTATTTTTTTCAGTTGATAAGAGAAGGGGTGATGGTTTAGATTAAATAGAGCAGGTTTAGATTAAATACTAGGAAGAAATTCTTTGCTGTATGGGTAGGTGAGACATGAACAGGTTGCTCAGAGAAGCTTTGGCTGCTCCAACTGTGGGAGTGTTCAAAGCCAGGTTGGATGGAGCTCTGAACAACCTAGTCTGTCCCTGCCCATGGCAGAGTGGTTGGAATTAAGTGATCTTTAAGGTCCCTTCCAACCCAAACCCTTCTGTAATCCTAAATTCAACACAACTAAATCCCGCAGGAAAAAAACAAGATACTATTTTCACTGGCCACCATGGAGATTTGACTAAGATCTGCATACATAATCTCAAAGAGATCTGAATATTAAAATGACAAAAAAAAAAATCAAATCCTTTAGATGAAGTCTGTAATTGTCACCTTGAGTCTTAGGACAGAATCCTCTAGTTTTCTAGGGGGCCAGACAAATCAGTATGTTTATCCCACAATGTGGCTGAAGAGACCAGCAGCTCAGAACTGGGCTCCACACATTTTGTGTGATTTAGCTGGGACCTGATGCACACAATACCTAAGAGCTCCTGGGATAGTGTCCAGATAGGACCTGAGGTGTATAACCTTAACAGTACTTATGTTTTCTGACAGTACTTCTGTTTTTCCCATCCAAATGTATGGGAAAATGGATGTCTTCTGTTCTATCTGCCCCTTCACTTCCTTTTCATGTTCTTCTGCTTAGTCCATTTCTCTCCACTAATGCACCTTCCTGCTCATCCCTGCCTCTTGTTCCTCATGGCTCCTTCAGCTCCCCACATCCTGCATTTGTCTCTGTCCTCCTCAGGCTCTGTCCTTCCTTGGTGTTACCACTTTGTCCTCGCGATTCTCACGGCCCTGCCGTGCCCTCGGCACCCTCTCACTTCCTACTCCTCCTGCTCCCCAGGCTGACCCTGTTGCTGTCTCTGCAGATGGAAACCCCGCTGAGCATTTTCCCACCGCTCTGACCAGTGCCCCAGCTTCTACGTCAGCACTTCATGCCATGCCCAGGGCACGTGGAAGTTACCACGGGATCTAACTCCATGGGTTCCTTGCTTATTTGGCTGCCCTGTGCGAGCAGAGATGCTTTCTGGAAGCATGTGGGGACACTGAAGGGCCTGTGCCAAAGTTTGCTGGGATCCCACATTCTCACAGTGGGAGTGGCTGAATTGAGAGCGGCACACTGGCTATTCTTAGCTACCAAAGGAGCCTCCCGGTAGTTGCAAGAGGAGGAGCTTGGAGCAGAGAATTCCATGTTATAAATGGCTAAAGGCTTTCAAGGGAAAAGGCACTTGCTTGCAGCGCTGCCTGTTTTTCCCCCCTCCCCTGCTGTGGAAGATCCCTCCCTTCATACTTTCTCCCACCACCCTACAACCCCGCCTGAAGTGACTCTCCAGCTGAAGAGGTCTGAAGGTCACTGGGGGAAGTACCAGGTGCTCCCTTTCCCATCCATCTCCTCCTCTCCAGCCACGACAAGTTCACCTCAGGGCGAGATATTGCTAAAGAAGCTGGAGGGGCACAGGGGCAAGGGGAGGAGAAGCAGGAACTGGAAAGTGTGACTCCGTCCCCTGCATCAGGGCCGGCTGAGCTGTGCCAAGGGAATCTCATTCCTACGCAGGCAAACAAAACGGTTCCCAGTGGCACTGCTCAAATAACAACCTGGACGCTGGCAGCTCTGCAAGCAATGGTAAAAGTCACTGTAGTATGGATGTGTCAGAAACCTGCTGTGCAAGGTTAGGTTCTCTGGCAGTCAAGGAGTGGGCAAAATGAGTCCTTTGCATCAGCCTGGTGGTCTGGCTACCGGGACCACTGAGAGCTGCACTGGAATAAGTCCGTGCTGATGCCTGGTGTGCACGTGTGCTACTTCTGCTGAGAAGAGACAGAAGTTGCAATGAGCTGCAGCACTGCAGGCTTTGGTCTCAGCTTGTGTTGTCACTGGTGAGGTTTAAGTTTTAAAGTATGGGTCAGTTCCTTTTCCATTTGAGTCAATACCAAAGCTATTGACCATTTGCAGCCTCAGTCTGAGGGCTACATAGTTGCTGCTTCAAGATTTGTGTGTTGCACAAGTTACTCGTTCATGCTTTTGCCCAGTGGCGTGTTCTGCATATTTGCTCATGTTTAGACCACTATTTGTAATTCCTGTGTTGTGTTTCCCTGCCACTTCCTTTGGATGAGCCCCAGCTAACATCCAGGTTTTGCTGGTCCAGTAAATCCAGGTCAAGTACTTTTAGAATGCAGGAGTATGCCATGCTTCATCTCTATCATTTTACTGTATGTGGCTAGGTTTTTTTTTCTAGCAAATAACTGGGGTGTTTGTTTTCCTCCAAAGGTGATGATTCTTATCCAGTCTGATATTCTTCACTTCTTCCTATCTACTCTGAAACTTTACCTACCACTGAAATGCAACCTGTCTCCAGGGAAAAAAGCAGCAGCAATTTAATAACTTGGCATTGTTACTAGCTCAAAAGAGTAAGGCTAAAAAGGTGAATTCTTCCTGGATGAAAGTATGGAGGCCACACACCTCTAATACTCACTGGAAATCCTCAAAACAAGGCTTAAAGGAAACTTAATTGAGACACATACTTTCCCCCCATAGCTGTGTATTTCAGTTAGAGTTACACATATGAAATACAGTTCAAATAAGGAAAAAAAAAAGAGATGAGATCGAAGGGTTACAGACAGGCAGTAATTGAGTTGAACTGAACTATTAAGGCTGTTCAGGAGGGTGTCAAGCAATTACTCATGTTTTAAAGATGAAACCCATACCCAGGCAGTCACTCCCTGCAAGTTCCATTTACTTGGCTTGTTTTTGCCACCTGTCCCTGGGCACCTTTGAGCTCAGGCACTGGGGTGAAACCAAGGGAAATGAAAATGAGTTGGGTCTTTCTGAGAGATAAGTGAAGGAATACCTGGAAGGACTTGATGAAGGTCCAAAGGAGTGTCCGGATGCCCTCCCCTCGGCTCAGGAGCTTCACGAGACGCATCACGCGGAAGAGTCGGAAGAAGGTGATTGAGATGCGAGAGTTTTCCTCTGCGTTCTGGAAGCCATTGGCACAGAGGCAGGAGTTACAACAGCACAAGAGGAATGAGGGCCCTGGGCCACAGAGGAGGCTACACCGAGGGTTCACTGCACTGTTCCTTGTCCTGCTACTGCTCCCTGGGCTTCCACTCCCCGGCATCCCAGGGACAGGCCAAGGCTGCTCAAGCCTGCCCTGTCTCCCATGGTGGTGAGGCTGCTCTGTGGGGCCTCTCAAGGCCATCAGCCTCTCCCTTCAGTTTGCCTGGGCTTTCAGGGATTAGGAATAGGATATGCTCATACCCCTCCAATACATCTCCTCACATCGGAAAGAGGCGATTCCCCTTTGACCTTGCACTGGAGGAGAAAGACAGTTTCCCTTTTGGCCTGGCTTGAGTGTTTCACCCCAGTGAGTGCCTCAGCCAGTGGTTCTGGTGAATATGGTGTCAGGCACCAGCCATGTGCTCCTTGTTCTGCTGGGAAACAGGAGCATGTCCCAAATTTGCCCCTGGCTGCAAAACCCCATGTGGGCACGGTGTGTGCTGGTGTCACTGGCACCACTGCCAGCCTGGCTGTCCCTGTGCTGCTGTGGCCGTGCTCCTGCGGACTGGGCTCTGGTCACTCGCTCCCACTGCTGAGCCTTTCTCATTTCTCATGACCCCTTTGTATTTCCCACAGTCTGTGCACCGACTTTTGTTTTTTTAAAAACATTTTATTTTGGCTTGGCTGCTACTGTTCAAGCGTGGGGTATTTTAAAATAGTCTTTCTTCTGGCCTGTTTTTTCTCACAGCATCTGCTTTGTCCCTAAGCATTTTCCCCTGGGGTTGAAACCAGCTCTGACGTTCCTCAGCCTTCACATGTGTGAAGGCAACATCTATCTGAAGGCTGCTGCAGCAGCGGGCTCACCTGGCCATGGCAGAGGACTTGCTGCCTAGCTCAAGGGCACAGCAAATGCCAAGTTTTCCAGTTTATTAACCCCCTAAAATACTGTGCCAAGCCTGTGGAGCTGGTGCCTTCCGGTAGCAGCACTGTGGGAATGTGACCTCCTGTCACAGGGGGAGATAACACTGTCACCCTGCTACTTGACCTGCTGTGGAGCAAAGTGCATGGAAACCCCCCTCTCTGTCCCCACCCAGGCTGCAAAGACTGCAGTTTGAGTCTAAACACCACCAGAAGAGCAATTTTTAGGAGGAAGAAACAGTGCAGATCACCCCTGCTGTTAACTACTCACCACTGTGTAAACCAAGAGAGAACAGACCCTTTGGATTTCCTGTCACTGGGCAGTGAGAACAGCAGCTGCTTGCCTGTCTGCTTCTGGTAAAACCCAAGGCACAGGAGCAGCCCAGGTGGATGTTTCTGGGATGAACTGCCCAGATGCAGATGTGTACCTGGGTGTGCTCCTGTTTCTGAGCCAGGATGAGCTGATGGGTGCACAGCTCCGTCCCTGTGTCCCTGTCCCTGCGTAGGGGCTGTAGCTGTGTGCTGGGTGTGACCCCTGCTTGCACAGAGAGCTCGACACCATGTGCAACAGATCAGGATTGCACCCAGTTGCAGTTTGTCTGTCTGTCTGTGGTGTGTCTGTCACCAGGTAACTTCCTCCAGGCTGTACCAAAAGCTGACACTTGCTGCCTGTGGAGTGACTGGGTGAAAAGGATTAGGGAGACAGGCTGTGTCACGAAAAGCCTGAGTGCTCCCTATACCTCACATCATCCTTGTTTGATTACTTGGACATCAGGCTCTGGGCTTCAGAAAATTGGAGGGAGTTGGTCTGAAGGAGGAGTGGCCTCCAAGGAATCAGAAATCATGGCACTGAATACTCTCAGCGCTACAGTCACAGAGGGATAACTGTAAGGTCAAATACCTCCTCCAGTCCTGTACAAGCCAAGCTCAAATACCATATAAAACAGAGCTGAGGTCCAAATTTAGAGGTTTTATGGACAGCAATCATGCTGTGGTTGTGGCTTAAAAAAACCAGTGTTTTCTTATTCTACCTGCTGTTCGTCTTGTTGGTTTGGCCCTTGAGGTGGCAGCAAGCTGGGACATGGGTCTGGACAGAAGTTTTAGTATTCCTTTGTCCTTCCTCGCTGAGAGGAGGCAGCTAATGTAGGTAGAAATTGATCTCTGCCCTCCTAGTGTCCTGGAGCAGACAAAGTCTAAGCAGCATATAAAATAGACCAAATCCCTCCCTGACTCAAATCTGCAAGTTAGTGGCATCAAACCACTTAGCCAAAAACTCAGTGATGCCTCAGAAGATTACAGTCATTTTAAAACTAGGTGGCTGTAGATTAGCTGATGCTTGAGTAGCCCTGCTTACTTCCTCCTGGCTTTCATCCAGCTTTTGGAAGGCATATTTTGAAGGCTTCCTCCTTGCCAGAGGAGGGAGGTTCTTCAGAGTGGCAATCCAAGAACTGGAGCTACTGCAGCCCTGTGGGGGTGGTGTGGGAACTGCCTTGCTCACCAAGGCAGCAGTGTTTTGTGCACCATTGCACCACTTACTCTTTTTTTTGTGCAAATATGAACTCAAATGTTATAATGAATCACCTTATTGAAGAGGAGTTTCAGAGTCCCAACCCTTTTTTTCCTGGAGGCTTGGACATAAGGTCACACTGCAAAATCATCCAGCGTCACATTGATAGTGACACAAGGACATCATTTGTGGCTAACAAGAAATCTTACCAGGTCCAGTTCTCTCTTGGTGGTTCATTAGAGGCAGAACAACAGTTAACTTGACCAAAGGAAAGCTCAGGATGCACAAGAGATACACATGTGCAGCATATTCACAGCTCATGTGAACACCAGACTCACACCAATACATGACATGGCAGCTTCATGCACAAATAACTAGGCTGGGCTTGGAGAGAGAACTTGTGATCACGGAGAAGAGAAAAAAGGAGTGTGTTAGAAAGAGTGTCACAGAAGCTGGGAGGGTGGTCTGTATTTTTGGTCTTACCATAGAGGAAGAGCATTGGGTATGTTCAGCTGGCTTTAAAGAAAGGCAGACAGAAATAAGCTGTAATAAGTCTCCAATCAAGAGCCCTAGTAAACTAGGTTTTGGCTAACACAGGAGCAACAAAATGGCAGAAGAGGGCAAAAGGGAATTTGAAAGAAATGCACAAGAGGCTGGGCTTATTCCCTAGGACGCCCAGGATCAAGCTGGCCGTGGCAGAAGTAGGTACAACTGCCTCTGAATTTGATGTAAGCTCTCTCCACTACCACCACATGTGAGTCAAACCCAGTGTCTCCTGAGTGCTGGACACCCTGGCAGTGGAGGTACTGCACTGGTAAAATGTTTCTTGTATCAGCACTATGAGTTCAATGCAGGGGCTGATTTAGCTGTCCAGCTCAGATCCAGGCCATGTCTGCACAGGGACCAGCCAGCTTCCAGTGCATCTGTCCGATTTGTAAACCCATTCATATCCCAGCGCTGAAGCAACACTTTCTCTTTATATATCCCCATTCCCTTACACACAGCTCTGGGTGAGGCAATGGGTTGGGAGAGTCTGACTGGCTCTTGGCAGCCCTACAACACCGAGCACCAGCTGTGGAATGTGGGCTGGTGCAGCTATTTCGCTTGCTCTGCCTTTACCCACCTCACAGCAAAGCCCTAGGCACTCAGTGGATGTGTTCTTGGAGGCCAGGCTATGCTGAGCCCAGCCCTGGTCACGCCTGGAAGAGTCAATTGCTGCAGACACTCTGCCTGATATTAGTTGATTAACCTCTGGGGCCATTTCCAATACTGAGAGCAATTCTAAAATATACCCAAGGCTGCAAGTATCCTTAGGTGTAAGAAGCAGAATTGTAAATTAAATAAAACTGTCTTTATCAGGAGTCCTTCAGTTCAATAATAATGTCATCCTTCAGGCCTAACTTCTACCATATGCCAAACCTGTCTGCTAAAGTAGCATAAAGTGGAAACAGATGTATTTCCTCTTCTGCTAGTCTCAGAATTCCCCTCTAGTGCCATGGAAGGCTCCTGCAGATTGCTCCTGCTCTCCAAGGATTCTGCAGTAATCAAACTGGCACTGTATTACCTAAAAAAACCTGTAGTTTGGATGCACAGCCTATTTTGGTGAGATGGGCAAATGAGAGCAATTAAAAACCCAAGGTACAGCAACTCAATAATTTGGGTTAACTCATTGGTTTGGTAGTGTCAGCTTTCATTGCTTTCATCCTCCTCTTTCACATGTTTGCTCTTGTGTTTTCAGATCACATACAGGCAAAAGTTGGCTTGAATACCAAATGAAGAAGCAGTGCCCATAGAAACATTTCTTACAGGTCAGGCATAGATTTTGATTTTGTGTTGCTAGGCAAACATCTTTCCAGCAAAGCATTCCTCTGTCCCTTCCTCATCCCCCTTCCTCTTTCTAATTCTGCAAATCACCTTTTCTAACAGTAGAAGGACCCTTATTCTGCTGCTTGCTGCATTCCTGGTAGAAGGTACAAAGGCCCTTCAAAATAACTGAAAGCCTAAAAATTGTTGGGATTCTCCATCCTTCCTGGCTGATGGTGTCTGTGCATCTATGACAGCCTGAAGAAGCCTTTTGAAGTGTTGTGAGATATTGTGCTTTCATTGTCATTTCCTCTCCTATTCCCTGAGCTAACTGGGCTGTGTTTTAAGATGTGGTCAAAAATATACCAAATAATATCACTATGTATGGTAGAGGCTCAACAGCAGCACAGGGAAGGTTCTGCTAATGCTGGAGGTGGGATTTGTGCTAACTCTGGCACTGTGGGTGAGGTTCCTGCTATGCTTGTGCACAGTGTGTGAGTTCATGAGGGGAAAATCAACCCCCAGCTTTGGGTTGCTGAATACGTTTTTGGATATCCACAAAGGTTTCAGAAAGGAGACAAATCCTACCATCTGTGCCAATGGGGCACCCCATGGACCTGAGCACAGGTATCTGAGAACCCATTACTGGAACTTTCAAGTGTGGCCATTCCAAGCTCTAAAGCTGAAAGAGCTACTGCTAGATTATCCAAAAATCTTCAGATTTGCCAGTGATGTGGAATGCTGATTTTAGGACAAAAACAGGCAACTGGCACCTGAGAATGTAGTGGTCACATCAGTTCCCTGAGATGGAGACATGGTGACAAGTACTTGGAATTAAAACCAGTGTCTATTGCCCATCTGAAGTGGACAGGATTTCATTTCTACAAATCTCAGAACAATGTGGAAAAACAAACCCTCATCTGCTTAATGTCTCTGAAAGAGCTTTTGGGGAAGCTACAGCACTGAGCAGAAAGCACTCTTGGCTGTAGTGTTTCATTTGCAGCTGTCCCTGCTCCTGCATGGTGTTTAAGCTGCAGAGAAACTTCAATCCTTCTGTCCTGCCCTTCTCTTTTGGGGCATGAGTAGTATGAACACACAGAATGAGAAAGGTCCACAGCAGGGAGATCAGTCAGAAGTGATGTTCTGAGAAGTTTCCCTTGTACAGAAGAGGGATCTGAAGTATAGATCACAAATGCAAGGCCATATTTAGAGTTGTATAGAAGGGAACCTGCAGACTGAGTGGGAAAAGAAATATCTGAAGCAGGGTGCACCTGTGTAAAGACACTCAGGGGGATGAGTGCAATGAGAACTGTTTGGGTATTTTTTTTTTCTTTCTTATTATGTCACTATGTTTAAAAAGGCAACAGAGATGTTAAGGAGCAGAAGAGGCCAAGAAAGAGCAGAGAAGGTTCTAGAAGCCCAAGTAAAAATTCAGTAGGATAAAGACTGAGTGATCCCTGCCACATGTCTGAAAACCTCCTCAGGATATTGCTGCCTGCATACATCTCATTCATGCTCGGTGTGTACCAGAGCATCAGCTTTTTAAACAGATAAATTGCTTCAGTTGTTGCAAACCTGTGAGCGTTCTTAGAGCCCTTACAGGCACAAAAGAGGAAGACAAAGCTTGTGCCCATGATGAAGTCAGGATCCCAAGTAAGGACCTCTCTGGGAGAGATGCCAGGTTTACTCAATGGAGAGATACTTAAAATCTTAGAGACCACAGCACTGGATAAGGTAACTGTGTTCCTGGTAACTGTGCTCTGCCTGGGTAGGTGGGAGTGAGGTTAACTGGGAACTACTTGTGTAGAACACAACCCCTCCAGGTCCTGTTGAACCTCCATAATGTCTCACAAATCAAACTTGGTGTCTGATACTGCCATCAAGCCAAGGAAAAAGTTTCTAATGGGTTGTGCTTTGGAAGCTAGGAGAGGACAAAATTTGCTCTCCAGGAGAACCAGTCTCAGTATTTCAAGAGCAGTATCTAACAGAGTCAATACAGTAGGATATTTATGCTGTAATGCAATCCATGAAATTCTGAAATTCTGAGAAGGGATGATATGGCTTTTCAGACCTGTAAAGACAGCAGCAAAAATATGAGCAAAAAGGCTTTGTAAAGTCACAGTAGTATCAAAGTTCCCTGAAATATCCATGTCTTAGATTATCTTATGGATAAAGATTTGGTAGAAGACAAGAAAGTGTGTTAATAGGCAGATTCAAATGAAAGTTTCAGTAGGAAATTCCCAAGAAGAGATATTAATCCCACCTCATCCTTGTGGAACACTGGAGACAGAGGACCACGTTGGGAGATTTGAGCTCCTTTTGGCTGGTTTGCTGCCAGCTGTAATGGCTCTCCAGAGAAGCAGCACCTGGAAATGCCTGAAAGGGAGCTTCATTAGATCTGTACAGTATGTATTTAATTCATATAACCACAGAGGCTCCTCCACTGCTGGGTATCAGTATCAGTAGCTGTTCAGTAGCTGTTGAAGCTTGACTGCACTGAGATGACAGGACAGGCAGGCAGCATTCCCATTGCTGATGGTAGCAATTCTTTTACACCACAGAACACAATGAAGATGAGTTCAACTCCCTTGGAGGGCATCTAGCCTTTGCTAGGAAGTCCAAACTGATCTTTTTCCCAATGTTTGATGAGCAAAACTTCCTTGCTGATAGCTTTTTAGTTTCCAACAACACTTTCATTCGTAGGGAGGAATCAATTTTTTTGCAAGACATAATTCAACCTTTGTCTTAGGGAGAGCATTTAAGCAGCTGAATGCACAATGTTATAATTGCTTCACTGGAATTGTCTCAGTCAATGCAGAGGTACAACTGCAGCCTTCTAGTTATGCCTGATAGCCCTAGGTTAGAAGAGGTGAGAGGAAATGTGTGTTTCAGATGCTGGCACCGCAATATGACAGAGTAGCTTCATATTTCTCAGGAGAAGGGGTGGTCAGATGCTTATGCTGCCTTTTGTGATGAACAATCTGTAATGGCCTTTCTTCACCCAGGAGTCTATGGCTCATGGATGAAGCTTCTAGGAGCCCACTCAGAGCAGCTGGTTGCTGCTGATGGATGTCTGCTAAGGTATTTCCTTGATTGTTGTTGAATTTGGAGAATGAGAAGTTACCAGTGAAGATGCCATACCTGTTGGAAATTTGGTCTCTCAGCCTTGTCCCATGACAAGGAATACATGATACACGTTCACTTCTTGCTATTTTCTCCTCACTGCAGGAAGGGTGCCTCTGAGAGTCTGCTCTGCAGAGCTTGCCTGAGCAGGCTAAAATGTTGTAGGATACCAGCCTTTTCTAGATCTCGGTCTTTGTACATAAAGGTCTCCTCCAAGAGTTCTACTTCAGCCATGCTGCATCTGTGACTTTGGACACCTGTGGCAGGAGACATTCTGGGGAAATGAACTCATCAAAGCCATAGGTTGGATGTGGAGGGGAATTAAAGGCACACATTTGGCAATGACAA
Organism: Taeniopygia guttata; assembly: GCF_048771995.1. Lineage (NCBI taxonomy): Eukaryota > Metazoa > Chordata > Aves > Passeriformes > Estrildidae > Taeniopygia > Taeniopygia guttata. The sequence continues at coordinate 68,962,036 of NC_133025.1, forward strand.
ACCCCACTGCTCTTCTGGAGATGTTTCCTTCCCATGTGGTTACACTGAGATAGGAACTGTGAGGTTGTGAGTTTCAAGAATTTACCAAGGTATGGGAAATCAAAGAGGTTTAGAAGTGATGTGTGCCATAGAGACATGGCAAAATAAAACACTAGACATCCTCTTGTAACTGGAGTGTCAAAAATCTGAAGCGACCTCAGGAGGCTGAGTTGCACGAGTCTTTGTGGAGAGCTGGAAAAAGTCAGGACTTCAAATGAACCTGACTGCTGGCAGGTAATAGTCTGCCATTCCACTGGGGAGTTACCACAGCCCCTTCCAGAGCCATCTGTCTGAGATTTTAATCACAAGAACCCTGGAGATGACCCACCAGCCACCAAAAGTCTGTGAGGTTATTATGAGGCCAGGCAGAAACGTATCTGGTATTTCTCTGACAGGGAATACTACTTGCAGATGGCATAATTGTAAATTCCCACAACCTCACAGTGAAATCAAAATATTACCAAGGGGAAACCATCTTCCCCCCTCCCCCCCAAAAAAAAGAAACAAACCAAAAAAATCCCCCAAAAAACCTCCCCACAACAACAAATCAGAAAAGTTTCCCAAACTGTGAATTTTTCCTTTAAGTATGAAGCTCTTTGAAAATTTCTGGGAATATTTTGAATAAAACTAGCCAAAATTCTTGTTTTTTCCCCTGCAAAAATATTTTCTGTTAGAAGAATGCTAATGCTGAAAGTCAAATGTTCTGTAGAAACATGCCAATTCTGAAACAGGCATTTCAGAAATGTAAGGTTGAAATCTCACATTTTGTCCTCACACATTTTAATTTGGTTTTCATTTCCATTATAAATCATATATAACTGAGAAAAAAAAAATCAATGCTAGATTAAACTGCTTTTACTTTACTTAAGCATATGTCTTGAATATTGATTATTTCAATAGAAATGATCTTTTACTGGAAGTTTTTCAACTTTAAATTTTCTTTCTATTTTAAAACAGAAAAAAAATGTTACAAGGGGTTTTTGGAAAGAAAAAAATCGAGCCTCCCTATATGTCTAATCTGGGTGAAGCACTAAAGGCTTTTTTGGATCATTTAATGCCTATTAGGAAAGGGCACCATCTTTCAGGAAAACAGGGACTTGAGGGGTGCAATGTAACATGCTGATACTTGGACAGCTCTGCAGAGGAGACTGAACTCTCCTGCAGCAGGGAGTTAAAATTTCGTTTGTTGCAATGAGGGGAATTAGGGAAAATGTGACATCTGCAATGAGGTTTGCCATTACATTTCTGCCTGCATGGGGGCCAACAGACACCAAGTGTCAGCTCATCCAAATGCAATATAGATGCATTTATATTTCACTGATTCCAAATGATCTCAGACCTCTGGGGAAACATTACCATATCCCCATGCAACAAAAGCCCGTTTTGAATACAGTTAATAAGGGCAAGGTAACTTCTTAAGCAAATGAGTCCTGCAGCTATCAGTTTTTTCCCCTTCATTTCCTATGTATCCTAAGATTTTTAAATTCTGGAGCTTGCTTTTCTAATTAGCTTCTACTATGCAAATCATACCAATTTGAATAGCTTATTAATTAATTTCATATATGTATATCTCCATAAAATTGTCAGACAGAAGTCTTATGGTTCCAAGTACTTAAGGTAAATATAAGGAAAGTCAATTGCTTTTATTTGGTTATGCAGATTACCCTGTACTGACAATTAGAGGACAAGTAATCAAAGGGCTGCTTTTTCACACAGCTAAAAGCTCTATTTTTTCCCCATGACTTTCAGAAAAGCAGAACAATTGGTGAAGTAGATCATGCAAATTATTCTTAATTTTTAAGATGTTTTAATAATCCTTCTCATTCGCTCTGGGAAATCAAGGCTTATGGTAATCAAGCCTGGGGGGCTCCTGAGAAAGAAGGAGATACTAACCACTATCAGAGATGTAGTGCCCATCTTCAGGTACAGCTACTGGTCTGACTCAGAGAGGCAGGTGCAGCTTGCCTGTGTTTTTTCATTTGTTCTGTGGGACAGGCAGCCAAAAGAAGCCCTAAAACATCTGGATGAGGAGGTGCTAAAGATGAATTGAGCCATGAAAATAATTTTTGAAAGGCTACATGTGTGCAGGACTTTTTGTTTCACAGGTGGAGTGGCTTTGAGGATCTTCTGTTCAAGTAAGAGAGGAGAGGTTTTGCTGATTTGAATGCCTCTGCCAGGAGCCATGTGTAATGGACTTTTTTTCATTAAACTTGACTTTTCATTTGACCAGTTCTTGATTCACAAGGCAATGGCTCCCAAAGGAGATGATCAGTCTGTCCCAGCCTGGGGACAGGGGGATGACCTTGGGAACAGAACAGGCCACTGAGCAAGATGTAGAGAGAGCAAGAGTGAGAATTCAGCTTTCCAGCTTTCCTCACTTCTATTACCATCCATGACAACAGTGTCCTAATTTCTGTTCCTGAGCAGTCCAAGGTGCTTCACTGCATTTCCTAAGGCAAAGTTAATATGGCTTTTAAGCATCAAACTCAGCAGTGTATTTATCACTGTGCTGGAAAGGGCAGTCTTCTTTTCCTCCACCTCTTTAGAGAGATTTATGTTCTGAATTATGTTGTTCATTATTCTCTTCCCCTTTTTTTCATTGTCTGGGAGGGAAGAGGGAGAGAAACCTGTGGGACAGGTTTTCCAAAAGGAGCATAGCCTGTACCTGGTTTTCATTCTGAGTAACAGTTATTTTCAAATCCAGGTTGTCCCATCCCAAATGCCCAAATAAATCCATCATCTTGACTTCTTATCTGCAGCAGTGTTGTGAAAGCACAGCTGCTGTGGAGGGCTGCAAGCTGGGAGATGTTCTCTGATACACTTGGCCTGTTCAGACTCTTGTGTACAAAGACCATGACACTGATTTTGGTGTCTAAATAAAACAGAAGAAAAAGAGTGTTCAAAACATCCACACCAGTCCAAATGACTTTGTTGTGCACTGTATAAGACCTGATTTTTCCATTTCTTGTAGCATCCCACAGCATGCCTTGGAAATGAGAATGGCAACAGAGCTCTTCTCTGAGATGAACTTCCTGAGCCACTGATAGGCAGGAACTTTGTGTCCAACACCTTGCAATGCTCCATTGGTACTGAGAGGGTGAGTGACATCTATAGGCTCCTTCTTCTCTGCAGACTGGTGCTTTGAGGAATTCAGCAAACTCCCAGAGGCATGTCCTTCTGCTGCCATGGCTGTGTTTGTCTTCTCTGCACTGGATTTTTGAGCACTTCTGCGGATATTTGTTAGTTATTTCTGAATTAGCTGATAGGATTTCATGGTGTGGGAAAAGGACAAGGAAGAAGGAAAAATGAAGAACAGAGTGAAGCCTGTATATTGTATTGGGTGTTTCTGGGGTTTCTCTGGTCAGCCTCAGGCTCAACAGAGGCAGGAGAGCTTTGGGCTTCGTAGGGTTCCAGAAGCACATGAATCCAGAAGGAAACTTCAGTAGCATCTTTGCTGTTCTGTACAAGTCCTGACTACACTGGTGTTAAGGTTGGAAGGAGGCCTGTGGTCTGCAGTAAAATCCCCACTCCTCAGCATAAATCTGGGGACTCTTGGAGCCAGAGAGAGACTGGACCAGGAGCAGGTTTTCCTGGGAAGGGAGGCAGGTAGGCTACCAGCTGAAAGATTCCACATGCAGTGCTGCCAGGACCCATCCTTTGGGAAGCCCAAAGGCTCTGGGACAGTCTGAAGATGGATGAGCCATCCTGTGCTCTGATGAAGGCTTTTAAAGAAACTGCACATGCTGGTGGAAGCAGGAAAAAACCCAATCCACCTTGGTTTCAAAGCAATAGGTCTGTGGATTGCAAGAGGCTCCAGATGACTGTAGGTGAACTATCAGCCCCTGTCAGTTTTGTGTAATTAATCTTTGCTCAAGGGAGGATATCCAGAGATACCAGCAGCTCAAACAGAGAGATTGTTATGAACCATTTTCATCTGAGATTTGTAGCAGCTAGTATTTAATTCCCAGTCTGTGTCTTTTCATTGCCTTTTAAATTAGAAAGTTATTTAATGTTGATGCAGAACATTTCCTAGGAAAAAACCAGCCTACAGACTCATTGGATTTCCATATGATATTATGGGATACAATAAAGTCTGTATGTGTCATTCTGGGATTTGAAATGCCAATCACAGGCATTATCAGAAAACATTAGAAGTGGTCATATGGAGACTGGGAATAGATCTTACAAAGCTACTGGGCAAAATTTTCTTGCTCTACACATCTTTCCAAGAATAAATTATTATTGATTTGATGAATTATTTGGTAAAAAAAAAAAACAAGTGTAAGGGCTGTTTAGATTATATTTAATGCTCACTGTGTGTGATTTACTGTGTTCAAGTATGGTCAAACAGTAGTCTCAAATTCCCTGTTTTTAAACATCAATTTGTTTTGATGTTTCCCTCTTAACAAGCACTTCTTTACAGCTGAGACAACTTTGCCTTCATGTCTGTTCATCTTATATAATGATGTCTGGCTTTGGATGAAGGAGCTTTTCCCCCAGCTACTCAGACAAGGCTCAGCAGGCAGCACTGCTGGCTGGTGCCTCACAGCTTCAAAGTGGACTTGGAGAGAACAACTGGGGTGTGACCAGCTGGGATGTCCCATTACTCTGCAACAGCAATTAGAGCCAAGTCACATTTTTTGGCCATCAATCAGCTGACCATAAGCTGATTCCAGTCTCCACAGCTTGGTCATCTGGCTGCAGCAGGGAATGGGTCCCATTTAGCAGAAGCCTGGGAAGATATATGAAGCAGAAGTGGTTTTGTTGGCATGTTGTGCCAGACAGTCTCCACAAAGAACAGATCAGGGAGCGAAGGTAAGAGCACAACCATTTAAAAACCAGATGTCTATTAAGAAATAATAAAAGAACCACCCCTCTTGTGTTTGCCTGGCTGGTGCATGAGAATGGAGAGGAAGCAAGGCAAGAGCTAAATGAGGGTGCTACATTGACTATATTAGAAAGGGTAAAATTAATTTATATGTGTTTACCTTTGATTAAAAATCTGGGTGAGCAGCAAAGTCCCCACAACTGGATGTGTATTTGATGGGAGGTCTGTACATTCAGGTTTGCAGACTGGTACCATCATCATGCTGAAAGGCTACCCAGTGCCTTGCACAAAAAACCCTCCATAAAAGGAGCAGCTCTTTCCCTGGACGGATGGGATCTTGGCTGAAGACAGAGAGGAAAATCTACTGCTACATAAGATAGAGGGGAACTTCCTACTGCCTTGCTGCAAATGTCTGCTGCCCAAGATTTCAGCAAAATTGGGAAAAAATCAGGGGGGAAAAGAAGATGGGGGAGAAGAGCAAGTTAAAGAGGAAAATAAGTAAAAAATGCTTGTGTTGTGTCTTCTCTTCTTCCACCACCTCCATTGCTTTCATTGCAACTGGCAGTGCAGCCTGGTATGAGTTAGAATTTCTCTAAAAATGTACAAGATGGTGAATGCAGTGAGGTCTTGTAGCACTGATACTAAAAGCTCTTGTGATTTGCATGAAGAAGAGGAGCTTTTGCAGCAAAACTGAGTGAGTGAAATGCAGGAGTTTGTGCCCTCTCTGTTACTGCAGCCTGTGTATGGAGAACAGCAACACTGGAAAATTCCTTGGGCATTCTCAGCAAGGTAGGTCTGAGAAAAAAAGAGAATTAAATGCCAGAAACATCTTTCACTGCTTCAGGGAATTGCCTAAGATGGCAGAACCAGCTGGATTTGAACTCATCTGAGCACCTTTTTGACCATCTAACTTAGGGTGCTTAGAGATCATTAACATTAATATATTTAGAGATGATCTAAAGAACCAAGAGTCAAGAAAAAAAATCAAGGGATTTCCCTGTGGATTCATATAAAGATACAATCTCTATTAGAGTTCAGGGAAAGTTAAAAGAAACTTCTGCTAGTAAAAGGAATGATTTATCCTGGCTAGCAAGCCAATGGAAAAAAAGAATCAGCCTGGGGCAGCTCTTTTAAATTTGAATGTTTTAATTAGCTTTGTGGAAAAACACATTGGAATTAAAACTAAAATGAAATATAACTGTAATATATCACAGACGTTGATGCCAGAATAGTGTAGTGAGTTTTTTCTTCAAAGTACTGTGATAGAAAAATGACAAGTAAATATAAATACTGGTCAGAAAATGTGGATATAGGCTTTTTAAAGAGCTCTTTGTACTGCAATGAAGATGTCATACACTGATTTTTACTATTGAACCAACACAGGACAAGGTCTGTGGTTCTTTATGCTTCTACTATTAGCTTTTACTGTTATTGTAACAATAATTTACAGTCAAATAGGAAAATGGGACTTCTGCTCTAAAGGCCTTAAAACCCAGCAAGGCTTTGTGTATGTGCAAGCCTGCACTAATTAAAAGCACAATTCACTCCTCAGGGCAGTCAGTGAGATGCTGTGGACCACCATTTTTAGACATTTTCACTCAGAAGGACTCCAGACAGGTTTATGCATCAGGTCTTACAGTCATAGGGCTGTCTAACATTCTTTTTGCTGCTTTCACATTTAGCTTCTAAAAATTTGTTCTCCTGGATTGTTTATCTTCAGTTTCTCCTAATTTAATTAATGAGAATGTGTGTGGTTAAATTTTTCCAGTAAGGCAAATTTATTTTTATGCTACTCTTAAGTCTTCCCTGCATTAAAATACATGAGGATTTTTCCGTGGTCCTGGAATAATGTCAGAAGCCAAGTATAACAGTTTTGTGGAAATCACAATATTGAGGTACATCCTTAAAATTGGGTGGTATGAAGAGTCTTTCAAAGTGGGAACTATGTGCCTTCTTCTTATAATACTAGTGCTGCTAGCAACAGCTCAAATACTCAGGGAAACTGAGGAAGGAGTCATTTGCATTTACTATCCCCTTCTTTAAAACACATACTTTTTTCTGATTGTCCATATTTCATATAGATTTCCATACAGAAAAAAGTTGTGCAGTTACCAAAATCACCTCTTTTAAAGAGCAAATCACATTATGAACTCTGGAAATGCACTCAAAATACCAACATTTTAAAGGCAAGAGATTAAAAAAAAAAAAAAAAAAAAGAGCCCCCATCATCATGACAAGTATATACATAAATAAAACAAAAAAATAACCCTGTTCAAACATGGTTGTGGTTGGATAGTCATACCATATTTCTTTCTCACCAATACAAGGTGAAAAACATGCACTAAAATTGTTGATTAAGCATGGGAGGTGATCAAATTCAAATTGATCTAAGCCTAATCTGTGGAAGAATCCAGGACAGTTCTCATGATGTTCTTCAAAAGCAAAACAAAGCTCTTGCCACTACTTCAGCTCACAACCATGCTTCAACGTGGCTTCCTAGAGCTAGGGCCACCGTGATGTGTTACCTGAATTATTCCAGTGATAAAAACATCACCAGATTAAAAAAAAAAAAAAATCCAAACCAAAAAGTTAAACTAAATCCACCCTCCCCCACATTAATTTTATCAGTAGCTTTTCCAGAAAAAAACCCCAAGTCACATATACATACATATACACGCACACAGGGAGAGCTCAGGACTACGGACAACTTCTGGGATGGCAGCAGTAAGGGTGCGACAACACAAGGTGTCAAAAGAAGCCACTGTGCTTCTCCAGCCCTTTGCTACATAATTTGGAGGCCTCTGCTACCCAGATGGCATTTGAGAGGAAGGAGGTGGGGGGAGATGTTTTCTGCCTCTTCCGGAAGGTTTGGGTAAACGAGCTCGCAAGCTGTGTGGGAATTGCAAAGATTTGAGTCCGGTGGCAGCAGCCGACGGCCAAAATCTGAGCAGCAAAGGGCGTGGAAGCGGAGAGAACCAGACAGGCAGAGAAAGACGGACAGACAGACAGACAGACACAGCGACAGAGATGAATGGCAGTCCCGAGTGAGGTGCAGGCCGGGTGCATGTCGTCCTTCCCGCGATCCTTGCTCCCTTGGAGGGGTGTGTGGTGCCCAGGGCTGTGCGGCAGGGCCTGGCGCTCCAGTCCCCGCGCAGGCGGCGCCGCCTGAACGAGGACTGCAGGACCACCGCTTCCCTGCCTTCGACACAGCGGTTCAGAGCCAAAGGGAACTCGTGGGGTTTAGTGTGGCTGGAGACGGGGGAGAGGAAAGCGAGGGAGAAAAGGAAGAAAGGCAGGGTGTGGGTTAAAAGGGAGGAGTGCAGGAGAGGGTGAAAGGGAGATTTAGGTATAGGCTTTCAGGTATTCTAAAGAATGGGAGCAGGAGCCCATGGCAAATAATATGAAGCCTCTTGACACCAAAAGCAAGATGATTGTAAAAAAAGGCCTCATGCGCCTGATTTAAGCCTGAGTTGCTTTACATCAGAAATAAAATAGACTAAATGAGAAATCGCTGCACAAGTCTCCAAGTCTTGGGAGCTCAATGCTTTGGTATTTCTCTGGCCTTACTGCACTCAAGATTCAATTAAGCTGCAACCCTCTGCTGACTTCTTAACAGAATTCGGAAAACTTTGCAGAAGTGCAAGGTAAAAAAGTACTCAGCTCTCCTGAACACCTGATGGACAAACATCAAACCATTATCCATAAGGCTGGGGCAAAACAGACCTGACCAACATTTTTTGGGGAAGCAGCACACCAAGGTGGGGTTTGTGTTTCCCTAACCTTCACAGGGGGGCTACTTCCTGAGGCACCTATGTCTCCCAGATGCCAACACACAACACTGCACTCCCCTCCTACCTTCTCCCCCCTTAAAACCCCACCTTTTCCATCAACCCTCAAGCCACTCGCAATGTTCACTCTTAGGGAAACGTGTGCTGCTACAAAAGGAGGGCATTTTATGCATGGAAATATTTCATTATTTCACAAAAACCCTCAAGTCAGTGGTTCTCTACCCTTGACAGTTCTCATCTTCTCATCTCACCCCCTGGCTCATCACATCTGCTGCATTGCCTTGTGGACCTGTGCTGGGTAACTCCTCCTGCCCTGTGCCTCCTGCAGGGTTCACAGACACACTCAGGCACCGTGCAGCTGTGGCACTGAATGAACAGGCAGGGTGGAGAACTATCCAGATGGCTTTCTCAGTCATCCTCATGCACCCCCAAGCACAACTGACAAACACAGAGGCACCTGCACATGCAGACATGCTTAGAGGCACCAGCAGAAGCCCTCAGAGACAGGCTCACAGGAAGGCACAAACCCTCCCTCCCTGACAGCCTTTCCAGACAGACAGATGGAATCAAACACTCAACACCCCCACTGTCACTGTGCTGCTCTGGAGGCACACGTGCTCCCACCTGGTCGTGCCTCTGGAGCTCCCACACATCTGCAGGCCATGAGCTGCCCTCTGCAGCTGGATGAGCCACCCCCAGAGGCTCCTCCAGCTCAGTGGGCACTGACAGGAGCATTGCTTTGCTGGCAAGTGAGGACTGAGCCATGCAGTCTCTTTGGTCTGACACTGGCAGGGGAAAGGATGAAGGAAAAAGGACACTGTGGAGCAAGGAAAAGTCAGTTTTCCTCTCCAGCCAAGGGGAAGGAGGACAGATTTCCCAGTGACTCAGGGTCTGACTGTGTTTCTTTCATTACTTTGGGCACTGTGGCACAGCACAAATTGAACTTGATTTTCCCATTTGATACAGAGCAACAAACAATAATGAGAAACTTTCTCTGCCTGGAGGAGGGGACAGCAGGCTGTTAGTTACCTCTACAGTACTCAACTCCAGGCTCTGTCTGCTGGTGTTGAAAGGAAGGAAGTGCTTGGAGCTACTTCTGGGATGATATAATTCAAATCTGCTGGGTTTTTTTTTTTCAACTCCTGTAAGATTTATTTCCAATTATAATAGAGAGTAATAATTTTTACCACCTTCACATTTTCTTCTAAGGAGCTTAAGGGTTTTGTAAACTCTAATAACAATACTTTTAAAACATAAGGAATAATAACATAAGGAACAGAAGGAATAATAACAGTCTCCACTGATGGGAAGACTGAAGTACATGAATCTAATAAAAATCCAAGGAATATAATCTACAGACCCTACATCCCAGGCATGACACCATTTTTCATCTTAGTCTGCAAAAGTCATTATTTGTCATAAAGAGAGCTGACACATGGTAGAGGTGGTCTCTGCCTTGGAAGTTCTCTTTTTACGAAAGATTAAAAAGTCCTTTCCTCCCTCTTTAGTTACTTAAGAAGTGGCATAAGAGTGCCTCAAAACAGAAACACTGAATATTTAAAAATACTTTTGGGGAAAAAAAAATAAATCCAAAGAGCTTCATTTTGTGGCTAGAAAGTTAATTGTACAGCAGACACGGAGAGGAAAGCTCTGAAAATGCAGCTTCATTTTCAGTGGTGCAGTTTAGAGGTGACTGTGCCACCCTGAAGTTTGTAAACCCACCAGATTTTGACCTTCTCTGTGCCCTTTGCACTTCCTCAGTTGTGTGAGATGCCTCTGTGTGTCTGTGGAGCTCCTTGGGGGGACCTAGGAGATGTTCCCAGGTTGCAGGAAGCCCAACATGACTGGACTTACTGCTTGACATATTTCCCCACCATGGAGGTGTTTTAGTGAAGGCTTCCTGAAGGACTCAGAAATGCTGAGGGGGGCCTACCTTGCAAGCACATGGCTTCCCACTATTTTGGAATGCATAGCCATGCTAATGTCTGCTGAGCTGGGCATGCACGTGCACACTCACCCACAGGCATGCAGGGGAACATTCCTGCCTTCGGGAAACTCCCAGGCACACTCATCCATAGCCAGGTCCAGCTCTCACAGTGAAACTGTCACACACAGCAACCTCTGAATCCATCAACAGCCATTCACTGCAGAAATACACGTGAAATACTTGTGCTTGCATTTACACTCTTTTCCTCCCACACATGGATTTATGTCTGGATACTCTCCTGTGGAATTGTAGCCCATACAGACATCCAAACACGCTTAGGGACGTGGAGCACCATTAATGGAGTGCACACGCAAACACCCACCCATGCACACTCACATATAGCTTAATGAAGGTTTTGGTCTGGGAAATTCCTTTTCGAGAAACAAAAATAAATGTTAAAAGAAAAAAAAAGAAAGACAAACCAGAACATGGGGAACTGCACAGACAAGAGCAAGCACATACCTACACACACACTGTGGAGGCTGTCAGTCAGTCAGGGCTCTCCTCACAACTACAGCTCAGTGCCTGCTGGGTTTGCTTCCCCTGAGTGCAAACGTGTGGTGAACCTCACGGATTTCAAGCTTATGTGTCTATGGCTGCAGGTCAGACTGAGCTGGGCCAGGAATCTCCATCTTCCCTTCTAACTGACCACAGTAAGAACTGACCCTTCACTCCAAGAGCAGCACCTTCCAAGATCCTACCACCAGCACTCTTCAGCTTCTAAGGAGTTAAGCAGAAATATTTTACCTGCACCTGACCAGTCTAAACATCTCCTATTAGTGGAGCTGGTTGGCATTTTAGGGTTTATTGTTTCTGTCCTTTTCAGACCCCAGGTCTCTCAGAACAAGATAAGACAGTGTACAGAAACACAGGGCAGGGCTTTCTCAAAGCCACAGACAGCAAGGAAGCGACAAGCCCCTGAGGAGATGGGAGAAGTGTGTCTGATAAACTGCCTCACACTGCTTGGCAAGATGACAACCGTCCGTTCAAGATGGGCTGCTACTTCCAAAGCCCATTTTCTACAGGTGTAACATATCAAGTGCTGCTAGCAGGGAGGGAATCTGACAGGACAAACCGACATACAAAACATTCTCTTATTCAATAAGGGTTATAAGTGCAAAGGGATTTCAGAACATTTCAGAAAAAACTCAATCCATAGCTGCCGCTTATTTATCAGTGCATCAAAAGGTTGTGCAAGTTTTTAGTAACAAACATTAGAAACTAGTAGCAAAGGACTTGCCTAGATAAAAAGAGAGGGTTTAAACATGCCAAGTAACAAAAAGATGTGTGCAGAGATCTGTAAAACTGTATAGAAGGAAAGGATTCTTTAGAGGAAACAGAGGGACCATCACATAATGCTCTTCACAGCCCTTACTAAAAGAGTCAGGGCCAACCCTGCTGCCTCCTCACCTAAGACAGGTGCTGGTTGTTTGGACAGAGGCATGCCCTCATTTTTCATAAGCTTCTGTAACCGAAAACTGGATTCTGGGCTTGCCTGACACGAACTTGAATTGAGACAGAGCCTTGTCTCTGGCAATTAAACACACCAGCACGGCCAGCCCTGGAGACTGAAGATCACAACAATCATCAGCAGACATGAGTGTCTCAGCAAGATGCTGAGAATGAATGTGATTTATACTGCTTAAATTTGATGTCTGGCAGCCGGGTGTCTAGACAAACCTAACAAACCTAGACGCTCACCAGTCACCAGTGGGCACCTCCAAATAGCAATTTATTCCCCTGTCACAGACGTGGCCAGGGCGCCTGGGAGGGGAGCATCCCTCACCAGGAGCAGCAAGAGGTCACCTGGCTGGGACTCTTTTCCTCTCAGACAATGGAAAATAATGAGGAGATAAATTCTGAATTTCTTCAAAAGGACCTGTTGGATTTTCCGGCAGTCTAGGATTTCTGACTATTTATGTACCACAACAAAAGGATTTCCTTCTTTTCTGCTTAGAAGACTTTTGTATGGATTCAAATACATCAGTCAGGGAAGTCTTATTGATGTTTAATGTGATTCATTTCCAGTTAACTGTGCTTATTCCCTCCAGTGCCATATGCAGTTCTCTCTCTGTGGATGAGAATTGAACTTTTCCACAATCTGAAGGCTATTGCCAGGTTCCCTACTTAGTTTGCTTGTGACAAGTGCGGCAGAGAAAAGGTTTTAATTTCACTCTTAAAAATTAACAACTTCAGCCTCATTGTAACATCCCTTAGCAAATTCAGACTAATATCTACCTAGTGAAAGGGTAACCAAAATTGTTTACAACGTTCTGTGGGAAATGTTGTAAACAACTTTTTGTGTCCAGAAAGTAGGACATTTAAGAGGTGCAAAATAAAAGTTCCTTTTTAGTTAAAAACTATTTTCCATTCTTTCAAAAGACAAGGAAAATAAACTAGCTTAAAAAAATAAAAATTCATTTATTTAAAATCAAAATGTTACATCTTGAATAAATATTCTTGTTTCAGAATTATACAATAAAAAGGAAAAAAAAGAAAAAAAAAGAAAAAAGAAAAAAGTTGAACAAAAATTACGCTAGAACCAAGATACGAAAATATTTTGTTTGGAAAGTTTCAAGTAAGGCATTTTTATTTTTCAAAACGCTGCCTGATTATTTTTATCTAAACACAGCACTGAGTGAAAACTATGCTGTCACTTCTCTGCTTGCAATGGGCTGCCTTTACAGCACACAATTCCAAGACGGAATGTTTATTCAACAGCCACATAATTTTGAAAATTCATGACTGATTTTCTATTCTTTAACATATTTACAGCAATTTTACTTCAATCTTTCTATTTTCACGGCCTTTATAAGCTGGACTTTTCAGTGTAATTCTTGTCCATGCTCATAAACCCATCATAGTCTTTCTTTTGGAAATCTGTTTCCTGCCTGTCCTTTGCCCATTTATCCTATAATTCTATATCCATCTACCTCCAAAAAAAGAGATATAGGAAAAAAAATTGCCTGCTGTAATTTGTTTTCTGCACATCAGATGCTCATTTCAGTCTCCGTGGCTCACTCAGTCCTTCACCTGTCTGCTGAGACGGGTACGAGTGGGACCAATCAGTGCCAATTGGGCTGGTGCAATTTGAGATATGGAGCAAATCAGGTTGCAAACAAACAAACAAAAAAAAAGGGTTGGAACTCTGATGCTTTGTTTTCCTTTGGGATTTCTGCTTTATTTTTATTTTATCTACCTTTGTTTATTATTATTTTCACATTTGAAATGAAACATTAGGAGCAGGTTCCTCTAGACAGAGACAATTTGGTCTTTATTTCTTTTGGAGGAAGCCTGAGTGAGGAGGCACAGGGAGGATTCCTGTTTTGGTTCCCTCAGTTCCACCTCGAAAGAACTGACCTTTATCTCTCTGTGGGGTGGAGAAATTGAGCTGCCATGGGAAGCACAGCATAACATTGGGCAGACCAAAGTCCTGTTTGAGCAGCTTCCCATGGCACAAAGAGTTTTTCACTTACACTCCACATTTCCCATCACTTTTCCTGCTATACAGTTTAATTCATGCCAGGCGGATCATGGAGGGAAGAAAATGATGCAACAGTCAAAAAGTCCTTTAAGTCGTTCCAAAAAAATTAAAACAGAATAAAACCAAACCAAATAAAATGGAAAAAAAAAAAAAGAAAATAAAAGAAAAAGAGCTCTTTGAAACAAAACAAAAAGTTCTGAAAATAAACTCAAAAGAAAGGAGGAAGGGGGAGGGAAAAAATAAAAAAAAAAAAGAACCCGGGAAAGACGAATGTTAGAGCAGGCACGATCATGGACAGACGCCAGCTACTTACGTTCACCTCGGTGATTGCTATATCAACAATGCTACCCACAACAATCAAGGCGTCAAATGTATTCCATGCATCACAGAAATAGTGCTGCATGTGGCAGAGAAGCCAAGGAGAGAGAGAGAGAGAGAGAGAGGAAAGGAGGAAGAGGAAGAAAGAATGAGAGAGAGAGAGAGAGAGAGAAGGGAGAGAAAGAGGGAAAGGGAGAAAAGAGGGGGAAAAAAAGTAAAAAGTAAAATAAAATAAAATGAAAATAAAATGAAAACAAAAGCATGAAAGAGGGAGAGAAGAGGAAAAAAATAAGAAAAGAAAGAGGTTATGTGGGCATATTAAATAGTCTCTTACCACTCTACAGTATTGGTTGCTCAAACCTCTGTAACGTTTCACATGATGGAGGGTATCAACAAAAGCCTGGTTAGTCAGAAAGTTACACTCAAGCATGTCTACCTTTTGGAGGGAAAAAAAGCACACACACCCCAAACTCTGTGCGCTTTCACCAGTCACAGCCTTGGGGCCAGCTATGACAAGTGAAAAAGAAGGAGGCATTTCCCCCCCTCCTTTTTTTTTCCCTGGGAGAAGGAGAAGGACGACGGCAAGTTCAATAAAAGCATGACTAGAGGGAAAAAAACCAGAAAACAAAAAGAGAGAGAAAAAAAGAGAGAAAGAGAGAAGGAACAGCAGAGGAGGAGGAGGTGGTGGTATCCTGGGGAGGGTAGAGTAATACTCACATTAGTTTCACTGAGAATGACGTCTATAATGCTGCCAATTACGATGAGGAAGTCAAAAACATTCCAAGGATCACTAAAGTAACCCTACATAAGGAAGGGGCAGGCAGGATGGGGATTAAAAAGGAATGTTAGACAGACAAAAACAGTTCAAAATTACCATTAGAATTTCTGCCCTGACACCTCAAGGGGTTTTCCACTTAAGTCTACTTGTTGTGTCTCAAGCTGTAGCCTAGGCCTGGGTTCCCTGACTCGTGTGAGCAGCCCCTCTCCAGCTCATGCTATTCCAGAGAAGCCACCCTCCCCTCCAACTCTGAGACAGGGAATGAAGGGAAGTCACATAGATAATTTTGAGCGTGGCTGCTGGCAGGAATGGGTCTTGCAGGACCAGCTCCTCCAGACACCTCCATTCCTGGCAACGCAGCACCCTTCCCATTTGACTTAGCGGGGAGAGCACAGGAATAGCGTAACGTGGCTTCCTCAAAAAATGGCTCCCCACTGTCAATATCAACCCCCCAGTCCATGTTCCAGCTGTAGTGCCCTGTGCTGGCACAGGGAATAGCTGGCTGCTGTGCCATGGAGGAGAGGGCACAGTCAGGCTGGGGATGTGCTACCTAAATCTCACCTCTCAGTTTCTTTCAGTCATGCTTTAGATCCTGTCTCAATAATACAGAGCAGGACTGGTAAATCTCTGTTATTCTGAAAGCACAACTGCACCACAAAACAGAGCTGTGAATGTAGCCTGGCTTGTCCCAGCAGGAAGAGGAAGAACAGGAGCAAAGTTAGCTTTAGCATTGCTCAGAGCCAGACCCGTTGCTCACTCCTGCCAAAGACAGTGACACCGCAGCGCTGTCACCTTGGCTGTCCAGGACAAATGATGGCTGATCAGGGGCTACCCCAAACATCTCACTGTCCTAAGCAGAACTCAGGAGATGCTAATCAGCACTGCTTATCCTGCATAGTTTTTTGGTGGATTAGGCTGCAAGGACATAGGACTTTTTTGGAGAAGGCCCTGTTCAGCCTAGGAGATGAACCTCTGCACACAAACTTCCTCTACTAGTCAATGTCATGAGCAAATAAAATTTCTCTTGGCTCACTGAGCACCTGTGCCATCTCTTGCCCTTGTTTTGCAGTCTTAAAATGAGGCAAACATACAAAATCCTCCATGCTCCTTTCATGTGTTTGGTTTTGTGAGCATGGGCTAACCTGACCTCCCCGTTTCCCAGCTGCAGCTTGTCTCCTGTGAGACTGAACCCGAGCTGCACTGTGACTGCTATTCTTAGTCCAAGAGTCAGGTCATGGGTAAAGTGTGAGCCTGTGTTCCCAGGCAGCGTTGCAGAAAGCAAAAAGGAGAAAAGGAAAAAATAAAATTAGACAAGAAAGAAAGAAAAAAACTTATCCCAGTCCTGGCACTGTACAAAGTCAGGCTTGGGAACCTGAGATTACTGTGGGTTCAACCATCATGTGGAGCAGGCACTGACAAAAAGTGTCTTTTTATTGCTGAAACACTGCCTCCATGAGACTTTGAGACTCACATTTATGAGCAACATTACACTTTGGGCAGGGAGAAAAAAAAAAGAAAATATGAAGCAGAAAAAGCCGCTGCCCAGCTGGTTCCACGCCAGTGAAGGGAGCTGGTAGAGGGGACTTTGAAATCTTCTCCTCAAAACCAGAATAAAACACCTTTATTCTGCAGCCTGAAATAGGTAACTCTCTTAGCAGATCTACACTGGAAGGAACAACCATCTCATGGCTACACAAAACTACACAATTAGCTACAACAGGGAGGAAGCAAACAGGAGCAAAAGCAAATTCAGAGAATATTATTATTCAGCATCCAGCCTAGAAATACACAACAAATATTAGAATGAATTCAGCAGTGGTGTCCAGCATCATTAACAACCAGATGGACCTGGAATAAAACTGTAATTAGACTTCACCAAGAGGAAGGGGAGGGAGAGAACAGCAGATTAAATTGTAGAGGCAAACGCATTTTGAATAAATAAAGGATAGACACGGATCATACAGAGTTACACAAAGTGCCTTTGAAGCCTGATGTGACCTTGGCAGACAGTGCACTTGCAGGATCAAAGCAGAGAGTAAAAGACAACAGACCCAATCCTCCTGCCCCTGTCCATGGGCACAGTCCAGCAGAAGGCAATGGCACTGCCCACATGCCAAATGAATACATGTTCAGTAGCATGGTTCTCTTCTATTTCCTCTCAAATTGCATAGTTTAGGAATTATTAAAAATTTCGGCAGGAATCCAAACAACTTCAAAATAAACCTAAGAGTTTGATTTTGGGCAGCTGCAAGGCTAAAAATCCAAAATGTGTTGTTTAGATGATGACTTTTAATGATTTTCAAATCTCTAGTGACACATATTTGGTATTTTTACTATGATTGACATCATACTGCAAAGAATGTTTTTGGTGTAACCAAATTTACAATTTCTTTTTTCTGAGCAGCTTCTTACATAGAGCCCAATAGTCATGCTCTGGTAAAAGAGCAGTTGCTGTTGATATGGATCCCAGGTGACATCAAAGTGGCCTCAAATCCTGTCCTCAGATTACCACCAAAGTCAGTCAGTAATTTATTGCTCCCTGTAGTAGTAATACAACCTCACTGGAAGCTATGACACTGCACTGACAGACTTGGCACATCTCAGGAGAGATTCAGGCCTGGAAAGAAAAGGTCCATTTTTCATTGCCTTCCAAAATAGCTGCTTTGGACCTCTGAGACACCACAGTGTATCTGGAGTCACTCTGCTGACTTCAACAGTGTTGCTCCAAATTTACACTGCAAGTTCTTTCTCCTGGGATGCTCTACTGAGTCTCAGCAGCAAGATCCTTGCTTGAAAATCATGGGCTGGTCTGCTCTGGGATCCCAGAAAGAGCATTATCCCAGTCTGTTGTTGTGTGGTGTAAGGTGAACACAGAGAGCTCTTCTTTTCCTCCTGTGTCTCTTAGATGAGTGATAGAGAGGAACCATGGATATGAATGAAACTTTACTCAACCCCACATCCAAAATGCCAGTGTTGAATTAAGGAAACACATGGATTTTACAACCTTCCTTTCCTCCTCACCTGCTCCCTCTGTGTTTCAAACAGAAGGGTGAAAAAATAGGAAGATATTATTCACAGTGAGAGAGCTCAAGGAAATAGAGAACACAGATGCTTCATTGGGGTGCAAGGTGATGGAATCCTTCCCTGAAAAGCCACCCACCCTCCTTAGAGACATTTTACCTACAAATAGGCCCCTGGGACTTAGCTTTGGATCAGACCTCATAACCTGGTCATGAGTTATGAGAGTGCAATGAGAGAGAGCTACACCCCTTCAGGACTTGCCTCTTGTGACCTCAAAGTACCTCTTCAAGCCACATTCCCCACTGGAGTGTACCAGGGTGGCTCATGAAAGACAAACTGAATGAGGGAAGAGCTCTCACTCTAATAAAGAGGTTGTATTTCCAAAATATTTTTCCCACCAGAAAGTTCTGCATACTTTTCCCAAGAGGGTGGAGGTCTGACTGGAAATGAATTGATGGCACTGTTTGTTTTTGCAGTACAGGAATTTAGAGTGTAATACCATATTTTACCCATAAAGGGAGAGGCTTGACCCTGATTTAGCTATTATTGCATGCCACATAATGGCATCCTCTGGGGTTTACTGGGGAATGGTAGTCATCCCCTCTTGTGGGATGTCTTTGGAGACCCATGAAGCTTTTGGGGAGAAAAGAGGACAGAGAGAGACCAGGAGGATTGGATTGAATATTCAGGAAGCATGAAATAGCCCCACCAGTAGAGAACATTTTTTTCCCCCCAAAGGTAGCAAATGATAATGTATCACCACATGATCAATAAGTTTATGAAAGGCTGAGCATAAATATGCAGTAGCTGACTGGAATGGAATCTCATTTGTGTGAGAGGAGCAGACATTTCAAAATGAGCATGCCAATAATTTTTAGGTTTCCTAGTTGCTGAGATTAGCTGTTAAAGAAACTAGGCTTTATTTAGGTGCTAACGGAGGCATTGACATCTCTGGACACCATTTCTTCTACTTTTTGTGAGTATGGGATCCTAAATAGGGCATCTAATAAGAAGTTTTAATAACAACAAGAGGGAAAATTGCCCAAGGGGGTCTATCTGAAGCTCAGAGTCACCTGGAGCACATAGAATAAGTGATAGCTGGAGTGCTGTGCATCCCCACTGAAGCATAGAAGTCCTCAGGGGAAAGGTGTTGTTGAGTTGCTGGGTTTTGAGCACCCAGCCCTGTGGGACCTGCAGGGTCACTTGTGTGTTACTTTACGTGCAGTTCTTTATCTGCTTAGTCGCAGGTTTTCATTTCTGCCTCTTCTGAGGTGGCTGGCAAAATTTAACAAACCCCTCTGAGAAAAACGTCTCGAAAGATGAAGAGCACAGCAAGGTCAAGGCTATTCCCACTGGGTGGGACCAGAATGTAGGTGGGATGGTCCCCACCTACCCTACGTGGAAGGTGATGCTGCAGTGTTGTAGGAAAAAAAGGGAAGGAAATGCATGCATGTACGCAGGTTTGTATTTATGAATACAGGAATGAAGCACCAAGGAGGAGAAACTAAGACACAGAGATAATCACACAGCTAAAAAGGAGGGCAAACTGCAGGATGACCTTGCTAGCACTTCTCTGAAATAATTCTGCTTGCTGAAACAACTCAAAAAGAAGCATCAAGTCTAAATCAGCTGAACAGAGTACATAGGAAGGAGAGAAAGGGGCTGATACCCTGATACTCAGTGGGATTTCTTAGTGAAAATTTCCTGCTGATTGTAAAGGGCAAAGCAGACTTTGCTGGGGATTTGCAAAATGAGATGAACTGCTAGTCTGGCTGATATTTAGTTAATACAAGGACTCGTTTCTGAAAATGCTGCAGGCTTTTTAGAGCTGTGAGAGTCAGTTCTCAGACTTCATTAAAAGAGGCTTTCCCTGAAAATACTTTTGCAAAAGGGACAGTATTGAGTCAAAGGACATTTACACAGCTCTATAGTTCTTGGCACACGTTCTCACAGCAGATCTGGGGGATTCACATGTGTCCTGAACAATCTTACAAAGGTACAGTAGCTCTTGACATGGAATGGAGATGTGTGTCAGATGCAAATTCTGTTGTGCTAAGATACCATTTAGCCATAACAGCAATCAGGGAAATTAGCAGAACGTAATAGAGAAGGAATCAAGTGGAGCATGCAGCTGCTTGGAGTTCCTGACAGGCTGCAGGAAAACAGCATCTAT
Source organism: Taeniopygia guttata (assembly GCF_048771995.1). Lineage (NCBI taxonomy): Eukaryota > Metazoa > Chordata > Aves > Passeriformes > Estrildidae > Taeniopygia > Taeniopygia guttata. Next base: position 68,982,452 of record NC_133025.1, read on the forward strand.
TTGCATCCTATCTATCAACCCTCATCCACTGATGGATTAATTCTGAGACAGAGTCCCTGCAGTTCACCTACCAGTCACTGTAATGAGTCACTGCTGCAGAGAATTAAAGCTCCCTTCTACTCCTTCAAATCTTTCCACAGACAGGCAAAGAAAAGAGGAGCATTTCATCACTCCAGACTATTCTGGTGAGCTCTGAAGGAGCCTAATGACTCTTTGCTTATTCCATGAGAAAACAAGATCAACTTATCGCCCAAGATGGACAATCAAAAATGTTGATGTTTCCATTTATCCTCCCTCACTTGTTTCATGCTCTCTCTCACAATGAGGGCACCTGTGAAAGTAGACAGGTGTCGCTTGAGGTCTGAGGGCCTGCTTGGACATCCTGAACACTCTTCTTGACAGAAATAAAAGAGTTGGAGAACCTGAAGGGCTCTTTCATCTGGAAAAAGAACTCAGATGTTTATTTCTAGGTCGCTGTTAGAAAACTGAGATACCTCGTTATTGGCCATGTTGAAGTGGACACCTTCTGATTATTGTTTGAGATCCTGTAGGTCCTAAAGCAAGTTACAGCTCTCACCTGTGCTTCTGGGGAACAAATAACTTTATCACAGGAAAAAACCCATAAAACCCCACTGCCTGAACCAAAGTCCCCAAGCCACTGTTTGACAAAATTATTAACATTTATGGAAGCTGGAAATAAAGAATATCTCTCTTTTTTTTTTTTTTTTTTATGCTCTACACACCTACTGATAGTTGTTAATGTCTGGAAGACATGACTGTATCATATCTGTGAACCGAGAACTTCCATTTCCAGATTTTGCAATCCAGTTAATTTCACCAGATTTGTATTTTCTAAAGAGCACTGTGAGTGCCTCAATGCCCATCTACATGGAATTATGGGATGGTTTGGGCTGGAAGGGACCTTAAAGATAATTCAGTTCCAATCCCTGCTGTGGTCAGGGACACTTTCCACTATCCCAGGTTGCTCAAAGCCCAATCCTGCCTGGCCTTGAACCCTTCCAGGGATGTGGCACACACAGCTTCTCTGGGCAGCCTGTGCCAGGGCTCACCACCCTCACAGTAAAGGTTTTTTTATTAATCTAACCCAGCCCTCTTTCAGTTTGAGGCCATTCCCCCTTATCCTATCACTATGTGTCCTTGCAAAAAGACCCTCACCAGCCTTCTTGCAGGCCCCCTTCAGGTGCTGAAGGTGCTGGCACTTGGTGGTACTGTAATCTTACATCTCCCTCTATTTCATTTACTGTAAAGTGGTTGAAATACACAGGCTCTCATCCATGGGGGAGGCTCAAAGTGCAAGTTCTGGTGCCAGGTCCTCCAAAGACTGGGAAAGAAGCACGGTGAAGGCAAGATGGAAGCATTTATTATAAAAGCATCTCTTAGACATAGCAAAGAGTGTATTTCCAGGCAGTATGCTGAGAAGGCCTGAGGAAACTATACCAGTAAAGCATGCTGAACCAGATGATTCAACCAGCTGATCCTGATGTAATTTTTGGCCTGGATTGCTCTTAAGTGCCTTTAAAGGAGGGTGAGTAATGCCTCTGAACAATAATGACTAAGGCCTCCTTGATATAAATGCATGAAAATGGTGGCAGAATAGCTGAAAGCTCTCTTATAAATTTGACTGTCCACCTAGAAAATAACATAAACATTCCTGGCCTTCCCACAGGTATATTGTGACACAGCAATACCCCATGAGGAATTAGGCCCTTTTTCTCACAAACAGTAAGCTCACAGCAGTCAGCTAACAATTACTGCCCTGCAGCCAGAAACCAGACTTTTTCTCAGCAAAGAGAAACAAAATCACCACCACTTTTACCAAAGAGACTGAAAAGTGAATGCGATGTGTGAACAGATCTTTTGTCATAAAGCACATTCCATGAAAACTTTGCTGTCAAATTCCATTTGGAAGAAGCTGCAAGTGCTCAAAGACTTTGGAAAGTCTAGAAGCAGCATGTCTTGATGAGGGCAAATAAATAACTCCTGAAGGCAATAAACCAACCCAGCAATATGAAACAGTCCTATGAAAAGAGCTAAAGGATGAATTTTATTGTTTAAGATAGTCTACCTCCTAAAGTACGACTGCCATCCCAGGCCAGGCAAGAATGGCTCAAAAGAAGGAAAACTCAGGCTACAAGAACAGAAATGCCATGTCTCTCACAGTGAAGAGCCACTTCAGGTTGTAGGAAGATGAGGCAGTGGCAAGCAGTGGGTGAAGAAGAATTCTGAATATGGGGCTGGACCTGGAACAGCTTCCCTCTCTCTGTATGAGGCATGGGAAGAGGCTGTGTCCTGCTCTGACGTGGCTGCTGAGTGGAGAGTGGATGCTGAGCGGCAGAAAGACACAATGTCCAAGAAACAGCACAGTAGGTATAAGCAGCAGGTTTTTAAACAGTTTCTTTTTCAGTTACTCTATTTTCATAAAAGGCTTAATTTGTATGGATTAGAGTAGGTAGTAAAATAATACTTTTTTATTGGAATCCATCAATCATAACTTGCTAAAAGAGGATGATTACTCTCATTCTACTCTTGGGGAAGCAGAAACAAAGAAAAATAAAGTTTCCAAGGTCTCCAAAAACCAGATGCATGAGAGAAGAGAGATCACCTCTCTTAGATGTCAGCCAGGTGATGATTTGCCAGTGGAAATATCACTTTCTAACATGACAATGGTTCTTAACAGGTGCTGTGTCACAGTCTGTTATCTGGCACCATTTGTACGTGAAGATTCACATCCCTGAGAGCTTTGGACCCTTTAAAACAACCTCACAGGAAGTGATAGAGGGTTGGGATTTTCTGTCTGAGGGGGAGAACAAGTTGCTTTTCCCTGGCACTGTTCCCTTTCTGGGCTATTGCTGCTGCTGTTGATGCTGCCGTGAGTGAGGCCATGGTTTGCCATCCCACTGGGCTTTCAACATCATGTGGATAATTTTCTGTATTAAATAATTAAGTGCAATAGCTAATACAGTGCTTCCCACACTGTTGCATTGTGCAGTCATATAATTATTTTTGATCATTTATAACGACATTAAAACCCCCAAGTGCCAGACTGAAAATACATCTGTCATAATGTTGCAGCAATATGCAAATTCTCTGGGTATGTTTGCTGTGAAGGAAAAGGTCCTCTATCATTGAAGCTCTTACCCAGCTCCTTTAACAGCCTTTTCTGCCTACTGAATTCTCCATTGATCCTTCAGAAAGCTGGAGGATGGCACGGCTCTGGCTGATCCTTGTTGGAGATTTCACACATTCTCTATAGTAATTAGGGGATCTATTTGCAGAAAATTGCTGGCCTTGTCCTCCAGGAAGGAGAACATCCTGCATTTAAACAACAGATCTAACACAGGGAGCAGCAGATCAAACAGCCTTTTTGTCCATCACCAACTGTTTCCACAACAATATGAAAGGACAAATTATTTCCTGAAGAGGGAAGTTTGTACTGGACAATATTTTGTTATTGGCCTCTATCTTAGGGGCAGCAACAAAGAAACCAAATAAGGTGCACTCTGCTCATGTCTTTGTGCCAGATATATTTATTTTCTGCAATAAAATGGGAAAGAGCCACTTTAAACAGGATGTCAACCAGTGCTGACAAGGAAGGCTTTGATGCTTCCTGACCCAGATTCAAGTAGAGTTATGAGCTAGGAGTTGGGGTGAAAGTTTCATTTCTCAGCATCCATCTCATTTCTTCTGTTACATTCACCTACCAAGTGTTTTTCACACTGCATGACTTGTTTAGGTTCAGTCACGCCTATGCCATCTCAGAATATAAGCATATGCACAATAGAACAACTTTAGTCTGGCACTACTTTCTTCTCCTTTAAAGTGTTTGGGAGGGCCAGATTTCCTCTCCCACACATACTCAGGAGCTGGTGAGGAGCTCAGTGAAATCTAGAAGCCATCAAAGAGGATTCCCTGTGCTTCACATGGTAGAGAAGGCAATTATCTGCTAGCTAACTCCTCTTTTGTAGAAACTGTCGCTAAATCAACCTCATCCCTGAGCATTCTGGTGCAAATTTCCTTTCTCTGTTTTAACTAGAAGATTATTCAAGGCTCTACTTGTTGAGCCAGCAGTCTAAATCACCAGGATGTAATTCTTCTTTCTTCCAATTTCACTGTCTTGTAACATGTTGGCCGCACTCTCTTCTGAGTAGTTTCAGTTAAGTACCTGGAATAACAAATCCCACTTTTTCTAATTTATTTCCAAAACCCTCGAGGCTGATTCAGCAATTCCTTGAGAGCCTCAGGCTGGCTGCACAGGAAATGCAGTCACTGGTATCTTTATCTGGGCACGACAAAGATGTCAGGGATTTCTGGGTGTATGGCAGCTGCTGGGCTCGCTGAAGCAGCTGAGATTACTTCCAGCTGGGCTGCTGGTGGTATAGAAGATCCAGAGGAATATACAAGACATTCAGACTTCCCAACAAAACTTGGGGTGAAAAAGGAAGGCCTTTCTGAGGTAACCTGATGATGCATTTTGAAACAGGGCTGAGTTAAATCCACAGAAGTAGGGAAACATACTGTACCCAACTTCTACTGCAACTTATTCTGATGAGACAGTACACAGGGAGGCTCTGTGGCTGAGATTCTAATGTGTTTGAACATGGAGACCTGGGATGCCTTCCAGGGAATTTCAAGAAAATGTAGAGGCACAAAAATATGCTAATTAACTTAAAAGGTATGGGTTTTAATTAAGTTCTTAATTTTCTAAAAATCCCTTCCCATGTTTACTTTTTCTTTCACTCCTGTTTCTGTTTTTCTTTTCAATTCATTGCTTTTTGTCCAATCACTTCTTCCTTCATTTTATAAATACTTTACTATTTCAAGGTCTTAAATTTATTTTTCTTTCTGCCTTTAAGGATATTTTATCTTTTCCCACTCCTCATTATCTGAATGTTTTTTCTTCCTCCATGGAATTGGGTTTTCTCTATTTTCCTCTCAGACCTGGTTCTTCCTGTTGGTTTTGTTCTTTCCTTTTCTTCAGCTAACAAATTGTCTTACCTGATCATTCCTAGTTGTCTCCATGCTTACTGCTTCTTACCCAACATTAAGCAGAGCTCGTTCTTCCTTTTTGTTAAATTATGTACATTATTCCCCACCCACAGGTTTTGACACATAATCTGCTTTCTTGCACTTTCTTTGCCTTTTAAAGCATTTCTTTAAGAGGTGGTGGTTGGAGACTGACCTTCCTCTTGCAGGGGGTACATGATTCAAATACTCCACATGTAGAAGCTGCCCCTCCAAAACAAAAAAAGATAATACTGAAGCTGAGGAAACAATTAGGTGGCTACCAAGGTTAAGGACCTGCCAAAACCAGCAAAGGAAGTCTGCAAAGTAAGAGCCACTTGGCAACCATCCCATTTGGCCACACAGCATCATGTGGCCACAGTCTATGGAGGGAGGCAGCTGCCTGCACCAGGCTCATATTTACACAGCTTGAACCACTAATTTATGCCACCATACTGCATCCCAGAGCATGTGATTTTTAGCTAAATATGATTCCTGTTGGATGGAGCTGAAGTGTTATTCAGCTCTGAGCAAAAGACCACTCAGTTGCAACTGGTTTTCTTGATGTTTTTTTTTTTTTTATCAGTGCAGAATATCTTTACTTCCCTTACTCTGTATAAGCTGGAGATATAAAACACTGTGATGAATGATTCCAGGGCAGCATTCTAAGCGATACAGGTATTTCTACATGTACTAGAATGAAGTACAAAAAGCATTAGATTTCCAAAGGTAACCAACATTTTTTCTATGGATATAAATTTCAGCTCTTTGTGAAAATGTTGAAGGCTCTATCCTGACCAAGAAATAACAGATTATGGTTTTGGTGAGAAAAAAGAATGCAAGTAGTATGAAGCAGCCAGTGTGACTTTAGGAGAGACTGTTCAGAGTTCTGTTTATAGGCATAAAAGCATGAGAAATGTACTGGCAAAAAGGGAACAAAAACAGATGAGTCATTTTGCAGGTTTCAGAAGAAATATCTGTACATCAAATGCATGATAAACGCTGACTGAGAGGAGCTTAAAGAGGAATAAAGAAGTGCAAATGCATCAGGGGAGAAAGAAACACTGAGGACACGTAGATCCATCAGTACATGGAGGCTGAGAAATAACCATGGGTGGCACTTGTGACTTCCACAGCACAGAGGGTCACAGCTCTTCCTGGGATCACATGGGACTGTGTGTCTTGTGCTGAATGTGAAGCTTGTTTGAAACAGCCCACTGAAGTCCGAACTCTGCTGCACAAAACTGACGTGTAAGAGTGGCAAGAATGCAGAGTAAAGTAGCAGTGATAAATGAGGGACTGAAGTAACAGAGGCAGGACAGATGGCGTTTGTTACAGGCTGCTTTACAAGTAACATCCATAAACACCCAGGGAAGAAAGGTTCTGACAGTGTCTGGTAAATGGAATAGACTTGTGATCTGCAGTCTCTCTGATAGTCATAATTCCACAGAGGAAATCTCCAAGATTCCCTTTCCACATGCAGGCACAGATTTGACAAAATATATGATCATGTGCTTTACTTTATGCATAGCAGTAGTTCCATGGATATGTCTTCCCTAGTTTGAGATGACAGGCACAGCAGGAGAAAATTCATAGCTCTTGGATTAGTGGTCCTGCCCTAGCTAATAAAGGGACAGATGAAGTGTTTCCTGAAAGAAAAAGTAGATGTGGCTCATCAGGAAAACAGCCCATTCCAGGGGACTGGAAAGATCTGAAATTCCTAGAGGAATATCCATCCTCACATTAGCACTGACAGATGGTGAAGCTTCACATGAGTAGGAATATTAAGTCACTGTCTTCAACTTGAAAAGATAAACCCCAGGCAGGTTTTGTAGAGCAGCTGGCCCTTCCTGGACTGGCTCTTACGGGGATTTCTTCTTTAAGAAGCTGGAACAGTTGTAGCTGTGAGCACCACAGACAGCACAGCACCTCATTCCCTTTAGTACCTTTCTCTGGAAAAAGCCTAAAACAGCAGCAGCAGCAGCTTTCTCCATGCAGGAATTGGAAAACAGCTCAGCTGACTGGCTGGAGAATTTATAAAATTAGAAAAACAAAGCAAAAGGCCTTGGCTCAACAACATTACTTTTAGACTGTCTGTCTCTTTGAAGTAACTAGTCTTGAATCAGTTTATGAACATCAGCCAAAGTAAGCACTGAGGTCCATTTGAGAGTTTTGCTTCAGAGCATCATATTAATACTCTGTAAGGAGATACAGGGCGTGTGGTGGATGTTTTCTTTATCAGCAGCCCTAATCATCCCAAATCGCTCGAGCTCACTGTTAGCACAGCCTCCTGACAAAACTGCAGACATGGATGAGCTGTGTCTGACACAGTGCTTACATTAATCCTGCAAAAAAATGGGGTAACTGACCCTCTGCACCAGAAGAAGTGTCCCACAGACCCACAGGGTTCTCAGAAGGCTTGTCCCAGCCTGGCACGCACTGACTGTGCCACAGCAGCAGCTGCTCCTGCTGATGTACCCATCTTCTCTACAGCCTCCCAGGAGACCAAGCAAACAAAACACTGCTCACAGAGGATGGACAGCTAAAAGGACAAGTTTCAAAGGGACTTGCTGACCAGAGCAACTAATCTCAAGCAGTAACAGTATGTTTAGCTAGGACAGCCATTGTCTTCCTACTCCCTTCACATATTTTGTGTGTTAGGAGACGAGCCCTGACTTGGACTTGGCTCCTTATTCCTACAGCTCGTCTTTCAATAGGTAAAGCCTTTCTCCTACCACAAGAAATAGGGGCAGGGCTGGATTACCCATGATGGTTCTTTGTACACAGGCACATGTGTGAACCTGCTTCTTATCTGTGCAACTGATTGTGTTTGCTTTTTTCACCTCTAGTATCAAGAGTAGCAAGTCAGGAGGACATCTCACAGAATGGAAATGAAGAAATAAAAAGGGAATACAGTAAAAATATTCTATTCAGTCAGGCTGCCACCTTTTCTGTTGGTATGCATGTAATTCACAGTAGCACTGGTATGCATTGTATTTACTGGACCTTGGCAATGGTAGGTTAACAGCTGGACTTGATGATCTTGAATGATCTTGATAGTTTTCCAACCCATTTCCAACTGAATCTGTGCATCTGTAATCTTGAATGCCACACCATGGGCAGCAGCAGCTTGTCTTGCTGCAGCTGAAGGTTAAGCTGCAGCAGCCATGACCGGGTTAAGCACCCCCAAAAAAAGAAGAAAACAGAGTGAATGTTGCCAGCTTCAATTCTGTGCTCAGTTCTGTTCTGCCACATTCTCCTCGGGCTTGTCATTAGAACACAACACCTTCATATAACCAAGTTTCCTCCTTTCTTGTTGTCAGTCATGAAGCTTACAGCTCTTTTATTTTAGGGTATTCTTCTCACAGAAAAGAGTGATGTTTGGGCACAAATTCAAAATGAGACAAAGCAGCTTAAACAAAGGCTGGTTTGTGTTTCATTGCTTGGTAAATGACAGACAAGTCTGTCTGCGGCAGAGATGAGCATTTCATCTTGCCATTTCCCATCTGGGAAACACTAATAGCACTCAGCATCTCATTTCTTTGTTGGGGGAACTTGGTTGGTTAGAGGGCATAGGTAAATGATGTTCTCCTAGGTGACAAAGAAATGCTTTTGGACTTTCCCAGCTGGTCTTCCTGGAGACAACTTCCATCTGCAAATGTAGTTTGGCCACAAGGTCTAGCCAAGCAGAAGATCCAGGTAACTACTTTCTCTGTGCTGGAAACTCCCACTTCAGAACATATTCTAGGCAAGTTCATCTTCAGTATTGCTGTGCAACCTGAAAAGAAGCAGCAAGTGCTCCCCAGTGCTGGTCCACATCAGTCCCAGTGGTCATCTGGGAGAAGGAGTTGCCTTCTTTGGAGAGCAGGGAATGAAGGCTGCAGCCAAATCCTCGAACATAACAATGACAAGTTACACAAGGAATTGGTGTTTCCAAACCCGAGTCACTGAAATGGCACTTATCAAAATTCAGTGTGAATATGTTGCAGGAGGAAAGTCTTTTTGCTGTGCTAGCTGTTTTCACAAGGTCAGTCATGTTTTTCTTCCCTGTAATCATTTGTTTCAATTTTTAAAAAGTTGAGGTTTCTTTCATTAAGGTGTATAATTAAAATAGAGGTATTTAACTGAAATAGAGGTATTTAATTGAAATAGAGGTATGACTTAGTACATCTTTGGCATACAGGCCGGACCAGGATTTTAAACATTTATTTTTAGTGCTGGATATTCTTTCACCTGAGGTTGTTGTCTGAGTCCTAGCTCAAAAGACTTCATTAAGACTCTACTATTCTCGTGATAAGGAAAATTTATTTTTTACTCTCACTTTTACTATAGTGTAGTAGCTGGGGATTTAGTTTGGAAATTACAGAATTGTGGAAAACTGGGCTGAGAGGGGCCCTGTGGTCTATTCCATCTGCCTGTCTCAAGAAAGATCATAGATTCCTAAACTGCTTGGATTAAAGATTCCCCCAACTTAATTTTAAATCCTCAAACTATAGAGATTCCTCAAATACTTTAGGAAATCTGTTTCAATGTTTTGCCATCCAGAGATACTTGCTTACCACCAGCTGATTTTTTTTTTTTTTTTAGTATTTTTTTGTGCAGTAAAACTTGAAAAGGAGATCGAACAGAGGAAATAAACCACAGGAAGTAGAAAGGCCTTCCACTATCATCAATGCCATTTCCTTACTGTAAGAAGCAACTATGTAACTATGTCAGGTAAAGCCTTCCTTGTATATGTACAGAACTCAGCATTTGGCCTGGTTGAACTTCTCCCCTAAATGTTCTAAACCAAATTCTGCTGAGATTTTCATATTCCTGAAAGTTAAGAATTTCCTGTGAAGCAGAACTGCAAAATCAGAATAACATTATAAAGCCTGTGAGATGCACTTCTGGTGTGGAGATAAAACTTTTATGAAATGACAGAAAATTTGCTTGCTAACAGACATGGCAAAGTCTCAAAAATCAAATATAGACGTCTCCTGAAAATTAAAATCTTTGCTGAAACAGATAATGATGCTTCTAAATTTCCCAAGACAGTGCTTGAAATCTTACAAAAAAACTCCAAAACCCAGCCTTTCAGCAGGACTGCCAAGATGCTCCTAACTTCCAAGGGAACTACATCTAGGATAGGATAGTGATACTGGACTTGGGTGAAAAATAAAATTGTGACTATTACAAGAAGAAGTCCTAGAAAGTGTGGAAGAAAGAGAAAAGTTGGGTGGGAATAAAGTCAACATGGAGTTGAAAAGAAAAAAATAAGGCCAAATTCAGTAGAAATGGAGAGCAAAGATTCTGAACTGAGGATGAGGAAGATGTTACATTACACCTGGGAGGAGCTAAATTCAGTCATCCCCTAACTTTAACATGAAGGACAAGTATGACTGCCAGACACAAAAGTTCTCATTTTTACCAATTCACAACTGATGCTTCAGAGAGCATCTCGACCATGTCCACAATGTTTCAAAGCATCCTTCAAGACACAACTTCATGTGTCAAGGTACCACTGAAGATATGAAATGACATGAGGGACCTATATTTAAGTATCCAGATTCAACTGTTTATGACACATCACTGAATTTAAACCCCACAGAAGAAAGTCTTGGGTAATTCTGTGAGGTCAGGATCTTTGTCCTTGTCCTACAGCAGTGGTGAGAAGTTAACTAGAAGAGCTTGCAGGTTATAATCATACCCCACAGTGCAGCTGTACTAGCAGAATATGATGGCCCAATGCACAGGACAATACTTTCAGACAGGACCTGCTAGGGTATTGAATATTATCAATGACGTCTTAAATTCAAAACCAGAGCAATCCAAACCATCACTGAGATGTAGCCCTCCCAGAAGAAACATTTTTTTTCCAAAGCTCATAACTCAAAATGAGTCATGCTTGATTAACTTCACTTGGGTCAGGAGACTAATCATGAGACGCTATTTTAAAATTATATAAGGAAAGTCAGAGAGGGAGCATTAGAATAACATTCAGAATGGAAGACGTGTTATAGCCTTAGCAGTGTCACTATGCTAACTTAATGAAAACTAGGAACCATCTCTATTAGCAGGTGTTGCCTTTTTTTACTTTTTTTTTTTTTTTTTTAAGTGTGTCTACTCTCCAGCAAAAAATTTATTAAATGTAAGTGAGACTCCAATCCAGAGAGCAACTGTGCAGCTCAGTTCTTGGTGGGGTAATAGATCAGAGAGTTTCACCTCCTCCTTCTCCTCACAGCTGCCCCACACACATGCACACACACACAGAGGCCAGGGAAATCTACTCCTAGTGCACCTACCTTGGGTTTGAAGGCGATTAATTTCAGGACCATCTCCACAGTGAAGAGGCCGGTGAAGAGCATGTTGAGGATATTCATGGCTTCCTTGAACATGCAGCTCTGACCATAGTGCTGAAAAATAGCATCCCAGCAGGAGTGTGAGGCTAGGACGTGCCAGCAGCCAGGAACACACAGGACCCCTCCCGGTCTCCCTTCATGCCAAGGTTCTCTAAGGAAGACCTCAGCACGTTTCATTTTTTCAAGTAAGAATTCCCATTTCCCTTCACACATAAAAGCACTCCCATGCCTCTATCCATTTTTGCCACCTGGCTCTTGGTCTCCTCTTTTCAGAAGAATCTTTTTGAGGCGTGGCTACCAAAATCATACTTATCATTCCAATTCAGGGCTCACTGTAAATTTGTACAATATGACAATGCAATCTTCAATTGTGTTTTTTATCTCAACCTTCCCTCACACTTGGAATACTTTTTAGTTTGATTGCGACTGCGCAGTGAGCAGGGGTTTCACTGAGCTGTCCATAATAATACCAAGCCATCCCCCAAGTAATTACACTAAATTCAGGATTCTGCAAAGTACATGAGCAGCTCAGATCATATCTTTCCAATATGCATTATCTTGCATTTGTCACCTCTGAATTAAATTTGTAATCATGCTGCCCATTCACTTTACTTTATTAAGATCTTATGAAGTTACTCTTGATTACTATTACTATTGATTAATTCAAGCAGTGTCTTCTGCGAGTGTTGCCACCTCACTTTTCATACCCCTGTTTCCAGATCATGATGCTTGACCTGATTGCACTGCCTTATTCTGAGGTCACCTTCCAGTTCATGTTACAAGATCCCATTTGTAGTTGCTTAACTTTAATAAACTTCAAACAGCTGGGATGGATTTTCATGTTCTATATTGGCACAGGGTGATTTATTCAAAGCAGTTTCAGTTAAAACAATTCAGCTGCAGCTGAATGCAAGGCTGAGAAAATACAGTGTTGAGACATTTTCGGCATTTTTCTTGAAAGGCTCTAGTACTTGCAGGACTCTGTTTAGAAATGAGAAATTTGTTCGTTTTTAAGGAGTCAAAACTGAATTTTTGAAAGTGTCAGATGTTAGCAGGAAGAGGGTGAGAGTTAGATTCCTCATTTCAACTGCATGTCAAAAGAAGTGAACAGGGTACAATGTTTTTTTTTATGTGCTTGTCCCTCTCCCTCAACACATGGTGTGAAGGTGAAAGTAGGTGTCAACCTCAGCCATTTGTGCATTTCCCCAACAAAGACTACTGCTTCATTACCTGGAGGTTTTCTGCTTGCTTACTTACTTGCATGGCCAGGCAGATGGTGTTCAGCAGGATCAGAACGAACATCAGGTATTCAAAGTAGGTGGAGTTGACCACATACCAAACTTTGTACTGGTACTGGTTTTTAGGGATGTATCTCCGCAGAGGCCGGGCTTTCAGGGCGTACTCTACACACTGGCGCTGTGGGAGAGGCAGGGTACATTTAAAACTCAAACCCAAAATATCAGGGTGGTCAGCTACCTTCAAATGTAATTAAAAATACAGTATCTTTCAAGTTTTTTTCTAAATGAAAAAGCTTAGTAGAAGAATTTCTTTTAGGTCACAATGTGAATGTGCACATTCTACCTGCTAAAGAGTTCTATATGCAATTACTTTGACCATTTACTTTGGTCAAACATTGGTGTTGTGCTCATCTAATCTCAGTGAAACAAATGGTACAGCAAACATTTTTAAGTAATTGTTGTCCCTTGAGCAAATCTTACAGTGAGAGTTTTTTTTTTTCTACCTGACTCCTAAAAGATGTCAGCAAAGCCAGCTTACAGTTCTATCTTGTTGGCAAGCTTAACATTTTCCTCTCTGTGTGTATTTGTTGGCAAGCTTAATATTTTCCTCCCTGTATGCATTTATCTACTAAAAGCTTATTCTCAATGCATTTTCTACCTTTATTGACAGCAGGGTGTTGTAAGTTACCTGGTTTTTGTCCAGCTCACAGTTCTTGTACTCTTGTTCTCCTTGTTCCTGAAATGTGACGATGACGAAACCAACGAAGATGTTCATCATGAAGAAAGCAATGATGATGATGTAGATAATAAAGAAGATGGAGATCTCAACTCTGTGATTATAGATGGGTCCCACATCCTCCATGTGGGAATCAATGGACCTATACAGCAACCTGAAAGCAAACAGGAGCCAAATGCAGAGAAAATCTGCAACTGCCTTGAGGCCTTATAGGTGATGTTATTAAAGTTTAACTTTGTGATTTTCTTCTACTTGTATAAAAATTAATTCACTCAGAGATGTGCAGACTTGCACCTATCTGAGTGCAAAAGCTTGCAAAGGAGAAGACCTGGCTCTTACTAATTCTACATTTGAACCCTTTCAGGGGTGAAATGTCTTCATAGTTGAACAAAATCATGCTCTTCAGTTAACAAAAACAGGAGAGTCTCAACAGGGTTGTTGGTGATTGAGTTTTGTGAGAAAAGGGACTCCCAGGAGTCAACAGTTGTTAACACTGCTGTTGGCATCACCTGGTGACACAGGTCAGGGTCAGCCCCCTGATACCCTGCATGTCCACATCACCAGAGTGACTCTGTGGGAGTCCCCAGCTCCAGTGGCACACAGACAACAGGGCCTGGAAAGACGCTCCATGTCTGCAGAGGCAGTGTTTCATATTGCCCCGCTGGCTCCACGGGGAGACTGAAACCTGGCTATGCTGGAAAGGACCTGATAGGCATTTTACATTCATTTATACACATAATAATTGTAACAAATACTATTATCACTACTACTAATGGAGATCATATCTTAAGAACTAGAGACGGTGCTTTACATTGTTTACAAGTACAGTTACAGAAATACCTTGCAGGCCCTGAGGAATTTACAAAGTACATAATACTACAGTGCTACTATTGGTGTAGCTCTAGACTTATTGAAATACTTAGAAAGGGAAAGACTATGCTCTGCCTTTGAATTTTCTCTTTTGAAATGAATGAGGACATTGCTAGTGTTGCACTGGTCCGAGAAGCACTCACTCTGGCCAGCCCTCAAAGGTGGAGACGGTGAAGAGGGCCATCATGGCAGTGAGGACGTTGTCGAAGTCGAACTTGCTGTTCTCCCAGCTCCGGGGCTGTATCATGGGCTGGCTGACCTCCCCATCCTTGTAGGTGATGTAGTACCCTCTGTGGGTGGAGAGTGCAGACAGAACGTGGCACACCTGCACCGCCAGCGCGAGGCATTGGAGGTGGGAGGCCAGCCAAGGGAAGGGATTGGGAAAGCTCAGACCCACCTGCATTCTGCTTCTGTCTGCTTGGAGCTGTCAGTGCAGCTGTACAGCTTGCCCTGAGAAAGGAAGCAAGAGGAATGAATCTTCTCCTTGCACAGTACTTTTATGTGTATGTCCTGAACACTTGTCAGGAGGGTGGTGAAAGGCAAGGAGATAAAAGCAGATAAAAAGACGGAATGAACACCCCACCCCCCTCCCCCCCATGCTTATCTGGTATGCCCCTTCCTCTGCAAGATGAGAAGTAGAGAGCCTGCAAGGAACAATCCTTTGGAGTAGCCCCCTTCACCTCCCCAGAGTCATGTCATGCCAGTGTAAAGCTGTTTAGGGAAGAACAACATTACTGATCATTTCTTCTGATCACAGATGATGGGCAAGAGTTCTGCATATGCCTGGCTCAGTTTTGGAGAACTGCTGGTAACAGAAGCCTAGGTAACACTGACAGTGCCCTAAATGTCTTGCCTGTTACACACAAAAGATCTCATTTTCCCTTCCTCAAGATTTTTATGCTGTTTTCCTCCCCCATCCCTGAATACAACTCAATGTAATGGACGAATGAATGGGTGCAATGGTTTTACCTTAAACAGCTGAACTCCAATGCAGGCAAACATGAACTGCAGCAAAGTGGTGACAATCACAATGTTCCCGATGGTTCGGATGGCGACAAACACACACTGGACCACGTGCTGCAAACGGAAGAGAGGAACAAAAGTCACTTGTGGGATTGTTCTCAACTGATCTGGCTAAGGGAAAAGCCCAAGAATAAAAATAAAAATAATAAGAAAAAATTATTTAACCAATACCCATTGCCCAAGTAATGTCTCAGGAAAGGGGACCAACTTATTTCATTCCTTGCTGTACTGGGCGGCATTAGGCAAGATTATAACAAGTTGAAGGAGGTGATTCCTCCCCTTTACTCAGCACTGGTGAAAATATGCCTGTTGTACAGGGTCTAGCTTTGGCTCCTCAGTACAAGAGAACCATGGACATACTGGAGGAAGCCCAGTCCATCAAAGAGCTGCAAAGGTGACTTAAGGGGTTGGAGCATCTCTCCCAAGAGAAAAGTTGAGAGCTGGCTCTGTTCATCTGAGAGGAGGCTCGGGGGAATCTGGTGAATGTATATTAATGGCTGAAGGGAGGATGCAGAGGAGGCAGAGCCAGGCTCTTTTCAGTGGTTCCCACTGACAGGACAACAGGCACAAACTGAAACAGAGTAGGTTTATCTGAACGTTGAGAACCACTTCCACTGTCAGGGTGACTGAGCATTGGAACAGGTCATCCAGAGAGGTTGTGGAGTTTCTCTCTTTGGAGGTACTTTAAAGCCTGGGCAACCTGCTCTCAGTGGCCCTGCTTGAGCAGGTCCCTTCCAACCTCAGCCATACTGTGATTCTGCTGAAACTTTACTTGAACCACTGCAAAAGCCCTTGTAGCCTGAAATAACCTGAATTTATAGAACACGCTGGGACTTTTCTAACCTTTAGTCCTTTGGCTCTGTTGATGGCCCTCAGTGGTCTAAGGACCCGCAGAACACGCAGGATCTTCACCACATTAATGGCACTGGACCTGGAAGAAAGTATTGGAATGTTTGAGAGATGCAGCAATGTGGGGAGTGTGCAGCAAGGACTGACCTTTGAAATTCTGCACAGCCTGAGACTGCATAAGGTATTTATTCAGCTCTTTGCCATGGCACTTCAGGGGTAAGGAAGCCAGTTTCTGATGTTTCCTTCAGAGGTCTGACTGCTTGTTCTGGATTTCATAATCTCTGCTGTATTAATGGAGGGGGAATGAAACATGGGCAAGGTGTATTTTTAGACCAGGGCAAACAGATTCTGTAGATATCTATGGTATAGAAATTGTGCCAAAATGCAGTCATTACCAAGGCATTTTCAGATAAGGCTCAAGAAAGCACTCCACTGAAATAGTCACAGAAGAGTGAAAAGTCCAAGAGACTCCAGCATTAAAGGTAGACTATTCACTTGGAGTTTGATCCTACAGTGCGTCTGACCCCTGAATCCACTAATCATTTAAGTGTGTACATAAATTTAAGGATGTGAAAGCTCCCACTGAATTGATTAGGATGACTTATGTGCTCACTTTTAAGTACTGAACACAACTATCTTCTGCAGCAGAGCTCTCTCTGCCTTCCAAGACTAAAACCCTGACTTCTTCCTCGTGCTCAATGACATCATGTTCTCCTACTGATTTTGGGAACAGTTTTAATGTTAACACACCAAGAATCTGACTTAGGTCTGGAAGAAAGAAAGAGCAGGTCAAAACAAGAGCTGTGCCATTCTTAAGACTGTGACTGCAAGCCCGATGGACCCTACAAATTGTCCTGCTTGACTTAATGTGTAACTTCTGTGAGCTGCTAACTTATCATGGTAACAACTGGGAGCTTTTTTTTTATCAGATATGAATCTAATTAGGGAACTTCCTACACGACACATAGTTTGAGTAAATCTATAAATTGCTAAGTAAATTAACAGATGAAACAAAGGAAAACAGCATGACAGAACAGCCACTACCACTCTGAAGATTCTCACAAAACTCATCAAGTGCTTGATGGCCTTCCACTGACTAAGACTCACAGCATCTTAGGAAGTAGGAAAACATTATCAACCTCATTTTCCAAAGAGGTTATGAAAAGCCTTGGAGGGAACCATAAGTCACTGAGTTGTCCTGAACTGATTCAGTGAAACAAATGCCTTGGAACAAAGCTAAGTGTCACGATTCCCAATACACCCATTTTTTATTCTCATTTGCTCTTTCTGAAAGATTCCCCCACTCCAGCTCACCAGGGTAGCATTTCCCAGTTGCTACCTCCTCTCTTGAGGATGAATTTTAACAGCCTTGAACCATCTGAGAAAAACACCTCATGAATACCCCAACAGGCTAATGAGAAAAATCTTACCCAGGTAAGACAATGAGCCTGAGCCATCCCTCCCAGCCCAGCCCAGCCCTACAATCCCCCCCCAAAACCAGCCAGCTGGAAATAGCTCACTCACTGGATGCCAAAGGAGATGAGCGAAACGCTGACCACCAGCAGGTCTAAGATGTTGAAATAGTTCCTGCAGAAGGAGCCCTTGTGGAGGAAAGCCCCGTAGGCGGTCATCTGCAGGGAGGCACACGGAGACACAAACACACCTTGCCATCAGCAGCTGCTCAGGAGCCAAACCCACCTGGCTACGCTCAGAGTGGATTACTGGGGAGGGGGCAGTATTTCTATTGTTGGCAGACAATTTACCCCCAGACCCCAAAGGAGAAGTTTAGCCCCAATGGAAAGAAAAGAGAGTGAAAAAGACAGCAAGATAACTGTGAAAGTCCTAACTAAAGAAAGCGAGGAAAATATGCACTTTAAGTGCACTGAGTACATAACATTTAGAATTAGCAAAGCAGCAGTATGACTGTTTGCAAAAACTACTCTATGCAATCATATGCTTTCCCCTTTTTCTTCAGTGACAGGATGCTTGTATTATATAAAGGCCTCTCTAGCAAAATCGAATAAAAATATAAAATAAAATGGGCTCTTGTGTAATGCTTTTCAGCACTTAGACCAGCTGCAGTGGACAGTTGATCGCTCTTCCCTTTATGAAGAACAGAATCCCTCAGGGATATGATGCTTTAGAGCTGAACTGAAACAACAGGCAGAATTACTGCTCTCTTCAGCTTGGTCCTTCTGTTCAGCTCAATCCCACATCCTTTCTCCCATTAATTTTTACTCTAGATGCAGTTGCATTTTCCCTTTAGTTTTCCTTACAAAGCCCAGGCTGTATTCCTTGGAACAGGGTAGTTTCTTTGTGGAGGTAATCATTATCAACATCACTGGGCAGAGGGAGGGAACACAGTTGCATATTTTGCAAGGGATGCTCTGCCCTGCCTGCGTGAGATGGGGTATTGAGAACCTGCTGGCTTTGAGGAGGATGTCACAGCTCCAGAACTGGACTGAGTGACAGTGTAAACAGAGTTCTCTTACCAAATCTGACTAAATGAGCCTGGCACAGTTAAAGAGGGTGAACTAATGGGATATTTGTACCACCTACCTTAGGTTTGGTGAGTGATCTAATGCAGCTCCTTTGAAGAAACCCTATCCCCACAACTGCTAATGTTCCTTCATTAGGAATTCTCATTCCCATCCATGAATACAGGCTTCTAAGTTTGGACCTCTGAATCTCATCTAAGTTAGATGTCTAAAGTAACTTGAGGCAGACACCATGACACTGAGCTGTAGCCAGAATTCCAGCTGGGAAGTGTGAACTGGAAAGTCAAACTGGAGTTTTCTGGCTCCCACCAGTAGCTCAGGATGGTGTATTGGCAGGAAGTTTCCAGCCTGTGACAACTTTATTCAGAACAAGGTGGAAGGGCACATGGTATATCGGATTATTTTCTTCACCAAACATCCATGACATCAGGGAACTGGCTATCAATCAGACAGAAATCAGAGGAGGAGGAAGTATAAACTCTGGTCTTGGCTTAGAATTTATACTTATACACACATTCAGCTGGGGAAGAGAGGAGGGGTTCTTGCCATAACAAAGGTGGTAAAGATGCCCTTTACTGGTTAGATTTTGTATGGCAATCTTGAAAGAAAGACACCATTGAAATCAGGAGGGGAAGCTCTGCTGAGTTTAAGTTCAGTACCAATTGTGGTTCTCTCAAGCCTATTGAGAGATTTTGTCATCTCAGAGGAGACTCTCAGAGAGTGTATAATCTATATCTGCCTCCCATCTGGGGCATAAAACAAGTTACAGTCTTTTAGGATGCCAGTTAAAAATCCTTGGCAGTCACCTTGCCAATATTCACCATTATGCAGGTGCTGTTATAAGCAACATGGGGGCAGAGGAAGCTTGTTCCTCTACAGCCTTGAACATCCCATGGCCATTCATTCTTTTGTTTTCACCACCTACATTAACTCTGCTGTTTTGAAAAACAATGTGTTTAGTGAAGGCAGCAGAGAAACATGCACTGAGAAAACAAGCTATTTGTGACCTAGACTTATGGTCCTTGTGCTATTCTCCCACTTGAACTTAGAGAATATCCAGGGATGTTGTCATAAATCACTGAACCTTGGAAGGCCCAGGCTGGGTTAAGTTCTGCTTCCACTGAAGTAATTAGGAGTGTTACCACTTCCTTCAGAGCAAGCAGAATTAGTAATTGTGAGTCCAAGCAGGTAACCTTGAACTATCATTTAATTTTTAAACGTTGCTGTTGGGATATTTTCCTTTTCTTGACAGGCCTTTTGGATCTGCCATCTGATTTGTGCACATTTGGATTTATTGTGTAAACACAGATGCAAACTGCACACAGGCATAATGTGTACATCTCCCTGGAGAACATTATGACTTTGGTAATTTCAAGTCATATCAAAAAAAGTATGTTTCTCTATAAAAATATGCAGGGGCCATCCTGCTTGCCAGCCTTCCATAGAGATACTGTTATTAGGGTCTTGAGCTGCAAAGTTTGAGCAACTCCAAGGCACTGCCTGCCAGCACTTTGAACTAGGTTGCTGAGAAAAAAAAAAAAAAAAAAACCAGCTGCCAAGTGAACCTAGCATTTAGAAAGCCAGAACTTTTCTCAATTACTGTTATTTAAATTATTAGCCTACTAATTTGGGAAAATTAGAGTTAAGAACAAGGCAGCCTATTTTTATTTTCTTCCAAGCTAAACCATTCTCCTGCACATTCCCCTTGGTATAGAGCATGTTCCTGGGAAACGGGAAGCTGGGTTTTGATGCAGCAATTTTCACTGGCAGCTACTGTCCTTGGTGTCTCAGTGATCTTACTCTTGGTTTTCTCTCTACACCTAAAAAGTGAGATTTTGCACTGTGCTCCCTGCCTCCTACTTTGCTGTGCACCTGTAAGCTCACAGAACTCATCAGGCACCATTTGGGCTGGTTTCTGCAGAGTAGAGACCTCTTTGCCTGTGTAAGAGGTGTGTGTAATCAGAGTTTCTTGCAGAGCAGAAAAATCCTGTTTTGAAAAGACTGGCCAGTGTGGAGGAAGAAATTTATCAGGGGATGGCCTTTTTCTTGGTCTTCTCTTACATTTCCCAACATTGCATCCTTTCATTGCAATTCCCCTAAAAAGCATTATTTTGCTATGGGTCCTCAATTACGAGTCTGAATATAAAAATTCCCCAGGAGACTTTTAAAGGAGCTACTGAAACATCAAATGAAAAGAAAAACAACCCTTTGTGTAGAGGTAATAACGGGGTTAAAAAAAAAAAAAAAAAGAGAGAGCAAAAGACTGAAAGAAAGAGAAAGAAAGAGAAAGAAAAGAAGACAACAAGTGTATTTCTCAGATTGGTTACCTTAAGAATAATTTCTAATGTAAAGATACTAGTGAAGACATAGTCTGCATTGCCTAGGATCTGAAAAATAAGCACAGTTGGGTTAGTGGTACTGAGCGTGACCCGGGAACAAACAGGCGTGTGTGTTAGCAACAGAGATTGGCAGAAAACTAGAAAGCTTGTGAACAAGTAATGGTAGAGAAGATGGGCACTTTACCTTCAGAGCAATTTCAATGGTGAAAATGACAGTAAAAACTATATCAAAATAAAAGAGAATCTGTAAAAACAAAAGGGGATAGGAGTGGGGAGGGTAGGTCAGTGGCTGATCACTTGAGTGGGAAATCACAATTAAAATCAAATACACGAGTTCTTTTCACGAGGGAATGAGGATGACTATAGGGAATGGTTTTGGAACAATGTCCTGTTGAATGCAGCGAAGGTCCTGGCACAGAGGACAAGAAGCACATTACATGAAATCTTTCCTGAGTTACAATCCCATGAGCACTATAGAGGCAAAATAACTTTTTGGTTGCTGTAGGATTTTTTTTTTTTTTTTTAATCTCATAAAGAGTATTCAAGGGTTTTCTCAAATAGGATTCCAAACAGCACACAAAGATTGCTTGGTCTCTCAGTGGAAAACATGAGATTCCTTCTTATTAACTTCCATTCAGTCTTGTCCTGTGCCTCTCTCAAAGGAAGGAAAGCAAACTGTAAAATCATACTCTAGCTATTTCTTTTCTCTGTCCTGAATTACTCTGGATTAGGATGAATAACAAACACTCTGCCAATTGAACAACATCCCAACCCTTGCATTGCAACCATAATTTGGTCATTTCCTAAAGGTGCTTAACTTAGATCTTGCATCTTTCTATTTGCATCCTGAATAACCAGCCAGCTGAAATGCTCATCATTCCCAGGAACCTTGGCCTGGTGATGGAGAAACCCGTGGCATGCACAGAAGATCACAAAGAGTGGTGTCACAGGAGGCTGTGAGAAGTCTAGAAGTGTAAAGGGGCTTTCAAAGCAGCAGCATCAAGGACAGGAATGTCCTTCACTGGCCAATATGTTGGCATCCCACAGTAAATGGGAACTTTCTCACTGATTTATGGGATCGGGATTGAACTCTTTGTTTCCAATATATTTTAACATCACAATCCACTTTAGTGCTATCTACACAACAAATGTTGAACATCAAAAGTATCATGCTCATGGTTTACTGCTGTTTTACAATCGTCATGTTTTAAACCAGAAGGCCAATATATGGAAGCTGTAGAAAATGGATAAGTTGTGAAACTTAGACCTTTGCTGATAAAACACTAATAATCATAAAGCAGGGATCTGCCTGCTTCCATCCCACAGGCGTTTATTGTATCTCAGTGCCTGTATCCTCACTCAGATTTATAGGTGGCTAAATTCTTATAGCTTGGAATGCAGAGGGGCAGGTACTTCAAATTCCAGGGTTATTTAACATTGCACTATTAAAGCACAATCCAAATCTGGATTGAATTGCAGACACTGCATGTCAAATAGAGGGATCTATCACTTACTGCTGCCATAGAACTCAAAATTCTTCAGGTCACTACTCAGTTTTTAATCCCAAATTCTCCTCAAGACTGTCTTGGGCTCTATCAATTTTGCAGCTTAGAGAATTAAGAAAGAGCCACTTCAAAGGGACAGATCTTGATTTTAACCTATATTAATTTACATACATTACAACTGGAAATATCCTTTTGCCTTGCTGCTTTGTAAGTCCTGACATTTGATTATTTTATCAATGGAATAATTTTAAAATCAGTGGGCCATATTCACAGGTACTCTCTAACTGCTTTGCATGACTCCACCAACATAAAGAAGCTGCAAACTTGATTAAGTGAATGATTAAGCTGTACCTGTTGCTGCTTTACCTCACCAGGGGCTTGCAAAGGATCTAGAAAAAAAATGCTTTGCCTCAAACCTTCAGTGTGTGCACAAGTGGGTTATTGGTGGCACAGGTTGGATTATTTAGCATCCTCCTTCAGGACAAAATGCAAAACCACTCTGAGATACACTCAGGAATAGACTTCCATTAACACCTTCTCTGCATGCACATATGTGTTCAAATGCATGATCAGGCCAGGATATTTCAAGGAGCAGTAACTTAAGGTTTTATTATTAAACAAGAAAAAAACATCACACTTTTCAATCCTAGCAAACTCTTCAGGCATTGAGGCACCAAAATGCCACTGCAGACACCAGAAATCAGAGGTCTTGCATATGTCTGCTGACTCTTCATTTCTGCAATGACCCCTGACTAATGCAAACAACAACTGGCAAAGGTAAAGAAGCAGTGAACACTTAAAAAGGCAAATAAGAATGATTAGAAAAGAGGGTGAGAATGTATCTCTGTGCTGAATGATTTCCTCTTCTCTCCCCAGGCAGGTAAGGAGAGGAGCACAGCATATTTTTTGAGGGCTCTCTCAAGTTTAATGATAGCTTTGCAGCTTGTGTTCAAAAAGTCTGATCCTAACCTTGATGACATCAATTTAACCCAGAGTGACAGCATCAAACTCAAGAATGTTACTCCTGATTTACACCAGTGTGAATAAAATGAAAATCAGGCCCTGGGCTTTTTAGTTTGAAATACAGCATGTGGCATCAGAACAAATGTTCCGAAGAGAACCTGAAAATCCCTCAAAATTGGATTATCTGTATCCCCAATCAATGTTTTTACAGCTCATTTCTAATGCTTTAATCCCAGACAACAATAATTTTGCTTCAGCCTCCTGCTATTTCTTTCCCTACACATGCTTCTGAAGTGAACTGAAGGCCAGATTCTGCACTGACTCATATTTCCTGCAAAACCTAATGGTTTCACACACAGCCTACAAAAGGCAGAAATCATGGAAGACAGGCACTCCCAAGCCTCTGATGCAGCCTTTTCTGCCTTTCCTGGCTTCAAATGATGATCTGCTTGTACCACACTTGCAATACCCAGGGAGGGAGGGAGGATGTGGAGCATACTTGGTTCCTAAAGGAGAGGTGTCGCACGGGGTCCTCAGCTGCCAGGGAGATGCTGCTGAGCAAGATGAAAAACAGGATCAGGTTGGTGAAAATGTTATCATTAACGATTCGATGGCAGTGGACACGAAACCTGCAAGAGAGAGGAGAGGCACAAATGTATCTCTCAAAGAACAGTAAGACCTGGGAAACATTTCCCTGCTCCTGTTCTGCCAGCAGGACTGTAGGATTGCCCTGCAGAACATCTTCCCCTGCCCCAGCACAGGGACAAGGTGTGCAGGGCATTGCTGGCTCTCCACACAGGACTCACACTCGATGTGTTTGAATGGAGAACAATCACTCCCTCCTGACAGAGCTTTTTGTGATTTCCACGTGGTCTGAAACCTGCCAGCCCAGAATTATATCCCTTGCTTTCAATGCTTTATGGAACCATTCCTGATTCATTCAGGAGGAAAGCAGCAGAAACAGGCTTTAGAGTGCCAATGTCTTTCTGAGCTGGGGCTGGAGTGTCACTTACCAGGACCTGTGGGGGATCTGCCTTGCTAATAGAGTACAGGCCTGGCCAAATGGATGTAGGGGAGCAAATGACTTCTGAGAAACATCATGCCATGCAGGTTGTATGCTAAACACATGCCCACTTGGTGCTCTTAGTGGGAAACTAAAAGGTAAAGAAGGACCAGTCTCCCATCAAACTTGCTTACTGGAGACCATTACACCACTTTCCATATGTTGGTAGCAGGATGTGAGGAGTTAAACCCCATGATAGCTCTGTGCATAATTCTACAGGCACTTCATTAATCTATTTGGTTCTACTCTTGGCTGTTAGGGCTCCAAGTCCCTATTATAGCAATTTTACAGATGACTGCAGAGGTTAATTTAGTTCTACAAATGGCAGGGGGTGGGTGACAAAGCTAGCATTACAGTCCACGAGCTCAGTCCCTCCCTGTTACACATACCCAAGGAGGAGTGGCACAAGCTCTGCTGGGAAAGAAATGGCTCTGAATTCAGCCCTGCCGTCCTCTGGGGCTGTGTTTGAAGGCTGAGTCCTCAGGAGAGACACTGGAATACGTGGTGCTGCACAGACCATTGAGCTCCCTGCTGTTCCCTTGTAAAGTTAAACTCACCTGTCTCCTAAAAGCCTTCCACCCACAGGTCCTGCACATCTGCTCTGGAAAGGCAGGTGTGACAACATGAGGCTGCTTTGCAGGAGCCCATGGGTGAAGTGTGAGAGAAAAACTGTGCTCCTAGGCTTCTCTTAGAGCTGTGGACTCTCCTCCCCCTCTCATTTCTTCTTTCATGGTCGTTCTTGATGTGCAGCAATGACCAGAGACACATGAACTCCCTACTGGGAATGGATTTTGGGCAGCCCTTAGGGCAGGAAGCTGCTACCTCCCACTTGATTGATTGCATGATGGCTCTCCTGCAGTTTGGACCTGGATGTGTTGGGAAATTCCAATTACTGACTCGCCTCTGTGTCCCTTATTTCTGAAGCTTTCATAATGTGTGTCTTCAATCAGCCTTGCACGTGCCATGAACTCCCATTGCATATTTTTACTGTACTCCCCAGGTTGTGGTTTCATAGGATTTCATGCCTTAAAGGGAGGTGGGTCAAAGGAGGCCTCTGGAATGAGCTGCTGAAAGGGAGCTCTGCACCTCATAATTTTTGGGGCCCAATGTGAAAGGGGTACCAGCTCTTCACCTCCTTCTTCCGGCTAACCAATCTCTTAAGTACCTGTTGTTAGGACTAAAGATGAAAAAAGCACTGGCATCAGGCATGGGCACAGCCTTTTCCTTGAGGTGCAGCTCAGACATCGGGCGAGGCCGAGGGCCGACAGGCATCTCAGGTTCTTCCTCATCTTCCTCTGCTGCAAGAAGCATTTTTGTCTTTTATTGCAAAATACAACTCATTCTAAAGTGCTGAGGGCATTTGTCTCTGTCATAACTAGAGCTAAAAACCATTAAAATAGGATGCTGAAGCCTTGAGTTTCCTTGCCCTTCCTTCCTTTGAGGCAGTGCCCTTTACCCAGCGCTCACCCTGGCAGACATTGGTCTCGTCTCTCTGTAAAACCATTAGTGCTGGTAAACCTACAATATTCTCACACCATTCTCCTCAGATGCTTCACAGTTCCTTCTGCAAAAAACAAACAGAAAGGCTACTTCTAATGGCTCATTTGAATCTTTTTTGCTGAGGTCTAGATCCATTATTTGTTTTTTTTATTTTCCACGGAGACAGAAAATTAAAAATTGCCTTCCTCTGGCAGAAAGCTTTTGCATACTTGACGACTGCTCTTATGCCTCTGGGAGAATATCTGGTTCCTAGAGCAAAACAGCAGCAGCCTTTGCTGAGGTGCTGTGTTCCCCAGGTCTCTGATCATCCTGCTACTTGCTTCCAGATTGTCTGCAGGATTAACCTGCAGCTGAGGTTTTACTGCTTCAGAAGAAAGCTAGATTACTTCTTGTATCTTGTGATACTATCTTCCTGTTAAATGTCCTTCATGGAGACTTTTCATTATACTTTGGCATTAATTTGCCATCAGTGTCTGATAT
This sequence comes from Taeniopygia guttata, assembly GCF_048771995.1. NCBI lineage: Eukaryota > Metazoa > Chordata > Aves > Passeriformes > Estrildidae > Taeniopygia > Taeniopygia guttata. The sequence continues at coordinate 69,008,879 of NC_133025.1, forward strand.
GTACAGAGCACAGATTATTTACCACAGAGCAACAATCTGGCCTGTCACTCCCCGCTCTGCATTTTTGCTGCTGACTATTCCCTAAAGTGGCACTTAGACCTCATCCTTACTGAAGGGCATATTTTTTTTCTTTTGACCATTCCTCCAGTTTATCAAGACTGTTTTTCTTCTATTTGTGAGCATCTCCATGGAGCTGCTGCTACATCTGGAGCTGTGTCTGGATGAGCACATGCATGCCCCAGAACAAACAGTGAGCACATGCACATTGACTTACACTGATCAGAAAGTCTTAAAATTGTCCCCTTTTATAATTTAGTGGGGGGGAAGGTCAGAAAGGTGGGAATGAGGCTGAGACTTTTGAACTTGTGTCATCTCCAGGCAGATCAGTGAGCAACCTCAAGACAGAAAATGCAGAGATGAAGGCTAAGTGGTACCTAAAAGAGAAGCTTCTGCCTTTGAGGATTTCTTCTACCTGCTGAAGTCAGATGTTGTTTTGTAAATGAGATGACAGAATTTTTCTATTTTAAAGATCCCAATCCTCTCACTTAATCAGCAAGACAGGAAAAAAAAAAATCTTTAAGAAAGGAGTCTGACATGTTAGATACAATGGATTCATCTTCCAGGCACTGCAAAGAAGGATACTCTAATTGAAAGGTTCATCTTGAGTCCATAAAGGGAGCTAAGCTCCAGGAATGATGTTCCTTTAGGGTGAGATCCTGTACTTGATCTGGTTACAGGACACATCAGAAAGAACAGATGAATCAGCACAGATCCTTATCTAGATATCAGAGAGAGGAGAAAAGTGCCCTTTTTGAAGGCATGCCAATATTACATGTAAATAGGATTCTTTCTTTACACTTCCAGTACCAAAAGTTCAGCTCAAATTTGCTTGATAGATCTTTGCATAAATGTTTGAGCTGGTACATAGAGTTTGTACTTTTCAAGTCAGTCTATTTTTTAACAGCTCAATTTTATGTGTAATATGCTTCATAATACTCTTTATATAGGCTTTATTAGTTAAAGAAATATCTTTCAGAAGTACTTTTTTACACAGGACTTGTAAAATAGGTGTTAAGGTTAATGTGCAGGTTTATGTAATATAACCATACTTTGCACGTGCACCTCTTATCTGCAGGCTTCAGAGGAGGCTGGCAAAGAGTGAGGTAAACAAATTATTTTTCTTCTTTAACAGTCCAGAAAACCAGTGCCTGGGATCATGTGGGATATTTGAAACTCATACTTAAGAAGAGTGTTCTGGGTCCCTGCTCTGTGCCCTCAATGTGAGATCATTCTTCTTTAATACTCAGAGGAATGCTTAAAATACACTTTTAAATGGACATGGAGCAATGCCTCTGGAAAAGAGACCCTCAGCAGAAGCATCAGCCCTATGAAGACCATAAAGAACATTGTTCCTCTCCTCTTTTTCTCGTGTCTGCCATACAGCAAGAAATATAGATTAATGACTCTGGGAACCAAATACTTTCAGATTGAAAAGCACATTCAGTTCCTCAGCCATAGATAAAGAACAATGTTCTACTTTTCACTTAGAGTCTAAGGTGCAGAAGAAAGGAAACACTGAGGGCCAAATTCACAAAGAATGACATGATTACAGCCTCATCCCAGGTCACTGCCCATGCTATCTACCTCCATATAGAAGCAGCACAGCTGCTCACATTTGTAGAAGTGAATGTTCTTTGGCTGTAGAGACAAGCACAAACAGGCTACAGTGCAGCCTCAGTGAGAAATTCGATGATGGGTAGTTTTTTTTTTACTGTACAAAGACCAGAACTCTCGTATAAGGACATTATTTTGCTTCAAGCTCCCATGAATCATCCCAAGCTTTTACCTTCATCTGACGTTCCGAATTCTTTGTCTATTTCTGTACTAGGCTGCAAGGCTAGGTCCCTGTCTTCCTGTAATAAACATATCATCATAATAATCCTTCTAGTATACACAAATCTCTGGGAGAACTAGTCTGTCCTGAAAAAGAGGCCAGGTGACCAGAGGAGCTGCAACTATTCTGGGGCTGAGGAGCAACATTGTGCAGGAAACAGAGTCAGGAGAGGTTATTGAGAAAACTGGTTTAAGGAGCAGAAACAAGTCAGAGAATGAGCAAGGTAGGTTAGGAAAGAACCTATGTTGTTAGGAAATACAAATGAAGTGGCCATTTCAAGTGGTTTCAGTACACAGAATCTTCAGTCTTCACAAAGAACTGATAAACAATTCAGGGGACAGGTCTGTTTAGAAATGGCATTGAGGCCATGCAATGGCAAGTGAGCAAGATGGTGGCCCTTTGCATTTCTAATAGGAGCAGGAAAAAACCTGATAATCCACTCAAATTTTAGGTTGTATTCAAAAGTCCGTTAAGATAGAGATAGGCACCCGAGGCAGGCATTAAAAATGTTTTCACTTGATTTTCTGCACTCTAATTCTATGCATGGCAAGAAAAAAAGTAGATGTAGTGTTTAACTATATTTTCCATTTATAAGCTACTCTTTCTAAGCTGTCTACAGAGAGTAAACAAACACCAATTCTATTAGCAGTAGACTTAAAATTGACATTCAGATGATTGTTATTTCACTTGAAAAAATGTCATTTTCTGCAAATCCAAGCCAGCTGAGAAACAGAAACAAAACTACATCAAGCTGTTTTAATTTGTGCTTCTTACTAAAGACTCCCACAAACCCCATAGTGACTAGGGATGTATGTCCAGTAAGTGCCTGGGCCTACAGAGGTGATGGAAAGATTAAATCCAGAGTGACCTGCCTCAGGCAGTGTTAAAATAGAATTGCTCGGAGTTAGAATCCCACTCTACTCCTGATAAATTTTCTATAAATATGGAAGAATACAAGTACAGCATATGTGAGGACTTCTTGTACTGAAAATCAAATGCAATGAACAGTTTTCCATTTTGCTTGTCTGAAGCTCTAGTCCATCTACTCAAAATGAACTCGTGTTCTTTTTTAGCCTATCAAATCAACCTATTATCAGACATTTATTTGTTAGGAATCATGGAATAGAAGAGAAAGTGTTTTAGAGCTTGTTACATAATCACAGGAACACAGGAGAGCAGGGGAGGGAAGGATAACAAAGATGCCTCTGCCAAGCCAGGTTCAATTAATTATTATATCTAAGCCTTTTCTGGGAGATATTTTTCTGCCCTGTCCTTAACAACATTCAGTGATGCTGGGCTTCCACAACCAGTTCTGTGAATTTTTACAGCCTCAGCATTAGAAAATTCTATATGCTGTGAATCTTATTAAATCTGTTGTTTCATAATGGAGATAATTCTCCTATCTGTACAAAGTTTTTATGCTGACATCTGTTGAGCTTGTGGTCAAAAGATTCAGATCCTTTTCTCAAGGACTGTTACCTAACTAGCTGTCACCCAAGATCCTTTATTTGTGAATTGTTTATTCCTGTCTATGCATAGAGCCTGGCACTTTCAATTTTATTTAGACCATTTATCCAGGGCCTCGGGAGCTCTTTGAATTCTAATGCTGCCCTCCAGCATGCTTCTTGTCCTTCCTAGCTTCATGTCATCTACAAATGTAATAAGCATATTGCCTCTTCCATCATTCAGGTCATTAACAATGAACTGAGCTGAACTCTAGACAGGCTTTTCCCTTGTACAAACTCACTTGGGCTATCGCTACTCTCCCCATAAAGGGTCTGATCATTTCCCTCACCATCATCTAGACCATATTTTTCTACTCAGCTTATGAGAACACTGTAAGAGATGGTCAGAAGCCTTAGCAAAGTTAAAGAATATGACATCTAGTTCTTTTCTCCTGCCTACAAATGTTTTCAGCCCCTTTCAGGAGAAAATAAGGGTGACTTGATCTGACTTGCTCTTGACAAATTGTGTTTGCTGCTGATCATCTCCTTATCTTATGGTTTTATAATTTCTTTTAATCCTTTGTTCCAGCACTTTTCCAAGAATGGGAGTTGAATTGACTAGCTCCAATCCTGTCCCCCATTTGGGGTCTCATGAACACTGCTTAAAGTTCTAAGATTTCTTCAGCCAATCTTTCAAGTATCTGAGAATGAAGTTAATTAGGCCCACCTGGCTTGAAAACCAGCCTAACTAATGCTACAGCTTGTTTCTTAAACTTCTAGGCTGAGATTTTATGCTTTTAGAATTATGCTGTGTCACATTGTCCTTTTCGATTCGAAAACAGTGCAAAAGGGCATTCAGCACTTTCCCTTTCATGACTATCTGCTCTGAGACTCCCCTGACCACTGAGAACTGATAAAACACACTGAAAACAGTCTCATGTGTATATTTTCAAACAGGGAGGTTTTTATATGATTTGATTCTCTGTACAGCTCTGTATTTTCCAACAAAGAGCTTTACAGGGGACCAAATCAAATACGACCGATCAGTACAGGGACTTCAAAGGGCCAGGTCCACACCTATACAAACACATGCAAGGACACCATCCTGTCCCATCATGAAAGCATTTCCAGCAGACCTGCTACCACAATTTGGCTTTGTGTACATTAGCAACTGGAGTTTAGCAACTGTTGAGTGAGGCAGACAAGGAGGGATATGTGTACCTGGTGCTTCTGTTGTGGGATAAGGGCTCTTTTCTTCATTTTCATTGGGCTGATAATCATCCACGTTGATCTGACAGAAATGGAAGGAGAAGCATCAAAGGCTTTATCAGACAAGGCAGACAGTTTTCATTCCCTTAGAAACCCAAGCTGTTCATGCCATCACTGCACAGAGTGCTGGCTGCCAGCAGACCTTACCTTGGTAGCAGGTGGGGACTCTCCATCAGCAGTGATTGATTTCAGCTCAATTTTCTCCTCCTTTGTCTCTTCCTCCACAGCTGTTTTTTCCATCTCCTGTTTTTTTTCAGGACTAGCAGTCCTAGCAATTTTACAAGATAAAAACCAAAGAGTTACAAAGGTGGAAAGCTGCTTCCCTTTCAGGAAGTACATGTAGTACAGCACACACCATGAGAACAATCAGCTGGCTGGCATCCCCATTCTGAATTCAGCTTCCATACCAGGCTCCACCTTGTCCTCATCTGCAGGCAAAGGCAGAGGCTCTGATCTATTTTTATTCTGTGGTGTCCCTTATTTTGCAGCTTTCTCAATGGCATGTGTTTGTGTGTGTGTTTCTGAAAATGCACATTTTAGGTCTGTCAGCTGAGATCCCTTTGTTCACCCAATGACAAAGGCATGGACTATTTTCAACCCATATCTTGTGAACTTCCAACTACATTGCCTACAAATGTTTTTCCCCTCACTGCACCCCTAGAGAGAGGGAAATCTGCTGAGCTGCATGCAGGATGAAGCAGAAAGAGCTGCACAAGAGATCTCCTCCCAGCAGCCTGGAAGACAGTGAATAGGATGAGTAAGGAGAGGCTTCCCTGCTGTTGGCAGCTGGGAATGACAGAGGAGCTCCTCATGCAGCTTGTGCCCCTTAAGTGTCTGCAGAAGCACTAAAAGAGCTGGCAAGAGAAGAGCAGCATGTGGCATCAAAAGAAAAGCAGCTGCTAAATCTCATCATGGGAATGACAGAAAATATTCCTCATGGCCCAAAGCAATCAGAAGATAGTAGGGAGATTCAATGGGACTGACACCATTTCACACTCATTCTCTGCTGATGCTCTGAAAAATCATCAGTAACCCAGACTTCCTTTCCTCTGCTCACACCACTGCAAGTGGGGGGATTCCTAGCTCACAAGACTTTCCTGTCTTACAGCAGGAATTCCTTTTCATAAAAATTTATATATACATAACTCCAAATACAATGACATTAATCACATGTATAATCTATACACATACAGACAAGTTATATATATTACATATATACACATGCATGTATAGGCATCATATTCATATATATATCCATGCTGTGTGTAATCACAGGAATGTGTGCAGATAGATGTATGCAAATGGATTTACCTAGCTAGCTTTTTCCTTTCTTTTTCCTCTTCCTCCTCTTTCTGTGCTGATGTTAAACTCTCAGCATCAGCAAGGTTGTCCACAGCAATGGCCAAAAATACATTCAGCAGGATATCTGTTTGTGTGCTACTTAAAGAAAACAGGCTTTGAAAACTGCAGGAAAAGATTATACCAAAGGTTTCTTAATTGAAAATTTTTAGCAACCTGTCATCAGATCTCTTGGATTTTCCAAACTTCCATTTCACACAACTGCGTATCCATCATGCACAAACCTACACCTTCCTTCCACACAGATAACACACTTTGTGGGTTTTCAACATTTCACAACAGAATGGCTGATGTAAAACAGCAGATTTACAGATTTACATTTTAGTTTCCAGTTTCCCAAGAGCATCTCTCTGTGTGCAGAGAATCCCACTGAACATAAGAGGAGCATGGAATGCTTAGCATCTTTTGACAGTTTAGGTTGCACGAGTGGATGTTATGGACAGCAAGCACAGGACTCTGATGAGCATTTCTGAGGTTAATTTAGTCTGGACAGTGAAGGGTTGAGCTGACAACTCTGCCATCTCCTAGCAGAGAGTCCATGCATGGCCAGTCATGCCCATGTAGCTGAAGGGCAAGGAATTACAACTGTTTTCTTGTCTTACCAGTCAGTGTTCAGATCTCATGTTACAAATCTGACCACAAGGTTGTTTTATACATTTCTTGAGTGTAGGTCTTATTATACCACAATAACTTTTCAGCAAACCCTGGTTCAAGGCTTAGTCTGGAAACACAGACATCCCCCCCTCCCTGGGCTCCAAGGTCTAAAGGCTCCAAAGTCAGCCAGCATTGTAGAGTTGGCTCACATTTTCACAAGGGGATCCAAGTTGTAGTTTTTTTTAAAATCTGTCAGCCAGATTGCCTACCTTGACCTTCAGATAAGTGGAATTGCACCATCTCACTTTGAAGTGAGGGCATGAAGGTCAACCAAAATGTCAAATAACAGGGTTGGAGAGATCTGAATTATGGGCACAGGCCAGAATAGCTGGGCTGAGTCTATAAGGTGGCTTTATAGAAGCATCAGTATAAAAGGAAATGTCACCTCTGACACAGGAGGGCCATTTATTAGGGAAGCAGAAACCAAACAGGGACAAATTTGGAGCAAACTGAGATAGGGAACAGAATGGCAGCTCTATGTTACATGCAAATTCCTGTGAAGAGACACTCACAGCACAATCCTGCAATGTGCTTTGTGCCTCCTGGGGTGAGTACAGTGCCCTCATTTCACCTTAAAGCCAGACAGAACTGAAGTTACTCAACTGAAGTTACTCCAGCACAGGCTGGAAGATAACAGAGCACAAAATTTTCTGTTTGAAGAACACACAGATTGCAGGGACTGAAATGGAACACAGGTCCTGTTAGTTTATACATGAATTAATACATGATCTCACATAAATCAATTATGTCAAACATATGTTACTCCTACTATAGCATTTGTATATAGCATATTGCAGATTATACATATTTTTATTCCACATAAGACTTGGAAGCACATGGAATATATTACTAAAAAAGTCATTAAAGTAAAAAAAAAAAAATGCAGTAAGTACAGTAGGAACACCCAGAGATTAGTTTGTGGAGAAGGCAGGAAAGAAAAACGTATGAGAGAATTAAGGGGAATGAAAAATAAAAACACTAAACATGTAAAGATACTAAATAAAAGCTAGCATGTGGAACTGGCACATAGCTGGCTCTTACAAATGTTTATACGCCTTAGCACCAGCTAAAACAAAATGAACTTTTAAAACTTTTGGCACTGTAACACTAAAATTCAGATGTAGGGAAAAGGCAAAAACGTGAGGTGTGAAATTCACTATTTTCTGACATATCAAAGCAAATAGTGGTTTTAATTCATCCCCTCTTGCAGAAAAGAGTAGCATCAAAGGATACAGTTTCCACAGATGAAGAGGATGATGAAGTAAATACAGACCAACATTCCTGGAAAAGAGGGGCCGCCATAAGCCATGATCCCATCATACATCACCGAATTCCAGTCCTCCCCAGTCAGGATCTAAATGACACATTCCCACCAATAAGGGATACAGTGTTAGACCACACAGAGAATTTGAAAACCCCATTAACACAAAGATACCCACTGTCCTAGAGAACACCCCCTCCCCCAGGTTGGAACTGATGGAGACTGGCAGCATCCATCTAGAACATTAAAAAAAATAACCAAAAAAACACAGAACAGAGAAAATGCAAAGAAGGCCTGTGCTCAAAATGTGAAAAAGCCCCAAAGAGTGTATTCTTGAAGATGATTGCTGAAGGCAATGGCTCTCCTAGACAAATCTGTTCAAGTCTCCCGTTGCTCCAAGCATTTCCCTCCCATGTGCCTGCTGTTTCAGACAGGCTGCCCAGCCTTTAGCACTGCCCTCAGCACAGCCCTCCAGGCCATTGCCCTTCTCCTCACATGTCAGTGAAATCATGATCCTGAGGCTCTTGGTGGGCCACTCCCAAAGCTGCAGAGGGCTTAAAGGCCCATGGGATTACTTCTATGAGCAGGTATTTGTTCCCCAGAGCAGGGAGACAGCAGCAGGGCTCTGGCAGCAAGCGCTGCCCTGGGACGTGGCGATGGCTGTTCTCTTATCCTGCTCTGCTCCGTGGCCTTGCAACACACAGGGGTTTTATCTTTGTTCCTGCTTTGGGAGGGAACACTCCATGCTGGCAGCTCTTAGGAGCCTGGAGCTTTAGGGTCCAGCCCCATCCTGGGGACTGTCAGGCTGCAGGACCAATCTTGCCCCAAGAAAACACAAAGTGTTGGCCCCCGGGGACCACTCGTGCCCTTACCTGAAACACAGTCAGGAGGGACTGAGGGAAGTTGTCAAATGTACTCCTCCTGGTCTGCATCTCATCAAAGTTAAACTTGCCCCCAAAGAGCTGCATCCCCAGGAGTGAGAAGATGATGATGAAGAGGAAGAGAAGCAGCAACAGGGAAGCAATGGAGCGGACTGAATTCAGGAGCGAAGCCACAAGATTACTCAGGGAATTCCAATATCTGGGAGAGAAAACAGAAGTAGTTAAAATTCCTTCAGTTCGAGACAGGTGCTCATGGAGTGCACAGAGTATTGGTTCAGGCTGCCTTCTGTGTAAAGCTGGCATTTCCAAACACCCTGTTAAGCAGTGAATCATTGATGTGCCTCCCCAAGATAACGAGACCTACTGCAGCTAATGAGTAATTTTACTACCACACGTGTACATACACAATTCCCCCCACCCCCCACTCCCTCCACACACACACACCCAGAAGATTATTACAGCACTCTCCATCTAAGGCTCTGCACATCTTATATCAATATGCAGTGATTAGTTCTTGCTGCTTCAGTGAGTTACATTCTAACCAACCTCATTACAACACTCACAGATGTTGTGGCAGCCAGAATACCTCACTCCAGAGAATGGCCTGTAATAACTAGCAAGAACAGATGGGAAAACTGTTTGGATGCAAATACAAACTTACCCAGAATTTGGAGTGTGTGAGTGTGTGCTTGGGCTCACTCACAGAGAGGTTGCTGAGCTCTCTGGGACTAGGGCGAATGAGAAAGGTATCAATGCTCCTTTTACAAGGACACTAAAGAAAACTCCAGATCTATATTTATTTGGAAAACTACAATATTACTTGTTTTTTTGGTTTTCAAACCCACTCTACATCTTCAAACAGGCTGCAGAACATTTTCAAATTGCTTCAGTCAAGAGACAGGTTGGTTAAGACCTTTTCTCCCAGCGTATTCAGGCATGTGCCCAGCTCAGACTCATGTATGATGCAGGGAGAGGATCTTTTTGCCCTTGTGGTTCCAGTTTAGGGTTCAGAGAGATGCCAGCAGCATGTTTGCTGCAGCATGTAAGTTTGCACTCTTTGCCAGCCTGCAGAATACTCACAAGCTGGGAAGAGGCTTTAGAAAAAAATTCTAAAGAATTCACCACATCACCCATGAAGCAACTTCCACTTTGGTCTTGCATGTGCTCAGTCACGTCCAATCTACTGGTGAGCTGGTCATGAGCTATTCTCTTTTGTGCTTTGAGGCTGGCAGAGTTTTCAGACTGGGCTGAAGATTAGCTCTCATTCTCCAATCACCTCATTTTGATGCACATTATTGGCAAAGCCTCAACAGCTTTCACAGGTCAGCAAGCCAGCAATGTTTGCCTGTGCTCCTCCTTCTACCTGGCCTGCCACCATGCTTTGAGACTACACCAAGGCCCTCTAGTCTCTTCTCCCAAGGCCCACAACTTTGAAAAACTACAATATTACTTGTACAACATTTCTTTTCTCAGAGGGCTCTGCATTTCTAACCATACTTTCCCTGAAGACAAAAGTTCCAGGTAAAAAGGATGGCAGACTGGTGCTCAGGCTCTTCTGTGGAAGCCTTATCCTTCAACTCATCATTTTTTTCTCAAGGTAGTATACATCCTCATTGCAGACAAGGGTTCTTAAAATCCTAGTTAAATTCATATTTTTAAAATGTTGATCTAAAAAGAATACATTTTTTTTGTCCTGTGGAAGGCAGGGCTGCCTGAGCAGCCCAACCACTTCAGGAAGATTAGCAATGTGATCTGCAGAGGGACATCACCATGTCCTCTCAAGTTCAGCAGCAGGTTCATCTCCAAGGACTCAACTTCAAAGAGAGCTGTGATGTTTTCCCTCCAGCCCAGCTTCAGCACTTCAGAGAAAACTAGGATGCTTTAAAGTTTAACTGCAATTAAAGAGATGAGCAATGAAAAACTACAGAACAAAGGTAAGGGCATGGAAGCTGTGGGCTCAGTGCCACCAAATATCCACACGGAATGTGCAATGTAACAGCTCCCTGTGTTTGCAGTTATGCTCACAGCTCACATACATTCACACTTTGGAAAGAAGGGAAAGTGACACAGGAGAAGGGAAAAATTCATTCTGATGAAAGTCAAATGAATTCAGCATCCTTAAAGCAGAGGTTGATGGGCTCCAGAATGTCTCCAAGTCCTCCAATGTCAGCCAGGACACATTTTCTAGGTCTTCCTAGCAGTGCCCTTAAGAAGCAGTGAAGCTGTTACACATGTGAACAGTCCCAGTGACTCAGTTTAAGCTTAAAGGCCTTGCTATATCAGCTCACAACTGTGTAGACTTCTATCAGCTCTGCATTTCTTACAAATAGCTCAATACCTGGCATTCAGATTCTTATATAAGTATCAAGCTTCAAGCAATTAACTGAGATGGCCTGGTGGTAAGATCAGTGCTGTTTTATCTGTGTACTACTGCTAACTAGAAATATAGCACCACTAGAAAAGTAAATAAACCAATCAGGGAAAAAAAGAAAAGGAGAAAAAGGAAATCCCAGATCTCAAAGTGAGATCTGGGATTACTCAGTGAAACACAAAGATTTCATGTCAGCAATGGTTGAAGCCCAGACAAAGAAGGGTCTCGCTACTTCATCCTCTCTGGTTATCACCTTACTACAAAGGAAAAATCAGCACTGGATGCTGGATGGAATAGGAGGGCTTGGACCAGGCAGCTTTTAGTGGGAAGTATGAGAGAAAACAGTGCTGCTGCCTCAGATTTATGGGGAAATGGGTGTGCTTCTGAACAGCCCCCACTGCAGATCCCAGGCCCTTGAGGGTGCCAGTGAACGAGGATCTGTAAAGCCCCAGGTGAGCAGGACGTGACTGTGATCCCTGTTTCAAAGCAGGAATGATGCAGAGAAGTCAAGTTGTTTGTTCAACACCTCACACCACAACCAATTGCAGAACTGGATTAGAGCTTAACCTGTTCCACTCTCTTCCCTCCCCTCTCTCTCCATTGCCTTCCCCTATAGCTTTATGATCACATCTCTGGCAATCACAGATGCAGGGCTTAAAGCAGCAGCAACAGCTGGCAGACTCATTATTGGAAAACTTCCCACCCTGCTCATCCAATATAAAACCACTTTGACAGTGATTTTTGACAGAAAGTACAAAAAATAGGGCACCCCATCTCTCCTCCCTACAAATAACAGTGACTTACCTAGTGGCAGGACTAGGTATAAAACATCACATTTCTGTATGCTGTCACAAATTATATGATTTATTTTTTAAATACAAAGGACTATAATACATATAAAGCAGTAAAAGATTATTTATAATGAAAAAACAATCTGTCTTCTCATAACAAAGTGAGATGTTCTGCACAGCACTTTAAAAATTATGGAGAATAAAACAGATTACATTGTCTGCTTGTCTAATGTATTTATAATTTTGGAAGAAATGTTTGGTCTTGAAAGTCTAAAAGATGTTTCTAAAATGATGCATTGTTCATCTGACGGTATCTTTATTTGTTCCTATTCTATTATGGAGCTATATTTGTGTTTCTTGTAGAATTGTATCATCTTGATGACCCAGAATTTGTTTGTGTATGGTATTTACAATGGAAAATCGATGCAAATATATGAAGAATGGTCTAACTTCTGATATAGTCTTACCAGAGTAACTGTCCTGCTTTGTACATTTTTAATATTCTAGATTATCACTATTCTCACTTCCACTGTATGTCCCCATATGCTCATGGATGTATGCTTGATATAAAACATGACTCTATGATTCCTCCTGCCCCTCCCAGCTGTCCGGTGTTGTATCTTCCTGAATTATCATTGTACTCAGATTGGGTATTGCACCAGTGCTGATAGTGTCATTAATAAATCCTCATTGTATTTAGAGCCGAGCGAACAATAGAAAAATGTGTAATTTACTGGAGAAGGTAAAAGTTTGGCTTTAATGCCGAAGTATTCTGTCCTGCAGTAAGGCATGAGTGAGCCTAAAATACTGCTTAGGAGGCTCGTGTTAGGGTCTTCCACATGAGGGTGAACTTCACCCACAGAGTGAAGAATTATGAAGAAAATTATGAATAATTACAAAACATATAAATTTGAAACTACTGCAGCCTACTTGTCAATATTTTTGGAACAGGAAAGAAAGAAAAGAAAGAAAGAAAAGAGAGAAAGAAAAGAAGGAAAGAAAGGAAAGAAAGGAAAGAAAGGAAAGAAAGGAAAGAAAGGAAAGAAAGGAAGAAAGGAAAGAAAGGAAGAAAGGAAGAAAGGAAGAAAGGAAGAAAGGAAGAAAGGAAGAAAGAAAGAAAGAAAGAAAGAAAGAAAGAAAGAAAGAAAGAAAGAAAGAAAGAAAGAAAGAAAGAAAGAAAGAAAGAAAGAAAGAAAGAAAGAAAGAAAGAAAGAAAGAAAGAAAGAAAGAAAGAAAGAAAGAAAAGAAAGAAAGAAAAGAAAGAAAGAAAGATAGAAAGAAAGAAAGATCTGGTTAATACATTATGCATCATGAGCTCTTCCTTAGCTCTGTGCTTTACACACAGACCCATGCACAGATTGCAGGAGACATATTCCAGGTAACAATTCTTCCAGGAAAAATTGTATTTTAATTGTGCTGCAGTGTGAAGGCAAATGTAACCACCCCTACTGCTGATTGGTTCCATCATCACATTTCTGCCAGAAGCTTTAGGACTATGTGAGTACTCCACCAGCTCAGGCTTTTTAAAGCATTAATGATATTCTCTCAGTGTTTGCCTTTCTGTTAGAGAATTCCCTTAGCTAGCTTATATATTTCATGTAGGAATGGAGACATGTCTTGAAAAAACAATGACCTCTCCAGGATGCTATGTTGAAGCTCATGCTTTTATAGCTATTGGTATGTTGCCCTGGGTGTATCTGATTACCCAGTGCCTGAAACAGCTACTGCTTTCCTCAGAAACCAGGCCTGGGACTTGCTCATGGACAGATCCAGGAAAAACAATCCCCACACCAGAGATCCCCACTATTTCTGAAAGAGCAAAGATGCCTTTCTTGCTGGAAACTCTTGTTTCCTCTCTCTGGGAGGGAACCTTCCCCTCTGGAGGGTTTTCCCCTCTTCTATGATCACACATGCAAACAGACCACTTTTCCCCCCGTTTTGAAAGAGTTGTAGGTTTGTTTTGGCCTCTCTCTCTGAGACTGTGAACCAATTTTCTGTCTCTGCCATCTGACCCTGAGATCCATCCATCCTGCCAGAGATCTGAGCCCCGGAAGCTTTAAGGGCAAATCTTGTATGATGCACAGTTCCAAGTCTGTTGTTTTTTCTGCCTCTCAGCTTTGGACTTGTTTTTCTCATGTGCTGTGTTTTCTATCTCTAAATTTGTCAGAAATTTCCTCTTGGGAGGGGGTGTGTGTGTGTTACATGAATTGTAGGGACATTTTCATGGCTGAGCAGGCAGAATAAGAACTCTTTCACAACCTCAGTGAAGTTTTTTGTGAGGTGCTGGCTGGTGCCCACATGGGAATAGGCAGACTTTGTGCTGTTTGGGGCAAGTGCTTGGATAAATTTGTTGCAAGAGCTCTGGGTAAGTTTGGAGATGATCTCTCCTACAAACTGCCCTCAAGACGAAAAAGCCCTGCCAAACCAAGCTGGTGTTTTGGAGGTACCTGGCTCAGCAAGGAATGACTGTTTAATAGATATTACTGTGCCTTTATGCAGAGGGAGAGGGGAAAGAATGGAAAAGAGGAGATTTTGGAAGATGGAAAAAGTCTGGTTTCTTCATAAAGTTGCTGGTTTGTGATAGACTCCTTGGAAGGGGAATAGCTGGCAACATCCTTTGCCTGTAGCTGCTGGTATTGACACAATCTCCCACTCAGGTCAGTGTTGAGCCTACTGAAGCTGGCATGGGCTCCTTAGTCAAATGCTACTTTGGCTCAAAGCCTTTCAGGCTCCTCTCTGTCATCAAAAAGCGTCAGAGGAGGTCACAAGGCTATCTGCTGGTTTGGTTTTCTTTCTCTTTTGCAGAGAACTGTAAGAGCCTGAGGTCAGTTCACATTATTCCAGATTTCAGTTTAACACTTTACGTGGTATTGGGTGTCTCCAGCTGCCTGTGCCAGACTCCTCACCCCTCACACTGGGGATGGATGTCCAGCCTGCACAGCCCTCCCCATCCTGTTACAGACTTCAGAAGATGAGGACTGGTAATCTAGCATTGTAGCACTCTCACTACCTAATTAGTGGTAGAAAAAGTGAAAGTAAACAGGGATTTGAATGACTTGTACCCATATATATTGTGCACTGAGCAGCGCCCTCCTCCAGCCCCAAAGAAGCAATAAAGTACCTTGTGATTTTAAATATTCTTAGGAGTCTCACACATCTCAAAACCGAAATGCCCAGTGGTGACATGATCTTCGTCTCCACCAGGATGGTTTCCAGGATGCCTCCACACACAATGAAACAGTCAAAGCGGTTGAACAGGGACACAAAGTAGGCCTGGAGACCGAGGCTGTACATCTTCAGCAACATCTCTGCCGTGAAAAGAGCTAGCAGCACCTTATTGGCAGTGTCTCATGAAAAGCAAAAAGAAACAGATTAAGGAAACTTAGTCAAAAGATCATCACAACTGATCATCGGCCCTTGCTGCTAAGAAAGGATTTTAAGGATCAGCCTGAAAAGTTAACTTCGTAGAGCTTGGGTCAAAGAATTAACTCGAAAAGCGTGGGCATCTCATTCACAGAAATGTTTTAGCAAGAGGGTTACAGCAGTTCTCATGTACTGCACATACAGCTGCAATGTATTACACAACCTCCAATGGCAGGGACACGCCTTCCCATGCACAACCTGCCTTCACTCCCGTCATCTGCAGAGGAGAGTGGGAATAGAAGAGCTGCTGTGCTACCTACTGTTGCTTAATTAAGCCTTTTCAGCTGCTCTCACCTCCAGAGAGAATTCAGTTGTTCTGCAGACAGAAGAACATTACAGATCACTCTTCATCACTTCCCTGATAATTAGAATTTATTATAAATGCCATTTCAGGGGAAACCTTGGACAATGTGGGGTTCCCAGTAGCTATCCATAAATTGGGAATCCGGTTGCTGCAAATATTTATTTAAAATTAGCATAAGCTTCTCATTTCACTTACACCCAATGGAACACTGCTTTGGCCTGGAAAGGAGGTTTTTACATCTTTTTTATAGCTTCTCCCACCACAGGCAGATAAGTTTATTGTATTCTTTACTACCCTCCACAGACACAGGAGTGCTTGGAGCTGTGCATGCTCCTTTTACATTGCGTGGTTTAATGCATCAGCTCTCCTCTCAGCTCCCTTTTTTGACCCCTCCCATAATGAACAGGACCAGCAGCTCCTCCTCACCTTGGACCTCTGTGAGCCAGTCTGGCTGGTTGTAGTGCTCAGAGGCAATGGTGAGAGTGTTGAGAAACACGAGGAAGATCACCAGCCAATAGAAAACATTGGACTTGACAGCAGCACGGCACTTCCTTCTGCAGAATCGATTCCATCGGCGCCAGTAGCGACTTGAAAAATTGAAGAAGGGGAAGTTCTTTTCAGAGAGGGATCTTTAGGCTATTGCAGCCCTCTGTTAAGGGAGACTCTAGTCTTGATTTATTGTTCAAGAATGGTAGGGAGTAACTTAAATTCACCCTGAGAAACACTCTCTCATCTGAGTCGACACTTGAGAACATCCTTCCTATAGCTATAGGAATAAAGTTTGTCCTAAACAATTTTCAAGAGCTTCAAGCAACCCCTTAATCTGAATAGGACATGCACTGCAGAAACCTCAAGGGATTTTTTAGCTCAGTTGGCACAAAAATTAATATTCTCCTTGTACTTGATTCCTGTGACCTGCAACGGCACCTTTCCCAGCCTCAGGACAGTCAATAGATTCTCTATCACATGGAGCTGAAGGATTAAGTCTTTGGAGATGTGAGGTCAAATAAAATCCAAAGAACGTTTCCAGCATTCAGCAACATTCGGGAGTAAGCCAAATACAAGGGCTAGTTCTGAAAAAATCCCAAAACTGAGGGGACTTCAACATCTCACCTTCATGCCTGGAACTAAGGGTACCATTTGCTAATCAAGAGAGTTTTTAAAGTTTGCCTTCCATGAACACATCCCCTTGTGTCACTGATTTCTCAGGGTAATTACTAACCACAGATGATATTTAAAGCTAATTACACACCTCCTACTCTTCAGAATTTAACTTGCATAGCAACCAGTTTCTAGGCAACACTTGCCACGGTATAATAAATCTAATAGTTTTATATAGATACTACATACATATGTGTGTGTGTCTGAAGTGACACAGACATACACGATGTTACAGAAGAAAGAACTTTTCTTGGCTACTCTTGCCCTTTGTATAATTTTCAGTGGCAAACTATAGCCATGCTTGAGATCAGGGTTCTCATCTACAGGAACTAAAGCCAGACCATGTAAACACAACGTGAACAAGGATCTTGCAACAACATTTTAACAGGTAGCCAAATCTAGGGTGTTTTACCTATCCAATTTACAAAGGCACCTAGTCTATCACAAACAGATACATTGTGTGTTTTGCAGTGGATTTGGGACAAGAAATAATCTTCCCAACTTCCAAAGTGGGCACCACACTTAGACATCAATGTTGCCATTAAACTATGTGCAATCTCACATGCTTTTGTGCATATTTTGCACAAATGTGTGTGCACAGGACAATGTATGGTGTTTTCTGTGCTTAAACCCACGTTCTTTATATGGGGATGTCACATATGTGCTTCCAAAATTGAGATTACTCATTGCTCCTTAGGTAAGCAGAAGGACTCAGTTACACACTGTGGCAGCAGCTCTCTGGCTGCAGAGAGCAGGCACAGACTTTCCCAGGTATTTTCCCAGGAAAGGCTGTGGTAAAGTCAGAGAAAAGAATGAGAAACAATTCTTATCTCCACTTGTTGCACCTGTTGTTGTGCCCATGTGGAATGTGTCATGGAGATTTGTTTACCAAAGGGTGATTTCTTAATTGGGCAATGGATGGTGTTTGGGTTGATTGACCAATTAGATCAATACTGGATCAGATTGCCTGTAAGGGTTACTGAGTTTCTTAATAAGTGTAGTTTCTTAATAAGTGTAGTGTAATATAGTATAAGATGATATAATAAAGCAATTGATCAGCCTTCTGCAATCATGGAGTCAATGCTAATTATTCCCCAGCTGGGGGCCTGCAGTGACAACACACTTGCTCCATTTATTCTGAAAACTGATTTAGTATTTTATAAACCTGACTTTGAATTCAGGGTTATGGAGGCAGCTGAGATCCTACCAAAGCAGTGGAAATGGACCTTAACAACCAAGTTCCATGAGTTCAGTCAGCCTCTCCAGTGAAACCCCAGAAATAGCCATGTTAGGACTGATTAATTTTTCCAAAAGCTCTAAGTCAACAGAAAACCAAACACCACCAGAGAAGCTCCCCATGTCCCAGGCTGAATGGGAGAATATCACAAGTAAGATGCCAACTTCATCAGCTGAAATCTTTACAATCGAGCAAAGCTGAGAAGTTCAACAAGGACAGCCTTGAGCAGGCAGGGCTGAAGTTGACAGATGTAGTATAATTATGTGATTGAACTGGGTTTTTATTTCTGATTTTGTATTTTATGGTTTGAGATACAAAGGTAGCATAGATAGGTACTTCAGCAGTCAGTAGTCCCTGTGCCTTATTTCAGTGTGAAACTAAGAAAAAAATTATGAGTAAAATCTGACATATTTAGCAGGATCTCCTAGAATCACCACTGCATCCCAGCAATGCTGGTGTAAACAACTTCAGAAAAAAGCAAAAAAGGTAGAAAGAAGGAAAAGCAAAAGTCAGTTTTACTTACCTAAATTTTGATTTTGAGATCCGATGCCTGAAAGAAAAGAATTGCCATTAGAGTCTCTGAAGCTGTCCCACACCTCCCAGGCTTTTGTGAAAATAACAATAGAAAGAAACAAAATTAAGCTCAATGCATTTTTTTAATCCATGCTGTTTTCCCCTTGCATCTGTTGTAAGTCAGTGTGGGCACTGGGTATAGCTAGAATTCCCCAATAACCAAATCTTGTGTTTTGGTGTGACTCATGAAGCAGAAGTCATGCCATGGTGGCATTTTACCATTGATAGATATCAGTGAACTCTACAACTGCTACCAAATTTATTTCTCAAGTATTAATTTTTTTTGTCACCATTTTTTTTCTTATAGTAAAAAATGTATGACTTTATACAGACAGTCTTGTTGCTTTCATACATCACTTATCACTTCACTGTGTATACACATATTATGAAACAATAATTGTGAAAATAATGCTTTTTTCTGTAACTGAAGGTAAAACAATGCAAGGCAAATATTTTCAAACTTAGTTACACACACTTATTTGGTCTTGGTTATTTATGTAAATCAGTTTGCATTCAAATGAGTCTGTACAATAATAGATTCTGTTGCTATCAATGAAATTTTGAGAATTAAGCATTCCCAAAAATTTGGCCATATTCCCACTATATATGTGTTTAAATATCTAATTCCATGCATTTGGATTTATTCACCTACATAATCTCATTAATCTTTTATCAGAAGTCACAGACAAAGCTAGAAATAAGCCCCAGTTTTTAAACCACTACCTTAGTGTGCTTGACACATGTCCTGTAAGGCCTTTGAACACTTTGGCTGTCTTTTGGTGAATCCATAATGGTGCACAGAGATAAATAAATGTATGTGGATGCAATGCTGTGAGTCAGAGGTGACTTGTAGAGCTGCAAAATCTACCACCAATAGCAGCAGAAGTGAAACTCTGGGGAATGACTGTGGAAAAAAGTATTTCTGCTGGGTTGAAACATTCCTTAAGGTACCCTCTATGACAGGAAAGTGGGTCATTGTTGACAGCAGTCAGCAGAGGTCTTACTGCACTGCCCTAAAATTGGATTCCCTGTTAGTAGAGATGGGAGAATGTAATTCTCTGAGCATCTAACTCTTCTTATTGTAGCAGCCTTCACAATGGTCCTGTCCCTGCTTGAGGACATCAGTTACTGACAAGTAATCAGTGATAGGTCAGGTTCCTTATCTGGAAGAGGTTTTAGTCAGGGGAACTTTTCACCAGCAGATGGGCTGAGCCAAAAAAAGAAAAAGGCCTTTGCACCAAATACCCAAATACATCATTCCTGCTGTGTCACAGGCAGCTTGTCTAGGGCACACACTGGGCAGCAGTGAGGTTACAGACACGTGCAAGACTCTTGAGAAAGAAGAAATAATGTGCTGACAGATCAGAATACTAAATTATACTGCAGGGAGCTCTAACAAGGATGCCAAGAGAAGCACCTACAAAACGCATCCTTAATGTTAAAGCTATTCCTACTTCTCACTGAGAATTCTGGCTTGAGGATCACTACCTACAAACTGTAATGGAGCAGATTTACAGGCAAAAGGAAAGAGGGCTCAAAGAAGGGAAGTGCAAAGATGTAAAAATCACAACGAAGCAGAAAGCTGAGCACTGGAAAGGAGGTGGTGAGGATTTTGATAGGAATAGTTTGGCAGGGACAGAGGGGGAGAGAGAGTGAGAGCATGACAGCAAGAGAGAGAGATGGAAGGGGATGGACAGGGAGTGTGAAATCCTTGGTGACCTCTCTGGTTAATGGTTTCTCAGTGAGGCAGCACTGGAATCTTTTATTTATTTAAGCAAAAGAGATGCAGCAGGTGTAGTACTCATCATGCATGGGATAATTATGTCTTTGGAGCATTATGAACAGCAGCCAAGTGCATTCAGTGCTCCCACAGGTTACCTAGAGCCTTCATCCCCCTCCCTCCACCTTGCCTTACTGCTGTGGCAGAAGGCTTTATCACATGTGGGTGTGCTATATATATGGAAGAGGACAAGGAAGGAGGATTAGATTTATATTTAGAGGTAGAATCAGAGAGCAAAATGGAATTTTGGAAATAAACTGTATAATAAATGTTTCTGAAAACATTATGCATGAATCTGAAACATGTTTTTCAAATTACTCTAAGGATTAATTTTTTTTTTCAGAACTTGGGTTACCAGTGTCACATAAAAAATGCTTTTATGGCATCACTAGGGGCTGTCGAATAGTTTGGAAATAGGGCCTTGCCACAGTGTCTGTAACACTCCAAGCTGGCACTTAATGGGTTCAGAGTGGACCAGATTCTCTGCTGAGTTTAAACGTGGATCTCTTGCATCTCTGGTGTCCTGGGAGTTTTATGTTGTTGGGAGAAAGAAGGTGACTCCAATTGTGTCCAACTCAGGAATGGCTTGAGATGCTCTTGTTTGAAATTATGGTATAGGAGCCTAATGAAAACCACTTCAGACCACTACACAGTGCTTTTATCACAGGAACCATGTAACTCAGCTTGTCTTTTAGAAAAACAAACACAAAAATGAGATCTCTGTTTGACTAGCTGTCTTTGAAATTCTCTAGAACTCCTCTAACCTTACATTGTTATGTACAACACACAGATAAGATGGTGAAATCTACAGGTTTTTATCCACATAAACTCTGGATAATCAGCATAACTCAAATGTAATGAGATATCCCACATTCTGAGAGATAAAGTCTTCATTTCCCTGTTCATGGAGGACACCAGAGAAGGTGTTTCTGAAGGATGTGACAGTTTTGTGTAACAGGGATTGAGGGCTCTGTGGAATTGTACACATAACAGACAATTCCAGCATTCACACAACATTCCAATTTTGGAAAAATCTTGTATGTCACTAAGCATGACACAAAGGCCACATTACAGTTGTTTTCTGGGTTTGGACATTATTAAACATGACCGTTATCTAACTCTCTGGTCACAACTACTTTCATATTGTATGATCCCAACTTAGAGGCAACCTTATCTTCACAAGGACTCCTAAAAGCCTTTGGATACCAGGAAAAGTTGTCAGAAAAGCAGCTTCCCAGAAAGGGACTTTACTAAGTTTCTAGGTTATATACAACTTTGGAGAACATCCAAAGAGCTTCTCTGGCCATATCTTACATATTTTATTACTGTGAGAAGGCAGTCCTGGTGTGACATGGATTCTGCTTTGGTGCAATGTGGTGCATTTGTGCAGTAACTGGTAAGGACAGTGTAATAAGAATCTACAGAATAGCCTTAAAAAAATTGGATCTGTCAAACTTGAGTTGGTTTGCTATTCAACAGGCTTTCTTAGAGGCTGGGAAAACAGGCCAGCATTTCAGCATTCAGTAAATAATCCTGCTCTCCCTGTGGCAAGTGACAGGAAAGGCATGTCACAGAATCTGAAGCAGGAAGAAAATTCCACTTCCATAAGGGCATGTTACTGTCCTTTAGACACACACCTAGAGCTGGCTGTGAATACTAAAAGCACCTTGCTCGTAATAAGTTGAAGAGCAGTATCTGAGTCTGACACATAAGGCTGATCCTGTGAGTTTTCCTGCTGAAGTCAGCAGTGGTTTCAGGCTTTTCTTCCCATGGCTCCTGATGTGATGGGAACTTTGGTTCCATCACATCACAAGGAGTCCATCTCCTCATAAGGTGAAAACCAGTGACAACTACAGCAAACCTGCAAGAAAACTTTTACCTTTACCACTGTCTCCTACGCTGATTGTTGCAAGAACTGCACAGGAATTAATTTCCATGCAAAAAAAAACACCAAGGCAAAAAAATCACTGACTGTTCAGCTGCCAGGGAAACCTCCCATTGCTCGTAAAACTTTTGGGACACACGGTTTTCAGTTGGAAAGCCAGTGTAGGTTGTTCATTTTTGTTTATCCTATTTTATTGTTTGAACTGTCTTTGGTGGAAAAGCAACTGAACTGTCCCCTGTATGTATGGAAATCCTGGCTAAGGCGAAAATGCCAAGTGGGTTATTGTTTCAATGAAAGCAGATAATTTTAAGCTCTCTTTCCCTTTGAGCTCAAGTGCTTCACTTTTCTATTGAGGCTCTATGGAGCATTAGCTTCCACAAAGGTCTTTTTTTAAGCTAATGCATATGTATAAAAGCAAGCTCTATTGTGGCACTCCAGATCTGTATGGTTGCATTAGAAAATTAACGTTCTGTTTGTATTGGAAGATTATATATGCTGACACCCTGCACAGAACAGATTACTCCTGATCATGAGCAATAGCCTGTCCTCAGGAATCTGAGTCCTGCACAGCAGTAACCCCAGAGGCTCAGGGAAATTACTTGCTTTTGGGAAGCTCTGGGTGTAAGAATATCCTGTAACCAGAACCCCACTGCTCCTGGGTCTGGGTTTGTCCCACTGCTGCCTGCTGCAGAGGAAACGTGTTTCTTTGTACCCTGAGACAACAGGTTATGAGAGCTGTGACACATCAAAATAAGATAAGTTCCTCTCCCAAATGCTGTCCTTGACGATAAAAGCTGTTGTGCTCCTACTGCAGGGCAGATGTCAGCCCATTACAAGGCAATACCATGACAAGAATAATATACTGTGGAAGTTGTGGGATGCTTTTTAATGTCCTGTGGAAGCCTGCAAAACAATTTTCAAATTCAGATGCCTGATAAAGTGCACTTCCTTAGGAAATGAACCGTGCTCTGCCACGGCACTCCCATTGCCAGCAGAATTACACCAGAAATCATTATGAATTAAATTGGTTGGTTTTTGTTTTGTTATCATTCTAAAATTCTTAGATTAGTTCTAAAATTCTTAGATTCCTCCTGAAATTCCTGCTGGTTTGAAGGCTGGCATTACTCCAGACAGGACAGTTGATGGAGGCAGTTTCTATAGTATGGATACTAGAGCAACAAAAGCTTCTTTGAGACAATTGATCAGTAGGCAATATTTTGTGTTTGAGAGGTATTCTCCTGATCTCACATAGCATATGTCTCTGTGGAGTTGAGAAAGGCTGTCAGAGAATATCTCCTTTTCCAAAAGGCACATTTGAGCCTGGCTTCTCAAGCACATCTTTCTGTCAGTCACAGACCCAGCCTTTCAAAGCTCTACAGATTTTAAAAGAACAGAAAGAATAGTGAGTAATTCTAAGTTGCCTTCAATGAAAAAGACATTTTCTTTCTGTCTCCTGGGCATCTTTTTCCTTTTATCACGAGTTCATTTTGATAGGAAGCTCAGCCTATAAATGTAGTGGTGGTGCTGGGGTGGTTAAACGCCCAAGGCAGCCTGATGTCAATAAATAAAGAAATATATTGCCTTTGACTTGAAAGCCCCATGTTGCTTCACTCATGTCTGGTTGCAGCCTGCCCAGAGCAGCCTCTCCCCACTGGGAAAGAGTGTGCTTATAGCAAAGCAGTGGGGACTCATAGCCTTGGGGTGAGTTTAGAATGCTGGTAAAAACACTGAGATTCATCTGCAATAGGTGAAACTCAACAATCGAACCAAAATCTTGGCTAGCAGAGAGTAGGTGACTGCTCAAAAATCCAGGTCTAATCTTCAACTACAGCAAATCAGGATGACATGACTACATGCTAGTATATTATTAATGATAGTACTCAAATCCAGTGCTTGATAAGGAACTTTTTTTAAAAGTTCAACTGACTTCCCATATGAATTTTCAGCGTTCTTGAACACTGGGCCAAATTCTGATTCTTAGGTTCCAATAAAAAAACACACTCAGTCAAAGAAATCCTTGCTTACATTTTATACATTCCAGAAGGAATATTGACCTATGGGGGGTTTGAATGAGAACTCAGTAAAAAGAAGAGTACTTAATACTTCTTGAAACAATGATAGCTGTTTTCTTTGTCTGCCTAAGTGTTTGATACAGTAATAAAGAAACCAGAAAGGATTCTAAGCCTCAGAATCAGAGGCAGGTCTGAATTGGCCCATAACTAAGGAATTTGCAGATCCACAAGTTTGAAACAAACATTTTACAAAAACAGGTAGCATAGGCAAAATTTGCATCTCACTCCAGAATTTCATAATCAGTGATATAGACATTCATTTTATGGAGGAAGGAGCCTATCCATCTCTTAAAGATGAAAAGCAATCTGAGGGAGGCCTTGAGGATTCTCAACTGTCCTTGGTAAGGACTAAAAAAAACCCTTCTCAATAACAGATTTCAATTTACCTACTATACATCACCCATTCCCAGATGAAGTGAAAACTGGCAAGGAAATGGTTTATCTCTCTGAATCTTACATGTCCTGCTCTGCTGAAACTTTGGGCCCTGTTTTAACATTCAAAACATGAGAAGAAGAAATAAAACTCTGTTTTCCTGTAGTTTTCCTGTCTTTTCCCCTAAAATATATTGGACTTAGCCATCCCTTCTCTTAATGCCAAATCAGGGTACTGCCATTCTCCCATGAGCATGCTGGGCTATTTTAAGTAAACTCCAATCTAAGCCATGATTACATTTAGAGTTGGGTTTAACTTCAGCCCTCCTGGCCATATTCCAGCTAAGATAATTATGTTCTGGTTGCCAAAATTCCCAATGCAGTTTCAGCGCAAAACAAGTTATCCCTCATACAACCCCTTAAACACTTGTGCCTGTTGTTTTTAAACACCTGTCACATTTTACCCTGAAGGTGGCTGAACTCTAATGCTGTGAAAACAATCCCTGCATTTACAGTTCATAAAGTGCTTTAGGATCCTTTGGGATTAAGAACATTAAATGAATGCAAGCTGTAATATTAAAAATACATGAAACCTTAGAGCAACTTCTGCCATTCCTTTTGGCACTGTGTCCATGCCTATGAAGGGCAGTACTACTCTGACATATTCTGAAGAAGCAGCACAGCAAAGCACAACCAGTCCAGGAGGCTTCTGGAAAGCAACGATGACAACTTTCTGACACAGGCTGTGGAGGTTCCCACAGGGAATGATGTGCTGCTCCACCTCATACTGACAAACAGGGAAGGCCTTGTTGGAGATGTGAAGGTGTGGGTCAGCTTTGGCTGCCACTCTGGATCAGATGAGCCAGGGTGGTTCCTTCCAACCTGACCCATGCTGTGAGCCATAGCTGCAGAATAAAGGGGTTCTTCTCCAGAGTGTCTCCAGCTGATGTTTCCTGTACAGTGCCAAGAGCACAAGCAACTTGGTGGGGTGCCAAAGAAAGGGCTACACCTGCCCCAGCCTGGTTCCTGCAGGATAGGGTTCATAATCTAAACTAAAAGACTCAGCAGGTTCCCAACAGCAGGCAGGTGGAAGAAAGTGATCACAAATAATTTCTCTGAGGTCTTGTAAATCACTGACTGACTCTTAAAGGAAAGCAGAGATTGAAATTACAATATATTCCACATACCACATCTTTTAAGGTAGATCACAGAAAAAATTATTTTGAGATTATCAATTTTTATATTGAGATTATCAAGTCCAACCTATGGCCTTGTCACTCAGACAGACCATGGCACTGAGTGCCACATCCAGTCTTCACTGAAACACCTCCAGGGACAGTGACTCCACCAGCTCCCTGGGCAGCCCATTCCAATGTCCAGTCACCCTTTTTGTGAAGAACTTCTTCCCAATGTCCAGACTAAACCTCCCCTGGCACAGCTTAAGGCTGTGTCATCCTGTCCTGCTGCTGTTGCCTTGGAGAAGAGCCTGACCACCACCTGGCTACTCCCTCCTTTCAGGTACTTGTGGAGTGACAAGGTGTCCCCTGAGCCTCCTCCTCTCCGGGCTGAACACTCCCAGCCCCCTCAGCTGCTCCCTGTCTGGAACTTGTGTTCCAGACCCCTCACCAGCCTTGCTGCCTTTCTCTGGACTCGCTCCAGCACCTCAACATCCCTCCCAAACTGAGGGGCCCAGGACTGGGCAAGCACTCGAGGTGCAGCCTCAGCAGTGCCAAGTACAGGGGAAGAATCACTGCCCTGGTCCTGCTGGCCACACCATTCCTGCTCCAGGCCAGGAGCCATTGGCCTTCTTGGCCACCAGGGCACACTGCTGGCTCAGTCACACCCCCAGGTCTCTTCCTGCCTGGCCACTGTCCAGCCACTCTGTCCCCAGCCTGTAGTTTCCTGGATCCTCCTTTCAGCTTTTTAGGGATGGGTGTCACTTTGTCCAGGTTCCAGTCATCTGGGACCTCCCTGGTGATCCAGGACTGAAGATAAATGATGGAGAGTGGCTTGGAGAGTTCTTCTGCCAGCTCCCTCATCACCCTAGGATGGATCCTATCTGGCCCATTCAAGCAACATCCAAGGGCTCAAGGTAGCTCCCATGATAGGACAGAGCCTCAAAATACTCCAGCATGATACAAGCTATAGCACTGATATGTTTAGGTCACGTGTCAAGGAAATTTGGAGGGAATAACGTATTGCCCCACAGTATAAAGTCCATTCTTGTTTGAATAATGAAAAAGGGAATAAAGGACTTCTCTTGCCTATAATTGCTCTCTGTGAGGCTAAAAATATTATTATATTTTGCCATATTATGGCATTTCTTAACTGCTACCTCACATATTCTTGAGCATTCTTGAGCATCTCCACTTATTACAGTGGTGTGATTTCACGGAGGCATTAATCCCTCCTAATTGTTGTATTTCCTTGTCACTACAGTACTCTGTTCAGCATTTAAAGGGTGTAATTCGGTCTGCAGGATGGGAGTTACCCTCAATGTATTTCTATAACAAAACACTGTACAAGAATCATTAGAAAAATTAAAATGGACCAGTAATTTCCACTCTTCGGTTTACATATACTGGTTGTGAAAGTCTATCACCAATGAGGAATTTTAAAATAAGAA
Source organism: Taeniopygia guttata (assembly GCF_048771995.1). Lineage (NCBI taxonomy): Eukaryota > Metazoa > Chordata > Aves > Passeriformes > Estrildidae > Taeniopygia > Taeniopygia guttata. The sequence continues at coordinate 69,036,237 of NC_133025.1, forward strand.
CACTGTTATCGACTAGTTTCTCTTTTAGATATCATACAAAACCAGATCTGTTTATCCTGGACACTCTGTCCCTTATTTACATTTATGTAAAACAAGACGTTCTTCACCAATGTCCAGAGTGAGTTTACATTGCAATTAAGATAAGAACCTGGATCAATAGATCTTTTTAAGACTCTTCTTTCACTCCCTGTGGGTTTTGTCCATCTTGAAAAGCCAGACACTTGCCTGGCTTCCTCCCCCAGCCGCTGACACAAGATCTGAGTGCGGGTACTCACGCCAGCCTTGCGCCGCAGTTCTCGCCTTCCATATCCGCTCCGGGGACGTTGTCGGTGTTCACGGACTCGGTCTCGCTGGTGGGCATGCTCACTGCAAGAGTCAAAGGGAAGAAAAAGAGAGGGATGCCCATTAGAACCTGGCACATCTCGCAATGAGGGCATGACTGAAGGAACTGGCTTCATGAAAAGACCCTCAGCTGCAGCTCCTGAGGATTACACGATTTGCTGAGCAAGTCTAGTGCCTCCCTGTACAGAGCAGGTTGGGCAGGTAGACTTCAGGAACATACAAGTTACTCAAATGCTAAAGAAAAGGGAAGAAGCAGCTGCTCTCCTTCTTTCATAGTCAATTTACAGAAATTTTATGAATGAGAACCACTGGAAAGTTTAAAACTTGACAAACCCAACAAGAAGCTTTTGTTTGATTCCGCTGAACATTAAAAAAAATTCCCTCTTTACCTGCAACAGCCCATCCACCTCACTGCCCTCCCCAATCTTCTGTGCAATGATTAGAATGCAAATAAAAGGTACCAGGATTGAGATGCATGCAGATAAACATCTTCTGTTAGCCTGACAGCAAATACCAAATGAAGAATACTGATGGCTCATCTGTCATTTACTAACCATAAATGTGGTTCAACCTTACACCTAGAAACTGGACCTAGAGGTATATGAGAGAAATTCAGACTCTCTGCCCCACTCAGACATCTCCAACAAAGGAGTCAATGAATATGGATTTTGGTGCAGCTTTATATTGACTCTCACAGCTAAGAACTGGACAGAACTTTCTAGGCTTTTACAGAAGTACCGTGGAACAAACATCAAATGAAAGCAACCTTAGGTGTGAACCACTCTCATCTAGATTCAAGAACCTGGTTTTAGTTGTTGTCAAACCTTAAGATTTTATTTGCTTCTACAGACCAAAAAAAATCCCTCCAACCCACATAATTTTAATTTTCTCTGTTTCTCACAGCTCCTGCATAAGCTCCAATCACACTTTACACATAATTTTAAAGGTAGGAAAATGGATAGGATCCAATATGTGTCCTGTTCCCTCTTCACCCCTTTTGGAATACACAAAAAAAGAGAAAAAATTGTACTTAAGACTGAATGATGGAGGAATAAAACAGATCTCCCAGGAGCCTGGCAGAACTTCAGAACATGACCTGCATTAGCTGTTGCACACATACCTCAGATGAGGTATGTGCTGTTAGCTGTTGGAGAGATTTCTAACAGCCTGCAGAAATATGTAACTCAATAATATGTCTATTTGTGGGTGACTGGTGCAAAATGAGCCAATGTAGAAGAAATAGGTTCTGCATTTCAATTGGGCAGACGCTCATGGGGCCATGGTCTTCTTTCAGGGGCTAAAAAGACCTCAGAAGACCCTTTCAAAAATTTTCTGGGTTATTTCTTTGAAAGCATTATGGTAGAAACGTCCCTCAAAATGAGCCATCTTTCCTTCATCCCATCACAACAATTCACTTATCTCCAACACACTTACTGGGAAATCTAAAATTCTTGTACTGTGTTATTAGGACTCAGACTCAGACTCTCTAGCATTTTTGACAGAACTATGAAGTATTGTACTCTAATGGTGCCTGCTCCTTTATGAAGACAGATGTTTTAATACTCTTGTCCATTTGGAAAGAAAAATAAAGGAATAAATTAAATTCATGTTCTGATATACATGAAACAGTCAAGTAAGGTATGAGAAAAAAATCAACATTCATAATGAAATATTTTTTTGTCCAGAGTAAGCCCTGCAGGAATAAAACCAAAATGCTGATATTTCACAAGTCAGTTTGGAAGGTGAGGTAAAACACTTTCAAGACATATTTGAGCTTGTTTGCAAAAAGAAAATATTCTGTAGACATTAGCACAAGATCACTTTGCAGAGCAGCTTGTTATCCTGAGTGCATGAAGAGGGCACTGCACAAGCAACAGACAAAGCCAGGCACTGACATGCAGGAGAACACAAATCTGATTTATAACCAGTCTGCACAGAGATATACGGACACACAAACACATGCAGTGTGAACACAGAGCACAGTGGAACATTACCATGGCTTTCTGTGGAGTGACTAAACCAAGCAAACTTTCCTTTCTTCTCATCAGGCAAACCAGCTGGAGGGCTTCCTTTCACAGACAAGATGGTCAGTGTCAAGTACCAGGAACAAGACATCAACAGAGAACATGCAGCCAGTGACAGGCAAAAGAAAAAAACAAGGAACTCAGCTTACACCTGATATCCACTTCTGTCTGAAAACTTCATTATGTGAGTTAAAATTGCAAAATGCAAAACAAAGGTATATAGAGGCATGAAATATCACTAACAGATTGTTAGACCATAACTCTCACTTGCTTTCTGCTCTTTTTTATATCTGGCTCTTGAGAACGTGAACTTAATGAATTTAAGTTTATGGGTCATATTCCAGAGACATCTTAGAGTGTGCCCTGTACTTCCCTGACCTTACTGCTGCAGCAAGTCAAACTTCAGTAAAGTGAGAGGTGCAGGTGCAGTGGTACTTGGGCTGAAGAGACCCCAAGGATCACTTTGCTGGCACCACCTCACAGGAGCTCATTACACTGTACCAACAGAAAATGTTAAGGACAATCAAAAGAATTAGGATGGTATGAAGTATTAGAGGAATGATGGTCTAGAGGATAAAGGTCAGGACAGAGGGGACACTAGGGCTGAGTTCCCCTATGTCATATGCTTTCAGAAGCACAATCACTTTACCTGGCACCTCACACCACCTGCATTGCCAGGGGACAATCAGGTGTGCAGTGCTGCGAGGTTCATTCACGCCAGTTAACAAAACCAGAAAATAAAGGTGCTGCAGAAGAGTTGTGCATAAACTGGAGCTGAATATGAGAGGAAGTAGACCAAGTACAGCCCAGATGGCTTTCTTATCTGACTCAGTTCTCAGAGAAGCCAGACCCTGTGCCCACACCCTGGCTCCAGTCTGGAAACAAGGCAGGCATTTTTTGCAGTCCGGGTAATTAATTACTGGAACCATGTACCAAGAATGCTGGTGGTAAATCCACCGCAGGAATGTTTTAATCAGGAAGAGATGTTTTTCCAAATGGTGGGCTCAAGTCCAGACCAGAGTTGTGTTTAGGACCATGGCATACAGACAATGCTGTCTCAATGGCCATTTCCTCCCTGTAATTTTGGGAGTTGAGACAAAGGCAAAAAATATGCAAAGGCTGATACAAATCATGGTGGCTTACATGGGAATCTCCTTGTTTTAGATTTATGGGTATCCATAACCCACTGGAGTTGATGAAATCTCCCATTAGTTACATATTCTCTAGGTAGCATAGATGGCAATTTTTTTAAAGTGAAGCAAAACAACTTTCTAAAGGCAGGCAAGTATCTCATGGTTTCAACAGAGTGAAAATCATAAGGACCAATAGGTTTGATATTCTCTCTCCAGTTCCTTTGCACTTCTTACATCTTACCACAGTGTGGCTTATCACTGAACATAGACTTATTCTCCTGGACTGCCTAAACTCCAATTTCACATCACTTACACAGCATTCCTTCAGCAGTTAAAGCAGCAAAAAAAGCTATATAGCAACTTCCTTAAAGACAAACCTGAAAAAATACTTTGTGTTATGTTAATTCTAGCTCTGAGACTTAAAAAGATAGAGAAAAATAAGAGTAGAGTCTGCAGTCTGTGACTGACTAGACAGATGTGCAAGACCCTTTGAGAGCCTCTGTTCCATGTCACTGCCATCAAGCACTGATACCAGCTCTACTCTTGCACTAACATATGTCCCTCCCTCGATGAAATGCCCCATGGGCATGCAATGAATTATTGGATGGCAGGTTGCCAAAAGACAGCCAACCACAGAAACAGAAAGCTGGCACTGTGCTGTCCTGAGGATGATTTTTCCTTCACACACTTGGAGAACAATATTTGCTTCACAGTTCAGAAAAATAATTTCCACTGTTGCATCTTGCATTTATGAAATTCTTGTCATCTTGGCAGTGGAAGTAATTTTAATATTCAGATTTATTTCCATGGATTATATAATGCTGTCACACTTCTTGCTGAATCTCACTTTAATACTGTGACATTGTAAGACTCAGAGTCAATCATGCTTGGCCAAAAGGTGCCCAGTTCCAGAAACACAGACAAAACAAACTGTTCACAGATTTAAATGGGACATGTTACTACATGACTTTGCAGATCTGGGCATTAACTATACAACTGGATATATTGGAGGCTATTCACACTGTCTGATTTCCCCTCTCTGATTTAGCTGTTTGAGTTAGGCTACAGAGGCAGATAGGAACCACAGGTTTTCTGAATGCCATGCTGCTGTGTCCCACAGTTGTATGGACTGGTTAAAGAAGACATTTACATCCTTGGGTTAGGTACTTGACCTGAAACAGTGTGACTATCCAGCAGTATTCATAGTGAAAGAGCTTTGCAATTGGTTTTCAGATTTAAAAAAAGCCAACAATACATTTGACTGACTTTTAATATATACTCACTCAGACTCTAATTTCTCCAATATGCCAAAATCTACTGATAATGAATTACTTTGAAAAATATGGGTGTAAATAACCCCTTTTGCCCACACTGGCACTTGAGGTCAGAGAGACCTGAAGCCACTTGCACATCATTTCACTTTTTGGCCATATGACCAAGCTTTTCTACATACCTGTTGAGTTTCTCTGCCAGGGGGGTGTAATTCTGCAGTTGCCCTGCCAGCCTCTCTGAGAGGTGAAGATGACACACATCACAGTGAGTGCTAATTACTATAGTTATTACTTATGCTAATGTCTCCCAAGTGGGACTCTGCACAACTATAATGCAAACCTAAAGAGCAAAGTAGTCCTGTGAATTCTCCAGCTGGTTTTAAGATTTCTCTTCCCATTGAGCACAACAAGAATAAATTGCAATACCCAAGCTGCTTCCTTTAACAGTACATGTATCAAGTGAATGACTTTGTCTCTGGTAAAACCCTGCTTCCACTGGTGCCTTGCATGCCCATCATTTCATGAATGAGTCTATGGACAGAATATCAATTGACTCGTGTTTTTTTGGTGGTGAGCTCTCATTTTAATTAATATGTGAATATTGCCTAGCTTTCCTCTTCTGCCTGTTTTGAAAATGCTGCAGTCATTCATCTTATTCATTAATTTAAATAAGATACAGCTTTCACTCTGTTTCATGCATGCAGTGCCTTGGGAACAATCAGTGGCTATGCTCTTAAATGCAAGCAGCATCCAGAAGGTAAATTGCAGAGGTAAGGCATTAGTTTTCGATGGATGTCCTGATTTTGTCAGGAAAATATAGTAGGTGTGACTGGGGAATTCTTTGGTGTTTTCTGCTTTGAAAAGGAACTTTGTGACAGAAAAGCTTTTACAGGAGAAGAAGAAAGGGAACTTGAACTATGTGTGGGATCTTGGAGGTTGCATGCCTCCCAAACTTAGACAACGTGTCAATAAATCTAGCACAGTAAAAAATACCCAGAAAAATTGTGAACATACTTGGAAAAGTATTTCCTAATGGCCCAGAGACCAATACTGGACAGTATTATACACTATATTACATTAAACACATTTAACATATACACTTTTCATAGCCTGATTTTGGATTATGCCCAGATGAATACAATTGCAAGGAGAAAAAGCTGGGTTCACACTCTCATGCAAGGTCAGCCACAGAACACAAGGATAGCAATAAAGAGGCATAAAGTAATTGTCAGTTGCATCCACTTCAGTCAAACAAGAAAAAGCTTTTGGTAAAAACATCTTTCTATCCATGAAAGGCACACAGCCACTGCGTAGTGACAGGACCTGTGATGACACCAAGCCCAGGCTGGGCACTGGACTGCACCACAGAGGCTGATGAAGTCTAACTCTGCTTTACTGAATGGAGCAGCACAAAGTAGGAACATTGCCAGTACTGAGATGGAGTATTTTAACAAATGTTTCATTCATAGATAATCTGTTTTACAATATAAATTGCAAAGTATATATTTTATTTATAAAGGCTTGTTTTAACTGATCCTTCTCTCCTCCCAGAGGGTCACCATATGACCATACACATGTTGAGGTGATATAGCTATGGGCTACATAAATTTGTACCTTACAGAGGGGGAAGAGGAGAGAGAGTGAAATGTATTAATTGTGCAAGCCTGTGATTAACAGATCTGTCATTACCACATGCAGATTACTGCACACCTATAAATGCATTACCTTGCTACTAATTAATCTTCCTGGGACTTATTTTACTGTAACAAACTCCCCAGCCTGTTTGAATAGCTGCCATTTCCCTTTTTTTTCATAGCAATATTGACAGTAATATGCTGCATTCTATAAATTCATTACAGCCAGTGAGTGGAATGCATGTGCACAAAGGACCAAGTAACAGGCACAGTCAAACTGCTGGCCCTGCCAAGTGACAGTCTACCAGTGCCACATATATTCTGGTCCAGATTTGAAAGGAAGAACTTAAAATCTCTTTACATTTCCTGCCTGAAGGACAAAGCTTTTCTTTGTATAATCCATGGTATCTCAAAATATCTCACAAGCATGGGGCATGGGACTCACCCAAAAGTAGACTTTGCAGAAAGGAGTCTAACTCTCTGCTGAAAAGGGCAAGAGGGGCAGTGTCCCTGGTAACTGCTTGTGCTGCTGAGCAAACCCCTGAGTCTGCTGTAGGAGCCCATGACATGCAGAGAATCTGCCTGCTGGGGCAATGCAAGTAACTCTCACATTCCCCGTGGCTGGAGGACAGATTGGCTGGGTCACAGGGTGACAGAGGTGCTACCAGAACACACCTTGAAAGATGTCTCTCTCCTGAATCTGGATCCTCCTATGACCTCCTAAACCGATTTTCTTGTCTGATAAATGACTTCCATCATTTGCTGTGCTAGGAGCAACAACTAAGGTGCCAAAGAGCAAGGCATTTATTTGCCAGGACATGGTTTATAGTTTTTCTGTGCCTGTATAATACTTTTTAGCAACCTCTCTGGTTCCCCACAGAATTCTGAAGCAATTCAAGGATGGACAGACAAAATGAAGGAAAGGCAAAACTGCTGAGGATCTATGACTCTTTCAACAGCATTTTGCAAAAAATCACAACAGCCCGTTTGTAAGAGTTCTACAAGTTTTCTCTCTCATTCTTTATGATTTTTAGCAGAGGAAATAGGACAGGCAGCAGTGCCATCAAATGCTCCTGAAACAACCCCACAAAATTATATGTGGGCAAAAAAAGCAGGACCATCTCACTAGAAAAACAGAAGGATTCCATTATTGCAGGCTGGTCTTGCAGGCGCCTTGGAAATGGGGGCATGAGAGCTGCAAAAACTGCAGATAATGTGTTGGGAAGTGATACAAACATTGATCATGAGCAAAATAACTAATGACAAAGGAAATGCCCTTGAGACAGTAAAAACCACTAAAAAAAATCCCTCTGCATTTTGTGCCTCTAATAATCATAAAGTTATTAATATTTCTCACTGGCAGTTATTAATGAAAATAGACAGGACATAGGTTTTAAGCATAAATTTGGTTTTAAAGCAGCCCATGTGCTGCTTTAAAACTGCAGCCCATTCTGCAGTTCCTGTTCACTGGGAACATCTGCCCACCTACACAAATATACACCTGCATGATGGGGTGGTAACTCTGATTAGGATCTCTCCTTCAGCAGCAGCATCTTTGTTCTTGCAGTGCACAGCCCCGTGAATCCATCTTCCCTGCAGAGTCCGGGAGAAGCAAAAGAAATTATAGAAGCTACTTCCAAGCTGATCTGCTTAGGTCATCAGAAACTCTCCAGGGAGGTTAGGTGTCTGCTTTACACCTGGGCTGCTAAGCTTCAAAGTGACTGAGATGCAGCTCTGGCTGTTTTATGACATTCCTGCCTGTCAAAAGCCATTTCAAGGTGGGTGATGCTGAGAACTCAGTGAGTGGCCTACAATTTGTGATCTAGAGCACATAAGAGGATAGGTCAGGACAGCAGGGACTGTTTTGGGGGGTGCAGTGGGTGGGAGATCATGCCCTGGGAGCTCACAATGGACATTTTCCCCAGAGGAAGCCTGCACAGCTCTACAACCAGGGACCTTAGGCAGGAATTGTGCCAATGAGAATGTGTATATTTTCTGGTATAGAAGAAGGAAAGTATTATCCAGGAGTCTGGCTCTTGTTGGCAGATGAAACCAAAAACAAACACACACACACAAAAAAAAACCCCCAAAAAACCCAGCAAAAAAAACCCCACCAAAAACCAAACCCACCAAAAAAACCAAACCAAAACCAAACAAAAAGAGAACCTGCCCCCCCCCCAAAAAAAAGCAACCATAAAAATCCCCCAAAAACACAAAGAAAAGTGAATGTGAGGGAAAAACTGGGCTGCATTATTTCAAAAGACAGGCAGAACAACTGGGTAGTGACTGGGACACAGGCAAAGAGACGGTGGGAAAGAAAAAGTGACTGAGAATTTTAATCTGAAATACCACTCTGCAAGCTGGAAGAGTACTGTGTGCTCCCTGCACTCACTTTAGGAGTAGCGTTTAAAATATTTAAGCATTAATCTTCTGAAGAAAAATCAGCAGCTAGGCCCTGTCCTTCTGAACAGACAGTGCCTGACTGAGATGAGCACTCAGCAAGTGGAGGCATTTTCTAATAGCAGGATTCATGTGGGATGTGTGAGAAGGCTTATGGATGATGCTTTCCTTGATGGCAAACAATCAAGCAATTCAGTTCACTGATCAACAGATACAGTAACACATACATGAGATTTAGGTCTCTCCAGAGCCAGGGCTCTGTGAAAGCTTCGGCCCCTTGGAGTTGTATTCTTGCATCACACAGAACAGATTCAATCCAGCCTCATGACCTGACATGGAGCTCACCTCTCCTATTCCCAAATGTGCATAAAATTCTGTTTTGAAACTCTGATCTGTTACATTTCTTCTGTGCCTAGTAAATAAAATGCTTGTGATTTTGTGTGCTGCTCCTGCATGTGGTGTTCTTTCAGACACTTTTGCTAACATATTGACTAGTCTGATACTAGACACTATAATCACAATATCATGAGTCAGAAGCACGAGACATGCTAGCTGGGCAGGCTATGCATTACTGTGCAGCCAGGAGAAAAGCAAAAATTGAAGTTAAAGAGCCTTGCCTCTAAAGTTAGCTTGTCAAACATATGATTAAAGCTTTTCTACCTCTTGAGCAAGACACTGAGAATAGGCTAGTTACCCTGAGCCAAAAAATTAAGCATTTCATAGTGGCCTTGAAATAATAGATTCCTGGTTTGCAAATACTTCCAGCATGCAGGAGAGTCAGGGACTGATAACAACAGCTTGAGTTAAGCTTAGTGTGGGCAGGTGTTATGCAAGCTGCCCTCACACAGCTCTGTTAAAACAAGTAATTCATGACCTGGCATAGCCCTGGTTCTTCAAACAGCCACATAATACACTTACATTTTGATCTGCACATCTGTGAGGATCCAGCAGCTCTGCCACTGCATCCTTGTTCTGATGCTTAACCCTTCTGTCACTTCAGATGAGGGATTTGAATGTAGCTGGTAACATCCTCTCCCTGATCCAAAGGGACCCCTACCCTTGGGGTCACTACAAGTCCTTTATAGTTTGAACCTGGACTGACATGTCTCGAGTGGAAAAGGAGAAGGGAGATGCATCATGCTGTGATTTGTGAACTCTGTAAATGGGGATGAGGACGTGAGCAGCCCTATGAACACCTGTGGGCACTAAATCTGAATTTGAATTTAGGCCTCCAGATTTAAAAGGCCAGTTCTCTAATCTGTTGTCTTGTCTCTAAAATCCTGCTAACTGAAGAGCTGCTGTCATCAGCAGGTAGACTCAGTGCCACAGCTATTTTCAGTTCAGTCCCTCAGTTGGAAGCATTTTCCTTCCCCCGCCACGTCTCCAGGCTTGATGTTGTCTACGAGATAACTGGCATGCAGAGACCTGCTTTTCTCCCCAGGAGCAAACACAAGAGATACAGCAGAGATTTTTATCCCATTAGCAGACTGTACTGAGTGGATAGCCAGCAAGCAGAAGGGAGCAGGCACAGAGTGAGGGTGTGACTGCTGCTCCCTTGGAGCTGTGCCTGCAGCAGGGTCCTGCTGCAAGCTTCCCAGGCTTCCCAAGGCACTGGAAAGGGCTGGGTGCCATTCACAGCTGTCCATTCTCCTCAGCTGCTCAGCACTGGCTGCCAGTTTGGTTACATATGCGCCAGTTCAGCTGTGTAATGTCACCAAGACTCCCTGTCTGAGCTGTGCCTCAGATCTCCTGTCAGCCCCAGCTCATTGCACAGCTCCGATGCGCTGCCCGTGCAACAGCAGGGTCAGTGTGCTAGCCTCACTTGTGTTCAAAACAAAATTCTTTTATCTTTGCTTGCTTGTGTGCTTGCTTGTGAATCAACTTAAGCAAGTGATGAACAACTCAAGCTGCCTGGCAGTCAGGGCTGGGCAAGGTGGAAGAAATGAGAGTTTCCCCAGGAGAGCTCTGCTAAAGCACCTCCTGCATCCCTCAGCCTCTTCCAGACTTCCTGCTCTGAGCCCTTCCCAAACAGAGCTCTTGGTCTCAGCTTCAGTATTTACCTCTCTGCACATGAATCTTTGATTATAACATAAAATAAATAAGCGAAGACAAAGAGGTAGGTCATGATGAATAAACACTTAGATAAGGAAGGAAAAAAACATAATACCAGAACAATTTCTGTTACAGCTGGTTCCATCACACTCTTTTAAGACATTCAGCTTACAGGATCAGTATTGAAGGTTCTACTCATACTAAACTTTTCCTACATGTCTTTCGACTAACCACACTCGATTGCCTTTTCTGAGGCACTGGATGACATTTTTGACACCCTATTTGGGATATTCCTTCCAACTATCACACTGCAAGAGTACAATCCTCAGCTGCTATATTTGACTTGTCAGTGCACAATGAGTCTTGGGTATGATGAGGTGTCTGAATTGGCATTAGATTAATGTGTTTAGTCAGCTGAACCCCATCTCTACTAGTTTTGATTTCCTGTGAAAAGGAAATACATATATCATACTTTTAATTTCTGTATATACAATGCCAGACACACTGTGGCTTTGATCTTGGCTGACATTACTGTAATAAAACTGGTTCTCATCCCCAGCAGTTGTTTCTAACTCAAAACACATGCTTCATGTCCCTCAGCTACCGTTCCTGGACACCACAGCCCCTCTCCTGACAGCTCTTCATACCACATCAAAACAATGCTCAGGAGTTCAGCTATCAGTCCTGCTCACCAGTGCTTTCTTCTCAGTGAAGAGTCTCTTGAGACTACATCTGCAATGGTAACTTGTTTTAAAACACTGACCGTGGGCCATTCTTGCTGACTTCAGCAGGAACTGCTGAATACTCCACAGTTTTTGAAACCACTTTATAAGTGTCCTTGCAAAGATTTAAGAACACACTTTAGGCATCTGCTTAAAAAAATTCAATAAAAAATGGTCTTGCTCTATGAATACTCAGCTTGGGGATCTGTGGCATTTCTTCCAAAACTTTTCTGTGGAGGTACTGGTACCAAATTCCTTCTGTGCCTCTCTAACCATGGGAAATAAAGCAGTTCATCAGAAGGTATGCAAAGGCAGCTTTCTCACAGACTGATGTCCTCTCTTGAGTAAAACAACCAGTGTCAATGGATTAATCTTGACAGCTTCAAGACTCACTTGCCAACAGGGCAGATAGAGATTAAATTATTTTCACAAAGGTGTCTTTGCTATATAAACAAAGGATTCCCTCTAAAGCCTTACCTTCAGAGATATTTCTATGTAAGAAACTGGTACTACAAGAGAATTCCTACACCCACAGAAGTCTCTCTTCCAGCAGGAAAACCAGAGGTGTTATTTTACCAGTCAGTCTTTGCTAGGGAAATAGCTTTTATAGTGGATAAACTTAATGCCCTATCAACATTAATGTCAGTCTCTATATGCTATAGCTGGTCACACACCACTACTCCAGCAGTTCTCAGTATAAAGTTGTTTATGCTTCAGGACACAAGAACCAGGAAAGGGAGGAACTGGAAGGACCTGTGAGTTGAACAAGACAGGCCAAATTCTCAGCTGCAAGACAGCAACAGCACTCGTAGATCCCCACAGAATTTTTTTAATCAGAGAGGATATTACAAGAAGAGGTTTTTATTTTTCCTCAAGATGTAAACTGCAGTAACCTAGAAGCTTATCTAATTGCTGTAACCTTTGATGCCTGCAAGGGAGCAAGAAGAAAAAAATGAGCTTGTGGGTAAAAATCAGCAAAGTTTTGGAGTTTGGTCTCCATGCTGGCATCCATTCTCCCATGCAGAAGTGGCACCATGAGATTTGGTGCTCATCACAGTGACCTTCTTAGGATCAGCTAATTCTCTCAGAGCTGTCAGTATTCACCAGCACTCACTCAATGAGCTGCCTGAATTTAGCCCATCTTCCCAAAATAGGGGAATTTCCCTAATTCCTAGAAACACTTCCCTCTTCACCAAATTATATCAGGACTGCTAATATCCTGTTGGAACAAATTACTGCTGAATTACAGGTTGTTACATTGGCCACGGCTTTGTCCTGAATACCAGCAGCTTCTTCTTTTGCTCCCTGTTCAAACAAAGAAAACATTGTTTTCTCCACACTTGTGCTTTGATAGAAAATGCAGGCTTGAGCTAAACTGCTTTAACATCTTGTTGGTTAGGTGGGATTTACCCACCCAGCAGTAACTTTCCAGCAGAGAATAAAGGGGGAAAAGATTTTCAAATGGTTGCTTGCTTTTTATTTTATGATCAAATCTTCCTTTGAGGCAGAAAGAAAGAAAAACCGGGAAGTTGTGAAATCTACAGGACAATGAACCTAAAAGCTGCTTTTGCTAAAGGCTGGGTTATTAAATTATATTACTAACAAATACCAGAAAACCAGACCTTTTGATTCACTTACATGGGGTGAACCATCCATACATTCAGGGGAACAAAGAAAAAAAAACACCAAAAAAAAAAAAAACCAAAACAAAAAAACCCCCTGTATTTCATAACATGATTAATATGACTACTGTGAGTTGCCAGAGAAGGAAAATAGCTGAAAACTACCCTGATCAAACTTGGAAATGGCTTATGTGATGTAATCCAAGATCAAAATTCTGCTCTTTCTGCTCTAGAGGTTAGAAAATGGTGTGAGAGCCTGTGCCACTGGCACCGTGGGGGTGAGTGATCCTGAGAATATAATTTAGCTTTCCTGTGTCTTTTTTTTTTTTTTTTTAATTGGACAAAGGAGTCCAGAAAATTATTTCACCCCTTTCACCCCTCTCCAAATATCAGCCTGCATACACATATTTCAAGAACTAATGTTGTAGCTAAAGCATTTTAAAGCATAATATAAACCCCCAACTTTTAAATTTCACTTTGTTGAGATGAATAACTTTTTTCCCAAGTATTTCCTCTTGGAAAGGGAGAAAGACAAAACACTTAAGGATAAGGATCTACTGTATCCTTGTTTTTTCACTCACAATAAAAAAATGGCAACATATGAAGAAAGTCAGGAAGAAAATCCATTCTGAATTTTGATTTTATTCCAATAAGAAAAAGCCAAATGTTGACATCATAGTTTTGTTGATACTGATGAAAAGGTGGAAGAAGAATCACCCTAAATAATCTTTTTCTTTGTTACTTGAGCTGCGCAGAAATTACACAGTGAAAATGATGCTTGGAAATGGCAGCTTTACTTTCACCTACATCACTGAGGATCATTGTCCTCTGTAGTCTGCTACCACAACTACCTGCAGGGTCACTATAAAGCCTCACAAATGCTTTTTTTATTATTATTATTATTATTATTATTATTATTATTATTATTATTATTATTATTATTATTATTATTACTGATATGTACAGCTTTTCCTTTTTAGGATATCAGAGTTTACCTGGATCTGACCACACATTTATTTCAATATAGTTATGGAAACCACATGCTTGCAATGTCTGTGGATTGAATTCATGCCAGCTACAACTGCATTCTAGCAGTGGAATGATGCACTGGGCAAACACACTCTGTGGACTCCTCAGTGCTGTAAGTGATTTCAGACCCCAAATACCTCAGGCTCTCTCCCTTTGGTGGATGCCAGTTACACAATATTGGAGTAATGTGTGAGCACTGAGAAGCCTCTGTGCTCCAAGGCCTCACATTGGGCAACCTTGTCGAGTGCTGACATGAGCAATTTTGTTATTGACCTTGGATGAAACCCATTGGAGCCCAAGTCCTTACCCAGGCAAAATCCCCAGGAATTTCAGTACCATTTTTGCCTGAACGCTGTAGGAGTGATTCAGCCGAATGTGAGAATTAATGTCCCAGAAGCTTTTTCTAGGCAGCATCCTAATTATAGACCCAAGCTTGACATCTGTAGCACAAACCCATGCTGCATTTTGCAACCTGAGCTTCTCTATGAAGAACCACACAACAAAAACAAAGCTGACTTATCATTTACAAAGGCCTTTTGTTAGGTGTCCTCAAACTCTGGTATTTATATTAAGAGCAGTGTATGAGCTGCTTCAAAAGATGAAAAGGTAGGAAAAAGCCACTGGGGCAATTTTCTATTGGGCACAGCACAGAGCCAGGAGCTGCTGTCACTCCTGTCAAGTAAACCAAATGTTGGAACCTCTGCACATTAATACATGGATTTTTTTTTCACCTAGAACAAACTGGTGAATGCCAAAAAGCACTTTTGTCCCTCTGTCTCCAGCTGAAAGAGAATAGATCTATCCCAGTTACTAAACTTGTGAAGTACATATTAGATGCCCGTGTGAAATGCCTACAAATTGTTAGCACTGCAGCCAATCTCTTCTTGGTTACCAGATGATTATTTTCCACATCAGTGGACAATGATAAAAGTAGAAGAGATTGTGCTTTCTTCCTCTTTAGATGAGGTGTTGACAGATAATAAATCATTTTACAAGACTGGCATAGATTTCCTTGTATTTAAATACGGAAAGCAAAATACAACCATGTTCTATCATGCCTTTCCCAAGCCACCAACTGGTATTGGAGGAATTAAATTAATAAGGTTTTCATTTTCCAGCCTGTGCCTCTTAGAGCTTTTGTTTAGATGATCTTAAATTCCATGCAAGCCCCATGTGGAGTTTAATTGCTTTTTGACAATATCTGTACCTGCCTGTCAATGGGTGGTTGTCCATGTCCTTCCATGTGTATGAAAAATACATCAGGACAGGTTCTGTGGATGAAACTAGAATAATACAGGATGAACTAGTTTGCTGTTGAGAGACAAGTTCATGTATGCTCTGCTAAACAGAAATTAACTCAGAACAGCATCTTTTTGTTCATACAGTACGAAGACAGGGGTTTTAAGGCAGTGAGGGTCAAGACAGGATGTAAAATAGATATCTTTTAAATATCCACTCTCTCATTTTCCCTTCTTCATCTTCCACGTTGATTCCCCAGCTGTACACTTGCCCATTAAATTTCATTGCAGAAGATGGACCAAGAGTATTTCAGGCCGCTTTGAAATTCTAGCTTGTAACCCAAGCCTTTGAAAATCCTTCCTACCTTAGAGACCATAATATTTTATTTCAGACTGAAAGTAATAAGCCACTTGCTTGTCAGTACACTAAACACAGGATTTGGAGGCCACTGAGCAGGCTGACATATGAAATTACTAAATACACAAATTGAACAAATGTACAAACTGAAGTTGGTGTTTTTTATCTTGGTATCATGATTAGATCTGTACACAAAGCTCTCTCTATCCAACAGCTCCCCATCACCAACTTTCCCAAAGGGTTGCACATAATTTAGTGACACCTTTCATTCAAGTCTGTGGAGGGTGTTTTGCACATAACCTCACTGAAATCAACACAGTCTCTTTGTGGTGCTGCTTAAATTGACGATGCAAAAGGAAGTTAACAGGAATTGGACAGATAAATTCTAAAATGGACTTTTAAGGACAGGTGGTCATGCTTTTCTCCCTGTTACATAACAGAGTCAAACTACTATTGAAGTTCTTGGGAATAAAGCCCTGTTTGGGTTGAAATTACTGAGGCTTCTATTTCTAGAGCTCTAAAAGTCTTCCCCCCTATTAAAACTACAATCTCTCCTGTTCTCATTTATGGCTTGATGTGCAGAAGCACGAATTGTTCCCATGAAAGACAAAGATTTTCCAAAAGCTGTAATGGTCTAAGAGGTATCACTTTCTTCTGAAATTTTGCTTTTTCTGATGAAAAGTTCTTCCTTGTCTCAAAATAATTTTCTTCTAGGGAAGATTCTCATAAACCTGTGATTAAATGCAGTCTAATTCCTAGCTATGGTGATGTTCAAAACTAACAGTGGTTGAAAGAGTGAGACAAAACCTATAGTCCACCAAAAAGTTAGGTTGTCATTGATTCCTTAGAGGCAGCGATCGCAGATGTTAATAAATGTTTCCAAAGGTCATTTAGGTACTACAGCAATGCTCTGAAGGTGAAGATTGAGGACTATTTCTTTTTAAACTGATTCATTTTAATATATATTTTAAAACCTGCCTGTATGTCTGTACTTTTTGTCTTCAATTCTGCACTATTCCCACTTCAACAGAGGCATAAATCTGCATGTACAGACACATATATTTCATTATTTAATGTACCATCTGAAATATTATATGATTTTGATAGGCAACATATTGATTTGTACTGGGTTTTTTTCTGCTGTGCTACACGAAAACTTAAGTTATCTACATCCATTACAATAGGGCCTTGAAGAATGATTATACTTTTAATTTTAATCGGGTAAGCTACTTGCAAATCAGTTATTGAATTTACAGTGCTACGTTGGATATGACTTAACAAGAAGAATTAATTGTCTGGAATCATGGAATGCCATTACAAAGCAGTGGGCTTTTTAATTTAGGGACTCCCAGTAACTGTGGCAACAGGAGGGACAGTTTTCTTTGCCATGATATAATTTTGAATTCAGTAGCTGTTCTGTGACATGATGTGTTTCTCCCCTCCATCAAATTAAAGATTTCTTCCTGTGTGGAAGGCACATCAGGGGAAGAGCACAGAACAAAACCATCAAGACAAACAGCCCCCAGAAACCTTCTCACATTTCCCACCTCACATCTGTCATAATGGCAAATCCATGTTTGCAAACAGCATGGAAAAACTGCCTTAAATGTGGTACTTCTTCAAAAGACTGGGAATTAACTCAGCTGGTTCTGTGAATGTCTCTCAATCCAGGAGAGCAACAAGTGGTGATGATCTCCCTCAGCAAAATGCCAAGACCTCTGCCATGGAGAGAAGAGCTAAAGACTGCACAGGTGGTCCAACTCTGGTTGCATTTATCTTGCTTTTTTACCCTGTCCTTCACTAAGGTCCTCTCCATTGTATCCTCAGACTTGGTAACTTCATTAAGGGCTGCAAACACCCAGTGAGGCTTTGGGCAAGGTTTGAGAGCCTCGGGAAAGCAGCAGCATATGCAAAATATGACTGGTGATGCCCTAAGACTGTCACAGGCAGTCAAAGCAAAAGGGGATGCAAGTGAGTTTCTCTTCCCTTCCATCTTGTGTCCTATGTTTTACAGGAGGCAGTGCCCATGCTGACAAGCAGGTAGCACTCTCTACGAAGTTAAAACACAGCAAAATCTGCCTCTGTAGCTGCCAAGGACAAAGAAAAGATGGGAAACATATGTTCTCTGTGTTTGGGATGATTCAGTTTAGGTAGACTACCTGGGTCAGAGCCCAGATGGTGTAAACTGCTGAGTCTCAGAACTTACGTTAGCTGAGTCTCTAGATTAATAAGTATCTTTTATTTGAACTTCTGAACTATTCTGATACTCTTTATTAAAAGAAAAAAAAAAAGCCAAACCCCCAAACAACCACCCAGGGAAAAACAAAGAAGCAAAAACTGATGTGACTTCTTTAAAGTATCAGTGTGAATCACTGTCAGAGGTCAGGCAGGAGCACATATCTTCTGAGCATCAGTACAACACCACTGATGTAAAGGCCACACCTGAAGTTTATTGAGCAGTTTAAGGATGTCTGATCTCCCCTGTGTGCTCCAGTGGTGTCATTTGAAACTCTCAGGGCTGATACCTCAAAAGTCAACATTAATTAGTCACTGAACAAAGTGTGCTTGAAAGGGCAGTAAGAATCAGCCATGGAGTTCAGTATGCTGCACTAGAAACAGAAAGTGATGAGTTTTGATGAGCACTTGAAGAAAAGACGCTGAAGGTGCACAGGAGGCAACTGAGCTAAACACCAGAAAACAAGGAAGATATCGGAGTCTTGGTGATCAAAGCTTGGACTGGGAGTAGGTGGGATTCAAATGTCTTGGGAACACTCAAGCCAAAGGGATTCATGAGGGAATTTACATCTGTGCCATCCGTCCTTTACTTATTTTGTAGATGGTCTTTGGAAAGGAAATAATACCATCTTTCTCTTTCAATTTAACCCTACTGGTGATTGACTGCTGGCAAGAAAGCCAAAATATTCAACCCAGGAGATAATGCACCAAAAAGAAACCTCACCCTACACAAAATGCCCTGCCCTGTCACTTACTCACAGTACCTTTTCTGTGATATTATCTTAAGCTGAAACCAATACTTCTCAGTTTTTCTGACTCAGATGTGAGAGGACTAATTTTGATAAACCATGTCTTACAAAACTCACCTTAACAAATTGACTGGGAGGAACTTTCAGCAAGCTGGAAATGCATTACCTTTCAGTTCTTAATATCACCACCCATAAAAGGAGCTTGGTAGCTCAAATATGGGTTGACCACACTCAACAGTACATGCAGTGAATCCTCATCTGATTTATTAACGTATGGTGTGCCACTGAGCAGCAAATTTTGGACATGATTAATACAGTTATTTCTGAATGGTTGCTGAGGCTAAATTGTGAAAGTAAATTATATGAGCTGTGAAACATCAGCATAAAAATCATAATAATCTGATTTGGGAAAAATCTGAGCAAGTCACCACAGTGACTCATTTAAGTCCAGATACCTAAGTATTATGGGTATAACCTGATATTAAAGACTCTTTTTTTTTTTTGAAAGAATTTCATTGTTTTGGCAGTAATAGTGGTTACTAATATTCTAAAGGTCATGAACACCTATTAAAAATCTTGCTGAAGAACGAAAGGCACAACTTTCCCATGTCCAATCTTCCTGTTACTGGAATGTGGGATCATCCCATAGATTTTGATTGCTTGCTAAGAAGGATGACATCTAGGGACATGTTTCATGTCTTCTCTTCCAAAATCAAACAAAGAAAATGCACATTCCCATGATGAAAGCCAAAAGCAGAACCATTGTCCATGGGCTGTGTAAAGGTTCCAAGTCTGACATTTCCCAAATGTACAACCAGCAATGACAACTGCTGAGTGGTTCTGAAGTGTTGCACAACCGGTGTTGGTAAAAGAGAAGGTGGCAGAAGATTCAGTAAAGGTAATGAAATGTTGGGGAAGCACTGCTTACTCAAACACCTCCTTCTTCAGCATTTCTAATAAGGGCTTGTTGGTGACTTTGAACTTTGTACAAACACCTTGCCAACTCCAAAAAAGAAGCATAAGAAATAACACCCTTAGAAGAAACGTCTGAGAGGTTAATCCAGCCTGGCAAAAGCAAACACAAACCCATTGATTTCAATGGAGTTACAGATGGTCCCCTTAAGGTACAAGAGAGCTGATTTGGCCCTCCTCCCATACTGTAGCACTGCTTTCCCTGAGAAACCTTTGCTTTCAAAGGAACTAACCATGTGGAAAGAGCCTGCAACACTTAGCCACAACAGATAAATGAATAGAAGGCACACTTGTATTTTAAAACTTTTCTCAGTAGTGAACTTTACCAGCAAGTATTGATCTTTCATCTGCTTAACATCAGGATCTAATGCCCCTATCACAGACTAAACACTGATCTGCAGAATATCAATTATTGTACACATATTTCTGCTTCCCGTGGTTTCCTACAAGCATTAAATTGGAATCATGTATAAGCATATTGCACATCTTGGGAAGAACTTGTTCTTCCTTAGAAGCCACCTCAGCACTACAGCAGATGGGCACAGGCTTTATGGCTAAAAGCACGGAGAGAGAAAGAGAAAGAGAGAGAGAAAAAGGAAAAGAAAGTGAGAGAAGAAAGTTGCTTACTGTTTCGAGGCTTCTCCTCATCCATGCCTTCATCTTCATTTTCTGGATCAATATCTTCTGCTTGAGTTATCCAGTCTAAGTATCCCTTCAGATCCTCCTCGAGCTGCTGCTTTTCCCGTAGCTTCTGGAAATCACCTCGAGCTTTAGCCTTTTCTCTTTCTTTGGAAAACTCCCTAGCAAGAGGGAGGCAGGGACAGGACATGGGCAGAGAGAAGGAAGAGATGGAAGAAAAACAATGGGTTAGATTGATTTCCACCAGAAGGTCTCCTCAGTCTGTGTAGCACATCCAGCTGTTTCTATTCTCTCCAGACAAACACAGGTATGGAGCATCCTTGCTGTGCACACATGTAAAACAGCTGGAATGTCCACATATCTTATCTTAGGAAAAGACTGATACCTTTTTTGAAACTTTCCTTCTCAGCATTTGATTGACAATTCAAATAAACATATATGTGACATTTATGTACAATTTTGTGTACAATACCAAACATTTTCTAACATTCTGTAAACACTTGTTATTCTCCAAGTGTTCTCTATAAATGTCTATAAGAATAATGGTTAATGATGAACTGTTTGACAATAATCTGACATCTGGAGAGTGAGCTGGTGGCTCTAGTTTCTAGCCAGGTTTCAATTTGTGTTTAAGATTTTATATTTCATCACAACTAAATTGGGCTACTTTAAGTGTAATTAATGGTACTCACAATCCTGTACACATTTAATTATGGACCATTTCACCCACAGAACTGGAAAATATAGTTAAAAACTCAGACCTCAAAGTTTTATTAAAGACTTTCAGGATTTGAGGCTGTTATCTGACATGAAATGTATCTTTCAAATCTCACACTGGGTGGACAAATATGATAAATTATGGCTAGAAAAAATGAATAGATTCTGCCAGAAAGTGGACAGGGCAAAACATTTGATGATAGTTTAATGAAAGAACACTGTTGGGAATACAGACTTAAAACGGGGCATCAGAACAAGAATTTCCTGTTGATTAGTTATGATCCTGGGTTCTTGGCTTTGTCTTCCCTTTGGCTGCAGTGCTGTTTCTTCTTCTTCAGAGACACCTGTACAGCAATAATTTTTTTTCAAGAAATGCTGACCTCCCTTATTTAGAGACTCATGTGGTTCTAAGCCAGGTTTTAACACTTGTATTTTAAAAAGTAAGTTTGATGATGGCGAAAATTGCTGGACCAAGAGTACGTAAGCATTAAGTGTTACATCTGCTGAAGCAGATCATTACACAAGACACACACAGCAGATAATACAGGCCAGTCTTTCTAGAAAAAGAGGTAAAGCCATTCTCCCCAGTGGATTATCCACTCCCATTGCTGAAGACTGGCAGCAATTAATGGACTTAACAAAATGCTACTCCACTTGGCACTTGTCTTAGGTTTGCTCCTGCAAAAAATGAATAGGAACTCTACCACTGACTTTGGTGGCATAATATTAGGATAATGAAAATCCTAGCCAGAATGTCAATTTTGTGAATGCCATGTGACTGAGATGGAGATGGGTTTCTAACAGTGATGGTGAGGTACTTTCTTCCTGTCTGATCCAAAATCTGCTGAAAGACTTCCATGGACTTCACAGGTTTTCGATCAGGTTTTCAGAATTCTGAGCCGTGCATGAAACCAGCACTGCGGCAGGACCAAAGAAGGCTGATTCCTTAATTTCTAGCCAAAATATGTGACAATGTATGCCAGTGTCACCTGCACCCCTGTTATACTGCTGAGGGTTCAGGTCCTCCCAAGGAAGTGTGATAAAAAATGTGGAGGTGAGGAAGAGAACCACTAGTTTCTCTGGCCTGAAGTTAATCCACAGTCAGCTCTGGGTCCAAACTCAGCCTCAAGGCATAGAAGAAATTAAGAATGAAATTTTCTTATAGTGGGAGTGATATTTTACTATTTACAATATAAAAGAAACAAATAACCCCAACAATAATAATAAAAACTGTACAAAGATTGTTAGGAAAAAGTCCATCAGTGGTGGTTTTATTTTCTGCTTCAGTAACACCTTTCCCCTGGGTCTGCTACAGTGCCATATCCAAGTTAATGAATTAACTCTTAAAAAAATAATCACTGAATAAATCTGTGTATTATTAAGCCTGTTTGTTAAATCAAATTCCAATATTTCAATTTTTAGCTCATAAAGTATTATTTTAGAATCTAAAATAAATGGGTCCAATTTTGAAATGGGCTGAACCTAGAGTTCCCTATAATGCAAAAATACAGTGATTGCCTCGTGTAAATAACCTGCAATTCCATGTCTCTTCCCTTCGTACAACACATGACACTCCACATCTCAGATGACCCTCCAAAGAAGACAACTAGTTTAATTGTCTTAATTCCTATGCTCTACTAACATGAAACCACTGAGAACAGGTGGCTCAGGAAATTGCTACTGCAATTCAAACCACCTCCCACGTGCAATGGCAGCCTGTACTCGGGCAAATGAGGTTCACAATCAAGATTTCCTGTCAGTGGCCTTTTTCCATCCCTTGGGAAGGGAGCTGGTGGCCTCGGCCCAGGGTGTATTGCAGGCAGGTGCACACATTACTGCTGCCTCCAGCACAGCTGGCAGCACATGGTCACTGTTTGCAGCTCCAGCAGGCAGGCCAAGGACCAGAGAAGCTTTTGATGGAAGTGCCACGTTCAGTCTAGAGGTTGTCTTCTCAAAAAAGTCTGCACAATCACGGCAGGGTAAGTTCAATCAAGGCTTGCAGAACTAGCAAGCAATCTGTCTCTTTTCAGTGAACTCAAAACATCAGTATAAGAGTGGGAGAATCTGACTGTTTTTACCACAATTCAGTTTGTTTCACTTTGGTTTACTTCTCCCAGAAAATTATAGAAATGTCTGGCAATAGGAATACCGGAGAGCAGAGTATTCTGGAGAGATGTTTTCTCTTTGTGAGGTAAGAGTGGGTCAAGATCATAAACACACAGCTCTGCATCATGTGCTGTTTCAGAAGAAAATTTCTCTTTCCTATCCCAATGGTGGAATTTAGGTTATTCTACTTGATATGATTTCTCACATTTAGAGTTGAGATGGAAATTGAGCAAAACATCAGAATTCAAACAGTTCAAAACTCCTGCTTACTACTCAAAATGGAGCACAAGGCTCCAAATCTCACCCACCCTGAGAAGTACACCAAGGAATGGGAAAGGTTGGAAGAGGGGACAGGTGAGGAAAAATACCTGGAAGGTCACAAAAATTGCTAAAGGAGGAGCTACAATGATAACCAGCCTCCTGTTCACCATGACCTCTTTCTTGGCAGTCAAAGTGTCAAAAGCTTCCAGCTATGTTTTGCAGGATCATCTCAAAGCAGGAGAAACCTCTGTTCTCCTGCCCACCATTTGCCTTAGGCATCTGCTTGTTTGGCCTGTGTCCTGGGATTTGGATCAAAATATATAAGAAATGAGACCCTATTTTCTTTGGTGTATTTGTCTGAAGGTTGAACCCCCTCTGCCTTTTTTTTTTTTTTTTTCTCTCATTAATTAACTGAAACAGGTAACACAGTGAAAATCTCTGATCTCAAGAGGCTTCTTATCAGTGCTCAGAGCAATGATGTGGAATTGTTTTGCCTGGGCTTGGGGAGGTCTGCCGTGAGATCTGCTGACTGGATATTCCTTTGGAGTACGTGAATTTTATATTGTGCTCAGTCAAGTCAGGAAGAGATTACAGCTCCACATATAAATACTCTGACATGCTATTTAGGCTAGTATGTGATTTGTAAATTCACCAGGACCATGAATGGATGACATACCCGAGGAAAAAAACAGATTCTAAAAGAGTTTTTTCAGCAGAGCTGAATTCAGCATTTCATTTTGCAGGTGCAATCAAGGTGTCTTTGTGAGTACAATTAATTACACTTATGTATTTAGAAGTGATTACCCTCCCCCCCCCCCCCCCCCAGCTAATCTGTCATTTGTGAAGTCTACCTACATAACATGCCTGCTGAAGCTCCTGAAATAGATAAATGGGAAAAAAAATCAGAGATGCCCAGAATGGATATTCAGAGATAACCAGGAATGCTGGTTTGTATCTAGAACAGACAGGTGGATCATTAGCATAGATCAAACTAACAGCAATAGAAGCATCCAAGAAAAAAAGCTAAATCTGCAAAGTGAAGACAGTTTGTAACTCAGCAGAATTTAGAACTGCTTTAGAAAGTTAATTGTTTAAGAACTGCTTATATAGACCAAAGAAAATTTGGAACATTTCTCCCATAATTTCTGTGGTTTTTTTTATGGATGCAAATTCTTAAGTTTCTTTTTACTTTTCTCCAGTTGGGGACATTTTTGCAGAAACAGTGCAGCTGTCATAACACTGTGAAGACAGCCAGAAAGAGTGACTCACAGCTTAAACAAGGTGAACTTCATTTTTGATTTCAGTTTCCTCTACAGACTGCATCTCCTACCACTAACTGTGGTTGTTTAGCTGCAGCATGGCAGGAGGTGGAAGATTTAGGCCTCAAAACACTTTCTTGAGTTGAAAATGAAAGAGAGAGGAAATTAAATTATTAATTATGCACAGGTACAAATCCAAGTGCAGGTAAATTGAATCAGCAGTGCTTCAATGCTACATATTCCCCATGGCTGGGCTCACAGGCATTTTTATCCAATCGGACACCATATAATCTTTAACAACAATAGAAATGTTGTTATGGTATGTATGGTCCTTGAGCACACCTCTGATAGAACAGATCCCTTTCCCTATCAGCTGATGATCATCCCCCATTAGTGCTGACATCCTTACCTGCTGGGCAGAGTATCCACCTGGAAGAATGAGGAGTGTGTGTTTCAAAACTATACCAGAGCATCACTCTCCAGATATGCAAACACAGACTATTGTCCAACACTTCATTACCAGGACTTTCTCCACACTTCCATGACAGCCTGAAAACCCTTCTTCTTGTAGCAGCTGTCACAGTGGCTAGTCTCCTTCAACGGAGTCATGAAGATGGAAATAATACCTCCTGCAGACCTCCTGTCACTTTGCCAGATGGCCAAAGGTGGATCTTTTTCCCCAGTTCCACTGCTGCCCTTCCTATCTTGTTGACCCAAGTACCGAGGACATAATTTCTATGAGGCACCAAGTCCTCTCCTGCTCAGAGATCATTTTCCCTCTCTTTTGATCAAAAGACAAGGGACTTCAGGGCTGCCTACTCCTCCAACAGGTACAGGCTCTAATCAAACTAATTTAGATCTCATCAAAGGAGGCAGGATGATAGAAACAAAAAATAGGATGCATAAAAGTCCTCATACCATATTTATCCATGTACACAGAATGTCTGTAACCCCCAGTCATGCCCAAATATGGAACTAGAAGCCTAATCCCAGATTTTTTTTTTTTTTTTTTTTAATCTTGAAAGGAATGTTTGCTGGCTTGATTCCTTAAATTATGTGTCTCCCCAGGGGCAGTTAAGTTTTTAACTACTGGGGACAATACCCATTGTTTTTAATCAAAGCTACTAAAATGATGCTTAGCAGCAAGGGTTGTACTGCAGAACTGAAATACAGCTAAATGTCTGGATGTCTTAAAAATGCTTAAACATTAAATGGACTTCTCCTCCTTCTCTGTTCATCCTTGGAAAAGGTCAGAGGGAAGTGACCTTTTCTCCCTGCATCATGCCAAGTTTGCAATCTGCACAATAGAGAATATGGGCTTACTGAAGAAGAAACGTGCCCAAGACTCTCTCCAGGGAAAATAGTCTCCTGCTAGGCTGTGCTTTAGATTCTAAACAATATGAAAATTCTCCTGTGAGAAGACATAATTTGGCAGGAATCTCATCCTACAGATGAAAAGGGATTTGTCTCATGCTTTCATTCCTCCTTCAGTCCTACTGACTCTTCCAGAAATTCTACTATAATCCCCTTCTATGCTGCGTGGTTTGCTTTGCCCACGGGAGAGCACAGCACTGTCCTCTTCCCACAGTGTACAGGTAGAGGAATGTGTTACAGACAAAAAATTGTCTTATATTCCTTTGATTTAGTCAAAAGGCTGCTTCTGTGATACTAGGAATGCTGTATTTTGCTATTGGCACAGCAATAGCCTAGGCCTTCTCTTAAGGTTCCTGAGATCAACCCGCCACTGACCGTCGTTTTGGTAACCAGAGAGTAGGAATAGAAATGCAAATTTTAAAAAATAAACAATAATAAAACATTTTCCTGGTACTGCTTACCCGCTAAGTACACCGAGAACCAAGTTAAGTACAAAAAATGACCCTATGATGATTAGTGTAACAAAATAGATCCAGGGCCAGTCCCTTCCTATGGCATCATTGACCTGGAAGAGTGGAATGATAATTAGTGAGACAAGCTCAGATTCTGAGCACTGCAAGGCTCCAGCCAAAGAGATCCCAAGTCACCAGCAGTAAGGTTCTTCAATAGCCAGTTTTCTGAAAATTTATGACAGGTTGACATAAATAATTTTGAATGCCCTGAGGTTGAATTTCTCTGTCAGGGAATAACACCGCTTTTGTTACCTGTATTGTTATTTGCAATATTTGAACATTTTGTCAAAGTATTTCAGAGCTGATGTGAAGCTTCATTGGATTCAGATTTTTAATCCCTCTGAAAGTATCCTGGTGACAGGGAAGAACCCTTATTATGGAGTCTTGCCCTGTAGCATTGGAAAAAGGACACCAAAACTGTCAGCTTACCCGCTCAACACACCAAGAACCAGATTTAGAACGAAAAAGGATCCAAAGATGACCAGACTGACAAAATACACCCATGGTAACTCATAGCCCATAGCGTCCTGCATCTGGAAAGACGAAGGAAAGTTAGAAGACAGAGAGGGAAAGCAGAAATGATTAGGCAAAGGAGCAAATGGAAAGGTTTGTAAACAGAGCCTGTGGTTGGCTTACACATAATCATACCAAGTGTTTCTGTGTGTTCTTTCTGATGTGACTACTCCTTTGATTTTTTTTTTTTTTTCATCTATTTCCTCATTGACCTATTATTAGTCAGTGACTAATACAGCCTAAGATATAACAATGTGCCCTACTGGCACTTCCTTGGATGCTCAAAACTGTGGACTTTTTGGATTTTACTTAAAACACCAGAAAGAGTCCACCCCCATGAATTCTAAACTTGGCTGCTCACATATATGACCCTCTGCTGCCAGGGGAAATACTTCTAGTTTTTGGTAGGCATTGCCACAGTGTACTGTCAGACCACATTTACTTCCCATGTGTAGCACAGGTACCTCAGAGAGGAGCTGGTGGGAACTGGGCAAATACTGATCTTTCCCTGGCAGTGCTCTGGGAATCTTCACCGTTTACCACAGTGAGGGCAGCAGCTTTGATCTTTCAAGGAAGGTCTTTTCAAGGCCCACCATGTTCTGGTCAAGTGTTTTCTAAATCTTCCTCACAAACTTCGTTCTCTTGACCTGAAGGATGATTCACTTATCAAAACACAATTCCTACACAATGGAATACTAAGGGAATCTGCGAGTGTAATCTGAATGGACATGGATTTCACACTACTTCAAGCATCTGCACATGAAGCAGGGAGACTTATCTTAGCACCAAAATCTGTATTATATGAGGTCCAGTTCTAGCCCACAATAAGATCTTGTATATATTCTAAAAGCATCTAGTACATAAATGCTATTTCATCTGGAAATCTCCTTCAAAGTTCAAAATTTTGGAAAGTTGCTGGATACCTTAATAGAATCTCACTTTCCTACTGGTATCAAAAATACCAGAGTCCCTTCTTCACTCTTCGTAAACAATTATCTTTGGATCCAGAAATAGTATCATTAAAGAAACAGATGGTGGTTAACATTTTCAGGAGCACTGAATTTATTTATGAACAAAAATTGCAGAATTTAAAGTACCTAAATGCATAAAGAAATCTACCTTCCTTTGTTTCCCACTTTTTTTGAAATTTTTTTCTTCTCTTTCCAGGAAAATGCTCTTTCCTTTGCAACCTAAACATTTGCTGGAATCACAGAAGAAATATCCTTCCATACATGGGCAATGAGACACACTTTAGGGGAGGTAATTTCACTCAAGATTCATAACAACTCAGGAAAGGAATTTCAGACCTTCAATAAGACAAGACAGGAGAGTAACACTAATATAATCAGTTTGTTGTGGATGGAAGCCCATTATCTATTTTTCTTCCAAAGCAGAGTCACTAAAGTTCTTGTCTGGCAATAGCCAACAGTCAATGGACTGATCCAGAACTCCATCCCAGGGTTCCTTCAGCTGTGACTGAACTGAAGTAGACTCATTAAAAATAAGCTCAAAATCTGCCTCTGTGAAAACAGTTCATCAGCTTCTTCCTCATGAGGATAAATACATTTAGTGGGCAGAAGAGTACGTGAGTTGCTAACATTCCCTAAGCAGAGTAAACTTCTTTCCTTTTTATAGTTTTGCAGAATTTTTCAGTTAGTTTATAAATCATACTAATTACTCTATATGCTTGCAAGCCACATTTCATCCCACATGACCAAAAAGTAGCACCCCTAGTGTCTACTGCACATCAGGGCTTTAATGAGAACAAAGTATCCTCAAGTAAAAAGATGGAAGCAAAAATTCACCTGAGATCACAGCTGGGAAACCAGGAAGGCAAAATGTAAACACCCAAGTTAGAATTAAGTAAAGAAATGAGATTTAACACCCTCTCTCTCCTACAAAGAACACCAATATCTATTTAAAGCAATCTGCACAAAAAAAAAGAGTATGGATGACTTTGAAAAACTACCAAAAGAATTTACCATTGTGGGCACAATGATGAATTGACATCCCTCTAATTATGATAGATGGTGATAAAAAGCCTGAGCTGCTCTGTATTTATCTATCATCAGTTTGGGATTTTTTGTCAGCTGGGAAAGTCAGCTGGAAAAGTAGGACTTCTCAAAGCTGTGGTACAGAGAATTGTAAAGAGCAAATGCCAGGGTGCCAGGTACAGAGGTCAGATGCATGTCAGGAGAAGGACAAACCTTCCGTGGCATGAAGAAATTTCCAGATGGCAAGAAGCTTCCACCATGTCCTGGTAAAGTATATAACTAGAATATAGTGTACTCTGTTATTCCCAATGCCTGCACAGTTGCATAACAATTGTACCAGCTAGCATCAGCACAAATTAGTCCTGTAAAGCAGACCTGCATTCTGGTACAGCAGAGCATTTGGGACTTCTCAGACTGAAAATTTCAGAGGTCAGCTTTTCACTTCCTTTTTATTGCACATCTATATACGTAACAGAGAAGCTGAGGGACAGAGACAGCAAGAGCTCCTCAAGCAGAAACTGTCAATATTTGGCAGATATCTGAGTCTGTCTCTGTTGCTGGACTTGCCTATATTTGGTGCTCTCATGTCTTTTTTTTTTTTCCAGTAGCAGGTGAGATTATTCTGTTATTATGAGGTGAGATTATTCCTGTGGGACTGACCCACAGGTGACAGGAATGTATGTTGTATGATCATATAATGTTAAGTGTTCGTGAAATTACGTAGAAACCTCCCTGCAATAAGGAAACACTGCACTGTGAGCTTACTGCTTGCTCCTGGAAAATAGCTGCAGGAGAAATTCAGAGAAATAGGTTGTTTGGTGAAAGTTGGGGAATAAAAATAAGATTAGACTGACTCAAAACAGTAACAGCAAGGCCAGGAGTGTTGCCTTTTGCACTCTCCTGAGTGCAGAAAATGAAGTCTGCAAAATATATTTTGTACTGTTGCCCCCAGTGAACAGGAATCGACTCAGTTATAGGTTACCTCTCCAGGATGAACAAGTCCTGGTACACAGCTCAGCTTTGCCGTGCATGTGTGCAACACTTTTCCCTGAGTGCTTACTACTAACCCTGGGAATCCCAACAGAAAAGGTAGATCATCTTCTAAATTCACAGTTCTAAACAAAGACTATAATATCAACCAGTGTAGGTCCAAATGATAACTTTCAGTCCAGGTGATTGCAACCTGATGCCAACTTAAGCATGTGTAGAACAATAGTTACGTCAGCTGGAAGCTCAGAATCAGTGGGAAGCTGCAGATTGTCATTTATGGAAATAATTCTGCTTTCTGAGTCAAACTGCCCGACCTATCACAGCTCACATCTCAACACTTACATGTCACTACTCCCAGCAGTGAGGAAGCTGGCACATTTCAGAGCATTCATGCATCATCTCTCACAGATCTTGGAGATAAGGATTCCTTCTCATTATTATTTCCTACATACTCTCTCTGGTACTGTGGGGACATCATTTGGCTCATTATGCCTCAGCTTTCCAATCTGCAAAGTGGGAAACTACCCTGCCTCACTGGGTACTGTCAAAGAAACCACTCAGTTGAGTGACAAAAAGAGGTCATTTCAGCCTGTATGAGGTCTGTTGGAAGAACTCCATCTTTGCCAAGCACACGTAACCACTACCATGCCTATAGCATTTCAGCAAAGGCTTTTTTCTCAATGGCACAGGTAACCACCTAGAAATAACATAAGGGGTTTTTAATTCTGTATTCTCCTGATCTCAATTACTATCAGCAGTTTCAGTAGGAGCCAAGGAATAAAAGCTGTTCTTAATAGACCTTTGTGCCTTTGTCTTCTGGTTCTTCAGAAGACACAGGTGAAATCACACTGGCAAGGCCTCAGGAGACATTCATGCATTTGTTGTTTGGGCATTTTTTTTCTTTTCCAGGGATAAGAGTCTGGCATATTTGCAAGTGTCTTATTCCTTGAGACCACAGGCACCGTAGTTCCAAGACAATGTTAGAGACTATAACCCATTACCATAGTCGTTGAGCATCACCAAGCACAGGATTTCAGTCACTTAATGGGGAGGCAGGCACAATTCACTAAATTCTGCTGACTTTAAAATTCACACACTCACACCCTGACACTTTGGGGTGAATGTCTTTCAAAAACTACAGAGGGTCACAGGAAATGTTTAATCCATCAGAAAAGAGCAGCAGGAAATCAGTCAATGGAAAGCAGCAAGATGAATAAAAAATGAAATCTGCCTTGTTCAGTGCACAGTGCTGGAGACCTGCAGCTTAATGTAAATTAGGGCACCTGCATTAGGCTTCTGTTCCTCAAATAAATTGCTAATTGATTTCTAATGACTATAGAATGGTGTGATAACACTTTTTAAAATGCAAGTACTAAAGTATTCTATAATGAAGTGTAGTATTCTATAAGGAAGTGTATAACCTATCTGTAGAATTTAGTGCCTCAGAAAACAACCTAGCCAAAACTAATAGCTGTTTCCAGTAGGAAGATCTCTAGCTGAAACCAAGTCTTTCTTGTGACAATCTAAAACTGCAGAGTATTGGGAGCAGGAGGCAGCAGAATAAGAGATAGCACATAACTGTCCTTAAATCTGTCCTCCAGCTTGAAGCCTTTATTTTGAAAACCATCTTTTTCAGGAACAGTACTTAAGCACTTTCCTAAGTTTTGGGATGGGTAGAAGTCATTCCCTCAGCTCAGATCAAAGATCTCATGGTAGGCTACTGGCAGGGAGAGCTCAGGGGATGCATAAAGGGCCATGCAGGTATTGATGAGAGATTGGGATATTTATCATTGATCAAAGAGGTTTTGCTTCAAACACAAATTTTCCTTTTCCACCTTGTCTTTCCTTCTCTTCCCATGAATATTTGAGTGAATGCATTTCATTCACATATAACACACTGGAACTGAAACTGTAAACTCTGCTAGTAATAATTATATATAATTATAATATAATAATTACATATAATATATTATGATATATTTATATAATACACAAAGGATGGTGCTTTACTCTTCACAGCTATAGTTGAGTTGACAATATTAAAGAAAAAAAGTATCCATATCATTGACAGGAGGTAAACCCTACACCTCAAACTAGGGTTATGTGACCTCAGAAGTAGAGTACTCCTACTCTTACACTATTTTCTTTGGCTTCCTTTTTATCTTCACATTGACTTCACCATCATTCAATCTTTTCTTTGTTTCTGAAACTTCACTACTTTTGAAATTTGCACTCATACAGTCAGGGAATAAAAAAGATATCATAAATCCAGGTGATCCTTCAGAAATAATTAAGGAGGGGTGAATTTCCTATAAAGCATCTGTATAAATCTGTCTAGTGAAGAAGCAAAACGTTGAAAGATCTACCTTTCCTCATGTTAGATACATTGCATCAGCAGAAACAGATGAAGAACAAAATATTCATCCCAAATGAGAAAAATTACATTGCTGGCAGTTCCTAACAACATCTAACTAACAACCGTAACTGGTGGCAGCAGGATTTTTGAGGCTGCTCTACAAAGAAAAAAAAAAAATATTTTGCTCAACACAAAAATATCCTCTGGGTATCTTCTGAACTGCAGACCAGATTTGGGCTTAAGAACCCTTGGTTCTGCAGTATTTTGAGTTTTACTTTGAAAGCTTTTGGGAGTTATCAGATGATGTGTGATGAGGAGATTTGACTCCTGTCTTTCTCTCAGCTTCTGCTTAGAGATCTGAGACATCTGGGAATTGTCTCATTTGGTCATGCTCTTAACTTGTAGGTGGGTAATAGGATTGTGACTATTGAGACTGTGACACAAATAAATCAACCCTTAAATATGCAGAAATTTAGTGTTGGCTTTGGTAATGAATCCTGTACATTATGTTTTTATCTGATTTCTTAACTGTACACTTATTATGTTATAATGGGGCTTTTTAATGTAATAATTGTGATAATTATATTTACTATACAATTTTTAATGTATTGTAAACCTTGCTGCTTTTAACAAGGAGATTGCTTATTATTATTCACAATTTCTAATTTTACAAATCTGTAAATGCTTAAAAGAAGCCCCAGAAATATATCAATGAGGTGGCAGAGAATTAAAGGGACACAGTACTAAAATTGACTTTCTCTGTATGATAGGCTCAGTAAGCACTTTTTCCAACCTGTGGGGCAAAATATGAGATTGTTTCTTTAGCACTGAAATGCTGCATCTCCTGAATCAGCTGTTTTGATTGGAGCCTGAATGGTGTGAGGTTGCTGTGTGTAATGTCAATAAAGACATGAAAAAAGGCATACTTTTACTTCATAAGTTCCTGGTTGCTCTTCACATACACTTCAAGTAAGTCTATAGAAACAACTTCCTTTCATCTGACTTCACCATTCAAAAAAGGAGCAAGGAAAGGATCATATTTCCTATTACCCAGCACTATATCCTAAAAAGTGGATTTAGTGCATTATTACACCAAGCATGCAGATTCCACCTTGCAGATCCTCCATTATTTAAAATCTAATTTATTGTCTTTGCTTGGTTGGTTTTTAATTCAGCAATTATGTATGTGCATAATTTAAGGCACATAAATTAATAATTCCATTGAGGCCAATGGTCAATTTTCTTTTTACCAGTGGAAATGAGCTGATATGCACAAGTGCTTTGCTTGAATAGGCTGGGGCACAGGACTGGGAGGAATGTATTATTAGGAGTTAATCTTCAGAAATTCCTCAGGAAAAAAATTGGAGCTTAATGTACATAGTGACCATAGTGACTAAAAAATGACAAAAAACATTCAAGCATTTATAAATTCGAGTGCATCGTGTAAAGTATTATCATCTTTTTAACATCTTTCAGATGTTCTGAGTCTTCAGGACAGATGAAAAGGAGTGGGAAATTAAGGTCTCAGAGCTGACTTAAGAGAGAGATGGGGGTAAAGAAATTGCAAAAAGTCCTAACTTTGTAATAAGCAAAAATGTAAAAATTAAAATAAACTAGACTTACTTTTATTGGCTTAGGAACAATGGCTTAAAACACAGGCAAAGACCTCCAGATGTCTTTGCTCTTAGTCTGGGTAGAATTTCTTGTTAAGCATCAAAACCCTAATAATCTTAGAGGGACTCTGAGCCACAGTCACTCCTTAAAACTGATCCTAAATGGTTCACATTTTGTAGCTGGTGCTATCAGATGGATGCCAAGGAGACACCAGAGAGTTCAACTCAGCTTCAGTTTGAACAGATGACAGTCAAAGGAACAAGCACCACATGATCAGCCGGTCCTGTTTTGACAATCACATTTCTTTTATTTTGAAGTACTGAATGAAAAAGGAAATTTTAAGCTAAGTTGTTTTCTCCAAGCTCTTAAGGCTCTTCTTACTGTGTTACCTCTATTGTGGAATTTTACTAATTCTGTATGTGCATTCTCTAGATATATATAAATACCTATAACTTTATTCACTGTCTTCATGAGAA
The DNA here is from genome assembly GCF_048771995.1 of Taeniopygia guttata. Classification (NCBI taxonomy): domain Eukaryota; kingdom Metazoa; phylum Chordata; class Aves; order Passeriformes; family Estrildidae; genus Taeniopygia; species Taeniopygia guttata. The sequence continues at coordinate 69,070,829 of NC_133025.1, forward strand.
AGGCAAGACAGAGCTGGGTGAAGACAAGGGCACAGGGATCATGAACCAGGGCAGAGAATGCTCCAGACAGGTTATTCTGCTATACAGCCACTGCAGGATAAAAATGAATAATGTAAGCAAGATTCAGCATATGTTGGAAAAATAGTAGGAAAAATAAGAGGACTCCTATGTGTAGCTTTGTTCCCCAGTCATTCTGTATACTCTGTAGTGATGGAAAGAGCAAATTAAAATTTCACTCTGAGGCAGAAAGATTGGCAATTTGTACAGAATTCTCTACAGGAGCTAAATGGAGCCATTGACTGAGAAAGGACTGCCTTGATGAGGACAACAGAAACATCAAGATTAATTTGCAACAGAGAACCCTTGAGAAATAATCAAAGAAACTGCAGTAATGGAAGCTGAGTCCAGAAGAGAGAAGTGGAAGGTGGCAGACAGATCTGAGAATGAGGAGTCTGCAGAGGTTGCTTCTTCACCTCTCCTAAAAAAGATTGAAGGTCTTCAAAGATGTTGAATCTGACATAAATGTCCTCCCCCAAGTACACCTGGCCTCATCCAGATGAAGCATAATTTGTGGTTTATTAATTAAAAGCTTTTGATATAGCTACATATGAGCTTCTCTAAAGTTACACAGGAATGCTATTTTGCTGTTACATGGAGCAAATAACGTTTGCTTTAGTTGCATACAGTTTGAGGGAAGTGCACTGCTGCGAGTAGAATTTGCCATGCTTATTTTTTATGGCAGCACATTTTCATCACTCATTAAATACAGATCCCTTTTCAAGGATATGCACATTTTATCAGCTGGGAAAGACTGTATAAAGTCAGAGAAGCATAGAAAAAGACCAAACTTTCATCCATCTAGTCCCAGATGACTGATACTGACTCTATGTTGTCACTGAGTCCTTCCACTGTGTTTTTTAGCTCTCAGTATATAAGCAGTGAACTCCACAACATTTTTTCACTCATTAGTAAAGTTCCACATTCATATTTCATCTATCTTCAGCTTGGGTGCATATTGTTTTTTCGCATCTGATATTCTTTACCAGACCCAGCCATTATAAAAAACCCCAAGGTCTCTGTCTGAGGGTAAGAAAGAGAATTACAGCTTGCATTCAAATACCAGCAGGTCAAAATGTCTGTGGTACACAATGGTTCAGCTAGCTGTTTTCCACTGCAGGTTAGGTCTGTTGAAAATGCTTCCTGATCCCATACTTCTTTAGCACAGCAGTTTGTGTTTGCTGGAGAGGTAGGGAATCATAGAACCATTAAGGCTGGAAAAGACCTCTGAAGATTGAGCCCAACCACCAACCTAGAATCAACACCCTGTTCAGCACGAGAGGGGAAATGCTGAATGTGTTTAGCAGTGTCCTAGTTAAATCTGTGGTTTCAAATGGCGTCCACCCAAGTTTACTGTACAACTTCAACAGATGGCAAAGGCCATTTAACTTCACACTTTTCAAAATAGAGGAAAAAACCATTAGGCTTTCCCTTCATGTAAAAAATCCCAGCAGTGTTACTGTCCTTTATTTTCACAAAGTGGCAACTTTTATTAGCAACTAGTAGTGCTCCAAAGGGACATGCATCATCTTGGCAAATCAGCTATCTGAAGAGTGGATTTGCTGACAAAATCTCAGCATATTAAATTTTGTTAGTACAACTACCTCTGGGAAATTCCTCTAGTCAGCTAGGGGAAGGGAAACAAAAATAATCAGTAATATATCTTCCCATCCCACCTGTAATTTTGTGCTTTCTTGAGGGACTTTTCTGTTTTCCTGTGAAAACTGGAGGGTGCTACATATCTCTGCAGCATGTTTGGCAATACAGGGATTCTGAAATCCCACTAAAAACATCAGTTACACAGCAAGAAATCCTTACATCAAAGAAAAACTCTAAGCTCCAATAAAACTCTTGCTTTGCCACCTCACTCATTTTCTCCAGGCTTAATATGTAAAAAAGAAAAAAAACTTGAACGTATCTCAATTCAGTTTAACATCGAACATGTTAACCAAAAGTGAAATATTGAAATTCAATTACTGCAAAGTGATAAAGCAACTCACATTCTAGAGCATGCTGAAACGGCTGCACTTTGAGGATGTAAAAAACTCCCCTAAAACTGTTCCCTCAGAAGTTAGTTGGTTTTTTTTAGTGGTGGCTTAGGTCACTCTGTCTGCTCTGAAGCTGTCTGGGTCACACAGACCAGGGGAGAAAGACACAGACCTAGGCAGGGCTCTTGAAGACATGAGCCCCAGACTGAGCAGGTCTTCAGGACTTTCCACAAACTCGTCCTGCAGTCTGCTATGCCAAGCCCTTGCTATTGATCCATTCTATTTGTTGATGCAGATGACTGACAGATCATTTTCCCTACCTCTTCTGTACTCAACAGCTGACATCAATAGTGATATAACTTTGGCCTGCTTAGCACTCTGCTCTTCAAGGCTCCTGAAGAGTGGATCTGCTCGGAGGAGGTTCCTGCCATCGACCCACTTGCAGTGTTCTGCCAAAGCAGAAGGGCCATGAAGGCTCTGCTTTCTCTCATGCGACTGGTTACATGGGTGCTTGTTGAGTGAATTTGCAATTTACAGAAATGCCATGGAGTGACCTCCAAAAATTGTTTGGACTCGTGTGACTTAATCAGGATTTGAATTCAGTGCTCCAGAGGTAAAAGCCACAGAGCTTTATGTGAGTTGCCTTATTCCCACATAAGTTGTGTCCCACAACTTTGTTTTTTTCCCTTTAAAAGGAAAAGGTTTGGTTTTGAAAAAGTCATCCAAGAGCCCAGAGGCTATTTAGCCACAGTTCTTTCATTAGAGCCACTGCAGCAGTTCCCTCTCTTACTGCTACTCGGTTATGCAAAAATATTTTTTGCCCTTTAAAGTCTTTGGAAATTCACTCCAAAAGAATAAAGTGCTCAATTCAATCATATAGTGGGCTATGGTGGTGGACTTCCAAACCTAAAAAGTTCATTTCATCTTAGAATTCTGGGGTATCCCTTCCTCTGTTTATTTTGTGTTTACATTTACATGGCTGATTTTCCAGAAAGGATTTTCGGCTTGTATAACTGTATTGCTGTTTTATAAATGCTTCTATTTATCTCAGTGCAGACTGATAGCAAATTCTTCCACACCTACATCAGAGCACTACTGATTGCTGCATACGCAGGAATATAAAAGCACACACTATTCATTGATTTCCATAGTCAATTAAGTTCTTAAAAATAAAGATTATGAAAAACAGCACTGTAAGATGTAGATAATCACTACCCTCTTTAAAAAGGCAAGGCAATACTGTCAGTTATTTTTAGCATTTGATCAGTATATCCCAAGTTCTTCAATATCCAGTTCACAATCTAGGAATCCTAGGAAAATTCTGTATTTTAGAATCCAGTTTCCAGTTGTGAAATCACCTACAAAATTCTCAAATAACATGCACAGTATCTAGAACTCCTAGCACACAGATAATAAACCTTTGTCTGATAGGCACTCAAGAGATATTGTAAAAGCTCTAGAGGTTTGCTAGAGAAATTACTATCAAAGAGCATGAATGAACTGCAACTGCATTGCTGACAGACAAGACTACCCCTTCTCCTTTTCTTATGAGCCTTATAAGCAGCACCACATAGGCAAGATCAACACAACAGCCTGATTGAATCACTGTAGATTTGCTTTAAAAGTCAACAGAGTCAATGCTCTGTGATGAACATTCATAGAATAGTTTGGGTTCAAAAGGACCCTTAAAGGCCACCTAGTCCAACCCCCTGCAATGAAAAGAGACAAATTCCAGGAGATCAGGTTGCTCACAGCCCTGTCCAACCTGACTTTAATGCTTCCAGGGGTGGGGAATCCATCACCTCTCTGGGCAACCTGTGCCAGAGTTCCCCCACCCTCACTGTAAACATTTCCTTCCTTATATCTGATCTAAATCTGTCCCCTTTCATCACTACATGCCTTGTAAAGAGTGCCTCTCCAGCTCCCTTGTAGGCCCCCTCTAAGTACTGCGAGGTCTCCCTGGAGCTCTCCTTCTGTTCTCCAGAGTGAACAACCTCAGCTCTCAGCCTTCCACAGAATCACAGAATTTCCTCATAGGAGAGCTCCTCCAGCCCACTGATCATCTCCATGGCCCTCCTTTGCACTCACCCCAACAGCTCCATGCCCTGCCTGTGCTGGGGCCCCCAGGGCTGATGCAGCGCTCAGGTGGGGTCTCACCAGAGCTGAGCAGAGGGGCAGAATCCCCTCCCTCCCCTGCTGCCCATAGTGCTTTGGATGCAGCCCAGGACACAGCTGTGTGCACATTGCTGGGTTATGTCCAGCCTCTCACCCACCAAAATCCACAAGTCCTTCCCAGCAGGAAGACTGGTACCTCTGATTAACTTCTAAACCCTTCATTTTACACTTCTGGTCTCTGTATATTTTGGAAGATGTGCTCAATATTGTTTTTATGTGTCCTATTTGGGTGCAGTTCAGAGGGTTGGAGTTACAAGGAGACAGTTCTAGAGTGGGCCATGAGTGCAGATAAACTACACCCTTATGACCATTCATCATACTGAGCCCTCAAATCCTGCCCAGGCACAAGTCCCTCTGACACCAATGAATAAAGCCAGTATTAATGGACCATTTCTCTTTGCAGGCAGGAAGAACTTGATATTCACAGCAAGACTGGTGAAGATTTAATTGCATTGCCCTTTGTCTTAAAAGCAAGATGTTGAAACAAGTTAAACTCAAAATAAACAATAATTTAATAAATAGTTCTATACCCATGACTTGTGTCCTGACCTTGGGTCTATTTTCTTGTCTTTTTCTTTCTCAGGATCTAAACAATGAACCAGTGTGTTATTTGTGAATTTGTCTAGTAGATGTGGGTCCACAGCTAACAAATCTGATGAAATATTTTTCAGAAGGCATCAGTCATCGTTTCTTGATAAAACTGGTGGTAAGGCTCAAGAAGTGCACCCTCAAACAGAGGCACTCAAAATCCTAAGTCGTGTAGAAATGTCCCAGTAGTTTAGCTCTCAATTTTATAGCTCTGGGACAAAAGATTAAAAAGACAATAACAGTCTCTGTGGTGATTAGACAGCAGCAATTAGGATACAGTCTAAGAAGAACAAAAGAAGAAAGAAAAGTGAAAGGGCAACAGAAAGACAGGGGTATTAAAAAGGTCCTTCCTACACAGGAGCACTGGGCCGAGGGTCACTATTAACACCTCCCATAAACATCCCAAAAAAACTTATTTTTAGCAGAGAGTTTCATTTATATAGAGGAAAAGGGCTGAGAAGTCCAAAGTGGAGTTCTGAAGGGCTCATGAAGACTTTATTTCACACAAGTGTATTGAACAAATGTTCAGCAGCAGGTTTTTGTGGCAGGTGCCAATGAGTTACTCACTGCTGTTACTCACTTTCAAGTCAGTGGTACAGCAACTATTGCAGTTGCATGTGCAGTTGTTAACAAGGAAAAATAAAACAGATTGAGGTCAGCATTTATGCAAATTAAATGTGTAAACTGCTTTTTCAGTGCTTTGATGCCCTGGCCCTTCAGTGCTCCGAACTACGGCCTCTCTCCCCTTACCCACCACTGTTACAGCAGATGGAGATGAAATAACCTCTGCAATCACAGTGATGGGTTGCTCACAGTTGCATGCTTATTCTTTGTAAATTTTTCACATTCATGCAAACCCCTGCCAAAAGGATGATTAAACAAACCTCAACCCCACAACAATAAAAGCCCAGCATTTTCTTGGAGGGGCGGAGGTGGGTGGGGAATAAACACCATGGAAACATGTAGACAGATATATTCTTAGAATCAGATAATTCTCTTTTGTGGAAAGCCTTACTAATTCAAGCTTAAGTGCTACAAGAATAAAGGGTTAGAAGGAAAAACACAGCTGGCGAAAATTGGGGGTTGCAGCTCTGCGTTTAATGTCTTCCACTTCGTGGCAATATCTCTGAATTTCTCATGTCTTCCTCATTGGCTGCAACAGGCTGGAGGAGGGGGGTGAGAAAAGCTCACAGAATCTGTCAATGCTGTCAGCAAAGTAAATTACATCTGCTGTTCAATTTGTTCCATTTTGATTTCACGATGGGAACTGTAAAGGTGACTGTAAGCCCGTGTTTCAAGTTGATTTAGTGACTCTTGAAAGAATGATCTCAAAGACTGAGAGGTGGAGGGATGCTCCAGGACATCCTGTTTAACCCACCTCATCTGTATGTGTTTCTCTCTGCTGTCCCTGGGGATGTGATGCTCCTGAAGGTTTGCACTGATTCAATCTCCCTGAGTTGTGTCTCTCACTGCACTGTGGTGGCTCTACTGTGCTATTTTAGACTATTAAAAACTCATTTTTTTGCATAGGAACTGGGGAAGACTAACAAGGATATTTTAAATCCGAGGGAATCAACTTACTATGTGCCAGTTTGGACATCTCTTCCAGGGACAGGTTAGTTCCCTGGATGTCATCCAGGCTTTGCCTTAGTCTATCTATAATAATACCACACCCTTAAGTTTACACTTAGAGCCTTGAGGTACATTGTTCCTGGAGGCACTGCATGTTATTTTCAGAGACTCCACCAAGTATTCTGAAGTGTTGTCCAAATGACATGGGCCAGAGCCAAAACTCCAAAACTGATGGCAGGCTCAGGGTTGCTTGGTATTAATAATCTTCAAGCAGATCAAGCAGAATTACTAAATCCTAGAATTCAAGCTGTAAGGGGCAAGAAGAACAACTCAGAACCAGGTTCTCCACTACCCAGCAACATGAACAGCCCAGTACAACAACATGTAGTTGTGTTTTGCAATTTCTCTGTGCTTTGTTTTCCTTTATATGTACAATTGCTTAGATGCAGGGCAGTGGAGAGACCAGGCATGTAAAACTAAGGCTGCAATGTGCATGCAGTGTCACAGGTCTCCAGCTGCAGAGCACATTTCACACAAAGATGAAAACCTTTTTAGAGACAGGGTACTGGCCAAATTGTATTTAACTCAGAAACAAAGCTTCCCCTGAAGGAGAGTAACAAACTGATTAAAAATAATTAAAAAGAAGTTCCATTAGGGAAGGTTGAAAGAACTGAATCTCCTCAGATTAGAAAAAGATTAAGGGAAGACAAACAATGCCTACAAATATTTAAACACTATGTTATAAACTGCTCAGAGATTAATTTTCCTCCTTAGTCAACAAGACAATACAAAATAATGGACTGCAGCAGAGACTGATTACAAAATACCAAATGATTCAATTTGCAACATCTGGATTTTCATCTGCTGCTGGAAGTTTCCAAGACAGATGGGTCTTCAGAAATGGGCCTTGGTGCTTGCACCAAGTGAGCTGCTAATGCTGACTGATCATACATTAAGGAGAGTTTTGAGAAAAATAACCTCAAATCCTTCTATAATGCATAGGACAAGTTATAATGTGACCTATCACAAGAGGTGCCTGTCTGCTCAGTGGTTCTGTGGACTGACTGCCCATGAGACAAAGGCACCTGGCTTGGGCAAAATAAACTTGTGAGACTGAGACAGTACAGGAGATGTGTTTGTAGTCTACAAACACTTAACACTCCCTTCAACAGAGATAAATTCTTCAGTGAAGAGTCAATAAGGCTGCTTTGCACAGACTTTCATCCTGTTCAATATAGCTAGTTCACATTAAAAATTTGGCTCTTTTAAAGTAATTATCCTGCCTTATATGATAGCAGTGTCAACCTGGTTTCCCTAACATTTTTCTTTCCCTTTTCAAAAGAAACCAATCTACTCATAAGTCTTATCTGTTAAGAGATAAGAGAGGAGATTGGAAACTGTATTGATTTTAGTGATGTCAAGTCCTTCTAGGGAATAAACGTTTATTGCTTTACTGTCTCTGATTATCTTTTTGTGAGGATGTGGATCACAGGCTGGGAAATAATACTCCATGAGAGAGGAGACAGACTTCCCTACACAGGAGGAAAGGCTGCAACTGGGAAACATGAAGAAAGAAGCAGGAAACTGAAGTTAAAATTTGAAGAGCTATGAAGTGAAGTAGGAGTCTACGGCTTGTGGAAGGTCACACAACTTTCTAACATGCTGCTTTAACCTTGCAAACTGTGGGCACAGGATAGACATTGGTTTCATTAAATGGCTACTATATTTTTCAGAGCAACATGCTGAAACGTGCTAAGCTCCCTCCATTCCCACTGAGAGGAATGCAGAGATCTAGGAATCTGTCAAAAGTTGGGCTGTTCTTGGTGGGTTTTTTTTTCCTTTCCCAGAAAATAAGAAGATATAATTGAGAAGCATTCATAGGAAAGTTCAAAGCAAGGGAATTGCTCCATCGTTTCAACACTTCCAGCCAAGTAATTCAGCCCAGAGCTTGATCTGTTGTTCTGCTGAGTTTTAGGTCAGGCACACATTTTCAGGTTTACAAAGGGAGCAAAGAAAACTCTCAGCATCCGCATGTATGTCCTTGAAAGACTAATCTCAACAGATACCAAGGCCCTGATTAGGCATCTGTAAGTCCTCATGTTGCACTATGACTGCATGTGAGAAATCTCAGCAGCATGACCAAGATTTTGCAAAATACAAAGTGAGATCCTGACCTTTTGAAATGAATGAGAATTTTGCTATTGACCCCAGCAGGACCCCAGATTCAAACCTTGATATCTACCCTGAATTGCAGAGGGGCTAAGAACTTGACAGTCTGCTTGAGCTTTGAATTCTCAGCACTTTTAAATATTATCTCATTAGCTTACATTGTTAAGCATAATGAATGACCTCTGAAAATCACCACCTAAATTTTTTGTCTGCAGAACTGTCCGATTTGCAGCCAAGATTTTCTTACACTGTTTTTCTATCTTTGCTTTCAGTGTAAAATGGGCAACAAACTCTGTATTTCTAATTTAAATAACTGTGCAGATTTACTTCCTTATAAAGCAAAATTTAATTTTTGTGACCTCACTGTGGTTTCAGGAGATTTTTCAGAGCTGAGAAGAGAATAGCCTCCTATCTCTGCACCCTGTGGAGATGCAGCTCCCAATGGGTTGTCTATGACAAGTCCACTCTTCCTCAGCCAAAAAGGCAAAGACCAGGGAATAAAGTTGTGCATGAGTCAGACTGCAGTAAGGAAACAGTGGCTCACAGTAAGTTTAAGGTAGATATTTGTACCCTACCTCACTAAAATTCTTCCTTCAGCAACTGAAATGTTGCATCTTTTCTATCCTTGACAATCCAGAGTACTCTTCCTTTTGATCTGGCTAAATTAAGCTGGAATGCCCTGGCCATGGACTCTAAATCTGACTGTATAAACCACAAGAGATATGGTTGGAAATTACATGAAATGACAGTATGAGTGTTTAGAGACTGTTTCTACATATAAATATAAAATCATTAGTGTTTCTCCTAGGTGTGCCCTGCAGTAGGTGCACAAGCAACACCTGCCCAGCATGGCACAGACCTCTCAGCAGAAGGAAACACCTCAGGCACCTCCCTTACCAAAAGGCAAACACTGATCAGAGCTGAGTTCTCTCTGCTTTGTCAATACAGCACAAAGAGTCAAAAGTCATATGGGACAATAGTATTCTTAGGATTGTTTCCAGCAGCTTAACCAAGAATGTCTGCCAGCTCAGGTGTTCAAGTATTTACTCAAACTTTGTATTTCATGGTCTTTAAACATAGATGATACTTTTTTTTCTTTATGAAATAAATTCCCTCCTCCTCAATTATTGACTTTTTTTCTGCAGTGCTAACTCTTATCTTTTGTAGTCTTGTCTAGGAATAACTGGGAACTGATGATAACAAATTTTTCTGCTGTTCCCAAAGAAAGCATTTTAACAATGCCATAATCTAAAAGGTTCACTATATGCATGCCCCTAAAAATAATGACCATCCATCTGTATTAATTTAAGGTCTAAGTTCAGCACTCTGTCTCCAAAGGAAAAAAAAGAATAGCTCAGGAGAGCAGTGGAAAAAAAAAGCTGGCTGAATACCAAACAACAGCCAACACCTAAAACCCAGTTTGCTGCAGGGACACCATAAAAATCAGACTGTCTGCTGCAGTCATGGTAGAAAATCTTTTGGATGTGAGTATATGCTTTTAGCTGCTGTTATTGGATAACTGATAATGAGTTAAACATGACTCATACCAAGTCATGAAAATGACACATGGGCCCTAAAGGGTGGGAATTGGAAAGGTCTTAGCAAATGTCTTTGGAGAAACGGATAACTTATGGAAAGGTTTCATAATTCTGAATGGTATACAAGGCCAAAAATATTTTCATGTCTTCTAATATCATTTACTCTCTCCCATTTCCCCTGCAGATAAATCCTCTCAATCACACACAGCATGGAGAAATATAAGCTAAGTGTGGTAAAAATACAGGTATGTTATATGTAGCCATAGTTGAACTGTAGAGCAGTTTCACTCAGTTTATCTTCCGACGTTGACTTCTGCTCTTCATTATTTTATTAATTTATACCCTTTTTTCTAGTAATGGCAATTTTTTTTCTCTGAGACCCAGACTCCCCTTGTGGTTTGATCTCTGCCCTTTATCTCAGGCATTAAAAGGAAGCTATAGTCACTATTCTAATCTAAGCTTAAGAAGATAAAGAGAACTTCTAGCTGTTTCACGCAGAGACCATCCTTTGCAGATAAGCTAAATCTTCAAAGGGAAATCTTGCAAACTCTAAATCACTTCTGGGTAGAAGGCAGCTTTGGGCTCATGTGTAAGAGAGAAGCTTGTTGACTAACAGTGCAAGCTGCCTCAGTCCAGATTATCCTTTTGTGTGCTTCGAGCCTTCTCAAGTCAAACTGCATCATGCATTTTAACACATCGTACCATCTGGAGATCCAGGTGTGGCATGACATGCCAGACTTACAAGCTGGTGTGAGTCTGGGTCAGTCTCATACAGACAGGACTGTGTCGTGAATGAATGAAAGTCCTAGGTCATGACATACTGCTGCAAAAGCTGATGGCCAGGGCTGCACCCAGAAACACATTTATCTGTGATTTACTGGTGAAAGCCAAACCTGATATTAACTCTTACAGTATAATTGTATTGCATTGAATTTCCCAATAAATTAGGAATTAAAAGGTACAAACTAAAGCTGCTGAAATGCCCAGAATTAGTCTACAGGACAAGATGAGTCTCCATTTCTATTACAGGTAATATAATATTTTTGCTAAACATGTGAGCATGATTGATACCAGTATCAGAGCTAATAGCATTAGAATAAATTCTTCAATAACAAAAGTCATAGTCAGGAGTAGTGCTGGAATTTGTGAGGCCTTTCTTATAAAACCTATGATCTGATCAGTGTAGTGCCTTTGTAACACAAATGCCATGGGTAGAGCACATGGTTGTCTGTCACAAATTCTTCTACATCAATAATCTGGAGATGCACGAGATGTTTCACTACTGCAGAGAGGGTCTTTCAATGACTTTCTGCTCAACCAAGGTACATTGCAACCTTTCAAATCAATAAGCCATCTGCCATAATTCAAAATTAAAATATCAATGGAAAGTCAACATTTACATTTGGTTTCATTACACCAGATAACCCCTCCACTTTATCAAACAGTAAGCTGAGTTAATTCAAGCTCCATGCTAGCAACCATGCCTTCACTCTAGAGAACAAGCAAGAAAGCTAAAGCCCCCAGATTTCAAGCAGGACTCTCAGCCCATCATTTTCGGATACGTACCCAGTACAGCACATCTGTCCAGCCCTCCATGGTGATGCACTGAAACACCGTGAGCATGGCAAAAGCAAAATTGTCAAAGTTGGTAATGCCATGCTTGGGTCCCTCCCAGCCCGCCTTGCACTCGGTGCCGTTCTGACACTGCCGCCCGTGGGCAGACTGGGGGGCACACGGAGATGGATCATCTTCTGCAGGTGTATCTTAAAGGAGAGAAGGGGGAAACAGCTGAAGGAAACCATTTGACACACCGATAAGCGAGTGAAGGATATCAGAGTTCAACATATGTATTTTGCAGTGAGTTTGACAGATTTCTCAGGAATACACAGGCGACTGCTCACTGTTGAGCTTCACTTTCTTTTTGTAAAAAATAATAGCCAAGCAGTCAAATTTTATAGTCAAAACAGAGATGAACTTTTTTTTCCCCCCAAAGCATACCCTCCTGTGAGGAAGAATTCATGCCTTTCAACATGGCAGGGAGCATCAGATCAAGCCTATCATGTTTCATTAGGCTGCGTGTCATGGCCAGTGCTCTCCTACTGCAGTCACCTGGCAGCTGGGTTAACCTTGGAGGCACAGCAGCGCCTGGCACTGCTGGAGGAGGCTGAGCCCTGCAGCAGACAGGCTTCAGTGCTCTGGAGACGGATGTGGCACTGGGCCACTGCTGAATTACAGCAGGGACTGTCTGGGGCTCTGCTCTTTTGGCATTTAGATGATGTGTGGCATTTTATCAGTAGCCTAGTGGCACTCAGAAACTCTAAGACTTCTGCTTGGTTATCCATCCCTTATCCTGTACAGGTGTTTTCAAAGACCTGACAACCTATACAACAAAGCCAACGAAATGATTTGGCATATAACAAACGCTCCAGAAAACATTTTTATAAGCACAACGTGATTTTTTAAAAATATAGAGATTTCAGATCTCAGTGTTACATTTTTAACAGCTGCAGGTATTTATGTACGTGTAGGGGAGTGGGTAATTATGTTTCCTTCTCATCTTATTATATGGTAAACAATGTAATTTTCCAAAATTGTGTTCACATTCTGATCACGAAAGAATGCCAGAAACAGTAATATCAGAATTAGACACTGTAATGTAAATACTTCCAGACAGAATGGAGAAAAATACACCCACTTTAAAGATGCAAACTGCAGTGACAGCTCATTATAGTCCTAGCATCATGTCCAGAAAATGAAATCTGCCAACATTATAAAAGCAGAAATGCAGAACTTCTGAAAAAATTTTCTGCTGTACATTGTTTTCTTATGAGCTGAACTGGGTACTAGGCATTAATACCCTCTACCACATGAGAAATAGCTGCTGTTTGAGATCAATAAATCAAACAAAAATTAACAGTTAGATGAGTGACAGTGCAATTAAGTTATTTTTAAATGTGAATATTTCTTTCTGCAAATAATATGAAATAAATACATTTTGTGATGAATTTGATGTAAAAAAGTTTCTTCCCATTAATATAATTTTATTTTCTTTCTGCTTACTAACCAAAGTTGCAGCCTGTGACTAAATAAAAAAAAAAAAGGCAGTGCCCTGAATTATGTATTCCTTTACAATGATACTGGCTTAAAACAAAGAACATTTGTGAATGACATTAATAATGAAATATTTGAGGTGTTCATTCCTGTGACACCATCTCCTGTGTAGCTCAATCTGCAGTGGTGAAATTGTGAAACCCCTAACAAGTACATAAGCAGTGAGCAGCAGCCACCCATCTCCTATGCAAGAAAAAATGTTCTGTTACACATGGGAAAAGCCTCCCTCTGAAAATCTTGTATGTTTGTGTGTGTTCCCCTTACCTATCAGTCCCCCTTGCACATGGTAGCAGGTCTTATGCATCTTCCCCATGAATAACTCCAGTCCAATGATGGCATAGATAATAATGACAAACAGCACCAGCAGGGCAATATGCAACAAAGGGACCATGGCCTTGATAATTGAATTTAAAACCACCTGGAGACCTGTAGAGAGAACAGAAGGAAACACTTATCAGCAAGAGAACAAAATTCAGAGAGGCTACAAATTGTACAGTAGTGTTTCAGTTTTATTTTTCCCCCTCACCTGAACTCATTATCATGATGATGCATTTACAGATTACCTCCCCGTAAAAGATCCCCAACATTTCAAGAATTTAACACTGCTTCCAGATCACACACCGAAGTGAAACAGGTATTATCTTACCTGTCACCAAAATACCCCCATCCTGAGGAGGGAATATGTCAGCTAGCTTGCTTGCTCTTGAAAAGCCCACCTAAGGTGTTGCACACATGGTGTTGAGGAGAGTAAAAGCATGGGAAAAACAAGGAACAACCAGGCCTGAAGAGGGACAAGAACCATGGTACACATGAGAGGACAAATGCTGGGGTGCACAGAGCTGCACTCCAGAGCATGGGGAGAGGTGGCAAACTGGTCATGTCCCTACTCTGATGCTGGGGGCTTCCAGAAGTCAAGCCAGTCCCAGGGCAGAGCCTGAGATGCCCAAGAATCACCAAACACATATTGAGTGAGAGCTCCTGGCCCTCTTAGAATCTTCCCTGTGCTCCACATCCACCTCATTCACTTCAGTCTCAACAGAGGGAGAGTCAGAACCAGCAGTGCTGGTTTTGTTCCAAAATTTGTGGATCACCTTTTGACGGAGATTGCCCAGAAATGGATATGAGCAAAATATTATTACATGATTGTTAAGGTATGAGACTGTTGAAAGTCCTAATCGAGAGCAAGCCAGACATTCCCAGAATGACCCAGGGAAGGTGACTTGTAGACAAGTTTTCTGAATCACTAAGCAGCTGTACCCTCAGATGCCCTTGACTCAAGCTGCAGATTCATGTGCCTCCCTCTGTCTCCTTCCCCTCATTTTGTAAAACAAGAATAATAAATCCAGCCTCCTAAGGCTTTAGTAAAGATTTGCATTTACAAAGATCTTAAAGTTATCACTTTGAGTAGGAATGATGGCAATCACTGTCACTGGCAAGTTATTAATGATAGAAGTATTGAGAGGCCTCTAGAAATCTATAGTCTACAAATAGCCAGATCAGAACAATTACAAGCTCATGATTTTGCAGTGACTGAGAGCCAGAAGTCATTAATGTCTCCTGCAAATGCTGTCATCTCCTCAGAGAAGTTGGTATTAGCAGTGATTTTTGAAAAATGTGATTCATGAGTTGTAAATGTCTGTTATACATCTGCCAAGAGAGCTTGTGATAACTAATAACTTTTAAAATCTAGCTAAGATCTTAGAGGTTTTTTTATTTTCTCCCAAACTAATTTAAATACTTTCTAATGAGGATGACACATCTCTTGACAAGCACTTTCCCTTGCAGGCAATCCACTTGTCAGCTTACAGCTGAGACTGCCTTTGCTCTACAGCCATGATGGAACACAGCAGAAGCAGCCAAATGTGGCATCGGCTGCCTTGGCCAGCAGCATCCCTCACTGCCTCTTAGCAAATACTGGCTGGATTCTAACATTTCTCAGATGTCAGAACACTTCTTCAGGTGTCTACAGGTGGTTCGGTTATCTATCCAAAGGATATGCTGCTATCCAAAGGTAGTGCCATTCAGAACAAAACATTCTGGCTCAGAGACTCAAAGGTGAACTACATTACTGACAGCATCAAAACATCCTGCACAAGAGTGGGCCACTCTGCTTGCTCAGTTGCCTCTCAATAAGCAATTTTCTCAATAAGCAGTATGTCTGTGTGCTTTTCTCAATAAGCAATATGTCTGGGAAAAAAATTGGCTGTGTTTACATGAGGCAGTCAACCTTTTCCTCTAAATGCCCACTTCTTTCAGTCTACTAATTCTAAATATGCACATAAAACAAAGTGCAGTCAACATCAGCATTGCTCCAATTCTTTACATCAGGAATGTTACATTCCCCAGAAAATTAAAACAATGTCTCACCTTCTCCCAAACAAGGTACAACAGTACAAGAAAGTTAAAAGACTACAGATGGCTGCAAACCTGATAGAAACTCCCACAAACTTTGCAGATTGAAATATTTTTTGCTTCAAATAAATCTTCACAAAAACAAATAAAGGTCTCCCTTTTCAGTTACTTTAGGAGCATTGTTAATCTAAAATGTAGCCAAGTTTATGAGGTTAAGAGTTCTAACACCAGGTTTTATGTAATTTACCCTTAATTATTAATTAATTTTAACGCTCGTTGTAGGTTATACCTAGTACTCTTGAGAGGGTACTGAGGACAGACAAAAAGATGAACAAAAAAGCTCTCTCATTTTAAAAACAGCTTTATTAACACCCATGCCATGAAAGTGCTTCAGCCTACTACAGATGTTAAGAGAAGATAATGTGTGCACAAGGCAATGCCCTTTGTTAAAACAAAACAGTGTTTGTGCAAACAAAGGTTGGCACCATAAACTTGAGATGATGTTTAGACCATCGAGGGGAGCATGGACTACCTCGTACAGCACCTTCAGCCAGCTTAGAGAAAAGCTTCTTGAGGATAATGAGCCAATTTGAAGAGGACATGAAGCACTGAATGCTTTTAGCATGAATTGATGTGTGTGCTGTGCAGTACCCCTTTAGGGCAGCCTGGTTTTAAATCTAGATGATTCCAGTCATTGGCAAACTTAAATACATTACCATCAAAGTATTCAGAGAGTTTCTAAAAGCTAAAAACCACTATGTGGCAACTTCACAAATGCCCTTAGGAGATGCAATGGATGCTATCTGCAGAGATAGCATGAGAGATCCATGCACATCACCAGGCTCCCCACACAGCTGCTGCCTGCAAATTCTTTATTCTGTCAGGCAGCCCCTTGCAGCACAAAGAACTGCTGCAAGCAATGGCACGAGGAACCATGCACAGAGACGCAGAAAACTCCTTGTTACTGGCAAAGGAGAGAACAGGGAGAGCAGTGAGGAGGGATTAAATGACAGGGGAGGAGCTGAGGGTACGTGGAACAGAGCCACTCTTTTAATAAAAACCTCACACGCTTAAAACACTTCACATCTGTGTTCCGATGTGCTCCTGATCAGAGTAAATCAAGGCAAACCACCCCCTTTTAAGCAGTCACAAAGATTTTTCTAACCAGTGGTAAGAATTCTACACTCTTTTATGGGCTCTTTCTCTGTGCAGAGGAAGAGAGTTCAGCTTATAAAAGAATGATTTCTCTGTCCCAACTGATGCATTCTCTTAATTTGTGCATGGTGCAGTACATAGGCGCCATCTTACATGGGTGTTGACACCATGGCATATCTTTGGCATTTTTTTCTCACTTGTGGAGGTAAGGCTTGCACTCCTGGCAATGAACTGTGCAGCTGATAATCATAATTAAATCAGAGTGCTTGGTGACCTGATCAGACTGCAGAGCTGGCCTCTGGATTTAAAGGAGGTGATGCCAATAATTGCTTTCTGTAGCAGAGCCAAGTTTTTACAGTGCTGTTTCCAGAGGCTGGCAATGTCAGTGCTGGCCAACCATAAACACAGGGTCTTGAACTTAAGTCCTGAGAAGCAAATATAAAAATAAAAAACTTTCAAATATTTGGCATTCTAAATCTACTTATTTATGTGCTAGATTCTCTCCAGACATCTGTTAAGGTGAAGCATCTGCCTTGAGGAGCTCACTCCAGGCTGGACACAGAGAGCTGCACAGAGATTAGGGAAAGTGCAACGAAAGGGATTGTTTGCACTTTTTTAGCCCACACTTTTCATCTGTTAATAATTGAAGATCTTAAACAATTCTTAGTATTTATTTTAAAAGCACTTCAGTTTACCTTTAAAAAAATCCTCTTGGCTCTGTTCTGTTGGCTGACACTGATTCCATAAACGTTTCAGCAAGCAAAATACGTTAATGCCATTCCCTGGGCTCACAGAATTTAGCATTTATTTACACTGATAAAACATTTTAAATATTTATTCCATGGGAAAAACATTGCTTTTTATACCAGGTCAAGCCCTTTTTAGCTTCTGCATTAACCCAAAAGTTTAGAATACAACTGGGAAGAAGAGGGACTGGGGAAGAACGGAAGAAAAACGCTCATACCAAGTAACATTGATCTTTCTCAAAGTGATGGGAAATGCACTACTAGGGCTGCTGCAGGTGTTTCAGAGCTATTATATGATGCTGTGTTTTTCTCTCAGGAAGGTGATGAGAGTGGCTGGTTGCTGTCCCATCGATTCAGGCAGTTATTGAAGAATGTACTTTATCTTTGAGTGTCTGCACCTAAAGCAATGGGATTACCTACATATCCCCTTGTGTACTTACAAGCTTTTTTGGATTTCAACCAATGTTTAGCAAGATGGCACAAGAAAAAGACCCAGCTGATAAAACACACTTGGCATTGTTGCACTGTGAAACATATCCAAGGAAATTAATGGTAGGTTTGCTAATACAGAATCTCTCTCAAGAAAGACATGCCTATAAAAAGTAAGACAATTCTTAGAAACACCTAACTTGCCTTTTTTTTTTTCAAGACTGTGAATTTTCAGATCCGAAAAACCTTCTTTCTGAGACTGATCCTGCAGAGTTTTTTCTTAAAAAGATAATATCTCTTCTCTGTTGCAGAGTGGTGTTCATAAACTCCCAATTAATTAGTGCACGAGTGTTAATTACCTCACTTTTCCTGCCCTTTTTCTCTTAGGCTTCCTGTCCTTTTGCACCCTTCATATTTCCCACCCTTTTTTCTCTTCTTTTGCACCTCATATTTCCTGCTATTTTTTCCTCTCTCTTTTTCTTCCCTTTCCCGCTCTATTTAAACAATTCAAATATTGGAAAAGGATGATCTCCTCTGAATTTAAACCCTTAAAATCAGGGAAAACATGAATTCCCTCACCATTTAAGCTTTAAGATTATGAAAATGGGGGATTTCCCCTCAACTCAAACCCATAAAATGGCATCAGCAAGGTTATCCCCCTCCATTTAAACTAGAAAACAACAATTCCTTTTCAACTGATACCTTTAAGTCATGGAAACGGTTGGTTTTCTTTTAATTGATACCCTTAAAATCACAGGTGAAGGGGGATCCTCTGCAATTTAAACACAAACATAAGGGAAATTTCCCCTTAAACTCTGGGGTCACTGAGGCGCACAAGGGAGGGACTGGAGGCACTGTGAGGGGATTGGGAAGATGAAATAAAAAAGAGAATTAAAAAGGATCTTCCCTGTGCTGCCCCACCTGCTCAGGTGTGCTGCTCCCCTCTCCTGTCCGGGGGCACAGGGATTGTCCCTTTGCACACCCTGAGCAGTGCCCCAGGAGCACCCAGGTGTTCCCCCTGCCCTGCAGATGTGTCACAGCTGTCCCTGGAGAGATTCCCAGAGATCACCCACTCCAGCAGGTACAGTAACCCCCTGAGAGCTGCCCTTGGCAGGGGCTGCCCCTCCTCATCCTCACTGACCACACCTGGGGCTGCTTCATCCCCTCCTCATCCTCACTGACCACACCTGGGGCTGCTCTGCCCCTCCTCATCCTCACTGACCACACCTGGGGCTGCTCTGACCCTCCTCATCCTCACTGACCACACCTGGGACTGCCCTGACCCTCCTCATCCTCACTGACCACACCTGGGGCTGCTTCACCCTCCTCCTCCTCACTGACCACACCTGGGGCTGCTCTGACCCTCCTCATCCTCACTGACCACACCTGAGACTGCCCTGACCCTCTTCAGCCTCACTGACCACACCTGGGGCTGTGATTTCTTAACTCGCCTAAGGCTTTTTAGATCTCACCCTGACCACCAAGATTACAATTTATTTTATTTGCAAGGACACTCAGTGATCAGAAGCCCTGCTCTTGAAGCAGTCAATGCACGTTTTGGAGCTCTTTGGACATTAGGCAATTATCAGGAGCGAGCAGCTTTTGTCCCGGGGCAGTGTGTTTGGACATTCAACACTGCACCTTTCAGTTTGAGCCATCCCTTCATCTGAGCCCATTTCTGGGCTCAGCCTTCTCCTGCTACCTGCTTTGGAAGTGGTGTGTCATGGCTGAGTTCTGCAGGCGAAGCTTAAGACATTCTTAAGATATTGGTCTCAGAACTAAATTCAGGCCTTGCCAAGCAGAGTCCTCTTTTACAATTTTCATCTGTCTTCAATTTGGGATCAAACTTTGCTTGCTGGACAGAGCAGTTTTGCATTCCCATCATATTAGTTGGTAGTTCAGGTCTTCAGGGAAAGCATATCCTGAGTCTACTCTTCCATTGGTTTTTCAGGGCTGTATTTCGCCTACACCATGGGGTTGCCTGAACCAGGATGTGTGAGCAGGCACAGTCTCATATAAATGACCTAGAAGTGAGCAGGAATAAAAAGGAAAGGAGAGGACCATCCCTCCTCTGCCTTCCTATACATTAAAAAAAAAAAAAATATTCATACTTAAGGCAGTGCCAGGGGTGTGGGAAGGAATTCTTTTCCTGCTAATACAGTTCAGAAGAAAACTACTACTTTGTGCAAGCAAGGAGGAAGCAGGGGAGGATTTGTTACTCAGCACAGGGCCTGAGTCAGATCACTTCTGGGAACCAGTGGTAGAGCTGATGCACCATCACCAGCCAGGTCTATGCACCATCACAAGCAAGGTCTATCCGCAAATCACATTTCTGACAATGCTCTGAGAGACTGCCACTACAGTTCTATTTCCAAAGCACAAGCAATATAACCAGTAATATTCCCCAAAGTGGATATTTATCACTTAAAAAATGTAGACATTGGCTAAGAAAATTGAAAAATATTAAATATTCATAAATATGAAAGGTTTTATAGGAATTTAAAAGGAAGCCCGGAAAACAACAGATAGTTTTAGCACAAAAAGGTCCACAGTCATGGCAAGATATCTTAGATAAGTACATCTACAGTGCTTTGTGAGAAAAAACACTTCTTCACCACTGTTGCAAAGGGAAATCATATCAGTTCATTTAAGGACAGCTGTACAATAGCAGTTTAGGGAGGTAGTCTTTTTCTGTCTTGCTGGATTCTCAAAATGTTAGTGGCAGATTGGTAGATAAAGTAAATTCTGTGGGTGTAGCCCAGCATTCTTGGGGCTGCAGATGTCATTTATATTTCAAGAATAAGAGGGAAAGTCTTGGAATAGTAAGGAAAGGCACAGGACAGAAAATTAGTTGATGTGAAAAGAAATAGGAAAGAAAATTTTCAAGCTGCAGGATGACTACTTTTGAGTAGGCAATGCCTTTTAAACATATACAAGCACTCAATTCAAAACTACGTGCTGTAAAAAATAGAAAAAAGAAAGTTTTGGCATCTGCTCACCATGTTCTCCTTCCTGCCTTTTCAAGCCATGCATTCATTGACTTCTCACACTGAAATTGTCATACACAAGGAGATTTGTGCAAATGGGCATGTGGATGTGAACACAATAGTTTTATGTTTGCCAGGTCTTGCAATAGCACCCTTGCCTCATCCTTTGAGGTGGGAAAGGATCAGCAGAACAAAACCAAAAGCCACAACAAAACCCAGCTCTTCTTTCTGGATCCTTTTCTCTTGGGAAGCAGCTCAGCTTGAGCATCCTCTGCCTGCCAGAGTGAGCTGACTCAGGCAGACAATGCAGCTTGTCCTGAGCATGGTGGCCACACAGCCCAGCTTGAGGAGGATGCTTGGATAGATGTACACATGGCTTGGGCTCCTCGACTCTCTGCTGGAAGAGACCTCCAGTACCCCTCATAAAAACATCCCTCTCTCTCCTCCTGGGGGGCTTTTTTTTTAGTAGTCTTTTATTCAAAGTATATAAGTGTCCACTTTCTTAAAAAATTGCTTGGTGAGTAAAAAGACTTTCTTCATCTTTCCAATTCCAACATAAGAGGTAGCTCCTGCAAGTTCAGCCTTGCTCTCTAACCATTTGATTTTAGCTCAGTTCAGCTGAGGATGAGATCCTGAGCTGAGGCAAGATCGTCAGGCTTTAAATGTAAAAAAAATCAAACCCAAAAATGGTGTGGATTCCCTCCCATGCAGCTACCTGAATACAGAGTAAGAGCATGGAGAGAAAAGAAGCAACTAAGTGCCTACAGAAAAAAAAAGGCTATCTTGAACAAAACCAAAATGAAGTTCAGAGCACAAACTCCAAAGCTATTCTGAACAAAGACCACAGAGTGCTGCCAAGTAGTGTTACATAGAGTGGGGAGGCTGAGGTCAAATACTCTCTGCCAGACAGAGACTTCTAAAGATGGATTAAATTTAAGGCAGGTAAAGGGCCTTCAGGAGCCCTGGCAGTTCCTAGGCCAGCAAGGATCAGCTGTCACTGTTTCCCAGGAAATAGCTTGGATTTTCTTCTGACAGGATGATCACGGACTGAGAAAACCATTCATGGGGTCACTGTAAAGGTTTTATCTGTTCTTAACCACTGTGAAGGACCACAGATAGGAAGAATTTTCCTTGGCTCCTTTTCCTACAGAGCTATCCAAACCCAAAGACAATCTGGCCCAAAGACTGCCCCAGTTCTCAGTGAAATGACCCATCACATTTCCATTTTTTCAATTTTTTCATATGCAAGCGCAGCTGTGACACGGAAAAATATTTACAGGGGGAAATTTTGGTCTAGTGCCACGCCACTGGATTCAATCAGAAAACTTGGGTGGGAATATGTCAACACGACGTACTGTCGTCAGTCTGGACAGGTGAACATAAAAAAACAAAACCCAAGCCAAGAGTTGAACAACCTCTGAACTGAGATAATGATGGAAAAGCCTTGTTTCAGGATGTCAAGTGCTGTTGTATGCAACTCTGAAAAAAGTCCTCAGACATGTCCTAAGGAAATAGTTTTGCAAACAAGGAACTTTGAAGACCTGGAAGTGCCTCATGGGGCCAAAAAAGGGCTCAAAGCAATTGGGTCTCAATCATTTGAGTGGAAGATTAATGATTTTTGGGTTACAAAGACCTTTATAAAATTGTTAACAATTTTACAGTCTATTGACAGAATTCCTCAGGTAAGTGGATATTAGTCTCCTTTCTCTATTATAAACAATAAAGAGTATTTTATTTGTCTGATGTCCTTCTCCAGATGTTCTAACTCATCACTTGTGAACAGATTCAGAAAAGGCAAAAGCTTAAAAGTAAACAAATGTTAACAGGGATTCTGTAAATGTAGAAGTATAGACAGGAGTGATAAGATTACAGTTTTTTACTACATGGAGAAAAATATATTAATGAAAGAAAAATATATTAATGAAAGAAATCTATCTTCATGCAGGTTAAATGCTCCAGCAAACAACAAGTGGCTTAGTATGAGCTCCATGAAGTTTGAACTTCACATGTTAGAAGGATTACAACAAAATACTGGATAAAATCTAAAACTTTGTCTTTAGCTGACTATGTAGAAGTACAGCACTGTATGTGACAAATAATAGGTTGTATAGCCCTGGAGAGGAAAATTGACCCAACCTCTCAACTTGGGATAGTGCTTAATGAGCACAGATGGGACTGAGCTCTGGAGAAACACAGTGTGGCACTTTCAAATCACTGTCATGGAGGGTTTCTAGGAGAATTTTGAGAATGTAACAATAGAAACTACCTGATCAGGTAATTAAAGAGCTGATGCAAACCTCACAATGTGTGCTCATTGCTGTGAGACTGTCTTGATGCACATGTGGGATTTGTTTTTTCTTCCTAAACAACTGCAAAAAAAAGAGACATGGCCAGACAAATCTGAGCAACTCTGACTCAGTTTTAAGAACAAAGAGTGGATTTAGGGATTTACCAATTCAGTCATTAATCAGTCCCATCTCAGAATACCTAAAACTCCAGCCTTCTTTCTTTTTCCACATTAGTAAGACTGTTGCTTTTGATTTTTATAAACCTTATTAGATTTAAAGCTCTTCTTGCACACATCAGATAATAAAATACTTTGGGGGAAAAAAATGCTTTCTGACATAATAAGTAAAACATCCTTTAGCTCACTAGGCAGCTCCAGTATGTTTGGACAGAAAAATTAATGGTTGCCATTTTCACAGAGTTGTATTTTTCAGAAGAAAGAATGGTTCTTTATTGGTATTTGCTTTCTTTGAAACTCTCTTTACAACTTGCACAGTTCAAAGGCTTTTGGTACAGATTGTGTATATGTTGCTAGAATGCACTGGAATTAAACATTTATTTTTCTAAAATTCCTTTTACATATAATAAGCTGTCAAGGGGGAATCATAAGTCTTTCCTGCTGCAATCTGATCAGCTAAATAAAGTTCTTAACAGACACAGAAATCTACAAATATAAATCTGAGATAAATCTGACTTCCTCCGAAGTAAAGTTTTAAAATGAAATAATCTCAGCACTGGAATATGAAAAGCAGATGTGGGCTAAAGACTTGAGTTTAAATTTTCACCTATATTGTGAGGGGGAGGGTGAGACTCAATGCTAAATTCTTTCACTGGGTGCTGTTCATATTAAAAATCAAAACTGTAAGATTTAGAACAGGCCTTTGTAAAACCTGTGTGTATTCATACCTGGATCTATTGGTTTGACTTCTGATGTCCAAGACATCAAACCTGATTAAAAGGAACTTTACCCTTTGGTAATTTTCAGTACAAATAAAAGCCAAGGTATAGCAACAACCTTCAAAAAAAAAAATAAACAAAAACAACAAAAAACCCCAAAAAACCCCCAAAAACCAACCAACCAAACAAACAAAAAAACCAAAAAAAAAAAACCCCAACTGCAGAAAAGTTCTGAGCAACTTATTTCAGGAAGAAAAAGAAAAATCACTAAACCAATCACCAAACACAACAACCAATGCAAAAAAAAAAAAAAAAAAAAGAAAAAAGAAAAAAGAGAGAGAAATGTCAGACAGGCTGCTAGCTTAATGTGTGAGCAATAGTAGAAAATAACAGCCCCCATCAGATTATACTTCTAAGATGTATAGCATTTGATATGCCCCAGTTCTCACACCACTGCCTCAGCCCTCTGCAAGGAGGGTGTGTGGTTGAAAGATGACATGCTTGAAGAAAGTTTAGAGAAGATGTTTTGTAATCCTGTAAAGAAATTGAATTTCTATAGCCATTTCCACTGTTAAAGAAAACAACATTTAGTAAGGCTTATGGAAAGAGGTGACAAAAATAGAATTTTTATAATTTCTTCTATTTCTTTTATCCCGTGAGCTACATTCTGTCAAAAATGCTTCTGATGTAAAACTGTTGAGCAGCTTTAGCAGTACAGAAATTGAAAAAAAGATTCTTTGCAGAGGGTTAGCAGATGTTTTCTGAATTGTGATTGATGTGGCAGGGCAAACAAGCAGAAGATAATCTAAAACTGAAAAAAATAAGAGGCATAGCTACTCAACTCATAAAAAATAGTTGCAACGAAGGGCAAAACACATATGGGATAAGTTATTGTTACATGTGTTAAACAGGAATTGGATTTGCTTCTGGAAAAAAATGGAGATAAGAAAGATATCTGATCTCCTTCCCTTTCCTTGGCACAAGGAAAACTTAGATAAAACATTAAGAGACTGGGCAGGTTAGGTGGGCTGTCACTTCCATAACTTCCCCATGATCAGATCAGCAAATTTGTTCCATCAGTGAACATCTTAAGCATTGAAAAGTTTCTTAGTTGTTCATACCAGCCAGCATGCCTGTGCTCTCATCTAGTACAGTAACAGCAAGCAGACATAACTAAGAAGGCAGTACCTAATTTCAGAGAAATCTATATTAAAAAGGAATGTTCTCCCATAGATTTATGTAGACATTGAAACTAAAAAATATTATTTCCTCATCTTTGCCTGTACTTAATTCATGTTTTTTCCCCTACTATAGCACTTGAACAAGGAATTAATTATTATAAATTCAGACTATCACTGAAAAAAAAACATATTGGAAGACTTAAAATGCATTCACTGGTTGAGAGCACTGTCTGACTGACCTGCTGCTCTGTGCTTTGCTCATATTTTGATAATGTTTTGTGAAAATCACAACAAGGACTACAGGCATCCAACAAAGCTTTTGGAAGGCTCGGACAGACAGAAGTAATTCAAATGATGCCAGAGTGGTGGAACATCCATGTACCATTTTGTGTCCTGAGCAAAACCTATGAAGTCTCCTGTGTCCCACTTTTGAGTTGACTGTTACCCCGTGTGTGGGCCAGTCACATCCTTGGGGCAAGATGAGAAAGTTAAAAAGTCTCATCAGGGCACCAACACATTAATAGACAGACAGTAACTAGAGAAAATGAACAAAGGACTTCAAGTTATTGCTTACAAGATCTTCAATTAATAAGCAATGCAAAATTCAGCCAACTGAAATCAAAGTATGCAATGACATTTGTTGTAAGCTTGGGATGACACCAGATGCAGCAGAGATGTCACCTGGGAGAGAACATAAGAAAAAACCAAAGCAGATCATGCCCTAACTACTTTGATGTGGAACAGCCACATCTTCCCTCCCCAGCGTGGTGACAACAGCAGCCAGCAATTACAAGTGAGCAACTGGGAACCCAGCGTGTTCCTGTTTGTACCAGTTAGCTACAACCTGTACAGATACAATGCAAACTGTTCTGAGGAGACAGCAGATGGCATTCTTAGATTTTTAGATGCTTCAGGACAAGCATCTTGGTGGCGTGGGCTCTCTTTCAGACCTGTGCCCTACACCCAATCTGAATAACTTTGGGCATTGCTTGAAGAATGAAAAATGGTACTGGAAATGTCTGATCCATGCAGAGCCTTTCTGAAAATTCTCTTACTAAGCCAAGAGAGATATTTTTACTATGTCCCTGTCTGTTCTTTGATGTCAGCATGGGGTTTGTTTCCTCCATTTGGAAGGCACTGCCTACACCCTGATGTGGTCCCATATTATGATATTGGGATTTTTTCTGTTGTGAAGACATGCTGAATAATCATGCCAGCATGCACAGTAACTCGTAGGATAAAGGCTGAGGCAGTTATTGGGTAGATTTGTAGTCAGTGTTATTTTTATAAGAGCTACATAAGCAAGATCAAATAAATATTTCCCTGTTTTCACTGGCATTCCTTAAATATGAGAGAAATCTTTATGAGAGCGACAATGTGCCTCTGTGAGTAATCAACCTCAGCAAGATGAACCCCTCTTTGCTACTGCTACACAGACTTAACTTCTTCTGCCACAAATGAAATCATTCTGCAGGCTGTACCTCTCAGGGAAGCAGGCTTTGATTCCTGATTTCATAATCCCTGCTCACAGGGATGATCCTTACCTAAGGGAGATGGTATGCTGGAATCGAATTGCTCCCTTGAGTAACAGTGACCTAAGTAAATAAAGGACTTGCAAGCATGTGTAGAGCTTGCATTTAACTATGAAGAAACAAGCCTAATGAGGACATTTAGTTCAGACTGTTCTATCCTTCCTAATCCACTCCCTCCCCATTTGTAATGAAAGCAAAACAAATTGGCCACTCGAGATTAAAAACAGCAAGGCAAGGACATGGGAAAGGTGGTGCAGCTTGTCCTCTCATGGTGCTGGATGTGCTGGAGAGATGGCAGAGAGGGTTAAGAAGTCTTGGCCAAGAATGAGGGAGAACTTCAGGGATCTGCCTGAGAGCACGTTTGCTACAGCTTCTGGACCTCAAGAGAAAAGGAAGTTTTGTTTGCAAAACCTGACATTATTTAATGTAACAGCAACAAAATTTAAGGCAGAACTAATATTTGGAGGCCAAATTTTGCCTAAATGTATATGAAGTAATTCCCTGTGTTGTCAAGGATCTTTATGTTGTAGGTTTGGTGGCAGCAAACTGCTGAGTGTATTGTTTCCTTCTTATACAGCTTACAGTATTCTTTAGTTCCTCCACATAAACCTTTCACACTTGGGAGAGCTCTGATCTGGCCACTTCTCCTATCTCCTCCCACTGAAGGCAAGCCCAATCCTGCACTGGTGTGCAGGTCATAGCATAACCTCAGGAGAGCAGATTTAAGTCCCTTGCTCCAGCAGTGACAGTGAATGAATGCAAATCACGTGCAAGATGCACCTATCAACTGTACATTGCTAGAAGCATATACATTTTAAAAGAAAGTGGGCTTCCTTGCTGCCAGTTAGCATTTCCTTAACACTTAGTACCTGCTATTCAATATATGGAAACAGCCAACAGCTTAACATTTCTTTGCCTTACTCCAAAAACACATGGTTATCAAAAGAGACATCATTTTGGATTCCTTGAATTCTCTGTGTTTGTTACCTCGATTACATTATTTCCTCAACTCTATGTTGTAGTGTTAATTTTCTTTCACAGAACAGAAAATAATGAGAAATTATATTTGAAAAGTTTGATTGGAAAAAAAAAATCCTGAATGCAAACCAAATAATTGCATTGAACGTGCTTTGTTTCAACTGCTGCAAAATGGAATCATTACAATGGGTTGAGCTGTGCAGTCTCAGTGGCTGGGAAGGAGGAGGGCAATCCCAGGCCATACAGACGTGCCTGGGATGGACTAGGGTGAATGTCACCCCTGCACATTGAGATACAGAGAGAGAGAGCTGACAGCATCGAGGGCTGCTCTAGGTCCTGCCATCACTCTCCAGCAAAGTGGTTTGGCAAGCCCTGGTTGGAATCGTGCTACAGATGAGAATAGTGTGTTTTCCCTGGGAAACAACATTTGAGGGTGGTTAAACATCACCATTTTGATCTCCCTGCTTTAGACAGCCCAGGCAGAATGGAAGGTTCCAGAGGCAGAGTGCTTGCAGCAGGAGCTGGGCTCTCTACATGGTGCTCAATCCTTCCTAACTGGCCCAGCCTTCTACACACACCAAGCAGAGGGACTCCAAGGACGTTTCAACTACAAACAAGTTCAATTTGGCGTCTAGGATAATTCAGGTGTACAAGGATTATGCAAGATAGAAAATGTTGAACCTGTTACCCCCAGTTACGTACACTACCTCTAAATCGGTGTAGTGGAAGACCAAGACTGTGCTATAGTATCAGGTTCTAGCTCACAGCATTGAGAGCTCTTCTGAAGGGCAACAAGCATCAAACACCCATTTTACTATAAATCATTCAATAACACATTCCAAGTCCTGGAATCAAAGATGAGATAGAGCAGTTGCGTAGTTTTACATTACAAATATGACCATGGTGGTTCTGACATCTCTCTGCTGTCTTAAACTCTGTAAGTTATTCTGTATTTTGCTGCAAATATACTCCCATATTTTTTTTTTTTTTCAGGAGGAGTTATCACTGAATTATGAACCCATACAGACAGAATTCCCCTGTGATTTCAAATTATTAGATTAGAACATATCCCTTGAAAAGGGGGAGAAAAAAATTATACTCTTGGTGTTAAGAATAGTCATTGTTGGAAAATACAGAGTATAACCTCAATATCTTGTAAGCATTTGAAAGCTTTTGCTCTTACTTCTCCACAAAAACCTGATTGTAATTTAGCACACACAATATATTTAAGCAGTCCCACACACAAAAACAGCTAGACAGGAAAAAATCCAGTCCTATCATACCTGTGATTTCCTTGCTTCATCTACATGCAATAATATGGCAAATTAACAAAAGAGACAATTGGGTGACTTTGCCAATCCTGCATCTCTCAAATGAGCAAAACCTTTCCTCGTGCATTACTCTCCCCATGGAGCCCTCAGGGTGTATTTTATTTCTCATCTTCATTGCTGTATGTGGTGAATGTGGCATCAAATATATAGACCTGGATGGCTCAGCTCTATCAGGAGCATTGCAAGGAAAAGCAGAGTATTTCCCTACCTGTTACAAAGTCCAAATAAATATTTTGATTTATGCCAGAGAGTTTGGGATAAAGATAGAAGATGACTGTGGCAATGAGAAAACACTGCAATAAATACAGGGTAGAGAACATTGCTGAGACTGAGAAGGCATTATACATTTTAATAGAACATTTCAGGGCAGATTACTAATTGCAATAAGAAAGACCAAAATCTAAAAATGTCTAAAGTTTTCATCCACCTTGTCTGAAGGTGCCAAATTTTCTCATAAACTCAGTGATTCAGGATTTAAACATAAGCATAATTTTGAAAAAGTATGTGTTCTAGTTAATTATTTTAATACATGTAAAAGTAGTCACCTCTAAGCATTTAGACACGAAAATTCTGTTCTTATTTTATTTCAGCTCAAAAATGTACTCTGCCAGTTACATGCTGCTGTGTCACTAACAGAAGGACATTGCATTGTCATGGGGAGGGTGTGGTTAAGGTCCTATTTCTCATGCCTTCTCTTTCCCTGTTATACAATTGCTGCACCTCCAGCAGACCATGTAAGTGCTAGAGAGGTGCCTACACTGCCTTTGAGTAACTCTCCTGCTACAAGACTCCAGTGAAGCTTGAACACATCACAGGCTTAGCTTTCTGTGGTTTTAAATAAATAAATAAAAAAAAAAGACATTATGGCAAGTTTTTGTTCTTTTGTTCCAGTGGTACAGTTAAGTTTTATCTCTAGCTTCAATAAGAGTTGCAGGGTCTTCTGCCCACATGAATCTGTGCTGTCAGCAGAGGACCTTGCACACAAATATGCAGCATGGCAGCTACTCAAGCCATATGACTTCCAAATTGTCTAGGAGAGCTTATTAATTAAGTCTGGCAGATATCAGATAGACAATAATCAGTAGCAAAAATGCAGTTACATTAAGATGAAGTACAACATAAAGAGAATTACCAGAATGTATGAGGTGGTATAATTGAGCAGCATGAATAAAGGTGATAGAAATGGAATTTAATAAGTTAAAAGAGCATGAGCTAGCATGCGTAGGAGCAACTCATTGCCCTTTCCAATAGTCAGGAGTGATTTTCTTTGTTAATTGGATCATGTTTCTTCATTGCCCAACTGGATGTTTCTTTTTGCCCTCCTGAAGCACAAAATGTTTAAAACAAGTTTTAAAATATGTAATAACATAAAATGGAGAGGGAAGAGTAATCAACAGAAAACTCATAGCACAAAAGGGTTGACTTGATCTGTCCCTAGAAAGCTTTACAATACTTTACACTCCTGCCAAAGGAGATACTGGGTAAGTTTCCAAGACGCTAAAGTGATTAAATTTTGGTAGACATGCTGATTTTGCACTTGTCTACTTATGTCCATCAAGGGAATGGTTTTCCTTCTCTCTCCTTTCTCAAACTACTACATTGATCTTAATGCCACACATCAAGACAGGTTCTTTAAAACACATGTGAAGTTTTCCGTACAAGGAGACAGCTTTGGTATTCCAGCAGTAAAGTTCTTTCAGCAACCAAAATAAAATGTGCACTGCAAGAACAGTGTTAATTTGACAGTAACAGAATAGTTGAACAGTGAAATCTGGCCTGTGTATCAATGCTATCAAATTCTTAGAACTCATTTCCAAAAGTGACTTTACTACGAGGAAACCTAAATAATCCACATGCTTCGCAAAATAATCACCATTCATCTACACATTAATGCCAGGCTAGAAGGACTGAGTGTGGACCATTTTTCCAGAAGCAGTAGGACTTAAAAAAAAGTTGTAGGGGGAAAAAAGAGTTTACTTAATCAGCTCAAACTCTATTTTGTACACAAAGCAATGGCCAGCACTGGGAAGTATCTAATCTACTTCACACATAAGAATTGCACCTCTCACTCCAAAAATGGTTTCCTGAAAAAGAACTCAAACTATTTAAAAAAAGAATCTAACATACAAAAACCCCTCAAACCAAACCCAGCTGATCTCTGTGGAGTTTCCTGGAAATGTGTAAATAATTAACACTATTTTTTAAAGTTGTACTGGGAACCCAAAGACTTTGAATTCAGCGCCTTTGAAGGCTTCCCCCGTGATGGTAGAGTTGCTTTTCGTAACATGGATTAAAAATGTCTGTCTTATCTTATGAACCAAATGTCTGTTTTCTTCCTTATGACAAGTGGTCTTGTGAATGCCCACATAACCACAAAGCATAAAAGTGTCATCTGTTCTCTTAAAGATTATGAAATATTGATGTGCCCACAACCGTCATCCAGATGTAGTCTTCAGGCTTGGTTGAATTCATGATCTCAAACACTTTTGATTTTAGGAGGGCACTAATATAATCTGGGGCCTTGGACAGTTTGATCCTAACAAAGATTCTCAAAGGTACCTTTTTGCTTGTCTGCCCATGGGTGAGCCAACTTTTCTTGCACATGAACCACTTACTGCACAGACAGTCCCCCATTTCTTGGTTGAGATATTTACTGGCAAGAGACAGCCAAGTCCCAGAAATTAAGCATGCATGGAACTTGGAAAAAAGGGACTATGAGCTCTTAATATCCTCTATCCATCTATCTGAAGCTGTTGGATTTTTGTGTTGACCGAAATGTTTAGCACTGGTAGCCAAAAGGAGACATAAATAATTAGAAGCCACTTCTGCAAGTGTTAAATCTTGAACTTTTGTTTCCAGCTCTCAATCTGCAAAATGCAGACACCAGTGATTTACTTCAGAGGGCAATTAATAGGTCTTTCCCCTCCCTCAAATCAAACTTATGTGGAAACTCTCTATATGCTGAGACAAGTCTTTAAATGCATGAACCTGAATACAAAACATGTCCCTCTTAAATTGGATTATTTCCTATGGATTGAGCCAGAGACAAAAAAATCCACGTAAACTCCTCGTGACTCAGAAAAAATTATTCCATGCTGCAAGCCAATCTCTCCACCTCAGACAAACTATTTCCCAAGACCAATTCTAATGAGTTTAAGATTTGCATGCAAAAATTCATCATGTGTTTCAAAAATTTGTTTTATAGGAATCATTGTGCTTTACACACTTTTTTTCCAAATAGTGGTAGTTAGATCTGGACCTCAAGCCAAGCAGCAGATGTTGGAATTTCCATGCAGAAGGCGGCTGCCAGTGACCCAGAGGATCCCCCTCTTACTAAAGAGCTGCTGCTTCCATAGAGTCTGTTAAGTGAGAAGGAATTGCAGCGTATGTTACATTCATGAAATTTTAGGACAAATCTGTGCAGGTTTTCTTCCTTACAGGGAGAAAGCCTTCTGCATTTTGGAAGGACAAAGAAGCAAAAAAAGCATTTCTTTATACATGGTAAAACACTGCAACGTTGGTAACTCACCCACTGGTGTTTATGATGCCTCAGGGACAGGACTTGAATGGGACCTGAGACTTCTAAACCTCTGCACTAAACTTATGTAAGAATGTAATTCTGTAATGTGCTATTTATGGTTAGCTTAGGCAATCTTATCTAAAAGGCCTCATGAGAAAAGTTATGCTCTAATACATATGGATGCGATAACATCTATTCTAGGCTAATCAACAGGCATTTGTACAACTAAAAAATGCCCAGTCAAGATTAAGGCTGCATTAACTGCAGATTTAAGTAGGCTCTTTAAAGCCACACTGGCCCCCAAGAAGTCTTGTTTAACCAATATGTCCCTAAACAGAACTAGAAAGATTAATAGAGGTTATCTTGTCAGATGAAGTTGATGGTTTGCTTGCTTCACACTGCACTGGCATTTTGCTGTCTAGACCAAGTGTTTGTTAGTCTGCACCAGGCTCCCTGGCTCTGTTTTGGTACAAATTAAATACTCCTTGATGAGAAAACTCACAAATGTGCTGTTAGTCTATGCTGGGATCGAGATTGGATATGAATTTCTTCAGGCTTGGTTCCCTCAGCTTCCTCAAGTCTTCCAAGAGCACCAAGCACACAGCCAAGCTCAGTCTGTATCTATATCAGAACAACTGATATCACAGAGTTTATGACAACTCAATTCAAGGTTTTTGCATGACTAAGGCTAGAAGTACTTTAAGATACCAGTCTAGCAAGATCCTCAAATAAAAATAAACAAAGTGCTCCCTACAGCTATTCTGGAGAAGATGAACTCATTTTCTGCTCCCAATATCTCTCTTTTCTATAATCATGGAAACCAATGACAGTTTTCAGCCACCTCTCTCTCTCCATAAGGTAAACCGGTCCCATCCATAACAAACTCTCAAGCAAAATGATATAATTTCCCCACATTGTCATGTCCATATTCCACCTCCACAATGGAACTACCAGACTTAGTTATTCATAGGTTCATTGTAAACAAGAAAAGAGATGAAAGACTATCAAAGGCTGCTTGAGGATTTTTTCAGAGGCATTGCAAATAAATTAAGCAAATCAGACCGAGAAGGTGAGTATGTCATTGTTCTGTATTCTGCTGCTTCTAAACTATTTCCAGTTCTCTTGATCTGAACATCACATGCAGAGAAGAAAATGCAATTTTAATGAAAAGGTTCCTCTCCCTCCAAAATCAACATACATGACCATACAGAATTTCCATCAAAGTCAAGAAGTTATAATACCAAACCTCACAATTTAAAGGATTTTATGCTTGAAATCACAAATCTCCTGGATCTTCTTCCCCTTTCATTATTTAAAAAGGTTGCACAATCAGACTGACATACCATAAGACTTCCATTCCTTTTCAGCTCTGCTTTGGTCATCCTTTGATTAATATCACGCTTTTCACAAATACATACATTTGAAAAAAGTCTTCCCCCACACACCAAAAATAACCTGTATCGTGCTCCATCTTCAAAACTGTTACAAAAAAACCCCTGCTGCATGCCACACCACAGCCATTGCTGAAAAGAAAACAATGGCATTACTTACTAGGAACTCCAGACACCAGCCGTAGTGGACGTAGTACTCGGAAAGCCCGCAGAGCTTTAACATCGAATCCGGCACCTTTTCCTCCTATTGAATTCCCCCCATCTGCTTTGGTTGCTTGTTCTAAAATTGCACTAAAAAGCCTGCAAAAAGAAAGAGGAAACAATCTGTAGGCAGACAAGCAAGGCTTGGGCTACACAGGAACAGAGATCATCACCATCACATCACCCAAACTATCTCACAGACCTGTGAAGGGTGTCACACCTCTCTCTCGACATTCCCATATGGTGGAGGAGAGACAGACTCTTCCCATATGCAACAGCCTATTGGTGATGTCTGTACCATTTGCAAAACACTTGTTTCTGAAGCAGACAAAAACATAACAAAAAGCTCCTTCACGTTCCTCCATTGCTCCTTGTAGCTAGCTATGGGCTACCAACATTTTGCCGTCTTTATTAACCAACAATCCACCTTGGGGGAGAAAATTATCACCCGTAATTAAGCCAATCATTAATTATCTGCCACCAGTTTTACAAAGAATTAAGATTCACCAATGGCACTGCAGGTAGAACTTGGTGTAAACTCGAGGACCCTTCAAAGGGCAAGTTTTTGATAGAGTGTATGTTCACACTGTGTGCTTGTGGATCCATTTGTAAATCCCCTGATGCACTGGCTAAGGAGAGTGCAAAACTGTTGGAGTCTCATTATTAGAATGTTTTATTATACCAGCCTTAATGTTTTATCTTGGCTAATTGGAGTAGATGCTTTAAGGAGAAGATGTCTCACTCAGAATGCATTTTAAAAGGCAGAGCAAGAAAGAAAAGGCAATGTTCTTCTGTAAAAAACCTGAAGGCTCACCCTATCTGTTAATAAGAGCTTGATTTAATAAATTAGCTTTCAGGAAGCAGCTTCCATTTTTCTGGTAAAACATTAGTACATTTGGGGGAGAACAGATTCCTCATGAATTTGCTAATGATATTGCTTTCAGCCATGAAGTCCTCAGCTTGAGCCCAGCCAAATTCAGTAGAGGTTAAGAGCTGTTCCAGCCTAAATGGATGTTTGGCTCTGTAAATAAGGCTTGCTGGGAGTGGCAGAGACCCCTTGGTCTGTCAGGCGCCATGGAGGTACCATAGACAACTTGAAAGAAACTTCCTGGGATGACAGAACCAGTCCAGATGGAGAGGCCTGGATACAGCAGTGGTTTCTCTCATGGACTTTGGAGTCTGTGGTGCCCCTGCCAGGATCTCATCCATATCCTGGCTGGCACATTCCACAGAGTTCTCAGACCATGGGTCAAGCAGACACTGAGTTGGCTGATGGCTTAACAAGCAGCTCCAATGCCTGCAGCCTGAAGATAAATATTACTGGATATTAAAATGAAGATTCATTTACTGAAACATCGAAATCAACAGATTCCCCCAGCACTAAATCCACACAAAAACGTGGATTAGGGGACTGCAAATGTAACATTCCTTTCTTAAGCAGGTTTTTGCTAGTTTTCTTGTGTTTTTTTTTGTTTTTGTTTTTGGTTTTTTTTAATTCATATTGAGAGTCTTATAAAACTTGTCAGCTGTGACTGAGGAACTCCTAAATGGATCTATTCAAAGCCTCAACTTCAAGCACTGCAGAAAGATTTAACAGCTAGGTAACAAGCATGGGAAAAACTGTGTGTGAGGAGGTTGGATGCTGAGTTTGTAGGTGTTGCAGAAGCAGGATACAGAGAAGAAAAAACCAGAGCCTATGAGAAATACTGCATTGACTACAGATATCACAGAGAGAGACAAACAAGGGTTGATGCAAAGAATGTGAATTATTGGAATGTATGTATTTCTTGAGCTCTATACACAAATTATACAGTAGCAATTATCTGCTGGTTTTCATAATAGAAACACCGTAGGTCAAATTTGGCCTAATATATTTTCAGTAAGTGACTGATTAAGCTCTAGCAATATGCTCTATTTCACATTCAAACATTTCTATCTTTCTAGTCCACAGAAATCCTATAATAGGTGATGAGTGACACACTTATACAATAGTCCCAGTCTCCTAGGATCCTCTAAAGGAAAAAGAATCTACTGCAAAATGGCTTCTAATACTGTTTTTCAGCTCCCAGACTAGGAATCTCAAGGAACTGAGTCAGCAACTGTGCAAAACTGGGAGTCCATTTTACTGATCCCTATTTTCACTGGCCCCATGTTTTCCCAGAGAGCAGCTCTTGGCACTGGGCACCAAGGCTGTTTCTGCTGCCACTTGCACAGTGAGCAAACCAGACTGCTCTAGAATTCTGCTGCCCAAGCAATGTCCTAAATTAGTTCAGGAGGAGCAGAAACACAACCAGTAGGACAGCTCACACCTCTGGAGATAGAGCCTGCATTCCCAGACTAGTGCAGCTCCACTGCAGGCCAGCTGGCCTTATTTTTGTGCTCCAGCACTGGCATGCTAAATGTGCTCTTTTGAGGTACCTACAGTCATCTGCTTTTGCACTTCAGGAATAATTTGCAGTAATTCCTGCTGCTCCTCATTAAAAAACCTACATTTAAACTTGAATTGCATTACTCCTGCTAATCG
This sequence comes from Taeniopygia guttata, assembly GCF_048771995.1. Classification (NCBI taxonomy): domain Eukaryota; kingdom Metazoa; phylum Chordata; class Aves; order Passeriformes; family Estrildidae; genus Taeniopygia; species Taeniopygia guttata. The sequence goes on from NC_133025.1 coordinate 69,107,537, forward strand.
TGCTTTAATGCATTTACTCCATGCTTTATATTTCCCCTACACTAATCCTACTTTTTTCTAATGCATTACAACTTCTTATTTCTCTCATCTATTTCACTCTCTTTGCCTTCTGTACTGGGGTCTAGACTATGCCCAGTGTGATCTAATCTCTACTCCACTCTTCAAGTTTATAATATACCATGTTAATTTTTCTTTGTCCTCATGCTCCCTCAATCAGGGTATGGGGAGACATCCATGATGTACAGCCCAAATGCTCTTGGTTTGTGCAGGTAATTGTTTTCTGAGCCTAAAACAGCCAGATGGATGTTAAATTACTGATACAAAAGATGAGGCCAGAGCACTTGTGTCTTATGTAGGAAATCCTGCTCTTTGATGAAAACCTTTTGGGAAAGTTTTCAGTAGGTATAGTGGAGCGAGGTGAAGTTCTTTATCAGTAGGTGAGTTAGCATGCTCCAAGCATAGGGTGAGAGAACTGTGCTGACAGAGAAATAAGAGTTTGGGTGGTACAAAAAAGGCAAGAGGGCTAATCTATTGCGGCCACTGAAAATCTCACCATTAAACTTCCCCTCCTCCAAAAAACCAGACATCAACTTTATTGACTTCCACCTAACTACTTTCTGCCAGCATAAATTCATGCCCCAGTTTCATTTTGGATATCATACTTTCCACTGATGAAGCACAATTAACATCATCTTTATATCTGAATTTCATTTGTGACATGACTAAATTAATTGTGACTTAACTAAATTTATCTGACAGACATGAACTATAAGAGCAGAAAACCAAATTTTTATCACACGCATGTGTGGATATGCTCCATGCTTTGTTTGGGATTATTTACATTTACCTGTGAAGTAAGAAGCTTGCTTCACTGTTTTGTTTTTGTTTTTTTTTTCTTGTAGTTTTCTATTTTCCTTTTGACATTTGATATATCAAAAGTGTTTTCACTTTGCTAGATGACCCCAACAGCATCATGATAAGGCTGTAACCTGCTCTTCATCTCTTCCTCTGTGGGGAGTACACTGTGATTTTTATAGCATAAAAAAAGAACTTGTCAAGGGCCTCCAAAATATAGGAAGAAAACAGAGGCCTTGGTTTTCTAAGGCAAAAAATCAGAAGAAAAACATGGCTGAAAAAAAATCCTCTTAGGTATAAAAAAAGGTAAAACACAAAGGCTTTCTCCACAGTGTTTTACAGTTCACCTGTGATTTGTGAGTGTGAAAATGTTTTGATCTTCCCTCTAGAAACTCCCCACAGGTCTTCAGTAAGACAGAAACTGTGACCACATTTTCCATTCTGTTCTGACTTCAGATTTTGTCCAAATATCTTCACTGCTTACCTTCCCAAGTTAGACTATAATACTTCCTTCAAATTACAACACCTTTTTCTCTGGCAGTAGTTACAGGTCCTTGGAGAATGACTGTTCTTGGCAGAAAAACCACAGCCAGGAAAGACAGATATTCTTCCATCACAATATTGTCAAGCTGGTCTTCTCTCAAGAGAAATTTTATAATATTAAGGGACATCACTGTGATATCTGACAGTTTTAGTGTTTTCCTAAAGAGGGATAGCAAAAATGAAGGAAGTGGGAGACAATTTGCCTAACCATTAGTGCTTGTGGGTTGTGCCTAAATGAGTGGCTTAGGGGTCTGGTTTCTACTATTAATTAATAATGTTGGTAGAGCCTCTGATTGATACCCTCACAAAGCCATTATTCAAAACAGCATTTAAAGGGGTGCTATAGCAAGGTCAGAGGCTATTTAAAGAGAAGGCAGATTCAAACTCTAACAGACATAGCTGATGAATAAACAGGTTTCCCACACTTCAAGACTGATAAGCTGCTACAAGCCTACAGTTTAAAATGCATCCTCTCACCAGAAAACAGAGAAGCAGTGTTCAGTGCTTCCCTCTGCTGCTGTTGCATATTCCTATGGCCTTGCTAGAATCACTGACTCTAAAATCCCTTTGGATACCAGGGGACCTATCTTCAGAAGGCAGGGGAAAGTATATAGGCACATTGTTATAAACATTTTTATGGGGACTGTGACTCCTCTCTAAAATTTATACCTGCTCCACACACGTCCATTTTCCTCTTACTCTACTGACTAGTTCATTTTAAGGTAGAGGAAGCCAGATGTGCTATTATCTATTGAAGCTACCGGTGAACTGAGCAGGTGGATTTGAAAAATCTAAAATCTGTCTTTTTTTTTTTCTCCTTTAACTTGTAACAGTACTTGAAGAAGTGCTTCCCACCTAGCCAATGTTTTGAAAATCTTTGAAAATTAGAGATGATTGGTATGGCAGAGCAAGCACAAACGGCAATTACCACAGTCACACCATCCTTTGTCCCACACACCAAATCTCTCTGCCTTCTGCCCCACTGTTCAAATTTCTCAGCTTTCTCCAATAGCTCCATCAATAGGTAGAAAAAGGCACCACAAGGAAACGTTGTTATCAGCACTTGCTTTCCTCCTCCTCCCTCTCTCTTCCAAATTTATTTAAAACCTTTTCCATGGGGCTTCCTTCCTGGAAAAATATTCAAATATACTGAAGTTTAAATATAATGTCACTGAGGGATTTCAGACTGCCCCTAGGAAAAGAAGACAGGGCAGGAGAGGAACAGATGGTATCACCAAGTAGATTTTGCAGAGGGGCTGTGGAGAGGAAAAGCAGTGCACCAGCCTAGGCTGTGGTAGTGTATGAGTGAGTTTAAACAGATAAACATCAAAGGAACCCATCTGGCCTTGAAGTGGAATCTGTCACTTGAGATTGTTGCTATTTAACAGAGACCTTGGGGTCTTGGCCATGTTTATTATACTCATGTAATTCTTCCCCAGTTACATTTTTGGTTCCCCATCTAGTGACTAAGAGCTGCTGGAGGCAAAAGCAGATAGAGGAGCTGAGAGCTGCAGCTTGTGTCATTGGCAAGGGAATTAATTTCAGCCTGAATATCATCTTGCTGATTAACTGCCCTCAAAGGAAAATTGAAAAGGACTGTACTTAAACTAGATATAATCCTGTTCTGTAATTTCTGGAGTCCTGCTCTCTCACATCCAATGGAAAAAGAGGAGGCAATGTGTCCTCTCTTTAAAATGCCTCTTTCTCATAAAAATTAAAAGGGAATAATCACATTCACAGGAGTTTTGTTCTTCAATCTTTCTTCCACTTAGGCAGCAATTTTCAAAGAGATGAGATATCTGAGGGCATTCAAAGGCAGAACCAATGATAGAATTGGACATCAATACCAGAGGAGGGGTGGGGATTTTCCAGTTTTCAGGTACTGACATGCTAAGGGATCCTCTGTCTGTGGGCAGGAAAAAAGGAGAAGCACAATGGGCATTGCTGTAAGGAGAAGCTTTATGCCCACGTGGAGGCAGAGAGGTCTTGAGACTAAGAATAGGCTTCAGCCTGTTCTCCCTCCCCCTCACTGGGAATTCTCCTTCCACCCACTCTTATCCATGGTGATAGGAAGTGGGAGGTATTGGGAAGCACACAGCAGTTTGCTGATTAAATATTTTGGGGCCAGCACAAAGATGGTCAGGAAGGCAGATTGGCTTGGGGCAGAAATTATGAGGGGATTTTGATGACTAGGAGTGTCCCTTTTGATGTTTTCCCTAGGAGTTCATGCAGGGTTTCCTTGGTAAAGAGGTGAAAAGACTGCAAGTTTTTGTGGGTGACGAAACTCTCTAACAATGGAGTGGTGGGAGGATGGGACAAATTATTCAGGCAAAGAAATACTTGTTCCCTTTGTATTCAGAGGTAGTTTATCCTTCACCTCTTCCCTTCAACAGCCACAATTCCAATCCCTTGCTTATCTCTGACCCTTAAGGAGGAAAAGCAGATAATATATTATTTTGTTTTTATTCAAATAAATTAAATGCCAAACTTAAAAAAGATGGAGAGGAATAAGAGAATTAGAAAGGCTGCAGCTCAAAGTGGCAATTTAATCTACAATAGTAAAACTATTCTTCAAAAAGGTTAAAAGATTAAAAGGGTCAACATTAGAAGTGTTGAAATCACCAGCTGAGCAGTGCAATTGAACTGAGGGTCTTATTTTTATTTGTAAGTAGGAAAACCTGTGATTTAAATTTTTCTTCCATCTTCCAGAATGAGAAACATCAGCAAAAGTTCACAAGATGGCAGAATTTATCTGTCATCAAACTCCTAATCTTAATTAAGAGATTACCTAGATATTATTTTTTTAAAAATTAATATAGATTTAAAAACAAATGCATTTTCTTGCAGTTAAGCACATTCAGGCAATTAACTTGATCTAACAGCTTTGGGCTGCTTTCTCTTTTTACCTCTGGCTCCCAAAGAGCAGTTTAATTTCCCTGTCTTGCAAACCATTAAAACAGTGTTTGACAGAGGAACAGAATGGACAGCAATGTCTAACATCACCCATATGTAACAAAGCATTGACCCACTCTCATGGTCCCAAAGGTAGCCACTAACCCCATGTGGACAGTGCCTTGAAAAACAAAGTGTTGGTACTCACCCTACTACCACAATTATAAAATCTAGTAAATTCCAGCCATTGCGGAGGTAAGCGTTGGGGTGAAAGAGAAGTCCGTATGCTATTACTTTTAAAAATGCTTCCACTGTAAAAATTATGAGAAAGAGATATTCCACTCGTTCCTGGGGAAGACAAGAGAACAAGAGAGATACTGGTTAGTATTGTAAATGCAGGCAAACCCAATGGGAAGAAATGACGATGTCTGACTCAATTCAGAAAGCTGAATTATTTCTTTATTATAACTATATTAAAATACATTAATATACTATATAAAAGGAGGATACTAAAACTACATACTCCTTTCTCTGACTCTATCTGTAACTGCTCCACAACTCGTGACCCTCTCTGGAGAGTTCAGCCACAGGTGGGTTGGATTGGCCATCAGGCTCAAACAATCCTCACCAGAATCCAATCAAGCACTCACTCCAGGTAAACAATTCTACAAACACATTCCACATGGGAAAAACAAGGAGCAGAAATAGAAATTGTTTTCTCTTTCTTTCTCTCTGTGCTCCTCTATGAAAAATCCTGAGAAGGAGAGAAATATGCTTGCCACAGATTAGTGCGAGTGATAAATCACGAATCAGGAAGTTTTCTTTCGTCCTAGTCCAGGTCTGCAGCCTCCAGCTCACTGCCTGCCACTAGGGTTCACCTCCCACTCTCAGAGGGCTTTGCTCCTCAGCCCTGCATGGCCTGCAGTCCCTCTGACAGTACAAGTGGCAGTAAATTTTAGTTACATTCTGAAATTTGCTGCCCTTTTCTTGGCAGGGACTGACCCCTGAAGCGGCCTGTGCAAAGCAGGAAGGGAGATGGTCGGCTGGAGGTTGCCAGCCCTCAGGGCAAATATTGTCAGCTGTCAAGAAAGAACTGCATCGTGCCCTCTTTCTGCCTCTGGAGAGGAAACCTTGCTGCATGCAATACTGTGGAGAGAGATGGGGAAAATTAAGATGAGCCCACCTGAGACTGATGTGTATGTCAAACTTAGCCTTCTTTGGGATTCCCTTTTCTGCTGCTGGGGAATAAGTAGGCTGAATATCGGTGATAAGTGATTCACAGATCAGGCTGACTAATGCTAGAGGCTTTTAGTCATTCTGTCAGAATTGTACCTCTCCCTGCAAAATGCAGGCTGCAATTAAGCACATCCAAACAAAGGCACTTCCAGTTACAGTAGAGCCTGATCTAGGACGAGAAAGCAGGCTTTTGGAGTCACTACACAGGCTCACCATCTCTCATCCTCGGGGCTTTTAGCCCCAGTGTGGAATAAGGACAGCAGTATTGCAGAAATGGTAGGGATCTCCACCTAAGTAGGAGGAAAACTGCAGCATTAGGTAATCACTACACAAGCGCTGCGTGGCAAGCTGAGTGGGAGATAAGTACATGAAAACTAGATGACAGCAAAAGGAGACCAAGTCCCTACAAGGTTAAACTACAAAGTCATTAGAAGTTCACATGGAAGAAATAAAATCTGAGAGAAATAGACATTAAAACATCCTAGGCATTTGTGACATATCTTAAAGGATACCTAGCACAACAGACAGATCATTATTTTTCTTTTCTGCTCCAAATTGCAACTGCCCTATTCCTCTGTCCAGCTGAATGCATGTATGACATTTTCATACTATACAGCAATATAGAATGAACAGGATTACAAAAAAATTAGTTCCATCATTTGTCAGCTGCCCATTCGAATATCTTCCATCCAGCTCCAGGTAATTAACAACTCACTAGAAGCCTGCAGTTCAGAGAGAAGATAAAAAAAAAAAAAAAGGCAATTCCCTGTTCATCTGCATGTTTACATTAACGTGATATTTTAAAAGACTGAGAAACTCCATCTGACAGTAGCAGGCACATGTTTGTGCTTTAAAATATTGCTGGTTTGCCTCAGACAATGCTTTCCCAATGCCTGCAGTATCCCCCAGTTCTTAGTACAAGGAATGCCTAAAAAAAGAAAAAGTATCATTCTGCAGTTATCTGATCCAGTAGTAAAGCTTTTGAACACACCCACAGCAGAGGATTTGTCTGTCGTTGTCCCAGATGGAGACACAGCAGCACACCAAGGATTTCCCTTCCCTTGAACGCAGAAAAGGAAACAACAGCATACAATATTATGTTCCCAGCTCTACAAATAGTAAGTGCTTGCAAACAGGAGTCCAACCAGTGGCCCTAATCTTTCCACTACCGCTGAGAACTGAACGAGTACTGATACACAAATCACAGCCAAGCAGACCCAAATGATCCATCTCCACGCACACATTTGTAAAGTAGGACCAGCTATTGTGGAATCTCGTGAACAAAACTGAAAAGAAATGCAAAATGACCCTGTGATGGGAATTCTGTATGGTCTTCCCAAGTGCCCTGCACATTTGTGCTGCCACATGGCTCTACCAGAATGGCCTGAGGCCCAAGCCCACAGACAGGTCATGGGGGCTCTGCCTCATGGAGCAATGCCCCATGTCTGAAAGGACAAGGTAAAGCCTGCGTAGAGATTAAAGAAAGAGGAAAATGGGCTCTGAGCGGGAGGAACCTGCCCTTAACTGAGGATGGGAGTAGGGAGTGCTGTGCCTGAGATGGACATGGCCTCACTAGTGCCAAATGAATACCTTTGAGAATGGAAACCAAGATTTTTCTTATGGCAACCCAACCCAACAGTTGGCCCTTCTCACTCCCTGTTTCAACCAGGGGCTTTGCACAGTTGTGGGCAAGCTTTTTCCCCTCTCACAAAGGGCCAAACTACTCCTCATCCTGCCTTTGAGGCTGCCCTGCACACTCAGTCTATCTCCCTCCATAAACACGTGGGCTCATGACAAAGTGTTGCAGGCCCTAAAACCTCTTTTAGTAGGCACAGCTGAGATGGTACAAGGGGATGTGGAGAAGCCCACCTGCTCATTCAACAGCAGGGCCCATTAGAAGCAGGTGGGCAGAGCAGGTGAAGTGAAAGGCTTAAGGCTAATCCCCTGCCCAGCAATTTAACAGCAGACACCATCACTGGCCCCCAGGGACAAAGGCTGCTGCCAGCTCTGTCTGGCTTTGTGCTGCACAGCCACAGCATTGTGCAGGTCTGCCTGGCCAGCACAGCCTTTCCACTCCATGAATTTCACTGAAATACCTGTGCTAGTGCCAGCAAAAGGAGTCAGTGAAAGAAAAGACTTGGGAAAATTCTGGAACAACTTTTTTTTTTTTTTTTTAATTACTACTTTAAAAATATTTAGTGTTGTACAGAGCAGAAAATATATCAACAACTAACATGCTCTATTTGGCTCGGTTTAGGAGCCTCATATCTTTTCTGTCTCTAAAGGTGCCTATGGGAATACAGACACTTTTTGTTATTGCAATAAATGCTGCTTGTTGACCATGTTATGGGAATAATAATATGCCAAAGTATTGCACACACATGCATGCATATGCATCTATACATTCATATATACATATATGCAACTACAAGCTGTTTGAATAAATTCCTTATAGTTCTTCAGCTAAGGTGGAAAGATTCATAAAAAATAAAATTCTATAAAAGGTTCTGAAATTAACATAAGATACAGAATGTTGAGCTGAGGATAGATTTTACGATCCTCTGCACTTAAATTAATGATTTCAGGGTGTAAAACTGAAGGAAAAATACTGCTGAGATTAAACAGTGCAGCTGCTCCAAGACCATCAGAAAGCCACTCCTGCTCAGACTCAAGAAGAATTTGAAAAGCCCACTAAATAATTTGTGCCCCCTTTTCTTCCTATACTATAAAACTAAAGAGCCTTTATGAACAGAGCATAACTCAGTAATGACATAACACAACTGAGTTCCCCAGAATGTGGATTGCAGTCCCCATTCTGATACCACCTTGCCCAGAGAGGGCAGAGATGTGACTCAGCCACTCCCTGCCTCAGGTTAGAAGTGACAGGACTGTCTTTCACCCTCAGCAGCCACAGAACAATGAATATGTCTCTGCTAAATGAGCATCTGCACTTTTAATTGCTCATTTGAAGCTTTGCTCTCACAGATGAGGTAGACCACGGCCCAGTGTTTCAATCTCCCAAGGGACACAACACTGCAAGGTATCCATCATCCCAACTCCTCTGAGAAGCTAATTTGGTACTTTTAGAAGTACTTTTAGCTAATCTGTAAATTTTAGAAGAAGCCAAGCTAGAAAAATGTTGGTATTTCTTTCAGAGAGAGTTCTCTGCTGACAGGGAGGGAGGGAGCTGAGCACTGCCTTTGTGGGACTGAAAGGAGATAGCAACATCATTGCTCCTTGGAACACTAATACAAACCACAGCATCAAAAGAGAGGAAACTTTGGAGCTGCAAAAAAGGAGGAATGGTATTTTTTATTTGTCTCTTGGAAATGGGAACTATGGTCACGTGGTTGAGGCACATGAAGCATACTGCAGGCTGCAGAATTACAAAGCAGGAGCTTCCTCCTCAGACAACAGGAACATAAATGTTTTGAAAACCAAAGGAAAAACATCAACAAAATATGACTTGAAGAAGAGAAAAGATAAAACTTTTAGAAAGTGGAATAGTCCCTGGAGCACACATCTTCTGGGGCTGGCTGCACACTGCACCCCTGCTTGACTTTAGGGTTTTTTTGTAGATCTAGAACATGACCATCAGCTACCCTAGCTGATAGACCAGCCAGCACTAACACTGCCAAGAAGCAACCTGTACATCATCTCACTCATAACAAAGAAACAAATATTAACTTACTGTTAAGGCTCTAAGATATATTACCCAAAGAGGATTACTGCACTATGTATGAAACCCCTCTAATCCCATGTGTCTTCTACAGAAGTCATAGGTTTGATTTTGTTTATAATTTTTAAACTGTAGCTAATGTCATCTTGGGTTCATAAAAGGAGTCTGAAAACAGGAAATCCAAGGAAATTACTCTAGGGTGTCATAAGGCTTTTCTTCTGTCAGAAAGTGAGTAGACCAGTGCTGTTTCTGAGAAATGGTCATGAGAATGATTCACTACATCTTTATCCCAGCTCTCTAAACACCATCCATCCATCAGCACAGCTTGGTTATAACATTTTCGTTGCAAGAAAGATTAAATCACAATCAGGTTCTTGCATTTCATGCACACCAGTCAAAAGAGCTTACAATCTAAAATATGGTCACTAAGTGTTTTCTCAGACTTTGCTGTCTCTCTCTCCTTGCACTCTGACCAGCTTGCTACAAACTGTGTTTCAAAAACTACAGTTTATATGTTTGAAATAACGAGTCACAAGTGCTGTGCAGTTAGAACCTTTATGGGGCTGCCTGTTCGACCTCAGCTACATCTGAGCCTGCATTATTATTCCCTAAAGCTCCCTTAAACATAAGAGAATACATCTCTTCAGTAATGCAAATACTCAGATATCCAAGGAAAACAGCAGTATTTTAAGGGCCTCTGTCATATAGGATGTTTTGGCAATGCTTGTGGAAATAGGCTCTGAAAGATATGAATCAGAGTGGAAGCACTCAGACCTTCCCCTAGTAGGGAAAACAATCTTTTCTGATGGTCAGTAAGGAGACTGAGCTGCAGTGCTGGGAAAGATGGCCCAGAGACTCCATGAAAAAAGGTTTAATGATTCTTGGATTACAGGTTATCATCACATCTGGAATATGGAGATCCTCACTGTGTGAATATGCTAACCTGGAGACTACTGCTAACATGAATAACTGTGACCTTCGGTGAGGAAGAGCCCCATATGTGCACTCAGAGGATCTATTCAATAAAGAAGTTAAGGCAGGTTTGTTTACAATGAGTTACTTCTGAGTATACCTAGTTACTCAGAAGACATTTTCAGCTAAGTATGCATGAAAATATACAAGGGGATATACATATAAATATACATGAAAACATACATGAGGGAATAACAGTTAAAGGACAGAACATGTTTTGGATTTGTTTTTGTTTTTTTTGTTTTCAATTTCTCCTTAAAACTACTGTCACTGCAGAAACAAGTGGTCATATCCATTTAATAGAGAGAAAACAATTATAAGATGTCATACTGCTGAACATAACTCCGTTTGCTACTATGTCTAGTCCTAAAATACAGCATCCCTTCTACACATTCGCCAAAAAGAATATCCCCAAAATTAGAGCAGAAGAACACTATCTGATTTTACCTGACAAAACAAGCCCAAAGAAGTGGGTGACTACTACTGAGCTAAAGATTAACCCACCATTTTGGTAACAGAAACAGAAGTCAGGAGGGCTTCTGAAAAGTTTGATTTTCAAATATGATCAGCACTGCCTTCTCTGCACTCCAGCCTAAGATCATGTCAGGCTTTCAAATGAGCAGAAATACCAACTTTTAATTGACCCCTGGTAAAAGGGAATTCGCTCACATCTGGCTTTAAGGTGTCCAACACAAGAATAAGTGAGAGACAGACTTCTCACTAATCTGAAAGAAGCAATTATAAAACAGGAATATAGTGCAAGCCAGCCTTTGGTACTTTGTGATAATTCACAATGTGCCCACGATGTATTTAAAGAACTTCCTCTGGAATGAATAGAAGAGAGAACATAAATAGTTTAAAATTATTACAGGCTTCATACACATGCCCTATATTCAGGGGTTTCTTGGCAAATCAATGAATACTTCATGCAGAACTCTTGCACAATTTAGCTATAAGGTGCTAGTTTTTCTTAGAGCACTTTGGCAAGGATCAAGTTGAATTTATTTACAGGTTTAGTGGAACTATGCTGTGTGTCAGAGTCCAACTGTAATGCAGAGCTGAGGTAGAAGGGGGGTGTCCTGGTTTAGGAAGAAACTTCCAAAGGGGTCCCTCTAGAAACCAGATTCAAGCAGCCCCTCCCCCAAGTGGTTTGGAAAAATATTTCCTTGGAGAAAAGTGGAAAAACCCTGTGGATTTAACAAGAAAATTATTCACAAGCATAAAAAATGAATATTAAACAATAAAACCTCTTGCTGTTCTGAAGAGATGGCAAATTCAGAAAGTCACTTTCATGGACTTTTTGCCCACTTTTTTTCTCTCCCTTCACTCTCAGAATCAGTCTTAAAGGTGCAGAACTTAATATCCAGCATAAACAGAACAGACAGCTGGGGATACAAGCATCATAAAGTCACCCTAGGACACGGGTCAATCCCCTGTGCTCGTTACCTCGTGCAAACACACTTTCCCTTCCAGTCAGCAAGTTCATGCTCGCTCAAACCAGAACACAGATGATGAATGCCACTGCTGCTCTGATTTATCATCCTTTCACCTACATTTTTCACTAACAGAGTGTGGGAAAACAAGCCCAAGTAATAATAATGTAACTATTGGGAACCTAAATTTCAGAAAGGGGTAGCATGCCAATAACATTTGGATGGCAATACAATAGGAATATTCTTTTAAAACCTTTATACTAGGGAAGGTTCTGAACAATTTGATTAATTTTGAAGACAATCCTTCTTGGAGATAGAATTTGAACTAGAAAACCTACAAAAATCCCCATTCAACCTATATTTTTTTTCTGAGACTCTAAATGCATGTTTTATAACTCTAAATGTGCCTCTAGCCCTCAGGATAATCTAACAGACTTGATATTTCCTTTCCATTGCACACCAATACTTTCCAGTGGGATACCTCATTCTTCAAAATAGAGGTGGTCAAGCATGCACCTTTCTGGATACACAGAAAGGATTATGCATCCATTCAAACTTAAAACTTGAACTCTGGGGCCAATTAGACAATGTGTAACCCTTATAAAATATTTATTTTCTGTCTTTGTCTAGCAATAGCAGAAATCTCTTGGGCATTGTTGCTCAAGATTAATTTTCTTTTTTTTTTTTTTTTTGACTGAAATAGAACAATAGGATCTGGTCTATATGTGAGTCAAATCCTGAGAATATGTTCCTTATGGGTTTAGATTTTCCTTGGCATGACCAAGAACTGAAGCCATACAAACAGGCTGTGAACAAATATTCCAAACTGAACAGCTCTGAAGAGGCAAAGAAGGTTTTATCCTATTATTTTTTTTGTTGCTGTTGTTTTGGTCTACTACTCTGATTAAACTGAAATGAACTGTCACTTTATATTTTGATCAGACCAATAATAGATTACACTTCTAGGAGGAAGCAAAATCAGGGAAGGCAAGATAAAGTTTATGACAGAGAGCCTCATTTAGGGTCTCTGCATAGAAATTAAAAGCTGGCAAGGTAATTTTACCATGCCTAGGAATTGAATTCACCCCGAGAAGAAGCTTTTACTAGTTTCCTTTCTGCATTTTTGAGGCAGCCCAGTGTCTTCTCCCAGGGTCAACACAGCCATTAGAAACACCCCCATTATTTTTCTATCTACCAACTACTGGTCAAGACCAGGGTACCAGAAACATCCATTTAAATCAGAGCAGCCCCAGTACAACAGCTGTATCTAATAGATCATCACAAGGCATATGTGTCTCATCCAGCTCCAAAAATGACTCAGATACGTGAGAAACTGGCTACCAACCATGCACTCAGTCACATACACAGTGAAAAACACAAGTCCAGCAGCCACAGAGCATTTCAGTGCCCCGCTTAATTAATTTTTAAAATCATTAGTAACCTTAAAAAAACATGCTAGTGTTAAATATCGAGTGTTTTGTTGCCAGACAGAACTCTGTGTGTGTGTGTATTTATCTCCACTTAAGGAGGGATTCTAGAGAGCTATCTAATTAAATAATGATTCACTAGGACAGTTTCTAAAAGGTCTTCTCCAGAGTGCATCATCTAAGCAAGATACACCAGCACCCTTGCTTTTGGAAACAGCCCATGTGAGCTCAGCAACAACAGCTCTAATGATTTTCATGTTTTGCACCACCCATGATCCCAGCCCTAAAGGGGTAGGTCTGGAGTTCTCATATCACTTTAATCTGACCATCATTACACAGCCAGTGCTTTCAGTTCATCCTTTTTCAATGAGCCCCTAAAATTCTTAGTGGTAGGCATGAAGCTTAACAAAGGTGAAACCCAAGCATCTGACTGCTAAAAAGAAGTGACCTATTGTAAATGTAGGTGAACTTGATGGGAAGAAATGATTATGTTTGACTCCAGTTCAGAAGGCTGAATGATTTCTTTATTATAACTATACTAAAATACATTAATATATTATTTAAAGGAGATACTAAAATAACATACTTACTACTTCTAATTACCATATCTAACTTACAACTTGTCACCCTCTCTTGAGAGTCCAGCCACAGGTGGGTTGGATTGGCCATCAGGCTCAAACAATCCTCACCAGAATCCAATCAAGCAATCACCCCAGGTAAACAATTCTCCAAACACATTCCACATGGGAAAAACAAGGAGCAGAAATAGAATTTGTTTTCTCTTTCTTTCCTCTGTGCTCCTCTATGAAAAATCCTGAGAGAGAGAAGAATGTGCCTGCCACAGTAACCTTGCCCCCATGAGATTTATTAGTTTCTAATCATTGATATGATTTCAGGAGCTGATGATTTAACTGCTTGCAATCAACTTTATGTCAACTATGATTTGTCTGTCCTATAAACTTAGACATGCCACATGAACAGGCACACTGGGAAACATTCATGGTTGTATTCAGTCATCTTTCCAAAAAGATGACCAAAATTTTGGCTCCAAAATGAAGGACTGAATTGCCAACAGAGCTCAACATGGGGATAGTGAGTTCCTTTGAAAATATACCTATACTGAGACTTTCTATGCGCCAAGGATTTTTACAACCCCTTCATGGATAAGAGGTGTGGAAGAGTTATATTCCATATCCTTAACTTAATGAAGAATCATTTCTCTCAGAAAGTTGGAGTTTGTTTTGTTGTTTTTGTTTGTTGCTTTGGTTGTGTTTTTGCTTTGTTTTGGTGGAGTTGCTTTGCTTTTGTGGTTTTTTTTTTTGTTTGTTTGATATTTTTTGCCTTTGTTTTGCTTTTTGGGGAACCCAAACTTGCACCCCCATGTGCTGAGCTGCGAGAAGGGTTGGTGCTGCCTCTTCCCCAGGAGCCCTTGACACAGAGAACATTTCCAGAAGGGAGCAGCAGTCAAAGGAAGGAGGATTTGGGCAGCTCTCCTAGGAAGAGATCTCAGCAAACACGGGTTCCTCAATAAACCATGGACACACCCAGCAATATTTATACCGTCTGTGGATCACTCTCCACCACTGAGCTAAGAGACAGAGCTGCAAGACAGCCCCTGCAGAAATCTGGCCCTGGACCACTGTTTTTAGACTTTTCTCACTGCCTGATGACCACCCAGAACACCTCACCACATCCCACTTTTGAAACATCTCTGTCAAATGCATTTTAATCCCATCACTCTTGCACATTTTGGGATGCTCTAATTTATGTTTTTAATCTACTACAATTCTTTCATAATTGTTTGTGCAGTGATGCCTGACAGGGAATGCTTTGTAAATAAATTGAATTTATGACTATTTATAACCTCTCCCTCTTGAATTTTCTCGGCAAATAAATTGGTCCCACAGCTCAGTCTTCTAGGATTGGGGTTTCTCTGTACCCATTCATACAAACACACAATGTGCATGTATAAGAGGAAGAGAGAAAGGGACAGAGAGAGAGAGTGTGCACATGTGTGTGACTTTTCTTTCCATGAGTAACTTCAGAGCCTATTTAACATTCTGGTCACAGTGCTCAAGGCAGACAGGAAAAACACAACCTAAGGGGATGAAAAAATGAAAAGTCCTTGCAGCTTCTTCATCTCAGGCTCCATCCTTTCTTTTGTGGGACAAAGGTTTCCATGTTTTGTTTACTACCCCTGAATAAATTTCTCTTTGGTTTCTTGCTGCTTGAGCAGACAGGACACATGAAACTAGGCAGATATAAGGACCTCTGACAACCAGCACATAAAACTCATTTTATTTCCTTAATGGAAGGCTAATTGGTAATTAAAAACATGACTGTGACCTGTGCAGTACCCAGAGAATAGAAATTGATTTCATCTAAAACAGATAAAGCTCACAGGGCTGCAGCTCTGCAGAGCAGCAAGACTTTCTGGGCAAGGAGAAGTGAAAGAAGTGCTTTAGTTTTTAGCAGGTTTTGCTAATTTAGGCACAAAAAACCCAAAAAAATAACAAAAAAAAAAAAACTAAAGAATTTTGCCAGTTCTTCAGTCCCTTGGTTGACTCCCAAGAGCCGCTCTGCTGACCCTCACTGCAGCTGCTACTGATGTTGAAATAGACCCAAGGACAAGAAGATGGAAAACGGAATTCAGATTCTTGCCTGGCCTCCTCCAGTCAAACCAGGGCAGGAATTTTGATTTCTTGTAAGACAAGTGTGTGCCTCATCCTCTTAGGTGTGTGTATTGTAGGGATAAGAAAAACTAATACTCTTACTGGATGCCACCAGCTCCTGCCCAGCCAGGCTGGGGTACCCCCAACCTGCAGGACACTCCACCAGCCCCACAGAGCTCATGGCAGTGCTGGGGTGGCTGCAGAATAACACGAGGTTGTGCCATTAAAAAATATTTGGATTTGCTTCAAACAAGCCAAACACACAGATCTGGGAATGTTAAAACATTTTTGTTCAATAAAAATGTTTAAACATGAAGCTCTGCTATTTCTGCACTTTCTGAAACTCTCTGAGAATGTCCCTTTGCAGACAGGGGGAATATTGCATTTAGAATACTTCCAACTTTTCTTTCTAATATTCAACAAAACCAAGTTTTGAAACACTGGAATTTTTCAGACAATACATCTATTTCCACCAGCCTGACTGGCAAACCAGCAGGAATGAAAATGGAGAAAAAAAAGAGAAACAGCTATGAAATGGATTAATACATGTTAATGCATTTAATTCCTTAAAAATAAGGAAGAAGGATTTCTAATTATGTTCAGACACTAATAAAGAATGAAGATTGCACCCATACCATTTTTTGCAATTGAAAAGTTTGTAAATAAATGTGGTGAGCTCTAATTATCATGCCAGAAGAGAGGAGAGGCATCCCATGTACCTGTATTTTCTTTTACTATGATAAACTCTTAAGACAATATTTATTCTCATGCAGATAAACTTAAAATAAAAACTAAGAAAAATATTAGAGTCTGGACAATGCGAGGTCAAGCACCTTATTAATATCCTGTAATGTTCATTAATTAAACTTAGCTTGATTAGCTTCTGGCTGGTTTGCAAAAAGGTGTATTCTTCCTATATTCACTGGCTGCAAGGGCAGCTCTGTCTCCTGCAGGCACTGCAGGCTGTGGGATCTCTGTCTAAAGGGAAAACTAGATTTCAGCTGGCCTGTCTGAAAAAGAAATAAAAAAAGATCTAAATCCCACCCACAACCAGAATTCCCTTTTATCATTTAAAGTCAAATTCTTATGGCACCCATCACTCAGGGGGAGCAATCCCAGTGCAAACAGCTCTAAGAACTCAGCCAGATTTCCTCTACGTCAGAGTGCTGCTCAGGGCTGGCAAGCATCCTGCCAAATGGACTTGAATTTCAAAGATTTTGTGTTCACTTGATGAAAATAAGATGTTACACTCTGTGTTTTCACTCTCTCTGTTCCCAAGGCTCCCTTTCTCTTCAATCAGCCTCAGGCTCAGAACAAACAGGGTTCATATTGATCTGTCTGAAAATTATTTTTAATGCTATTAATGTTATAGGCTGCTGTAATGGACACCTTCCAAGTTTTTCATTGTGACTATTGTTCTGACCAACCAGCAACACACTAAACACATAACTTGCCTTGCTGCTGGCCAAGACCAAGCTCATAGCATAGGGAAAAAAAACCCCTAAAAACCATAAATTTGACAAACACGATGAAATTTCTCATGAAACAAAGACCTGATTTTGAAAAAAAGATTTTAAATTAAGTCTTTCTATGGATGTGATTTCTACCAACCTCTAGAAGGTCTTTACAAACAAGAACTGAGAAAAAAAGAGGGCAGTAAACTTTGGCTTAGTAACACCAAAAATATTCTACACTAACACAAAATCAAATTGCACAGACTTGGGGGATTTTAGCATTTTCTTTTAGTTGTCTACAAACTGTGCTAAGGCAGTGTTGTGCTAATGTTTGAGTTCAGTGGGGGAACTAATTAAAAACTATAATTAAATGGAATATGCTGCTCTTATTTATGAAACATTGAAAAGGGTGTTAAAAGAACAAACATAGACATGATAAAAATAATGCTGATATTGCTCCTTCATTCTGTTCTGACTGTCTTCGGTACTATTAGTAAGGCACAGATGGAAGGGGAGCTAGTTTTGCAGGTAATAAGCATTGCTCAGTCCTCATTTTTTCCTTATCCTTTGACAGACTGCAAGAACAAACACAGCAACCTAAAATTCATTCATAGAATATTTTTTGAATGAAAAAGGAGCCAATGATTCAATTTTCACAAACACTTTTGTGTTCTGCTGAATTCTTCTCATTTTGTTTAATTTAATTCTCATTTAATTCTTCTCATTTAGTTGGCCTAAACTGAAATTTTCCAAAATACTTTCTTCCCTCCTAAAAATTTCTTCCTTATGGAATCCATCAGGATTCATGAAGATGTAGAAAAACATTCATAGGATAGCATGCAACAAGGATATGTCTTAAGCCCCTGAGCATGACCCAACAAGCTACTTTCCACAACTTATATTCCAAACAGTGCTGTCACATGCATGTCCTCTGTTTCACTCTCCTATGCTGTCTCACCCTGCCTTATTTCAAACTCAATTTGTTTTCACAAGGAGATTAAAAAAAAAACATAAGCAATGAGGACTATGAAACCACCAGCCTATGGCAAATGCCATAAAATAAAATAATTAAGGGAAATTCTTTAATTTTAATTAGCTTCCCTTCTGCAATCATTCCCTTCATGAAAAGTTCAATTACCAAGAACCAGTGCTTTTACATTCACTGCACTATATTATAGTTAGCTGGGCTGTTGCACAGAAATGGGAACTGACAGTGAAATCTCTTGTACAGCTTGCCAGATATGAAACTAATAGGGCTGAATTATCCCACTAGTCTTCTGGAGCTGCCTGAAAGGATGAGATTGCCAGACTGAACGGATAAGTTTGTCTCATCATGCAAGTGCTTTGGATCTTCAGAGAAGGCTGCAGGGGTTATATGGTCAATCACATACTGAATGTGACTCAATGTCACGCTATTGCAAAACAAAAAAGGCAAACACCACACTAGGATGTGTAAACAAACATATGAGCCACAAGATGCAAGAAAAATTCCTTCTGCTCCACGCAGTGGGGGTGAAAGCTTGGCTGAAGTTCTGTGAATGAAAGGATGCATGGATGGACTGGGGATGATCCAAGAGGATTAACAGGGATCTCCTGAAGGGTACAAAAACTACCTGAGAGGAAAAGCTGCGGTGAGACCGTTCAGAACAGAGAAGGTAAATCAAGACAAGGCTCTAGACTACTGCAGAGAGGTGGGGAATAATTCATTTGCCCACTTTCACTTTGGATATCACAGGGAGTAATGGCTTTACACCGGCATAAAGAAGGTTCAGGATGGGCATCAATGATTTCCCATCCCATTTCCTTGGGATGCCAGTAATGGTGAGAAGGCTGTGACAGAGCACACTGGCTGGGAAGCTTACAGACTTTAAATCCCTAAAGGTTAAATTCTCCTCTGGGGTAGGATGATTAAATGACCTGCCAGGGTATCTTCTAGCCCTAACTTTTGTATTCCTGAGGCTCTAATAGGTGCCCATGGCCTCAAGGTCCAGCCAGATTTGTCTCATCACGGATGCAGCTGTCTGTAGGGTTTGAACAGAAAGACTCCAGGGGACAGTCCTTCTCTATTCATGAGTGAAAAACCTTTCAAAATGTTTCTGACACCCATGCAGCTAAGGCAGATTGAGGCAAGAAATCTATTAGTCATTTGGGATTTCAAGGAATGCTTCCATGTTTCATCATTTGAAAAAGGAGCTCAATATTTCTCTTGGGGGAAACAGAATTCAGGCTTCTCCTCAGGGCTCATCAGTTTGGAAATGTCACTGCAATTGTGCTGGGATGGAGCAAGTTTTTCTGTTCTTGTGTAGCAGTTTCAGGGTTTTCAACGATTACGCTGCAGAGCCCAAGTTAAGAGGAGGGATTTTCCCCTTCCTGGAAGGACTCTCAAGCACCATCATTCTGACTGATGCTCATCTAGGCTGGTGATATTTATAACAGGAGTTTCTCTTCCTCAGTGGATCTGGTTCTGAAGGGCATTCAGGAACACCACCTTGTGAATGTTTAGTCTTCTTTTGATCTCTTTTGCCTTAGGTCCACAGAGCCCCTGCAGCAGAAATCTATGAGATTTGCTGAGCATATTTGTAATTAATCCTAGATTTAGAGAAATGTGGGGATTAGTGGATTGCTAAACTTCTCCTGTCTCTGGAGCAATGCTGGAGTTTCCTTATTACAAGCAACAGAGAAAGAGTCAGAATTTGGCTTAGGCCACTGAACCAACTGATTTCCATAGATCAGAGAAGTCTTCAAAGCAGCAATAATATCAGCTTGAATAAATACAGTCTCCTTCATCCAAAGGTTGCAATAGGACTCCACAGACAGTAATGAATGAATTAAAATAGAAATTATACCCTATGGGCAAAAGAGAAGCTGTCTCTCTTTCACAACTGGGAAAATTGAGAAATACATAGGATGAAGGTATTTGAAGGTTTGAGGTCTTCCAATTTGTAAGTACCCATTTTAGGACAATGACAGCCTGAATTTACTCCTTTTTTTTTTTTTTTTCCAGAGACACCAAGTGGTTTGCTGACTAATTGGAGTGATGATGCCTCTAGGGATAGGAGCTTGGCACAGTGACTTGACTGATTTAACCAGCTAACAAGCTAATAGCAATTTACAGAAGACAAACCTCTGACAAGCATGAAAAGACCCTGTCTAAATGTTTAGAAATCTGATTAATTCCTGGTGGATGAAAACTGAGATGTTGCCATCTCTGCCCCTCTTTGTTGCTTAGACTCCACCTCCTGCCTCATGCTGCTGCCATCTCTCTAACCTCTTGTCTCTTTTGTTGCTTTGTTTCGCACTCCACTTTTCTTTTTGGATACAGGGATTTCCAGAGGTTCAGCTGAAAGCACAGACATCTGGATCTCCATGTCCAAACCAAAAGCTGTTCAAAACTGAGAGAAGTTTGGAAATGGGACCTACCTTATTACCAACTCATGAGAAAATCAGGAGAGGGCAATATTTGGGAGGTGTCAAAGAAACTTCTTTATCCAGAAGGACCTTTTTTTTGGCTCATTTTTGCAAACTAATACATAGTGCCCCAGGAACACACCTATTATTTGCTGACATTTGCACTGTGACCTCAAAATGACACCAGGATCTCACAAATGCAACTGCAATGCCAATGGGGACCAGAAACACCAAAATTCTCACTCGGCAGGAAATTGTCTGAACACGAAGTTGCCGAAAACAGTTCAACAACCTTTTGTTGCAACATTTTTACTGGAAGATATGGTATATCACAGCATGATGAATTCTTTGCCTTGCAGCTGGTAGGAACTTTCACTTGCTAAAAGCTCAGTTTTAGCTGTCAAACCCAAAGTTGATTGCTGAGTGGGATACAGAGGCTGCCTTGCACAGTAGGGACAGGCTGCACTCACCAGAGAGGGAATTGCAATACTTATCTGCACAACACAGTTCTCCTGTTCTCTATTAACCCTAATTTGGACCAGTTGACAGAGCCCCAGTGAAGTTGAGTTACACCCTGTGCACCAACCTGCTGCCATCCTTTCTTTTCTCTGCAGAACCAAAACTTCCCTCACAAAATTGTGATTCTGTTTGAGTAAAACAGAACTTGACAGGATGAACTCCCCAGGACTGTGACAGAGTAATGCAGAAGGCCTCTCTTTAAAACACAGAATAAAAAATAATTCTCTAAAAAGATGGTGCACCTAGTGAGTGCACAACAAGAGGTACATCTCTAGATGTCTCTTGGAAAACAAGCACAGTACAGCTCACTGCAACAGAACTCCTCCTTTAAGGCAATCAAAAGAATTCATCCTGTGGGCGGACTGATGAAAATGGAGATTCCAGATCAAATTTTGAACAGGACATAAGTAAAAAGAGAGAATATTGACTTTCTATTGACAAGAAGCATTCTTACCTCCTGCAAACTCACCACACTCCTTAGGAAATCCCTACTGGTACACTTTGGGCAAGGTGGTGCTGCTCTAGAGCATTGCAGTGTGAGCAAGGAAACCCTTCTCAAGGAGGGAGATCAGGGCTCTAATAACCAGAAAGACTGGTGGAGCCCCAGAAGGAGGCATGTGTGGTGTTATTCCAGCCCCAGCTGTGCCCACAATACCCTTCCCTTCACCAGGACTCCTACACTGTGCTCTCCCAAGACGAGCTTTACAGACCTCTAAAATAATTTTAATAGGTCTGAATTTTATCAGGCAGTAATTTCTGAGAGAAATACTGCAGCTTTAGCAGTTATTCTTAACTATTTAAGAATATGCTGGTGTTTAGGTACAAAAGAAAGCAAGAATAACAGGTATTATTAATTTCTGATTTTCACTCTTTGAAATTCAGACCATTTAGGAAGAAAAAAAGAAATGCTGCGATGTATGCAAGCCTGTGAGCATCAATATATTTTAATGGATACATTTCTTTCTTATATCTAGCCTCTGAGTTTTCCCACCTCTGAGCGAGACCTGAAAATGCACTGCATCATCTGTATTGCTCTGTAACCCAAAATCCCAAGTTTCCTTAGGAAACTTTCCTTTAACATGATGTGATATTAACATCCCAACAGTTTCCCCCTCATGAATTAGAAGTGCCACTCTTTGTTTTGACTAATTTCTGCTAGATAAATAAGGTCTATCTTGATCAGAGAAATTCCCATGTTCTGCACTTTTTTTTTTTTTTTGACTGGTGAGGCTTTCTTTACTTTGTACCCTGAGCTCTTCAGTGGCTTTGCCTCATTTAAAATCTGTATCTCTGCTCAGCATGCCTGCATTCCTGTGGAGAGTTGCTTAATCCCTTTGTATACTCCCAATCTGCCTGCAAGGAACACACAGAGCATTCCCAGATCTTTAAATGGAGGCAACACAAAAAAATATCCTTTCTTTTATTAATGGAAAAGAATTCCTGTACTATTTAAAAAAGAAGAAAACAAAAATCAACCAAGCCCCCTCTTTTTTGGTTTTATCCTTTTTTCCTGCTTTACTCAATTATAGCTGATTAACTGCCATGACATATGAGTCATACAGGATCTAGGACACAGGATGTGTTCAGAGTTGCTTAATCATGTTCTAATATCTAACATGTACACTTGTTTACTAGGTAAGAGATTTGTTCATGATATTTACATTGTGCTGTGTTAACTTGGGATGTTAAAACTAGAATGGACAGAGAACGATAAACAAAAATGATACAGGCAAATAAAGAGGGAGAAAGAAAAGATAAACCAAAGCACGATGAGAAACAGACTTCCAGGGCATGGGAAAAAAGAATTCACATTCCTTTTTTTTTTTTTTTCTGTTGGGCCACTTGTAGGTCTTCTCTCAATTATATCAATCTAAGCTCAAGGTACCTTTATTTTCCTGGTGAATGTCCGGTTTTACCCTAAAAGCAGCCAACCTTTTAATACCTCAAATTGTCCTCATAACTACCTAACTCTGAAACGCCCCTAAAACTCCTTCAGTATATGAGGAAAGCCATCTGTGCGCCAAATAATGACTTTTTCTGCCTATTTTGAAGTGTTGACATCTGCCTCTAATCACTTAAGGAAAGGGAAAGGACATCCTATAGCCAAAAAACAGGTTTTTTTCTCCTCTCCCTCTCTCATTACAGCATTTATCTCTCAGTCAGCACATCAGACAGCCTTCAAAAGAGCATGCAGAAAGAAGCCAAGCTGTCTATAGGTGAGGCCAAGGATAACAGCACCATGTTAATTTCTCCAAGAATGGTGGAGAAAACAATTTAGCCCAAGGATTTCCCTCTAAAGAGTGAGTATCCTTTTTTTTTATGGGCAAAAACAATAACTACAAAAGATTACTTGGCTGTGAAGCTTACCCAGGAATAACACAAACAAGATGGAAGAAAGGAACAGAAATAAGACATGCTCAATATAATCAAGGCTATTTGAACTCAGAATACTTAAGAAAGGTAAGGAATGTGCAAAATTAAAAAAAAAAATGTATTTGGCCAGCTTCTCCTGGAGACACTTGACAGCTGAACATAGATTTGAAAGGCCTGAAGGCAGTTTACCACAGGGACTGAGTGAAGGCAGCTTTGCAGGAGGGAGGACAATGGCATTCTGCAAGGCACACAGGACAGATGCCTGTTTTAGAGAGATGGTTTGCTGTCTCCAGGGATCCTCATCGTGGATACAAGACAACATGGAGCACTGCAGCAAGCACAGTCACAGAAATAGAGCTTAACTTGGAAACTGTTTTACAAATTAATTGCTTGTTACTTCGACTTCCCTTTGTTTTTCTTCCTCGCACTTGATGGCTTTTGTCTCTTGTCCTCCTACCTGTGACTTCTCCCATTTTCATCCCACTTTATCACCCCTATTTAGATACTTTTTTTTTTTACTTCTGTCACACTCTGACAGAGTTCCCAAGCTCCTGATAAAACACTGCAAGGACTATATAGTAATGATGTTTTTAATCCCTAGGCTAGTTTTTTTTTTGTTTTTTTTTTTTTTTTTTTTAATGGAAGCTTAAAAATGTGTTCTTTGGGAGTCAGCAAAAGCTTACAATGAGGCATGAGAAGTCCAAACAAGACAGCACCAGAAGCTGCTGCTTGCAGGGTGCTCTGGGCAAGACTGATCAATTCTGCAGGGATCCCTCATGTCTAATCCCTTTCTCTAGGCTTCATTTCTGTTTTTCCTCTTTTTTTTACCCTTAGTCACTCTGCAGTTTTCTTGTTAAGCAGCGTCTGAACAAAAGTTCCCCTTCCAACAGCATGAACACCTCAGTGACATGGCAGAAAAGCTAAAACAGAGTGATTAAGACATCACTTCAATTTATTGCCCGATTTAAGTTATCAAGGCCCCAACACTGCACCCAGTTCTCTCTGAAAACAAATATGAAGGGCTCATACCTCAGCTCTGCAATGCTTGTTCAGAAATGTTACTACTTTATTACATCACAAGTGATCATAAAAACAGTGTCTCCAAAACCAAAATACAAAAGAGTCTTATGAAAATTGTTTAGGTGAACAACACAATCTGTGTTGTTCACCAATCTGCTAAAGTAAAAAAGATTCAAGCCTACTGATTTACAACATTGGAAAATAATTAATCTGACTCATACAATTACTAAAGGACATTTTTCTCCATAACCCAGTAGGCAACTTCATTTTTCATCCTGTTGAACAGTATTTCCAACTTTTTTTCTTTCCCTGGTTAACAAATAGCCTTTTTAGCCTTGTTGCTTTTTAACTGTTATTTTAACTGTTATCAACAAACAAAAAAAACCCCCAAAAAACTAAAGGCAAAAATAACCCTAACATTAAACAACCAGAATATCTCTGCAGTATATTTGTTGTGTGGGGCAGATTATTGAGGGAAGACACTGAAATCTGCTCAGCCTGGTCCCTGAAGGGGAAGAGGAACTCTGCTGCTTTGAAGTTGAAAGACAAGATTCAGGAACAAGAGTGACAAAGGCAGTGGAAACACCGAAAAGATGCAGAAATTAAGGAATGCTAATTACCTTTGGTATGCTTTTGGAAATGCAAATTCAACCTATACAACATAGGTCTTCAAGAGCACTGGAGAGGGTCTTTCTACAAGAGTATGTAGTGACAGGACAAGGGGTCATGACTTTTAACTGAAAGAGGGCAGGTTTAGATTAGTTATTTGAAGAAATTCTTTCCTGTGTGGGTGGTGAGACATGGGTTTCCTAGAGAAACTGTGAATGCCCCATCCTTGGAAATGTTCAGTTACAGGCTGGATGGGGCTCTGAGCAGCCCAGTCTAGTAGAAGTTTTTCCTGCCCATGGTGGGGAGGGGGGGGGGGGAGGGGGCTAAACTAGATGATCCTTAAGGTCCCTTACAACCAAGCTATTCCATGATTCTATAGCATTTTTTTTAAGCCAATGGGGCTCCTTACTAAACACTTTTGTTTGAGCATGTCAGCATCACCTGAATTAACATTTTTGTCTATATGAAGTCATATGCCAGCAGGAGTTTGCTGGTTTGCATGGATGTTAGCAGCAGTGTCATTAAAAACTCTGCATTGACACCCAGTCACCAAGAAGAGAGGACCTTTCCTTTTTTTTTTCCTAGCCAATTCTTACCAAGTTGCAGAAGGGACATCAAATTCTAGTTATCTAATTGACCTCCCTAACCAAAACATTCAGATCTTCTGTAACCTCTCAGATTTCTCAAGCTACAATAAGAAGGAGAGAGGGGAAATCTATTTCTTCTATCCTGGGCTACCAAAAGCAAAGGCTGAGCAGGCACAGTGATGGTTTACATGGGCCATTCAGCAGCACTGAGTTAGGGCAACTCCTCTGTCTACTGCAGAAAATGGCAAAGTGCTCAGAAACAGGTGACTGTCTTCTCACATGTGGTCTTCTCCGGCCAACAAACACCCTGGATGGCTTCAAGCTGCAGATATTGGCAAGTTAATTATTGCCAGCACATTAATTATTGCTGCTGTTTCTATTATCTTCTACTCATCATCTCTCCTGTACCGATTCACTGGCTGCCTTGGAGAAAGAAATGTGTCTGCAGGTAATGATTTCACTGCTTTTCCTCCTCTGCCTGCCTCTCCGTCGCTCTTTTATATTGTATAATCATTTATGTGGTAGTTTAATTAGCTAATTATGAACACATTTGGGTATTCTAAGGAGGAAGAATCATTGTTTACTTGTTAGTAATTAAGTGGGTTCCATTTGATTTTGGTGTTGAGAAATTTACGAGTATTATTTTTCTGCATGGCGCTACCAAATATTAAAAATCTAATTATTTGCTTATATCTTGGTACACTGAAAGGAGAAGTAAATTTCCATGACTGTAGGCTTTGGGCTTCTGGTGGATTATTATTAGTATAACCAATCTGGATTTACTTATTAGGATGCAGAAAGAGCAGTCAAGAAAGGAGACCAGTTACAGATAGAAAGACCCCGCTGCATTTCGGATGCCTTGCACAATACCCAATTCACCTGTCTGCCATCAAAGCCAGCACAAACATCTTCCAATTCCCTCCTCTCCCTAAATAGGTGTGGGCAAAAGGAAGCATCTCAGTGGGTCACCCATGGTCCTTGTGGCCTGCTTGCAGCAGCTGTTTGAGAGCCCACATTCCTCTCATGCACTCCAGAGCTGCTCTCTGCCCAATTCTCCTGACACTAACAAACAAGACAGGCTGCCAGCAAATACCAGCAGGCCTGGGTGGAAGGAATGAGCAGGAGCAGTGCAGACAGACACACCAAGACTCCCTCTTCCAGCAGGATCCCGAGAGGCAGCAGGAGCTCATCTGCTGAAGCTCTGCCCTGCCACAAACAGCAAGCAATCGGATTTACACAATCCCAGGAAAGTTTTAGAATGCACAGGCTATGAAGCAGGTCTAAAGAAACTCATGCAAGCCTGGGCATGGTGTACCTTGAATATTGGTAATAATTTCCCAGGATCAGGTCCCACCTGTGGCACTCATCCCTCCCTTCCAGTGGGGGACAATATGGAATGAGATGGATGCAGAAACAACACCGTGTGAAGACTTTGTTCTCCTCACTGCACTCAGTTTGAGGAACATACATTACTCAGCCATTCCAGCTTAACTGAGTATGGTTTTAAGATCTCCATTTGGCAGTTTCAGGGGCAGCTGAGAAGACATTTTGCTCTTTGGTAATGCAAAGCAAGGAACAAAACGTGCAGTGCACTCTCTCAGGGTGAGAGAAACAACACTTTCCTGCCAGTCTCCTTTATGTGACAGCATCTAGAAAGGAGAGATGCCTTTAGGATATCTACACTTCAGTTCCTGCCCAAAGGCTGACTTCATTAAAAAAAAAAAACCCAGCACAGCTCCTATAGTTTTCAGCAGCACTGCACCCAGCATGATTAATGGACAACAAGGGTAAACAAACCAACCTGTCTTGTAACGTGTCCCCTGTTCTGTTCCTTTTCAAGTAAATTTTAGGGTAAATCATAAATCAGCTCTTCCACACTCCATTTTGCACTTTCTTGTATACTGCTGGTTGCTCTTTTCAAATTACTTTTTTCCTAAGAACTCTGAATCTGTTTCAAACCAGGACATACTATAACAAACAGCACTTAAACACGCAAATCCTGAATTTGCCTTAAAAGGGCCTAATAAGAACAGCAGAACTGTGTTTATAGATGTTTTTCTTTGATTTATAATTTCTGAGGCTTTACTACACGCTTTCAAAGTGCAAAAACTATGCAGGCTAGAATGTTAATGTTTTTAAAACTAAAGCTGAAAGAAATGTAACTGCAGAGGACTGGGCTATCACAAAGTAATCAACTACTGTGAAACTCAAGGTAAAATCACAGGATTTAGCAAGACATGCACATTAGACTAAGCGTGAAAGCAACATCCGTCGCAGCACTCCAGAATCCATCCACACCCAATTCCTATTTACATACGTCCCAAAAATTAAATCCATCTTTGAACTGAAGGTCGTTGGAGATGGGTCCAGCTGCACCAGCAGGGGACAGAGTCCTGGAGTCAAGGACCTGGGCTAAATATAACCTGCCATCAGCTTCATCCCACCTTAACCTTGAAGCCATCATCAGAACATTCCGGGGAATTTCAAGTGTCTCGGTGTCATGTGAGAAAAAAAGTTGCTCACAGGTATTCATATCACCACAATTCACAACTTCACAGTTTATTAATGACATGTGTGCAGTGAAATTAGATGTGTGAGCCTCAAGCCTACATGCCCCTCACAGCATTTTCCCACTAGTATGATTTTTTTAAAAATAGAGTGGAATTACAAACTGAGAGCAGAGCCCAGCCCAGAATTTAATTGTTAATTAATGTCTTGCCTATATGAACATTTTATTGCGTCAACACTTTAAAAATCTAGTTGATATAATTTTTTTTATCTAATTTTTAATAATCAATAATTGTTCTTCCCTCAGTCATATGATCCATCTGAACTGACTAATTAAATTAAAGGCTAATACTTTTTCAAACATCTTGAAGTCATAGATCACAAAGACTTACAGCACAGTGACAGGTATGCAAAACACACAGGTACATCCAATAATTTGGAGTTATGTTCACTCCAGGGCTGGCCAGATTGCAGAGCCATAGACAAGTGCTGCAAGCTTACAGCTGGAGCCTTGTTCACAGCTGGGGCAAAATCCTCCAAAATTTCAGATTCTTGGAATCAAATAATGACACTTGTCTTGTGCAGAGCCCCCCATGCAGGCTCGCTGCATTTTAAGCCAGCAATGCTACTTCTGTGTTTTAAAAAGATTACTTTGGGCCCAAAAAAAAATGTTGTAAACTCTCAGCAACCTATGCATATGATCAAGAGCCAAGAAAACTCTTATGTCTCATGATATAAATTTACAAAGCCCCACCTTCATTAGGAAAATGTCTTAGTATGTCTAATCAACTTAGGCACAGTGTCCCTCACATTTCAGCCCAGGTATTACAGTCATTATAACCCAAGATCTGCAGAGTTCACTTAAATTTGATTTTTTTTGCAGATAATAACTGCCAAGGATACAAAAAAAAATCCACAATACCCCATTAATTGTTTTCCAGCCCCAAAACCACAACAGAATGTGCTGCCCAGCACAGAGGCCCCATAAATGCTATATATAAAACTTAGATTTCTGTTTCTATTGTTGACAAAGAGTAGGGGAGAATGAGGCAGAGCAAGGGGAGGTAAAATGCCTTCAGAGATGATCAGAGAAACAAAGAAGAGATTTACTCATTTTTTCACCCCTGGCCTTGAAGGGACCCCCCTTTTTCTCATTTGATGGTTAATACCACTCAGGCACATATTTCTTATTTTAGCAGAAGCAAAGCTACTAATAGCTCAGACAGCAAAATCAGAATAATTGTAACAGTGGCAACTGAAGAAACATTGCTGAGTCTACAGCATATTCTCCCCTTCAATGCTTTTATTATGTTCACATTATACAGATGGAGCTTCCACTATTTGATTTTCAAGCTTCTTCTCCAAGCCAGGCAGCTTTATAATCGGAATGTTTACGAATACTTCAGTCACCATTCTAGTTGTTAAATACTACTAGTTTTTACTCTATCTCCTTTCTCCAAATCAGCTTTCAAACCCAAGGAGTTCTCTTTTGAGTCTTTTGGGAATATGTTGCAAAAGTGTTGCATTTTTCTGCACTAAGAGATCAACACTTTTTTATTCAGGGTTTAGGAAAAAAGTCTACTAAAATAGGATCAGAGAAATTTTATACCAAGGAGGGAAAGGGAGTACAGATCCATCCCCGGAGTATGCAAACCAGTAATGAGATTGAAAAGTGAACTAGGCTCAGATAAAGTCACCTTGTTTCAAATTACACAATCACACATTCCCAGGGAAGATCTCTGTGCTGCCCAAGCAGCGGGGCTGAAGATCCCATCTTTGCTCCAGGTTTATCAGCTGGTGTAAGGATGAAATCAGTAACAGGCTAAGTGAGACCAAAACAAACACAAGTGGCTTTGCTGCTGCAGCTGGAGGAAGCTGAGCACCCTCCAGCCACGGGGCTGCAATCAGGACAGGCTGGAAGAGCAGCCTGGAGCCAGCACACAAGGCTGAATCACTGGGTTCCAAGTGACCTGCAGTGCACCATGCCTCAGCCTTCTGGTCCCCCCATTATCCCTGATTTCCTCCTCAGGAAGGGACTGCACGCCCTCAGACACAGCATTTGGAAGCAGCCAGGAAATACATTTAGACCCAAACGGTGCAAAGCACACTCGGACCTCACTGTTTGTTTATAACTGGATTGAACACAAGGATGGATGTGCATTAAGCAATGCCCTGAGGACTGGGATTCTGCCCAGAGCATTTCCCTTCTCCCTCCCATTCCCAAGAGAGCAAGAGTCCTCAGGGTCAAGGCTTGTTATGCAGTCTGGAGTAATGGTTACTCTAGAAAATTTTTCTCTTTACTAATGCACTCTCAGAACTTGTTATTCTGGGTTATTCCAAGTGGAAAATACATGAAGCTGCAGATGGAGCCTGTTGTATGTACAAATTGTGTTAATATAAAATTTTTTTCAGGTACAGATGAAAACAGTTTGCAGATAAGTGCATTGACCTTTTCTTTCTGAAGCCTGCTCTTCAAAGACTGCAGGAATCTGGGTGAAGACAAGTGACATTCTCCGAGCTGGGCAGCAGGAGCATTTCAACATTTTGATCAGTCTCAGGGACACGCACCTCACAGGTTGTACTAAAAGGACATCAGACCATAAAAGATGCTGCTGTCAGTCGAAAATTTATAGTAAATCCATATAATTTGGGACCTTAAGATTCCAGAATTGGAGAAAAGTCATACAACCAGCCACTATTATTTGAAAACTGCTGCTCCTGGACTGGAAGGAGATTAAAAAAGGGTAAAGCTCAGTTATTTGGTTTGCCTTTAGCCCCTCCAAGATGGACTTTTCTGGACACTTATTCATCAAGTAGGCATCCACTTTAACTGTCTCACCAGCTTCAGGAGATGCTTTGGTGGCCCCCACTTGGAAAAAAATTGTGTGTTGGGGGATCTGGAGCCTCTGAGGCTTTCACAGCTGATGAACTCTCTCCCTAAGGTGGCCTGGCTACAAGTACATGCCTGCTCTCTCTAAAATCCCAAACATGCACTCTTACACCAACATTTCTTAATAGGCAGCTGAAAGGCAGATAGATTATTTCTAATACCCCATCTTATCATCACAGGTCCTGATGACATGAAGTGACCCACATGGAGAGTGGCATGCTCCTCTTCAACCTTCACCTACGCCAGCTGGAGGAAGGACAAAGTAACTGGGTGCAAGGACACCAAAATGCAATATGCAAAGTCTCCAACTTCAGACCAAAAACGTAGAGCCTGGAGGGAGGGAGCTCAGGCGATCTAAACAAAGCAGAGACACCCTGGACTTTCCTCTGGCTCATTGCTGATGCAAGAAGTGCCAGCAATTTAATCCTGGGAGGGCTCCAAGGCAGGACTCACAAGAGCTAGCAGAGCCCACCAGCTGCACTGGCAGAACACGCTGGCACACTGTTCCCCTTTTGCTGTCCCAAGGTGGCTGGGTGGATGCAGCCAATCTTGTTAACAGAGGGAATTTTCTCAGCACTGCTCAAACAAATCTAGGGCATTTCATGAGCCAAGATGTTTAACTCCCATTTGCCTGACCCAAAGCCAATGTGTGACCTCCTCCATGACTCACCTGAGACAGTTTGGCCGTGTCTGGCATTGGAAGGTTCCAGATCAGCCTTTAGGTAGGGGAGACCCAGCAGCTGCTCGATCACAGTTAGGAGCACTTTGGAAAGCATCAGTTACCCCTGTTCCCCAAATCCTGACTGACATGATGGTACAGGGGCACAGAAACAAAACCAAGGTCCTTTTGCTTTGAGATCATCCTTGATCTGCTGCTTGTTTGCTCCCTCTGTCCTTCCCAGTATCCCACACCCTCACTACCATATCCTTTGTGGCTTCAGCCAGCTGGAAGAGCTACCCAGTATCTCCCTACTTAATGGACTGTGCAAGTCACAGCTCAGTGAAATGTTTGTGGAACAGAAAAGCTGGGGAGAGTGGGAAAAGGGTGTACAATCAAACAACTAGGAAAACTCACTTGTCAGTGCACAAACAGCAGTAAGGACAATTTCTTTCTCTCCTGGAGCTTAAGCAAATGGGGCAGCTGTTAGCCTGAAACCCAGGGATGGAGGGGCTCTTTCCATCAGTGGGAGTTCAGCAGGGGTTAAAAGTTCAACATGAAAGAACACTAATACACACTGGATAAATCTCTTAGGATTGCAGTAATAGGAACAATAATACAAAATAAGAGATACCAGCAGGTGAAAAATGTACTCAGAAAAAACACAGACCAGCAAAAAATAAGACAAATGTATTCTGGTTCCTGACTGAGGAGAGCTAACTGCATCAGAGCCATCTAAAGATGTTCTTTATGTGGCTCCCTTATCTACCTTCACTTGTGAAAGAATTTGTGCAGTACTTGTAGTAATGGAAGACAAAGATATGCTAAGAAAAAGTTTTCCTTGACCCAAAATTCATCATGATAAAATATTTTATTTTGCATATCTAATTAATTTTTACAAGTTTTCCTAGGTCATTAAGGTACTGATATTTGTCCTAAGCAGAGATTTAAAGAACTAACATCAACAGTAAGCTTCATTCATAGTTTTGTGATTATATTTAATGAAGAAAATGAAAGATTACAAATTAAAACAAATCTTATTTTTCTCATTTGCAGGAGATAGACCTTGCAGAAATTGTCGACCCACTTGGGGGAAATAGAATAAAATATTAAATGTAAGTATGGATATTAGAGGAAGGAAGAAAATAAAAAATATATATATATTCTGCAATATGATAATCCAAAGAGCAATTTTGGTCAAGATGACAAAGGTTTAAACACATTCTGAAAGTATAGGCCATGTAGAAAATTTTACTTTCTTATAACTTCCAATATCTGAAATGACAACTCTAGGTATCATAACAATGACTCTTTGCAAGGCTCCACTTTGATAGAAAAGGAAAGAGGAAAATGGTATGAGGCAAGTAAGTATTTGGGAGGATAAAACTTCCTCTCCATGACGAATAGAGGGCACAAGAAATTGAAAAAGGAAAAAAGGAGCTGTGGGCTCCTCACAAAAGAGAGAAAACCCTGGAGCCCTGGCACAGACAATGGAACAACTTGGCTTCTGAGGGAAACTAGGGGTGCAAAACTGCAGACAGAAGAAGCAAAGGTGCAGAAAGAGGCACAGGGCCCATGGCAGGAAGGGAGAGATGTCACAGGACATGACAAGTAACAGGAGGCTGAGCAGGGCAGGAGAACACAAAAATGCCTGAAACCCTTTAGGCGCAAATGCACTAACACACCTACAGAGTACAAAACAAAGCTGCACTGATGATTACTCTGGTTTGTTCTGTTTGGCAACAAATTAGAACAGATCAAAACAAGAAGCCTAAAATTAAAGAGGAAGCAACAATCACTAGGACAAGGACGGCATCTCACCAGGGAGCATGAGGAGATGTGCTGCAAGAACTCAGGGAGGGAGGGGACTCCAGACCAACCAGCCAGCGGCCAGAACAGCAGTCTGTGCTGCAATTTTCTCTACTCCCCAGCACCCAAAGAAGGATACGTAAGGCTGGCAACACACAGATGGAGAAGCTCTTGCATGCATAGAGAGAACTGCAATGATTCCCAGCAAAAGCAGAGGATATAAAAGGTGTGGAGCTCCTTTGTAGCTCCCTTTTCACAGGCCTTCTTCCAAGGCCAAAGAGATGCTGAGCTTTCTTACCAGAGAGTATATGCTATTCTGGAGGGAGGTCAACTGCTTCATACAAACTAATTAAGACACAACACCCTTTCTTCATTCTATTATATACATTACTTTCCTTTTATTTGTTATCACAGGCCTGTAGCAAATAGAAGATCAGCTTATACATGTGACTAGTATTAAGAAATGTGTTTCATGTACTCTAAGTGCCTATAATGAAATTTAGTGTCCAAGGGAAGAGCCTGCATTTTGTGACCAGACAATTCTCTGCAGACCACAGGAAACAAAACTAGGGTTTGCAGGCCACAGTCAGTTAGCTCTAAGCTACAGAATAACAGAACAAAATTTTCAGCTGCACTAGGTTCTAAAGAACAGAGACTGCCAGAAAAACCCGAGTATCTTTCACAGAATTGTAAAATTTGTGGCTGCAGGGAATATAGCATACGTGATGGATCTGAAGCATAAGCATTTGACAAAGCATCTCAGGAAACATTACTCACAGAATTAATTTGCTTGGATCTCGACAGGAACAAAATCAACCAAAGTGAAAGCAGACTGAACAACAGCAAACAAAATCTGGGGTTTGGCTCTGCATCAAGTTTGCACACTTAGCTTATGGAAATATTATATGAAAGTATGTTAGTCCGCTTTTTACCTAACATCTTCATCACTGCTCCAGAAAAAAGTGAAGGGTCTATTAACAAAGAATGCCATGGTTATAAACTGAAGAAAAAAAAAAAAAAAGATTAGAAAAGTTAAATCAGAAAGTTAAGAGAAAGTAGATTTAAAGGCTGGAATGACAACTGGAAACCCCAAGCACATGAGGACAGCAAGTCTGACTGTGTTCACACAGCAAGAGTCAGGGTTCAGACTGGCCTCCCTATTCAATTAAACTCACCAGATTTGCTCTACCTGCACAATTTATTTGCATTAGTACATTAGGAGCCCTTGCAAGCTGAGAGTGCTGGCTGACCAGAAACAGAGAAAAAAGAAAATGTCTGTTTTACAAGGTGTTCTATTTACATGGAAAATCCTGTAATAAACAGAATACCTGGAAATTCCCACACTGATTTAGGGATCTTGTGACCTCCTCACAGTCCCATGAATTAAAATTGTTTTACAAGACTCTGTTCCTCTTTCTAGAGCACTCAGGGATATTTCATTCACTTTGAGACATTTCATTAACTTAAACAAAAATGGAGCTAAAGCAGTAGCAGAAGAGAAACAAGAACATGCAGGGGCTGATTTAAAAGATGTTAAGTAAATAAAATACACAGACCTTGGCTTGAAGACAATGAAGAAAAAGAATACAACCAGAAATGACAAATACTTGAAGGCTATAAACACTAAGAAAGGAGAGGAATTTTGGGTTGTGCAAGAAGTAGTAAATCTATGAGTAATGACAATAAATTATAAAAAGATAAACTTTCATTGAAACATCAATTTGTCTTTACAAGTAGTTCTAGTATGACATCAAGCAGTCTTCCAACAGCAAGTTCAAAAGCTCCATTGCTAACAGTATTTCGAAAGATTTTGGACAAAAATTGAAAGTACTCTATAAGGACAACATTCCATATTAGGAGCCAGAGAAGTTTCATGATTTAATAAATTTTTTCCTTACTCTGACTTCTCTGAGTATCTATTTTGAAACAAGCCATTAGCATAAGATTCTCTAGCTCACAAAGATAGCAAAGGCCAATTTATCCTCTCTTGCTCAAGAGGTCCCACAAATTACACAAGTATTACACATAACTTATTGAATACTGTTTGACATCACTGCATCTAAATTCAGTGTAACCCGTTTAAAAGGAAGGACTAAGGAAAAGGAATACGCAGACCTTGGCAAAGAGACAAAGAAGGAGAACTCAACACACACATCTCTTTTATATCTAAAGGATATAAACCACAAGGAATCAGATACAGAAACACACTCTAGAAATGGTAGTTTAAATGAATTCCGCAGAGGCCAGGACTAGGCAATGATGAAGCCAAGAACTGATTCCAGGGGTATCTTGAAGATGGACACTCAGGATTCCCTTGAATTGGAAGATGGAAGATGATTGGAAGACATTGGAAGATGATTTCATGAGCTTTTAGTCATGCTTATGTCATGACCAAAAGCTCGTTCACGCTAAAAAAATGTACTCTCAGTAATCTAAACTAATCTAAGAGGTACCAAGAAGCCTGGCAGCAATCACAGAAAATGAAAGGTGTTCAGCTCAACCCAGTCACGTGGTGGAATGGACACATTTAGCTGTATGAATGGAATGTGACAACAGAAACACAAACACTTTTATATTAAAGCTACTAACAGCACTTTTCACAGATCACAGAGCACTCCGAGTTGGAAGAGATACACAAGAATCTCTCAAATGAGTGGGACTTATGGCCTGAAGGGTCAAAAGCAAAAGAATTGCACCTGTTACACATGGCCAAATTTGAATTCACAGATCATGTTCTCATTTGGGCATTGAAATACTTGGGTGATTTTTATAGCTGCTGGGGAACTGAAGAGAGACTTTTCTGACCTTAAATGAAGTGATTACTTTGAGCTTCTGAAAACAGACTCAATGCAACTAAAAAGCCCTTCCCAAACTTTAGTCTCATAGAGAAGAAATAGCAATGCTTGTTTGTTTGTATAGCTGAACACCAACCATGTCCCTTTCTACTAAAGGTTGTTGTGTCAGTGTTAGCAGTGCCTGCAGATAATCCAGGCAGCTAGGCTTGGAAATCTTCTTTAAAGCCTAATGATTAATCAAGTCTGGGTTTGCAGTATTAGTACTGTCAGGGGTCACAGACAGCCTGATGACAAGAGCCCAATCCCTCGGAAATTAATTCAAGTCCTTCTAAAGGGATGAAGCAATTGCATCACCAGTGGAAAGGGGAAGCATCAGCTGTAAGTTACTGCTCACTGATGGAACTGAAGGGCAGCAGCTGGATCCCCCTGGATCACTTTGCAGTGGCTTAAACCTCTGCTGAGACTGAAGTTATGGCTATTCTCAGCTTAAGGCAGAGAGAATTTACTACAGGATCCTAAGAAAACAGGGGTTGGGGCAGACAGGATCCAGCTGCAAACTCATTTAGGAAATAAAACTTAGTGACTGCATCTCTAAGAGCAAAGTGATGCTGGGTTCATGCTGCAGGTGGATACCCAGCAGTGACTCCCTGCTCACAGTGTGGCACATGCACTGCCACAAGACCAGGCTTTGTGGTGTCAAAACAAAAGGGAGGGGAAAGGGCCTCTCCTTCACACCTGGGAGATGGGAACACTGCCATCTCACAGGCAGTCAGGGCTCCCTGAGGAGCTGAGGTTTCAGGGGAATATGTGGATGCACTGGCTGAACCATGCTCCAGAGCCTGTCTCTCTGCTTTGAGAACTGAGGTCTCCCAGTGAAAGAAGCTCTGGGCTTGAAGGTTTTCTGATCTCTGCAAAACCTGCCTTTTCCTTCAATTTGGGGTTTAGAGTGAAGATTAAAGGATTGAGAATGGAAGGAGAAGCATGGCTTACAGCTATTTCATCAAAGAAAGAGAAAAAGAAGCACTGAGGTGTTGGAATCATAACACACCTGAACCCAGGGCTGGCAAAGGCTGTGCCACACAGCTTGACAGCTGCTTCCCTCTTCTCTTGTGCTCATCCTCAGTTCCCCAGCACAGCACATGCAGCCATACCTATCCTTCACAAGGCCATGGGACCTGTCAGCCCCCACCCCGCTGACCCTGATGGACAGACACCACTGCTTTTATTCCCTGCAGCTGCTCCGAGGTGAGCCTGCTGGAACATGCACCAAAATGCACAGCCACAGGAACCTCCCTCCAGTGCAGATGTGACTGGGAGAGCCAAACTCCAGTTCAGCGTGGGGCTGCCTGCCAGGATGCACCCCAGGGCCACTCCAGGCAGCAGGAAGGGGAACACAGCCATGAGAGAAAGGCAGGGGTGGCTGTGGCTCTGAGATGAGCCTGTGTGTAGAGCACAGCCTCTCTCACCCCGGGTACAGCACTGAAATGAAAGAAGAAGCTGCAGGCTCTGGATGGCAGGCAGGGAAGATGGAAGTCACTGTTTTCTCACTCTGGAAGGACACTGGGAAATGACTGGGCAGGTGTGTAGCCCTGACTGCACTCCCAGCCACTCCAGTGTCCCAGTTTGTTTCTCCTTCTCTCCTCCCCACCAGTGCAACACACAGCACTGAACAGCTCAAGGCAGCCAGCAGGGCAAAAATGCAAAGTATCACTAAACACAACAGCCTTTTTAATGAAAAAGCTGGAAAAGACTCAAGCCTTGGCCAAAACATGAATCACCAGAAAACTACACTTGCAGAGATCCCCATAAAAGGAAATGTAAATAATCATCCAAGCCCCCTGCACATTCAGACACCCTTGTGCTCATGTGCAGGCCAGCTGTACTGGGTTGAGTGCATGTGTGGGTTTTGTTGTGCACACAAATGTGCCCATGCCTGGAAAGTGGTAATAAAAAAAAAAAAAAAATCAGAGAAGAATACAAGAATAATTTTGGACAGGAGAGCTGGAGCAGGAAATCTATAGTAGCACAATATTCAAACAGGGTTTAGGGGTCTCAAAAAAAGGCTGCAAAAGTAAAGATCATATCCACCAGGTTTCTTTGTGAGAGCACTCTACTACTAAAAGCAGCAGTGTTTGAGCTGTCCTGACCCCACAGCCTCCCTCCTGCCTCGGAGAAAGCGGCACCAGGACATGGGAGGTGACAGCAATGTGCTCACACAGACACGGCCAAATCCTGACCACTTTCTTCAGAAAAAAGATCCCCATATAAGGAGATCTGAGGCTTTCCCTTTGGGGCTCAGGACGTGGGTGGCTGTGCAGGCATTACACACACAGCCACTCTCCGCGTTCAGCATTTTAACCCATTCCTTGGGGACGTGGATCCGGAGCCGCTTGGAGATTTTGGTGCCTAGGGTTGCAGAGACAAGGCAGGGAAGAGAGGGGAAGGGGGTGCCTCAGAAGAAGGGTTGGGTTCCTGGCTGCCCTGACCTCTCTTGGTGGGGCTGGCATTTGCCACCAGCTTGGAGCAGAGCCTGCATGCTCGGCTCGCGAGGTGCTTGGGCAGCGCCGGCACTCCAGCCTTTGAGTCACTCCCAACACAAGGCAGACAGAAGGAAGAGGTGCACAGATGCAGTTGATTCAATCCAAACAACTATTATTGGAAGATGATTTCATTAATGAATTATCCCAATTGCAGTTTTGCTAGTGGGCATGTGGGAAGGCCAAGTCATCGGCTGAAACCGAAGTGATTTTCTTTTGTTCTGTAATTTAGCTCTTTGGGAGGTGTCAGTTAACAGTTTCTAGCCACACACACAGAGCTCACTACACAATCCACAGGCTAATTTCAGCTCACAAAGTGAAGGTAGCTCCCATACTCCAAAATGCCTTTTTGATGGAGAACAACCACATTAACAGAGCTAGAGAAGGAGGCGAGGGCACAAAGAGGAGGTGACATCGATAGGAAGTGAAAAGAAGAGAAATTCACAAAAAAAATGAAGGAAAGATGGGAAGGAGGGAAATAAAGAATTCAAAGCATACAGTCAAATGCAAATGTACTAAAAACTGCTAAACAAAACATGTGTTTTAAGGACAAGTTTCAATTTTCTGAACAGAGACATTTTGAAAAACTTGAAAAATTTTTTGAGGCAGCCATGCTGGGCTGGCAGATCTGCCATGAACCCTAATTAAGAGCCAAGCTCCCTTGGAGGGCAGGGAGAATAGTCTGGGTACCTAAATGGGCACATATGCCCAAGCTTAAGCAGCTGAATTGCACTCTAAATGTGGAAGATCACAAGGTAGAGACAGACACCAAATGAGAAGACAACCAGGACCATGAGGAGCAGTGGCAGAATCAAATGTTCTCATTCTCCAACAATCCCATCAAATAAACTAAATCCCTGAGCTGTTTGAAAATTTGTAGCCACTCCTGTAGAAAGCAGGGCAACCCATCATAGGGTGGTCAGATGGATCAGAGTTACTCAAACCAAGAAGAGACTTATTTGGATTAAGCCTTTCTTGAACTTCTGTGAACTCTTTAATATCCATGACACCCTGCATGAAGGAGATCCACAGATGTCTCCTAGGACATGTTAAAAGCCAAGTTCTTGTGACTGCTTTGAGCCTGCCCTGTCACTTGCTAGTTCCATGTAATCCTTTGCCTGTCAGAATTCATGCATAGGAGAAGGTAAGATTTGCTATTTCCCTAGATTCCCACATTGTGGCAGCTGTAAAATCAAAGCACAACCATTCCACGCAGAAGCTGTGGTGTTTATCCTACTTGAGCTTCCCTGAATGAGCAAGTTGGGTTTTATTTTTCTCCTGTACAGTTGTTATTGTGTATGGTTAACAAGACAAAGGGTAGTCAGATAATCACACTTGATGAAGCAAGCTGGGGGAAGGCAATCTAAATGTAATTTCTTACATCTTCCCCCTCCTCAGTGGGCTGATCCTGCCTTGTTAACTGCAAACCTCATTGAGCAGATTTTATATCCTTCACTAATGCAGCCCAATTGAAAATGGCTTTTTCAGGCTAACTGTAATGCAATACACTGTGTGTG
The DNA here is from genome assembly GCF_048771995.1 of Taeniopygia guttata. Lineage (NCBI taxonomy): Eukaryota > Metazoa > Chordata > Aves > Passeriformes > Estrildidae > Taeniopygia > Taeniopygia guttata. The sequence goes on from NC_133025.1 coordinate 69,147,930, forward strand.
GCACATGCATGCTCCTGTCCCCAGCAGCTATCCTGAACAGAGGATAAGAGAACAGCTGCTCCTGACACTGCCAGGCACAGGAGAACTTCCTTAGTCCCAGAATTTACCCCTGCCTCTTCCCTACTGTGGGAGAAAAGTCCTTTTATATGCCTTGGATAGGAAGGGAAAAGTCTGATTTATCATTAAATGAGCCTGCCCTCTACACTCAGCGATACATTTGCTGTCTGGACATTCCTGGAAGAAATACAAAGGGTGACCTTCATATCTATCAGCACATCAACAACACATATTCCCAGCTGCCTACAGCATCACTGCACCCTAAGTGCTGTGCGCTGCATTTTGGGGCGAATCACACCAGGCTTTTTTGTCTTTTCTGCACATCCCTTCTCAGAGAACCACAGAGAAGGAATAAAGAATCTTCTGTGGAAACACAAGAGTGGAGGCTGAGATGGGATATGTGAACACTAAGTGGGAAGATAGATAAGCAAGGAAAGAAAAAATTATGGAGAAATGAAAAGAGGAGAGAAGTGGATAGAAATGAGAGGACAGCTGCTCATGCGATGCAGCACAGTGACCATATTTAATTGGGTCAGCTCTATGAGAAGGCAAATGACAGTCTGTTTTTACTCTATTTTTGAACTTATGTAACCTCAGCATGCTCCATTATTGCAATACATTTTATTGCTAATCATTTCCATCTGCAAAACCATCTCTTTGTGAAACAAACTGTATGTACCATATTGGAGCCAAAGTTACAGTTGCTGATTTTGTAACTGAATCTGGACTTGTTTGGGATTGGAAAAGCTGATTGCTGGGTTTTTGCCCCACCAGGTAAAGAAATCCACAATTTTAAGCACTTTAAAAAGTGCTTTATCTTTCAAGAATTCCATATCTATATTCAAAGTTTGAAAAATTATAGAAGGAAATAATTTCAATGCTTTTAAACCGGGGCTGGGTGTGAAGATGTAATGACATAAATAGCCTAAGAGTTATAAAATAAAACTAAAGTACATTGTTATGCATGCACAAACACATATGTGCAGAAAGGAGAAGCCTCCCCAGAAGACACTGATATATCTTTAGTCAGCTACTACTACTAGTATAAACAAAACAATAATACAAACATGAAACCCTCTGTGGGAGAGCTTTTTAAATCATTGCATATGTATGTTACTGCTTAAAAAATCCATGTGGGCATAAAGTTTAGCTTTTGACTGCACAGAAGCCAAGAAACAGGGTTGTGGCAAGATGTGGTTTATTGGCTCTTCGTAAAGCTGCTGACCTTGTATAAATCAATACAAAAAACCCAAGGAATTTGTGGAAGATATGAGTGATGAAGAAAAGTACCTGAAGATACACTTTTACCATTGAAGCCCTTAACCTACAACTACTCACATTTGAACCTCTTTTGTTTGGGCTAAAATAGCATGCTCAGATCCACAGACATTATTTTTAGAGGCCTGTACACTCCATCTGGACTTACTGCTTGCTCTAAGCATTCCTCCTTTGAAATAGCTGTGACAAGAAGGGGAAAAAAAAAAAAAATTAAAAAAAAATCAATCTACCACACATGGAATGGGCCCAAACACCAAACTGAAGACACAAGAAGGGTGAGGATGGAAAGGATTATCCCCATTCTGAGCTGTTCCTATACTGCTCTTGGACAATGTTTATTCTTCTATAATGCACCAGCCTGACTTACACGAACCATGAGCATCATTTTGGTAGGAAGCCATGCCAGAGCTCTCCCTGGATAGGTGTATCAGCCTGAGGAGTACCCTTTCCTTTCCTAATGCTGATAAACTGCTAGATGCTCTCTTTGAGAGTGCCAATGCACAGAGCCAAACTTCTTTAGACGTACAGGAAATAATACAAACACACACAACGTATTTTCCACTCAGTTGCCTGCAGGATCTAGGAAATCTAACAGCAGCTTCTGTAGCACAGCTATCAAAAGCACAGCTCAGCTGTGATTGAAGGCAGCTGGTTACCCAAAGTACAGATCCCCTCCTTTTTCAGCAATATGAAAAGCCAGGTGCTGTCTGCAGGCATGAGCAGGACCTGTAACTGAGGAAAGCATTCCCTGGTGTGGGAATGTGCTGCTTCTGTGTGTGGCAGGGAGACAAGCAGCTCCCTGGATAGGGAAGGAGCATGCAACCTGCAGCTGCTCTAAAACTGAGCCTCAGGGCTGGAGGCTCTACTGCTTAGACTCCTTCCAGCCATGGGAGGAAATCTGCCTAATTAAGGACCAAAACAGACAAAGCCTGTTCTAGTCTACCTACCAGGTCAGGTAGGAAACAGAAAAGGAGATATTCCAGTCCTGATTGCAATGTCCCCAAGCACTCAGAAATGTCATTTGACATTGACACAGTGGGTCATTGTGTCTTCAGCAACAGCAGCTGCTTGTAGAGAGGCTCAGTCCGTACCTCAGGCTAGCTGGTCTAGCAAACTACTGTGAAAAATAGCTGCCTGAAAGTGAGATGCAGTAAAAATAATTATTTTTAGTAGTATTAATGATGAGAAATAGTATATGAGTCTGAATTGCATATTTTAGTTAAAATTCAAGAGAGAAGGACATTTATTTGCATTCCTCTGTATCGTAAGCACTAACAATAAAACTGTTAATCAAAGTCTAGTTGTGCCTCAGAACAATACATCAGCTTGAACCAAGTGCAGCCCAGTTTGGCTCCCAGATCACATTTACAGAAAAGCCTCACACGTTTCTCCACTTACAGATCAGAAGATCTTGAGAAGAAAGTACTGTCTTGTGGGACAGTACAGAACCCACACAATGCAAAATGTAATCACCTTTAGATGTTGATACTTCCCAAAGTATTTTGAAACTAGTCAGTGGTAGGGAAAATTAGGTGCATGGGATTATCAGTTACTAATGGAGGGCTGAAACCAAGAGTTAGGAACTGGATTTGGCTTTTGGATCAGTCCTCTCATCATGGAGGCAAGGCAGAGTTTCTGCTTTGTTCTTGCCTGCATATTCCTGCTCTAGGACTTGCTCCTCCTCAGAAGATGGGGAAATGTAGAGCCCACTGCTCTGGCTCTCACTTAAGGATAATTAATACCAGGGAAAACAGAGAAAGATTTTCAATGCAACCTCCTAAGCAGAAGCAAAAATATCCAGAAAATTGGAGTAAGGTTTTACAGAGATAAAAGATGTAAACTCAGTTTAGAGATGGTGCTGCCTTAAGGAGGTATCCAAAGATCACATTTCCTACCAGCCTCCAGAAAATCCCATTTTCGCACTATCTATAAATGCTCTCTGTTCATGTGTGCAGAAATTGTCACTTGTTTACGCCTCCCCAGTATCTGGAGAGACAGTTACAGCCTCTTCATGGGCACACATACACTTGAGTGCATTTGTGCATTGCTCTGCAGACGTGTTCATCCACTGACATTCTGCACAGTTTGGGCAGCCACTGCGAATCTGACTTTAACAAGTCAGTGCCAAAAGCAGAAAAACCTGGATGGAAAGGTCCAGATTTACACACACACTTATATTGTGTACTGGCTTCTCTAAATTTGGGAGGGTGGTTATGCGTTAAGGGGAAAAGAATTAACTGATAACAATGGATCCAAAACTCCTCATGTACACATTTTCAAACCTGATTTGATTTTGATTTATGCCCACTATAAAATTAATACTTGCAACTGTACCTAATTGTTCTCCTCACAAAAGAAAAAGGCACAACGGAACAAGTAATGTGACAAGGGTTAGTAAGAAATCCTAACATGAGCTCTGTAAGTAGCACACCCATTTCAACTCATCTGCTCTCATGTGGTAATAAAAATCTTTTAATTCCAGCCTCCTGAGATTTAGCATGCCTAGTACCTCCTGGTAGTTCCATCAACACACCCACACTCTCCTCTCAAGCACGGATGTCCCAGTGTCTGAGTGTCTCCAACCACCACATACAGCACCAGCAGCAGCATAGAAGCAAAATCCTTAAATAGGCAGACAGAAACCAGGACAAAAATGCATCCTTCAACTTGCAGCTTCCTGAGAATTTACATAAACATATGTTTAACCTACAGGGGTTAACATTTCTAAGCAGGAGAGCCATGCCAGCTCTTAGGGCTACCAGGTAAAACTGGAGGGATTTTGGTTACAGTGTCTAACCCGAGGGTCAGGGTATGAGGTTCACTATTGCTTTTTGGACCACAGGGTTCTTCAGTGAAGTGTGTGCTAGAGGAAAAAGCACTCATGGAGACACAGCCAGAGCTCTGAGCCAAGGTACAGCCTCACCTCAGCAGGGAGGGAGGGTTATCTGCCTGAGCTCTTGAGTCAGAAGCTGCAGGAACACTGCAGGGCACTGCTGGCTCCTGGCACCTCCTAGTCCCTGTGCTGCAGGGAAGCCTCTACTTAAATCTTCCATAGAAATCAACCAGTCTGTCAGGGAATTTATGCTTTACAATGCACAAAAAATATCAAGTTCCAAAAAAGGGGTAAGTTTCAACGCCATCCCTTGCATTTAAGCTCTGAGAAAGCCAGGTACTCACATCCATAGTTCTATATTAAACAGCATTATTGAATCCTGATATCCATAGTTTAGGCTGTTTCTTCATCAATTCTACCTTTTCTCCAACAGGGAACTTTTTAACTTGGCAGATTTTTGTTCCTCCCCTCACCTGCAGGGAATCAGAGAATCCCACAGAGAACTGTAAACTTCCCCACCCCAGTGCAGAGAAAATGCTATTTCTCCATCAACAGAATTTACATGTATCCAGTTAAGTAATCCCAGGGTGCACTGTGCACTGTCCTGTAACAAGATGAATCCTGCTGCCAGTTCTATAGCTGCAAATCAAGTAAAGATTATTAGCAAGACTGAACAGGAGAGAAATCAGAACAATCCAAACAAGGATTAAAACGTCATGTTGGTCAGTCTGCCAGAGTCTTACATCAGAGATATCTAGGAGGAAAAGAATGCTTTTAAAAAATAATTTATTATTAGCAAGGATCTCAAGAAATTTCAGAGACCTTATTCTAATCCATGAATCAGCATAAATAAACTGGAATCACAGAACCCCAGATCTTTTCATGACAGTTTGGATGACCTTTGTAGACATCTGCAGGCAAACATGTGCAGCCATCTGGGTGTGATGTCTTAGTCCTTTCATGATATTTCAGTCTTCTATTCTTGTATATTTAAACCCCCCCCCTCTCAAAATTACCTTTTTTTATTGGTATCAGGCAGCCATTAACCTTTTATTTCTATTTTAGCCCTTGTTCAAACTTGCACCCATTTATTACATTAAATAGGGAAACCTGCTTCTTTATGTCATCCTTAAAGGTTTCAGATAAATAAACCAGAAGAAGACTAATAGACCAATCAGTGAGAGCAGAAAAATTACTCTCCTTCAGAGGCTTTCATGAGAAAAGAGAAGACCCAAAAACTGTTCTTATAGACAATGACAAAGTGAGAATGACACACTGCTCCCTGGAAATGCAAAACAAGTCAAAAGGAAATCCCACATTTAAGGGAGTTGTTTCAGTAAGGACAGGGGCAGGATCTGCTCAAAATACTCCCAGAGAAGATGACATGTTCTTAGGTAGATGAACATGTTTTACCTTCAGCCTTGTCAACTTCATGAGCTTCTAAATGCTATTACTTGTTCTGGGTTGGTAGTTTGAGAGCTGCTTTCTAGAAGAAGCTACTGAAAAGTATCCAGAGCTGCAGTTAACCTGTTATCAGGCACCAGTAGGTGACAATTCCCCACTCTTATGTGCACCTACAACCCCTAATACCAAAATGACTCTCTTGTTCTGCCTTCTTAATATTTGGTTGAAAATATCCCTATTAACATGTACCACTTCAGGGCCTGTGTGCTTCATATGACTGCCTGTCCAGAGGAGGTGTCCAAATATAAATTTGTGATGGTAACGTCACAGAACATTAGGAATTTCCTCACTCATCTTACTCATCCCTCAGCCTGCACCTTAGGGAATGTACAAAACTGCACTGCAGCCAGGGCTGGTGTGGCCTGTGGCTCCCAGAGAAATCCAACTCTATATAACACTTAACCACATCCTCAACAGAAGCAAGGAAGCCCAAAGTTCTTGAATATTCCCCCAGAAAAATGAAGCTAATCCTTTTATCTTCACAGGGAGTAAAACCTTCTCAATTCCATCTTTTTGTTTATAACATCAGTGTAGCTGCTGAAAACAAAACAAACATTTCATAATGAAGAATCAAAATATTCTGTTCCAAAACTCTGGGAAGAAAATGGCAGGATGTTCCGCTTCTGTTCTTCCCGTGTTTTATTTATTTTGTCTAATTTAACACACATCTTTCAAGTACTTCAAATTTGCTGAAATTACTTTTGGAGAAGGGAAATACTTCCAGAAAATGTCTAACCAACTCCAGCAGTTGTGTCAGTCACTATCACTTGTCTGTCTCTGCACAGCTGGGTTAATATGCCCAGTGAGAGGCTGTAAACCTTGAGTTTGAGATGGTTACACTGGTAGCTGGAGATTAACTGCTGTTGATTAACCAGAACATGACATTTAATTATCAGCACATTTGGTGTGAGATGGAAACACCAAAGGAGTTGTTTGTACTCTAACCCTTCATTCTCTCTAGCTAGCTTGGGTTTTGGAGAAATACAGACCAAATTTCAAAGAAATATTGAATATTTTGTCTTTTGTGTTCAGAATTGCATGGCAGCAGTTATCCTTGAAAGGTGCACCAAGTATTAGATTGCCCAGCAAACAAATAAAAGATATTTCTGTATATGAAAACAGCATGAACTTTGAATTTGGAGGAGGATCTGTTTAAATATCAAAATAAATCACTGCTCTCACTTGTTATTTACTGTGCTTGTCCTAATCATATAATGCCAATGCATCTATAAATTGCCTTGTCACAAAGTGACTGCTGTAAGTGATGAAAGCTGCCATTTGATCAAAAAGCCTAAATTAATCAAAAGGAAAGGAAAACAGACCCAGCCCTGCCATTAAGGCCTTTCCCTGCTCCACCAGGAATGACAGACAAATGAAGGAGTGCAAAGTTAACGGAAAAAATTACAAAAATAGAAAAAAAATCCCAGGCCTCAGTGCCAAGGCAGGTACTCTGGCTGGCCCAGCATCTTCTCCAACACACATCAGGCTACTCTGCAATTTTAAGTGAGTTTGATCTTCACCTCCTTTGTCCTCATGGTGGCAATAAAAAGTTCTGCTAAGAAACTGCTGCATCCCACCACAGGGCCGAGGCTTCACATCAGCAGTGGACACAATCTTCCTGTCAAGTGTGTAGATCCTTTCACAAACAGAAACTTTCCCAAACAAACTTCCACAAAGAGAAACCACTTTTGGATTGGGCAAGATGAGCAGCATGACCCAAGTGACATTATCCCTTCAGCATCACTTCTCTCCTTGGAGCTGCTGCCAGGTCCCAGACCCTGGTTTGCACATCAGAGTGACTCATCCCTTCTGATTAGAGGGGTGGAATAAACATGGGCTTCATCAACACTCAAAGTTGTGCTGCTTCAAATCCTTCTAACAGCTCCCAAACATCGGGCTACGTCATTTTCTCTTGTAAGGGAATGCATTCCCACTCATGCCAAGGCAGGTTTGGTGTGTGTGATCCCTTCACCCGAGGCTAGCCAGTAATAACATCACACCATGTCATTGCTGCCCCTACAGAAATCATGGTATATACAAGGGAGAGAAAAGACAAAAGGACGCTGTGGCTCAAGAACGAGCTCATGCCTGTGATCTCAAACAATGATTAGAAAAAAAGATTTCTAACCAGAAAAGTATGGAGATCATAGAACAGCCTCTCAAGTAAGAGAGAGCTATTGTAAAATGGGGTTTGACCAGCCTATAAAAGGGATTGATTACTATGTGGTTGACTGCAGGACTAGGAGACTTAGCTTCAGTGATTATTCCCAAATATTAAGTTTTCCTTTCCCCAGAATAATAACTAATACAGACAGAAACACTTCAGCAACAATGTCAGCTACTCCCAATGCAAAAGCCAAAAAAGAGCTAAAGAGAAACCTAAACCTCAGTACTTGACCTCCACAAAGCCTTGAAAATCTTGGTAACATAAACCAGCTGCATGCATGCACAGTTTCTTCCTGATGCCAGCTACAAGTTCCTTAGAACACAAGGAGCTGACATTTAAACTTTTATTCAAACCAGACTAATCACTACTTTTATTCAAATACAAGTCCAGTCTTCTAACCTATTTGCCCACTGCAGTAAAGATTGAATTGCATGTTGCACAGAAAAATGTCTTACTTTAGCATGTTAAATTTCACTCCTTTCAGCTAAGCCAGGACATCCAACTTGAGCCTGATACCAAACCATTTTTTCATTTTGTCATTCAGACTGCCAGTGAGGATGCTGCCACATAATACCACAAGTTCCAGGCAGCCTGCCTCTGTTTCAGGGCCCAGAGAATGGGCTAAAATTAATCAAAGCAGAAAGGATTCCAAACCAAACTCTCACTGCTCAGCCCTTTCAGGATACCCTGGAAAATGACAAAATTCCAGGATTAGCCTGGAATCTCTCACATAAACAAGGACACCTTCGCTGTGTCGTACAAATAATTAGGGATGCTCCAACATTTCTATTTTCCACAGTGCACTTTTCAGCTTACATTTGATCTCCCCAACTGCTTATCCTCTTTCTGATTCATTCTGTTACAGCTTTAAACAAGAAGTCCCCTTTCCTGCAATTACCTTACAATTCTTCCACTAGCTCGTTTCCAGAGCCCAGGCTCATGTGCTCCCCTCCATTTCTCCTTATTTACAGGCTCCACCCTGCCCCCCTCAGCATTTCTCAGTGATGGCACATGAAGAGCGCTCCTTTATCTTCTCACATGTGTCAAGATGCACTTTGCCATGTAGGTTCCATTGGTACAGAGAAAATCTGTTTGCTATTCTCTGCTTTCTGAAGGTGTCACCAGTAACAAACAACGTGGCATCTGCTTCGTGTTTGTTGCTAACAAAGGGTTTTAGAGCTCAGTGATTTCTCCATGCACTATTCCAAATTAACAACATCTTTCCCCTTCCATTGATGAGTGATGGAAGGTCAAATTGTTTGGTTTATTTTCTCTTGGAGATCCCCTACTAATATTGTTTACAAAAAAAATAGGACTGGCAACATAGAAATGCTCTGCCTGTAAAGACTCCTGCAACATTCCAGCTGCAATTATAGCCCAGCTCTGCCATATCTGTTAAGAAACTTGTCTTGGTGTACAGAAAAAGAGCATTTTCATTCCATTTTAGTTGTCATGTTATTCACTTTAATGTTTCTTGATAGACCAGCCCCCTGCCAACTCCCAGAAACTGTAGCACAAAGAAACTCAGAGATACTCCAAATGAATTTGTGCAACTTCTATCATGTCTTGTAATGAGGCTGAAAGAATCCTCTTGATTACATGGAACTTAGGGCAAATTGTCACTCAGTGTCACTAAATTCAGGAGAATGTCCTGCTACTAGAATGGTCATGACAGGAGAATATCATTTCTGTTTGCCAAGTACACTCCTGAAGCACCTAACCTGCCCTGTTCAGGAGAAATAACAAGGTGAGTCATGACTCTCTTCTTAGGTATTCAAAGCTACCAGCTTCCAAACCCCCTTCTTCCTTTATGAGAGAAAGGGTGAAAAAACAACCTATAAAACCAATCTTCCACCCAACTAATGGGTAATCTGATTGACTGGATTTATTTCTCTCTTCTCAGAAAGGTAAAGATGTTACTAATGACTCCACAGCCTCTCATAATACTGGCTGTCTAACTGTAAACTTTCCTTGTGGACAAGAAGCAAGTTACAAAAATAAAGGGATTTGAATTTATTTCTGCCACACATCTGTCAAAAATAGCTGCAAACATTTTGGGAGGCCCTTCTCTTTCCATTTGCAAAAAGCCAGCTATACCAGACAACAAGAATTCAAATGTCTTTGATGAGCTCTCTCGCCCTGACAAGCAACTGAGAGAGCCAAGGAGGACAGAAGAGGAGATTATATGTTATGGTCAGCTGAATTAAACCATCTAAATACTAAGAAAAGTCAAGGACAGCCAGAGGAAATTCTCAATGCAGCTCTGGAGCAGGCAGTGTGGTAAAATGGGAGACCAAGGTCCCACATACAGGGACAGTTTCTGGCTGCAGGTCATCATTAATAAACTTTAATTTTTATCAGCCAAAATGTCAGTGGGCACTTTTCTGTCACTTTTGCCATCTGCATTCAAAGCAAACAGCACATGAGTGTATGGGACAAATAAATCCTCAAAATAAGCAGTCAGAAGAGACTGCAAATACTTTTTCAGACAGACACAATTATGTATCGTGTCTCTCTTCTCCCAGATTGGCATAAAATTGAAAATATTATGGAATGAGAAGGACCTTTCCACACTGAGCAAGCAGGTAAGGCAGGTACAAAGATTCAAGCAAATGTTAAATAATTCACGTTAATTTATTAAAGACAGCTGGGACTTCAGTTGATGTAATGCACACACACACCTAATACTGAAAACATGCCCTGGGGTAGCTAAATTTGGTGACATACATGAAAATTGCTTTTCAGTCAAAGAGCAAATATATTTTTACTAATAATTGTTGACATAAATCAGAGTCTCCGCCAAAATATTTACACTCAATTTGATTACAATAATGACCAGAGAGCATTGTTTAGTTTACTGTTCATTCAGTTTTGGTAACAACAACACAAATATGAAATAATTGTCTCTCTCCAGATCTTTCACATGTATTTAGTAAGTGTTAAATTATGTATTTGTGTGTTCATAATTGTGTGTACTTATTAAAATAAATGTGTGTATATTTTTAAAAATGCTTTCATTTAGCAAAACCAGAATCATCCCCAATGTTTCTGATGTAAAGCAGCAGGGGTAAGTTATAGGTTCTACACCCTCATTAAATTAGTACTAATCAGATATGCACCCAGTCCACATCTTTTTTTGCTACTGCCTTGAGAAATGACATGTTCTAACTAGGTATGAATTTTTAATTCCACAACATTACTATGAAGTTCTATTTCAAGACAATATTTTGCAGAGTATCAGAGGTTATTATAAACCAGCCTTTTGCATCTAACCCTCTTCCTCCTCAATCTGTCTGAAGACCTGAGATCTCCCTCTGGAAAACACAGAGTGGGTGTTGTTGGGTAGGTGGCTCATGGCCACACCAGAATACCTGGCTGGTGGCAACCACTCCTCTAAAAATGTCCTATGCAGACCACAGCCAACTTTGTGAAGGAGCTTAACAAACCAAGAATTCAGGCTAAATTTTCTGCATTGCACTGAATCTCTCCTTGTAAATAACCCAAATACCAGAAATAGATTTTGACTGAGTGCAACTTGGTTGCTCTGAAAGTGGCAGGATTCACCTGCCTGCCCAGAAGGCAGAGGAAGGACATGGCTGTGCTGCTGCCCACGCTGGCCCTCGGCACCCCCCTGGTGAAATGGAGGTCACACCTTAATCTAAAATGTTCCCTAGCATCAGAAGTGAAGCAGAGTTAACACTGATCTCTCTTCTGCAAAATGTGGTTAACCAATACATCCAACAACCATCAGTGTGTGCTTCAGAGGGGAAAAGGGGCTGGTGGGTGCAAGAATTAAATATACTGTCTGGAAAGAGAAGATCCAGTAGTGGGGGAGTTTTACTTTGGTGCTCTCATAGCAGCCTGAGCACTGCTGCAGAAACATTACAAAGTGCTGTGGGGTTTTCCTTCTTTATCATATGGTGGCTGCCAAAACACCTACCTGGCTCCAAATTATTTGGTCAATAATGAAAACACTTGCATTCCACCATCTCCACAGCAGAGTAATCTTTTAAAGAGAATTTCGCACCTTGGGGGGCATTTTCTGCTCTGTTTACAGCAACAGCCTGTTGTGAGATCCCTAGCTCAAGGCCTTCATTTCTCATTAAGATTCTCAGCTTCGTGGAGAAAGGTTTGAGCAGCAAAAGCTTCAGGCTCTGTGCATGTCAGAATGGTTTCATGGCATGTTAAATTCAAACACAGCCATAAACTGAAAACTTCTCTTGAAGCAACTGGAGTTTCTATTAACTGCAGCAATTACCAAAAAGTGTCTGTAAACGTTTCAATGTCTGGCTCCGTTTTTTTTTTTTTGTTTTTTTTCCTGGCTGGAAGGCAGTATAGTGTGATAGAATAAAACACCTTGCAGCAAAGGGTTTTTTTTACAGTCACAAATAAAACAGAAGGAAGGTATACATAGTGTTAAGAAGTAATAGCAGCACTTTACTGTGCCTCCTATCTGCATCACCCACAACAGTTTTGAAACACTAATTAATTAAACATTTCAGCAGCCTGGAAGATATGTGAGAATTATTCTCATTTATGGATATTTAAACATAGGCTCAGGGAAGTTAGATGTCTTATCCTAGAACACAAAGCCTACTAATTGCAAACCTGGCACCTGATTTTTTTCACCACCAGATCTTGCCACTAAAACCATCTCATGGAAATAAAAGTATGCTGAAATTATTTCTGGACATGCTCAGTTGTGTGATCCCCTCAGTAATGCAGGAATCTTTCACAAGCAGCACTTCTGAATGATGTGCTGTTATGAATTTAGGTGTATAACTGCAGCAGGTCTTCCTCTAACTTTTTTCCTAAATTATCTGTCACATGATGCAGAATAGGCATATTTCCCAATATGATGTACTTCTACTGGATTATTTCATGTTGCTTCTTTAGACATATGGGCTTCCTTTTGCTCTGCCCTCACTGTCTAAAAGCATCCCAAAGACTTCCATAGCTCCTTTAATATTATCAAAACTTCATCTGCTGTGTGTCTGTCTCATCACAAAGATCCACAATGTATAGAGCATCTCATGGGAAGTTGCAGGGAGACCTAAATGGAACAACTGGCAAGGATTAGACAGGAAAAAATAGGTGACTTCAGCTTTCTTATATAACAAGTATGTCAAGGTGAGGAGTGAAGGCACAATGCTGGACAAATGCAGAGTAGCTGCTGGGACAGTATGGACCTCAATGACATCCACATGCAAAAATACAGAACAGTAAACACTGACTTTGCATCTCAGTGTGTCCTGTTGTGACTTGACATTGATTTTGTCCTTATTTTAAAAGATCACTGATAATGTACTGCAGCTGATAAGGAAATGCAGGCTAAACTCCCTAAGTCAGGCTTATATGCCATGAGTGAGGGAACAAGAAGCTAGAATCTCTAGCCATGAGTTCTAACTATGCTGCTGAAAGGGGGACTTCACAGCAGCTGCTTCCTCCTCTTCCTCTCCACCATTTTTCCTTTACAAGCTTTGACCTTTATTGTCATTCCTCAGTACCCCCATCTCTTCCTCCTACTCCCAGGATCCTCCAAAACACAGATTTAGACTCTAATCTAGGTGATAATTTTAGCTTCAGGCTTAACACCAAGTGGAACCTACACACCTAGAGATTATTAATGCTGCAATCCGTGTGCTTCAGCACATAAAAGCAATCCCTCATATCACTGTCTACTTCCCAGTCAAGGAAAACAGGCACTCTTTAAACCTTGCTTCCCTCAAGGAGATGGCCAAAAGAAGCTTTCCACAGAAGGCTGGCACATGAAGAGTGGTGAACATCCACACAAGGAGAGAAAGAAGTCAGAAATTGAGCTTTTATCTTACACGTCACAGAGACAGAGAGGTGCAAGAAACAAAAAGGCTCAAAGACTCTTGAGCAGAGCTGGACACAAGCAGAGCTACAGAGAAGGGCATAGATAAGCAAGAGGAAGAAAATATCAGGGAAGGGGTAGGGAATAAGCAGCCAGCACTGATCCTGAACAGAGAAGGCAAATAAATTGCACACTACAAAGAGGATCAGTTGACAGTGAACTTCCACCCACTAAGAATTGCAGATTTTACAACTTCAGTAGCTCTGTATCAAGAAAGAGAAGCTCTAAGTGGTGGGATCAACACACAGCGGATATCATACCCTCGTAGGAAAAGACAAGGTTTTTTTACAAGGAATTCCCATGGTTTGATGGGCTAAAGAAATGTTATATTTTCTAGACAGAGTGCTTTGGAAAATGCCAGTCAGTTCCTGCCCTGGTAGATGTTCCTTGAGAAATATAAGATTTTGGAGAGTCTAACAAAAATAGCTGACATTTGCTGTTAGATAGCTGAGTTCATTTAGAAAAGCTCTTTCTGCAATAAACACTTGCACATCTTTCTGATACTTACTTACTTTGCAGAATACAAGATCTTCTTTTGGAGCTCCCATAGGAATTGTTCAAAACTTTAATATAATAGTACAACAGTTCAGTCCACAGCCTGGTAAGCACTCACAAAACACATGTGAAAATCTCATGAGATGGGAGGAGTAAAAAGTTTCTTGAAATCAAGCATCATTCCCAATTTAGGGGTCAAGTTTTGTCTCTGAAGGAATTGCTATCAGTGCTGAACGGGTGGCTGATCTACAACTATAAATACAACTACAAAAAGGCTGCAGTTATTATCTTGTGTAGCAAGATAATGTTCTTTTTTTCCCAGACTATGTAATTGAATAGAAAAGGACTAGAAGTACCCCCACTAAACCCTGTATTATGCTTCGATGCAGGCTTTTAGCTCCCCTTTCCAGTCAGTGGCTGTGCAGAAACGTAGTTTTCTGTCCCAGAAGAACAAAAAAAAAAAAAAAAAAAAAAAAAAAAAAAAAATCCATTCAGGCTACTTAAACTATCAAATATTGAACTTTTTCATTTTGAAAAGTTTCAATGATAATTAGCCTAGCTCTCTAAAGGACAGGTCATCTTGTAAAAGAACAGTTTTTAAATCTAAAAATAAAGTCAAAATAGCTGTATTGCAAATTTGGAAAATTTCTTCTTCCCCAAAAATATTTGTCTTCAAAAATTAATTAAAACTGACTTGTGACATGAACTGGATCAGTTTTGATGAATCCACTTTTTTAAAAAATATAGTTTTCATGGAAATATTAATGACTAGCTCCATGGATTTCCTAGTAGTACAGAACAGGCTGTAGTGTCTCAGAGCTGGAGCTACCAATCTCACTACACTATACCTTATTGACATAGGAAAAAAATACTGGGGGAAAAAGTCTTTGCTAAAGTGGCCTCTCCTAACAAACTGAGAGGGTGCTTTCATTGAAATCAGCTGCAAAGCCTCTTGAAAAGTTCTAGGTAGGTGAGATGTTCTACTGCATGTATATTAATTTGATTACTTAAAACTGGTCTTGAAACAGTCACGAAGTTAAACTAACATGATGAAGGAAATCCCTAAAGCAAGAATAAGGGAATCTTGAAGTACAGACATCCCTACCATCAAACACAGTCAAGAAAACTCTTAAATGGAATTAAAACATCCATAAAGGAACATTATGTTTTGCAGGTAAAGATGACATATCATACTGAGAAAGGGAAAGCGTTTTACTATTACAAACATTGAAGACGAGACAACCGACTTCCAGCCTCTGATTCTGCCATGGAACAATTCCTGCTCCATCTGTCATCAGAAAACAGCCCCAGTCCCTCAAGAATGAGTTAATTAATAGTTTTGGTGCAAATAATCAAACTTCAGTGGTTAAAAATGCCGGTTTAAAGCTGAAGAGCTAAATTCATTCTCTTCAGTGTTTTTATACAAGGCAATTGTACTGCTCCTGTGATCCTGCCAGCCATTTTTTAATGTGAAAGAAACCTTTTTTACATGGTGAGGAACTCGTAGAAGATGGAGAGTGGGAGACAGGATAGCAGCTGGAATCCTGTTCCGGGTGGTGTCCTGACTGCAAGGTGGAAGGTACAGGGTACAAACAGAGTATGAAAATGTACACTGATGCAGAAAGGCTGAGAGAACTCCAGTGCAAAGCCAAAGGCGTTGCTTTTTTGGTGGCACAAAGGTCTCAGATGTATGACAGGAAAGGCAGCTTTCCTTTTCTAAGCATTTTGCAACATTCCATTAACTGTTTTCTTGAGATGCCCAGGACAATCTGTTGCTGCAAAGGGTGCTGATTATTTTTCTTCTCTTAGATTGCCTCTTAACGTGATCACCCTTAATGTGATCACTCTCAAGACTAAGAGCTTTCTCCATTTATGATAAAACATGAATAAAAACAGACAAAGAGATAAGAACTCTTTTTTAAGACTTCCCTAAAAGGCTGAGGAGTCTAAACAAAGGAGTCCTGATTATTAGCTCAGGACAACCTATCATCACTGCTGTGTGGCCAAATTGCGCTGCATGCCAGAGCACACTGAAGACACAATAATTTATCAGCCAGAAAGCAGAAAATTGCACAGTGCATTGTGACTTCCCAGATCACATTTCTTGCCTTTGGGTCTTCCATTTCTGTCCTAAAGAGACATTGCAATGCAGCATAAAGCCGAAATGGACTTGGGGAGGGTACAAAGAAAGGCATCGCATGGAAAAGTGCCAAAATCTGAGCACCAAATTTAAAACCCTACATTAGGTATTCAGTTGAGGGACTCTGCTAGACTGTAACTCAAAGCAAGAAGTGAATCCACACTGCTAACACAAACACACATCCCATGACTTCTCATCAACTATTCCAAGAGCTGACAGAAACCAGCCTCTGAACTTTGGCATCTGAGAAAGGGAAGGGATATGAATGAACACCCTTGAATACCCTCCTGTATGTAAAATCTGGGACAATATGAGAAAAATCTGGTGGCACTGATTACAGGGGAAAAGATAAAAGTATTCAGAGTTTTTCCTTTTTCCACTCTTAACAACCTAGCATAGGAAGGCACCACAACAGGAAAGTCAAAGGAATGAACCCCAAGGGAGTGCAGTAGTCCCAGAGGGTTGGCAGGAAAGGTCTCCAGAGGATGGTCTAAGGAAAAAAGGTATTAAGGAGAGATAGAAGCTCTTTAATGAAATAATTCTGATGGCCTTATGTACCAGCTGTTTCATGATGGAGAAAAGACAAGTGACGCAGTAACCTTGACTAGACCATGAGCTCTTCACTGACCTGAAAAATGAGAAGGAAGCAAACCAGCAGTGAGAACCAAATCAGAAAACCACAAAAATGTACCAAAGCCCAACAAGATTATATTAAAATACAGAGTGTTACTCACTAACAGTGTTCAGGGTACAAAGTTGGATGTAACCAGCAAAAAATGTTAAGAAATCATTCAGTAAAGGGATAAACAATAAAGGAAGGCTCAAGAGTATTCTGCCATGAAACTGAACATGAAAGTCATTGATGCAGGAGGTCAAAAGGGTCAAGTTGTTAATGCTTTTTTGTGTGTCGATCATCACAAAAGACAAGCTTTTATCAGACAGAGATCAGCTCTAATTCCAGTCACAGAAGAGCAAGAGCTAAGTCTTTGAATGGAAAATAACTCCCCAAATTAACAGGTATTAGTTAAATTCAATTGTTTTTAAATTTCCTAGATCTAATGAGCTTCATTCCAGACAAAACCTAAAGATTTGACTGATGAAATCTAGAGCTTTTAGCAGTTATTTCAATAACTCATTAAGAAAGGTAGATGTGATGTCTAATACCTTACCCATTCTCTAGATTTTTATTTCTTAAAAGACGTTAAAGGAGAATTAAGTGAATTAGAAACAGCCAGTTTAACTTTAATTCCTGGAACAAATTATGAGATGTTTGTAACTATATAGAAGGTAATTATCAACATCCAGCAGAGATTTGTTGTGGAAAATATCCTCTTACACCAATCTAATTTCTTTTTAGGACCTGGTAGCAGAGAGAAAAAACTAGAGCTGAACAACACAATTTCAGTAATGTACATAGGGCATTCTTATGTGCTGCAAATGTAGAAAAACTAAACTTAGGTGAAAAAAGGTTTAAACTGCTAGGAGCACTGTTTTTAGAGATTATTTCACAATAAAATCATAACTGATCTTGAAATATTGATGCAAGAAAAGCTTTTCTTAACTAAGAGAAGTTAACATGCAAAATCATCTTTCCATTCTATTGAAGGCTTCAGGTCTGGGTGCTCATTTCTGGATGCCAAACAAGGACTGATTAAAGCAAGTTCAAAGTGAGCAATAGAAACCTATGGGAGGACTCAAAACCACGATCCACAGAGGCCTACCCATGGCACTGATGAAAAATCTTACGCATCATCCATGTCAGATGTCCCCAGGTAGTAACTTTCAGTAGATATAGAAAGGGACTGTCCCTATTTATTCCATATTTTAAGATCAGTTCCAGCTTATCTACTCTGGAAAATTAATCTTTTGTGTTACATGTGCTTCAATCAGCCCAAAATGATTGGACACTGTCAGGGAAGTGTACAAATTTTACACTGAATATGTGTTAAAGTGTGCATGTGTAAAAATACATATAAATATATGAATATATAGACATACAAAACAGTGTAGTATGTCATCAGAATAAGTATATCGATTTATATTTCTTAGGAATGTCTTTCAATATTCAGCCTGTGAACTCAGAGCCTGGGGAGATGTCCATATCCTACAAATTGCTTCTCTTTACCCTGCTCTATTTACCAGCTTGTTCATTACCTGTTCTCCACATCCCAATCACATTTTCAATTAACTACATCCAGTAGGATTTGCATTCTTAAATCCCCTATTAACAGTATTTAAAAAATATTACTCCACACTTAAAGGGTTGTGTTTATTAATTACAGCTGAGATGTATTGAAGAGTTTTAAGATCTGCTCCAGGTTGAAATCTGACAGTGCCTGCCCTTTCAAACAGGAGGATTTCTGTCCTAGACAACTCCACAGAAGCCATGACTGCTCTGTGGAGGGCTCCCCTTGCACAGGGCAGAGGTCATTTTAAAGGATCATGACTGTACTTAAAGGTGCCAAGGCCTGCCATCAGAGCTCCATTCTGGCAATTTACACTTCACACTGTGGCTGGACTTCTCGTGATGTCCTGTTCTCTCCCCTGTAACACAGTCATGGACTTGATGGACTCACAGAATACCCCAAATCAGTAGGGATCCATCAGGAACATCAAGGCCAGCGCGTGGTCCTGTGCATCATCATCCTCAAGAATCCCATTGTGCCTGAGAGCATTGTCCAAATGCTCCTCAAGCTCTGGCAGGCTGGTGCTGTGCCCACTGCCCTGGGGAGCTGTTCCAGTGCCCAAACACCCTCTGGGGGAAAACCTTTTCCTGATACCCAACCTAAACCTGCTCTGGCACAGCTCCAGGCCATTCCCTTGTCTCCTGTCTCTGGTCACCAAGGAGAAAAGATCAGTGCCTCTCCCTCCTCTTCCTCTTGTGAAGATGTTTAAGATACCATGAGTTCTCCCCTCAGCCTCCAGGCTGAACACAACAATGCCCTCAGCCTCTCCTTGTATGAATTCCCCTCAAGGCCCTTGACCACCTCTGTTGCCCTCCATTGGACACTCTCTAATGGCCCAATGTCTTTTTAACATTGTGGCACCCCAAACTGCCCCAAACACAATATTCAAGGTGAGGCTGCCCCAGTGCAGAGCAGAGCAGGACAATCCCCTCTTTGCCCAGCCAGAGATGTCCCTCCTGGCTGCCAGGGCACTGCTCTCTCACATTTAACTTGTCATTCACCAGAACCCCCAGATCTCCAGCTGCAGGGCTGCCTTCCAGCCTCTCATTCCCCAGATGCTAAAACTCCCCTTTCATGCCCTGAGATTGCTCTAGAACCAAACCCATCCCTGCTGCAGGCATGAGAGCTCAGCCAGTTTGCTGCCAGCTTTGCTCCAGCCCACCCTGTGCCCCTCTCTGCCCGCACCCCTGGTGCAGCTGCAGAGCTCTGCCGCCCCCAATTACTGCCAGCAGTGCCAGCCTGGAGGAGCTGCTGTCACAGAGGATGGCAGCAGAGTGCAGAGCATGACAACAGCAGCAGCAGGTGGGCAGAGCAGAAAAGGCCAGATTACTGTCTATGTGATTACTGTCATTTATCTCAAGTCAGGCAGAAGGCAGAACATGCTCTGCCTTTGCTTGTTCCTTCCCTCTGTCAGCTACAGAGCAATTCCTGAAAACACTGTACAGGGATGTTATGTGCTTGTTAAGCTTTGTTTTAAGCGCTGAAAGTCACCACTGTCAGAGCAAGTAATTGCCCCTTACAGCAGTCACGGGTTTTTCTCAAACACATGTGCTACAGGAAAATAAACAAGGAGGCATCCAATGTTAGAACCAGCTCCAAAAGCCGGTGGAATTTTACAAATTCAACATGAGTGTTTCTCTGTCTTTCAGTGTATTGGCCAGAGCAAGATTTGAACTGTAAACAGGAGCTTTACCCTTCCAGCTCTGCCTTCTTGAGGCAGCAGGAGTGTGATGCTGTCAGGGCAGCTGCCTGCTGGGAGAGCTGCAGGAAAGCTGCTCGGCTCCAGTGCAGAACAGCCATTGCACAGGTGAGAGAAGAAGCTCTCCCCTCTAATGCTGGGATTGATCAAAAACATGCTCTTGCATCTGGTTCCCATCTTTGCTAATTCTTCCCCCTTTTCTCCCAGATATTTAACAGAATAATTCTGTGGCACAGCTAAGTGTTTCAATTCTGGCTGTCAGATTTCTAAATGAAATTTATATATTTAAAAGCATAAGGACTTTAGTATCAATTCTTTATACAAAAAAAAAGCCCTTTCTGAATCTTAAAGTATTCTTGCTAAATTTAGCCAAAAAAGCTTAACACCACATCACAAATACAGCCTTCATTGCAACACATACTTTCCTCCTCCAAAACTGGATCCACACTTTGCTCCTTGGCCTCATCATTCAGTTAAGAACAGATGATAAAGTAAGACTCAATCAAAGCCTGTGTCCATATGAAATGCAAATCCATTTTGCAGCCTGAAAATATTCCAGTGGTCATGAACTAGAAACAAAATTGAGAGAAGATTTGATTTTGGAGGGAAAGTTTTTCCTTTCCACATTAAGGGAGCAGAAAACTCTACAGCCCAAATGAGGTTTAAGAAAAACCTCCTGCATAAATCTATGGGCCTCCTATGGGTTTTTTCATCACCTGCTCAGACAGGGGAGAGAAAATATAACAAAAGGCTCATGGGCCGAGATAAAGACAGGGAGAAATCATTCAATTACCATCACGGGCAAAACAGACTCGACTTGGGGAAATTAGTTTAATTTACTACCAATCAAATTAGAGTAGGATAATGAGAAATAAAACACCAGCAACACAGGGGGATGGGTAACAGGGGATGCAGCCAGTGGTTTCTGCCACTCCTTTTTCCTAGGGGATAGGATTCCTCACTCTCTTCTGCTGCTCCAGCATGGAGTCCCTCCCACAGAAGACAGCCTTCCCTGAACTTCTCTCACATTCTTCCCCACAGAGGGCTGCAGGTCTTCACAAACTGCTCCAACACGAGTTCTGTGCTTCAGGAACAGGCTGCTCCAGCATGGGACCCCAGCAGGGTCACAATTCCTGTGAGCAAACCTGCTCCAGGTGGGCTCCTCTCTCTCTCTCCATGGGATCACACATCCTCTCCCAGGAGCCCCCTCCAGCATGGGTTTCCCATGGGGACAGACCCCTCCTTGAGACATCCACTTGCACTGGTGTGGGGTGCCCAGTGGGCTGCAGGTGGATTTCTGCTCCATTGTGAACCTCTAAAGGCTTCAGGGGCACAGCTGCCTCACCATGGCCTGCAGGGGAATTTCTGCTCTGGCACATGGAGCATTCTCTTCCCCCACCTTCCTCCATGACCTTGATGTTGGCAGAATTGTTCCTGCCACATATTTTCCCTCCTTTTGCCAGCTACAATTACTGTTGCCCAGCAATATTCCGCCCCCCCTTTTAAGATTTGTTATCCCTGGGGTGCTGCCCCTGTTGCTGATGTGCTCAGCCTTGCAGAGCAGCGGGTCAGTCTTGGAGCTGGGCTGGAATTAGCTCTGTTGGGCATGGGGAAGCTTCTGGGGGCTTCTCATGGAAGCCACCACTGAAGTCCCTCTGTTACCACAACATTTCCATGAAAACCTAATACAGACATTAGTGTGAATGCAAGATAATACATGTGAAAAATGTAGGGGCACTTAAAAATGCATTGTGATGCTCATTTGTCTGCCTGAAAAACTGAAGTTTTTCAGGGCTGCCAGTTTCATGTGAACACAGTCTACTCATCCTTGAAAGCAAAACTTACTTGCTCCTGCTATTTGTAGCATGTTCTGCTTTAAAAGAAGGCAGCTGGGAAGATCCGTGTTGGAATATTAAGGAGGCTCCTGGTAGACCAAACGTTCCCAGATCACTGGGAACATGGGTTATGCATTGGCTATTTTTAGTCAGCAGTGTAACTAGAGAGGCTTCACCTCACTCCACATACACCCACTGCTAAACAGCTATCTCCTGGTCAGACGTGCCCCTCTACCCTGACAGCACACAAAGTCCCAGAAAATATCAACAGAAAGGGCTTTCAATCTGCCCTAGAATCAGAAAATAGTGCCTTTTAATTCCTGCTTCCATTGCAATCTCCCTGACCAGCCTACTCTCTCCAGCCATTACAATTTCAAGGAAAACCAGTAGTGAGTGTACAGAAGATCACTTCAAGCACTTGTAAGCATTAGGTTGCTAGAGTTACAATTACTTTTTCTTTTTTTTTTTTTTTTTTTTGGTAGCTCCAGGATCACTTTGGTGATTTCCAGAAACAAGGCCTGAACACCACCATTGTGATTTCACAAGACAAGCCCAATGCATGAGCAGAGGTGGGTCTTTACTGGGGCCTGTGACCTGACCCTATCTCCTGTAACAACAACCCCTGACCATGGCAATCCAGCAGAGAGACACAGCAAAGCTTGGGAAGTGTGAGTGGAGACAGGGAGAGCCAGGGAGGTCAGGAGTGCTGACCCTGCTTGCTCCTGCACGCTGCTTTGGCAGGCAGACCTTCTGCCAGAAGGCCAAGGAGGCAGCTTTTCCCTCCAGCCCCAGATATCACAGCTGCTGAGGGCCAGCTTTAATGGCAGTAACTAAAGGTGTAGCCTCCACAGCTTCCACAGGGACAAGCACACACAAAGAAAAAAAAATCCTATGTGAGCAGAAGCAACAGCCTGCACAGGTGGGTCAGAAAGCCAAAGGAACATTTACAGGATGAGCAGTTTGAGAAAGTGTGCATTTGAAGCATGATTTCCCAGTGTCCAGTTGCTGCCTTCCCTCACTCTCCTTCATTCCTGAAGGCCTTGAAAACCTTCCCTGAGATGGGCTGTCCTGCTCCTCTTGCTGCATGCAGGCAGCAGGAGATGGCACTGCATGGCAGAGGCTGCAAGACCTGGTGCCACCAGCGAGAGGAGCGCCTGATGGTCTGGAGACACAGCTGGGGCACCTTACAGCAGCACCCAGGTCATGAATTAGCCCTGGCCAGAGCCAAAGCCCAATCCCTGGAAGAGTTCAAAGCTTTGATGGGGTTTTGAGGAACCTGGTCTAGTTCTGGACATCTAGAAGATGCCTGACTAAAACACTGAGTACAGAGGACCAAAGGCACTACTCCTTTCAAGGCAGGGTTAGCAAAGAGCCACTCAGAACAACCAGCTGCAAAGGGGTCCCAAAAATCCCACAGAGCTGTGGCTTTCCAGCCCTGCAGGCTGCTTTCCCAGGAGGGAAAGAAAGGAGATTTCCCACTTACTGCAGAGCCCTCAGGAGCATCCTGTCTATCCAAGTACCCACCAGGTACCCATTTCCACTGCATGCTCTTGCCATGAGCCTGATTAGCAATAATTAACAGACTTACTGAGTTTAAAGCAGGGGAAAATAAAACCTCAAACTAACCCAAAAAACCCAACACCTCTCTGGTATCTGCCTCCTCCTTGACATATTAACTCCAGATACCACACACACGCTGCTGCTTTCAGTCTGCATAAGATAAAAGGTGCGACAAGCCGACCTGAGGTTGCCATGGAGACCAAAAATCTTTCCCAGTGCCATGGTAACTGACTCCAGGATGTGCTATGAAAAGCTGACTGCACACCCTAGTTGAGCGGTTTTGTATTTTTAAACCAATTAACTGAGAGTTCAGTTAAATTAGGTGCTGTTTAAAGAAAGGCACTGTCAAAATGTAAGACATATTAGTTGCTGTCTTCTTTTCCTAATGAAACAGAAGAAAACAAAACCTTAGGGAGATTACCAAGCTTCATCTGATTGTTTCTGAAAATCAAAAGCCTTATCTTTCCATATAAGAAATTCCATCTTTATATTTTTATACCAAATAAGAAGGAAAGGACTGAGCAGCTTTAAGCCTGCCTCCCTTCCATACTTGTACGTCCTTGCATGACCAAGTCTCTGACGTCACTGGAAGTTTTAAACATATAAGAAATAAGCTTCTAGAGGAGAATAAATAAGGCTTCAGCAATATATTTGAGAGAAACATAATAAAACTGCAATGGCAGCTGGACATGGCACAGAAAGCACCAGCCACATGCAGACCTTGATCAGTGAGACTAAAAACTCTCAATCAGCCCTGGCTTCTCTGTGCCTATGCTTCCCCACTTTAGAGAGCCATGTTTTCCCCTCTCTTCACAGTATCCTGTGATACCTGTGGACTAAAAACTCCCAGATTTCATCAGCAGGCATTTCAAATCTATTATTTTCCTGTTTTGGGCCCGTGCATCACAAACAAGTTCCTTTCTGTGAAACTTGACATCCAGACCATTCTGCACATGAGGTTGGTACTGATAAATCATGAGTTTTCCAAGATGCTGCTCCAGCCTCTGATGGCAAATGTGCAGCGTGTAGGTGCTGCTGCTTCAGGCCCGGAATATAACACAGCTTCATCTTTACCACATGAGTAGGAAAGAGTGGAAGTGGATAGGCACAGGGAAAATAATCAATCTAAAATAATCCACTGTCCAGGGTAATGCTGAAAAGGCTGAGCAACACCTGGGGAATACCTGCAAGTGCTACATGCCTTGTTTGCAGAGCTGTCTTTGTCAGCTGAGGTGGAGAGAGCTCACCAAGACAGCCACGTTCCCATGGCTCCTCCAGGACCTGCCAGAAGAGTCTGTTAATCCTGAAATCCTGTTGGAATCCAGCTTGTGTATTTTGGGGGTCGGAAATCTGGCCCTCGGATGCGAGAATGGTTGAAAAGAAATAAAGAACATGTTCATTTAAGCAATGTAGGTGGCAGAGCTCTCCCACGGAAACAGTGTAAAAGAGTGTCCTCGTTTGACCTGGTTGTAAAAGGATACCTGTGCTGTGGACTGAGAACTGGGCAGGTGCAGTGGCAGTCACACCCCACTCCAGGTAAGGAGACCTGAACCCAATCTTGCTTCACTTTCAGGTTTGCCTTTTACCAGTTTGCCTGCACATCAAACTCATTTTTATCGTAGCAAAAGCTTCAGCAAGAAATGGCTCTGGAACGCAACAGCAAGAACTGTACAGTCATTCTGGGCTCCCACCACATGTCCTGAGAGGGGCCAGGAAAAGGGTTACTGATTCTGCAAGCTTTGATATGAAATCTGCCATTGCTAATAAACATCTGGTAATAACCAAGAATGTTTTCTTTGAGTTCAGAGTGAGAAAGCTAATTTTTCTATATAAGGCAGCTACTGCCTCAGTAGGTCTAAAAGAAAAATGAAAAATAACTCTACAATCTTTGTTTGGAAGACAATTCCTCTCTCTTTTATAGTTATTCTTCAGTTTAAAAAAAAATCCCATTATATTAGATACAAAGAAATGTTATTTTGAAAGAACTTCTGTAAGGCACATTGCTGCAGAATCATAAAACGCCACGCAAATACAAAGAGGGTTTGCTTACACCAAAAAAATACAAGCAGATTCTACAGTAAACATGTTGCAGTCACCATGGAAATACACTCCTAAAGTTTTTGACAGGTATTTACTCAGCAAGTCAAGAGTCTCAGCAAAAGACATACAGAGTAGCAGCTAGAACCCATATGTCTCCTTCCCTCAAAAGAGGGAACACTTGCTAGGAAATAAATATTACAGATATTGAATTAAAAAAAATAGGTGAGTAAAGAGTGCCAAGGAAGCAGATCAGAGATATTTTGATGGCAACTACTGGAGAACACAACATTGGCTGATCAGCAGCAGGAATCCATCTTTGAGTTTTCCAAGAGATGCTAAATATAGCTCCAAGTATAAGATGCCAAACCAGCCAGCTAGTTGAGGAGAAGCAAGAACAAAAGAGGAAAAATCCCAACATGTTACAGAGATTATTTATAAAGAAGCCAGCAGAAAAAGCAAACCAAGAATGTACTTCAAGCTCCTGCCCATATTCTGTTCTGCCTCATATTTGCTGCACAATTTATTTAGAAAAGCTTTTCTAAACACTTCACTGCAAGTAAAATCATGGAATAGGCATTTGGTGCTAGAGTTGATTTGTCAAAGAGGTTCCACGTGGCAAAGACACTCTAAACACAGGATTTAACCACAATGCCTCAACACACTTCAATGCAGTCTCATCTAATTTTTGATTTGTACTCTGCTACTCCAGGGACAACTTTGAGTGGTTTATCCCCTGGTATGTGTAGCTACATGCTGAGTTTTGTAAGAAAAGTAAATTGTCATCCTGGGTGGCTTTTCTTTTATCTGCCTAGGATGCTAGTGAAGTTTGTCTTAAACAAGACAATTAATAAGAGATTCAAGCACATGTCAGAATGAAGTACAGATTGAAACATCTGTACAGATCTGTGCTTCACTAATGAACCTGCAGAAACCAAGTCTTATAGTGTACTGTATATTGTATTTCTTGAGATTCAGAATTAAATAAGAAAGGGAGATGGATGAAGTATGCATGTCTCTGAAAATAGCTACCCATTCTTCTTTATCATGCTGTAAAGTCAAACATACTTTTTGAAAATATTCTGCGTCCTGAATTGCTGTGGCTACATGAGGAAATAAATCTTTGTCTACTATGCATATTGTAGAAGTAGAAGCTTCCCAGATGCAAGAGAAATGAAAAACAAGTTTGATAACAATAAAGAATTTGCAGCTCCATTTCCTCCTTTCCTGACTAAATGCAATGCTAATTGTTTGAAAGCTGGATGAAAATAGTACTTACTTGGAAGACACAAAAATTTCATTTTCAAGAGTTGTCATTTCACCATAGGCATGTACTTCCAAAACCAAAAAGAAATTATCTGCACTTTTGTTTTCATCTAAAGCAAATCTCAAAACTTTCCAAGTAGTTTTTGATCAAATATTTATTCTGCTTTTATTCTACCGTTAAATGTTTATTCTACTTGTTTCTGCACTTCCATACCAATCCTCAAAATATCACAAAAAATCCTCTTGTCAAAACACTCTAAATTCCTTGGAAAGAGGTAATTCCCCAAGTTATTAGTGGGAAGTTTTCTCCCTGGAGATTTTGAGCACGGTGCCAATAGCAGAAGCCTGTAACTACAGTCTCCTCAGTGCTGTTACCATTTGGCTTTTCAACAGAACACATCCAGGTAAAGTCTGCTACCATTCCCACCCGAAATCCTGCCCTGGAGCTCGGTCAGGTATGGCTAAGGGCAGAACTTTACTTGTAGTGCTTCATCAAATTAACTGACTTCGCTGCTCTTTTCTTTCCAGCTACCCTGACATTTTACCTGTTTACTCTAAATGCACTTTAAGAGCTGTATCAACAGCAAAAGGGCAACAGGCAGACCCTGTATTATGCATTAGCAATCCTTAGCAGCACTTGAAGCAAGTAGATAAGCAGCACCAGCCAAAAGAGAAGAAATTACAGAGGTTGTAGGTTGGAGTTTTTTTTCCCCCTCCCGCCCTTCATGTTGTGGTACAAAAATCAATGGAATGGTTTAGGTCCTGAAAGAGGGAAGAAAACCTTCTTAAAAGCCTCTTTGGTGAAAAAATAACACATTCAGGTACATTACCACGGGAAAATGGCCATCCTGAGCTGCTCCCTCCAGAGCCAGGCAGAAATTAGTCATGGGCAAAGCTCAAATACCTTAAAGGTTCAGATGGGCATTTACAGTGTCTGATGCTTATCATAATCCCTTGGGTCTGCCAAAGAGTCTTTATTGCAGTTCCTTGATGCTTCTGCACAAAGTGGAGAGATATGAAAAATGTGAAAAATTAAGGGGAAAAAATGGCCAAACATTTCTGAAGCACAAAGAGACCTCCATTTGAGGTTTGTGGGAGGACTGCAGTTAGCTGTTATTTTATCTGAACTAGCTTATGTATCCCTAAACAGCTTTTATGGTGGGACTGTTTGGAATTCTTCTAACCCATAAAGCTACAAACACTACCTTAATCATATTCTAACCTGTTATCTCAAAACTCTTAGGTACCATTTTTTTTTAATGCAGAAAAATAAAAAATTACATAAATTTTTGTGTTTTAGCATAGATTTCACTGATTTGGGATAAAGACAGGGAAAGTGGTCACAAAGAATCATTGGTGTAGTGAAATATTGTCTTATAGCAGTGAATCAAGGGAAAGAATCACTACTGCATGCAATATTCTACAGTATCTGATTATGAGGAAAACTAGATATAGCCCGAAAAATAATTCTACAGCTCAGTACAGGAAGACACAAAAATTAATATTAACCATATTTATTGCACCACTCACATACTAAATTTCACTCGCTGGACTATATTCAAAACATCATGCAAGTAAAATAGGCTTCACAGAAGCATACAGCATTTTACCATGGCTTGCAAAATCATACCAGTGCTCACAGATTTGCAAAATTAACTAAAAGATTATGCAAAAGATGAGCAGCTAACTATCAGTTCAGAAGGATACTTAAGTGATTCGGGGGGTGGGAGAAGGTCTCTAATCCTGATAGATCAGTCTCCCAGAAATATTGATGTTTATGTTCCATGGGTAATTCTGTATTATGAAGAGAAATTTCTAACCAGAACTGGAGCAATGATGTAAATGAACAGGGGAATAAAACAGGAAACTGAAGCAAAGAAGAGATAAAAGAAATCATACCAGGCCAAATCACCTTCTCCTAAGAAAGTTTCTCATATAAAAACTTTGTCATCTGCCCAAAAAGAAGAAATTATTCCATTACTGTGTTTTTAAAGACAATCCCTCTATGAATTCACAGTGAAAGAGAAACTAATTGTATGTGGGGCCACAAAGAGTTTATAAAAACAATATTTAATTCCTTGCACTAACTAGCCTGCTGTTAAATAGACTCCCTCACCTATTCTGGTATCTTCTTTGCACTCTTCATTTATTTCTTCTGAAAGACCTGCTCAATTTTTCAGAATATAATCTGTCTTTGAAAAGTGCTGTACTGCTTTAAAAAAAAAAAAAAAACAAAACAAAATTAAAAAAAATCTGAGACTTTAAACAATTCTTTATCTAAAACTGACAGAATTTTACATGGAAAAATCAGAAGTCTGAAGAAAAAAACATACGAAACACAGATATTGTCACCTGCATCTTTCTACTGGTAAGTCTGCCTGTACAGAGTGAAGAGTTGCAGGTACATCCCAAATCTGTACAGTTTTTCACTCTTTTGGAACACAGTAAAAAAATTATTTCTTTAGAATGTAAAAATTACCTTTTGAAGCAAGAGGTCAAATAATGACACAAATTTAAAAAGAGAAAAATTGAAAAAAATCCATAAAATCAAGTACTTTGAAAAATGATTTGGTTGTACCCTACTATGCTTGTACCATTTCTGATACCTAGAAAACCAAACAAGAAAACCCAAACCTCTGTGGTAGCATTCTGCTGCTACTGGACATTTTCTCTCAAATGGTGACAGGTCTGCTTCATTCAGAACATGCATTTTTTAAGTCATATGGTAAATAAAAATATTACAACACAGGAGGTAAAAAAAACCCACAAAAGCAGGCTACAATACTGTTGAAATGCTTTAAATAAAATGGTATGGGGGTTTTCCCTCCATAGATTTAACACCAGAAGCTCAAAGTTATTTTAAAATAGACAACAAATATACCTCTATTTTACTGGCAAAATGAAGATAAACATCTTGATATTAAATGCATTTACTGAGACAAGGATGGCCAGCCTTCATTTCCAAGCACCTTATGAAGACTATGAAAAACTGCAGGAAAAAAATCAGAGAGCCTTGGACACCAAGCCAGGATGAGTTCATGTGTAACAGAAAGTTTTACAGCTTTTAGCTCCTTGGATAGTTCAGTGTCCAAACATCGTGGGTGTTTTTCATGTTACCAAAGCCATTTGCAATTTATTAAAGTTTTCAAAAAATCCAGGTTGCAGAGGAGGTATTAAAAGCCATGCAAATCAAATATTTTGACATCAGCTCTGACAAAGAGCAGAGGCAGAGTGAAAGAAAACCCTGAGCTCAGGTTATTTTGGTTAAGGGTTGTTAATGTAGTGTTTCCTTAGAGGACACAGCTGCTCTACAAAGAACAATTATTTGTCTCTCCTCTACACATGTAGAATTGAAGCTTCATAAGGTTACCTTGGAGTAACTAAGGACTAAAAGTGGGTTCATGCAGTTTTTATTTCAGCTGTCTGTACCAAAAAATGGCCCATCCAATTATAAGTTTGCATCCATTCCTATTTCTGTTGTGGAGGAAGTCCAAAAAAACACAAACAAAAAACCCCCAAACCCAACACACAACAAAAATCTCTATTGTATTTGAAGTATGTGAAAACAGATGCCCCAGACAGCTGAGAAATGGCCAACTTATGTATTGCTCAAGAAAATTTAATTATAAACAACCAAAGACCTATTTAAGCCACATGTTTAGATGCAAAAATGGGGTAAAAGAACAGATATGTTCTTGTTACCTTCTTGTTTCAGGCCTCTGCATCCATGGTAACACAACTAGCATCTCAGGGCTAGAATTGATGAGAATTTTTATAATTACATTCAGCCCTAACAAATTAAGTGTCTTGTTCTCTGTTTGGTGGGGAGTTTTTTCTTTGTCCATTTGAATTTTATAGAGTTCCTGTCTCAATAATCTCCACCTCCCTCCAAAATGTTTTAAAAAAATTGCTACTAAATGGTTTCTTTTTCTAGTCCTCTTCACTACGGATCAAATCAGCTAGAAAATCCTGTATAAAGCAAGGTCAGCTATGGACTCACTTCCATGTCTTGGCCTGAGTCTCCTTTGATCAGTTGCATTTTATTGAGAAGTACATCCTCAGCATTAGAGAAACAGAGCACAGTGAAGCAGCAAGGAGGGTTTGAAGCCTTGCCTTATCACTGGGCCTTCTGCAGCTGCTGCATTAATTTTGTTGACTTGCAAACTCGTGGAAAGGCCAAGAAAAAGTGATTTTGTGTTATCTTCCAGTTCTCATTCGCTATTTAGTGGCCTTTATTTTGAATGATTAAGCACTAGTGTCATCTATGTAATTCCCCTTTACAAAGGGATATCCCTGGCTGGTTCTCCCAGACCAAGAGCCTCCAGTGCCCAACCTTATTCACAGGTAGAATATAGAGAGGAAAAAAAAAAAAGAAAATAGAAAAAAGGTGGTCTCCTTCAGCTATAAGGACACAGAGACACCTACAAACCTGTGCTAAGAATGAAGGTTGGCATTTAATCTCTAATAGGCAAAAAATAGAAAAAGAACTCATTTATACCAGGTAGCAACCTCAGAACTGGAGAAGGCAAACAAAGGAACACAATTGCCTTTGCTGCCTAGAGTGGGTGAGAGCCAAGGCAGGAACAGCTTGGGAATGCCCAGGTTTTAGACTCCCTGTGGATTGCTGAGGTGTAGCTCAAGTGAAAGCCAACTCCTGCGTATCACACTCGCTGAGCATTCCTGCACATAGAACATACCTTATTTTCCTGTGCTGGCAGACGAGTTCATATGGCAGCACATGTTCCTCAGAAATAAGTTTGCCACACCGAGTAGATACTATAAAACCCTCACAAAAGAAAGAGGAATTCTTGGCTGTTGAGCAGCCTGAGCTGTCTGGAACACATCGCCCATAAACAGGAGGACAGATAACAAAATCTGTCCATTGGAAATCACTGGAACTTCCCCAACACCCAGGGCAACCAGGACTTGCCAGGTTTCTAGAACAGAGCAAACAGATTTTGAGTTCCCTTAGCCAAATATTCAAAGCTATTGAGAAGACTAAAAGGGCTAATAGAGCCAAGTGAGATTTTCAGACACAACTAACCAAGTCAGGCATTCATCTCCCCAGCCCTAACCTGCTTATGCACTTCAGAAAATCTCATTAAGCACAGATCTGCATCTTCAGATACCTGTCGGCTTTCAGACTCTGGTTTCTTTCCTCTACAATTCAACATTTTATATCTGCTTTTTTGCCTATTCTTCCTTACATCTAGGTTCTCACAAGATGCAGCAGGTTTTGACCTTGGAAAATGGATCCTGGAAAGATTTTTTATGGGGTGTTTTTAAAAGGAGAGACTAAGTACAGAATAATACCATTTGAAAGAATAGGCTGAACAATATTTTTTTTTCCTGTTTAACCAGCACAGCCATAGATTATAAGGAGTTTAGTTTCATTACATAACAACCCATCATTGTTCCCTAACACATTATCTCATCAGGAGGCCCCATTTCAGAGAGGCTGCATAGACACACATTTCTTAATAGCAGAGCTAAGTGGCAGCATGATCTAGTGGATTAATTATATAACTGGCAACTAGGATTTCCTGGTTCTAATACAATTTCAAATTTATGTATTTAAATAAAATTTTTAGACAACTAACAACATTGGCTTTAAGAGAACTGTATGTAGCTTATTTGTTGAAAAGAAAATTTCATTTGCCTCTTTAGGAGCTTTTTTAATCGTGCTGATCCTCACTATAATCAGAAACTTTTGGGACAACAAATTACTTTCAAAAGCCTACAGTAAATTCCTCACAAATCCAACATATTGAAGATAAGCAAAATAGATGAATTAAAATTATAGATTTTATACAATTAATCTCATTAGTGAGGAAAAACAAAAGAAGGGAAAACCAAGAGGAATCTTAGAGTTTTTACCAATTTTGGCCTTCAAATGAGCCTAAAACCACCCAAATTAATAACTTTAATCAGAGTGGTATCCAGCTGCTGACTGGAGTAGAAGCATTTATCAATACTTTTTGATATGCCAAGAGACCCTTGGGTAGTGCTGCTCCTGCTCTACCTGGAAAAGCTTTCCAGTTTTTGTTATGAAATATCGTATGAGACTATGCATTTAACACCCACTTTTATATCTTCTCCATATGGTACCAATCCTTCTATAAATGTAGACTGTGTGGCTATCAGGATTTATGAACAACATGTGCAAGTCAGGCCACTGAAGTGGATTCTAAAATAAAGCATGGTAGATACATGCCATATGAATTCTTCTCCAGACACTCTCTTTTTCCTGAGATTTTTATTCAGTGGCTAAGAACCGAAGCAGAGGACTTTCACTCTTCTGGAATCAGAGTACCTTATCAAATTACCCTAAGTGGTTTTGCTATACAATTATTTTAATGCCCTAGACATTGTTTCATGCTGAGATTTATGAAGGCTTACAACAAAGTCTCATTTCTTAAACAATGCCGTGATTTACCTTTGTACAGTGAAAATGGAAGACAACAGAATTGTTCGACTCTGATTTTCACATCAGTGGCAGAGCCAGCCTCAGTAACAAAAATCAATCCAGTTTTGAGGGTTGAAAGGTTTCATCTTGCTCCTTTCATCACATGCTTCTTATATATTTGTTGGTTCTATTTACTCCCTCTCTCTGAGGGTTGAATATGATGTGGAATGCCTTTCATACCTCCTTATTGCCTGCAGCTTCCATCTTATCTCCAGCTGAGCAAATGAATAATAATTACATTGATTGATACCCATTGTCCTTCACAATACGAATTGCCCTAGTGGGTTAAATTTATGAAATAGACTGACAACAACTATTCAGGATCAATGTGGCTGCTGCCAGTCAACAGCCAAGTCTCTACTTGCCTTAACCCATAACCAAAGCCTGTATATTCATGAGCGGGATCGTCTTGGCCCTAGCACACTCACAAATTAAGCCTGAACCAGAGTTTGAATCTGTGAGAAGATCATTTCCATCCCACCTGATTCTCATCTCATTTGCACTGATCTCGCTTTTCATTAGTGCTGATTCTGCTAGCTTTATTAGGAGTGCTCCTAATCTTCATCATTGTAGATAAAAATAAGAACTTTACATTTCAGATTTAAAGTCTGACTATATTTTTCCATATTGAAAAATTTGCAATTCGCTCTCATTCTATGCATGTTTGTGAAAATCTGGAGTCGCTCCAGCTGGAGACTGTAACTTTTTGGCAAGCAGATAGTGAGAGAAATTTAGCAATAGTTTCTTTTGCTCATGTAGCAGACACCAGCTTCAGTAAAGAAAATAGTATTAATGGTCAAAATTGTAAATACTGAAATCTTTCATCTTTTTAGCATGGAAAAGAAATTAATTTTATCATGATAAAACTTACAGAAAGGAGACACTTCTGTAGTTAAAGACTGACTTCACATCAGTCAAGTTATAATTAAACTTCAAGAAGATGCTTTTGCCAAATGAGATTAGTTCAACTCTAAAGAACAGTAGCACAGCATATTTAAGAGGAAAACTATAAAATTTTTAGCAATAATTTTTATTATCACAATTCATATAATTCTGTTAGAACTTGCTGCTAATTTTTGCACAATGGAGGGGAAAGAAATGCTAAAAATGTTGGCGTAAGTTGAAAGCCAGCCCTCCCACAGAATCATTTTAGATAGCTAAGATTATGCACAGTATGAGTTACAGGGTTAGTAATGTAATTTGAATAAAACTTAACAATTATCTCTGAGCTACAGATTGTCACAAAGTAATGCTTGATGGACAGAAGAGAAGAGATGGAAGCGATAATATTTAATAGCAAGGAATCCTCTACTTGTCTAATATTTGAAAATAATCTATTAGGTCATCTTTTCCTCAGCAGATGCATTGGTTCTTGCTATTATCACTATCCAAATTTCTTCCTTTGGGATGGAAAAGAGTTTTGTCCAGGAATGAATTCAGGCTGAAGGAGCAGGCAGCAGTCATGCAGTAGAGCTGACAAGATAAAAGGATCCAACTAATGGGGTCCCAAGGGATGGGAAGTGAGCCCTTTCCACAAGTCCTCCCTCCATTCCTTGAGTTGGAGTCCCTGCTTTTTCTTGCCTTTTTTTTTTCCCATTCTTTTTCTTTGGTTTTTTTTTTTTTTCCCCCCAGGTCTGATCTGAACACATTCATTCTCTTTTTCACCTCTCAAGTATATTCCCCTTCCCTGGTTTTGGTTTGTTTGGTTCTTTTGTGTTTTTGCTTTTTCTTCTTTTATGCATGTGGATCTGGAGGACTTTTTCCCCCTGTGGAAACAAAGGGACCACTTTGTTGCCTTCACCCAGGTGTAATGCAGGACATTGATGCCTCATTTCCCTACTAAAAGAGTAGTATCAGTATTGTTTCATGAATTCACAAGCAGGTACAGTTTAGGAGAGAAACTGCACTAATCAAATAGACTCCACAGAAGAACTTTCAAATACCATTTCTTATAATTTTCCTAGCTTCAATTATGGTTTTTGCTTAAGTCTGGCTTTGATATGGGAATTGTTGTGATTTAAGTAGCTTTGGCTTGAGACTGAATAGCAGATAAAAAGCAGAAGATCACTCAGAAAGTCACATGAATGCAATAATTTTGAAATTGCCCAAATAATTAAATGTTAAACAAAACAATGACCCACCTTAGTGTAAAAGCTGCAGGGAACTCTTAATAGTTCCTTTATGTATTTCATTGGAATGTAAAGTGAGATGACATTTATAGTAAAGATGATAGATTGGTTGATCACTGACTTGAAAAAATGAGCATTCAATTACACAAACTTGATTTGCTTTCATTAATCACTGCATGTCACACACTGATCACTAATCAAAAATTGGTATCCATTGCTCAAAGACTCAAACAACTGCCATTTTTAATGGCACTTTTCATTAAACAAAACACATGTGTATTACAATGCACAGAAGTTCCATTTCTATGGAGAATATAAATATCCATCAGCAATACTGTGAAGATTCTGTTACACTGGGCACACTCAGCAACATCTTTGTGGAAATGGTGTCTCTGACCAGTCATCTCAACAAAGCCAATGCTTTTTGGAGCTTTTGCTGAGGGAGAAGAGATGACTGAAATTCAGATAAGTGGCATCCAGTGAAGCCTGGATGTGTATTCCCTATTGTTTTGTGGGAAAATACAAAACTTGCAGAAATGTTGTCATACATCTTAATACCTCCAGCAATGAAAAATTGATGTACTCATTAGCATTTACAAGACAATGTCCATTTTAAGGCAGCCTTTCAGTTTGGACATTCTTGCATTGTCAACTGCAGTGCTAAAAATGTTCCTGGAAATAGCACCCAAGTGCCCATGTGGCAGAAACAGAGGTGACTCTTGACACATTAAGAACAGACAGCTCCAAGAATGCAGGTGGCTCAGACAGGTTTTCTTGCTAGTAAGAGGTTTCAAGTTTTGGCCATCCCTAAAGTGGCGAGACAGTTGGATTAGATGATTATTGTAGGTCCCTTCTACTCTACTCCAACCTCCTGGCCACATGGAAGATATCTGGCTCTGAAGAATCCATGTACCACTTCAGGTTCTAGAAGAGCTTAGCAAATATTACAGACATTAAAATAAAGGCTACATAAAAAACCAGTTGCTAACTGGAAATATTTTACTCCTGTTTCATTTACAGACCACTACCTCTAAAAAGCTCCGTGAGTTAGCTGTCCAAATCCCATCATGGGACTTTGTCTTGAATCAAAACTGAAGGCTACTCTGAGCTTGCTAGGAGCTCACTCAACTTAGAAGCCCATGGAGGCTTTTTGAACTTCTCCCTAAATATCCACATCAGAAAATTAATTTTATTTGCATCACATGGCAACTCATTTTGAAAAGGAATTTCTGGATTCCTAGAGATTCATGTGATTTCTTACCCTAAGAGTAGATAAATTGAACTTTTATCCTATGTCTCCCTGCTGCAGGTGACCAAAAAGCAGCCAGCCAAAACTGTTTGTGTACCCATCTGTTCTAATTAGGCCTAAGATCACCAATGTCTGTCCCTCTGAATTCTGCCTTGCATTTTAGTCTCCCACAATTTAGCTTTTACACCAATGACCTTTGAGTAAAAATATCCTCGTTTCATTCCTGAAACACTGAGCTGCCAAAGCACTGTTATTCCATTACTAAGCGTTCCAGTCTGCCTTTGTACCTTGCACTTACTTGATCCCCAGCTCAGAACCCATGAAATTTTATAGCTGGTTGGACATTCCTGACTTCCACAGGGAAATTCTGCAAAGGCTGGCACTGAACATCAATGTGCAACATTCATCCTTTTACAGTCTACTCTTACATTCCTTGATTACATGTTATTTGCAGCTCTCTAGCTGCTAATAATTTTCCACTGTCATGGGGAGACTCAAAAAGGTATCAGCATATGAAAATCAAACCCAAAATACGCCGCAGAAAGAAACTTCAGGACCACATACACCCCTGTCTTTGCTATTTTAATGCAATTTGCCCTTCACAGAGAAATCATTTCAGAAGATAAATTTAAATTATTATGAAATTCTCCTCCCTGACCCACACCCCTTCTTTAAGCTTCTTACATATTACATTTTTTACTGTGGGAATAGCTATGTCACAGTGGGAGGATTGTCTGTCCTAGAAATGCATTAACTACCCAATAGACAGGGGACATGAAAAGAATAAAAAGGATGACAAGCTACCCATTTTCATATACAAATAGACAGTGTAGTAAGTAACAGTTTTGGGACAAGAGTCTCCTAGGAAAAGAATCCAACGTGAAGGGTAAAAGGATTTCTATTTATATATTATGTTTCCATTTGTATTGTTCACTAGGTATGAAACCTCTTTTTTAAAATCTATTTCTACTGGTGTCTTGAAGAAGAACAGACTATTCCTGCCTGTCTGACTCATGTATCTCTGGGCAGTCAGACCTTCTGACTCACTGGATAGTCAAAAATCTCAGATTAATAATAATGTGTGGCTGCTAAAAATAGGAGCCATAGACCCTGGGACTGAACGTGGGCAGAAATAAACACATTTCCTCTGAATACCTGCAATCAGTGAAACATAAACAAGAGTGTTTGCATTCTGCTCCTTCACTTGCAGTGCATTCAATTTTATTGGAAAACCAGGTCTGAAACTGCCTCTGCTGCTGTTTCCAAACAGCAGCAGGAGAGATCTCAACCTGAACCACTTTGTGTTTCCAACCTGTACACCTGGAAGTAACCTGGTGGCATTTGATAAGGAATCCCCAAACACCAATGCTGTGGGGTCATACCTTCCAACCCTACCCCAACCTCAGCACCTTTCACAGGTCTCAGGATGCACATTCCAATGCTCAAACACATTACAAGTAGTTTTGCTTCTTTTATTCTTTCCTTGCTTTTGGTTTGTGTGCTAGCAAGTTAGCCATTCTTGAATTAATCAGGACAGATTTTATGAAGATAGACTGAAAAAGATGACCTGTCTTTAAAATTTTGCATACAGGGTGTGTATGTAAAAACGTGGTGTGATCATTGTGACATAAAGTATAAAAGTAAACTAAACACTGTTATCTGGTATCTAGTCCTATAAAATTTCCAGGAAAATTCATGGAGATTATTAACATTGCCTTTCATCCTGGATCTGGTTTTGATGCTGAGACTGACAGTTCATTGGTCCATAAGCATGGTGAGTTTGCATTAGTGTTTCAATTATATTCATTTAAACCAACAAAATAATTTGGCCTGTATGGTAAAAATTTCACAGAACTGAAACTCCAACTGTCTTCTGAGTTGATACAATGAAGGAATCCTGATCAAATACAGAATTGGGGCATGTGATCAGAAGAAACTCCTGAAACTTAAACTTTTGATCTCCTGCATCAGCACATTCTCTTGCATAGAACCTTCAATATCCTTGATTTTGTCTGAATACTCTTGCCTTGTAAAATGGCCCCACATGGGTTACCTAGAAACCAGGATTATCAATACCAAACAGCATCTGATTGTTCAACTCAATGGCTGGGAGGGTTAGGGAATTGCTAACTTCAAAGAAAAATTAAGCATAAGAACTCCCAAAAAATCCTATCAAACAGCCAGCTTTGGAAAGCAAAATTTTAGGCTTGAAAAAGAGATTTAAAAATCTGTCATATCTGTCAGAATTGAACAGTGCTTAAATCAGGTTCTAGATGCAACTTAGGGAAAAAGGCAACCAAACAAAATAAAGAACTAAAGCAACAATACAACCCAAATATTACAAAAAAAAAAAAAAAAAAAACAAACCCAAAACAGAAACTAACCAAAAAACCCAAACCTAACATGTAGAGAAGAAAACAGGTCTAAACACTTTAAAACTTTTCTTACCCTAAGTACTTGCACTTGTGTTCACAACTGCTTCTATTAGGCAACCTTTTAAAAGTACTTATTCCATATTGTTTCAAGAAGTACTTTTTGGCTGTAATTAGAGATAATGCTTCATCTAGCAACCCATTTTTGCTGGTCCCTGGAGCAGCATTTTAAAAGAGGCTAGGCCAGGGTGAAACAGAAAGGATGTGGTCTTGCACAACCAGTAAAGCTGCAAAATAGATATTGGAGGAAATATGGAAAAAAATTCCATAGAATTCTGAAAAAATAAATAAGACTAGCAAGAATTAAGGTGATTCAATGCCAGAAAATGGTTCTGCAACCCAAGCTGTCCAGTGTTTGACTTCTTTCTTAATTCCTGTCAAGTCTAGGCAAGAGTGATTTGTAAGGATGGTAAAAATCCATTGTGGCTGCCAAAAATTAGCAAAGATTGACTAACAGACTGAACTGGCTCTGGAGAGATGTAAGTAGACAGCTACATGGACATGGAGTGTTTGACAAGAGCAGAATTTATTGTATTTATGTCACAAGTAATAAAACAGGTGCTTGTTCTTAAACCTCTGGTCTACCCTAGGCAAGAATATCACAGTCATTAAGAGCATTCATAGTTGATTAAAACATCAGCTTTCCATCATCTTTAGATGGAATTTAGGTTGAAACTATAATCCTTCTGAATTAACCCACATTTTTCTAAGAGAGGATTCTGCAGGAATTAAAGCTTGCTTATTTTGGCACAACCTTTGTTAACACTTGAGAGCACATTCTCACAGGTTTTGAAGCCTCCATGGTGTGGCAATCAAATGACCTTGAAATATTTATTTTCTTCTCTTCCCTTCTTCTCCCTCCAGGTTTTGTTTTCTGAGTATACCCTGAAACTACAACAACAAAAACACTCATAGAAATTACTAGGTGCTGTCAAATTTAATGATTTGACATTGGTTGAAAGAAGTGGATGCAGAGGCCACAGAAGATCCTTACTTGGTGGATGCACATAAAAAGTGAGTGCTGGGAGCAGCAAGATGCACCATCATTCTCTAACATGATTTGTAGTGATTTTGAAACAACAAACTTGAGCTACTTCCTGCCATTCTTTGTTTCTGTATGATGTGCCACGATCTAACCTGTTACAAAGGATTTGTCTACACAAGTATATTTTTGGGGACTCTTTACATTACCATAATCAAATAAACTGAATTCTTATTCTCCTTTCAGTTCCCACCACACCCTTATCCATGTAACTCCATGTAACACGCACCACTTTTGCCAAGTGACCCTCCTGGCAATCTGGGCAAGAGACAGAATTATTAGGCCAGTAATGATAATTTCTTTGTGATTTATAGCTTTTATTATTGCATATTTCATCCTCTCAAAAGCATATATTGAGTGTGAAAAGCTCAAGCAGAGCAGTAATACTAAGCATACTTCAGAATAGATTATTCAAGTGCATTTTAATCTCTCAGGCAACTTTTTTTTTTTTTTTAAGTCACTTTATAATGAAATCTTTGCAGTATTTACCACTGTATTAGAGCACAATTCCAAGTAATGACAAAATCAGACTGTTGAGCATATTTTCCAGAAAACCTCCTTGCTATAGAATCAAGCCAGACATAATTACACCAAGGACACTCTCAGCAATAAAGACTCAAATGTATATCTATGAAATCATGAACCTCTTCTTGACAGGATTCAAATGCTCGAGGTGCTCCTGCTTGGACAGCTATAACTTGGTCCTCTATAAAATACAATCAGTCCATAGTCACACATCAGAATTTCCACATGCAATGATTACAACTTTCCTATGTCCCAAGCCAATTAAAACATCTGCTATCTTCACTGAGACCACAATTTTACAGCATTGAAGCGATAATCATTTTTTTGCCATCTCACATCATTAGCTCTTTTCTGCTTGGGAGGAAAAAAACCCCTGAATTTTGCACTGAAGACAGCCCTGATCCCATCACCAGTACATGTCACACTTCAGCGAGTCCTTCCACTGGGGACACGCCCTGGGCAGCTTCCACACCTGCTCTGGCACATCTATGAGAAACTTTGACCCATAATTATCTTGGGCAAAGCCCCAGCTGCAATTAATTACTGAATTTTCCTGTATCCATGTGCACACAGAGGCCCACACAGAGAGCAAGCTGAGCCAGGCAGCACAGCAATACTTTGCTTCTTCTATTTCCCCAGCTATCAATGCGATAAAACATAGACAAAAACTTACTAAAAATCTACATACATTTAGGAATAATCTCAACAAAAAACATCCTGCAATAAAACAGGGAGCTTGTTCTTAAACTTTGATTCATATAGGACTTAATATTTTTCTTTCTCTGCCTAAGATAAGTTAAAAAATAGGAATTACGAGGGTCCAAGTTTATTTAAATATCTTGTACAGATGCTAAGCAAAAATACCTTACGATAGGTATGCATAAAAGAGGGGGGAAAAACCCCTCAGTTTTATCCACATTAGCTTTTTTAGAGAGTTTTTACTCTAGTGAGGAAAATTTCATCCATAGCTCTATACAAAATCTCTTCTGGTTTCACTGGAATATTTTGTATATCAATATATACAAAAAAAAAGCCCCATTAATTAATTATACTGACTACAACAATGTTCAACCAATGCATCTAAGATAAGAGACCACAGATTGCACTGACTTTTGTGGAAACACAGGATAGGCTTAGGAAAAGAAAAGTTTAAAAATTCAAGAGACTTCTTAAATAGAGAAAAGAAAGAATGGAAGAAAAAAAAGGCAAAACACGATTTTAAATCTCATTTGAAAAAAGACTATACAGGCCTAAATAATAATAGGGGATCCAAACACCTCACGTTCTGAAAAAAATCATTAAAAGTCTGACATTGGGCATAAAACTAGAGGGTTTGGGTCTTAGTAACCAGATAGCAGATACTGGGAGATAGTGAGCTCTATATTCAGGAATATCCCTATGAACCAAATGGAAGAACAATTTATGCATTGTTGGGAGTGGTGATGCCATTTTTCTTTTAAGAAGATGCTTGTCAGTACATCCTCCTAAAGTGCAAATCTCTGACAACAGCAGAAATACGACCATGCACCTTGTGTAAAATATGAGTTTTACACTGCTAATCATGAGATGAGAGTGAGTAGATTCTCAACATCAATTCTTTTGCCATGGTAAAATTTCACAACTAGACACTGATGTTTGGTGCTAAGAACAGGCAACTCTACAAAGCATCCTGACCACTCCTCAATTACCTGGAGAACTTAACAGAATTGTTAACACATCACCTGGACATACTCCAAAGCAGACCATTTAATTAACTAGCAGTATTAAGTGGGAGAGGGGGGAGGATGTTGTGGTTTTTGCTTTTTTACTTAGAAAATTATATTTCTTCTGTTGTGCATATATTAGAAGCCAGTAACAGAGATGAGCCATTACTGCAAATCCCAAGTGTAAATGATGCAAAGACATGGTCTCCTCCCAAGGTATGGGCAGTAGGTCTTACTCCAGCACTGTTCCACTAAATAAACTGACTGCTTTGTGGCTCACTCATGCACTTCTACAGATGTTTTCATTTGTGTCCAAATCTCAGAATTAACAGCCTTCCTCTATTACTGAGACTAAAAGGGAGATTTGTTCATAGTCAACCTTCAAAACTTCCTGTGTTTTGCTATGCTCTTACACAAATGCCTTTTTAGCAAAATGTCTGCAGGGGAGAACATTTTATCATTATTCTTTGTCCACAGGACTGGGCTAGTATTTCTGCCCTTTTTACAAATTACACGAAGAGAAAAATAGAATATTTTCATATGTCTTTCTGCAGAAATATTTTGAGCAGCCATAAAAAAAATTACTAGAGCTTAAAACACCAATGGCCATTTAGCTTACTTTTTGACAGCAAAGTTCATCATATTTGTTGATCCATTAAGAGTGAGTGATAGTGATTAACCTAAATTGAAATCTAAATTTCAGATCTGCTCTGCCTGCTTTGCATTGCTCCAGCAGCAGTACTGTGGGATCACAGAGTCAGAAGGCCAGGAAGAACCTTCAGAAGCCATTTATTACAATGATTTTCATCTTCTGAAAAGCACAACTCCCTTTTGGGTTATATATCTTCATGCAAAAATTATGTGAATAGAGGCCAGAAACATCAAGGTCAAATGCTATTAGATATAGCCACTGCTAACACTTTAAGGTTCTTTGAATTCAAGAGTAGCATGACCCACAGTTTGAAAATCACCAGTTTATTTCATCTCTTTAACCGTAATTTACTCCTTCTACATGTTCCAAGGGAGAATCAAATACGCTTACATCATTTTTAACAGATGTTTGCTTAGTCTTTTGGAAAACTTCCAATGAATAAGACTCCACAGCCTTCTTTGGCAATGTATTTCAAAGCTTCACCATCCTCATTGTTCAAATCTCTTTCCTCATATCTAGTCTGTACTTCCTGTCTCTAGACTAAACATTCCTAAGCTGCAAGTCATGCTTTGATCCTTCTTCCTCTGCTGTCTCTGCAGCTGGTGCACACCTCCCTTAACATGTCCCACCCAGGACTGCCTCCGTGCTTCATCTAAAGCCTTGCCAATGCTCAGGAGGATTGAAGGGTTCTGTTCTTTCTTCTGCATCCTGTTTTCTTGCTTGCACATCCAAAGATTGGATCTACTCTCCTTAAAAGAGCAGAAGGTGCTATTTGGCTTTGTGCCGATTTCCTAATATCACTTCCTTGCTTTTCCTATCAGAGAGGCATCTTGCCTTTGCCTCAATAATTTCTGGGTGCCAGAAGAGCCATTTGGGGTTGCAGCCCTCAGGAATATAATTTTCTCCTGCTGTGAGCTTCTCATGCTGGGACTAGAGCACTTCCCAGCCAACACCATGACAGAGCTGTGTCCTCCAAGAGCACCAAGCAAGCATAGCCTAGAAGGCAGTGGAGGACCTAACTCTGAGTGGCTTAAGCCAGCAGGTTTCTAGATACATTAACTCCTGTCCTGGTTTTGGCTGGGATAGTTAATTTTCTCCCTAGAAGCTGGTACATCTCTGTGGGTTTAGGATGAAAACAGCATTGATAACACACTGAAGTTTTTAATTGTTGCTAAGCAGTGGTTACCCTAAAAGTCAAGAGGTTTTCAGAATAGCAGCTCTGGCAGTGAGGAGAGGCATAAGAAGCTGGGAGGAACCAGGACAGCTGACCTGAACTGGCCAAAGGGATATTCCACACCTTCTTGTTCCACACATGAACTAGGGGGAGTGGGCTGGGAGCTGCTGAT
This sequence comes from Taeniopygia guttata, assembly GCF_048771995.1. Lineage (NCBI taxonomy): Eukaryota > Metazoa > Chordata > Aves > Passeriformes > Estrildidae > Taeniopygia > Taeniopygia guttata. The sequence goes on from NC_133025.1 coordinate 69,192,369, forward strand.
CTCTGGAGGGACAGGCTGGGCATCCATCTGTGGGTGAAATGTGCATTGCCTCTCTTGGGGTTTATTCCTCTCTCTTTTTCCTATTATTATAATATTTAACTGTATTTCAATTATTAAACTTTTCTTATTTCAACCCACAGGTTTTACCTTTTTTTGGATTCTCTTCCCCATCCCACTGGTTGGGGAGGGGGGAAGGGAGCAAACAGCTGTGTGGTACTTAGCTGGTGGCTGGGATTAAACCACGACAATCTCTAATGTGTTCCTATAGCTGCAAGGCAAATAAAATGGTAAATCACACAGCTGTGAGTCCATTGTATTATTATATCTACAGAAGGCAAATGCATAAAGGCTACAGAGCTGCCAGAATAATGATTGTGTAACTTCCCAGGACTAAAGCTGCAAACCTTGTTAAAGTGTTTGCTACACTTAGTGCTTCTACTTTTTCTTTTACAAAATTGAACCCAAAAATCTAGGATGCTACAATCTTACTTTTCAATATGAAAGATTATTTTGCTAGGAAATGCAAACATTAATCATTTCAAGGGAATTTGAGCTAAACCATGTGTCTTTTTTTGGATAAGTGGTAAGCTAGTTAAAGATGCAAGGTAGTGCCTAGGCTGTGCAGTGCTGGGAGCTTGATGTTATAATTGAAAACTTCTACAGTTCCTCACCTGCTGCATTCCATTCCGGAATCTTAACAGGAGCTCTGGTAAGATACAGATCTTTTTTTTTTCCTGCCCTTCCTCCCTGACATCTGTCTCTCCTCCATTCTTTCCTTTTTTTTCCCCCAGAAGGAAGAATAAATTTTCCTGACTTGCTCTGAACCATACAGCCACTTGTCCAGCTGAGGCATGTAGCCTTTATGAAAAGCTGCTGTTGCTTTGCTTATCACACCTTTAATTTAGAGGAATTAAGCATTTTGAGTATGTGATTATGGATCAATAAAACCAGACCTTCCAAAGCTTTAAATACCTGCTAGAGTCCTCTTATATTTGTTATGTCCCTTATCACACAAAGAGGTTCAGCTGCAGCTCTCATCATGGAAATACTTCAATAGCCCTGAGCAAGCCTTTAGGATGACTGCTGACCCCAGAATAATTTCCATACAGCACACACAACCAGTGAGATGACCACATGATTATTTTTAGTTTCTGAAATGAACTAAGGAGTTTCATGCTCAGAAAATTTCCCATGGGAGTTCAGTGACAGTGTGTGGCATCGAGGGCATCCACACAGTGCGAGTAACAGTGGGAATCCAAGCTGTGCATTCCATAGGCAAACACGACAATAATTAAACAGTTCCTTCTTGAGTTGTCCAGTCAGTGGATTCCACAGAAACTAAAAGCAGATGTCTGAAAAAAGGTGTTCTCTATGAGCTAATTCACAGGTGCCAATGGATATATAAGAACTCCAAGATGTCCAGTAAGTACAGCAATGATGCATAACAAGAAACACCTTTGTATAGTGTACAGGTACTCTAGAGTAAATCTGGCAGTTACACATTTGATTGCTGTCTGCAAGGAGTGGTATTCTGCAATTCTGCTCTCAAGTCTCTGATATTTTTTTATTCCTGAGAAGAAGAAAGAGGCTTTCTTCTTCTCCTGTATAATGCAAGGGACTATGCTGGAACTGTTTCCATTGACTGAGTTTGGGGTAAAATACATTTTTTACCAAAAGCTTTATGAGACCTGTATGAATAATAAGTGCCAGATGAAAGACCCAAAAATCGAAACAGACTATTCTGGAGGAAAAGTTTGGGCTTCTTTCTAACACATTTATCAGTAGAAGAGAAGCTGATTTCTTTAATCCTTCCAAGACTTCAATAAAGAAATCAAAGCACTGAATCTCACACTTACTCCATGACCTTTGCTGGGGAGAACGAGCAATGATCAATAGCAATAGTTTTGCTTCACTTGAGCAGAAGTAGTCTGGGAAATTGCTCTTTCACTTCCATAGTCCTCATTGGAGGAGTCCTGAAGAATCCAGCCTTTCCTCCATGTTAGCCACTGTCTGCACCAGGCTGCTGGGAGAGCCAGTGAGAAGTGAGAGAACAAACCCTGTGGTGCTGGCAGTCTGTGAGCCAGCCCACAGCTCCAAGGCTCCTTTTTATCACAAGTAAACAGCACCATCCCTCAGCTTGCTCAGTGCCTCTATGAAAACAGCATGTGGAGGCACAGAACCTACCCACTGCTCAACAACCTACACACCACTGAGTAACAGTGGTAAGAAGCAGCTTTTTTCTCTCCTCTTAGAGACGTTTGTCCTCATACTTTCTAACTGGGGTTTATTCAGTCCCATCTGAATTCCTTGAGACATCACCCAAATAGCCACTGTAGCAAGAAAGCCCAATCCTGTGCATGTCTAGAGAGAAGCAGGACCAGAGAGAAGGACTTCCCCTAAGCACCTGTAGATGCTGCCACGGTTATTTCAGAGATTTATGCAGTTGGAGGCACAAATCACAGAGGGACTTCCCTGCAATACTCAGCTTCCTACTAAAATCCTCTGCCTGATACAGAGCTGAAGGTTCTTGTTCAGAAAAAAAAAGTTTTCCTGGGATTATTTTTGGTCAAAATAGAACTACCATTTCCTCTTGTCCCAGCCTTCCTACAACATCCAATTTTCACTGACACAGCTTATGATGTCACAACTTTTATGTAAAATCACACAAGAGCAGTAGCTGTTCATATTTCATACCAAAATTCAGTGGGTTTTTTTTCTGCTGAGCTTTCCCTTGACAAATTTTTACCCGCACACAAGCACAAAAGAAAAAAGAAAACAACAACCAAATAACAAAACCCTGTAACTAAAACAAACAACTGCTTTCTCCAAACTGGAAAGGAATTGACCAAGACCATAAATTTTTAAATATTTCTGAGATATGAAGATATAACAGCTACACAGACTATACAAACACTTCAGTGGATGGTATCCAAATTTCACAGCCACAGATGAGAGTACAAAAACCATTAAGTAACATGTGAGAGCCCCACTGCAGTAGTCCCAGAGGAAAGCCAGACCCTTTCATCCTAGAGAAACCAGTTTATAGTAACTAGGTCAGATTAGTGACTAGGAAGGGATTACTTTTAGGAACCTTATAAAAAATGAAGTTGTAAGCAGAGTCAGTGGTTGAGATTTATACCTCCCTCATGGTAGGGATCAACAGAGCCTCTGTAGTGCCCTTCATCAGAGAGTGTAAGCTAGAAAAAGTGGACCCAGGCAGATTTGCTGCTATTAAAATATTTAGGGAATATGCAATTCCATAGGATCAGGCTGCAGTCACTTTCAGACTCAACCATGCTGCAAATGAACTGCCAGCTGCTGAGGCTTCCAAATAATGACTCAACTCATTAAAAGAAAATCAGTCACTGTCAGAACCTTTGAGTAAGAGCTCAAAAAGTTGAAGACATCCCTCTCTTCCTTGTGGCTTTACAAGCACTGAAGTTGGTTCATGGCAAATGAGGGTTTCCTTGCTCAAACACAGCTTAAACTCAGAGGTAGGAGGGAGAGGTAGAAGTCAGTGTATACAGTTTTGGCTTTTCCTGGTGAGAACTAATCTAACTGGGGACAACTCTGTGGGCAAGTGTTTTATTTATGACTGCTCCATGGATATTATATAAAGCCTTCTTCCTCTTCCAAATGGGTCTTGTAGAGGATTTTAATAATAGTGACCCAAGAGGGATAGGTTACAGTGCTATTAATACCTTAGAACATGGACATCTTTCATGTAGCAATGGATACTGTGGACTTCTTTCTCTGTAAAGTTCCAGCTGGGTAACGACTTTCAGAGACCAGAAAAGAAACACATCGCTGTTTTGCAACACAAACTTCTGAAACCCCCTTGACTAATTTCCTCAGCTGTTTTTATCTTTCATAACTAAAACTATTTACAGATTAAAGTAATTTTACATAAATATTTGATGCTAGACTTCATTATGAATCTGGGTTTAGTAACAGCGACTAAGACAGAACATTTCACAGACAGCATTTTCCAATACAAAATCATTTAAGCATCTGCCGGCTGCAAGAATAAATGTCTCAACCAACTTGTCAGAGCCTGTCAGGCCTATAATTATGTTCTACAGCATTAAAAGAAACTACTTTTGATTGTGTGGGTATGAATTGCAAAAATAACAATACCAAATTATGAAGGCTACCAGCAGAACAGTCTCAGAGGAAACGTGCGTGATGTTTACTGGCCAAGGGCTCCTTATCTGTTGTCCCCTCTGACATGTGCAGGGGCCCTGGCAAACCTTACATGTCCTGGGTCACCCCAACTGCACAGGTTTTTCATTGCAAAGCTGACATGCACCTCCCCTGGTGCAGATTCTGATATCTCAGCATACCCTGGGAGCCTCTAGCCTGCCCACCTGGCAGTGCCACACCCTCAGGGTCAGCTGCTGAATGGGAGCCCTTCAAAGGACACAGCTGGCAGCACAGGACCTGGCAATATTTCCTGTATGTGACAGCACAGCCACCACACACACCCAGCTGATCATTTGAAATCCTCACTGCAGTTTCAGCCTCACCTGCCAGCCCAAACTCTTTGCTGAGGTGGCTTTGGGTAGTTGTGGAGCTCTCAGGCTCATCTGCACTCCAAACAGCTGCAAACATTTAAATAGCACACAAGCATCTTCCTTACAGCCTATTTCTAACCAGGCATAGGGTTACAAGTTTCAGTATTTGCTGACTTCAAAGAACAGGGCCTTCTAAGCAGTGTTAATTTTAAATTGAAATAGCACATTTTCAGCTCTCAAATCCAAAACACATCTTGGTAATCAAACTTGAAGATTATACCTATGCCCAACCTGCATTTCTCTTGCACAAGACAGAGAAAGTACTGAAAGAATTAATAGTTTTACTGCTTGTAATTAGCATGAGAGTGATAGTATAGATATTACTTATAAATGATACAGTGGATAATTATGTGGATAACAAAACTACTTAGAAACTTGAAATTGTAATTAACTGAAAAATTCAAATTTAAATACTTAATTTTCTAACAGTAGAAAATTTAAATTTCTTTTTAAAATCTTAAATTTAATCCAATCTCCAGAAATAACCATCACTTTTAGTGAAAAAAAGATTGCCAAACTACATTATCAGAATGCTTATTAGCTTGTCTGCTATTTAAGTCCCTTGGAAAAATTAACCTGCAGTTAGAAAAACCCACCACAAAACCCAAAACACATGAAAGGCTTATACTATCACATTAGCATTAGGTGACATGGGAAAATTAATTTCTATTATGCATTCTTAAAAAAAAAAAAAGCGCAAAATTTTGTTAGGCAGCAGACAGCTAGATTTCTGCCAAAACTGCCACAACACTGTAAAATAAGCAAAGGAAACCCTCAGGAAGTCACACTAGAGAAAACCCCTCCATCTCATCTTCAGGCTGTCATTCACCTGGAGCCTGGTTGCTTTTGCACAGAATTAAGTGGAAAAACTCAGCAATGGACTTCAGTCAAAGTGGAATTAAGCTGCTAAAACTCAAGACCTGAGTGCCATCACTTTGTTTCAAGAGACAATTGTCACTCAGGACTGGTCTATATGGTCTTGTTTGATTACAATTCTGCACTTAAGGAAGTTGTCTGCTTTATTATAGGAGATTTTTAAAAATTGTGTCACAGGTAATATAATGTGCAAGTCAGAACTATAATCTTTATCTTGAACCAAGAGAAAAATCTATAAAAGTAGCTGCACAAAATACAGGTAAGAAAAAGCTTTTATTTTCTTGAGAGTTCTGTTATTCTTTGCTGTGTTGGCTGGATTTTAGTTTTGGCAAACAGTCAAAACACTGGTCATGGCTACATTACTCACAATTTCATTTTTCTTGCTGCATCACCAACACAAGCTTTTATAGGCTCACATACAGTTGAATAACACTCCTTAACCATTCCTAAAAACCCTAATAGCTAACAAAATCCACAAATGTACAGTAGGAACTACGAGTCTCTGACCAGATTAAGGAAAACAATGCTTGGATGGGGAAGAAAACCTTCATCCTTTCAGCAGCAGCTAAAGAGGATAATTTCCCCAAGTGGTCTGATTGTTGGATCAATCCATGCTTTGGCAAGTTAGTCACCAGTCAAAGGTCATTTACAGGGAAGCAGCACTGCTTTCCCAAATATAAGCATCACTCAGGAATGAGCAGAAGCAACCTGCAGGAATCTGTCAATATTTGTTGTGCTTCACTAATGGGAAGATAACTTCTTGACTAAGCTGCAAACACCCAGCCACATCTTTTCTACAAGAGCATTGTGTTTCTTCTGCATGGAAGAGGAGGCAGTGACCACCAGTTTCATTTGCAGTGCAATCCAGCCACGTGAGGGTAGATCTAAGGACCCTTCCTTTCCCCTTACCAACCCCGTGCTCCAACCACAGGCTCTCCCCCATGGCATCTAACCCATCCTTCCCAAGACTATTCCTCCCTGTGTCAAGCACATGAATCACCAAACATTCCTTCCCACAGCACTGCAGAGCTTTGTCACTTCTGCCAGCTCTGGGGACAGCAGGAATGCTTGGTGACACCATGAGATGCCATTTCCCCCAGTGGCATCTTCCATCCTGCAGCAGAAATGGCAACAGGAGTATCAGAACAGCGGTGTTGAAGTGCTCAGATAACATTCTGCTCAAATAGCCATTTCCCTGCCTCCTTAGAGTCAAATTGAATAAAGTTGGAAGTGTTTTCAACCAGCAATCAGACCTGCTGGCATGGATGATCACAGGGGATTTATTCCAAGAAAAACTATTCTTCCATTTTGTCATCAGGGATTATGTGAGGTGCATCATGAGAATCCCAGGATTTGGGTAGAGAAGAGAAAGGATTCATCTTTATTAAAAGTCCACATCTGAAATAGTCACTGAGATTTTTTTAAAAATTATTTTCCAAGTTGGCAGCAAATAAACAGTTCTAAGCTAAGATTCCACCAATTATTTGACATCTACCTTGAAGTAGATTAATCTTATTTTAGATGTAGTCTGCTCAATCCTACCCTAAAGGAGTTGATCAAGGAAGAACAAGTGGATGCATTGGATTAGATATGCATCTATGCTTAACTCTGTTTTTTGTTTAAACAAGGCTGCTAAAAGATTGAGATTTCAGGAATTGTTCAGGAAAGGAACAGTTGAATTTTTATGTCTTATCTTATTAGACAACTGTTTTGTGTAAGACTAAATTTCTAGAATATCAGGAATAAAACATTTTAGAGGTATTACATTGGGAATTTGTTTGTTTCAAACTAGTCTCATTATATTACAGTTAGGTCAACTGGGTTGTGAACTGGCATTGACAGTCTAGATTTTGAAGAAAAAGTAACATTTCAATTAAAGCTCATGAAATGGCATGAAGACCACAGGGAAAAAACCCTCAATTTTCAACTGTGCTGCAGTAAAACTGGCAGCATATAAAGACATACAGCAAAAACCAAGAATGCAATGTGAATTTCTCATATTTCTTGTGCAGCTGTGTCTCAAGGATATTTTGCATGGGACCTAGAAGCTGAATATTATTTTGCTACTAAATTCTCATTAGGAAGGTAGAAAATGTACTAGTCACACACAGACAAAAAAAAAGCACCATCTGGGCAGAACTTTTCTCAAAAAAAAAAAAAAAAAGGGTGGCAATTAATGTAGAGATGTGTGACCTTGGCTGAAATATTTGACAACATGCAGGAAAATATATTCAGGAAAATATATTCAGGATGCTGTCACTCCACTGCTACCAGCACCTGCCATGTGCTACTCACTGTTTACTATGAGTTGGGCAATCCAGGTTCCCTTCTGTTCTGCTAGGAATACACAAATTACTCCTGACATGCTGAAGCCTTGATTGGTGTGAAATATGGGGTTTTGTAATGCTGCAGAGCAGACTGAATACACCAAGGCTGGAAGAGCATAAACAGAGAAGAGCTAGGCAAAAATGGGAAGTTCAGGGTGCCACTTGATGTTTCAGCACTGGCTTTTTTATCCAGGTAGTATGCCAAAGCTCAGTCAAAAAGCCAAAGCATCATGCATGTTCTGTAGAACATGAAGTACCAGAAAATTTCAAAGGCAATTTTTTTTGACATTAATGTCAAATTGAAACACAAAGCCATACTTTGAATAAAAATAATTTTGTTTTTCATGGAATTTATGAGTCCTGTAATACACTGCAATGGTCAAACAAAGGGTATTACAACTGAAAAAGCCCAAAGGAAGGGTCTGAGCCAGAAAGGGAACAGAGATATGCACCATCTCAATAGAAGCACTGACATGGGACCACAGAAATTCAGGTAAACAAGGATTACCATCACATTGACCTAAAACTTTTTGCTTCAGCAGCTTGTATCTCTAAAGTAAAGTGTCATTTTTAATTCCAAAAAGAAAAATCAAGAGTTATAGGCAAAACCGTAATTTCCTCTATGAAAAAACATGTTATTAGAAAATTGTTAATGCATCAGGAAAAAAATCAGTCTGTGTATATACATACATATTTACATATTTAATATGCATTTTATAATAAAAATCTCCATACATAATAATTTTCCCAAAAAAATACAGAGCAGAACAGTTTCCTGATTGTAAAGGAAGCAGGTGGCAGTGAAGGGTCAAGCAGGGCTGGCACATGCAGGGAGCTGCTGCTTTTCCCTGCCTGCAGAGCTGCCCAAAACCTCACAGGGGAGAGAAGCATCACTGTGCAGCTTTAACCCAGACCACAGCTGCTGCCAGCTCCAGGCACAGCATCTCCCCCTGAAGTGTCTCCCTCCTTTACCCAGGGTGTGACTCCACAACTGCTGTAGCCAAAATCATCATCTTGCAAACAGTCCACAACAGACACCAGCAAAACAGGTTTGGAATTGGCTTCCTCTGATGCATATTGGGAATCACCCAGGAGCCTCACATTTCAGATGTTTCTTATTAGCATTAAGTCTTGTTTCTGGTCAACATTCGTTTTCACTAGATGATATTTTATCCTGGGCCTTAAGATTTTTAATAGTTTTTTTTTCCTCCAGGAAGATTTTTTTCCCATGTGTTTTTTTCTGTGGAAAACCTGCAACAGTACTTTGTTGGGATTGTACAGCTAACAAAAGAGGAGGTTGTGAGCCTTCTCCCTCTGATGTTACAGTCAGCTTTAGTGCTTTTTGCTCAGTCATGATCCCCTTAAGTAATCTTAGATCATATCAGCCCACAGATTGAACAAGCCTTGAATGGGAGCAGGGATTAATATTTGGGAGATATTTACTTATTTGCAATGCTGGTCTTGAACTTTGTTTCTAGAAAGGAAAAAGTATTTAAAATTACTTAACTTGGCAGGGCTGCAAAAGCTTTGTTTTGTTTTAGATTTCTCCAACACTTCCCCTACCTATTATTTATTCTGTGTATGCTCAGAAACACTTAGGCTTGATCTTAATTCTGCATGGAGGAAGCAGAACATGAGGCAAGTTGTGCAGCATTTGAGATTTCATCTTCTTTTTCTTACTGAAGACAGCAACAACTTTTACACAGTGCTCCAGCTCAGTGGAATTTAATATAGATAATTGTAAAATGGAAGGTATGGGTGTCAGGGCACACATTTGATCCTTCTTTGGGGTTGTCACCAAATAGTTGCAGATAATTTTTTCATAAACAAGAGGAAGCCAGGTTAAACTCAAGAATGTAGAACTTTAATAGAAAAAAGTAGAGCAAAAGAGATTTCTTTAACCTAAATAAACCAAGCTAACCCTAAATGCACTGCAGTGTTTCAGACATAAAATGGCATAGAGTGAAATCTATTGCCCCAATATCAAACCTCCTCAGATCAACCCTGTGGCTCTCCTGGTGCCTTAGTCTTCAAAAATATGCATACTCATACTGAAGTTACACCTAAAATTAGTAGGAGCCAAGAAGTAGCAGACTGAATAAAAGACAATTTATACTTTTAAGCATTGGGTAGTTTTCAGTGGGGCAAGGGGTAAAAAGTTCCTTTTTTTGAAGCTGTAACTTTGCCTGCACAAGGGACCTGAGCTTATGCAATCAAAAGCACCCTCAACATCTTGTAGCAACAGAGAGATAATGTGGTTATCTCATGGTACCAGAAAACTCAGGCATGCACTTGAGCCCAGAGTTCCTCAACAGGTTTTAATCAGATTCTGGTTTTTCCTCTGCTGGCAGAGAAACTCAGGAACATAAGGCTGGGCTCAAGTGCAACCTCTGCCTCTCTGGGCAGCTGGCTAGAAGTCAGCTTTGCTCTGTGCAAAGCCTGATCTCCAAGCACAGCTACGGGCAGGAAATCAGACATACCCTTGGCTAAATCCATCGTGAAGCAGCTCTGTGACCAAGCAGCAGCATTGCAAAACTCATCAACATAGCCCCAGCTTTGCAGTGTGGCAGACATGACACAAAAAAAAGATTAAAAATAAGAATACAACATGCATTTATCAAGATACAGAGCTTATTTAAATACACATCAAATGATCTCTGCCTTCCTGCTTAAGTCCTAACTTCACTGCACTGTTATTAATGTATGACACATGCTTGTGAATCTCTGCTAGAATTTCATGCAGCTACTGCAGAAATGTAGCTGAAATCCTACCATGGCCTGTTTTCAAATGTGAAAGACACAAACAAAATAGGTGAAAATCTGAGTTTTCACATTTGGGAATATTTACTGAACAGTTTGTATATTCTAAATGAACCTTATGTAAGAGTCAACATGTTCAAATGGCCAAAAATAGGTCTGGAAAACTTTGGTGATCAAATTAACCATATTTCCTTGAGTTTTATTTTTAAAGGCCATGTGCTTTGCCTCCTTCCTGCCGCTTTTGTTTCCTTCCAACAGCCGGTAAAACACCAATATTTAAGGATTTAAGCAGAATCCTAGGTTACAGATCTACACCTCAGTGTCTGTGGTGTCACTCAACAGAATGGAATTATTTCCATTTATTTTAAACAAAACCAAGCCCACCAGAAAACCCTACCAAAGCATACCTCAATTAAGTTAAATAAGCTCCACAAGGAGGTATTTTACACTTGGAGTAGGAGATATACATAATATTCTGCTTATTGTCTCATTACTGCGTTGCTGGAGCAAATGAAGGAAGATTAGGAGACTTAAGAAAGTCTGGCCAGCCAAGATTCTTCCCTTACTCACTCCCCCCTCCTTTATATACCATTGCTACCTTTAATATCAAATATTATGATAAGTAACTGTCTCAAAGAGCAGATCCAAACTAGAGAAAGTTTGCCCAAAAAGCAAACAAAGAACAAGAGGGTTGGGATTGAGGAGGACGGGGCCAACACAGTCATTAAATAACAAAAGCTCTCCCTGCCTGCAAATCACTGCAACCTCCAAACAGCTTTTGGAAACAGCCTCACCTAGAGCTCATCAAAGAAGGCTCTTCTCAAAGTAACAAAGGCATTAGCAGACCACACTCCTCATCTTCTCAGTTTCTATTTCTAGCCCCACTAGCAGTGCTGGGAAGAGGAGGATTTATAGATATTCTCAGAAGATTTTGCCTGTTTTCAGATAAGTAGTGTTCATACAGAAATGATTTGCAGTGTTCTCAAAAGTAAAAAAAAAATTACAAAAATCATAATATGAGGAATATATGTTCCCCTAGAAAACAGTAATTGCATTGGTTACAAATTGATGTGATGTAATGCCCAGATGGAAAAGTTATGAAAGAAAAGAAAGAAAATTTTCTAATAGCTTATGTTAGTAACACTTAGCTGCAAAGTAAACAGCAGCTTTTACTTCAGACATTTTTGGATTTACAAAACATACTTCCAGAAATCCCTGCCTTCTTCCTTAAACTCTATCCCCTCTGAGGTACAAAGTGACCATAGTAAAGGGGACTGACTGTAGGTAAATGAGGAATTGGTTCAAGGCAGACTGAGCAGCATACAGGTAAGAAGGAAATGGACAACATTCTCTCAAAATATACCTGATAATGCAAAATCCCTGGTCATGGTTTAGCCCTGAGTGGAGCAAACCTATATCCTGCTCAGCTACCAAAAGAAATAGAGTTAACAATAGAAAGAGCTGTAGGTTTAACACAAAAAACTCCATATTGGCAGGCAGCATTTTCCAGCACATATTCCATGGAGAAGTCTGATGTCCCCAGACATTTCATGAGCATTCTTGAGGAACATGCCCTTCCTCTGGGAAAAGGGGCTTTAAGAACATTGCAAAGTTCATTGTGTACACCTTAATTTATTAGAAACGTCTTCCTCTGACATGGTACTTGAATTTTTTTCATAAAAGTCTTAATTTTAGAAGCATATTAGTGGCATTAGAAAGGTTGCAAATTTGGAAAATGGAGCAAAATTGTGTTGTGCTGGGCCTGGGCAGAGGGGAACTGCAGGGTTCCACATATGGAAACCTTCCCACTAAGGGCACGGACACAGAGTAGAGGTTCTGACCCACAAACCACCACCAGGAAAGTGCTGCAGAGTATTTTAGGACTAGAACTGAATACAGCTGTAACTTGCCACAAAATGAAGCAGGGAAAAAATCACTTTCTCTAATTGACATATGTGATATATATGGTGTATATACATGCGTGTGTGTACAGGACTCCTACCCTTGTGAACTGCTCAGAGGTATTGCTGACAGCCAGAAATTGATCCCATGTTCTGTTAGTTCTCCAGCAACTCAGGAAGTCCAAAGAGACATTAATTCAATATTAACTTGACCTAAGAAACGTGTCACTGATCTTCTGTAGTCAATGCAATGAAAGGTGAACAGTTCAATATTTTATTTTGCTATCCCAAGTGAAAAATCTGGCATCAAGTTCTTAAGCATTTTCTTACTCTGCTGAAGAAGACTGATTGCCAGCCTGCATTCCTCTTCATGGCATACCTTAAGTACCCATTACAATTTCTGAATGTTTTGGACATTTATTTTACATGTGCTGATGGCAATGTGGAGACAATTTGTAAACGAAAAGTCAGTTTCTGCTTGTATCTAAAATATTTGTAAAAAGCAATTATTTTACTCCAATAAGGGTGTCACCTTGGGCAATTTACTCTGTTCAGCCACAACCATGTAACAGGGGAATTCCCTCAAACAGAGAATTGAGCACAACAGGAGCGAGGAATGGTTTACTGTACATGGCTAGGAATTTCTTAAAACCAAAAAAGAAAACTGTGCATATTCCGGCATATACTAACTTGCACTATTTCTTCTTTTATAGTCCTTTTTCAAGTGCAATTTTGTACTTGACCCAAATTGTCCCTTAAGTAGTTTTGTCAGCAGGTTCCTCTGAAGCTTCCACTGTCAGCCTTTGTTAAGTATTTTCTTGCAATTTCTGTCAGGGAAACAGGTTTGTACATTCATGTTGGTGGGACTCCTGAGGAAAAACAATAACTATATTGCCCAGATTAAATTGCTGATTTAAAAAGCACTGCCTTCAGAATAGTTCCTGAAGCTGGAAGGCAGCGAAATGTCCCGTCCTTGTTGCCTGGGCTGCAGATTGTCTGACCCAATTTCTTCATTCCTCTTAATGCTCTTCAAATCCTCCTTGACACCTGGATGAGCCCTTTCACTTGCCATTCAAGCAAACTATAATCTTGTGGCACCCCTGTAAGCTCTCTCAGGCTTCTGCTTTTTCCACTTGTCCAAGCAGCTCTAGCCTAACATAAAAACATATGCAGAATGCACATGGATAGCACACACACAGAGCTTGCCAAATTTAGATGTGCTCACAGGTTAAATCCTGCAGGTATGGATAGAACGTTTGCCTGATTCGTGACACCCGAGTCTACAGGACATTTCTGACTGAACACTGACAAAATTGTAACAGGACAACCTTGTGGTCCTGGTGATAACACCCAACAGCTCACCTGGAATGGTTGTGCTGAGGTTTAAATTAGAGCTAGCAAGGAACAGTCTGGGAACCTTTTGGAAAATATCACAGCTCAGCAAACCTTTTGCACACATAAATTAGAAAGCCACATTTGTAGCTTCCCTTGCAGCTAATCATAAAAGCCAAAATTGTATCTTGTACCAAAAGGGTCTGGTGCAATTGGAGGGGATGGCGTAATAAGGAAACCCTGCTACGGGTGTGCAACCCCAGAACAGCATTTCCGCCAAAGGCTTTGTGGCTGTCAGGTTGAGCTGGTGTGAACGATTTCTGTAGCTCATTTATCACACAGCCAAGCTGGCTGGTGAAGGAAACAGCCTTTAAACACAGCTGGTAAATGCTCCTTGTCAAGAGTGCAGCTCTCAGTGCTGAGAGCACCGGGGGTGGGAGGTCATTTGCCCTTCTCCCCCCTCCCTCTTCGTTGTGGGCAATTGCCATTAGGAATTCACACACCTCAACCAACAGCAAATAAACGAGTTCAGAAGATTCGCAGATGAAATTCAACTTGTCTACGTTATCAACATTTTTTCTCCCAGAAGCGATCATATCTCCTTCCATTCCACTTCTTTCCCTGCTTGTGAGATCACAGGGTCATTCACAAGACCTTCCTGAGAAGCACTGACAAATTTTTGGGCACCCTACTCGACAAATGCTCCTTCCTCGAAGTTCAGAGTGGCCAAGTTGCATGAGCCTGGTTTATAAATCCCAAAACCTCTCAGAGAACAAAAGAATCTGACAACCCTCTTCACAGCAAAAATATTGGCCTCCCTAGCTATTTAGGTCCATAGGTTTCTTAAATACCTGTCCCCAGGATGGTTTATTAATCTTCTTCAAGCCAATTATTTAAAAATATAAAAATTGTTTCTCCTCTCTACCCACCATTCTCTTCCCACTTTCTCTAGTTCCTAAGCACAGAGACCACCTTGGCAGTCTCAAAATATAAAGATACTTGAATATCAAATTACAAACCAAAGCACTCGCATCTTGAGCATACCTCTACTAACTCAAAAGCAAACCCCTCTGTTCCTAAGCAAATAAGGATTACTTCACCAAAAGTGTTCACAGGTGTACAAGTTACTGGAATAAGGATCTTAGCCCCACCTGGCATGGAAAGTATTGACAATGACAAAGCAAATAAATGCATAAACTTTCAAAATCATATTTTAAAGCACATCTTCACTTCTGATAACACTACTCCCAGCCTTTTAACGCTGGAGTGATTTCTTCACCTATTTGCCAAGAACCTGTTGCTACTTTCTGGATGTTTCACATACAGACAAGCATCTGTTTCGTTAGCAATGAATAAATCAGCTAAGACAAATAGGGCAGCTCAACATGATCTATCCCTGTTGATGCCAAAGAAGGTGTTTTACTCTTCATTTGCGTTCGTGGTGCCTTGGCTGCCACCAGGACACACGCGTTCATGGATGTGTCCGCGCGGCACAGGCACACACGTTCAGCTGTGGGATGTTAAACTGCTTTTAGCACCTGAGACATGCAAGTGCTATTAGAGGGTTATTCACGCCAAGCCCTTTCCCCTAACACGGCATTACCCCCTTATCTCTCCGGGATTAGCTCCGCATTAAATTACAGCAGTTGCCCTCTGCGGTGTCTCCAGCTCACTGCTGTGGATTTCGGGCGCTTGGCATTTCTGGAATCTGCACCCGATAGAATTTCACTTGGTGACTATTCATATTTATGTATTTTATACAAATGACTTCCATGATTATCTCATTTTTCTATTATAAAACATCAAGACAGGGCTGCTGCCAGTAACCAATGAATTTGGGAACTTGTTTGTATCGCAAAGGTTTCCAAAACTGCTTCAGAGATCTCTGCTTTGCTGGGCTGGATAGGGCACACCCAAGGAGGTGAGCTCCTGCTTCACAGAGTCCATACTAAAGTGTCTTCGCTTCTCTGCTTTTGTTCCTTACTATAAAAGGAAGACACAGATTTTTAAGAGTTGAGTCAATTTTAAACTAGCCAAAGTAGTGCTCCTTATTGCTAAAAAATTCTAAATCAATGAAACTATAATTTCATAGAAAAGGGAGCTTGTTCCCAATAGAGAATTTTAATGACCTGCATGTAACTTCTAGGTCCCTGTATTTCTCTTCTCTGGGAAGCCATTTAATGATATTTTAATTGGTGAAAGAGAAATACGTCCAGGATGCAAATTAATTTTATCCAGCCACGGAAGTTAAAGAGGTTCTCTCTTTGACACTGAAACCAATAACTTCAAGTAGCCTTGTGTCAAAGTCAACATAGAGATTTGCAGAGATTAATATTATCCCATCCCAAATAGTAAGCAGTTTTTCAGCAGCTGTGAGGAGCCCTATACAGAATGTACATATCTAAGAAATAAAGCACACTAATTCTCAAAAAATTATATATAAACATGTCTCATCAGCCCCCTTCAAAGGAGAATATAATTGATATTAAAAGTGTCAATGCTTTAGGCTTACATGGATTCTGATTACACATTATCAAATATTTAAAACAAAAGGCTGTAGGCTCTTGTGCAAAAGTAATGCAGGGGAAAAAAAATGACAGTCTTTCCTTTTGAGTTCATACACAAACATGTATTTGGGTGAGATATTACTTACTGTACTAAAGATATACATCTGAGCAGTTGTAGATATTGCAACAGGATCAATAGGATTGTAAAAAAGAAAAACTGAGAAATTCAGGCTCAATTAAGCTCCTGTCATTCATTTCAGTAGCAGGGGTCATGTTACACCTGAGGTCAATGAACACAAAAAAACACCCCTGAACAAACCCAGGAAAGACAATAAAAAAAGTTCCACCATTTAGGGTGGGACCTCAGAGACAAAATCCAAATAGATTTAAGTAGCAAGACACTAAAACTGCAGTAGCTGGCATATCATAGACACAATTCATGGGATGTGTTACCAAGGAGATAATGTTAATAGGGAAGAAACAAGAGAGTAGGAGTGGAATTAAGTAACTATTCTTTCTGCCTGTCGAGTCAGTTGTGTTCGTGTACATGGAAGGATAAATAATCTATTTTTAAAAAGCAGTGAAAAGCATAGCTCTATTTTAAATATAGCTACTGCAGAGCTGAAGCTTTAGCTCAGTGTAGGAGCTTGTCAAAGAAAACAGCTCAGGCAGGAGGGTTGTCTTGTTTGTTCCGCCCCTCCCTGAACACCTTTTATTTATTGAGGAGATGAGTACAAACGGTTGAACAAAAAGCAATTTTTGATAAAAAATAATGGATGCCTGGAGCTCCCAGCACTTCCTCCTGTCCCCAGAGTGACAGCTGGAGTATTAGTGTGCTCAGCCCCTAAACAATCAGCAGCTTTAGGTACACTCCCAGCATACAAAAGCCTTCATGCTGCAGCAACAAAACACTGAAATTTCTCAGTTCCCGCAACTAATTATTAAATTACTGTATTTATTGAAACACTGACAAAACAAAATGCCCTTTTGAAAGCTGACTGCTTGGAGATATTTCAGCTTCAAATGGATACACCGTGCAGCGCTGTTTTTTTTTTTTTTTTTTTTTTTTTTGCACAGAAATTAACAAGAGCTATTTAGATTTAAGGGAAATTTCTCATCCAATAGGTCATGCTAACAAGTTCTCCAGGTATCTAAATAGCTGATATCAGTATTTCTAAAAAAAAGGGGAAAAAAGACAGAAAAATACCCCAAAACCCACTTAGAAGAACCAAACCCAATATTCTGCAACAGAAGACTTCCAAAGCAGTTATATTTACTATTTTAGGATTGTTGCTTCCCTCTGAAATGTTAGTTTTCTGTCATTTAAAAAATTCTCCAGTCTTTATCATCAAAACTGCATCTGATAACACCAGTTTGCATGTGGCTGCATGATACCAGTGACCAGCTATTCTACTTCCAAATTTCTGCTCTATTTCATATGTCCATCATTCCTTAAAGTGAAAGGGGATTTATTACTCCTACAAAATTTCAGAGTGATATTATAGTCTCTCTTTCAAGGCATGAGATATTTTTCTAATCATCCAGTCGTAGCACATTATTGAACACAGGAACAGGCTTCTTGAGGAATGAATGAAGCATGAAAACTAGGACCAAATCACCTATTTTTATGTGTCATCTCATTATGTTTATCTTCCCTTCAAGAGATGAAAGGTTCACATTTATTCAGCTACAGGGCCAAGACTAAGGTACATTTTCATGTGAGCTGTGCACCACAAGTGGGAAAACTAACTCTGGTTTTTATGAGATGAGAAAGAGATGATAGAAGATCAAGGCAGAGCCAGTTTGTGGCCAAATACTCTGTGAATAATTTGATTAAAACACCAACCCACCCCAAACTTAGACGGCAGAAAGAATTTTTAAAAATTATGTCAAAATACTTGCATCCAGAAGGTTTCAGCTTGTCATTAGATTTTAAAACAAAAACATTTAATCTAAAAAAAATATTAAGTCTTCAATACATACAATGTCATGTTTTAAATTTTAAAATTTTTTCAGGTCCCAGAACATTTCTTTTTGCTTTTTCATCTAGTTATTATTTACATTGCACAAAACCTTCATATTTTTTGCCCATTTTTATCATGTTTTCAATATTAGCTGGACACTAAGTACAACTTCACAGAAGTCACTGAACTTCTTTGTCTGTGTGACCAAACTGTAGCCTTCAGATATTAAATTTACACATTAAATTGCCATTTCTCGGCTCCTTCATCATGAAATGGGGGAAATTCCTGAATTGTCTTGTCTATTAAGTAACAAATGGCACTAACACAAAAGCAAGCACATTGCACAAAGTACTTTGATAATTCATTTCCCAAATGTCATTTATAGTGCTGGTTATTTATGATAATATTTCTTACGGTAATAGTAAATGCTCTTGGTCATATTTTTATTACTTAAGACTCCTTTGCTTTTAGAAGACCTCAGTGCAGCACTCTGCTATTGAATTTTTGCTAAGTGGCAGGGAAAACACCATTTTTCTGTTGGGCAATGGAACAAAAATTTGATTGCTAAGGTTTCTTGCACTTTTTAGAGCTCTCTGGCTTCCTACACTGCTTTAGATTTAACTGCTCTTGAATATCTTTGAATCACTGGCATCACAACACCTCCAAAGAAGCAGGGAAGAGATAAAGAAAAAATAATTACAAAAAAAACCCACCAATATTTCACCCATTTCTGAAACCTTCCCCACCTCAGTTCAGGGAGAAGAGAGTATTTGTAGCAGCATTGAAAGACAACATGTGAAGCTGATCCTACCCAGCCAAAAAAGTGATTTAGAAGAGAGGAATGCAGAGCTGGAGTTGGAGAGGTTGACATCCCAAACCATGCAAAGAGGCACAATTCATGACCATAAATAGGTTGAATGCTGTAGTTTCCCCAGCTACTTTCATGAGGCTCAATGCCAAAGTTTTAACACATGCTGAGGTCCAAAGGGGCAGTCTGCTCACTCAGCTCCTCATCCCTGGGCACTTCCCATCCACCTCAGCTCCACTGCACACCAGCCATGGCTCTCCTGCAGGTTTATCCTTCACCCTGATCCCTCTCACCACAGAGCTGTACAAGAGCTGTGCCAGAAATATACAATTAAAGGCAAGAAAAATGCAAATGCACCTCCTTGGCAAGGTCCATAAATGATAACTGAACCACAGTTTTGCTTTTATTTGCCCATTATCGTCAAAGAAACCAAAAGCCCTGCAATATTCAACCTCTCCATAGCCCAAACATCCTGAATATTATTTTTTTGTTCAGTATTTCTTCAACATAACAGCACACTCTGATGTGGCTGCACTGCTAGAAAAACATTTCTGCTGCACTCAGTGTTGAGCACCTACATGTTCACTTCTGGGGCCTCCTGGGAGATGGTAACAAGTCTCCAACACCTTGGAGAGCAAAGGAACTGCCTTAGAGCCATGAATAGTTCATGCAAGGATCATAGTTCATCTGATTTAGCTTGCAAACGAGGAGTAAAACCCAACAATATTATGCAACCAAGATATACATTGGTGAAAATATTGCAGTTATCAAATTGGAATAGCTTCACTACCTTAAGCATTCCCAGTTTGGTTTTTTTTTTTTAATTTTGAAGATACCAGCAGATTTTTTTTTAAATGAAAAAACATAACCCACTCCTAATTGTCACAAGTCAGAAATCAATGGATCCAAGAAATGCCAAGGCAAATTCAACATGTACTGCTCCTGGTTTGCTCCATACTTCATTATCTGCAGAGCTGTGATGGCTCTACTTTTCTTATGCCAAGTAGGCTGACACCTTTAAGATGTTTTTCATAGCCTGAAGCTGTTTGGGCAGCACTTCCAGACCAAAATCCTGAAAACAAGCTGGTGTTTTACTGTTGAAAAAAAAAAGGTCCAGCATTTATGGTGCCAGTCAGAAATCAAGGCCATCAAAGGCATTTGTCTACTACAGCACAACCTTCCTGTTCACCTCTGCTCATTTGCTTTCCCTTCTGCCTGTCAAATGAATCATCCAAACCTGAGAATATTCTTTACACAAAACAGCATCAGCAAAAGTTGTTATCAAAATACAACAGGGCATTTTCCTCTTTTATTTCTGAGTTATTGGTATCAAGAGTATTCCAGAGCCCATTCCTCTTGAGATTATCAATATTATTCTTCATCAGGTAAGGATAAAATATATCAAAATATTTAAAATTCTGAATACCACATTTAACACAGAACCTATGAATTACCCTGATCCTGGAAAAGTAGGACTGAATGTGTTTGCAGTTACTAATGGATTAATTTAACTCAGAAATGGTGTTGAATGCCTTCTTTGTAAATGAGTTTTAATTTCGGATAGAGATCAATTAGCAAACTTAAAATATTTGGTAACGGACTCAACTTGCAGTTTCACACCACAATTAAAATGCAACTACACCTAGAGACACCTGCATCACTATACCTTAGATGTACACAGAGTTAACTATATCAGTGACTTAGCAAAAAACACTAGGTAGCCATGATCTCAAATGGACTAAAATCCCTGATTTCTATGACAAATCACAAAATTCACAGGTTGAAAATACTTCCTTAAACCAGCAAAGACCCATATAATGATGGTCCTGCAGCCAAGCCACTGTGTGTGCCTTCTTTGCCCTCTGCCCTTAGCAGACCTTGTGCACAAACTGTACTCATCTCACAGCCTCTTTATTGCTCAGGAAGCTTCTGTCTGCCAGGCACAACTCCATCCATTGTGGTGTTGCTCTACAGGGCAGACACATTTACTACATAATTATTCAAAGGTGCCAAATTTTAATAAACCAAATTTTTCAAACCAGTCCACTCTGTTAGATGGAAACCCTTTTAGCTTGACTGGCAAGTTGACAATTTGGCATCCTATCATTTTAACAAGCTACATAGCTTTTGAGCAGAATTTAATTAAAATTAGCTATACTACATACACTGCCCTGCAGTTTATAGTACAATTTTCAGGTCAGATGCACTTATTACTGCTACCTTTTGACAGTCACAGCTCTCCCAACCAAGCACACTAAATATTACCCAGCACAGCTGCAAGAGCCACTAGATAGCAGCAAATCGAGCTGTGTGTTCATCAGTATGTGCAGTGCCCTCTCCCCCACCCATTCACTGCATACACAAGCAGCTGTACTCTCAGCATTCACTGTGCAGCCTGTGCAAAGGAACACTTGGGAAGGGAACATTATACAGGAAAAAAACACGGGCTCACCAGAAACCACACATGCCCTGGAAACACATACATGATGTAACAATAGCTAACAGGCATCAGCAATCTCAACAAAAGAAATACAGGCTAGTCAGAGGCTGCACTCACATGGCTGCTGGTGCAGGGGTCAGGCAGGGCTAGGAGCTGTGGTTCAGCAGGTGTTTGTCTGAAGGGAAGCAAGCTCAGCCTTGAGGAAAGCCTTCCTCCTCAAGGGATCCCATCTTTATGTCCCATTCTGCCCCAGCAAGGAGGGCTCCTTCACACCCCTAATGGGGGTAATGAAGGACACCTGATCCTCTGATCCTCACCACAACAGTCTGGGTTCCCTGTCCTGCACAGGAGCACCCTCTCAGAGGTGATTTGCTCTAAGGAGAGCAACCTGTGCTGGCAAAATCAACACCTGTGCCCTTTTCAGCTTAGCAATGAGTCAGGTTCTGCAGGTAACACACCCCTCTTGAGGTCACTCCAGTCATCTTCTGTGATTCCTAGAAGCAGGGAACTAAAGAGGGGTTTCTTCACCCTGGCTTTCAGCTCTTTTGCTTCTTTCCATACTGTGCCACAGAAGGCAGCAAGTGGATTTGCACTTTCATGTTTTCCTGGACATCAAAGCTGGTGATGCACTTGAAGAAACCTTGTGAAACGAAGATAACCTCAAAGGCTTTAGTAACAGCAATTTCTTAGCATATGTGAATGCAAGAAAAAGCACACAGAGAAGAGAGTACAGTGTGGCAGGCACATTCTTCCCCCTCTCAGGATTTTTTCATAGAGGAGCACAAAAAGAAGAAAGAGAAAACAATTTGTATTTCTGCTCCTTGTTTTTCCCATGTGGAATGTGTTTGGAGAATTGTTTACCTGGGGTGATTGCCTGATTGGATTCTGGTGAGGATTGTTAGAGCCTGATGGCCAATCCAACCCACCTGTGGCTAAACTCTCGAGAACAGGGTCATGAGTTGTGAGTGAGTTAGATATGGTAGTTAGAAAAAGTAGGTATGTAGTTTTAGTATCTCCTTTAAATAGTATATTAATGTATTATAGTATAGTTATAATAAAGAAATAATTCAGCCTTCTGAACTGGAGTCAGACATCATCATTTCTTCCCACTGGGTTCAGCTACATTTACAATAGTACAGAGCTGGGCAGAAATTCACTACAGCTTTGACAGCACAAACAGAACGAGAGGAAAGGGGGAATTTCACTGGCTCCCATAAAAGGCCTTGAAAAGATTAGATCAAAGGAACAAAGCTGGTGCAGTGATATTGCACAGCTCCTGTTACCTTCTCTGGGACAGCTGGGTCAGGGCTGTCCCTGCAATCTCTCAAGAAGTGTTTTGTTCCTCTTTGTGACAACCACTGAGGAGACATGAAACACTCAGGCCTGAACTCCCCACGGTGGAGAGGCTCCATAAAACCTCCGTAAAGTCAGCGCTGGTTTGAAATAGCCAGCTGTGTGGCAGGAAAGCCCAAAGGTGCACTACTCCACTCCACTGGAGGGAGGAAGCAAGCTGCCAGGAAAGATCAATGAGGAATGAATTGTTTCCTGTTGGGGATGTTTACATTTTAAGCACTCTGACCATAATGGAAGTGACTGAAATTAAGACTGACATACGCTTTGGGAAGCAGTAATTCCTCACACCATAGATTCACCCTGAGCCTCTGTGTTGATGACTGCATAAAACTGCAAATTTTCAGATGAGAAACAGAGTTTTTGGAGCTCCAGGGTGTTCAGGGCTGGGCTTTGAACTTGAAACAGCTCTTTAGAATGCATCTTTGGAAAAATGGTACACTCTTATGTGGAATGACTGACATAAAAAGAATAAGGAAGACTTTCTGGCAGTTCTATCTCCCACAAAAGGAATTGTGTGCACTTATGCAGGTGCAATTGCTGTATGCAGGTGGGTGTAAAAATGCACAGTGACTGTGGGTATATGCAAGCAGGGAAGAAATAGATAAGAAAAAAAAAATATTATTACTAGAAAAAAACAATTTACAGATGTTTTCCCATAACGTATCATTATTAAAGAACACAATACTAATGAAAAAATAAAAAGCAAGTAGAAGTCTTAAAAGTGCTAAACATGGAGAAATCATGAGAGAAATCAAGCAAACAGCAATAGATGTCTTCTGTATCCTATTGCAACTCCAAGTTCTTCTACCATCCCAAATAAAAAAGTTCACTGCCATTGCAGAGATCACAGACTCATCAGTACATGCAATATAATTAGAACTAAATTTCAGGTTATGGATCAATAGCAGTCAGGCCACAAAATGCAGATGCTCACTACTGGAACTACTGGAAGAAAGCACTGGTAAGATTTTACTAAGTCACATTCACACCCTCAGGAATCTACCCTCAGCCTTCAGGAGACTGAAACAACGTCTAAGCTGAAATAAATCAGTAAATTTAGGATACAAATACATCCCTTCACAAACTCAAATCCCGAATTCCAAATGACTGATCATGGAAGGAGACACACATGCTGGGTAAGGCTTTTTTGATATTCTGACAGCAAAAGTCCATCTGAGTCAGTCAACTAAAAATACAGCTTAAAAAATGGAAGAGGTGTGACTTACTGACAAGCCTTCTCACCCACTCTTTTATAGACTCAGAACATGATAGATGGAAAATGGAAAAACATTTGGGTAAATTGTAATTAGAACTCTGCACACAAATTAATAATGGAACAGTGAGGGAGCTTCTTCCATGCAATAGCTCAGGTCCCAGCTAGGAAACCCAGGAGGGGGAGAGGCTGAGCCAGAAGAGGCCCCACTGAGGGATTCTCCTTCACCTCCAGTGCCAACTATTCTGCTGCAGAGCTGGTCTGACAGAAAATCTGTTAAGAATGTCAGGAATATAAAGGTGAAGCCTGAAGAGCTAGCTCTACTCAGATGCTCACAAATTTATTTTTCCTTTCCCTTCTTATTTTTTATTTTGACAACTTTTAAGATGGGTTTTTCAAAGCCACCCATTCTGGGATTTCAGATCTTTTAGGCAACTTGAAAAATCTCCCTCTTGATGTCTGCTTTTAACAGACATGTCAATTGTCCCTCTCAGAAGGAAGACTAATAATTCAACTTCTTTTGCTCAAAGTAACTAAAAAGCTGGCATCCACTCTCAGGTGTTCCTGCTCAATTTGAACATTTGGAGAGCTGTAACACCAAAGTAGACATTGTTTCTAAACTATTTTGAAAGATGATGTTCTCATTCCAAATATCTAAATTAAATCTGAGCTCTGCATAACATATAAGTACAAAAGAATTTCTTGTCTGTGGATTGAAGAGGTTCTTTGCTTGTTTTGATTTTCTTAAGTTTTTTTGGAGGCAGAAAACATTATTCTCTTCCAAATAACCTGTTTGGAAAAAAAAAGGTTTGGAAAACCTGGGCCCCATATGCTGGTTTTACAAAGAAATCTAGTTCACTGAGGGTGGAATCAGGTCACCATGATAGTGGAAAATGTTCAAGAAACGCTCACACAAGAGAAGTGGAAAATTAGAATTCTATGCAAAGAATCACATCGCACTAGAGCTGTGTTAAAACAAGTGCACGGGCCATACTTTGTGCTAGCAGGAAGCAGGACAGCTAACACAGCACAAATTTAAAGCCGTAGTGAAATGCATACAAAACCAAAGAAAGATAAGGAAATTTGACAAATACATCACTATATATACAAATATAGAATTCAGAAATACTGTAGGGTGCAAAAGTAATTTTAAATGGTTCATCTGCCTTAGGGAGGGAGCCATCCTACCTGCAGCCTTTGGTGTTTAAACATGTCTGGACCTGGACAGGCTAGTGTTGGGATCAGCTGGCAGGTATCACAAATTCTCCTCAAATCTGTCTCCTTGTGCCCAAATAAGGCTGCTGACTAATCCCATCTGTCCCTGCAGCAGGTGAGCCTGGCCTATTTGAAAAGGACCACAGGACATCTTTTATGAGTAGCACAGTGGTGCTGCAGCATGACAACAGCAGGGCAGAAAACATGGGTTTACCTGAGACAGGAACTTTACTTGAGTCAGAGACAGTGAGCTTTCCCCAGCTATTGATGCACACAGCAGGAAAATGCATCACGGCAAGCTCAACATTCCCCCCTTGAAAATCAAGTGGGTTCAGCCCCAAGCAAATCTTGAAAGCATTTCCAGTGTTGGGTCAGCATTTTTCATTTTGGGCCAGAACTAATAAACAGCCCTTAAAATGCAGAGGAAAATATATTCCCAGAGAATCACAGAATCGTAGAATCATGTTGGAAAATACCTTAGAGCTCGAGTTCAGTCTTCAAATATCACTTTGTCAACAAGAGCTTGGCACTGAGTGCCACATCCAGTTGTTCCTTGAACATCTCCAGGGACAGTGGCAACACCACCTCCCTGGGAAGTCCATTCCAAGGCCGAACAAGCCTTTCCAATGAAGTTATTCCTCCTGACATCCAGCCTGACCTTCCCCTGGCACAGCTTGAGGCTCTGTCCTCCTGTCCTGTTGCCTAGGATAAGTGTCTGACCCCCACCTGGCTACAGCCTCCTTTCAGAAAGCTGTAGAGAGAAAATGAGGAGTTTCCATTTTCTTTTTGTTGCCTAGTGGAAAAGCTTTAGAGCTGTCCCAGCAAAGACTCAAACAAATGGGAGAACCTAATTAATGCACTATGAAGTCCCAAGAGTAGCTAGTCAGTGAAACAACCACAAAAATCAATACACTGACAGCAATTGTGTGCTCCAGAAATTGCAGACTACCTGCCAAGGTGTGGTGGTCAAAGGAATTTGAATTATATCTATAGTCTTCTAATAAGTATTCATTCCATGCTGCAAGATTTCATACCAGTAAATGGAATTCTCTTGCATTTTTTTCCCATACTTGTCCACTCAGAATGGCAAACAAGAACCACCTCTCCAGAGCTGTTGCACCTAAAACATGCTGAAGGTTATGACTTTAATAATTAAATACTTCCAGCAATTGTTTGAACATGTTAAAAAGTGTTCAGAATTGTTGCACTATTCATGTTGGCCACTATCCATTGAAAAGAAAACTCCTTATGTTTAATATGATATTAGTGGGAACTCTTGCAACCTGAGATATTGCTCCTTAGATGTGCTTGTGGTGTTTCATGTCACATTCCAGGGATCAGATTTCCCATGATGGATGCTCAGTGTACAACCAGAGAACAGGCTGTGAGTGTGTTGTAGACCAAGGCTAATCCCTACAGAGCAGAGAGGCGGCAGATACTTCGACTATTTCTCTTGTGAGGCATTAAATCAGCTCAGGAAATCAAGAGCAAAAGGAAGACGTTCCTGTACAGTTCAACACCATGAAAAATTTTGTTTCAGATTAACTAGACTCAAAACTAAATATTTTTCTTTCTCTTCCAAGGAAAACAGAACACTGGTAACAGTTTATTGAAGGAAAATTTAAGTTTTCCAGAAGACAAGTTTTATTTCAAGTAATTTTTCTAGAAAATGTTGCAATGAATAATAACACAGACCAAAGAAATCCTCTTTCATTTGCAAACTGCTTGAAACTGTTGCAAAACCTAATCCTCTCAAAAGATATCCTGTTCCTAAACCATAAAAACAAATCACTTGTGTGATTCTCTCTAACAAAGAGAGTTTCTGGACTGGAAGCTGCAAGCGCAAGCGTAATCAAAATTTTAGTTATATATCTCAAATTTTACTGTAAGCTGGCTCAAATATATTTTGTTTGCTGTCAGAAAAGTGCAGATGTATGTCTTATACCAGCAACCTTAGTATCTGTTCTCAAAGCATGATTTGAGAGCCAAATTTAAAACAGAGGGATGTGTGAGATGCCCATTACTATATTAATAGACGAGTATCGAAACAAGTGTCTGTGATAAAATATTGCTGCTGAGACATCATAATACAAAACCAACCAGAAAGATGTCATGTATAGAAACAGGACTTAGCAACCAAAGCTAAGTGGAAAAAATAGTCAAGAGATTTTGCAGAGGGCATGTTACCAAAAGACTTTTTCACTGTTGTAATAAATAGTCAAGACATCCTTAAAGCTGCAATACCAAGAGCCCCTTCATTTGCCCTTCCTCATGTATCCCACTGGGAAAACATCCATCTAACTTTGGCTTCACCCCAAAATAAGACCTGAACAAAATAATGTATTATCCTATATATTTCTGTGCTTTTAGTTCTGCACCCACAATTTCTAGTACCACAGGAGAAAAGCCTTCTATTCCTTCAGAAAGAGATTCCTCTGAAAGACAGTCCTCAGAGCCATGACAGTATTTATGGGTGATTAAAGTACGCTTAGAAAATTGTTTTTCTTGGTTTAAGTTCAACTTGGATTCCAGCTCAGTTCCCATTCTGAAGAAAGGACACTTGAACCAAAGAAAACCCCAAATAAAGCTTGTTGGGAGCAGTTGTCTCTTTAGTTCAGATATTTTGACTTCAGCATACTCACAAAAACAAGTCGTGCCAAACACTCTGGGTAAAAACATTTCAAAATCATTCAAATCAGAGTTTATGATAGGACTTAGAACAATATTTAGGTAACACCATTATGACCATCTTAAACATTGACTGTGCATTTCATATTTAGGAGGTCCCTTAGCTAGTCTCACTTTTAGTGTTGAAGTAATAGGATCTTTTTTGCTAATTAAATCTTAATGTGCAACGAAGTAAAAGCACATGAAAACAGTTCCATTTTGGGGCTTCATGTAAACAGCTCTGCTCAAAGACAATTAAAATGTGAGATCTACAGCCCTATTATTCTAACGAGAAAGGGGATAAGCCATAGAGCCACTGCAACCCCAGTGTGGTAAACCTGCTTAGCTCCATATTCAGCTGCACACCATCAGGCCAGTGGAGCATTATTTTATAACTACAGCGATTCCCATTTCTACAAATATCTATAGTATCTTTTAGCTAATTTCGTAGAAATACCACGTCAATGATGTATCAAGTGTTAAATGGTAGTATAGAACTAAACAAACATTTGGTAAAATGTGCTGTTGCTAATTATAACATGCTGTTGCACGTTAAGTTTGCACCTGGATTCAGATTCAGGAGTCAAGGCACTTCATGACACACCACAGAATAAAGTTTCTTTATAAAGAATCAGTTTACAAAATATGAAAACAAGGGAATACAGAAAGGAAATAAAATATAATTGGGCAAGCCATACAGACAGTTTTTTACCCAGTAAGGAGACATGAGCAGACAGATTCTACAGAAGAATGCCTGGGGAAGATGGGATAAGTAAAGGTTCACCAAGACTTCATTATCACACTCCTTTAGGTAAATGCAGAAGAAATTCAGACATATTTTTAAGATATGCACTTAAGTATTAAGAATAATGCTTGACATCTACTTCATCCAAAACCGTTCAGATATTTAAAGATGATAAACTGAGCCATCACACCTTTGAGACATAAGAGATCATTGTTGGTTTTAGAATTGTTAATGAATATAAAATTAATACATTCAGGTGAGGAAGCCATGACTGTGTTGAACTCAGTACATCTGCCACCAATTTCAACTAAAGCCAGGATTTCACAGTGCTCGAAGGCTGGAAGAGACTTTTATAATTCAACAAAGAAACGCAAAAAAGAAAGGTCAAACTTGATGTGTTCATTTGAGAAAATATTTAATGAGGCAACCATGGCATGGTGTAGGGATGAGAAGATCCCTTGGGAAACAAAACATTTTGGAGGCACAAGCCAATCACATTGCCAATATGCAATGAAATTTGCAAGATGACCACACAAATAAATGCAGTAAAATATTTGTATTAAGTTGTTTAGGATTCTGTTTGAAGATTAGCAATTTTCCCAGTATGGGGTCAGCTTTCAACAAGTTTCTCCACGCAAACACATGTTGCTAGCAACATAAACATGCTAAGCTTCTTTAGTAAGAAATTACACATTTCATTTTTGTTACATTGACTAACACTCCTACTCTATAATAAATAAAATCAAATTAAATAACTCACTCCAATTGCAATAGGTATTGTGGAATTTCATGAAATATATTACATTTCAGAAATAAATCAAAATAGGGGGCTGCCCTTTATTATTCATAGCTTGCTTTCTTAAAGAAATATTGAAGACTTGTGCAGCTTTTCAGATTTATACTCTAAGAGCTGTGAAAGCTCCAGTATTCTCTGGAAGAATGACAAAATGTCAGTTGATCAGCCACCTAACAATTTTAAAATCTGAAATAATGTTTTTAGATATTTCTAATTTTCTAACCTTTTTAAAAAGAGGATCCTTTACTTGTTCAAATCTGAGATTACCTGCAAACACTCCACTTTATTTTGCTAACTACATTAATTAGTGACCTTATCCCTATTTTAAATTACAGTTTTCAATTATTGAGACGTCACAAACCAGGGATGAGCTGCCTGGGTAACTCTGACAGCAGCTTTGACTGCATAATAAACCAAGCCACTGCACAAACATATTTATCCTAAAAATGTCAAAGAGGAGAAACTGAAAATGTTGTTAAGTCTCATAGTCCAATGATGAGTGTTGAACAATGACACAAATTCTACTTATAGAACATATGGCAATAACTAATTCATGGGCAGATCAAAAAAAAAAAAAAATCAACCCAAAAGATATAGTCAAAACAATGCTATCAGCAAATATATTAAAATAAAACTATATAATATTCTCTCTCATTTCTTTTTTGAGAGTTTCTCTTCTCTGCCTAGACAGTCACTAATAGACTCAAATAACAAGGCAAATGTATGCCACAATCAGAAACTTCAGATGACTTCCAGAGTACTTAGTAATTTCAAAACCAAATTGTCCAGGGGAGTACTAAATTATACCTCCCCACTCAACCACCATGAAGGTATCCTATATTCATAATAACTACTATTTTTTCAGTATCCTAAATCATCAGATTATAGCATCTCCATGGTCAAAACAAAGTTTAAACAACATGGCAGGGGGTGGGGGAGAAGGAGGCATGGGGCAGAACAGAAAATGCACAAGCACATAAGAAAAATTTGGCTTCTAATCAGAGGCAGAGCTCAAAGGGTATATAATCTCCCTGTCTGAGCTGTCATGAATAGGGCTCTAAAATCTCTGTGATAAGATTATGTTTTCTGACAAAAAGAAAAATCCTTTAGATACACTCCACAGATGAAAGTGGAGAAATTCTTCTGTAAGTATTGATAATATTTTAAAAATACTTCACAATAAGAGGCATTCAATGTTCTTTTTAAATGAATTCTCAGCCCTTAACAGAAGAAACTAAAATAAAAGATTGGCAGGATAGAAAAAAAATAGGATGGGAAGAAGAAAATCTGCAAACCGTCACTGCACAAGTGACTCACAGATTATCCTTCCATCTTTTGACTCTCTTCCATAAAATGTGGCAGAAGAAACATTGCAAAGCAAAAGAGCAGAGGGCTGAGTATGTCAGACAGCTGAAATTAAATGAGGGGTCAGTAGTATTTCCAGGCTGACATGCCAAAGTGCAATTTCCTTTTCCAAACTGGAGGTTAAGTGGGCCAGAAGAAAGTCCTCCCTAACTGGAAGATGCAAAGGAGGAAATGGAAAAAAGAGCAGAGGAAAACTTCCTTAGGAACGATACACCCAAGCAAAGGTTTGCAGAGTGGCAAAGAGGACAGAGGATTTGTCTACAAAGAAACTTCCCGAGGCCATAATGAGGGCAGAAAAAAAGTAGGCAGGTGGGAGTGGGTTATCAGACAGGAGGAGGCAGCACCTGGGACAACTCCTGCAGGTTACTAACTCAGTAAGTTTTCAGGTAAGGCAGAGAAAGGTACAAGGTGGAAATGGGAGGGACAGATGAAGTAACAAAGAAGTTGTTTAATTAGCAGAAAAGAAGAAGAGAGGCAGAAGAGGTCACAGGAGGCAGTATGAAACCAAGATGAATGGCTAGCATCTTCCTTTCTGAATTGTGACTATGGCTTAGTGCATGCACAGGCAGCAGGTCTGGGCTGGTTGATTTCTTTCAGGCCACATCATAAAAGAAGTAGTAATCCCTATTAATATCTCTCTGAATTAGTATTCCCTCAGGGCATCTAAATTTCTCATGCATATTGAAGTAATTTTGCTCATTGCTTGCTCTCCAACAGACACTGGCTGGAGCCTTCCATAATTGTCAGTATTTTGACAGTGCACTAACATTTTATTCTATGCTGTCCTTACTCTGTAAGATAATTTTGCTTGAAGACTTAAGTCAAGTCTCACCAAACTCACTTAGCATTTTGGTCAGCAACAATGGCGGAAAAAACATAAAGTCTGTGTGCCTTTGCAGGATTAAATTTATGTTTATATTCCTGGTGAGAGAAGTGAAGACAGCAAGCATATGTAGTCAGTTCTTTGGGATGGGAATAAAAGCATGCTTGGATCTCAAAGAATGAAACCTCAAGAGTCCTTGTTTGTGGCTTAGCAGAAAGAATCCACCTTGGCTCTGCAAGAGGGATTTATAAGTGGATTCCAACAGAGTAGAACCAGGCAGGTAGAAAGAGAAATTACATGCCTGTATCCTGGCAAGAAGAAGGTGATGCACATCACAAAAGTGCTTTTGAGCACTGACATTTACAGGTCGCCTGTGCATGATGCCCCTTACCTGTGTAGTAAATCAGCAGTGATTTGGGGCAATTAGGTGCACCTCCACCCTCTGACTGAGTAGCTGGCTCCCCACTCAGGTGGCAGACCTGGATTAGAAGTTGGTATTTCTTCACATTTCTTTTGCAGAGGAAACTTGCTGCATGTTTATAACATAATTTTCAAACAGTTGATTCAAAAGGCTTTCCTTAGAGGACAGCGGAACTGAACCACTTATTTTTCTGAAAGCAGCAAATTCTGCCTAATAGTGAAGATTCCCCACAAGCAAAGTTCTCAACCAGAAAAATGTTCCATGTGTGTGCAGGACTCTGGCCATTCTTCATTTCTTTCATATAGTTAGGCAAGCTTCAATACTGCAGTGACCTAATTTCAGGCAGTTTTCTTTGAAAATGCTGGAAAGTATGACTTACCTGAACTCATGGAGCAATTTGTTAGAATACCAATTTTTATGTTTCTCACAATTCTGGCCCTGGAATACAGAATTCTTCCCTGCAGAGTAAAATACATTCTCCCATCTGTTCCTTTAACTCTGTGATGGAAGTTATCCCACTACTGACAACCAGCATATCAAAACTGCCACGGGGGAAAAAAATTCTGCCATTTTGTTTTGTAGGCTCGGGTCAATGTAACAGCATAAGCCACTTATCCTTTAATCTTCTTTTCATAGTAACAGAACCCTCAGAAAGATATTATCCTGAATTTCCTTTTGCAGGCTCAGCAGCAGCAGGCTCCCATTAAAGCAGGCTGCCTTTTCTTCTCTCTGTAACTGTACTTACAGCAAGGACAAGATGGGAGCATCTGTGTTTCAATCCAGAGTGACCTTCCAGAGCAGGAGTACGAGCAATTACCTGCTACCACTACAAGCACTCCCACTAGGAAAGCGTGTTAGCATTTTGTGTGTCATTCAATTTTGTTTCACAGTGGCAGCTAATATCTGTTCTTTGCCTGCAGAGCTGGAAGAATGGAAAACTATTGTCCTCTGACAATATTTCCCTTTTTATTCTGTGGCACACCTTATTTTCCCCCATCAAGTGCAGCTCTAGAATGCAGTACGATGTCCCATCATTTGGAGGTAGAAAGGAGAATGAGGAAAAGAATGGCTGGTGATAGTTTTATCACAACACTGAGAACCCATGGGTTCAAAACCCACATTTTTTTACTATGTCTACAGAAGAAATTTTTCTAACACAACAGCAGAGGATCAGTAGGTCAGAGCACATGATACTCAGGCCCCTACCTCTCCCCCGTATGAAGTTCTGCTGTAAATTCAGATGAAATCTAATCTGTTTTCCTGGATCACAACATCCCCACTCTGTACGTGATGCTCTAGCAGACGGAGCCCTGCTTCAGACCCATGCTCCCTTTAGGATTTTAGATCCTCTGGACACATAGGCAGATCAGAGCTTCTGGTCTTAGAAGAATCTATTTAACATGAACCAAAACCACACATGAGAAATGTAGAGAGAGGGGGTAAGTGTGGGCAATCAGAGTATTTGTTTCAAAACTGTGCCACTCCTCTGTACCAAAATGCTAAGGTAAAGCCACCTTTCATTTGGGTTGTAATGGGGTAATTAAAAATAAAAAACTAACACTGAAATAAATACTTAAACAATGGAAGTGAATCTGGAATGGATGTGGAACCCAGAAAGTCATAGAGCTAGGAAAAGAGGGGCAAGGCCTGAGCACTCTGAGGATTGCATGGATGTATTTATGCCACATGGGGCCCATCACTTAATTCTAAGGTGTGGATCACTCATTTGTCTGTCAGTGTAGACAGTGAACTCAGACTTTCTTTTTTTTTTTTTTTTTTTTTTTTGGTCACATTTTTTCATCTGAAAAATTATTACCTTAGGAGACGCACACAAAGCTACAAATATTTATCCTGCATTGTTTTATGATCAGCAAAAAGAAACTTCTACAACCTGAAAGTCTACCCAGCTGTTATAATGTCCTGAATATGATAATGGGAATATTATTTTCCCAGTCTGGTATGCAGAAATTTTCAATCCTGTTAGTTTTCCAACTTGCTCTTTTCCAGTCCAACAAAGCCATAATATTTGCTGAGGGCATTCAACCCTGATGGACTAAGACAGTGTGGTATGTAAGAACTAAATTATTTGGCTTAGTTTTGGAAGTGATTTGTGGTCCTGGGAATTACTAACTGCCAAAATATTTTAAAATAGATGTCTGTACAAAAAAAGACTATCAAAAATATTCTTATTTGAAAAAGTATTCTTGTTTGAAAAAAAAAATTCTTGTTTGAAAAAAGTCTTTTTACCCTTTGAGACATTCAATTATTTCTTTTCAGAAATAACTACAGCAACAAAATGAATAAGCAATTGTTAAAAAATGAGGTTAAGTTGGCCCTGTATTTGTATATTAAAATGTTAATCAAGACTGCTGTTATCAGATTTTATGAATGGACAAAATCTTATGTAAATGGTATTTTGATACTCTCCAAAGATTGGCAGTGATTCTGCAGGATGGGGAAAATATAATTCCATTGATATGGTGCTTAATACAGCCCTTCATAGACTCAAACAGTTCAACAGAAAAGTCGACCATTTAAAAAATCTTTTAAAATTAACTCACACATAGTAATGTCATTACCGAGGTTACTGGAGGTGTCGATGCAAGTTTCCTTTGAAGTGGGAGGATGAGATGAATTCTGTGTGTGAAAGCCCAGCATAAAGCTTGAGACCTAATACATTATTATTTATTAATACATATAATTAATGCTATTAATATCTAGCTCTAAGAGGGGTGGGTGTGATGCAGAGGCTTCAGGCTGGCTGTGAGCACTGGCTGAGGAGATTCTCTAAGTCAGAGTTCCACTTGTGTTTGACTCATCAAATAACCTGCAAGAGCCTGAAAACAATATTTTCAAAAAGGGCTTAACTTCTCAGTTTTGCCATCAAGCCTATACTCAATACAACACATCTGAGTCATTCTGTTTACAGAGCACAAGCAAATCACTGAGCAAAGGACAATATGGAAAATAGAACAGCTTGAAAACCCTTATTAAAGTAACACCAAATGGAAATTTGCACTTAACACTGTAACATGACCTTCCAAGAGGCAGAAAAGAGAGGGAAACAGCAGAATACCAGCTAGGAAGGAATAGGCTTTGTTTTCATTCCAGATTAGGTTTTCTTATCTAAGTTGTCTGGTCTACACCAAATGTACCAAGAAGTTAAAGATCTCTAGACGTTAAAAAAACTACTTACCAAAATTATACCTTTAGAGTAAAACATGAGATTTAATAATAATTTAAGGCAGATAAACACATTCAAATGTGCAGCCACGAAGGGCACATTGAAAAGAAAAGTATGCAACAATGCATGCAAGTAAACAAGGAACAACTCTTTCTAATATAAATGCATAATTCTGATCCAAATGGAGTCAGATCTGTAGCTAAACTTACTGCATTTTGAAGTAGAGGATACATAGGTATTACTTACTGCAGGCATGAATAAAAATAGAAGGAACTATACAACTCCTGACACCATTTGAAAAATAAAATTCAGTAAATTTAAGAGAAACTAAATTTTGGACGTGAAATAATTTTTTTTTCTTACTCTTTCTATACTAAACCTGAGGACTTAATTCATCACATGTGAAAGCCAAAGGACAAGATAAGTTGCATAACTTTATCAATAACATCAGGAGCAACACAAACTATTACTGGTGTCCAAAATGCACTTCTGTGGGAATAAGAATTCCTCACCCCAAAAGATCCCTGTATGCCTTGAATGTTGGTGGGGGTTTTGGGTTTTTTTATGTTCTTCTGATGCCACAAATGATCAGCATTCCCAGGTAAAGGTATTAGACTTGGGGTATTAGACACAAAGCAAGGTAGCAAATCCAACCCTGCCTATGTTCCTCAGAAATCATTCCTAATTCCTACAAAGTAACTGAAAATAAAAACATAAAGGATATAGGAGAAACAGATCCCTGGCATTGAATTCAGTCATCGTTTGTTCATCTAAAATCTGTCATCCCTACTCTTCTTTACATTTCCCAGTGCTGTAGGAAGACCTTATTTTTTTTTTTTCAAATGTCTAAGAAAGATGAGATTCAATGCAATATGACCAACAGACAACATCTTCCAGATGTGGGGAACACACATACAATGTAGTAAGGATGCTAGCAATGTCAAAGATAATTTGTACTATTTTCAGATATGTATTTGGCATTATTTTTAATCTGGTCCCTGCTTGGGCTGTTTATCTGAGAGTGCACCAGGTGCATATTAACTATGGATAAAGTACTTCCAAGCTATTATGCCAAAGCAGCAGCTCGTTACAGCTTTCATTTCATTGCTTTTATTGTTACTGGTGGTGTTAGAAGTAAAAGTCACTGAAATGGCACAATTGCTTAGGAGGCTCCTGTACATTTTAAATTCTGCAGGTATTAGGAGGACAGATGTGGAAGGACAAAGGCTGTTTACAAGTTGCTGGGATCACAAATTCCCACTGAGATTTCAATTTCCAACACAAGTAAGGGACAAACCCTGCTTTTCAGAAAAGAACTTAAATTGCCAGGCTAAACAGGTGCCAAAGCAGAATCTGGGCCAAAAAATATAAGCTTTCTACAAAAACATCCTCATGTCCTAACTCTCCCAAAGGAGCGCTTGTTAGTTTGTGTGAGCACATAACTTTTAAGTTATGTGAGAGCAGAGTGAACAGAAATATTTCTTTTTGGACTCTGGAAAGGGCTCCATATCCCTTCCTATTTCTCTGTGTCCTGACCAAATATTTCCTTTCTCCTAGGAGAAGCAGTGGAACTTTCTTACTGAACTAAAAATGTATTTGAAATTTCTTAGATGCCTTCACATTTTGGAGAACCAAAACCAGCTATAGAGCCTGTGATGTTGACAGAAGGTATTGTTCATCTTCCCTCTACATAATTTCTACATTGTGTTTAAACACAATGTGAACTTCTCTAAGAGCATAAGACTTTCTTCCATCTTCTAACCAAGACAGCTGGGAAGTATAAATTCCATTTAATGGAGGCTTCTCCTACTCATTTTTTTATTTGTTTGTTTGCTTTTTGGTCTCTGATTAGAACAGAGCACAGCCCCTTCCTGCAGTGACTCTTGTGATTATAGAGGTCACACACCTATGAGACCAGGTTTAAGTACACAGTCCTTAGCAGACAGAAATGGAACCTGAATATGTGATTTCCCCTTTCTCCTATCTGGAAACTCCTCCAGAAAGCTTTTGCAACACAGATGTAAATTCAGACAGACAAAAGTGAGACAAAATTTATGTCAAGGGAACATATGGGTACTATATCCCTTGTCAAGGTTTGGCTTTAGCAGCTGGGAGAGCTGAGTTCCTGCTCAGGGAGCTGGATAAAGGCATGACCTGTGTGTTCCATTGCTTCTGAGCACGCTGGTTCTTGGAAATGACTGGGAGCTTCTTTGAATTAATTCTTTTCCAATGTCTTTGTTAGAGCTGGCAAAGTGCTTAGAGTACCCAGCTCAAAGACCTGTTTTATCACTTATTGTGAGGGGCATGCTTTTGATGCTGAAACAGTCCATGGATGCAGAACCCTAAATACCAAAAGAGAAGTGGCAGCCAGGCACTGGCACTTGAGACATAAGATAAAATAGACTAACTTCCAGAGCATTTTATCCTCTGGCAGCAGAATAATCAGGTTTCCAACATAAACATAAGAGGATAAGAAAGAGTCAAAGAGCTGCATTAGCTACCTAACAAGAAGATTGCTTATAATGACATTGTCTTTAATTGTCTCTTAATGTGCATTTTACATTACTGCTTTCTGTTGGGTAGAACCCACATTTTTTATGGGTGTGCAATGGTCCTTCCAATTCCATTGATATGAGGTGGTGTCTCATTTAATTTGTGTGGTTTGTGCCCTTGGAACAGCACGTGCTTTCACTGCAAGTGTTCTCAGACTTTACCAGGAAGTTCTGACTGGCTACAACAGACAAAAATTGAAGGTATTTACCAAATTCAGCGCTAATATATTTTCCAGTAGTTTGAATCTAGATGGTTTTGGGTTGCTATTGTCCCAGATTTCAATAATTTATTTCATTTCTTCTCTTCTCTGCTGAGATTAGATTTGGAAAACCCACTACTATAGCTGATCTGTGTAGCAGGGACATGTTTGTGGACATAGGGTAAATGTTCCTGTACTTTTGGAAAGAGGGAATTTAAATGCCTTTTCATTATTTTTCATTAATTATCTTCCATGTAAGGAAAAAAAACAATTTTAATATAAGGAAAGAAAAAGAAAAAACTTTCAAAATTTCATCATTAATAGATGAAATAGAATAAGATAAAGTAATGTTCCCAGCTTTAAAATTTTCACCTAAATTTTTTTCATTGTCCAAGTCTGAGGAGGTACCCTACCCTGCTAGCCAAATCCTTAACCTTAATTTTCTACTTAATTTTCTGTTTCCCAGTCAAAAAGAATGTTTGGTAGCCAACAAGGAAACGGGGGAACCCATAAATAGTCCTGGGTTTTTATACTTGTAAATGCAATTAGAATTTCAATTTAAAACAAAGGAATGAAATAATTTTAGTTTCTGCAAATAAAATAAATTCTTGTTTGTCAAAAAAAATTCTACCTTCAAAATATCCTTAAGGCAGAAGAAGCCAACAACTTTAAAAAATTGATTGCCAAGGTTTCTTCTTCTTTGAAGCACTAGCACCAACTTTCTCAGCAGATAGAACCAATCATTTTAATCCTTCTGCTCCTTATTCTCAAAATAGAAGTAATTTGCCAAACAAGGATGGGATCTGGCTTTTAGTATTGACAGTGCAGTACTTGAGGAAGTATTTTTTGAAGTCTAGCTGCTGGACATTATTGGATAATTTGAAGAGCTGCAAATCAGTACCATCTTCATTAAAAGGAAGACTAAGAAAAATATTTGTATGACTCTGCTATATGTTTCCATAACTAGATTTCCGAAAATAAGCTTCTGACTCATGTTTAAATATTTAGAAAGGCAGTCTGGTTTTAAAAAGCACAGATCTCAGTAGATACCCACCTGGGATGATGAAACATGTAGAAGCCTAATTTTCATCACACCTTTAAACTTTACTTAAGGCCTGGTCCTAGATATTATTCTAATTATATCACTTGGATTTTCCATCATCTGAGTACCTCAAATATTTGACTTTACAGAGAAGTACAGATAAACCAGTTAGCCTTTCCCCCCTCTGTGGACATGGCGGTGAATGAGAAAAACCATCTGCCATTACTCCTTCCCTCATTCCCCTTCCATAAATGTTCCAGAAATGTTCTGGGATCAGAGGCAGAACCTGGGCACAGAGGAGCCTGAGTGGAGGAAGGGCTCCAACTTTGTTGCAAGGTAAAGGAAAAGGCTCTTGCTTGTTGGCCATGCCATGGGGAAATGTTCCCTGGAAAGAGATCTGAGAGATTCCAAGCATTCCTGCACCACCACTGAAGCTGGGTCTGCTCACTCAGCATGGGGCCTGGACTAAAGGTGGGTGGCAGAGGAGAGAACACCATGAGCCTGAATTATTATTTCATACAAAGAGAATGGCACTACAGTGAGTGAGATTAAGAGAATGCTCAGCATAAACAATCCAAAGAAGAATGCAGAATGCGTGGATGATTGTCCCCAAATGGAGACTCTGCCTGAGCCATTTTAGATGCTTTTAGGTTTTAAAATAGCTCCAGAATACTAAAGTCTAAGTCTGAATTCTTTGGGGAGGATTGTAGGAACCAAGCCTCTGTGAGTGAGGGATGCCCCAGTAAAATCTGAGAAGGAGAAAACTCAGGGCCTTATTCAAAGCTGAATTTTAAAGAAGGTTTCTATATTTTTCTGTTCCTTATTTTTGCACTGAATTTCAATAGCAAATGCCTTTCTAAAAAATCAAAGGAAGATGAGGATAGATGAATCTAAAATAAATAAAGAACTCCCGTTTGTGGAAAGAACACAGATAGCTGAAGGCAGAATCAGTACCTAAATTATTGGGACCTCTAAGTTTTAATTAATACTGTCATAGGATTCACGGTCAAGCAAAACAAAAACTATTGGAGGGTTTGAGGACTGTGACCAATATCCAGCCACACATTCGCCCAGCGACAAAGACAGCAAATGCAGCTCTGCATAATGAAGCATCTCAACATCAATATGATACACTGTCATACCATCCTGCAAAAAAAGCAGAAGCCAATCAATTCACAGTGAGTATTAACAGAACGGATTTGGCAAGCTCACAGGAAATGCTTTGAGACAGATCCTTGATCATCAAGCTGCTGTTCTACTCAGGACAGGATTTAGACAAGGAAACCACCAGCAGGGCAGAACTGCCCTGGTCAGCACCCAGCCAGCCAGGGGTGTGAGGTGCAGCAAGCAGAGGGGAAGGAAATGCGTGGTGTTGGCCACAGGGCATGTGAGACCTTACAAATCACAGCTCATGGGGTCACACTGGAGCTGCTGTACTCGCTACCAAGATTGCCATGAGAGTCAGGGCATGGAGAGCAGCACAGCAGCATCCCCCTCGGGAGGAAGGGGTGGAGAGAGGGAGCCTACAGGGACACACAGAGGACACAGGAGCTCCCTACTCACCCAAGCACTTGGGCAGGGGCCAGCAGCAGCAGAAGGTAGGGCACTCAGCATACAGTTCAGAGACCAGCTGCTTTTTCAAACTCTTGGTCTGACTAAATCAGCTTGAACAGCTTTCCATATCTCACATTATCTGCCATCAGCATCTTCTCCTTTTTCCTGATCCTGAGCTGCTCCAGGCATCTCTGGAGGAGGAGTACTGCATATTGTCAGGGCCACCATTGCCCCAGGAATGATGTAGGTGATGCTTTTTTCCTTTGACTTCCAAAGACTGGGAAGTTGGGTGCAGAACAGCGAGGAACTGGATTGTCATCTTCTCCTGCTATAATACAGCTCATCTAGGAAGGGACAAAAGCTGCACAGATCACACACAGGTTACAGGACACAGAACAGGATGGTTGTGGGAAACAAATGGGCAGTCAGTGCTTCCAACTGTCTTTCCATAAAGAGTGAAGTTGACCTGAATATTTCACATCAGGTCCAGTTCAGAAAATTTATTTTTCATTTGCAATCCATTCAAAACCTTCCCTTCAAATATCACCGGCAAGTGTCACAGCTCTGGTCTAAAGGGCTCTTTCCAGACAGATCTCACGTGCTTTTCTTAACACCACCAGATCCCAACACCACCAGTTACTGGCACCAGACTGAGCAGAATGTCTGTTGCTGCAGCTGATCCCAGTCAACAGCTTTTTTAAGAGTAGGAGAACATTTGCAGAGAAGGTCAACATGCAAAGTCACGTGGAATTGCAGACCAGAAGCTGTCCACCCAAATAAAAATGGTGAGCAAATTCAACAACTATTTTCAGGCTACCTAGAAACTAGGTTTGAATTCATGTGAGATTTGATTTGCATGGCCTAGATGATCTGCTGGTAGTCTAAGAGGTTCTGAGAATCCAACACTGAAAAATTTAATAATCTATTTTCTTTGAAAATTTCTTTAGGATTTACTATAGGGAGCTAACTTTACTTGATGGAACAAGCCTTTAAAATCAAAGCATTTCAGAATCTGAAGAAATGTCCAGATTTATTTTTGGAGGAGAATCAAGGGACAGAATGTAAAATCAGGACAGCAGGGTAAAAACAGAAACAGAGAAATAAGTGGCCCTTTTCTGTTCTGAACATTTCTTAGATTCCCAAGTCCTCTGCTAGCCATCATCCAACTCTGTGTCAAAGCCAGTTCTCATGGACTGAACACATCTAGAGGCAGGAATGAGCAGATGATGTATCCTGGAACAGAAGCCTGGCAGCACAGAGGATGGAAGAGAATTGAGCTCATGAGTTTAGACTTCATTAGGAGGCAAGAGTATCTCTAGCTGTACCTGAGGACTGAGTCTTGCCATCAGCCTTCTTGTGAGTGATATTAAGAATGTGGCCTAAGTGCCACATTTGAAATATGAGCATGGAGTGACATTCTGAAGGTGCAGATTGAAAACAGGATTTAACTTCACTGATCTTGGTAAGCACATCTGATTTCTAAGCCCTGATATTCAAATATGGAGCACTGCAGGAGGAAATAAAACCTCTTAAAATGAACTACTAAATATACTTATTTTAGCAAGAGATATTAATAAGCTTTAGAGCCTGTACTTGTAAAAGAAATTTGGGATTTGAGATTTGCCACAATTACAGGTGATGGAAAAGGTTGTGTTGATTTCTGCATCCTCAGTTTTAGATATTGTTATTGGTATTTTTAGAGTATTCAGCAGTAAAATCTCCTTTCCATTTTATCCTTGGCCTTATTTTTCCCTGTGTTAGAGCATTTTTACCTTTAACTAACCTGAAAGAGCTCTTAGGATCCTTCCTTTTCCTTTCAAAAATTTCATCCAGTCTTTATATATCAAATCCTGTTCTCACTGAAAATATAGAATGAATCTCAAGAACATCAGTAGGATTAGCCACAGACCCCATGAATTAAATTGCAGAGGTCTGAAGAAATTGCTGACAGGCCTTTATTGGAAAAACAGAAAAAGAAATGCACAAGACAGATGAGCTAGTAAATCACTGTTAAATCCCCTGAATGGCAGAAAATCTTCTGATTCAGCCATATTGCTGTCACTGTTTCAGTTTGTAGTACCTTGGTACTGCAAGGTGGGAATAGGTCATTTTCAAATGGAGACTTTCCAAAGGAAAAAAATAACAGACTGCGAGGATTGTTAGTGAATTAGTTCTGGAATCTGGCTACATTTGAAGCATTTTGTGGTTGTAGGTAGGGACCATTTTTCAGTGGCAGGAGGAAGCTTTGAATCAGGTCTCTGTCTCTCCTAAGACCCACATATCCACAGAGTGCATTTGTCAGCCTCGTACCCCAGATAAATTTCCACCTCGGGAATTATTTCTTAACTTTCTGATATGCCCAGAAATATCTCCTCTAAAATCATGCTGTAACTGTGGCTATTTTAACACAATTGCTCTATTTCACTATAGAGGGATCTTCTAATGGATTTTTTTTGTTTGCCAAACAGGAAAACCCAAATATAACTGTTAAGATAAGAATTTCATTGGGTGAGATGCCTATCGTGCTGCATTGCCATGGGTTGCACAGGCCTGGGAACTGGAGTGAAGGAAGGGGGTGAGAGGAGGGGATGGTGGAGGAGGAGAAAGAAAAAAATATTTGGAGATAGTTTGACTTGAATGACAAGGATTTTGTGATGTTTTTCTGTGCCCCCCACCACCACTGCATCTTGCTCCATATTACACACCAGCCTGAGATGATGAGCCTCTGCAGCCCTGTGATTACAAAATTTGGCAACTGCTTGCTTGGGGCACCAATGAGGAGCAAAAATGTGGAAGGAGAGGGAAAGAAGAAAGTATTTTGTAAGTTCCTCAGCTGCTATATTGGATTGGCAGGCAAACAACCTGGAAAGGTTGTGGCAGAGCCATTGGCATAAATACAAAACAGAATGTTTAATTTAACAGAAAAAAAAAAAACAACAAACCCTAACCAGAAAAGAAGTTATGCATCTATATTGTTCTATCCATTAAACTACATTAACACAAATTCAAAAGGTGCACTCCAGGCCTTTGCTGGCACCAAGACCTTTTATTCATTAATCTTCCTAACGCAGCCAAAAAATTTTAGAATGAAAGACTATGTTCTTGCTTCTGTGATTCCCTGAATTATTTTTCTCAGCTCCATACAGCTTGGTAGCTGATCACTACATATAAGCAATGCTCAATAACTTTGATGAGAATGGAAGGTGTCAATTTGCAGAAAAAAAATTATACACCAAGATGATATTCCTTAACTAGAAAAAATAATAAATCAAGAGGCTGGAAACACTGTTTTCTTTGACAGACGATATGCTGGTTTTACTCTTGGGAGAAGATGAGAGAGAAGCATAACCCATACATCAAAATCCTGCTGTGACTGCAAGCCCATATGTTAAACCCAAAGTTGTTTTTTCATAGGGAAAAAAAAAAAAAAAAAAAAAGAGGGAGTAGGAAGACCAAAACAAAAACACCATCTCAAACCTACTCTAACCTACATATTCACACATTTTCTCACATAAATGCTCTTGTTCCCATCTACCCCAGCAAGCCTCCATCTACCCACCTAAATAGGATGCTCATCACCACTGCTGGCACATAAGCACCAGCAGTCACATAAACTCCCTTTCTCACCCACATACACGTCAGTAGTCCATGGGCTGTTGGTCTGTCACTACACTTCAGCCATGACACAGCGATGTCACCACAGTCAGAAGACAGAGAAATGTTCATTCAGTCTCCTGGGAACAAAGTCTGGCAAACTGACCACAGTTATTCCGTGCTGGGGGCTTGTGCAGCACTCAGAGGGTACCACATCATCTCTGTTCAAAACCAGGGATAATGACATCACCCATAGTCTTCCTCTCCTGCAGTAACAGCCAGCTTTTCTGACTGTCAGTGAGGACTGAACCAGGGCAAAACACACACATAGAGGAGACACAAGGCACAGAGTTGCCTTAATCAATGTAAGTTTTACTGCGCATCATAAAAAGTTTCCATCAGATCCAACCTTGCTTCAACCAACATAGTAAGAGCAGCACTGACAAGGCCCTTCAAAAATGCAAAAATAGGTCAAGCTAAAAATGCCCCCAGCCCTGAACTTTATTGCAGTCAGTGGGAGTGTGGCTGAAGCAAGTTTGGCTTTTGAACTGCAGAGAGAATTTGCATTAATCTAAAGTCGCCTTTTTTTTTTCCTTTTGTATTTATTAGTGGGATACTTATAAGCAAAAGGACACCACTAGAGAAAAATGCTGCATTGAGAAAATACA
Organism: Taeniopygia guttata; assembly: GCF_048771995.1. Lineage (NCBI taxonomy): Eukaryota > Metazoa > Chordata > Aves > Passeriformes > Estrildidae > Taeniopygia > Taeniopygia guttata. The sequence goes on from NC_133025.1 coordinate 69,237,250, forward strand.
ATGCTTAGGAGAGCAATCAAACATTACAGTTGTTGGTATTATGTCTTCTTTGTAGACTATAGATCAAGCAGAGCGAAGATTTATCATCCTGAGGTATTTGTGTTTCATGTAATAATGCCTTAATGATTCAATTAGCATTGATTCTTTAGCTGCAACAATATTTTCTGACTGATCTAGTAATTTAGCTCTCACTGTTGATTGATACAATTCCTATGAGTAATAAAGCAGTTTGAAAGAAATTTATTTAATAATTCACAGAAGATTTTAAAAGATTTTTATTGCTTCTGCCACTAGTAATCCCTAAGATTTCAGAAAGTGAGTTATTTCTTTTAACAGTCTGGCATTTTTAATAGGGAGTCTTTCTATTAGGAAGTCTTTTTTCCCACCTGACATGGCTGGGATAATTCCATATGAGACTATTCACTAGCCTTTAAGTGGGGAAGATTAAGACAAGTGTGGGTGATCTGAGGATGAATTTATATTGTATGTAATGTGCACAGATCACTTGGAATAACACAGGCAACTTGTACAAAGACAATAGAGAAAGTCTGGATTTGAAACCCAGCCAGAAATCTCACTAGCTATAAGGAAATAATATTAAGTGTAATTGGTATTAGAGCAGACCTCCACAGAAAGAGTTTAAATAGTTACTGAAGGTTGTCAGAGAGAGATATTCAAGCTGTATGACAGGGAAATTTCTTCTAGCATGAAAATGGTAGTAAAAAGATGAATTATAACATTCTCCTAAGTGTTTTGGGGAAAAACATCTGTTTAAGACCTTCTGCAGCAGAGACTTAACCAATAACAGCTTCATGGTCTTCATGATGATTCCTGCTGCAGCAGCAAAAAAATATATACAAGGAAAATTTCATTAGCCTTTCCAAATAGCATCCTCCCTGTGATTTCTGCTTGTCCATGTTGTACAGTGACTCATAAATCTCCACGCTGATAAGTAGATCCTGTCCAAATGAAATGCTCTTTTAATGCATTTGTATGTGTCTCTTTTTACATGTATTTATATACACTTCTTATTTCATGATGGCTCCCTAGGCAAAATCCCTTATTCTACTCTATTAATTGGCTGGTGTTTCCTGGGGAAAGCAGTTCTGGAACACGTGGATTTTCCCTTAAATCATATTGTTGGACATTTATTTTTAACTCAATGGGGAACAATCTGACTGAAAAGACAGTGTGAGGAGAAAAAAAACCCAAACAACTAGTACACAAACACAAAAAAATAAATAAGAAAAATCCACATGAAGATTAATCCTCACTGGGATATATCAACTTTCCTGTTAATTTCAGTCTTTCAAGGAGGATAAATAGCTCTGGGTTTAAAACACAGACCAGGGAGACTAAAGACATCAGTTCTCTTCCTCGCTCTGACTAAACTTGCTACATGACCTTGAAGATAAAAGGTTTTCATTTGAAGCTGCACTCAAGTTACCTGCATTTGCCCATATCAGCCTTTTGCAAATATACTGGTTCAACAGGTGTCTGCTTTGCTATGAGATAGTGCTTTCACAATTTGGGGATGAAATTCAGAGCCTAATCTTCCCAAGCTTTAGCATCCTATCTTGCGCCTGCATAAAACAGCGATAATGACTCTTACCTAGTTGTACTTCACAGGCATGTTGCAAGGCTCCATCCATTCATACATTATTCATAAAGCTTTCTGAGATTATACAGAGATTATACAGAGCTACAAATTATGGTCTAGTGGTGGAAAATCGAAACTTGGCACGTGGAATGCAAATGAAAGGGAGATGTGGTTGCTTTTCTCGGGCAGACTGAGGTTGTCTCCTTCCACTGAGTGTCAGCCAGGCTGCAAACGTGAATGCAACAAAGCTGTGCTACAAAAAGCCTGTTAGCACAAGGTTCTTAAGAGCAGCAGAGGTTCTTTCAAACAAGGTTGTACAAATGGCAGTTTGTATAAAAAGGAAAACAAAACTGAGTATCCACCGTAGGTCTGTTGGTCCCTCTCATCCCATCAGCTAAGGAATTCACACACGCAGTTATGTTCCCCCTTCTTTACTTTTAATTGATATTATTAATATAGCTAGGTCATTTAATGAAAACATTTCTAGGGCAGGTGAACAGGAGGTGACACAAGGAACTGGCTGGTGCATGGTTGCTTTCATGCTGTTTTAGAATGAATGTAAAGTATAATGAATGTAAAGAATAGAAAAAAAACCATTTGATCTTGTTTATTCTTTCCTCAACTTACTTCTGTCCCTGCTACAGAAATCACTATTTAGCAACAGAGAGCCTTCTGTTCAATCTTGTCCTGTTTGGTACAATGTTCTGTGAATTTGGGATGCCCCTAATTTTCCTGCCCTTCCTAACCACAGCCCCGAGCCCTCAGCCATACAAAGGATTGAATGTACTGGAGGATGTGCTCCCAGGCTCACTCTCAGCTCCCTCAGACTCGCTGAGTAGGTCAAACTGCCTGCCCTGTCCCCCTCTCTGCCTCCCTGCTTGCCAAGGGAGAAAACCCCATCAACCCCACAAAAGAAGCACTTTTATACTGCAGGGGTAACACACACTTGAGTGCATCAATCACACCAGGCAGGCCAGACAAGGGTGAGGCAGATTCTCCTTCAGGCCTCAGAACTGAAATATCCCAGGAGAAAACAGAGCTACCAGAGCCATTATCTCAGACATCAATGGGACCTTGGCTGTTTAACAGACTATAGATTAAGTGTTTATACACCTAAAGTCTTTCCAACACAAAAAAATGTTTTCTTCTTCTGCTGTGGAACTGAGGCATGGGAGGCAAGCTGAATATTCACCTGCCATTCAGGATGACCAGCTCATGTTTTAATGCTCATCTCAGTTTAAAAGAAGTAAAACCCCTTCAGTACCATTATTTTTAATAACAGGATCTCATCTAATGTCCTCTTATGAAAAAGTATGACCATAAGAAATTTACAGACCATTATAAAGAAAAATTAAAATATGAAAAATTAAAATATGAAACTGAGTATAAGGTTTACATTGCTTCCAGGGGATTGTCTGTAAGTGGAACTATAATACTGAACTATGTCAGCACGTGGTCTCTTCATTCAAGAATAAGATCAGTGTCATACTAGGGTTTTTTATTTTGCTTCTTGGTTAAATATCATACTATTAAACCTCTGATAAGAATTTCAAAGGTGTTGCTTATCATGTAGACTAGTCCAATCCTTTAAGAAAGAGATATATAAAATATGTTTTTACAATATATAATTTAGAGATAGTGAACATTATATATGAAGAGAAGAACACATTTTCCTCCCAAGAACTGTGACTATGAATCTCAAAATATACAATATAACAGTAAGGTATTTCTTTTTTATTTGCCATGAAGTTCTGAGGTATCATCTCTAATTTACTAGCTTGCTCATAAACCCATCCACCTCCAAAGCCGTATATTTCCAAATAGGCAGAGGAATTCTGGTGAACATTAAAACAATAAGGATACTTTATAATGCTGGGAACTCCTAACTTTTGGATTTCACTTATTATCTGTAGTGTTACTCAACAAGTAACATTGAATTAATAAGCAGGGTATCCTTAAGTTAAAATCATGGTAGTAAAAGCTGAGGCAAATATAGCAGAGAGAAATATTTTCTCACTGGACTTCCACTCAACAATATCATAATCCTAAGAGTGGCTGACTTCATTTTGGAGTGTCTCCCTTGCTACACCACGTGTGTTATTAGCAAGCAAACCCACCAGACATCGACTGACTGCTCCTGTATCTATAGAATGTTGAGGACATTTTGTATATCAACAGTTTATAAACAATAAATTCCCATTAGTGAGAAATTAAGACCTTACCACAAGTGTGGTAGCTTTAAAATAGCTGGACCTCCTCCAGGATAAAAATCAGTAGCAAATGTAAATTATTTTTATATGTCACTGGAAAGACGCTTTTTCCTAGATTTGTAAGTCCTTACACTTGACCTAGAACTTTTATGTCAAGGACCTTTAATTATTTTTCAACATGTTATACTAAAGCAAACACCATTTTCTGAAGATTTGCTTGAGTTTAAAAGGATGAACTAAATTAACACAACTCAATCATATAAAAGACATATTCATTTGACTATTATCTTTCCCTTAGCTGGCAGCTCCACTAGTGCTCCTGTACTGTGACTTGCCTGCAAATTAAAAATTACTTTTTTGAAAGTGCTGATTGCTTTCAGTGGTTTAATACTGGTGATTCATGGCTGTGGGATACTAACAGGAAGCACAGAAAATATAAAGAGCAGAATCTAACAGATCCTATGACTGCTTCCATACAAACATTCTTCCCTTCCACAGTTCCAGTGGGTTTTTAGATTCATAGGATCATATCTGAACACCATTCCCTTCTCTGGGATTATTTTCTAGAACTGGTTAGTGCTTTTAAGACTCAAAAAGATAAATTACCACTGTCTATGCCCTTACTAGGTGAAAATCAGCAAAAGCCCTACACCCTACAAGGCATCTAAAGACAGGGAGTTGAACTGGGTAGTATTTGAATAGGGAGAAAAAAATATTAAAACTTCCTTTATTAAATAGGAGAAATATTGTTGTATTTATATTAAATATAAACACATGGAAAGTGAAATAAACTTCACAATGAAGTATATTGAGAACCAAACAGTTCTTTTTAAAAGAGTCATTACTGCATCCTTTCCATCTCCTTGAGTACAATGTCAAATCGTTCCCTATTGTACATTTATTAACATTTTGTCCAGTCTATATTTAAATGGGTCAACATTAGGGTTCCCACCATTTTTCCGTTCCCCAATCTATTCTCCTCAAATCTAAAATTAACCTGCTACAATTTCATCAACTCTACTTAACCCTCTAGATCCATCCTAAAAAAGGTTCTCTTCAGTATTAGATTTACACAGTTCTAACATGTCCCCACTTGCTCTCTACTATTGGTCCAAAAAGCTGCCACAGGTGACAAAACTCTTGTCAGCAAACAGAGTTCAAGGCTGTTAAATGTTCCATATTGAAATATATTTTTTCCACTACTAATTACTGACATACCTGAAATCTTGCTAGAAATTTTTCATCCTACCTCAAGCTGAGTTTGGGGGATTTTTAAAAATTATTTCAGTAGAGGTAATTGTTCTATTGGCCAACAGGAAAATGTTCTTTCCTCTGTGTTCTGTCTAAGAACTCCAGTGACATCTCCTTTGAGCAGGCCTAGCATGGCAGATTAAGAACAGAAACCTGAAATATGAATAATCTTCTCTCCTGTTCCTTTTCTTTTTTTTTGTTTATGCACACTTAATTCAAGCAAAACCTTTTTATAATCTCTCAAGACAAACTCAATAGGAAAAACTGTATTTCACAGACAGCTACCTATTGCTCTCATTAGCACTGTGATTGCTCTTGTGAGCTCCCATTTTCTGAAGCATTTCTGGCAGCCTGTCCTGCAGGGCACTGATTATCCTCAATAATCAATGGAAGCTAAGCACACTACCCACGGCACAGGAGGCCCTCAGCCACTTAAGATTAGAAGCATATCAAAAACATCACAGGAGCAGCCACTTGCTGATATTAAAACTGCTCTTTCAACCCCCCCCCCCCCCAAAAAAAAAAGCCAAAACCCAAAAGGAGGTCTTATTCCTGATGCAAGCAGAGCTTGCTGCATTTAAAATGTATTATTAACTGTAGAGAAAAGTGGTCAAAAGTGGTCAAACTCTTACAGGAGTAAGGAACTTGAGGTGAAAAAATGGAAGAGAATTGTGATCTATAGCATGTGCTTTGCAGACTGTACAGGCCTATCCATTATGGGACACAAAGAATTCCCTGTTCATGCCCTAATAACTACTATGGAAATCAAGGGTGGAAGAGGAGCATGAACCAAGGGGAAATTTGGCAAAAACACATGTTTCAGCATATGTTATAAAGCAACAGCAACAATTTCAAGCACCTTGGGACAGAGATCTGTCTCTGTGGCCCATCAAGTCCAATTTAAGGCTTGTTTGAGCTAATTAGTTCCTTCCTACAGCTGAGTACGTCCTTCAGAACCAAGTGGTATCATGTGGCTGTCCAAATATTATCTGATCATTTATGTGAGTAACTTTTCTACAGCTCCAAAGCTCAGATGATCTATTCAATGGCATAGGCTGGATGGACTGACTAGTCCCTCAAGATGAGCAGATAGGAATACTGCAAATATAAGACTTGTAACCAAGCCTTCCTCTTGATAGCTCATATGAGGAGTACAGGTATTGTTGGATACCAAATGATGGCTCCCATCAACTGCATAATGAATATCAGAAATGAGAACCACTGCCATTCCAAATGAAATACTCAAGGCAAACCGCTCTGTCTGCCAAATGTTACATGAATGCAAATAGACCAAAGAATACTAAACCTGCAAATCAATAAAATCCACCTTGACATAGCTCTGCTTTTACCTGGTTTTGCTCTGGGGGGTAAAATAGATATTCTTTTGATGCCTAAAAAGTCTACCTGGATCAGAAGCTAGACAGAGTTAAAGGAATAAAGGAGGGATTTATTAAAAGGCCTTCAAAGGTTACACCTTAGGCAGTCCAAGAGCCCAGCTGTGGCTCCACCCAAGATGGACCCTGGGTCACGAGTTTTCACACTTTTATAAGTTTTGGTCCATTTCTATATTGGGGTTAATTGTCCAATTACAGCTCCAGGTTATGCAGTCCCATCCTCCCAGGCTGCTCTCCTCCAGTCACTGTTGTTCACACTTTTGGGCCCAAAGCTGCAGCGGTGTCCTTGGTTCTCGGGCTGGAAAAGGATTGTTTTGTCTGACTAAACTGTGAGGAGAACTTGCTAACTCTGTATGTGAAGTTCAGAGTCGCATGCTAAGGCAGTACAGAGTCTGGAAAATATGAAAGCTAAAACTTAAGACATCTGCTCCACTTGCAGAACTTTCTAGTCAGTAATGCTTTACAAAGTACAGCAGTGTGAACTTGCTAGCGGAATTTTTTGGGGTGGAAGATAAAGACCAGGAAAAATATGGGTTGTGATGTCTCCAGATGCTACAGAACAGTAACTATTCTATATTAAAAACTGGGATATCCCTTTGGAGTGTTTGATATTCTGTGGGTTCCTTAAAAATTCTGGGGACCACATAATTTACAAGTGTTAGGAACTTAGATTTTTTTAATACTTCACCTTTTAAGAAAATATGCAGAACTGAATGTGGAACAGAAGTTATAATAGTAAAATTCAATGCAAAAAGAGAAACAGGAAACACTGCTGCAGCAACATAACATTCATATATTTACAGTATAATACATATTTTAAAAGAGCCCTTATTATCTCATATAATTATTTACACTCCCAATACCTAATTATGGAAGACAATTAAGAATTCTCAAAAGACATTTAATGGAAAATTGGCTATTAGTCTTATAAGTGAAATGAAGATGCACTTTAATGCATTTCCATTTCATAGGTACAATAAAAGTCAATTAGATACAAAAGGTCTATAAAAAATGAGTGTTCTGGATTCACACCATCTATGAGCAAAAATGCTCTTTATTATCAAGTATTGCCTATATATGATGCCAGGAATACAACCAACATATTCATTTAGAAGAACTTTGAATTCCCAAAATCAAATACTACAACTGAGCTCATGGTAACTGCAAAATATTCCGACTTATGTGTCACAGGAGGAGAAATGAATGACACAAACTCCTTTGGATTCCCTGAAGGGGATGATTGAATATGTGGAGAACTTGTGAGTGGGAACTCACAAGTGGTACAGTGTCTATGAACAGCCACATTCCCACAGTTGTGCCTGAACACAGCTTCCAGATGTTCTGGGCTGGGAATCCCAGGGTGCCAAACAAGTTGTAAGGCTTCCATGAGAAGCTCCAAAAACACTGGGGCAGTTAGCTCGAGTTGAACTCTGCGCTGTTCTGATTAAAGAGCTCCTGCTAGTCAAGATATTCCGTTTTAAAGCTAGCTCTGCTGCTTTTGCACAAGCGGCTGTTATATATGCCATTGTTCCCATCGATATGTCAGCTATTTCTATTGAATAAGGAGCTGCTTCTGAGTCTTAAAATTCCCAAAAGATTTCACTTTGTGTGTATTTGGAAAATATTTCCCACTCTACAGCCTTCAGTATGTGTAAAAAAGGTATTACATTCTTTAAGTAGAGATATTATTTTCTTTATAGTTTCTGATGATTTGAGCATACAAGGTCAACACATCCAGTTTGGAACTAGACAATTTACCACTTCCCTTCCTGGCTGCCTATTTGTGGCCCAACATTTCACAGAAGCTGAAAGCAAGCGAGCTGAATGCTGCCATCAATTCTGACTTTCCCTGGAAAGAGATGTGAATATATGCCTGACCATGTTTTTCCCGTTGCGTACTTTACATTTGTGGTGCCCTTACTCAATGCAATCTCACAGCAGCAACATGTGCCCTGGTCACCACGTGGCCAGAAGGGTTGAGATTCTGCAGCTCCCAGGCTCCAAGCGTGTTCAGGATGGATTAGCCCATCTGCTCCTCTGTTCCACAAAGAGCTGGCAGATTTAGGCTGCCCTGAGTGCTTTCTGGGGGCTGCTCAGACTGGTATTTTGTCTGGAAGGTCACTATGGTGTGAAACCCCAGCTGGAAAGACCCTTTATAGCACAGAAGCCTCTGTACTGACGTGGCAGCATCCTTGTTCTAGGGATTCTGCTTCTGCCTGTTGAAATGTACTTTATTGTGGCTGATTTCCTGATAGTGGAATTCACTGCTCTACAGTATCCATTTCATCTTATATTCCTAGCCATTTTTTATTAAACAAAAGCCTTCAGCATTTCTGAAATATCAAGGGGATTTTTAAAATTATATTTATTTAATGATTACTTCTGGCCTTATGTTTATTAATGCAGTTTCTTTCACAGCTTCCCTTCTGAGCTTGTAGATATGTAAGAGAGAGAGGGATAGTAGCATGCTACCTTTGTTTTTAATCTGTTTGCATTTTAAAACTGTGTTATTTATTTAGTATGACTGAATTTTTAATTTTCAAATGAGTGATTCCTTGTTTAAACAAACAGAATAAAACAAGAAATGGAGAGTGCTTAATACGTAAGTGCAGTGCTCTAATTCTGCTGGCTTCAGAACAATTGTCTAGGCAGGACAGGGCTGCTATTCTTAGGCATTACCATATATAAATAACCACAGCTAACACTGGTAGTGGACCAAGATTCTGAGGCAAAAGTGAATTTTTCCCATCAAGAGATTAACAGCACCTGCACAGAGCAGCTCATTTTAGAGCTGCAGGGTGACCCCTGAAAAAGAAGGATAGCTGTTACCCAATCCAGGGACTCTGAAGGCTGCTCTCTTCAAGGAATGGAACAATAAGCAAGTCCCCCTGGAAGTCTAAAGTGAAAGGAGGCAGATAAATCAAAAAAATTCAGGAACCTAAGGGGAGGGCATGGAAGACCATCAAGGATCAAGTGGAAAAGGATCAAGTGGACAAGCAAGCACAATCAGGACTGAAAACAAGAAAATTTTGTCTTCTGATAGACCTCAAATTTTGTATGGGAGCACCCAGAGCTGTACAAGTCATGGGTGGTGCAGCTTCCACCATGGTGCTAATTTTCAGTGTTGCAGGGAATTGAGTGGGAAACAAGGTTCAGATATTTTGAAAGGTAACTGTTTTGTGAGAAGGTTTCTTCATCTTCTAATATACAAAAGGCTGGTGCTACAAACATAAAGTATTTTTGACAAAAGTCCTCTCAATCTCACAAATATCTTTTCATGAGAAGAAAACTTACAGCATATTGGGATGTTTTTCAAAACTATATTTAAGCTTAAAAGCCTATCAGAACTTCAGTGTAAAGCAAAACTGAAGGCAGATGAATGACTGTACAAGTTAATTCATTTGCACTGATATGATCCATTTGATCTAACCATGAGTAACCGTGCACTGTCTCACCCATGGTTGCTACAGCACTAATGCATATATCCAGCTTCTCTCTGGACCTGTCATTACACATGTTCTGTCACACAGTAGAACACACAGAGAAAAAGGGAGCAGCAGAGAGGACAGCCTTCCAAGATGCTGAGTGCTAGTGAAATGACTCTGCCACAGCAAAACTGGAAAAAGCAAATGTGCTGCTGCACCCACCCCTCCAGTACCGCAGGATGAGCAGGTGTCCTCGATAGACAGGCCAGAGCTGCAGACGAGCACAGAGGAGCAGCCCCCTGAGCTGTGCTAGGCACCCCAAAAGGGTTACCCCTGGCTGCCAGGGCCAGGGATAGCACACACACATCTGTTCAGCACGCCCTTGGCTTGTGTGGGCTTTACATGCCCAGAGAAGCCCGCAAAGCTGCAAGAAGATCACATCGATATATTTACCCCACAGGCTTCCCTCTCCCCTCCTGTCATTCTGTTCTGTGTCTACCAAAGGTCTGTTGTGAAACAATCTCCTCAGCCCTGTTGTGTTGTAGCTTTCTCTAATGCAAAATGAATTTCCCTTAGTAACAGAGACGCAGCACCTCAGCGGTATCCCCCCTCAGAACAGCTTATCATTTGATAGTGGAGCTATTCAAAATGGCATCTAGTGTTTTCTTCATAAGATTTCAGTGCTGAATTATTGATGAATTAGAGTGTAATTTTAAAGGAGCTGTAATTTAGCAGAACAGCTGGGTGAGTGATAAATAGAGGGTTGGCACATTTTCTTAGTGATAAGTTTTTCCTATAACAGTACTACATCCAATTTCAAGGTCAGGACTCTCATTCTCAGGCAGCATTTAGCTTTAGGAAGAAAACCAGCAAGGCACAAACATAAACTCCCTCACCCCCACAACTTTTATATGAGGCAGGTAGGGGTTATGACGTCCATTATGCAGAAAACTTCATCTTCTGAGACAAAGAGTCCTGTCTGAAGTCTGGCACCAGTCACCAGAGAGATGCTTCAACTATAGGACCTCTGAAAGCTAGCTAAATATATCTATATAATAGATATATTTTTCAACTATATATCTATTGGATTTTTCTTGAGAGATGTGGATACATTGAAGTCAAGACTTCAAATGAACACCTATGCCTGTATCAATGAAGACAGATAACCCAAAAAAGGAGAATGGTTTAATCAAGCTCAGTTTGGCAGTGAGAGAATCTAAATAAGTAAAAGAGAACTTGTATTCTAACCAGAGTGGGAGGTTTAAAACTGCCTCAGTAAGCATAGACTTTATCATGGAAAAGGAGTACGTGTCTTACTACTCTAGGAGGAGCATCTTTCCTTTCTTTGAAACAGCTGTTTATCTACACATTGAGTCAATATTTTAAATGTTGCAACATCTCATGGGACAGGAGACAGTCTTTCTGCCCTTTTCTATTCATTGCTTCTGAAGTCCAGGTCCAGAAATTTTTGCACAAAGATAAATGAAGTTGTCATGACTGGGGACACAGTTACCTTGATCTTATAAATATATCAAAACCAAAATAAAATTGGCTTAGTCCTTCCAGCAAGCATTCTGGCACCAGATGAGAACTAAAGCAAATTCAACCTCATTGTGAAGCCGGGTAGAACTTGTACAACAGAAAGGAAAACATTATGAGAGAAGTTACTTCTGACTAAGAGAATCTTGTTGTAGAGAATACAGAATAAATAGAGGCAGGAAAAAAGGCAATTCAATTTCATGCTAATTTGAGCATATAGTACTAGAAAGTGAAGGTTTAAATTTATCAGCACCTATTTTTAAATTATCAAATAACAAATATATTGTTAGGATTATTCCTCTTGATCAGTTCACTCCTAAAATCTAATTGTTTACGGAATCCCTTTTAACAAAATTTTGTTTTATTTAATCTCTCAGTTTTATCAGCTTTCAGAGAGCATTTATGTTTATTTATTTATTTATTTATTTATTATATATCTCCAAATGAGGAGATGCTAACAGAACTGCTTTTAAACTTATTGAGTTAATAAAGGTCAGTCCAAATCAATCCTGTAAGCTGCCATTTGGAGCTTATGCCATACAGACCCTACTGACTGCCTTGTGATCTGCAAATTTGATTCTTAGTGTCATCAATTCACTGCAGACCTTTGAAAGGACCCCGTTTAAACACTTTTCCAATAATGTCACAACAACACATCACTGTAGGTGTACAGTGAGCATTTCTCCTCCTCCATCTGGACTAATTTATCCAGCTTTTTCTTGACCTAGGTAATTCTCACTTTAAAAAACAACAAACATAATGTAAATTAATAATTTTTCTTTATTTGTTAATAGAATTCTGGAATATGACTCTGGCAAAAGTATGGAGAGAATGCAAAAACAAAGGAAATACTTTTTAATAATTTATGTTGGCTTTCTATCTGAAGTTACCATAGCAGCCACTTTAGCACATACCTGAAGACTGGAGAGAAACAGATAAATAAAACCTGGCAGAGACCATGTTAAAACCTAAAGGTCTGTTTAGCAGCTTCTCTATTTGCATACATGAAAACAAGCGGAGATGTGTGTTGTTTTGATTCCTGGCATCCCTAACTTGACAGAACCATGCAGAAGGTCTCCTTGGTCCTCATTTCCTGTGGCAGTATTCTGCAGGCATCCTTTGTGAATTAATTTCTGGTAGGTTTATATAATAATACAGGTCCACAGAAGCCATACTCACTGATGATGAATGAGTGTTTCTTTGCAGTTTTCTACAAATGAAAAAGAATGCCTAATCCCAGATGCTATCAACTCCCTAAGAATAACTTAATCTGATGTGAGATCTCTGAATTGAATGCAGACAGTTCAATTCTAATGCTTATCTAATCACAAAGTGATTTGTGTTTGCAAGTCTTGGAGGATGTCTCATGCATATTTGATATTCATGCATACACAGAATCAAAATCTATGTGATAAACTGTATATCCAGTTGATATTCAGATGTGACATTGATCATCTATGTACTGATCTATTTTGTTTTAACATTTCAACCCACTGGGTCCCTGTTTACACTACTAAATGGTGTATCATTGAGATACCTATTCTATCATTGAGAATTATGTCATCCATCAGATTAGCCAAACCACATGGTCATATCAAGATGCTGGATCCTGCAGCCTGCCTATGGGCAATACAATTAATTTTCAAAGTTCATAAAACTGATAGCAAAAGTAACACCAAAGAGCCATTTTTGGTGTGTAGGTCCAACACAGCTCAGTTTGGCTTCAGAACAAAGTTGTACCCAGCTTCAAAAACCTCCACAGGGATGAAGAGGGATTCTTGCTCGAAGTTTATTGTTTCTAAGAAGGGATTTCCTCACTGTCACTTTGCTGGGTAAAAGTGAACAATAGAGAGCATAAATAGACCTTCTTAAATGTTAATAAAGAAAATACTTAAGCTGCATAGCTGGGATTCTTCTCTGCTACTAATGTACATGACAACTATATCTCCATGCTAGATGAAAATCAGGAAAGAGATTACCCAGTTCAGTCCTACAACAATGTTAATGACTTTTAGTCATTTAGTCTCAGTGGGGTTCTCTCAGTGTTTGTCAATCATGCCATTTTACCTGTCCCTTTGGCGTTTATTTCTCCAGTGACTTCTCTGTGCAGCTTGCCAAATAACAATGAGTAACAGTAATGAAAACTTGCATTTTAATGAAGCTTTTCTTTGAAAAAAAATAAACATACAGCCACAGAATATAATTCAGGGCCTGGATACAGAAGAGTGTTTAAGAAAATTATTTACTTAAGAAACATGCAGCAGTCTTACAAATGCTTAAGTACTTTCCTGAATAGGTTTTGCAAAAATTTTTGTCTGTATAATATATTTCCATATCACCCAAGATACAGGAATTATTATTTTCCCTGAAGCTTTATCTTTTTGTTGCTGAGAGTGCTTATGAAAGTTCAATTCCCATCACTTCTAGGATCATATTTCTACATCAGTTGAGACAGTCCATGTCTCAAAGATATTATGATGTTCCATGGGCAAGGAAGACAAATGTGAGAGAACTGAGGGCAATAAAAGAGTAACAGTAAGTAACCACCAAAAAAACGAGCGCTGGGAGAACACAAACCCAAGATATATATTATGATTTTCTGAAGGAAGACTGGAGCTAAAGGATGCTAATAGTGGAAGGGAAGGCCAATCTGTTCTTATGCATTCCCATAGACTTCAAATACACAATATTGCCCAGCTTAGACTTAAATTTTGACTCCTAATTTCTGCTGGCTTGGGAAATTAGAGCACCTGTCCTTAATATTGAACCACAAACTTGAATGTCAAAATATCCATTCAAATCAAGTGCTGTGCAATTGCTTAGAAAGAAAGTGGAAGTGTGCAGCAAGAATTTAGCTCTTCTGACAGATTCAGATTCAGCTATTCCTAAGTATAATTGATGCAATTTTTCTTGTGTGGAAATTAACAACTGAAATATTAAACTAAATTAAATTGTGTGTGAAGAGATGAAACTCATAAAAGATGCATTGAAAGACTGGTGAGTAAACCTAAAAAAACAAAGGAAAAAAAATCAGCTCACATAGAGAGGTCACGCTAACAGCCAAGTGTGAATCTGTTCAGTCAGCTGAAAGAATTGATGATTGCCCTGATATCAATGAAAATATATAATTAACAACTAGACCTAAATCTCAGTTTGTGCAAGGATTGCAAATTTGCTTAATTAAGACCAGCCACTCATAAAGCCCAAATGGTTGTCAGTTTGGAAAAATCCCACTGCAATCTGCTGAAGTTGGTGCGCTAAAAAGAAGTGTCACAAGGATTGGCAGGATGGCCTTGTGGTTTAAAAAGAAAGTTTATTTATGAACTTGAACATGCCTGCTTCATTTGAGACCTTCAGCCTGGACTTCCAACACTATTTAATTCAATTTCTTATCTGCAAGGTGAGGATAATAATATGTGGCCTTTTCTTAAAGCATTTCATGATTCTTGGCTGAAAGGACCTATAGAAGTGTAAACTATTTATTATTATGCAAATTGCTGTTGAGAATGGCTCTGTGGCAGCTAACTGTACTTTCTTCACTTCAAAAACACATCATCTCTTCCAATGGAATTCTCTCCTAATCCCAAAATATTCTTTCATTGTATTAAATTACCACAAAAAAGCCTCGAGCATCAAGTTCCCAATATTCTCATTCTTTCTTTAGCCAATGTGAAGTTAGTAAAGTGTCTGTTTAAATAATAAGCAAGAGAAAACTGATTAAGGAATTCAGAATTGATTCAGGAGAGTATCATTTTCCTATGCACGTGGAGGAGGAAGCAATTGACCTTCCCTAGACATTATCTTTGTTTTAATATGGTGAAATAGATTTGGTACATTGTTATTATTCTTAGTTAAGAAAATCACCCCTCAGCATCACACAATATGCATTCCAGCTCTCATTTGTCATGCTAAATTTATTCAGATAAGTTTTAAAATAGCTAAAATTATTTACTCAAAAAATTAAGCTTATCAAAGAAACAAAGCACATTGTTTTATTTCCAAAATCTTCAGGAGCCTCTCTAGGCAGATTGATTAAAAAACAAAACAAAACAAACCCCAAAACCAAACCAAAAGTCAGGATTAACATATTCCTGAGTTTAACTTGCATTTGGAAAAAGCACATCCATAACAATGTTTTTATTTTCAATTCAGCATCCCTGCCTGAAAAATCACATATCTGAACGATAGCCCCCTAAAGCTGATGAATGTCTTTATTTTGACTGAACTACATCTGGCAGACAGTTCCCAAAGCCTTTCATACTGCACTTAAATTCAGAGTTTTATTTTCAATATTCAATCTTTACTCCAATACAGAGGTACTGCTAAGCAGATGACTAACACTAACAATTTAATGGTACATAAAACTCTGTCAATTGATAATGTCACTCTCTTTATGTCCAGGTTCAAATACTCTAGAAGTTGTTCAGAAATTGAATGCAGTCTTTGATCTTCATGCATTTGGATTGAAAATAAAATAAGCAAACTACACATCACCTTGAAGTCTCTTTTAAGACACAACTATTAAACAGGAAATGGTCTTTCCAATAAGCAGCAGATCTCTGCAAAAGATTTTCTTTTCTATGAGCACAGTTTATTTCAGCTACTGGAGAACAGGCAAAAATCAAACTTGCCTTGAAAATATTCCTTGTTTTGTTTCAAAGGGAAAAGTAGCAAGAATATCCTAGTCATGAAACTCACAGACGGCTCAGCAGAACACCTCCAACAAACCTTTGCAGGTTTACCACCACAATACCCAGAGAACGGCCTCATTACAAATTGTCTGGAAGAAACCACATTTCCCCCAGTCCATAGTGCTCTAAAGTTTGTGAGATGTGATCAGCAGAGCAGGCTGTTTCTACAAACTTCCCTCACTTTTCTTAAGTTCTTCATTTCCACAGAGGCTAAAATGGTCTAAATGCTCCCTCCATGGATTGTTTGAACCCTGGTCATTTCTGCCTCCTGCTCTTTTCTTCCCTGCACTGACTCCTCAGTCACTTCCACCACCTTCAGCAGATTACCACTACACTCGCAAGAAACTGGGAGAGAAAACACACTTTTTCACAGGAAGCTGGAAGTGAATGGGGTCTTTGATTTGTCTTGCACTGGTCTATTTCTACAGGTTGGCAACCACAATGAAAACTTCAGGGACCTATGGTTTGAGTATCACTAGCTGGGGATTAGCAGAATCCATGGTTTTTCCTACCACGCTCTGCCTGTTGCTTGTCATTTTCTCTGAGATCCTGTCTTTCATCTCTCCTTCTTCAGACACCTGATGGCTCTAAATTTTTCAGGCATCTTTCCATCAGTGACCTTCAATTCAGCCTTCATTCTGGGACACCAGTTACACTATTAAGTATATCTTTGCTTTGGCATTTTATTAGACAGACATCAAAATGTGTGCAATAAACACATTTCAAGATACTTCACTGCAGTGAAAACATTTTCCTCCAATATCCCTGTGAATACTATTATCCCTTTGTGTAATATTTCACTGTAATATTAATTCCTCAGTGTCAGGACCTGTTTTTTTTATTTGTCTGTAGAGTGCCACAAACATGTGTGGCTCTGTAAAAAAAAAAAAAAAGTCATGAGAATACCATGTTCTTATTTTTCCCTAACAGTTTCTTGTCTTTCTCACCTATTAATGCAAAGTCAGCCTGAAAGTTTATCACAAGTAGACTGACCTTTGTTTTAGGTTTTGTCTTACAATAGATATGCAGTGTTGTAGAACAAGTCAAAAGCCTTGCCCATCTTCTGCTGTTTTACTACGTGGCAATGGCTCGGATGTCTCACTCTGCTATTTCAAGTGGTTAACTGCATTATCTAAAGTAAGCCTTGATTGTCAAAGCTCGAGCCCATATCCTTCCCTGTTTTCTCTGAAGGTAATGCAATTTCAGATAAACGATTATTTCATCTGATGAGAAAATAGAATGACAATGCTCTCTCTAATGCACTGAAAGGATCTGAGCACTAATGTCTTAATACACTCTAATGAACATTAAGAAAATATCTTTTCATCTTGTGAAAGGGAAAAATTTTGATTGCAGAAATGCATCTTTGATAGCAGCACTACACAGCATTGCATATTCAGCCCAGGCTGATGATGCTTACAGAGCACACAACACAAAGCACTTCTTTTTTTATATGCTTTTGTTCCTGGAGTTTAAGTAAGATGTTCGAGAAAAGCGTGAGGGCAATATTTTGAAGTTACATAACACACTGTCAACCCTTCACAGTTAAAAATAAAAGCATTCAGACTCTGCTTCATAATTGTAATTTACAATGAAGAGTTGCATAGATGTATTCTCCTAAAGCATTTCAGTATTTATTCCTCTTTTTAGCACTGTGAATCATCCCACTTCTCTCTTCAGGCAAGTTACACACACACAGTAACTTTATTGGATTAGAAACAAAAAATGATGAGCTCCAAAAGTGTTATTGTTTTCTGCTTTTTTTTTTTTTTTTTTTTTTTTTTTGCTTACAGGCAATTGATAGAAAGCTAAAGCAAAGTACCGGCACACCCCTCAAAGCTGCTGTTAGAATTCACCTCAGGTTTTGTTTCTCCCCAAAACTCTCCTATACCCTTCTCTTCAGTGCAAGACATAGTTACACCACAATTGGGGCAAGCAAGACAGGGTAGGACAAAGAGAAATTTGGGAAGAACTGGTAGGAAGCGGCCATGTGGCTGGCGGGGAAACACCTGACACAAAGGTTCTGCCAGAAAAGAGAGAGAAGCAGCATTTTTCTTTTTTGAACATCTGGTTTGAGGAACTGAGGTGCCAAGAGACAACAAACTGTGGCTTGACTAACAATTACAATCCTGTATATATTTTTAAGAGCCTAAGAGCCCACCAAGGAGGAAAGTCCATCCCCTCTATGATAGTCTTTATTTGTAAAAGCTGCATTTTTCTATAAATTTTTAAGGATTTATTTCCAAAGGAATGATGAACTACAAGTAAACACTTGTAACAATGCAATAATTGCAAAAAGGGTTGTAGCTTGGATATATTCTAAAGCATTTTCCATCCTGCCAACAGCTTGGTTGACATATTATGTTATTGAGAGAATAAAGTGTTTACTGTGTCAGCAAGGTAATTATATCGGGGAAAAAAACCCACATGAATGCTCAGAGTCTCTCCCCAGAACAGAGCCATGTGCTAAAATAAAGAATGATGTCTGTACAAATATTCTCAACCTTAAAAGAATTTTGTCTTGCAAAGCTCCCAGCACCCCATCCTTTCCTCCCCATCTTCCAAAGGTGTCAGTCATCTATCTTATCATGGTGAGCACGGTGCAGCCCAGTGCTGCCAAATCCTTATCCTGGAAGAGTAGTTGAGTGATTAGAGGTTTCCCTTTTGTTTATGTATTCTTTCCAATAGCTCCCTCACTCTTAATAGTAAAAGAAACGTGTTTTTCCACTACAAAGTTTGTCTAAGACTTCCACTAACAATTACAGATACCAAAAAGACTCTGAATGTTGCCAAGCCTTGTGTTAAGGCCTTAGGGTGAATTACAATGCCCTGAACCTGAAAGAGAGGAAACAAAGATCATAACCTCAGGTTTAAAGTGCTGAAATAACTCTTGGAGGTCTTGAGTAAAAAAAAAATGTTTAACCTAAGATACACTCAACTTTTCCAGAGGCCTGAATAGGATTGGCAAACTTTAAAATTATTACCAAATATTTCAAAGCTCTAAATCATACTGTAGATTTTGGATCAAAATGAAAAAGGATCTCTTTATAAATATTAGATTGAATCATTTAAAGTATTTTGTACTATTTAAATTCTTCTAAAATTCATATTTATTAGGATTTCAACCAATTCTTGTGTGAGAACCTCAGCAATCTAACAGTGATATCTAGACTTGGAGTAAAGATCAATTACTGATGGAAGGAGACTGTACTGATTGTCATCTCACATAGCTAAGGAATTTACAATGACTTCATGCCTTTACAAAATTTTAAAGTAATCTCCCATAAGTAGGTCGCTATCTTGACAAGAAAATCATTTAAGTCATGGAATTCAACAGTGCTGAGTCCTAGACCAATAAACTGGTAAAAGTCCCAATGATACTAAACAGAATACCCTCAATCAGCAAGTATCAATCAGAATTTTATCTGGAGCATTATAGCAATATTTTTTTTTAAACTCAACCCAAATTACTAAGTGCAGTTGCTTGAAATCAACATGATTTCACATGCCACATAACACAGCATTTTAGCCATGAATGAGGTAGGGTGTAGAAGGCAAAGCAAATGGTAAAAATACTAGATGTCACTATTCCTTGTAATATATATACCTGAATATTCAAGATCTCCCCCTGACATCTTCTAAATCAAGATATGTATTCTACAAATTCATTACTTCTGTAGTTTGCAGTAACACAGGAATTTCAGTCAAGTTTAAAACTATGGAACTGAGCATTAGCATTTGATATTTTACTACTGCTAACAGACATTATGAGATAACAGCTACTAAAATATCAGACCAGTCACAGAGTATTCTATTCTTCTAAAAGATAAAGGAAATGAGTGTATCAAATTAATGCTTTTGTATTGCTCTTCAAGATAAGGGAAATAAGTATATCAAATTAATATTTTTATGGGCAACTACAGGCCCCCAAAGGGAAGCATACCTGGGATTTAATAGTGTATGTTTGAGTATTGTTGGGTAAAAATGAAAAATGTTTCACTTCTACTTTACCAAAACCCTCAAACCTTTACCAATATACAGTAACACAACAGAAAATCTTAGAAATAAAAATTCAAACAATTAAAAAAAAGTCCGAAACCTACCAATTCACCTTCAAGATGAGAAATTCCACAGTAAATGTCTGTGACCTACCTGCCAAGTGCAGTGTATCAAGCCTCATGCTTCTTTCCCAAGTAAGACAGGGAATATTTGAATGTGCTGGTGGAAACTCAGCACGACCCAAGAGATGCTGGTGTCAGTCACTTCATGAGTACAAGGCAGAGGCTCCCACTCAGTTCTGAAAGCAGACCCTGAGAGGAATTTGTCCTTGCAAATGTTTTTGAGGGAGTCTGATGTCCCAGATCTCTGTTTGTGCCGGATCTGCTCTCTGCCACTTCATCCCTTCTGTGTTTGACCATCATCACACACGCCAAGGCTGCTTCTTTGCTCTAAGGAATATTGTTCAGAACTGCCTTACATATTCAAAAAGGCAGTGACAAAATCAAAGTCCTTCATGACATGCTGTTTATTGACACTACTGTCTTTACATCGACATCAACCCAAAAAGAATGGCAAACCAGCAGGTATCATGTCCAAACAAGAATGACTCAGAGCAGCCTTTCTATCCCCACAGAAACTTCTGTGAGCAAAATCAAATTTGAAACTGGCAAACCTTCCTGGAAAAACAAACCTGCATTTCTGTAGATAATACTGCTTTAGTTTTAACATACAATGTTTATTAGGTTGTCATTTTTTGAAAGCCAAGGAAAATTCAGCTTCTGAGGGCATTCTTGACTTTGCTTTTTCTTCCATTATTGTGATTAGTGCATCACTTCATTTTCACACTACAAAGGGAAAACCTACAGCACACTCTATTCTGCAGGAAACCCTCTACTGCCATACCTCTGCCCTGGTTAGGGCTCATTTTTTTCTTAGTAGATAGTAAAGTGTTGTTTCAGGTACAGAATTATGTTGATAACACATTGATGCTTTCTGTCAAAACTAATTTAAAAAATAATCAAAAGTGGTCTCATGATGACTGGGACAGCTCCCTCAGCTCTTATGAGTGCACTCCATCAGGTCCCATGGACCTGTGTACATTCATTTTTTTGAATGCTCCCTAACCTATAGCCCTATAAGGTCTCATTTGGCTCTCTCAGAGGGAGAGCTCCATGCACTCTCCCATCTCACTCACATGGAAATTAACTCTCCCTGTCCTGTCCTGGCCCAAGCTTTCTAATGAGCTTGTGCACAAGAATTACTGTGCTGCTCTTGTGTGAGCTATCCCACCACATCTGCAGTTCAGATGATTTTGAAGCTCTGAAAGTGCACACAGACCCTGAATCCTCCTGTTGTTTTCCCTACACCCATGTAGATGAGCAGACAGACCCTTCAGATGGGTACATGGTCATGCTCATTTCCCAGAAAAGGTGGGAAAGCTTTCCCTGTAACGCAAATCAAAGCTGTCAGCAAAGCAAGGAATGTGTCCTAACACCCAGAGGACAGAATCGTCTTCCTGCCACAAATTTCTCTAGCAAATTCCAACATTCCAGACATTCAAAAACTTTAAATTTTTATGTTTTGGGTGAAAGTAGAATAAGCAAAAATATGTTAAAAACTCTTATATCTGAACTAATATTACATATTGCATTAATTTACTAAAGGACATACAGCTTTCTCCTGTTGTACTAGTTTTACCTCAATGCATTAAATGGTCAAAATTCTGCTGTGTTTTACAACTTCAGCACTAAATTTTCAGGTAAAACTGTAACATCAGTGACAAAACTATCCCTGGTGTCCTGTAGAAGGTGCAATTCCAGGCATGAAAGATTTGAATGTAATCAGGAAATGTTCCATCAGCACAGGCTGGGTGCCTATGGCTGAGAACAAAATTCACAGAGAGTTAAAGGAAAAGCTTTGTCAGCAAGCAAAGGAACAAAACTAGGTACGAATGCAACTGCAGCAGCGATCTGAACAATCAGTGCACCAGAGCCCGGACAATAACTCAAAAGGTGAGACAAATTTGACAGCAGTAGATCTCTGCTCCCCAGCAAAAATGTGAAACCCAGGCAATGAATTCCTTCCTTCCCTCACTCCCAGCACACACGAGACCCTGGCACAGGGCAGGGCCAGGAGAGAACTGGGGTCTGTGGCTCTCAGTAGCCATCACAGGGCTGGGACCCTCAGTGGCCATTATGGGTCTGTGGCCTTCAGTGGCCATTGCAGGGCTGTAGCCCTCATGGCCATCACAGAGTTGTGGCCTTCAGTGGCCATCACAGAGTTGTGGCCTTCAGTGGCTATCACAGGGCTATGGCCCTCAGTGGCCATCACAGAGTTGTGGCCTTCAGTGGCCATCACAGGGCTATGGCCCTCAGTGGCCATCACAGAGTTGTGGCCTTCAGTGGCCATCACGGGGCTGTAGCTCTCTGTGGCCATCATGGGTCTGTGGCTCTCAGTGGCCATCAGGGGCTGTGGCCCTCAGTGGCCATCACGGGGCTGTTACCTTCAGTAGTGATCACAGAGTTGTGGCCCTCAGTGTCCATCGGGGGCTGTAGCTCTCTGTGGCCATCATGGGTCTGTGTCTCTCAGTGGCCATCAGGGTCTGTGGTTCTCAGTGGCCATCACGGGGCTTTGGCCTTCAGCAGCCATCATGGGGCTGTGGCTCTCAGTGACCATCACAGGGCTGTGCCCTCAGTGGCCATCACGGTGCTGTGCCCTCAGTGGCCATCACAGAGTTGTGGCCTTCAGTGGCCATCACAGGGCTATGGCCCTCAGTGGCCATCACGGGGCTGTGACCTTCAGTAGTGATCACAGAGTTGTGGCCCTCAGTGGCCATCACGGGGCTGGGACCCTCAGTGGCCATCACAGGGCTGTGGCTCTCAGTGGCCATCACCGGGCTGTGGCTCTCAGTGGCCACCAAGGGCCTGCAGCCCCCGGCCAGGCCAGCCTGGAGCAGCAGCACCGTTGCCATGGCAATCTGCTGTTGCCAGGTAGCCAGCAACTAAGAGTAGACTAAGAATTAGCAGGCCTAAAAATAAAGGTGTCAGGTTTTTTGGTTGTTTGTTGTTTTTTTTTTTGGGGGGGGGGGGTGTTTGGTTGGTTTTTTTTTGTTTTGTTTTTTTTGTTTTGTTTTTTTTTTCATATGTAACAGGCAAAATAATAATAAAAACTCCCTCAAGATCTCGGCAGTTACGGGGTGTTTCTATTCCACAGACTTTGATCACCTTTTAAAATTAGCATGTTTTTCTAAGCAACGAACACAACCAAAACATGATGGTGGGAAGATATTCCAAATCAATAAAAACATGAGACTAAAAAAGCAGGAAACGAGATAAACTGTTCTGAATATTCAAAGAAACTGACAAATAAAAGACTAAATTCTTTCTAAATCTCTGCATCAGCAGAGTAAGAAAGAGTGGCAGCTCTGCTGGTTTGCATCACCCATGCAGGAACTGCCCTGTACTTAAGGGATAGGGGGAAAATGGATTTAATTTTCATCCTTAAACATTCCATATACATATGGACCCTATAAAATTGGAGAAAATGCAATTTAGGAGATTATGCAACCGAGGACATCAAGGGCTTTGGCATCCTTATACTGAAGAGATGACGGGAATACAGGATGTGCTGTGTCTCACTGCAACAGTGTTTGTGAAAGCAAATGTTGCAAAGGCTCATCCCCAAGGAAAGAAAGGAAAAATTTCTCAGCAGAAGTTACAAAGTAGAGAAAAGGTAACCTTTCCTCCTTCTTACTAGTCACTATATATTTTAAAAACAAACAAACAAAAACACAAACAGAAAAGCAAACAAAAACTCAAAAAACCAAAAATGAAAACAATAAGAAAACAATCCACATCTAACCACAGGTCACTCCAGGCCACATGGAAAGACAGATCTGCATCATCTTTCTTAACAGGAGCAAGTATTTTAAAGGAAAAAAAGCTGTAAGAGCCCCTGCAAACTAAAATATTAGAAATAAAGTCTAATTGTAACCACTTGTGTTTTACAGTTATTGACTCCAAGATCTGCGTGTGTTTGTGCTACTGGATTCCCTGGAACCATTCCTTAGAGGATTCAAGGGATAAGCCCATGGCAGAAATACTGCAGGGTTGGGCCAAACTGCTTGTCAGGCTGACTCCACAGGAAAAATTAGACAATGAATGAAATATTGAGTCTGAATCCATTTCAATGTACAAAACAAATAATTCATTTCAATTGTCTAAAAAAAAGGAATTTTACTTCCCCCCCCACCCCCTTCATTTAATGTAAGGACAATTTGATGGAACACTAATTCTTTCTATTAGAAACACTGTTTTCTTCCCTTTTTTTGTAAGCTGAAAACATAATGCAATGACATAAGCCAAAAAAGGAATTATGAAATTGAAAGTAACTTCAGATTTGAACAGTGTAAACTTGCAATGCTTAAGATGTTAAAATGAAACATTTGGTAGTTTTTGAATATTGTTGCTTCAAATGAGTAACTTGGCAACAAAAAAAGCACTTTCTAAAACATCCTGGATGTTGCAAAATCTGTGTTTCAGTCAGATCTCTGGTGAGATGCTCAGTCTTCTATCTCAAGCACCCAGCCCAGAAAAATATTTCCCCCCTCAATTCTGTGCTGTATGGCACACTATGTTTAGAAAGAAAGAGCACTAAATTGCACTATAACGGCAATGCTTCCCTCACTTTTACTTTTTTCTTTTCCATGTTTCAATGAATAATGTATATTCTTCAGTGTATATTAGGAATCAATGGGAAGTGGAAAATGTCACAATAAACTTAATAGCAGCATGGTGTATTTTAGAAACAAAGGCACTAAATAGTTAAGAAAAATAAAAAAAGCCAAATTTGAGTGGAAAATTACTTCCAAAAATTAACAAAACAATACAAAGGAAGCTAAAATAATGACAGCAGTGTTTCTTACTAGTGACTGTTTGTTTTAAGAAAGGACTGAAAATTTTAATGCCTCTTCAGGTTATAAGACTCATTCTTATCCTCTTCATTTTGTTCTGGCATCCATGACTGAATTTTATACATTTTGACCTGCTGAGTATCAGATAAGATCAATTTATACAAACATAGGAAGACACACAGAAGTCTTAATGTAACTGTGTGTTAATTGATTTCAGAATTCTGCTATAATTTGATTTTTGTCCAAATGGGCTTCAACTCCCCCAAAAACACTAAGCAGTTGCAAGTGTGGTAATAACCTTTAAAGAAGTCACAACCTTGAATATCAAAAAAAAAATCTGACTTGATTATTCCCTCTTGTTCCATTTCTTAGGGAAAGACAAATACCCATCCCAGGGATGGTTTCTAGAGATACAGTGTTCTCTGAAGTTCAAAGGAGTTCATTTTGAACTCTCTGATGTTCTGAGCTTTGTTTCTAAAGCACAACTAGAGATTGCTCAGCCCAAGCCAAGTCCTGGCATATATGGAGGTTCCTCTTCTCAGCTCCCCTGAGGAAGGGCACCGAGTGGGATGCCTTTATATTACCTGTGCTTCTTTTTCCTGTAGTAAGTCTTAATTTATTTTTTCACCTTTGAATGCTTAAAAAAAAACCCATCAACCCCCCCTTTTCTCCCAATCCCCCCAAAAAAGCCCACAATGGCAGAGAATGTGCATAAAAATAACTTTTACAAAATTGCAGGTTTTTTGTAGCATGTTGATGTCAACTAAGTTTTTGATAGAACATTGTCAAAGCTTTCCACTTCAGGTGTTGAACACAACAATTAATCTACCATCACATTAAACTATTAATTGTAATTGTAAGTGCAAAATTAATGTATATTATTCTTAGTGAGGTAGTACAATAAAAAGTGGAAGTCAAATTAATCAAAATGTTTTGATACCACTCAAGTGATTGCTATATTTTGAATTTCAATCCCAAAGATGTTAAATATTCTAACTTGAAATTATTTTCTGCCTGAATTTTGAAATTTCCCATAGAAGAGGAAAACTGATATTTCAGACACAAATAAGTGTCATACATTCACATGAATCTTCTGGGGAAGAGAGTTAAAGCCCAGGAGAATCAGCTAAATAGAACACACTCTAGAAAAAGTGATTATTAATTTATCTTCAGAATATTAGCATTGACATAGAATTTAACATTAAAAAAATCATATATGTCTCTTCCTCTAGCCTCCAGAATAGTTTTATACTTATTCCCTTTTTCCTTTTTTTTTCTTTCATATCCACATTATATTTCATAGTTAGAACAACAGTTATCCCATGAAATACCATGAAAAGGCTCTCACAACATTAACTCATTTCCTTGCAACATAGAAATAAAAGCTTTGTGTTCAAATAACAAATGAGGGGACAGGGGAAGTGCATCTGGTTGGAGCCCTACAGCAGGAAGCATGTAAGACACAACAAACCTCTCTATTAATCCAAAATGAAGAGATTTCACAGTGAAGGAAAAAACTGCTGATAAGACCTGTAGCTGAAAAGAGCATAGATCTCATTCCAGTGCAGCACTAGATCTTATCTCCCCAATTCCACTGAACCATTGGTCAGTTTGAGAAAATTTCACCCTAATTGCAAGGTAAAAGTATATATATCATCGTAAAAGTGGTTTGTCTTCTGGAAATGTATTTTTTTCTTCTGAATGTATGGCAGCACAAGAATATTTACCCTTTTCCTTCACTAGACTCTTCTGCAGTTTTGCTCAGTTGTAGTTAATTCAGTAATTACAGGATTCTCTACTCTTGTCCTTTGACTGGGTAAGAATTGCAAAATCTCTGGCTCAAAAACACACACCTAAAATGAATATATATCCATTATAGTGGGATTTTTTTTTTTTTTTTGCCAGTGTAACTCTACTTAAACCAAAAATGTAGAGTAAAATTTTCCCTAAAATCATTGAGTTGGAGCTAATTTGCACTAAAAACTTATAATTGACTTGAATATACTTAAAAGATTCATGAATCTCTTTATGGATTCTCTTCTACAAAGCAACACATAAATATAATTCTATCAACAAGAACAGGAGCTACACAACTTCACAACTTTTTTAATACCTAATTGCCTTAGGAGCTGCTTTAAGTTCCTTTTCTTCTTCCTATCAATGAGGAAAAAACATGTTGATCAAAGTCACACAGGCTCATTTTTGACTTATATATCAATTTAAAAGTTTCCATTGAGAAGCCAGATTTGGAAGTTTATGGCACCTGTAAAGCCAAGGGCTTGCATAGGTTTCATTGAGAGTCAAGTTATGGTGCAGAATATTATCAGTGATGATGCTCAAAGTAGGGAGGAATCAGGCTTGTCTTTCTTTGCTAAGTCTGCAAGGCTGACAGCAAAAATATCTGTGATCTAAATATATTTGATCTGAAGTTATAGAGAAAGAAACATGACAACCTATCACACCTTTTTTCTTTTTAAACAAAGTCACATTTTGAGAAGAACTGCAATTTCAGAAGTCTTTCAAGTTTTGAGGTCTGAGTCAGTTATGAAAGCTGAAAGTGGGCATAATGAACATGCAAAGCTCTAGCAGGTACCTTTAGATTCACATCAATCATTTCACATGCCCCTTGGAAGGGTGGCTTTCCCTCAGAAATGCCCAGGAGAACTGACCAGAACTTTGTCCTCCATGAGTGAATGCCACATCCCATCTCCTGGGAAGCTCTGGAAAGCAGGCTAGAAATCATCCTGTGCTCCACTGCAGTGGTTCTGCACCACTTTCCTGAGATTTGCTTCCTAAGAGAGGCCAGGAGACCTGTCAGCCTCCACTCAGCCTCGTCCCTGTCACTCCACCCTGCTGCTCCACCCTCATTTCTTCAGAACAACCACAGGCAATCCACCACTGTTGGGTTTTTTCCTCAAAACAGCTCAGACAGGGATTAACGGATTTTGAAAACCAAATGCACCATCTGAAAATCTCAGATCAGAAAGTGATCTACATTTTCTACAGTTTATTATTTTTAAATTATTCTAGCCCATCTCATTGAAAGAGACTCATCACCTTCAAACAATATTCCAATCACCTTCAAACAACAAACAATATTCAAACAATATTCCATATACATATGCAATATTGGTAAGACTGGCAGGAAAAAAACACATTTACATAGCGAGTGCTTTTGAAGCTTTGATCTCTCATTTTTTTTATGAAATGAAGGACTTGATCACTTATCTCCCATGCCTTGTTCATGCACTAATTTACACTAATCCATACCCATTTTGCTGAAACTCTGACCAAGATTTTATGTACTTGCCATCAAAACGAAAGCATCTTACTTCTTGGGAAGAAAAGGAAAGACTTAATCAGCTTTAGTTATGACTTCAGGTGAGGAACAAACCAACATGAAATGATAAATTAAACACTGACTTTCAAATACAGCCCTAATGACTAAAAAAACTAAAAGAAAGGTAACATGACACATCTTTTTTGCTTAAACTGGTAAGAGACACAAAGGAAAAACAGAGATGTTGATCAGCATCCAAAGAACATGAGGTTCTTGAATATGGATATTTCTGACTCTTTTGAAAGGTCTCTGACATAGCACAAATCTCTAATTTACAATTTTCAAAGAAAACTTGAATGTGACAACCAAGACAGAGTCAAATTAAACCTAACAACTATATTCTTTCTCAATAATGGCATTTTCATATACACACAATATTTAAAGTAAAATTTTTACAATTCCAATCTATCTTAGGGGTGCGAATCCTTATGCAGAGATGCAAGCCTTTACCCTCAACTAGATTCAGCTCTACCTAAAAGGAAAAACAGTGCCAAACACACACATGCAAAATAAAAGGGAAAAATGGCTCCTTAGGCCAGATTTAAACCACATCTTCTGCTCACCCCATGTTTCCTGTTTTATTTCCATTAGATTTCCAGGTTTCCCCAGATACCTGCAATGACAGCTACCTGCAAAAGACTTTCTGCTTATCCCCAGATTTGCATTATTACTCCACATTGTTCTCTATGTTCCTTTATCCCATCTCCTGGCAGCAATGTTCCTCATTTGCCCCAGAACCCATTGGCCTGTCTTGTTTGGGCAAGGCAGAGTACGAGTTGGCCCAGAGCTGTGATGCTCTTTGCTGATGGGATGTCTCCTCCCATGCTGGTTTTTTGACTTGCACCCTTGTGCTGTCTGCCCTACCAGCTCCTGCCAAACTCCATGGACAATGGCCGAGTTTTCTCTGCCATTTTGTCAGTGGAGCCATTAACAGGATTTCCCTGCATTAATTAGCCATGCTTTTTGATAATTGCTTTAGGAACTCAACACCTCTGAGTTATCTGTCAACATGCTAATTTTGACTAAACTTTGCCAACAAACTCAAAACTTATTAGCAGGATTCTGACAGAAAGTGCTGTCACATACTTTTTTTCTTCAAGAACCTATACAAAAATACAGTTTAAAAAGCTGTCATTTATATGTTATTCTTTCTTTTGTCACAAAACTCACCTTAGATTGCCATAACTGATTTCAGTATAACTTTTGTTATATTACACTTTTTACCTTGGCCAGCTCGGCTAGAGCTTCATACAGATTGCAAGTTGTTTTGAACAAAGTCACACAGTGTGTCACTCCCATTCCAGGTCATTAAGCCTCAAGAAAAGAGCATGAGAGGAGGGAGACCTCTCTACTCTTTAGAAAGACCTGAAAGGAGGTGGTGGTGTGGTGGGGGTCAGTCTCTTCTCTCAAGTAACAAGTGACAGAATGAGACCAAGTGGCCTGAAGTTGTGCCACAAGAGGTTTAGATTGGATACTAGGAAATGGCTCTTCCCACAAAGTGTTGTCAAGCCCTGGAAGAGGCTGCCCAGGGCAGTGTTTGAATCACCATCCCTGCAGGTATTTTCAAGGCGTGTAGAGGTGGCACTTGGGGACTTGGTTTAGTGGTGGCTTTGTCAGAGCTGCATTAGTGGTTGGACTTACTTATCCTAACTTTCTTTCCAACCTAAATTCTTTGATGATTCTATAATTCTAGTTTATATTTCCCTATTTAGTCTCTCTCTTGCTTCCCTCCTATACCAAAAATCTTCTATTCGTTTGTTTTTTTTTTTTTTTAATGGTGGAAAACAAAGTGTGGGCTTGTATTGGTCCTTCTAACAGGATGTGAACCTCACCTTCTTTATAGAAGAAGGATATCTAAGAACACACAGGAAAAATCAGGGCAAACTTGCCTGAAAAGTATTCCATTCTAGTCATTAAGGCAGCTCATAAAGGGGTGGCAGAAGGAAAGCTTTTAATAGGCCTGAAATGCTGCTGTAATATCTTTGATGGGGCTTTTCCCCCTAAAAATGTTTGAGCATTTTGTTTCTTTGAGATTTTTGCCATTAAATACATTGATTAACAATTCACTATAAAATTAATAAATAATCAAGAATACTGTCCATTTTCTATCATAACCTTCTGCAAAATGTTAAAAATAAATAAAATGCTCCCTCTTCCAAATACGTGACTCCTATTTCAATAGATGCAACATGCAGCACAGACCCTTTTGATTGAATATAGTGCACCTCAGGTCTTGAATGAAACCACACAAGAACATAACATTTTATGCCCTTTCTTGCAAAACAGTCTACAACCTCGTTCTTAAATGTCTGTTTTATATACATCAAATGTAAAAGAGATGAATTGCAATGGGTGAAAATACTCTTCTATTTACATCATTCCAGAGATTGATTTTCTGTGGAAAATAGTTATTAGTTTAAATAGGTACATGGATTCTGAAAAATTGTGTTATTTTAACAGCCTCTGATACTGTATGACGTGCTTTAATTTCTGTTATTTCAGATACATAACTGTTTTCTGGCTAGTTCTCCTCTCCTCCCTTGTTACATTCTCCTGCTGTAAGAGGTCTACAATGACCAGTACAGAAACCTGTGACTTGCAAACTCTGGCCTGTGGATCACTTATTGTCCCTACAGAATCTATGCAGAGAAGTTCCTGACTCAAGAGGGAAATATTCCTTCCTCAAGAAGCAACACTTCATCTGTAAAGAACGACAGAAATTTTATAAAATCTCTTTCCTCCCACAGAAGGTTTTTAAGATTTGGACGACTGTTTGCCTTAAAAAATGAAAAATACTTCTTTCTTTTTTTTTTTTTTTTTTTTTTAATTTAAAAGTAATCCTAGTGCTGTACTCTAAAGATCCGCCTAGGTACATGGCAGCGAATGCCTCTGACATGCAGAACATGGAATCTTAAAACCCCTTCCCACAGCCAGAACAACAAAGCTTTTAATCCTAGACAGCCTAAACTCAGCTGAAGACACAGCCACAGCTGTTCTCTTCCACTTCCTCCTGATATAATAATCCTGTTCTGTATGAATAAGCAGCAACAGGGACAGAAAAATGTAGCCCTCACTGTTTAAGAGTCTCTTGTGGGATGAGGAAAATCAGCTCTCACCTGCTCACTGCAATGAACAAAGCTACACTTTTCCAACAGCCAAACCATTCCAGCTGAAGGGCTGTCCCAGAGTCCCAGAAGGAACCAGAAGAGAACTCAACTCCCAGTTTCCTGTGTCCCAAATCAGTGCTTCATCAGCCACAACACTGGCCACACTAGAACTGCTGCTAGCCAGGAATCCAATCCAAGATTTCAGAACCCCTTCTGATTTAAGTTCTGTCAAAACCACTAGACTCCTACAAAAGCTTTCTTTTCAGTGAACTCACTTTCAGATGGAATCATTTAGATGAAAACAAAGAAGTCCTTACCAGCCCTATTCACAGTTGTTATGCAACCATTTTTAAGGGATTTGCAGACCTTTATGAGAAAACAGAAAAACTCCTAAAATCAAGCATTAGTCAGTATTCTGCTAAGTAGATTTTCTGTGTTGTTCCTGATGATAAACTGTGGCCATATTTGTCCACAAAGAAACGTGAACAGGAAGGGACCAGGAAAAGCTCAAACTTTCAGAGTGACCTTAGGATATTGGCACCTCAGGAATGCTTTCATTGCTCACAGGGAGGGAGATACTGCAGGACATATTCAAGCTGGTTTTGTGGAAACATATAAATCTCCATCATCTATTAGATTTCATTTGTGACCAATATTCCATTTATTCATATCCCTAAGAAAGAAGCCAACCTTACTTCACATCTGCAGATGCAATGGATTTTGGGCTCTTTCAGGGTACAAAACCAAAGCAGTGGTGCTGTCCATAATATTTGAATGGGACACTCCAGGTATATGATGTTACACTATCAGTCTTTCTTCTGCTCTAAAGAGAAACATGCACATCAATTTAACATGGATAGGCTGTGGAAATAATGTAAATAACACTTAATTGTACACAACATTCCGCACTACTCATAGCTGAGCTCCTTTTACTTCACTGACATGCTCAGCCTTTACTCAGCTCAACATCCATCACTCCCTTAGCATCAAGCCTTGTAGCAACGAACTTGCCCAAAAGCATGACTTGAACTTGCATCTGTGGACAATGTTATTCGTGCCTCTGTATGGTTATTACCTTCTCCACTTCAAAATATGCAGGGGTTGTTTGGGTTGTAGTAAGGAATGAAAAAAAATGTTATATTTTTTTCTATGTAAAATGAATGCATATCTAAAATGAAGCTAAACTATTTCCCCAGCAATACTATAAACCACTAAATTATCCTTCAAACACAGTATTTTTCTATGTAATTCTTACTCCCTGGGAACTTGTAGGCAGTAACTGTACCTCCTCTTCAGCTTTGTTTTCTAAGCAGGACTAGTGAAACTACTGCAATCAACTTGACAGATAATGGTTTTCATTCTGCTACTCCTCCTGTTACAACTTTCCCCACCCTTTGGGTTCATTCACATCTAACATTAAGGATCATGTGGAGTAGCATGTACAACAGGGTTATTACCTCTTTCAATCTATTGGACTTCTCTTGACACAAGGAACACATTAACCTCCTTCTTAGCTAAGTTACACTGGAAATTCACTCACCCGCTAACCAAACTATAGCCACTTTAGCTTTTTCCAAAATGCTTTTCCAGATGATACCAGCATTTCTTCTTGTTAGTTCCTTATGGCATTTTGTGCTACAAGACTACATCTGATTTTTACTACTTTGGTCTAATCATCAAGTTGTTCTTATATATCAAATCTTTGATCAAACCAATAATGTCTCATGACTTGAGTGACCAGCAACTTCCATCAGCATGCTATTAATTTTTTATTCAAAGTCAATAACAATAAATATTATATTCAACAAAACATGTTAGTATTTGGGGAATTTCCATTGTGGGAAACAAAAACAAAAAAACCCCAAATCCTCATCTGGTTATACCAAGAGAGGGCTGCTCCCTAATGAAACGTCAGACCTCGACAAAAGATAAAATTTACATTTCCAAATCAGATTTTTGAAATCTCTTCATGTTCTCTTCATTGTCTACTCAAAAAAAAAAATCACAAAAGAAAAAAGCACTAAAAAATACTTTGTTTGGTCTCTTTCACACATCCATCTCTACTGGCCACAGACTCCTGGTAAATTTTTGATTGATGATGTACTGGCAACTACAAACATGTTAAAGCAATTCTAATTATGCTTCCTATTTCATCAGATCTAGATATGATATACATACTCCCTGATTTTCCAGGACGCATCTATTCCAGCATCTAATGAGATTTAAGAAGCTGACAGAAATGATGGAAGATCTGGGAATATTCAAGCTGTGAATGTATTTATGCCAAAGATTATAAGCTGGTTCCTAACAATGAAATAGCTTTCCTCAAATGACTGAAATGCCATCATCTCAGATATTCTATTTTACACCATTTATTCCATCTTCATTCCTAAAGCAATGATAATGTTAGCATCATAATGTTCTCCCTTTCAGGATTACTTGAACAAGCATCAGGTCCATTCCAAGGAAACAAAAACTGTTGTTACTCAGAAGGTTAACAGAAAGGAGACCAGCATGGTCTGGATGTGGACACCATCCAAGAACAGTGGTGGGTCTGAACTGAGAGAAAACTAACAAAAAGTGAGTATTTAGCTCCCTAACAGAAGGGCAAAATATGAAGGAACAGCTTAGAAAAATTAAGTCAGGTTTACGAGCAGTAGAGGTGAACCAAGGTCAAATCAAGGAGCTGGTGTAAAAGATGGAAAGAAAGTTGTTTGGTCAGAAAAGTCTCACTGAGAAAGCAAAACCACAAAATAAATAATTACATATATGTAATAATATTTTTAAAAAATTACAAACACCATGCTATGTTGTTAGAAGACCATAAAAAAAAGTTTTTAGCATTTCTTTTACCTATATGTAATTGTAATTGAAAATGACAAGTTCCTCTCAAAGCTTTAGTATAAACCCAATAAAGAGGTATAGTCTGAAATCAGAAATTGAAAATTTCATTTCTAGTTCTTCACTGCTAACATAAAAAAACTAAACACACAGATATCTAATTCCTGGAGCACTGAAAAGATTTTTAGATAGCAATTTTCTATTCATATAGCCTTGTTGCTGCAGAAAGCAGTATGATTTTCACAGGTGTATATTAGCATAGAAATACTGCATCAAAGTGTTCTGGATTTTGTTCATCTTTTTAGTGCAATTTTGGAATCACATGACCTTATATGTTCATAAAAGACTCATGCTAATGAAAAAGAACCAAACTTGTCTCCAAGAAATAATGCCGTCCATTTTAATATCCCAAAGAAACACACAAATGTTGAAAACTATGTATGAAAGAAAAAGCTATCTAGCTCCTAAGAGTAACAAGTGCTCTTTTTTTTTTTTTTTTGTCTCCCAATGTTATATGCCTCAAAAATTTTTAGAATGGAATACTTTTGCAAATTCAGTTTGTCACAAAAAAAAAAGACTAGAATGGAATTTTAAAAAAAACCAGTATTGAAGTGTCCCAAATTATTAAAATAAACTGCAGTTTCCAACTACATATATATATCAGCTTTCTGTGATGGTAGGATGTAATTCAGACCAGACTTATATATATATAAAACCTTACCATAGCATTTCTGATAGGATATTAGAAATACTTCATCACAGATATGGCCAAACAGACAGGCTGTGGAATCTCCATTCTTAAAGAGAATCAAAACTCACCTGGACAAGGCACTGAGCAATGAGTTCAATGTAACCTCAAAGCTAGCTCTAATTTGAGTGGTGGCTTAGACCAGATGACCCTGAAGAGTCCCCAGTAACCTAATTTATTCTGTGACTTTGTCTCCAAGGTCAGCCTTTCCAGGTTAAGGACAGAAGCATCCTACAACTCTCATGAGTACAGGCTGAGGTTATCACATTCCTGTGATGATCCTTCCCAGAGTCCCACCTGCTGCTCTCCTGCCAGGTTGGTTTTCAAAGCACATCTTACTCTCCGTGACCATCTCACCCTGGCCAGCCATCATTCAGGCCTGCACACATTTGCATCCCCTCTAAGGTTTTCTGTGAGCATCCATCCTCTCACACACCTCAGAGTCCTGATGGAGGAGGGACCCCTGTGCAACTCTATACAGGAGCTTCTGTACTTTTGTCTCATTCAGACATTTGTATCTGTACCAGAAAGGGGAGCAGAACATTCATCTCCACATTGTGGTTCAAATGGGAGATATGTAGGGGCAGCAGGCAGAAGACCATGAGTTTGAATCTAGCTGAGGCATTCACAAGCAAGTATGTGAGATAAGAGACACCTTCAACAAAAAATAGGAACTATTTACATTCATAGGACCAAAGGTCTCTTCAGCTTTGCTAGAATTTTTACTTTCTTTTCAGTGTTGAAGTTCTTGTATGCAATAAGATATTTTATTCCTGATTTTGGAAAAGACCAACAAACATGATGTTAGCAGCTACCTTTCTACAGAGAATATATTTTATCATCAATGTTCTAGAAGTTCCAGTAATTTCCTTAGATGGGCCTCATGAGGAAGCAGCTTTAATTTCTGAAGAAAATTATTTGCCAGTATGTTAGATGGGGATGGGAAGGAGGAACAGATGTCCAACACAGCCAGGTGCTGAGTCCTGCACTTGGGTCACAACAACCCAAGTTGATTTTCTGTTTTTTAAGCAGCTGATGGGCACACAGCTGCTGAGCCACCTCCAGCCTCACAGGCTATGGGCTGCAGTATAAGCCAGTAGACAGACTGAGTTAGACTGCTGTGGTTTACTTCAATTTGGACTTCTCATACATAGTGCTGAGTAAGAAAACAACCTTCTAAAATCCAACAGTGAATTATGTGCCTTTGGGCCATTTGTTTATCTCTACTTGTTCTGATCTTTTACCTGCCTGCCCCAATTAGACTAAATATCTTTGTAGAGTAAATACTGAAATATGGAAATAAAGTAGGATGAAGTAAAACAAAAAGTACCATGATTTTAAAATAAATTTTAATAAAGATACAAATGTAAATGGCATGGGCCACAGTTTCCGAGCCACAGCATGTGGCTCACTGATGCTTATTAATTAGTATTTCAAGAAAACAAAAAAAGTTTCTCATTACAAGAGCCAATATTATGTTTCTCTGAGGAACCTACTCCTTTTGAACTTATTATGGTGGTGTAAAAGAATGCAGAAACTGGCTTTATGATTCAGATGCCTGTGCATGCATGCACACAAAAACAGTCTGCATTTTCCTTGTTGCTACTGAAGTGTCAGCTTTGGCTTAATTTTATTATCACTGAGGAATATGCTTCTCTGAGTTCATCTGACCTTTAAGAGAGCTGCCTGCTAATGCTAATAGCATGCTGCTGTGTCTGGAGCATACCATGAAAGAGACTGGCTGTTAGATATGTAGTGTACTCTCAGTCAAGGAAAAACTTTTTCACTCTGAGCAGTGACAGGCAAACCACTGTAGACTTGAGGTTCTGTTAAAGCACACCAAATGGCTGATTGTCCAAACCTTTGCCAAACCTTATTGGTCTTTTAACACAGAAGTGTGGCAAGAACAAATGTGGGAAGTTGTGTTTCTTGCTTTGCTGTACTTGGTTGATTCAATATTATTTTTCCATGAGAAGTTTTTGGTTCCTCCCAAGCCTGGCCTGGCTGGAAGAGTTGCCCTTCCATGGTGCAGATCATGAACAAAAGGCCTTCAGCAGAACGAGGAAGTTTAGAGTTCACAGAAGTGAACGAAAGTGAATTAACTTGAATAAAATGGAAACGTTAGAGTCCTGACTGTGTGATTTCAATTAAAAATATGTGAGAGATT
Source organism: Taeniopygia guttata (assembly GCF_048771995.1). Classification (NCBI taxonomy): domain Eukaryota; kingdom Metazoa; phylum Chordata; class Aves; order Passeriformes; family Estrildidae; genus Taeniopygia; species Taeniopygia guttata. The sequence goes on from NC_133025.1 coordinate 69,274,474, forward strand.
TCACAGTTACTTCAAAATTAGTCTGATCTAGGTTTAGTTCAAGGACTTGGTAAAGACAGAGCCAGTTCTAATTTTATCTGAGCTGATTCACCTATTTGTAATGGCTGTCCTACGTGCTCTAATAACACAGTCCTGTGGATCTTAAACCAATGCTGTGACACAGGTTTCAGGTTTTTAAGACTCTGAAGAGGTTTTCATGCTGACAAGCTGGCAGCTTGACCAAGCATATCTTACTGGCTCCCATTAGCGGGGCACATATTGTGTAGATTCCCTAGGACAAGCAATGGGACAGTAGGCAAGACAGTATGGCCCATAAGGAAAACAAATTACAGCCAACTCAGAACAAATATTAGAGTACAAAAACAGCTTTACTGTATTACAGGTAGAGAAAACAGCAGCGAGTGTTAGAACAAATTAAAGAATTGCAGAATACTTTTTCTGTGAACACTAAAAAATAGAATTACTACTGACACTATTGTCCATGCCACTTGAAAGGCAGTAGAAGAATAACTGAAACATCAGTCATAAGAACAGAAGAAAGTCAGGACAGCACAGTTCAATACCTTTCTTTATTTTCCTCCTCTTCATTGTCATTGAATTTTAGTTTGGACAAAAAGGAAACTTTTACAGAATTAGAAATCAAGGGGGTTGACCCAAAGAACATCTGCACCAACATCACCAAACTTTCTCTCCTCTCTCCCTCCTCACACTCCATATTCCTTGCCAGTGCTTTTTAGCATTGGCAAAGCAGAACTACTTTGAAAGGCATTGAGGATGATCTTGCATGAGGATGATCACTCAGACAATTATGGTCAAATACCAGTGGTGAATTTTCTGATGTGGGCACTATTGATGATTTATAAAGACTATTACTGTAGCAGAGAAACATTTACTAGAAACTGGACTGGGGCCACCAATTCATTTCTCACAAGCTACTGAAGCAAGTAAAATGTTCTCTTGTCTCATTTTTAATTTGAGCCAAAGTTATTTGGTTCCTTTAAATCAGTGTTTCCCATTAGTCTGTTTTGGGTTCAAAAAGGCTGCTTACAAATATTGTGACCATTTATAAGGCTTTTAAGCACTTCGTTTAGTATAGTTCATTGAATATGGGTTAAAGTAACTGAAACATCACAGTGAAGCATACACAGACCTTTTTCCAAATTTCTCCCTGTTTTTCTTGGGACATTGCAAAACAACAAAGGCAGTTTAATAACACAAATGGTATTGCTTTATTACTGGCTTTCATAATTCTTTCTGACCATTTATATGGGGAACTGCAAAGAAGACAGCTACAAGAAATTTTGTATATAGATTGATGCCCTTTGTCCACAGAGAGTCTAATGAAACAGCATCGAAAGAATACACATGTGAAATGGAAGCCACCTACAATATTTAACACTGAGGGACTGTGAAACACCCCATCTAGACCCAGACAACTGAATCAAGACATGAAAAAAGTCCCTAGGTTCCTATTGCAGGAGCTGGCAACTAGTTTTACTTACAGATGAGGGTATTCTGGAGCCTAAATGATAAAACAGAGCCCTTACCCACTGCATTAAGTAGCATCTGCAGCTGAGTACGGCATTCATCTTGGGGTTTGGGGAAATTCCAATACAGATCTTTGCTCCACTTATTTAAGGAGGTGAAACTTATTTTTTTAAAAGAATGTCTTATCAAATAGAGATTTATTGCCTCCCAAAGTTTCCTGTTGGAGAGAGCTCATTATGTATAAATGATTGACTCCCTGCAGACCAGGCTTCTGTACATCTCTAGTGATTGTCCTAACTGTGGACATGGATTCAGCTCCCCTCACTAGTTCCACACTGTAATTAAGCTCACCAGGAATATATATGGCAGGAAAAAAGGCAGGAATGGTTCTGTAGCATGGTGGTCAGGGCATTTGCTGGGCAGAGAAGCAGTGCTTTAAGTTGCTGAGCTGTCTGAAGACTTGGATCTAAATCACTGCATTGAGTTGCCAGTGGCTGTTTCAGGTTCTGTGTTTTCTCATCTCAACCATAAATTCCTCTTTGAGACTAACTAGCTTTTCCTGCAGGAGCTGATAGTGTACACTGCTATAAAAAGTGGCTATTGTGACACATACACATGCTCCAGCCTGATTTGTGCAATTACATGACTGGAATTGAATTAGAGGGCATAATTGCTGGGTTCTCTGTCTTCAAAAATGAGACATATCAAAAAAATATCACCCACTGCCTTGCTTCCTCCGTCTCTGTGTAAACAGGCTGCCACAGGAATCTGGATGACTCAAGTGAAGATCTGGCACAAATGAGCAATATGATGGTAAATATGATAATGCCATCTTGGAGGAATTTAACCACCTTCCTGCCACACATTTTAACAAGCACACTCTGGTGATCACGTTCCTCATCTTCTTTCTCCTCATGCACAGAGGAGCCCAAAGATGAAAGAACGAGGGAAAAAAAAAAAAAAAGGAACAACCAATCCCTCTGTTGTTAAATTCTTTCTCCCCTCCGGCCAAATCCAGGACAGTAGGACATTCCAAAACTAAGGTTGACAAATTAAGGAACATCACTACCTATGTTATATAACATGCAATAATACATAGCTATGGGGTTTTTTTAATATCTGAAGGTGCTTCTGTAAGAGAACTGCTACTTCAAAGGAAATAAATGAACATGAAAAATGTAATTTAAAATTTTACCTGGAATGTGACTGTGAACATGAAAATGAAGAAAATGAATAAAAAATACATCCTGGCAATACAGTGTCTGTGCATCAGAGACAGGACAACCCTTGGCTCAGCAAGAAATGAGACATGTATTTCTCATTGGATAAGACAGCCAGACTTTAATCCAAAACATTTGATTTTACAGCTGTAAGCATTAAATTTGCTAAAAAGACATCCTGAACCCCAGTTTGGAGTGCAATGTTTCAGCAAAGTGAGGTAACCAGATAAGAAAACCCAAACTTCCATTAGGCAAAGGTCAGCCATCATCTGCAAGAATATTTGCAGGTCATCTTTTCTCACTCAAACAGCCAACTTCATGTGACTCAAGCAACACACCCTTAGTTTATGTTTTTGCTACAGCAACCAGTACCTGAGGACAGTCTCCCAAAATGTATTATAACTGCACAAACAGATTTTGTTCCTTGGTGTGACAGTTAAAGATGAAAGGTGACCACGTAGGTGGAAAGACTGCAGGAAAGCAGTAAAATAAGGAAATGCCCAGGGAAGAAGAGCTTATAGTTGTCGGTTGTTCCCCGCCCTCACCACAGTTAAGCTTGTTTTTTAACATGAAAATTCTGTTTTCGTGCAGTTAAAAGCCAGTCTCAATGAACTCTATGTGGTTACAACAATTTACAGTCTGAGGATCCAGCTCTAAGACCGGAATATTTTATTGTAAACAGTTTCATCTTCACAAATAACTCATCACCATAGGAGCCTCATATGGGCAGAAATGATCTCATCTCACTGGCCATCCATGAGCTGTAATTAAATAACTTATAGTAGGAATCCTGAGGCTCCTGCCTGGTTTTAATTGTGTTTTCATTAGAGCAAGTATTGTTATTGTGCAAGGGAACTGCGAGTTCTGCAGCAGGGCCTGAGCTGCCTCTGCACAGCCTCTGTGAACCACAAGCTCTGGCTGAGCTATTACACCCAAAGAAATAAAATGCTGCAGCTCACAATGCACACAGGCCTCTTTAAAGCTACTTGATTTAAAGGAAAGCAACATCCTTATTTCTTCTTTTACTTTGCTGCCAAGAGAAATAATCATACTAAGCCAGGACAAGGGAAAGCATCCTTATGCAACAGACAAATGGCACTTGCAAACACATTTACAAGTCTCGTGCTGCTGTTCAAGTAATGCAGGCACAATAGCCTTCCTTACAGAGTAGGAAAAAAAAAAAAATTAATAAGGATGGTACCAGAAAAATGTACCTTCCAACTGAAACCCAGCAAAGAAAGCAAGCAGCCTGCACATAAGGCCCAGGCTATGCAGTTTTGGTTTAACATCTGCTGCCAGAGTAGCTTTCCCTCCAAAGCCACTCGGGTTATTAATATTGAGAAAATAGGATTATTGTCTGAACAGCACAAAGATGAAAAACTATTTGTATTTGCAAGCTGTCTGCTTATTTCGAAAGCATTTATTTCCTCTTGATAGCACATGTGTAGAGCAACTTTGGGAAAGGGATTTTTTGGGAGTATTTGGGTTTTTTATTTCTTTTTCTCCCTGCAGATGACCTGTGATTCATTTTTTTTTCTAAGTGACAGAAAGCACACAAATTCTTGCATCTTCCCACCACATGCACGGGAAGGGTTTCCAAGTGATTAAATTCAAGGAGTCCAAATCATAATATTAGAATAATAAAGAATGATATGGAGGGCTGCCTACCACAGGAAGCTTGCCCTGAAGTATATAAAAATCAGCTATTGCCATTACATACAGAGGTAAGTGTCTCTCAGGCTGTTTTTATTTCATACCCTAGCTACAAGGAACTGGAAAACACTTCAAAGGGAAAGTGGATGAAAACACTGGCCCTGATGATGGTTGCTAGGCAATGCAGAGAGGACTACTACTGGCCAAGCTTCAAGCAGATTTAGATATTATTCTAATGAACATAGAGTGTCATTAAAAACCAAGGTCTGATTTAAACAATTTTGACCAGAAGACTGAAAAAAAAAAAAAAAAATTTCATCTTACCCACATCTTCAAAAGAAGATACAATACCCAGGTAAGTAAACTCAGCAACAGCTGAAACACAACTCATCATACAGAATTCCCAAGGAAAGGAAGATTGAATTGCATTCAAGAGTCCTCCTGAGCGGTTCACTTGCAAAGCACCTGTGGCAGGGTGAGAATCCAAATCCCAACTCATCCTTGCCAGTCAGCACAGCCCCCAAAGGGCCATTTCTGTGTGCCAGGTTGTACCACAGCATGAGGCACTGACAGGGAGCCACAATCCCTTGAGTTATCTGGCACGAGCCCAGGCTAACATGTACCTCCCTGTACCTCCTGTTAAACAGAGCAGAGAAAGACAAGGAACTGTAAAATAATCCAGGTTGGAAGGGACCTCTGGGGGGTAATCCCACCCAGTGCAGGCTCTGGGCTCAATGCAGACAAAGCAGACTTCAGATCTTTAAACAATTCTGGCCTCAAATAGATTCAGTTTCTGAGTCTTCACAGTTTGGGGATTATTTTTTTTCCTTTTTTTTTGCAAGTTCAGGTCTTTGATCAAAGTTGGTTTTGTGGATACATTATGTTTCCTCACCCTTTTCTGTAATTTCTCTTCATGCTTTAGATCTAGAAACTGACTGGGAATAAAATAATATCCTTAGTCCTCCCAGATTTTGAAACATAGATATTAACTTCTCCATTTTTATCTATCTGTTCAAAATGCTTCATTTTGATATAGTTTGATTCTGCTGCTCTCATTTTCTCCTTATATTCTGATTATTACTATAAGTACTTAAATAAAAGCAATTTTTAAAAAAGTCAACAAATTGCCATCATTCCAAAAAACTCCTAACAATTCTGTGCAAGTCAAGGAGAACATCAAACTACAAATAGACACAGAGACATAACCCTGATCCAAAAGTTTCATTCTTATGAGGCCAGACTAAATTTCTACATTAAAAAATATTTTAATGAAAAATTTCCTGAAAAAAGAAATTCTTCAGGTCATATGATAGTAGAAGCAGATGCCTCTGTTTAAATATTCAGTTATCTTACATCACATCTTCAGAGCATTTTATTTACTTACCTTACCATCTTTTAAAAAATATATTTTGAGATTGTGTCATAAACTGTGCTCCAATCTACTAATGGTGTTTGGATAGAATTTCCACTTCTTAAAGGTTTTTTAGGCTCTAATGAATTAGTTCTTTTTCATGATTTATTGTGTCAAACTTAATACCTTTATTTTGTTATTCAATTTACTCTTGTAGCAAAATGCACATAAAGGGCCTTTTCCAATTTAATAGTTTAAATTTTCTCTTGTTTTTTCCACCTAACTTTCAACCATATTTGAACTATTTTTCTTCAAGCTTCATAAATGAAACCATGTAAATTGGTCTCAAAACACTTCTGCTAATAAATTAGAGTTCCCCCACTTAAAAATTGAATTACTACTAGCTTTCTATGGAGAGGATTGGGCTATGAATTTCAGCCATTATAAACTGGTAACAAAATACCATCATTCTATGAAATACTTATTTCCCTCCTATCTCCAGCTTTTCAGCAGTTCTTTGGTCCAGACCACAGTAGAATCAGCCCAGGAAACAGAAATTTAAATAGATTTTAACCTATGATCATACAGGAGTTTTCATTTTTTAGGTTCTGCCATATTGTGTCATACTGCTGTTGGTATTACCCGTATTCACTGATATTTGTTACAAAAAGAAAAAGTTGGTCAAGCAACTGCTAGATGTTGGCATTCTATACCTGTTCCACAGCATCCAAAGCAGTGATTTAATTCTCAAAAGTGATAAGCATACTGCTTCTCCTTGAATTTTCAGAACAAAAAATCAAAACCACAGAAATTCTCTTTTTTCCTTAAGAAAGTGTGGGTTTCAAAGTTTATTTGACATTCTTTCTTTTCTTTTCTATGATACAGCTAGGAAATTTAACAGGTAAAACAGAAAAGCCTGACTAAATAGATAAAAACTTTTATATCAATACTGAAATTCATTGCATCATTCTCCATACATGGACACAAAAATAGCTTTAGTCTTCCTTTTTGGTCTTAATACAATACACTGCCAAGAATTTATCAAGAATACAAATTTTGACATTCCAGATCAAAGACAGCAATATCCAGCCTACTGAATTTCAAAAGCATCCACAGGATCAAAGTTTTGCCACCCTGATACATTAAAAAATGTCAGAAAGGAGAATAACTAAAATTATCCTGCAAACTCATATCCAGTACAGCCAGATCAATGATCTGGTCAGTTCATCTATACTGGGTAGTGACCAGTTTCCAGCATTTCATAGAAAAACACAAAGTCTCCATCACACCTTTGGACAAGGTTGGAAAGTTGTGACCATGTGAAAAGCACAGAGATGCAAGGAACTTCACTGACTCCCACAGGCAGGGAGACCTCCTATGTCAAAATCTGTTGCATAATTAGACTATGATAATCATTAATTTCCTTCACTGGAGTCCAACTTCCACATTGTTTTATCAGAAGTCCTACAGATTGACATCTTTATAAGCATTTCACAAATTTCTGTGTGAATAAAACAAAAACACTTCTGTTCCTAGCAAATATGCTTACCCTTGATACAATCACATGCTATAAACTTTATGAAAAACAGAATTAAGGTAAATAATGTTCAAGGTCTTCATCCTTGTCCTGGCACAAACTGGAAGCTGCCCCCAGTCAATAAGTTAATTTTACCTAATGTAGCTGGAAGAGTGTCAGGCCTGTCAAGGAGATAGACGTGGTCACATCTCTCCTCTGCCAGCTTCACAGCTTTTCCAAATCACTTGTCATGCCCAAAGAAAAGATGCAAGAGTCTGTCTTAATCCACTGCAGTGTCAGACCACAAAGTCTTCAGGACAGTGACTCACAGCAATGACTGACATTGAATGATTACACTGTTCCATTTGAATCTCTCTGGATCTAGAAGAAAAATCTCCTTCTCCATCCTGGTCCTAAACCAACATTTTATACTATGTAAATCTGTAACAACAAATCTCACTCCAAGGATTAGACATGAGGAATGGCATGAAAAATTTAGTGTATGTATCTCATCTTGCTTTAAGAGGTCAAGGAAGGCAGGAGAAAGCAGTGCTGCAAAAGCCACAAAATAAGGGCACAGCTTATCATGATGATTCCATTCTAAATTGCTAGTTAAAGAGCTTATTTTCTTTTAACACAAAGTTATCATAACTCATAGTTCTTTAAAAACTGTGTTGTTCAATCTTGAATTGTTATCCACCTGTAGAGTATCCAATAGCAATGAGAGAATAGAGCCCTTAAGTCTCTTGCTCCTTCTCTCAACCTGGTCCACTCCCCTGCTTGACTTTTAATTCCTACACCACAAAATTGAAAACTTTTTGCAAATTAACAAAACATAACCCTTTAGCCACAGTCTCAAATCAATCACCCAAAAATAATTTTCAAAATGCTGTGGCTACATCCATGACCCTTGGTGCTTAATCCGTTTAAGATATGACCGTTCTCAAACCTTAAATCACAAAATCTAAGGAGGTTTGGGCACAAGGAGAACCTAAAGACAGAATGTAAGCAGAAATATTACAAAAAGTAGACTGCTTAATTATAGGGGGCATTTTCTTCCCTTCTAATCCTCAGTGAGCCAGAATGGGCCTAAACACCCAGGTTCTCAACACTTGGCAGCAATGTAACAGAGTCATGACATTTACTCCAGGCAGAGGGAAAAGGTCCATAAAGATGGCAAAATCCCCTTTATGGGATTTTTTTTTTTTTTTGGTTGGTTATTTTGTTTTAAATTTACATAATTTACATTGTCCTCTTCTGATTTTTTTTTTTTTTTTGTCATGTATTCAGTAGATACAGGTGAAAACATAGCTATCATAGTTCAGAGCTATTTTTGTAAAGCACAAAAAATACCCAGTGATATTTTTATATTCTCAAATGCTTTGTTTAGAGGCAGTGGTACTTTATTACACTTCTAGACATGCAAGAAGCAACAAGACAACTCTTCTTCCAGTTGTACCATATCAGAAAAAGTACCTTAAAAAAAAAGATCAACTTCAGTTTTACACTGACAGATACAGTGCTATGACAGAGGAATCCTAAACCCTCTCCTTCTGTTTTAGTAAATTTACAGAGCTTAAGAACCTGAAAATGTTCTGTAACCTCACGCATTCTTAAAAAGAGGCTAGTAAAGCAGTAATTGCTATGATATCTGCCACTTGCTTTGATACATGTCTCTGGCTTCAAGATAGCTCTTGATACACAGATAACCCCACTCAGATAACAGCTTGTATTGGCAGATAAATTCTCTGCTCTCCTTGTGAAAAGGAACCTAGAATTTGGAGAAAACTGCTCAAGTCACACAGGACTGCTTCTTCCAAGCACTATGCTGAGATTTGGGGCAGGGATCAGCTTTTGTTCTCTGCAATGCTTAGCACAATGGGGCTGGGCCTAGCTCTGAGACTTGGAGCAGCTTTGGCTCTTTAAATAATTTCCATGCAGTCTGATGGCAGGGGTGGCACACACAGATCAATCTGTGCACGCTCCACACTGCTGAGGCAAATGTTCTGTGCTGCTGCAGTGTTATTGCACTCCGGAGAGCGAAGCCGAGATGACAAGACTCACTTCAATCTGTATTGAAGATATTCTCAGCAGGATACACAAAATGCTTCTAGAATCATCTCTAAGCCACTGCAATTCAAGCTGCTGCTGCTGTACTGCTTTCACCTGAGCAGTGATGGCCACAGACTCTCCTCCATCCTCCCAGTACCCTCACAGGCACATCCAAAACAGCAGATGCTGGTCCACGGACAGAACTCACATTTTGCCAGCCACAAAATGTTCATATCAGTAATGAAGGGACATAGAATCTGTCAGAGCATCAACATAATGTGAAAACAGCTAATTGATTCACAATTGTTAACAATCCCAAAATCCATATTTGTACATTATCTTGCTTGTATTATTTGATCTAGTTCAATGCTGCTTTAAAAAAGCAGATAAATATTAATAAAAGCAGCTTCTTTCGCTTTTCCAAAAAAGTTTTTTCAATAAACAGGTGCATAATTTTGCTGCTAATGCCAATTTATCTGATAATGATATAATTTACTTCAGAGAGATATACAGAAAGGCTTACTTCTCCAATTTTAAATTAGTATTTAAAAAAGTGTCTATCAGTGATAACACATAGAGCCTTCTCAGAACCCATAGTGCTATTCACATAATTTAGGTCACACATATTTTTACTGGATTTATTTGTGCTGGTTGAATTAGGCCTATCAGCCTGAATCACTTACCGGAAAGTTTCAACTCAAAGATTTTTATAACCATTTTATAACTCCTTTGTCCTATGTACTATCAGAGCCTTTTCAAAAGTGTATAATTAGTGTTCCTAATAGAACTGAACTGCTTTTCATAGAATCACTGTATTAACTGTTACTAAAATGACAAAGGCATTGTCATGATACATACACTGATAATTTACAAGTGCAGAATATTATAACCCCTCACAGCTGACACTTATGTGGGCTCTGTGACCTTCTCGTGACATTGCTGAAACTGTTCTCTTTAAGAAGTGTTAGGCAGGAACTGATACCTGTCCTAACTCCAAGTACCTGACTCTGGAATGAAAGCAAATGTAGAGAAACAACAAGCATATCACTCATTGCCTTATTAACTGTGTCTGGATTATTGTTTTCATATGACAGTTCTGTTCTTAGAGAAGTTGTGAAAATATGAATGATATAACATGAAAGGTTCTGGTCGGACTTCTTGGCCATAAAAAATAAGAGGGAAAAAAATTACAGCTCCATCAATATTCTCACAGAGATTGAATTTAGGTAAAGTGCAAGAAACGAACATGGTGACCTGAAGAACCATTATGGGACCCTCTTAATCCTGTGGGATATGTTCCTATATTGCTGTCCTGTTTTGAATGGGATGTTTCCCAGAAGTTCAATGACCCAGAAAGTGGCCTGGACTAATCGTCCTCCACATCTGCTGATACAGAGGGCACAATGGCCTATTGCAAGCCAAGTACATCCAATCATAGATTAGGTAACACAGCACATTTGCTTACCCATCTTGAGAAATTCACATCTGTAATTCCAAATTCCACTAGAGTGTTTTAACACCGTCAGGAAACGAGTAGCAACCGATAGCAGTCCATAAAAGAAACCTTATCAACAAAAGATGACTTTAACAGCAAAATTTTACAGAAGTAAAGAGAAAAATATCTCCATTTGCAAATGCATCAGTGTCTGGATTCTAATGTCATCCTGGTGAAAAATTAGCCAACAAAAAACAATTTTTCAAGTTATTTTTACTGGCTTTCAGGATAGCTTTGCTGAACTGTCTTCCTAGAAAATCTGAGAATTGCCAAAACCTAGTGCCAAACCTGCAGGATATTTTCCGACATAAAAAGTCAGCACCCAGACAACATTACAGACTGCCCTAGATGCCACAGAGCTCATCCCAGGCTAGTTCCTGGGCCCAGAGAAATTCCCTTTCATTGCTAATACAGTGGGTGAATGCAGTCCTCTCGAAGTTCTGCTATAGCCAGCTTTGAATGGGTTCCAGTACAATCTCTGCACAGTGGCAAACTGGCTAGGCTACCTTGCAAAAATGTCAAACTGGTCCTGTGCTTCCTCTCCACAGAAGTGGCAGGGTTGAAAGGGAAGCAGGAACCTTGTTAAAAAAGGGTGGGACACCCCAGTGTGACCAGAGCTGGCACTTGTTGATGCTGTGTGTGAGCACTGAGCACAACTTGCTCTCCTAAGCTGTCTTCTAAGGAGGTTCCCCAGTCAGGAACTTTATTGGAAAGATTGAGAGGATTCTGTTCCAGCAAGGTTTCTGAGGCCATAGAGGGATCCATTTTTTTCAGATATCTGGGACACTTATATCTGGATTCAGAGTGGCTGGGGAATTGATGAAAATAGGGGCAGTATCTAGACCATGCTGCTAGGTCTGTTTTCCTTGGAGAGAGGCTGAAATGTCTTGGGTCCTGCCATCTCCTTTGTAGTCCTTGTATGTGACTCTCCACTAAAAGCTCCTTGAAATAAAGGCACTGAAGGACATTATGATTATAGCAAAGTGTCACAAGTCTGATGCTGAATTGTCAGCTTCTTTGTGAACCTGCATTGCCAAGACTAAAGCAGGGTTCACAGTGCCACTTCACAGATTTCCAGTTTCTCTTACTTAACTGCAGTGTGAAAACAAAATTAGATTTAAAGATACATGTTTTGAATATAGGGCTATATCACAAATGAACAAACCAACAGTGAAATTATCTGTCTCACTTCCCCTTAATTTCTGGCTGAGATTGCCTCCTCAGCTTAATATCACTCTTTTAAGTCTTTGTACCTTTCTGAGATGAAGAATTTTGCTGAATATTCTTTCACAATTACTAAACACCCAAAACAAACACTTCCTTATTTAACAAGAAGACTGCTTTTACAATAAATGACAGCATCCTGAAAGATTCAGGAGAGAACAGAATTTAGTTTTGCTCTTGAAAATGCTAAGGTAATACACATATGATCAGCATTATCACATGGCTAATGTGCTAATGTGATTGGCAGGAATCTCTGGTGTGTTTGGTTTACAAGATGTGGTTTTGATGACCAGCCTAATTAAAAACCTACTGAGAGGGAATTAAAGGCATGTTCTTGGGAAGAATTCTACCATGTGAAAGGATGCAGAAGTAAAAAATTCCCTTTAAAGAGTTATACCTGTCACAATCAGATTTCATTTCCCAAATTCATTTGGATATAAATCCACAATACATATGAAACCAAACGTTATTACCAACAAAATCAGCAATTTGAGATAAAAATGCATTTTCAGATGTCCATCTGAATTTGGTGGTTCCTACATTACTGTCTCAGGGAGAACATCTCAGCTGACAACCTTGAACCTTCCTCTTTCCTCAGATTTAATTACAGTAACAAGCCACAAGTCTTCCACTTCAGTTCCAATTACATTCTCTCAAACCAAAGTAAAAGGCCAGGCTGGACAGGCCTTTGAGTAGCCAGGTCTGGTGGACAGTGTTCCTGCCTCCCACAGGGGCATTGAAACTAGAGGATCTTTAAGGTCCCTTCCAACCCAAACAATTTTTCCTCTATGAAAAGTCAAGGACTGCTGACCTTACAAGACAGATATTCAAAATACACTGGTTCCTTTCCTTCTCTTCCCCTCTGCACCAACTGAAGGCTGGCCACAAAGCCATAAAGCAAAAAGCAGTTTACTCTTTCAATATTTTGAACCCCAAAATTCTGGTTTTCAGGCTCCCCCACCATTTCAAAAAATACTTTGTCTTACTCAGAACTGTGCCTTCAGGAGCGACAGAAGTCAAAAGCCAAAGGGGATCAATGAGGAGACGGGCTTGTATCTCTCCTTCACCCTTCTCCCAGCTTCCAATTATTCTCAGCTCAGGGGATTTCCTCATCTGGATGCAGTTTATGTAATTATTAATCCTCAATGGACCTGCCTTCCAACTTCTCATTCCACTCTCCTCTGGAGTTAATGTAAACTTTCTGCATCTTTATACAACAGCAACACTTCCGACTAAACCTCTTGCTTGCTCTTGGACTAATGTCAGAGGGGAAGAGTAGGAAGAATGAGTCATTCCTGTCTCCTGACTCAACTTTGGTCCGGGAATGCTATTTTCCTGTGAGGCTACAGGGAATAGGTGGGAACTACTGCTCCTTCCATAAGTCACTCATTCATCTCCCGAGTGCAAAACCTCATTTTAATAAGCTATCAAAACAAAAAGTTTTACTGAAAGTCATAAAAAGCTGCTTAAAGATGGAAGCTGACCAACACATAAAGCTTATAGACTTCCCCGATTCACTGAAAGGAGACTGGAAAATTAACTTTTGCTCACTGAAACAAAACATCAAGTAGCAAGAAAAAACCTGCTAATAACTCAGCCTATTTATCAGCAGTTCAGGGTAAGATTATTTAACAAACTACTTTTGCTGCCACATGATTATGAGTATTTCAACAAAAAAAATTATTTAGGTTGAGAAAGACTCAACAACCAACATATCTGTAAAATACCACAGACTCTATCATCTAGAACAAAGCTAGGAGTATTTTTTCAGCAGAAAATGATGAGACAATGAGCAGAATTTAATTTCTAAGTAAATAATATCCACGTGAGAATGCAGTGTTTTGTTTTCCTCCTGCCACTCTTCTCCCTGTTCTAGCACTCAGTGATGGAAGCAAAGACAAGTATAAATCACGATATGCCATCAAGGCAAAACTGTCCCTGAGAGTCTGGCATCCTGCCCAGGATTTTACTCACTCCATGACAAGTGGTGTTCTCTTCAGCTCAGATTTATCCAGCCTCATCAATAAATACCCCAAGCGTGGTCATCTGATGGACATGATGAGATTAGATTCCAAAACATTTAGGGCTGTATACATTATTTCACTATGGTAAAGAATATTGCAAAAATCCTGAAGCAGGAACAATTTCTTTTCCTTACATTGAATGTCTGAACAAATTCTCATACAATCCTTGATAGCCAGGCATAACATGAGGGCTTTTTAAAAATTTGCTCAGTGCTTTTTCTGTGCATTATTCTTCTATAAACCATTTTCTGCTCAGTGTTTGCTTTATAACCATCACCCCTTTACTCACTTAGGTATAACATGGGGGAATACGTTCTAATCCATGTCTTAGCAAGCAAGATCTGGATTTGCTTACAAGCTTTCAGACCTTGCTTTTCTAAATCAGACCAGGGGATCTAAAATAACAGGTATTAATAAGGCAAGCAGAACAGACTCAAAGCTCACAATGCCTCTTGCTCCATAGTCCAATTAAAGCCTCTTTGCTGATAGCAGAAGAGAATAACTCCACGATCACTTGTGTGCAGTACAGGGCTCCAGCAGGTACGATGGAGAGAAGATGGAGAGACATGTCAGGAGTAGCCAAACAGCAAAGGAAACACAAGATTTTGTTTACAAGCCGTTCAAGCAACACTCACTCACCCACTGAGATCAGCCTGCATGTTTCCAATTTTGCTGAAGCAGGGCAGGCTTAAGTGTATTTATCAGAGAATTGGGAAATATTGAACAATCAGTCTCAGCATAGCCAAAAGTAAAGGCATGAGCTAGGGATCAAGGAACACAGGTCAAGATTATCAAACTGTTATTACACTTTGAAGAGCAATAGTTTCTCAGGGCAGCTTCCAGATCACATCCAAGGTCAACTCAACATAAGCATCAGGGCACAGCTTTTGGATAACATGGCTAATAAGATTCCAGGATACCCAATGAGTTATTAACGTCTTTACTGTGCTAGTGGCAGCAAAATCAAAAGCTTTTTCTACCTCCAGTGGCCATCCTTCAAACATGATGCTGATGAGTGTTTTCAGGAGAAAGAACAAAAACAATTATCAGCATCAGGAAATAGTGAGAACCAATGAAAAAGTTACAGCCCTTGTAATACAATCAGGCATAACCTGTCAAAATTTACACAAAGTTAAGAAATATATTTTCATTCTCAGTGTAGAGAAGTAGGGGAACATATGGAGGAAAAAGCCCTCTGTATTTTTTCAGGTTATATCATCTTTTAACAGCTCTCAATTAGAAGCGAGGTTGATCTTACCGGTACGTTAAAAACATCTTCCCTTTTCTTGATAAAGCAGTTACAGCATGAATTTATATGACCAGCAGAAAGCAACACTAGAGGCCTGAAATCATCACCTCCCACTTTAAAATATAGTCTGATCTATGGAATTTGCCTAAAACTTAGAATTTGTGCTCACCTCTGGGCCCTGCTATGGTCTAGTTCATTTGGTCTCTCTGTAGTCCCACAGGGTCAGACATACTTTTGAGAGGTCATAGGCCACTTTATTTTAAGCAGTTCAATGAAAAAGGAATAATTTTTAGCTCCCTATGGATTTTCATGCTTTCAAAAGGTCAAAGGCTCTGCAGAGCCCAGTTTGCCTTCTGGGCTGGAACAGTGAAGGCACAGCAGTTTCTGTAGCCAGAGGGGCGCAGAGCAGCGGGGCTGTCACTGGACTAAGCTGTGCTCAGATCCACACATGCAGATGCATCGATCACAGGCAGCTTTGAACACTCCTGACCTAAGCTGAAACAGTGCAAGGCCTCACCTGCTCTGTTCCAAAGGCAGAACAGCCTTCTCTCCTGCACAGACTGCTGACAGGACCTGCTGCCCAGCCCAGTGAGACGGAGGGAAGGTGCAAGGCAGCGCTGCTGTGTCTGCGTGCAAGGCAAGAGAGCAGCCCCAGCCTGGTGCCTGTCCCCTGGACTTCTGTGTCAGTACCACTGGGTGCTTCTGGAAAAGACTGGGAATGACAAGGAAAAGACCTAGCTCTGGCAATTACTCAGCCTCTCGGTGAGAGTTGTGGTGTGACTTGCTACGAGCATCACCCAGAAACATCCATAAGCCTCACCCACAGGAAGAGCTCAGAATGGTTCAACAGAGGATTAAAAAAAAAAAAAAAAAATAAAGCCCAAGACATACTAAAGAACTAGTATACGAAAATCCTACTTGGGAAATTTCTAATTATTTAAGAATTGTTTGCATCCAGTGAAGCTTTTCTTTGTGTATTATTAAACAGCAGAACTGGACACACAAACTGGCAGATGTGTCTGGTTCATGTCTGGGTGATGGAAGGAGGGAATGAACCACTGTTTAAAATCTGTTAAAACCCTCTTTTAAACACACTCCTTAAATTCACATCAGAGCCCAGAAGTGCTAGCTATGTACCATGGAAAATGACTTGAGTAACTAAGATGAACTGAGGGAAACCCATGAGCAGCAGCCTGAACACAAGCTGTGATCTGTCTCAGTCTCTTTTTTCATTACATATTGAAATGTGAAAGCAAAGGTAAACATTTCCAAAGGGAACTCTCAGCCAGGACTGAATTTACTTCAAGAGCTGTTTACCAGAAGTATTTCCAGGATTTTATCAGTAGTTACTTCTCTCAAATACCACTGCATTTTCCCTAGATTAGCTCCTTCTTTTTTGTACTGCTCAGTCCCTCATATTGCCATATCCTCTGTATAAGGACTGTTAAGTGCAAGCTCAAAATTTAGCAGAATTAGACCTTCTGAAAGTTAAAAATGCATTTCCACATTTATTTTTTTCTCCTCTTTTTCTTTCACTCCGTAAGATTTCAGTACAGGAAAAACATCAAAAATACTCAAATATTATCATATTCATGGCCTCCAAAAGGCTAGAAGACTCAATTTTGCTTCAGCTTCTCATTTCTTTTTCCCCCTATCTGCCAAATGCTTGCATGCAACAGCCTGATGTGTCAAAAGGAAAACAAAGCAGCAGCAGTGCTGATTTTATCCTAGGGACAATGAAATTGGAGATCAAGTTGATCTGGACATAAAGATTTATATCCAATGTTAAAAAAAAAAAAACCATAAGCTGAAACTGGAATGTAATTTTTAAGCATGTAAAATGTAGTAAACACTTAACTTGAGTAAGTAAAGGGCAATGCTAGAATATGAACTGCTATAAACAAGAATTTATTTATGTCAGGAGGAAAGCATCACACCCCTGAGATGGATAAAAGCTGTGTAATTGTCAAATTAGAAGTAGGATTAAATAAAAACTTTAAACAAGAACATCTATAAAAAAGCCAGTGACTTGTTTCACAGCTAAAAGTTGGTTCAGGTTGAATAAGGGAGGAATATATCATGGTTAATGATTTATAACAATTAGCATACAAGTTGTTTGGGTGAAAGGAGATTTATCAGATTTTCGCTGGCCCATATGAATGCAACATAAGTTGTAAACCACAGCTGCACATCCAGCCCAGACATCTCCATGCAGGTGTCAGCTTTTACCTACTGCTCTCCCTACTTGGACACACACACAGCACTGGATTTTGCAGAAAACCCTAGATGAAACTCCAGTATCACCCATGCAGTTGCACATGATTATTCAGTGATTGCACAAGCAAACGCTTACTTAGGTTCTTGGACTCAGGAGGCACCTGAGGTGTTTAACAGAAGCAGGAATCTGGAATTCCTCTATTTCCTTCCCTTTGTGGCATGGACAGCAGTGATTTTAAAGAACAGAAGCAGCAGATTGCCTTGTACAGCAAAGCAACCTTTAACTATTAAATGCCCCAATATCTGTCACCACAGTGACACCAGTCCTGTGTGAGACCTTCCTTTGTCATTGTCATGATTTAGCCACTGCTATAGAAGCTGTGCATTCCCTTTGATGTTCTTTCAATTCACATTTTTCATCTAGCCAACTGCTCCTGAAGGGCATTGATGTGCCTTTTGTACAGATTCAGGAATTATCTTGATGACCATAATGAGGAAAAGCTTTCTGCTTATTTTTAAATACAAGTTTAGATTGTGAAAAAATTATACAATTCGATCTTAAAAAAATCTTTTGTGACCACATGTTTGCCTGCATAATCTCATCTAAACAGGGATTCTTGTTTAAAAGTGACTCAGACAATAAGGCCACACAAGGATAACAGCACTGTAAGAGGTTTTCAATGGATAAAAATAACAATAATAAAATTACATACAAGTTCCGCTTTTGTGTGAGGTTTTATATTTGAGGGCATGTAATAGAACAGAAACATTTTAAAAGGTCCACATAAAAAGCATTCACCATGCTACAGATCAAAGAGTTGTAGTAAAAGATTAAGCACATTTATTGCTAAGTAGAAAAACATTTCAACATACCAGATGAAGATAACCATATGCAAAAGACGTTTGCTTCAGTTCCTAATATAAGCCACCTAAATATAAATTTTACAAGCAACAGACAATGACAAACCAGCAGAAGATGATGAATTCCAAAACACCCCCCAAGCTCTCCACCAGTGCAAGTTTATCAGGACAGCCTGAAAAACAGCTGCACACTTGCCAACACAGCCAGCCAGGGAAGCACACACATCTCATTTCCATTCTGGAAAGCTTCTGCTGTGGGAGCTGGGCACCTCACACATTGCCAAATTCAGCACACAGGGCTAAAGGTGCTGGCACCCCTGCTAGAGAGGCTGGAAAGGAGCTGTACCAGCAGCAACCCCAGGAAGGTAACAGCTTTCAAAGGTGCTCCTCTGGCTGCTCAGTGCTCAGGCTCTGTGTGGGTAAGCTCACTTAGAGCACCAAGACATCAATTTGCATCTTGTGTCTATCAAACTTTATAGCTATACACCATTAAAGTGTCTCCACTGAGCAAAATATGCTTTCCTTGGTGTCCCAGAGATCATCACAAGCTGTTAAGGTCGTGGCAAAGGGTCAGGAAAACACTGCTGTCCAAAGATGGTCCCACTCCCTTGCCTAGGCTTAGGTGAAGCACACCTTGCTGAGGGTGTCTTCAGGAGAGAACCTGCTCAGCCAACACCTGACAGAAATGCAACACACTGCAAAGACATTTATGAATACTGCCTGCTGCTTGCTGGAAGTCTTTCCCTAACCAGTGGTCTCGCAACATCATATTCTTCATCAAGAAATATCTTTGCTAAGTACAGGCTCTTCACGGGAATTGTACAAGCAGGAAAAGAAATTACATTCCACAAAGTTATAGACAACGTCAATTATATATTGTCCAGCATTTTTGAAGGTGAAATCCAAGAATGGTCTCATTTTGTTTGGAGGCTGTCATTCAGCCAGGAGGACTGAAGAGCTGCTATGACATAAAGACCCTCATGTTTTAGGAGTTAGAAAGCATAGGAGAAAATAGGAATTGTCCTCAAGAGGAACAGCCAGTCAAAACTCTAAAAAAAAAAAACACACAAAACATTCCTCCCTTTTGGCAATTCTGTCCCTTGGCCTGCAGCACATCCATTATTTTACTTCTAAAGGAGCTACAAAAAGTTCTTGGGGTATTTTCTAGTTTGAACAAGTCCATGGAGCATTGCCTTCAGAGTCAATGATTTTGTACACGTCAGCAAAGCCCGATGTTCCAGCAATTGTTTGTCAGTGGCATGCACTGAATTAGTGGATGGTTTTTGGTGACAGTCAAACTCTAGTGAAGTCAATGGGAAGCTTGCCTGACTTAAAACCCAAGAATGTGGCCTAATATAAACTATACATAAAGAAAACTAAAGGTGATACGTAATATGCTCAATTGAATTTCTAGATTTTCTAGATTATTGCCGTCCTAATGTCATTAAAAGATTCTGAAGAGCTCATGAACAGAAGTCAAACATCCCAAAGACTTATAGAAGGGTAAGGATACTTGTATCAAAAAGGACAATACAAAAATGACCTGCCATTTTGAAAATTTCCACTGCTTTTAAAAGATTGTTACTTTTGTGTGGCAGGAATGAGACTACAGTGAAAACATCACTACTTAAATACTCTTATTTGGCCTTCCACATTTTTTCTGTCTTTCCTAAACAGGTAAAAAAAGTGTAAGAAATCCAAACAAAACACACACAAATCCTACATGGAACCTGAGGTTTGATAAACAAGAATAATTGCCACCTGAAAAAAAAAAAAGTTGTTACCCTTGTTAATATTTAGATAGCCTACACATAAAGAAAGGAAAACAATAATCAGAGCCGTCCACAAAAATGGGATAAATAGTTTAATGTTTGGACTAACTCGATAAACCTGCCATCAATCAGAACCAAAACATACAACTAAAATTTCAAAATCACCTACACAGAAACATACAACCTACAAATTACAAGTGACTCTTTTCATGGAGTTGGATTAGTTTGTGTAACAGCTTATCATTCCTTGCATTTTACACAGCTTACACTCCTACTGCAAGTGCATATGAGTGTCCATGTCTACTGCTGGTGTTCAGCTATCACTGGGAAGATCACTGGTTTCAAAAGCAAAAGGCTCAGACTAGGAGACCAATGTGTAGAGAATGAAGCTAAAAAAAATAAGGAGACAGAATGTGCACTGGGATTAATTACTTGGTTACAGAGTCCAGGTTTAGGAAAAGAAAGGGAATTCAAGAGTAAAATTAAGAAGTGAAGTGGTCAGGAAGCTGAGTAAAGCAGAGCATTGAGGTCAAATGAGAAAACAGGTGGGAAACATGAAACCTTTATAGAAGGAAGACTGCAGTTAGGAGGGAAATGGAAAAGGGATGGGTCTGTTAGAATGTGTACTGGAACAAGGAGAATTACTTGGCAAGGATTATGAATTTTAAAAGCAAAAAGAAATATGGGGGGACACAGCCATGAGAGGTCTCAGATTGCATAAAGAGATGGCAAACACCAACAGTGTTGGTGGCAGTGATACAACAGAACCAAAAGCTTTTGTGCAGTGCTCTTCCTCACCCTCACCCAGAAAAGCCAGCCTTTCTTTTGCCACCCTCCTCACCCCTCACTTTGCTCTCTAACACCTCCTGATTTCACACAAGGAAAATTGAGCCTGTTCCGTGTGGTGACTCTAGAATTCTCTGATACAAAAATTGCTGAAGTTTGTTATGCCAATGTATAGAAATGTAATAGATAGTCACATCCTCATGTCTATCTGTGTAATAGATAGACAGTCCAATGTAATAGACAGTCACAATAGTTTTTTTAAAAAATTAAAACAACTTTCTCATTTTTAAATACAGGAATCCCCTGCTCTACAAGATTCTCCCATAATGACCAGGTAATAAAGCAGCCATACTTCCTGAAAGGCAAGCCCCTTTTCCATAGGCTGACACAAACATTGGCTGGCACAAAAGCTGACAAGCAAGCAGAAATCCCATCTTTCTTTTCACAGAGTCCTATCTGAGGTTTAACAAATTAGCCTGAAGGTGATGTCCCATTATAACCTCACATATAAACACAGGAGATCTTTCTTTACATTTGACTAGCATACAACAGGATTTCCCTCCTGTAAGAAGGACAAGGAAGGGAAAGCAGAGCTATCAAAGCAACAGAAGGAAGATCTCCCTGCTCTTTACCCAAAGCATAAACAGCCACCAGAGCTGCCTTCCCTGGAACGTGTTGTAAACCTTGGTCATAACCTCATTATGTTATCACCGTGCTGTGACACTGACCAGGCTTGTGCCATTTGCAGTTGCCAGTAAAGTGACAGAAGCATTTCCTCTCAGCTTCCTATCTTAGGCAGTCTATAGTTTTATTCCTAAATGTGTGTTATCTCTGTCCTAATGCATAATTGCAGGGATAACAAGCAGAAAGCCTCATATCAGTCACAGCCTCTGCTGCAGACTGACTTTAATTCCCCTCAAACCAGCTCCAATTTTTCTGGTTGCATTAACACACGACTGTACTTTGTGCAGGGTTATACATGAGCTTATTTTATTTGTGAATTTAAATTAAGTCTCAGCGAGTTCATTAATACAAAAGAAAGAAAAAAAATGCACCTAAAACAACTGCCCTCCATCTGTGTAAAGTTCAATAGTTTTCCAGTACTTTTTTTCCAGTAACAATAGTTTTTAGTTACTTTTTCAGTAACACTTCAAAAGTAACACATAAAAACTGCTGAAGCCAATTTCAAGCATTTTTTATGAGTACGTTATACTATTCTGGCATATTTCTTAAAGCCAGTGACAAAGACACTGCAGTGAGCATAAAAATAGGAAATGTGGGGTTTAGGATAAATGTTCATTTCAAAACTGAAAGGTCTTCACAGTCCAAGTTACTGTCTCTAGACATGATAAAAAAGGCCTGAAGATTTATAGGAATTATTATTGTAGGAAGACAGATTGCAGAGAAACAGGCAGAATATCTATGTTGTGTTAAACCTAAACTCGTAATACATAACAACTATTCACAATTCCTGGCTAATGCAAAAGGGAAGGAATTATTTATTGGTCTCTTCTGTATCTAGTTTCAATGCTCACCACAGAGGCATCCTATCAAATAGGTCTTGCAGCTAAAGACAAATGGAGACCTGGAAGAGGTTACTGGTTTTGTTCAGGTACATGGGGAAGGCACACAGCGCTGCATGTGCCCATGACTGGTCACGTGTGAAATCCACATAGAGCAATTGTTTGCCCAAGCATTATTTAGGCATAATTTTTTACTTTTACAGAAAGAAAGAAAGAAGGAACTCACATAATCCAGGATTCCTTTCTCTTCCCTCACCACCCTCTACTCCATTAGCTTGCTGAAGGCAATTGACTGAATTTTAACCTCAGTCACCAAGGAAAATGTTATTTGAAAAGTTATGATGAAACTTTGGAGAAGGAATACGTTGAGCCTAAGGCAAATCTGGCAGCTTATTGGAAAAGTGTTATGGCACTTTCAGAGCTTGTTAAACAGTTACTGCCCATCGTGTTTCCTGTAGCTAATTTCTTGTATCTCAAGAAGTTAGAGATGTCTCAGGAAACCAGGGATGTGGGAGCTACTGTGGTAGCTTTAACCCTAAAACAACTAAATTGCAACATGAAAATGAACCAAGACCTCTGGGCAGCTAAAAAAAAAATCTGTGTGCATTCAATCACCTTCCTGCACAGTACACACATCTGTGCATGACCCACATGCACACACTGCACACAAAAACTCATCGCCTGTGTCACATTGCAGCCTTTGCAGCCCTCAGCTTCATGGCTACAAAATAAATCTGATTGTGAAATAGATGCTCACAGGTAGGGAAAAAAACAAAGATGAAGTGAGTACATGAGCTTTTACAGGAACATATTATTAACCCCAGCTTCTTTCCAGCCCCTTCCACGTGCAGTTTGGCTCTTTGACAGTAAGGTCCCACCCTTGTACAGTTCCTGCTGATGGAATAACTTTAACTCTCATGTACTCTTTCATTCCATTCCAAAACACAACTAACACATTTTTTTTCACCCTTATCTCACCCATTTGCCCCCTCTCCCCCTCCCTTTTGCTCTGGACTTGACTCGCAGAATGCAGCACATGCTGTATACTCAGTAGTGTGCTGCTCAATAGCAGTGTACACATGCCAAGGGATAAGTATGTAAACTGAGAAAGCAACAAAACTCACAAAACCCAACAACAGCAAACACAGACTAACAGGAGATCACAGCCTACTGAGCAGCCACAGCTCCAGGATTTTATCTGTAATGTAGAAGGGTCTTGACGTCACAAGTCCACACCAAGTATCCCATTTTCCAGTTTTAATTATTTTTTCTATGAAGACACAAAGTAGAATCAAGCAGATTACTCATCTAACTTTCTTCTTCCCCTACTTCTGGGAAACAGCTATTTAGGCAAATTAACAATTCCTCCTGATCCTCAAGGCTGCAACATTTCCAAACTTTCCTGCGATGATAATTCTTGCTTAGTTAGGTTTTTTTGAACTCCACCACAAGTAACACAAGAGTTTTTATAGACATTCTAAATGATGCAAAAGACATCTTGGAAAACAAATGCAGAATGGAAACTCAAATCACAAGGTGCATGTATTTCTTGATAGCAGAACAGTTTTAATACATCTCGTTCAATTACAAAGATACTTCTAGCCCAGTTTTAGCCAGCAGTCTCCTCACTGAGTTGAGGCAAATACCCACAACCCAATTAAATTCAAATCAAATTGTGAGTCCCCTAATCTTCACATCTGCTCAATTTTCCTCTTGGAACCCTGCAAGTCAGAGCATGCAATGAACATACCTGTTTCCCTCAGCAGGAGATCAACTGAATGTGGTTTTTATTAAATAAAATACAGTAATTTTTGAGAGGTGCCCTACTGAAATTTTTTAAGTATACACACCACAACTCATCATTGTTAAACACTAAGTCACACTAACAAAGAACAGCCAAAGAGACACAAGACCAACTCCTGTGTACTGCACCTGTAGAGAAGTTGACAATCGCTTATCACCTCCTGTTTCTCTTTTTGTACTTCTTAAAGAAGTGAAAATGCACCACACTACAAGTTTTTTACTACTCTTTTTTTTTTAAAAAAAAGCATAGAAGTATTGTTTCAGCAACACCCGAAGTTTGCAATGTGTTTTCTAAAACTTCAAGAGAGATTTAATCAGATGACTGACTTGCAAGAGCAGCATGAATCTTTTTTAATTACAGTGTCTGTCAGCCACCCCAGTTGTTGCTACTTTAGAAGTATGGCTTTTGTTCTCCTAGACTGTTGCTCTAAAATTTCTTAAGTCTCAATAAATTTTATTCAGGAAATAGCAGCCCTGCTCCTAAATTCTGGGAGTAAGTTTTCATCCTGATTCAACCCGACAAGTAGGAGATTTATTCACATATTTGAGAGGAGAAAAAAAATGTTTTCTGCTAATTCAGTGAACTGTGTTCCAGAGCTGGTTTGTCTTTTGCCCTTACTGAGCAGAATTCTCTGCTATGGCTTCATGCTAAGCCAAAAGTAAACACTCTTCCTTTTTATACAGACAGCTGAATCCCAAAGTACCAGCACTGGCATCAGCGGTGACAGATGAAAAGCTATATTCCCCCAACAAGAGGGAATGACTAAAAACAACCAAAAAATTTAAGAAATCCCATCAAACCAAACAAAAAACACCAACTGCACAAATATTGTTCAGCCAAATCAATGCATGTGTCTGAAATGCAAGCATTAATCAGTCATCAAGCACTTGAGAGGAGGACAGCATCATTTTCACAATGGCACACGGTAAGACAAAAACCACTAGAACATCCCTGATAAAAGATATCGCCCAAAAATACCTGCAGGTTAAAATTTACCAAGCCTTTTTGCAGCATGCTGAAATTTATTAACCTCAACATCACATACAGCACCTGTGCAACTTTTTGGAATGTTCTTCTCTAAAACCAGCTCCGCTGCGACAGGTAATAAAATGACTAGACAAGACGTAGCAGTAAAAATCAATTTTTATCATGTTCTAAACTTTGGTGGATATATTTACATTCCCTACCTCCACAAGTCTCCATGATCGCTTTTCAAAAGGACTTTTGAAATAGCAAAACTAAACACCATCAAGGACTTACCAGATTGGAATTGGTGGCATTGGAATCATCTTCTGGAAAGGGGATATAGATAGCTAAGGCCACACAATTGGCAAAAATAGTCAGTAAAATAATTATTTCAAATGGTCTGAGGAATGGAGTTAAGGAAATTGTTCCAAAATGAGCACACAAAAATAAAAAGAAATTTTGAAAAAAAATATTTATAAGACCTCTGTTTAAAGAAAGCATTCCAAGCCTCTTATACTCTGAAAAGAAACATATGCCTTTTTAAGTGCTTTTAGGAA
This sequence comes from Taeniopygia guttata, assembly GCF_048771995.1. Taxonomy (NCBI): domain Eukaryota; kingdom Metazoa; phylum Chordata; class Aves; order Passeriformes; family Estrildidae; genus Taeniopygia; species Taeniopygia guttata. The sequence continues at coordinate 69,300,232 of NC_133025.1, forward strand.
CTCCCAGCCAAAATTCTTCCTAATATGTCAAAAGCAGTGTAGGCCAGTCACGTGCCAGAGTAAACAAAGGTTTCTTAAAAGTTTTTTCTTCTTTTTCTTGTTTAGATTGCATTTTCCCAATTTTCCTTCGAGCATGGCTGCGCTAGCTTTAATAAGAGAAACCTGTACTATAATGACTACCCTTGGTCTTTTTATGATTATTTTTCTTTGGTTGTTTTCATCTGCATTTATAAATTCTCATAGTTTAAACAAACATTTTGAGGTTTCTTTTCTTTTGTTGTTATTGCTGTATTTTTGCCCCCCCTCTCTCAGTTTCTCATATCTTGGAGTTAAATGTGAGGGCTCAAGCAATAATAACCATGGTTAGAAGACCTTTAAAAAAGGATATATTTTGTTAAGGTAAAAAAAGTCTTTTCCCAAACTGTGCTTACACTGCACTTTGCCACGTATACTTGTTTTGCTTTAAAATTATTTGAGGAAGTATTTCTTTTTCTCTTATTTTGCATTTCATTTGGCATCAGAGGGAACACTAAAGTTCAGTATTTTAGGGACAGCAAGAAGCAGAGAGTCCCTTCTGACAAAGAAACAGTTCAGAGGCATTTCAACCTTGCATGAGCTTTGTTGGGGAAGAGAGAAACCAAACGTTTGGAATGTTCAACAAAGAAATCTTGCACAAGCTCAATGCCCCCCTGGCTGTCCACGGGAACCAAAGGGCATTTTTCTACTGCCCAGTCTCCTGGCACTGCACTTCATCTACTTGAATGGTCTCCCTAATCTCTGCTGCTGTGAAGTGTCTCCAAACTCAGACTAAAGACCAGATTTATGGTCTGTCTACATTTACTGGCCTGCAAGAATATCCTGGAGGCTACTTCTGGGATAACTCACCACTGCTCAGGAGGGGAATGAGGAGCAGGAGAGAATGCCAAGCATAACCTGTACCACAAAGTGCATTTGAGCATGACTTTATCCACCGTGGGACTGCCAAATGTCAGCACAGCATGCATGATTTTGGTCAGCAGACTGCTGCTCTCAGCAGGTTTGAGCAGAAAGAGCAGGAGATCTTTGAATGTTAAGCTGAGCTGCAAGATATACACAAATTCCAGGCACCTGACTGCTGTTTATACTCACATACATTCTACATTTCACATACAGAAGAGTCAGAGGGCTCCAGACTCACCAGACTACTGTGCTTAAGCCTCTGAATAATAGGAGACAAATGGTATCACAGAGGCAGAAGAGCAGATCAGGACAGAAAGAGAAATCTACATGAGAAATCATAAGACTTCTCAGGTATGTACTACCCCAGGCTGTTTGTAGAATGTTTACTGCTTAAAGACCTGGATTTCCACAGGCTTTCATTTTCTTAGTCACTTTTTTCCCAAAAATTTTTGTTTGTTTTTTTTGGCAGGATTATTATCCATTAATTTATCACTGTTTACACATATTTCCTTTCACTTCAATTCTCTTTTTGCACTGTAAACATTGAACTCTATAAAATCTACAAATTAAATTGTAGATTTAAATCTACAAATTAAAAACATTAAATTCTATAAAATCTACAAATACACTGCACAAAAGGCAGAAAATTAAACACACAGCTAAATCCTTAAGGTAATTACTTCATTTCACTTATTCTTGAATGCAATTGCTCATTCGGGCTCTTAACACTGTAACATTTGGGTAAGAAACACTACTGAAGTGCTATTTGATATTTGTTTAATATCTATTATGCTTTAGTTGTACAATAAATCAAGGTAAGCCTTTCTCAGTAGTTTTTAGCAAGTAGGAAAAGTCAGAATATAGAATTAAAATAAACCTTGTCAAAACCCTTTGATATTGCTTGTTGTCATTGAAGTGTTTCATGTTTACAAACTCCAGATGTCCAATGAGAGGTTCTGATGGAAAAAAAAATATACTTCCATCAACTCACCTAAAAACAAACAAAACCCCAAACTGCAAGTGTCTTTGTGCTGCTTTAATTGTGCTATTTGGTCATCTCTTGATCTCAGCTGGTTTACAACACCTCATTCCCATCATTCATTGCTGATCTTATCCATCTATCAAATGTTGCTCTGAAGACATGTGGTGACTGGGGTGCTGCTAAGTAAACCAATATTCAGTTTTATCCTGTTAGTCATCACCCATCATCTTATGCTTAAGTATCAGACTTATGTCAGTAGCAAGAAAAAGTAGCAAACTTAATCAGGGGATTAAAAATTAGCATCTGAATAAAAAATGAACAGGCAGGTAGTTTAAGGACATTAAAGATTGACAGGAGCATTTTTAACAAGTTCTTAAGTATGTCCATGTCAGCAATACCTGATATACTCATTTTCTGTTTTCACCCAGCATCTCACCAGACACCCAAGGGAATAATATTATCACATTGTCTTAAATGCCTTAATTCATTTTTTTTATCATATTAACTACTGCCAAGTTCTGTACTGCCTTTCCTTGACATGCTTATCTACCCCTAAAAACATTCTTTTTCTTCTGTATTTCTTGAAGAACCCCATTAGCTTGTGATTACTTTTCAGGGTTAATCCTGGTTTCTCCTTGAGGATGCAAAGGAGGCATACTTCATTTCAGTTTGAGTTTCACACCAAAAACTCAAATTCCAGCTTGCACTGATCAGACTTGGATGACTAAAAAGGTTTTGCTCTTTGCACACAATAAAGCAATGATCAGACTCTCCCTGACTTTCCAGGGAAGCAGCACCAACCCCTTCACTCTGCAGCTCTGTGTCAGTGGTTCTCATCTATCATCTGTGACACCATCTGTCTCTTGTTCAGGCTGTCAGATCTGGCTCTTCACTGCATTTGGACATGTTACTTTAACTGTATTTCTTTTTCCCTTCTTCTAGATAACCATTATCGCTTACCATACAATACTGAGTCTTATGATTTTAACCAAAATTTCAATATAATTAACAGTTCTCAGCCCAGTCTCACTTGTCCTTTTACCCCATTCTTTTCTCCATACTGTAGAAAGTGTGATGTCACATGTTTAATATGTTTAACAAAACATATTAAAACGTATTATTCAAAGTAACAGAGCTTTGGACTGGTGACACCTCTCAAAAACCAATAAAAATTTAAAAGGGAAAGCCAGGAGCTTCTATCAATCCTATAGATTGATAGTTCTGACCTCATATACCTTGAATATCTCCCATGCATTACCTGGGCTGTACTTTTTTCAAAGAGCAGAATTCAACTACTAAGCCACATCAAGCTATTCAAGCTTCTAGTGGTCTCTCACATGGGTTGTAGTTAAGGTTTCCATTCTCATCCTCTTTCCTCACCTGCCCCCACTTCAGCATAAACCACCTCAGGCAAGACATCAAAAATTATTCATGCACGTTAAGCTCCCAGTGGCGGAACTTTCAGTGTGAGGCACAGATTTCCACCCAATGTGTTGATTTCCAGCCAATGCGTTGATTTCAACCCAACGCGTCGACTTCCCCCCACCCATGAACAGGAGCTGATGTGCACAAATGTGGATATCCTCAGTTCAAATCAGAGGGAAAAAGAGATTTTTCCAAGGCTTAGCCTGACAGGAATTTTTCTCTTTTTCTCTCTGACTGAACTGAGGATACCCACACCCAAAGGCCCGTTTGGCTGCGCTAAAGGATATTTCCATTCGACGATGCTGATGCACGCCCTCCGGATGGGATTCTTCAGCGTGAGGCACAGCAGCGCCCGGGGAGGACGGGTGGCTGTGGTGGTGCCCTGCTTCTTCTGCTTGCCATACTGCTGCCGCTTCCTCTGCGTGGAGCTGGCCGTGGATATCGTGGCGTTGCCAGCACTGCCCATCAGCTTGGCTTGCCTGGCGGCATCGATGGCAGCCTGCCAGGACAGAGCTGCCCCCGGAGTGGGGATGTGCTCTGGGGCAAGCCCTGCAGCTGCATTGGCATTCATGTTGGCATGAGCTGGGCGGGGACTCCCATAGTTGGAACCTGCAGGGCAAAAAAAAAATTAAAAATGAAATAAAGCAGAGAAATTTGTGAATTGTTTTTTAAACTGTGGAAGAGATAGCTAGTGGTTTTTTAAAACTTTCAGTGTAGGGCACTGTAGGTAATTCAAATTCTTTATTGTCAAGCAATACTACTATGCAATCCTTTCTCTTGCAAGAGACTCCCAATAAGACTGATGGATGCTGAGCTGTTAGAAGTGCCTCCAAACAAGGCAGTCTCCAAAGATTCAGAGAAAAGAAACTATCCCTTCTTTTTTTTACCCAAGTATTTTGCAATTTGGACTGTTTGAAAGCTCAGAAGGTGAGGCTAGTCCTCATCACTTTCTCACTCAGACATGCAGCACGATGCTATCTGCTACTGGCAAAGGACCCAAATGAAATTCTCAAGTCCTACCATAAAAACCTTCATGCTTCTTGGAGATTACCTGAAGGTAAGGTGAAATTTTGCCAATAAGCTTAATTCTCCCTGCAAACAACACATATGTACAGGTCTGAGAACAGCCTGAGCAGAAGCTACAGTGAAGCAGAAACCAGCACACAGACACAGCTGGTGGCTTTTGTGCTCTCTACATTCCTGTGCAGAGAGTTCAGGCCAACCATATGTTTGGAAATTGGCACTATCTCCACATCCTGATAAACTACTGAATCAATGGAGGAATTGATATTAAAAGCATAAAATAATAAGAATGCTAAAACCTAGCAGTCTCAAGTTTTGCAGCTTCTTTAGCCAAAAGTGAGTAAGTATATGAATTTGCCCAATCATAATAATGGAATATACACATCCGGTGATATGTGGCTGATATTGAAAAGGTCTTAGCAGTACAAAAAATAAAGTCACTCTTTCAAGCCAGTGCAGATGTTCCAGCATTTCAGAAAAGACAGCTAAGTCACCTGTGCCCCTTTGGTGAGGCTTTTCAAGTGACCCAAATGAAAACCTCAATCACTTCAAGAGGAAACAATTTTGAAATTTCTAAACAGATTGCTTTACTCTTTGGACTATGCTTCTGTTGAGCTCTGCAAGAACTCGTGAAATATCAACTGAATTTTATCCCAGACACTTTAGAGAATAAAATGCAAGCCCTGTTTAAAAAGTGCAACACAGAATCTACACAAAGTCACAACAGCAGTATTACATTTAAGAGACTATTTATTTTGTTATGGACTTGTGAGTCTGCCTGTGGCCCATAATTTGAGGTACAGGTAAAAGGAGGCCTGGGAGGTCTACAGATCTTATTCCTCCACAGTTCAGCTTCAAAACCCTGCCCACTCCTGAGACTGCCCATTCCTGACTCAGGAATCGCCTGAATGGTGCCTCCACTGACATCTGAGCAGCAGCCCGTGCTTCAGATAAAGTGCACACACAGTGGGCAGAGAGTGGAAACCCAGTCAAGGAGTTAGATCAGCTATTTCAAAGCAAGCTCAAAGCCTCCTGTTGACCATGTTCCACTTTAGATTAGTGTAGAAATATGGTGTTATTAAGTAGGACAGATGGGCTCCTACAGACTATTAGACAAAGCAAAGGGAAGACCACTTGTAACACTGTTTCTTTTACAGTGTCAGATGAAAGACATTTAAAACCAGGGACTTGGAAAGCTCTTCTTGAATGGAAATAATTACACAAGATGCATATTTCATAGGTGGATGTGCAGTGCCAAGGCAGCACAGCACTGACTGCGCTACAAATGAATGAAAGCAGGTGGAATAAATACAATTACATTGACACACAGAGTGCAACAGGATAAGCATCTACCGAGAAAGCATTCAAGATTTGTAAATTCATCTCACTGGATCACAAGGAAGGACATGATAGAGTCAGATGCTATTTTATGTAAGGCATTGCCATAAGATTTTCAGGCTGTTATAGAGCAGGGAAATCCAGAGCTTGTCTCTGCTCACTGAAAAACCTCCTAGCTGCAAACCAGCCAAAGGAAGCTAATGAGTAATGTGACTCTGATATGAGGAAGAGAAAGCTGAAAGAAACAAGAAATGGGAAATGGTTAATTCACATCCCTCACATTTTGAAAATGAAGAAAAAGAGCTTTCAGAATCCTACAGGCTAAGCAGATTTCCTCGATGAAGTAGGCAATCAAGTGGCAGACAAACTTAGTTTTCCAAGGCTAAGCAAATTGTACACAGCACTACTCATGGGATACGTATTTATTTTCAGACTTATTCCAGATGCAGTTTTTCTCTTAGCATCTATTTGACCTCCCAAGCCTGAGGCACGCTGGAAAGGCAAAATAAATGGAAAATCACTCTAATTATTCTCCAACTCCAGCTCTTCTTTAATACTGACCCATTACAGTGGAGAAGAAAGATGTGTGTTTTCCAGTAAAAGCAAACTTGCTGATCCCTCTCCACAGTGGTCTTATCATGCTGACTAGACCATGTGGTCCTGTAAATAAACAGCTGCTGCTTCTTAATGAAGACTTTTCTGCAATTTGGGAATGTGTCAAGTTTCATCATTATTGCTTCTTAGTTAGGTTTCACATGAGGATCCAAGTCATGCATTTTGACTTTAATGTGCCAGCAAAGTTAAGGATCCAGCTTTTGGTTGTTTTATGGGTTTTGCTTCTAATATGATCAGCAGTCCCATAATAAAGTGCTTTGTCTCAAATTAATTTCAAATGATGAGCCAGTAATGACAGATTTATATTAACAAATATTACAAATATTGATTACTGATAAGGATCTGTCTGTTTTATGAAGCTCTGAGGCTGCAGACAATCTGTAGCAAATGAGAAATGGCAGTGACAAAAGACTTGCTCTGGAAGTACTTTATAGAAATAGCTTGAATAAAAGAGAGAGGCTCCCACAGCTACGTTCAAGAACTGAGCAAAATATTTTCAAAGACAGCATAGCCAAAGTCTCAGGGAGAATGAAATTCCACCCTATAATCTAAATGCTTAGGGTTAATTCCTGGGAAGTAGGGAGTGCACAGCTCCTGCTGAACTCGTGAGGCACCGTGCTGAAATTTCACTGACAGCACTCATTTCTCCCCCACCACAAAACGGCTGCAACCTGAGAGCTGCAGTTACTGGATTTATTTTTTTTCTTTTTGCAGTGTAGCAGTGAAATAATTCACCCAATTTCCCCACTACAAATAAAGTTTGACACTTCAAATACATAATTATTAAGCTGGATGTTGACTAGATCTAGGAAATGGAGATTGAGCCCCCACCCAAATGCAATAACTCACTAAGCACCATGATCCACAGCATCATCACCCTGCTAATCCCCACCACCCTTCAGCAACAATTTCTACTGTTGACTGTGTCCAGATGGTACACAAAATTCTGCCCTCTCAAGTCCTTCTGTGCTATGAATCATGCATTTAAGTATCTGAATATAATTAAATACAAAATTCTATATATACGAACAAGTTTGATTACAAAGTCTTTAGGAAAGATACACTTCTGAAAAAAAAAACAAACATGCAGACTTGTAGAACGAAAACAGATGCAGAAACAACAGAAACACAGGTCTCAAAAATCAGAGTTAAGTCACAAAAGTAACAGGTAAGATTGCTCTGCAACAGGAAATGAACCACGTTGCACAAAGTACCCGATGCTGAAAGATTACAACTAAATCACCAAAACTTTCATTACCAAAACCACTACTAAAATACACTGTGATGACCATTTCAGGTAATATTTGAATTCTAGTACCATCTGTCATGCCACCTATTACTATCTCAAAAAAGCATCATAAAAAAAACCCAGCTATGCAGTGATCATTTGATACAAGAAATGGGCAAGTTAATGACACAATGGAATCACAGCTGCTGAGGGTTTTTGCCTTCCTCTAGTTAGCCATGCATTTATTTTAGAAAAATTTGTGCTTAGATTAATTATTTAAATGAAAAATAGACCAATCCTGATGTGTAATGTAATTTTTTTCCCCCCAACACTTTAAAAACTGCAGATCCTAAAATTGCACACCTTGAAACTGCTGTGTTTTCCCCCAAAGCCGAGGAGATCTGGGTACAGTAAAAGATGAGATTGGTTAACTCAGTGTCTTAACTGCAAATAGGAAGTAGGAATCTGGTTGCATTGCTAAGATCATGTGTGAGAGCAGTTCAAGCCCACTGGAAAAATGTTATAAAATATTGAATTGAGAGGTGTCAAAATCAGAAGCATGAAGAGCAACACCAAAAAAAAAAAAAGTCAGTGTATGAGATCATCTGTTAGTGAGGAAGAATGTGGAAAACACTGATCCATTAACCCATGGAAAAGGGAGACCATATGATTCCAAGAAGGATTAAGTATTACATGACATTTTTGCATAAATTTTACTAGAAAAAATATCTATCAAGAGCTGATGACTAGCACAAATAAACCCCAAACCAAAACAGGTATTGCTTCCAGATGTAAAAGGGAAACAAGTCATTGGATAATGTCCATGCTTTCAGCTACTTTGGTAGCTACTTTGTACACTAGAGTGTCCTAGAATATTTAAAGCACTTTCTGAAGTTATGTCAAAGCTGTTGGCTGATGCCTTGAACTCATGGAATACAGGAGAGTCCTCAGAGGACTCCGAAATGGTAAGAGGAATCCCCAGTTAAAAAAAAAAAAAAAAGTAGAAGGAGGGCAAATTTACATCCAGATGAACTTCAGTTTCAAAAAAGAAAAAAAAAAACTGGAGTAAGTAAAATAAACAAGGATCAGCAAGTACTTGTAGGACAAGTAGCAAACGAGGAGCAAGAGACATGGACCTGTCATGAACATATTGCTTCAAAGAAAACCAGTTTCCTCCAGAACTGAGCAATTCACAGGCAAGGTAGAAACAGCAGGGTCCATACCTCCTGGTTTTATTAATAGTTCTATGAGGTCTTTTAGGATAGTTTCATAAGAATTCTAGGGACATACAAGCAATAAAAAAAATGGGTATGTCAGGACTACAAAACCAGTGGATGCCTGGGAGCAGTTATCATTGCTGTACATCTAAATTGGAGGATGTGTCACAGGGAGGTACCCAAGAGCCTGCCCAGGATCTGATTCGGTTCCATGATTTGATTCTGCTCAATTAATGATCTGGATGATTAAACAGTGAATAGTGTTATTAAACAAGCAGGTAACTGTGAAGCTGGGACGTAAAGCAAATACACTGAAGGACAGGATCTGAATTTAAAATTAACTTCATGAATTGAAGAAAAAGCCTTTAAAATAGGATGGAGTTCAGCAGGGACAAATGCAAAATATTTAAGCAAAATGAATCACCTGCCCAAATTATTTTCAGAAAGGCCTTGGGGGTTTACACTGGATCCCCAACAGAAGAGAAGGTGATATTGCCATACAACAGAACAGATGTCTATATTGTCATACTGCCTTCTTCCCATTAAAATGCAGCCATAACCATGTAGTGCATGAACAGGGATAAAACCCATGCAGCACTATGGGCAATCCTTCCCCTCAGCTGGGCTCTGGCAGGGCTTCAGCTGAAATGCAGAGGGTTTGCAGGTTTGGGTTCCCCACCCCAGACAGACCAGCTCAGGTCAGGCTGCCCAAAGTGGGCAGGAAAACCAACCCAAAACCTGGAAAGCATCAGCCATGAGCAAAGCACAAGAATGGGAATGGCAGAACTCAGCCTGCCGTTTTTGGGGATGGAAGGGGCATGATAGCAGCCTTGAAGCATCTGCATATATGTAATATATTTATTTTTAGACATATATGTATGCACGTCAAGGAACAGAAAGGTCATATCTATCCCCAAACTCACAGGCAATAAGCAACGGGTTTTGCAGTCAGAAAAACTCAATCTGCACCTTCCACACTCTCAAGTCTGTCAGAGCAGGACAGAAAAAAACTAATGTTCATTTCAAGCAAGTTTGACATGAAGAAAAGCCTGTGCACAGAAAGATAATGTATTTATTCCACCAATTAGTCCATCAAAAGAGACCCCTCTGAGTAAACCCTTCACTCCAGCCTTTAGAGGCTCAGCTACACCAGCACCTCCTAAGGCTCATGTTTCCATGGCTGTGTTCATCACCTCACAGTAGGGGGAAGATGGGGATGCTCAGGGCCATCAACCTGGAACTCTTTCTTTGATTTTAAAGCCTCACTTAGCAAATTTTAAAAGCCTAATAGACTTTCTAAAGCCTAAATTTTAATAGACTAACCCTAGTATCTCAGGACAACAGCCTGAGCAACATGCAAAATTTAAAATCTTGACATAAACAAACCCACTTATTTATATGAGAAAGCAGGTTTTTTTTCCCAGAAATCTTTAGTAACTTTTCAGTTGCCATGCCTAGAACCTTCCTGCAGTAAATACAAGGCTGCACTCACCCAAAACTCTTTCTTTTAAGTATGATTTGGATATTTTTTTCTTTAACAGCCTTTTTTTTTAAATTGACAATACATTCATTCTGATATCTAACAGCTAAAGTGATGCTAGGGGGTTTTTTCCCTCAAATAGAAGGTTTTTCTGAAGGCATTCTTAAGAAGAGGTAAGAACTATAATGAAAGCTGGATTGCAACTTGAACTAGGGCTTTTTCTACAACAAAATTTATAATAGACACATACACTTTTAAATATCACATCAGGCTAAGACACAGTGTAGTTTCCAGCCCAGATAACAGAGTTAAGAATTTCTCCTGTAAAATGTTTGGGGATTTCAGAACATACACACACACAGAAAATCTATGATTTAAGGCAGCTTGTTTGCCAGAGTTGAGACTAAAGATTTCTTAAAAATCTAATCAAAATATTGTTTTCAAGAACTGTACTTCACTCAACATGAGATCCTGGTTCTTCTTCTTTTCCCTCCTCAAAAGCAAGGATGTTTTTCAGCATGCCATTCACAGAAAATGCAGTGAGCTCCTAGCAATGTGGAAAAAAAAAAGTCAATTTCAATGGAGAGCACAAGTGCAAAAGCTGCTCTCACTTCCAGTACCGAATGCCTCCAAGTTAAATATTTACACCTGAAAATTAACTACTGACACTGCGTGGCAAATTATTGTCATTTTGCCAACACTATTTAGGTTTTGAATTTTCTAAGAAAGGTTCCACATTGGTAGAACAGGCAGCACAATGGATTTCTGGCTCACAAATAAGGCACAAGGCTACAAGCAATAATTCCCTAGGCAATATATTCCCTACTGAAATAAATCATGGGACTGCTCTTCCTTAAAATCACCACATAAACAGTTGTCTCCATGCAAAAATCCCATATTTCAGAGTATGTTGCCAATAAGGTCATTCTTCTATATGCATAAATTTTGGATGTACAAGAGATCCAGACAGCGAGATATAAATTTCTAGGATTTCTCTTACTTTTCTGTTTAAAAATGCTGTGGTTTTCAAAGAACACAGTTCAGGTGTTTAGGGCAGCTTTGGGTTTTTTGAAGTTTTTTTTTGCTTTGGGGTGTTTTGTTTTCTGGAGGGTGGGGAGAAAGGAAGGGGTACTGCTTGTTTTGCATCATGGGCTTTTCTAATAAAAGACACCATCTTTTACTTGTTGTAAAAACAAATTATATTCCTATCTACTGATAAATTTGGGGTTTAAAGCAACTCTTTGTTATGCCCCTTAACCAAAGAGGCATCTCAAACCTTGCCCAGGAGAATCCAGAAAGCTCAAAATTTGAAAATTCTCAGCAGACACAAAGATCCATCCAGCTTGGGGTGATTCTCTTCTGTAACTATAGATTCAAAAGAAACAGTCTGAGAGGTAAGGTTTGGGGGTTTTTTAGAGAGGAGGAAGAAGGGGAAAAGCATGAACCCTACTAAATTATAGGACCTGATGCAAGTGCCTGATGTGTTGATAATTGTTGAAAGGCCAACTGAATCACAAATTCTATCAGGAGATAAATTTATTAGGGTAAGGAGGTGGTAAGAGGGCAATTTCCTTCAAAACACTTGTATTTTTTTTTTTTTTCTTTTGTGACTTTCAAGCTACAAGAAAGCCCAAAGAAACTCACAAAGAATCCTTTCTGGTTTCTTGAGATGAGTTTCTGGTGGCACCAGAAATCAAGCCAGGGAACACTTCCCTCCAACCACAGCTCAGTGAAACATTCATAAAACTCAAAAGCAGCAACAGAGGCCCAGTGACAAACATCTTTTTGCTGATAAGAGGATTTGTATTTGTCTGAGAGAACCCAATTAACACCGTATTTGAGGGTATTTTTTACAGAAACCCACAGTTCTCCTGGGATAACACAATCTCCAGCAGAAAGCAGAGCATAAGAGCAATGCTAACACCAAAGGGCAAGTAAATAAAACCCCAAAATTCCTCGCCTTCAGGCAGCTGTAGATGCACGTCTCATGGCATATTGCTTTGATACATCATTTTAAAGTAGGACACCTATTTTTAGGGCACCTGTCAGCACAAAACCTTTGCAGTGACATGCACACACATCGTGGTGAGCTGCTTGGAGGGAACACCAGGCTTCCTGGGCAAACTCCAGGCACAGATCCTCAAAAGGAGACACCAAGAGAGAGCTTTCTTGTTTAAATGCAATTTTTTCACACTGTTTGTCTAAATTATCATTATCACCATTACAGATCCTGGGTGCAAGCACATCTTTGGTAAGATTTGATAGACTTCAGTAAAATTTCTCTGGAGATTAACTGTAACTCAATAAATTGGATTCTTCTGACAAACCTGTCATCTTAACTGCTTGTCATTTTCTTATTGGTGAATGATTACTCTTCACTTAGTGAGTAATCTAAATATAACTTCTTTACAGAAATTAAGCTCTTACACTTCAAAAGTAATCCTCACTGTATTAGATGGTCTCCAGATTCCATTTGAAAATGCAGAGTGGGATAGAAACCAACACACAAACCTGTTAATTTGATTTGCCTCACCCTACCCAAACCATTTTAAAAAAGGGATCTTGTCTAAACCCCCTCCACAGTCAATGCAGGGGATCATTTCTTCCCATCCTTAGGACAGATTTCTGCAATACAAGTGAAAGCAGCTGCTCAAAGTGCCAATCTCTCTCACTGTACAGAAGTAATCTAAAACATAAGTTTAATTGCACAAAAAATTTCAGTGGATTAAATGAGATTAAATGTCTCCCATTTATTTGTGGGGAGCACATGCATGCACATGTGCTTGTGCATAAGGTAGAGAGCAATTCTGCAGCTGCTTTCAGCCCAGTTCTGGAGCTGCTTTTGGCCCTAAGCATGTGACACAATTTGGAAAATATGTACAAGTGTATGATATCTAAATAATTCAAAGCCTGCAATTTCAATAGTCTTCATCCTAGAAAAATCAATCACAGTTCTTCCACAACTCATAGTATTCCCAGTCCAGAAATAGCAGTCTGTTCCCATTTACAGCAGATGATGGCTAAAATGCACAAAGGGATCTCTATGTAGGTCTGTATCTGAGTTACAGACAACAGACATTTCAATAAAGACACACATAAACAAGGAATCAAACTTTTGCATCCAGATCTAGATGGAGATTAGCCCTGACAGACAATAGACAGTGGCAATTCTGGCAGGCTGAGGGCTTTTTCTTCCTCTTGCTGTTCATGGAGTCAGCCTTCAGCTGCACAAACCCAGACAGCAGCAGAGTTAGTGGGGAAGAGTTTAGCAAGTGTAGAGAAGGAGAGTGGAAATCTAAACTTCCTATAGCAGCCACAAGCACCAGCTGCCAGCCCTCCCTAGCAGTGGCCATACCCACCCCAGGAAGTCATTAATCTGCATTATGACACAAGAACTCTGATTAAAAGGGACCTCTGAGGGCCATCTGCTCCACATCCTCCTCCTTTTTTAGCCCCCTCCTTCCAAGTGGCCAAATTACATCGACCTCTTTGGCCCTGCAGCCCCACACTTTGCAGCATTATTGGTATCTCTGAGCCTGTGCAGGCTTGGGAGAACTCACCCAAATCAAAGATTCATTCAGGTACTGGCCATACAATTTAAGACAATAAATGTGTGTATACTTATATACATATAAATACATCTCTATATATAATCTGTCCAATTTCCAGAGGTACCTACTACATGCTGCTCCATGAAAACCAGACATCAGCACACACACACAAAAGGGGCACTTGGAAACTATTTCTCGCTTTCCAGAAAGGCAAAAATTTATTTTAAGTTACATTTACCTAATTTTAGGTCATGCATGCAATATTCTAATAAATTAAAGATGCAGTCCCTTCTTGAAATGCAGGCAGGTTCAAAGGAAAAAGTATTTATAAAATGCTTCAGTATCAAAACTGACTTTTATTTCAGCTATTAATCTTAGTGTTCCAAAAATCACATTTTTCTATTTTTAAAATCTGATTTTTTTTTTTCTTCCCCTCCTGCTTGGAATTATATCAACAAACCATCACCAAAAGCAATTGAAGAGAAAGGTTCTGAAACAAACTGTACAAAAGGTTCAATGAAATCCTAAGAATTAAGTAAGGAAAAAAAAAAATTTGGTGTTTCTACTAATTTCAGCCACCTAATGAATGTTATCTCATTTTTTAATAACTTTAGACAAAAGTATTCAAACAGGAAGGCTCTTTGTAATTTGGCATCATTAAGGTGTTTGAAAGAGATCATGCAACAGAAGGCAAAATTTGAATTGAGGGAAGAATAAAAGCTTCTTCCATTCTCTATTTACTTTCATCCATAAAATCCTCAAGAGGATGCTCTCCAAACCAAGGAAAAGGAAGTCCTTATGAACCTCCCCTCAAACAAACCCACAGAAAATTACTAACCATATGAATGTAAACCATGCTATACAACAAAAGAAAACAGTGGCTTGGTTTATATTCAGGGTGATATTGAAAGATAACAAAAAAAACCCAAACAAAAAACATTCATTTACTCAAACTAGACCTTTCGGTCTAGAGGTATTATAGCATTAACAGATTTAGAGTCATATTTTTATAGCACTTTGCACAGAGGTAAAAAATTTTACTGGGTTGTTTGGTACCTAAAGTAATATGTTCTATCTCCACTATGCAGAATTTTCTCTAATTTTTTTAGCTCCTGGTATCTTCTTGCTGAATGTTCCAAATCTAAATATTAAGCATGTGCAATATACAGATGCAAAAATAAGCACTCTTGGCTTGCTCTGCTAGTTATGAGCATTCCCAACCTAAATAAGGCACTAATCAGAAGATTGCAACTGCAGCAAAGAGGGGAGCTGAGGGCGAGAGATAAAAAGGGGTGGGGAAAATCAGCAGGAAACAATCTTTGCAAGCACCTGTATGAGGAACACCAGCACCTGCTTTACATCCCAGGCTGAGCACTGCCCCACGTAACCCCAAAATACTTCTTGAGTCACTGGGTGAGTACACAGAGATAGTTAAGCCTCTTCTCTGTGACCTTTTCTACAGTGGATGCAGACAAATGTTTGAGCCAGTCTTTGTAGATTCTTTCTAAAAATAAAAGCTCCTGTTTATATAAAAGCAGATGCATTGGTCATGGCTGAATTTACCCAGAGCAGAGCAGAGGGGGCAGGAGCAGATCCACAGCAGGTTTGCAGAGCGCTTGGTTAGAGCTCAGCAGGCTCTGTGTCAGCACTGCCACTGGGAGAAGGCTCTGCCTGCTGCTCCAGCTCTGCCTTTGGAATTTGCAGATCTCACCAAAGATGGTGAAAGCCGAGGCTTTTGTGTTCCTTTCTCGGGATGCTCCACACTTTGCAGGATCAGTATCACAAAAGAAGCAAGAAATTTCCTATAAATCATTCATCTGATAGCATCTGAATGCTGGTCAAGAGATTTCTACTGCTCATTAAAGAAAAAAAAAAAAGGAAAACACAAAAACCCAAACCAGCAAACTAACAAAAACATAACAGAAGGCCTCAAAACACCCAGCCTATTCAAAAATTGCCATAAGTATTGTGCTCTCCCTGTTTGGAGGAAGAAGATGAGTGCAGATTAACTCCTCTTCCATGACTGAGCAGCTTTGTCCTTGTTAACTTTTTTCATTCTGGACAGAATGAACCAACACACAGAAACACAGCCCTGAACGATTTCCAACCTACATGCAAGGCTGAAAGTCCAGGGAACTGAAAAAAAGAGCTATAAAAATGTAAATCAGGATAATATCTTAAATGAAAGACTAAAAATAGCTGAAGCATCCAGTCTTATGTAAGAGAGAGTTATAAAAAATTGATCAGAATTAATGAGCACGAGCACATCAAAGGTTTTTGACACGCCTCATGACCCTTTCAGCTTAGTGGAATAACCCTTGTTATATTCCATATTTGGTAGCTATAACTAAGCAAAATCAGATGCCCAATAAGGTGTACGCTGGTAACAATGAGGAGCAGCAACCTGTGGAAACTTAACTGTGAAATGTCAGGGGTCACTTCCTGACATTATTCCACTTTATGTCCCCAGGTCAGGTCTGCTTAATTTTCACCCTTTTGGTGATCAAACTGCAGCATTCAGAAACTGCTGGGAGAGATTCTTCAGCCTGGCAGATGTCCTGAAAAATCTGTTACCCACAGACAGCCCAAGGACAGCAGGAAACTCAAAGCTATCAGGATGATCTTTAAAGTACACCAATTGGAAATGTCTCAGCAAAAATGAGTCTTATGCAATGTGTTGAGGGGATAAATGCAACATTTTCACATGTAGACTGGGGATCCCCATTGTCCTTATTTCAAGTTATTTGCAGTACAATGGCTTAATCAGAAAAGTAGCGTTACAAAAACAGTTACATTATTTTAAGTAAATTACTCCCACTGAAATCCATACATTTCCCGAAACATTCTCTTGTTTTGAGTCATTGTATCATTACCAGGCACAGACAGTAAATGAGCATTCAAAAGCAAATGGTGAAACGATGACAGAAAACATCAGAGACAACCCTATGCAAAATTACGGAATAGCTTTTCAAAAAGGCAAAACATATGTTTGTGATTTCTTCAGAAAGATTAAACTGGAAGCCACTGATGTTAAATACTACATTTAGAGGTTGTTATTTAATTTTAAAATCCCCTTACATCCTAATTTCAAAATTCAGATTTCACAGCTGAGTTCACAAAGTTCAATTACTTCACCAGTGCCTCATGAGAAGGGCAAACATTGCTTTGAGCTGGTCTCTCCCATTGCAGATGTCAATTCCTGCAAGGAGAATCTCTGGCTGCTGTTCTCCAGGAAGCTGAAATAGCTGCTTCACAAATCCCAGGTGCTGTGGCACAGCCTTTCTCCAGGGCACAGCAGGATTTGGGTGCTACAGAGCCTGAGCAAAGGGCAGCATGACAGAGGCAGAGCTGTAAATCCTGGGCAAAGGGGCCCTGAAGAGATCATATGGCACAGAATGACTTCATGTCCCTGCTTGCTGCAGTGAGAGGCAGAAATTTGAAAAGATGCATATTCTTTGAGGTGACATAGTAGCATGGATATAAAGAGAGGGCCACTCTTTATTTATGATGATAAAATCCTTCTCTACTGAGACAGGTTCACCTTTTCTTCTGATGTCAGCACAAGTGGTGCTCCCCTGGCTGCATGCTGGGGGAGAGGGCTCTCGCTCTGGCTGAAAGCACAGATCCAGCACACCTGGAAATCCAAGCTCTGGCAGCAGAATCCCATTTGCCAGCATGTCCAAGGTTCAACAAATTCACCAAGTTCATAAGACCAAATGAATTTCACACCTCAGATTATCTTCTCTTTGAGACCCTGCTAAAGGAGGAGTTCTCTACAACTCAAAAATGGCACTCTCAAAACCAGGCACGCTGCATTTGTCCACCCCAAAGCAGAGCCCACACAAACCAAAGAGTTACTGTAGAGAACCCTCTCTGCATTGCTGTCATCCAGCTTCTAATATTTCCTGGTGAATTTGGAACATTGCAGCCAGCTCAAGTACCCACACTCACTAGCCAGGAAGCAAAGCCTGAACTGAGGACAGCATAATTCCTCTGATGCTGTGTCTTCTGCCACACTTGCCATCCCTCTCTGACACTCCCAAAACACTCCTCTCTGACACTGGAAAGCCCATCTCCCTCCTGAAGCTGCCTGTTCTGCATTCACAAAGTTTCCCACTCCTAAACATAATCTCAGGAAAAATTCATTGCTCTCACAACACGGGGATTTAGCAGGGACATTCCTCAAGAAGCAGCTTCCATGAATTTCCAACTGTTATTTTCCTTATCATGCTTTTCTTTGCCAATTTCTTTTGTTTAACAGTACCCATCCAGGCAGGAAGTATACATTGAATGCATTTGCATTCACACAGGCTGCCTGAAAGACAGGTGACTTTAAACTAAAATGGTCATAGAACTCCTTTGTTCCCACTATGCTTCTGTTGCTGAGAACCAAAATTAGAAGCAACACACATGCATAAGGTAGAATGCAGTTCAGTAGTTCTAGCAATCTGAAATCTGACATTTAGTCTAACTTAGTCACCAAAGCTTTAGCTGAGTACTCAAGGCAGAGTTAGGAAGCTCCCAAAAAAGCAGCCTACCCCAGCTGTTTCATATATCTATAATGTTCTCTGGCCATGGCTGCCTTCCTCTCCACAGACTACAAAGAATAGCTCTAACTAGACAATTTAAACACCTACAGTGAGGTAAAATGAAATCTATGCCAAATGATCAGTTTTACTATATGAACAGTGAAAATTCTTAGAATGAAAACTTAGAGCATTTCTCTCTTATTTCATACTCTTCTATTTCTTTCAAAATCTTTCATAACACAGATAGATCCTTCCAATCACAGTCACTTATTCATTCTGGTCCACTGAGCAAATACTTCTGCCTGTATATACACACAACTGTGTAGGCACAGTGCAACTGCAGACATCTCAAAGACATTCTAATGGCTCCCAAGAGTAGATATTTTTTTCCCAGTTATTTGGAAACTAAAAAGTAAAAATGCCTCATGATACAGGCACTGGAAAGATGGCAGATAAAAATCAGAATTATCTGTATATCTAGGTTTCTAGTCAAACCCTGGAGGTGCCTAGTGATAAGTAGGTTTGGGAGGAAGAGAGAGATTTAGTTCCTCCTATCTAAATATGCTGTGTGACACCCACAGCAACATGTGCAGTCCCCAGAGAGAGACCAGACAACAGCCCCCTTTCCTACCAGATTCCCATTTGATCACAGCAATGTCTGCATTCAAGAGAAAAAGACTTTGTCTCTGCAGCTTGCATCCAAGAGGAAAGCTGCACACATCCTGATCAAAAAGCACCTGGTTCAAAATTCACAAGGCTGTGCACTGATTCCTTATAAACCTGCCTGGCCATTTGATTCCAGTTACCAAGAAGACATCAGCCCCTCCCATGGCTGCTACATCCTGACTGTAAAACTGATCATCAGCAGGGAAAGATTACACTGGCAAGGAAGAGAATCTTCTTTACTTATTAACATACAGCACTCATTACTGAAGTTAAGACTGCTCAGAATAATTGGTGTTAGGGCTGCAGGCAGATGACTCAGCCTGGCCTGGGTAACCAAACAGGACATGGAAAACTACTGGCTATGACATGGGAAATCACCAGGAGTGGCAACAAAGTGAGGAGCTGGCAGGAGTTACAGGTGGCACTGTGAGAAATGGGCACATTCCACACACAGTTTGCAGCGACTTGTCAGAGAGGAATAAACTTCACACTTACTTGAGGAAAGTACTGGAGTCCCATAGGGGAGTATCCCAGGGACAACAGTGCCCTGGTAACTGTGTTAAGAATGTGAAATAAGGCAAGAATTACTGAAAACCAGTACCAGAAACACCAGATTTGGGTATGGAGGTAGAAAAGCTGGTGCAGTTGGAAAAAAAAAAAAAAAAAAATAGGGTCAGGTTGTTTATTCTGGAGAAGATTTGAATGACAAGGGAGACACAAAGGCAGAGAAAAAGCAAGTCAGCAGAACTGGAAAGAGAGAAATCATGCACAGCAGTTGTATGGAGGTACCCATCAGAAGCCCTGCTCCTTGATCACCGCAGCTGGACCAGGACAAAATAACCAACCTGAGGTTCTAATCATACCACAAGACTCAAACTTGCATGTGCATTCAGGAGAACTAGGGCAGGGTTTGTTCTGTCTGATTTACACAATCTCTGATTTACAGACACAGGGATAAAACATCCCAGTATTGCTGTGTCTGTTCCAGTAACACAGCTTGATGATATCAATAACTAAACACCATTTCATAACATGGATCTTATTAAAATGAAATAACTTATTAATTTCTTTGCATGCATCTCCTAGGGTGACATCGTCACATAAGCACACACAACAGAGCTGATGAAGAAAGAAAAAATTTATTTTCCAAGCCTATTGACCTGGCACATTGGGAAGATGAAGAGAGCTTTTAGTACCGGAAGATGTTCATATTACCAGGGACCATGACCATGTAAATATCTAAGAGGAGAAGTAAATAACTTCAGAGAGCATATTTCTTTTTCAACCTTCCAAAAGGAAAGAAGTAGAGCTTTTATGGAGGTATGAGACTTTCTGAAAGTCTACATCCTAACACAAAAATAAATTAGAATACAGTCTGCTCCTCTCAATGTCCATACACCAGTCTTTACATTAATCTCCCAAACAGCACCTGACAGTCTGTCAGATCTTTGTACAGTGTGTTGTAGCTGCAGAATCAGCTTTAGATACTTTCTATTGCTGTTATTAGAACAACGAGCTACATGAACTAGGGGTTTAAATCCTAAGATGACAAGTGGGGCTTTCCATCTTCTGCAGTAATTACATCTTTAAATATTATTCTAAAATAGTATTCCAACATGAGAGCAATAAAATCCACCAATGTATTAAACCATCTGGCTGAGCTTACATCACATTCCTTTTGAAGTATCAAATACCACCAATACGTGCTAAAAGAATAAATTTCCTTCCCTCTGATATTTGTGGAGCTGACTCCACACAGGGCTTTCCCATCCGTATTTCTCATAAATAATGAGAAATTATTTCTGGCCCTACAGCATGCATACCAGAATCCTTAGGAACACTCAGTGCATTCTGGGCACTGATGTTCTCCATCAGAAACTGCCTTAAAGCACAACAGACACAATCTCAAGAATGCACACCCCAAAACAAAAGTAGAAAAGTGTTCTGGTGAAAGAAGAGTAAATTCAAGGCAAAGATAACAGCAAAGCTCTCAATAAGAATGCTAAGTACTGGAAAAATAGATTAAGAACTGCTGACCCAGATGTACTTATTTAGGTACAAGCTTTGCCTTGAAACAGCAGGATGTATGCTGCAGTCAAATGCATCTCTTTCCACAGAAATACTCCAAGCTGTGTAAACCACATTGCAAATTAAAAGCACTTAAGGAGATGTCTAAGCATAACGTTTCATAGAAAGTAGCAGAAGTTGCATTCTCAGCATTAAAAACTTCCTGCAGTGTTTTGTTGAATTATTCATACTTGGAGATTTGATCCTTTTTTAAGCACTTCACATTTGACCGTGTGCCATGATACATTCCCAGGGATTCTGCCAGGCACCTGTAGAGATCCATGCTCAATTTTGCCAAAGTTTGATGTCTGAATTTTCAAAATTTTTATTTTGAAATGCTTTGGTTGTGTTAAAGAACTGCCAGTAGCAAGTCCCTCTTGTCAATTTTTGACTGATTTCCTGGCATGCATAACATCTTTTATCACGGCATGCAAGCTGGGACACAATTTTTCATGTCTTATGATCTTTCTTGACACCCTTTGTGCTAAAGCAGAGAAAAGCCTTCAAGTCATGTTCATCTTAGTCTTTCACTCTGCTTTTATTTCTGACTTTTGCTATAATGGCTGAAAAAACAAGAGATACTCAGTTACTCTATTCCAATCATCACTGTGCCATTGCAAATCCAATTCACTGCAATCCATTTCAAATTCAAAATTTGAATGAAACTATTAGCTTCTTGTTCATAATGTAAACCCAAAAAATTAAATTAACAATTTGTTTTTTCAGCATATACCCTCAAGAATGTGTTCATTTCTGATTTAAGCTTCATTACATTGAACAAATAGCAAACAATTCTCAAAGAAAACTGTGGAGAAATTTTTTTGAGAGCTCAGCAGTGTGTGCTGCTACCTGCAGGACCAGCACATCCCAAACACCTGCTAAACAAACATTTCACACTCACAGAATCTGTGTAATTCAGCCAAAGCCAGTGAGAATCTGCCAGACAAGATATTGGAGTTCTAAGGCTAAAGCCATTCACTGATTTATGAGTTCAACTTCTAATACTGCTGGCACTAAACATGCCTGATGTTTGATGCCTGCAAATCTCAGGTTTTCACTTAAAATTTTCACTTAGGTGAAAGGGATGTAAAAAATTTTCATTTAATCCACTCCTAGCTATTGCTCCTGGATACAGTCACACAAGTTCCATTAAACCCACAATTAAACCTGATCACTTTCAATTTTCACCCCATAAATGCCTTTTACTTCTCTCTAAAGACACCAATTTGAATTTAAATTACACCTGAAAACACTCTGTGCATCTATACAATTTATAATAGGCAATAATAACAGGCAATATACAATTTATAAAAGCAGTAATAGGCAATTTAATTATCATATGTGAATTTCAGCACACAGGTGAAGCTTTCCTCCCTGCATGAGTCTATTTGTGCACAACTCCAGAGAGTAATGAAGATTAAGATTTTCCTGTTTTCTTAATGACCCTTGGGTCTATGCAACTTCATTTGCTGACTCTGCAGTCAATATGTTAAATTCATCCCAAAGAAATCAGACCCCTTCGTACTTAATTCAAATGTCTAATATTTACATATAGGGTCGACATGGAAAATGTTCTTTTGTGAACTAAATGGAAGCTACAAGATGGAAAATCCAGCAAAGTTTGGCATTACAGATCAGTCTCAACTTTCATCTTCCTGATTTGTCAATCTGCATTAGAAATAAGGTCCAACATAAATCCTCTATGCAGTGTATTTAGGTGCAATAATTCATTTTCCCCTCTGTCTTCCATATACAGCAACTTTAATTCCTGTATTCACACAGATTACATTTGCTTCTCACACAGGTCATTGTTGCATTCCTGGAGCTAAAATTCAGGAATTCTACTACAAACAGCTGTATCACACAAGTTGCAGTTTCAAAATTATCATTTTTGCCAGTAGTACATGAAACTGAATATACCAAAAAGAGTTGAGCTGACTTACAAGCAAAGAGACACAAGTATTCTTTTTGTCTATGTAAAAGATTATTTCTTCTGACAAAAAGTGTTAGAAGACTATCTGAGGTAACAATAATGTATATTAAATTTTTAAAATGACATATGAAATTTTAAAATTCAGGCATCTTAAGAAGTCTTGCATCCAGGCAGCCATATTGGAGAAGGAAAGCCTTTTTTTTCTCCCTTGGAATAAAGAATCTGAAATCTGATCAGTAACATGACTTTGTTCCTACAATGCCTTTAGGAAGAAATGTTGAGTTAATTACTCAATTAGAGCATATTTACTTTGTAATTATAATGTCATGTTCAGTCATATTTAATTGTTTTTTCCAAAATACCCACAGGCACCCATACACATAGTGGATTAAAAACCTGAATATTTTAGATAAATAACAATGCCATTTAGAAAAGGATATTTTAAATATATCGTAAAGTATTCTTTAAGGATAGGTGGTAGTCAGACAATATTTTCCTTGCAACAATTAACTCTTTAATGTTTATGTACAAAATTCAAAAAGCGTTTCTGTGCAATCAGATTTTTTTTATTACTGTGTCTGGTTTGAAAACCACTATGTTTCCACTCACCCTTAATAATTATTTTATTTTAATCTTCTGTCTTTTGTTAAAGAAGGAAATTTTCCCTCCCTCTTAACTTTGTTGAGTTTTTTAGTGCTCAGGTGAGATTTGTGGATTGCTTTTATTTCTTGACAGATGCCAGGTTAAATAACTTTTTCCCCCCCACAAACCAGGCTTTAACCAGTACTCTGCTAATTTCTCCCAGCTGTTGAAGGACAGTCAAATTGCTGGTGTTTTTTCATGGATTCTGAATGTTTTGTCTGTACAGACAGCCACTGAAATTTAGAATTTTCTATGTGGGACTTAAAAAAAAAACCACCGATTTAGCATTCCTGTACAAGCTTTTAACATTCCCAGAGATTTCCAAAAAAGCAAACTGTTCCAAAACTGGAGCGATGCACTGAGCAAAAGCCCCTCAAACAAACACAGAAAATGACAGCAGCTCAGCTTTTGTGTGCCTTTGGGAAAGGAGCTCTCCATCTTCCTAGATACAGATTGAAATATGCAGAGCGGGTACCAGGGACAATTTTGGTGAGTTTTGTTTGTTTGCTATGAGGGTGGTTAAATTCTGCAGCAGGCAGAGTTTGGATAAGCTCCATCCTCAAAGACACTCAGGATTTTCCTGGACATGGCCCTGAACAACTCCTTTTAATTAAACTTGTTTGGAGGAGGGTGTTGAGCTTCAGCAGCTCCCTCCCATCCCATAGTACCGTTTTGTTTCATCCTCACTTCCCAGAAATGCAATTTTTTGCACCGAAACCTGAGCCAGGGAGAGCAGCACCTCCCAGAACTGTGTTTTTGGGAAGAATGCCTGGGAAGGTGACAGAGAGCAGCCCACCTTCAAAGCCACCAGCAGTAGGTTCTCCTCAGTCTCATCTCTTCCTGAGGATGAACTATGCTAATAATCTCTCAGCTCTAGATTGCAATAACTCAACCTTGCTATCTGGACAACTGCCAGTTTGACCAAACAAAGACAAAATGTGATTCCATCAAAACTTCTGTCACCTTCTACAACACAACACATATATTAATCTGTTCTCTTTTTTTTTTTTTTTTTTTTTTACAGTCTATAATGTTGTGATTGGGTTTCTGGAGGAAATTCAGCCAGGTCTTTTGTTCTGGAAATCTCTATACATGGTACAGAAATACCTGTGACTCTTCCAGCTGGAACAGACCTATCCTGAAACTATCACAAGTTCTTGCTTAAAGGAGTTTATTCCACTCTCGTGATTATGCCTCATCCATAGAAACTGACAGAAATTCTTCCAGAATTCTTCCTCTTCTTTCACAAAAGGGTTTATATGTATTATCAACTGCACCCTGATGTATTTCACAACAACCCTGCAATAGCAACAGTTGCCTCTGTGATTATAAAATCTCACTACTGGATATCAGAGATCCCAACAGGACCAATCCATCACCTGAACCTACACCTGCCCTCTGGCAGGAGCACCACAAGCACCACCATTGCCCTCTCTGCACTGAAGATGGACTGGCACTTCCTCTCTCATTAGAAAAATAAAAATAAAACTGAGGGAAAAAAATAAAGCTTGACACAGCTTAAATGCACAGCAACACTTTTACTCCAACAAAACAGAAAATTTCTAAACTTTTTTTTAACTTTCACTGGTAATATTACTAAGAAGAAATGCCATTTTTACGTTTGGCAATAGAGGAACTACCAGAAAAAGTGTTTAGTGGCCACCAACATGTCTGAACCCTCAATAGTGTTTTCTCTTTTTAAAATTATTGATGCTGAAATCCAGTAATAAACATTTAAATGAATACACTTGCTCTCAAATTCCTATCATCCCCACTATCTAAATAAAACCAGTGTTTCAGATAAATGATCGACAAAAAATATACTGGGTTTGTATACAGTCTAAAAAAAAAAAAAAGATGGGCAATTGAACCATTTAATAACATTAAGTTTTGTAAAGCATATATCTGCCACTAGTAAAAGCTTTCTTTGGTGTTGATCCGATTTGTTGTGTTCAATAATTTAAGAGAGACTTTTACTGCATGCAGTCACATCTGTTATTCTGGTTGATAGTCAATAAATTTAGAGAACAGAGAACACTTACTCAGAGGAGCTCTTTTATTTGCTGCTCCTGAACTTGAACAACTTTGTCACTCTCATTATTTCCAGAAAGGGTTAAACAAGACACTTCCCAACAAGTTGATGGCCACAATGACAATTCACACACACACAAATAAATTTAAGAGTGACTGCCATTCAGGTAAACTCTATTTTAACCACGGATGTAAAACCATTTTTCACAAAACTGAAAGAAAGTAAGCCAAAACTGAGTACATATGGCAACGCTGCAGCTACAGAACATGTTCTCTGAAGTGTTTTGAGGAAACAAAACTAAAAGATGAGGACAAAGAATTCAAAGTAACTACCTCAGTGGGATAAATTAATTCCACATGGCAAGGCTGTGTCACATCTGCTCTAGTGAATTACTCAGATGTAACCCCAAAAACACAAGCAAGAGGGGGTTCATAAAGGTGCCTTGGCTGCAGAGAGCACACCAGGTAAGTGCTCGTGACAGCAGTGCAAACTTCAGGAAGATCCAGTCAGCTGATGATGACCTAACCAAAACTGGTCTCTGTGACAAAGATAATTTCAAAGAAAACCTTTCAAAAGTATATGCTTTAAATTCCATGTCTTCTGCAGGACACTTAAATACTCCTTTTAAGGATAGGAAATGCTTGAAAGCACTTAAATACCTTTCTGAAGACTCTACAGACAACTTTGACAAATGCAGTGCACTGTATTATGCAGAATGTTTAAGTTCTGTTACTTAATATTATGTTAAATATTTTTATATTACACTGTTATTTCATATTATATTAAATTAAATGCTTTACACCAATCAAAAGTTCCAGGTACTTTGAGGCAGAAGATAATACTTCATAAATACAGGCATTTGTTGTTAAATCAGGGGATGTTGGAATTCTAGTGCTGCATCTTTAAACAGTGATTCAGACTCTTGTTCTCCAAAAATCCTGAAGATAAGCTGTTTCAGACCACAGAGGTATTCTTTATACCCTGTGACTAATGCCTACTCTGACCAAGCTTTACAGCAAAAGAAGAGCACAAGAGCAAATACTCAAAAATGACATCTAAGTTTGCTAATATGGTCACTTTGTCACCATGGAAAGAGCGTGGTTTCTCCTCCACGTGAAAGCATCGCCCCAAAACAAACAGGAAATAAAATTGGTATTCTGAAAATAGAGCAGAAAATTAAAGCAAGCATCCAATAAATTCTAGAGCCTATAGCCAATGGCTTCGTTTTGTGGCACAGCATGAGACAGATTTCAACTCTTCAACTGAAATCAGCTGTGAAGTGTACACAATCATCTCTATTTATACCTGCAAAGTTAACAGGAATATTTGTGGGTTTGACCCTCATTTCAGGTCAGAAAATACATTAGGGAGTATGCTTGTGACTTGACCCTCTCTCTATCAATAGGCTTCTGAGAAATAAAGGGTATACTAATTAGTTCTTAATTTAACAGATACAGGAGATACAAGGACTATGAAAAGAGTGTCTTACAGGGAAACATTTCAAGAACAGGGTACGTGCAGTTTAGGAAAGGAGGTTGCAAGAAGACCTAATTATGGTTGACAAATACCTGAGGGGGTTCTCTTTCTACAAGCAGCAGGTAGAAATCTGTTCAAAATATGCAATAAGGACAAAGCCCAAAGGCATTATCTCAAATTGAAGGCAGGGTAGTTCAGACACGGTGGCAGAAATGGCTTTTCGCTCAGAGGGTCATTACTGTACGGAATAAATGACCTAGCAGGGGCTCTTCAATGCTAATGAATTTTATTCCGGGATAGCCGTCTCGGCGCTCCATGCGGAGCATCCCGGGCTGTACCAGCGCGGCCCGGCAGTGCCACCTTCAGGGAGAGGCAACCGGGACCCCTCCCCAGCCCAGCCCCGGGTAAAGATGCCCGTCTAGGATTCCGCCCGGTGGTTAGTTTTGGAAGCTTTTGCTGGTGCTTCTTGGGTGGGGTTTTGTCATTTTCTAGACAAACATAAGCTGTATCAATTAATAATTGCTATAAAAAATATAGTCCATTGTGTAGCACAAAAATGAACATTGTGTCTCAGCATCAACAAATAACACACTATTTACTTGCCTTTGTGCAATAGGAAACTGTAATGAAAGCACAGCAGGCTTAGCAACCAAAAAAAAAAAAGAGGAAATTCTTACTTTAGGGCCAAAGATTTTGAGGATACCTAGTCACGCTCAGAAGTGTAAAACAAGCATTATTACAAACCTACCCAACTGGCAGTTAAGAAGCCAACGAAGCCCTTTCAAATACAATTCCTCTTCTCCACAGCCCTCACAATATAACTAATGGCCTCTCTATGCTTTATTTATTTATTTACCTTAAGTAAGCCTTGTTGGAGCAGCTCCCCTGCTGCCCAGGTAGCTGAGTGTGAGCTCAGGTGGGCTGATATCAGACCTGTGCTGGCAGCAGCTCCTAGCAGAGGCCTGCTCACATCAGTCACATTTCAAGAACAGACATCAAAATTTGTCTTGCACCACCAAGAACCTGGAACATTCACCTTGCTGCCAGCAACTGTGCAGGGTGCAAGAGCAAGGGCTGATCTAAATCAGTCCTGGATGTCAGAAGCGAGGAGCAGACCAGGATCCCAGACCTAGCTTCACCTTCTACCCCTCTCCTATCACTACCTTGCAGTCTGTGGCTGCTTTAATGGCTCCATTCCACCTTGTGATTGGCTTGCTCCCATCTCCTCACCACCAGGTTTTTCTTGACTACTGATCAATTTAACCTTTTCAGGTGCTGTTTGCATAAAATAAAAATAGATTGTAAATAAATGGCCACCTGAGCACTATCAGGGAACAGAACTCTCTTCCACCTGGCTGATTTTGTGTTTGCTTTAGAAGTTGCTTTCACCTGGGAGTAATGACAATCCGCATCAAGAGACAGATGCAAAACTGTTCCTCCAATTATATAATCACTGCAGCTGATAAGGAGGGAGCTGGATTTAGGTTGCCATAGCGTTGGCATATTGCTATGGAGGCTGAGCTCTTCATCCACTTTATCAGCACTGGACCAGGAAGAGCAGCCCAATTATGCCTGCCGAATGCATGTGCTGCAGACTCGCTCCCACTTGGAAGAAGCACTCTGGATCAGGGGCTGCTTCCTTTCCCCTCCCACCTCATTTCGATGGAGTGCTTAAGGGTGGGGGTGCTGGCTGGTTTTATTCTTTTTAATCTGCATTCAGTCGGAAGGAGGGTGGTGTTATCTCTAAAGCCCACTGCCCTTCCACCATTGAGGGCTGCCACGGCGCTGCTGCCCCTCTCCAGCCGCCCCTCCGAGGCACTCGGGGCTACCTGGGGGCTCCCCGGGGCTACCTGGGGGCTCACCGGGGCTACCTGGGGGCTCACCGGGGCTACCTGGGGGCTCCTCGGGGCTACCTGGGGGCTCCTCGGGGCTACCTGGGGGCTCCTCGGGGCTACCTGGGGGCTCACCGGGGCTACCTGGGGGCTCCTCGGGGCTACCTGGGGGCTCCTCGGGGCTACCTGGGGGCTCCTCGGGGCTACCTGGGGGCTCCGCGGGGCTCGCTCGCCCCCGGAGCACGTTTGTCACAGGGAAGTTGTCGCCGGCCGAGGAGGGGAGGGGCTGCCCTGAGGACCGTGAGGGGGCGATGAGGGAGAAGTTGGCCTGGGGGTTCTGCTGTGGGGAGAGAGACACGCACTGCTCTTCCCTCGTCGAGGGGAGGAAATGGCTCTGCCTGCTCTGCAACACCGACGTGTGTGTGTGTGTGCAGCCAGGGCTGGAAGGGAGGGGAGGGGGTGACACCATGCAGGTAACGGGATAAAAATAACTTCAGGAACGGCAGATCGGGGTTGGGCGGGGGCGGGGGAAGGCTTCTGGAGTTTGGACAAACAAAGTTTTACTATAGGGAATAGCGGGGGACATTTGCTAATGCCGAGGAGCAACAGCACGGGTTGGTATCCATGATGCAGGCGATCCTGCGAGGAGCTCGGCGAGAAATCACTGCCCCACGTAAAACCCAACTTTCATTTTAATACAGACACCCCCGGTGTCCCTCGTTCTCTCAGCATGAGCGCATGTATGGTGCACATGTGTGTAAACAGATAATTCTCCCTTCCCCTCCCCTTTCGTGCGAGAGATTGGAAATAGCGTAAGGGAAGGGAAGGGCTCCTCTCCCGGTGCCTTAGGAAGCCGTACCCAAATGGAGCTTAGGGGGACCGGGAGGAGGTTAATTGGGAAAGATCCCCTAATTCCGGCGGCCCTGCGAGTTAATCCTCGTTTGACACTGGGGAGCGGCTGCTCCGCGGCTGCCCCGAGCCCCCGGCCCCGGCGCGCAGCCCCCTCGCCGGCCGCCCCTCCTCGCCCCTTCGCCCGAGAAGGCGACGACGGCGACTTTAAAGCAACTTTTCTTTGCCCGGGCTTTCCTAAGAAAAGCCGTTCTGCGAGGGGCTGCGGGGGTACCCCCGGAGCACGCCCGGCCGAGGGGAGCTACGCGCTCCGAATGGAACCCGGTGTCAAAGGCTGTCCTCTGCCTGTGGCGGCGACTGAGCTGAGCCGGGAGATAAGGGACAAAGGGCAGGGGAGGGAACGGTTGCTAGGTCCTCGGAGGTAAATCTCAGGCTTACCTTGATGGTTTTCTTCTGGAATGTACATCCTCTTGTTTTCATTGACCATTTAAAACGAGTCCAGAATAATCCAGAAAAATCGGCTTGGTAAAATTCAAGGAAGAATGGAGCTGCAGAATTTCCCCTTTTATTATTACCTGATTCCCATTATTGCATCAAACACCAAAAACTGATCCTTTCCACTACTGCCTCCTTTAGTGAAATTGCAATGCATCCTCAGTACATCCGGGCCCCTTCCAAGAATTTAGCACAGCACCTCTGGCTGTTAAACCATAAAAAAGAACAGGAAGGGGGGAAACGAGAGGAGGGGTGGGGGAGAAGGAAAAAAAGGCAAAACCATCCAGGACAAACCTCTGAGGGTTAAATGTCTTTTTAAAATCCACCAACTACAAGATTAACAACAGGAGGAAGAGGAAAAAAAAAAGGGGGAGATGTTCAAACGCTGCTGCTCCTCCTCTTCAAAGCCATTCTGAGCGCGTTGTGTTGGCAGGGAGCTGTTTCTGCAGAGGAAGAGAGCACAGTCCCAGCCCCTTACTCCCTCCCCTCCCTCAGCGCGCTCGCTGCCCGCTCTCTCCCTCTCGCCGACAGACAGACACACTGAACGCTTCCAGATGTTCCAGCTGCGGCGGCTGCACGCAGCTCCCCGCGCACGGCGTTGGGAGACGCCGGACTTGATCTGAAAGTTTAACACGCTGCCTGCCTCCACTGCGCCTGCTGAAGCCTCGCCACAGACATGACGTCAAGGAGGCGAGCTGGAGCCGGCTGCTGCCTGGGGGAGCGGGGGACACGGAGGGGAGCGGCGGGGCCGGGCCGGGCGGCGGCGGGGCCGGACCGGGCAGCGGCACCGCGGCCCCGCTGCCTCACCAGCGTGGGCTCTGCCCTGCGGGTCCGCTATGAACGCGAGTGTGAGCCGCATTTGAAGGAGCACGAAGCCGCCCGCGCGGTGTGAGAGCGCCCAGAGAGGCGGCGGAGCGGGTGCGGCTCTGTGCGAGCCCCCGCGGCTGGCAGAGGAAGGGAGAGGTACCCAGCGGTGAGCTGCGCAGACCAGAGGATGCACAGATGTTCGAACTGATTAATCGAGCTAGGATTTGCAAAATCCTCGGTGGAAACGCCGAAGTGCTCCGCTGGTATCCCGCCACTTGCCTTAATTATGCCTGTCATTTGGCCCTCTATAATTGAAGCCTCCGCAGAGAGCAGAAACGACTCCTTTAAAATGAAATGCGAACTGAATGCAGTACATGTTAAACCTATCTGGACCCTCCGAGCTGCCATGTTAAACAAGAGATGCAGAGTCCTAAAACACTCCTCAGAATCGCTGCAGAAACTGCTACAACCCAAAGAACTGAACCACTCTGACATGCACGGAGGTGAACGCCTGGAATACCATGTCCTAGGAGCAGACCCAGGGCTACAGATTCTCACCATAAGCGAGTATCCACCTAACAACACATGCATTTGTATTTGTGGAGCTTAAAACACCGTAGTTATTTCCTTTCAAGTGGTTTTCCATTTTACATAGAAAAAAAAGAATATTTACAATTTGTAATACCCCTATAAAAGAAATACTGTTGACCAAACTTAGTGCCTTCTCTACAGATGCCTTTCAATATCAAATATCCATCTCCTCATGAGGCTTTTACCCCTCCACTTTAATTGAGCTCTTTCAGCTGGAGCTCAAAATATTATAGAAAGCACCACCAGCTAACAGATTCATGGAAAGAAACAAAAAAAACCAAAAAAAACCACCACGCAACACATCCATTTGGAACTACAAGAAAACCTAGAATAGATGTAAAGCATTTACCAAAAACTGGATGCAGCCAAATCACTTGTCCTAAATAAAGGTCATTTTGGTTTCTAATAACCACTGATCATCACAACTTCTGCATTATATGCTATTCAAAGGGTAATTAACCAACACCATATTGCCATTGACAGCATGTAGAGGCACAGCTTTATTTCTGACTCAGGAGGAAGAGTTCCTCTGAGCAATTAAAATACTCTGTCCTCTCTTGCCTAGTTTTTCTCTAATAATGTCACATGCACTTACCCATTTCATTTGCCAGATCAGGCAAGATCTTAGCCAGAGGTAGAATGGCAATATATATTGGCTTTCATTTCCAGTTCAAGATTCCTTTTTTTCAAAAGGTCATCCTCCCTTCACCATTATAAAAGGACTGAACAGAAGATACTTCACTGCCTACATTTGTTGTGTAAATGTACATTTTGTTTTTCTCTTGTGACCGCAAATCCTTGCCATTTTGAGTTGTGCTAACTCTAGTTTTTCCATCCATGAGTCAACTGAGCCTTGCATGATTCACCCTTGCATGGACAAAGTATCTTGGGAAGTAAATGCATACTGATCACCCCTGCCCAGAAATCAAACACTGCTGGAGCACCTGTAAATGTTTCTTTTGCCTTTCTGGGGTCACATCCTCAGCTAGCTGAATAATAATGTACAGTATTATTTAAGCAGTTAAAATCCACATAGCCCTGCTTTATGCCAGCTCACATATGTATGCAGGCACATACACAAGCTGTCTCTGACACCTACAAATCTTTTCCTCTGTTCTTTATCCCTCTCTCTCTGCCAAGCTCCCACAGTAGGACACAAGTTGGGCCAATTACCAAAAATCAAATACCGAAGAAAAATAGAACAAGAAACAACACTATTAGCTGGCATTAATTTCTCCAGCATAAATAAAATTCTACTATTACTTGAGGTTTCCTTACTCAGCAATTCTAATAAAATAATTTCCTATACAGAGACGTGGAAGGAAACTGATTGTAGGATTAAGATGGAAAGATCCTGCTAATGAATCACGTGGCATAAGAGTGAACACCACACCTTCCCCTAAAGTTTTTACATTGTCCAAACACACAAAGAAGATGTAGTCCATGAAAACAAGATTGGTAAAGAGGTGGTAAAGTAAAGTAAAGCTGCTTGTAAGAGTTTTTCTTAATGTGATTGCTGAAATGTACATTTAATAGGGATTCCATCAGGTAAGAACTTGAGGTATTAACCTTCATAGAAACTAGGAATATCAGCCTTCTTCAGAGTTCAATCCCCACAGACACACCCAAAGAGGAACATAAAAGTGAGAGATAAGCTTTAAAGAAAATCATGAAAGAATTATTATTTCAACACAAAACCAATCCAAAAGTTCTTAGTCCCTGCCTGATACGGCAGCCTGCAGATTTGGAGGTGAGATGGACGATGGACAATCAGACACAAGGGTATCTCACAGTGGCCTGCTTGTGACTTTCTCTAAGTACATGATGATAGACTGGACAAATAATCTCATGTATATTCAGCCTTAGGCCTCTCTAAGGTGAAGATACAAGTTTTCTATCCCACACAGTGGTACAAGTAGAAAAATTGTTCTCCTGTTGCTCTGAGAACAATAGTGATGAGGGCCATATAAAGCACCAAGTCAGAGATTCCTGAAAAAACTGCTATTTAAAGTTGTAAAGTGTCAAAAAGCGACTTGCAGGGTACATACTGTGAACATGCAAGTCCATTCTTCGTGTCAGGAAAGTTTTGTTCTGTGTACAATATAGCAGCCCTTCCCTGATATCCAGCCTTATAAAGAGTACACTGGGCACAACAACTTCTTCAAAATCCAGTAGAGGACCTTTCATCTTCAGAACAGAAATCACCTGAGTAGGTTGTGCAGGAGGATATTTCCCTGCTTCCAAAAGGAGGAGTTCCTGTCGTGCTGTATGGAACAAATGGGGCTGGAAAGCAATGGGATGAAGGCAGATCAGAGTGTGCAAAAAACTCTGCCCTGAACTATTTTTATAACTTATTATTCGTAAGGCTCTTTTAAGCAGTCTCAGTACTCCTAAAATTTTGCAGGGTTTCCACTGGGCCTACTGCATAGGCTGTCTAATTGCAGTAGATTATGCTCACACTATTTTGGCAGTAATGCCTTCTACTCTAAAAGAAAAGGGTAAATTATTCAAAAGTGTAAAAGAAATGCATTTTATCCCAGAAATGGTACTAATGTTCACAATACAAATGCAATTCCTCCCAGGGCCAGCTCAGAGAAATGGTGCCAGAGCCCTGCATTACTTTGCTGAGAGGTATTTTTTCCCCACAGGTTTTAGGTTTTCCACCTCTGCCAACAAACAAAGAAGGCTGCTCATAAGAATCTGCACTTTTTTGCACTGAAGACTATGGGATATTATTTTAAATAAATGACCATTCCAGCCTAAAGCAACAGCCTGAGAAGTCCTGGGCACACTAAAGAATCACTGTGCATGAACAACATGATACTCCTAACAACTCCTGTCATTTCTGACAAGACTGCATTGTTGGGCCACACACAGTAAAATATCAGTATTGGGTATTTGCTGGTATTGCATGACTACAATGTACATTTTTTAAAATGAAATGTTGATGATAACAAATTTTTCTCATATTTCAGGACTGCTGTGTTAAGAATTGTTCTCCCAGTTATTTTTGATTCTTTTGAACTATGTACCATCTACAATTGCATCATCCTCCACACTTCTTATTTGTTAATGAAAAAAAGTTATCTTTTTGAACCTATGAATACAGATTTATAAAAATGTTCCTTATTTTACTTTTGTTGGTTGCTTAATTTTAATTGAAATTAAATAAATTTATAATCCTATCTAAAGCTATTCAAAAGGTGGTCAGGAAACTGCAGACATTTCAAAATCATTAGCTAGCTAGAACACAAGACTTTCTCAAGATGAAAAAAGTCTGATATGGATGGGAAGTAGAAGACTGACGATCAGAATTTCTAGGTGATTTCATTCCTTAAAATCTGGAACAGTTACATGCACACAGGAACATTTTATACAGTGAAAAAGAATGATTTTCAAAGTCAAGTTGGAAAATTTAGCTGTATTTTTTATGTTCAAATTAAAAGAACCTTGAAATTTCAGTCATTAGCTTTTATATTTGCATTTAAATGTTGTCAAGCAACTACAAGAAGGGAAATGATAAGATTATTAAGGTAGTTGTATGGCCCACTAAAGCATATTAAGGCCTAGTATTGGTAAATGACAGAAAATGTTGGATCTAAGGGGAAAAAAGAAGAAAGAATTAAATAATTGACTGCTGGGTAGGAAAGTAGCTAGTTAGGAGAATAAATGGTAATTAGACACAGAAGAGAAGGAAGTAGATGAAATTGATAGCCTTCAAGTAGGTTTTAGTTTTCTAGATTGCAAAAGCCTCTAGAGAGTAACCTAGATGTCCAAAAGTGTGATTTTATTCAAATCTCACTGGCTATCCTGGCTGTCAGCTGTGATCTGTCACTCAATGGGTGGTGGCAGAAGTGTTTTTTTTAAATTGCAGCTGTAGAAATGGAAGCAGTCACCATTTATCCCTGTAAACAGGGGATTGATGTCTGATTACTGTGCAGCATTGCACGAATCCATGCACAATTTTAAGATGTAACAGCAAACAACTGCTTGAACACTCTAAAAAACAAAATAGGCATTTGTACCTAGTTAAAACATAAATGCAGCTATGCTTATCAGACTTGAAAAGAACTTTTAACAGTTTTGATTATGCCATCATCATCATACCTAGCCAAGAGGAAGGTTTAACACCTTTGCAGAATTTAAATACAAAAGTATTGTCTGGGAAAATTTGGTATCTCTGCCGTAAAAGTTTAAAGGAAAGACCCAAACTTAACAAAAATGTTGCACTGTTTCTATTTTAAATAAAAAATAGTTGAGTCTATCTAGACTGGTTAGGTACTGACACAAAGAGATTTAAACTCAGCATTGCTTCATTAGCTTCTGCCAATTAAAAAAAAAAAAAAAAAAGAGAGAAAAGCAAAATTGTTGCTGTTAATACCAGTCTAAAATCATCAGTTAAACAAGACACGGGCTTATAATGTCTACAAGGAGATGTACAATGAAAAATGAAATTTTAATCCAATCAGCCTGCATTGGTGAAAATAATCATGCAAACTCTTGAGTTATCTTAGATACTTGCCACAGCTTACACAACAAAAAATTGAGAGCTTACTGCAGTTTTAATCTTCCATCATAATTCTAGAAAATACTCAAGAATAAGGAGTTTGTTGCTTGTTCTTAACTAAGAACCAAACAGAATTTTGGATTTAGGGCAAGCACAAAAAGACTATTTTGGAAGGGAGGGATTCTTCAAAGAATAAATGTTTGCAAGTTGCTGAGGAAGACCTGACAGTGACTAGAATAATTACATTATGTTGACATTTGGAAACCTCAGTGGACCTAATTAGCAAACAATGAAAACTACACAAAGTGAAAATAAGAAGGCAATGCAGAAAAACATATTTAGCTAGGAAAACCAATTCCAAGTATAAAATTCATCAACTGAGTTCAAAAGAGAGAAACAGATTGATGTTGGGGTGGGGTGTAAGACCAAATTTCTTCCTTGTCTTTTGGAATTTAAAGATTCAAAACTTTTAAATATGCTTTGTCAACACAGAAAATTATTGACAAACTCAAGGAAGCCAGCAATTTGGAGTTCTGATGGATTTTGGAGGATTTGCAATAATCACTAATGAGATAAAATAGTCTAAAAATACATCATCTTACGGATCAGCTGCAAGGAAGATGATTAGATTAATTTGTTAAAATACTCCATTACCGTGATGTTGGCCTGATATACAATGTCAACATTTCATCTTCAACAATGACTCTTTCTATACTGAAGGGCTACACTGCATAGTAAGTGTATCTGATTATAAAGCAATCTTTGTGGTATTTCCTCTGGCTGTTTTTCCCCCAGTCATTTCTCTCCAAAATGAAGAAAAACACAACTCACCCAGCAATCAACCTCTGTTTCAACTGCAGCAACTTTATTTTATGTGATCTTAAAATCTGTCCCACAACTTGCAGTTCTCCTATTGGCACCTGTTAAGATGACTGGCAATTGTGCTTACTTGAATAATGATTTTGTGGTCAATTCAAGAAGGGCACTAAGTTTGAAACAACTTCCATATGTAGCAATGCTTGATTGCAACCCCATTTTCCAGAGCTGTATGATTACAGACTATAGACAAATCAGAGTTATCTCAGCACCACCTAAACATTGGGTTTGATTTTTTGCAAACTGCCCTTTAAAACAAAATTAGCTCCAATAGACTTCTCAAAAGAGCTCTAGCAAATGCTACATAAACCCAAATTGAAATGGCATCATCATTAGTGTTAAAAATATGTATTTCATTAAGGTGCCATCTTGACTAATCCCTCTGCTAGGACATCCTAAAAACTCATTTAGTGGAACTTTAAGATGTTACAGAAGTTCTGGAAGTGTGAAACAAAGTGTTTAGAGGTGCTTTTTGCTGGAGAGATAGTTAAGGTATCCTGAAAAGGTTCCTGAACGCTGTATAAATTAAATCTGCTTCTGTTGCACAGATCTGGACTTGCACACAATAGTTATTCAAATAGCTTTAATTTCAAAATGTGTGGCTGTCACTGTGAACTTCAAGACTGCTGAAAATAATTCCAAATACTTGTAGCAATATGTAATGGGTGGCTGCCTGAATATGTGCTCTCCAAAGCTTCCTCATCTGCAGTGGAACCTTGGTGGAACAGAAGAGAAAAATATGTGAAGTGACAGGCCACAAAGTCAAGAGCATTATTTGATTTGGAGGATAATACACTAAGGTAGCAGGTTTTGAATTGACGTTATGTTCATTATGTTTGCAGTTCCTCAAAAAAATCTGAAGCTTTAGAATCTGAGAAAAAAAAAGTTATACTGTTATTGAAACTACCCCTCCAACACACAATCAGAACAATTTATTCATGTCTCCACTTGTAATTCTCCCACCTTTGCCTAAACATGCAGACAAGAAAAATAAAACAATAAACAACTTTAAAATCTTTACTCACTGGTTCCACATGTTCAGAAGGAATTATTTATATTTCCTTAACAGAAAAGTTTAAGAGTTCAGTTATTTTATAAGGCCATCGATGTGTGCACTAGTTTATAAGAGTTGCATCTGCAGAACTCCAGGAGACCATGAATGATCAAGCTAAGCTCCTAACATACACAAGAAGAGAAGAAGTAAAGAAAACAAGAAAGAAGAGAAAGAAGAGACAGTTTTATCAGAAAGTAATGTACCACCAGAAAAAAGTTTTCCAGATCAAGTTTAATATCCCCTTTGATAGAGAGAAATAGAGAAAGACCTATTCTGCTTGAACTTCAAATGGCAATAGTTTTACATTGCTGGGAAAACATGTAGGTTTCAGAATAGATTACATCACTGGCTTCAACTGTTATTCATAGCTTATCCTTTTTTAAAGTACAGTGAAATTTTTAAGCCTTTATTTGATATTTGCTTTACACAATGGGAAGAGAAACTAACAATTTTTAATAAGAATAAACAAAACCAAATAAAATTTAAAAATAATGCAAAGCTCATGCCAATTACACATATAGCAAGCTCATGTAATTGCATCATTTCATTATTTGACATTATCCTTCTTTCCTGTCCTCTTCTCCTCAGCTTTTTGCACTGTTTTCTTATATCAGAAAAAAACCCAGGAGTTGTAAAGGACTGAGGTCTTGATACTGATAAAATATAATGATACTTTTCACAGGTAATCTTTCATATTGGTAAAAACCGAATAAATGCCTGATCCAATGTTGCACAAGGACCAAACTGTAAAGAGAACAGAAGAAGCTCCACTTCCTACTTTGCTCCCCGATTGCCCTTTTCAGATGTCCTCTATGTCTCATTTATCTGTGTTTCCATTAGACAGTGTGAATTTTGTGACTTCAGAAAAAGACTGGATGAGTGAAAGCAAGATGAACATTTCAGACCTGGCTCCTTAACAACTAAATCCCTGAAGAAGTTTCTATCCAGTTCCTCAGTTTCTTCGTCTAGACTTCCAGACCGAAACAAAGCCGTGCTCTTTACAAACAGGTGCGAGTGCTCATAAAATAAAACACAGCACGATCCAACTTGACATGAAGACTTTTTTTCACACTGTGAGCTGTCAGGCACTGGACCATGTTTCTTTAGTCTGAAGGGCTCTTCTCTTACATCAAAGGAACACAAAAGTCTTAAAATCTTACTCGGTTCCCTCTGTATCATTGCAATGCCAAAGGCTTGATCATTTTATTACTTAACTGAATAACTGTTGGCCATCTTTCCTCTTCAGTCACAAAGAGTGTCCTCTTCAGTCAGAAAAAGTCTGACTTTTACAATTATTGTATCATCTGCTGCCATCTCCTGAAGAAGCACAGCTTGAACTTTGGAGAAAGGCAGGGAAATGGAGATCTCTACATTATGAGCCTTCTACTGTTCAGTGCTGCCTGTCAGTCCCAAAGGAAAAGCGTAGCCTGAATGTTCCTGGCTGGTAGATTCTGAGAATGTAGAAAATAATAATATGGGACCTTTACATCCCTCTGATTCCATTTCTCTCCCATTCAAATCTGTGGTGTTTGTGGCAATTGCTACCACAGACAGCTGGGGCTGCTGGTTCCCCTGCAGCCCGGGGAAGGAACTCTTATCAGCATGAGCACAACAGCAGAGCAGAGAAAATACACAGAACACTGGCTGCACAAAGAGCACCTGATTTAATAAGGCGTGTCTCTGCTGTTCTAACATGAGCAGGCATAGACTTGTGCCCAAGGGATGGACTGACAGATTTCACATTTTGAATATTGTATTTAGCTCTACGCTACCGTACTGCTGTTTTTGCAGCCCAGTGGATGTCTACAAGAAAAATACATCAATTAGTTGAAGAAGAAAGAAACTAGGGAGGAAATTCTGCTCTCAAAATAAAATACATTGACAGAAGAAGAATGCTACAGAGAGGGGGAAAAAAGGCAAAAAATCAAGAAAGAAAAATGCATAATAAAACCTAAACAAACCCTGCTTGGCCCAGTGACCCAAAGACATGCCAGTAGGATGATCCTGACCACAGCCTGAAATGACTCCATATCTATACTTACATAAATCTTCCTTTTTGTGCTGGTGTATCAGCTTCAGTTTACCAGAAATAGAACTACAAAAATAGATCTATAACCATATATAAACAATTTTTTCTTCCGCGCTCCTCCAGTTTTTAAAAATCATTTTAAAATCATACAGCTATTTTTAAACTAGATTTTTGCAGCTTAACTGGCCTAGCATATCAAAACAATGTAGTCATCAAGAGAGTTACAAAGATAGAGGAACAAGCAGACTATGAAAGAATGGCAGATGGTATTATTGTCAAAATGGAAGTGAGGTGGTGGTCAAGTCCAATAATTCATTGAAAGCTACATCATGCCTGAACTTTCACACATGAAGAACACAAGGTTTAAATGTCTTCATTCATTTTTAAAATATTCTACTGACGAATAACAAGCAGAACCCACAGATGCTCCCCAGTGCTGGGGAAATCCACATGCTTTCCTGGGGAGCTAAACATATGTATTTGCTAAGATCAAAACTGTTTCTAGAGAAGCTGTTGAATCTGACAAGATTTCACACAAGAATTATAGCGATGTAGGTCAATTGCCTTTACCAAATT
The DNA here is from genome assembly GCF_048771995.1 of Taeniopygia guttata. Taxonomy (NCBI): domain Eukaryota; kingdom Metazoa; phylum Chordata; class Aves; order Passeriformes; family Estrildidae; genus Taeniopygia; species Taeniopygia guttata. Next base: position 69,340,991 of record NC_133025.1, read on the forward strand.
ACTCCCAACTTACATTATTACAAATGAGATCACGATGCTATTTAGTTGTCAATGGAAGTAAAATCTAACCCATAAAGATGCATCTGCATTTGAGTATTCAGCAGAATGGAAGTGATGAATCACACTCTTGCCCTAAGAGTGACACAAAAGAGCAATCAGCTCGAGCTGATGTTCTGGCACCAGTTAAGAACACACTCGTGACTCCCCGTGTTCTAAGTTCCTCAGTCCTTGAGATGAAGCTCCCATAGTTTGCAGCAGCATAAAATACACTCACTGATGATATTCAGAGTGCCTCACATCCAAAAAAAATCTTCAGAGCACACAAAAAGTGTTTAAAAATAATTTTACTAGTCACAAGTGACATTTGAGTTAAAGCTCCATTTTGAATTAACACTGCACCATACTTTGAAATCGAAATTGAAAAATGCCATTTGGAATGATTTACTATTGTAAGAACTTGATCAGAATATGAATATGAAAAGGTTCAGTGAGATGTAGAATGACCATAAATTGTTGAGCTACCAGTTGTATGTTACAATTACACAGGCTGTACAGCAGGCAGCACAGTGAAACCCAAACCATAGCTTTGGTTAGCCCAGTTCTTCTTCCAAGAGAATAATGGAATCTACTGACCATCTTTACTACACCTGCTGTTATCCTAATTTCTCCTTCAAGTCCCATTGGATTAGTAACTACAACTGATCAACTGAATTTGCAAGAGCTCAATTGCTGGTACTGTGGCAAGTAGGACAGCTAAAAGCTGGGCTACACTGGAGTGAAGGACCAAATTGCTATGTTTATATAGAATTTTAACATTTTTAAGCATTGCAAAATATTGACTAATTAATTTTTAAAGTATCCATGAAGACAGAAAACAAGATCTTCTTCTTTATGCTTGAATTCAACCTGACTTAATCACAGGGATCTTGGAAACTTTGTAGCAAAATGATACTTGTGGAGGCAAGATGCAAGGTGTTTTCAAATAAAGCAGGGTGTCAGGTCAATCCTGGGCTAGGAAATTAAAAGTTGAGTAGGTGGCTGCCTTGCAGTATTCCTGGATGTTAACATTCTCCTCTCTGTCCATAATTACCTTTGAGAAGAAATGTTTAATGTACCTCACAGAAAAGTAGCTTCAACTCTGTAGCTTAAAAAGAGTTATGTGTTTTTTTTAAAAGAAAATTTAAGCTCCACACCAGCTTCCACCTACTTTTTGTCTTTCTTCATATACTCAGTGCTCTGCCATATTAATAGGTCAAAGACGACACTTCAAAGTGTTAGGCCTTTCAAAGACAAAATTAATGGTAGACCATGGGAGTCAAGCGTAAGGGGTAAAAGGTAAATCACAACTGGACTCCCAATTAATTTGCTGCTTCATGACAGCCATGAGTAAGGAAAGCTACACAACTAGGGCCATCCTTTCCAAGCTGGTGGAGCCAGATAGTGTGATGTGATGGAGTTAGTTTGAACCTTCTCTTGACTAATCGAGAGTGCTGCTTCACTCTGGTTTGGGGAAGAGGGCTGCAAAACCAAGATCCGAAGGAAAGATGAAGAATGAATTTCTCCCTGTTCAGACAGGATTTGGTTTTTATAGTCAGTGGCCAAAGTTTTAGGCAGACTTTTATCTTCAAATTTTTATTTAACAGATTTGTCACAGTATTGTGAATACCTGTCTTCAAAATGCAATTCATATTTGCGTTTTTGTTTGGAGTTGTGGATCATTGCTCTGTGGGCACTCCTCTTCCCCCTAAACTGTGCTCTTAGATAATATTTGAGAAGTCAAAGAGTAACTCACAAGTCATTTCTTTTACTCCCTGACACAATTTAGTACTTTACAAAGAATGTGCAAGAGCTCCTTTCATTGAGCTGAAGAAACACCTCAGTATGTTACAGCCTTTTCCTGCGCTTCAGATGAGAAATTTAGGATATTCTTTACTCTTTCAATCCCATCAGTGTAGGATTTCTTAAATAAGGAAACATTTCCAAACAACCCAAATTTGGATACAATCTTGATATTGGAGCATTAACAATTACCACCACCTTCAAATCCCTTGGGCCACATCCTACAGGATTGACATTCATTCAGGTAAAATGTTAATCAACCTAAATAGTGACCTTAGATCAATAAGAACTTAATAATTTCACAGACTGTTGCTTTTCATTTTTAATAAAGATGGATTTTCAAGTGCACATAAGTTCCCCTCACAGGCAATCAAGGTAACTTTTGATCCTAAATAATCCAGTTTTTAATTGCAATCTACTTCTAGAACACCCTTCCATCTTAATATATTTTACTTTTTTGGTGATGGAATCCCCATCTATCTTCCCCTAGTAAGCAAAATTATTTTTCTAATACCATTTGCTTTGTTTTAATTTGAGGGGTCTCATCTCTATGGCTTGTGTTCTGATATTTGGTATATTCTCTTCTTTAATAAACAGTAATTCAACTTTGCATTCTTTGCATTCTATAACTATAAAGAATACAGAAATTTTAAAGAATAGTTTTCTTTATAATATTTTGTAGCACAAAAGCCACTCCAAAACCTAGACTGCAAGAAAATATTTTCAGCTAAATTACATTATCAAATTTCATGCAATTTCTATTAACAATATGAACTAAAATCTGGTTTGGCTTTTCATACTGAAGTGATACATCTGATCTTCTCAGGCACAAATGCTATTTTTAAATTAAAAAACTGCTTCTATAAATATTCTGCTTTAAACACCCATAATTCAGTTTCTCTTTTTTTTTTTTTTTTTTTTTTTTTTTTTTTTTTTTTTTTTTTACATCTAGAATTGCAGCAGGGCCTTGGAGAGGTTAAACAACTACAAAAAACCCTAACATCCACTTAATGACTGCTAGTAGTATTCCCCTATGTTCAAAGCAGACTGTCCGTAATTCAGAGGACAAGAGAAGGTCACTAACAAACATCAGTGAACTGTGTCTGCTTTTGCAAGTTCCACATAAAAATAGTGCATCCCTGGGAACACAAAACAGACATAATAGACTGGTTCACATCAGAACACACACTAACACAAGAAGCTAATCATCTTTTGATTGCAATAGGCTCTAGCTCAATTATTTTGCAACACTAGCAGCAGGCTCCTTTGTGTAGGGTTAAAAGAAAGGAAAAAATGTTGCTTAGTGGCTTTAAGCAACCAGAACTAATGCCAGGATCAAATTAAGCTCTTTGTAGACATAACTTAAAAGGCCGCATTTGGCCTGCTACCATCTACACATTTGGCAGAGCTAGACCCAAAAAACTACAGTGTACATCATGAAGACATCGCCAGCTGAATTACCCTCTCCCACCAGAAAACACACATGCAGCAGGGTGGGAATGAAGCTGTTTTCCACCACTTTATTTCTTCTGAATGCAAAAAGTGATCCCAAGAGGGATCAAGGTACCACTTACCTGCAGCTGTGTGTACCACAGAATATCAAAAAAAACCAAAAGCACACTGCACTGCCCTCTCTACATAACCTCCCTTCAGCCCTGAACAGGGAATACACTCACCAAGTGACCTGAGCCATGGGCTCCCCCATGAAGTGCAGGGTAAAACCCCGTGGCCACCATGAACTCAATGGGTAAAATGTCTGACGCTGTTGAGGCAGGATGGGAATGAATAGACTTTGTTCAGAAGGCTGAGAGTATAACTCTGATTTATTTCACAATACATTGCTCTTTTATGCAGAGCTTCATGCAGACCAACTCCATTGTTCCTGAGGTGAAAACATTCCACCTATTGGTGTGCAGTGAATGACATACAGTAGCAAAACCTAACTATAAACAATGTGAACAACAAGAGAGAGAAAGAACTTATTTACATTCCTTCTCAGCACTTTCTCAGGCTTCTGCCTGGTTAGAAATTTTCCGGTTTTTATTTGACTGAATCTGAGACCTACAAATGTCAGCCTGGCAGAGGTGGAACTTACTACAAGTGGTACATAAAGAAGATGCTCCTGAATAATTGACTCCCATAATAACAAAATATCCAGGAAAAGAGTTCTGTCATCCTGAATACCTGATTGACAATGACTACTGAATCCTCAGAGAAAGATTAATGACCTCTGAAATACTCAAAACCTTTGTTATTGGACACTTGCTGTCATTGAGTTCCAAAGGATAAGCCAGAGTACACCCTAAAATACACTATATTTAATAAAAAATTTACCAGCTGTCCCAACTTCCCAACCCACCCCACTCTTCTCCCCTGCTCAAAAAAGAAGAAAAAAACATGCAACATATTTTATTTTTGTTTCTTCCATACTTTATGCTGTTTAAGGTATTGATTCATAGCATCTTCTGCATATTTTCCTTGTGGTTTTTAATTCTTATCCCTCCTTAGCTTTCTGGGTTCAGATCAGATTTAACGTACCAGAAAGAGAGAGAAACAAATTCTTCAGTTTCTTTGGTTTCAAGATACATCTTGATTAAGCCAAACTGTCACGTCCTCCACTCTTTACTTCCCATACACATGTGGGACTCAGATTCAGTCAAAGAGAAAAATGAGAGTTTCTAGCCAGGCAGAAGCCTGGGAAAGAGCTGAAGAAGAATATAAATAATTCTTTATCTCTCTTGTTTTTCACACGGTTTATAGTTAAGTTCTATCACTGTGTGTCAAGCACTTTGCACCAATAATGTAAGTTGTTTTCTCTTCAGAACCAACAGAGTTGGTACTCACGAAGCTCTGTATAAAAAAGCGGTGTATTTTGAATAAATCGGAGTTTTACTCTCAACAACCTTCTGGTCAGTCTTCTCATTCTCATCCTGCCTCAATGGCGACATACACAGAGTTAGTAAGGATGTTTGTACTCACATCTTCCCTTCTTTTCCTTCCTATGGCTTCATGGAAGCTGGTGTGCTCCCAGTTAAGGGCACGAAGAGTAGATTTGTAAGTGCAAAGTAATTTATTATTGAATCTTACAGAAAAAGGAACACACACTTGACATGTCCTTGCTAAATTCTACATGAGAGAAACGACATCACTTACATACAGCACTGTCAATATTTTGACTGGCAAACTTGCTAAATACTGGAAATATTTCTGAAATAATAATTCTCATTATTTTTTGCCTGCAGAAAATTGTCCATACATGATATATTAGGTATCTTCAGAAATATTTCATTTAAATGGGCAAACTTGTGAATGTAAAGAGGGTAATAACCTCACCAAGCTACATAAGATAGACTACTGGCCAGTGCATTAGAAGCAGAAGGTAAAAATGATAGTAAATGCAGAATGACACTGGTCATTGCAACAAGAATCCAAAGCAAAATATAAACAAACAGTATCAGTATGGATTTAAAAAAAATATTTCTAAAAGCTACAGGCCAAGAGATAAAACACACTAAAAATTTTCCTCTTGAAAAGTTTTTTCCTGTGTGTCCATTTAACTTAAAGTCAACAGACTCTCTTTAAAGCATGGGCACCAAGAGAGTCCTCTATTAGAAACTATCCGTAATTATTTCCAAGTTAATCTTTGCCTTGATAAGCATTTTTCTAGACCAGATATCACAGGTTTTGCCCTAGCCAGACCAAAATGATGAAAGTAAATATCTAAACTACTTTATTCACTTACCAGACACCTGGGCAGGACATGCCCAGGCATTACCTGGGAATATGGAGGGTAAAAAAATACATAAATTATTGCCACTAAGCAAGTTTTTTGTGACTGTACAAACAGTAAGAGACCTAAAAGTTACTGAAGTCACAGGGCCATACTGACCTCTGGCATCCTAAACAAAAATGGAACTACTAAACAAAAAGGATTCCCTAAATCTGCAGTTTCAAAGGGTTACCAGGAAGGACTTGGTAAATTATTTCATCTCTAACCTCAAACATGTATTGCTTCTCCACTCATTCACACTGACCAAATGCAGCCTTTCCCACCCTATTTTTATTTTAAAATAAGATGAATATAGTATTTCTGCCTCTCACTGAGGTATTTGTGAAGTTGTTTGAGACCTTGTAATGAAAGAACTGAAAAGCTGCATGAACTACAGTGTTACTAAATGGTACTCTGTCATTTGATTTTCATTTAAAAATAACCCCTCTTTAGCACAACATAAGTACAAGGCAACACTACTACAAGATATTCTTTTCAGTTTTCGATAACAAAGTTTTAACTGTTTGGATTTAAATTTCTCAGGGTGGAGGTTGAATTTATTCTGCAAGTTTCTGGAGGAAAAAAAAAAAAAAAACATTTTTAAAAGAAATGCTTTATCCTACAATATTCAAAATTTCACACACTAGAAATTCCCAATGAAAATGAGTAATAAATGCTTCAGAGCCAGGACTTGCAATCTGACAAGCAATGTTGCCCAGATTTCAAGGCCTTCTGTCATGTACATGATTTGAATCTTGCTGAGTTAAAGTTCCATAAAAGAATTGTGACTTCCATATGCTCAGTATGGAGCTATAGGGCCAGAACCACTCCAGAACACAAGAGGCACTGAACCTAAAACTAACTGGGACTTCACCCCTGGATCTCTAACACTCTCCAGCAGGTGTAGCCTCTGTTTCCTCCTCAGGGCTGACATAAGAGTATGATCACCTACACTTATTATCAGTTTCTCCTGTTTTCCAAATGGAAAAATAAGGAATATGAATTGAAATGTTTCAGCTGTTCTAATAAACTGTGCAGTAAAACCATTTTGTGGATTCAAATTTGGGGGTGGCTGAAAGTGTGTCTTTCAGGAGGTGCATACCAAGAAATTGATATCCAAAAGACTGTGTGAATGATACAAGAATTAAGCCTCTGTGGGTAACACCATCACTCTGTTTCCATGGAATTATAATATTTACATTATGTTCAATTACTACTTCCAGACAGAACCCTGGAATACCTTACTTCTGTGATATTTATTTCTCTTCTCTACTTTTGCAATTCAAAGACTGTGTAAAGAGGTTGGATTTACACTGAAACCCCTTCCCCTGGAAAAAAGGCATATCTCTACAGTGAAACACTCCCAGCAGGAGTCAGAGTCTTTGCTGATGAGCAATAGAAAAAAGCAGGCTGGACATAGTTTTGCAAACTATGATGCCATGGCCATTTGGAGACAGACACCCTGTCATTTGGTACTCCAAATGACTCCAAAAGCTGGAATCCTCATTCATAAGAAAAACTTGTTGATGGTTCCATGAAGGTTACTAAGGAAAATTAATTCTCCATCAGAGTGGGACAAAGGCTGTTCTTGCACTTACTTCTCTAACAAAATACCTTGATGCCAAATTCAAAAAAAGTTGAAAAAAAGTTAGGAATTTGGGCCTTGGAAGACAGAACTCAACTTTTGCAATCATCCTCAAACTGTGATTTTTCAGCTGCACATTATCAGCCGTTCTTCTGGGACACTAAATACCTCAATGAGCCCAGACTTTCAATGACCTAATTATTCTGTCTTATTTTTCAGTAATCTGTTGTTTTCCTTGTCCTTTGGTAGGATAAGGAAATGTCCCACTTTTTGACAGTGTCCTCATGAATGCTGTATCCTCAAAAAGGAGAGGGAAAAAAAAACCCAACCATGTGGAGAACTTCCAGTCATGAACCTGTGCCTACTGATGGTGCACAGTAAGAGCACTGAAAATTCTCTTCCCCATTTTATAACCTGTTGCACTTTCATGTTTGTAATATTACAAGGAGTATGTTTTTAATTGAAAGTTTTTTTAATGAAGCTTTATACCAGTTGAAACATGCAATAGCTTGTACTATATCACATCCCTATTTAATCTCTGAGGATGTAACATATAGGCATCTAGCTGACTCATTTTCCCATATGACAGCTTTCTGCTGCCCTGGACAGTCATAAACTTCTGTTTTCAAATCATAGAAAACATTTCCTCCCTTCATTTGCTTCCCTTTGCTTTGTTTAGAATGATTCACTGAAACAAACCTATTATTTTCATAAGGCATTCATTTTTTTATCATACAATACATGAAATAATGCATTAAATTCAAATATATGCATAAGAATTGGATGTGATCTGAAAACCCTTTTCTAACCTAATTTAACAAAGGTTACTAACTGCTCTGTACATGTGCATGAGGACATTCAAAAATCCTAACAGTGTGCTGGGCCTGCATTCCAAAAAGTCATCTTGGTGCCTCCTTCTAATCCCTTTCCCTGGAATAATGCTCTCTGATAACACAGCTCAGAAGTCCATGTATCAGAGACTGGGCAGCAATTGACTCTCAACAGTACAGTCAGTTCACTTCCCCAGAACAAACAGAAATACCTGCTCCTATTAGCCTTTTTACTCTCCTGAGAATCTTTATGTAATGTTGCATTAGTAGCCTTTACTAAATTAGAAAACCAAAAGGGAAGATAAATCAATATGAATGTACGTTTGCTGATATTGATTTTTCCTCTCATAGTCAGCATGGGAATATTGTGGGTCCTATTAATACTAGGAGTGGAAGAGCTTTAAACGGTTCTGTTTGGATAATTACCCAGTAGTTTGAGAAACTTATTCAAACTTCTTTAGTTAGGAATTTTGAACTAGACACTTCATGAAATCAATTCCTTCCCATGAATAATCATGTTAATATGTTGATGACTATTTCTTGATGTGGATTATCAAAAAGATGACTAGGAGAGGCAGTCAGCCTGGTATTCATAAAAAAGGGATGAGTGGCTAGAAGATGTGAAGGTCAAGGGCAACAAGGCTGCAGCAAACACAGCATTCTGCAGTTCAACATCCTGGAAAAAAACTGAGCAAGAAAAAGAATGGATTCACAACTTTGGAATTCAGACCGTATTTCAGATTGTTTAGGAATGGGCTGTGGGGGGTCCCACAGAACGCTGCCCTGCAGGGCTAAGTGACCCAGGACATGTGGCTGGTCCTCATGGACCCTCTTTTGAGTGCAAAGGAACACCTCAGTCTGCCAGGCAGGAGGGAAGCCAGAGTGGCAGGAAGCCAGCACAGATGAACAGGGAACTCCCATCCCAGATCAAGAACATGAAGATGGAAGGCCAGTGCCAAAGCTCAGATGTAGCTGGAAAAATTGAGAAATTAATGGGCAGAAGGGCTTCTGTAAGTACATTGGCAGCAAAGGGAAGGCTGGGAAGGATATGGCTCCATTGCTCAGTCTGGCAGGAAAAGCAGTGAAAAAGGACATAGATAAAGCTCAGGTACTCAATGACTGGTTTGCCTTACATCTTTTTCTGTTTTTTACTTTTGGTTTTGGTGAGGGGAGGGGTTGTTTGGGGGTTTTGGGGGGGAGGGGTTTAGTTCCTGGTAAGGTTTGTCTTTGGGCCTTCAGAGTCCCCAAGCCCCAGGTCAGTCTCTGGGGAGTGGTGCACATAAGCTGGTGGGACATACCCAGATCCTTGGAACAAAACGAGCTGCATTTGAAGGTGTGGAGAAAGGTAGCCAATGTCACTGTAAAATTGTCCTCTCATTTTTGAAAGGCTGTGACTGTCAGGGGAGGCTTTTGATGAACAGCAAGACAAACACCATAGCCATCTCCAAGAAGGAGAAGCCAGGGAGCTCCTCCTGTAGGGCAGTCAACTTAACTTCAGAAAGATCATGGAGTAAATGATCTTAGAAGCCATATCCAAGCAGACAAAGGATAAAAAGCTTGCAATTACCAAAGGCACAGAATGCCACACACACCTGACTATTCTATGGCAAGATCACTGGCTCTGTGGACAAGGGGAGGATAGGTGGGTGATATTTACTTTGATTCTAGCAAGGCCTCTGACAGTTTCCCATACAACTTCATAGCTCAGTTGCAGAAGTGTAGATTAGATATGGAAGAAAGATTAAAATTTCCCTGGACTGCCACAAATCACAAATGCCAAACCCTGCACCTGGGATTGAATAATCCCATGCATCAGTAGAGGCTGGGAAGCAGCTTTGCAAAAGAGAGCCAGGTGTCCTGGTAGACATAAAGCTAAACACCAGCAAGTAGCATGCCTTGGCTGTGAAGGAGGCCAACCACATCCTGGACCCACTCACCAAAAATGTTGCCAGCAGGTCACAAGGGAGTCATTCTGAGAGCCCATGAATGGAATGCCCCACCTAGTTTTTTGGCTGCTCAGTACAAGACACTGCAATAAGAGCAAGTCCAGAGCCTCTAAGAGAATTAGGGGGCTGAGGCATGCACTGAATGGGCACAGGCTGACACAACTGGGCTTGCTAAGCTTGAAGAAGAGGTGATAGACCTTTTTGCTGTCTTCAGGTGTTCAAGAAGAGGGTACTGAGCAGCTGGTGCCTGTCACTTATCAGAGGTATGTAGCAAAAGGATGACAGGCAGCAGACAAGTCATAAAGGAGGAAATTCCAATTAGACACAAAGAAATTTTTTTTTTTATTATGAAGGTAATAAAACACTGGAATAGGTTGCCCAGAAATGCTGTGGAATCTCCATTCCCATTGCTACTACTTTAGTTTAAGTCAAAGATCTGTTAAGAAACACTTTTACAGAAAAAGCAAATTTGGGATCTTTTTCTTGTTACTATAGCAGTTGAAGTACAGGATTCTCATTCACAGAACAAAGATAACATTCCTCAGTACCACAGGACAGCTCAGAATCAATGCAGCTACAAAACTAATGTGGTTATCATTCTCTCCTAGTATAGCAAGATGGATTTGTCATGCGAAAGGAAAAACCCATAAGTCAGGCAATCTTATTCACTTACACTGAATGAAAATGGAGTAATCACTGATGGAGTTAACGCAGATAAGAGGAAATCAAACTTCAGAGAAGCTTTACATCATTTCATTGCTTGAAATTTTTAGTGATAAGTAAAATGTAAAATAACTTTGTCTCTTATTTTGGGCCTGTGGGTTTTTTGTATACAATCACAAATTTACTACCCAAAGCTCAGACAAAACAGCTTGGTTTATATAATTTTTGAAAACTCCCTCTATATCCTAAACCACATTTCAAACCACTGTCTCTATGGACATACTTCTATGATAAGTACGACTTTTAGGATAAAATGGAACTGCTATTTGTCAGCTGGAGTTAATGATACTTAGACATTTGAAAATGTTAGACCACATCATCTCTTGGAACTGTACAAAGGGCTTCTATGTCTTGTGGCAACTGTTGCCAAGTAGTAGGGAAAACAGAGATGCTTTCTAGCAGGCTTTATCATTTCATAAATGCTTCCTCAATCATTACAACATTTTTCTTGATGGTCAATCAACTTCTCCTGCAATTGTTAAGTCTATATATTTTCTTGCTTGAGAGAAAATGTCTGCTGGTCTGTATCCCTCAGAAACCCCTCAGAGACAAAGACAGAAAATCTATGTGATGCTGCATGTACTTTCCAATTGCTCAGTGCTGCATGAGGGGAGACTCTCCATAGGTTCTGTTCTGTAGTAGCAGCCATTTCCAACTAGGTCACATCACAACCAGCAATTAAAGTGACCTAAAAAATGGTCATGGCAGAAGGACAGTTCTTGGTAATGACAGCACATTATTTAGCCAACCCTCAGCATTCCCTTCCATCAAAACACTCCTGGTACTCTATTTCCAGCTGCATTATCTACCTCAATTTTCCTTCCTCCAGACCCACACAAGTCTGTCCTCTCCAATTAATTTTGTTCCTAGCAGGTATCCCATTCTGGTGGCAAACCTCCTTCAGTTTTGCTTGCATACCAATCCTGCCTTCCCAATCACGCCTTGTTCCACCTCAGCCCTGCCTCCTGTAGTCCATCCCAAGCTTCCTGGTCCTTCTGTCCCCTCGTGACACCAGCTGTGATTTGTGCATCCCACCTGCCCAGTCTGGATGTTGCTGTATTGCACCAACAATGACACAACACTCTCAGGAGTTTTCTTCCAATCCTTGCCTCCCCTTTATGATCATGTTGAACAACACCTTCAGATTCCCCATTCAACCTGAATCCTGCAATTCTGAAAGCACCATTAAATGCTGTTATCAGCTGACCTTTTAATAACAGAACTCCCTCAGAAGCCACGTAAAACAGATGCAGAAGGATCTTTCCTTAAAGCTGAGTAGCAAGTCAAAAGTAAATAACAAGAACCCCCAACAAAAATGAACCTGATTTAGTTTTACACAGTCTTGGTAGGTTTACTGGTGCTTCAATGACACAGCAATTTCATTGTAGATAACAAAGCAAGCTCAGCTCAATAATATAAAATGAATTTAGGATGATAATAAAATTAACAGATTTGGGCAAACCAGCATGAAAAGTAAGAGGGGGGAAAATAAAGAAACCCTGTCCTGTTACTCCTTATGGAAGCTTTCCTTTGAAAAATCCATGCAGTTCATGTTTCTGTCAGGCGAGGTAATATGCCTGTAAATTTAATCTGACAGAAGAAGCAGCACAGCATCAGTAGAAAATGACAAAATCAGATTGTAAGAGAAGGACAGCCAAAAGCCTTCACAGCTCTCAGAATCCACTGAGGGAAACAAATTCACACAACTGTAATAAACCTAGACTCAGACACTCACTGGAGGTTTGTGGTGCTAATACCTTTGGTTTCCACTTCAAAATCTCATTCAAAACTGCTTAAATCTTGTATTGGCTGCCTGATGGAAGGTGCCTTTGCCTAAATCCAACCCTTCAAAAAACCAGGGATACACTGCATATAGACTGCATTTATTGTTTCCAAGGGCAACACTTCAAATGCTACCAAGTTTTGTTTTCTGGTTCAGTTACACAAATTTGAACTCCTTTTTCTACACAGGCCTTTCTTCTCATTATCACAATCCCAAAGCAACACAAAGCCCAAAATACAGGTTTTAAATAAAAATGAAATATTTTTACACTTCTGGAAGCTGCAAGTAATTGCATTTGAAACATAGAGGTAATTGTGGATCCTTATTGCAACATGCTGCATAACAAAAGGGTAAAAAAAGCCTATTTTCAGTTTGAAAGGAAGCTTACTATAAAACAAATATTTTCTTCATATTTTCTAGTGAAATAAAGCCAGTAACAAATAAAAATGATCACTTAAGGTGTTGTGCCAAAATCATGCTATTAAAGGTTAGGTGATCTTACCTTAAAAGACATTTAAAATAGCTTTTAAATCTAATTGTAATTACAGAAGGTATATTTGTGAAAGCCTGCAGCAGCTCTGCCCACCTGGAGAAGCAGAGCTGAAATAGCCATTAGTAGCACAAGAATTTCCCCACAGCTATATCCATAGGCAGCTATCAAAAATACAAAAGCATTGGGGGAATATTTAAGACAGAAATGTCATTTTATTTGCTTGATTTTATTAACTTTATGGATCCTTCCTTATACTTACCTGCTCTCTGAAATTCAGTATTGCTGCAACACTCTTCATTCACTTATATCTAAAGCTATGAAATGCTGTATCGGTCTTTAGCAAACACCAACATTCTTCATTTAAAAAAACAAACACGCCAACAAAACCCAAGAGGATACTTCTGCCAGTTGAGAAGAAAATAATGTAAATTCTCTTAATAAAGTAACACTGTAACAGCTAAAAGCATAAAGTTATTCAGACTTTCTACTTCCTCAATGAGCTCAAACAAAAGCTGATGGGAATGTTCAGAACTCACAAAAAGCTATTTTGGCAGCACAGGCACAGCTCCCCAGCACTGTGGATTTCTCTGCAGCAGCAGCAGCAGTGGCTCTGTGATGACCCCATTCCCTTCACAGGGCAAGAGCTGCTCTGCCAGGTGAGGCATAAAAATAAGGTCCTGACTCGGTGTAATTATCTAATGAAAGTTTCCATACTAAGAATTAATTAAACGGGGGCATCTTCTCTGTAACTGGCTGGAAAATACTTCTTTTAGAGCAACAGGTGTTTGATTCTGCCAAATTAAATGGTGATTACCAGGGAGATGTGATTGAAAAGGCATTATGTTAGGGGAGATATAATTGCTACTGTACCTTATTAACCTATGGGATCAGCAGGACTGCCTGATCCTCTTCAATATTTTGGTGGCTTGTCTAGCCAATCAACTGGGCAAAGAATGAAACTGATGGCTCCAAACAGTTTATGTCAGTTTATCAAGACAGCAATAAGTAATGGCTATCAATAATATCTTATTGAACTTTAGCACAGACAGTTGTGGTAACAAAATCACAGAAACAAAATCCCACAAACTGGCTCCAAATGGTTGCCTTCTCAGGATAAAATCTAGTGTTAAATTTTAACTTTAATTAAAGTAGCATGGGGGTGGAAGTAAAGGAATTTGCAAAGTTAAACCTTATGAGAAATGTTACTGCAGTTAGTGAATTCTGCATTAAATAAATAAAGAAAAAGGAAAAAGCCTTCTTTAAGTTTTGACAGTATTTTTTCTTTGCTCTAGCAGGGAAATCAACAATATATGTTTGGAATATTATCTGCATTAGAGAGAGACTGGAGGATGAAATCTAGAATTTTATTTAGAGATCTGCCAAAATCATATTCACAAATATATAGCTACAGAAGTCAGGCAAATTTTGGTGATAAAGGCAACACAACCAGCAAAAATATTCCACACACAAAATATTCCACACACCTTCTTTAAGTTTATAATATTCGCAATTCTGCTTATCTAAAGATAAGACAGTGAAAACATATAGTCACTTAAAGCATTGAAAATCTAACACTGATAAAAGATTTATTGATTAAATGTTCACAAGGAAGATTTTTTTTTTATTTTCCTGAATGACACTAGAATTCAATGTAATTATATTGGTATAGACTCTCCCTTCTCCTGAAATAAGCCTTTCTCTTGTGTTAAATTTGTTTTTGTGGCTCAGATTATGTCCTCTGACTGAAGGTAAATAAAAAAGAATTATTCACAATTATAATATGTACATAGGAAGTCAGAAAGGAAAAAATGTAGCTCTACTAATGATAGTAGGTAGCTTCCCTCTAGCTCTCCCCAAGCTAAGCCACTGGCAGAAACTGGGCCTATAAAAAGGTAAAGCTCAGTACCTTCCAAATAAATACATAGCAAAAGAAGTAGTAAAGGGTTATAGTTGTGCAAAGTGATTATGACAGTAAGTCAGTCCAAGAAAAAAAAAGTCATTTGGTAAAAACCTAGGCTCTTACACACAGGAAAAATGCAACCCTCAAAATCACAGTAAATTATAGTTAATTATTTCATACACAGTATGTGTAATATCAGAATTCCAAATCCAACAATGCTGAAGAACACTATCCCATTCCTATGTGGACAAACACTGCAGAAAATCTCCAAGCAGTCTCATAAACTTCATCAGAACTTCATCAGAGAGCCACACTGCAGACAAGCACGTGCCTGCTAAGAACCTAATGTGCCGGGGTTTATCTGGGGGCAGGAGGGGAGCTGTTTAGAATTGGAATGAAAGCAGCAGGTTTAGTTTTAGTGCAGAGAAATTTTAATAACAGCAACAGATGAAACCCTAATAGTCTGATCCTATCCTCAGGAAGGAACCTTCAGCAAGTAATAAATTACTAACAAAAAGACTAAAATTGTTTAACCGTTAAGGCTGGAGTTAAAACCAGTCTCAGAACACAACTGAAAATTTCAACTTTCGAGCACGAGGAAAGTGTTCCAGTGCAAAGTTACTGAGAGCTTTAATAAATGTGGGCTGAAAAGAGCACATATTTCAAGTTATTTGTGCCTGGGGAGGGATGCAGCCAGACTCCAGCACAAAGCACAGGGCACTGGTTGCCAAAGGGGGGAGAGGGGCTGAAAACCCCACATATTTCAGTTGTGCCTGGGAAGGGATGCAGCCAGACTCCAGCACAAAGCACAGGGCATTGGTTGCCAAAGAGGGAGAGTTACCATGCTGCAGCACTGAAGGCACATGCCCAGGAATATGTGGAGCATGGGTAATCAAGCCTTACTGGATCATCCTGGCTCCACCAGAGCAACCTGCTGCTCCCAGGAAAGCAGCATGCTGGAAGGCATCACACAAATGCATTTAAGTGGCCCTGGATGAGTAAGAGGAACTTAGGAGTGCTGCTTCAGCACTCTCTCCTCTAGCAGGGGCAGAAGTGGTGCCACCAGTCAGGGTGACAAGAAAACTGTGGCAGCCTTTGGGAAGGAATAAAAAGGAAAAGGCAACTACCATGCAATAACAGCTTCAAAGGGGCTGGAGAAGAGGAACTGAGGCAAAGAAGGTGCTCAGCACTACATTGGCTCAAGTGATTTCTGCTGTTTATCAGAAAAGGTGCAGCTCAGAGGAAGGAGCAAGTGTGGGCAGGTAGGCAGGCAGCCAGGGGAGGCTGTGAGCTCAGCAGGGCTGTGAACACTTGTTTCTCACACAGTTCATTTCCCCCATCTGTCTGGTTCACACTGAGGCCACGCACACACCTGTGCCGGGCCAGAACCAAGGTGCCAGAAGGGCAGGACTGAATGCCTGGGACTGCAGGGCTTGCACATGCTCAGCAGTGCCCCCAGATAAATCCACAGAAAATCACATGCTCAGCACCAATAATTTGCTGGAGGAAGCATGCCTGAATCTTTAAAAGTGACACAGATCCTTGAATGCGAAGGTTTAATACTGCTTGAAAAACCCTCGTGAAAAGGTTTGGCATGACCATCTCTACATTTGTTATTAAAGGAGACCTTCAAAATGTCATGCTGCATGGATTTTGCCTTAAATCAGCCTGACTATTACCTACACAAAATGCTTTTCTTGCCATATCAAAAGTAAGATGTGGTTTCTGTTTTTAAACAGAACAGTATCCAGGTAGGTAGAAGACAAAAAAGTTACATCCTAATTATATACTTCATGAAATTATGACATTTTGAAAGCTAGAAAATTACTTTGTTTCATAAACAAAGTTACAGCAAAATCACTCAGACTCAATTTTGCAGTTGTCATGAACTACTGGATTACTGACTGTAAGAAAAAGAACCATAGTTTAAGCAATCAATGTTTTTAAGCTGTGACATTTTTGCTAAAATATTATTAAGTTTTTAGAGAATTCACAGTGTTTCTCTTCTTAACATAGTCTTATTTCATTGGAAAATTTTTAGTCTGCTATCAAGTGATCCCATAAAGCAGGGCAGAACTAATGGCTTTATTAAATATATTTACTTCAGGCTAAATGGAAGGAGCAATTATATTCCACTTATGCAGGAAAACAGCTGGAACCCACTGAAGGTAGCTCAGAGTGTAAGAGAAAATATAAAAAGGCCTGATCAGAAACCTAACAGGTTCACTGATTCAAAACACATTGTTAGCGAACTGCCTGTCCAGCTGTGTGAGAAAGGGGCACAGGGACCTGGGAGGGAGGTGGTAAAAAGCAATGACAAACAAAACACACAGCCAAAATATCTGAGAGTCAACTTCAAGAGATTTGAAAGGGGAAAAAAAAAAAGCAAAAAAGCAGGGCATCTTTTTTTTCAAGTATTATGGTTAGAGGCAGGAAAAGCATCTGTAAAGGAAAAGTCAAGGAGTGAGACTCCAACAGTTTCACACTTCTAAGCCTTGCTGACAAGTTTGGACTTTGTGTAAGCAGGAGAATTGCCAAAGAATTGAAGATGATGGTAAAAAGAAGCCCCCAGCACATGAGGAGGAATCTGCTTAAGGGTGCCTGGAAACTGTGAATTGATAACTATTTAATCAACAAAAAGAAACTAATACTCATGTTTTAATTATTTAAGCAAAAGCTGACTTATCTTTCCTACTTACTACTTTTTTTTTTTTTTTTCCTCTCTACTCTGGGTCATGTCCAGACCAAGGACAGCATTTTTCCTTGTCCACCATGAGCCCATGTGTCTTCCTTGCTGTTACAGGATCTGTAGGTCAGCCAGAGCTTTGCAGTGCAACTGCTTAGAGCCATTTTCCTACCACAAGCATCACAAAAAAACCACAGAATTCTAAACTCTAAAGCTGTATTTCATCACAGCCCCAAATGAAACAAGGTGGCTTTAGACAAGGAGGAAATGAGAGTGAGACAGATCATAACCAGAGTATGTTCAGATGTTTCCTCTCCTAATAGATGCTTGCAGAGAAAGCTGTAGGTCCTTATTCTTGGTGATGCAATTTTTGATGACCTTCTGAGATACAATAAAACTCTTCTAAGTCCCAAAAATCAGCCTTTCTTTCTGTCCTTTTTGACAACATGGCCACTCCTAACTCCACTCAAGAGACTTCACTGTCTGTACGTTTAATTCTATGAATTCCCAGCTTGCTGTCTCTCAATTCTCTCCTATCCTCACTTCACACAATGAGAGTCTTTTACCTAGACTTGCCCATGTGCTCTTGGAAGGACTCTACTGCTCGCTCTATCCCACCGGCTCCATCTGGCCTGGAGCGAGAAGAAGGGAAGAAAACACAACAGCAGACCTCATCCCCTCTGTCCAGCTACTGTCCTTTCAAAAATGTTGTGTCAGTAAAATTGCAAACAATTAAGACAGCATCCACTACCGCCACCTTGGTTCTTCCAGGGCATCCTGTTCTCTGGAAGTAAATATATCACCCTCCTGCTTCTGTACAGGGAAGGTGGTGACTGTCTCCAGAATGGCTACATCAGTCTGAGGTGATGAAGTAAAAAGAATTTGCTATTGCAGAGTGTTCAGGCAGGAGGGTTAAGCAAAGCTTTTCCATGGAAGTATGTACTGAGCTTATCTGCATGCCTCATAAAGCTCATGTATTTGCTGTAAACTGTCGGTACCAACAGATTAGTAATAAACATGTGCATGTGTGTCTGATGGGAAAAGGTGGCAACTGAATCCTTGGTCTTGTCCATCTGTTGCTCGTGTTTGTATAACTCCATATTAGAGCATGCTTGTTTAGGTTTCAACTGCTTGACACACATACCAGAGTGTGTATATATATATATATATATATGAATGTGTTTGTGTGTATATTTATGCACGCGAGGGCTGTGCGGTGGTTTAGTTTGCAATGCCGCTCCCTTCAGCTGGGTGCAGGGGTGGGTGAGGGTGCGCCAGCAAACACGAGCTGGCTGTGCTCAGCGATGCCAGCCGGCTGCTCTCCCTGGCCCGGGGGGCTGGAGCCACCGGGCGGAGCCCCTCACGGACCCCCGAGCCCCTCACGGACCCCCGAGTCCCTCACGGACCCCCGAGCCCCTCACGGACCCCCGAGTCCCTCACGGATCCCTGAGCTCCTCACGGATCCCCGAGCCCCCCATGGACACCCGAGCCCCTCATGGATCCCTGAGCCCCCCATGGACACCCGAGCCCCTCATGGATCCCTGAGCCCTCCATGGACACCCAAGCCTCTCACGGATCCCCGAGCCCCTCACAGATCCCTGAGCCCCTCATGGATTTCTGAGCCCCTCATGGATCCCCGACCCCTCATGGATCCCTGAGCCCCTCACGGACCCCCGAGCCCCTCACGGACCCCCGAGCCCCTCACGGATCCCCGAGCCCCTCATGGGTCCCTGACCTCTCACAGATCCCCGAGCCCCTCACAGATCCCCGAGCCACTCACGGATTTCTGAGCCCCTCGTGGATGCCCGAGCCCCTCATGGATCCCTGAGCATCTCATGGATAGCAGAGCCCCTCACGGATCCCTGACCCCTCATGGATCCCTGAGCCCCTCAGGGACCCCCGAGCCCCTCATGGATCCCGAGCTCGCTGACACAGGGCCTGGACGCGCTCGGTCCCGCTCTCCGCAGGGACACCAGATCACACACAGACTCAGAGCTGCCCGGTTCGGAAGGGACCTCTGGGGATCATCCCGTCCGACCCCCGCCCAGGCAGGACCACCTGGAGCAGGTGGTACAGGAACGGCTCCAGATGGGCTTGGAATGTCTCCAGAGAGACCCCACGGCCACCCTGGGCTGCTGTTCAGTGCCCTGCCATCCTCAGTGTGAAGTTCTACATGCTAAGGTGGAACTCCTCGGGCTTTAGTTTGTACGTCCTGTCGCTGGGCACAGGAAGCCTGGCACTTTCCCCTTGGCACCTGCCTTGGCGATATTTACATGTATGGGTGAGATCCCTCTTAGATTTCTCTTTCCTACAGAGACCTAAAGCTGGACAAACCAGGCGCAGCTCCCGCATGTCCCCTCCTAAGGGATGGAGGCTTCCATCCGCAGCAGGAGCACCACAGCACTGCCAGGAGGACAGGGAGGAGCTGGAGCCACGAGGCCAGGAGTCGTGTGTGGGATGGCACGTCCCTGCGCTGCTGTGGGCACACCAAGCGACGCCACGTCTCCGTCCCTGCTGTCCCCGGCCCGCCCCTCGCCACCGCCCGCCATCCCGAGCGGCCGCCGCTCGGCGCTCGATTGCGGCGGCTGCTCGCGGGGCGGCGCGGCTCGGCGGTGGATTGGTGGGGGCTGCGCGACGGGCGCAAGATGGCGGCGGCGCTGGGCCGGGGGCTGGACATCAGCCTGGCGGCGCTGCGGCAGCACGACCCCTACATCAGCGGCATCGTGGACGTGGCCAGCCAGGTGGCGCTCTACACCTTCGGCCACCGCGCCAGCCAGTGGGTACGTGTGTGCCCGCCCCGCCCGCCCGCCGCGGCACGCCCCGCCCGCCGCCGAGGTGTGAGGGTGGGGGAGCGGGAGGGGCCTGCCGGTGTCTCCTCCCGGTGTGCCCCCGACAGCCGGCCCGGGCACGCCGAGGAGCTCCGGGGTGCCCGGGAATGCAGCTCTGGGAGGCTGCAGGATGGAGGAGTTCCGCCACGTGCGGTGGTGGAGGCTGGAGTTTAACCTAGAGCTGTGTTAGAAAAGGGTTTAGCCTGGGGCCGTGGGAGGCTGTGGTTTAATCTAGGGTTTAGCCCGAGGCCATGGAAGATCAGGCTTAACCCAGGGCTGTGGAGGCTGGAGTTTAACTCAGGGCTGTTTCTTGTCCTAAGGCCATGGAAGACTGGGGTTTAACCCAGGCCTAGTTTTTATCCCAAAGCTGTGGAAGGCTGGGGTTTAACCCAGGGCTGTTTCTTAGCCCAAGGCCATGGAAGACTGGGGTGTAACCCATGGCTGGGGTTTAACTCCTCTGCCTTTCCAACACCTGTAATGAGACCCAAACGTGTGCAAATGAATGGTGGAGTTACCAGTGCTAAAAGCATTGTCGTAAGATGTACAAATGTAAATATCTTGGTGAAACTCGAGGTAATGGAACATTTAGGCTGTTGGCAAGTGGTTCTTGGTTTGCTGTAAGGGTGAGACTTGGGGCCTGTGTTTGAAGAACCTGCCCAATCTGCCTTTTGTGTTGTTTTCCCCCATTTCTGTGCCAAACAACACCCCGGAGGGCAGGTGCCCTTTGAAAGCTCCTGTCTCTGCCTCTTGCCTGTGTGTTGTGCTCAGGTGTAACCTAGAATTAACCCAGTGCAATGTTTAGTGCCATGGAGGTGTGCCTTCAGCCTTTCCATATCTTACCTCAAACCCTGGATCAGCTGCTTGGTGACCTGTGCTAGCTCCAGCCTCTCACCACCAACCTGTGAAATTTGGTTTAGTAATTTTTTCCTGTTTAGGGTGAGAGAGGTGTAACTGATGGTACTAGTAGAACAGAGAAAAGGGGGCTCACTGATGGTAACCAAAACGCTGCCCTGTTTTCAACTCTCTTAATGTTCCTTTTCTTCAGGAGAAGACAGATGTGGAGGGAACGCTGTTTGTTTACACGAGGTGAGCACATTTTGACATATACAGGTGAAATCTGTGGCTATGGAAAAGCTGGCTGGGATGGAGCGTGGCTGAATGAAATAAAATGCTCCCCTTTGTTCAAGGTTGAAAAGAAACTGAAACTGCCAGAAGCAAATGTGGGAAAGAAAACCCTCTGAAGGAGACAAGACCTTGTATTTTCATAAGACTTCCAAATGTGATTTAAATGTCAGTATGGGTAAACTGTAGAAATCTTCTGTGATGGTTTAAATAGAATTTTCAATTTAAATTTGTCTGAACAAAAAAAAAGTGAAATAATTATATTGCTTAAAGGAAGGGAATGGCAGAGATCTTGAAATATTGTGTCCCCTAATTAGGGAACTTTCATACTACTTGTGTCTGTTTTTCATGCATATTTCATCCAACATTTTGGATGGTTTTCATGCTTTTTTTTTAGCAGCAGCTCTGGTTGTGGCTTTCAGAGCATCATTTTTTGCACCATTTGTTCTAGCACATGTGTTTGTTCTGTTATGAAGCCCTGTGCTAGGGGCACCTTGTTGGTGCCCAGAATTTCTCTGTGACTGCTGTTAAAATTAGGAAGTTACAGAGTCAGCAGCTCTTGCAGTAGCTGCTGAGGTGTAACACCAAAGCAGAAAGTTACTTTTCCAGCTTTTGTATCAAAGAGGAGCTGGTAGGAGAGCTGAGAAAGCAAGAGATGGTTCTGAGAACTGTGTGAGGTGACAGAGAGGCCCTAGAGCCTGTGAGCTCTGTGGGAAGTGGGAATGCTGTTTTAGCCTCTGCAGCTCTCCTGTACCAGCAATGGTGGCAGTAGTCATCAGTAGTCTTTCTAAGCTGCTCTCAGGTAAGTGGAGATCAGATGCTGTAAAATTACCACCACAAGAGGAAAGCAGCAGCCCCTTGTGCTGGCACTATGTGGATGTGGTGATTTGTGTGCTGAAAACAGAAGCAGTGTTTCCTGGTATGTTGGTTTTAAAGCTCAAGAACTGGCAACATGAAACCTTGTCCTTCTGGTATTTATCTTTCACTGTTGTTTTTGTTGCCTGAGGAAGTTTCCATTTAGGGCACAAGTTGCTGCCTGGCTGCACTTTAGCAGCAGTATGGAACAGGTTGTGAACAACTATGAGTAACAGCATGCATTGCCCTCATCATCAGTTCTAACTTTAATTTTCTGTAACTTCAAACAAATTTATGAAGCACATTGCCAGCAGACAGTTTGGAGACCAGTGGTGCCGCCTTTGTTTTTTCTTATTACCTTAGTCACAATGTAAAATGATGGTTACCATTTTACTTGGGCTGACTTACTCACTACCCAGCTCATCTTTGTGAAATAGAGGAAGTCAAAAAGTCAGACTTCCAACTGGATAAACACCATTGGAAGTGGACTGTTTGTTTGTTGGAAGTGAAATATTGACCCTTGCAAACAAGGCTTCTTGTCAAGGATTTCCTTTTGATTATTTTTTTGGTTGACTCCAATCCTGTAATACAGGTTCCTGTATTTTGGTTTCATAAAAAAATCCACACCCCAGCTTAAGCGGAGGTGGCACTTTTCCCAAATGTTTAGCCATCATCTTTTCCTTTATTACCAAACTTGGTTTGAAAGGAGTGTCCCCTGTCAGGATCATGACAGGTTTAACAGTTTTATCTAAGTGACTTGAAGTGTAATCTCCATGAATGAGCATAATGGCTTAGAGTCATAGCATGGTTTAGGTTCATCATTTATCAGGGATTATTCAGGCATGGGGGAGGATTCACAGCTGCTCTGGGGTAACCTGTTTCAGTTTCTCACATGGTGACTTTTACCCTTAAATTTTAGGTGGTATAGAAAATTCTCTCTTTGACGGTTAGTATCTGCAGTTGTTCACCTGAGTGCTGAGAACTTGCCTTGCTCTGACTTGTTATAATTGCTGCTTTCTAGTCCTGTGAGGAGCTGTAGGATGGATGGTGGCATTGGATCATGTGATGCTGATGGTCTCTTTATTTCTCATACATAATGCAGGGCTTTGTCTTAATTAAAAGGATTAGCAAAACTGCAAGAGTCAATTGTTATTTCCTTGGCAACAAAATTAGATTTTTGTAGCATCTCTTAGAAATAAATAAATAATGAATTTGGAGCACTGCACAACAAAGGAATCCTTGTGATTTCCTTTTTCCTCGACTTGATAGGATTTCTACTTGTTCCTTTTCAGATCAGCTTCTCCAAGGCACGGTTTCACAATTATGAACAGACTGAGCATGGAAAATCGAACAGAACCCATTACTAAAGACCTCGATTTCCAGCTCCAGGACCCTTTTCTGCTCTACAGAAATGCCAGATGTAAGTATGTTGGGTTAAATACTGGAGTCAGGTTGTCTTCAGTCTGTTCTTGGTTAAGGTATTCCAAGAGCTCAGACTGCAGCATTCAAGGGGTGAAATTGAAGGAATGAATTATGCTTTTTTGATGCACTGGAAGACAAGAATTTGTGTGGCATCTCAACCAGTATTTCTCTCTGACAGTTTCTGTACCTATTTGGACATAGAAGTTACTTTTCACTTCTGTGCCACGCTGTAGCAAGGGCTTTGCCATGTCATCTCCAGTGTTCCCTAAAACGCCACTCTACTAAAGAGAGTATTAGGATGTGCTTAGGAGTAATCTCCTCGTTTAACTGACAAATTGTGGATGTTTGTGGTTGCCTGTAGGTGATGGGCTGAGAGAGGCAGAGAAAGTGTGTGTGTGTGTTTTCTGAATACGTCCCAGTTGCTGCTAGCAAGTCTCAGTGTAATATTTGTAGTCATGATTTTCTGCATAAAAATAGACAAATGCAGCCAATCCAGAGCCTGTGTTCTGCTCCAGCTCCAGAACACTGTTCTTAAATCATGTTGGAAGGCAGGTTGCTTCTCAGCTTTTAGGCGTAACTCTTGACAACATAATGCTGAGTCTAAGTTAAACCCCGCTGAAAGACAAAGTTATTACTTTGGGCTTTCTGTTGATATTGTGTGATTATCTTTGCACAAGAATTAGCAAGTGTCAGGCAAGCTCAGAAATGAATGGAAGACGTGAGGAAGCTTATTTGTACATGCAGATCTGCACACAGACTGTTAGGATGTGCAGGGAACATTGTAAATCTCATTTGTAGATGTGCTTGGAAGCAAAGCTGTAGTGCCTGATCTGGGCTTTGTCCTTCATGCATAAAAGCAGATTTCAGAAATGGTTTATGTGAACTGTGGTGCTTAACTGTTCCCTCTGGATGAAGTAGAGGCAAAAGCAATCCGTGACTTGCAAAGTAGCCCAATTTGATAATCTACTAGACCTTCTTATTTCATAAAACTATTTTGGAGTTGAGAAATACATCAAGAGGGAATCCTGTTGTTCACACAATGTGGTAGAAGCAATAGAGGAAGAACATTCTAAATAGCCTAAATGAAACTGCTGTTTTTGAGACCAGTTTCTGGGTTGACAAGGAATTGGAATTCAGAAATAAACTGAAAAGACTTGCAGACATCTCCAGGCTAACCTAGACTGGGCCAGACATTAGGATTTTAAGTACTGTGACATCTCTTTTCCATCTGATTTTGAAGGCTTTTTCTTATGTAGCTATACTCTTGTTTAATCTCATTTTGAAACTTCATTAGGAGTTATGTATGTATCTACCAATATCTACCTTTTTAAACCTGACCTATTAATTTTTCATTTTTGTTGATACAAGTGTAATTGGAAGTTGTCATAATTCTGTGGAGGTAATTAGAAGTTGTCATAATTCTGTGATGACAGAAAATAAGTTTTTTGTCTGATTATTGCACATAAATTGTAACTGTTGTTTTTTTTACTACGAGAAAACTCAGGAGTTGGGTGAGGTAAGCTCTTTTTTCACTAAGAGACGTGAAAATTTTAGATTTGCAGGCTATCAAATATAAGTAGCAGCCTGTGCTTCTGAGCAGGATGCCTGGGTCTGTGGATCTGACTTTTACCAGAGTTAGCTGTTTGATCTAGCCATGGGCAAATCTGTACCTCTCAACTGAACTGAGAGTTTGGTTGTTTGAGACCAGATTCATGTTTGTTTTTACTAAAAAACCCCCTATGAATTCTGTCAGAATCAGGTGAGTTCTGGTATAAGGTTATGTTACCCCTAGCTGTTTATCTTCCTAAATATTCCTACAAAGGTTAATTATTATTTCTTCAAGAAAACTGAATGTTTTGGTACTCCAAAGCAAAAGCTATTGTTTTCTTAGATTTTCATGAAGACATCTGTTTCCAGAGCAAATTGGAAGACAATTTTTACCAATTCATTTGAGTTGTTCGGGTTTTCTTTAGGTCCCTGCAGTTCTTGTGGTGATTTCTTCACTGAGTTGCCCATACATCTTGCCTGTTCTTCCTTATTTTGTCTTTCAAAGCCTTTGCAACATGAAGTAAAGGGATCTCCTGGATAATAAGTATGGGTTTTCACAAGAGTCTCATCCAAACACAGTTCTGAATATCCTCTTGAATTTTCTATATGAATATTTTCTTGCTCTTGTGCTTTATTGTACAGCTTGCCTTTATAGTTTTTTTGCAAAACTAAGGCTTGAGGTTTATTGTTAAATGAAGTTTATGAAACTAGGGTGTTTAAGCCCTTATGTTCTATTATTTTTATCTCCTGCTTTCATATACTAACAAGGAGTACTCAGTAATAGCTGTTTACTCTGCAGAACAGTGAATAGTTTGGCAGTAATACTTAACAGTATCTGGAAACAAATTATCTTTTTCTAACGTGTTTTTTGCCTTGGTGACTTCTTAGGCTGCTTTTCATACATGTCTTATTAGATCTAACAAAACTAACAATTTCCTCTGTGTTTCTAATTGGTGACCCTGCCCATTGTTTTGTTTCTTCTAATATTCAAAATTCATTTTGTACAGATGAGTATCTGTGGTTGGTTGTATCACACAGTCTAAAATAAATCTTTTTGGCAGCAAAAGGTGGTAGTTGTGTACGGGACAAGACCAACAACCTTTTGTGATGTAATAGCTATCTTTTTGTAAAGCTTGCTTTGTAATCCAGTATATCATCACAATAGAAAAAATTTCCAAAACTGCACACAATAAATGTAGGTTTTAGAAATGCTTAAAATAAAAAGGGTGTATTTCATCTTTTTACTTTCTTTTGCCATATTTCTTTTATTGTTTCATATGATCCTGGTCATCTTAAGATCAATTTTTGTCTAAACACCATGTTGGAGGCACAGTCTAATTCCAGGACTTTTCAGGCTGGATTTGGGATCCATGCCAATTAATGTTTGCTCTGATTCACTATTTCACAGCAAAGTGGGGTTTTTTTTTGGGAAATCTGTTAGGGTAGAGCTGAGGTTATTCATTTCAAAGCCAGGAGGGAAGCTCAAATTACAGTTTTTAATGCCAGCAGAAATCTTTGTCCACCAAGGAACAGAAGGTTTATGGCTCAAACAGGCAATTTTCAATGTGGCCTTTAAACTTCTCTTGTTAAGTGCAATTTTAGATGCTTGCTTTCTGAAAGCAAGACAGTAATTCTGGATTTGTTTAGATGATCTAACAGTTTTTAAATTTTCATGTATTTGACTAATCTTAATGACATAATTATTACTGGTTTTCATTAGTTTTTGGTGATAGTTATTGGGAAAACCAATATTCAGAGCTTGCTGCTTAAGCCTTGATGCTGATTGATACGAGATAGTTCAGAAGAAATACATAGCAGTAAATTATTGATTAAATTATCTTAATTTTCTCCCTTTAGCAGCTGTATAATAATTACAGCTATTCCCCACTCTCTACTGTGCCAAGTGTTTTTGTCTGTGTATTGGGTCAGGGAATTATTTCTTGATTTCACTCATTTACCTTTTCATCACTGAATTCTGCTTTTGATGCTTATAGGAAAAAGGGAGTTTGGGGAATATTAAGTTGCTTATCTTAGAACTGGCTTCACCTTGAGCATTTTAGCTGCCAAGAACACAAGATCCTGCCTTAAAATAGTATGCTAATTGTGACAATGATCTGATACAGGTTAATTGGGTGTTTTTCTGCTATATTGAGTGGAGAAAAAAATTGTGTGACATGTCAGCCAGTATTTCTCTCTGACAGTTTCTGTACCTATTTGGACATAGAAGTTACTTTTCACTTCTGTGCCACGCTGTAGCAAGGGCTTTGCCATGTCATCTCCTAAACCTGACATGGAATAAAGCCTTCCCAGTGAAAGGTGTCTGCTGAATTTGGGCTTTTGCAGAGGTTCAGCAAATGGTACCAAAGCAGAGCAGACATGCCTGCTTTTGGCAAAGCTGTCCAGACACACGTGGTCTGTACATAACCTTACGCTTGTTTCAGTTTTTCACTTTAACCTGCCTCCATATGTCTATCAGAACCCTGAACATTTTGTATTATTTTCCCAGATCTCTACACTGCAGAGACATCTGGTAAATGGGATGTGAGGGAAAGGGAAGTTAGCCAGCTGTCTAAGGAAATTTTGTGGGTTTTATCTGTGGTTTGTGAGTTGTTGTTTGTTTTTTTTTTTCCCATAGTTCATAATTATGTATTAAATTTTTGCGAAATATAGGCTTGGGGGCAAGTGCTTGTAAAATGTTTAGGAAAAGGTAACAGTGTATATTTTCCTCAAATTATTATTTTTAATTCTTAGATTGTTTCAGCATCTGTGAGTGCTCTCAAATAGAGCAACTCATCTTTTTTTGAGACTGAATTGTGGCTCATTTTAGTTCACCCTTCTAAGGAAATACATTCTGATAAAAATACAATGGATTATAAGTGTCCCACCTCTGCAGTGACCCTGCAAGTAGCATTTCTCTTGTAAAAAACATCTTAGCTTGAAGACTTTACAAGTTTACTTCTGAAGGGAAAAGGTAGGAAGCAACAAGAAGAGAATCAGAGTGATATGTAAAAAAGAATTTATGATGAAAAATAATCCTCTTTTGGCTACCATAGTGTATTTTCCCCCTTGAAATGTATTCATAGTCTACACTACATTATTGTGTAATACAGTATTTTAAACCTCTTCTTACTTCTGAATTTTTTTTTTTTTTTTTTTTAAATTTGAGAATGAAACCAGCATTTGCTGGTTAAATTTCCTTGTGTATATATTTAGACTTGGCCTTCTGCATATTGACCAATAAACTACTCCTTGCTCAATTGAGACAGGCAAAATAGATATTCCAGCCTTTGTCTTTATGATGTAACAGAGCTTCTGTTTCTTTTTGGTTTGGGTAAAAATACCAGTTTAGAAAGGAGAACTTCATTTATCAGCCTCTGTCCTGCCAACATAGAGTATCAGGTCCAACATCAAAACCCCAAAATGATGAATCAAGAAAACAGAAATGTGTATTCAATTGATTATTCCCCAAATGCTCATTCATCTTTCTGAATTTTGAAACAAATACCTGTAAATGTGTTTTACTTAGTCCAGTTTGTATTATTTTTTGTCTAAATGTCTCCAAATCAGTGGTCTACTGATTCTGAAACATTACATGGATTTCTCTTGCTGCATCATTACACAAAATGCAATGTTTTGTCACTACTGAATTACTTAAAGCCAGTTTTTTTGAGCTTAAGTTTGTTTGCAGACCTCTTATTCTGGCCTGCTACAACTTGTGTGTTTTGTTTAAGAAAATATTTCTGTAGTTTAAAACCCTTTGAAAAGTACTAGTCAATTTGAAACAAAAGTGCAAACTCAAACTGTAGAAATGCTAGGTAATTTTGGCAGAAAGGCCTTGTATGAGTGGCGGTGGGTAGGATGGTTGGGACAGACAGAGACAAGAGATCTCTGCAGCCAGGGCTTGGAGCCTGAGTTTATTGCAGGCCTGAAAGAGACCCCAAAGAGCAGGAGAGCAAGAGGAGACTAAGAGAGGGAATTTCCCATTACAATACAATAAATCTTCTGTGGCAGGCACATTCTTCTCTCTCTCAGGACTTTTTCATAGAGAACCACAGAGATAAGAAAGAGAAAACAATTTCTATTTCTGCTCCTTGTTTTTCCCATGTGGAATGTGTTTGGAGAATTGTTTACCTGGGGTGATTGCTTGATTGGATTCTGGTGAGGATTGTTTGAGCCTGATGGCCACTCCAATCCACCTGTGCCTGGACTCTCAAGAGAGGGTTACAAGTTGTGGGTGAGTTAGATATGGTAGTTAGAACAAGTAGGGATGTAGTTTTAGTATCTCCTTTAAATAGTATATTAATGCATTATAGCATAGTTATAATAAAGAAATCATTCCGCCTTCTGAACTGGAGTCAGACATCATAATTTCTTCCCACTAGGTTCACCTGCATTTACAATAATCTTCTGTGCTGAATATTCTAATTTTCACTAACCAATCTAGTACAAGATACAAATCCTATAGTGTTTACCTGCAGCCTATAAGAATCATGACATTAGTATACTGTGTTACATTTTAAACCCTAATAAGTACTCTTTGGACCCCTCCTGCCAAGCTAGTAGGGTCTGCTCTGACCCTTGGAGCTGTCTGTGAGCAGAGGGTATTGTTTCATCAAAAGAGGATTACCTTCAGCCAGCCATGCCATTGTTTTCCAGTTGTTTAGTTACTAAGGCTCGGTATCTCAAAGCTTGATTTCATTTCAATCTCGCTTACAGTTTCCATATTCTCAAAATCTTTTGCCAGGCAATCATATTTATAAGGCTTTCCTGTTTCATCTTCCCCAAGAGGCCTTGCCCTTCTTAGGGATGTATTCTTCTCAGCCTGTTTTTTTGCTAAATAGTTTTGGGTAAAGCTGTTTTTTAAAAGTCTGCCTGAACTGACTAGTGCCAGTTTTCAGAATACAAATGTTTGTGATTTACCTGAGGTTCTGTCCTTGGAGACATTTTTGTCTCAGAGATACAAACAAATCTTTCCTCTTTTCCATTCCAGTTTCTCTCCTCTGATCAGCTTTTTAAAAATTCATTGTGTATCCAGCAAGGCAGAACAACAGCAGAGGTCATGATTATCTTCCCTGGATGTTCCTGGCCTTAAAGTGAAACCTCAGTTTTGCTGGGGGTGTTGGAATACTAACACTCTTGAACATAGGCATTATTTTCCTTTTTTAAATTTCCAAAGGAAACATACACGCTGAAAATAACCAATATTTTTAAGAGCTAATTCTTAACCCAGAAAATGAAGGATGCGCCACGAAATTTGTCATGTTGCATACATTTTTTTTTTTCTTGAAACCTGTTTTAAGTTTCTGTCCAACTTAACTGTTTTATAGTTTGTAATCTGAAAATTTTCTTGAGAGAAGCAAGCAAGCTTCTTACTGCCCCTATTTATTGGATTCATAGTGATGATAATTTTTTTTTTCAAACAAGATGGCCTCTGGACTCAGTTTATTGACTTCCTTGTACCTACACTCGGAAATTACCTGTTCATAAACCAGTTTATAAAAGCATAGATAAAGGCATTACTAATTTTCTACTACATTTCCCATATAATTCCTGCCTTTGTGGTCTATACTTCAACTAACCAATGATTTTAATGTGCTTAGAAAATGGTAAAAATTACTTCATAATGTAGAGGAAAATAATAAACTGCCCCTTGGAAATAGTATAGATACCAATTTACATTTCTATCACCAAAACCATAAAATATGTGCATTTATATATTAGGTTTTTGTGCTTTCTGTCTCATTTTAGTTTTCAAGGCTACCTGAAAATCTTTAATGCCTGCTTGCTGTGATATAAAAATATTATTATAACTTGATGGCATAAGTTAATAGTGCAATTAGTGATAGGTGGACATGCAGCAGTGCTGTCTCAAGGAAAGTGGGTTTTTACATCAGTAATTATGGTTTAGCAGTCAGGTTATTTGGCTTGCCTGCTCTAGAATGTCCAAACTACAGGGGTTTGAAACCTGTAGCTAAACTCTGCTTAATTCCATAGAAGGAGGAGTGAATTTTTAACCTAGGGAAGGGAACACGAAAATGAATTAAAAATAAATCAACTGGAAAAGTGCCATAGAATATAGGTTTTTTATGGAAACTTGTAGTTGATCATGATTTCTTCTTTCCCCAAGTGTCTCTCATACTGAAGCTGCCACTGTTCTGAGCAGAACTCTGGACTAAGTGAACTGCAGAGGCCCCAGCCAGACTAAACTATTATTCTGACTCTAGGAGTAGCAACTATTAATTAATTCAGCTTTAGGGTGTTTGGAGTTTTTTTCTGTGTATTGTGAAGAATAAGTGTTCTATGATTTAGGCTTTTACAATTCATAAATTAAAAAAAAAAATTAACGACAAAATTCCATTTTGTTTGTTGTTTTTAAAGCAAAATTGTTTGTACTAATAAGTACTTCTAAATTTAGTTTTTCCAGGGCTGCCTTATTATTCATATTTTCCTTTAAACTAAATGCAATTTATGTTTTTAAGTGGAATTTGTGGACACCAGTTCTGAAGGCTTTCAGTTTTAATTTCTGATGTGAAACACCACCTCCCTGGTCACGGCCCTGATGCAGCACAGATCGTTTCTATTCAGACTTTCTAAACAGGACATGTTAGTTGTGTCTTCCTCACCCTTCTTACCCTGAGGATTTTGTGAAAATTGTGGAAGCCTTTGGCTAAGCAAAGCAAGCAGGTTTTTGTTTGTCAAGTGGCTTTTTGCAGCTGTAACTGTGATGACTGCAGCCCTCCTTTTGCTCTAATGATGTTTTTCTGTTGTGTGTTGAAGGTGCTTAAAAAAAAGTAAGGAAGAGAAGTGCAGCAATGCTAATGTAGGTTTTCAGTTTCAGCCCAGTCTGGAAGTCAGAGTATGCCATGTGAGAAGAAGCAGGCTAAGGAGCCAAGACAAAAATGCTGTGTAGTTTTTGGATGGCTGCTAATTATGTTGTGCATAGTACAGCTGTATCTCAGCTTGGGCAAACAAATCAGTAGGAAAAGGGTATGGAATAGTGTTAGAACCATGTATCAAACATCCCACTTTTGGGGATTTGTTTCTGTATGGGATGGCAGGAGAGTAATGCTGCATATATCTGCTAGACACAGTCTTTGTTTCCCATTTATGGATGTCAGCATATAAGCAACAAATTAGCTTGTCTGGAGGTTTTACTGTGGGGAGTGTAGTGCCAGTGCTGGGCATTCCTGACGTCTTTTCAAGATAAGATAGGCATATGATGCAGTAATGCTCAAGAGTTGGTCTTGCAGCAGATAATTATTATTTTCAGAGGGGTTATTTTCACATGACTACCTGTATACCCTCTGCTTCACACATGCCTCCTTGTACAGCATAAAATGGTAGGTGTTTCAGGAGCAGGAGAAATACGTACATGAGTGCCTACATAGTTCTCCTGCAAATGAGGATATTCCAGAGCTGGTTGCTTTTCACAAATCCCTTGTGTAACTGCCTTTGCAGCTTAATCCCTTCACATACGCACACATGTATTTAGCATTTTCAGCTTTCCTATGTTTTAAACTTCTTAGCCTCTTTGTCTACAATAAAAAAAAAAAAAAATTCTTTTTTTTCCGTATACTTTAATTCCTTTTTTTCAATTGTGTCATAGTGGAAGCGAGAAAGCAATGTTCATTAGATGCTCAAAATATAGTATATAACCAAGAGAAGCCATCCATCTACTTAACTCCCCAGATTTGAGAATTACTAGAATTATCTAAATCCTCTGGTAGTGTGATCACACATTCAGGGCTTCCCAGTACATTATCACCAAATACTGCTGTGAGGCATTAGGGTAGTCTCCTACATTACACAGATTGCTCTAGTTAAACAGGAAGGCAACACTTACAGTAGCTCTGAGTACAGTTTCTGTGCACACGAGTGGGTGATGCTGTCTTACCTCCAGGTTTGATGTAGAAGCAGTTCAGCTGAGTTTCATGCACCAGCTTCCCCTTGTACTTGGTGTCAGGTTCCCCCGGTTGGTGGCTGGGCAGGGGGTGATAGGCTTGCCGAACCAAGGCTTGAAACATTTTAAAATTCCAAGGAGTGCTGAAGCAAAGTGTCTTTTCTATAGATAGTAAAGGCACATTCCTTTTGGTTAATTTCCTTGCTTCAGTGTTATGTAATAGCCTTGTACAGAAGTTAAAACCTGAATATTGTTTTAAATGGCTGACAACTGGATCTTCTAATCTAGGAACTATTTTCTAGCTCTTTGAAACATTTTCAATATCTTTTGCATTCTCCTTCCTTTTCTTGCTGTTCACTCCTAATCCTCTGCTTGTCCTCTGTGGCTTATGCTCAGTTGGAGCCTCCTCCTACCTCTGTCCGTTTTTCAGGAAAACTTGGATTGAGGAGTGACGATAATGGGCGCCATCCACCCATCAGCTCATCACCTCAGCGAGCCATGACGATCTCTGGTTTCTGTATATCCACACGGGCTCCTCTGATAATATCCTCTTGTGCTTGAAAAAAATAGGTTTGCTTAGCAGAGGGTGGACTACACTCCTGACATAGCCAGAAAACTTCTCTTGGAATGTGAGCTTGCTTACTCACACTCTTTTATATGTGTGTGTATATATATAAAAATATTTGTAACCTTCTCTCAAAACATGGAAGATAAATATGTGAGCAAGTGTATCCCACAGCACATATACAAGCTGCTCACTTCTGTCTAACTTTGATTTAATACAAGCTCTTGAGTGCCTCATCAGTGCTCTCTTTGTCAAAACAAACCTTAAATCGGCAGTAAAGAATACTTTTCAATTACAGGAGGGAAGAGGAAAGAAACCCTTTCCAAGTGTAAGATAGCATACCCTTTAAAGGACAAGGAATGTGTTATATACAGAAACACGGTGCAAGTGCTCCAGTGGCATTTCACTCAGGCTGCAAAGGCAGTGTTGCTTTTTTGTCTTAACTGGCTGTCCAAACCAGTAACAGCACTGGGCTTAATGTCTGCTGCTTGCTCTGCTTCAATGGCTGTGGCTGCAACCCAGTTGTGGGGTTTGCAACAGGACCTCATTTCACAAAGTCTAAAGTCTTCCTATCATAATGCATTGCTTAAAATCAATCTCAGAAAATACCCCAGTGGGTTTTTCCTGCTGGCATGATTATTTTGGACATACATATGCCTAAGACTTTTAGAGCCTGTTTTAATAATCCCTTTGTGTAACAGAGGTTGTATTTACATGCATAAAACCAACCAGAGAGATTCTGTAGCCAGGAGGAGGAAGAAAAAAGTAAGTAATGTAAGACACAAGCTTCAGGTCAGAAGCCAACAATAAAGGGACTAAGAAGATTCTTTCTGTGGATCATCTGCTGCTGCCCATTGTCTTAGACAGGATATGGACTTTCTGTTTGAGCTGTACCAATTCTTTTGTCTCTGTCAAACTGCCTTTCTGTAAAATTTCAGTATCTTTTCCTAAACAACATACAGCATTAAATCCTCTATACAGGCATGTGTAGCATCTCTCAATTAATGAATTGATGAAATTTCATAATAATTAGAAAAAGGAGAGAAATAACATTGGGTGGTTCTTTTGTTTTGTTTTGGTTTGGTTTTTTTTGTGAATATGCTATGTTTTCCTGCAGGGTTTTGCTGCTTTCTGTTTATTGTTACCTGTTGTTTTTATTCTGGTTTCTCTCATGTCAGTATTTCTCTTTCTAACACTCTTCAACAGAAAGCAAAGTAGATGTTCAAATTTGCACTGAGAGCTAAAAACTGAAGGAGGGGAGAGACTGAGGAACCAAATCATGATTTCTGTTAAGTTTTATTCCTAAAGGATTATGTATAAGCTAGTAAAACACTGCTGACTTCTGAAGCAAAATGAAATACATACTTTTACTTTGTGTGGAAACAATATATTTGCTGCTATGAAAATAGTCCCATGCAAAAATCCCAAATTTTTATTTAAATATGACTGTATCTCTAGTCTCTAATCAGGGATTCAGAGTTGCAGGGTGAATGTGCTCCCAGTGCTGCTTTTGTGAAATATCTAGCTGCTAATATAAAATGAATTTGATAAATGTGAGGGTATTTTTTTTTTCTGTTGAATTACAGGTTAAATAAGAAACTGTTTACTACTTAAATTGCATTTTCTTGGTGACAAACTTGATCTCGGGAGTGCATTGTTTCTCTCTTTGTTCATATACGCAGAATGCTCTGTATTCTTGCACACAGAATGTCTTGTGTGCAAGATTATAGGAAAGTCAGTAAACTTCTGAATAATTGGAACACTAATTTCAATAGTTAAAATAAAATTTTAAAATAGATACAGATATGTTAAAATAGAATTACAGTAATCAAAGGAAAAAAGCAACAAGGTGCTTCAAAGGGGCATATTTGTATCTTCATGAAAGAAATTACTAAACTGCAATTTCACAAGAAAAATGCAGGTGAAACATCAATATTAATAATTTAATGATCCTTCAGCTTTCAAGCATGTAAAAATGCAGTGACCATATGTCAATGATAAAGAGTTCAGGGTGAAATTTAGCTTGTGAACACAGTGTGAACCTACCCACAGTTTGCCTGTCATTCTGTGAGAACAGTGAACGTCCTTTCTGTGCCTGTAAAATCGTATTATATTGCTAAAAATTGTACTGCAAAGTTTCTGTCTGCAGCTCTACAGACAAGCAGATGTTACTGAAGGCAGTGTAACAGCTGACTGTAAGAGAAGGAATGGTTACAGAAGAGAGAGAACTCTTTAATGTGTGGACTGTAACCTGTTAAAAGGCTGTGGCAAAACAATAAAAGGGAATGCATAAGATACGCTGTAAATACCAACTAACTGTTTGAGATCTCAGGAGGAGTAGTTGACTTTTGCCTATTTCTATGTGGATTTTTAAAATTATTTTTCTAACCATTTTAGAGCTAGAGATGGTGTAGGAAAAATGAAATAATTGCCTGTCCAAAATGGTGTTGTGTCTAGAGTATATAAATGGAAAAATAAAAAATGGGGGGTTTAAATTCTCTTGATCTTAGGGTATTTCTTATGTGTTTCTTGTTACAAGAACAAGGATATACAAGTCACTCAGAATTTTATTGTTGCAGTCTAAGAACTCAGTCCAGATCTGCAAATGTATTTCCATTACTTAGGATCTGAAGGTATGCAGTGGAGAAATAAGAGATGAGATCACAACAGTCAGAATTAGAAACATCATGTATAGTTAAGGTTGCTTATTTTCTTCATGAAGCCCTTTCTGAAGTTGTTCATTATTTTGTGGGAGTTAAACCATTTGGAGTGACAGCTCGTCATACTGATTATAGTAAAAATTCAGGTTTCAGGAAAAAATGACATGCTATTGAACACCTATTTGAGGTTAAAATAGTCTTCTCTTTTTTCCCCCCTCTCTTCTAATATACTGGAAAATGGCATTGTCAGAGTTTGGAAAACAATTTGACCTTGAACTTAACTATAGCTCTGGAATTAGAGGTGTACCTTTGGCAGGTACCTCAGAGATGCACTTTAAAAATAATTGGGAACATATTCTTAGATTGGACCAAATTATAAATGAAAACCTTGATGTGAGAATCCTGGTGAGTCCTCTAGCAGCTCTGTGTGTCACAGGCAGCAGAGCAGCTCTTCCCTGTGGGACTGGAAGCCCAGATACGCCACAAGAAACACACAGAAGCTGCTGCTTTTAACAGAGGGGAAAGAAAAAGGCTGGAAATTGAGACACTGAAGATGACTCTCCTTTCTGTTCTTGCCAATAAAAGCAATTATTTTCTTGTCTGCAGGTTGGAAAAGCTGTGTTGTCCCCTTCTTGATTGAGCAGTGTTCTCTTTGCTTTTTGTTACTTGGTAGGAGTGAAGTGCACAGAATAAGAAAAGGTTTGTAGTTTAACCTCTTCCACTTGTGACAGTCTTCTTTTAGTATAAGCCTTTCTGCTGATGGAAGGTATGGATTTATATTTAGCCTAGATTTGTGTAAGGCATTGTTGTGTTTTGCTCAGGTGATTTCTGTAGATCAGGGCCTGGCTTAATTTCAGTGTGTTGAAGACGTTACATTATTTGCTTTAGAAAGTTAGAAGAGAATATAGAGCACAGGTAAGCTAAAAAAATAGTCATTTAACATGTTGAGGAGTTGCATTTGTTTTCCAATAAGCCTTTCTCTGATGGATTTTTATTTCACAGGAACCCTGCTTGTGTTGAATGAGGATATTTTGATGTATTTTTTAGCTTATGGAACTCTCATCTGACGGGGACATTTTGGAATTCTATTGTGAAATAGTAACGGGAACCATTTGTTATTTAAGAGGGCCTATTTATAAGAAAAAATATTTCTTAAGAATAGCTTGTTATTTAAGAAATTGATAGCCTGGCATCTACAGTCTTCCAGTCTTAATTTCAGTGTCATGCACGATCATGATTTAAAAATTATTTGGAACTGATGATGCAATAGCAAGAGGTGTGACTGGAAAACCAGTGGTGTGGGGAAAAAAATTCTCTAAGCCAGATGGATCATAACATAGATGCTATTCCTGTTTCAGGACTAAAAATTTCTTGTAGCATCAACAGAAGGCATATTTAAGGGAAATCTTGCAAATACAGTTTGCATTTGGGCTCTTTTCCAAAAAAAGTAAAGAACCTGCTGATGGACTCTTACATCTGCTGAGCTTTATGGAAATAAGTGCATCAATGGGCTTTAAATTTTCCTGCAGTACTAACAGGACTTCAGCTTTGAGGCCATTTAGGGGGCTTTCTATTTTGTTTGACTGCTACACAGTTGATTTTTATCTTCATAAAAATTTCTGATAAATTTGGATTAAAAATCTGCCTGAAGTCAGTCTCTCACAGTAGAGTCACAGACATGATTTATTAAACCATCCACCATGTCTGTGCTGTCCCTTTTTTTTGCCTCATGAAACCAGAAATATTTACTGGCTCTATCTGGAAGTCTGCAAATCGGTCCCCCAACTTTCACAACTGATAGATGATGGTAGGAATATTTCAGGGTCTGTTCTATTAACAAAAATTTTGTCTTGTTTTTGAGGCATAGTTCCAAGAACAACTAAACAGATGGTGGTGACAAACTTATTCTTGACTTCAATAATGTTGCCAATCACTGCCCACTCTCAAACCATTTGCTTTTGGGGAAAGGGGTCTGTAGAGGCTTTTCCATTTTGTTGGGAGCTTTGTTATTGCATATTTTCTGGTTACTATTTTTTTTAATGAAGCTGCTTTAACAGTTGCCCCCTATGTTGAATTTCACTGGTTAAGCTGAAAAATGGCCATGTGTAATCATTTCTTTGCATTGACATGTCTCTGAGTAGGATTCTTTCTCCTTTAACAACTGGTTTGGTTGTTTTTTAGGGGATTTTTTTTGTAGCTTGCTTGTTCATACATAATGTTTTAAACATTTGAGATAATGGAAATAAAAAGTCATCCTTTTCCCTGTCTTTGTTAACAGTTCTCCAAATAAGTGGATCAGGAGCTTTATCAACCTTTAAATGAAAGAACAAGTGTCTGATAATTTAACAGGTAGGGTCTTTTCAGAGCTTTTTAGGAATTTAGATTAAGTTCACAGCAAAATACTGGGTTTTGTTGTTTGAAAAACTCTAAACTCTTACATTGCTTCAATATATTGATATTTTTATGCCTGAGGAATTATTAAAATTTTGACTTCCCTTTAAAATCTTCCAGAAATACCAGGATATAGCCAGAGAGAAATTTCCATTATTTAGAAACAAATACATTTACCTAATACATATTTTGTATTGTGCAGCTTTGCACAATGTTGAGAAGCAAGAGGCCTAAAAATTCCAGTCATGTTGATGAGCCACATTTCTATCAGTATGGTATAACAGGATACAATTGAAATATTTTTTTCTAGTGTTTTGGGTTTAAGTATCTAAAGAGCAAAATTATGTGTTTGAAAGAACTTAAAGCCTGCTTAGAGCTAAAAGAACTTTGAGAATCCTAAACTAGGAAATACCAAAGTTAAGGCTGGTTGTGCAATCTCTCTGTGGACTTCTATGTTGTGTGGTTTTCTTCTTTTGTAATAAGGACTTTGTTTCAGCTATCAAACAGTTGGAGTGGTTCACAGTGAGAGGCTACTCAGTATTCTGTTTTTTTCCTCATTACTCATTAGTTTGTTACATGCCACTGGAGTTCTGCACTAGAGTCAGAATTATTGGGTTTTCACATTGTTTTCTCCAATAATCATCACTATAAAAGCTGGTAACTCGTGAAAAAAGAGAACTGTTTTACCTGGCTCAGACTAGAAATATTATTCTTCCCATCTCACAAATTGGGATCCTAGGGCAGAGTAGTTACAATTAGAATGGAGTGTCTGACTTCAATTACTCAAGCCAAGTTTTTCCAGTGTATTTATTATTCACATGTTCAAAAACACTTCTTGGATTGGGATGATTGTTGCTTTTGCAGGCCGCACACTCAAGTGTTGCACCCAGGTCTAGGATCTCAACTCAGCCACTGGGAAATGAAGCACACACGGCCAGTGCAGCCACTTCAGACAACATTTCACAGCTTGTGTGTCGTTGCATAACATCTCTGGGATGGAATTCAGCTTTCCAGGATAGTGTGCAGCTGTCTGTGCTCAGATTTTTTCTATTTTTCCCTTGTTGCAGTCCTAAACATAGCAACGTAAAGGTGTCTGCCTGCCTTGCAAGACATGGATACAGAATTCTTTTTCACATAGCCATGTGTGGATTTACATATTCAGGAGCAAGAGTCTAGACTA
Source organism: Taeniopygia guttata (assembly GCF_048771995.1). Lineage (NCBI taxonomy): Eukaryota > Metazoa > Chordata > Aves > Passeriformes > Estrildidae > Taeniopygia > Taeniopygia guttata. Next base: position 69,381,016 of record NC_133025.1, read on the forward strand.
TACAAGAGCAAAATACCTTAAGAAGCATGAGATCAAGAATAAAGCACAAAAATTTCAGAATTGGGGTTTATTTATTTATTTATTTATTTATTAATACCAGCAAGTGTAAAACAGTTCCTAGGTACAGGGGAATGTCTAGTCAGTAGTTATTTCTGTACCATTTTTACCAAGCTTAAAGACTTTATGCAGTCTATGGAGAAATAGCTTAAAAATCATGTGTTGCAGGTACACTGAAATAAAAGCTTTGATAATGGAAATGTCTATCTAGAAGACAAAAATCTAATCACTGGAATAAGGAAGAGGGAAAAAATAATCTTAGAAAATGCTTTTCTTTTTAAATAGAACACTTAAGATGAATGATTGAAGTTGCTAATAAATTCTGTGTTATCGTAATAACTAAATTAATGTTTCAAATATTGAGAGGTTAGAAATTGTTATCTATAATCCTGGAAGATGGCAGCTGTCAGCTTCTGCTTATAAATAGTATCAAGTGTTCTAGTGTTAGTGAGGACAGGAGAAATCCATAGCCAAAAAAATGAAAATTGTAAGGCGGAAGCTTTCGAGTTGGCTCTGAAGTCGTGATTTAAAACTTAAATAGTGTCCTTCCTGAAATTCAGTCACTGAGATATTAAAGGAGCCTCACAGATTTGGGTAAAAATTTTCAGTTTTGATTTGTGAGTAGCCTGCCTTTTAGAAATTCTAAAAATTCTAAATACTAATACCCTTAATAATTAATAATTTCAGTTTACTTAAGTAATTTATTTAGCTTCCCATTCAATGTTAATTGGATCTTTTTGATTTCATAGCTACATTATGTCATAGTTTTGTGTAATCTTTTTAACTACATTGTAAATTTAGCACTTTTTTCACTTTTAATGTCTTCAATTCATTACTTTGTTTTTATTTTTTTCTGTTTTTTACAATAATATCATCTTACATAACTTTATGATTGAAGCTTGGGCCTAAAAGTGCCTGAATATTTCCTCTTCTACTTGGCAGTAGAAAAATTTGCTTTGTGTCTCTGATGTTTCGTGATTAATTTTTAACATGAACATGAAATTACCACTCTACACATGATACTTAGATGTGGAATTCTATTTTGTCAAACAGTCTGACAGAGTGGGAAGGCAGATAAAAGTAATTTGTTTATGTTTAATCCTGATAAAACCGGCAGTGTTTTCATGCTGGTAGAAAGCTTGCAGTGAAATATGGGTGTCTGTGAGTGTGCCAGGTTCCCAGACAGTTACAGGTTGTTATCAGCTTAGGTTCTCATTCTGGTTGAGGAGTTTTACGTGTTGCCACACACATAAGAATTTTTTTTTTTCATTTTGTCTTCATCATTAATCAAGATGGAGGCCATTAATACTCATTCTTACTGCTACTACCTATGATTTTTTTTTCTCTTAAATACAGATTATAGGAGAATGTAGTACTGTAGTGTGAATTTAAGCCATGGTTACTTCAGGTATCTCCGATTTCCACAAGTTGCTGTGTTCTCACTGGTCCCTCATTCTCACATGCATAAGAGAGTTTGGAGTGTGTTGTGCTGCCACAAGCTCAGGGATTGTTTCTCAGTATATTTCAAGTGTTCATCTCCTCTGGACAGATGGGAGCAGTGTGGAAGGAAGAACAGTAGGACTGTCCACTTCTGAAAGATTTCATGACTTACTGGGTGAGCTCTAAGCTCAGAGGATATTGGGCTTTGGTCTTAACATGCTTTCAACTGTGCTTCCTAATTTGGGTTGGAAATACCATTTAACCAAGGGGAGAAAGTAAATGTGGGTAGGTCTGAAGTTCAGCTAAACTCTAGGCTAAAGGACTCTGGATCTGCAGTATCCTAACTTAAAACTGGAGTTAAGATGGGATATGTTGTTGGGTGGTCATGTGGTTTTGTTTGGTGGCATAGACTCAGTGTCCTTGTTCTGTGACCCAAATAGATTTGTATTTGTTGCAATTGTATTTCGAAATATATGTTGTAGTTCTGTAAAATCTGAAATCTGTCATTATTCTGGTTATCAGTGTACTTGTGTTTGTCACTGAGTTGAGGTAAATCAACAGCAGAAGCAAGCCAGTTTGAGTTTTGCAGCTTCTAATGGCCAGAAGAAGTTTGGCATTTCCAAGGGACTGTCAGCTTTCAGATTTATTAGATATTCATCAATAGTCTGTGACATGTCTGTTCTGTTGGCCAAAGGTGAAGCTGTCCAACCTGTGCTGCATAATTGATGGTGCCACAAGCTGTGGTAGACACAAAAAATAATTTAGGAAGATGGAGCAGATGGCCAAAATTTCATCAATACTCTTCTTCACTGGAGATTCTTTTATAAAGAATAAGAATCTTGATTATAACAAATTCGATTTGTCTGGGATTCTCAGTCTGCTTGCTGTGCTGTTGCATTGAGGAGTTACTTGTGATTTGGACAAATTTTAAAATGTGTTTCATCAGAAGGATGAAAATTTTGCATAACAGGTTGGTGTTCTGGAACTTAGGAGTTGTTCACACACTTTTCTACAGGTCCACAGTTTATTATTGAACGCCCATTGGAATATGCTAGACTATTAATGTGAATTTTGCATAACAGGTCAGTGTTCTGGAGCCTTATGAGTTGTTCACACACTTTTCTACAGGTCCAGAGTTTATTATTGAACTCCCATTGGAATATGCTAGAATATTAATGTGGGTTTGAAATGCATATTTTAATATTTCTGTTTAAAGACCTGAGATTACTAGTGCAATTCAGCTCTTACGTTGTATATTTGTAGAACCCCTAGTGCATATTATGTTACTTGCCTTTTTTAGGTAAATAATAGAAATCATCACACTTTTTAATAATCATAAAAAGGACAGTACATATACATACCATTAAAAGTTAGTATTTTTATATCTACAGGATGTCTGATTTGTGGGGTATTTTAGACTTTTTGCCAATGTACTGTGTATTAAACACTGGGATCATTTTTAGTTCTATAGAAGACAACACACAGCTTTAAATTTGGGAGGGAATGGAGAAAATAATATACTTGTGTCTTGCAAACAGCTGTACATTCATTTTCTTTCCAAACATTAACAAAGACAAGGTACACTTCATATGCCATGGGTTTGGCTCTGTGGAATTGAAGGAGTTATTGCTTTTGGACTCTCCTAATATTAGGAATTATTACATCATCAGGGTCAGTGTTGCAATTGTTTTTGAACAGGTGCTCAAGTGAAATCCATTTTCAAATGAAACGTGGCCACCACTATGGTGGAAGACATGGTAGGAGCTGCCAATTCCTGGTAAAGTTAAGACAACTCTTGCCTGCAGTAGGGTAGTGAGGGAAAGAGGAGGAAACCCAGGATCTCCTGTACAAAACAGTGAGCAGAATTATAGCAAATCTCCAGGGAGGTAGAGATGTTCATCCTACTCCACCAGCTCTGATGCTCTATAAGATAAACCTGAACATGCTTTGAAAACTAAAGAGATTTTCGTACTTCTTATGCGTGCAGTGTTCCCTGCAGCGTGCTGTAGTGGAGTCAAATGGATATGACAACTGAAATAAAAGACAGAGAAAGAGATTTCAAAGAAAAAAAACTCTGGTTTAGTGTTCTGAAGAAAAGGATCAAATACCTTTGCCTTAATTGAATATTTAAGAGCTTGTAATTTAAATGCTTAGAGATGGGCTTTTGATCTTTTTTGATTTTATAGGCTCTGAGGTGTCATTTTGTGTTTCTAGATGGGGGAAAACATAAGATGAAAATAAATTTTAAGGTTAATTTACAGGTCACATTTAAATATCTACCAGGAAGAACTGCTGTTTGAGAAGATGCTCATAGTTTGTGTTTGATGTACATTTACAGTGTCCATATATGGGATTTGGTTTTATGATAAGGAAGAATGCCAAAGAATTGCAGAGCTCATGAAAAAGTAAGTGATGGGTAAAAAAGACTTCTGTGCTTTTTTTATGTATGTTTTTTGGTACACACATGCACATTTTATGTTTTTTGGATTATTACATCTTTCTGCTTTAAACTTACAAACTTTGTTGCAAGTGTCAAGCCTGCGATTCATAAAATCATAAATAAGTCATTGTATTGCAGTAATTTTTCCTAATTTGTAGTGCAGCTATCCAGCTACATCAGAGTGTACCAGTTGATATGATTTATTTCCTGATGACTCAAAAACCTATTTTAAAGAATTGTATTCTTTGGGGGCTTAAAATATTTTTCAATTTGGGAAGATTTTATTTTTTAATATTGTTACCTTTCTTTTTTTTCTTTATATCAAGGTAAATGCAGGAAATCATGAGGGCATGCTGTACTAATAGAATTTCTGTGGGTTTTGTCTTGTTTGTACAGCATGGCTGAATTCCTGCTTCCTCATTTCTTAGCAATAGATATAAAATTCACTTTGTTTTCAGCATTTAAAGCAAGACTTCAATTAGCTTTTAAGTCATTGCTTTCATGCACATAAAAATGTGCATGAAAGTGTTTTTCTAAATCTTAAACTTTATTTTTGCAGTAGCCAAAGGTGAAGATTTCACACAGAACTGTGTTCTCAGCTGTATTTTAACCTAAGAATATCATATTGGTAGCTTTTTTCAGTATCACTCTTCTTGTTTCCAGGATGGACAGGGCTCATTCTTCTGCACTGTTTGCAGGGACCCTATTCTTAGGACTGTGTCCTGCAGGTTTTTATGTTTGCTTGGAGAACGAGGGAGCTGAAGTCATACAGATTGTATCAACATATGTAATCTACATTTTCTAGAGCTATAATGTGGAGGATGTAGTAAAGAGGCTGGGTGGGGACAGGCAGTGATTGACTGTTCCAGCTGCCTGTGGTATATAGGGTTAGACACACCAGACAGGATTTGTGATAAAATACTGAATTGGGAAGGTAGTTATCTTTCGTCCATATATCCTTTTTTTGAAGTAATACCTGCTGCTTTTCATTTTGCAGTGACAAAACAGTGTGAAATGCAGACTGTTACAGTGGTAGTGTTTTGTTCAGTGGGGTTTGTTGGTTTTGCTGTATATCCTACAGCTCTAAAATGAGTCAGCTGTGACCCAAGAAATAATTGATGGGGATGAATTTACAGAAATAAACAATGAACCCTAGGAAACCCAGGTTTTTGACAGCTCATTTTAGTTAACTAGCTAACCGAAACTCAAGTTTCAGTTGGTGGTGATTAGGTGCTCTCAAACTGGTAATTTACTACAATAAAACCTAGTTTTCAGAGGATTTGTGCAAATGTAAACCATGTGTAGTGGTTTATAATAGAAGTATTTCATATAGATAAAAAATACCCTGTTGCTCAGCCAATTGGCTGCATGTTTTAATTCTCAGCATTCTACAATAATAATAAAACAGCTGGGGCAGGAAATTGGTCATTTGCTAGTGCTTAATGCCTGATTTGTGTGTGTTTGCCATCCTCCACCACCAGCAGAACTGAATAACTCTATAAATTCCCTGCTCCTTCTGGGTATAGAAATTCTGACTCAGTTATGGAAATTTATTTTATGGTCTAGTGTATTCAAGATTGGAGAAAATTAATCTCATGTCAAACTGCAATTTTATAGAGATCTTTCAATAGTGATTTTTTACTGCACATTTTAATGAAGATGGGCAAAGACAAATATTTGAGTTTCAATTAAGTATTGTACAGTAATTGTGGTTAAGTTTTTATATTTTATTTGTACTTTTTTTTTTTTTTCCTCATATATCCTCCACCTTTCAGCCTAACTCAGCAGGAACAATTCAAAGCACAGCAGGGCACAGGAACAGGGGTGTCCCCCATGATCATGAATTCTGCTAATAACAAAGAAGTGGATATCTTACGGATGCTTACCAAGGCCAAAGATGAGTATACCAAGGTGAGACTTGCTCCCGCTTTACAGTATGAAACATAAAAGGTTTGATTTTGGGTTTTGAATAGTTCTACTCAAAGTCATTTTGGACAATGTTAGTGTTGGACAGTCTTAGTTTGTGTAGAAGTGGCTGGTAAAAAAAAGTTTAGACAAAATTTGCTAAAAATTCAGAAGTTCATGCTGTCAATAACAGGTTCTGGAAGGAGAATGTGAATATGATTATTTGTTGAACAGTAGAGGCTGCCTTTCATTCTGACTCTGAGAGCTCTTGTGCCTATTGAGGAGCACCTGCAAGCTGTGCCCTCTTTCTGGGTGAAATGTTTACCTGGTGATAGCTTCTGTGGTTTGTACAAAGGACTTGGTTCAGGAGACTTTTGACAGTGAAGTTGCTGCTTTTAATTGTGGTTGTTAGCTCCTTTCAGGCACTAATGGAAGGAAATGAAAAGGTTGAAATGTAGTATGATTTCAGCCCATGTGCTGCTTTGGTCTTCTGAGGTTTCTAAATAAAGAAGTAACTAATGGACTAATAATGTTCTCTATTATTGAGCAATCAAAAACGGTTTACTTTGGGGAATAAAAATCTAATAATTTTAACTATCCATATATAAGCTGCAAATTGTTACAGAGCCTGCAGGTTCCTGCTGCTGTTTCCTGTATTGCTTATGTGCTGTCATGCGATAATACAGCTCCTAAGTGTTCCATAAGAGTCTGGAAATGTACATATATCTTAACTTTCTATCTCCTTAAATTCCTTGTGCTTATTTTTTCTGAAATGTAGCTACTAATAAAATCCTCAGAATGATGATAGCAAACTGTTTGAGCTAGGGTGAAATGGAGCCTTTTTCATTGTATATAGTTTCTATTGAAGCTTGGGGCCTTTGTATTTTCTGTAGTAGAGATTTAATGTATTATAGTGGACAAACACTTCTAAAACTTGGTAATTTTTCTATCTTTTAATACTGAATCAGTATCTAATCTTGGCATCAGAGAATATGATTTGAGATGTTCTGAAATGTTTAAGAGGTTTTCATTAGATAACCTTAAAAATACTGCAAATGGAAAACTGGGAAGATATTAGGCTGTCTTCAGATTCTGTGAAAAGAGGGTGATAAATCTAAAAGATGTTACCTTCCATTTCTGCACTAGCACATAGAAATCAAGACAAAGGAGAGGAAATTCTGTTGTTTAAATAATAGCTTTTAGGACTCTTTTCCCTTTAGAATCTTTTGCTTTATCTTTTTTTGCTTCTTACTTTATCTTTAATCTTTCTGCATTTAAGGGATTGCCAAGGACATAAAAAATAACATGAAAACTATCTCCTTGTCTGAGACATGAGTGCTAGGAATGCCTGACCTCTTACAAACAGGATGTGTATGATTTCTTGTATTGCTAGTAATATAAATTTCTAAAGAGTGTGATAAATAAAGGCAATGACGACCATTTTTCTATTTAATGTCAATATGTTTCAGAGCAGTCATGCTTTTTGACTGGTTTATGACATCTGCTTTCTTGTCAGTGTATGTTTTATTACTTAGAGTCTGATGTGCTGAAATTAGTTATGAAATATGTTGTTCTCTTCTTTGAATTCTGTGTTTATTCAGTGAAGAGTGTTTTAAAGTGTTGGAAGCTGTAGAATAAGCGCATCAATTTTCTAAATTTGTAAGGAATTTTGCTCAATTTTTAAGAGTGTAACTAATTTTGAAGTTCCTTGTTCCCAAATTATGCTATACATTTGGAGGTTACATTACATGCAAAATAAAATACACAGCTTCCCCTTCCTTTTTGAAATGATGGAGCTTTAAGATGCTAAACCACTGAGTTTTGGTTTTTTTATGTACTTCTTATACACTTGCTTTCTCTTGACCTCTGCTGAGAAAAAGCTGGCCTCACTGATAGCCAGGGAGAAAACCAGTTGAAGAGTTGCAAGGGTACAGAACAAAGCATGACAAAATGGGTTTCTCCTTAACCATTGTGCCTTGTCTTGTACTGCAGGACAAGCTCTGGGTTGAACGCTGCTGCACAGTTCTTCTCCCAGTATTTAGCATTTTCAGCTTCATATTGTGCAGGTGGAGTATGAATCTCACAACACAGAGCAGCTGTTTGCTTTGAATATCTATGTCTCTACCAAACTTGCCAAAATCCTCTCAGTGATTTCCTTGCTCTTTTTGATCCACATGGACCATATGTGTCTAGTTTTGTTCCAGTGTTGCTGAGCCTTTCTTTGACTTGATCTTAGAACCTTTTGATTACTCAGGAGTCTTTTGTAGCAGCAGAGCTTTGAATGGGACACCTGACTAAAGGAGAGCCCTGTGAGGCAAGGCATAGTAATTGCCAGATGTTCTCTGGTTCTCTCACTACAGAGCATGGTGGGATTTCTTTCATGCTGCTTTTTGCTCTTTGTTGATAATAGCATCTGATAATATCTTCTTTACCTGTCTACCTGACAGTTACTTAAAATGCCATGCAAGTGCTCCCAACTTACTAATCAGCAAGACTGTGCTCCCCATCTGCCAAAATGGCTTTAAATGCTGAGCTCCAATAGTTAGAGATGCCTCTGGAATCATCACAGGCTTCTTTTCTCTTCCATGAGCTTCTGTGTTCGATAGCAACCTACTAGCCTTGTTATCAAGTCACAGCAATGATACCAAGTCAGGTCAATGTCATTCTTGTGTGTACCAATGCTCTTTTGGCTGAGGAATTTGGTCTAAAATATGCTCATATAGTGATGACTCTGTTAAACACTGCTGCTTCTCACCTCATTTTTATATGCTCAGTTATGTGATTATGCAGGGTATGACAGTGGAATCTAAGGTACTTAAGGTTTCTGAAGAGCTCAGCCTATTAAAATATCCTGAGGAAATGAGGATATTATTTAAATTCTGCAGAACTCTCTAAGAAATATTCAAGAGGATGTTATCCATGGTGTTAGAGAAAAAGTTTATGTGCTTTATGCCCAAAAAGTTAGGCTGAAAAACAGCAATGAGAAGATACATTGAAGAAAAGGCAGAACCATTAGAAAGAGAACTGTTTGGGAGGAAAAAAGAAAAAATCTATTGAATCTTACTGAAGTGGAGTTTTGGTCCATGTAGGATCTGTCGAACCTGACAAACAACTTAAAGTGTCGAGGACCTATTAAAGCCCCTTAAGTCCCCACAAGAACTCCAGTTCTGGTTTACTGGGCAGCCTTGGAACCAGCATGTCTTTATTTTTTGTTGCAATAGGTGTCAGAAATGGGTTAATTGATCAGCTTTCTATATTTCAGAGTGGAGTTAGAATTAATATAATAATTAACAGTTAATAGAATTAACTTCCTGTTAAATAATTATCTTTTTAAATCTTTCCAGTTTCTTGGTTTCAACTCTGTCAAGTGACAGTGACTTCAAAGAGCCTGTCTTCTTTTCTATTGACAGTAGTGTTCCTTGTATACCCAATGCTTTTTTAGTTTCATTGACTATATTCTTATATATAGCATCTTATTCACATTTTCCTTTTCCATTTACTGTTTCTCTTTCATGGAGCATTTTATGTGGTTTTTTTTTCTAAATTAAATCATGCCCTTCTCTTTCCACATTTTTTTGTTCCTGATCACTTTTGGTAATCTGTCTCTAACCATCTTTTTCATAATAAGAAATCCTACTGGTCCTATAAATTGATTAAATCTTTAATTACTTTTCTGTGCATGTACATGCATCCTGCAAGTTCCTGCCATATGAAGATTTATGTAAAAGAGTTGAGAGTTATTATTCTACTTTTTGACAAAAGCATTTTAAATTATCTTTATGGGCACATTAATCCTTCATGGATCTAAACTACTTCTAGCTGCCTGTTGGATGCAGGAAAAGCATGTCTGTTGCTTGGTTTTTAAGTTGCTTTTAAAAAGTATTTTTTGGTTTTGAAGTGCAGGAAAAGCAGAAGGCCAAAAAGAGAACTGAGATTTAAATTAGAGGGAAGTCTCATACTAGGCAAATCTTGGAATCAAGTGTTCAGTTTTACATATGTCTTGAGGTTTTAGAAAATTGGGTTGCAGTTGCTACTGTTCTTCTAATAGTATAATACTTCATCATCAGTGCTGCAGTTAGTATTCTTGGTTATTGAATATGTGGTTATGTCTGTTTTACTGTGGTTGGGAACCAGGGGAAAATATATTGTCACACATACTAAAAATCCTTCTTTTCTGTTGCAGTGTAAGACCTGCTCAGAGCCCAAACAAATAACCAGTTCCTCTGCAATCTATAACAACCCCAACCTAATCAAACCCATTCCAGTGAAGCCGAGTGAGAATCAGCATCAGCGAATCTCCCAGCAGAGCAAGGTAAAATCTGTGGTGTTTTCCGACTGCTACGGCTGCACTGAGTAACAGGAACATTGGTTTGAGGTCACTGCAAGGATTTGAGATGGAACCACTGTAAGGGATGATTTTAACTAGTATGTTTTGTAGAACCTCCCTAACCCCCACTGTATGATGTGGAAAAACATAAACGGCAGACATACTATGCTGATGCAACAAAGAAATACTGGTCTTTCAAGTTTCAGGTGCTGTTCTAGTCAACTGCTGGACCACATTTTTTGTGGGTTTTTGTTTGGGTTTTTTTTTTTTTTTTTCCAGAGGAAATCATTGAAATAAAGACAACTCTTGGTATATCTTCAAGCTAAATCACAGTGCAAAATCCTAAAAATTAAATTCAGCTGTGACCAGCAAAGACACAAGAAGTGGCTCTACTTCATACACAGGCAGATTTCTGTCTCTTACTAATATTGTACTGATGGCTGTAAAAGAAGATGCTCTTTCATGTTATTTAAAGCAAAGCCACCGCTATGTCTCAGATTCACTGATTTTCCCACATTAGCAGCTTGACAACAGTCTTCTTGCCCTTCCTATGTGACAAAACTATTAAAAAATCCTCATGGGGGAAAAAAAGAGCATAGCAGTTTTCTCAGCTTTTCATAGAATTCTGCTGGCTAAGTATTGTCGCCACTTAATGTAACTTCTGCACGAGGGAGCTGTGTTTACTCCTTTCCTTTGTCCCCTCACAGAACGTGGATCCTGAACCGCAGCACTTGTCTTTGACAGCGCTGTTTGGCAAACAGGACAAGGCAGACGGCGCAGAAGCACTCCCTAAGCAGCACCAGGAGAAGCTCCCTGTCAGGCAGGGTGTGGTTCGCTCACTGTCCTACGAGGAGCCCAGCAGGCACTCCCCCTGTGCAGAGAAGCAGCTGTGCCCTGCCATCCAGAAGCTCATGGTGCGGGGCACAGAGCTCCATCCCCTGGCCGAGTTCCCAGAGAGCCGCCTCTGTGAAAATGGCAGCGTCCCCCCCGTGGGGGAGACTTTCACGGGCCTCTTCCAGCCTGTGACTTCCCACGGCGTTGCCACGTCTCACGGAGCTCAGGACACTGCTGGCACTCAGAGCCTGCTGCAGAAGTTGCAAAGTCAGTCAGGGTCGGTGGCTAAAATGGAGCCCAGTGCCACAGGACCTGTGAACTCGACAGCTTCCGTGTTCAGCAGGACTTCTGCTCCTGTTGGAGCACCAACTGCACCAGTAAATAACATGAACCAGCCCCCTTTGGTGTATTTCAATGGGTCCCTACCAGGCCAGACTTTAGAGGCTCAGACACTTGGTAAAGAACAATCCAAACTTCCCCGTCAGCCGCTTCCTCTCTCTGGCAATCAAGCAGCCAATTCTGGGGTGATTTCACCTCAAGAATTATTGAAAAAACTCCAGATAGTGCAACAAGAACAGCAGCTCCATGTATCCAGCAGACCAACGTTGGCAGCTAAGTTCCCAGTTGTTACACAGAACACCAGTACCCTGAAACCACTGGATTCCTGGATAGAAAAGACTCCAGGCACAGAAAAACAGAGCACTCTCTTCCAGGTAAATAGGGAATTTCTTCATCATAAAAATCCAGAAGTCTTTCAAACTTGATCTTTTCTGAGGTTAGTCTTCCTTACTGCTGCGTGTTGCACATGATTCATTTTGCAGATTATACTTTCCCGACATCGAGTAAGTCCTGATTTACCAGGGTGTTATATTGTAAATCCTGAAGGCCACATCTCTTACACATCAACCATGACCAGAAATACTTCAGTGCTGGGTTATTCCAGAGCCCCTGTGAAAAGTCACCTAGTTTTCACTTGCCATACTTGGGCTGTTATATGTAATTGCTTGCTACTGAGTGTAATATTCTGGGTTTAATTATTATTTTCTTCAAAATTAGTTATAGCTTTCTCTGTGTAGATGTACATTCTTTTGTATGCCAGTTGCTAAAGATACTTAAAAGGTCCCTTGTTTTCTAACAGCAGCTTTTAGAAGTACTTATATATTGTTCAGGTAGTTATCTTATACCATACCTGCTACTTCTAGATATTCATTAGCTATTTTTCTTTAATTTGCTATATATTATTTTGAAAAAATGTCTTGTGCCTAAAAGACCTCAAAAAATTCTGTTTATTTTGATCCTAGAAGTCAGACTGGTGTCTTAAAAAATTCAGGAGATGTTAAGAGACTGTATCTCTCTGAGTACATTTTTAAGTTCTTCAGAAAAGCAACATATGCAATTACAAAATGTCCCATCCAAAACACCTACTCTCTTTAACAGCTTCATTTTCTGTAGGATTTTCTACACTAAACTGTCTTTACATGTCTTGTCTGGGAATGTATCTAAGTCCTTCAGCTTCCTTTTTTTGGGATAGGCTGTGGGGTACTGGAGTCTGACTTGTATGGGAGTCTAGAAGTTACTGATCCCAGGTATTCTCCTTTCCACTGTAAAGCTGAAATCTGCTTTTCTATTGTGACTATTCCATTCTTTATTTCTGTTTGATTCTGTTTTTCTCCTTTATTTTTCTAATTCTGTCAAAACCTGGTTGAAAGACTACAGGATATTTCAACATGCTAGAAAGTTCTTCTATACATGAAGAGGCTGGAAGAGTGATAATAAAAGAGCCGTGTCTGTCACTAAGTTTGTGACAGGTCAAGTTTTCTAATTCCATGAGAGAAGTAGGAGGAATATTAATTTGATACAGCAAATAGCCATCATTATTTTTGTTCTTTTAATTAATGCAATAGGATTTGAATCTATGTGAAAGAGTTTTTTGGGGATTAGTCATTGAAATTATTCAGAATCAGTTGCTTACAGATGGTAACTTTGACTTTCCAGTGGAAAGCTAAAGAATAAAAGGAGGATCCAAAGTCAAACAAATTGATTTGTTTTCACTGGGAATGGAACTTGCCTGCTTTAAATGTAAGAAATTGTGTGAGTCACTGGTACATGTAGTGGTAGCATGAGGGAGGACATAATGAAGGTAAAAGTGAAATGAGGCAAGTCCAAGCTCTACATTGTAAGTCAGTATCCATTAATAAAAAATAAGGAAATATGCTGATATATTTTTCAGATTAAAAATGCCTACAGATGCTGCTATGGCAAATTACTTTAGTTTTGTATATATGCAAAAGACAGTGGTGCCAGTATTAGTTGCAATATGGAAAGGCAATTCCTGAGGTCTGGTCTAATGCAATTGCAACAGTTTGACTTCTTGAGTATGGATAGAACAGCAGCTTGAGAGAAAAGCCTTCTGCGGAACAATGCTCACTCACTCTGATTATTGCTGCAAGTTTGCCTTAAAAAAAAAAAAAAAAGCAGCAACTGAGATTCTCAGTCTTCCTTTGCACAGCTGTGAGCAGAACAAGGAGACTGAGGCTGTCGAGGAGTGGCTTCACAGGCTGCCACAGCTGCTATCAACACAATATTAGATGCATGAAATTTGGAGATTTAATGCATAGACTAAAAATGATAACAAAACTGTCATTAATTATTGCTTAGGACATGTAAAGCTCTGCAGTCTGGGAGGAATGGCCTTTTTCACGTGCAGCAGATTGCCACAAAAGCAAAAGCAGGGAGGCTAAAAATGAAGGAAAGAGTCTGTTCCTTTGGAAGCTGTGAATTAGCCACACAAAGCATGCCTGCTTTTGAAAAACAACCTGGAAGATAAAAACCTACTTTTAAAACCAACATTAATCTTTTTATAATATTACCCTTGCAGTAGACCAGAGGCTTCAAATGCTGCCATGCCTGCAGAGTAGATATTTGAGTGAAATTGAATTGGCACCAATATATCTGCACATGCTCATGCAAAATTGATCAAAGCAGATTCTGACACCAAGTGCAGCAAAAGGTTTGTTCTCTGTAATTATTTGTCTTTTGGTATTGCCTCTTCTACTACGCTTCAGCATACAGAAAAAGCAAAAGTCTGACAGGAATAGAGAGATATCTGAGCAGTGTCTGTTGTTGGAAAAATCAGATTAAAGGAACACCCTAAATCCATCAGCAGCACTAAGAAAATGTAAGCAATAGTCCTTTCCACAACTGACACATTACAAGTCCAAGTTTAAATTGGCTTCTGCTGCATCTCCATATGGTACAAGAACTGTGATCTCCCACATGAAGAGACCAGTTACCAAAAAATGGGGGGGGTGGGGGGGGGAAGAAGGAAAAAAGCAAAAGCCAAAGAATAATACTTGGAAGTATTCAGCCTGGTCTGGTGCCAGCCCTGTTTTGTGAAACATTCTTTATGTAGACAGTGAGTAACGTGTGCTTAAGGGACAATAAAAAAGCATCAATCTACAGTGGGCTCTTAGAGATATGTTTGGTGTTAGGCATGTGTTATCCTGATTATAGATACATGCATGCTTAAGTGTTTATGTTAATCAGAATTATGGTTTTAAAAGTGCTTACAATAACCCAGACACAAATTTATCATTTCTTCAGAAGACTGCACATCTTGCAGCTCATTTTTCACATTTCTTGGAGCATTTTTCCATCAAGAATGCATTTTGTATGTAATGTTACATCTTCTGAGTATGTGCATGAAACCCCAGTGTCTGTGGTGTGAGCACCACAGCACTGCTTCTCTGTTGTCCTGGCTGCAATTTCAGCAATTGTATAATGCAAATAGATGCATTAAATTTGTTTCAAAAAGTAATTTCAGCTTCTGTCACTAAACATCAGTTAAAATATTCTAAATTAAACTTGAAAGACGAAGCAATGTTAGCATTGTAGCCAGCTTTATTTTAATTACTGCCTTTAAAGTTCCTGAACCATTCTTAAAATTATGTTCTCAGTTTTAAGCAATGCCTCTGAAAACTGTTTAGGCCCACAGCACACACTGGGTGCTGATGTTCCAGAGGAGCACCTGATCCACCTGGGATTCTGTTCACTCAGGAAACAACAGAAGGTGCCAGTTTGCACGGCAGGAGACCCACTGCACTCCTTGGTTCATGTCACCAGCTGCCAGCAGCCACACAGAGCACCAGTCTGATATCTTAGTGAGCATTTGGGCTTAAGGGAAAGGATGTTAGATACTGCACAAGTTATTCTGCACATTTTTCTTGTTCTTCATTGCTGCACAGCTGACGGCAGACTCCTACTCTGTTATTAGTGACTCAGAGATTTAAGTGTTGACCTGACAGCTGGAGATAATGGATAAAGAAGCAGCTCAGTTTCTGTGGGTAACAAGTTGATCAACAGAATTTTGGAAGGGCTGTTATGACTGGTGAGAAGTTACTCAAAGCTAAAGGATTGGTCCAAAGGCTGTTTGTGTCCCTTGGCAGTGCCTTCTGCAAAAGCGTGGTGTTACAGCAATTGCACTGGTAATGCCAAGATCAGCATCCTGTTTTCTGGTGGGTGTCAATTGTCCCAGTGATTCAAGGTGATCTGAGCTGACTCTCAAATGAAAATTTTGCTTTATTTTTAAAACAAACCCCAAACAATCCATGTTTTTTATGTAAAGGTTTGTTCAATGGCAGAAGCTTTGAACTTGAGCTGTTAGCAAAAAATACATTCTAGCATTAAGGACAGACATAAATGCTATGCGCTGAAAGAATACACATATACTCTCTATTCTTCTGACAAAGTATTTGAAGTTCTGCATGACCCTGTAGATGTCGGCTGTATCACCAGCAGATGGCAATATTGCTCATTCCATATAGTTTCCATATGCTTGGCATGTCCTACCTAACAGACCTTTCTATCCAGAGAAGACAAAGCATTCTTCATGTGTCTTTTAAACCACAACATGTGTTTGTCAGGAGGAGCTGTGTATTATTAAGGGCACAGTTTGTTTCAGGTTTTGTTTGCTTGCCTTGGGCAAATGAGAAAAATGTCTTTTGACTTTGAAGGCCATGTTATGTGGGGCTGACAGAGTCTGCTGTAGATTAAGCTGTGGTAGTGGGACACTATCTCCTCCAGCTGCTCCAGCTTTCCCTTTGCAGGAGGTTTCTGCCCTTGTAGAGCAGTTTTGTATATGCATTCTTGAAATCACATTAGGAAGAATCATCTTGTTTAAGCAAGCCCTGCCAATTTTGCTGGAGGTAAATTAAAGAGAAATTGCTGCAGCAGCATGGATGAGTAGAGCAGAAGCACTGGGATGAGTATCTGGGGGTAGTTGGTGTTCCACAAGCAGGATAAGATCTGTGCGGAGTCTGAAGGTCTCACGCTACATAGGGGTGCCACTTTCAACTCATACTGGTTTTCTTCTAAAATGAGTGTAGTTCTTTAAGCATAGGTGTGCAAAGCTTCAGTCAGTTTGTAATACTCTGCTCAGTTAGAGGCTTGGAACACAGATCTGGTCATTGCTGTTTTGATTACATACAGTGGGGTTGGAAGAAAGCTGTAGTCTAGAGTTTTGTAGTACTCTGTGTTTGAGAAACAAACACAATATTTACCTAACTGGGTAAATATTGGGGAGAACAAAAGCAAGACTTTTGCATTAGGTGTACATTGCATGCTTTCTTTCCTGATCCCTAGTCTTTCCTTAAATTTTCCGTAAAACAGAAGGAAATCTCAGTCCTCTTTGTTTCTATTTCTCTTTGTATCGTGGTCTCACATTGTTCAGAAATGTCTTGGGTAGAACAATCATAACTAGGAGAAATACAAGCTACAAAAATGTGATTGTTCTAATCTCTGTGGTTTTGCATACCTAGGAGATCAACCTCAGTTCTCTTTTCTTCAAAATTGAAATGTAATCCAGGACACAGAGTGAAGTGATTCAGTAGCCTTTCACCTTAATATGGTAGCAATAAATCATGCTCCAGTCCAAAAGGGAGGAGCTTTCATGGGCTTGTATCAATTCCTTTGTCTGTACTTTAAAAAGATTGGATACTTGAATAGCAAGAAGATGGCTGATTAGGGTAAGTTTTATTACTGGAATTACCTGGAGAGAGATCTGATGTCTGAAAGCTGAGTGAATTAACTTTCTGTGTTATGTTGTATATTACATATGATAGTATTTGCTAATATTATATCTGGTAGTATTTGCTAATCCTGCATGTTTTACAGTTCCAAGATTCACTGCAAAATTTGAAGGTGAAAATTATTTGGCAGATGTGCAGGTTGGTGTGGTTAGGATACTGAGGAAACTGCTGCAGCACCAAGGTTCTCTCTGAGGGTCACTTTGATTTTGTCAACTGTGTTGGTTGTGTGTCTGTTCTGTTTCTGATAGTGCCATGAGTTCACTGGATCTATCATTTTGGTTTCTCTTTTCTTAAATAAAATGAGAAGGTAAAATACACACACACATATATATATATATATTTATAAAGTAATTTGAAAGTTATAATTGGAAAATACTTTCTAGTTTTAGGTACAGGGGTTCATCTTTAACAGTGATATTTGCATGTCTCATGTTCTCAAAGATTAAACTTCCTGACTTGCTGTCCCTGTGTGGAAGACTTTACAGCTGCATTTTCTAAGTGCTGATATTTAATAGTAGTCCGATTCCTGTAATAAAATCCTGTTGTCCTAAGATCATTTGCCTATCAGATTTGTCACACTTGACTCCATGTCTGCAATCTCAAATGGGATGGAAGACCTTTTCATCTGGAAATAGATCCTAGAGGTGGTGTTGAGCTGGAGTTTTACATCTCAGTATTGCTCTGCAGCAGTCTGTGCCCTCTGCCAGTTCTCAGCATCTCCATTCCCACAGAATTACACAGACAGCTTTAACTGATGCCTGTATTCTTACCCGGACAGGTCATGTCCCCTCAGCGCATTCCTGCCACTGTGACCCCCACACTGCTGATGTCCCCCATGGTGTTCAGCCAGCCCACGCCCGCTCCACCCAAAGCTGCTGAGAGCTTGGCAGCAGCCAACCCCGAGGCCACTGCCAGCTCGGCCAGCCTGCTGCTGCCCCTGCCAGCCCCAGAGCCAGGCGTGGCCAGCAGCACCTCCATCACCAAGATGCAGCTGCAGGAAACCCTCCTACACCTCATCCAGGTACAGTGCCAGGAGTTCTCCCGCTTTGCTTAAAATTCTGCTGCCCATTTTGATACGAGCACCCTGTCATTGTTGTATTTTTCTAAAGGCAAAATGAATAATTAAATATATGTTGGAAGTTGGGCTTCTTGTGCCAGGGTGATGTGATAGGCTCTCCCTCCTTGCACGCTGCTGGCTCAACTGCATTTTGATTAATGCATCTGATTTGGGGTTCAGGAAAGGTAATAAATTTGGTGGAAAAGAACAAAGATGACTGAAAGCTTTGTAAGGTCAGCCTCTGAGCCAGAGAGACATCTATTTTATTTTTAGCCAAGGATAAATAATGGGTGATTACCCTAGTTGCCAGATATTTCAGAGATGTGTGTAAGCAGTAAGAGGAATTTAGATGGGAGATTAAAATTGCAGGATGAGTGTGAGCGACTTTAAAATATGGACTAGATAACATGAATGTATGTTAATTCAGTTTAGACTTTGAAATAGAGAATTACATTAAATAAAATTCCTTTTGCTGCAGTTTTTCAGGTTTAATTATGACAAAGCATTTAACAATGTTATGTATTGGATGATTGTTTACTGCTCTGGCATGATGCAGAATTACGATTTTTTTTTTCTTTATCTTGCTGTGTGAATAATATCTGAAGAGTAGAAGTTGAGGAGAGATTACATAACTAAAAACCTGGCTGCAGAATACAATGGGCAGAGAAACACGTCCAGTTTGTAGGTCAAAACTATGTGCCTGTATGGCTTTGGAATAAAATTAAAAGTCATTATTGTAAGTTACTTAAAATGTTATTTAAGTTACAAATTCAGAAAATAAATAGTATCTTTAACAAGCTGGAGGGATTTCTCATTTTTCCCTGTACTTGTATTTTGGGATTTAAAAAATATCACATTATCTTGCCTTTACATACTTTGAGTGTCTAGATACTATTAAAACCATACATGAAGTTGAAGAGGAAAAACTAATCAAGGAAGATTGGGGTTTGCCCTCTGTAACTTTTTACTTGTAAAATACATATTTAACCCTGCTATTCTTGGTGGTAGTTAGGATTAACTGAGTTACCTTGAAATTATTCACTGCCAATTTGTTAGCTGTCATTTTCCATTATATAAAGCTACAATCTTGAATGCACCTAATTTTCCTTAAATATTATCTTTATTGTAATTATTCTCATATGTTTATGTAAGCTACTTATAACATTCTTTCTTAATGTGGGCTGACTCATTCTTGCAAAATGTTCTTCAGAAGGAAAAAGTTAAGTATCAGAGCAAAAGGAGCAGCATCCCTTAGGGAATGTTAGGCCTAAAAGAGCTAAACAAGATGTAAGGATTTTCCCAGGTAGGATTTTGGTGTAGAATCACAATCCCCAGAGTGTTTCATTATTCCTTCAGGCATGCTTGGAATGACCTGATAGAGGACACAACTTAAGGGAGTTGCTAGATAAATGAGGGCAAAGAAGAGAAATAGCAGGATTGTAATTTCAGTATTGTCACTGAGTTATTATGCAACAATCTGGACTCTATTTAAATGCACTGTGAGTTTAGAAAATCTTCTTTCTGTGTACTCATTGCTCCTTACTGAGGTGCAGTCATGGGAAATAAAATAGATCTTTGGTGAAGGAAAGGGCTTTGCTATGGTTCCCTTTTTTAAAAAAGAGTAAGGCTGAAAAGTGTCTAGTCCATAAAATGGAATACCTTCTAATCTCTTTACTCCAGTTATCCTGCTAACAATGACCTGTTTTGTTTTTCAGAATGATGACAACTTCTTAAACATTATTTATGAAGCATATCTCTTCAGTGTGCGGAAGGCGGCGATGAAAAAGCCCATGTGAAAGATCAACTCTCCGATCAATTTCCATGGCTTCCTGAACTCCAGGAAGAAGATTTTGAAATTTTAAAGTATGATTATGTTTGAAGAAATGAATGGTCTTAGGCATTTTGCATACACTTAGATTTTCCTTGTGGGCAAACAGATGCTGTACTGAGAAAAAAAAAGTGAGCAGAAATGGATGGTGCCTTTAGCGAGGGGAGCGTCACAACGCTGAGGAATTAAATCACAAAATATCTTAAATTATTTTTCTTACCCTGGTCCATACTTAGAGTTGGTTTCTCGGCATAAGGACTCAGTTCTCAGGATCCAGATTCCTTTTTCATTTGCAGCGTGGTTACTCATTGCCGAGGTTTGTGTCCCTGGTTTTCCCTGAGCCGTCCTGCACAGCTGTCCCGGGGAACGCGCCCGTCCCTGACCACATGGTGGCAATGTTGGACTATTTTTAGGATCATGAAAATCCTGAGAACGAAACGTGAAAATTCCTGAAATCTTGGAAAGGGAGGTTTCAGGAAGACTGATCATCGTACTTAGTTGTCTGAAAAGCAATTTAGAAGAAGTGTCATGACAAAATTTTTGTAGGAAAATCTTTTTCTATTTTGACAAGAGTATTTTTAGCTAGATATAGAATGGGATTTTGCAGGTGTTCGAGCAATGGGGTGGGGAGGGGGGGTTTGTGAACGTACTTGACTGGCACAGAGCTCTGGGGTGACACTGGATTCATGTTTCCATTATTCCAGGGCCAATCTGCATAACTGTAAGCAATGTGAAAATTTGTTAAGGGGAATGCTACCTGGTGTAATTTTTTTTTTTTAAGTGTGTTCCTGGAGCACAGTGATTTCATTGATCCATTTCTAAAGAAAATAAAAATGGATAATCCCTCCTATGTGCTGTTTCATTTTATTGCACCATGGGCTATATATTTCATTTGTATGACTCAAAAATATTTTTACACTTGGCAGAAGGCACATGAGGTCTTAAATCAACTAGAATAAATGATTGCAAGGATTTTTATGTATATTTCTATTAGCATCTTCTTCTGAAGTGCCAGTTTACTACACTTTAGGAATACACAGTTGTTGCTGAGGAGGAATTTCTTCTGTGGGCGCAAAGAGCCCAAACTGTAATCCATGAATGGTTATTCAATCTTCTTTACTGTGGGCATTGATGTAGGCACAACTCAGTAGCCTCATCTGTGAAAGTTGTTCAGTGTCAGTTTAGCTGCAGGTTTCAGTTAGTAGAGTTGTAATGAGTCAAACAGTTGCTCCTGCCCCATGCAAGGGTATGGGGGATTTTCTGCTATTTCTTGGGAAAAGCTCTAAACACATAGGAAAAAACCCAAAAGTCAAGAGCTACATTCTTTATTCACACAAGCAAATAACCCCAAAAATCTGCTGTAGTTTCCCTACACTAAGTACCTGGTAGACAGCAAGTCACATTCTGGTTGCATGTTTATGATTCTTGCAGATTCAGTGAAATGAATGTGTTGAGCAGATAGCAGGAAAAGCAGACTTTAAAGATAGCAAATTCTAATTCTGCAGCCTTCATAATTTATATAGCCTTTATAATTTATGTGATTCTACTGAGTTAATTGATATTATTTCAGAATGAATTGGTGTGGAAGATATTGTAATCTACACAAAAGAATTTGAAACTAGATATATGCATAATTGATGTCTGTGATGTTGGATTATCTGAGACTGCAATTTAAAGATGATGAGGACACATAGTTAAGACCTCATTTGACATGTAGAACTTCTGTAATTGGCAGGTAAAAATAATCCTTAAGCATCTCAAGCTGTCTTGATAATAGATTTTCTAATTATGGGGCGAATATTTTATTTACAAAAAGGTAAGTAGAAGTTTTTAAAACATTCTTATTTATTCCTTGTCAGAGCAATTTACAGAAATTAAAGACATATTTTTTAAAACATCTGTTAACTCTGGGTGCTTAAGAAAACTGTAGTATTGGCATTATGCTTGACAAGCTGAGGCTTATCTTAAAGCAGACAAGGATTGAGGTAATTCAGGGTTTCTTTTCACTGCCCTCTCTTCTAGTTACATCTCCACCAAGTAATGCTGGCAGAATTGTGTTTCTCTCACTGTATTGCACTGTAAGGGATTTCTGGGATTATTCAGAAGGCATAAACTTGCCTTTTGTGGAGTGAAGAAAAGTTGTTGCTAAAGAATGAAGGTGCTGTTTTAAAGTCTATCCTGCTTACCAAGAACAGCAGTGGTAAGAAGATAGAACAAGCTCAGAAAGAAACCCTGAGTTTTATTGTGGGCAGTAGAGGAAAAGTAGTGAGAGAAATCTGTGGAGAAATGAAGGCAAACTTCCTGTCTAGGTTTCCATCTCAGAGGACAGGATCTGATTTTTCAGGTGCATTTGAGAATTGGAGACTGAGCTTGGGGTCATACTGGAGTGTAGAACTGACCCATGTCCCTTTCTACTGCAGACTGAAGTACCTGTCTCAGAAAAAGGCTTTATCCAGAAATACAGCTGGAGGCTTCCAGTGTCATGGAAACCTGGAGGATTCTCATGGAATACTGAAAACTTCATCTCTGCCTTCTGGCATTGTGGGTTTTTAGCAGCTTTGTTATCAGCTAGGAGTGTCTCTATGCAGCCAGGTCTGTGCATGATGCCAAAAGAGTGTTCTGGGTATCAAATATAGTGAATTTGATATCAAATCTGGTGAGTATTAATGAACCACCTCTGAATATGGTGGTTGCAAACATTCAGATTCCTCAATTTTTAAATTTTCTTTCAAGACACTGTTAGAACTATGAGCTCTTAGGCTAACAAGGCCTTTTGAGAAGAAAAGACTTCAGTAGTTTAGAATTGCCTTTCTTTGGGTGTGTTTTGTTTTTTCTTTATCTGAATATGGAAAAAGAGAGCAAGTAGAAAATCAGAAAGTATATAAGGATCATATTAACTCTAAATGATTTCACAGTATGCATGTGTAATTTTATTGTTTATGTACTTCTTGTGATACTGCTCATTTTGAGTTGTGGTTTTTGGGGTTTTTTTTTTCTCCCAGCAGAATTAAATAACTTTAAATAACATTTGGGACCAGCAAGAATTCCAGCAGCAGTTGCAGCAGTGCTTTATGCATTAATCCCATTTTCAGCCTTGAGCTGATATTAGTTTTCAGTGTCATTCCACTTAACCACTGTCCACTTCCTTAAAAAATTCCACACCTATTAAACTAGATTGAGAAGACAAGGAGTAAAACACTGAAGCATCATTTCTGTCCATGTCTATCATGGAAATCCACAATACTCAGTGAAGACATCCAAATATTTTCTCACAGAAAATTCCACTCCTTAATTTGATTTTTATTCACTAGCTCTCTGTTGTTCCTGCTTGTTGTAGCTGCAATGGGGATAATTAAAATAGTGCAGCAAAATAAAATTTCCCAGGAGCAAGATGCAGCTGAACAGGCAGGATGCTCCACCTCCTCTGACAGCCTATTTAGAATGTGTTGAGCTTTGAACTTCAGTCATAAAAGCAGTGGGTATTGGAGATACCAGTGTCCCTTCAGGACATTAAAATCCTAGTTCAATATTTTAGCAAACTTGGAAGTCTTTGCTGAGGAAAAGGCAAAATTAAAAGACATTTTTCATTAAGCATTGGAGGTTCTAATGAAAAAAAATGTTATAAGAAGGCAGCTTTACCCAGAGGGATCCATGAAACCTAGAGAAAGGCAAAACTTCACTCCTGGAGATGAATAATGCACTAAAACTTTAATTCTCAGTCAACCTACAGTAAACCTTACTGCTAATTCTGAGGACTTTTAAGAGACTCTTACAAGTCTTTGCCTTTTCCAAACTCCTGTGAATATCTCTAACAAGCTTGTTCTGGCCTTTAGATGTAAATCTGTGCACAGCTCAGTTGGGAATACTGGAGCAGGGAGCTTGGCACATGCAAGCTGCAAGTGGAAAATGAGGTTCTGCAAGACACTGAGGAAACAAAGGTTGTGGCTTTATAAATACTTTGAGCTGGCTCTGCTGCTGAAGAGAAAGCTCAGCCCTGCTCCCACACCAGTCTTTTCTGCCTTTTCCTATTGTAAATGCAGGTGAAGCCGGTGGGAAGAAATTATTATGTCTGACTCCAGTTCAGAAGGCTGAATGATTTCTTTACTATAACTATACTATAATACATTAATATACTATTTAAATGAGATACTAAAACTACAAACCTACTTGTTCTAACTACCATATCTAACTCATTCACAACTTGTGACCCTCTCCCGAGTCCAGCCACAGGTGGATTGGAGTGGCCATCAGGCTCTAACAATCCTCACCAGAATCCAATCAAGCAATCACCCCAGGTAAACAATTCTCCAAACACATTCCACATGGGAAAAACAAGGAGCAGAAATAGAAATTGTTTTCTCTTTCTTTCTCTCTGTGCTTCTCTATGAAAAATCCTGAGAGAGAGAATAATGTGCCTGCCACATTTTCCCGTTGTTTTTCTCCTTTTTTTTATTTTAAGATGGCTGCATGGTGCCATGTCTTGCAGCAGAATTAATGCAGCATGCCAAGGTTGGGATTGATGTCGTGGGGCTCAGGGGGAAGCCCAGGCAGTGGATCAGGGCAGGGATGGGTTGTGTAGCCCTGGGCTGGGATGTGGGGAGGGCAGAGAGAGGCAGGAGCTGAAGCTCTGCGTTGAACTGCTCTGAGCTGTTGGGGAAACTGGGATCCAAAGGTTCTGCCTCTTGGCTGACATCAAGACTTGGCAAATGCCACAAGTAGTAGAAGGGGTCTTTGTTGTACCCCCTATCTTGGCTGACTCTGGGAGTCCAGGATGTTTGCAGGTACCCTCACCCAGGGCAGCTGCTGATCCCGAGCCTAATCTCAGCGCAGACCCAGTGGAAAGGTGGGATCTTGGCGAGGGCAGCTCTCAGCACAAACTTAATTTAGCGTGAGGGATTAGAGTGTCTGGGCTAAAGTTAGCCTGGGCAGCACCTTCCCCAGCACCAGCACCCTGTGCTGAACCTGCACTGGCACCAGTGTCAGCCCCTGCCTTTCCCCAGAGTGCAGCAGAGGATGGCGTGAATCTGCCCTTCACATTTCTGTTTGTTTGGGGTTTTTTTCATTTAATGGAGATTGTACCCTCAAACAGAACAGTGTTCAGATATAAATCTGCTCAGCATGGAAGCAAATGTGAAATGCAAGAACCACATTGCTTTAAGTATAGCTGAAAAAAGCTACTGAAACAAGCAGGAAATAAGTACTGGCAAGGGTAAAGTGGAGAAGAAAAGGAGATTTTTATGTCACTTTAAAGAATAGATTTTGGAGAAAATATGTTTAATGTAGGAATGCCTTTCCTTTATAGCTGTTGTGGAAAGAATTTGAGTTTCAAGTAATCTCCATGCTTTTTCTTTTCAACAGGTGAGCAACAACATAAAAAATCCAATAAATTAATTTGGAATAAACGTCTGTTGTATACAATAGGAAGTCACTGCACATTTCTGAGAGCAGCAGCTTCAGTCAAACAGGTAATTAAAAAAAAACCACACAATATTTTTTTAATCCATTTGGAGCATACATTAATTAAAATATGTTTTTTCTCTATTTGGACACTAATGCCACAAAAAGCAAGGTAAGCCCTGTAAAGGCAGGAGAAAAAACCCTCCAGCGTGTGACTAAACAGGAGAAAAGAAATAGAAAGGATGACATCTTCCTATCACCAAGGGAGTGTCCTGCTTCCAGGCCATGGAGTAACTCTGGAAAATGATGGTATTCCTACAGCTGCTACTGTGTGCACAGAGGGATATTGATCCCATGGTTAGATCCTACATAAATGTTAACATTATTCTTGCCCAAGTGCTGCTGCCACACATCTTGTTACACCTTTTGTCTCCAGGTACAGCCACCCATCCTGGATTTCTTCACCAAGACCTGAAATCTGCTTCTCAAACATCCTAGAAGGGAAAGAGAAATTATTAATATGTCACTTCAGAACCCTGCCCACCTGTGGGTTTTTCTTCAGCACTTGCCTGTAAATACAAGGTTGAGAGGAAGAGAGGAAAGGAGCGTGCAGGCTCTTGGCAGCCCTCCCAGAGCAGGGCTACTCAGGCTGGGAACAAAAGCTCTGTTTTCCTTCATTTTTACTGCTGCTTTGCAGTCTGGCTCACCAACAGCTGCCTGCTTTCTGCCTGGAGCAGTAGCCCCAGACCTACCACTTAGCAAAAGTGCCTGCATTTCATTCATCTGAGCAGGGTTTCTCTGTGCCTGAGGCTCCCCTCCTGGATCCTTATCAGGGGACTCCTGCCTCTCATCTGGCCTTCTGCCATGGATGCAGCGAGCTGCAGCCAAGAGCTTGAATTAGGGCAGCTGCCAAGTTGCAAAATCGTACCAAAGTTCAGGAATCACCTACTTAATGCTGGAAGTTTGGCAGCAGAGGTGCAATTCCCATCTCCGTGAGAGGTGTTTGCAAGCAGCAGCATCCTCTTGCCTCTGCTGTCTCACCCTCTTTCCCTTCTCCTGTTTTCACCCCTGAAGGCCAAAACCTAGTGCTTCCAAGCCACCTGTGCCCTCCTCCTTACCCCTGCCCCAATTCCTAAAATCACCACCTCCAGTTCCTCCAAAGCAGCTGCAGGGAGATGTTGTAACCCTTGGCTGCCCCACGAGCAAGCACAGGCCATTACCAGGGGCTCCTTTCAAGTCCATCACATCCCACCAAACATGTGCCACATCTTAGGAATGTCTCAGAGTGTCAGTAGGACCACAGGTGAAGACGATGCATCCTGTAACAAATAAAAGCACTGTTATCTTTGAGAAAAGTCCCTCCAGGATCATAAAGCAGGAGCTTCATCAAGGGAAGGGTAGAGGGAGTAAGTAGAAATGTAAAGTTGAGAAGTCTCCTTTGAGTTAACTCCTTTGTGTGAGAGATATGAAGAAATTATGACTGTATACTCAAGAAAATCCAGTAAGGACTTTGAAATTAGTGAATACTTCTAAAGAGGCGTGAAAACTGGAAATTTTCAGCTCACCTTTAGGGTCAGAAGTGAAGGTGTGGAAATCAGAACAGGAAGCAGGGGAGATAGAAGAGCACAAACAAAACATAGTTTTGTTCAGGAAAACTTTCACTTCCTTGGCTAAAAGCAGAAATTTAGAGAGCATTAAATTTCAGGCCACTCAGCTAATCCCTCCCTGCAGGGGGCTGCTAAATCCAGCAGACAAAGGCTGGCCAGTGGGCAGTGCAGTGAGCAGTCCCATGCCCAGAGGTGATGACAACAAGCCCTTGTGTCTCTGCTGTGCACACCTTGAAGCAACCAGGTTATGAAATGGGAAGGTCTCAGAGATAAAATATCAGCTTAGGAGGTGACAGGAAGAGAGAAGTAGGGCTCTTCTTGCCACACCATTAAAAGCTGCTTAATTACACTGTGCTCAGAGGGCAGGCCTGGACAGGCAGGAGGAGGGGAGGGGAACAGGGACAGTTTCAAATACAGAACAGAGGGGCACAAACGTTGAAGAGTGTTTGTGCCCCTAAAGTGCACCTAAGGTGCTCTGCTCCTTTTCTGGAAGTGATGATTTCATAATCCCCTTCGGATGAGAAATCTTAACATGACTTTAAAAGATTTTTGTTTCTTACATGTATCTTTTAACTCTTCAACATTGCTCTACAACTGCATTTACATAAATAGCTAGATAGAAGAGTCTAAAAGTGCTTTTTATACACATTACCCTTCTAAAGGAGAGAGAAGGAAATATTACCCCACTTAAAATGGACATGAGGAGCAGTTCCAATAACAGATGTATGGAGGTCACAAAAGTCAAGAGGCAGAGACTGATGCTCAGTCACACCTCACTGGGGCTTCACTCCTTTCCAATAACTTCATTTTTGTTTGCAGCCAACTGAGAAATCCCTTAGTCCAGCCCAAACTGCTCTGTTTCCCAGATCCAGAACTTTGTAAAGAGATCAGCATGTTGTGTAGGCAGTGAAAACTGGAAAAAGCAAAGAGCAGACAGAGGCAACAACAGCAGCCTAGCAACCAAAAATTAGTCCAGACAAATGTGGGATTTCTGATATTCTATTCCTTTCCCTTTGCAGGTACTGTATCACCCAGCAGGAATCCCTTCCCCTCTCCCTTGCTCTGCAGCATCCCAGTGGCTGGCACGTGGCAGCCTGGCGTGCACTGAGCCTGCTGTAGGCCAGGCAAATGAATAAAGCCAGCAGGGAGTGACCAGAACAGCAAGAGTATTTTCATATGCAGCTCCTGTATTGATCAAAAAATAAATTACAGTTGCTCCCAAATATGCTCTCTCCAGCTGTGTGGCAAAGATGACACTAAGGAGACCAGTTGGTGCAAGATTCCCATTATCCTTCCTGTCCCATTAGCTCTGCTCTTCCCTCGCTCTCTGCTCAGAGTCTCTGATGTGATTTGCAACATGCTGCTGTCAAAGCTGTTATTGTGCTTCTTCCTTAGAAATGTTTTCCTCTTGCCTGATGACTGCAGCAGCATAATTGGAGTCTTAAAGGGGTTTTGATGGTCTGTCCAGAGGTGAGCAATTGCTACCGTCATTTCAGAAAAGACCGGAATTACAAAAAGTCCATTTTCACTGGGAGAGGAGAAGGCAACACCTCCTGTTGTAGCTCCTTCCCCACTAACATGACTTCGCTGGAATAGGGTGGGCTATTGAGCTACTGAGGGTTGTTTCTGCCCTTGGCCACCCCAGTCTTCCTGTGCTAGGGAATAGAACTGCTCAGCTGAAAACAACCCCCTGTGGGTGACAGAACATCCTCCTGACTATAGGGCACAGGATCTACTCACCTGATCCCCAAAAAACCCTGTCCAGAGACTCAGCTCGCTCTGTGCTCTCTGCATTTGTTTTTCACCTTCATGGCCCTGAGCTGCCATGGCACAGCTGGCTATTTTCTGGAGCTAATATCAATTTTCTCCTTGGTTAACACGTTCAGCAGCATACTGAATCCAGATAATCAGTGTCTTCCCTGCCAAAAAGCAAAGGATTCCATGGCTATGTTAACCTGTTGGATTTCTCAGCCCTCCTAAGCAATCAATTCTAAGGAGTTCTAGTCACATCAACCTTTTCTGCTTCCATCTTATTCCATACTATCTGTGTAAGGCTGTCCCTTTTTAATCTTTTATCCTGAGTATGATCAGCATGCTCTGGAATTTGGAAGTCTGATGGAATTTCCCCAGCATTTTGGGAGGACTGTGAAAGCAGTGAGCTCCTTTCTTTCCTGATCACCCTCAACAGAGGTTTGTGAGATGAGAAAGAACACCAGCCTGCCCTTTGCTGCTGCAGTGCATCCTTGGAGCAAAGCCTTTGGAAGAGAATAACCTTTCCAGTTGCGGTTTCTGCCTGGGTAGATGAGAAAAAACATAGCTGGTGGTGGATGTGAAAACAGCTATTAGGAAAAAATACCAGCAGAGCTCTGGAAAAACCTCTGGAAGGCAAATAGAGAATTATGGCACTCAAGGATGGGACAAAGCTGACCAGTAACTGAGGGCTGTGACAATAGCATGGTGCAGTTGGAAGGTGGCCCAGGAAAGGACTTAGGGAATCCAGGGCACAGTTAGTTCCCACCTCCAGGTGGGATGAGGAAGATGAGGAGGATGAGGAGTGCTGTGTCTCTGGCCTTGTGTGCCTCCCTGACAATCAAAGAGGGCCATAGCCAGTCCCAGGAATTCACCTCCCAAATGAGGCAGAGCTGGCAAGGGGAGCTGCAGGCTGAGCATTTGCTGGAGCAGGAGAGCAGGTGGAGTGTCCTGGGAGGGGTGGCTGTCCCTGTGCCTGGTGACAGAGCATGAAGAGCCTTCAGGCTGCGTGACAACATCTGCTGGAAAACCCAGCTGCTGTGTTTGGTCATGGTTTCCCTCCAGCCCTGGGCTCCACATGGGAGGTTGACACTCAGGGGCTGTCAGAGTGTGACACCACGCATTTGGGCACAAGTACAGCCAGGTAATGCTTTTTCTGTCTAGGGGAGTTACAGGCCTGGCCAGCAGAGTAGATCTAGGCTTAAACTGCCCTTGTAAAAGGGAATCACTCCAAACTGAGAATGCCAATTAACCCCAGCATCACTTGAATGAATTAAGCCAAGGTCAGAACTGCAGCAAGCAACCATCACTAATGAGATTTCAGCACAGCTCTGCCTACTTTATGCACATCAGATTTCCTGTGAAGGAATCCCTCAGGGCACAGCTGTTTGGCTTCTGTCTGAAACTTCAGGAGCCTCTGGCTCAGAAAGATGTAAACTTCAGCCTCAAGGCTGCACTAACGAGAAGGCAGGAGTTGGAGCGCAGTTTTGGCAAATGAAAGATGATTTGAGACAGATATCACAAATTGGAACAGAAATTTCCTTTCTTACAACATAAAATTTAGAAATATTTACTTGATTTAAATGTTATATTTGAATTTTATATATATAAAATATTATTTCTCAATACCTCTTGCAATCCTACATTCTATTTTCTGTCGTGGACAGTGGACGCAGTTCTTGGTTTTATCTCCAGGCTGCTGTGTCCCTGACCCAGCAGTTTGCTGAGCTCTGCCTGTCTCTCTCCTGCCTGTCCATGTGCTGCCCAGATGCTGACAACAGCGTGGGGAAGCAGAAGGAGCCAGGCTGCTAGAAACTGATTTTTTTCAGGCTTTGTGCACTGCTACACGTTCCAGCAGGAAGAGAGAGGTTCTTTTCTCTCATAATGTATGTCCCCAGACCAGGCTGAATCATTGGGAACCACTCTGTCCTGGGGGTTGGCAGTCTCCTTAGGCAGGAGATGGCTGAGAGCTGGAGAGACCTCACCCACCCCAGGGAGGGACCAGCATCATCACCCCACACCGAGGAGGGCTCCAACACCTAAATTAAAAAAAAAAAAAAAAAAGCTGGCAAGAAACACGCTGGTTGGCTTCCTCATCTTGTTTGTGCTCCTTGAAGAAAATCAAAGAAGGCATTTAATGATCCTTCTGGGCACAACGTGATTTGTATCTTCATCCTTCCAGGGCAGGCTCACGGCACAAAAGGCCCTGGGGTGGAGGGGAAATCTGTTTGAAAGCCGTTCGAAGGGCGAGATGCTGTCAGATGTGAAGGGAGGAAGAATGAGTGTGTGTTATGGAAGTTGGCAGGTGACTGAGCTAATTACAGAGTCAGAGGCAATTTAGGGTGAAGGGAAGTGACTTGAATTGTAACCAGAGGTTAAAGGAGTTTAAAAGGAGCAGTGCTGGCGCTGCCATGCTTGGATGGGTGAACACCATTCCCTGCCAGCCCCGCTGAGCACTGGAGGTCAGGGAAGCACCTTCCACACCGAGTACAGGGTAATTTCACAGCAAAACACAAAACGGTGTTAATTGGATATGGAAAACCTTTTGCAGAGCCTTCCCCCACCTCTTGCTCTTCTTCAGAACTGTCAGGGTATTTTTAATAACAATTGATGGTTGCCTAAAATCACAAAACATGTTTTCATTAATATTCATGAAAGAATGGACTGTTTTTATCTACACCTACATCAGTGTGTGGTAAAATGTATCCAAAGCCCAGCTTTTATCTTTAATCACACTGAAACTGATCGCCTCTGATTTTTGTGAGGGAAAAAAAAAGTGGTCTCGTTTTCAAAGGAGAAAAGCATGAAATGTTACAATTTGTGACCTAGAATTTTGGCAAAGCTGCTGCCTTCTGTGAAATCAAAAGGAAAGGAAAAGAAATAATAAGACTTTTAAGATTTTTTTTAAAATTAAGTTCTGAATATTCCAGAAATTCTGATACATATTTCTACAACAGATTTTGCCTGAACGCTCAGTATCAGCAACAAAACAAAATTAGCAGGAAAGATTCAAAGATTTTCAACCTCTGAAAAAGGTGGGGAAAAAAACCAAACTCTTTCTACCCAGACATTTCCATTTATTGATGCCGTGGCAGCGTGCAGCAGCATCCCCAAGGATGAGGCACGAGTGCTGTGCCAGCCCACAGATGGAGAGCCCGTGGCCCTCAGCGCTGTGCTGGGGAGAGGCAGCTCAGCTGTGCTGATGCCATCTTCCCTGACAGGCAGATGTTCCGTGCCTGGATCACCACAGAGAGGCCTGCAGAGTGCTGCAGCTCAGCTTCACAACCTCCCTGAGCCACCCTGATTTGCCAGGACAGAGAAAGCCTCCCTGCCAAACTGACAGCGGAGGGCAGAGAAGTGGGGGGCTTTGCTGCTCTCTCTGTAGATCACTTGCCAAGCCAGAAGAGGGTCCTTGGCACTCTGTTGTCTCCCCCTGCAAGAGCTCAGAGAATTACCGTGTTTCCAAAACAGCCGACAGCCATGACCTAGTAAATCCTTATCAGGATTTCAGCAAGTAGGTGAACCAGTAACATCGGATCATAAAGGCAACTATGATCTCTATAAACTCATCTCTGTGCCTTCCCCACTCGCTGACCCTGACAGTGGAACAGATGAAAGAGGGACTCTCCTTTTTTGTAGCCCTGCCAGGCTGGAACAACTTTAATTTGGCCTGAATACCTCTGTCCTGATAACCTTGCAAAATCCTGAATCCTCACTAACACAGTGAGCAGAGTGAAGGAGGGATCTGCAGCATGTTCCCCAGAGAGGTCATTGCATTATGCCTTTAATACAAAGGATTTGGCAGCAGAGGTGATGTTGCTAGATGTGCACTAAGTCAAGTCTTTTGCAGCACAGACTGGCAGAATGACTGCCATCATTTCTTCAGTCACTTGATGCAAAGCCTCCTTCTCCAAGAAAGCTGTTCTAGTGCAGCCAGTTTATCACAAAAGGCTTTAATCTCTTTTAAAATGGGATTTCCCTTTCTCTTAATCAAGTTCCTTCAGGTGGACTTGAAATGTAAAAGATTAAGTTTAACCCTTTGATGGTGGAGAGAGAAGGATATAGTTCGCATTCCCTCTGGCTGCTTTTGTGGCAGCACACAGGAAATCTGCATTCTTGTGGGGGAGAACTGCTCACAGTTCTGCCCAAACAGAGCATCTGCTTTCACTTACTTTTCCTTTTCTTTTTTCTTTTTTTTTTTTTATAATTAATTCATTTTTTTTTCTTGCCATGGCTTCAGAGGTGGTGTGAAGATGCTCCAGTGCTCTTTGTTTCCTGTGCATTCTGCTCTCCCTCGGTGTCTCCCTCTGTGCCCTGAATTTTCTACTGCTCAGAACACTGTGTCTGATGAGGGATTAAAATGCTGCTAGCAAAAACAAATTTTTAAAAAATGCTCATTTTATCTTGGAGTGTTTAAACAAGTCTAAATTTAGAGCAGAGCTGTGGAAAAAAACTAAAAGGAAAAAAGGCAAAGTAACCAGACAAAGGCATTAATTAATATGACACCTATGTGGCTGCTTTTATAAACTACAGGGAGAATGTGTGGCTTGCAGATGAATGGGTCTGCAGACAGAAATGTCCAGAGCCCACGGGTGTGATGTGGGCTCTGGGAGGACACACGTGGTCCAAATCGTCCTGCTTCCCAGAGCTCAGCTGGGATTGCACAGCTCCTGATGGGACCAGATGGGTTGGGAGGCAGCACTCAGCTGGGGACACCTCCCCTGGTCAGCTACAGCACCACCACTCTGCAGGAGCAGCTGCTTCCCATTCCCATCACATCCACACCTCTGCAAACTCCACTTGCACAGGTTGTTAACTCTCCACAGCAATGAAACTCAATCCCAGGGCACTGGGAATATTTCTCTGCCTGCTCTGGGGTGTCCTGATCCCCAGGGGAGCACTGACTTTGACCCTCATTCATGGAGAAAACTTCCAAAGTCTCAAGGTAAACTAGAAACCACACAAGTGTGAAATAGACTGTAGAGAGTAGTGTAGTATGTCACATGGGTGAAAAATGTAGGTTTTAGGATTTTTAGGATGTTACAGATGGATACAAGATGGAGGGTACAGGGTGTTGTCTCAAGTTCCTTTCTTCCTCTTTCTTCTTGGGTTTAGGTGGTATCTTGTAATTGGGTAGAAAAATCTGAATTGCAGGTCTTTAGGGGTCAGTTAGTGGGTTAGAAATGGAAAAAAATTCAGGTGTCACTTCTTAACTGGGTAGCTTAGTTTTTTATTAGACTCAAAAGACCTTGTAACAAGAGATTTTAAGCCATTTTTGTGCTGCTTTCCTGCGTGCCGAGTCTGGTGCAGACAGTGTGCTGAAGTTTTGATAAGATAACAATAAACAGAAGCTGAAGACAGAAAAAGTCCAATGCATCTCTTATTCCTGACACAGAACTGCTCCAGGAGGGTCTCCCCTGCCAGGTGAGCCCCCAGAGAGTTGCCCAACTTGGAACCCACAAACTCACACCAAGAGATGTGCATGACCAGTCAGTAAAACCATGACTAAAAGTACTTTTCCATCACCGCCTCTGGCAAGGATCCTCTCCCCTGGCAGCTACTGGGACACAGAGATTGGGTTGTGTAGTACTGGCACCCCGGGGATGGTCACACCTGCTCACACAAGGCACAGACACCATCCTCATGTCTCCTCAACGGGACACCAGCTCAAACACAGAGTATTTGACCAGCGTAGAAAGGAGATTTTGTGGCCAGATGCTCATCTAAGTCGCCCTATCAAGAGATAAGGAGAGACACAAGGTTAAAATCTCAGATAAATGCATCTGCTGGGAACAAGGCCACATGGTTTATTCCCATTGTGGCTTGTTTTACATGCATTCTCCTTGTATGTATCCCACTGTGAAACTACACTTCTTAACCAGTCTTTTGGTGGGATTTGTTCTTTTCCAGGTCCTAACATTTGCCAGTCTCTTCCCATAACATGATAATCCAAACTCTGGTTTTGGTCAAACCAGAAATAAATAGAGCAGGTAAATCTCTCCCCTGCCTGGGTTTACAGCACAAAATCACACTGGTATTTTTTTATTGCCTTGTGGTTTTGCAAATGTAGCTCTAAAATGCTGCACTTGCTCACTTCATATCTCTTGCAGCCTTAAGTTCTCACTCCTTGTTATGTATTTGTTTTCATCCTTTCTCACAGATTTCATTTTCTTTTTCCCCAGTCAGCCCCTGCTGTTATCTCCTTCCTTTGCTCCAACTGTGCTCACACACGGTGGAGGCTGAGCTCTGCAGAAGCAACTGGATGCACACTAATCCCATTAAGGCCCCTCCAGGCACCTGGGGTTTTCAGTTTTCAGTGTTATTTTCATTTAATCTTCCAATCTCACTTCCTTGCAATTTTAGATCATTAAGGGGTTAAGTGAGATATATCCAGTAAATGAGATAAATCCAAATAAAGGGATTTGGATCTCCCAGTTCAGCATGCTGCTGTCTCATTGCCTTCTCTGCCAGTGTTTCAGGGGTTACCAAACACACCCAGACAAGGGCTCTGCATTAACCTGGGTCCCAGCTGCAAAAATCGCTCACAGTAACAATTTATATGGCTCCTTGCAAAGTGGAGAGAAAATGTTATCTAAAATGTTAATGGTCCTGCCTTCAGATCTCATTTCAGATTTTGGTTGGGTTTTTTTTCCCAGAATGTGAATTTTTATCCTCTCTTCCCTCAAGTATCCAGGCAGGGAAGCCTGTCACCCTGGATGCCACCCCTCAGTTGTAATCCTGATAAGCACAGATAAATGACGCCTTCATTGTCAGTCTTCCCAGCTCCTCTAAGAGCAATTTTCTCCTAATTTCCAGCTGCAGAGGCAGGAGGAGGCAGCACATTTTGGCCACTTGAGAGAGGTGAATTACATGGCCCCAGATCTGCTGTGCCTGTTGCCTTCCAAAGCTGGCTCAGGCAGCTGCTGTGCAGCCATGTGATGTGCTAAAGGCACTGGCTCTTGAGTGTTGTGTAGAAATTGATTCTTTTGTAGATTTTAAGGTCAGAAAGAACCATTTTGACTTTCCTGTGTAACCCTTTGCACAGACTTAAAAACATAAGAGAAATTTATGCCCTCCAGGCCCACAGCTTCTGCTTGAAGAAGATTGTAATTCTCAGTAAGACATTCAGTCTGGAGTAAATATTGTAATAAATGACAAAAGCATCCTGTCCTGAGGTGAGTTATTCCTGGAATTACTTGATTCCTTACCACAGGCTTTTAGCCTCTTCATCATACAATTTAACCTCTATTCAATGTTTCCTGGTTTTATTCCCTTTGCAGTATTTCCTCTGTCACTTCTATTATCCCATTTAAACTGCATCTATGCTGGTTTTGGCTGGGATACAGTTAACTTTCCTTAGAGTTGCCATCTATACCATGGGCCTTAATTTTATTTCAGTGCTTTGGCAGCCAGTTTCCCCTTCCATGTTCTTAGAGAAACCAAATGATCTAGTATGGCTTCACATTTTACATCGCATTTTACATAAACATTTGCATTTTGCATTAAACAAGTCATTTGTAAATGTGCAAAAGATGACTGGAAGGTTCTGTAATAAATGGCTTAATTGATAGCCATAGAGTCAAGCTGCTCAACAGGTTGAAGCAGTGATTTATGCTCTTTCTGCTGCCATATCTGTAGTTATTTATAATTCATATTTCTCGTGACAATAATGAGCTTCCACAGTGTGTCCCTCATCCGAGCGTGCAGTTTGCCGCTTCCTGCTATTCATCAAGCTCGGCAATTGGGCTCCTTTGATTCATTGCTCTCCAGACACAGACCAGGGAATGGCAATCTCAAGTGAACGCTGGCCAAACCGAAAGGTCTGGATATTAATAAATAATCATTCACATTAGGAGGCAATCAGTTGAAACTGGCAGAGCCCTTTCTTTCATGTCTCTTTTGCTTTCCTTCTCATTTTCCCTCCTCTGCCCTGGCCAGAGACCCACAGCCGTGGCTCAGAAGGAGATTGCCTGGGCAATTGCCTTGGAGCTGTCCTGGACGCCAGCAAGGCTCTGCCCAGCCTCATCATCCCGGTGCAAACCCGAGCACCGGGCAGGGGCCAGCACGGACCTGCTGCCACCTTCAGGGATTAGAGGCAGACAATCTCTGACCAAAACCTTTTCTGATGTGTTTTGTTATAATGTGATAGCCCTTTACTACTGAAAAAAAAAAAAAAAGATTTACGTCACTTTGCACAATTTGGAATTTATTCCTGTACAAGAATGAAGAATAAACAATAGAAAAAGAGCTTTTCTCCTCTGGTACTAAAACCATAGCAATGGCTGAATTAATCCCTGGTGTTTCAAATCCACTCATGAATTTAACCAAAACACAAAAGTTCGGGGAGACCCTGGTAGGCAGAGATCAAAGCTCAGGGAAGGTTTGGGGGATGTGGATGCGACCCCTTTAAAGCAGGCACGGCCTGACCTCCGGCTGGAGAAGCCAAGACCCGTCTTCAGAAATCAGAGTAATCCCGGGTGATTTTATCCCACTCCACTTCCCTAAATCTGCGGCTGCTGCTGCTTGGCGAGGGGATTAAGGGCTGGCAGGGGATTACGAACGCTGCAGCTCCCAGCGCGGAGCTCCCTCCTGGAGCGGCCGCTCGGGGACACGGAGCCGCTCCGCACCCACGGGAGCGCTCCGCGGGCCGGGACACGGAGCCGCTCCCCGGGCCGGGACACGGAGCCGCTCCCCGGGCCGGGACACGGAGCCGCTCCGCACCCACGGGAGCGCTCCCCGGGCCGGGACACGGAGCCGCTCCGCACCCACGGGAGCGCTCCGCGGGCCGGGACACGGAGCCGCTCCCCGGGCCGGGACACGGAGCCGCTCCGCGGGCCGGGACACGGAGCCGCTCCGCAGCCGCAGCGGCGCTCCCGGGGCAGAGGCGGCCGCGGTGCCCCCGGGGCTCGGCCCCGCCCCGCCAGGGCTCCCGGGCCGGCAGCATGGCCCAGGGCAGCAGGAAGGGCG
Organism: Taeniopygia guttata; assembly: GCF_048771995.1. Classification (NCBI taxonomy): domain Eukaryota; kingdom Metazoa; phylum Chordata; class Aves; order Passeriformes; family Estrildidae; genus Taeniopygia; species Taeniopygia guttata. The sequence continues at coordinate 69,418,710 of NC_133025.1, forward strand.
GGCAGGCCCCGCACGCCGCCGGCAGGAGCCCCTGCTGATGGCCGCTGCCCGGAGGATGGGGCCCTGGGCTGTCCCCTGGATGATGCTGTGTCTGCTCTGCCTCCCGCCCTGTGCCAGGGCGCAGACGAAGATCCCGCTGGAGACGTGAGTGTTTCTGTGCGCTGCTGGCGTGCAGGGGCGATGCCGAGGGCACGGACAGGAGGGTGGGGATGCCTCCCCGGCAGGCTCCTCCGGAGGGGCACATGGTTCCAGGGGGTGGCACTTCCCTTCCTTGGCTCCTGGCAAAGGATGCAGACATGGGAGCCACCAGTTGTGTGCCCAGGTCTAGGCTAGGATGCTCTCCACTCTTCCTCCCCACTCGTCAGGCGTAGCAATGATACTCATCTCCTTTAGTTAAGTACTTTGACATCTATTAATGCTCTGCTTAATGCACCGGGCAGTAGAAGGCAAAACCAGTTTAAAGACAGACATGAGTGGCCCCAGGTTGGCAGCTCCCAGTTGAGCAGGGTGGTTTCAGGAGGCACTGCTGGGTTTCAGGATGGCAGGAACACCCAGTGCTAGCCAGGTTCTTGCTGTGGAAGGAGCACATGAGGTGTTTGAGCAATGATACACCCCTTTGTGCAGAGCAAGCTTTGCAGCTCTGAAGCTTTGGTGCCTTGCGTTGGTCTGGATGACTGCTGGCTGAAAAGGGCCTGGGTAATACACACAGCCGTGTTTTTTCACGTGTGTGCCTGTCAAAGGATGTTAGTGAGAGCAGGCTGAATAAAGAGGCCTCAGCACTTCTTGCTCCACCCGTCTACAGAAGGCGTAATGGCCTTTCCCAGAGCTGCAATGAGAAGCTGAGCTGCGATACAAAGCACAGCAGCCGTGGTTTGTGCATGCACTGCACACGCAGGGACTCTTGATGCATTTTTTGGGGTGAGGGTTTGCAGTGTGCCAAGGCCTGCGTGTGTCCGTGTGACGAGGCTGTCACAGCTCCCTGCCAGCAACGCAGCCCTGGCAGCCTCCCAGGAGCCCAACAGCTCTCAGCGACCCCAGTTTATAAAAACTTCACCTTGTTAAGCTGATTTGGACAAGTTAAATCCTCCAAGGATTAGAAATGTCAGCACCGCCATTGGTAAAAGCTGTTGTGGGGCAGCTTCTGGGGAGCTGGGATGGGGTTGTGGGTGCAGGACAGCAGCTTGGCCTGGAGATGATACAACACTGCCAGCCAGTTTGAGAAGGGGACATCTGAAAAATCAACTCAAGTCACCTTAAGCCCTTTCCTGCATTTGGGGAAATATTTTTATTCAAAAATTGCCAATAAGGCCTTTACAGATGTGCCACCAATACAATCCATCTGACCAGGAGCTGCACTGACATTATCCACGAGGGTCTCAGGAAAGTTTGCTACCAATTCTATTCTTGCACTGTCAAGCCCTTTCCCAGCAAAAGTGCTTCTGATCTGGCTTTCACAGAAAGGACACAGAGGTTACACAAGATAAAACCCAACTTCTGCCAGCTTCAAACCATGCAAATCAACTTTCCATGTTCAGGATAAATACCACATAGGAATACCTTTCAGCATTGAAGCCTGTGGCATTTAGAAGCCAGCCTGTCCTTTCTGCTGTTCTTGCCACTGAATACAAGAGCAGGGATTAGAGGCAGACAATCTCTGACCAAAACCTTTTCTGATGTGTTTTGTTATAATGTGATAGCCCTTTATTACTGAAAAAAAAAATATTTACGTCACTTTGCACAATTTGGAACTTATTCCTGTACAAGAATGAAGAATAAACAATAGAAAAAGAGCTTTTCTCCTCTGGTACTAAAACCAGAGCAATGGCTGAATTAATCCCTGGTGTTTCAAATCCACTCATGAATTTAACCAAAACACAAAAGTCACCCTTTTGAAATGAAATTTCAGCAGAGAAATACATTGGCCAGAGGCCCAGAGGGAGTAAGCAGAAAATGGCTCTGTTTCATGGGTTACACGGGGACATTTTGGGGACACAAAAGCAGAGTCCTTCAAGCAGCAGCTGGGTTCGATCAGGGTGAGGTGACACAAGGCTCGGCTGGGCTGTGCTGCTTCCCAAGCTGTGTCTGGCTTTGCTGCATCGTGCTTGGATCACCGCCAGCTCATTCCAGAGCTCACTCATCTCCAACTCCAGCAGTGCAAAAATCTGCTCAGTCAGTTCCTAGTGATGCTTCTGGGGTGCAAGTTCAGCACACAAACCACCTCTCTTCCCCGCTGGACACAGCTCTGCTCACCCACCAGCCACAGCATGGGCAGGAGGAGTGGTGGGGAGCTGGGGCTGGCTTCTTCTTGGGCTAATAGAAGCACTGGGAAATGCTGGTGGGAGAGGCAAAGATCAACCTGGTGTGGCCTCCTTAGGCTGCTCCTGTTGCCTTTATACACCTGCTCTGGAGATGGACAGAGCCAGTGACCTTAAAAGAAATTTCTCTGCAACCTAATGAATTTCAGACTGACCTTTTCTCTCTCTTGTTTATGAAAAAAAAAAATAAGGGAACCTATTTAAGTTCAGCAGGCTGGCCTTAATTTCCCAGTATTCTAAGGTTGCTCATTTCCCTGGAAAATAATTGTCTTGTAAATATGTAAATGCCAGTGTATTTCCGCCTTTTCACTTTCCTGCTTTTCAACTTCCATAAAATGCCACCGTTTATTTTTAATGACACAAACTTTAGCCCTGTAACACAGGGATTCGAGACCTTTGAGCCCTCTCGTTCCTCTGTGCCCCTTAACTTTCCAACCACTCCTCCAGAGCTGCCAGTCTCTGGCCCTCTCTTTGGTCCCCCTGTCTTTGTGCCTTGTTCTTCCTCTGCTTTGAGACCAGAAGAAATACCAGTTCCTAAGGAGAGTAGACATCCCAAAACTATACAAATCCCTTTTTTAATTCAAGTTCTGCTGTTACTGGAAGTTTCAAGAACTTTCAAGAAGTTGCTCAACTGCACCCACTAATCAGGAATTAACACCACAGACTCTTCCACCCTGCTGGGTTGAAGAATGTTGAGGGCTGGAAGGAGTAGAGGCACACTACACATATGACACAAAACAGAGGTGGGGGGAAGGAAATGGGGTAAAAATAAAAGTCCCTGCTGAAATTACTATCTCCTCATGTTTAGGTTCTCTTTTTCTACAGTAAAAGGCGAGGAGACTGGAAAATATTAGTTAAATTCAGCACAAAACATCTCCTACATAGAACTAATAAAGCCAGTAGCAGCAGATGGGCATCAATTTAAACGTTGATCCAGAGATCCTCATATCTAAGGGAATGATTAGTCACTACTACAACAAACAGGAAAGCATCCCATGGGATCCCTGTTTCCCGTTTCCTCTTTTATTCCAAGCTTGCTGGAGTAACTTTGATATAGCCCAATAAATCCTGGTCTCTAGATAATATCAGTATTCCTTTTTCTCTAAGGATGAAATGATAATATCTGTATTATTTTTTCTCTAAGGATGAAATGAGATAAAAGCTCTGGCACTCAAAATAAGATGCAGAGCACAATGCAAAAAAAAAAAAAATTGACTTCAGCTGGTGCTAGTTCACACTGAGTGGTTAAACATGAATGCCTCATTGCCAATTAAGGATTGATTTAAAAAGGCACCCACTCTCTTATGCTTTTTTTATAGCAGTGGAGAGAGGTATAGAGCTGAAGCTTGGTGCTTGCTCCAAACCATCCCCTATGTGTTTAAAAAAGCCTGTGTGTTCCTGTGTGCAAGGGGGAGTCTGAGCAGGCTTTCCTAGCTTGAAGTGAGCTCTTGTGATTATTCCACCATTGCTGTGCTGGCTTTTCTCCCGAGCTCATCTCTGTTGCTGTGTTATTTGTGGTGCAATGCACTGGGAAATCAGGCCCTGAGGTTAAAGCCTGCCTGGGACTCAAAGAACTCCCCTAGAAGCTGTAGGTAAGACTCTGCACATCATAAATAAGTGGTGTGTTCTGGTAAGCGGAGAAGGCCACTCGTTGCATTAAATAAATCTCTCTGAAGTGAATCCTTGTTGAGGGAGCTGCATGGAGGTGGAGCTGCTTAACATAGCTTGTGTAAGTGCTGATTAAGTGCTCTATCAATTTTGGGAGCCACCTATTTAGATTTGGGTGGCTCAGTGTTCAGGCTGCTCCTCAACATCCAGATGTTCTCCATGTGGGATCGCTGCCATCCCATCCTTGTTTCCAGGATGGCACAAGTGGGGGTGCTTTACACTGACAATGTGCATCATCAGCTGTGGCATTATCAAGCAGCAGCACCACCAGTGAGAGCAGAGAATTCGTCTGGCTCATCAGTCTCTGGACTGCTCTGCTGGAGAAGCTGAACCCAAGGGGTGAATCATGACACCTTCTCTAAGTCCTGACACTTATTTCTCTTCAGCAGATTTGGCACTGGGTGTCTAGCCCTTCACCCCAGGGCCTGTCAGAAGAGACAAATAGGTGTCTGCAGAAAGCAATTTATTTCCCTTTGCTAGCAACAGAAGGAGCTCAGATGCTATCTAAGACCAAATTCCTAAATCTAAAGTTAGGTGGGACAAATTCCACGCCAAGCACAGTGACTGAGACCAGCAGAACTCGGTGTTTCTCCCTGCTCACCAGTCTCCTGGGTAGAATGTCCCAGAGCAGCACTATCTCCTGCCTTGCTGCTTGTCTGGCTGGAGTCTGGGGACAAAACATTGCCACTGTGGAAGAGTGGCTTAGAGAAATACAGGGGTTTGTACTCAGGGCAATGGAGTCTCACCTGTCTGAAGAAGTAACCAGCTCTGCAGAATTGGAATTATTAACACTGATTTTCCTTCTTTTGGCCCTTTTTTTAGGGTGAAGTCCTGGGCAGATGCCTTTGGTGGGGAGCTGTACTCCATTGTGACTAAGTACTCAGGCTCTCTCCTGTTGCAGAAGGTAGGCAAAAATCTGTGAGGGTTCCCTTTGCTTCGTGTCACTTCCCCGTGTGCCTTCCAAGGTTTCCCCCAGGGTGGAGGAAAGAATAAGACACTGGTGTCTTTTAAAACCATGGAGCTCCATATCCCTAAGCCCAGAGTGATGCCCTGTGGCCATGCTCCATGAACTGGAGAGGGAGATCCCTGCTTTCATCAGCCATTGCTGAGCACCACCTTAATTGTACCACTTTTTGTTACAAATACTTTTTAACAGCACTTCTCATATTTCCCCTATGATAATCACTTCCTGCTCTCCCATGCTGACCTTTCATTCCTCCTTCCCTAAGTCTCTCTGCTACTTGTCACTCACCTGCTCATTGTCACCCCATCATCCCCTCCTGGATCTCTCCAGGGACACTGGTTTTTGTTTTGTTTTTTTGTTTGGTTGGTTTTTTGGGTTGTTTTTTTTTTTATTGCTTTCTCATCCATATTCAGCCAGTTGTTTATCAATTCTTTGCATTTTGCCCTTCTGGCTGCTTCAGGCAGGTGCCCTGGAAGCCAGGGGGACAGAGCTTTGTTTGGCCTGTTCACCAAACAGGCACTATTGCAGTAAACTCTCTACCAGCATTCAAGGGTGCAGCTCCAGGGGCTTTAAACAAATGGTCCCTTTTGAAGCTGTAGAGAAGCTTCCTTAAGTCAGTGGTGAATGGCTGCTCCTCTTTCAGACCTGGGCATCTCTGCTCTGCACCTCTCAAGTGCTGCTTTGGGGCATTGATGGCTGCTGACTGCATCCAAAGGAATGCACACTCCACTTTGTGGCCATCCACTTCTTTTTTCTTTGCTCTTTCTCGGATTCTCCAACACAAGCCATGAGTTGCCCCTTACACCTTCTAGGTGCCTGATTTGTGTCCTCATATTTGCAATTATAGCCACATCCCATGCAAAACACAGGATTTGGGTATCACATTCCTTGCCTTGCTGCTAAGCCCTGTTTCCCTGTCCCCAGAGTGCTGCTTTTTGCCTGGAGGAAGGAATGCTATCTTGCAGCACTAACTTTGCTAGGTTGGACCAGGACAGGCTTTCAGCATCCATCACCAAGGCTGGGAGGAAAGAGTTGCCCTGCAATAAAAAGCTGTCAGCCCTGATAAAGGTTCTTCTTGCACTACCTGTGAGGCAGCTGCAGCAGGATGTGGATTCAGGCAGAAGTTAGGCTTTCAGAGTTTTGATGATGCTTCCTCATTTTCTGTTGTCCCCTGGAGTCCCCAAGCCATAGCTCCCAGAGGCAAAGGGGACAGTGTCTGTGACTCAGAAGGAAAATGTCACTTTGAGCAGGGGGTACAGATGAGCTTGATCCAGGCTTGCTCTGTAAACACTCCAGCAAAGAATCATCTCCTAAATTCATGTTGTGTTGTGTTCTGCCCTGTCTTAACTTGAGCAGTTTAAGCAGTTCAAGTTTATCTTTCAACCCCACTTCTTGAGCTTTTTCATCTCCTGTTGTTTCCCTGGGAAATAAGGAAATAGGAGAGAAGCAGCCAGCACTCACTTAAGTCCTTCTCTCAGCCTCCTTTTCCTTATGTAGCTTGGGCACCTTCTCACAATTCCTCATCTCAAAGCAGGGACCATCCCAAGAGAGCTCCCACTGCATCCCTGGCACCTCCAGCACGACAAGTGGATGCAGACAGATCTTTTACTATTAATTATCCTTTTCATGCACCCTGGCAAACCCCAAATAACTTTATGCAGATCATCTCATTGGCACAGATGTTAGGCCTGGGGAGCCAAACACACCAAAGTCTAGAAATTAAACACATGGATTTACCTGCTCCCCAGGCACCTTTCTCTTTTTTGGGCTATTTCCTGTTTTTCACATCAAATATTTCTTTGCTTGTATGGTTGTGCCCAGACCAGCAGAAGGGTGGGGAGCACAGTACAGAGGTCCAGGTGATTTCTTTTCTCAGTGCTTGTCTAAGTCAACAGGCATTTTGTCTTTGAGGAAATACAGAAGGTGCTATTATCTCAGTTTATATCTTATTTCGTGTCTCTCTTGTGCCTAATGGTCTTGAAGTAACCAGCTTATTATTGCTGTGAGAGTCATAATTCTTCAGTTACTGAATGCTTTGCATGTAAACCTTGTCTTTAATACTTGTAATAAACTTTCTTTTGTGGTTTGGAGTTTGCTTAATTTTCTTTGGACTTCTTGTTTGTTTCCTTCAGAAGAACCCTAAAATCATATTGCAAACTCCATTAGTTGACTTCCTACCAGGCTATATAATTCCCAGAGACCTGGTGAGCTAACAGACATCCCTTGAATCCCCAAGGGTAGGCTTTTACCCTGCATCACAGCTTTGCCCTGCTGTTATTAGAAAGCCCAAAAAACATGGCAAAGAACAGACAAACTTGAGAAGTTCAGTCAAGACACTTTCCTGGGTGAAGATGAAAGGAATGTCTTTCACACTCTTAATTTAGTTCCACTAGCAGTGAGTAATGCAGCACTGTGTACTTCAATAGGCTGAATTTTATGGAGGTGGGAACAAGAATATATATTTGGTGACATATCTCTGTTCACAGATAAAACTTAGGATACCGAATTCTGGATATTCTACTTTTAAATCACCACCCCCGTCACGGCAGAAGGGGAATCTTAATGATTTACTCTTGCTGTTTTAAGGGAATGCTAAGTGCTAGATGAACAAGAAAAGGTTTTCTGTTAGAGCTGAGCTAACTTTTTGGCCTCTTTTCAAACATCAGATCCTTCCAGCCAGTTCTCCCAAGCCTGACTCCCATTCTGTAACTTAAAATGATCTGATAGCCTGAACCCCAAGCACAGGTTGTGCAGGATGATCCTGGCCAACTGCAGGCACCTGAGCTGGCTTTCAGCCACAGAGTCTGGTGGCAGTATGAAATCACTACTCTGTTGCCCACCATTAGAAAATCCTGGATGAATAGGCAGAGATTGCCATGGCAGGAATACAGGCATGTAGCTGGTTCATTTGTAGGAAAAAGGCTCAAATAGGATTTGAGCTCAGACCTGGTGTATTCCTTAGCAAACTGGAACTTTGCAAAATTGGTTTGTTTTTTTTTTTATCTTGGGTTTTTTTCTTCCCATCTCTGGCTAGATCTCAGGGCTGAGACGTGCATGCCATTAGCAGACTGCTTTTGATTTCTCATGATTACTTTTACCCCAGTAACATCTACTTGTGAGTATATCAAAAGCACATTGAAAGAATTTAACAGAGAGGGGGAAGAGCCGTGTTGCTGTTAACTGAGGCTGTGGTGCAAGGTAGCTGGTGGCAGGTCACTTTGTGAAGCTCGTGCTTGCCCGTGCTGCTGTGTCCCCCCCTTGGTGAGCTTTCCCAGGAGAGATTACCCTGCTCCCCCCAGCAGGGCCTGATTAAAGCCCAGCCTGGCAGAGATCACTTCTCTCCTGGCAGAGCCCTGACGTGGAGCTGAAGGGACAGACACAGCTGGGTGTGTGCTGCGGTCTCAGCACCAGCCAGGCACCATGGGCAGGGCTTGTGGCTGCACATTTCTCTTCTGGCAGCGTGGTTACCCCAGCCTTCCAGCTCAATCCCTCCTGCTGCTTCCCCTGCCTGTCCCAGCTCCCAGCCCCAGCGGAGGGGATGTGAGCCCTGGTGTTTTTAATCCAGTAAAACCCTCGCTGTTAATCATGCCAGACAGAGCCAGCAGCCTCCCTGCCATGCCTGCTGTGGGCTGGATGCTGCTGCTATTTCTGTCTGACCTCCTCTGCCTGCCCCATCCTCGAGGCATTTCTTCCTCTGCCTGTGCCCAGCCACCCTCCCGGATGGTCAAGGAGCTTCTGGAACAAAAGGACTTGCAGAGTCCTTCCCCTGCTGCTTCCCTCTAACTCAGAAGTGTCACTACAGCCCCTGCCATCCCCTTGCCCTTTTCACCACCCCATTTTTTTCCCAGCACCAGAAGCCGAGCCCTGGCTGAGGTTGCTGCTCTGGTGCTAAGACAAGGAAGATGGAGGGGGGCTGTGCACACTGCAGACAAAACTGATGATGAGGAACCAGGGAATTGCAATTGGTTGCCTTTGTGTTTCCACATTGCTCAGGAGACAAGGCTCTGTCTTTTCTGAAATAAGTGAATTGTCCTGTGTCCTTTCACAGGTTTCATTAATCTTTCTTTCTGGCAAACTCTGTTAGCTGTGGGATTTTTTGGAAAGGAGAAATAAAGACCATTTTAGCCAGTCTTAAAAGAGCAGACTCAAGGAGGCAGATTATGGTTACGCAGTTTAGATGTACTCTTGGGGTTTTTTTTAATTCCTATGTTATATGAAACTTGGTGAGAATAAACTGGTTATCTCTAAAGCTGTCAGATCTAGATCCTCCTCATTATAGACCTCTCCCCTGGGGTGAGCACATTTCTCTCTCTCTCAGGATTTTTCAAAGAGGTGCACAGAGAGAAAGAAAGAGAAAACACTTTCTATTTCTGCTCCTTGTTTTTCCCACGTGGAATGTGTTTGGAGAATTGTTTACCTGGGGTGATTGCTTGATTGGATTCTGGTGAGGATTGTTTGAGCCTGATGGCCAATCCAACCCACCTGTGGCTGGACTCTCCAGAGAGGGCCACCAATTGTGAGTGAGTTAGATATGGTAGTCAGAACAAGTAGGTTTCTAGTTTTAGTATCTCCTTTAAATAGTATATTAATGTATTATAGCACAGTTGTAATAAAGAAATAATTCAGCCTTCTGAACTGGAGTCAGACATTATCATTTCTTCCCATTGGGTTTGCCTGCATTTTACAATATTCCCCATGGAGGTAGCACCAAGTAGCCATGCTTATAATTCCTAGGTTTTGGGAATTGCCTCTGTGGTGCTCTTGGCCTAAATTATGCCCCTGGGTGCCCAATAAGTGGCATCATACCTGTCCATCTCAGCTTTCCTTGGCAGTCTCCCCTGTAAGCACTGAGCAGACCCTTCTTGCTGGAGACGTGGCAAGTTCCCTGACAGATGTGGTGGCCCTGGGGCAGGACAGCCCCTGCACTGCATGACACCAGTGGCCCCAAGCACACATGACATAGGAGGAGCTGCAATGACAGCACATTGCTCCATTCCCTTGCTTTTCCCTCTCCCTTAAGGTGTGTGAAGTGTATAATACTGTTGTGGATGTCATCACAGTGCATGGTTTGGCTTTTTAAAAGTTGGCCTTCTGCTTCTCTCTAGTTTGTAGGCACTAATAGCTTCAGATGCATTGCTCCTTTCAACAGCCACAAGCTCACAGTTGGATCAGTCGTTTCTACTTGGTCAAAGTGCTTTGAGTTATGGCCACTGATCTGAACATCCTGAATTATGGGGTGGAAAAGGGGGAAATACAAAGATGGAAGGTGATAAAATCAGAGCAGTTGTTTCAACACAAAAACAATATCCAGTTAGCAATGATAGATTCATCCCTCTCCTCAAGAACCTCCTGCTCAGCAGGGTTTTTTTCCTTCCCCTGGGTAGAAGTACAAAGATGTGGAGCCAACTCTGAAAATCAAGGAGGTGGATGGCTTGGAGCTGGTGAAGAAGTTCTCGGAGCAGATGGAGAGCATGCTCCGCAGGAAGGTGGAAGCTGTTGAGGTATGACCACTGCCCCTGGGGCTTTGGGAAGGAATTTGTGTCCTGCCAGCCCCGGAGCAGCAGGCACAGGCCTCCTGCCTGCAGCAGGAGTGTGTGGGTGCAGGGGTTGTGTGAGGACTTCCCTGCCCAAGCAAGAGCCTGCTGGTGCAGCTGGCTGCTCAGGCTGAGCTTTAAGCAGACACTGGTGGGAGGATGTGGGCGTTCAGACAAGGGGATGCTGGCTTCTCCCTCTGCTCAAATTAGAAAATAAGACAAAAACAAAGTCTAGGAATAAATATGAGGGAATAAGCACTCTTTTAGGAGACAAGCTGTTAAAAAAAAAAAAAAGGGGAGGGGGGAAGAAAACCTCTCAAAAGTGAAAAATCCAGTTCATCCTTCCATAATGCACTCTGGTGGCTGAAGACTGGGGGCTTGTTTCAGCTGTGTGTGTGGCTCAAGGGGAATTTCTGCACCTCCTGAGCACAGGCTGCAAGGAAGGTGCTTGGATTTCCAGCTGTGTACATGGGGAAGTGTGGAGGAGGTGGCAAGGGGTCTGTAGCTGTTGCAGTGTGGGAGATCAGAGCAGGTAATCGTTCTGGCCCCTCTTGCTTCCTGCATCTAAGGATTTATCATATTCCTGTATGTTTACCTACTATGAAAAGCATATTTCTGTAGTCACAGAGCCTTGACTGTTTAAGGCTTCTAATGTGGAAAAGTCATCCAGAAACACATCATTTGAATCTCCAAATGAAATGTGGGCATATTTAGTCCCAGAGCTTTGGCCAATAACATTAAATTCATAGCCAGACTTCTCCAGTGCTTGGATTGCCTCTGTGAAGGAGCAAAATGTAGTTTTGCTGAGACTGTTGCTGATTGTGCAACCTTGAAAACATGTGTGTGTTTGGTTGGATCCCTTCCCAGTCTGTACCAACTGAGAATTAGTGCCCTAAAGCATCACACTGGAGAAAACTGGCTGATTTTATTGCCTTCCATAAATGGTAAGAGCTTATAAATGGCTACAGCATCGCTGAGCCCTTTACGAAATCCAGTCATGGTCTTTGTCTCAGTAACAATACCAGACTGAGACTCCCACAAGGCCTCTTCCTTTGATGAGATACTGACATCAAGCTGGGGCTGAAATGCCTTTCCCATGGTTTTTTGGAAGGGTTCGTGGAAAATGAAATTAAATCTGTCTGTTGTTTCTCTAAACGGACCTGTTTCTGTTTGTACATGTCCTGCGATATCTGAAATTGCTCTGGGGTTTAGCAGGGACCCTGGAGTAACTAGGTGTGAATACACTTGGCAATAAATAGCTGCAAATAATGTACCTTCCAAGCTATAAAATTGTAGCACAGAATGACAGGTCTGCAGGAAAGGAGGGAAAGAGGGAAGTTTATAACCCTGGATGTGCTTTTGCTGGAGGAGGCAATCGCTGATACAGCTGGAAGAACTTCTGGAGGGCTTTGCCACAGCACCCACTCACCTTCCTTTCTGTGTGCTTGCTTTAGAGGCTGGTGGAAGCAGCAGAAGATGCAGATCTGAACCATGAGTACAACTCCTCGCTGGAGGTGAGTTTCTCCTGGTCAGAGACAAATGTGGCACACAGCCAGAACCCACCCCTCAGGCTCCTGAGCTGCCTTGTCTGCAGGACACTCAGAGACTGCTGCAAGTTAGAGACATCCTTGGCAGATCCCAAACCTAGGAACATCAAAAAGATTCGTCCCATTGGCTCTGGGAGGGGAAGGATTTGGGAAGATGTTGGGCTGTGTGATATTATTGGTATTACTTTTACTGCACGGCCAACACTGTCATTATGTGACGTTTTATTGCAAATTAGCCAGCACTTTGTGGGTTACTTGACTGGAAAATGAGCTAAAAATTGAGTGTGAATGAACAATGAGGAGGATGCTGTTACAAATACCCACAGCAAACCTAATCCAAATGAACTGAGTTCCTCACCATCTTTCTTAACAGCTCCCATCATCTTTTCTGTACCAGACAGACACCCACTCATCAGGACTTCCCTTAAGGTGAAAGTTTGGTGCTGTCCAAGCAATTTGGATAATTGGCTTTCTCTTAATAACTGTTTGTTGTGGCCAAACTGTGAGTTATTGCTGGTGAGGGAAGCTGGAATGAAAAGGCTGTGGAAGAAAGTCCTCTATACACAGTACAAGCACAGACAGCTTAACAGGACAGGCTACCCCTGCAAGTACATGTCTCAATGCTAGGAAAAATGAAAACACTCCTTGAAATCAAGCTGGTTACTAATTTCATCTCACTTTTTCCTTTTTTTTGAAAGAATCCCATTAGCCATATTAGTTGAGTCAGTGCATTCACAATAAGGGGCATGGGTGAGTTAAGGTACATTGTATTTGCACACTCTGAGTGCTGCTAGTGCTTGAACACTAATCCTTACATAAACCCTGGCTCAGATAAAGTCAGGAAAAACATCTTAAAAACATAGGTTATCCAAGGACAAAGAAGGCCCTGGAGGTACTAAAGTGACTGTAGATGGTAAATCCCCAGTGACCTTCATGGGTGGGGGAGACACTGCATTGTCTTTGAGCACCTTCTGCTTGATGCTTTGCTCTGGGTGAGTGCCTACACACCCAGCTGTGTCTGTCCCTTCAGCTCCACGTCAGGGCTCTGCCAGGAGAGAAGTGATCTCTGCCAGGCTGGGCTTTAATCAGGCCCTGCTGGGGGGAGCAGGGTAATCTCTCCTGGGAAAGCTCACCAAGGGGGGGACACAGCAGCACGGGCAAGCACGAGCTTCACAAAGTGACCTGCCACCAGCTACCTTGCACCACAGCCTCAGTTAACAGCAACACGGCTTTCCCCCCTCTCTGTTAAATTCTTTCAATGTGCTTTTGATATACTCACAAGTGGATGTTACTGGGGTAAAAGTAATCATGAGAAATCAAAAGCAGTCTGCTAATGGCATGCACATCTCAGCCCTGAGATCTAGCCAGAGATGGGAAGAAAAAAACCCAAGATTAAAAAAAAAAAACCCAATTCTGCAAAGTTCCAGTTTGCTAAGGAATACACCAGGTCTGAGCTCAAATCCTATTTGAGCCTTTTTCCTACAAATGAACCAGCTACATGCCTGTATTCCTGCCATGGCAATCTCTGCCTATTCATCCAGGATTTTCTAATGGTGGGCAACAGAGTTGTGATTTCAATACTGTCACCAGACACTGTGGCTGAAAGCCAGCTCAGGTGCCTGCTACTTGGAGTGCCAGAGTGAGGGGATGATTCCAGCTGGATGTCCCCCAGCAGTGAGCTCAGCAAGGGACAGCTGCTGTGTCCTGTGGTAAACCTGGGAGCCAGACCCCATAAGACCCTTCACCTTTCCCCAAATCCCCTAAATACGTCTGAGGGGCACAGGAGGCTGCCATCCTGCCCCTGTGCTCTTAAGTGGCTCTTAAGCAATGCTCCTGGCATTGGTCATATGGACACATGACAACAACAAACTGGCCAGAACCCATCATTTGGGCAGCTTGACACTTCCAGTTGGTAATAGCTTGTTTGTGGCTCATTTTGATCCTCTTTGAAGCCCTGATTCTCCATATGTCCCCTCTTTGTTTTAAAGAGTGTTTCTCCCCACCCCTGGCAGTGCTGGTAATAGTCTGTGCTATTCTCTTTGTCTTTCTTTTTTCCATTGTCTTCGTCAACAGTTTGATTACTACAACTCTCTCCTGATTAACGATAAGGATGAAAATGACAATTATGTGGAGCTTGGGGATGAATTCATTCTGGAGCCAAATGAGCATTTCAATAACCTGCTGGTGAACACAACCTACAGTGATATCCAGCTGCCCACCAACGTCTACAACAAAGGTAATGGCCTCTGCCTTCTCACTGCTGGTAGGCTGGTATGGAAATTGCCAGCAGCAATACTGGAAACAAGGATGGGAATAGAAAAATAACAACTAACAGAGGGAAAAATAAAAAATCAGGGTTGGAAAGCTGCTGTCCTAAGAGACAGTCTCTGCTGTCACTGTGACAGGGCTTAGGTACAATCTACTCTTGGAAAACCTCTCATGGTGGACAGGCCTCCATCTCAGACAGGCAGTGTATTCTCCTACAGCCCCTCTACCCAACCAAAGGTGCTGTGAGATAAACTGAGATAAGACTTTATTGGCAATTGTCACATTGAAGAGTTGGCTCTATCACGGCCTCTGGTTGTCAGGCATCTCATTGGTGACTGTGCTCAGAACTGCTGTTTTTTAGAGACACAATAGAGTTCTATTTCTCCCATGATTTCAAATCAGTTCCATCTGCTCTGGCAGCCCCAGACCCTAAAATCTTGCTCACAACAGAGCGCCCAGCAGAGCTGGCTGTGGCTGGGTACAGCAGAACTGTGCAAAGGAGGCTGCTGCCCTCTCTCAGTATAGAGAGAGGGGGTCACACAGCAGAGAGGCACTGCCCAGCCAGCTGATTTCTTGCCCTTACTCCTCACCATGAGCCAAGTAGCTCCTCTGGCTGAGGCTGCAGGATGAGCAGGAGATGGAAGAGGAGGGCTGCTTCCATGCCCACGTCCCGCAGAGCTCACTCCCCCTCCTGCAAACAGCAGTGAGCCTGGCTCTCCACAGCATTTCCAGCTCTGCCTTCCTGCAGGACTGACTTTGGCCTCATTCCTGGGGAGCCACAATTCAGTTTTTGCCTCATTTTGACAAAACTGCTTTTAGTAAAGTGACTAAACAGCAGGTGGTAGGTGAAAGCCCTACCCTTTTCAATACTAATACAGTTAATCCTACAATGACCAGTTTCTCATGATTCACTGTTTCTACTGCTGTTGTTCTTTGGTCTCCTGAGGCAGTGAGTCAACACAGACACCAAATATACACTGCCTCCTAGGAGTTCTTGGAATCTGCAGCTTCCTGTTGATTCTGTTATTGATGGGTAATGCGATGGTTGGCTCTCACAATTTAGGGATGAGTATTATGTGTGTATGTCTTGGTTTGAAAAGACACCTGTCTGCTTAAGGGAGGTAGGAGCCTCCCCTGAAATGGGAAATGTAAACCCCCTCCCTCCAGATTATTATGATTTTGAAATTAAAAGGCTCTCAGGCAAAGATACGGGGATAGGAATAACAGTTCTTTACTAGGAAAACTAAAAAGAAAAAAAAAAAAAAAAAACCAACAGAAAACACAACACCCAAATGTAATAGTACAAACAAACAAACAAAAAACACTGACAGAGTCAGAATATGACCTGACACCTGTTGGTCAGTGTGCTGGCAGCAGTCCCATTAAATGGTGGATGCAGTCCTCCTGCAGTGCCAGCTGTGGCTCTGCTGGAGCAGGGATCCTGTAGAAGGGTGACTGTTCCTCTGAAGATGCAGTGGTGGTCTAGTTGGGCCTGGTCTTCCTCTGAGAATCCAGTGGAAAAGGCTGCTGTGGTGTTCCAAAGCTCTGATTATATCCAGGTAGGAATGCTTGGCTCCTCCCTCTGGGCAAAGCATCTCGCCATGAGATGATGGAATTTTATCAGGCATGCAGGGACACTCACTGGCCCATGAACAGAGGATAATTAATAATTAATGGCTCATGAACAGAAGAGATGATCTGGAGGGAGGATGGGTTGTGGAAGAGATAAAGAAAACTGCCCCACCCTAACAGATAGGAATAGAATTATTCCCCTATTTCCAACCTAAGACAGGATGATAAGAGAAGCTTTATTGATGTGTAGTTATGCTGTTGTGATATGTTCTCCCCACAGTCCCCTTTCCCTCCCCCTTGTATTGTTGCCACCAGCTCACTGTGGTAGCTGGGGCATTTGGGAGGAGGGCAGGCTTGTTACTGGGAGGCGTGGCATGGCAACACCTGACCTCCCATCAAACTGCAAGAAAGTGATCTTGTCAGGAAAATTAATCCACAAACATCAGAGGTTTATGTCCAAAAAGGAGACAGAGGAGTCCTTTTACTTTATTTGAATAAAGGGAGAGGCCATAGGGCATTCCCCTGGGGTCTCTCCAGTTTTTGGAGGACACAGCCTCCTTTTTATCCCAATTTCCGGGCCACATTTCCCTTCTCTCTTTCCCATTGGCTGAAGTTCTTGAGAGGTACAGACTTCCCAGAATGCCTGATACCAAAGATTCCCCTCTAATGTATAACCCTCCCTCTTCATTTTTAATTCTTATGGAATTTAGGGTTTTCTCCCATTGTTTCTTTCATCTTTCAATGTCCAATTTCATCTGTCAGCAAACCTACAGTTTATTTGTAAAGGCAAATATCTTTTTCCATTCATCAATCGATGGAATCTCTCCCATTGTTTCTTTTATCTCTCAGTGCTAGTTTTATCTACCAGCAGACCCACAGCTTGTTTGTAAAGACAAATCCATCGTTCCTCTCAATCTCCGCCAATGGATGACAAGGAAGAGTTGACTGATGGACTTTGGTAGGAGCTAGGGTTACCTGATTTTAGGAAAAAAAAATTCAATGAAAGAATAATAAAATACTGGAATTGCCTTCCCAGGGAGGCAGTAGAATCACCACCTCTGGATGTGTTTAAAAAAAGACTGGACATGGCACTTGGTGCTATAGTGTAGTTGAGGTGTTAGGGCATAGGTTGGACTTGATGATCTTAGAGGTCTCTTCCAACCTCATTATTCTGTGATTCTTTTATACCTTTTACACCAAAAGTATAAAAGGTGGAGCAGCCATTTTGTGGGGGAGCACACGGTGGTTTAGTTCCATGCTCCCAGCAGTGTAAATTTTTCCTTATTCAGTCTTTTGTTGCATTTTGTTAAGGTTGAGTAAACCTTTGAAATCAAAAATGAGTGTTGTTTCTCGCTATTCTGAGGAGATGGGGGCATGGTAGGACAGCCTAGGCTTTCTCAAGCAAAGGGCAGGCAAAGAAGACAAGAAATATTTGATAAGGGAAAGAAGAGAGAGAGCACCTGTGTAAATCCTAGGGCTCCTCTGCCTTAGGTAATTACACCTAGTATAAATTTAGACAGTCCTGTAGAAAGGCTCTCAGTGATGCATCAGGCTGCTGCATCTCAAGAGCCACAGATCCCCTGTCAGGCAGAAGCTGAGTGCTGCCTGTGGGCTGTGCCAGCTGTGCTCAGCACTGTGCTGGCCTCCCTGGGCCTCTGGGATCATTACTCCAACCAGATGTAGGGCTCAAGGGCAGACAAGGCTGGAAAGAGGAATGGGGTTAATAGTGTCTGACCAAGCTGAGTTCACCTGCAGTGGCCAGTGGTGGCCTGGCCTCCAGGACTCACACGAATGGGCAGGGAATGGAATCAATGTACAAGCTTTGGACAAGGTTGCAATCCTCCTGAAGCTGCCTTTGTTCCCATCCCTCTCCTCCATCAGGGATGGTGGATGTCCTCCCTTCTTTTACACAGTTTTCTCCCACAGACCCTGCCATACTCAATGGAGTTTACATGTCAGAAGCCCTGAATCCTATTTTTGTGGACAACTTTGAAAGGGATCCCACACTGACCTGGCAGTACTTTGGCAGCTCCACTGGATTCTTCAGGCTGTACCCAGGTAAAAGAGTAGAGATTGGCTTTGCTCTTCCAGTGCCACACAATAATTTTGCAGGGACGGGGTCTGTGCATGGAAGAATCCAATCTGGGAAGTCTGGGGCCATCCCAGCCCCGAGAAGGGCAGGATGCAGTGAGCAGAGTGGACTGATAAGGCTGAAGGAGTTATTCTGCAGGCATAAACCACTTAGAACCAGCCACTCAGGCACATTGATCACACAACCCCAGAACTGCCCAAGACCGAGCAGCTCTGCTTGTATTTCTGCAGAATGGCTGCTGCTGTGGCTGGCCAGCCTCGTGGGCTCCCTGGGGCAGCCAGGGCCTGGGGAGCAGGTGCCTGCCTGCCTGTGTGTGCTGATTGCTTCTCTTGCTGCTCTCTTCAGGAATAAAGTGGCTACCAGATGAGAACGGAGTCATCTCCTTTGACTGCAGAAACCGTGGCTGGTAAGTTTTGGAGAGACTTGGCCAAAGCACCTTTCATCCTTCCCCTCTCTCTCTTCTCCAAGGTGACACCTTGGTGAGTCGCTGATCAGTTATTAATGTCCTGTGGTGGTCCTGCAAGAGATGGGGGGTACATAAACAAAGGTAATAACAGGTTGGGAAGCCCTGCCAGCAACAGTATTCCCTGTGGCTTCTAACATGTGCCATGAGGAAATTACACTTCTGTGACTGGGAGGTGCTGAGGATATTTAGGTTTCAGAGCTGTGGTGTGTTTACTCAGTCTGCTCAGCATGGCTAAAGCAGACTTGAACATTGGTCACTCTTGGGTGTATGTCTGCAGTGGGCTCAGCGCTTCCCAAGGAGGAAGTGAGGTGGCTGTGGTCACGGTGCATGTGGTGACAGCAGCATGCCCAGCACTGCTCCTCCCTGGCTCTCACCCTGCTTCCTCGTGCTCTTTGTTCTGCAGGTACATCCAAGCAGCCACCTCTCCCAAGGACATTGTCATCATTGTGGATGTCAGTGGCAGCATGAAGGGCCTGAGGATGACCATTGCCAAGCACACCATCGTCACCATTTTGGATACTCTGGGAGAAAATGACTTTGTCAACATCATTGCAGTATGTCTGCTTCCATTCCAGGCTGAGCTGGCTCCTGGTGCCTCACACCCTGTCCTCCTTCCCCTCAGCAAATCACAGTGACCTACCTCCAGCAGCACTTATATATGGAAGTTCCCCAAATGACCCTTGGGAAGGCAGCTTTGTGTGCTCAGCAGGGTGGCTGCCAGGTCATTTTATCTCTCCTCCACAGAGGATGCTGGCTGCATCTTTTTGCTTTCTTAGGGATGTGACCACAACAGATAATAAAGGGCTGCAGAGAGACACCTGAGCTAATAATTCACCTAGCTTGCCATAACACTGTATTTGGGTCCAGCAGCAGCAGTGTAAGCCTCAGGATAATGTTTCCAAGCTAGAAAACTACCACCATATGCCTTTTTGTGCATCAGCATCCTGCAAGTCTGCCCTTACAGTTCTGAGTCAATCAGCTGGGCTGCATGGAGCTTGGTCAGGAAGCTTCAGTGTTAATCTCTTCTTCTTTGAGCCCTGGCAGGGTGAGGATGGGCTGGTTACCCACAGAGAACCAGCACCACTGGCCACAGAAAGCAAAACTTCTTTCCATGACTCATAGCAAGACTGGTGCCATGTTAAAGGCTCCTTGCCTTCTAATTTTCAAAGCTAATTCAAACACCATCTCCTTCCCAAGGCTTCTTTCTATGATAGCTTGCCAGGGCACAGTCACTGAGATATAAATTCTGCTTTTTGTTGATAGCTTCTTATGTTAGCTAATTAGAAACTCCAGTGGCAACAATTCTGTCTTTATATGACTGGACAGATGGAAGAGTGAACAGTGTTGGCAGAAAAATGGAGGGGAGTCATTAAGGAGTTTGAAATATCATCTGTTCTTCAAAAACAATCCCAGAAATACCATGTTTATATATATATATATATATATATATATGTGTGTGTGTGTGTGTGTGTATTCCTTTACTGAACTCCCACCAAGAGCCTGCTGGCTCAGAGACATTATAGCCTGACCTGAGTTCCCATTATCAGCTGAGCATCTCAGGAATTGTGACCTCTTAGGAGCTGCACTCTCCTGGACCTTGCAGGAAAAGGTTCACAGGGCCTTACCAAGTTTTACCTTGCATATCACAGTCTATAATCATCCACTCCCCTAATTATAACAGTCCAGTGGATGTGTGCTAACCTGGTTTGTTATTGGTATTTGATGCTCCTGCTGTGAACCAGGAGCTTCAAACTTCAGGTTACAAGGTTCAGCTGGTGGCTGGGGACTCAAAATCTCCAGAAGTGAAAACTATATGCAAAAACTGCTAGAAGCAAGGCCAGGGATACAAGTTCATAAAGTGGGGATAAAAACTTTATGGTGTAGGTGGGGAAAACCCCCCCTAACTTTGTATGTGTAGATATGCTCAGCTAGGACTCAGCAAAACACTGTAATTAATGTGGTATTCAAACAAACAGAAGAGTCATCAAAATCCTAGTTTGCCATGATAACTATAAACAATTTTAAGGGAAATGGGTATGAGAAGGCATAATGTTGCATGCTGCTTTTTGAACATGTACCTAGGACATGAACCCATTTTGTGAATTTTCTCCCATGACAACTCCTTTCTTCTCATTTTCTCTTTGCAGTACAATGATTATGTTCATTTTATTGAGCCCTGTTTTAAGGGTATCTTGGTCCAAGCAGACAGAGATAACAGAGAGGTGAGTACCAGGCCCCTCTCAGTGTGACTCTCTTCATGCAGGCAGAGCGCGGGGTTGAGATGCTGTGAGATGAAACTCCAGGACAAGGAACAGGGTTTGCATTTCAGAAGCCAGCACCAGTTCAGTGCTGTGTCCTGTGGCTCACCCTGAACTGCCCAAGCTGCTGTGACATGGGGTCAGCTGGTGGGTGAGCAGCAGCCACAGCTCCCCTGTGTCCCCACCACCAGCAGACCTACCCCAGACTGCCTTATAAAAACTGGGTGCAGAGGGCAAAAGGTCTCCATCTTAGACATCCTCAGCCCTCAGAAATGAGAGCAATCAGTCTTTTGCTCGTGAGTATGTTCTCAGCCTGGCCTGATCCTTCATCAAGGTGGAGTGCTAGCAAGCCCTCTCTGAGGAGGGGTTTTGCTGCTCTGGTCCAGGAGGGTTCAGCAGCCCGAGGTGGCCAGCCTGTGGCCAGCTGTTCCACCACCCTCCTGGCTGACTGCTATTTTTAGCTTCTCTCCCTGTTTTGTTTTCCTTCTTCTTTCAATTTTTTTTGTTTGTATTACTCCATCCCTATATGCCTTCAACAACGAGATTGCTTTCCCAGATTAGCCCTAGGCCACAGACTATGACTACAGAGGGTGATGGCTTTGCAGGGATTCCCAGAGGATTCCCAAACATTCTGGACACTACCTTGCAGAGAGGGTTTAATATAAGCAGATCAATGCTGCTTAAGTCATAGACGAGCAGACAAATTTTTCTTTTTCCCCATCCTGGTGCTTTTGGGTGCATAGGATGTTTTTTTTTTTACCTGAAGGAGCAGATAAGGGAAAGTCAGATTTCCAGTAGTTTTGCCCCTTCCATGGGTTGTCAGAGACTGAGAAATGCAGTCCTGCTGGAGATGCATGGGTGCAGCCTTTGCTGGGCTACCCTTTCCTGCCCTGGTCAAAGGGAACAACCTGCCTGCAACTCATTCCTTGCTAGGGTTAGTTGGTGAGACTCTAATAGTGTGAATGTTTTTGGTTTTTTAGTTTAGTAGTTGAAGAAGAGGTTTGGAATGTGTGAAGTTGAGTTTTTAAGGTTGTTTATTTTTTTTTATCTGTAACCTTTTTTATTTTAACTTGTTGAGGCTTGTTTAGTATAGAAGTAGTTTGTTTTGAGTTTTGGGTGGTTTTTACATTATATATTTAAAGTTACATGTTGTATGTTTATAGATTTGTGTTCATGCTTATTACTTATGTTAAACAGTGAATTTTTACCTTAAACTAATAGAAAAGTGTCACCAGCACACTAAGACATGGAGGACAAGACAAAAGAGAAGAAGGCTAGGACACGCCTAGATTCCTTTGTCTTGTACTCTTGAATTATATTCTAAAAACTCCAAAATTCTACTTTTCTACCCTGTGCCAATTCACCTATTACACTACTCAAACCCTTTAGGCTTGTAATTCCTCATGCAGAGTTGGTAGCTTCTCTTACAGGCTAAAATCGAAGGCACGGGTGTTTTTGACTTCTTGCTGGGGTCTCGAGACATCCAGGGTGGCCAGGGGGATGTCCTGGACTCCAACAATTCCTGGGTTTTTTTGCTCTCTTTTTGCCAGCACTTCAAGCAGCTGGTGGAGGAACTGCAGGCAAAAGGAGTGGGCACTGTGAGCAAGGCTTTGACAGAGTCCTTCAAAATCCTGAGAGAGGTAAGAGTTGGTGCTGATGCTTGTGTGGGGCATGAGTGTGTGGGGAGCAGGCAGGAGCTAATCTCATGGATCCCAAATTTGTGACAAGGAGCATGCAGGGCTCACCCATCTTAGGGGAAACGTTGGTTTGTGCACCATGGCCACAGCCACCAGTCTCTGCCCAGCAAGGATCAGGAGCCAGCAAGGCTGTGGCCTCATGAGTTTTCTTAATGAGCCCCACAACTGGGCACTGCCCAGGCACCTTTACAGATGGTGGCAATAAAATACAATTTGATCAGCTGAGGGCCACAATTCTGGTTGTAGGTAATGTTATTAGTGAGCAATGATGATAATGAAGACTTGAAAGATTATTCTTCAGATTTATTTTAATGTCACTTTTCTGAGTATCAGTGCTTGGAGAAGAAATCACAGGTACAGGAGAATTGATCCCTCTGAAAAGAACCATAAATTATTCATTGCCTCGTGTGAATAGGAAATTCAGTGGCCTGGAGGTAAATGTACATTTAATTCTGTTTCTTAAGGAATGGTAACAAGAAAAAGGACCAAGAACCAGCTGAATACCCCCATCCCCTCATGGCACTGTTTATAGTGGGGTTGTGGATCACAGAATCATAGAAGGACTTGTTGGAAGGGGCCTTAAAAGCTGAGAAAAAATACGTCCTCCACTGAAATAGCTGAACCAAAAATGCCTCCAGGGAGTGTTGCCCATACACCCCAGTGGACTAATAGTAATAGAGAAGAAACTTCTTAGACCTGTATTGGTAATAGTAGAGGAAAAGGGGTTTTGTCAGTGTGTCCCAAAATAAATCTGTGCAGTCACAGTCAGCAGAAGGGGGGAACTTTGGTGGAATTGACTACCCCCGTCTCATCAGACAAATTCCCACTCTCAGCTGCTCCTCACAGACTCTCCTGTTACTGCTCATGGGAGCATAAGCAGGAGAATGAAAATTGCTACATCACACTGATGAAACAGGCTTTGCTGATTACAAGAGACAACCAGTAATAATATCTGTAATGAAAGTGGCTGCAAAATTTCCATAGTAATTTTCCTCAGTCCAATTGCTCACAGAATTAATAGCCCAGCAGAGACCTACTCAATGAGGTATGAGTAGCAAAGAGGGCTTGAAGAAGAGCACAAATCTCTCACTGTCTTTGTTCTCCTCCATTATCCTCTGGGGGAGACAGGGCATATTTTAATCCATGACACAATTTGCAGATCAGTTTCAGCAGAACAGCTAGCCAGAGACCCCCTGTCCCTCTCTGCCATGCTCAATAAACCACTTGAACTCTCCATTTCAATTTACCACAAACCAAGTGGTTTCTATAAAATATGCATCCAAGGGAAGCCATGGTCTTAAGCACACATTTATAAAGTGCTTCAAAATTCTCAGGTGTCAAGTGCTATCTTTTGAGGTCTTTTCTTATTTATTAAGTTTTAATCTGTCTCACTGCTCTCTTCTCTTCCTTGTTTCAACAAGCTTGGCCTGCCTTGTTCTCTCCCCTTTTTCCTGCAGGATTTATACCCCTTTGTTCTGCTTCCAGGCTGCCTCCCCTGAAACACCATCCTCCCGACAGTGTGTGAGTGCTGCAGCTGAGAGCTATCAGGTGCTAAGCAGAGCAGAATAATTGCCTTCCCTGTTTTACACATCGTACTCCTCTTAACAGGACTTAAGACAACAGCTACAATTTTTTCAGCCACTGTCACATTGTTAATTCCTATTCAGCTGATGTGTCTCTGCAGCATCCCTCCCCAGGCAGTATCCACCCTCCTCTTCTGTGTTCGAGCCACTGCCTCTCCTTTCCAATGCACATGTGTCCTCCTTTCTCAGGACACACTCAGAGCATGTATTTTGAAAGCTGTTGCTTTTCCCACCCTGTGGAGGACAAGAAAAGCCAAGTTCTGCTTTCCAAGGCCTCCTTGGAATGATATTTCCTCTTACCACCAGGCTGATTTTAATCGTGCCTTGACTCAGAAATCACATAAACATTGAAGTTAATTGAGTGGGTCATTCCAGAATGACTATAGGTGGAAAAAAGGTGATGAAACTGGTAACAGACTGGATTTCAGTGAGACATAAAATTCTGAGCAAACTGGTGCTGTAAAAAGAATGAACCTGTGTGCTGATCCAAGTAAACAAAGGTTTGTGGCTCTCACATCTCACTAGTGTGTATTCATTTGCACATTCACAAGATGAGTGTGTTACTAATTTTTCTAGCAGCATGCTAGATGTTTAAGGACAGTTTATCCATCCATTTTCTATCTTTTCTGTTGATTGCCTCTTCATCCTTTGGGATCTTGTATAGTCCCAGTCAGGTCTCAGCCCATGAGGCAAGTAGTTCAGCTACACTTTCTGCAATTCTTTCCCTTCACGCTGAGCACAGATTATTTAAATGCTTTAAATTAGTTTTTTCTTTAACCCTACCACTTTGTCACCCTGCCTCTAATTAATTCATTCTTTTCTTAGTTTCTTATCAGTTCAGTAAGTACCCAGCCATTACAATATTTTCCTTTTGATGATAAAGGATGGAGGCTCTAAAGCATCTCTACCTGACCATCTCCCTCTGGTTTTTATCATGTGGTATTGTATTATTTTTACTCCCTTTCTTAGGGAACCCTTAGAAATTGCTTCTTGATTTCAGTCACATTTTTATGGACCTGGATTCTGCAGCATATTTTTCAGGATATGCAAAGCTCAGAATTTCCTGTTTACCAGTTCCTACTATCTTGCTTAATGCCCTTTCTCGTTTCTCCTTCACTGGCTTTGTTTTCTTGTCTTCTGCTGATTTTCTCCCCATGAGATGCTTTCCACCAAGTTTGAATTTTCAGTAGTTCTGGAGGCCATTCCAGAGGCAGGTCTGCATAATAATGGGGCAGGAGGAGATGGAGAGGGGCTGCTGAGTCCCCTGGTCAGACATGCACATAATCAGCACACGTGCCTACACTTCTCTGGGCCATGCTGATAGCTCCTATCGCTTCACTGGGAGCTCTGTGCCAGCCTGTAACTGCAGAGTAAAAGGCAATGGGCAAACAAGGCAGTACAAGAGACTGTGACCCTGAATTAATTAGATCATGCCTGTTAGTCCTGGCAACGTGACTGAAGTTATACAGCTCTGTGCCTCCTTCACTGACCCAGCTCTAGCCTGCATTTCTTCAGACATCTCATCTGTGGACGTGTTGTTCCCCATCTTCCCTTCTTTCATGCTCCTGAGACTTCAGTCAGAGCAGGGAATTATGCTCAGAGCTTGCTGCAAATGCTGTCAGATCATTTGCTACAGCTGCAGCCAGTCACAAAGGACCTAAAAACCAGGGATTACCTCTTGTTCATTTGTTTTCTAAATCTGTCTTTTAAATCTCCATTTCTATGACACTGATGATCTCATTTTCCCTGTTGAAAATATCATCTACTCCTGTAATTAGGAGATTGCTGGTTCTGATACAACATCCAATTTCTCAGTATCTTGGTATTATGAGTTCTGAAGTAAGCTTCGTGAAGAGGTCTTAAGTAGTTTGATGAAATAGTGGGTGACCTTAATTAAGTGTTAATTTAATAAAAATCTAAACTGACATATTGTAGATTGCAACAGTTTGGAATAAGCTGGTTTTGTAACCACAAAGTTCATATATCTGATCTGAGGCTCATTCTGACAGCATCTCCTGCACCCTGTGCAGGACACTCACACTGTCTGTTCTCTCTGCTAATCTGCACCCAGTTGATCTCTGTCCCAGAAATAGCTCACTTGAGCCTCTTTTTTTTTCCTACCTGCTGGTCTTTAGCAAAATCCCATGAGGCTCTCACCTGCTTTTCTCCTTTGCTAAGAGCATCCTGTGCTTGTTCCTGTTGTACACCCTCAGCCTTTACTGCCTGTCTCCCCTGCGAAAGTGCTGCTCTGGGGACAGGAGAGAGGAGGAGCACATCCAAACACCTCATCCTGACTTGGTGTTTCCCATAGATGTTTCACCTGAGAGCAACTAGTTAGAAATGACCCTATTACAGCACTGTCAAAGACCAGCCTAGGTCATGGGGTGGTTTCGTGTGGTGGAAAAACTTCTCCTCCAACCCATGCTTCCAAAGAAAGGCTCAGCAGGCTCTTGTTGTTTGGTCTCAAGGCAGTTTATTGCAAGTTATCCAAAAGATTTTCTTCTCAGGCTGCTGCGGTTTGCTCAGCAGCTCAGGCAGAGGCACACACACACCCTGACACCCTCTCTGACTGGTGTCTTCTTCTCTCCCCCCACCCAGGGCTGCTGCTGTCTTTTATATGGTACATTATGTGTTAAATGTTTACAGTTTTTCCCCAATACCTACTACCTATATTAAATGGTGCTTTTCTACTCTAAACCAATCTGTGTGTGCCAACATCACCAAGAACATGGAGGTAAGGAAGGAGAAAGAGGAAGGACAGGACCGGCCAAAATCCCTCCATCTTAAAACATCTGACCCCCCTGTACAAAACAGAAACCCCCTGTACAGGTGCTAAAACCCCCCTGTACAGCACTAAAAAATTCTTCCCTCTACTTTATAACTACTTCTACTATAATATCTAAATTTTTTTGTGACTGCTTGTTCTCCCTGCAAGGTTGGTAAATCATTCCATGGCTCAAACCCAAAATCACAGCTGTTTCCAGCTGCCTGCCAGGGTCTCAAATGCTTCTGACCTGGACCTGGAACCTCCAAAAATGTCTGAGGGACATTTTGAGTTCCCACACAGCACCCTTCAAACTCCTGATCATCTGTCCTGGTTCTGGTCAGTGATACAAGCAGGGGCACAGCCAGAGGGGTTTGTACCCGTGGTCATTCAGAAGCTGTTGAGCCCATTCTTCCTGCAGTGTAGTTACAGGTAGTGTGTGAAGGTGGAGGAGGCAGGACTGATAACACAGATGGTGGCAGAAAGGGGATTTTATGGTGGTATTAGCACTGAGCCCAGTAATTTCATAACTGCAATGTAATTGTCGGAGTGGTGAAATTGCTGGGGAAATCTGGGCTTGGAACTGGCTTTGAGGTATTCATGGTCATGATGTTAATCTGCAGTGGAACCACAGGACCAGCCACATTGGTAAAGGCATTTGTCTGTCATAACAGCATTACCAAACATGAAAGGAGTTGGGAATTGAACCCTAAAACACCTGAAAACTCCCACTTCATGGCCTGTGCTCTTGTTCTCCCATCCAGGGATTTCATTTTATGCAATTAATTGTGCCACTTGGATACCTTTTTTTCTCATAAGATATAACTATCCTCTCCAGTTTAAAATTGCTGCTGTTTGATGTAACTTTCATCACCCTTCAGCTGGTTTCCTGTATCCTCCACATCTCATGCTATTGCTTCTCATTAATCTTTGCTAGCAGGAGAGCTGTTGTCTCTCCTTCTTCCATAATTTTTTTGCTCTGCATCAGTCTCTGTACCCTCCTCTGTTGATCAGACTTTTCCTTGCTCACAGCACAGCAGCAGTGAGAGGCAGGACAAGGAGAAGCACAGAGTGCCACTGAGCTGGCAGCTGCAGTGAAGTGGCTGCTCAGTTTTGTCCCTGGGATGTCCTCAGCTACCTCTGCTGCTGGCTTTAGCACTGTGTTGGTGCTGCATGAGACCCTCAGTTCTCTAGAGGAGGTACCTGAGGCCGTGGGAAGCACACAGAGCAGGAGACAGGCAGCATTCCAAGGCTGCTTCTCTCTGGCTGGACAGGTGGGGTCTTGTAGGAGCTCATCTGCCAACACCTCTGCAGGTGCCCTTGGGAGCACGTCAGTGTTTGTACCAGGGTCCTGATGCACTTCTGCTCTGCCTTAAATATCTCTTATGCATAAATAACAGGTCATGTGTCATGTCAGTGTATGCCCTCTCTATCTGGCACATCCATAACCTTTCCCAGCTCTGATGGCAGTAGCCTTCTTTCTTCATATGCTCCTGCCCTTCTTTGCTATTCCTTGGAAGATTGATGGATTCACCCTGAAATAATGAGTCTGATTTCCCACTCCTCTCACATTTTCTGCCATAAAAAGTGACAGTTACTGCTGTCAAATCAGAATTGCTGTGTTTATGGTCAATCTATAGTTGTTTTGCATAAACTAATGCGACTGTGCAAGATGTGAAGCAGCAGGGAATCGCACCCTTCCTCCACAGCATTTATTTTCTCCTCATTATTTTACTTCTGCAAAGCCTCCTGTGTCTGCATGTGCCAGGCAGGGCTGTATAAATAAAAAAATCTATATGCAGCATGAGAACACAATCCTCTTTCTGAGCAGCGTGAGGTTTGCAAGTAGAAGTCAGGCCCACCATGAATAAATAGAGTGCAGTTCAAAAACAGCCTGTGGTGGGATAAGCAGTGCTCTCCCTCTCTGTTTCAGTTCAGAGATGCTGGCCAAGGAGGTTTGTGTAACCAAGCCATCATGCTGATCACTGATGGAGCCGTGGAGGATTATGAAGCTGTGTTTGAAAAATACAACTGGCCCGATCGGAAGGTTTGTCTGGGAAATAAATAGATAAATAGAAAGGGAGGGGAAAGATGCTATTCTGCTGTGCTGGGGTAGAAGAGCATGAGCCAGGATATCAGGCAAAGCTGAGCATTCACATATTCCAGTACCTGAATACCCATGGGCACCTGACTGTAAATGCAAATGAAACAGCCAGGCAGGAGCCTACTGTGGTGATTTCTGAGGTGAGAGGATTACAAATGCATATCTTTAGGTCAGAGAAGCTTTTCCTTTTCATACACTTTGTTTTCTAAAGGTGTGGGCAATCTAAATGTTCTCCTGATAAGATTATAAAGACTGAGTTGAGTATTTCAAAATTAAAAACCAACTTTTGCTAATAGTTTAATTCCATGTAGGACTGTTTGTAACTGGTCCTGTTCAGGAAAGGTTTGGTTATTCAGAGTTCTTATGGTGGCCAGGGGAATGGTCCAAACAGCCTCTCTAGGTGCCTTCCAGCCCTTTTTACTCTGATGTCTGGTTACAGGCTTGCACTAGCAGAGCTGGCTGTGAAAATGTAATAGACCACTGCTCATCCTAAACCCTCCTGATTTATTTGTTTACCTCATCCCAGCTAGCAGCAATGCACAAAGGGAGAGAAGCAGCCTACTGAGAGAACAGAGCAGGGGGCTGTTAAAACAGTTTTATTTCAGGATTGGCTCTTTTGTTGGTGGTCAAATGCAAGAGAAATGGTAAAGCTCTCTCTAAATGATTCATGTGGCCAGCTGTTCCCCTGAGTAAAGGACTCCTGGGAGCTATAAACCTCTCTGCATGTGGTTGCTGAATGCCTGGCAGAGCTGCTATCATAAAATCAAACAGAATTTGCACTTTTGCTTTGTTATTCAGATGATCCTGGGTGCTAACTTTGCTTTCTGGGCTTATTGTAATTGGAAATTAAGTTCCAGGCCACAAAACAGGAAACAAATGGCACGAGAGGCTCCTGTCTGTGAAGGCAGAGCTACTGCTCTCACCACGTTCACACCAGTGGACAAGGGCATGCCAAACTTCAGCCATTTGGATTTGGCAGCACATTACAGCCTCATTCTCCTGCCTTTGTGTGCTCCTAGGTCCGGGTGTTCACGTACCTCATTGGACGGGAGGTCACTTTTGCCCCCAACGTGAAGTGGATCGCCTGCAACAACAAAGGTGCTTGTGGGAATGGTGCCCAATCTCCCTGCACCCCTCCAAGGCTTACCCACCGCTGCTGGGGCCCACAAGCCCTTGCTTGGATGACAACCTAAGGAAAAAGCAGACCCTGCTGGCCCACATGAAGTGTGCCTGTGTCCAAGTAACACAAGTCCTCCGTGCTGAGCCACCGCGTTTTCCTGTCGCCGTGCCAAGGGACACCATGACCAAGATTCACTCTGGCCCTAGTCCACCTAAGTCCCCTGTGCTCATTGTGTCCCAGTTGCTGGCTTTTGACCAGCTCTCTCTTAGAGAGCCTGAGACATTTTGGCTGAGACATAAAACAAACATTGCTGCTTTAAAGATTTTACAGCAATCTTCACAAGGTCTGCAGGTTAACCCCTGTATCCTGGCCAAAATCTTTGTGTGTAAGTGATTTTCACTGAGGTACCAAAATAGCTTGTTAATCCCACCCAAACCCACTATTCTCTCTAACTGGCATGAAATTAAGTGAATGAGAAAATCCATCCACAGTAGGTGAGTCGTCTCTATGCATTTGGGGCCAGTTAAAAAGTCAAGTTAGCCCTGTTAGAGTCTGCAAGAGTAAAGGAAGAAAGGGAAAAAAAGCCATCCATGTTTGGGCATCACCTGGCTTCTGGAGACAGCGATGCTAGTTACATCAGTGTCCTGTATAAACAGGGAAAGGAAGGGAAAACTGAAGCTGGGTGTCAGGTACAAACTTTTCCAGCCCAAGTAGTGGTTCCAGCAGAGCATGAAATGCATGGGAACATTTGCTGCTGAGAACAGTTGACAGGAGAGTTGCTGGCCTGTAGAATGTCTGTGAGCTGGGGATTCTCAAGGCTCAAGCATTCATCTAATTAGTGCTATGAATTACACATAATATTTTTATGTTTTGTTAAATGAAGCAAACCCCTGGGTTTCAGATTCTGTATTCAGCCAGGAGATCAGTGACAGAGAATTCATGGTACTGTTGGTTCACTGTGAAATGTCAGAATGCATTCTTCTGAATAACCAGGTAACAAAAGTGTGCTCTTTGCACTTGCATTCTCACTTACCAGATTTGAGCTGTGCAGAGGGCTCCCTGATTTTGTTCTTCTGTTTCAATGTTTTGTATAACTCTTTTGGTCCTTGTTTTTGAGCACACTAAATCTGTTTTCACATCACAAAGCTTATCAGAACATGAGCCCTTTCACATGGAAGTGTTTTCCTGGTGATTGGAAAGTTTTCCATCTATCTGACTTATTCTATCCTATACCAAGTACAACCAATGCCTGTGGTGAGAAGCAGGACACAAGAATCCTTATGACATTACTCTGTGTTAGCACTTCTAACCTGCAGCTACTTCTGTGGACCTTTTGGTAACTTGAGAACATCCTTCCCCTGTACCCCTTGTTGTAGTTTTAGAGTGCTTTGGGTCCAACCGCAAGGACAAAGCTTTGAAAATAAGTAATTTGCACTTTTTATTCTGCTTCCAATGGGAGTGGATGGAAGTTGCTGCCATCCTTGGATGTAAAGCTAGGCAGACTGAAGAGTGCTAGATAAAATCTAGAAGAAGTGGGAATTTGATCTTAATATAAAATAGGGCAGGGCGAGTGGGAAGCCTGGTGGAAACCTTTGCTTTCATATGTTTGACCTTCCAGACTAAAGACAGTCTGATTAGAGGAAGGTTTTTCCCTAGAATCAAAGCAGTATTTTGCATCTGCTTTGCACAAATCTCATTTTGCACATTGCTTCAGAATTTTTAGAAGAACAGAACCACTGCTTAGAAACTCTAGATTTCCACAGATGCTTCTGGATATGAGGCATGTCTAGGCCCGTTTTACAAAGAGCAGATTACCCAACCTAGGTAGATACGTTCGGTCTTTGACATTCAGTTTTTTAGCTTTGCATTCATTTAGAATCAGGGGAGATGCGTCAGCAGAGTGACTCACACCTCTGTTTCTCCATGAAGGCTACTACACTCAAATCTCCACGCTGGCAGATGTCCAGGAGAATGTCATGGAGTACCTGCACGTGCTCAGCCGGCCCATGGTCATCAACCACGACCACGATATCATCTGGACTGAAGCCTACATGGACAGCGCGGTAAGGACCTCGAGCACGAGTCAAAGCCCAAGTAAAGTCCTGGAATTTAGGTAAAACAAGCCAGGAGCTGGTTGATTAAATTACCGGTCTCTGGCTCTACTGAGACAGACAGTATTTCTTTTCTGCTTGCTCCTGGAACTAAGGTGTGTATGCAGACTCAGACGTGAATCTGCAGTCACTCAGGTGACCAGGACTAATCACACAGGCAAAACATCACCCAAGATGTGCTTCTGTGCAAGCAAGTTACCTTCTAAAGGATTATTCACGCAAAAATTAGCCTAGTAGCTAACTGCAAATTGTTTGTTACCCAGAGATTTCAGCTGAGGGAGCAGGCTCACTCTTTCTTTCTTTAAACTAGCAAGACCTAACTCACCACAGTGGTCCTGAGCCCAGCCCTGGGGGCAAAGGACACACTGCAAAAGAGCAGACAGTCAGCACTCCCAATGCCCCCTGCTTTGGCTCAGGCCCTGTGGGAAGACGTTTGGCTCTGTGAGGGTGACATGGGGGTATCTTCTGCTGCAGGAGCTGTGCCAAACAGGGGCTGGGACATGGTAATTGAGTGTATTAATCAAAGCCTCCAGAAATGCTACTAATTACCCAGGAAACTTATTTTATCATTAGACTTGCCACCTCTGGCACTGGTGTATAGAGTCACACTTCCCAAGGCAGTCACAGACATTTGTTTGCTGCACATTTTTTTCCTGCATCTTGTTTCTTGCCTCTTGTCTTGCCATTCTCTGCCTCTGTCCCAACCTCTCCTGTCTTTGATTCGTTCCTCTGTCCATGTATTCATTTGTGTGTTCATCCATGTCTTTCACCAGCTGCCACAGTCTGAGGAGGTAACTGCACCCTGTGTTTTGTGTGTGTGTGCTGTTTCCCTTGTGCCAGCCTTCACAGCCACAGCTGGCCTGTACATCTGGAGGGGGTGGGGGCTGCAGCACTAGGAGTCCTCTTGCACTGCAAGAAGAGGAGAGGAAATGCTGGATGTACTGGAGAGCTGTGCTGTTGGTTCAGAGTAGGTAGGGCTGTCTGTGTTGTGCAGTAGCTTAATTCACCTGATCTCTTTTTCCACATGTCAAATAAGTGCAAGAGAAGTTTACTTGCTGTGTGTTAGTGAGTGCTGCTGTAAATGGGAACATTCCACAAAAAAAATCATCCAGAGATGTAACTCAAGATGTTGAGTTACTAAGTCCAAATCTCCATCAAGTGACTAGATTTCTGACTTGCTCCTTTATGTCTCCCAGCACGCTCTGTAATAGGGATAGGAGGTCATTTCTTGCCTTGCTACTCACATCAAACAAGAGATGGAAGGAGTGATGTTACTGGCAGCAAAGGATTAGAATCTTTGATAGCTAGGCATATTTGGAAGACTCCTTTGCATATGACTTGTCTGTTTTACCTCCTCTCATGTGCTTTTAGAGCATCTGTCCTCTGTTGAATTGGGAACATCTCTTATCCCATGGCACATGCATGTCCTGTATCCCTCACAGAGATAGCTCACTATGGTGTATCTGTTTGGATCATTACTTTGTCCCTTTTTCCTGCGCTTAGATGGTTGAGTAACAAGTGTACATAAGTAGGCTTTGTGTGTATTTGTGACATTTAAATATTTGTCTGTGGTGCTTTTCATTTGTGGTAATCATATGTTTGCAGTATAGATGATACCTTTTTTGTGATTTTGCTCATATTTGTGTTGCTTTTCTCTGTTCAGTGCTGCTTGTGTTGGTGGGTTTTGCACTCATTTTATAAGTGCTTATGTCTATACTCATAAGGAGTGGTGGGTATAAATTGTGCCACCACTTCTTCAGGCTTCTGTCTCTTCCTTAAAACAACTCTTCAATGGATTTTACTGGCTTTCATCCCATCCTCATCACCCCACATGAGCAAGAATCCATCCCACGGTCCTCTTGGCCACGGACTATTTAAAAGTGTTGCCATCTGTTTCCCTAGAAGTGTGGGGGGCAAGGAGGTGACCAACTGCAGCCCACACCTGGGGTCCTTGGGAACCTGCAGTCCCTGGGGCGCTGCACTTGCTGACACCCCTCCCGTTGTTCTGTGGCAGCTCTTTGCGTCGCAGGCTCAGAGCCTGCTGCTCATGACGACCGTGGCCATGCCGGTGTTCAGCAAGAAGAACGAGACGGTGAGTGAGGCGTGGGCTCCCTGCTCCTCTGGGACAGGAGGTAGCAGAACTTCTCGGGGTTCTAAAGCCAAAGGGCCTCTGAAGAAACATTCAGCATTAGGGAAGGCAGCAGGGTAGATGGGTGATATTTTATCTGTCAGAATGATAGTCTGTCATTTCTTTAAAATACCCCTTCTTGTTTTATCCCTTCCATTTTCAAACCAAGCCTAGTTCACAGACACTGAAATTTCAGGCTGGAAGACATCATTACTGTGGGAATCCAGGGCTTCCCTCTGGCTGCCCTGGCAGGTCTGGGACCCTGGCAGGGGTCAGGAACCCCCCTGGACAGAGCCCCCAGAGACACTGTCTGTGATCTCTGTCCATGGAGAGGAGTTTTCAATCTTACAGGATGAATTACAAGCTCTGAGTGTTTGATAAGAGTAATAATTAAGTGTGGCACAGGTGCAAAAGTAAAATTTTAGATTTCTAGATTAGGGGTTCAGAGGGGACAAGATGGAGGAATTGGGTGTGTCTTGTCCTTTTTCTCCTTCTTCATGCCCTCCATGTTTCACTGTAGTGTTGGCATTTTTCTGTTGGTTTAGGCTGGGGACACACTGTAGGTAGGTGACAGATATTGGCACGTTATTGTAAATATAGCACAGGTAGTTTCTGGTATATAATGTTTGTACCATCCCACTGAGGGGCAGAGCCCCACACGCTGCCCTGCAGGACAGAGCTGCGGCAGGGCAGCAGAACATGTTAGAGATAAACAGAATAAACAACCTTGAAACCAGCACAGACCAATTATGGCTTCTTCTTTGGCAGCGGGGCAGAAAGACAGAGACTTTCTACAGTCTCGGAATCATCAATACCCACAGATTCTGACACATTACCTTGTCCAGTCTGCATTTTATTGCAGACCTTTACATCTCAGATAGATGAGCCAAATACCCTGGGTTTGGCAAAAGCCAATCGTTGAAGAAAGGCATCCAGCCCAAGCTCTCTCCATTGTGGTTTTTAATTCTTCGTGAAAAACTGGTGTCTAAATTCTGCTTTTAATTTGTCTGACCTCACCTTCCTGTCATAATGGCTTCCTCAGATCAAAAAGCCTGTACCCATTAGTAAGTTTTCATGG
This sequence comes from Taeniopygia guttata, assembly GCF_048771995.1. Classification (NCBI taxonomy): domain Eukaryota; kingdom Metazoa; phylum Chordata; class Aves; order Passeriformes; family Estrildidae; genus Taeniopygia; species Taeniopygia guttata. Next base: position 69,453,979 of record NC_133025.1, read on the forward strand.
AAAGCATCTTCTACACTGCCATAAAATCAAACCTGTCTATCTTGATAAGATTTAAAATGTTGAATTATTTTGATGATTTGATACGGGCAATTCCTCTGGGGTTTGAAACCCTTTAGACACTCTTTTCTGTAGCATTTCTAATTTCTCATCATCCTTTTAAAATGGAGAATGGTACCTTAGCATTGCTGGGACAAGGGATAAACTCTTCATCCAGGTCCTACAAGTGATTGTCTGCCTTCTCCACCTGGGGCTGGCTGTAGCCTGCATTAGCACAGCACTGTAGTGGGAGCCTGTGTGTATTTTCCCACAGTGCTCTCCAGGTGCTTATTTAACAACCAGATCCCAATGTCATGGAGAGGGGATTTCCTTTTATCTAGGTTAACAGTTTTGTATTTGGCATTTGATTTAGCTGGCCCAATTTATCAACCTATTCATGTTGGTTTGTATTATTTTCTTGACCTTATTGGTATTTACACATACTGAATGCAGGGGTTTGCCCGCAAAACTTGTTTTCAGTGATTTTATGTTACTTCTGAATCACAGTAGTGAATACTGACTAGTGTTGTGTAGAATCACTCTTCTCCATAAACACTGGAATAACCTCTATGGAGTTTTTGAAGTATATTAATTGGTTTCAAATAACCATTTTCACACAAGCCTAGAGGGGATGGGTGAGAAACTACTAGGGAGACAATAATGTGTTTTCAGGCATAAAACTACCCAGGGTTTGCTTCTGAAAATGGATTCTTCTTTGTGTTAAAGCGATCCCATGGCATTCTTCTGGGTGTGGTGGGCTCTGATGTACCACTGAGGGAGTTGTTAAAACTTGCTCCACGGTATAAGGTAAGACTGAGATAATGCAAGTGGTTCCTTTGCACAGCAAAATCACTACTCACACATCCATGGGCATGACTGAAAAATCACTTCTCTGCTCTGTAGGAAAAAGTATGAGCATAAGGGAAGATTGTTGGATGCAGTGGTGTGTGGTTTCCATATAGCACATATGAAATCATTCACTACTACAAGCTTTTAGGCTGCTTCAGCAGCACAAGGACAGGGTGATCCGGAGGTTGGCAAAAGGTCATGGAACCTTTGCATCCTGATGGTCACCAACCTAAATTCCTCAGAGATGGCAGCCTATATTAGAAGAATTAAAGTTTTATATCCAGTTCCCAATGGACAAGAGCTGCCATGCCAGCTGGCAAAAAATGTACTCGTTTCACTGTCAATATTCTTAGCAGAAAAGCTGAGGGCTGAATGGATTATGGAGAGCCAACTCTCCTGTCATGCCTAGAGGTTCCTTTCTCCAGATCAGCATGATGGTTTCTTGGCAGGACAGTGTACAGAAAGTTGGCTCTCACTCATTTTGTGCTACACCTGGATAGAGTATTTGCTCCCCAGAATTGTTAGTCAAAAAACTTTCCATTAGCCCTCTGTTCAATGTATCTTAAAAAAAAATGCTCATCCATAGGAAATTCCCCCAGAGATGCACAGTTTGGTTTGGTTTCTGCTGTAAATTCCAGGCAGTGACCCTTTGTTCAGTCAGGCTGCACAGCAGGAGACAGCGTGCACATCCAAGGACCACCATGAAATCCGGCAATTTGAGCCAACATTTCAAGGTTTTGTTTTCTCTTAAATAACTATCAGACAACTACTACCAGTGAGGCAGTTGTCCAAAATCTGATTGCTGAAGACTCACAGGACTGAAAGTGCTGTCAGAAGCTGTGAATTTCTGTGGTGCTTCCAGCCATGGATGCAGGGCAGACCATTAACAGGCAGCTGTAGGAAATGATCCTGCAGACAGCCCTGGAACTGGGAGTGTCAGGGTGCCTGCAATCAGCATGCAAAGCTGCCTGGTTTGGGTCAAGTTTTAGATGATAATTTTCTGTATAATAATGCCTTTTTATCTCCCTTTCCCCATGTCACTCAGAGGATAGATATAAAATAATTTTTTTTCTTCTGGGCTAAGGATGGTCACTGTTCTTTCCTCCAAGCAGTGCCAGGAAAGGAGAGGAAATAATTTGGATTTTATCATATCAGCAGCAGGACACTTCTTCTCAGAAACTCCTCCAACTCCAGACCAGTTTGGAAACCTAGGGTCTTCAACTTGAATTCCCTGGCATATGGACTCCAAAAGGACCAGTTCCAGCATTCCAGACCTCTGGAGCTTATATATTAATGATTGTGCTCTTACTGGGCTGGGAAATTTCAGCTTTGATAGGCCAAAAAAAAAAAATTGCTGATCTAGTGTCTTGGTTTCATTCTTGCCACACTGAGTTAAGCCAAGTGTGTTTTTCAAAAAACTGCTTCGCGTAGAGATGGTCCAAGTTTTTGGTCTGGGATGTGTGAAATACAGAATTGATTCCCTGAATGCACAGACAGATTGTAAATTACTTACCTCCTCACTTCCCTCTCCCTTCAGGATTGTCTCTATAGGAATAAAGTTGCTGCTTTTTTTTTTTTTTTTTAAGATAGCAACTTTATTCATTGTTGTTTTTCTTCAGACACCTCTTGTTTTGGCAAGCACAGGCTACCTGCAGGTTTTTAGCAACTCAGGGTGTAGCTGGAATTTGCATTATATATGGGCTTGAGCTTAATAACTTCTCTCTTGGAAATCTCTCGCAGATCAGGTCAGCCAGCGTCTGGTCTTGTTAGATTATGCTTTTCCTTAAAAAGCATTTTAAAACTACAACATTCCTCATCACTGCCAATTTCCTCATCACTTTCCAATTTCCACATCTCTGCTGTGGAGGGCTCAGTCTGCCTCTGGGTGCTAATTGTCCACAATGACAATCAGACTGTAGGAGGGCATATTTTTCTGAATGTGCTCACATACCTCCTACCTGCGCATCCTTTTGTGCATCCAAGCACAGACAGAGCAGACAAATACGTACTTTGGGATGGATTCCATTTTCTGCTGGTCAATACCTTTTAAAGGAAAGTATCTCTCAATATTGGTGGGTGCCAGGGTATCAGCAGCACCCATTACACAGCAGTGTTTGTAGCTAAAGCACTGATTATTCTAATGCCTCTTTCTGCAGCTGGGTGTCCATGGCTACGCCTTCCTGAACACCAACAACGGCTACATCCTGTCCCACCCAGACCTCCGGCCTTTGGTACGTAGAGCTGTGCATCTGAGAGCCTTTGCTGACTTGAACACAGTGACTTTCAGGGCTGCTTCTGATTTCTTTGGGGTTTTTGAGCTGTGAAGGCCACCAGCCTCTGACATACAGGCACCCAGGAGCAGGAGGGCCAGCTGGCCTCCTTGCTGAGATGCAGAGCAGGTGATGATTTTACGTCTCAGACACCTGCAGGTCAGCACAAATCCACCTAGAAGCATTAGTGTGTGCTCACCACCAGAGAAAGCTGCTGTGAAGCCCCATGGTGGCCCTGTCTTCAGAAAGGCACCTCTGCCCAGGGCCACCACAGGCACTGGGAGCCACTTTGGTGTATGAAGAGAAGCGACATGCCATGTTTCCAGGGCAAAGCCAGGCAAGGGCGCTGCTTTACCCTTCCACCATCAATTGGCCTCTCCCAGTCTGACTCACACCTCCTCCCTGAACCCAGAGATTAATGGAATAACTCTTTTGCGTTAATTCTAGGTGAAAAGTCTCCCATGAGTGGAGTTAAAGCCTGACTCCCATCAGAAAAGGTCTCCTGCTGGTATTATAATGCTAATGGGATTTACTCTTAGCTGCAGGGAAAAAAAGTGATTTATTGCAGGCAGGGGTGTTGTTCTGATCTGTTTAGGAAAAGGAGGCCATAGCCTTTACCTGTAAGTTAAGCTGTCTTCCTGTCTGTCCCATGCTCCTGGAGCAGCCTGTCCCACTGGAACTCCCCCTGGCCCCTCACTGCCAGCATAAAGAAATACGTGACGTGGAACCAAGGAATTCTGCCTTCCACACAAATTCTGCCTTCTTAGTCAGAGAAGAAATGAGACATCCCTATTTTTCAAATTACACACCAGTTCTTAAAGGTTTGCTTTAGGAAGTGATCTAGCTACTTACTTGAATCTTTTTCTTTATTTTCTTTTTTTTTTTTTTTTTAATGCCAGTATAAAGAAGGAAAGAAACTGAAGCCTAAGCCGAACTACAACAGCGTAGATCTTTCAGAAGTGGAGTGGGAAGACCAGGATGAAATAGTGAGTGTCAGAAAGTGGATTTAGCCTCTTGTAGAACCTTCTTTCTCCTACTTTGTGTGCCTGTATGGAAGGTGTGGGGAGCACTCCTGCTGGTTTTCTGTGCCTGACTGGCTCTGACTAACAGAGATAGGTGGTTTACAAGAGGACAAAGCATGAAGCTCCCCTACCAAGTGCTTGTTCCTTCCCAGTATGAGTTTTCCTTCTTATGGAACAAAGAAGAAGTGCTGGGAGGAGGAAGGAAGCACTTTGGAGGATGCTCCAGCGAGCCAGTCTTTGTGTAAACTGCCTAATACTCTGGCTTAATATAAAGCCAGAGTAGTTGAGGAGTGTGGCAGTGTCCTGTGATGTCACCCACACACACAGTATGTCAGATACACATGAAGCCACTCAACTAACAAGATCAGGAACAAGGAGGTACATTCATCAAGAGATTAAAGCTTGCAGTCACTATTAGTAATAAACACAGGGGATAAAGGACTTGGGAAAAACAAATTCCAGAAACCACCTTACTGCACAGGTATGGAGTCACTGAAAGCAGTAACTGACCAGAGGGAAAACATTAAAAAAAAAAAAAGTACCAAACCCTTTTCTGCTGTCTTTTGAGCAAAATTATTAACAAGTGACAAAGAAGAAACAGCGTGCACCTTTAACAGCTGCACACTGCTGCTTTGCACATCTAGGACCCCAGATAAAATGAGAATATAGAGAGGTTCCTTTGTGGCTGGTTTTATTTTACTCAGAACTAGGAGGAAATAGGAGGAAATAGATACTTAAATTACTAAGGTAAGAACTGAATTTGGAGTAAGATAGAATTAGCTGTGAGACACATGCTTCTGGATCACAGGGGAGACTGCTGAGATAAACGGATCTGATGCTTAAAGATATCCACTTAAACAGGCAGGACAAACAGAGCAGCAAGAGGATCAAAGTAGCTACTGCCACTAGGGTAGGCCAAGTATAAAGGCAACATCAAAGGAATTTGGGAAGTGGAAGAGTGGCAAACTGAGAAAGAGAACACAGCAGAAGTATGTAATTTGGAAAGCAAGACGAAAATAAGAGGTCTTACATGCAGTGGAACTACCAAGATGCAAGTTGCCAGCAGCTTTCTTGTAGGTTCACTGATCTCTTACAGCACTTCACTCCCATTGCTGTTTTCTCTCTCACTGGAGCCACTTTTAGAGCTACACCTCTTTGCCTAGTTTGCTATTAAAAAAAATAATCCAGGAAATGAAAGAAATCTGCTTTGCTCTCATATTTATTTGGCTAGTGGGCTCCTGTCTGACCAACTGACACTGATACCTGAATACAAATACAGTACAAGTGTAAGGTTTCTGTCCATAGGCAATCAGAGTAAACCTATTCAGGGAACAAAAAAATCATGAAACCAGCATGAGAAACAAAAGCCATTTTGTCTTCCTGTACTGCATCTTCCAGAAGAAAGAAAGGTTGCAGTCACAGAGGGTGCAGACATTCAGTGACGTGAGCAATATCTGCAGTGTGACTTCAGCAAGTCTAGAGGCTCTCAAGATACACCCACTGCAGCAGAAAGCTGGCAACATTTCAACACTCATATTTGTAGCTATGGTATTAGATCAATGACAGACTCCACATCCGTAATCTCTGTAATGCTGATAAGCAGCACATTCAGGCTGGAAAAATATGCCCAAGTGCTAATGATGTGTAATACAGCCAGCTGCAAAAAGAAATGCAAGAGAGGGAAGTTGGCATTGTCTGAAAAACACCAACTGATGCACAGTGGTGCAACCTGCAGCCAGGCAGCAGCAAGGGTTTGGGCTTCCCTGTAAAGCAACACAGGGATATTCATAGTGAGAGGGGGAAAGGGAGAAAGGCCAAGGGTCTGGAGAGGAAGTCATACAAGGAGTGGTTGAGGTCTCTTGGTGTGTTCAGCCTGGAGGAGGCTGAGGGGAGACCTCACTGCAGTTACACCTCCCTGAGAGAGGAAGAGGAGGGGCAGGCACTGATGTCCTCTCTGTGGTGACAGTGACAGAACCAGAAGGAATGGCCTGGAGCTGTGCCAGGGCAGGTTTAGGTTGGTTATTACAAAAAGGTTTTTCCCCCAGGGGGTGGCTGGGCACTGGAACAGCTCCCCAGGGCAGGGGGCACAGCACCAGCCTGCCAGAGCTGAAGGAGCGTTTGGACAATGTTCTCAGGCACACGGTGTGACTCTTGGGGATGTGCTGTGCAGAGCTGGGAGTTGGACTTGATGATCCTTGTTTCCAGTTCAGGGTATTCTATGATTCTCAACCCAGAACCCATGGTAAGTCCTGCAGGCTGTCAGACCACAACAGAGAGTATGCTGAGGCTCTGGAAGAAGGTCAAACACTCTTAGCCAAAAAGAGTAATAGTACCAGTCAGTGTTTTCATTTCCAAGATGTGGGCCTTGGGAAACATGAGCTTCATATTCTAGGTCTGTAAATAACCCACATCAAACAGCCATAATAAACAAATCTGTGGTCTTGTAAAGCCAATGCAGTTGAGACTGGCTAACACCTGAATGGAGGCCTGTCTCTGGAAGTAAGGAAACAATTTGTGAATGAGTAAGTTACTTCCCACACTATTTTTTTTCTATCCAGCCTGAAGCAATAGACTTGATATGCTCTGGCAGGCTAGACCTGAAGTCAAAGCCTCTGTACTTGTGGAAAAATTTCCTGGATCTTTCTTGCAAGAGGCTGGGAGTCACTGTGAAAATTACATTTTACCTTTGGAACCTGGGTTGAATAAAGTGGTCTTCTCACTGCCTACCCTGCTCTCATATAGTCTTGCTTTACTGTGCTAAACAGCCGCTTTGCTGCACCTCAGAAGTGGTGCTGAATACAGCCTATAATTTATAAATCAGTTTTAAAAATGTCAGAGATCTTTGGAATCAGTCTGAGGGAGTTAGTGGGTTTCTCAGTTTTCTCCTCTTCCAGGCTCTCAAAGCACTGTGCTAATGAATTTCTGGCTGCCAAACAGTGAAGTCTGTAAATGGGACTGGCAATTTAGCAGATTCCAAATCCTTTATTTTTGCTAAAAGACACATCAACAAGCTTTCAGGATAAACTATTACTATTCTGTATCACTTATCAACATGACTGTCCAAGGATTCTGATCACTGCAAACAGGATTTCTGTTTGAAATAATCAAGACAGAGCTGGGGAGGAGAGGGAGCCAACAGTGATTCTTTCTGCCAGCCCCTGTGTGTTAATGACAAGTGGCTCTGTTAATTCCTGCTGAGGCCTGCTTGGAGACACTAACACCAAACTTGTTCACCTCTGCAGCTGAGAAGTGCTATGATCAATGGGGAGACAGGCTACCTCTCTATGGATGTGAAGGTCCCTGTGGACAAAGGGGTAAGAAATTATCCTTCTGTTCAGGTCACCCAGGGGAGTGGATGGGAAGTGGATGCTGAAAAACCACAAGGGATGTAGTTTTCAATGTTCAGCATTCCTGAGTGTGAGGATTTTATTGCTTCACCACATATAGAATGCATGTGCTAAAACATACAAGAGAACATCATTAGAAGTGCTCATTACACCTACCAAGATTCTGTTCTCAGAAAGGTACTGGAAATGTCTCTCAGCTCCCTACTTTGTCCAGGCAAAGCCAAAAAGCAGGTTGTTCATTGTTTATAGGGCTGTGAAATGAATCCGAGATCTTCAAGAGTTACAATAGGGGAAGATTATGCTGAACTGACTTAGGCAGAAGGAGATTTGGAGACTGTTTTGCCACCCTCTTTCCCTATCCAAAACCACTCATGAAAACTTTGTCCCTCACTTCGTCAGAATGTGATTGCCTTTATCCAGGTCCAGGATTAAATTTCTAAGCAAACATTTGCAGATGTTTTATGGAAAGTCCTGGTGAAATGGAGACTTCTGAACACTCCCTACCAGCTCTAGGGCAGGGTTATACATCTTCCTTTGGAATCAGTGCAAAATTATCTCTTACATTTATGTTCACTGGTACTTTTTCATTCACATTTATTTAACTCTCTCGAAGATTTTGGCTTTCATCATTTCCTGTTAGGAAGTATTCCAGAGTCCTGCAAGTTACACTGCCCAGAAGTCTTCTATATTTCAGGAAAATTTTCCATCCTTTATAGAGAGCATTTTTTTAAGTGGCTGGCTGAACTGTTCCCATGCTAAGCCACAGTCAGCATCAATTCCAACAAACCAAATGCTCACAGCCACTGCTGAAATGTGGGGCCATTTCCTAATGAAGACACCCCTCTGTTTCCTCTGAATGGTTGTCCTGCTAGATCTTGTCACTACATTTTTTTTCCTCTCTATTCTTGGTATCTGTAACTCCCATGGACCTGCTGATGGCTTTGCTTTTCTTCTGGGCATTGCTAATATCTGCATTTGAAATATTTGCACACTTTTCAGCTATTACGATTGTTCCTGTTGACTCTTCTATCATTTCTGGTGCCCAAGTACCAGGGCTTCACTGAATTATGTGACTGTTTCCCTGTTGCTCTGCACAGAGCAGCTATTCTCTGCAATAGGATATTTCTGAATAGGGAGCCCCCAATCTCTTCTGCTGTCCCTTCAATTTTTTTCTCCCTCCCACAACTGCACTGGAACTGCCGCCCTCAATTCTGTGTTTCTTAGCTATTTTTTCCAGTTGCCATTTTTCCACATGAAACCCACTTCTCCTTTCCATCCAGTCTTTCTAATTTTAAGGGCTGTTGAGACTTTTTTTTTAGTATGCAGAGAAATGTTCTGTTTTGTCTTACAGATCCCTGTACAGAAGGGCTGCTAAGACAGAGTCTGTTCCTCCCGTTAGATTTTTTTCCCTCGATGGCCTGTTGTTTACTGTTTCTTTCTGTTTACAGTTCTGCTGCTGGTTCTCACTCTATATCTTATTTAAGCCCACTTAAACTGATTCTTTGTAATAGAAGTTCATGAGAAGCTGTTTCAAGCACTTTATATAAACCCAAATATATTGAATGACCTTTATTTCCTTCATCCATTACCTTAGTTATTCTATCAGAAAAGTAATCAAGGTTTTAGAGCAAGATCTATTCTTTGTAGGTCTAGATTGCTTCTTTTGCTAGTTTAACCCCTTTGTGCACCCTCAGTAACACTTCTTCTGAGTCATCCAATACTATCTTTTAGTTCAATATTTTAGAGACTTCCTTCTGCTACCCTACCCAGGGGAAAAAGAAGATAACAAAAAGCAGCCATGGTAAAGAGATATTGTTTGCTCCATTCTGCATCTCTGGAAGCCTTATGAAGCACAACAGGGGACTGAGGCTGAGTCTGTGAGAATTTTACTATTATCAGAATACACATGGAGTGAAAATCAGAAATGAAGCTTAGTAATTCCCACTTGTACTCTGCTAGCTGATGAAGCAGAGCAGCATTGAAACAATTGACCAGAAGAGGGGCAGGTCAGGGGAAAAAAGGAGGAGCAGAACAGGCCCTGCTAAAGGAGAAAGGGTCTTGGGGTAGTGGCCAGGTCTTTTCCATGCCTCCCTGCCTCCATCGTCAGATCAGACAGGCAAGAAAAGGGAGAGTTAATACCTTTCGTACCACCCACATCCACCAAAACACCACCAAGTGATATTCTTTGGGGGTATCACAGCCCTTTGGAAGATCTTGCACATTAAGAGAAATAACTTCATGGAAAGGGTTATTTAAAAATTGGACTGGACCGCCCAGGTGGTGGAGTCACCGTCCCTGGAAGTGTTCGAGAAAGGCTTGGACATGGCACTTAGTGCTATGGTCTGCTTGACAAGGTGGTGATAGGCCAAAGGATGGGCTTGGTGATCTCAGAGGTCTTTTCCAACCTCAATGATTCTGTGTGGTCTTGGCCCAGCAGAACACTCTGTTGTTCAGCAGTACAGTTGCAATGCATGGAGAGAGGGGGGAGGAAAGGGGTCAAGCCACCTGCCACCTCCTCATCTAACAATAACCTGAATCCCCATCACACCTAATGATATCCCCCATCCCTGTCAGCACAGTGAGCACAAACTTGGTGCACACTGTGGATCTGGAGCCCTCTGTGCCTCGCTCCACTTTCAGGGCTGCTCAGCTCGAGCAGGTTAGAGCAGGCATGACTTTCCCTGGGGAACACTGAGTTTTCTGTGTTCACTCCCCTGTCTCCCACACACATCCTCTCACCTCGTTCTCAGACTGGGTCTAGGATTTTAAACATATTAGGGTTCATATACTGGCATAAGGCTTGGATAGAAACTTTCCAGAAACTTTTCTCCTTTAGAAAAGCGTTCCACTGAAATCAACACTTTCCTACAGGAAAAGGCCAGTCTGGCAAACAGATGAAGTTCTGAGGCAGCTTTCAATAATCTAAAATGTCTTCAGTTGAAATGTCAGTCTGAAAAAAATATTGGCAAGCGAATCAAAATGGCTTGGATTTGAAACAGCACTTTTTTTCCAAATTGAAAATGTAAAATTTTTTTAACCGATTTTAACAAAATTGGAATATGGTAATATTTTGTCCCACTTTGGTGTGAAATCAAATGTCAGGAATATCAGCATTTCCCACAGGAGTGGGGAGACTTGGCCCTGGCTGCCCACCCACACAGAGGATAAGTTCACCATTCTGCCTCTCCTTCAACTCTACTCCTCCTTCCTATCTGCCCCTGAGCCCTGCTCCTGCTGGAAATGATGATGAAGATGATGATGTGCAAAGCTGTCAGGGTTGCTGTGCCTAGCAGAAGAGCAGCAGGGCCCCAGCACATGTGCTTGGAGGGGGTGAGAGGGAAGGCAGCTTCCCCCCAGCCCTTCCTGCAGCTGGTGCAGGAGCCCTAGAACAAAGAAAGGTTTATCTGAAGCCCTTGTTGGAAAGACAGAGTGGCTGCCTGGATCCTAAAAGTCTCGAGGTGCTGGATATGCTGAATACTGCACATTCATCCCAGCCTCCAGGCAGCCCTAGCAGGGTGTGAGGTGTTGCTTTTGCTCAGCCTTGGGGACATTATCCCAGGCCCCCATCACCACTATGCCCTTATTTTCTCTCTTATTCATTCTCTTATTTCAGAAACGAGTTCTCTTCCTCACCAATGATTATTTCTTTACGGACATCAGTGGCACACCCTTCAGGTGAGCAAGGACCTGTGGTACCTATACATGTATCTGAAGTCTGAAGTCTGATCAGGGACAGCAGATCAGGTCCTCTTCATAAATATTGCTACAAGTCATAAGTAGAGCAGTTGGAATAACTAACTTTTTTGTTCCTATTGCCATTAAAATATTATTTGGGGTCAATTCAAAAGGAATATTATGATTTTCCTGAAATTCAGAGTCTGACAGCTACACCTTAGGTAAAGCATGTTGTTTCATTTCAGAGAAATGAGAAAGCTTAAAATTTTCATTGCCACTGAATATGGTGTATGATCCTGATGTATGGCTTTAAATAAACCTCAACATTGTTATACACTGAAAATTATAAAACAACAAATAGCAAATGAAGGAAATTGTGGGGTGGAAGGGAGGGAGGGGGATGTTGTTCTTTTCCCCCAGCTGAAATGGTTTGAAACTGGCAGAGATTTGAGAACTAGTATCATTGACCTGAACCTACAATGTTGACCAAAAAAATTGTCACCAGCAATGCCTTATAACTCTACAGACAGGTTCCTTAGTCCCCTGTGCTGAAATTGGATCTTACTTAATCCTCTTCCAATGATGTTCTTTTCTTTAATAGCTGTGGAGGGAGTTAATGTCATTAAGGGTTGTAACTGCAGGCAATGACACCTTTCCTTGCTGACAAGCCCTCTGTTTTCCTTCTTGCCTGCAGCCTGGGTGTTGTGCTGTCCAGGGGGCACGGGGAGTACATTCTGCTGGGGAACACTTCAGTGGAAGAAGGTAGGTTAATCTGAAAGGGGCAAGGGAACTACTCTGAATGTCACCAGTTCTCCTTCAGAGCCTGTATGTGTCTGTCTGCTTCCTCACTGAATACACTATGTACTCTCTGGTTTCAGGTTTGCATGACCTGCTCCAGCCAGACCTGTCTTTAGCAAATGAATGGTAAGTGGAAGAAATCCTGTCAGTGACACAGGGCTTTGTCACAATATTTGGGCAAAGTTCCCAGCAATCTGGTTTGAGTTCACCACCCTCTGTGGCCTAGGGGAAAAGCAGTGCTGTTCAGGTGCTGTACCTGCAAAGACCTGATTGTCTCCAGGCAATTGGCTTTCACCTCTTCCTTTGGGAGATGCCACCAAGACTTGGCACATTCCCCTCCTAAGAAACAGCTGAGATTTATCCTCAGTCTGCTGTGCTCACACTTGGTTCCTCCTCGTGTTGCTCAGAATTGTTTTACAAAACCTACACTATGTCAGACCTGTTAGGGAATTTTGTTGCAAGCTTGGTGAGAGATTGAAATGCATTTTTAAATCCTATTTTATTTTTGGTTGGCATCCTTCTGAACTGAACCTAGACCTAACTTCTAGTGAACACGGAGGTGATTTATGACCCCCATTTCAATAGCAGGCAGAACTTATGGTTTTGCTTGGTTTGGATATGAAACAGGGTGAAGCACGGCACTTTCCATTTATTGCTGTGAGGTTTGGGGTTTTCATGAACCCAACATTCAGTCCCACTCAGTCACATGAACCCAGGCTGTATCAAAGCCAAAATAACTATATTCAAGCAGCCCTGCACCCCTTCTCACCTCTCATTACGCTGTCAAGTTTCACAAGCAGCACATTTGAGACACAAACAGAGACTTCTCCTTCTTCTAACTCCTGACTTCAGGTGTCAGCTTACCACACTTTACATATTCATTTCTCTTAGACTTTTCTCATAAATCACTCCTTTCAGCCCCTTTATGAGTTTTAATCCTCTTTTATAACCCCTTCCTCTCCCTTGTCCTGACAATGGAGCAGTCAAAATTGGAAGTAGGGTTAGAAGACTGGTTTCTTTTATAGCACATAGCATTTCTAATACATTCTTCCACTTCTCCCCAAACTGTGTCCTGAGGCTCCTGCACCAAAAGCTGCACTTGGACAGCTTTTTTTTGTCACCATATCACACTGCAAGATCATTCCTCATCACACACTTTGTTCCTCTGTCTCTTATTTTTTCTCCTCCTAGTCAGGTCTCACATTTCACGTGACCCTCTGCTTTTCGGGTCTCTCCATCACACTTTTATTTTCTATACAGGCACATGTACACATCTTACACAACATAACACAGGAAACTGCTGGCAGGATTTGGAACAGCTCTGTTGCGTTGTGAGCTTATGCTGGAGAACACAGCAATCCTGCTGAGCACAGCAGTCAGGTTAATTGGTGTTTGGTTTTGTGGTAGGGTTTGACTTACAGCCACACTGTTAAGATTTAGAGTGGGCACAACGTGCAGCAATGTAAAAAGTAAAGGCTTTGCAGACCAAGGTTTCTTGCTGACTTTCTTTTTGCAGTTATTATAGTCCAGGAACATTTGTTTGACTATGGTTTCTCTTTGCCCTTTTTGGATTTCTTCTTGCCTTCCCACCAGGATTTACTGCATCACCGACATTGATCCCGACCACCGGAAGCTCAGCCAGCTGGAGGCTGTGATCCGTTTCCTCACTGGAGAGGAGCCTGACCTGGAATGTGAGTCCCAGGCACAGAAAGTGCCCTGCTGGGGTTTTCCTGTACCCATCACAAGGCAGAGGGGACTGTGACAAACTGATTGGTCTCAGACTGTGCCCCTGTGGCACTTGCTTACACTGGCAGGACTGAACTCAAGCCCAGATTAATTCACAAGTGGAAATGAGCTAAGGATCCTTGTCTCCATCAGAGGATTTTTTCACATTTCAAAGCTGACACATAACTCAGCCTTATAGGAGGTGTCAGCACAGGAAATACTGGGAAGTGGAAGGCTTGAATGGAGCTTGGCAAGGCCTGCACACCAGATTTAAGACAGACTGACTGACTGGTCTAGAGGGGACAATGGCAGGAGAAGCCAGGAAAAGTGCTGAGACAACTCATTTTCCCAGGGACAGCAGGCATCATCCTCCAAGGGCTCACGGTGCCCTCTAGAGAGATGGTTTTTCTCAGAACAAGGATTATTAATTTTGTTTTCCAAACACCACAGGTAACTGACCCAAGAGGAAAAAAAAATGGTTACAGGATTATTGTATTTCCTGCTCCTCTGCTGCTCATCACTTGCACTGGGTCCCATTCTCCTGCAGCTGATACAGCACCACTGAAGAGTGGGATCTCTCTCGGGGGGCAGAGATGAGCAGCTGTGCATGGGAATTCCTTACAGCAGTTTGGTTTTAGGATGTCTTTCAGCCCCCTTAGTTGTGCCAAGTACAAGCTTTGGCATGTAAGGCTGTACCTCAAGGCACAAACCTTTGCCACAAGGATGGGAATCTCTTAAAAGTAAAATCAACTGTACTCCAGTACAATGTGAGCAGAGCCCTCCTGTCTGTCCTTGGAGCAGGCTGGAAAGAGATGTATGATTTGAAGAGGCCAGGGAGGAGGAAAGTTTTAGGAGAGCTGACTTGGAGAAATATGCAGGCTTGGAAGTGGAGGAAAAACAAATATGATTTGAACACATGAATCATAGACATGGGGGACCTCAAGAGGGAAAGATCTCATGGTGGGCTCTGATTTTTGAAGCTTGAATAACAACAGCTGTGGAGAGAAGGATCCTGAAATCTGTGGCAAAATACTTTGGGAGAATTTGACGTAAAACATTAAGGGACACCTGGAACATCAACCCAGAAAGTTTCGGTGCCAGAAACACTGAAATGGTGGGGTGGCTCCATCTAGAACAACACTGAAAGAGGCATTTCTGGGACATGATGGGCACCATGTTCTCACAGATTAGTGCAAGCAGGGCACTACAGAAACAAAGCAGGTCAAATAAATGGGGTTCTGGGGCATGTCATTTAGCACATGACAATACCTTGAACTTTCCTAATCACTTCTTAGCTCCAGTCCCAAAGTGGATTAGACTGGTAGCCTGGACTGGTTTGAGCATCTGGTGAAAACCAGGACAGGAAACTGTTTGTGACTCACAGGAAGGAAGGAGGACTAACAGAGAAGCCAGTGAGCAAAGGGACAGAGTAGAGGCCATAAAAAAGTCTGTAGTGGTTTTGAAGTGGAAGGTGTTGGCTGGTATCCTCTCTACAGGATACCCAGAAGAAATATCAAGGCAGGGATTTGAGGCAAAGGCTGTTGTCACACTATGACACGAAATAACTCACACAAGCAGGCCAGATGCAAAAGGAAAGAAAAAGAACCCAAAAAAGCAAACTTTATTTTCTAACTCCACTACATATGCAAAAGTGACAGTGGACTGGAGGGTGAAACTACCACCTCTCCAACCACACTGGTCAAACCAACAGTCCATCAATTCTCTCCACCCACAAAGAAGAATGCAAAACAATCATTGTTTATATGGACAGTGTGAGAAAATTCAGTAGAAATATGTAAATATCAGAAGGCATAAGAAACTTTTAGAAGAACTTAAAAACTCTCAAAAGAAGAGGGCAACAGGCTGTGGACAGCCTGCTCAATGAAGGAGTCAAGTGACAGTCTAATGAATAACTTCATTTGAAAGCCTCTCACTTGCCCACACTTGTTTGGGTGCCACCTTTCCACAGAGTTTGCAAGGGAATTGGTCTGATGATTTTAGATATTAGAAAGAAATTCTTCATGGAAAGGGTGATTAGTTTCTGTAACAGCTGCCCAGGGAGGCAGTGGAGTCACCATCCCTGGAGGTGTTTAAGGAAAGACTGAATGTGGCACTCAGTGCCATGGTTTGGTTGACGCGGTGGTGTTGGGTCATAGGTTGGACTTGATTATCTCAGAGGTCTTATCCAACCTCATTTACTCTGTAATTCTGTGATCTTGGCTGTAACATCTGCTGCTGTGTTTTCCACCACCCAGGGTGTTTGGACTTCTTCTCTGCCCTGTAATGGGAGGCCTCGTTTTTGTGCCACATTGTTCCACTGCAGATGCTCCTTACCAAGGGACTCCCTAAAACATCTAGAGAAAAACATGTCTTTCTCTCCTGAATTTTGTTCTTCCTTTTTCTCCTTAGGTGACGAGGAGTTGGTCCAGGAAGTGCTGTTTGATGCAGTGGTCACTGCCCCCATGGAGGCCTACTGGACAACACTAGCCCTCAACATGTCCTTGTAAGTGTAGGAGACATAAATATGGATAGAACACCACTATGGGTTTATGCAGTGCCTGAAATAGTCACAAACGTTTTCACAGCGTACAAGAAACTGTAGAAATAGCTCAAAAAGCTGATAGAAATAGCGCAATAGCTTTAGAAATAGGATGAAAAGTGTCTCTCAGGAGTAAACTACAATAAGCTGGGCCTCCTTGGGAGAGTCTTTTGTTTGGTGAGGGTTTTTCTAGTGGAGAAAAGGGAGTTTGGTCTTGTCTCTATCGGTTCAACCTCCAGGTTGAACCTCAGGGTGGCTTCAGTAAACAACTTTGTATTTTATTATTTCCAGTGAGGCAACTGTTGCTTGTGGTGTCTTGTATCATGTTACACAGATCTTCTTTCAGCAGACAACGTGCTACTTACTGCCATACGTGGCCATTGGACTCCTGTCCCTGTTTCAGTTCCTTGTATCCCTGCACTAACAGAAGCTGAGCCAGTGACAATCCTGCTGGGACACACAGTTATCAGCACAGCTTTAAATAGCTACACCAACACACTCTCTTTAGTCACATTCTGCTAACCTGGCCATTCTCTGCATCCCTGATCCAGCCATTCTCCTTCTGTAGTTCCCTCCTGCACTTGAGCCTCGTGAGAGTTGACTGGAGCAGAGCTAGCAGGGGCAGAGGAGCTTATGGCCTACATAAAAGAGAATGAAGTAAGCAGACTTCAAAGGTTTAAATCTGAGCACAAGTCTTAAACCTGCCAGTTGTCAGCCAGTAACAACCTGTTGCCATTAGCCGGGAGGAGCCACTGTCACTCCTGGTGTAAATGGGTTATATTACACATGAACTTGAGACCAGGTCTCCAGATGTGGCTTCAAGTTGGAAAGGCCCTGACCCTGGATCATGGCTGTTCTTGTGAGAACTGTTTGCTTCTGCCTGCGTATTTCTGTTCCACAGGGATACCGAGGCAGGCGTTGAGATGGCGTTTCTGGGCACTCGGGCTGGACTCATGAGGAGCGCCCTGTATGTGGGCTCTGAGAAGATTTCCAACAAGTAAGTCCCTAAGCTGCATTACAGAGTTTCTGTCAGTATCTCTGAAGGGGCAGCATGAAATCACCACCTTAGAAATGCTTTTGGGGAGACAGAATGGAAAGGAGCAACACCTTGATGGCATTAATGCTGATTAACAGAATCAGAATAGGGGGCCTTTGTCTTCCTCTGGCCCTTTTGAGTTTTTTTTTAAATACTGTCCCAAAGTGCATTCATTTGAATGAAACCCTTCAACCATTCCCTGACTTCAGTCAGCTGACACGGAAAATGTCCACAGTTACTGCATATCCCCAGAACCATTTTGCAGTGCAAAGGCTCTGCACTCCAGTGCCCCAGTGCCATTCCAGCTTGGCTGTGTTTGATCTTTCTGTCTCAATTCCTCTCCCAGATTTATGCCGGTCTGCCTCTCACACTGCCCGCATGGCAGCAGCATCCCAGCGCCTTGCAGTGAGGCATTAAGCGATGTGACTGACGTCTGTCACATCCCATTCACTCTCCTGTCCTCTCCCTCAAGGCAGAAGTACATGTGCACTGAAGGGTTTTGACATGGAAGGGGTAGTTGGCATTCTGTTGCATTTTTGGATACGCAGGCTGGTGCATGCTGCTGTAGGAAAGGACGGGTCACAGAGGCACACCAGCAGATGGAACAGAAAGGGACCATGTGGGTGGTGGTCATTAGCTTCTCAGCAGCTGTTCCAATGTCCCCAAGTTCCCCAAACATGAGTCCTACCCTCAAGCTCTGCTGTGCCTGAAAGGTGACACTCTTCATGTGTTTGAAGCAGTCTGAACAACTCGGAGTAATCAGTCTCTGGCAACAAGGGAGAAATGCCGTGTGCTGCAGGAGGCTAACGTGATGATTGCCACTGCTTATCAGGAACAGTGTTCAGTGCTTCAAACAGTCACAGTCACCACACTGCAGAGACAGGTCCCCACATATCTCACAGGAGGTGCTTCTGGAAATCCCTGAAAGGGAAGGAATCATGAGGAATTATCATTACGTCAAAATATACAGCAAAACAAGAGTCTGAAAACAAAGGAATTTGCCAGGCAAGCTGTATGGACCTGCAGGGAAGCAAATGTCCTGATTTTCATGAGGTGTTGCCTGAGCACATCCTCTTCCCTTCAGAAGCACCCTTTTGCTCAAGCACTTCAGTTCCTGTCTCTCCAGGAATCACAGAATCATAGAATTTGTTAAGGGATTGGAATGGACCTTAAAGATCATATGTCCCTGATCCACTCTGCCATGGGGAGGGACACCTCCCACTAGACTAAGTTCCTTAAAGCTTTATCCAACCTGGCCTGGAACACTGCTAGAGCTGGGGCATCCACAACCTCCTTCAGCAACCTGTTCCAGCTTCTCACCTGCCTCACCTTAAAAGATTTCTTCCCAGTATCTTACCTACATTTCTCCTCTTTCAATCTGTACCTATTTCTCCTTGCCCTACCACTGCAGTTCCTAACAGAGTCACTCTCCAGCTCCCCAGCAGCCCTCCTTCACATGCTAGAAGGTGTCTGCTCTGAGCATCTCTTGAGGAGATGAGGATGCATAACCTTATGTTTGGGGTGGGTGGTTTGTTTTTGTAGGCGACTGCCTAATCGCCTTTCCTCACCTGCTCCCCATCCCCTGCAGTAACTAATGGCCACAAGCGCCTGCGCTTCCTCGCCCACCTGCTCAGCCCGCGCTCCGGCGCTGCCCCCGCTGCTCGCGGGGTGTCGTGTCTGTAACCCTTCCGTGCGGCCCGGTTCTGTGCAGCCCGATTCTGTGCGTCCCGGTTCTGTGCGGCCTGGTTCCCTCCCCGGTTCCTTCAGGGTTCCCGGTTCCCTCAGGGACCGCGGCCCCACCGCCCGCCCGGGGCCGCCGCCGCGGGCCTGGCCCGGGCCAACAGCGGCACCTGGCGGCGGCCGCGGGAGGCGCGGCGGGCGCGGCCGCCCCTCGGGAGCGAGGGAGCGCCCGGCCCTGCCCCGAGGGGACACCGGGGGACAGCGGCGACACCCGACACCGCCTGCCCTCGCCCATGGAAAAGCCCCGGGTGGTGAGCTGCCGCACGTGTCGTTGCCCCGAGGAGGGCTGCCGCTCCTCCACACAGTGTTATGTCCCGGCAGGAAATTCCTGACACAGAAGGACAAGGAAAGCATCTTCACCATGGACCACTTCCCTCTGTGGTACCGCAGGGCGGCCGAGCATCCCCCCGGCAGCTTCATCTACAGCATTGTCTCAGAAGATGAGTCAGGTAACCCCAGCCTAAATACAGAAAAGAGAGGGAAATAAAAGAGCTTTTCACACCTCGCATCCCCGATACCTTTATTGTTGTGAGTCCTGCCCTCTCCGCACCAGTGAGGCAAGATGCTGATGGGCAAGATGCTGAGCGCAGCTGGAAGAGAAAGCTACAAGGTGTGGGGAAGGCACTCGCAAATGGGCAGTGCAGGGCTACAGAGGAGGAAGATGGAAATGGAAAAGCATTACCTTTCCATGGATGGAAAGGTTTAGAGAGGCAGGAGCTGGGGGAACACAAGGTGCTTGTGGGGCTGGAATACTCAGGAAACATGAGAAGGGAACAGGAAAGGTGTTGGAGAAGGAATGAGACACACAGACGTGGCCAGGCTTGGGAGGGAACAGCATCAGCCCTGCTGGATGGCAGTAACAGCTGGCACTGGTGAGGGATCAGTGAACAGTCAGGAAGTCTAAGTTCAGAGGGTGTCATTTTTTCCATCACCACTTTCCATGACAGGAAAGGATGGGTTTGTTATGGAAGATGGTGGAGGAAAAGGGTGGAGAGGAAGGCTTTTCCATAGCATTGGTGTCCTGCATCCTTCCAATCCCAATACTAGAAAATGGCATCTCTTGCTCAGCAAATTTCAAACACTAGAGGAAAGCAAGGAGTGACTTTTCAATATCTCTTGCTTGGTTCCTGTATGTTCCTATAAGCATTCAGGGCCAGCCATGACCTTCTCAAAGGCTGGAAGAGAGCATAGGAGCCTAAAAACAAACAAGCAAAACAAAATATTCAGAGAGACTGCTCCACAGAAGGCAGAGATCCCCTCTGTGCTCCTCCCTGGCCCCTAGCTCTCCATCTTTGTCACAGAGCTCAGCACTGTAGCTGTTAAAGCTTTTTGTGGCACAGTGGTGGGAGTCTGGTGGGTGGGAAAGCAAGTAGCAAAGAGAAGAAACCAGCCTGAGAGGCAAGAGATGAACCAGGATGTATAGGGAAAGGGATGGAAAGAGAAAGTACTCAAAACCTACAAAAGCCTTTCTCCCCAACACCCTTACATCTCACTTAAAAGGCAAATGTGGAGAGAGGGGGAGAGATGGCAGGAGGGACTTTTTACTCCCCTGCAAGCCATGGCATCTGATTTTTGGAATAGAACATGGGTTGGAAAAGCAAGGAGTGACACCCTATGGGACTTCCTAGGGCAGCCATTAACCAGGCCACAGTAGTCACTGCTGGCTAAACACTGGGGCTGTGGCTTGCTGTGGCTTTCTTAGAAGTCACAGCTAGTTTTGGATAAAGACTGAAGACAAGTAGCTAGCACTGTTCTTTATTTTACATAGCCATGGGTCAGAAGCTTAAATCAAGTCTAGAACCCCACATGGCTGGAAACTCTGCAGGCACCTTGTGAGAAGTAGCACTTGGCCCTGAAGACCTTGTGCCCTAAACTGTAAGGGAGATTATTAGTGTTTAGGGATGAGCAGCTCAGAGAGACTCCCTGGGAAGGGCCAGGAAATAATACCCAGTGCTTCTGAGATAGTAATTTACTATAAAGCAGAGTCCAGGCCCTTCCTCGACATCTGATGAAGCAGGGCTGCCCCACATTTTAGACAAAATAGGCCACCCAGTTTCTTTTTAAATTCTATCAGATGCTGAATTCCCCTTTTCATGTTTTCCACAAGTCCCCTGCTGTGACAGGAGGGTTTTTGTGGCAGATGGGCTTCTAATAATCTAAGAAGGAAAACCCCCAACAGCTCTCTGTTGGAGAGGAAACCAGCAGGAAGTGACTGCAGGTCGTCAGAAGCATTTATACACAGAACCTCCTTCCACTGTCCAGAAGTCTCAGAAATAAAAGGACAGCAGGGAAGCCTCTGCATGTCAAGTAGTACTGTTCTTACAGCCCAGATTTTTCATGTGTTGGGTGAGATTTTTTTTTTCTAGAGACCCTAAGTGTATTTTGCTTCTTTGTCCTATCCTCGAACAAGCCATTTGACCTTCACCGTTGTCCTGGTTTAGGACAAATTTGGGAGAAAACCTCTAAAGGGTTTTTTAGTTAATCTGGCTTTCATCGAAAAAACAAACATAAAATAGTTAGAGCCTCCAAGCTGAACTGTGGTAGGCACTGAATTGTGCTCTGGACACACCTATAATGATGAAGGCAGACATGGAAAGCAGTAACAAATGCTGGAGTTGTGGGGATGGAAAGATCCCTGACCCGTCTGTCTAAGGAAGAGATTTCCATAGAGCACACAAGGAGGGAACCAGGTGCAGACTGCATCGATCAGCCTGGCCTTCAAACTGTCCCCTGGCAGTTCCCAAAGAGGTGCCCCAGCTGAAGTTAATATAATCCATTTTAAATATATATAGCAATGGAATCTGCCACATGACAACTGCAGGCTGGAACAGCTGCCCTGACAAGGAGAGATGGAGTTAGTTGCTTGAGCCTGTCCAGCCATGTGATTTTAAATGCCCCGTGAGAGCTCAGGGATCTGCACAGGGCTGGCAGATGTGTCACAGGACCTACAGGATGCTTAAAGCAGCAGCTCAAGGATAATTGGGAGACCCTGGGGCATAAGAGAGTTAGGAAACATAGTCTCAGAAGGCTTTGTTTCTAAAATGGAGCATGCTCTGGAAGCTGCTGTGTCTGCAGTTTGTAGTGCTGGCCTGGCTTGGGTAAGAGTTAGATACAAGCCTGGCCTTTGGTGTGTAAGTGTTGTCAGAATTACCTGTCCTGCTTCTCCTCTGTCTGCAGAGTTTGGATGGTGCGTTGAGCAGAACAGCTCTCTGACCTCAGGGAAGCTCTACATGCCCAAAATCAAGGAGGCCGGTCCTCTACATTTTATCACAGAATCATGGAACATTTTGGGCTGAAAGGGACTTTAAAGGTCACTTAGTTCCACACCCCTTGCTGTGGGCAGGGATGTCTTCCATGAGACCAGGTTGTTCAAACCCCCCCCTCCCCCACCAACCCCAATCCTGCCTTGGACACTTCTTTTATGTTGAGGATACCACTTTTATTATGAGCCATAAAGAAGAGAAAAATAACATTTTCTCATAGCCCATTAGGCTGGTTTTGTGTTTTGAAAGATGCAGCCCTTGAAATTCTGAGATGTTTCAGAGTTAAGGAATATGTAGACACTGTCCTGGATGGGAAAATGTGAGGGCAAGCTGCTCTTGCTGCATTTTATTCCTCTCTCAGGGTAAGCTCACCAAGTCTGCTGTATTTATGTCTTGACAGAGGGAGGTGGCCTGCCAAAAGTGGTGACAGTGAGCACGGCTGTGTCTGTGTCTGTGGATGGGAAGATGGGAATTGCTGCAGGTAGGACATTCTGGCTTCTCTTTTTATCTTGAATGGAATGGCTGCAGCTTGCATTGAATGTGGGAGCTGAGAGCTGTTAGCTTGTCATTCCAGGGAAGTGACAGGAGCCACAATAGCTTGTGGTATTGAGAACTAGGCTAAACAGAGAATAATGGAACAGGTACTGAATGGCTGACAGGCTTCTGAAAAGGAAATGGGCTGCTTGAATGGAAGATTCCAGTGCTGGTGAATTTGTGGAGTGAGACTCTTTCTCCAGAGCAGGAGCAGGATGGGAAGTCTTTGCAGGTTTAAAACTTTGCAAAACGCTTTGGCTTTGGAACAGCTTCATGTTTGTGTGTCCCCATTGTTATCTCAAAGGAAAAATAACTTCTGCTGGTGGAATGGGCATGTTGCTAGAAATCCAATTCTGACCTATAGATTTCCAAACTTATTGCTGTATGTGAGCTTTAAACTCCATTTTGCAGACCTTCACTAGACTGAATCTTCTTTTGGAAAATTCACGTAGCACATTATTTCCAACAGAACCTCAAAGCTTTTGAAGATTTACCATTTTCTGTACTAATTGCTTCAGCCTTGCAATGCCAGGAAGTGCACTGAACTCAGAAACAGAGCAGCCATTTAGCAAAAAAAACCCAGCATTATCAGTAACCCTGGCACCATATCCAATTTAACCACTCAATATAGGAGTACTGGGATAAGAGAAGATGTAGCTCCCTGGAAATTGCTTTAGACCAGGAAACAGTGACTAAAGGAAGAGGCTGATGGAACAGGTCATGGAGTAATTATATGCTGTGATGCAAAGCTTCTTAGGAAAGAATCATTAGTGCCCATGGAGCCTTACATGGTGAAAGGAATGACTGCTAGAATGGACACCAAAGAACAACTTTGTTTTGGGACCACCTTGTAGAGAGAAGGCCATACAGCAGATACCTTCAGATTACAGTCTGCCATTGCATTTGCCTAGGCTGGGTAGGAGACAGGGAATGTTCTTCAGTACTACTAGTCAGTAAAACTATAGCAAATTCACTTCATCTGATGAAGCATTCCTTCTTTTCCAGGATTTCAGTAAGTTTTAGCTGACAATGATGCTCTCTAATTATCACCTGGACATTGAGAAAGTACTTATAAGCTGAAAGAAGTGTTATGAAACAGAACATTTCACTTTTATGCCCAAAGCCAGAAAATTATTCTGAAGTCTGCCCAGAGACACCTGTGCACAGAGATGGTTTTAGCAAAGTTCACATTAATAGATGCTTGGATGATAGAAACTGCACCCAAAACTGACACCAGCTGACACTATTATACCCAGCAGAAAATGAAAGGGCATTGAAACCACACCAAGGGTCTCTGTACAGCACTGAAACATTTTTCTAAGCATTCATGTGAGAGGAGAAAATAACTTTTTTTTTTTTTTAATAAGCTTGTTTTTCATTATCTTTTTCCTTCCCTTTCCTGACCTGTGGATTAGAGCAGAGACACACAAGCAGTTCATCTGTGTTGTGGTTCAAGCCCTGCTTGAAATTAAGCTCCACACAGCCACTCACCCAACCTCCCTCTCACCCCTCCACCCTGGTGGATTGGGGAGGAGAATCAAAGTAAAACTTGCAGTTTGAGATAAGAACAGTTTAATGATTGAAAATTAAGTAAAATACAATAATAATGGTAAATGATGATGATGATAAAAATAATAATAAAAAGGGAAAAACAAGCAATGCAAAATACAGTTGTTCACCACCCACTGACTCATGCCAGACTTCTCTTCCCAAAGCCAGACTGGTCCCTCTTCTGGGTAACTCGCCCCAGTTTCTATAGTGGGCATGATCCTCCATGGTGTAGAATGCCCCTTTGGTCAATTCAGGTGACCTGTCCAAGCTATGGTCCCCTCCAGTTTCCTTGGTCCAGCTCCTCACTGGCAGAGTATGAGACAAGGAAAAAAACCCTTGACTTGGGATAAACACTTAGCAAAAAACCAAAACATTCTCATTATGGATTCAAAACACAGCACTCTAAAGCCACTGAGAAGAAATTAACTCTACCCTAGCTGAAACCAGGACAATCTGGCACCCAGCATAAATTCAAGGAAGGAAACTTCTCGGTGGAAGCACTGGAGCAAGAACAAGTGGCAGGAGGATCTGGCCCTGACAGAGCCATTTCTCTTCTGTCAGCAGCACTTTCCACAACCCCTGTGGAGATTTCCACCCACTCAGTTATGCTGAATACTGTCTGTGTGGACATGCTGTGAAGGGGCAGAATCCTTTGCAGAGGGTGGAGGAAATTGCAAAGGACAGGGAAACAAAAACATATTTTAAAACAATAAGGTGAAAAACCTGTCATTTTTGGAAATTATGCAGAACCAGTTTTATCACTGGCGACCACGGAAGCTGAGACAGAGAAATGAATTTTTAATTGCTTTTGTTCCTTAAAGGTACCATGGTCCTGTCCCTAGCAGGTACATTAAGTGAGCACAAGCATCTTCTGCTATTCACACATGGTGGGTGTTCTTCACTCCTGGTTTCTTATGCTTTGATGAAAACAACCCATCTCTGATCCATGGTATGGGTGGGCTAAATGATAACATCAGGTCAAACATTATCACCCAAAGGGTCCAAAGCTCTTCATGTCTCCAGCTGTAAGACTTCAGCAGGAGTGCAAGGGTGTGCTGAGGTAGGTTCCATGTGCTGGCTTGGGTGTCAGTCAATGTTTGGGGGGGGTGTTCAGGGAGGAGAAAAGTGCTATATTACCATTTGCTTTTCTAGTAGTGACTAAGGTTCATCATCTGAATCTTTCATACTAGTAGTCATTTTTTTAAAAGGGTTATAATTAGTGGTCACACTGTCAATTGAAATATTCTTTTTTCTTCAGGATGTCAGCTTAGAGAGTAAGGATGTAGATCTCACTTCATTTCCCCTCACAGTAATATAATTATCCTGAATGGCTAGATTCTGATTCTAGGGGACTGTGAGGGGCTGCAGCAGAAATGAAGCTGGGCAGAGCTGCAACACCATCATGGGTACAGGAGACAGGTGAAGGGAGGGGAGGGAGTGTGGAGGCACACAAGAGGCAGTGAAAGCAGAATGGGATGCAGATTGTTGTTGTTGTTATTCTGATGGCATCAGCCCTTACTGGGATTGATACCATGGTAATTTAGCTATACTAACAGAAGTTTGGTACCCAGCACTGGTTCCCAGAAAACCAAATATCCGGGTAGATTTGTAGTTTCTGAATAAATGCAGCCACAGCTCTGTAAAAGGGGAACAACAGAGACTTTTAAAGTGCCCCTATAAAAGAACAAGTGGTATGAACTGTCCTGTCATTCTGTCACTGATCATTACTGTCACTTGTTTGACTTGATGGTGCTTGAGGGGATCTGTAAGCACTTTGAAATGTTCACTATGCATGCAGTGAAGAATTAAGCTCCAGGATTTACAGCCATGCTCATGGGGAGGGAGCACCCCCAGTGCTCCCATGGGGACAATGCCAGATAGAGGCAGCATTGGGCCTCTTTTTTTCTGGCACATGAATGGCAGTCCATAGCCAGGGCAGAGTAAGGCAAACTAAGAGTAAGGTAAAATCAAATGTCCAGGAAGATGACACAAGCCTGGTTGCTGTCAGGGAGTGAGGGAGCAGTCAGATGGAATTAGAGAGTTGCAGTCTGGAGGGCTGAGAGAAGGGATGGAGGGGGAAGCATAAGGGCCTCCTTCCTCCCATTTCAGTCTGTCTTAGCTCAGTGGGAAATCCCAGAATGGGTTTGAGGGGGAATCCAAGCTGCTCTCTTGCCATTAGAGATGCTATTCCACACTCCAGGTGGAGAGGTGGCCAAATTCAGGAGGGAAAGGAAGTGTCCTTTGCCCAGCCCTATCTTCATCCCTTTTTGTCCATCCCTCTCCTTCCCCCATGGGCCTGGGAGGGGTGCACAAGGGGTTCAGGGTACACACAGATTTCTTGGAGGACATGGTGGAGCAGGGTCCACTTGTGTGAGCTGAGTTGGTGGGGTTTCTTTAGTGGGAAGCCACACAGGCAGCCTTGGCTTGACTATACCTGTTTCTTGGAATGAATATTATCTACCTGCTATATTGTACTTTGGCACTTCAAAGCACTATGCAAACATTAAGTAATGCCTGGATGATTAATTATTATTAATTAGGAGGCAGCTATTCTCCTGGGATGTCAGTCCAGTACCTTTCATACACACTAACTGCATCAAAAATGAGAAATAAGGAATGGGGATGGCATTCTCCCCAAGCCATGTCCTGCCCCAGATAGCCCTGTCATCTGCTCCCTCCAGTGAGTCAGTAGCCTGGGGCTTTCTGATCCTCAGGCTGCAAGGCAGAAATCACATGGAGCTTTTCACGATTCAAAGCCTCAGTGAAACTGCTGGAATCTGTGCAGGAGTTCAGCTGTCACTTTGGGCTGTGGATGACGTCTCTTTCATTGCCTGACCTTCTGGCTGTTCAGCTTCTGGGGCTGTCAGCTGGCTGCCAGTGCCAACAGGACATGTGCAGGGCATGACAGCAGACAATGGGGCGTACACATGGTGCCCAAGAAAAATAATCCAAATGGGCACTTGGGAGATGTGTTTATTTTACACAACACTTCTCTCCTCTGTTGATATTGGAAGTAGCTGCTCTTACCAGCAGTTATTGGACCACAGTGAAATCGTTATCCCATGACAGATGTATTTGGGGAGAGCCCTAGGCAAGCTCAAACCAGGGGCAGAGAAGAGAAATGTTGTCTCTGTTTTCAAGACAGAGTTTTGGGACACTGAGTTATCAAGATCAGTAATTTCAGAAAAGCTCTGTACTCACAGCAGGAGCAGATTTTTTTAAAATATTTTGATTTTTTTTTTTTTAAAGAATTTGAGACCTATCAGTCTGAAAAGTAGGTAATGGGGAATAATTTTGCCATATTACCTCTGGTTAAAATCCAGCCTCTGTCAGTCTGATGGAAGCTCTTAATTTGAAAAGAAATTCCTGGCCAGCTTGATGTCTCTCCATCTCTTCCTTGGTCTTCAATTTTGGCTACCTGCTGTCTCCTACCAGCAAGCAGGAACAGGAGGTGCAGGTGGCTTTTTCAGCAGGACTGTTGCTGTGGCATGTTTTCAAGCTAATCTGCACACAATTCCATATTCCTACAGTTTTCCTGCTTGGATGGATGAAACATTTCAACCTTCTCTCTGGAAAGTGACAGTAGCATCAGTAGAAGCTGTTAAAATGCACGGAAATAAGCTCTAGTAGCATAAGCACCTTTTCCTTAGAAATAGCTGCCTATCAACTGGAGAATTAAAACTATTTCACTAGGCTGGTCCAGAAAGCAGCATTAAGATACCCACATAAAATATGAGGGTAGCTGATCTCTTGAATGCGTACTGCAGTATTCAGAAGGAATGCTGTCCCTCTTTTCATGCTGAAGGTTGTGCCAAAGTTGTCTCAGTGCAGAGACTTCTGTGAGTCCCTGAGGCGTCACCAGGTGCCTTTATGGAAATCATGGTCTCCCTGGCATGCAGTGGTATGATGGATAAAAAGAAGGAAGACAACTTGTTTTTAGCCCATGACCTGCTATGTCTGGTCTCTGCCTGATGCCAGCCTATTGTAAATGCAGCTGAACCCAGTGGGAAGATGATGATGTTGACTCCAGTTCAGAAGGCTGAATGATTTCTTTATTATAACTATATTATAATACATTAAAATACAATTTAAAGGAGATACTAAAACTACAAACCTACTTTTTCTAACTACCATATCTAACTCACTCACAACTGGTGGCCCTCTCTCGAGTCCAGCCACAGGTGGATTGGAGTGGCCATCAGGCTCAAACAATCCTCACCAGAATCCAATCAAGCAATCACCCCAGGTAAACAATTCTCCAAGCACATTCCACATGGGAAAAACAAGGAGCAGAAACAGAAATTGTTTTCTCTTTCTTTCCTCTGTGCACCTCTATGAAAAATTCTGAGAGAAGAATGTGCCTGCCACACCAACCCCTTCTGGCAATCCTCAAAGCCCGAGCAGTTTCTCATGCAATCCCTCTGATCCAACAAAATCAGAGACATCTGAACAGGCCGTGCCCTGGAAATGAGTCATGGAGAATGTTAGGGACACTGGTAAGGCAGAAATGCTGCTGATTTTAGTGCTACCAGCAGTTGTGCCTTCTCCACCTCTCAGGACACCTCTCTGGAGGCTGTTATCAGTGGGTACACACTTGGCTGGCCTAAGGGTTGAGACACTACTCCAATGTCAGTGTCCCCATGACATGTTAGTGTGGCAAAACCAGTGTCTCTTGCACTCTTCATCTCCCCATCTGCTTGCCTGCCACTCATTGCATTCTGCTTACACTCTGAGCCTTGGGGGATACCTCTAAGCACCCAGGCTGCTTTTTGTGGTGTTTCTGGGCCACACACAAGCTGTTCCATGAGCCAGACAAAAGTGAGGTGGTTACGTTATTTTGCGCTGGCTCTGGTCTTACGAACTTTGCCTTTGTCTTGGTTTGGCATCAGTACTGGGGCCACATGGTTCCCTTTTCAGAGCTAATTATCCTCCAGCCAGCTCAGTGAACAGGAGAGAGAGCAACATCTGCCTGCAGAACTCCAGCTAGATGTCTCCATGCATACACAGTAACTGGGGACAAGAGGGACAAATAAGTCTATTTTGACCTCAAAAGTATGCTAAAAATAGTAATTGAGGCATCTTTCATAGCATTCTGCTCACCCTGGCTACACCTTAGCCATTTCCTTTCCTTCCATGGTGTTTGTGCTGTCTGCATAGGCTGTAAGATCTTCAGCACAGGGACCATGCTTCCCCCTTGTGTGTGCAGGCATTGTCTATTGCCTTGGTAAGAGTCCTTGTCTGGGGAAAAACTGAAGGCAATTTTGTAGAGTAAATATTTCTTTGTAGTCTCTGCTGAATGCCTGAGTTTTTACACTGCACCATTTACCAGGGAAGAAGCTCTGAGGGAGTGAGCCCTGCCTTCCTCAGCCCATACAGGCAGTGCTTCACCCAGCACAGACCCTGTGGGTAGGTTCCTGTGCCCCAGCCCTGCCCTCACCAGCCCTTTCAGGAAATTTTCTCAGTGGGACCCCAACAAAAAATTGTGAGCAATGAATTGCCCAATTTAGGGTCTGGTGAGGCATCTGTCCCAGGATATCCTCAGCCCCAGAGCCTGTTCCAGACTGGAGCTCCAGCCCAGCACCCTGTTCTTGCCTGTGTGTAGCAGAAATCTTCTTGCCTAAGGTTATCCGTCACTGTCGCCTCTACAGCTCCACTGATTGCCATGGTTGTCGCTCTTGAAGTGAAAAGAGCCCTTGACACTGACTCAGAAGAGACTTGCATATAGCTGGATTTTTTAGATTGGCACCCAGCGCCTTTGCCATGTTGCCTTTGCTTGCAAATTATTTGATATAATTTTAATTCTGAGCCGAATTAGAGCAGTGCACAGGTTGCCATAGCAACCATTACCTTGTGCCTTTTGGTCTGACTCATTGCAGACAATTACTCTTGCGCTCCAGGATTCACAGATGTGATAGGAGAAGAATCATGTGCTGGGCTTTCAACTTTTTTTTTGCTTTTCATTTCCTTCCCAGCCTCTCTTCCATTAACTCCTGCTTACCCAGCATCAGCAGGCCCTGTCTCCCTGCCCAGGGGTGCTCGTGGGAGTGCGTTGGATGTGTAGATAAACGACATGTGAGGTGATTTGTGCATGCATGTGTGCATCTGCATACATAAAGAGCTGATCTGCAGTGTGTTGGGAGATCCCTGGGCTCCCTGTGTGCACATCTCGCTGGGGACGTGCACAGACACTCACAACTACACAGTAATTTGCACTTTCTCCTGTCTGTGGTGTTTTCCAGGTAGGTACAGGATTGATTCCATGGAGTTTTACCCAGTGTGCAGGGGCTGCCAATAAGCACGGGGTATTTAGGGGGGACTGACAAAGTGCAAGGGTTATGAATGGTGCAGGACCTTCATTTGAAGCTACATGAAGATCCACAGGCTGCCAAGTAAGTGGCACTGGCACCCCTGACACCACCTAAATCTCTGTGTGAATGCAAGGCGAGTTTATTACCCCATTCACATATATTCCCCCAGTGCTCCATGTCTTTTATGCAAAGTGTATGGGGTAAAATGCTGTTGTCTGTAGCCTTAGCACAGGTATAGCTGATGTTATAAACCTAGAGTTTAGCAGAGGAGCAAAGCCACCTGAGAAGATGCTGAAAAGGATCACATGAGCAGTCTGTAGATATGAGGATGATGGTGGTAAATGTCACAGCAGAGGAGGTTATAGGAAATGTCTTGTGTGATGGTTTAGCTTCAATTCGGCCAAGGCAGACAAGTTTTGCAGGGTGAGAACCACAGAAACTTAGCAGATGTGAGTGCAGCTCCAGCCTCCTCCTAAGAGATATTCTTTTAGCTACCAAACTCATCCTGAATTCTTTTTGTCCTGCCCTACCTATCACCTATGGCACAAATCTCCCTATCATCAGGCTTTGTAGTGGGACTCTGACTGCCATCCCTTTCCCTTCAAAAGACCTTTCTCTTTTCTTCCTTTCTCTCACTGGAACTCAGAAACCCCACTCACAGGATCACAGATAATTCTGGTTGGATGGCACCAGAATTACACTCTGCTGCCCAATGTGTGGAGGGTGTTCTGCTGTTGACTCATGGCACTGCA
This sequence comes from Taeniopygia guttata, assembly GCF_048771995.1. Taxonomy (NCBI): domain Eukaryota; kingdom Metazoa; phylum Chordata; class Aves; order Passeriformes; family Estrildidae; genus Taeniopygia; species Taeniopygia guttata. The sequence continues at coordinate 69,485,424 of NC_133025.1, forward strand.
TTCAGAGGCAGCAGTGCAAAGTCTGGAGTGTGGGGAGGGAGCAGTTGAGCTTTTGGGGACAGCGTGAAGCCCCCATTTCTGTGAGGATCCTGATTCTTTTGCCCTCCATCTGTCTGTGACAACAAGCAGCTGCTTAAGTTGGATCTGCAGAGAGACTGTGGAATGGAAAAAAGGCATACAGCAAACAAGGCTGCCTTGCCTAGCCCTGCCCTCCCTTAGAGGTCAGAATTGTAGGGATAAAGTGAGGATTGCTTACATATCAAGCTGAGCTAGACCTTGCAAAGGAGGTTAAAACAAACAACATAATGTTCTTCAGCTATTTGGGGAATAAAAAAAGAAGGAAGTAGAGCTGCTTCTGGTCAATAAGAGTGAAGTTGGGGTCAAGGAATCTATAGTCTGAGCGAAAACCAAAGAAGACTCAGTGCCCAAGTTATTGATAAGGACAGAAATATCACCCTTGGGAAAAGAAACAAGCTGAGTGCTGTGAATAAGCAGCTCAAGCTGATTAGTGCACTCACAGTGCCTGGCTGCTTTTTGGCCCTGGGAGAGCTGGCATGTGGAAATGCACACTTACAGCAAAGGGCTTTTTTCAACTCTGTACACAGTGGTGACTCCACGCAGTCTGCAGAAGTGAAAAGTCAGCAGTTAGGATTAAAGAAGGACAAGAAATAAGTTTGTCGGTCTCCAAATTTTAAGCGTGACCTCTGCAATGTGTGTAGCACTTTAGAGGAGAATCTTCAAGGAAAGTATAATTATTACCAATCAGTTAGGGTTGTAAAATGGAGTCATGCAATATGAGTTTATCAGTGCTGAATAACACCAGGCCGAACCAACATCCTTCTTTCAGATGGTTGTTTTCCTGGAAGGCAAAATAAATTTCAAATGTCTCATCTCTGTATTTCAGTAAAGCATTGCTATGTGGCACATAAGAAACAACTAGACTGGAGAAGATCAACTGAAGCAAAAGAGTTGTAAGTGGCAGGGAGGGAGAAGTGAATCTGAGAAGACAGCAGCAGCAAGATCACCTATCAAAGTCTAGCAAAATGTACTTGTTACACTCCCCATGGTCACCCATGGGATTGGCCTTTGCTAATATTAACCTGAGACCCTGATTCAGATAGCTGTGGAGAGGGAAGGAGTATCCTGGTGATTCAACACTAGAAGGCAATGCTAGTACATGGAAGGACCAGGATATTGTAGAGGAAGCCTTATTTGACCTTGGCAGGAGTACCAGAAACAGAATGAATTTCAGTAGTACGACAGACAAGGTCATATGCTTGAGAGCTAATAATAGAAATCTTCTGTAAGCTGGGAACTCTGAGAGATCTGGCAGAGAGCACTGCAAGCAGGACAGGAGGCAGTCCTTGTCTTCTGGGAGCTGTTGAGCCAGTCTTGACAAATCTCAGTAAGGATCTTCAGTATAGCTCATCAATAAAATCTGTACTGCTCCCTGATGCCCACAGTAAATTCAGGGAACCATTGTCATCTGCCAAGACCTGTGCTGAGAACCTTGCTGAAAGGCAGCTGGATAGACCTAGTGGTAAACATATCCTGAGAAAGCTCAGGAAAAAAGTGCTGAGATCTTCTGTATTAGGTGGTGGTGGCATGGTGGTGAATCACAGTGCAATGCAGCTGAGGACAAAGCAAATGCTATTCTAGTGCTTAGGGAGGTGTTCCCAGTGGGAAAATACAAAGCCCTGTGAGAACTCTCCTCTAGTCTGTGTTACAGTTTTGGTCAAAGGAATACAGGCTGAGACAGGAGCAGACAGGATGGGCAGATGATGAGAGGAAAGGGGAGTCTGACCTGTGAGAGGAACCTGGAGCACCCAGCTTGTTTAACAATGTGCAACCAAGGACAAAGCAGATAGGATTGCTGTCATGAATGCACCTTGGAGGACACATTTAAACTAAAGCACACAGTTGTATGGAGATAGGCTTTAGCCAGAATCTGAGGTATAAAGACAATGGATTTAAGCTGGAGCTTGAAAAGTATATAAGAAAGTGGTGGTGCCTTGAATACAAAGAGCTGAGACTCTGTTAGCCTGTAGTTCCTTGACCAGGGAACAGCTGAAGTCCCTGATCTCACCCTGTCACCGAACAAAAACCAGCAACAAGCAAGGTAAACAAACAGGGAACTTCCCGTTCACTGCAGCATTCTCCTTGGGCACCAGGCAGGGCATTCTTACCCTATAGTTCCCACACTCCATGATTTTAGTCATGACTAAATAAAAATAAGCTTGTTAATGCAGCTGAAAGCCCCAGCACAGCACCTGGCCAGAAGCTAGGGCTGACCTAAACCCCTCTCTCAGCCTTTGACATTGTGGTGGTTTCTCTTCATTGCTTTGGGTTTTGCAAAGTAAAGAACAGTGAGTAGAAAAACCCCTGCTTACAATAACAAACCCTTAAAAAGCAGATGGGGATGTGGGGGCTGGTGTGTTTTTTGACATTTGAGTACCAGAGCAGGGAGAATCTGAGAAGCAGCTGGTCAAAGGCACTCATTGAAAAGGGGATGATCAGTCACAAGAAGACAGAAATAAGGAGGAGAGAGAAAGAATAACTGGGGAATTCAAGACATTTATGTCCAGTGAGAGATATGTGAAAAACAACCATATGAGGCTGTGAGTGGATGGAAGTGGAAAATGCTGGAAGGGGATAATCCTTTTAAATAAAGGACTAGATTTTCTCTTGCCAAGAATTGTATAAATCTGGAGGCTCATGTTTAAAATGCAATGAATTTATACCAATGTAAAGGTAGGATCAGAGCCACTTACCCATAATCTGCCTCCCTCAAAATTACTTGTTAGGGTTTTGTCCTAGCATTTACATTTACCTCCATCTTTAAAGCAGGAACAATGTTCACAGCCTAGTGAGTAGACTGTAAGACATTCTTTGGTAGGAAGGAGTAGAGAAAAGTGGCAAAAGTCATGTAGTATCTACGATATAGAGCACAGATACCAGTGGATGAGGAGAATACTTCTAAAAGAGGGAGAAAAAGCTGGAAGCAGTGTGACAATAGGCTCTAGTATTATCCCAGAGGTGAGAAAATGCTTTCAGTTGAAAGTCTTAATGAACTCAATCTGCCTATTGTACCTAAAAGAAGACTAAGAGATTATTTGATTTAGAGTATAAAGTGCCTCCACAGAGAGAGCTGCTGGTTACTGAAGGTTTATTTTTTTTTAATCTAGGGGAGAGAATAACAAAAAACTGTGACAGAAAAACCAAAATAGATTAAAATTAGTTAATAAGCATGAATGCTAACAATGAGCACTAATAGGTATTGTCAGAAGATACCAAGGGAAACAATATTTTTCCCTTTTTTCAGTGCTTTTCAAATCAAAGGTAGATGACTTTCTGGAGGATTCAACTTAGCTGCATGTAAACACTCATTGTTGGTCTTTCTACAGGATAGTTTCTCTAATTTCTGTTTCATAAACTAAACAGATTGAGCTCTTTCAGCCTTTTACAGAAAGGCATTTTCTGCCACCCCCAAATAATGCTTGTGGTTCTTTTCCACACAATTTCCAAGTAGCGTGCGATACACAGAAGGTCAGACTGGATGATCTAAAGTCCCTTCTGGCCTTTATGTTCTCTGAATCTCTGCCTCTGTGAATTCATTAATGTTTGCAAGCTCCCAGAGAGCTGCCAAAGGCAAGCACTATAGAAATGCAAAGCATTGTTGTTACTCTGCATATTTCCCTTGAGCTTTATGTGGAGCTGGTTGAATATCGCAGGGTATGGTCTGTGTGTATTCCCTCAAGTGAAATACCTGCATTTCTCACTCCTGCAGTGCCCTTTCCGAGTTGATTTTCTGCAGCTGTGCTAACAAACAAGTTTATTCCCAAGTTAGGACTCAGAAAAAGCAAATGTGAAGGGGCAAATCTCTGCTTGGAGCCCAAAGCAAAGAGCAGCACATTGCTGTGGCCCAGAAGCTCCGTGCGAGGAAGTTATTATTAGCATCATGCTTTGCTTTCTCTTTGTCTCCAGGTGCCCTGCACATGGCCTCTGCCTGGCTGCAGCAGAGCAGAACTGTGGGAAAGACAGATCTGGCCCCTGTTGGCTGCTTTTCCCCCATTCTCTAAAGGGAGAAGAGCTGTGAGGATGCTGCCTTGTCCCCAGGTTTCCAGGGCTGCGACAGATGTAGAGGGCACCCCAGAATGATGCAGGAAATGTTTATTTACTCACATTTCATTCTGTAACTGTATTCATTTTTGAATGCTTGTTGTATTGCCAATTATTCTAGGAGAGAAGTCTTTTTGGCCCTCAGAAATCCTGTGCTAGGACTTGCATTTATCTGGTTGGAGGATAGAAGCTGACCCTCTGACCCATGTTTCCAATCAGTGCTAGCTCTTCAAGCTAGCACAGTGGGCTGCTTATGGACGAGATACTGAGGAGGAATCCTGTTTTATATTTTACCTGTTACATGTACAGAATTACATGGTTATTATATAGGGTGTTATATATGTGCATGAGTAGGTGTGTAAGCAGGACAAATACATTGGCCAATATCAAATACTAATCAAATTGTAATAAATAATTGCAGAAAATCACAGCCTGCTCCCAGACAGTTCATGAACTGAAAAAGTCTAGAGTCATCAGATGGGTGTGTTGGATTTGCTTTTTTTCTGCTCTGTGTTTCTGGTATCATATGAACTGCTGAGTAGTATCTGTGTGCACTGCTCTACCTACCTGGCAAAATGAGATTAAACTATGTGTCATAGACACCATGCTATTAAACAATAGTGGTGATTCTCCTGCAGCAAATACCTTTTTAGCAGAACAGATGCCTCAGCTGTGAGCAGATTAAGAGTAGCTGGGTTCTGCTCCCAGTTTATCTCTGAAGATCAGACTGAGCCCAGCAGGGTGACTGAGGATAGCAGTGTGAGTAGTGGCACAAGGGTTTGCTTGTGCTGGGGTTTAACATCCTGCACGGTTCCACATGCGTCAGGATGAGTTTATTCTTACAGCAAGGGAATGTGATGAATTTTGTATGCTTAGCACTGAAAAGTGGCCAAGTGGGGAATTTAAACTTCTTAGCTGTGTGTGATAGACCTAGCCAGGGAACAGCTGGTAGAGAGACTCTTTTAGCTCTAGGGGTAGCAGCTTGTGTACTTGGGGGTGCAATAGGATTAGATAGCAATTTCCATCTATTTTGAAATAACCTTGCTCAAGAGGGTCAGGAATCTGGAGATGTAGGAACCCATAGCTCCCTATTTGTTACATTATGTTCTAATTAAAAAAGAAAAAAAAAGAAAAAAAAAAGAAAAAAAAAGAAAAAAGCTTTTGGAATCAAATTTGACCTGAATATAACTCCATTGGCTCCTGCATTCTTCCACTAGGGATTAATTTGGCCCTTTCTACTTTTATGTAATGAGCTGACTGCCACAGTATCTTATCCTTGTTATACAATCACCCTTGTCTGTCTGTGTCCCTGGAGCATTCTGTGTGTGTGTTTCTAGATCTAGGGTCTCACCTTCACTTACTGTGTGTTTAGTCCTGACTTACACTGATATAGTGTGTGTCTGTGCACACTCACTCTAACTTGTGTACAGACAAGAATATATCTGTGGGAATTGAGGGACTTTCTCCTTTGGCTGACTGTGTCCCTGGGGTGTTTGCTTCTGCAGGGGATAGGGAAAGAGTGAATGCTATTATCAGAGATCTCATTTAAACAAGAAGGCGCATAGGAAAATACATTCTTTATTATTATTCTGTAACAACAAGCCAGAAATATAATATACCTTTAAAAATTTCTGTCTCATGCCAAAGAAACCTCCATTCAATCATTTTAGAAAATCTTGTTGCTCTCCCTCAAACAGTAACAAAAAAGAAAAAGGAATTACAAGTGCCATCTGTTCCCTGCAAGGGATGTGCCTACCTGTCCCTACAGGTGTGGGGAAGGGGAGCGGGGGGAACAGGAGGACTGTTTCTGGTGGCCCTGCCAGCCCTACATCGCCCTGGCATGTGTTGGACCTGCTGGCCCCAGAAGACCCTTTCCTGAGGGCAGGCACCTGCATGTGTCATTGGAGCAGCTGCCTGCAGCAGAGGGTGCATCCAGGGGGATTCCCCCCATGCCCAGCCAAGCCTGTAGGGACAACAGGAGCCGCTGTCCCCACGCAGCAGAAGAACCCTGGGTTGGCTGGGCACACAAGGAGCACTGGGTTCCCCACAGTGCCTGTGGGCAGTGCAGCAGCTCAGACATACCAGAGCAGCCTGATTTCCAGGTGTGCTGGGGAATGGAGACAGAGCCTGTTTGCAAAGAGTGCCATGAAGAGGACACTTCCCAGTGAGCACAGTTACTCTGCTCTGCACGCAAAAGGACGGGTCCTCATCCTGCCAAACAGAGTATTTGCTTTCCAGAGGGACTCCTCATAGCCAGCCTTTGTGTTTCCCAGAAACATTCAGTTCTCCCCTTTCCTGTCTTCTCCTTTCCTGGGTGGGTTTCTAAACATAGCAGTCCCTTGTCTAGGGTTGAGATAAATCCAGACTTTCCGCTGTATAAATTAAAACAAAAAAAGGAAAGGATGGGCAAGGTCATCACCAGCCCTGCAACACAGGATATAGAAAATATTATTAGCAACAAAGAAAAATTGGTCAGGGCAGGAGGAGGTCACAGGGAAGGTGCAGGGAAAGGAGGATTTCACATCCTCAACCCTTGCATTGTCCCCTACCTTCTTCCCATTCATTTCACCTCTAGTCTATTCCCTTAGAAACAGTCTCTCTCTTATCTCACACACGCACACGCGCACACACACACACACACACACACACACATATATATAGATCCCATTTGTTTTGTGCAATATGTCACCATTATTTGATGCAAGTAAAATATAGATTTATAAATATACCGCTCTGACTCAAGTCCCATTTCAAGTATGATTGCGGAGTCCAGTATGGTAAAGGGAGACGTTCCCCTGAGAGGGAGGTTGGGGAGAGGTTTGGATCCAGCAGGCAGAGTCTGGCTTGCTGGGAGTGTGGAACAGCAATAACACACATACGGAGTCTGCAGTGCACCAGTTCTGCCCTTCAGAGCGGGCTACGCTTGGAGCAGATGGGATGGTTGGGGTGGCTGTACAGTGCATGGGGGAAGAGTCCTTCCTCCTCACATTTCACAGCCCCCCTCCTTTGCTTCCTCTTTCCCACAGTGTGATGGAAGCAGGGGGAAAGCGTGTGTGCACACTGGTGGGCGGGCTGACTGCTTCTCCCAGTTCTTCCTGGCAGCCTGGTCTTCTGCTTCCCTGAAGAACATCCTCCTCTGCCCCATGCATCCCCGTGATGAAGGGCAGTCATGATAGAACAGTCCAGAGCACCCTTTTTCCTTGGCTCTGGTGACCCTGGGTAGACCAGGAGGGATCCAAGCCACTCTAGGCTTTGATCAGTGATGGTGTGTGCCCCCGAATCAGTACAGCCACCTCTCTGGGACCAGAAGGAGTGAGGAGCCAGTGTGCATTGCTTCCACAGGGATCCAGTCACAGCAAGCAGGAGGACTGTGAGATGTCCGACGGCAGTGGGATTCAGATGGAGCAGGTGGAAGAGGTAATGTGGCCTGGTAGGATCCACCTGCAGAGCATGCAGGGCTCTGAACACAGGTTGCTAGTGAAACACCCTGCAAAGCTGGGCTGGCTGCCAGCTTGTTTCCTGATGGCAGGGATCACACCATCCACAGGCACTGTGGATGCACGACCTCCGGTGTCATCTTCCTCGCCCAGGAATACCCACTGTGACGGGTTATAGCAGGTTACCATGGCAATGTGCGCTCTCCCCTGGAGACAGCATTTTATCCCACTTCCAGTGATACAAAATGAGTCCTTATGTTGAGTTCCTTTCTTTTTTTTTTTCCCTCTCACTTTTTTTTTTTCCCTGTCAGGTCAGAATGAGCTAAGACTAATAGGAGGCACTGCAATCTGAGGGTTTTAAAATCTGGTTGGGGGAAGTCACCGTACGTGACAGTGGCAGTGTGCACAGCTGTTTGTGTGGGCACACTCAGGTGCAGCTGTGGGTGTCATTGGACACCCCAGTGATGGTGAAGGGAGTGCATGTGGGCTCTGCTGCCTTCCGTGCCAGACCCTTCCTGAGCTCTCCCATGTGTGCCACACTGTGCTCCAGGTTCCAGCCTTCACCTCAAGACCCTCCATGATTCTGCACACTCTTTTTGGTTACCCTGGCTGCACCACCCTGTTCCACACACCATGCTGGCCCCTGTGCCAGCCATGGCAGCTCCTGGGTTGTGTGACTTCTTCCCCTGACACCTTCCCCTAGGCTCACACTACTCAGCACGGCTTACGCTCCTGCTAAGCCACCTCCTCCTCTAGTCTTTCCTGATGACCCACTTCTGATCTGCCAATCAAACATTTCTAAATGGAGGCTTCATATCCTTACCCCCTCCATTTATTAGAGAAGACATAAAATAGATAAGAACACACCTTTTTTTTTTTTTTTTTTTCATGCCGTGTACTTATTTCCACAGACTGGTGCTGTAATCTCAATAACTTTGCCTCTCTCCATCCTCTTCTGCCAGTTCCCACTGGCTCAGCACTATGGCTGAGATGTTTTTGTTACTCCTCAGTGGCGTGTGCATGTTTTTTGTCTGAAGCAGAAAGTGATACGCACTACTATGATCAGGGTAAGGTAAAGTGGCTGGATGTATTCATGGCTGCATGCAGTGGGCAGGTCAGCATGGGCATGAGTGATAGCTCTGCATGTGCAGGTGGGGTGCCTGGATGCCTGGAACTGGGACTGGCTCTGTGTGTGCGTGTTGGGATCAGAATGAGTCAGTGTGTGTGTGTACAGGAGGATGACTGTGCCTGTGCACCTGCAGCAGATGATGCGTGTGTCAGCTCAAAGGTTTGGACTTGGCCAGGAGCAAAAAGAGGGACACTGTGCTCCCTGGCAGTGTGTTAGGGTGAGACAGATATCTTTCCACTTCTAAAAGTGAGAAGGGAAATCTACCACTGACTGTTGCCCTACCATAGGGACCTTGCCTCCCTTCTGATGTAATCTTGGTAGCACTGATTTATAGGGTAGGCAGCAACTTCGTGATGCCACAAAACAGCAGTGACCTAACAGTGAGGCATGGACACTTCTGGTGTCCTGCTCCCCACATAAGGATTCACACAGCTGCTCTCTGTTTGCAGAGAACTCTTGACAGGACACAGGATGACTTGGGACCGAAGCTGAGAAGATGACACAGGGTCCCAGAAGGTGCCAGCTGCCTTTGCAGCAGGCATGTGAGGGAAGCTCTGTGCAAGGGCATGAGGCACAGCAAGCACTCGAGGTCTGACTCTACTTTATTTTTCTGGGAGGGCCCAAGGATGAAAGGGCACAAAATGGGCCTGGGGCAAAGGAAAAGAAATTGAGCCAGGTGCCCTGACCCCCCAGAAGCATGTTGCACTACTTGGGTGAGTGGAGCAATAGCACAGTCTGTCTGGGAAGATGTATTTTGGGAGGACCCCATGCTTGACTGCTCTCAGGTACCTTTTTTCATCGCTGTCCCTTCCTTCCTAGAACAGTTTCACGCCACAGAAGAGATTTGTTTTTGTTCTTCATGTTCGCCTTCTGTGTCACCCATGAGTGGCTGCCTCTTCTTCAGCTCCCGGTGGTACTTGGCCATGAGGGAGGCATAGATGCAACCATAGGCAGCTGCCACCACCATCATGATGCAAACAATGCCACAAACCACCCCTGCAATGATCACAGTGCCAATAGCCCGGCGCACGCTCACAGGCCTGTACCGCTGTTTCTGAGGGCATCCCACACTGGGCTCCACTTCTGTTTCTGGGCCTGATTTAGATTTGGAAGGAGCAGGGCTTCCTTTAGTGCAAGGTGGGCCAGTATTGTCCAGCACTGTAGAACTGTTCTCATCATCCAGCTGGGAGCAGTAGTTGAACATCTCCATGGGCACCATCCGCATGTCCTTTCCTTTCAGCTCCTTGGGCAAGGTGCAGGCCAGCTGGTCGATTTTCCCACCTGTTCCAACACAGATAACAGGAGTCAGTCACAGCTCCACACCCACACAGAAACAGCAGGGTTAGATCCTCAGCTGGGTTGAGTTTGTGGGCCTCCATTCACATCTGCTAAAGTATTTTCCCTGCAGGAACTTCAGCCATGTCAGCCGACCAATATGCCTTTGCCTAGGTTGGGTTGGACACTAGAGCTCCTGGTGCATATCTGAGTAGGCCAAGACATAAAAGCCCTCTGAAACCATTTAAGTGAGTCTCATACTGTTTAGTGAGTTATGTAAGTCTCAGAAGAGCCACTTGGGAAAAGATTAATTAAAGCAAAAATATAGGACCAGGCTGTACCTTTAAAAAAAAACAACAGATACACATCCTATCTTCTGACAACTAATCCATCTCTGTGAAAATAATGACAGATGTTGAAACAAATGCTTGAGTGAATTTGAGCAATTTCCTTGGAAGTGAAGGAAAAAAAGCAAAGTTATGTCTCTGTGCTTTCCGTTGACTTTGTGATAGGGTAGTCAAGAAAAAAGAACAAATCAGGAAAAAAGTGCAAAGTGGCACTCGTATGCTTGTTTGATTCTGCTCACACAAATGCATATTTCAGACTGCAGTGTAGCCATAGGCAGAGATAATCTCCTTGCAGCACGGCTGTGATCAGCAGGTATGTGACAGCTGACTGTTGCTACCCGCATGATTTGAGACCCTTTCCTACTCATTGGTTCCAGAAACAGAAGGTCAGGCCTTCAATCCTCACTCCTGTAAAATGTGCCAACTTTCTTGGAGTTGCAGCTCCTTAAAGCATGTCATCCCATCAGCATTCCTGATAAGTGACATGTACCATTCTAGTCTTCTGTGTTTCAAGGAAAATCTGGAAATGCAAACTTGTCAAAAACTGCTCAGTTTGAAATGATGATTTCATAGCCAGCCCTGACTTGGGGCCTGGCTTGTTAATTTGAGCTGTAGGTTGTGCTCTCCAATATGGGTTGCAGTGTTTTTCCTAAGTGTCACTGTTTCCTAAGGTTCTTTTTTTTTTGGCAGCAAACCTGATGCTTTACAGCCAAATCTGACTTTTAATTCTCTCAGCTTAAGAAAGAGAATGGGATGGTCAAGTGTGAAAAGCATTTCTTCTCTTTAGGCAGAAAGAGTAGGGTGAATTCATAATCCTAAAATTTTAATTTTACTTGAAGAAAGTTCTTTCTTCTCTCAAGATTGAAAAAAAAAACAGGTAATAGTTCAGATTAGAAAAAAACACAAGGATATAGGAGATCTAGGGCTGCTGGGGACTTCACAGACTGGCAGTGTTGCTACATGAAGGCGCAGTGGCACTAAATTGTAGCAGGGTCCTCATGCTCTTTGGCTGAGACCTGTCCATCAGGTCAGCCTCACCTGCCAGTTGTATCTGCTCCTGTTTCTTCCCTGCCTGCCTTTTGCTTGCTTTTCCTGGAAGACCAGCACTCCTCCACCTGCCTCCCGCACGCGAGCACCTACCTCGGTAGGAGAACCATTCCATCCAGTGCTTGAAGTCTCGGAGGTTGCAGTCGCATTCCCAGGGGTTATCCCCAACCTGGAGCTGCTGCAGGCTGGTTAGAGGCTCAAAGGTCACCCTGTCCAGGCTCTGCAGGCGGTTGGACCTGAGGGAGAGGGAGCGGAGAGCAGGCAGGTCGTCAAAGATGCCTGAAGGAATCTGGGCCAAGCCATTGATGGAGAGATCCAGCTGGCGCAGCAGGGCCGTGTGTTGTAGCAGGTCCTTGTCCAAGGCCCGGATGCTGTTGTTCCTCAGCTGGAGCTCTGTGAGGTTCCCCAGGTCACTGAAGATGTTCTGCGGGAGCTGGTCCAAGAAGTTGTTGGATAGATCCAACCTCTGTAGTGCAGAGAGGTTGGAAAACACTGCTCCTGGCAGGATGCTGAGTTTGTTGTTGAGAAAGAGGAAGGTCCTGGTGTTTGTGGGGATGTCTGAGGGAATGGAAGAGAGGCCCAAGCCACTACAGTCCACTTCCAGGTTGCCACTGTTACACTTGCAGGAGGAAGGACAAGCAAAGAAGGACTCAGCAGCACATAATGAGAGCCAGCAGCCAAGCACTGGAAGGTGGAAAGCAGGGAAGGAAGAGGGCACAGATTAGATCAGTGCTTTCCCATCCTCACCTGCCACCAGCTACAACACAACCCTCACAGCAGGGCTCTTCGCTGCAGTGTCCTGCAGTGTAATGAGTTTCCTCACAGATACATTCCTTTACTGCTGGCCTGCATCCTGACAGCATGACTTCCCTCCTAGCCTGTTTTTTTAGGAACAAGCAAGTAAATATCCTTCCAGTTTCACAAAAAAGTTTGGGACTTTGTTTGGGATGCACTGTTTGCAAACAGTGCATCCCAGCAGACTCTGCCAAGGGATACTGGAGGACTGGTACCTGGCAGAGGAGAATGGACCAGAGAATAGTGGGAGGTGTCACCTCTGGCAAAGGACAGCCCTTTCTAAATAGTCAGGGTAGAGACAGGAGGCACCAAGTATATTTAAAATGTTCCAATTTTTCAGAAACAGATATATTATTAAAAAGCTTTCAAGAAAAATGAAAATAAAACAATCTACATGTCAGGTGTGCTCCTGCAGTTTGAATCCTAATATTTGTGACTGATAAGACTGAGATCTAAGACTCTAAATCAGGGCATCATTTACTTATCACATTCACAGTGTGTCATATGAGCCTTGTGTCCACTTTTTAATTAATTACATTGCATTACAAAGGGATGACCAAGACAATGGCTAGAAAGTAACAAGAAGTCCTTAAATCACTGGACACCTGGTACTTGCCATTGCTCTCAAAACAGTTTCCGAATCCCAGAGCAACAGCCCCAAACGTATGTCTGAGTGGCCAGTGACCACCCCATCTAGAGGTACAGAACCAGCAATTGTTCTTACTAAGAACTTTGGACACCTTCTGGACTATAGTCCTATGCAAATCCTGGGGTGACCCCTGGATCATGGTTACCAGCTGGGCAGACAACAGACATGCAAAGAACAGTTGAAACCACATCTGACCAAAATGGCCCACAAGGGAACGAGCCAAAGAGGTGTACGCTGGTAACTGACAAAAGCAGTGTCAGGGAAAGGGTTAACACACACACACCCACACCCACACCCACACCCACACACACACACCCTTTCTCCTACACTATCTCAAGGTTGGACAAATCACAAATCGTTACCAACCTTCCCTGGGAGCCAATGGCTTTTCAAACTCTATTTTTGTGAAAAAGAAGTATTATCAGCAAGAAAGCAAGCTTTGTGCCTCTTGTCATTAGAGGAGTGGGAGTTATGTTTAAGTAGACTATGTAAAACATTTCCATCCCTCATCTTAGTTCCTTTTGTGGAATTTAGATCACACAATGAATTCCACTATTCTTCAATGTGGGAAGCAAATTCAGCTCCCTCACAGTTTTTAAGGTGACAAGTTTGAGCATTTGACTAAAACTGAAGCAGGTTTGTCTGTACATCATGCCTGTCCTCTCCCTTTCTCACTTTTCTTCAGAGAAGGCAATCACTTGGGCTGGTAGAGTCTTTTTAGGGGTGAATGGTACCTAAAGGGGATGCGTTGATTGTCTCGCCTTCCTGAACTGGCAGTCAGGTTCTTTCGTCCTGCTTTTCTTCAAAGAACCAACAAGCAGGTGTTTTACTTCTTAATCCTAAAGGAATTGTAAAAAGAGAGGGAACCAGAGGAAACCCATGCTGTGGAGAAGCTCTGCCTGGAGCAGCTTTGCAGTCAGCCGTGCTCTTTCTCTCTTCCTTTGTGCCACTCTCTAGAGTTTAATCTGACCCACAGCCCATTTCTTTATAGCAACTTTGCTTCTGTCAGCATTATGCCATCATACTCCGACCCTGTCATCCTGCACAGGGCAAGTTTTGTGTTCCCAGTGATCCTTGTGAGAACTGGCAGATTTGTGGACTGGTAGTCTAAAGAGGACTATCCCATTTGAATCCTAAGCTGTATGACTTTATTAAGGACAAAGGGATAAATGTTCAGAGATAATATAGCAATTCTCTCTTATTTTGTCTGCCTTTCGGAATTCTTCAATAATTTTTTACTATTCTGCAGTTGAGATCTCAGGTGTACATCAGCCCAGGCCATGCCAATAAATGTGCTCTTTTAAGGAGAATTATGGATCCTTATGGAGAAATGTAAGACAGATCTTTACCCAGACCACCTCTGTGCTTTCTTGTCATGCAGAGGCTGAAGCCCACAACAGAAATTGCCATGAAAATAGATCATAGCCTATGGACTACAGCAGTACAGGTACTGACTGGCTAGCTGATATTTAATTCTGTTCAGAATATGTCACACTTTTGTTGTAGGGAGAGAATTGAAAGAATAGGAGCTAGAGTGGGGAAGGGAAAGAGCAATGAGTCATTCAAGTGACCCCATATTTTCCTGGATGCTTAACAAAAGCCCAGTATTAATAATAGATTGGCAGCTGTGATGATGAGATAACAGCTGCTTTGTACACCAAGAAAGGCAAGAGCAGCTCATGTGTAATGCTATCCAGGTGGCATTCTGCTCAGTGCTTATCTCTCAGAATGCCTGGCCGCCTGCGGCGCCGACTGGGTGGCTGTGGGGTTCCACCAGTGTGTATGCTGGCAGTGGCTGGCAGGAACAGCCTCAGGCAGCTGGCTGTGGTTATGTTCAGGAAGTGGATTTATGCCAAGCTTCTGCAGCCATGTAGGATATGCCAAAAATGTCTTGTTGTTATCCATATATTGCTGTATGCTTTTGGAAATATTTTACTAAAAGCATACAGAAAAGAGATCTCGTTTTCATTTCCCTGAAAAAAGTGCATCCATGAGGATGTGAGCTGAGGCCAGGGAATTCATTGTGTTGGTTTAAGATGCAGCTCTGCAGGAAAGAGAGGCAGGGAAGCAATAGACAGAACTTAAAGCTGTCTTCCAGCCCTACAGAAGGATGGATAGTAAGTGGTTTTGTGTTTAGAGAAGATCAAGTTACTTTGTGGGGTATTTGGTGACTCTAGTAGGTAGCAGAAAGATGATCCAGGTATATCACATTAAGTCAAGACTCAGTAGCATTCATTATAAATAATTTACACAGTCTAGTCTGTGAGGATGGATTACAAAGATGTTTGTTTTCTCGAGCAGGAAGTATTTCCCCCAGCTTCTTACAGCTGTAGCTTCAAATGTGACCACTAGGACTGGAACAAGGGAAACCACAGATCTCCTTGGTGCCTGGGCATGCAGTAGTGAGGGATGCTCTCTAAGTGTCCCCTTTATTCTGCTGTGGTCTCCAGATACTTCTCTGAGATGCAGATAAATTCCCAAAGCCCCACATCACCCTAGCATTGCCTGCTCTGCACTCAGGGTTCCCATAGCAGCTGCCCCAGCCCACTGGGAATATGCACAGGCTGAACGTTTACAATTTAATTTGAAAGAGGGCTTCTTTATTTACTCCTTGATTTTCACTACATGTGGCAGTGCCCAGTAGGAGAATTCTGCCTTCACGTCCTGCATTTCCTTCTAAAATCTGTTATGACTTTTGCCGTGAAGAGGTTTGCTCAGTAGCCTGTGTAAAACCCCAAGCACAGAGAGGAGCCTGCAGCTCACAGGATAGTGATTTGAGAAATGTTCAGGGTGGATCTTTGTGCGATGGTGTCTGTCATGCTGTTTCTCACCTGCCAGGCCCACTGGAATTCAGAAGCAATCATCACTCGCTGTCCCACTTTAAGCCCATCTTCAGCTTTAGAATATCACTCTCCCTCCCAGCTAGCCTGGCCTCTAAAGGAATCAGGAATTAGTTCAAACATCTCCATTCTTAGCTGTCCCTCTCCCCTGTTCTTAACCCTGATGTGACCCATTTTCTTCCCATTCCCTTGACGAACAGGAATATTGTAGTTGGTACCTGAGCAGGCATTACTTACGACAAGCCTCCTGCCACCTCATGAGGAACCTGCTCCTCCACGGGTGGCCAGCACTTGTAGGCAGCATCGTGGTTTTCTCCAGCGTGTCTTCACATCCAACAGCCAGCCTGGCACAGGGCCCCAGAGGGAGAAGGAATGACCTTGTAGCCTGCCTGCCAGGTCCTGTAGAGGGAAAGCAGAGCCGAGCAGATGAGATTCACTTCCCTGGATGCAGCACACAGGGTTGAGCTGAGTGCTGTCTCTTCCCCTCCCCAATTAGTGTTTTGCCTTTGAGGCATCAGTTCTGTTTTGGAGGAGAAATGGAGGGTGTTTCAGGAGGCGTAGTGTGTTGAAGGCGCAACATTAATTCATTTGGAACCTCACGGTGCAGAAATAAAACCTGATTCACCTAAGAGCCGGAGAGAAGTTTGTGCTTGAATAGCCTGCTATGGTAGCTACATTAGCTTCATGCTCAAGGTTAATATGATGAATTGCTAAGGTGACCCTGCCAGGGCAGCAGACTCCGGCTCATTCCTGTCGCCTGTACGCAGGCTGGTGCCACCTGTGCATCCTCTGCCTGACGCACGGCTCGGGCTGGCTGAGATCTGGGCACCAGCGGCTGCCAAGCTGCTTCTCTCCTCGCTCCTCCTCCCCCCACTCCACACCCGTGCCCCCACTCCCCGTGCCGTATTCCCTACCAGCACTTCCTGTCTGTTTTAAGGTAAAATGGATGTAGTGGCTAGAGCAGCACAGCTTCAGCTTGGGGATTTCCCACTGCAGCAACTGCAGGAGCTGAAGAGCGAGCGAGCCTCGGAGGAGAAGGAGAAGGAAGGACCTGAGGCGGGGGAGACTGAGTGGGAGTGTTGAAAAGAGAGGAATTGCATCTTAATTAGTTGAAGGAAAAATCCTCAGTCTAATTAGAAACCCAAAGACCATAAAACTCTCCCCTGACAGTAAGTGACTGACAACAGGTTTCAACTTCCCTCCCGCTTCCCTTTTGGATACAAGGAGGCAGGAAAAATGAAAACACCACAAACCCTTCTGTCCCCCTGCGTACTCTCTGATGTGCCACCCACAGTCACAACAGCAGTTAGATGGTCACATTTCAACTAGAGTACAGAAATAAGCCATCCTCCATCCCCTCTGAGGGGCTCTGACAACATCCACAGCAGCTATTTTAGCTGGGTGCTGCACTGCCACCAGGACACTCTCCCCACACACGTGCCAGGTGCCTACCCTCCCCCAGGCTCCCAGACTGATTTATTTTATATGGGAATATAAACCACCAGGAAATATTAAAATTAGCATCTTGATGAAAATGACGAGCAGGTTCAGTACCTAGGCTAGCACATTTGCAAGGCTATTTAGATCGTTTACCTAAATGCCAGTGCACCAAATACCTCTCATAGTACAGAAACCAATTCAACCTTCATCTGCTGCAGCCCCCCACTCCCCAGTCTGAGCTGGAGCCCTTTCTCTGCCGTTCCCACTGAAGGAGAAGCTGCAACAAATAGCTGTCCCCATTTGGTGCTTGCGCTCGACCTGACCGAGGAGACTTTCAACCTCCCCCATAGAAACGTCTCCCACCCCTGAAGTCTCCTGTCCCCGCCTGTCCATATGGAAAAGGGGGATGAAAAGCTGCAGGCACTTACCTGGAGGGGTTCTGCCTGCAGCCACTTCCACCCGACTGCCCGGACACTGCCCAATTACAGCCTCTTCCTTCCCTCTCCCTCCTTGACTTTCACTCCCCAGCAGCAGGCTTTCCGTGTGCTCTATTTAACTCCCTCCAGCACTGGAATAAACGGCAGAGTTAAGCTGACAGCCACAGAGCCTTATCTGCCTGCTGGATAGCGCCAGTCGATCAGCTCCAAATCCTGTTGCCAAATGATCACGTCCTTGCTCTCAGCATCAGGGGCAGCCGCCTGCCATGCTCTGCCTTTCCCTCTTCCCCACCTTCACTCCATCTAACTTTGTCAGGGTTATAGATAGCTCTGTTCCTTGTGCTCTTGCCTTTTGGCTCTGTTTTGTAACACCCCATCTGTATCAGCTGGCTTTGTTCCAATTAGGGGGGCTAAGCAATTAAAAAAAAAAAAAAACAGCTTCCTTGGGTGGTTTATGACACGTTTCCCTCTGCTGTGTCCCCTCAGCCCAGGCCCCCACTCAGGCCATGCACTGGTGCCTCTCCCACCATGCTCTGTGAAATTCATCCAAACTGTCCCCAAGAAACAATGGGGACCGAGGGCAGGGCAGGCACACCCGGGCATGAGGATGGGGACAGGGTCAGGGTTTCCACCCTGCTCCTTCTGCTCCAGCAGGGCAAGTCCAGCTCTAGCACTCATTTCTGGTACCTCAAGGGCGCCTCTTTCCCTCAGGCAGCACCAAGGCTCAAGCAGAGAGTGCAGGGTGGGAGGAGCAGCCATGTATAAATAAGCCTTTTCCCTATGTTTAGAATTTATTACAGTGCATAGTGATTAACACCTGTTCAGGCTTTAATGTCAGTCTCCTGCACTGCAACATGCACTGAGATGGAGGGGCCTTGATAAACCCAAGATTATTTTAAAGCATGTCACATATATGCCACACTCCCCACTCCATAGATAGCAGCCACCCTGTGTGCACTCATACACGTGTTTCCAAGACTTAAAAGCAGCTACCTTCATGTATAAATGCACAGTCACCAACCTAGCTTACATTTACAAATGTGAGCATGGAGCTGGGCTTGCACATGTTCCAGGGACTCTTCTGTAACCCTTATTTATTAACCTCTATATCTTCCACAAAGCTGCCTGCTTCTCCAAGCATACCATATGCCCAGGTGGCAGAGAAGTAGATTTGGAATACATAGACATTCTTGGCTGCTGAAAAGTGGGGGCCAATGAGCTTCTGCATTTGTACCTTGAAGAAGTATGTTCATGGAGAAATTTTAATTCCAAAGATCCAGGAAAAAGAAAAAACAGTTTCTCCTACGCATCTACTGCCCATAAGAACATTATACCCTTAGTGATTAATATTCCACATTCAGGAGAGAGCAAGGAGGCAGAGAGGATTTTTAAGATTTTTTTTTTTTAAAGGTTTTCTTTGACTTGTCTTGAATTCTGACTTAATTAGCAGTTTTCTTGTGGCCCAAGAGATGCCTTCTGCTCTGCAGAGCACCAGGCCAACTGCACGCACTGCCAGTGCAGCACTGGGAGCATGTAATCTTGGGGCAAATAGCACCTGCCCACACCTCCAGCCTCTCCAAAGCAGCACCAGATGTGTCTGGCTGCTTTCAGCCTGACAGACAGGGATTTTTCCAGCAGTGAGCACTGTGTCAGACCTAGGAGTGCTCCCTGTATGTCCCCATCTCAACAAGAGAGGCACCGTGCCATCTGTTCTGAGCTTGCCTGGCATTGCTTGGGTTTGGGGGCTCAAGGCTGGTCAGCATTGCTGGAGCTCTGAATGCTCTGAAGCCACCCAAAGGCTCCACAAACCAGGCATTTGTCTTTCTCATGGGCTTTCTAGATGGTTCCTTCTCTCTAGAGCAACATGTCAGCTGAATGCCCTGTTATCCGTGGGGCACAGTGGCCAGAGCTTTCTTCTCTGTGCTTGGAGTTGAATGTCTTTCCACATTCTTGAGAAAGCAGGGTTGCCTGTGGGGCTGGTAATGGCCTTTTCCTATTACTGTTTCAAATAGGACAGCAAAAGACAACTTTTTTAGTTTTAGCTCAAAGCAACAAAATGAAATCATCCGTTTCTGGCCCATGGGCTCCGGTGGCCAAAAATACACCAAGCTGAAGTGCCACTTGGACATTTGGCCTGCTGTCAGACTCTAGAGGACTCTCTAATGAGGATTCCCCTAATTAGATTGAACAGCAAACCTTACTGGGGGGTGCAGAGGGGATTATAATGACTCCACAGCACTTGCCAGGGCCTAAAAGCTACAGAGGGCACTATTCCTGCCTTGTGCCTGCTCCTCTGTGCCCAGACACCAGTAATGTTTGCAGCATCACTCCAAAGCCATAGCTGCTGTGGGGAGGGTCTCAAGGAGCATGCTGGAAGAGCAGGGAGGGTTTCAGTTTACTGTATGCACAAACTGGCTTAGTAACTCTTCCCAGTTCTGTGTCACCTTCTATCCAAAGCATGCCATGTGCTCTATGAATGGCTCTTACCTTAACTGCCAGGTGGTGTTATTTTGTGTTTAATGACCCCCAGAAGTAAGGCTGAGGTAAGAGCCAGTAGTGCTTCTGCTCTGAGAAGTAGATAAATCTATCCCATTCTCCAAACAACAGCACTGGGGCTAGAGACAACAGGGGACTGTCACTAGGATGAGACGCTGTCAGAAACAGAGCCTAGCAACCTCTGTCTCTGATTATCTCTCCAAGTCCCTTGCACTAACCCTTGGATCATGGCTGAGGGATCAGACTCAATCAACAGCTTGGCTTATGAGCACTGGCAGGGCATGTGGGTGACCTATATTACAGAAGGGTAGGTAGCAGAGACTGCAACAGATGCCAGCAATAAATTATCAGAAAGTATGCACAGACTTTCATCCCTCCCCCACACACTCCTTCATGGCAAAGTCCCTTTCCCCTTTCCACTGCTGAATTGCTTTAGCCTTTATCAGAAAAGCAGCAGCATGAGGGAGGGCATGGAGATCTCTTTAAGGAGATTATCTTCTTTCTTTCCCCTTTCCTTGTTGTTTTTAGGATTCATGTTTTATTGCTAGCACCCCATAATGGAGGGGGACGGTGGTAGCCCAGCATTTAGTGACTAACGCATGTTGTTCTGTGCATATCCCTTCACCTGCCCTTGGCAGGGCAAATGGCAGCAATGACACATAATCTGTGTGGCCTGACTAGCACACCACAAGTGGCTTTAGATGGCATGGAGACCTCACCCCTTCAGGTCCCCCGACAAACCTGTTAGTTGTGCAAATTTTCAATCCCAAGAGGTCACATTGTCCCAATGGGAGCCTTTCTTTGTCATCTCTTTGGAATGCAAAAACACTCAGAGGTGGCAGAGAAGCTCAGCAATGCTGTAGAAACATCCACTGTGTGTCACTGCTCCAGTGAGCTTCCAAGCTGAAGAGCTGGGGGCTTCATTTGCAGCACTTGCTGATTTATTAACACATGTGTTCAAGATCCAGTAGTGTTGTGCTGTCACAATCAATGGAAAGCACATTTTAAATTCATATGAGAAACCCAGCTGCAGAAGAAATAGTGCCCTCTGACTTGCAGTGATCAATCACAGCTAAGCGAAACACCTCATCCAGAAAGCTGTAAAGCAAGTAGAAAAAGTGTAAAACCCACTTGGTCTTGTAAGGGACTCTGCCACACTGTTGGCCTGATGTGAATAAAAACCTCACCCTTTTCTCTGTGATGTGAAAAGGTAAAAAGCTTCTGATTTTTGGATTGGCACTGTAGGCACCTCTGAAATGCAAATGTGTCAATGGTAAAAAATGTTTCCTCCCCAGGACCCCAAGAAAGATAACTTTATCCCTATTTTATGGAAGAGTAAACTATGATGCAGGTAAAACTGGCTGCTGATTTTGGCTGGCTGAAATTTCAGCTGCCTTGCTTTTGATACTTCATCATTAGTCCACATCAGTTCCCCACTCGCTCAGGATTTTCAAAGCTGACCTGTCAAGTGCAGCGTTTGCACTTGGGGTTGTAAATGCTGTCCTGTCCTGCGAAGAGTATTTGTAGACCTTACCAAAGTTACACAGAATAAAAGATTTTTGGCCAGGTTTTCCCGAAGTTTCCTGTCAGGCCTGTGGCAAAAACAGGAAAGTAGCCAGTTTTCTTGATTCCTCATTCCATACCTTAAGCAGAAAACATTATTTACATCCCAAGCCTCCCTGACCAATGCACAATAACGAGACTGGAGGAACTGGAAATACCAAGGGCATAAAGCCTCAGCAAATCCTCTGAGAAATACAGAGCATAGGAAGGGGAGACAGGGAGGGTAGCACTGCTGGAAAAGACCCAGATTGCTGTGGAGATGTGGAATTCCTCGGGAAGCTGTGGAAGCAGGTGGAGAGAGCGAGCTATCCAGCCAGGAGTGACAGGAAAGTCCCAGCACAGTGAAAGTGTGGCATATGGAGGAGGCCCAGAGCAGCAGCAGGAGGAGAGCTGAGGGGGCAGTTGACAGGAAGAAATCCAGCCATGTGTGTGCCAGCATCTTCTCCAAGTATTACGGAACGCGACAGACCACGTGAATGTTTCCTCCCTGCAGAGCGGAGGCAGCTGAGAAGGGAAGCGGGTGAGGGAGTGGGAGAGGGGCTCAGAGGAGGGACACGTGAGCTGACTACCCAGTTTCCTCCTCTTTTTCTTGCCACAGGGTGATGTTTTTGTTCTTCTCACACTGTTGGCAAAAATTGGTAACCAAGTGAGATGTTGAGGGGGGTTCTACATGAAGGTCGAGATAACATTTTCTGATCCAGCCGGGAACAGTTGGCTGTGGGTGGTGGCTTGTCACCAGCCCTGCCAGTTCTAATCCAGATCCCAGTTTTTCTCATTCTCTCGGCTGTGGAGTGAAGAGCCTTCCCTACAACTTTAATTTCCTGCAGGGGTTAATCCCATGGTAAGTGGTAGCTCAGGCCCTTAATCCTTTCGCTCAGTCCCTTGACAGAAGGACTGCAGCCACTCCTGCACCTTTCTGCTCCCAGTTCCTCCTCTACACCCCAGGAGCATCCTCCAGCTCACTGGCATTTAAAATGCTGCTCCCTGCTTCCTGGCAAGCCTACCCTGGGGGTGTGGGTGGGTGGTACAACCAGGAAAAGGTTGCAGGCAGAGAAGACATCTTGATGGGAGACTCCTGGTTCTCTGGTCCTCATTCCCATCACTACTGTGCTCACAGGTATTTTCTGCACTTCTTGGCTGGATGGTGCCCTGAATCCCGAAGCATTCTCTTTCTTGTTTTTATTCAGGTGGTGTTCAAGAAGGAAGGTGTGTATGGGCCCACATTTGTGAAGGATTCTCTGAGGAGTCAAAAATTTTAACATGGCCCAGTACCTTCCCTGGCTCTCTTAGAGTCAAAGGATGCAGCAGATCTTTAAGAAAGAAGGTGCCAGCCTGTCTGAGATAAGAGATACATTTACATGAACAGAGTAGTAGATGGAGGTGCATCAATTTAGCAGCAAGATGGGAAAATGTAAGTTTTTTATCAATATAAGCTCTGTCCCTGGCATGCTAGGCTAGATTTCTGTTGAACAACATGACCAGACTGCCAAATCAAGGGGCTTCCAGATCAATATCAACAGACCCCAGTCTTATGGGGGGAGGTCAAGGCACTTCAGCCATGAGCCTTTTCTCCTTGTGGTTTCTCATTCCAAAAATGAGGCAAGTTTTTGCAAGCCTGAGTGATCTCTTGCACACAAAATGCCCCACACTTGCTTGTTTCCTATCATTCATTTCTGCATTAGCCCAAAAACTGGTTTTGCTTTTTTCACTGCCTGCCTTTAGAAATATTCTGGGCCTTTGAGCTCACTGGCCTTCCTTATGCTTGACTCTTGCTACTCTTTCTTCTGGTGAAGAAGCCAGCATGGTGAAGAACTGCAGCCACCAAGGCTGCTCTCCGTTTTCCTCACTCCCTCATTGGCTGTGCTTCCCTGGGTGCTAGGCTCCCAAAATGAGCTGCAAGGGTAGTGGCTTGTCACTTTGGGAGCTGGAGCAGGAGGAGAGAGACGATGTAGAAAACGCTGGAAAAATGGAAGAACTTAACTAAGGTGTCACAAGACTGTGCCCTGGGCATGTCCAGAGGGGCAGGGACCATCCAGGCCTGCACAGTGGTGGGGCACAGCACAAGATGCTGGCAGTAAAAATCCACTCAGCTCTTATCATAAGGGGATCAGCAACCCAGCATGCACATAGCTCCTGGCAAACCTCCTGAGGAAAGGCTGAATCTCATCATTCCCACACAATGCATTTGTACTGGACTCTGAAGGAGACCTTTTTCTGCCTTGGTGAGTTGCAGAGATCTGTCTCACTTGGTTGCCACTGTGGCACAAGGTTGTTGGTGCTGCCTGTAAGAGCCTGGAGCTGTTCTGCTGCCCCTTGCCCTCCATCACTTCCCAGAGCATCTGAGAGGGGCAACAAACTGCATGGGATCTGGGCTGCTGCCTTCAGCTCCAGGGATGCCTGCAGATCCCTGGGACACATTTATGCTTTTTTACAAGCTGGGAACATTGTGCATAGCTCAACAAGATGTGGTGACAGCTCTTGCAACCCAGAGCTCCAGCCAGGATCTTTGGATGCATCTGGGTTAGCACACAGATCACAGCCTCATGCTGCAGAGCTTTCTGAGGCTGAGGAAGGTCTAGTTTTCTACAGGATTTGCAGCCACAGAAGAGACACCTTTATGGCAAAGTCACTTCCCATCGAAATCACTAGAAGTGGTGTGGAGAGCAGGGCCCACCTTCAGCCCCTCTGTCCCCACACAGGTCCCTCACAGCCAAGTCACAGTGGCACCACACCCTGCTTTGGGCAGTGCTGGCACTAGGGAGCCTCACCAGGAGGGGAAAGGCAGCCCAAGAGATGAGTGCCAAGCCAAGTTGCCTTTAACAGCTCACCTCCAGACTCAGGGTGAGGTCTTGCTTTTTCATTCCTCGTGTGAGATCATGGTTCATGGGAAGGAATCTTCCCAGCCTCCTTGAAGTGAGGAGGAGCATGGTAGCAGGGCATGTCTTCCAAGAAAAATTTCCAAGTTTATCTTACAGTCACTCGAGAAGTTCTGACTTGTGTGGCTTTGCTGTAAATTTAAGTCTCAGTCATTCCTGCGATGGTGTGGGGCATTGCAGGGTATATCTCTTGTTTTCCCATTCATAAAAATATAACGAGGAAACTGTTGTTTTCATTAAAAGAAAGAAAAAATTGCCATGTGATAAAATAGACTTGCAAAGCCAAGGAGTTAAATGTGAGCTTACACTTGCCCAGCCTTCATTCAGCCACTTGCATGGATGCAGCACAGCACTGCCTTTGATCTCCCAACCAAGTTCTGTTTCTTTTTTTCACAGGACCCTCTCCCATACTCAGTGCAAAGGACACATGATACTCAAGCTAACAATGAGGATGTTGTAATAAATCAGGTTGTTTTTATATGGTCAGAATTAAATATTAAACCACAGTTTTGGCAGGACGCCACGGTCTGTACATTCCTAATTTTGCGGGTGCCCAACACGAGACCCTAGGGGCCATTTTGCAGAACTGCTGAACACTTACAGCTGTTTTCCAAAATGCTGCAGCTTAGACAGCAAACTGGTACAATCTTGAGGGCTCAATAGCACTGGAGAGCCAAGAAGTCCCAGGCCCTTGTCCTGCACCTGCTGCTCCTTCCCTGTGTGGCTAAAAGGGGAAGTCTCTTTTCCCTTCAAAAGCCAGGAAAACGACCATTCTCTCTTGCCTCATCAGGAGCATAAATTCTCTATCATCAGCTACAAGGCAACTGTAGCTGCTAACATCTTCAGAACACCACAAGACAATGAATAGTGATGTATTGCCTGCAGGGCTTGCTTGGCAGGCAGTAAACAAATAAAAGAGACACATATTTTGCAGTACTCAAAAAAGAAAAAAAAAAGGGCCCCCTGCTTCACTCCTTGAGCACCATGTAGCCAAGTACCCTGAATGAAGCAGCTCATGAAAATACAGTGTGTGATCCTACCAGTCAGGACTGCAACCCATTGCAAGTGGCACGCTGCCTCCAGTACCAGTATTTCCTAACTTTCAACTGCTTGTTTTTGCAGTATGAATAATATATTTCACATAATCCAACCTCTCACAGATGAAGCAACTTTTCATTCCACCTCTTGAGTCTGGAATTGAACTAGTTTAAAAATGCACATCTTCTTGCTGTTATCTTCCCCTCAGTTGCAGAAAGCTTTTTTTGTGAGCCAGCATTTTGGTAAAGCCACAGCAGGAATAGGGTATGTGTGACAAGGTATTTCCCTGCAGCAGGAGGAACATCCCAGAACTCCCACTCCTGCTTCTTTCCAGGGAGAACTGAGCGTGTGCCATGGTGTAGCATGCTGAGGCATTACCCAGCTGGCCAGAGCATCCCAGTATGGTCATCTTAGTTATGGTTTGAACCACCCAGGACTGGGACAGTTGTCAAGCAGTGTAAGCAGCCGCTTGTAACCAAACATGGCAAGTGAAGGAAACTGCCTGCTCTGTCTTTTGACTCAGCAACAGGCAAGAGTCACTGAAGAACTACCCAGAAATGCCCTCCCACGGTTTGAGCCTCTCCTCATCCTGTTCCAGCTTCTGTTGCTCCCTGAATGCTTCTGTCCAGCTATCCTTGTGGCCCTGTGCTGACTCTCACAGCCCTACTGAAACACAGCTCTGCCTTTATCAGGCTTCTCTGGTGCAGAAGAGCCTAGAAAATCCTTTCTGCATCAAGCTTAAAAAAAAAAAGTCAGAGGAAGGGCAGGAAGCTGGAGTGACTCTTAAAGATGTCTGAGCTGAGAGTGCACCTTGCTAGCATTTGACATTCACTTTGCTGGAGGAAAGGGTAAAGGTATGATCTGGTATAAAAATTACATAAGAAAGCTTCCTCCCTTTCTCTTTGCAAACAGCCCCTTTGCTCAGGATTTACCATAATTCCTCCAAGTGGACAGGATGCACTAATAGAGGCAGCACTGATGTCTGACAGGGAGACAACTCCCGCAAGCCTTTCGCTCATGTGGAATAATTCCCTTGCAAATGTTGTTTGCCCACAGCAGTTAGAGGAAGATCTACCCCTGCTCCCCAACAGATCTGAGCCAAAAAGCTCAGAAGAAAAATGGTCTGCAGTTCTGGAAAGGCTCCCCTTCTCCTCACTGCTAGGAAGGTACCCTTTGGGACAAGCCACTGTGTTTAAAGGGTTCCCCTGTCTTTTAAGGGTTTCCTTCTCCTGCAATAGCAGCAGCTCCGGTCCTTCCCCAGATGAGATCTTAATTTCTCTCTCCACACTTGAGTAGCAGGTCAGACTCCCACAGCAGAGCCGATTCTGCCCGCTGCCATTCCCATCAGGGCTGTGCTGGATGTGGCATATTCACATTACCTGACAGTCCACATGGTGGGCCTGGGGCCCAGCTTGGTCATGACCTGGTTGGAGCAACAGCTTCAAACATCCTCTCTCCCCAAATCAGGAGAACTCCAGTTTAACATGTCGCTCTTAATTAGCAGGATATGCAGGGACAGTAATAAACTGGTCAGACAGAGGGAGGAGGACAGGGCAGAATGCCCTGTGTGGGATGTGTGTGTGTGTGCACGTGTCTGTGCATGCGTATGTATGCACACACACACACACACACACAGACACAGACAGGCTAACGCTTACATATATACGCTCCTGTCCACAGTGTGCTTCACCTCGGCTCATTTGGGACCTCATTCTCACCCTTTCCTCCCAGTCAGGGCTGGAAAAGCCTATGAAACTTCTCTGTGCTGTGTTTCACCTACCCCCCCCCCCAGCCCCCCCACCCCTCAGTGCTGTGCCTTCCACCCAAAAGTTCAGAAATCACAGGCTCAGCCTGCGGAGATGCTGAAAGCAACTTGGGACTTATTTTTGGCTCTACTTGTGATTTGGCATCTTTCACTTCATGTCCTGTGGTCATGTCTGTGACCACACACACCCACGCCCTTATACACATACACACACAACCCCCTCAATTCCTAAAGCTGTGAACCTCTTCGCTTTTAGTCCGTACTTCTCCATTTTAGGTTGTTCTTACTGAGACAGCTGAGTCCAAAATGATAGCCAGCAAAGCCATCACAAGTCAGGAGAGTGGCACCTCTCATGCTGACCCCTCTGAGAGCCCCGAGGAGCAGCCAGGAGTCAGGGCTCACCATGAGCTGCCCGCTCCGGGGTGACCCCAGCCCCGAGTTCTCAGCCTCAAAGCTGCGCCGGAGCTGCCTGCGGTGCCAGGAAAGCCGCCGGTGCTATTCTCAGCTGGGAGAAGTTGCTCCCGGCTGCCTGCACTGAAAGTGGACTGGAAGCAGCACGAACAAGCTCCGCAGCAGGTTTGCCGTTCGGCGGTACGGGAGGAAAAATCGCTGTCCCTGAGTGTGGCACACAGCGCTGCCCCTGCCTGCCACCCCTCCCCGGGGAAGCGCTTCCTGCGGGCAGCTCCGCTCACCTGGCTTAGCCGGGAATGGGGAAAAAACGCAAAAGGGAAGCGGCTTTACTCACCTCTGTCAGGCTGGAATGGACCCTCCTGTGAGAATGGCAGCTCTCGCAGCTCTCTGAACCCGGTACAATCCCAAAGCAAATCCAGCAGAAAGTGCCGCTGTTGGCAGCTGGCGGACCCTAGCTGGCAGGAGCCCTCCGTAGCCAGTCGCTGGCCTCGCGTGGAGGGCAGGGGAGCCGCACAGCGAGATGACAGCGTGGGAAAGGGACTGTAATCCTCCGTAAATAATAAACAGGGGGAGAGAGAAAGAGGGAGAGAGGCGGGAGAGGGAGCGACTGTGCGCGGCGAAGTGACAGCTGGGGGTACATCTGCGATGGCAGCAGCACACGCACAGCAACGCGCACAGACAGCGCAGAGGAGTCACCCCGCCAGCAGGCAGGATCTGCTCCCAAACACTCAGAGGAAGGAGCTCGGGAGGTTTTCATTCCTCTCAGTGCATCCTGGAGAAAGGGCTGTTGCTGACAGTCCCTCTCTCTCCTTCATCCCCCCCTTGCTGCCATCCCTCTCCGGGTGCCAGGAGCCGAGGGGCTCGGGGAAGGGTGAGGAGATGCCACGGCGGGAGGAGCTCCCCACAGCCCCTGAGGAGGTAGATTGGTCACACACAGGTTACAAGAGAAGGCACCGAGCCGAACAGTTCCTCCCCTCCCTCCATCTCTCCCCTGCTACGGCTGATGACAATAAACTCACAGAGAAAGGCGTCAGGATGAGAGGGGACGAGCGCTGGCTTTTGTGTAGGAGAGAGGCAAGAGGCTGCAGCGATGGGGAGACAGCAGGGGAGAACCCAGTGGGCTTGGGAGAAAGGAACCCCCTTCCCACCAGTGCTCCAGAGATGTGTTGGGGAGGCAGTGCATCCAAGGGGGAGACAACAGAGAGGTGCCCACGGTGGGCAGCACAGCCCTGTGTCTGTTTCCTTAGGGATTATGGGGAAACTTGAGGGTTGCTGTTAGAGGGTAGTTGGGACGAGGGGAATGGGTGAAAGATCCCTGTTTGTTCCCCTGAACTTTGGGTGCAGCAGAGAGTGTGTTCAGCCATAGGTACATGTGTAAGGTGCCGTGACATCCATCAGTGACAGGCGTTCCCTGCCCTCCCTGACATTGCCTGCTGGTACAGGGATGCAGTAAGCAGCCAAATCCAGCCCACTACCACCATTGGGATTTCCTCTGTGCTCTCCCACAGGCTGCTGTAGCCTTCCCCTCCAAAATCAGGCCCCTATCTTGCCTTCCTCCACCTTGATGAGGACCTCAGTAGCTCACATTTGCAAGAATTACTGTTTTGTTGATCTACTTAAACTACCCCTTCTATCAGGTCCAGTATCATAAACAGGTAGATTTGGGCTTTTTGTTCATTTTAATATGTCTGGAAGTTATCTTTTGAAGTTAAATTTTTAGAGGACTCAAAGTAAAATTTTGAGTTGCTAAATCAAGAGGGAAAATAGGAATATTTCAGAAGTAGGGACTAGAAAATGCAAATGGATTGTATGGGCATGAGTGTTCTGCTGTTCTGGTACCTTCCAGTTGAATCACAGGTTTTATGTAACCATTGGACCAGCTATCATGAAAACAGGTTGTGAATGACGAGGTAAACCTTGATAGGCACTCTGCAGGATGCAATCTTGAGACTTTGTTATGCCTTTTTATTGTTCAGCAGGCTCAAGAATTAAATCTTGGGGAGAGCTCCTTATGTGAACAACATATGGATAATCAAAGAGAGAAGCCAGAGACTGCAGACAGAAAGAGGGGCAAGCAGAGGATGAGCTAATGAAGCAGGCATGCTCAGCAGAGGGATGAACAGGTGGAGGGGAAGGCTGTTCTCTCCACTATAAACAGGAGTGCACAGCTCCAGGGAAGGCCCACTGCAGCCATGGCTTTGCAGGCAGGGTGGGGAGTGGCAAGTGGTGCACAGCTTGGGGTACCATGTCAACACAGTGATGCCTACCTGTGCCAGGTGTTCATCACCACTTCTCCTCCTGCTTTATTGCATTGCTGGGCTGCTGCAGTGGCACAAGCTGCTTGCATATGAGTAGGAATAAAACTGTTAGCCGTGGTCTCTCTGGGGAATATGCAATGACCACTCATCATTTCATGGACCTCACATCTTCCCACTAATGCAGTATACTCTTTGCCACCAGAGCAAAAAGACTGATTAACAATCAGCTGTTCTTTGGAACACGGAGGAGTTTATTCCAGTTTTTTTTCCCTCTCACTTTAGCTATAGCATCATCCTTATCTCAGACTGGATCACTGCTTTCCTTCTTTCTCCTTGACCTCACCAACAGTGTGAAGACACACAGATGACTATTTGTTACTAGCACTGGAGGGGGTTCACTGTGGCCTGCTTCTCCTCAGATCCCATGTCTTACACAGGTCACCCAATGTGTGACAGTTGCTCACAGTTCTTGCCAGTAGCTGCCACTTTCTGACCCTGCCACTGGCCACCAGTCTGACCCCTCAGGTTTTCTTCTTCGTTGTGTTGCAGACAGCTCTGTCCAGGCTAGGTTTGTGCTACTTATGCTTCCTGGGCAGAAGCAAGGATTTACAACCAGGGACTAAGACCTCACTGAAGAGCAATTTGAGGAGAGGTGTTCCCAGTAGCAAAAACACGAGCCACTGAGTAAGTCTGCATTACAAGGTTAGTTATGTAGGTATCGACTCCTCTTCAAGTGTCATGAAAACTATATGTCCTGGGTAATACTCAGTCCCATTGATGTGATCTGCTATGATAAGGGGAACGACTCTTTCTTGAGATGGTTTGAAAGGATGGATTTATTTAAAGCTACGTACCAAATCGGGTGCGTGGGCCTCATGGGACTCAGCAGCAACAGCACCGCTCGCCTGCTGTCATGGCCTGTCTGTTTGTCAGCAGGGGCACCAAGCCAAACCATGGCTGCCACAGCCTCGCTGGAGCTGAGGAATCTTCATCCAGGCCAGGCTCAGCCCTGTCCTTCCTCCTTTGCTTATATTCTTTGTCTTGTCTGGTTTGTGCTCTGTGAGGCTTAGGGCAATGCAGCTCTACAGAATGATTCTTTTCCCCCACAGACAGGCAGTCAGATTCAGTTTGCAGCAGGGAGAGCCGGATGAGAAATGTGCCTCTGATATATGGGATTTGTAAGACGTAATTCCTACCAGCAGTAGGAACGTGACAAGGACACTGGTATAAAACACAAAGCTGATGCCAGGTGCTAGGGTCTCTGTACATGAGGCAAGAAAATATACCATTGCATACTCCAGTTTTAATTCATACCCATCTGAATTAGAGCATCAGATCATACTGTTAGCTTAAAAGCACCCACACGGCATGATTCAGATTTAAAGGATCTGTTCCCCCCTTTGAAGCTCCTTTTAATTCAGGGGAAATCTGTAGAAACAGCAACACTTCATCCTCCTGATATTGGTGGTTGTGAAAAAAAGGCCCCAGATCTCCCTCCCTGTATTTCTTTTTCTCCCTCACTTGCACTTGATATTCTATTTCAAGGTCCTGCTTGAGGCTGTAATTCCTCCAGAGCTCTTGGATTCAACTAGTTGACACACAGCCCAGTTGTTCCCCGTCACCACACCAGGCTGTGCACGACTGCACTGGTTATTGTGTGTGCTTGTAGGCAGCCTACCCAGGGACAGCCAGGTTGTCCTGTCAGGGAGACCCTGCACCGTTCTTTCTCCTCTCTAACTATGTCTTAATTCAGGAGCATGATGCTAGGAATAGAAGGGAAATTAAGCCAGGAAATTAGGACACACTTCATTAAGAAGCACACATACACACAGAGTTCTGCTTAGCCCACTGTGCACTAGGCTGGGACCAGGTAACAAACCACTAGTCATAATCGACACTTCCTGTCAAGTGGCATTCATTATTCTGTGTTTTTGTAGTGGCTTAGGAAAAATCTAAATCTCTGTGATTCCCCCTTGAGACAGGTGGGTTTTCAAATTAATCCCTTCCTCACTGGCCTACTTTATTTCTGATTGGTGCTGTGTGGTATGAGTTGAGGCTGGGGCAATCACAAACATCCATTCTGGCCAGGCAAATCTGAAAAAGACAAAGGCAAAAACTCATGCCACCCTGGGGGGCTTTTAGGGGATTTCTATTTTTTTTATTGTGGTTTTGTTGATGATCTGTTTGTAGCTTCATAGTGTTTTGTGTGAGGGAAATCTCAGTACCTTGGCACAGTCAGTGTCCCCTTTTCCTCTCCCTTGTTAAACCTCTGACTCTCACCTGGCAATCTGACTCAGCACTTACCATTCACACTTCGAGGCAGGTTGTAATCATGATTTCCATCCCATCACCTTGGACAAACATTTACTCCTCTTTTCCCAACTTGTATTTGTCTTTAATGCTCTTCTTTTGATTCCCTCCCCCCCCCCCCCACCACTTTTTTTGTTTCCTGCAGCTGTGGGTGTGCAAATAAAGCTGGATTTGCTCCAACGCAAGTTTTGGATGGCCATGCAACAGGTAAGAGCAACAGCAATCATGCAGAGACAAAATTTAATGCTCTTTGTCAGCAAGGTCGATGCTATGTTACATCACATACAATGACATTTTAATGAGGGCTTTTGTGGAATTCATATTAAGAGATTTATGGAGTAGATTAGTTTGAAGTCACACATTTCTGTAATCCTTTGACAGCGCTAATGCTGAGTCTGTTCTGCAGATGCCGTGGTGACAGTGTCAGCATCCTGGCCTGGCATTAGCTGTGCTGCATGTGACACATTTAATTGTGGAAATATGCTTGTGCTCATTCAGCCTTTCAGAAAACTCATGGAAATCTGCAATTCTAGGCTCACAAAAGAAAAAAAATCTACTGCCTTCTCTTATCATCTTGATAATGATAACAAAATGCTACCAGCTTGCCACAATAAAAATTTTTTGCTCCAGGGATGAGCTTTTGGTGTTGTCCTAATATTAGTTACTCTTATGTGGAGGTGGAATAATTAAAACAACCCCCCTGGTCTGGGGAGCAAGAGAAATGAAACACCTTTCCCCTATCACCCAGGCAATTCTTTCCCAGGCTTTGCTTTCAGGGAGGTCTGCTGGGGAGGTGAGCATGAGAGGACAGTAGCAGCACACAGCAGAAGCGGCTCTCTGCTGTCAGGAGAGGGAACTGTCATCAGATGGGGATGACACAGAAGGTAGGAGGGCAGGAAGCTACTCTGTGGTGGCAGGAGCATCCTCACAGGTGGAGATCACATAAACCTAACCTGAGCTAAAAGCATTTCTGCAAAGCACATGAGTGCATCCTGAAACAGCAACACAGACCTTCATTTTAAAAACCCTGCTCAGGGCCATACCCAGGCAGTTCTCACACAAACAAACCCTCATGGGTGTTAAGTGAAGCTGGGAGGCCTTATGAAAGCAGGTGAAGGAGACCTGTGTGCCAAGTGGCTGCGAGTTGTGGTCCTGGTAGGTGCAGGTGTGAAAAAAGGTTCCATGTGGTTTCCCAGGATGTCAGCAGCGTTGGACAGAGGAATGACTAACAGATTTTGTTTTCTCTCTCTCTCCTGCCTCACTGATGCTGTGCTGCTCTGGATGTCCATGCTGTGCCTCCCAGCCCAATGACACTGATGTAAGTAGACAAAAGCTGGGGACAGGGAAGCATCCTGGCGTGCCTCGCCACAGCTTGGCTTCCTAATTGTGTCATTTGTCTGCCAGCATATCATAGGCACTGTCCCTTGTCTGTAGCCTCTGGAGAGGGTCCAAACCTGTCACAGGCTGTATTTGTCTTCACAGTAATTAAGTGTCTTTGGCAAAGCTCAAAGTGCTCTGGGTCACAGAACCCGACCAACAGCAGGAGGATGCTGTGAGGTAGGCTGGTCTCTGAGCATGGTCTCTGCTGTGCCCATGAAGCAGCAGATGTCATCTGAGAAAAACCAGGAAAAACCAGGGAGCACAGGCTCAGTTCTGCCCCATCTCAGGGGCTCCCTGCAAGCTGCCAGTGCTCTCAAACCAGGGTCCTGCTGTGGTGCTGCTGCTGTATGGGCAGCCCAGCACCAGGCACTGCTGGAACCTCTCTAGGAAGTGCAGTGGCAGTGAAACTCAGCCCTCACACTGCTGAGGAAGAGGTGTGAGGTACGAGCTCGTCTTGTGGAAAACCACTGTGGCTCACCTGGGTTTCTGTTCTGATATCTGAACGCTGGGCTCTGTATTTGTTATCCCCCAAGGCCATAACTGTGGTTTGTTGTGACCATGTTTCTCTGCTGACCAAAAGAAAGAACCTGCCAGGTGACCTCTAGGAATACATCCAGGGAAATAAAACAACCACGTCTTGCTTTGTGGTGAGGCACGGGTGAGCTGGTGCTTGCAACTGTGGATAAAGGAATTTCTTTTAAACCATCATCCCTAGAGTCTCAAAAAGCCAGCTGGATTCAGAGTGTTAACATGTGATATTGCAAAGCTGTGGAACTTGAAACAAAGTCAGGCATCTCCAAACCTCCTCTGAAGTTGAACAGACGGACAGAAAACCAGTTTTGTTCTGCAAAACTCAAGGGGAGAAACAAATTCTAACTGAAAGTTACAGTCTTGTTGTCTGGAATGACCAGTTTGCCTCTTGTTACTGAGAATCACCCAGAAAGGGGGTTGGATTTTATGGCTAAGGGTTTTGAGAAAATAGAGGGTAGCTGGCTGAGAGCAGACAGGCTATGTGCTATGCCAGTGTCCTTCCCCGACCCCAGAAAACCTCTGGCAGGAAGGGGACTCCGTGCACAGAAAAGGCAACACTATGTCAGCTTTCTTCCCTCTGCTACTGGAGAAAATAGAATTAAAAAAATAACACAAAGAGACAGACACATGCAGCCATGGCAAACTCTGAAAAATTATGAAATCAATAAGCACCTGAAGGGCTTTGTTACTCACCACTTAACCCCTCGTGTCCCTACCCAGTTCAGTGTTGTGAAACACATGTCAACTCCACTATGCAGAAATTCTAAATGAAAGAAGTGGATGGTGCCTTGGGCTACTTGTGCACCATTCACATCCTATTTTATCATTAGCTATCTGGAGAATAAAGAAACCAACAGCAACAACAACAAAAAAATCCCTGCCTGAGAAGAGCCCTGATCTAAAATACCACGCTATGTTCTTAGTCCAGATACTAACAAATGCTGAAATGCATGCTGGTTTCTCCCTGGTGCACAATAACCTTTGCTTTCACCCTTTCTTTACAAGTGCCTCCTCTGCTTGGAGTGCACAGGTCCTGCCGGGCACACGCTGGGGAGGCAGGTGTGGGATCTGAGCCCTCAGGAGAGGGGATGTTGCTCCCAGAGGCAGGGAGCTGGAGTGGCTGACCTGGGGCTGATACCTGTGCGTGCCACCGAGCTTGTCCTGCTGGAAATGCCAGCTGAATTGCAGAGCTGTCTGGGATACTGTTCTACAAACCTTTAGCCCAGCAGTCCCAAGGGGGAGACAGTAAGATGAGCTCATGCCGTGTGCTGAGGGATCCACTCAGCACGGGTGGCTCTGGGTGCAGCTGCAGGATGAGCTCTGGGAGCCCCGGGCAAGAGGCTGTGGCCTGGCACTGACCCTTTGCACAACAAAGGGCACCACGGGGACATGTGGGACCTGGAGACACAGCAGGAGCAGATGTCCCATCAGGATGACCCAAGACAATCACACACATGGGCTGTGAGGGTATAAAAGCTCAGTTTCCTTTGTTTGGGGCCCCTCCTCAGAGGCACTGGCTCAAGCTCTTTCTCTGCTGCACCATTAATAAACTGCTCTAAGGTTCTGGATGTCTGAGACCCTGCTATGGGAAACCTGGAGTTGAACTATTAAGGAAGACTTGTCTGGCTGTGTGACTGTGGGGTGTATGGGGAGTCAGAGACCTGTGGGGCCACTGTAGCTGCTGCTGCCTCTGTCCCAGCAATGAAAGCCTCTGGTGGTGGGGGAGTGACTGCCAGAGCAGCTCCTGCATGGTCAGACTGGGAAATTGCCTTCACACCATGGTTAATTCTCCGCTTTCCCTTTGCAGTGCCGTGGCTTGGATGGTGCCTGTCCACTCAGCTGTCAGGATGATGTAAGTTGCCTCAGTTTCTTCTCTGTACCTGTGGAGGGTGTGATTCACCACTTGCTCTGTGGAGATGTCTGTCTCCCCCAAAAAAAGGCAATGCCTGTTGTCTCTTCACAAGAGATTGCACAGCTGGGGCAGGACCTCATAGTAATGAGAGAAATCTGCAGTTTAGGTCTTCCCCCCAGCTGGGCCAGGGCAGAGACATTGGGATTTCAGCCAGTGAAAGTCCATCTCCTTTAAATGTCTCCCTGGTATCCCAGATCTTACAAAAAAAAAAAAAGTGGCTGTCAGTGTGACATGCATTCTTTGGACACCTTTCTTTGTGTTTATGCCACTGCTTCAGCCTTAGTATCAGGATTACATGAGACAGGAGCTCCTCTGCCCTGAAAAGTGAGATCATCAGAGATTTTTTTTTTTGTTGTGTGTTCACGTAGGATTTTCTCTGCTTCCTAGTTTTCCCTGCAGGAAAGAGTTTTCATCTAAACTCTGTGCCTCCATTTCCTGCTTTGCAAAATAAAAATAGATCAGCACTGATACTGAATGGTGGGGAGAGGGTTATTTTGTGAGTTATTATAAAACTCTGAAATCTGAAGATGGAAAGTATTAAATACCATATTACTAAAGAAAAGAGAACTACAAATATCCTGAAGGATGCCTTATCTTAAGTGTGGCTCAAAGCCTGCTAGGCCTGCACAGAGCCCCAGCTAGAGACAATCTCTGTCACAGCTCATGGACTCAATACCCCAAAATTGAGGCAGAGAGGGAAAAGAATTGTGTAAACTCATGGTAGCTGAGCTGTGGGGCTTGGTGTGGAAATGTCAAGGCTGTTGGCATCATCACAAACCCACAGTGCTCCATCCTGAACACAAACAGGGGAAAAACCATCTTTAATATTGCTTCTCTTCCATCTCTGCAGATTCTGAACTGCTTCCTCATTGACAACAACGGCTTTATACTTGTTTCCAAAATACCTGAAGAGGTAAGAGAGCATAAGAGAAGGAGGGAAGTGGGGTTTGCTTGTTCCTGAATAACCCACCAGAGCTGGTTAAAAAAAAAGAAGTTGAATTGTGTAATAGGGGTGGCTGTGGTGTAATTAAATTCAACTGCGCAGTGAGGGGGAAGGCTCCCAGCAGAGTGACAGCACATCCTAGGTGAGGAAGGAGTTTGCAGTGATAAGGAAGGAACTAGTCAAAATATCTTTTGATCAGAATAAAGGAAATTAGACTCTGTTCCCTTGGCACAGATGCTATTATGATCTGAGAGGGAAGGGAAGGGAAGGGAAGGGAAGGGAAGGGAAGGGAAGGGAAGGGAAGGGAAGGGAAGGGAAGGGAAGGGAAGGGAAGGGAAGGGAAGGGAAGGGAAGGGAAGGGAAGGGAAGGGAAGGGAAGGGAAGGGAAGGGAAGGGAAGGGAAGGGAAGGGAAGGGAAGGGAAGGGAAGGGAAGGGAAGGGAGCAGCACTTTTGAGCAGCTTCTGAAGTCAAAGCAGGTGTTCGTCAGGAAAGGAAACTGAAGGGATGGTAAGAGCAAAATGCTAGAAGTAAAAAATGAAGACAAAATAATTTAAGTAAATTGGAAACAGGAACGCACCTAAAGAATTGGAGAATTTACTGGACTTGCAGATGTGAAAGGAGCAAGGGAAAAGGCTCAGAATAGAAATAAAAATAAGATGTGTGGTTCCACAGCCATTTCTAGGGAGCTGAAGGGGTGCAAGTTTGATGTGACATCCTGTGCAGCTAGGTAAAGTCAACACTATCAGCCACTGCATGGTTGAGCTGCACTTCTCTGTTCTCTGATAAATTCACCAGAGAACTTCTTCTTTCAGAATAATTAAACCCCACATTTCTGGACGTCAGAAAGTGATATGTGGGAACAATCTCATAAACTACAAAGCAGTAAGGCAATAGTAAGAGTGGGCTTAGAGAAGAAGTGGGAAATTAAGAGGGTTTGTTACTGACAGAATTGTGGAGTTTCGTTAAAATTGCCATTGTACTGGAGTTAACAAATATAGTTTGGGTATTTACAAAAGGCAGTAGATCCAGTCCCAGAAATTACTTTCTTTAAGATGTGACAAACAGGTTGAAATGGAAATTAAGGTAACAGACCTCCTGGTGGATGTAATTGGCACAAGCAGCACAGCTTCCAGAAGGAAGAAAACTTATCAGCTATAGGTCTTTGAAAGAGTGACAAAATCAGGAGATAAGGGAGACTAGATAACCTATTGGATTTCAGTTTTTACTTCAGCCTTGAACAGAGTCCCTTACTCTTAACCTTACCAGGTTCAGAGAGCAGAACCTGGTGAAACAGTAAAGCTTGAAGTATTGACATTGATCTCAAAGTAGCTGGGAAAGAAGAGAAAGAAGAAAAATTCTTAGATGGCTATTCAGATGGAAAACATCAGCTATATGAGTCCCTACTGAGTTTTTGGGATAGGCTGGCGGTCTTAGGAATCACTGTTTTCTCCTCTGTTGCCCATGGCATTTTCAAAGACATTTTGCTGACTCCTATGACATGTGTCCATCAGTGGAAACAGCTACACCCTTTAGCTACCTTGTCACCTGTGTGTCCTCAGCAGTGCCCTCCTGGGTCCTGCCTTGGTACTTTTTCCTGCATCTTATGGAAAATGGGTTTTTCCAAAGCTCATCTCTGAAAGATCTGACTAGCAGAAACATGGCATTATAGTGGATTTAGGTAAATTATAAACATTATCCACATGCCTCCAAGATCAGGCATTTTGGCAAGCACCAGAGCTGTCCTCCTCCAGCTTTTACCTTCCCTGACCTTAGAGAGTTCACCACTGCTTTATTTTCTGATTTCTTTATTCTGTTACAGTTACTGTTTTTATTTTCTGGAGGCACCATGAGTCTTCACACTGTTAAACCCTACAGGGAATTCAAGACAGCACTAAATCAATTCCCTGGGTTTCCTAACTTTGCCACCTGGATGTTGCTGCGTGGTATCACTTGCTGTGTGGCCTTCTGTGTCCCATCCTGTAGTCTTTCCTGAAGGCATCCATCAAAAAACATTCCCCAAAAATCCTGTACCTGGGTTTTTGTGGGTATTTTGGCTTTTCTGCCTGCCAGAGCTGCCTGGTGCCTGTATCTCCTTCCCTGGGTGACCACACAGGAAATCAGAGCAGCTTCCTGCATGAATGGTGTGAGGACAGCATAGCTCAGGCTCTGCTCTCCTCTGCCCTTGGGATGTGGGATCAGGGTGAGGGATTGGCTCTAATAACCTCTGTATGAAGGCAGCAGGAAGCTTACTGGCAGTTGGAAACCACCATGGAAAAGGGACTCAGTATTTTAATGAGTGACAAGTTGGAAGCTCCCTGCAGGATTACTTGGGGAAGAACGGGTAATCCCTTAATTCAAGCTAATCTCCCCATCCAGTCTCATCCCAGAGGGAGCAAAGAGTTAAAACACAGAGCCAGGAGAAGGGAGTGAGTGAGGACTTGAAGGAAGGGAAAATAAGTGGCAGGGTCAGGCTGTGCTGCAGGGAGGGCTGCTCTGTGTTTTCTGTCACTTTGTAGCTGTGGCCCCACAGCCACCCCTGAGTTTTTAGCTGCTTCTCGCTGCCAGTCATAGGAACAGCTGTGGATCCCAGGTCTTGAGCTCCCTCCGCCTGCTCCATCCAGATGTTCCCTCTCTCACTAAACCCCTTTTGCTAGGATTGCTGCCTTCTGCCTGAGGCATTTTGCAGAGGATGTCTGCCAGCTCTGCCCAGGTGGGACTTCAGGAGCAGGGTACAGAGGCAGCCAAAAGGTCGAGATTCCACCAGAGCTCAGAGCTTGTGGAGAAGCAAGGGTTGGCTCTGTTTGAGCCATGCACAAGGAGACTGCCTGCCTGCCCAAAGCCTAGGCAATTTGGCAGATCTTGTTTGTCTGCAGCTTCTGAGTGTACAAAAAGTGTAAATTGCTCAATGAGGCAGCAAAGCATGGATGCATGTGAGCAATGATGTGGCTTTTGAGTCATAGGTACGCTCTGGATTGCATGCACAGCCTGCATCCTGTGCACAGCCTGCATCCTGTGCACAGCCTGCACATGTTCCTGTACACTCAGCTGCGTGTGTCATGTGGGATGTCAGAGCAATGCTTTGTGCTGTCAACCTCTGAAATGGCAAGGGCCTGTGGAAACTTGCCCAGAGATGGGAGTTAGGAGAAACAGCAGAGGGATGCCTAAGAGAGCAGCAGTCACTGGAGGAAGCAGGATGCAATGAGAGCTGCTTTACAAAACGTTGCTCCACTACAGGACAACTTTGGTTTCTGCCCAGATGCTTTTCTCTGTTACTACCTGCAGAGGGTACCTAAAACAGCAGCAAGCTTTGAATGTCTGGTTTTATGTTGGAGGCCAGTTTGCTGATGCCTTTCTGAACACACTCCCTAGACCATACTCTCACTCGCACTGTTTTTTTTTTAATTAAAGTATGTGCTTCTTTAAAAAAGTTGTATCAATATCTGTTTATGAGCAGTAAGAACCTCTTGAAAGAGGTTGTTGGTTGAGGATTTCTGAGGTTGCTTTTTGATGGCTTTTTGTTTGTTTTGTTTTAAAGACAGAAAAATCTGAACTTTAATTGAATGTATCTAGTTTTTACCCTTAAAAACGGGAAGGGAAGGGAAGGGAAGGGAAGGGAAGGGAAGGGAAGGGAAGGGAAGGGAAGGGAAGGGAAGGGAAGGGAAGGGAAGGGAAGGGAAGGGAAGGGAAGGGAAGGGAAGGGAAGGGAAGGGAAGGGAAGGGAAGGGAAGGGAAGGGAAGGGAAGGGAAGGGAAGGGAAGGGAAGGGAAGGGAAGGGAAGGGAAGGGAAGGGAAGGGAGCAGCACTTTTGAGTGCTTCTGAAGTCAAAGCAGGTGTTCTTCATTCTTATACCTATACAAATGATGTCCTACATGGAGAAATTTGGCCAGACATCAGCATCTCTTGAGAGGATGGGCCTCATTTACAGCCTTGCAGTGGCCCCCTCTCC
The DNA here is from genome assembly GCF_048771995.1 of Taeniopygia guttata. Taxonomy (NCBI): domain Eukaryota; kingdom Metazoa; phylum Chordata; class Aves; order Passeriformes; family Estrildidae; genus Taeniopygia; species Taeniopygia guttata. Next base: position 69,526,369 of record NC_133025.1, read on the forward strand.
TTGCCCCACTGCCTGCAGTTTGCACTGTGTTAAATCTCTGGGTCTGCAGACTAGTATTAAATGGAAGCAGCTGGCCTCTTCACCACCCTAATCAGATTGAAAGAGCAAGGGAGGTGAAAAAGTTAGTGCTTGCTCAGGCACATTTGACTGTCTGAGACGATTAAAAGCCAAATGCTCAAAGGGGAGTTGATGTTATGTATCAATTTATACAGTGAAATGACTTCTAAAGCCTTTTGGGAAGAGGCTCATAACCATGTAACACTACTGTTAGGTGATTATCATGAGATCTTAGGTAAATCTGCCTAAGAGTTTGGGCTTTTTTTGTGGCAATGTCCCACTCAAATAAATGAAGTCATCAGTCATCTGCTAATACATGCTAAATGACTGCTAGCCTATCAGTGGAAAAGCAAAAAATCCCAGACTGTGTGAATGCTTCCACAACACATGGGATCTATTTACTCTGTCAGGACCCATGAGCCAGGAAAACAGACAGAGGACAGCTCATATCCGTACTTTTATTATTTACAAACATTTCATTTACTTGCCTGTGAACAAAGAGATGGACTTGACAGGTTTGAAGCATTTCTGCAATATATTTGTCATGGTTTAGTAATCAGGAAGGCCAGAATTGTTTGTCTGAGGAAATCTTTAAAGAAGCAGTTATCAGATTTGAGATTGTGTCCTTATTTGGGGTTATTCACTCCAAGGCATACATGGAACCAGAGGGCCACAAGCTCCACCTTTAGTTCAGGCATGCAAGCAGGACTGGGGGGGTGTTGTCCCCCCAAATGCAACTCAGTTCATGCTGTGCCAGTGCAAAGTATGTAAGCTACAGGGATGGATGGGTTTGTGTTGTGTTGTTTGGGTCACTGCCTGCTCAGAACTCACACAGCAGTGAGTTATAAAATTGCATTTGCTACCGAAATAAATCTGTATGTCACACTTGTGCATGGTGGGCCAGTTCACCTAGGGCAGCAGGAGAGCAGAGGTTTCCAAAACCACAGTGGCCATGGGTAGCAGAGAGGCTCAAATGGAAGACTCAGTCATTCAGCACCAGAGAACATGGATTCCCAATAACCCACGAGAGAGTGCAGGCTTCCAGTGATTCAGCATGCCTGGGTCTCTGCAGCTTGAGAGACTGCCTTTTTCTGACACAAGCCACAAGGACTTATGTGGGCTAAGGAATTTCCGAGCGTGGTAGGAATGGTGCAGGATGCCCAGCTGGTGATGGGGGAAGTCCTCCCTCAAGCTTTCCAGCCAGCCAAAGGACAAAGATCGGTGTGGACTCCTTACAAAAACCCTTATTGTGTGCAGCAGGCCTCCAGACAAACTATATCAGCTGGAGCCATCGAGCATTTGGAAAATTTACAGTTTATTCTGTTTTTCCCTTTTTGTGTTTGCAGACTGGAAAATTTTTTGGTGCAGTGGATGGCTCAGTGATGACCCAGCTGCTAAACATGGGCATGTTCAGGCGGTAAGTGGGGGATCTCCACAGTGTACTTCTTGTTCTTCACTGATGTGTGGGTCAGAGCATGCTGGTCCCTCTAAGAAGCACTTGAGCACGGAAAATGCACATGCTGGTGATGCATGTGACTCTCTTACCCAGACACAAGAGCTCCTTTAGCTACCTGCCCCATCTGCTGACTGGCTCAGCCATCACCAGCACACACACTGTTTCTCCTCATCTCTTGCTCTTCCACCTGCTGCAAAACACAGAGAGAGACAGAAACCTGCAATCTCTTTGTGACCTGCATCTGTCTTTTCCAGGGCAAGATGCTATGGGAAACTTTTCAAGGCATTTTGGGTACAGAAGTGCTTCAGTTCCTTCTGCCACTCAGAAAGCCTTTCTGGGGAGTGGTTGTTTGAGAGCCCCACAGATGCAGCATTGCAGCTGGCTGACCACATTTCTCTCTCTCTTAAAAAAATTCTGTTCATCTCACTGCACTCCCTCAGCCGATGTCAAAAGAGAGTTCAGCATTTCAGTGGCTTGAAAACAGGAACTAGGGGGACCTGAGGTAGTTACAATTATAATTCCTCTTCTTCATAGCTTGCTTTACTCACTGTCTGAAATTAGGGACATATTTCTTCCTGTACTGACCCAGTTACATTAATCCAGAGCCTGTATTTCTTGCTCTGCAAGATCCAGCACTGGCCAAACAGCAAAAACACGTGTAAGCAGGTCACTGCTTCAGTGAATCCAGGAAACAATTCATACCTGACATTTTTGAGAAAAAGCTGACGTGTCTGTCCTGTGGGTGGTTGCATTGCTTGCTTTTGACTGCTTGCTTGTTGTGTTTTGCTTGCAGAGTGACCATGTATGATTACCAGGCAATGTGCAAGGTGCCCTACCACCACCACAGCGGCGCCCGACCCCTGCTCAGCGTACGTATCTGTCACCATGCACCCTCCCTGTGCTGGGCTTCCTCCTGCAGGGCATCTCCAGCATTCCCCTAAAGACTTCAGGAGATGTTTGCTGTCAGGATGGGACTGTCCAAGCTCACCTCAGGCAGATTCCTGAAGCAGTGGTGGCCACTGATGTTGGTTTCCAGTGTGGCTCTCTATTGCCATACAGGAGCTCACTGAAAATTGGAAGGAGCAGGGAAAGAATGGGAGCTAGGCTGTGGCAGGTTCTCCTTTAAGCCAAGCAATCAGCTAGCAGCTGAAATGAACAGGAATGCTTTTACAGAGCATGTATTCACTCAGCTCAAGGGTAATTGCAGTGTCAGGGAACAGAGCATCTGGGGAAAACTGGCAGTCATTGGGGAAGGATGAGTGAGCTTGGAGCAGGAGAGTGAGAATGCTGGTAGCCCAGAGAGCAAACTAACAGAGTGAAGGGTTTTACCAGTACCCAAATGCAACCTCTCTTTAGGCTGATACAAACTCTTACTCTAATCCCACTCCACCTTCCTAATCTTGCCTCAAACAAGCAGAACAAAGTAACTACTCAACACTTAGGCCAATTCAAACTGCTTGACACGACCCTAAATGTGTTCATAACTGTTATGATCCTTTGATACTGGAAGGAGTGCAGGAAGTACCCTTACAGCGTGACCTTGTAATTTTTTTTTCCCAGTAAAAGAATTTTCAACAAAATATTGCCTTTTAACAACATTCTTAACAATAACACTTTTAACAATGTCTGGTTTGCAATGGCTATACTTAAGCTTGCTTGATAACATACAGTGATTGTAGTGAAAATATTTGCTTGATTATATCCTCCAATTCTGATCACTGAAAGAAATGTCACAAACTATGAGCTGCCAAAATGGAGGTGAATTGGGAAGAAAATTAAAAGATGAGCATTCAGCCTCCATCTCTCATCTTCCCCTCTTAGCAAAACCCTTGAAAACTAAGAAACCAAGAAAAGTCAGTTTTTCATACACAGACATAAAAATCAATCAAATTGCCAACCATCTCTACATTTTACTATTTGCTGACTTATTTTGGCTGAAGAGAAGTCACCAGTAATAGAACATTATCCTGCATCCCGTGACTACCACATCTGTTTTGGGTTTGAGGACATGGGCATGATTATGAGAGGGGGAGATGAAAATTAGACGTGGTTACCATGAGGAAAAGAAGCAGCAGTATCCTCTGCAGATGAATTGTCCCTGGGATAATACTGGATTTCCAATTTGTAGCTGAAAAGCAAGAAGATGATAGAAGTCATGCCATCTTGAGGAAAAGCTGGATGAGAGCACAGTTAAGCATAATCAATCAATGGCAGATAATACTAAATCCTGGGCAGTGCTGTCACTTGTCCCAGAAACACCACTTGCTCTCAGAACACAAAAGCATCCTAAACTGGTGGTGTCCCATTTAGCTGTGTTTCTCTCCTGCTCTGAGCTCTGAAGGTCATCCACACTGGAGAGAAATCATCAAGCAATTACATCTTCAAAGTCCTTCATACATTCCTGATAAACTCCCTGACCCTCATGGGGAGGGGGTAAGGAGGTATTATTAGTAGCAGGGCAGCTCTGCTGGCTTTTGATGTATTTTGAACATTTTCCAGTGATGCCCAGACCTTGTATTTCCAGCCTGTCTTCAAGAGCTCTGATCAGTGGAGAGACTTAGTCTAAAATGTGGGGTCCTGCATAACAATTATAAATTCTCTGACAAGGTCCTTATGGTATTTCTCATTTCTTCTTTCGTTCTCCAGCCAATTTATGCCTTTGTAGCTGCAGTGAAGTGGCTGATAAGTGATTTCCTCATGTGAGTACCAAAAGATGGGGGTGTTTGGGAGGCTCAGACCAGGAGGGGCAAGAGCTGGGAAAGCTGCAAGTGGAAGCCCCCACGTAGGGCATTGCTGTCAGCCTTCTCCTGACATTCAGCTCTGCACTGTGCCCCTGGGAGACAGAAAGCTATTACTATTGCCATTTTGAGAGGCAGAGCCCACAGTGGGTCTGGGATTTACCTGAAGTCACTCAGTACAAAGTGCCTGAGTCAGAAATAGGACTTGGGTCTCCTGGGGGGCTCTGTGCAGATCCTTGGTGCTGAGCTCTCTTGCCTGTCTCATTTGCCCATGAGGAGTGAATGCACATCTTCCTTTCACAGGGGAGAAGACTAAAGGCAGCAGGCCAAGAGCTCAGGTCTGAATGCCAGGCAAGGGGGGACAGAGGGGAGGCTCTCCTCTGGGTTTGGGTTCACCTCAGACTTCTGGGGTTAATCAGAGTTCAAGCTCAAATTAGGATAGAAGTGCCACTGCTCAGCCTGCTGGGTGTGTGAAAGGGCAGATGTGGTAAAGGTCCAGCTCTGAGGGTTTTAGCCTGTTGGTACAGAACATTTCCATGTAGTTACCTCCAAGCAGCCCAGAGTGTGGGCTTCTGGTGGCCATCATGCCTGCTCCTCAGGTTGGATCCTATAGTGGCTGAATCCCATCCCAGCCTCAGGGGCTGCCATACTTGTTCCTTCCTTCCCTGGCCCTTGCTCAGGATATACTTCAAGAAAAAGCCCATTCAGATCTTCCACAGTACAGATCCCACGATACAGAGCTACATTCGAGCATGTGGAGAGGGGAAAAAAATTAAAAATCTAAAAATCAGACTTGCACTGCCAGAAATTTGTAGTAAACATGTTAGAACTGATACTCACTGGGCAACAGGGCCATCTCCCTGACACCTGCATCCTTCCAGACTGCTGAAAAAGCATCCTCTCTTCTTGCTCTTTTGACAGCTTCCTTTTGGAGTTTAACATGAGTAGCTTCTGGCACTCAGACAACTTGGCAGATGGTGAGTACACAAGAGTCCAGCCACCCCATAGCACGTGAGTGTTGCAGCCACTGGTGACAGAAGAAACTGTACAGGGAAGCCTGGCCTTGTGTGAGGAGCCTGCCCTCTGCCCCACACCCCTTCCTCCACAGACACTGGAATCCAGCTTCCAGATCCCACAATCCCCCCCCATTTCCACTGCCATTCCAGGCTGCCACAGCAGCAGGGGGGTCAGGGTGAGGTGTGTGCTGCTGCGAGCACTCTGCAGGGTAATTTGCTGAGGAGAGGGGAGACACTTCTTTCTGAGGATCCCTACCCTATGTGCAGTGGGATGAGAGAGGCCATCAGCTGCAAACCAGCCTCCCTTCCAGTCTGCTACAGGACAGGACAGAGCAGGGGTGGAACAGCAGTCTCTCCAGAGCCTAGCAGAGGTCCCAGGAAGCCAGACAGAAACCTTAGCGTCCAACAACACACAGAGGCTCTTCACGTACCCACTCGACCTGCTCTGGAAGAGAGGAGATGAAGAAGATGATGGCACATGGTATTGCTCAGCAGCTGAGTTCAGCAGAGGGCTGTGTCTGGCTTGAAATGCAGTGACCTGTCCTGCAGCTGAAGTGCTGCCTGCTGGAAACACCCCAGGAATCTCTGCAGTCCCGTCCCAGCTCCTGCAAGCAGGGGTGATGTTAATGGCCCTGAGGAGACTCAGAGGGGAAGGGGAGGTGCATTCCACACAGCCAAGTAGGGGCTGTAATTAGTCTTGCTAATTATTGATCACTAGTGGTGCCTTTAGTGGAGACAGTGGTGTCTTCCATGCCAGCTGTGGGGCTGGGTCCTTCTGCATAATGGGGAAACAGTAATTTTCTGAAAGCAAAGTTCCCCTCTAGAGTGGGAGGTCTGTGGGTGCTGTTCAGGTCCCACTCTCCTCCTCCAAAGAGATGGCAGTAGAAGCTGCAGCTGTCCCCTAAGCAGGCCTGGCTCCTGGGTAACACACATAAAGGTAACAGGAGTGGCCTCATGCAGAAATTGGTGAGGAAGAGTCAGATGAGCAGGTACTCATGGCCATTCAGGAGAGACTGCTCATTCAGGGGAACAGGCAGGTGTGGCATTCCTGCTGTGGATGTTCTGTGGCTGCAGTCTGATTTAGTCTGTGCTTGAGGAGAGCAAAAAGGGAGGGGGGATATCACTCCTATCCTGCTCATCACCATTTCCTTTCGTGCTTCCTTCATCTCTTTCCCACATCACCTCCATGACTGCTGTGTGCAAATTCATGTCTCCATGTCACTGCCATCCTGTGAATCTGCCACGTGTCTCCATCACCATTGTGTGTCTGTGTGTCATGGGACTTCTCCAGCCAAGGCTGTCTTCCATCACTGTAAGTAGAACCACTGTAATAGTTAGAAAAAGAGAATTAACTAGAAATTCCTAAGCTAGGAAAGACTTTTTTCCACCCTTTGTACAGTGTGGGACTTGCAGAAAAGCATGACAGGGCCAAGGCAGAACCTGGCTCTGTTTCCCTGGTCTGCAAAGAAGAGATGCTGTTGCTCATTTAGCTGGCTGAGCTGGTGATTGAAGGTCTGTCACTGAGAAGTTGATAAAAGAAAGAACATATGAGCCTCCTGAGGAGCTGCAGTCACAGACAGCATCATCACTCATTGCTGTGGCCTGGCTGGGCCTGTGGCCCGTGTTCCATGGCATGTCCTTCACTGTGGTTCCCAGACGACCCATTCTTTTCAGCTGTTATTCCCAAACCAAAGACCAACCTGTGGCTTCTAGCAGGAGAAACTACACAGGTCTTGTAGACTACAGTTACTAAGAAGTAACCTAAGTCTTCTCTTCCACACACCATGGCTTAGCTCTGTCTGATAAATCCCAGCCCAGCTCTGGGATAATGCAGGAGGACTTTCAAGTGGTTCAACTGCTAACTCATAAATCTGTTCCTACAGGCGAGTTAGAAACTCCTCCAAGACAGAGTCCAGACTGTGGCTGTGTTTGTATCTCCCTGCTTCCATATCTAGCTTGTGGTTGCCAATTTGCTCTCTGCCCAGCAAGACATATGTGTGAGACAGAGATGGAGAAATAGAGACAGTTGGAATGTGTCTGACTGGATGGAGAAGAGGAAGAGCAAGAGAGGGTGTCTGCAGATGAAAAAAAAAGAGTGTCCATGTGTGTGGGGGAGTAGCAGGGTGGAAGAATACTATTGGGGCTGGAAGAAATGGATTGCACATGTTGTTAAGAAGGGGCTGTAGATTTTTGCCAGAGATGTTAACATTTTCTTGACTGCACGCCAAGGCTGGTGTATGTGAAAAATATGAAGCGAAGGAGACATTTTGTGAGAGAGAAATTGAGCACACACATTTTTTCCGGGTTATGTGCAGAGGAATTAACGATCAGGGATCTAATGCTCTCCCTTGCCTGACTGTGTACCTCTGGCTCTGCAGCACTGAGCCTATTTCTGCTTCCCAAGTTCTCTTGTTTTTTGGAAAGGTGAGACTTGCTGTTGGAATATGGGTGTGATGTATTCAGACTGCACTCATCATGCAAATCTGCTTTTCAGAGGTGCTGAGAAGAAACGTTTGCTGCCACAGATTTTTCTCTGCTCTCAGCATCTCAGTTTCTCTCTGTGTTTATAAGGGCTTCTGCTTTTATGGACACCAGCACAGGTTTGAAAGCTTTTAATTAAGCCAAAAATACTTCCAGCCAAGGCATGCAGCTTAGAAAGAACTATTTCTAGAATTCCATAGATCCTAAAAGTTTCTCTTTTTTTACTCCATGGTAATGTACTCAGAAGATATTTTACAAGACAATTGGTTAAATTCTATGTTTTATATTGGTAACTAAGTGTCAGATTTTGTCACGTGTCCCAGAGTAAATCCTCTGACTCGAGTGCATGATTTAATGCTGGTGGGAAAGAGTTCACAATCTGGCCTCTATAGTTCATAACAAGGCACAGCAACTGCCTTTGCTGCTCAGAAGGATTGGTTGCCAAATGTCTGACAAAAGTCTTTCTGGAAGTGCAGATGGTAGCAATGACAGCCTGGAATTAACTCACTCTTTGCTATAAGGTTTGCAATTTTTTTATCAGCTCCTCTGGCTGTTTACTAATCCCTGCCCAGCAGACTCTCAAGGTGCTGATAACATTTTGATGTCCAGTATGTGCATGCAGAGGCTCAGCCTGAGCCTTTTGCTGATGATGTACATGCTACTGGGCTTTTCTGAACCTCTCAATACTGCTGCAGCTGCATTGCTTCCCAGCAAATTAAGTGTCAGTAGGCTTAGGCATAATCTCTGTCATAGGTCTTGTCTCTGTACAGGAGTTAGATTTTAAAGCAGCTTCTATTAATTCAGCTTGTGCCAAAAAAAAAAAAAAAATACAAAACCAAAAAACTTAAAGTCTGTGCAGGCCACTTCTGCCAGTTTAAAAATACACGTTGGTGCTGGCCATGTTTATCCTGGGTGTGGTTCATGCAGTCTCTTTAATTGAGTTTTCCCTTGCAGGGCCTGGTTCTCCAAGCCCACCATGACAGCCCTCATCCAACACTGCCTGAGGCTGAGAGGCCTCAGATCAAGTTCCATTCTGCATTTTCCAAGCTGATGGTCTCGTTCACCCCTCCCTGCACCCCATCCTTCACACCACTGTACTTTATATTGCTTGAACTCCATCTGCTTTGATGATGTTATAACAGGAAGCTAGTAAAGGATGTCACTCTTTACCAGGGATGGGGGGAAAATGAGGTCCTGGTATGTCAGGGCTCTTTGCCACTCATGACATGAGCCATATGTTAAATTCTTGCAAGCAGTTTGCCCCAACTTTATGAGGTCACCTTTGTGGTCATCACAGCGATTCTTCTGAGCAAGAACTGCACAGCCCATTGCCAACAGCTGTGCTGCAGTGGCAGTGCTGTAAATCCAGGGGCAGCTCAACAGGACAGTGATGGCTTGTGGCTGAGATGTGGTCTTGTGTGGTCTTGCCACAAGCATGTCCCCAAGAAGGGCTGTCCCTGGTCCAGGCTGGCCACCTGCTTCAGGGTTTGGAGCTGCTTGCCCAGCCCCCAGTGCAGTGAATTAAGGCTGAAAGAAATGCTGCTCTGTTTCTCACACTCCTTTAGTTTTAGTTTGGGGACTTTCCTGGCCAGAATATACTTACCAGCCCTGCAGCTGCTCAGAGCCAGAAGGTGTTTGCAGCTTCTCTCCTTACAGCATAAACAGGGATATTCTGCATGCCCCATCAGAAGTGTCTGAAATTCACCCCAGAAAGAGAGTCTTCTTCTGCTCATCCCAGATCTCCACAGGACTGTCAGTCCCTGTGATGGGTCCTAGTCAGAGGCGTTCTCCAGCAGCAGAAATGGGAGAGGCTTTTCCCTGCCTCTGCAGTGTGGGGTTTGCACAGAGGGACAACAAATGGTGGCAGAGCACAGCCAGACAGCCCCTGGCTGGTGGCAGAGGTGCTGATGGCCCCTGGAATGACAAGTTTGGTTGATGAATTCGGTGTGAATCCAGGGTGAATACAGAATGAGGCATTGTGCTGCATTCAGGCTCTGTGTGCTTTTGAATCTGTGCAAAATGAACCTCACAGTGTCACTGAAAGGTGGGTCCCATAGTCTGGAAGGATTTAAGCAGGGGGCTGCCTCCTGAGTGCTGGTTTTTGACACTTCAGAAGAAAAGCACAAAGTACAATTACCAGAGACTGCACTGCAGGGAAGGGTTTGAGTGCCCATCATATTCACCTGGGCAAGGCATTAGAGGCAAGATTGGGCTGCAGTTCCTGGCTCTTAATGGATGTCTTGTGTTGCTGGATTGCCATGGTGGAGAGGAAAATCAGAGAAAATCAGGCAGTTTTTCTCTCTCTCATGTAATCCACATTGTTTAGATGGCAAGCTCTGCGGGGAGGTGCCTGCTGCTTTCTGCCTGCTCTGGCAGTGCCAGGGGAGAGGAGACCATTGCTCTCAGCAGTGAAGGTTTTACAGTGATGCAAATCACCCATCCAGTCACGGATGCCCTCTTGATGCCTCCTCACCATACATTTGCTGATTAAAACCCAGGTTGCTGCATTTGTCTATAAATCTTCAGCGCTTCTGCTGCAAGGAGTAAACTGGGCATCCTCCACGTGAGGAGGACTCTCTTCCCTGCTGGTCCCCCCCAGGAGCACTGCCCATGGCTGCTGTGTGGGTGGGAGGCTGCAAAGTGAGGCTTTTGTGCACAGACCCAAAGCTGATGTAGAAACCATTTCTTGTACTTGCTGCTGGCTGAGCCGCAGCCACCTCTGCCCTAGCAACAAAGCTTCGTATTTCCATCAGCAGCAGTCCCCTGTGTCCTACAGAGGCAGGAGCTGGCTTTGCTACCTCCAACTGCAGAAAATAATTGCCAGAAGGGCCCAAGGCAGTAGTTTCAGGCAAGACAGATTTTGCTGAACTCCTAGAAAGAATGTTCTTGCTTCTTGAGGGAGGCTTAGTGAGGTGGTTCAGCTCCCCCACATCCCTAAATTACTTTGGGAGTCCTACAGGGTGTGACTGATGAGTGATGGAGCAGCTGCTCCCTCCGGGAGCCAGTGCTGTTCATTAGCTGGGTCTCTGCTGGTCCTCCAGAGCTGTCATCTGTTTCCCTGTGGTCTCAGGCCAGATCTGTGTGCTGCTGGTGGTTTCTTCTTAACGTGACACACACACCTCTGACACCCTCACTGTCCGGTGTCTCCGTCGTCTCTCCCCCTGCCCAGGGCTGCTGCTATCTTTTATATGATATATTACGTGTTATATGTTTACAGATTTTCCCCAATACCTACCATCTATGTTACAATGTGCTTTTCTACTCTAAACCAATCTGTGAGTGCCAACATCACCAAGAACATGGAGGTAAGGAAGAAGAAGGAGGAAGAACAGGATCAGGCCCACTTTCCTCCATCTTAGAACTCCTGACCCCCATGTACAAAGTAAAACCCCCCTGTACAGGTATTAAAACCCCCCTGTACAATACTAAAAAAATTTTCCCTCTAATTTGTGGCTACTTTTACTATACCATCTAACTCTCTGTGACCGCTTGTTCCACCTTCAAAGTTGGTAATTCATTCCATGATTCAAACTCAAGATCACAGCTGTTTTCAGCTGCTTGCCAGGGTCTAAAATGCTTCTGACCAAGGCCTGGAACCTCTGAAAATGTCTGAGGGACATTTTGAGTTCCGACAGCTGAGGAAGGCGATACCGGAGGCATTTTCACATAGGCTGGTTTTCCCACACCACCTAGTGGGAGCAGGCATCACTGCCTGGCTGCTTTCTGCAGCATCTCCTTCCCCCTGCAGCATCACCTGCTCCTGGCCACCTCTGGAGGGGAGCTGCTCCTCCAAAGGGCATCACCTTTGCGTGTGCCACTCACGCGTGTCCTTGTCCCTTCCCCCGGCAGCTCACAAGCACAAGAAGCACGACACGCTGCAGCCCTGCGACACCGAGTACCCCGTGTTCGTCTACGAGCCGGCCATCAAGGAGACCAACGGGCTCATCGACTGTGGAGACTGCCAAAAGTAAGAGTTGCACTTCCATTTCAGCTGGGGGCCTCGTCCCAGGGCTGCTGGGGGGGACAGCAGCATCAGAAGGGTCACCTGCCACCACAACAACCACACAACCACAGCTCTGGCCACAGAGGGAAAAAAAAAGCAGAGGTAGCTGGAGAACAAAGAATACATATATGCATTTAAATACATATATCTTGCCATTCCACCGATTTCAGAAAGGAATTTTTTCTGTTCTTTCATGTTTCTGGCAAAAGTTTTCATCTTAGAAATTTTTCCCTTTTTGCTTTCCTTGTATTTTTTTTTTTTCATTTTCACCCTTTTCTGTATTTCTACAGAAAAAAAAAAAATAAAAAAAGCAAGGATGGGGGAAAAAAAGTGTTAAACTGAAAGAACTGAAAACAAGAAGCAACTTTTTTATTTCCCATTTTCACTGTAAGTGAATGGACAGTAAAAAGTAACAAGAAAGTCAGGCTGTTTTCAGTGGTTGCACAGTGCCATTAGCAATCACATGTGGAAAGGTGACAAAAAGATGAATTTCCACTGATCCAGCCCTTCCTAATGTGAGGAGGCCAAACAAATATGACTGGAACTGCTCCTAAAAAAAGCCCACAAAACCTAGTCTTCAGTATTGGATCAACTGCAGGAAAGACTTAAAGCTTAGAAAAACAGCCTCCACTAGCCGGCATGGCTCTAGGAAAAGCAGAGCTTTGCCAAGCATTGTTTCAGAAGAGATTGCAGATTTGATGACAACAGGGTGTTTTATTAAGCTCTGAGCAGATCCAGAGGAATTGAGTGACCTCTTTGGGTCCCAGATCTGTGCTACAGACAAAGCCTGGGAGCTGCCCCTTCCCTGCTGGAGGCAGCACCTCACCAGTGCTGGAGCAGCAGGTGCTGTGTCCTGCTTGGCTCCTCTGTAGCTACAGCCTCTGTGCATCTTTTATCCAGATATTTGGGAGAGACAGCCCCCCACACCCCTGCCACAGGCTCTGTGGAGCATTAGCCAGGGCCTGGCATGCAGGCATTCCTGATGACATCCCACAAGCTTCTGGTGGAGCAGGGGTGGGCTGGGTGCTCCATCTTGGGCAGAAATGTTGGCTTGTGGATTGATGCATGGGGCATCTCTGTCCTGGTGACCAAATCTGTGCATGGGTTGAAGGCTGCTTGCCAAAGCTCCCAAGGCAGTCATTAGTCAGGGAGCACTAATGAAATGGTCAGCTGCTGTTGTGCTATTCAGCACCTTTGAAAGGGGACACAGAAATCCCTGGAGGCTGGATGACGCTGTTGAGCCAGGGACAGGCGAAATTACTCACATGATTTCAGAAGGCAAACTGAGCGTTTATTCAAAAGCATTTCTCTCTTTTATTGAGAACATCATGAACATTAATTCCATTGGTCTTAAATAAAAACATTTCACCTGATTGGTACACTGGACTTAGGTCAGTGTGGAAGAACATATCTATAAACAATATGAACGGAGAGCAAGATAATAGATTGCTTACATTCCTCTGGGACTTTTTCCCAGGCTTAGCCTGGCAAAAATCTTTCTCTCTTTTTCTCTTTTAATCTTTTTCTCTTTTTCTCTCTCTTTTTCTCTTTCTCTTTTTCTCTCTGACTGAACTGAGACTATCCACAGCTGGAAGGCAGCAAGGCCAGGTGGTGAATAACCAGGGACACTGGGCACTGTTCCAGCATAGTCAGCTTGACCAGTGCAGTGAGCACATCCCCACAAGCCTGTGTTTCTATTCCAGAAGCCCTGCCACCAGTGCAGGCACGCAGAGCCTGATGTCCCCAGCCTTCCCTGTGCCCAGTGGCTCCAGGACATGCTGGCTCCCTGCCAGACACCAGTTGGTCAGTCCTGTCACACCAGTGTAACCCACAATGTCATTGGGTTCCTCTATTTCTCTCTCCAATAATGTGGAATTTACACAATTTTGCTCCTCCCAGGACCACAGAATACAGACACCCTTGCACTGTACAAACACACACATAAATATACACTAGATAGGCACTGACATACCTCTAGGTGAAGCCCGGCTTTGCTCAGGTGTCATCTGCTGTGATGTGCTGCCCCATCTGGGGAGGGCTTGTGTTGGTTTTGGCTGGTTGGTTGGGTTGGGGTTGATTTTGACTTTTGTGCCTAGCATGGACTTGTAAATTTGAGCCAGTTCAGAGCCAAAAAGGAGGCCAAAAAGGAGTGCCAATGGCACTTCTCCCTGGCCTGCTCGCTGGTCTCTCCTGCTTTCTGCTGGCACCCTGTTTCCAATAATCACTGTTTTATTTCCATTTCTTTGCTGTGGTTCAGACAATTCCAGGGCTGCTGCTCTGGGCTGGAGAGTTGTGCTTTTTTTCACCTGCTCTTCCCTTGCAGGATGTTTGTGGCACAGCAGATCGTCAGCAGTAACCTCCTGCTCCTCGTCACAGACACTGTCTGCGATTGCAGCGTCTTCCCACCCGTCCCAATGGATGCAAAAGAGGTCAAATATATCCTTCCATGCACAGCAGGGATGCAGGGCTCCACAGGCCCTGTTTACCAGGGCGGAAAATGTGCTTCTGCTGTCATTGCCGTGGGGGTGGAGAGCATGAACTGGCTTGGAGAGGTCTCCAGCCCGTGCAGAGTGACCTGCCCTTCCCTCGTCCTCCCGGGTGGTGCAGTTCCACCCAGCCAAACTTGTGTGGGGGCCCAGGGGGTCTGTGTGGCATCCATCCCCTTTCCCTGCCCGCCCCGGCGGTCCTTAACAGCCCCGCACACAACGCTTCGGTGAAGTGCGAGAGGATGCGCTCCCAGAAGCTGCGCCGGCGGCCGGACTCGTGCCACGCCTTCCACCCTGAGGTATCCCGGGACAGCGGGGACAGGGGGGGACAGCTGATGGCACCGCGGGCATGCCCGGGCCCGAATGCACAAATGTCTCCTCTTGCACCCTTGCCCGGCCTGCTGGCTGGAGCCAGACACAGCCGTGAATCCCCGAGGGGGTTCCTAGCAGGATTTCACATTAGTGCCACCTGGGAAGGGCTTGAGCTCGGAAACCACAGGTCAGGAGCACGCACACACACACACCAACACACACGAGGAGCCATGAGGCTTCCTAGCCCATGGAAGGAATAAACCAGTCCCTTCCTTGGCTCCCGGTGGGATCTTTCGGCCACAGGCATCGCTCCCTCTTCCAAAAGCGACAGGCGGGCTTGGCAGCAGGCAAGTTGACCCCTTGTCTCCCATCTGGCAGGAAAATGCCCAGGACTGCGGTGGCGCTGCTGGGATCTCAGTGTGTCCGACGCTGCTGCTGCTGCCCCTGGTGCTGCTCCTGCGGTGACGCTGCCTGCGGTGCGAGGGCAGGAGATGGGGTCCCCTCCTGGGACACCCTCCGCCACTTCCCGAGGTGTCCTTCAGCACAAGGTCCAGCGCGGTGCCGCCGGTGGGAGCTGCTGGCTCCTCGGAAGGAGGTGCGACAGCAGCAAGGGCAGCTCCTGGCACAGCAGCTGCTGAGCGGCTCCTCCCAGACACCGCTCACAGCCGGGAATGCTGCGATCCTGGGCACGGAGAACATTCCACATCAGCCTGCCTCCCACCGAGCCACCTGGGCTACCGGCGGCAGAGGGCTCGGAGGGGCAGAGCTGGCTCTAGGGGACACCACCTGCCTGTCGCTCAGGGTGAGCCACCGGGATTTTGAACGCCCAGGTCTGGAAGCAGCATGTCCTGGTCTTGGGGGTGGTCCCCAGGCATAGGACACGGCACCAAAGCTGAATGGCACCGAGCCCAGCTGGAGCTGGGCAGTGGGAGGCAGCACAGATGAACTGGAGAGCTGCAGCTCCTCTGCCAAGGAGACCTCTCCTAACACTGCTAAGGCAGCATCCAGGCTCTTGTCCACATGTGGACTTACCTCTGGAAAGGGGTTTTGTACGACCCACCAGAAGAGACTTACCTGCTCTCTTCATTGCAGAAGCAGCCAGGAAACAGGCACTGTTCCCCTGGGAGCAGCACTGCCCTGCTCATTGCAGCTGCCCTTGGTTGTTCCCTGAGCCTGGCATTCCCAGCTGCTGGGCACGGGCCATTTCTCACAGAGCTTTACGGACAATGGGTGGGAAGCACCCATTTCTCTTTTTTATGAACTGTTCCATACAATCTCATTAAAAAAAAAAAAATATGGCATATTCTCCATAGACACCATAGCTTCAGCATGTTTGGTGGTCATCACAGCCCCACACAAATCCCAGAAACCTGTGGGGACAGGGTGTGGGTGGAGGGACTGCAAACACAGCTGTGGTGGCCCTGGGGCAGCAGGGTACTACAGCAGGAAGGCTGAACCTTTCCCTGGTCACTTTGGGAGTGTCCTGCACCCCTCCAGGCACCCTGTGTGGCTTGTCACAGCAAGATGTCACCTCCTTCAGGACACAGGCCCTCCTCGCTCGCTGCCTGACAAGCAGCACTGCCCACACGTGCCCTGCCACGGGGACTGGACTCCTGAGCAGCTGCAGCACAGAGCAGCTGGATGGGAAAGGGCTTCACCCTCACAGCAGCTCTGGCCCTGCCCTGCACAGCAGGCACCCACGAGTGCACTCCAGGTGTGCTAGGGATGCTGTCCTTCTTGCCATGCATGTCACCTGATGCTGAGGGGACAGGATCAGTCCCAGCCAGGTCCTGGCAGGGACCTTCCAGGACCTTAGAGCTCTCCTGTGGGGTTTTGCCTGGCTGGAGGCGGTGTTACAGCAAAGAGGAGAGGAACCACTGCAGTACTGGAAGTAAAACTGGAGGTGGAGAAGGTTCCAGGCTTCAGAGGCAGTGACCTTATCAGAGCCAGCAGCAGCCAGGGAAGGTGAAGGCAGGACGGAGGGAGAAGGGGCGGCTGTCAAGGCCGAGGAGCTGCTCAAAGACAGAGGAGCCACTGGCTCAGGGCACAGCTCCCCCAGCCCCACGTGCCTGCCCGTGGTGCCTGCCCTCCCGGGGCACCACTCTCAAGGATGACCTCCCTGTCAGAAAGGATTAGCAGCCCCATCTCCACTCAGCTTAAATAAGGACATAAAAATGCACATTGCTCTGCTGTGGATGAGCCATGCTTGGCTTCAGGTGCACTAAGCCACAATAAACACGGTCCTGCAGGGATACCTGCACTGAGAGAGTGAAGATGAGCTGGAACTAAGCTATACCTGGCTTAGCTGGCTCAGTGAGTTTGTCCACAAGTGCTGACTGGAGGGAATGGACAGGGGTGAGAACTGGATTATTTCTTAAACTGAGAAATATAAGCAAAGGTTTGCCTGACTCAAAACCTGAGCACACACCAGGAATAGCTTCCTGGGGTTTTATTTTCACAGCAAAGCAGACCATAAGCAAACCTACCCAATTCTGGGCTCCAGCACAGAGTTAAGCAAATTCTATTTCATGCTCTGACAGAGACAGTGACTCATGGCCCTTTCAGCAAGAGAAAAATCCCCAGGAAGAGCAGCTGCCTTAGCTTCCAACTTCTTCAGCCATGTGCTGGGCTGATGAAAATAGGTCAGCAAAAGCAAACAGCAAGCTGAGGCCAGAGGATCCAACCAGCAGCACAGCAGCTGTGAGAGGAGCCATCTCTCACTTCCAGCTGAGCAGCATCCTACTGCCATCGTGATCCCGTAAATCCCAGCTGTCCCTCCTGTCCCATCCGCCCTGTGAGCACACAAAGCACACCCAGAGGCAGCAGGGTTTGTTCTGTTAGGGGAAGATGCAATGGGAGAAAATTCCTGAGTGGTGGTCTGCAGACAGAGCTGTCCATCAGATCTCACTGCTGTACAGATCAGGAGCTTCACAAGCCCCAGTTCTGCAGCTGATTTCCTCGCAGGCAGCGGGACAGGGAGCTGAATTCTCTCCATGACACTCCTCACAGGCTTCACAAACACCACACTGCAGGCTGAGGTAAGCCTGGCTCTCCCCCAAGCGCTGTGGTGGGCAGGGACACACACCTTGCACAGCATCACACACACGTGCCCTCCCCTGATTCATGGCTGGGGACACAGCAGGCTGCTGGCTACGCCTTCAAGTGTGGCCACACAGGGATGACTTCATTCTACAAAATAGTGGGAAAATCAGTGGGATTTACAGCAGCTGTTTGCAGTTGGGATCAGGCACAAAAGGAGGCTGGCCTGAGTTGGCTTAGACTTAGCAAGAGACTGGCACATGCCAGGCTGGGCATAGCAGTGGCCACAGCCAGGAGCCACATGCCCCAAGTGTGCTAAGAGGTGTGGGGGAAGGTGTGCGTGGCCCATCTCTGCTACAGGGAAGGACTGGTACCACAGTTCTGCTTGGTTCATGCACATCTCAGGCTCCTCAGAGTATTTTCCAGGATGCTTTTGCTACTGAGAAAGCCCAGTGGCACTGCCACAAGCCTGGGCTCTCACAAGCCTCTGCTTGCAGGGGGACTCAGGGCAGCCTAATGCAGCAGATACTTTTGTGCTAAGCAGATGCTTCAAAGCAAGCAGAGGAGCATCAAACGCCTGCGTGCCAAACACTCCATCACCGGCTGGGCCCCCACGGAGGGGGGATTGCTGCTCCTGTCCCCCCGGGCACTGGGGATTCCCAGCACAGCACAGGCTGTTCCCCCCACCCCTGACAGGGCCCTTCACACCTCCCTCACTGGGCCAGCAAACGCCTCTGTCATGCCCTGTGACATCAGCCGCACCCACAGCACTCTGCAGTGGCCTCCCGTGTCGGAATCTGAGGGTATTGGTGATTCCGAGATTGTAGAAAGTCTCTGTCTTTCTGCCCCGTTGCCAAAGCAGAAGCCATAATTCGTCTGTGCTGTTTTCAAGGTTGTTTATTTTTGCTTATCTCTACCATGTTCTGCTGCCCTGCCGCAGCTCTGTCCTGCAGGGCAGCGTGTGGGGCTCTGCCCTCAGTGGGATGGTACAAACATTATATACCAGAAACTACCTGTGCTATATTTACAATAATGTGCCAATATCTATCATTTACGTTGAACAGTGTGTCCCCAGCCTAAACCAACAGAAAAATGCCAACACCACAGTGAAACATGGAGGGCATGAAGAAGGAGGAAAAGGACAAGACACACCCAATTCCTCCATCTTGTCCCCTCTGAACCCCTAATCTAGAAACCTAAAATTTTACTCTTGCACCCGTGTCACACTTAATTATTACTCATATCAAACACTCAAAGCTTGTAATTCATCCTGTAAGATTGAAAACTCTTTTCCATGGACAGAGATCACAGACAGTGTCTCTCGGGGC
Source organism: Taeniopygia guttata (assembly GCF_048771995.1). NCBI lineage: Eukaryota > Metazoa > Chordata > Aves > Passeriformes > Estrildidae > Taeniopygia > Taeniopygia guttata. The sequence goes on from NC_133025.1 coordinate 69,545,285, forward strand.
TCTGTCCAGGGGGGTTCCTGACCCCTGCCAGGGTCCCAGACCTGCCAGGGCAGCCAGAGGGAAGCCCTGGATTCCCACACTCCGCCGGACATTTATTTTATCAGCCCCTCCTGCTTTGCTCGCTGCTGCCGCCTCAAATTTTGGGAGGCCTGGCACGCCGCCTTTGGCCAGGCAGGAGGAGGGCTGAGGCTGTCTTTAGAGCTGCTGGGCTCTGCAGGGCCAGGCAGCCGCTGCTGTGCTTCCCACCGGTGTCACAGGGAGCAGCAGGATGGGTCAGCTCTGCTCCAGGAAAGGCTGTGGGGCGCTGGCAGGAGCTCCAGCCTCACTGGAGGCCACCACTGTGCCAAGGCTTGGCCCCTCACGGGCAGCAGGGAAAGATGGGGAAGCCCCACACCAGTGACTGGCCAAAAGCCCCGGCTGCTCTTGTCTGTCCCAGCCAGCAGTGCCCCTCGTTACCCCTGACAGGGCTGGAGCCTGCTGTCACCTCCTCCTGCCAGGCCCTGAGGGACAGAATCTCTCTTTCCAAGCTGGCAGGAGTGTCCCTGGCAGAGGCAGCAATCCCAGCCTGGCTGTCCCTGCAGGCAGCAGGATGGGGAGCTGGGCCAGAGCCAGGGCAGAGCCCGGGCTGGCCACCATGGCCAGGAGCCAGCAGGGAGGTGGTGGCAGCGGCCGCTCTGTCCCAGGAGGGCTGGCTGCCCGTGCCAGCAGCAGATGTCACCCCACAGCCCATCTGCCAGTGCCAGCCCCGCCGCCTGGCCACAGCCACGCAGAAAACTTCAGACTGGGGGAGCTCAGCTCCAGCCAGCACCGAGACACAGGCACAGGTCGAGCAGGGTTGGAGGTGAGAGCAAAGGCAGCCACTGCAACTGGCTGGGGTGGCATTTGCCTCTCTAAGGGAAACACAGCATTGCTCTGGGAACCCAGCCAGGCCAGTGATTCTCCCATCTCATTTACAACCAGACCAGTTCCGTTTTTAAGCTGTAAAGAGACTTTGTGCTCAGTGGTGCCACTACAGAGATAAAGCTGCTACTAAACAAGATCATGGTGAATCTCCAGTGCAAGCATTTCCCAGCTCAGGAATATCAGCACTTCTGTAGTTTACATGTGGATTTTACTGGAGAAAGGCAAAGGTGGAGCTTCTGGAAACGCCAGAAAATTTCATCACTATGACAGTGGTGAGACACTGGCAGAGGTTGCCCAGAGAAGCTGTGGCTGCCCTATCTGTGTAAGCGTTCAAGGCCAGGTTGGATGTGGCTTTGAGAAATCTGGTCTGGTAGGAAAGGTGTCCCTGTCCATGGCAGAGGAGTTGGAACTATGTGATCTTTAAGGTCACTTCAAGCCCAAACCATTCTGTGACTCTGTGATAAGATCCAGCTGGCAGATCAGCTCCATGCAGGAGTGCTGGGCTCCCATTCCGCTATCCCTGCCCAAGGAACCAACCTTCAGTGGTGGACAAGGAACTGCTTATACTGCAAGGCTCTCACAGCAGCTGCCCAGGTCACCTCTCCTTCCCTGCTCATTGTTCAAACAGATGGAGATGACCAGCTGTGACATTCTCCATGTTGCCATGCACTCAAGGCCACTATTCCTCCTTCAAGAACAATATGCACTTAGGAATTACACATACACTCTCCAAGGAATCCATCTTTTTAAGCAACTTCATTCAAACCACATTAGTGCTCTGCACTCCTGGAAATCAGCCTGTGGAATTTAAGCTTGGGCATTCCAGGCAGATACAGCAGCACTGTGAAGCAGAAGAGCTGGGTTCAAACAAGTTGCTTGATGCCACACAGGAGGCAAGGGTAAAAAAAAAAAAAAAAAAAGAGAGAAAGGGAGAAAGAACTCAATTTTGCAGGGAAGCCTTTAATAGTGTAAGCTAAACCAGTCAGCTCTTCCATCCTAATGATGCACTTCATTTCCTTCCAGCTCGTTAGAAAGTTAGGCAATGGCCTCAGACACTCACCTTGATTGCAGCACTTTAATCCATACTCAGGGTACTTGGCAATGAATGAAGCAAGTGCTTCTTGGGAGAGGGCAGAGCAAGGACACAGCTACACACAGGAGAGATGGGACATGCAATTTTATCCTGCCCAGACAACTTTTAAGTATTACTCTGCTTTCTGGAAACAGAATAAACCCAATTCATATTCAAATGTGGCAGGTACTTTTAGTGTAATTTGTGTGAAATCTGATACAAACATTCTCCATGTTCCTTGAATTTGCTTTTCATTAAAATAACAATAAAAATAATGGTAATAACAACCCATCCTGAAACAGCCATCAAGCTGTCAAGGCCATTAACAGGAGCTGTGTCTTTTGCAGGGCTGTGGACACCCGGACCTGGTGTGAGCCAAGACAAGAAGAGCAGGATTAGGTGTTATCTTTCCAGACAATTCCCAGACGTTAACTGACAGCCAAGGAACAGCAGAAGGCCCCACGGGGCACAGGCTGTTCTGGTCCCCAGCAGCCCCCCTCCCTGCCCAGTCAAACCCCGCTCATGCCAGCCCCTAAGCCTGCCCACCAGGAGGAGATGATCAATCCTTTACACACGTACAGGACAGGAGGCATTTCCTCTGTGCCAGGAATTTAAGTCCAAGCCTCCTGAACTTCTTTTCTTCGGCTTAACTCACCTACAATTTTGCCCACAACCACCAAAGTCTCCAGCAATGACCCTCTCTTCTCTCCAGCTCTTGTGCTTTGTACCCTTGCCCCCTCTTGCCCACACAGTGCAGAAAGAGCCAGACCAGACAATAATCAATTTGGTTCTTTTATTAGCAGAAGTTAAGAATACAGCAAGTAATAAGATCCCATCTTATATGGAACCATCACCAGAGTCCCCAGCCATCAAAACCCCAGAATGTGCTTCATTGCTTCCAACAGTAAGCAATTGTTAAAAAGAAATATACTGAACAAGGCCACTATTTAATGGGGAAGGAAAGAAGCTGTAGGTCCTAACTATTCTATGGCAATAACCTGCACACAGAGCAAGCAAGCCTCTGACTGCTGAGAGTAAGGCATTCAGGTGCCAACCTGGGAAGAGTTCTCAGCAAAAGCTACAGAAAAGTGCACAGCTAGGTTGTTTTTATTGGAACACACAAACTTCTTGAACAGAGAGACTGGGTTAAGAATAGCAGGTGGAGTACTGTGTTTTTGTAATAGTTCTGTGCTGTGTAGGACCAGGTTACAATCACCCTTGGAGGAGTGAACGTGGGATGATCCAGGATGGAGGCTGCTGCTTCTGCTGGTACTGTTCAGAGGTATCCCAAAGCACCTTCCAGCCAGCTCTGATTCTGATATGTGCCACGCTTGGCTCAGACACCAGCACGCTTCCCCTGGGCACCTCCCCATCTGTTTGGGATGCCAGTGCTATTAGCCCTTACATCCAAGGTAATACTGCCCTTTCCTTCATTTAAACACCACAGACCTGGGATAAACTTCTTCCAGCCCGACAGGCATCCAGTGTTCTCCTACTGAGAACACATCCCTTAAACTTGCAGCTGCTGCAGCACCTCCTTCTGCAGCTGACCTTGCTCTCAGAGGCTTTACTCCACTCCAGGGGTGAAGCCTTAATGCCCACTCGGCTTTAGGAGGGCATTCTGCTTCTACCTGACTCCACTAGACAAAGCAACTCCCCAAAACACCCTGTAACATCCAAGGTATGGAAGATCTTTGCAATCCATATCTTTCCCTTGAAGAATGAAAACTGAAACTCGAAGGAATCTAAAAAAAACCCAAAACCCAACAACAACAACAAACCACCCCACACAACAACCAACCACCCCTTTACCTTCCTTCCCTGTGAAATACTGCACAGTATGAGCTGTTTAACTCATCTGTGAGAGAGGTAAATTGCTCTGAATTTCCAGCTAAAGCCTCCAAGCAATACCTGTGCCATAACAAACAAAATGTTCAAATTTCACCTTATGACTCCAAAGATTCTCCTTCAGTCTGGCTTCTGACTGGGCTCCAAAGCTCAAGCTACATCAATTACACAGGAGAAGGGTATTTGCCTCCCCTTATATAGGAGGTGTGTCTGCACCACAGCAATCCAGCTGAACTCTCAAGTTTAGGCTTAAGAAATACCAGCAGTCCCACTGCTAAAGCACAGATGGAAAGCAGACCTAAGAACCAAAAGAAAATTAAAAAAAAAAAAAAAAGGGATCTATTCCTCCTTAAAAGAACAACCTGCAAACTCTGCCTTGGCATACGGAGCCTGACACACAGGATGGTAATGTGCCTGAGGTCTGCAGTGCCTGTTAACTCCACGTCCTGGAGCACACAGCTTCCTCTTTCTGGTCCATCTAACTCCACCTCTGTTTCCCCTCACATGCTCAACGATCTTCTGACAAGTCCATGACCACCATCCCTCAGAGCAAACGAAGCAGGCTTGCAAATGGCAACCATCCTCTCCCTGGGGGCCTCTGGGTGTAGGCAGGCACTGATGGAGTTGGACTGTTTGCCATTTCACATGCTCCAGTTCCTGTGCTGAGACCCAAACCAACCTATGTAGGATTCATTATCCCAAACCCTCCACTGCACACAGGCTGAGAATGCAGCCATCCTCCACACTCAGGCAGGGAGCAGATGCACCTTTCCAGGCACCAGAGCAAAAATCCATTTGCTCACACTGTGACCTGGATGACACCATGATTAATGCAGCCTTCACAACCCTCCTGTACCTACTCCAGGTGCTGGCCAGGACCCCACATTGCCCAAGGCATGCTGGCCACTAGGAAAATCTACAGGGCCAGCGTGCTTCACTCCTGGGAATTTTACCTGGTCCTCCTGCAATCATTTATTTTGTGCAAAATTGAAACAGTGTGTGGTACTTGCATGTTGCATTCTTTACAAAAACCCATTTCCCCCCACCCATTGTTTAAAACATTTATATAAATTTTATTTAAACAGAAAGTTAGAAATCTTATTTACATTTTGTTTTTCTCCCAAAAGAGCATCTAAAATCAACGCCCAAACCCTCCAAGAGGATATAAATTTAACCTTGACTTTTTTTTTTCTTTTTTTTAAAAAAAAGGAAACTGCTAAGCTATCCCTCCCCAGTTCTACAAATAAATATGGCATTGAACAGAAGCCGATTTGGAAAGGGTCCTCTGTAGCTCAATCTGTAGATCCCAAGAATAAATTAGGTTTTCAGAATTTCCTGGTCTTCAAATTGATTTATTCCATTGCTTGAGGTATAGAATTTATCTTGGTTAGTCAGAATCCCCGTGAAGCTCTGTGCCTCATCAGCTGAAACTCGGATTCTTCTTAGGTATTCCTTTTGCTAAGCCCGGATGCCTCGCCCGCGCCGGCGGCTCTCTCTTGGTTCTGACCTTGGGCCAAAGGCTGCTCCTACTGCATCCCATCCTCCTCTGTGCAGCCCCCTCCGACCGTGAAGCGGAACTCCTGCAGGTTGGAGACCCCGTGGAAGTGCACAAACGCGCCAGCCACGACAAACACGTGGAACAGCTGATGGGAGTGGAACTGCAGAGGGAAACACCTCGGGTCAGCTGCGGCTCCGGGGCCACTCTGGCCCCAAACCCACATTCAGCTGGAGTACACAGGAACACGGAGCTGTGCCTCACGCCACGAGCTGCAGAGCTCTCCAGGCTGTGTGTTAAAACCCACCCCTCTACTATCTTTAGCAAAATAATCGAATTCTCTGCACACACACATCCCCCCCCTTCCCTTCAGAGTCATCTGAACCAGCTGGTCAACCAAAAAATGTGCTAAAAAGCTGCTATAAGTCTTCTTTGCAAAGGGACAAGGAGCGTTTCAGAACCTTAGGCAAAAGGCTTAAGCAGGACACTTCTAAAATTAGTTCCTCCACAAGACACTAGTGGTGTATGGACAAAAATGGCCCTCTCGTACAGGTAACAGGAACAAACTCTGCTCTGGTCATAGACATAAGTTTTACCAAGTGGATTCTGCATGCTGGTATTTTATTTCTCTACCACAGAGAAACAGAACAGAAAAACGTGGTATTGTATTAAAACCTAGAAACAACTGGATGTTTGGAATGAATGCCCAGGATGTCACTGATTGGAGCAGAGCAGAATGAAAACTGTGAGGGAGCTACATGACAAAGCATGCCCTTGGCTGAGGGAAGGCATCCCAACATGGATAATGCTCCTGAAATATTCCTACAAATGTGTATTTGCAGGTTTCATGGCAAGCTTGGAAAAGAGTTGGTGCTACACCAGTGCTTTTGGAGCTTAGCTCATTATAGTAATAAACCAACCGAGCAAACTGGTGCTGTGTACGAGCTGCTCAAACAACCCAGGTCTCATTCTCACTTCTGGTCTTCTTTAGCGGTCTTAAGCTATCCTAAGGGCAAGTACACTGGCATTCCAAAAGTCCACTTCCCCTCATCCCTACTCTTGCTGACCCAGATTCTTTCCTTACATCTTCCTCAGGTATTTTTCCTCCAGTCTCCATGATTCTTTCCCTCATACCAAGTCCCCCACCCATCCACTTGCTCACCCCACTATCCCTTCTTCTGGGCCAGAGATCCCCCCAAAGCCTACCATCTCTGTCCAGCATTTTCAGTGGCTATACAGGATGAGAAGCCAGACATGGGGAAGATCTCAGAGAACACACTGCACATCAATGAAATGAGCACGTACTGCTCTACACAGAAGCAAGGTAAAGATGTGTCTTTGCAGGATCCTCAACACGCACACACACACACAAATGTTTGCAGTTCCTTGCCCATCTGCTAAAGCTATCCAGAAAGGTACCGAAGTGAATCTGCACACCAGCAGTTACCTCAGACCAGCAAGGTTGAGACAACTTGGGAAGAGAGGCACCAGCAAAGCCAGGCTCAGAGAGCCCAGAGTCATTTGGCCCCTGAAGACCTATTGCTTCTGGTGCAGCAGTGTGATACTTGCAGTGAGAAAACATTGACACAACATCCTTCAGGCTCAAGGGGAACCAGCTTTCACCTTGGTCTCCTCAGTAGACTCACCCAGATGTCACACTTGCCAGGGAAGAATCTCTCCGGGATGCGGGCGGCATACAGAGCAGCACCAGTGATGTACAGGCACGCCATGAGTGCCAGCCAGCCTATCTGCCCCATTGTGGCTGCTTTCAGGAGCCCCTCAGAGATGACAAAGTGCAGAGTGGGAATTACCCCACTAAGACCCAGACCTAGAAATACTCCTGGGAGGTAAAGAAAATGCGGGAGAGTCAGGTTTGAATGCAGTGGCGGCAAAGGGAGACAATGAAAACACAAAAGCTACGGAAGGAAAACTCAGCATTTGCCAAAGCAGCGGAGGGGTGACAGCTCTTGAAGCTGCAGGTCCCCAGAAGAGATTTATTGGAAAGGAAGCCAAAGAATGCACAACTTCCTTCATATGCCAGAAGCTACTCAGTTATAGGTCCCAGCAGATAGCTGGAATATTTCATTTACTGATGTGCCTGCCAGCTCCAGTGTAGGTGAGGCCAGTTCCTGCTCTCGGCCTGTAGAGGGAACTGAGACCACACAGACCGTGCCTCACTTCACCACAACCGCTCAAGAGCGAGACAAGGAGACACAACAAAGAGATTGTTTATCGTATGCTGCACAAGTACTCCTACCAAACAGAAAAGCAGCATCTGTGCTCATGTGATCTGCCATATAAGAGAACACTGATTATCTGTTTAGATTTCAGCAGCAAGGACAGAAAACTTGCAAAAACAGTGGGCATGGGGGGAATATTCATGTCCTCTACAGAGATTTTAAGTTTGGAAAGCTGAATGTTCTGAAGGTACCCAAACCTGTCCAGAAAATCTAGATTTACTGCAGACAGCAGGTTAAGAAAAAAGAAATATTACTATTCAACCCAGCTGTGTGCACATTCCATAACTGCCCCATAAAGCTCTCTTTCTTCCTCCCTCAAAATGTGAAACCAAATCTGGTTTTGTTCTTTTGATGGTGTGAAGAGAAAAACAGTCTTTATCTTAACTCTGTGTTTTACCCAGGCAAATCATTCACGTCAATTCAATCATTCAATGATTTGCTAGTGTCTGAGTCTAACATTAAAAAAAAAAAAAAAAAGGCACAAGCACAACAAGTACACATACACACCACACCAAGCAGTCAGTTGTTTTTTGAGAACAAAGTTGCTAGATGCAATTAGAAATCCTTTGCACCACCTTTCCTACTGCATGTGTTACTGTCCATTTCAGGAATGCACTTCCAGGGCTTGCACCAGCCTTTATCTGTGCATCCAGCTGGGTACAATAAATGCTGAAGGAAAACCCACCAAGCTCCCAGTTCAAGAATATTAGGTCTATAAAATTAAACCCTCTTATGTCTTCCCAAGGTGGTTTTTCCAAGTGGCAAGCAGGAAGCAGGAAAGGCAGTCAAGAAGCAAAACAGTTAATTTCAGGTCTTACCTGCCCTTACACCCCGGTATTCAGGGGTGGCAAACATGTCCCATTGTGAGACAATTATGGCTGCAATGCCCAGGACACAAATCACAATCAAGTAGATGAAGCAAGGCTGAGGGTTGCAATAGAAGGAGTAGTACAGCCATGGTACAAAGCTGCCCATTATGAGGAGTGCAATGCCAGAATAATCCAGCCTAGAAGAAAATGAAAATCAGTGTCATAAGAAGTGTGAACCTTTGGAAATCCTCACACCTACACACTCTTCTTTAGTAGAGCAACTGTCTACTTCTTACTGCAACTAAATTACTCTCACTGTTGCAGCTAAGGTCCTGATAGCAGCTCTTCCACCTACAGTAATGGATTACCTTGACAGACAGCCAAGAAGGCCATTTTTGAGACAGTCATCAGCAATACCTTCAGCAGCCTTTGGACCAAAGCTTCCTGAGGAAAACTCACATTTTAGTTTCAGATGAGGAAAAAAGCACTGCAAGAGCCCTCTAAAGACAGGGCACACAGTATGTTCCGAGAATACAGCCAAGGCAAACACTTCAGTATCTGACAAGTATGAGTTACTTGGGTATCAGCTTCAGTGACCACAGTGGAATAATGCTGCGATTTTTCAGCCACACTGTTTTTTTGTGCACCCGTGTGAAAAAGGAAATCCATAGCCACTGCTTATTACCACACCCTGATAAAATACTCCTGCAAAAGCTGAAGGAGTTAATTTTTCAGCAGGGGACTTTAACTGGGCTACTTTAGAGGTGGTCTTGCAGATTACAGAATCCTGGTAGAGTAGTTTTAGGAAATATCAGATATTCAGCAGCCGGCCAAAAAAAGAACATGGAGTAAAACCAAAATACCAAGACATCCTGATACACACTGTGGAACTGTCTTACATAAGTTTAAGGTTCAAAGTCAGAGCAGCTGAAATGACAAGAAGTAACGGTTGCACTAAAAATTCAAAGTCCTGCAACTAAGCTCGAGGCGTATTACTTACAGCAGCAAGATGCAAGCACATGCCTGCCAAACAGCAGAAAATGATGGAGTTTTAAGACTCAAATGACAGCACAAAAACTCATGTTGAAACAAACTATAATTAGAAGAAGCTGCATTAAATCTCTGCTCAACTCTGTTCCAAAGTACATGCAGTCATGAAATTAACAACTCCCACACTGGGGCTCCAGGCACAAATCCCAGCCCTGTTTTCCCACCTGTTTCCTATTTGGCCTGCCCTCTTCTCTAGGCACTTACTTGGAGAAGAGCCGGGAAACACCTTCTGAGTGGCAATAAACTGTGTGGAAGAGCCATGAGAAGGAGAGGCAGAGTATGGCTCCCAAGAAGAACAATCCAACGACCACTTTCTCCTGCACAGGCGCTACAAAGGACATGTTTGGCCGGAACATGTAGAAGATTCCCAGACAAAGGAAGAACACACATCCTGAAAAACAGCAAGGCAGAGAGCTGTCAAGTTCATGCATACTGAAAGCTCTTCTTTCTACAAGCATCACCACTTCCCTTCAAGGTTCTCACAAGCTGAAACCACTCAGAGAAGCTGCAACTTCAGCGTGTTCCTGTGGCAAGAAATGCAATCCCAATTAACACCTACACACTTGGGAAAAGAAGGATCTAACAGTAATTTATTGATTAGGAAATGTTTCATGCATTTGTTTGTATAGTATGCCATAATTAAGCAAGTCCAATCCAACTCCGATGGGATCAAATTAGGAGAGGTTTAATTTAACAGGTTATTAATTACTACAAGATGCTAATTTAACACGTTACTAGTGGAATGATAGTACTGAGAACCCCACAGACCTTCCTATCTTGCTCTCTTTTCTCCGAGAGCAACAAAACCATTGGATGAGATTTAGGATTAGATTAAAGCAAACTGAGAGTACCTAGGAGATGTGTCCAGATGTTGCCAGTCTCTGTGTGTATTCTGAAGATGCTCTTGAAGCAAGCCCGGAAGGAAGGCATGGGTGGTCTGTGTCCATGCAGCAGGTAGTCATTGTCCTTCAGCCAGTCAGGCAGAACGTCGTGGGGAATGACTCTCCATCGGCCCTCCCACACCTAGGGGTTACAAGAGTTCAGTGAAATGCAGGGACTGGAGCTCCTTCAGTGCACAGAAATAGTCAGAAAACCCGTTTTAGTAAAAGTGCTGGAGTTAACCTGTGAGCAGTGTCAACAGAGGAGAGTTGATGGAACATCTCTGGGGAAAAGATTTTACACTTGAAATATCATGCTAAAGTCACTGTTCCCAGTTCAGAACTGTACCATTATGAATTCCACCATCAGAGAAAGAAATACTTCACCATTCCACCGGACAGGAAGGTTATTGAGTGTTTTTACTGCTGATGAAGACAAAACATTTAATTTGCTTCCACGTTCTGTTATTTTACAGGCCACCTCTTTCATTTAATTGAAGAAGCCTACATCTAGTTCTCTCCAATAAATAAATAAGCCTGTTCCTCCACCACAAGCCAACCTGACTGTGTATCTGCTAGCATTTGGGGAAGCCTAGCAAAAGAAGCTACCCATTAGCACAAACAGGGGCCAGAAATGTGAAACGGTGAGAACCCAGCAAGAAGAGTCCAACCCCTTATTCAGAGTGGGAAAAAAATCTCCCAAGCTCACAAACAGATAGTGACAGAGCAGTTAAGGCAACAGACTCATGACTCTCAATTCCATTAGGATTTCTTCTTTAAAGGGAGAGAGGGAGTTTGTGCACAGGGCTATTCTTGCAGCTGGCTCGAGAGGAAATAAGTGTGCACAGATGTTCCCAGCACTGCTTCAGTAACAGCAGACACATGGAGGCTTCAGTGTGGCAGCAGCGCCAGGGACAGGGGAGCAGGGAACTGCTTTATGTACCGGGGCTGTTTCTGCAGGCTTCCTTGGGCTTGCTGGCTGGCTAGAGTTACAGGAGCAAGGCTGAAGGTTCCTGAAACACTAAGTTTAAAAAGCTACATTCTTATTTCAGTTTCAACAAGAGCTCAGAGTTTTAAAATCAATTCTCCACACTTGTGCATGGAAGCAAAACAAAGCCATTCGGAATAACCAGTCCAGTTAAAGACTGAGTTCTTAAATGCATTCAACAAGAAAATAACTGGTTTAGTTTATGAACAAAAAGTGTGAATTGAGGTAGAAACAGAAGGAGGGAATTCATTTTACACAGTCCACCCTACAAAATATTTTAAAAGAGGCAAAGATGCATAGTAAAAAAAAAAAAATCAACAAAAGCAAATAGTCAAAATGATCCATAAACAAAAGACCACCAAGTAACTAGGGTCCCTCTGTAAAAATATCAAAAATACTTCATAAAACCAGCAGGAACCAGTGTATAAAGAGGCAACATTCCTTTCAGCGAGAAAAGAGGGCCAGAGACTGACACAGCCCAGTGGCTCTAAAAAGTAGCAAAAATTGAGCCAAGGTCAACAATTACAAAATCTACAATGGATTTACTTACGTATGGTTTCAATACAGCATTGTTTTCACATCAGGGACAAAGCTTATTCTACCATAGATGCAAATGGTGCTAGAAAAGCAAAATATTTGCAAATCTGAAGAAACGTGGTCAAATGACCTTGTAAGTCAAAGTGCCTCAAACCAGAAGGCTTTTGTTCTGCTTTTTTTGTTCTGCTTTGCACTCACAGCTGCTGCTCCAGGGACACACCTGAGTCGCATGATCAGCTTTGGAGTCTCAGCTGTAAATCCCTATTGTTTCAAGCTCTACAATTTAATCCTGTATGACAGACAGATGCTGAGGAAGCACAGTATTGGTACTTAGAACATGAGATGCCCATCTGGGGACAGTGAGAACCTCCTCTCTCTCACATTAGCAGTGCAGTTCCTTAAAGTACAGTCTGCTGCCCACTGGAGCTTCCTAGAAAAGGAAATTACTTCAGCAGTTTCCACGTGCCCTTACCTTACACACAAATTCTTCCATTCTCTCCATAGCATGGTGGGCTTGTAGAAGAGGTGACATTCCCATAAAACCTTCATCTTCTTGAGGAGGCCCATCATTGTGTTTACTATCCTCGGAACACTGGAGGGAAAAAAAAAAACCCAGAGAAAATACTCTGTAGAAAGATGAACAGAGGAAGGTGATTCTGTTTTCCATACAAAGCTATGATTTGAAGTCTTGGCAAATAAAGAAGTCTCTCCTTGTACGGCACCGAGAAAAGCATTCAGAAGAACGAGCAAAAAAATGATTACATTCTTAGGTATCTGAGAACAACTCACATGTCTAATCCATTCTGCATATGTTTCCAGCAGGTTTGGAAGCCAGCAGTGCTCCTCTAAGTCACGCTTCATTAAATCCCAGATATGGAGTCTGAGGCTTGCAGCCTTCCCACCTCTAGGGAAGGATTACTCCCTATTTTATGTTTCAATGTCACTGTGGCAGTGTTAATGCCTCTATAATGTATATGGCATTTCAGGGTAATAAAAGGTAAGTCAAGGAGAGGAATCCATTTACCTTGTTAGAAATGTTTCACCTCAATTTGCACTCCAAATCTGAAAATCTATTCTGTTTAACTGACACTTCTGTTCAGCTTGTAATCCAGTACTGAAATTTACTCATTCGTTTGATTTTTCAAGGTATTTCAGAAACTACTATGAAACTTCTGCCAGCTAAACAAAGGCAAGTTATCAAAGAAAAGCAGTAACAGGGATCAGAGTTTTAAGCCAAGTTCAAATAAAGAGAAACATCCATATCCTCAGGGTGTACCAAGAGAATTATGAAAAGGAAAACTAAAATAATCTGCTGAGCTGGGATATCAGGCTGGTACACATCATTAATGGCTTTACAGGAACAATTTGGTAGTTTTCTGCTCTATCATGACTTATCACACCATCTGCATATTTTGATACACTCTAGCTTCCCATGGAGAAGAAAAGCAGGGGGCCATGGAAGTTCTACATTCCTGTTTGCTTCCTACAATGCTCATGGCCCATCAAAGACTCCATTCAACACTTCAACTTCCAACATAAACAAACCAAAGGAAGCTAGGAAGGAGAGAAGGAGTATTTTGCACCCTCAAGACTTAATGCAGAAAGCTGCCACACACCCCATGGCCACACCAAGAAAGCTCCACAGTCAGCATAGAGGGAGACTGGCCACCTCCAGATTTCCCAGAACACTTTCTCCCCTCCTATTCCCATACCATGCTTAACAACTTTAAAATCAAGGTGACTTATCAATAATACCACCCAAAGTGACTGAGAATATATATAACCTCACTTACTTTATCTACAAATTATTATCAGTAAGGTTCAAATTAATGCCCTGAACTTTCAAGCCAGGGATGGGAGCTGGCTGTGCATTTTGTTCCACATTACAGCCTTGGTGTCAAGCCTTATTAACTATTTCTGTCAAGTTAACTCAATAAGCTGCTTAAAATTCTCATTTTTGAATAAATAAAAGGAGACTTCTTCTAGCCTACAGTGAGCTATCCAGAGCCTTCAATATTTTTGGGGTTTTGATAGAGAAATTACATGTTCATGTCTGTTTTGTACCCAAGTCTTGCAGTAGTCACTGAAGCTCCATCTTTCAAAGAGGTCCCATCCCAGCTCTTGACCCAATTTTGCTTACCCAGAATGTAATTTCTGGTATGTAATACACACTACACATCCTTCAAGTTTTATGTATACCTCATATTTGTCCACACTAGGAAAATTTGATTACCTAAACAAATAACCCATGTCCCTTGTACTGTCTACTCACCTTCATTTATCATTCCAGTGAACAATTCTTCTGAACAGTATCTTGTATTTTACAGCAATGATTGATATATTGACCAGCTCTAAGCAGATTCTCCAGCAGAAAAAGACAGTATTAAATACACTCACTCTGGCTAGGTTAGCCCATTAGTCCTATTCAGAAAGGCACCAGGCAACAGAAAGATACAAATAGCTTTAATATCCTTCCAAAATAGGCACAATTCCTGTTAGACACAGGAATAAACAGCACATTTTGTTTCATTCTGACTTAACAAGATTCACTGACATTGTTGCCCCATACTGTCAATTTTATTGGCTTTTTCTACTAATGGAGCTCTCTAGGATTCTCGGTTTTCAATATCATAAATAATTAACTCAAGGTCATAGAAACATAGAATGGGTTGGGTTAGAAGGCAGCTTTAAAGATCAACTAGTCTAAGTGCCCTGCCATGGAGGTCTGGAGGAAAGGCTCATGATAGTCTGCACAATTTAGAAACCAAAGAACCATGCTCTTGGGTTTCCAAAATCATGCCTCATGGAAAAGCAAGGCTGGCATTTCAGTTCCAGTGCATTTGAAAGAAGCAGCACTGCTGTGCCTTTTAGCTACTCTAGAATTCCCTCCCCCAGCAGCACACAATAACCAGCTCAAATGGGGTGGACAAGTTAGTAACCCTGAATTTACACAACTGGGTGGACTGAAGGAAAAAAAAGTTCCTTATGGAATCAAAGCCTGTATTCATTTCAGTCTGCCCAGTGACTCAAAGCCAAAAAAATGTTCATTTCCCCCTCTGCACATACTCCCATTTCTAGAATGATGGGAAGGCTTAAATTTGAACAGACTGTAAAGCTTGAAGAGCACAGCTATTTCTGAGCTAGTCCAAAATCTTTGCATTTTGGCCATGTGCCTACAAACAAATCATTACTGAGCTTCTTTTGGTGATAAAAGGAATTCATATCATATACACAGTCCAGATTACTGCCAAAAAATGGAATTGATTTTACTATCTCCTTCCTGCCATTAAACTTCAAAATTAGCATTCAAGGGAAAAAAAAAAAAAACCTAAAGCTCAGCTTCTTAGTCCTTTTCTTGCTAAGGAGGCAAAAGGAGGCCTGTTCTGGAACACCCATCCTTTCTTGACTCCCTCCTGTAGCGTCTCATTAGGAAGAACAGAAAACTGTGCTTGCTGAAAGTCAAATCTATAGTGGAGGGCAACACCAAAACCTGTTTTCACTTGAATATCTGAAGGAGTGTTGACCTCCAGTTCTCAAGGCAATGACTGAAGGGAAAGAATACCACTCTTCTGCTCAGAAGGCATATTGTAACATTTCCACTGTGACAACTTCCTTCATATCTCAGGACTCATTATTTTCTCCTCTTCAGCTGACTGTATCAGACATTCATGAGTATTCTACCATACCAACATAAGCAAGCACATTCTTTTAGGACACATCTTCAACTATTTCTAAGTCCTGTTCACAGAATCAAATTTTGAAATAAGAAACATATTGGGTAAATAATATCACTTGCCTAAAACTGTGAAAGAAATGAAAGCCCAGAAGAAAACTCTGATAATCCCACTTTAATGAGCTATGGTATATCCTGAATTCAGTGCTTCAAGAATAACTTTTGCCTTTGTAGTTTCTAGAGCATAGGCCAAAGGGATTTTCACTCAGCTGATGTTTCAGATGTTCTTTTACATGATCTCATTTACTCAGCTTCTTTTAAAGCATCTCAGATTTGACTAAACAATTCTGTGATGTCTTCAGAGCATTTTCAAGTATCTTTAAATAAACCCCCTGGTTTGTAACAAGCAAACTTCTTAAAATCAGCAGCTGTCACTCTGCTGCTGAACACATGCAGCAATGCCTACAACCAGTCTCTCACATTAATCAAAAATCATGACTTCTGGACACAAACTCTCTAAAAGCTCTGGACACTTAACTCTATGGAAATGCCAAGCAATGGCTCCAATTTTAACCCTACTCCCTTTGCAAATTCACAAAGTCTTAAAGTTACCAAAAACCAGTACAGGTACCTATGAGATGGAAATTATCCATCAGATATATAAACACAATCTCAGTTGAATAATGGTACCAGAGAATAAAATAAATCTGAAAGACAAGTGAAAATATCCAGAGGAACCAGCTTTACTGGTTTATCCATATTCACTTTATTTTGTTAAGTGTTACAGCTTCTTTTGTGATAACAGTGACAGACAAGAATGTAAATGAAAAGGTAGAAATCAGACTTAATTATATCACTTTGTATGGAGAGGCAGGCAACACACTTCCAGGCACAGATCATCACCTAAATAAGAATTCCAGAACATATTTTGTTAAGGATCAAAAAGGTTTAATACCTTGCCAAAGTTTAGAGAACCAGAGCAAACAAAGAGCAAGAAACCCAAGAGCTCAATTGCACAGTGCTGATCATTAAGTAAGTTTAATAGTAAAACTTCACTTTTATAGCAACAGCACAAAAGGTAAAAAAAGTTTACATTTAGTACAAGAATTTCTCATCTGAATGCAGTCCAAAAATGTCAGATCACATAGCCAAAGATCCTCTTACAGAGAGAAGTGCAGTAAAACCTGCTCTAGTAAATGCAACATACTTCTCTTGTCTACTACAACAGCTTATCCTCCTCACACAGACTAACAGTTTCTGTACTATCACTCTGAAATTTGTTAACAGACATGCTGTTTAATAACATCATTACTATGGAAAAGCCTGTCAGAAGTCAAGCCATAACTGCAGAAAAAGATTCCAAAAACATTTTTCCCACTTGTGACTAAGTTATGTTCAATGGACTTCAAGCAAAGTGTATTTTCTTGAGGCCTGTAGTTTCTTGATGTCAGTTTAAAGATCTCTAGAAAGTTTCAGAGTTTGCACTTGACTGCTACTTGCACAGGTGACAAACAAGTTCTGGTGTATCACTTCAGAAAGTGTTGTCATGTTTTCATTTGAGTGTGCAATCTAAAAGTTAAATGAAATCTGAATGGAGCTACCTTTTACTCTAAGAAGTGGTACCCCTTCTCCCTCACCCCTATCTGACCAACACCCATCCTGTCTCCCAGCAGCTCCCAGCCAGCTCCCCCCAGTTCATGTACTGGGCTCAGTGTTCCATGGGCTGGAATATCCCTTTGGCCAGTTCAGGTCAGCTGCCCTGGCCACGCTCCCTCCCAGCCTCTGGTGCCTCTCCTCGCTGGCAGAGCATGAGACTCTGAAAGTCCCTGATTCAGGGTAAGCACTGCTTAGCAACAACTAAAACATCAATGTGTTATCCGTGTTACTCTCACCCTAAATCCAAATCACAGCTCTGTACCAGCTAGAAGGAAGAAAATTAGCTATCCCAGTCAAAACCAGAACAACCAGAAATTGCAGTAAAACTCTCCCAAGCCCCAGAAAGGGCACAAAAGTCTTCTGCATTAGAGCTTCTTTCCAGAGTCATTACTCAGTTACCCAGGAGCCTAACTGACCATGCACATACCTATGTAGTATTAAGCTCTGGATTTAATGAACTCCCATGTCTCAAAGTTCAGCTGTGTGCGATGCCAATTTGCCACCAAGATGTTACCAGTGCCCTAAACATACCATCACAGGAATTTTCAAGGCACAATGCAGTCTGAATCTTGTTCTAATATTCTTGCTTCCTTCAGCTGTTGAGAGACACTCCCCCACTGTCTTCCTGATCAGTGCCCTGGCAAAACTCTGTGCCTTGGTAGGGGCACAGGCAAGATAGCTCAGAAAAACCAAATGTCTTGATTAACACTGAGTCATGGCACATTATATGACACAGTACTTATACATTATTTTCTTCTTAAAACTCAAGTTACAAAACATATGTTGCTGCATTTACAATACCACTGTTATCCCCCACATTAAACTGAAGTCACAAAGTCTAGACATGACTCTGAGTTTTTGCTCTTGTTTATCTTGATCTCATCAGATGAATTATTAATAGTGCTTAACATGACATTCAAATCATTTCATGTTCCTCGGGGTGGCGTGCCAGATTCAGTAACTCGAGAGATTTCAGAATAATGGCCAAGACACCTTCAAGGCTATAATATAAAAATGTTTTTCTAATGGCAGTTCTGTAACATCCCTTTCAGCTGGCCAGATTGCTTTTTTTCAGCAGCAACTCCTCTCTGCCCGTTCTGTCAACTGACCTTTTATCAATCAGCCTTTTATAAGGGGAAGCAGCAATAAGTGCTGGCTGCCATGCCATTTCTCCTAAAAGCCTGTTGCACAGTTTTCAGAATTTCACCAACTTATATTCTTTGAGTTGTGAGAAATAAACTGGAAACAAACAGCATCATAAAATTTTCCCCGACTTCCCCTAACTTCTGCACATACCAAGTTATTTTAAAATAACAGGTTTGTCCTTTAGAACTCACATTCCCCCTGACAAGCTTGTAAACACAGCCCTACCAATTTCCAAAAGGCTGACTACATCCACCTTCTGAGCAGGGTGTGCAAAGCTGCCTTTGTTGTCACTGGACCAAAAAAAGTCTTTCATTAGCACAGTGCCAAAAACCCTTTAGGCTCATTGGTCAAAATGTCAAGTACTTGGAGGTTCCTGGAGTTTAGTGTTTTTCTTTTGTAGGTCACCTTCTTATAAAAGATACAGTCCATTTAATAAAGCACTTGAAAACAGCTTTACACAACTGGTCATGGGTGACTGCTTGCTGGCACTCATTAAAAACAAGCACTAACATTCAAAACTCATTTAGCAAATAGTCCTAGGACAAAGTCACATTTTGCAGCAGCCTTGCTAGAAAACTCTGATTAGAACTAGCCCCCTTCTTAAATATCTTCAGATGAAAAGACTCTGTTCAACCTCTGAGCTGATTTTCTGATTTTATACTGATTTTCTGTCAAAGCCCAGTATCTGACAAGGACCCAGGGCCTCAATGCCAACATGTGCTCAGCAGTAGTTTGGACGAGGGCCTGTAGAAATTGTTTCTACTGCGGAAGAGTCTCATGTGCCATTTTCTGTTCCTCTGCCATTGTTAATCCTGACAACAGAAAAAGAAAACAAGCATGCTGGGCTTATGGAAAAAGAAATGCTGTTACAAAAATAAACAAAGACATTGAAAGTGTACTGCTGAACTTAACAGCAGAGTCTATCAATCTGAAACATTTGGAGGAAGATGCAAGTTAACCCACCAGTACAACACTATTTTTTTCTCTTATATCACTGTAAAAGGTTGACACCACCCCCTACTGCTGCCCAAATCAGGCAGATAGGATCTCCAGGAGAACAAAGGCAAAACCCATGGAATCTAACCCCTGTGCAGGGAAACCGTTGTGCCAGTGAATTATAAACAGAACTACTCCCTCCCTCTTCTAGTTTCAACATACAGCACAGCAAGCAATGGTTACAAAACCTGCTGAGAGGCAGCACTGTCTGAGCACCAACACTTCCCCTCCCAGAGCAACAGCACACAGCTGAATCCAGCTGCAATTCAACAACCATCACTAGGACAAATTCCATGGTACTGTGGAGAGAGTTTTCTGGGGGACAGAGCAGACACGGAGAACAGCCATTTCCTGCATGTTTCCAGCTTTCTGGGTGCTGCCCATGCATGGCTGACTGGATCACCAGTTTGCCTTTTCTGCAGACCTTCAAGCTCTGACAGTCTGTTCATAACCCAGGCACATCAATGCCAGTGAGGGAGGCACCAGCATCCGACCAACTCAGGCCAGTGGGGCCTGGAAACCATCTCCATAAATGTGTCCCATTGTCTTCACACTAAGTGGGAATACTTGGAGATATTCTGCTCTGTGTATCCAAAAATGCTTTTCTGTAGGAAAAAAATGTACTATATTCAAGCAGTTATTTCAGTGACTAGCACTATGAGTAAAATTCACATTACTTCCAGCTCTTAGAACAGCAAGTGAAGGAGAAATGCAGATGTTAAGATCTTTTGATCTGAAGCAAAATGTCAACTCGCATGCTTTGAAAGAATTAACATTTCTTCCCAAGAGTTGCAAAAATTAAGGAAAGGAAGAGGTGATAAAGAAATCTACAGAACAACAACACTTGAACACAATCAGCTTTTAAACAAAAGGAAATGTGCTTTGGTGGGAACTCAAGCTTGATTTTACCAGGCCTTTTCCATTCACACTCTACTAACAAAATCTGCAATGCAATGGAGGAAGAAACCAAATACAGAAGCAAATGCCAAGATTTCAATCATAACCCCAAAGAATCTATAGAAAAATACCAGACTGAAAAGAAAGCTAAATTGTTTGAAACTTGCAAGTAGCTACAAAGGATGAAATTTCACACTATCAGAATTTACAAATATTTCCCCCCAGAAAAACTATTCTTAAGACTCAAATGTCTCTCTTTGACCTTCAAGACTTCACCTGTCTTTTTAACTCAGCTGGCATGCACCAGAAAGTCAAGTAGACAATTCTATTTATTTACATGCATCCTTCTGCAATACCAAAAAGTCTGTCTGTAGTCTGCTTTTGTAGATAATACGTAAATACTTCACTAACAGAAAAGGCTTTGAGTAAGTTCTATGATTCAAGTTAAAAGCCTTGAGTCATTTTCTCACTCTAAATTACTCTAAAAATTCTCTTTTGTACCTGAAATTCTGTTACATTTGTCTGCCTTCCTCCTTCAAGTCACTTTGGTATTTATGCTCTAGAAAGATTCCTGTAAGTACATGGAGATATCATGGAATTTGTCAGAGGTCAGCCAAGTTCTCCCCTCAAAGCCCACACTCCCTGAAAAGCAATCCAGAGGAGCATTTACCCAAATTTCTCCTGCCCATCCACACGACTTGAGTGCTACACAAACCTCCCCACAGAACCTTACTGTAGGTTATCAAACACTTCAAAGCAACAGGTCTCCACCTTATGGGCACATTTGGATGCCTCACACGACAACTGCACAACAGCTCAACTTCATGGAAGATGAAAGGAATCCTCATCCAAGCAAGGGGAAAACCCAGGATTGGAACAAAGGCAAAGAAAATGGGTGTGTTGTTTACCTCCTGTCACTGACAGGTTAAAGTACAAAAGGAGAGAGTCAAGCACAGGGTTTCCCGACTGCATAAAGAGCCCATTCATCACATGGTAAGAAGTCACATGCATTTGATTGTGTCAGCTTAACAAAGTCACAGTAGGAGAGATTTATTTAGGAACGATCACTGCTGGAATTACAAAGGCAGTTAAGACACAGAAACTCTAGGACAGGAGAAAGGATGTGGTCCCAAAGGCAAGGCAATCCAGGATGCTACAGGAGGGAAGCATCTGCTGAAAAATGCCTTATCAGCACATAGTGTAAACCTGAAAAAGGAAAAGTTTAAACTGCTGAAGGAAGAAGAAGCTTTTGCTTGATCTTTTTATCATCATCAAACGTTTATAATGCAGAAAAATGGCTACTATTGGTCCAAGTCACAGAAGGCTCACCACTCACCTGCCACTACACTAATTTCACATTTAGAGACAGCAAGATGTGTATCTAGGCCTTGAAACTGGTACTGGGAAGAGGGGATAATCTATGGACATATTTGCACTCCAGGAGAGAACAGTTATGGAATAAAACACAGACTAAGAGGTTGAGGTATAAAAAGGACACTGGTGTTATATGATTTGTATCTTCTCATAGGAATCGTTCTAAAATTGGCAGCTTAACAGCACTGGCAGAAGGATGCAGCTGTGTTATTATTATTTTGAATAAGCATGTTTTAGGCTTCTGGCTAGTAATTCTTTGCTACATGTATCTACCGAATGCCACAATTTACAGTAAGTAGGATCTTTCATTTTTAGCTCACAGCCTTCAACCTCCCAGATAGATGCCAGGCCAGAAGCCTCAGAAAAAAAATCTTATAGGAGTAAATCTTATTTCTTAATATCATCTTCATTTTCTTAGCAAAAAAATGCTTTATTACTTATGAGGACTAGTATTTTGGTCCATCAGAATTATAACTACATAGTATACAATGCAGACTGTTAGGAAGATGGAAATAATTCTGAACAATATAATGACACGCTTCCATGCCTTCTTTCTTAGAAAAGACTATTAAAATAATCATCATAAACACATCAACTACTACCTCTTAAGAGCTTAGACTGCTTACTTGTCCAAGTGGAGCAGAAGTGGATATACAAGTAGGGGAAGGGATCTTGTATAGAAGAGTTTGGAGAAAATTTCATATAAGAGCTGTAATGATATAAGCACGGTAATAGGAGGCGCTGGGAAAATAAACAATGCCATATTATCACAGGATAAAAATATACATATTTTTACACTAATACCTCAAGTCCTAGGCCCAGCACATTTTAGAACACGTATTTACTATGATAAAAGCTTTTCCTAAGTAGAAGTATTTACAGGAATATTAAATAACAATGGTGGTTCTCCCAGCCCAGGCTGCATTCAGCACTAGAACACGGGTGGAGTGGGCACTACTTGAGACCTTTCGAAGGCTATGTTTAGCTTGAGTGCCTGAGCACTATTGCTACCTAGCCAAGAACAATATCCTTATATTACTGTTATCTAAACATGCATCTCTTCCAGGCCAGAGGAAAATTAGGCTTTTGAACTTCTAATCACGCTGATGAACTAACACGCCGCTCTGCTGAGTCAGATGCACAGAGCCAGAATGCACAGCAGAGCAGAAGAGTGAATCCGAGCTCACATTTGAGCAACAGCTGTGCTGAGGCTTACACTAGGCAGAGGAAGATGTATAACAATGTTTTTTTCCAGATTATCTGGAACACTGCAGAATATCACATAATAAAAGCCATTTGGCAAGCCAATATTGGTACTTTGACAGCAAAGTGTTTTGGGATGATCCATTAGAAGCATCAATTATTCGGCCTTTTAAGACAAAAAACAACTTAAAGACATCATACTAACAAACCCAAGAAATCAGGGAGAACAGGAATAAAAGGATGAAAAAAAAATTAAAAAGCACAAAGCCAGAGAAAGTGATGCAGATTAAGATGTAACAGCAAGACTCAAATGGCAAAAACAAATTTCTGTGACAGCAGTTCAGAAGACCAGGAAAGAGAAATCAAACAGGAGAAAGTAGTGAGCCAAACTGAAAAAAACAAACTTCTGTTGTATGGGTGAAAGCGAAAAAATAAAAAAGAAAACATGTGCTACAAATGCCTGAAAGAGAGAATGAAAGTATTGCAACTGTTTCATTGCCAAAATGTTTGAATTAAACACTGATTCACTCAGATAATTTCTGTTTAGCTAAACAAATGTACAGAAAGAACTAAAGCACATAATCAATTATGGCCTTTTACCTTGGGTATTCCATCCACAGGTAACTCATTATTCAACCAGAAAAGTCAGAGACAAGAATGAAAACAGCCTTCAAAGCAGATGATCCCAAACACACCAACAGATAAACACATAAATTCAAAATATCTGCTAGCACAGCTCAACTTTTCTTTTTCTAACCAGTTTTGGCCAAGACTTGGCACATTTAAACACATGCTTCACCACCTTCCACAAAATGCAAAAAGACTCTGGGTGTTTCCCTTAACAGGATACTGAGAATGTTCTAGGGAAGTTATAGCTGTACAAATGTGAGTGCATTGGCTTGGCTTACTAGACATGAATACCAATCCTGACTTGTCATCACAAGAATGCTCGGAACTAAATTCTGTAAGGGCTCCAACTCATCAAGCTGAGAAGGCAAATACCATTCTCATGTCAGCTGATCCATGACACTGGGCCGTGCAAACACCCAGAACTTGTGGCAAATGCAATTACAGCCACAGCCCAACATACATGAAGTAGCACCAGCATGTTTTTGCTGCAGGCTGAAACCACACAGTTGCTGTGACTGAGCTGACACAGTAAACTCATTAATCCATGATAAACTGGATAGTGAGCCTAAGATGAATGCCTCTTCCACTTAACTATGCTGATATCCATCTGAATATATCCTGGGAGAAGTAGTAATTACAGTTCTGGAACTCTCTAACCAGAAGGTACTTTTGTCCAATGCTTGGACATTGCCTTTGTATAACACCTCATAAAGCTCTGGATGCCTTTTTGCATGTTGTGACTGCTAAAATGTATAGAGGTTCATGCACTAAAAACTTACAGATATTGCCACTGGCTCAGAAAATCTGTGAGCCAACAACTGCTCAAGACTGGGAGAGTGTCCTAGGCAAGAAACACAAGGGGCTTCCCCATCCTTTTGCTCTTCCTTGTGAGTCTGTTATTGGCTACTGTCTGAGATAGGATACCATGCACTGTTCAGTGTAATTCAGTAAGAATGCTTGCAAACAATATTTCCTGTCCTAATCATCAAAAAGATACCAATTAGCCAATATTCTGGTTACATGCAGCCAGAGCCAGTACTTCTTTCATTTACAATTAATAGAAAATTACAGAACAGAAATCTTTTTGGATGAACAGCATCTCAGCAGAACACAAACCAGTTCAAGTCCCATTTCTTTGAGGACAAAATAAAAACATAAAAGTCTTGTCTCCCAAGTTGCCATACATTTATTCAAGTGAATACCTCTGGAATCTTCCTGGTATTATTACAGTTATTTAGCAGGCATTAAAAGGTGATCCACATTTTCGAAAGTTAGATTAAAACACTGAAGCACGCAGGTCAAAATTCATTTTTCCTAGAAAACCTAACAGGTAATCAATCACATGACTTACATTTTCCTGGTCAGAAGACAGTGGTGGCTCCACTAGAAGAAGCCTCTGTTGAGAGCTGTCCTCTTCAAAGGCTGCCTGTGTTGTTGTTGTTGCAGTGTCAGACATGTGTCCTTTTCTGAGCCGCAGACCTGGCTCTGCAGAACCAGCATTATCGAGTTCCGTTGGTTCGTTCATGAGATGCTGGAGGCCCTCTCAAATATTCTCCTTCCTCTTGGTTCAGTTTGGCTGATTATGTCTTGGCTCTGAAAGACAAACCGTTTGTATAACTCAACTGAAGTTAAAAAGAGTGCAAAAGTTGGCTGAAAGAACTTGCTTACAAGCTACCAAACAGCAATGACAACTGCTTTTATATGTGCCCAAAACCCCACGGGATCAATTACACACATTTCTACACTGCTGGATAATGAATTCTCATCCTGAGACCACTAACAGTTTCATATCCTAACACAAGTTAAACACAACTTTGAAAGGTGACAGAAAGTGAGCTTCAAAAGAACAGTAAATCTACAAAACCACAGTCAATTTTTATGAATTATTTCTACAAAATTGCAAGCAGCAGGCTGTTAATATTATTTAGAAATACACTACTTATGACAGGTACTCTGTAATTATCGTATTTTTGCAGGTATGAAGCTCATACCCAAGCTCGATCATCCTGACTAGGTTTCACCAAAACTAGGACATTAAGGACTAGTAATAGCAATCAAGCAAAGCTCAAGCAGCAACTAATTTTAGACAGACTGCAAGGAGGGCAGTAGTACACAGTGTGATTATGCTTCCCTTGCTTAAATTAACATGGTCACAATCACTGCCAGGAATGGGTTTGTATCTTTACCTGTGCAAGGAATTAGAGCAGACAAATTTGAACGTTGTTCATTACATCAGAGCAATCAGAAACAGGTAAATCCCCAGAAAACAATAACCCATAATTTCTACTCAGAAAAGTAACTGTCTTTTACACTTATAAGACTGCAAAAAGGATTCAAGGTAAATTTAACTGAAAATGCTAAAGATTTTATCAAATTGAGAAAATCGATGACAACTGTTAATCTGAGCCCTCATCAAGAGTATTACTGGTTACCCATTTGTTCTGTACACCCCTGTGCAGTGTCACTTTGGCAGCCACTTCAGAGAGACCCGTTTGACACTGGCAGCCTTGGGAGACACAATCTCCAGAGAACTTTGTAGTCTGAGTGCCAGAAAACATCAGAATGTATCACGAGAGTGAAGCCACAGCTGAGGCTTCAGAATCACTCTGAATGACGATCTATTTGTCTTGCACTAATTACCTGGTGTCATTCTTCTTACTGTAGCACCTAAGTGCTCTGATGTGGCTAACACAAAACATTAAGGCATCCCATCTAACAAGTTTTAACTTGACAGTATGCATAATTAAATTGGAATTTTACTGCCCAATAAAAGATGCTGAAATTTATCATAATGTAGGAGGGAAAATTAAAAATATAAGATGGGGAATTGATATTGGCAGTTTTGTAATAAAATGTCACCTCCAAAAAGCCAATAAATAATGTATTCTGTCCTTACAGGAACTCATTTTATTTACATACGATCACTGCAAGATAATTCCCCGCTCTGACTAATGGGCTATAGTTAATTTTGCTGCAGCAGTTTGTAATATTATATCACTTCAGCTGCCTGGCAAGCCTCAGAGGAGAGAGCTGCTAATGAGCAGGTAACAGACTCTGCAGAATTAAATGATACCTCAAGTTGTCCGAGTTCAGTATGGCACACTGCTTTAATCACCCAGGATGCTAAGGTGACAATCTGACAGTACAGCAGACGGCATCCCCACCTTCCTGCTACCTTCACTGCAGGGTCAGCAACCTCATCTGAGAAGCAACATCTAAAATGGCCACAGCTGTTTATTTGGTAAACACAAGAGCCACAGGAAAATTCAGAGGAGGTTTAGCAACATTACACAGGAAGCTCAGTGAAGAAGTTGAACAAGTAGATTTTAAGAGCAGGAACAAATATTCAGAAAGCCACAGAACTGAAATCTTAACGTTTTTGTCGTATTTCAAGCAGCCAATTCACAGTTCTATTTTTATGCAAGAAACATGAAGACATAATCACACCGCCATTTGGCAAAACTGATGTAAGAAAGAGAAGAGTAAGCAACAACAACTACAGTTTGAAATGAAGCTAATGGACATCTTAATTTAAAAAGCAACCTCTAAGAGACAATTTCAGTACAGTAGAGCTAATATTCTTCCCAAGTAACCATTACACATAATGGAGGAGCCTGGCTTTCCTGATGGGATGGCTGAACACCCGCCTGCCCATGGGAAGTGGTGAATGAATTCCTTGGTTTACTTTGCTTGTATCCCCAACTTTTGTTTTACTTATTGAACTGTCTTTATGTGAACCCACAGGTTCTCCCTTTTATGATTCTCTCTCCCATCCCACAGGGGCAGAGTGAGCAAGCAGCAGTGTGGGTCTTATTTGTCCGCTGGGGTTAGACCACAATAAGTACACTGAGCCAATTTGAAGCTGTAGCTAAAACCAGAAAAATGCAAGTAAGCAAAGCCGCTGTTTAAAAACAACAGTTACACACAGGCTCACCCCCGTGCCTGCTATCCCACACATTTCAAACAGGTAGTCAGTAGAAACAGCCCTAGTTAGCTCCACAGATTGGGCAATTTCATGAGACATTTCACCAGCAAGATTTACTGGTTCTTCTTTCAGCCAGATTTAAGCAATAGCGTTGCCACTGTGTGCTGCACTACCACCAGTATTGCCTAATACCTGTCCTCACATCGCCTCTGTGACACTGTGAGAGCTCTGGGACACAGTACAGCCACACAACAGGCTGAACCACATTTGGCCAAGATGCTTGCAAAAGGCTCTCCTAATAAAAGAAGATAGAGCAATGCCAATTTTCATCAGGCCTTGAGGATTTACTTCACCAGCACTCGCTGCCAAGCATTCACTAAGGTTAAAAATAAAAAATGCACTTTACCTCTAGCAAGTCAGATTTGCATTGAGCAGTAGAGCTAATCTTCAGAGCTTTGCAGAAATACAGTTTGTTTCTTCTTGAAATGACAGTGGGATTATTCAGTGAACGAAGATGTCCCATGTCATTCATGGAGGATCCTCACAGTGCTAGCTAAATATGCTTGCCCTAAATGAGCATGCAAAGGTTATCAAGATAAAAGCCAATCCAAAAGCACCACTACGGGGTTTTACTTCTTTTAAAAATGTCCTACTGACTGAATGCAACTGGAAGGTGCCAACACAGAAGTGCAAATAGCCTGAAATATCTGTTCACAAATGAAAGAAAGCAGTGAAGATTACGAACAGGAAAGGCATAGGTGTATTTAAGTGCTATCATAAAGTTTCTATGACTCACAGTTCAATGAAGAATGACCTTTTCCTGAGAAATTAGGAAATCTAAGTATGGTCAGTAAAAGCTAACTGGAAGATGATTGTTGAACCATTGTGAGGATACTTACTGCCTCATTCTGTCTAATACTGCACAGTTCACAAAAACAAAAACTAGAAAATGGAAAGCTATGGAACACTCGAGGTGTTGGAAAATATTGTTTTGTGTCTCATTGAGATTATAAATCTCATAAATGAAGTCCTTCAACATTTTGTGTAGCATGCAAATTAAAGGTTTCATTAAAATTAGCTTCCATTTAAAGAGGAAGCTGCCATTATGACTTAAAACCTACTTAATGATTGCATACATAATATCTGCATGTAGATGAATCAGTGAGTTCCTGCTGTGCCTAAAATAAGCTGAAAAAAGCATCTACAGAGTTTGGTCTGTTGGGTTTTTAATACAGAAAACTTCTAAATGCTCCATCAGCTTTTAGAAAGGACTTAGCAGTTTAATGCAAGCAGGGTTTTAAACACAGCCTATAAACAGAAAATGAGGCTTTAGTCAATTCAGTGTGCTGCTGCCTTGCCACACAGTCCTAGGAGCAGCCTGAGCTGCTCCCTCCACCCTGGTTCAGCAGCAGCAAACCCCACAGGAGGACAGTCAGTGCCAGTCTGAGGCTCAGCCCTGCCATCCTTCCAAAGAGAACTAGAAGGCAGCATTATTTTCAGCATTCCCTGCAGTTGTGCAATGTCACAGGAGTCAACACCCAGAACTACAGCATATTTAGGACACTGCTTCACTCCTAAAGATGATAAGGAAAGACTAGTTACACAAACTTAAGCACCACAGGATAATGCTATTATTCTCTGTATGACACTCCCTGGGATAAGCACTGCAGCCCTTCCAACCTCCCAGAACTCACCTGGCACAAGGACTGATTTACTGCCTCAGCTAAATGATGACACATGGTAGTAAAACAAAGAAAACACATTAACAGTAGTGTTTGTAATTAAATTTAAAAGATCTGTCACTCCCTTCTGAGGATAAAACACAGTCCTGGATGGTCAGACTACCTCCCACTACCCCTAAGCAAAGCAATCTTGCCAGTACTCCACTCTTGTCAGTATGTTCTTTCCTGTGAGCAGCATGAGATCCTCAAAAGGCATTAAATTCTGGCTGTAGCTAGTAACTGTGAAGAATGACAACTGTTTCTCCCTACAATCCCCTCTCAACTGCCTTACTGGCAGAAACTTTCCTGTATACAGTGGCATCCACTGTATGCTCTTTCCTTGCTGATCCTCTCCCAAAGCAGCCATTAAAGCAGCATAAACAATGTATACACAGTGGATGATTCCTCCTAACATTAGCTCATTCCCCCTAACAGACCGTAAGTTATCAAAAGAACAAAAGACTATCATGAAAATTTCAGGCTACGCATTTCTCAGAACATTCATTAATGCTTAATATTTAATGAAGGGCTTAAGTGCCCGAAAAAATCTTGTAAGAGAAGCTGTATTAATCTACAAACTCTGCCTTGCCTGTGTCCATGTGCCATGACAGCTACAACCATGCAAGTCCAATGGCAAAGCTGATTGAACTAAGACTTCACCAAATCACAAGATGTTTAGGCAAGGCCTTAGTAACTAAATAGGCACAATTCCCTTCCCAGAATTGTCAGCACAGGTACAAATGGCAGAGCACTTCCACTACAATCCATGGACGGACTGAATGGGATAAGAACACAGCCTGTATAGAGTAATGGGGATTTTTGTGCCTATGGAACAGTTGATTCTGGCTACCTTGCATAAAATAAGGTATATTAATTGAAATGCAGCTCTCTTGGCACATAATAGTAGAAATACAATCTTCTGGTAGGGAGGATCTGTCACAAGCAGTCCCTCACAAATAATGTCAACTTGAAATAAGGGACTGTAGTCTTCTTTTTTTTTTTTTTTTTTTTAAATTTTATTTAACAGTCTTTCAACGATTGAGCTTTTTCAATTCAGGAGTTAAACATCCACACTTAACATTCCAAATATTCTCTAAAGCTACAGTCAAAAACAAAGCAAATAAGGGTTTGTATGAATGGGAGGGGAAGGAAACTCTCACAGAAGACTTTGTTTTCTCAATGTACCCTAAAGGAAAAGTAGAAACAGCCTGTAAAAATTCTTCAGAGGTCATCTTTAACAAAGACGAACAATGAGGAAGTAATCCAACACCTCTTTGCTTGATGTAATTTCCCTAGATAAAGAGGCATCTACAAAACAAAGATTAGACTCCCGCAGAGGGTCAGTGGCCAAAAAGCTGTCTTTTTAACTTGTAAACTGTCACTGGACGCTTCAGCCCAAGCTATTTCACAGCAGGCTGCAGAGGCAAACAATCAAGCACATTCTGATGCATTTGGATTCAAAGAAAGGGAACAAGCCAGCAGCCTGCCTGCATTATCGAAATGCTTCCATTTCAGAGGATCCCATTACATTGTTACAACATTTGTCCAATTTGTACTGCAAATCGGACCCCATTTTTTAACTGAGTTAAGAGTTATGTCAGAGGTTGGCCCCGCCAGAGCACAATGTCCAGTCCTTACAGACTGGATGACTGCTGTAAATCAGTTCTACTCTTCAATAAACCAAAACAACTGAATTGTCACAAAAGTAGTACAAAATTAAAAACAGAAGTTCAAGTTCTTTTCACATTACATTCCACAAATATCCACAGTCCAGATCTGAAAACTTGCCTTTGGTTCATTTTTCATTAAGTGGCTCGATTTCTCCAAGTGAGAAAATTCCATCTTTTGCTCTTTTATGATTTTATTTCTATGGCATGCTACTCACAGCAACTTGCTTCATGGCTGCCAACAACAAAAAGATGCAGCTCTTCTATGTTAGTAACACTCAGGATCACAGACTGTCTACAAGTGAAAGACTGAAATTAAACATCACTTTCCTCTTAAGTGAAAATTCAGAATATATACTTTTAACTACTGCCTCAAAGAAATCCAATTCAACAAAGCTGTTGGGTGAAGATGAAGAAATCAAAGTATTTGGAGCGGGCACTAAAATCCAGAGCTACACCATGAGGATACATCATGTAAACTGAGGTTACATTCCTTTAACAGAGAGAATCTTTGCATGGGAATGTAAAGGGCACCAAGATAACAGCAATCCACAGGCAAGCATACCCCTACCCTTCCTCCTAGGAAGCTTGAGTTTCAATCTCTAAAAACTTAATCAAGATCTTGTACTGCTCCAGAAAATGCTCCAAGGCCTGGAGCAATTGTACAAAAACAAACACCGCAGCCATGCTTTTAAAACCAAAGAGGAATATGCACATTTCAGGCTGCAAACTTCCAACAGCAAATCATTAGGACAGCTGTCTTCAGTGCTTCTTAGTGACTTGTGTGGACATCTCTTCATTTAGGTGCCATCGTTGTGCAGATTTAAGGCCTGGCTGGTGCCCAGAGGGGGCAGTGCCACTTTCCCCTCTTTGGGCAATAAACAGCTCCACTTCTCCCAGCTGCCTACCCAGGGGTACTCTGATTTTTGTCACAAGCCCTTCCAGGTGACTGTGGAAAAACATTAACCCGTGGAGGGGAACAAGATCACCATGTGCTCCCCCATCTGCCATCAAAGACGCAAATGCTGTCAAACACGTAAACTGCACTGGCTCCAAGTGCTGCTGGGGAAACAGCATGGACAATGTGACAAAGGGCAGCACCCCATCCCCAAAGGTTTACCTGGATATATTATAGGCAGTATTTTCCTAACCTGTGAAAAACTGGCAGTTATCTGTTGGCCCTAACCTTTAATTGTTATATATGTACATGCCGCGGCCTTTATTATGACCAGGGGGCAGACCACACCTGGTACAGCAAACCAGACACCTTACCAAGATCACTAATTTTAATAGAGGCCAGGTTGTAAAAAGCTGACACTCTTTCCAGTTTTTGGAAGCAAACTGCTCTCTAGTTTTATTGATAACCTTGATAAGCTTTACTGATGAGGTTGTGAGCTTGCTCACCAGTGTTTTGTCTTGCGGCCAACAGGTTTGGTTTACAAAATGTTTGCATTCCCATATTAGCAAAAAATTAAGAACAAAGCAAAGTTACTGCTTCACTTGCCCTCAGCAATGGCATTTCTTCAGTTGAAAACAGCACATATCCCTCTCCTCAAAAGCCACAATGTTGTTTAGCCACAAGTCAGACACCTGAAGTTGCTGCTTTTCTGTACCAAACATGCTACAGGAACACTGTAGAAACAGCATCCACATCCACAGAATTGTGTCAGTCTAGGATCAAAAAAGCGGTGCACCATCTTTCAGATTCCTTTTTAACAACCAAAATTCAAGGAAAAGAAAGAAAAACATTAACTTAACATTTCTACTTATTAATTACTTTACTTCCTTAATGCAATAGTCAGAGAATAATTTCAGTGGTAAAAGACAAAATTGTTGAGAATTGGGAAAAGCTGATGTGAACATTTAGTCTCTTAGTCTCCTCTACATTTAGTGCCGCTCCTTCAGATACAAATTTATTTCCTGGTAACAAAGTTCAAAATGATATTGAATTCTGAAAGAAGACCAAGGACACTGATATCGTAAGACACCACTGATGCAATTTAAAAGTAGAAATGTTAAGTTAATGTTTTACTTTCTACTGTCCTATGACTAAAGAGAGATTTCAAAACACCCAAGTCTCCTTATGAGAATATTGCCAAAATGAAGTAGTGCTGTAGCTGGCACTCAAAACACATCTGCAGGTCCAGGACCAAGAGACTCACACAAAATGTCATCTTGCTGTGGTTTGTTTGACCATAATACTTTCTGGACTTTCTAGTACCACTGTGTTCCCCACAGAGGTTTTTGCTGTACTCTGTGGTCTAACCAGTACAGCTATCCCAGTGCAAATTCTAAGACTGAAAGAGTTTAAGATCACAAACATATTGCATGTTAACTTCCAAGTAATCAGGAAGCATTTTGTGAATATACATGTTATATGTTTTCCATGACTTAACACCACTTATGGGTGCATTCAGACAACCACTTTGGGATGGAGGGGTGGGGGCTGTATGTGTGTAATCCACATATCTTTCAACTAAAAAAAAAACCAAACAAAACCTCAAAACCAGAAAACCCTCCCAAAGACACACAGAATCAAGAAGAAAAAAAAATGCTGTAAATGAGCTAGGCAATGAGGAGCACCTACCTTCTAATAATTTCAGTGCAAAAAAAATATTGTGTCCCTACTTTGAAGCACATAATTGCCATCCACACTTTGTGACAGAGCTACACTGCTTGCTAAGCACAATGAGGACTGGCTGTAACATTGGATTAGTGACAATCAGCACCAACACAGGAAAATAAAGATTATTTTTTCTGTCAAACTATTTACAGAAGATAATTTACAACATAAAACTCCAACAGCAGATTAAGCAAAAAATTCCTCAAGGGAAACAGACACAAAGTTTACACTTAGGAAAATCTCTTATTACATAACAAAAATAAAGGCTTAAATTCACATAAACAGAAAAAGTTGAAGTTAGACACCCAGGTTGTCTTAATCATGTGTAGAATACAGCATTTACTCTAATTATGACATTCACAAAAGTAAACACAGCATTATGTGAAGCATTTCCAGCAAGCAATGCTGGATGTACATCACAGTTAAGCACTACTGCCTACCCTCACACCTACACAGGTCCCCACAAGGCAAGGTAAGATAAGAAAGACAGGATTGCTCCAGGATCAATTTACTCCTGCTCGAGAGCCTGGAGTCATTAGAGGGTCAGCAACACCCTTCCTAGACTTGCAAGCGACATGCAGGGATCTAAGGACATGGAATGAAGGGAAACCATAACCATGCAGCCCTGTACATGCAGCAATGCCAGCAGGAGCCCATGTGCTCCCTATGGAGCCACAAGGCCAGGACTGAGGTTTAGCAGGCTTCCTCTGTAAGAACTTCAGCTTTTATGCAGTTTAGCTGTGACAACAGCTGTTCCAACTGCCCAGATGCCATTTATTTTTGTTTACCTTGATGTGAGATAACCTCTAGTTATATTCCACATAAAGAAGAATTTACAGTGCTGTTGGCCTAACATGAGAACACTGGAGAAGCAGGATGCAGTGCACAGGAGTACAGGCATGGGATATGAGACAGGACATACCTTTGCCACCAGGAGAACCCACAGCTAAAGAACCCATTCATGCACAGGTAAAAAATGCAGACCTGTAGCTGGGCAAACCTGGTAACAAAGAAATTGTGACTAACGTACATAAAGGGCACCACATATGATAAATTCAGAGATGACCTGAAGCTTTCGACCAATTAAGAAAGAAAAGAGGAATAAAAGCATATTAGCAAAGATACCAAGGAAACTCAACTGGATCCTAGAGAGAGGAAAAAGAAACAGGCAACATCCAGATCATACTCCTCCCAACAAATTATTCCTAGGGCTGATAACCTCCATTACCCTCTCCAGCAGTCCAAAGCTGCTGACCTAAAGACTCAGAGCAGCAATGGAAGGGTGAAAATAAATCACAGAGAAGGGACAAAACCCAAAAAGTCCATGTGTTACAATTTTAGCTGGTTTGGCAACATTTTCATGTATGTAACTGCAACATTCTTCTTAGAATCATTAATCAGACGTTAAGAAAGAAAAACTGAGTCACACTGTTAAGATTTCCATTGTACCACGAATAAATTCTTGGCCGCACTTGCGTGTGTGTTACCTTTATAAACAGACACAAGCACAAGGGGTATTTCCTCTTTGACCATAAACAAGAACATGACAACAAAAGTGAAAAAACGCAAGACTCCATCCATTGTTGTCTTCAAAGTGTTACAGGAAAATTACAATAGAATAACAAGCTCTGAAACAGCCCCAGGGAAAGCAAGCAAATGGGCCACCTGAACTGGTACCATTCTGTGCCCAGAGAGAGAACTCAGTGCTGGGGTGACCTGTCAGTGTTGTTTCGTACCCAAGAGCCTTTTATACACGTATACAAGTTCCTACAACAGCACCTAAACACAAACCAGTGAGCCTGGCATTCACTGTCTGTGCTTTCTGTCTCTAGGTATCATAGGAGACACTCCATTTCTTTAAGAAACTTAAAGAACAGGAAGGAAACATGGCCAAGTCGATAAGCCTTCACAAACTTAAAAGTAGGAAGGGTAGGAATTTCAGTTGATTTCCTGGACAAGGGCCCAGACAAGGAACACGAGCAGAAAGCAAGAACTGGGTCAGAAAACTACTGAATAGTTATTTGTCCTAGTTTTCAAATACTTACTGAAGGTACTCTTGCCCTAGCCCAACTGCATCTGTGTGCTAATACATGTAGAACAACACAGATAAACTGTTCTGCAAAGAAGAAAAAAACACCTCAGGCTGACTGCTACATGTAGAAGCCAGCCACTAATTTGTATGCCAAAGATGTACTCAGCTGAGTTCTCTGGCAGAGAACTCCATACAGGGGGTTCTGAACAGAGCAGAAACACTGCCTTCCCCACTTGTATCCCCAGGTACACCATCATGGAAAGCATGAAAGGCTCTTCCAATATTGACAGCACAGTAGGGGCACTTGGAAAAAAAGGAGACAGTGACAGGCTGAAAATCCTAAGGAAAGCAAATAATCAGTGCTGTGAATTTAATACATGAGAAAAAGCAGAAGGAAAACCTTGGAGGACCTTCGACCTGCCCAGATAACCAGGCAAGTCCTGACCTATGCAGATAAGCAAGCAGCTGTAGCTAAGTAAACAAGAAATGAAACAAGCCTTGAACTCATGAAATACAAATTCTAATATGTATTTTAATATGTGCTAGTTAATGTGTAATGATTTGTAAGTTTTACATCACATTTTACACATTTACTAAATTATTTGGGAGGTTTCTTTTGTGATAGGAAAGAAAGCTTTACTTGAAACCAGAGGTGACCACTCAAAATTGCAGTTAAGATTTCAACACAGCACAAGGTTTCCTAATCTTCGTGTCTACAACAACAGCACCACTCCAAAGAACAGTAAGAAAAAGTGAAGATACCAACCCATCAACCAAGGTAAGGTCACATGGAGTTAGCAGATCAGACCGGGTGACCTCAAACACAAAAAAATCATTTTTGACATAGCAATAGGCAAATCTTGGAATCTTTTGCTACAGAATGAGGATTCACAGGGAAAATGGACAAATATACAGTATAAATCCATCAAGCACATAAAGCCACCTTTAGCTCTAAAAACCTATCTGGATACCAGTGCATGTCTGTCTTATGTTGCTTGCACATTCCTACTTAGAAGCTATTTTCTTCCTTAGGGGATGGACATCCTCACTAAAAACTCTCTAAAAGAGTTCTCTCTAAGGAAAGACAGCAAAGGGCATAATGCATACCAAAAAAAAAAAATCAGGAAAGAAGTCAAATTATTGTGAGACAGAAAACAAAAAGAAGAAGGATGAGGGCTGAAACAGAACACCAGGCAAAGCACCCTAAGCATACCAAGAGCTCCCCAAAGGCATCCAAGAAGCCAGCAGGCACTACCCTGAGAGCCTGTGGCCAGCAACTTACATAAGAGGAGAATGGGAAAGAAAAACCCTATGGCTGCCAGGTTTCTGCCTTCTCCACTGAATGGTCAGCTTGGCTGGGTGGTTCTGCAGCTTGGCCAGGTTTCAGACTCCAAGGGTACAACCAGAAAGGTCAGGGACAGAGCAAAGGCTCAGTTAGAGGTGCTGCAAGCGGGCACACGTCAGGATTTCATCCTGCAGCCAGGGACACAGCAGTGATCACGGTGTGAGCACAGCCAGGCACAGCTCTCACACTCCCCACACCTCAGCACCAGGGACACACACACACAGCCTGCTGAGCACAACCAGCCCAAAGCTCCTTGGTCTCTCTGCTTCAGGGAGGTCTTGCTGCTTTTAGTAAAAGGGGCCAGAAAACTGAGCAAGTGAAGCACAAGTACACAGCGATGTTTCTGCAGCAGGGCTTGGAGGCAGGGTGGGTATCACACAGCCTGCTTGGATTACACACAAGAGGGTGCTCAGAGAGTCCCAGGAGGCAGGAACCTAAGCAGCAACTCCACAATGAAGACAGAATCCTGAGCCAGAGGCAGTTTTACTAGCTTATGTTAAAGCTCTCCTGGAATTTCAAGTTTCAATTAAATTAACTTGCTTTTTCCCAGAGACTAAAAGAAATCAAAACACTCAGTATGCCCCAATATTTGTTCTTACATACAGATTAGATAAAATCTGTTAACTATCATTTTTAACTTCTTTCATGGATAGAGTTAAAACTGTCACACAGCAATTTGATGTCACTGATTTCCACTGACAAAAGTCAGAACAGCAGGTGCAAATGGAAAAGAAAAACTAACAATAAAAATTGCCACCCCGTAAAAAAAAAAAAACCACCCAAACTGATAAAACTGAAAACAAACAAAATAAACCCTTCAAAAATTCCTTGCTACAGTTTTCCTCCTGAAGGGGAAAAGAATGACATCTTCCAGTTCTCTCTCTGACTGGTTTATATTCTCCTGCAGCCCCCCCTCAACAATCAACTCCAGTCTGGGAGCCCCACTTGTCACACTGTCACCCTGTTACAGAAACATTCAAATCTCTCATAAGCCTCACTTCTGAGAAATACAACACAGAACTACAAAACAGACTGATCTTGTACCTTCCACACGGAGTAACACACAGCAGTTATCTCAACCACTGCAATAATTTTCCCCAACACACCTGCTCTCTCTTGACAAACACCTGTGATACCTGTGAGGCAGCACAGGTCAACTTCTCTCACCTCAAATTCCTCCCTGGTTCTCGGTGCTTGTATTCAAGCTTGGGAAGGTTACAGTCCAAGATTCCTACAAGAAAGATGTGTAATCAACATGAAGGCTGTTTCTCCAAGAAAACAAAAGAATCTGATATGACATCATGAATTTACATAGAGAAGGAAAAAAATCCAAAGAGTATGTGTCCTACGCAGCAGCTTGTAAACATTTACATCACACTGGATGACAAAATGCATGCATTCATCTAAATTAACACCCTTCCATTTTTGTAGGCTCACTCACCCAGATAACTTTAAACTCCACACAGTTACAGCTAAATTGCATCAAGATGCATCAGCACAAAACGAAGGAAAGCAGGAAATTTTCAACCATCTCCACTATATCATTCTCTACAAAATGTTCAACTCAACTCCACATACCAGATCTTATCCAAACTCTCTGCCAAACAAATCTCTGCCTGGGTACTTGTTAAAGCTGATTTATTACCGTCAAATACATTAATCTCCACGTTAATCTGCCTCAGGTCACTTGAAGTTAGTGAAAAGGGACCTTTGTCAAGCCATATAAAATGTTGGTTTTGGTCCACATGGGAGTTTGAAATCAGAGCTTGAGAGAGATCCTCTACAACATAAATATTATAACACAAAAACAGCAAGGAACGCAGAAGACTTCCTGTAATCCATTTCCATTTTCTCTACTTCAGTTCATGGCATGTTGCTAAAGCCTAAAAATTTCCCTAAATGAAGGCTGAGTTTATCTTAGGGATCCTGTGTCACTGGAGTTGTAAAGCACCAGCATGACAGCTTCAATCTGACATTCAGTGCACTCCAGCGGAGGAGGGAAGGCTTGTAATTTATACAACCTACTTCATCCATACTGCAAGCAGTACACCAGACACAAAATCTGGCTTCAACATTACACACGCTACATTATGTACAGTGAGTGCTGGTAATATTTCTATACAAAGCCTTACATCCAACAGTTTAAAACCTCCCCAGTTGCATGACTTCCTTATTCAACATTTCCAACAGAAAGCAGAACTAGTTTTCACTAGCAGACCACTTGCTTCCTAATATAATAAATTCCCTACACAACTTACCAGATGATCCAAGATTTCAGCGCAAACAAATCAAAAGTTCAGAGATGAATAAAGACTGTTGTGCAATCCCTGAAGAGAAGCAGTTTTAACATACACATCCTGCATGTTTGCTTAGCAACTGGATCACCATAAGTAGCACAATATATTAGTACTAGCCTATTACCTGTCACATCCCCTGAAGAAGCAGTCACAGATGCAAGCAGCAGCAATGAGTATAGCCCCCACCTTTCCTTTTTATGTTTGCCTAGTAATTAATTTTAAGTGCCAGCAATTCTCAATTGCTCCATCATTAGCATGACTAAATGTCATTCTACGATACGAATTATGCAACTATGCTTTGGTCAACCCCAAATACCACCACTGTTACCTGTGACTCTGAATGTTGTAACAAATAACAATGCTTATGAACTGTTCATTTATTACAAAGACATTACTTCCATTACTGTCCAATTCATGAGTCCCTTCAGCTTGAAATGAGAAAGTGTCACCTCAAAACACAATCTTCAAGAAGGAAGCATTGAGTTTTAAGGAAGTTTTAATGTCTACATGTGATAGTCTCTCAAAATGTAATGTGATTTCTGGTGGTAGTACAAGAACTACTGGACACATCACACTTACTGCTAAAAGAACAAGAATGTGGAATTGTGCCTTTTCAAGGATGGCCTTAGCCTACAAAAAACACTCATGCGAGTCTTGCAGGCAGATAAGCCCTCAGGCACTTGTATAATAATGAACTATTGAAGCAGGGCCAAGACATGAGTTTTCAGAGGAAAACAGTCATGGGTTCTGCGATCATGCTTTGTTTCTCACAATGACTTTACTGTGATGTGTAACAAGGGGCTGTTTGATCCAGTTAACTGGTCCAGAAAAAGTCAGCTGGAAAGGACTTACATGAAGGAATGAAAAACTAATGAGCTTTGAGAGCATCTTGTACCACCTTTCCAACAGCATTTTAAGGCTCTGCTGCCCCCAACCCAACACATGTCCTGGCTATTCACAGTCCTGCAGAGCTGTACTGCTACATCAACCGTGACCTTATCTGAGTACTTGACATTGTGGAGTATTATCTCCAACTGTCCTGTACATCACTGCACTTTGCCCACACTGACCTGTACCCTGAAGTCCTTCCAAATCAGTTGACACAACTGACATTTTCAACAGCATCACTCGCTGCTTGGGTGTTTGGGACACAAACAGCAATGCCATGGCTCTGAAACTTGGTCAGCTTCTCTTGCTGGACAAATTTAACTTAATTTAACTTAAAATTGGGTTTGCCTTCAAGACAGAATACATCCTACCCTTAAACTCTAAAGCATAGGCTCAAGGCTATATTAGAAGAGTTTTACAGACAAAGTAACTAAAACCAATGGACACCTCCTCAGATACTTCAGCAACAAGTCACTTCCTACTGAATCAAAGATTTCTTTTGTAACCCAGAAGTTTTAACATTTTATTACTGACCTTCTTTCTTTACAGTCCTGGTTGACATAAAAACGCCAGCAGAAACACCTATATAAAATCCTAACAGAGAGAAATGCAGTTTTAGCAAATCATACTCTATGTTTCTGGGGGATGATCTAAAAAGAGAACAAATAATTGGTAGGTATTTATATTTAAATAATATTGTATTTATATTTAAATTTCCTCTTCTTTACTAAAAATGTATTTGAAAATTGCCCCTTGAGAAATACCTTACAAATCAAGTCTAAGATAGCTAGCAACTTCCTTCCCTGCATTAGTGAACATCGTAAAAAGGAAAGGATTTTTATAAGACATCTATTATTGAACTATTTCTGTAATTCTACAGATTTCACATGGATGCCAATTATTAAAATGTCACAGAGCAGGAAGTCAAAGAGTAGTTGCACATAACCATGGACATTAAGATAACCATGACACAAGCCTTTTTCAGCATCCTCATTCTAGCCTGGAGTATACAAAGGTCAGAAAACCACTAAGTAAAGGTTTTGTTGACTTTATTATGCTTTTCTCAACCCTCAGAACACACCTCAGAAAATAATCCATTTTGTTCCCCACTGAAGGTACAGCAGGCAGAAAGCCAATAGTTGGCACTTTGTCACATAACTACTTTAATAAAAATTATGAATAGGCTCTTACTTATTTCTACAGTCATGTTCCATTAAAACAAAAACCCATTTGCCTAAAAGATTAATACTGAGAACAGTGCAACATTGCTGTGACCAGCCTTGCAATGCCATATGCCATTCTAGAGAATACACAGACACATAAATAATTCTTAAACTAACACAATTTGCAAAGCAAATTGTTCTTCACAAGCAAATTGGCTGTATCATCTCATAACGTCTGAATGTATCAGATTCCACCACCACCAACTTACCTCCACAGTTTAGTATTTGTCTAACTAATACATGCCCACAAATTCCACCAGCCATGGAGACCAACACATAAATTAAAGCATTAGGGAGGAAAACAGAAAAAGTGAATCCTTCAGTTTACACCTGGGAATGGCAAGTGCTCAGGGTCAGGAGCAGCCCACCAGGAAATGCAATGCAGTGTTCTTCATGACAAAACCATACCTAAGCTGTCAGCTGAGAAACACTGAAAAGCATGTGATTCTTCAACCCAAGTCCTGCTAGGCAGCCACTTCCTTCTTCCTTGCTCCAAATGCTGGAATCCTTCTCCCTGCAGCTAAAACCCTGCCAGGACTCTCAGGACTGACATATAGCCAGTCTCAGCTATACTTATCTTTGCACTGCACGGCTTTTTCAAACAGCTCCCACTGCTGTCCGTGAGATATGGATACAGTTCTAGTACAAGCAACAGTTAAAGATTAACTTACAGAATTCTACCACCAGCCAGAAGAATCTTGCCATTCAGATTTAATCTAAGTAGCCAGAGTTGGTATTTGCTATCAAAAGACAGCTTTTACTGCTTCTCTTCACCTATATCATTTCCATCACAAGTTCTGCATTTTACAAAAACCAGAAACAATGTACAGACATATGTGATCTTGAAGTCCTTATCATGGTTACACAGAATCTAGTATCACCTACCAAATAGTTTGAACAAGAAATCAAAGGAGCACAAGTAAGGGCCTTCAATGAAGTCTGTGGAATTACATTAAGAAAATATTTCCTATGGCAGGAAGGCCCATGGCTCATTCCCTCAAGGAACAGCCTGCTATTCAAATACCCATAAACATCTAATTTACTAACACACACTTATGACAACATTTTGAGAAAAATCAAATTTGACAAGTAAAAAAACATCCATCAGTAAGAAGCTAAAACAGGAACCTCGCCAGAATGCTGTCATTAAAACAGAGAAAAGCCCACTAAAGGCTCCTACCAGCAAAATGACCCTTCTCTAGAAGTTGTAAAACTGCTTAACAAATCCAGTGATCTCCTAAAAAATTCCACAGCACATAAATTGTCATCCTCTAGACCTAAGCAGAGCAGCACAATTGACCTTGGCTTCAAACAAAGAATGGCAGTCTCTGCAATCCTCTAAGCAGATGGAACCAACATGTTGGGGAAAAAGAGCATTTAATTTGGTTAAGACAAGGAGGACAACCAGATTAACAGATATGAGAAACTGCTTTGGTCTACTTGTGATAAAGCAGCCTAGTGACATCTTATCGTTGAATATATGCAGATGATCACAGATACCCTTAGGAAAACAACTATTTCACAACAACAAACCACTTTGGTAGACAGCTGGACTCTTACAGGACCTATTCAAATGCAGGCAACACTGTAACATTATGACATCTACATCTGGTGCACCTTTGATTTTCACCATCAGGTGAGAAACAGCAACATTTAGCATTTTGAGATAAAATACTATCAGAAAGAAGAGAATAAAACAGGGCAAACAAAGGAAGTAGCCTTTCCTGTAGCAGGTTTGCAATGCACTTAGATGTGCTGGCAGAACACTAAAATACCCACTTGGAGTATTCAGACATGACTTTCAGCCCATTGTGCAAGTAAATTCTCTACTCTCTTGCCTATTGCTGTCTAAAGGTACCTCACAGCCAGTGATTACAGCTCTGCCTGTTCCAACACTTTCCTCCTGTAAATAGTGCCTGACTATTTTCTGTTCTCACAAGGGCTTAATTAGTCCTGTTCACAGAGAGCTACAGCAGCTGGCACATCCCAGCAGATTCCACTGCATTTTCACAGCTATTGGAATCCATCTGAACCATGCAGCAAATTTTTCTACACTAACAATTATGTGTCCATAATTATTTACATCCACCTATATGCTTGAAGACCCCTTTCTGCAGTCAATTTAACCACAGGACAGCCCTGAGATGTCCCAAAATCACTGACACGCATGTAGTTCACAGAACTCCAAAGAATCCTGCCTGGTCAGAAAAAGACACCCTCTCTTCCACCAACAGAGCAGCAGAGACCTGCAACTCCAAAATGCATGAGTAATCATGTTAAATAAGAAAGCAAAATACTATTTAGACATATAATATTTGCTTTTCGTATTTCTAAGCACCTTAATTCTGGCAACTCACTTCAAGTTCTTTGCTATTTCTCAAATCAAGTAGCAACAGCATAAGCTGTGTGGCACCTCCTT
Organism: Taeniopygia guttata; assembly: GCF_048771995.1. NCBI lineage: Eukaryota > Metazoa > Chordata > Aves > Passeriformes > Estrildidae > Taeniopygia > Taeniopygia guttata. The sequence goes on from NC_133025.1 coordinate 69,588,820, forward strand.
TCCTCAGAGAGGCTGCCTGCTTATCACCTCACCACCTGCCACATGCCACCGTGCTGAGCAGCCCTCTGATAAAGGAAAGTCTGTCACCCTGTCCTGAAAGGGAACCTTGAGGTTCATTGTCAAGCTGGACTAAGATTATTTATTTTATGTCAAATCATTGAGACAAACTTTCCAGAAAATATATGTAATCACTGGGCAAGTTCAATTTTGCAGTTACGTGGTGGTAAAAGTCTGCATCTCACACTCCACAACCCAGAAGGCAGGAGGTTGTTCTCATCAAAGCTCTGTAACAGGAACTATGTGAAAACAACTCACCTCCTGCTTCTTATTAGCTTACACACTGATCTGCAGCATCCTGCTTCAAAACTCAAATGTTCCTGTAGTAGGAAAATATTCAAATGAACAAATGAAAGTTTAAAATGTTTTCAGAAATCAGTTTCCTAAAGAATCAGAACTAGAATCTTATTTGTTTCCATATTCTTAATTTTTAAAAACCAGTCTCTTTGTTAAACTTCTCTTGACAGAGTGCTCTAAAAAGCAGAGGCAGACAGTCACCATGTTAAGCACAACCAGCCAAAATAAGTCTTGTAAAAAGACAAGGCATTTAAAACAAGTTCTATTAGAAAACAATAGTTTAATAGTCCTCTCCTTAAACACTGTCCCAAATACTTTTTCATAATCACCACCATTATCTTGTGTAACGTCTTTTCAAATCTACCAACACCGTCTGTCAGAAAATTCACTGAATGACTCAGACAGACACTTTCAAATCATAAATACTCAAAACTGCTATTTCCATTTCAGAACTACTTCTGTTCAAGGATTTGAATTGCTGATGGCATAATAATCCAACGACCTCCTGAAGTTCCCTTATCAAGATTTTCCTCACGCACAAGCAGCATGCCCACTGACAAAAGCAACCCTTGCTGCTGTGCACAGTGGCTTGGACAATATGGTTATGCAATCCAAAACCTGGAAAACTTGTAAAATTTTTAGTGCCTAATATTGAGTATCTTTTGTACATGAATGCTTGACACAGCTCCTTGAACATGCAACTGAAGACATGAGATAACAGCAGAGATCCCAACATTAAAATCACTGGCATTACATGCCCCGCCAATTCCCATTAATTTTCCTTCATCACAGATCTACAGAAACGCTTGCCTAGACCAAGCACAGGCTTTCCAAAGCTCAGCCTTCTAATCCTGTGTCCAGGAGTCAGGCTTTCAGTCTGAATCTCATCCACGTTGCCAAAACCACTGGTCACAAGCCACTTGCCATACTCCTAGCAATGCCACCAGCTCAACAGCACTGATTCAAGTCCATTAGGGCAAAGACTGGAGTATGGGGGTGATGGAAAGCCCCATGGGTATGGCTCTCTTGTTTCTTTAAGACAATTTAAGCTTCTATACCCATGGCATTTTAAATCTATATTTGAGAATATATATATAACATATAAGAATTTGTTGGAGAAATTTTCACCATGAAAGGTTTTGCTTGAAGTACGCCAAAAATACACTCTTGTCCTTCACACCACATCATGTTTTCAGATCTGATTTACACTCAGAAAGCATCATTTTGAAAACCTGGGCTAGGTTGGGATGCAGCTTTTAGCTCCTCCATCACTACTTCTGATTCAGTTTTCCACATTAGCAACTATTCTCCATGGCTTTCACAGCACAGCTGCCAACAACCTTATTCACAACCATATTTTGCTGTCAGCTCAGACAAGGGAATAATTTCTGTATTGTATCAACTAATCTTACACTTCCAACAGAACAATGACCTCCTTTTAAGTTGCCTACTAACACACACAGTCTTCATATAGGTTTAAGTGTCACAGAACAAATGAAGTTCACACATTATTAATATGTTATCCCTATAATGCAAGCACTGCAGCAGGAAATCTTAACTGCAACTGGCTGGCAACCTTACAAGAAAAGAAAAAAAAAACGAACTCAAAACACAAACTTCCTTTCTCCTATAAACAAGGCTAGGTCGTAGCCAAAGATAACAAGGAGAACTGGCCATGTTTCATGATCGTGCTGCACCCATAACTCCAAGACACGACGCCTACTTTTGTTGATCACAAACATATTTTCCTCTGTTACAGCAGCTACCACAAATGTGAAGTAGTCTCAATAAAGTTCTGCAGCAAACAAGCACCTCCACACTGAAATACTACAAAAAGGACTCTAAAATCTGAGGATTTTTACAGTTCTGAGTGCTGTGCAGCACACAGCTCTTCACTGACTTCCAGAACAGACCTGTGAAGACCAAAGCCAGGATGAAGCCAGAAATTCAATACTCTCTGACATTGACTACAGCAAGGGAGTGAAAACAGGAGTTTAAATTACACTCTAAGACATCAACTCGAAACCAGATTATGCCAAGAAGGGTTTGCCCAGAGAGCCTGGCCAGTTTCATAAAATTTGATCCATTGTTAAAAATACACAACATGGTTGCGATACACAAGACAATTCAGCTGTGTGGAAAAGTTCCATGCTGCATGAAAAACACAAAGTTTCTTTAAACAAGAGGTAACATCTAAAAGCTTTTCTGCTGTATGACAAGTGCATGATAGTTTACATAGACAAAGTGACAAAGCCCAAATGACAAAAAAGATGTTATCATTTAATATTAATGGTTTTCTCAAAACAAATGCCCACACATATACTGAAGCCACAAAATCAACTAAGTTGTAAGGCTAAGACAAACACACGAAGAAACTAACACTGCATGAAAACACCAGAAAAGAACAACAGCTATCTCTTCTTTGTTTTCCAGGCAATTACCATACGTTTCAACATCTTTGTTGCTCATCCTAAGCAAACAAGAGATGAATACCTGATTCTCTCAGGAAAACAAAAAAAAAAAAAAAAAAAAAAAAAAAGCAAAACTTTTCAAAAAGTTTCTTCTGATGCCACTTGAGAATATCCAAACTGTGGTCACCCTAATATCAAATATTTATATTACATTATCTACTGTTGGTAACTCCAGTGTTTATAGATATAAGCACTTAAAAACACTCTGCTGTCAAAAAGGGTTCCCACACTGTGCAAGCAGAGGAATTATCACTTATATTGCCTCCCTAAGAAGATTTCACGCGCAGCAGCAGATTTCCCTGCCTGACAAGCAACAAGTGCACGGAAGGCTATAAACAAGTCCCACTTACGGTGCTCTTGACCCACTTAGAGCGCTCCACTGGCCTAAAGCCTCCTGCAGCAGCGGGCGATTCCGCGGAGCTCCGCCGTGCCCCGAGCGAACCCGCAGGGCCTGGCCGGGCGCGGACAGAGCCCTCCGCCCGCCTCCCGCCCCGCCCCGCCGGCAGCCCGGCCGGCAAAGGCCGCCCTCCTTCCCGCCGCCCCGAGCAGCGCCCGCACGCCCGGCCGGGCCGCGCGTTCCCCGCGGAGCTCAGCGGGGCCGCGGCTCCGCGGCGCTGCTCACCTGGCAACGGCCGGCGGAGGTGCTGCCGCCGCCGCCCCCGTCCCGCGGCCGCCGCTGCCGCCCGCTCGGCCCGGCCCGGCCGCCGCCTCCTCCGGCCCTACGGCGTCACCATCGCACGAGGCCGCCGCCGCCAATGCGGGACGCGCCGCCGCGGCTGCGCGCCCGGCGCCGGAAGGACGCGCGGCGGGCCCGGCCCGGCACGGCCCGGCCCTCACGGAGGGGCGGTGCTGCGGGCGCGCAGCCGCGCCGGGGAGCGGGAGCGGATTCCTGGGATCAGTGGGGAAAGAGTTCTGGGATATCGGGTCCGGCCCGTGGCCAGGCACCGCCGTGTTGGCTAGACCGGGGCACTGAGTGCCGTGCCCGCTCTTGCCGTAAACTCCTCCAGGGACGGTGACTCCCTGGCTCCCTTGGCAGCCCATTTTGTCCATAAAGAAGTTCTTCCTTGTTACGGTGAGCTCCTGGACACCCTTTTGTCCCCCCTTTCCCTGGGCCTCTGTGGCTCTGATCATGATAAGCCCTGAATCCTCCCTCCTGCCCCAATGGGGTTGGCGGGGAGCCAGGAGAGCCCACCCTGTCCAAAACCTATATAGACCCCTGAAACTTCCTGCTCTTCCTCTTTTGCCCCCCTCTCCATGGACACCACAGAATAAAGAGAGCTGTTCCAACACCCTGGGTAAGGAGCCTCTTCTGAATACCTTTCCCTCTCCATGCTATTTCCTCCCCTCACAGCCCCATATCTCTGAGCTAGTCGGATTCATTCGGGGGGCTGCGTGGAGGCGGGGAAAACCATAGAAATAACATTCCTGATGTCCAACCTAAGCCTTCAGCTGGCACCCTTTAAGACTATGTGCTCTCGTCCTGTCGCTGTTGCCTGGGAGAAGAGCCAGACCCCTCCTGGCTGCACCCTCCTGTCAGGGCTTGTAAAGAGCCATAAGGTCTCTCCTGAGCCTCCTTTATCCAGGCTAAACACCCCCAGCTCTCTCAGCTACGTGCCCACACCCTTCACCAGTTTCATTGCCATAGTATGGACTTGCTCTAGCACCAAAAAGTTCTTCCCGAACTGAAGGGCCCAGAACTGGACACAGCACTCGAGGTGTGGCCTCACCAGTGGTCTCAGGGGAGACCTTATGTCTCTACATGATGAAAACCAGGCAGTGTACAGGGGGACAATCGCTGCCCTGGTCCTGCTGGCCACAATCTTCTTGATACAGGCCAGGACGCCGTTGGCTTTCTTGGCCACCTGGGCACACTGCTGGCTTATGGTCAACTGGTTGTTGACCAACACTCCCAGGTCCTTTCCCAGCTGGCTTTCCAACCACTCTGTCCCCAGCCTGTATCACCACATGGGATTGTGGCCAAAGCATGGAAGGATTGGCAAAGAATGGAGTTTCCAGCCCCCAGCGATGGCCTTCAGGCTGGAGGGGGGTTCCCTTTTTCAGGGCTTCCTGTGTGTGCCCTGAGCAGGTGGCAGTGTCACCCTCTCCTCTCGGAATCAGTGTCAGGGGAAACCCCAGCACTTCCATGACCGGGAAGCCACCCATGGGAACAGCCCAGAGCCATCCAGGCATAGCACAACTCACTGTGGAAAAGGTGTCCCACAGAGCATGTATCAGAAAGGACAAAAAGGATCATGATCAGCAGTTGTAAACCCCCAAATAACAATAATAAACCTCCTATTATAATACAGTAATCATATCATGCTTACGGCCTCCATCCATCAGTCTTCTGCAGGACCTGAAGCTGTTACTAAAGTCTCTTGTTTCTTAGCTCTGTTAAAATGATAGTTGAGATCTATATATATGTATTTTTTTTGCACTAGAAGAGAACATTGGGAGGGGACCTGGATGGGGGTTTGAATGTGTCTGAATGGTGGTGCCAAGAGGATGGAGCCAGGCTTTTCTCAGTGATGCCAGGCAATAGGACAAGAGGTAATGGGCAGACACTGATGCACACGAAATTCCACCTGAATATGAGGAAGAATTTCTTTACTGTACAAGTGACCATGCACTGGAACAGAATGTCCAGAGAGGGGGTGAAATCTCCCTTTAGGGAGATATTCCAGAACCACCTGGACACAGTCCTGTATCCCATGCTCTGGCATGGCTCTGCTTGAGCAGGGAGGTGGGAGCAGGTGCCCCACTGTGGTGCATTCCAGCCTGACCCAGTCTGTGATTCTTTGCTGTGGACATCCCCTGTGTCCAGGGCAGCTGGAGGAGGGAGAAGAGGACTCACTGGACAGGCTGGCCTGCCTGCTCCCAACATGGCACCGGGCAGGGAGGCCACAGCTGGTACCAGACCAGAAGGATGATGAAAACCAGGCAGTGTTCCCTGTCCTGATGTTGCAGGAGGCACCTGGGAAGCCTGGCTCAGGTGACAGGGTTCAGACACCTGTGCCTGGTGTAGAGGCATGGAGGGGGAGCACCAAAGAGAACAAGAACTCGCCCTTTTAAGAAATGGGAAGTGTTGGCTGAGCAGCGGGAAAACCTCTGTGACGTGGAGATTTCACCTCCCAAAATTGTGTCCTTGGGGAAAATGGTGGAAACCCTACACCTGCATGTTTTACAGTGAGACCAGTCAAAATATGAAGGGAACTCTACTCTGTTAGAGGACAATCTTAGCAATTGCCAGGGAAAATAATGATTGATAAGGGATGATTTGGAGAGCCTGTCTGTAATTTGTGTGGCTCTATGTACTTTAGTGCTTTGCTGAGCCACACTCCAATCATTACACTTGTCCTCACACCCAGAAATTTTAGGTGAAACCAGTAACTGTGAATGAGATAGTTAAAGTAAGAAAAAATATCCCTATAAATTAATACTTGAGTTGTTTTGATCCCTATAAATTAATATTTGAGTTGTTTTATTTATTAATAAATACATCCTGCCCATTCCTTAAAACTCTGTTTATAAAACTATGATTCGCTATTGCCTCCTTTAAAACATGTCCCATCTCACACATTCATCAAGGTTTTTGTTATTGTGAAGGGAGCAAGGTAGTTACTGAACATTACATTGCACTCTTACACATACTTACGGTTTCTCTCGTCAATCAAAATGTATTTTGACAGCCGTTGTGCAGCAGCGCAGGGAGCAGCAGCTGCAGTGGCTGCTCCAGCTCCACCCCGTGCCTGTCAGATGAAGTATTTCCTGCCCTGTCTTTCAGCATTTCTTCTGTAAAATGGCGCTAATGATTTAAAAATATTTTGAGCTTCATTGACGAAAAATATATGTAAAAACTGCATGTCATTTTCATCTGTCATTTCCTGTCACCATAACTCAACGTGTATGCAGCCAATTAAGAGGGAAAATGAGATAGAAATACTGATTCAATAAATATTAAATAAAATGAGTGTGGGTAGTTTATTCTGGTTCAAGAGCCTGGAAATCAAGAAGCAAACTGTGCCCTGCAATACAGAAAAAGACATTTTCAAAAGCAGAGTTATGTACTGCCTGGGCATTTGAAGATGATTCCTAGAAAATGTAGCAGTAATAAAATGTTCATTGCCTTAATTCCTTCAGAATGTGTTTGTCCTATATACACAGCCCTGTGATTTGTGGAAGCTGGCAGGTCATTACTGGTTAACTCTGTTGTTCCTGAGCAAGAGAAAACAAATCTGTCTGCAGCAAATGAAACTGAGACCAGCCAGAATCATCACAGTGAATTGCAGAGAGCTGCCACTCTAAAAAACTGGTCTAGATGTTTGCTCAGGCCAAGCAGATGCTAAATACTTGTGCAGTTCCTTGAGACCGTGGACAAGACAAGGTTCCAATTAGTTCCAACACTGGGTCTCCCCCACATATTTTCATTTTTTTCTCCTGAAAGGCAGTGCTGTCCTTGCATGGTAATGCCCCATCCAGCCCATCCCGCATAATCTCAATATTTTGGGAGTCTTGTGAAGGGTTGACACAGCGATATGGCACTCTAGGAAGCGCCACAAGACAAATGATGATTCAGAATAAAACTGCCTTAGGGTAAGGAAGAGCCTGGACCTTTTTTCTTTTTCTATTTTTTCTATTTTTTTTTTTTTTCCTTGGGATGTGTGTTACTGCTACAAACCTTTTTACTGCTTCATCTCTGTTGGCAAACGTCCCTGAGCAGTTCCCTTCTGAAGCCCCCAGGACAGCCAGCACCATGTGGCAGCACCGATGGGAAAAGGGTCTGGGGAGGCACTGCAACCTCCCAGCAAAGCATGTCTGCTCACTCTCTTTGTATTTCTTTCCTTATCAGAGTCTTCCTCTCCTCCCAAATCACCAAGGGCCCCACCTTTTCCTCTCAGCAACACCGCTGAAGACTGCTGCACCCACCACATTCCAAACAGCTGGAACTGTTGCCAGTACTGGAAGCTGGGGAGGCATCAGAGCCAGCTTGCATGGGTGGGTAATATGGAGAGGAAACTGTGATACTTAGGGCAGGTGTCCAACTCGAGTGTCACAGGGCAGGATTTGGTAGTTCTTTTTATGGCTGCTGCACTTTATCACTACTCACAAGGAGAACTCCTGACCCTGTTTGCTCCCCCTTTCTCTCTGTCTATCTTCAAGGAAATGCTATCATGTGGGTCATACCTTTTTGAATGCAAATGCAAAAAAAAAAAAAAAAATCCACTGTCATTTAAACAGAGCTGAGAAACAAGAAAATATAACAACAGCTTCAGGTCCTGCAGAAGACTGATGGAGGGAGGCCATGAGCGTGCTGTGGTCATTGTATCATACTGTGAGGTTTATTATTGTTATATAGGGATTCACAACTGCTGTTCATTATTCTTTTTGTCCTTTCTGGTACGTGTTCTGCTGGGCATAGAAATCTAACCTTTGCTTATCTTTCAGCTGGTTATATTTAGGCTACAGAGCTGGTGTGCTGAGGAGGTGGCCCAGTCCCAAAGCCTGGACTGGGACAGGCTACCCACTCGACAGTCTCTGCATCCACAAGCCTTTGCACACAGAATGTTGGTGCAAAGGAGTTAGAATCTGGCCAGGATACACATCTGCACCAAGGAGATGGGATGCACCTCTGTGTCCAGGGGATTAGACATAGCCAGAGTCTGCCTGTGAGAAGAAGGAGATCTGATATTATGTTCACATCTGCTGTGTGTCTGTCCTACGACAGTTCCTTCACAGCCTGCCCTTCAGTGAATTTCCCTTCACAGAGTATCTGCTAGAAACTATTTAACCTGAAATAGAGTTAAACAAAAGCTAAATGAAAGTTAATGACCATATAAGCAGCCGATTCTGGAAAAGCCTCGTGACAAGACACTTGAGAAATGCCCTGTAGTTACTGGAAGGTATTTCCCAAGGTCTCCTTGGGATGTTCTATGGCTGTGTCAGCAGATGAAAATACTGTCTATATTTCTGTAGCCACAGGTGATGAGGAATTGCTCCCACAGTGTAATTTAAACCTGCCAGGGTTCTCTCTGGATGGGGTCAAGTGTGCAGAGACTCCTGCATGTTTGATTTCCTATGACTGAACAAGATCTGCTTCATTTGTGCTTTCTCAGGGTCCACAGGGAACAAACTCTGGTCCGTATAGAAAGTACAAGTTACACCAACGCTGCATGTCTGGATTCAATATGGCTGTTTCCCAAATTGCAAAAGGCCACTCTGATACACTGAGCTCTGAACATGCACAGACTTTTTGGGGACAAAGAATGAGAGTCTCCAAATGGTTCAAGTGGCCTGAAGTTCACCAGTGTTAAAAGGTTCATTTAAATTTTCTCACAAACCCACCACCTTCTTTGCAGAATGATTAATATCAACTGAAAGTGTCTGTTCTGGGATCAGCTATTGCTTAGCTTACCTTGCAGCAGAGCACACTGAGGCCTCATTCATTCCCACTATAACTTAGGCAGTAGTTGCCAGATGGAAAATGATGACAGATCTGCATCCTGTTCTGCTCTGTTTAGGAGCCCATGTTCACTGCCTTGCAGTAACAATATATTTGCATAGTGCCTTTAAGCCCCAAATATTGTAGTTTTGCATGACTTAACGGTGGCTATTCTATCAGCCTTGAAGTACAGCAACTTCAGGGTTGGAATGTGGCAGCCAGTTACCAGACCACAGTGTACAACGTGTGAGTATCTTATCCATATGAAACTGCAAACAGAATTTGAGCAGGCAGCAACCAGGCTGACCTCTCTAAGCCTTACTTCAGCTACAAGATCTTCAATACCCATAAATAAACAAGCCCTGAGTTGACCTCTCTTTTGTAGCACAGTCCTGCCTCCAGCATTGTGCCAGAGTAATGCTTTGCTGCTCCAGACCCTCCGAGGCTCCTGCTGGGCCCCCAGCAACCACCTCCGACCCTGCAAGGTGCTGCTGAGCTTCTCTGTTGCTGAATTTAGTGTCCCCACACAATGAGGATACAGCTGCCTGCCCGCCAGACTTCATGAGCAGAGAACCTCGGCCTTCAATTAAACTTTTTTTCAGCCATATTTCTCAAATGCAAAGAAATTAAGTAACTGTTTGAAGATCACAAAGCAGATTATCAGCAGAATTGATAATTATGCTTGGCTCCCAGCCCCACCACACCTCTTTCTATCACTATGTGCATCAAACAAGGCACAATTTAAAATCCACCACTTTTTACCTTCCATGGGAAAGAAGCAGTCCTGCTGCAGCTTTCTGTTTGACTTCCTTTGGATTTGCATCAAGCCAGTCTGGCTGTGTTCTTACTTTATACATACTACCATCCTCTGGAGGTGCTTTTATGTGTGAGTTCCACTGAAATTAAGTTTGAAGCTAGAGTTTAGTGGCATCAAAATTTTGAATACAAAATTCCCAGAAAATCTAAAATACTGAAACCTCTTGTCTTGTGGAAAAAAAAGAGGGAGGAAAGAAATCTAATGGTCACTTCCTATCGCTATATGGTCCCAGTCCAATAGGAGCTGCTGGCTCAAACCAGCCTGCCAGAGGCCTGGAATGCGGGAACAAAAGGCCAAAAAACGTATTTTTTTTCCATCCAGACAACATTTTAGGTGGAAAAAGGAGGACATATCCAGGGACACACAGATGAATAGCAGCCCTAACAATGCCAACTTTTCCGCTCCCAGAGTTGTTTAGATCCACAAAATTAATTGTGGTGCCAAACCGCAAGGAGAGCTGTGACTCCCTAAAATGTGTGGTCTTTATCAGAAAGGCCAGATGAAGTGATTTTGAACCATTAGACACTTTAACAATGTCTGAGGGTGTCATATACAAAGAGCTGACACCTTCAAGCACTGCTGCAATAAGGATGGACAAGAACATGAGGGGAGGTTTGTGGGAAGAAAGGTCTTTTTTCAGATGTATCTAAGGTAGAGCACATTTTAGTACAGGGCTAGAAACAGAGTATCCCAGGAGTGAATAGCTCACACATTTGATCCAATTTTGGGCTCAGTCCAACTCCCACTGAAGTTTAATGGAAGTTGGATCAGGCCACTGCACTCACATTTTTTCCATGCATGGAAAACTATTTCCGTTACTTTGAATTACAATACCACTGGCTTTGGATTTTATATAATGAAGTAAATCTAGACCACTGTTTATATTCCAAAAAAACTGCATTCTGGGATGCCAGCAAATATATAGCCTGTTGGATTAAAAAAAAAATAAAACTGGACACATTGGTTTAAAAAAACAACAGCTCCTAATTATTAAGCATAATTTCTCTTCCTTGTGCTTTTCTGGAGTCCTCAAATATTTGAAATATGAAAGGTACATATAAATTGTTCTCTGGTGGTTGAAATGGTGGAATCTGTAAAACGGCAATGTTTTATAAGAAATGGAGGTTAAATATAAAAACAATAATCTTCATGACTGGCTCATTGCTTATTGGCATATTTTAAGCATTTTAAAATTTACAGGGAAAAAAAAAAACGCAACACCCTTGCGGTGTCAGTAACAAAGCGGATGTATATTAGCAAACCCTTATATTTTGGGAATTGGCTTCTCTTGATTGTTCTGACTGCAAATGAACTCTGCAGATGCTAAGAGGTACAGGAAATGTTTTGTGCTAGAAAGAGCATTGGCTCCCTGCTTTATGAATTGGATTGTACTAAAATCCCAATGTGGTAAGACTGATTAGTAGACTTTAGTAATGCCTTCTACCCTGGTACAGTTTTATTACCAAGGAAAACCACAGAGAAGACTTCCACAGTGAACACACACCCACACCCTGGGAGCAAGCGTTCCTGTGGTTAGCTTATGCCAGGGAAGAGCACAGCCCCTGCCCTCCGAAACACAGAGCAGCAAAATAAAAGAACTTCACCAAAGGAATAAAACAAAACAGACATATGCACAAGTAACAGAGGGAAAGAAATGCCATTGAAGGGCATTTAATGTTACAGAGGAACTATACAACTGGGCTGGTGGTGAGGAGGATTTAACAGAGCTGAACAAGGTGACCACCTGCAGCCACTTCAGAGAGAACTGGCAGCAGGATGAGGAGTGCAGCTATGAGCATGTGTGTGTGTGTGCGCAACACTTCTTTCCACTGACAAAATATACTCTGCAAACATCCCTGACACTGGCAGCTTTTCCTCTCTATTGAAAAATTAAGTTTCAGCATGGGATTTAAAGGAAAAGAAAAAAAAAAAAAATCCCTCACACACACAGCCATGTGGTTTGAGCTGGGCAGGTTTCCCTTGGCCCGGGTGGTACAGAAGAGCCAGGTGCTGGCTTCATGGGCACTCCCAGGCTGTGCACTGGTCAGACACAGGATGAACCTTCCTTCCTCACAACAGCAGGCTGTGAACTTTCCTCCACCCCACTGTGGTCTGGGGAGTATCCAGGAATGGTTTACAAGACTGTGGATTTTAAGCCATACTCACATAGCCTTAGCTAACCTTCTCTCTAATGTGACAAAGCCCTTTAGGGGGACCAAGAATCAGTTCCAAATTTCCCAGCGCAGGATTTGAAATCTGAATAACTAGGACTCACCCATGTCTGGCTGTAATTTCCAATGTGCAGTAATTATTCCAAAATGCTGGGATTTACTGATCAGAGAGAAGAAAGAACCCACTCCTTTTCTTCTCACTGGCTTTCTTGCTGTAATGAAAGAGCACCTGCTGGTGTGCTTTGCCAGCACCTCCTCAGCTTCTTCACCCTGACCGAAACATCCAAGGGGAGATGCACCCAAGGACATTCCCCAGCAGAATTGAAGGAATGTCAAATAAGATGGCCTGGATGGGGGAAATTTCAAAACTAAAATGTCTCTTAAATAAGCTTCTTTAATTATTATAATCTGTTTATTTATACAAATATAAAATATATTTATATAGATTTATATAATATAGATTTGTTGCTTTGGCAGCTCCTTTCATTTACAGACATACTGGTCAACAATCTCTGTGCACTTTTTACACTTGACGTAACAGCACCAGTGGAACTTGCAGTGGCAGCGCTCCACCTGCACGCTCTTGAACTGGTCGTAGCCCCGTCCGCAGCACATCAGCTCGCAGCCATCCATGCCCTCCGAGGTCTTGTTGCACAGCCGGCCCTGGGTGCCCAGCGAGCCCGTGGTCTCGTTGCGGAGGCAATAGTCCGGGCTGGGATCCACGTAGACCAGGTCCTCCTGGGTGGGCATGTTGAAGCGGTTGTTCACCAGCTCCAGCTTGCCCTTGCGGCTGATCCTCATGGCCGCGGCGCTGTCGTACTTCTCCTTCAGCAGGTCGCCCACCTTGCGGAAGTCGGCCAGCTGCAGCCAGCAGGTCTTGAGGCTGCACGAGCCCGACACGCCGTGGCACTTGCAGGCTACGTCCGCCAGCTTGTACACGGCCTGTGGGGAAAGAAATGCAATCAGGCAGAGCTGTGTTTATTCCTGCCGCACTGGCAGCTGGCTTAATTACAACGAATTCATCGCGCTTTCAGAACTGCTTTGATTATCCTGCAATTTCTGTTGTTTCGCCCTTCAGAGGAGAAAAAGGTCTTCTCCTCCCCCTGTTGTGACTGCTGCGTTCCTGTTCCCTAAGAATTTCTATTTCTGGTCACCCTGCCTGCAAACACAACTTCCTCACCCCACCTTCTTTCCCTCTGGCAGATTTCTGGCAGGGTCAAAATCAGGAGAGAAAGAGGAGCCCTCTAGACCCTGGAAATTCCCCACCTCCAGACCTCCACGGTGTGGCATGTTGTTCCCATTCAGTGCTGCAGAAAGGGAACGCCTGGGAACAGCCCATTACCCACGCCAGGAACCGACGCTATCATTACAGGGATACATCTGCATCCTTTGGAAACAAATCCATGGACCCACACCTTTCCCGTCATCTCCCCCGGGAGGGGCTCGTCTGAGGGCAGTGTCCAGAGAGAGGCAGGCAGGGTTGGTGGTGCACAGACGGACACATCTCCCTGGAAGGCATCTCGAGGTGCTCCCCAGGCATCCCTGGCAGCGCAGGGCTGAGCCAGGAGCCCTGGCTGTGTTCCTGCGCCATCTCGTGCCCGGCTCCCTCCAGGATTTCAACAGCACACGCAAGCTTCCCGTGCTGTCTACTCCCAGACACTTCCAGCTACATTTTCAGGAGCCTGTGGGAGCTGCAGATGCACCACACCCCTGGAAATCCAGCATCAAAGTTGGCAAAGAGTCTTGAAAATTCAGAGAGTGAAACCCTCATCAGAGCGAGCACAGGATGTGAAGGGAAGTGGTGCTTACTCTCCTCATCCCCACGCTAGCTGGGAGGTGACAGAAATACTGAGAAATAAAAGCCCAAGGAAACGAGACTGAAATGCAGGTTGGGTTTGTTCTTCCCATTCATTTCAGAAACAGGTACAAAAGTGCAATGCCACGCGTGCTCCTGCCAGCTGGGCATTCCCTCACCATCAGAGCTACTCTGTGTTACAGCAGCTTAACCCCCAGCCCTTGGCTCATCATCCTCTCAGCATCAGGCTCACATCTGCTCTCTCAAGACCATCCCGCAGTGCTTTTGCCAGATCCTGCATGCCAAGCAGAGATGTTTAGCATCAGCTGCAAAATTACCACCAGCTGTGTCTGGTGGGGGAGAGCAAGGAACAAGAGAACAAAACAGGGTGCTCTGAAAGAGATGGCGATGTGTCTTCCAGCCAGGTTTTCTGCTGGAAAAAAGCAGCCAAACACAGAGGTTTCTTTTTTGCCTCACTCACTGACACAGAAGAAAGCTTCCCAGCTCCCTGCTTTCACGTGCCAAGATGATTAAGGCAATTGAGCATACTGCAAGCAAAACCTTCTGCCTACAACAACGTCCTGGACCAGCAGGGAGAGGTCAGAGTTCTCCTACAACAACTGGTTGCTCCTTGCCTAGCTAACATCTACTGCTTCTGACAGCTAGTGAAGATTCAATTTGGCTTAATGGCTAAATCACATGGAGGCCAATCCAGCCCCTGAGAAAGTCAATGGAGTGAGCCCTTAAAACAGAAAAGCTTTAGTTCTGCTCCTCAGAGCTCAATTTACCAAGGCAATCCCTCATGGTGCAATGTAACAGCTACAAGCTGGGAGTTAAGCACTTGTCTTGGATCAAACTACAACAGCAGAGGACCAACCACACCGTTACTTAAGGATTCCTGCTGTACTATGACCAGACAGGCTACAGCTAAATTTCCTGAGCACCAGACACTTACTATATCCTCACTACACTGCCAGCGTGCTTGTTATAAGCCTGTGTTAGCACTTTTTGGTTATGGTTCTGTCAAATCCCAGGCCACTCATGCCTCCCTTGCCCTTGCATGTGTTTTTGTAAAGTATTATGAT
This sequence comes from Taeniopygia guttata, assembly GCF_048771995.1. Lineage (NCBI taxonomy): Eukaryota > Metazoa > Chordata > Aves > Passeriformes > Estrildidae > Taeniopygia > Taeniopygia guttata. The sequence continues at coordinate 69,603,952 of NC_133025.1, forward strand.
TCTTCCTAATCCTGGGCTTTGTTCCTTTAGAAAAACACTGCAACTCAATCCCCTTCAGTTAATGTCATGGGAATGAGTTCACTCTGACTTGGCTTTAGGCAACTGATGCTCAAAACATCTGGCCTGTGTGGGCAGTAGCTGTTCTGGGGAAGGCGAGTGCCACCAGTGATCACAGGTGAGCATGGTGCTACTCAGCCCCTCACAGCTCCCACCACCCATGTGCTGTGGAGCCAACCATAGCTTCAGCTGCTAAATTACTCTCCCACTCTCCCCCTTCACTGCCCAGATGAGGAGAAAGCAGAGGAAATTGGAGAATTCCTCTCTGACCAGGCTCAGGTCAAGGTAGAGAATAGCAGACCCCACATGCAGTTCTGAGGGCAGGATCTGACCGATGGCCATGCCACTTAAACAGGTTGAAAATGCCTCTAATGAAAGGGCTTAAAGCCCCTTCCCATAAGCCCAAGTTCTCTTCCAATTCTTTTTGTGCAGGAATGGGAGCAGGAGGAGAATTAATGGGTAATTCCTATGTGGTCAATTAAGCAGACCCCCTTCCAGGCTCTTCAGGCAGTGGCTGGAGTGACTGATGACTGAGGGCTGCCATATGCTGACTGAATAAACAGTGTGGGAGGACTGACTGCCACAGCCTGCCAGACAGAGCGACAGATAAGGAAGGGGGGCAATAAGAGAGGGTAATGGAGACCAACTGGAAGAGAAGACGGATGGAAGGAAAGGACATATTGAGATAACAGCCAAAGACAAACAAACAGAAGCAATAAAGCCAGAAGCCACCACCACAAGGACTACAATGTGGAGTGAAGGGGTGACGGGGTCAGGACTGCCTGAAAGATAAAAAACTTCTGATTCCCTCCTGTCCCCCCCCCCGCCAGCTCCTTCTGAGAACCACAGAGAGAAGGGACAATCCTCTCTCCTGCTTAGGATTCAAGGAGAACTTTCTCATTCATAGGAAACTGAGTGAAGGGACATGCCAAAAATCAGAAGGTATCAGCTGAATCCCTGACAGTGAAAGCAGGGCAAGGCTGCAGTGGGGTGGCAGCTGGTGGTCCTCTGCAGAGCTCACTGCTGGGTCTCCAGCAGTCCTTTCTTCCAGCATAAAGTTCTGGGAATGAGGAGTTACATATGCACCTTCTTACAAAACCAGTATCTCAGAAGTTTAGGAATGCAGGACTAGACAGGACCTCCTGGGTTATAAAGTATGATGCCTTGCCATTGTAGGCACTGCTTCAAGTAACATTTTCCCTATATGCATAGGATGCCCTTTTAAAAGCAATTAGGTTTTCAGCCACCATTATTCTGACTGCCATTCCAACAATAAAGTATCTTTTTCTGATTTCCAGCCTATATGTATTTACTTTATGCCCATTTGCTATTGTGCCAAATTGGCCTTTTGCGTAAAAAGTACTTTTCCTTCCCTATTATTCCTCCCACGAACACAGACATCAGTCATATCCTCTCTCCACTTTCACTTTACTAGGCTAAATATGGCAAGCTGCTCTAGCACACTTTCTTAAGAAAAGATTCCTATCCCTTGGGTCAGCCCTAACAAGCTTTTCTAGTCTGAGGTCATTTTACTTGGGAATATGAGAACACACAATACTTTGAGGCCTCATGAGAGCTTAATACATGGCATTAGTATTCCCCCATGTTGTATAAAAAGACTTATGTCTAGTGTGTTACAGGATATTTGCCACCTTCCAAGCCATATTACATCTGCAGTCATTTGCAGCCGACTGCTGCGACCAATTCTTTCCTACTCTTTTCCTAATGGCTAAAGATGTATTTCATGCAAGGCCTCAAATGATGGTCTTAATGTTGTTTTACTGAGTGTCATTAGCTGCTGTACAAAATTCAGCTTCTCCTCTGTAGTCCTAACACCTGCCACTTTTGCATCAACAGCAAAGTTCATCAGCTCATTCCTAGCGCTCGTGTTGAGGCTCAGAAACAAAAATCCTAAGGCCAGGTCCTTGAGCTCTGCTAATCAAACTCCATTAAAATCAAGATACATTCTTTCACACAACTTACTGACATCTTTCCTTGAACCAGTTTTTTGTCCATCTCGTAGCTACTGCAAATTTCCTTACATTTTCCAGTTTAATCAAGAATTTCCTATGAAGGAAATACCTCAAATGTTTCACAGAAATACGACTTATCAGATCTAGTCTGCTTTTAGAAAATCAGTGATGTTGTAAATGATTGTGTGATCAACCTTTGAAAAAGTCTTCTCAAATTATTTCCTATTTTCCTCTGAGCTACCCAGTGTCCCCCACCCCAACTCTAAGACCAAAGCACTCATTCACTTTGGGTACCAAAACTTTTCTGCCTTTAGACTCAGCCCCATCCTCACTGGCTGTCTCCCTTCTTCCAATCTCCTCCAGTGTGCAAAGTTTAGAAAACCTTTGCTGTTTATTTTATTAGCCTTTTCAAGGTCTGACCCAACATGATTTTTACTGTTCTCACCTCCTCTTTACACTTCTTGACTGCTAAGACAGAGCTTTTCATTATTTATTTGCTATCTTCTTTTTTTTCCTCCACTGTTAGTAGGCTCTTGATCTATTCCCAACAGCTTCTCTGTGGCAGTTATTCATTCAGTGAGGTCTGGATATTCTTCCTACAACCTTTTTTCTCTTGTTGGCATGCAGAGTTGTAATGGCTTTAGCATCTTGGACTTGAAAAAGTTCCAGACCTCCTCCACATCCAGTTCCTGAGCTGAGCTTATTAACCAGCTCCCTTAGTTTATCAGTTTTTTTGGGTTTTGCTTGATTTTTTTTTAATCCATTAATTTAGTTACACACTGGTTTATACTTCAATTTAATTTAATCTAATCTAAAATGACTTGTGTTCATTTAATCTGTGTTACTGCAGTTCACCTGGCATCTCAGACTAGGGGCCATACTCTGTCTCTGGACCCCTCAAGGCTGTTGGAGTCTCATGTTCACTCCTTGCTTTAGGCAGGGTATCCTTTTGTAGTACAAGTTCATGCTCCAGATATGTAGGATGTCCAAAGCAAGTAATGCAGAAAAGAATGTCACATTCAGGCTACTACTCCACCACACACACACCCCATTTCTAAGCAAATGTAAAGCCTCTGTCCATCCAAACCAAAAAAAAAAAAAAAATCCAAAACCAAAACTCATTGAGTTATACAGCTTTCAAGTCCAGTTTTTCACCTACTGGAAATTTACCCCAATTTGGTTTTGCAAAAGAACTATGAAGTACTTGCAATGCTTCAACCTAACACACCAATTTCACAACCAAAAAAATGGAGCAAATCATCTTTGCTGTCAAAACAAAGCTGAAATTACATGCAGAAAAGACAGACATCCAAGGCAAAGGGAAAGATAATTCAGTAACAATTAGAAGTAAGAAAGGGTGAGAAAATTGGTAAGGAAACGAGGGATATTAGTTAGGAATGTGCAGAAGAACAAGACTAAGTACACTTAATGGGATTTTTTAACATGAATTAGAAATAAAATTAACCTTTGAAAAGCTGACTTCTAGGGAAGAATGATAAAAATTTAAAACACCCTGGGGAAAATGCACAAAGTTCAAGTTAGTATTCCTGTTCTACTTTTGGAAAGAGGCAGGATTACACAGCTGCACTGCATATGAATGATGCTACACCTTCCAGGCTATTAACCACAGACAGAGGAATTGTGTGAAAAGCAAAAGTGCATACACTGAATGCATGCAAAAGAGATATGGGAAAACTGGAAACAGTACACTAAAGTGACAGGAAAATGATTTGATGGCTGATGAGAACCTCTGAAAGTGAGAGCCTTCAGTGTTCAATCCAGTTTATCAAGAAAAAATGGTGAATAAATTACAGTGGATAAATACTTGCATGCCAAGGAAATTCTGATTACTAAGAGATTTTTAGATTTAGCTGTAAGAGTCAGAAAAAGAACTGACTGGAAGCTGGTGTCAGATAAATTCAAATGATAATCAGGTTCAGAGTTGAAACAGTCATTAATGTTGGTATCATACTACAAAGGGAAGTGATGGACTCCATTCCTAAGGGTTCTCAGATCAAAATTGTGAATCTTCTCAGAAAATGTTTGCCACCTAAATGCAAACTATTTATTGTGCCCAGTGCCAAGGTAACTGAACAAGGCCTGAGTTTCAGAGACAGCCAGGCACCTGGGCTTATATTCCCAAAAATCTAAATGATAGCAGTAGAAAACAACTCTATGTACCAAAAGGCTCTTCTTTTCACCACCAGCATGTTATTCTCAGAGCTCTGGGAAGCTAATTTCTTAGACATAAACGTTAAAAATGGGCCATACAAGCACCTATTATTTAGAAAGGGCTTAAATGTCTACATATGTGTGCCATACAGTATCTCAACAGACCCCAAAATTCACTGGCTTTAGCTGGCAATGGAAGCCTGACGTTAAAACGGGAATACTGTCAACATTGACTGTAATAGTCACAAACATGCAGAAACCATGACTATATGCTTTTACTAGGGCATCACTGGATTATCCTCCATCAAACCCCCAAGGAATTTGATATCCAGCTACCCACTGGACAGCTGGACCCCTTGGGCCTTCTGACTCTCCCTCTGACAAAAAGGAAAGGGTCAGCACTGCTCTTACGTATTGTAAATGCAGCTGAACCCAGTGGGAAGAAATGATGATGTCTGACTCCAGTTCAGAAGGCTGAATGATTTCTTTACTATAACTATACTATATTAATATACTATTTAAAGGAGATACTAAAACTACATACTTACTTTTTCTAACTACCATATCTAACTCACTCACAACTTGTGACCCTCTCTGGAGAGTCCAGACCCAGGTGGGTTGGAGTGGCCATCAGGCTCAAACAATCCTCACCAGAATCCAATCAAGCAATCGCCCCAGGTAAACAATTCTCCAAGCACATTCCACATGGGAAAAACAAGGAGCAGAAATAGAAATTGTTTTCTCTTTCTTTCTCTCTGTGCTCCTTTATGAAAAAATCCTGAGAGAAAGAAGAACATGCCTGCCACACTTACCCTGCGGCCAGCCTCGTTGTTCTGCAAGTTCATCAGCATGCGAGCCTGCTCCTCCGAACCTCTCACATAGTTCTTCTCCCTCTCCTTGGCATCCACGAACTCCTTGGCGAAGCGGTAGCCGTACTCCACGTTGTCCCCGCAGCCGCCCCACAGCCAGTCCCGGGGCAGGTCCTTGGGCCGGGCGGTGCGGCTGCAGCCACAGCTGGACAGTTCTCCCTCGCGGCACGCGCGGCTGATGGCGTTCACCACGCCGGCCGCGCTCACCGCGTAGGTGAAAGCGGTCTCTCGGCTACCTGGGAGAGAGGGGTGACAGCAAATTAACCCCCACAGGCTTCACTTCGCGTGCCACACGCGGCCAGGAGCATGCAAACAGGCCCCACGGCGTGCTCTGAGAAGGTTCACGGAATTTACCAGAACTGAAGGACGCAATGGTCAAGTGGAAGGGCTCCATCCCCTTCCCTTATCCTTTCATTCTAACCTGGAGGAAGCTCTCACCCAGCAGGAGGGTTGCTCACTTGCTGAAAATACAGCCGCTGACTTAGCCTCTGCACTTGCCAATAATCCTTAAGAACAACTTATGAGGTTGGGTCTGTGCAAAAGGAGTACTCTGGTTAAGCCAGTTACTGCTCTGGAATAGCTTTCATTTAATTGGGACATGCAGTCTTTCTGGGCTCCTCTTCATTGAGCTTATTTTAGTTTACATAATGCCAGCTGAAAATTATTTGTAGACAAAGTGAAGGAAACTCATTTTTACACTGCAACAGCAAGGCAGGGGCTCTTCCACTGCCTGTAGAAACACAGTGCTGGAAGAAGTAAAACTCCCATGTAGACCATAATAAATGAAAAGACTTTCCATTAGCAGGTTTACTAGGGACTGCCCTGCTTGGCATGCATACCCTAGGCAGCCAAGCAGCTGGATCAGGTCTCCAGCTCGGTGTTCCTGGCAGGGATTCAGCCCCAGTGTGACCGGGGCACCAGCACAGCCAGAGCACTGCATGAGGCCAAGCACCATGAGTGCTGAGTGTCTGCAGGGAGGGAGAGGGACAAGGAGGCAATCCACACCTGCACCCTCACCACATGTGTAATAAATAGCTGAACCAACACCTTCAGAGCCATTGTGCTCATCACCAAACTTGCAGGTGATAAAGAGAACAACTGCCAAAGCTTCATTAGAATAAGCAATCTAATTGTAAAGGGCTACTTGCACCAAACCCCAGCAAGATGCTCTCAAGCAAATTTTGATGACTTCAAAGGGCAGATCCTCAAGGCATAGTTTATCACCAGCTCAGGAGGCTCTCAGTGCCAGCTCCCTCAGCAGGGCTGAGCTGAGCATTTGGTGTGCTCTTCTTCCAATTTGCACGTGCTGACAATCCCTAATTAATAGCAGCTTATCACCAGCTTAGTGGTAATGACCCAAGACAAAGGCAAGGCTGTAAATGGCACCCACCTTGCAGAACAACTTTGGATTTTTTTACCCCACCTAAATGAGAGATGAACGAACACTGAGGGTTTCTGCTCTGGAACACAGCTGATGAAATGCTACAGGATGCAGAACACAGAAGGGAGGTCTTTACTCTTCGGTCATTAGAAGAGACCTATGCTAACCAAATCTCCCTGGCTCAAGAGATGCAGAGGAGTGACTCCTAGTTAAGGCAGCTCAGATGAGACTGGCCTGTAAGGGAGTTAGGGTAATTCTTCAGTAACCAAAATCAAGCTTTTACTCATCTAGTTTGTTTCCCGTGTTATGGGTCTTTTAAGGTAACAGTCCAATGTGCAGTTTTGCCCTTACCTGTATGGAGAAAGCCCTGAGGACACAACAACCGTCCTTTTTAAGGAAAGCACTTCCCTCTCTACAGAGATTAAAATACATGCACGGGAAAGGACCTCACACTGTGACAGCTCGTGCAACAGAGACTGATCCCTGAAAAGACACTGGGATTTATACTTTTATGTCCACATTTTAATCGTCTCCACCTGTCAGATGTAGCAGCACAACTCAGTGTGCAGTTCCTGCAGATGCTCAGGCTGCTGAGGATGGTGGTGGGACAAGAGGCTGGAACAAGTCACACCCACCTTGCTGCCCACAAAGCAAATGGAAAAGCACCCTGCTTTTCGCTCGTCCTCTCAAAAGTACAGCCCAGTTCCGCACTTTTGTGTTGTCTCGAAGGCCTGGGGGTGTTATTCCCGAATTTGCCGTGGCCTCTCCCGCATCGCTGCGGCCCCCGGGAGCCGTGCCCGGCGGCGGGGAGCTCGGCGGAGCTCTGCTGCCCTCCTGTGCCCGCCCGCCGGGGAGCCGGGACATCACCGGGGAGCCGGGACACCACCGGGGAGCCGGGACATCACCGGGGAGCCGGGACATCACCGGGGAGCCGGGACACCACCGGGGCTGCGGGAGCTCCGGGGCACCACCGGGGCCGCCGCCGCTCCGGGGCTGCGGCTCCCAGGGCTCGCCCCTCTGGAGCTGCTCGGCAAGGAAATGGGACACAAAGGTGTGTCGCTTTAACTTTTTTAATGAAAGTTTTCTCGTTTCAGCTCGTTGTTTTTAAAAGCATCACCCCAAAGTTTGCAGGTCTCGATGAAAAACAAGGAAAAAAGTCTTTCTCTTTGTTCTCTGCTTTTATGACTGTCTTTCTTTTTTTTTTTTTCCTCTTTTAGCATTTGAAAGGGCAGAAGAGATAAGATCTTTGGCTCCAGAAATGACTGGACTAACCTGGAAACCCCAGCCTTGCATTTAGGATTCCTCTGAAGGAGATATATTCTCTCCTCCCCTAAGGAAATTCTAACATGACCTTTTGGGGTGCTCTGTCCTCTTCCCCTCATAAATGCAGCAGTAAGGAATGTGTCTGTATATAATGTATAGAGCTATATATACACACACGTGCAGTCTAAAATCTGTATTGACGGAACAGGAAGCAACTTCGGAAGGATAATTTTTTACATCATTATATATTGTTATTCAATAAACCACATTTAAAAGCTAAGAGCAACTCTCATGACAACACACATTCAAGGAAAAAACAATGTTTCAAAGCAGCCTACTTCAGTGCTACGCGTGCCCCTCCAAAAGCTTTGTATCACTGCCTCACTCCCATGAAAAGCACAAAATGAAGGTGTAATGATTAAACACAGCCCAACCAACTCTCCTGTTCCTGAGCAGAGTCAGATCTGTGAAGGGGAAAGGAAACTGATCTTCCAGGTTTCTGAGTGAACGTTCTCACATGGATCTCCCAAGCTTTGGCCTGGTCAGCTTCTCCTCCCCTCTCACAATCCAGCGCAGCTCCAGAAATCACATAATATATGCCATGCTCACATTGGTGGGTGGGCAGTGAGGGTTGTTGGCACACTATGCACCTTCTGGGTCCTTCTTATCTCCTTTCCTCTCCCTCTCCACAACAATCTGGCATGTCTGCGCACTCTTGCAGATATTCTGGTCTCCAGACCTTTCTCGTGCCATTGGCACAGAGTACAGAAAAAGGGCTGTGGTCCAGATTTGGGCCTCAGAGGTTAAAAACAGGAGACAGACCGTATGAACCAGGGAATAATTACTTTATATCTTTCAATCTCTTAGGCATAACCTAAGAGATTGAAAGGCTTTGTCTTCTTCCCCAGCGCGGAAAATGTATTTGCTGAAATGATAAGTAATGACTCATTACAGTGTTGGAAAATGTAAAAGCGGAAGGTGAAGCTATAGAACAGAGGAGAGGCAGCATCTCTCTCCAAAGCAGCTTATCACTGACACAGATAACAGCCATGAATCACCAAAGATCCTGGAATACCCCAGGACACCTTTAGTGACATTTTTCTTTTGTGCAGTCTGGTGCTGGAGCATAAACATCTGAATGTGCTCTAACTGACCAGAGAATGGTTCCAAAACTCTGTTGGGATAGGTTTTCAAAGAGTGGGCAACTGCAGGCACTCACCTCAGACACTGCCATCAGCAGATTCTTACCACAGATACAACAGCACTCAAAAAATGCATGCACACACAAACCAAATGGCAGGAGCAGGCTGCTGTGTGGCCATACCCATCACACACCTACAACACCTCTGCCTTCACCAAAACACAAAGAAATCTACTCCCAATCTTAACTCATAGGATCAAATTCATTTTAGTGAGGAGAAATACTCCCACTTCCACTATCCACTCTACTTCCTTCTTCCTCTACACATTCTGATTCTTCCTGGCAGCTTTTCACCCTTCATCTCTGATCTTTGCTCTCTCCTACTTCACCCTTACTTCTCTTCTCCATGTGTGGACCCTCTCACTGCACTAACCCAGAGCTGCTGGGAGCTACTGGAGAATGAGGATTACTTCAGAAGGGGAGATTCCAATTTTATTGCATCCTTGTGGAGTCACAAGTATTTCTTTGAGGATTTGAAATTTACACCATTCTTTAGGAGAAGTTACACATGAGGGAGAGACACCAGAAAGGAGAGATGGAGGTGTATTTTCTGTTCTCTGGTGGATAAAATTTCAGTTTTCATCCCCCAAAGCACAAGTTTTAACAATCTGAAATTGCATGCAGCCCCATCTGGCCACCACCCTTGCTATCAGAAAGTGAGAGATCAAGGATGAACAGATGCCTTGGATGTGTGTCAGGAACTGGAAGTATTTCCAGGAAATGGCATTTCCCAGGGGAGCACCCCAGAGAAGAACTGTTGGGGCATGAGCTGGGCAGAAATGGGAGGAATTAGAATAGCTCTGGTGTGCTGAATTAGGATTTCTGCAAGATTGAGTAACACGTGCAGAAATATCCCTAGAATTCTCTAGGGTGACACATGAATTTCAGGATCAAACAGAAGAGATCAGAGGACTTTGTGCCCTATCTCTTAAACACCCCAGAGGTATTAAAAATGCATTGTCTCTCCCTGTCCTGCTGCTTATGCATTTTTTTTGAGAGTGAAGCCAAAACCAGTGTAAGCAATACTGGGGGTACAGGAGCTGAAGGTGTTTTTCCATCCCTCGAGTTCACAACCGAGAAATAGTTCTGATTCTTCTGTGTAAATGATTGTCTTTGTGGGTGGGAAACAAAACCTTCAGACAGGGGTTGTGGAGAGTGAGGGAGAGTGTGTGTGTGTGTGTGGCTGTTTTAACACCTTTTCTTTATTGGCCGGCTGTCGGACATATCAAACTGAGCCCGGATTTCTCAGTTTCTTGCCATCAGATGACTGCATTTCAAAAGGAGCCGGGACAATGTAGCTAGGTCACACCTCAATTCAAGTGCAGCAATGGCCTGTCAATGTGCCTTTTACGGCCAGCAGGGCAGGAATTATAAAAATCTCTTAGGTTTACACCGAAAGTGGCAATACGGAGAAGTGGGGGAATTTCCATGCCCGTGGAGTCCGTATTTCCCAGGTCTCAGGGCTGCACTCCCTGTCTGAGATGTTGGGAACGATAACACGGGGCCATAGCTAGTCCCTGCCTCCAACTTCTTCCCTCATTACCTTTGAAGAAGCACACCAAACAGAGGCAGGCCCCCTCTTCCTGACCTTCCCGTGCTCCCCCCCAAAATAAACTGTGTCCCCCTCGCCGCCCCGCTGCCCCAGCTGGCTCCTGCTGTGGCCGAGGTGCATCGGTGCCACCACCCAGGCACAGGCAGCACTCGGGCAGCGCCTGCACACCAGGGAACGGGAAAGCTCCTTCAAGGCAGCTTTAGGAGGGCTCATCATCCCTGCGTCTGTATTTGACGGACGGGACAGAGGGATAGAGCGGCCTGCACCCAGCACTTCCCCGTACTGCTGGGTGCACTTCTGTACTTCCAGGTGCTCCTACCTATTTTCATGACCCTCCCAAAGACGGACGTGTTATCCACCGTGCTGCAGTTCCACCGCCGCTGCCGAAACTGGTACTGGCACTCCTTGATGGCGCTGCGGGCCCCTTCCCCGATGAACACCATGTGCTCCTGGTAGAGCTGGCAGAGCTTGCGCTGCCCGGGGGACAGCCCCGGCAGCTGGCTGCACACCGGCTGGGCGCCGATGATGTACATCTCAGGCCTCTGGATGGGGTTCATGGCCAAAGACCTACGATGAGAAAAACATCCCAGGGAGTGTGGAGGGAGAGGCCCCCTCCGCGAAGCGCCCGACACCTCTCCCCACCAGCCCAGCCCAGCCCAGCCCAGCCCAGCCTGGCTGCGAGAGCCCGGGCGCGCATTTCTCATGTCAGCTGCCTCCCTCCACAGCTCTGCCAGATGCGAGGCTTTTCCAGGGCTCTAGCGGGAGTAACACTGTTCGTTTGTAACCCGAGTTTAAACACGGAAGGCACCCGGGAAGGGAAGGGGGCAGAAAGAAAGCTCAGCACTTTCCCTGCAGAAGAAAGCCAGCAGCTACTTTACACAGCGCCAGCGAGCGATGCCTGCCTTTGAGCCAGGCTATTTTCCGCTCTTCGGGGGAAGGGGCTCCGCGGCTGCTCCCAGGGCTTTTGGCAGCGGGTAGGAAACCTTACCCATCCACTCCCTACGCATTCCCTACATCCTAAAGCCCGGACAGCATTTCAGCGAGCCCGTACAAAAAGAGCCCAGAAATGCCTGGAGGGACGCAGCCCCACCACTCCCGAAACTGGGCAGGGACAGCGGGAGGGGGCAAACCTGGAGAGAAGCGAGCTGCTCCGAAAGACGCCCGGGAGGCAGGGCAGCTCCCGCGGAGGGCGCAGGGCAGGAGCTGCCGCACGGCTCGGACGGTCCCCGGTCCCCGGCCCGCGGCGGACAAAGGCGCCGCCGGCTCCCCTCACTTACCACCAGGAGTTGGCGTCGGCCACTGGCGAGGTGCAGCTGCAGAGGAGCGCGGCGGCGAGGGCCAGCCTCGGCCCGGTCATGGTGGGCTGCGGGGGCAGCCCCCGTGGAGCCGGCCGCCGGGACGGGGCGCCCTGCGGAGAAGCACCGAGGAGAAGCCCTGGAGCGGGGCCTGCGTGCGGCGGGGGCGCGGCGAGCTCAGCCCGGCTGCCGCCCCCTCCCACCCCGCAGGACCCTCCCCCGGCCGCCGCCTCCCGGGGGCTCCGGCGGCGGCCCTGCCTCCCGCCCGCCCCCGGCCCCGGGGCAGGGGCCGCGCTGCCGGGGCTCCGCCGCCGGAGCCTCCCCGAGCGGCCCGGGGGGAGCGCACAGACGGCGGGGCTCTCCTCGCCCTTGCGGGCGTCAGGAGCCTCCGGGCAGCCCCCGGCTCGGCCCCGGGAGCCCCGCGGCCGCAGGTGTGCAGGGAGCCGGCGGGACACATCAAAGCGCCTTTGTCATGCGGAGGCGGCTCAGAAATGAGCCGCCCCCTCCCCAGAACGGCCTCCCGAAGAGCCCCACGCCGCGGCCCCGGCCCCGTGCCCCGGGCGGGGGGTCTGCGAGGCTCGGCCGGGCCGCCAGCGACGAGTGCCCATAGGGCTGGCACCGGAGCCTAGTGGCTTTAGGGGCAGTGGAGGTGGACAGGAGGAAAGCTTCAAAGGCCCCTCTTGTCCAAAACCCTCTCCCTTCCCCTCTGGAATCACCGCGAACCTCAAAGGCAGGGCAATCCGGCAGCTCCTCAGCCCTGTCTCTACCGGACACCGGCGGTAAGCAAATGCAGGCGTCCTGCGCCGTGCAGGTACTTCTAACGTGCTCCTTACACTCTGCCTCCTTCATGTCGTAGGGAAACAGCCACTTCATCACAGCATCGACGCTGCCGCTGTTGCCTCCATCTCTACAAGGCTTCCCACTGTCCTGTCCTACCCTGCAGCACACGCTTGCCACCTCTCTTCCACAGAGAAATGCCCCTCCTGCCCCAGCCTCCTCGCCAGTCCTGCTGTCCCCCCAGCCTTGCCCCTGCGGCAGCGGGTCCCCAAGGCAGGCCGAACATGCAAGTCCCCGCGGGCTGAGGGGTACACGAGTAGCCGGCCTCGCCGTCTGCCTCAGAAGCAGCACCCGAGACATGAATCACCGGCCTCGGCAGCTCAGACTGCTGAAGTATATTTTTTATCGAATTCCTTGCACCCGCCACGGTGGACTTGCTGTGTTTGTTTGCAGCACGCTTCGCTTCCTCCTCCCCCATCCAGATGTGCTGTACCTGCAGCTGGTGGCCCATCTCACCTGGCAGGCAGATGTGGGGCTGCAAGTGCCAGAATTAGCCTCAGGACAAAAAAGCCTTGTGCGACCCAGCACCTCAGTGGGAGGGGAGTTTTACTGCTTGGGCACAGCGGGATCCATGTCTGAAGAAAACAGGGTGACTTTATTCACATCTTCTATATCCTCCCTCTTCCTCCTCCCACAGCCACGAGCGTGACGGGGGGATGGCGAGGTGTATGTGTGTATAGCCACGCATACGTGTTTTGGGTCTGTTTCTATAGGGAATAGACAGAATGGAAAGTTTATCTCCGTGAGTCTGGGGAGGAAGGAAGTTATGTATGGATGAATGGCTTTTCCATGACAAACAATGAGTCTGCACAGACATGGTGTGATGTCACCTAAAGAATTTCCAAGCCCGCCTCAGATACAGAAAACCTTTTCCCTGGCAGAAACAAGAGTGTCCCACCTTTCCATCTTGCCACAGCCAGAAAGAAGAACTAGGGCAGGGGGTGAAAAAATAAAAGCCCTCACTGTCTCACACACACACACAAGGCATGTGCCATGTAAATAGATGACATGATGGGAGAAGTGTATCTCCAAGCTTTGCCCGCACCCTCTGGATTCTGAGAAAGGAGTAAACCATGGCGAGCCGCCCGGGTGCCTCTCCCAGCCAGGAATGTGAGACGGCAGCAGCTGATGAGGCAGTTCCACAAATACAGGTGATGTCAATGTCCATGTGAGCTTCTCTGAGCACATGTGCGCAGTCGCAGCGCTCACGGGGCAGCCAGGACACACCACCAGGCAGCCCTGCACTGGTGGCCCACTGACAGTACCACGGCGTGGTGGAAACAAAAACTTTTCCAGCTGGGAAAGCCTAGGAGATGCTCACATGAAACTTGGTCCAGAAACACGTGGCATTAATGATATATCTCTTTTTTAGTATTAATATGCACAGGCATATTGATTAACAACATATGATTAACAACAGTAAAGTGTTATGAATACTGCTGGCAGCAACCTGACTGTCAGTGAGCACAAGCAAGTGCTTGTGATCTTATTTTGAAACACAAGACAGAAGTATTGCTGTATGGGATAAGATGGCTTATGCAGCCAGCCTAATATCCTGTCAAGGCAGCAACTAAAGGAGTTCCTTCAGCAGGAGAGGTCTCAAACTCTGAATTCTACCTAAAATCTGCTGCTGGTGAAAGCAACTGCCATTGAGCTAATATGTGAATTATGGAAGTAAGTCCTTTCTAAGGTGCTGGAAATAATTTCTTTACTGGCTGTGTTTATGGCTTCAGATAAAGTGATAATAGCAGGTGAGGCATGGCTGCAGGGATTTAGGCTCAGCCAGCAACTTCCACACCAAAAGCTGAAAAGCACTTGGCTGGTGGTATGAAGAATATGGTCTTCCCCTCTTGCACCTGTTTCTACTTGCCACCAAAATCCTGAATGCGAGGTTTTGATTTTGTAAATAAAAAGCTTGGGTTATTTTTTAAGCCCAACTGCAGGACTAGTTCAAACAGCTTTGAGAGGTTGTTTGCTCAAGCTGGGTGGGAGACATCAGTGAAATTTTGTGAGGATGAGAGGTGGGGTGAAGCGGGGCTGCTGGTGGGCTGGGATGGACAGTCAGCGAAGCATTAGGTAGGACAGCCCAACCTCACTGCAGGCAGACCCCTCACCACTCCTGGCCATCATCCCAGTCCATCCTTCCCCAACCAAGTGACTCCTACTTTCACCCCAAACCATCCTTCCCCTGCAGCAGCCCACTCACACCAACTCAGACCACTCCTGCTATGCAAGTGGATGAAGAAGCAGGAGGAAGAACTCCAAAACCACAGGTTTCTCATACTTCTGTGGAAAAAGATCCCATCCCACCCCTTCCAGTGGGCATGGATCACTCAAACAGCAGAAGTGAACCTGCTTGAGCACTGCAGGTCTGATGCCTGCACCCAGAGCGCTAAGGATCACCTGGGCCAAGTAAGGAGCTGTTGCCTGAAAACAGGACATGAATGTCAACCCTTAGATTAAAAGTCTAATGCTTCTAAGAAGGCAGAGCAGTGGCAGCAAGCCTTCATCTTTGTAAGCCTTGGCATTCTGCTGCATTCAACAGTCTGCTCCCTTGGCAACTGTCTCCTGTGTTGGCTGGCTGCCTGAAATTTGTACCTGTGTTTGCCTTTGTTCATTTTTCAAAGGTGACAACTGTGCATGAAGCATAAATTTACACATCCAGTTTCCAAAGTCACAGCAAAGAAACTGGAGAGCTATCACTGCTTTCCCAATACTGTCCCTGCCATATTTGCTGGAGGGAAGCTGCAAGACTCCAAGAAAGGGAGGTCACGTCCATGAGATCATTTGCAAAGATTTGGCAGACTGTGAAAAGAGTTGAATCCTTGCTGGAAGACAGCCCTGATAAATGAGAAAGGGAGGGTTACTCATGCAAATTCCTTGTCCTACACTTATTGTTTCTTAAAAATTCAGGATGTCCCTAAATGTGACACAAATCTTTATTGAGTACTATAAGGAGTGTTGAAAGAAAACATCACTTCCACATAACTCCAGTGTTCCTCATTTCTGCAACTTGTATGATTTCTTCTGGTCTGGGGAGAACTGATCATTACATTCTTGCTGTAATGATCAAGAGCTTGAGTTCCTGTTTATTCTTGCAGCTTGACTGGAGTTCAATGCTTGCTTTTAACGCCTCGCAATGTCCAGTGCATCCAGAAACACTCACTGCTTTCTCTGACACAAGACACTTCTCAAGGTGTGAAGGATAGTCACTGAAGTAGAATCTCCTCTGCTTAAGGAGCCAGTAGAGATGCACTGCCCAACGTCAAGGTTTAACTCCTCTTCCTCCTCCTCCTCCTCACTGCAGGAGGGGTGTATTGCTGAGCACAACTTCATGTGGTCTGGGGTATCCCTTTGGCCAGTTGGGATCAGCTGTCCCAGCTGTGTTCATTCCCAAATCCTTGTGCACCCCCAGCCCACTCAGTGGCAGGGTGGGGTGAGAGGCAGGAAAGGCCTTGACTCTGTGCAAGCCCTGCTCAGCAGTAACCAAAACATCCCAGAGTTATCAACACTGGTTTCAGCACAAATCCAAAACACAGCCCCATACCAGCCACTATGATGAAAATTAACTCCAGCCAAAACCAGCACACCCAGGAAGGAGGCTTTCCATGTGCTGCTCCAAGGGGAATCCCTGCCCTCTGGTTCTGTGCCATGGACCTGCTGCTGACAGCATCGAGAGATGTATCGTAACGTCCTGCTATCCATCTGCTTCTGGCAGACAGGCTTTAACCACACTTCTTACTAAGACTTCAGGAATCTCATTAAAGTCACATACTTGCCCATTCAGCTGAACCAGTTTTAGGGAGTGTAGATTAAAAAAAAAAAAAAAAAAAAAGCCAAAATCACTTGAAGGTAAATTGCAGTCTTCACACAAAACCCTAAATAATCTTTTATCTCACCACACCCTTACTAGTCTGGTTCTGTGCTGCTCCCCTGCTGCCAGCCTGTCCTCTCTCAGCACTGTACCACCACACTCCTGTACTGGTGTCAACCTTCTATGATCTAAATGCATTCATTTATTTGTACTGCAATTATTACTTAACCAGCAACTGGAGCCACCTCCATAGGTCCAGACACAGCTGGGGTGTTACAGAAGGTGTAATAAAACCTTCTTAAAGTATCCCAGTGTATCAGTCCTTCATGTCTGCCCTTTTGTCTTGACATTGCCTCGCCTCACTGAATTGTTACGCACTGTCTGTCTCTGCTGGAAAGGCAGATTATTCCTGCTTATATCCTGCTTGTTTCTTTTGGTTCTTACAGGCTCAGTTTTATCTCCTGATGTGCTCATGCAGTACCTTTTTCTGCATCTCATCACCTGTCACCCCTGCTGACAGATCGAGATTTCCTTTCACCACTACCTTGCCCTTTCATTTTTCCATGACTCCCCCGGCCAATGACATCCAGCCTCACTGTCACCAGGGCATGTAGTGCAGCAAATGCCAAGATATACCTGCCAGTCTCAGCAGACTCAGTGACAGCTGTCCCTGAAGTGCCTCACGAGGGAGACCACGAATGGAGGAAGCTTGCAAATAAAGCTGAAGTACCAGACAACAAAAGCAGCCAGATACTAAACATTTTCGCTATTGGAAACCAGAATATATACAAAGGATAATGATTCTATGAATAAAACAAACTCTCATTCGTGAAAGATACAAAATATATGTATAGCCTAATGAACATTGTCATTTTCAACACAGTATTTCATGACAGGCAATGAGCTCACTTGGAGCAAGACCATCTCACCCGCTACAAGAAAAGAAGCAAACTCCAAAGATTAATCAGGACATGATCCTCCTTCCTCTCAAGGGGATTCAGTGGTACTCGTACTCGGTCTTACAGCAGATTAAATCCTAGTGTCAAGACAACCTGGTCCACTGAGACCAGCACAAGATGTCCCAAAGAAAAGTGCAAGAGACTCAGCAGAAGCCACACATGCTGAAACAAAATTGATGTAGATTTTTTTTGAAATTGAGAAAGAAGCAACACAGACCCATCCCTACAGGTATATAGCTGTCTGGAAACTCTCCACATTTATGATATTCCCATGGACAGATCCAAGCCATCCAGTTCCATTTTACATGAGAAATCTATTTGCATGTTGGCAGCCTCAGCTGAGAGCCAGAGTCCTAAATCAGGACATGTCTAGCCCAAATTTTGCACTTCTTGTTCCCACGACTCTTGTAATACCAGGGTTTCTGGCACTTCAGCAATCATCCATAATCACAAAGTGAAACCTTCTTAGCATCCTCTACTTATATGGGAAAGTCCCATAAGAAATTAGACTAGTTCTACTATGTATAATTATAAATCTAACAAATCCAGATACATATATTTGAAAGAAGTACCAAGCATTACCCTCTGCTGACCGATCAGCAGCTTATTTAAGATGCCCACAGTGTCACAGCTTCCTTGCCAGACAAGCACCCCATCTCCTTAAATTGCACTAAGAATTTCATCTTCAGAAAATGTTCCTCAGGCCTCATCAAAGGAGCCATGGGGGGTCAGGTTGAAACACAAGCCCAGGCAGGATTAGGAAGCCCATGCTGCTGCTCCCCAACATCAGATTTCCAAGAATGAAAGACTCTATCCCTTAAGGCCATCTAGCTAACATCTAGCTTTCCAAAATGTTAAATTTACACGAAGGATTAACCCTAGAGGGGAGTAAGACATGAGAAAAGTGAAAAGAAGAACATATCTCCCTCCTTTGTTTTCCAGAGGCCAACCCTGGGAGCTGGTTTGCTACCTGCTGTATCTGACCACAGCACAGAGCCCTCAAGCAATGATAGGAGGGCAGCCCTGGTCCTGCTGGGGAGCTGATGCTGCCTGCAGGATTTGTATGAGACCTGTAGGCTCAGATTATGGTGGTTATGAGCACACCCATCAGCCCTCACATAAGAACACAAAGTTCTCTGACAACATGAGCAAGGAGGCAGAGCAAGGCCATCCAAGTCAAAGCAACTTCTCTGCAGAGATTTTAGGACAGGCCAGGGGATGGAAACAGTTGGATGACTTTAAATGTTCTCTTCCTCACTCTCATCTTGGAAAGCACAGAGCACCTTCATCCTCCCTAAAGGGGTGTCCAGCTACCCCTGTCCCAGTGGAGCCATCCCAAACTGAGATTTGTCTCCACATCTCACAGGCCTGGGCCTCATTTTTGCTCTGGATATAGATTCCTTTTAGCTTGTTCCATACTCTGTAATCATTTCATCAACTGCCAAAGGAAATCAAATATTCAAAGTACAGTTAAACTGTTGCTGCAGTGGTTTTTAATTCTCCAGGAGTGAATGACTGGAGGAAATGGAGATGCACTGATTACTGCTGTGTCTTGCACATTCTGCACCTCAGTTCAGGTCACAGGGACCAGCATCAGACTGGGTCAGATCAAGACCCTCCTGTCAGTTAAATCACTGCCAGAAAAGCTTGACATGTACATTTCCAAAGGAAACAGTAAACCGTTGGAATAAATCCAAATTCATTATCATTTTCATCCTTCCTAATAGACTTACAAAAGTGTTTCTTACAAAGCCTAGTCTAATAAAAATAATAGCAGTCAGCTTTTCCTCCACTCTAGACTTGCAAAGCAAGCACATACACCCATCCCTTGAACCCCACAACCCCGACAGCCACTATTTTTCTTTTACCTTTCAGAAAGGGAGAGGTGCAGGAAGGGCTGAGTGACAGGTTGAAAACAGTAAAACTGTGGTGCATTCAGTAAAGCATTAAACCAGGTATCTGAAAGTAAGTATATCCCTATTCATTTTTGCTGAATAGGGATCAAAATTAAAATCTGCTTGCTTTTTCCATTCTTTCAACCATCAGATACTTCTGCTGTCAATTAAATGTTGTTCCTGCTCAAATACAGTGAATTCAAATACAGAATGTTTTGGGAATAATGTCCAAGTCTATCATTGCATCATCTTCATAGTTTTCACAAACAGTTTCCAAACCAAAGAGAAAATATTTTTTTTTCCAAGCATGCTTACTGTGTTTTATATTAAAAATAAACTTAGTAAAGATTGAAGCACTATAAATAAAGCCCTGTCAATATCAGGAGATTACACCAGTTTAACCAATTTCAAAACTTATCTTCTATACCGTCACACTTCAGTGAAGGAATTTCCTGTTAATTCTGGGTGCAAGAAGTTTAAGCTAAACCTATTCAAACTGTCTGGGGCATAGACTGCATATAAATTTGTACCAAAAAGGAGGTATTTATATCTCAACTTCATTCTAGCACCAATCACTTATGTGCAATCTGAACAGCAGAAAATAAAGGTATCCTGTTACAGATCCTATTTGTAAGTTCACTGACACAGGCCGAGGACACAACTGCACAGAGAATGAACATCAGCCTCCTGGACAGGAACTACACAAAGCTATGATGCTGCCAAAGCCCCTGTGTTATCAGGTCAAGGCTTGAAGTGCAAGAACATGATAGCAAAAAAAGGAAAAGAAAAAATCAATGTGTTAAAAAACTGATAACAAAGCATTAGTTTGAAAGATGGCTCTGTGTAAAATTACCTGATTTATAACAGATGAAGTTTCCAGTATTTGTGCTAGTATTTGCTGCATTGTAACTCTTTTCCAAAAAGGAAAAAAAGAACAACTGGAAAAGTAACTGAAGCTGCTAGCACACTTTACTCAAATTTGTTCATTTTCACTGACTTTGCCTCCGTTTTCAAAGCATATTATATAGATATTTTAACTGCCAAAGCTATCCAAAAGCTTTCCAAAAAAAGCTGTGCTTTTTTCCTGCTTCTCTCGCCAATACGAACTCTAATGTGACATTTTGGTACAGACACTAGAATAGCATCCATCTCCTCCTCCCACAGCTCTGCCTGCCCAGCAGGGCTAACCAAAATCAAAACTTGCTTTACATCAACACAGCCAGTGCAAATTGTCACCAGACTGACTTTCCACCCATGGTGAGGCTTTTTGAGCACATCCTGCTCTCCCCCAGTGGCAATTTCATCCTCCAAATAGCTCAGCCCACACCTAGGCTTCAAAACAAGGAATCAGATTTCAGAGGTGCCTGTGGAAAACTGTGTTTTTCCTTCCCTGCTTTGGACATAAAAAATGTTGTAGCCACCAGAAACGTAACTCCAAGGGGTTAAATTTTCTGGGAAAAGTAGGTGCTTATCTAACACCTCATCTACTCAGAAAGCAGTGTACAAGCTCATGAATGACTGGCACCAGAGAATTCATCCCTGAGTTGTTCTGAAAGTCCAGATTGTAACACCCACATTTTGCAGCCCTTCAAACAGGGATTTAAAAGTCACTGTTGCCACAGCAGGTGCAGCTGGGCTGCCCAATTCAGATCACTACAATCCTGCAAACTTCAGAAAGGCACTTGGATATTTTGACTTCTAGTGCCAACCAGTTTTCAATGCAGTTTGCCATGGAGAGCTGAGGGAGGGCAGGACTGCTTCTCCTGCCACAGTGATGTCATCTTTGCAACAGTGTCATATGGCGTGAGACTGTCACCAGGTCTCAGAATCACCCTGAGAAGGAAGGAAACCAGCAGGTACTGAGTGATTCTTATTCCTGGTGAAAATTCAGAGAGAAGGGCATCTTCCTCAGAAGGAACCAGTGCTTGGAAGACAGAGGCTTTGGCCTCTCCTGTGGCCAAACTGTGCCCTGGGCACAGGGTGGGCATCAGGCCAGGTGCCCTGCAGGGACAGAGCTGCCTCCCCTCCCCATCACACCTTTACACTAATGGCATTCTCTGGCCATAGAACACCAGTGAAACCATGTAAATATTGTCATTATTTAGTCCATGCTCACACTAAACCTTGTGCAAAACTTACCACACACAACTGAACAGTCTACAGGAGATGGCTTTTTTTAAAAGAAAAAAAAAGAGTTTATTTTCCCCTTGAAACTAAAGGGGAAACACATACTCAGTGGGAGAAATCCAATGGGTTAAGTTCTTCCAACTGTCACTCAGATAGAGAAAACTAAAATTATCTATTTTACACTACAACCCAAAAGAATATTTACTGTCCTGGAGATTCTTTCCCCAACCTCTTGAACATATTTATTCTCTCTGGCAGTATGCTATTGGGTAAGTCGACTAGACAGGACTAGGGAATTTCTGTAGGTGGAACAGCTGTACATCTGGAATGCAATCTCTGCTTTATTGGAAAACTACAAAGTTCTTGCAAAGAAAAATTTGTTTGTCCTGAAAAAAAAAAACCAAAAAACCCAAAAAAACCCCAAAAAAACAAAAAAAACCAAAACAAACAAAAAACACCCCAAAAAAAACCCCAAAAAACAACCCCAAACCTCAGTGTATCCACAGAGAAGATAGGAATTGCTCATCTTGCAGGAGAGGGAAGCAGGCTGCATTGCATATGGGGGTTAGTGCCTTGCTTGCAGGTGTGGACCTCAGAAATGCTGCTGTACGAGGGTATGTGCACCATCCTTGCAGTAGGCAAGGTGTAGGATGAAAGAAGGAATTGCCTGAGTCTCTACACTGCAGGGGAAGCAAAAAATCCTATTAAGGATTTATGCTGTTCCAGCAAAATAACTTCCTCACTTGAAGCAGAAGCCAGCTTTTTCAGTGTCTTGACTTTGCTCGTGCTGACAGCATGCAGTTCTTCAGTCAAGCCCAGTGCCAGCTTTGTACAGAGAGATTCAGCATTAGGAAATGGGCTAGCAAGGCTCCTACTCCTGCTCTCAGTCACAATTTCATTTGCCTCTGAGATGCACTTCCAAGACTTTGAGTGAACAGCCCTCCTGTTTCTCAACACTTGTAGAGAGAAAGAAGTTATATATTACATAAACAGGTTTGGAAATACAGAAATGTGCACATTCAAAAATATGTTCTAGAGAAGGCATGCATGGGAGATGTCTGAGGAGACGTTTGTGCGTGGTGTGAAATAATTATAATGTGCTTTCATTTACACAGTGTCTCCTCCACGCACAAGGGAATGTAGCAAAATGTAACCAAAACCACATTACCTTACAAATAAAGAGACAGACAGAAAGAGAGTCTCATACAAAGGTTAAACAAAAAAATCTGTTGAATGTCACTTTGGGGATTACAGGAACTGGAGTAAAACAAACATCCAGAAGAAACTTTGAGGGGTTGCTTCAGGAAAAGCACGTGTGTGCCACCATATCTGCATATTCAATATGTCTTGCTGGGACAGCTTGAGAAAAATAGGAAGCTGGAAATTTTCAGTGTGGGAATTAGATGGAAGAATGTGAACCATTCTAAACAAAACAGAGTGAAGTTGCCAGCTGACTTGCTAAAATGCCAGCGCTCTCTAGGATCCCTTGAAGCAGAGCTGAGGACTGGCCTTGCTGTTCAGGGAGCGGGTAGGGAGCCAGGAGATTTGGGTTGGATTCCTGGCCCTGCAACAAACCCAGCATGTGACGCTGGGAAGTCATTCAGCTCTCAGTTTCCAAAACCTGATTTCATGCCTGCACTTCTGGGCACCTAGAGTGAGACAGCGTGAGCCCAAACATCCCGGACTTCAAACAAAGCTAAGCTGCAGGTACTCACTTCCCATCCATGAAGAACATACAGGCTGGGGCTTGGTTTCATCACAGATGAAGCAGGGCTCAAACCTGCAAAGGAACCTGAAATGCTACAAAGCTCCAGGTATTATATGATTAGACATCTTTTGCCACAGGACAGATGCTATGGATATGCAAAGGACTATTATTGAGTTACCTGTTGCTTCCCACATCCTGTGGCAACTATTGCCGTTTTATAAATATTTTCACAGATTTCAATACATCTGAAGACTTTTGTTTATGTTTCCTGCTTCAGGGCATCAAGGAATAATCTTCTCACAAAAGGATTCACTGTTCCAAATGAAACCTAAAGAATACAGATCAGGATTGCTGGCAAAAAGCGTGGAACAACAACACTGACAAGACTAGGAAAATACTAGATCTCAAGGGTGAAACAGTGGAACGAAAGAGGCTTTTCCACATAATTTAGTCAGCATGTATGCTGAGGAAAAAAAAACAGAAGTAAAAGCCGTATTTCTAGCTTATACTTTTCTGTGTGCACACATTTTAAAAAAATTTGGAACCATCAGAACTAGAGAAAGTTGTATTCTTGTTGTACATGAGGGGGATCTGGTCACACATTAATTTCCATTATACTATAGGCAATGGTTTATTACAGATTTTTTAAAATGAAAAGTGTAGACACGAGTTGAAAGAACAAGTGTAAAACACAGATATTGTTCTACCCATTTATAGTTCCACCTCCAGCATGGTGAACTCTATACTTGCCCTATTTGTGTATGTCCTTAATTTTACCCCCACATTTCCAGAGAGGATTTCCAAGATTTTTGTCATGCACAGATAGATAACACGTGTTGGTGAATTTAATTACCTTAATGGGGTTTTAGAGTTTCCAGATGAACCCAAGAACAGAAGCAAGCACAAAATAAGTTTCTGAAAGAGACGTCCCTTTGCAACCATTTCTTCATGCACCCAAAAAAATAGTTGCACCAGATAATGTTCAGAAAGTCAGGGGAATTTAGCACAAACAGTTTCTGCACTGTTACTTCAGGATTAAAATGTTACAGTAACCTTCCTTTGGCCAGAAGCAACCCAAATCTTCCATTAAGTATAACATTCTATTTTGTGTCTTTAGCCTGCCTTCCTTGTAAAACTGTATTTTCTAACTCTCACCTTTGTGCCAAGCTCTAACTGTGAATCTCATTTTCACAGCATGTTTCCAAAATAGTATTGCCCTATTTTTCAGTTATCCTCCAAGAACTTACTTCAGAGCCGGTGCTCAGAAGGCAGGTGACATAACTTGGTCCAATTCAAGTGAATTGCCAATTTTAGAATGCCATTTACTACCTGAAAATGTGCTGGTGGCCACAGTCCAGAGAGGGAGGAGTCAAAAGTAATGCTGCTGTAATCCATGGGTACAAAAATCTTGTGTTTTACGAGCCACACAGCTACATCAGTACCCTCCCAAAGCTCTTGTGAGGTTACCTTTTCATTCTCACTGCTCTAACAGGTACCACACAGCATGTCAGACACACATGTTTCTGCTGTGACTGCAGGGGCTGTCCCTATTAGATCAAGTCGTAGAGGTCTCAGAGTTCCAGGAATGGCTTATGAAAGCAATTACCACCTGAAAGGTCTCTTTGTTTTTGTGCCTCTGCTTTTAATAATAACAATTGCATCAGATATTTTCTGCCATCTCCATCTTCTTTGATACTGCTAACGACTATCAAAGTATCAAAACAAGTATCTTCTTTGATACTGCTAAGAAATTACACAACCAAACACTTAAAATAGCGCCCAATACAACGAACTGCAAACATTTCAGGTTTGAGGTTTTACATCCTGCCCTCCCAAAGCACTTCCCCTTGGGTGATTTTAACCACTGAGTACCAAGCTCCACATAAGCCCTGAAGGGTGGGACATGCATGGCCAAACTAAGGAATTGCCTGCGGGCAGGGGCACAGGTTGCCTGCTCCAGACAGTCCTGTCCCACAGAAGCAGACAGACAGACAGACATGAAAGGCACATGGCATTTGAGGGAGTTGTCTGGACAATCATAAATTGTTTTGATTCTTCAAGCAATCCTTTAATTTACGCTTGGTTCAATCTGTTACAGCAGCAACAACTGCTGGCCAATTTAACAGCAAAACTGGGAATATAATCCCAACCTCCCACACATCACCCCCTCATACCAGCAGAGTTGTGTTCTTGTCAGCTACTGACTGGCAAGTAAAAACAAGACCTGAAAGAAATACCCAAATCCAAAAGGCTCTAATCTATAGCTGGAGTCTGCACTGAGACATTAGCTCTGAATTTTGCCCCAGCATCTAACCACATATCCACACTACAGTGTATTTTGAATAAACCACCTGATTTCAGGATATACATAGCACATGAGAATTGCTTTGTGCAGGACAAACCATGTAATCCTAAAATACATCCTCATGTAGCATCTATTAGAGACATGAAGCCTGCAAAGTACAAAAAGCCACTTTGTTTTTTAAGGAAACCTTCATAGTGAACTAGTCTTCCAACAAAGCTCAATAGGCAAAAGGATCCCAGTATTACAATTTCCAAATAACCCTCTGATCACTTACATTTTCTTTATATTCTCTGATCAAAAAATGAAAGATCACGAAAATGAGAATTAAAAACCTGCATGAATTCCAAAGGGAATCCATTCAGTGAACACCCTATGCTGATTTATATATGTCTGTGTGCATGCATACAGATAGGCACACATGCAACACAGAATCACAGAATCATTGAAAAGTTTGGTTTGGAAGGGACCTTGAAAGGCCACCTAGTCCAACCCCCTGCAATGACCAGAGACATCTTCAACTAGACCAAGTTGCTCAGAGTCCTGGCCAACCTGACCTATAATGTTTCCAGGAATGCAGCAGCCACCACCTCTCTGTGTCAGTGTTTCACCATCCTCAGTAAAAAAATTGTATCCAGTCTAAACTGACTCTTCTTTAGTTTAAAACCATTAACTACTGTCCATTGCAACAGTACCAAAAGGACCCTTTTGGTTTCATTCATACACAAAAAAAACATTCCCCAAACTGAATTTGAAGAGGCTCTACTAAAACAAATTTAAACCAAGTTTAAGACCATGGGTTATATCAAACTTAGTTGTTTTTTGTGGTCATGCTTCAAATCTGATGAAGAAAGTCTGGAAGCCAACTTGTGAAGGACAACTGTAGCCCCATAGAATGTGGCTGCATATAGGTTTAAATGGATCAAAAGAGAAAGAAGGGTTAGCTGGGCATGGGCTTTATTGTCCAAGTGTTTTTGTGTTACTTCTGTCCTGCAGTCCCAATGGCCAGTGCCCAGAGGCAAAAAAAAAGCCAAAGGCTAAAAAGATTCCTGTGGGTAAATTCACAAGTTTTTCATTCCACAGCTGAAGCTGTGAAAATGCACAAAGCACATGGACTAGGGTGGCAGAAGTAAGGATAAGGAAGGACTCTCTTATCTCTTAAATGACTAATTTGAGCCAAAAGTTACCCAGCAAACTGACAGGCAAAAGTAACAAACAAGGCCAGGCTGAGATGGGAGCCAGAGAGAGACCTGGTGGATATTATACTCAACTGTGCAATAAAAGATGCAGGAGAGACAACAGTGCAGCTTTATCAGCACGAGCTGCTTCCAATCACAGAAGCCACGAATGAGTTATGTGGATCCTCCTGAACCCCTGCCAAGCCAAACTGTATGCCTCCACTGAATACCAGTGTAACTAGAGGAAAAAAAATGAAGCATTGATCAGGAAAGTGCTTTCCAAGAGAGCATGGCTGTCAGGAGCTGCTCGAGAAGCTGGAATGCTAAAGATGGTTCCAGGGGGATGGAGCAGCCATCAGAGTGCATAAGAGACAGGCAGGGATTTTTAATAAAATGCAGTTTATCACATGGTGATTACCACCTCCTATTTATACCACATGAGATCGTGAAAAACATGGCACATATTCCTTTACTCCTGGAAACACAAAGTCAACCCAACAACCACGTGACAAATTGGCCCTTTTCATGCACTTTGTACTTTGTCTTTCTGAACCTCTATTTCCAAACACCTGTCACTTAGACTGAGAAATAAAAATCTGCTAGAATAGTAACTTCTGTGCCTTCCTCTCCCCCAGATCAATACTATAGTAGATTGGGATTACAAATCCAAATTCCAGGCTGTTCCACTCAAAATGTAAACCTTAACTGTTCACAAGGGAGGACAGATGGTCTAAGTATATAACACATAAGAAAGGGAATTTCAGACTCTCCAGAAAATGCATCATCTATTTCTGACTTATGCTGGCTACACACAAGAGGCATTACAGACACAGTGTGCCAAGATAAAAAGAAAAAAGTATTTCAGGTAAGCTTTTCTGTCTTAAAGAGCACACCTTTTCCTACTCCCCTTCAAATGTGGTTTGAAAGGCTTAAGTAGAGGAAATTCCACATTATTTCCACAGTAAGATTCACAGTTGAGTTTGGGATAATATGGTGAAAGCCTTCATTAGCACTCTTTGAGAATGACTTGTAGAACTTGCTTGTAGCTTTGCCAGTTATGAGTAATGCAACAATCACTGAGACACTTCTGTGTCACATTTCCTTCACACATTGCCTGATGTCTACTGGACTCAGCCTTCTTGTGAGCAATCCCACTGCCTCCAGACAAGGAATCCCTGCCACGACAGGCTCATGAGATGCCACACCTTTCACCTGCTCCTCACTCCACAGAAATTCTCCATTTTGGCTGTGATGCTCTACAGATGATCTGAGCACAGTCTATCTGCAGAGAAAAGAAATCTACTGCCCCTAATCTTTTGCTTAATTAATCCGATGGTTAACCAACCTCCCACCAGCACAAACTCCAAAAATAATACTACAAAGGTAATTCATACTGGGCAACACCCCAGTACAGTTCCTGTGTGTGACTGCAGCTCCACAATCACTAAAACCAGGTCTGCACATTGCTGGATCACCCAGGAGTACAAATTTCATCGGGATCAGGCCAAGGCATGTGATCAGGCTGCTGCTGAATGAGCCAGAGCGCAGGATGCGGGGCCAACACCAATCCTGCTCTGGCCAAGTGCCAGGCACAGGGGTGCAGACGATACCTGATCTGGCTGGAGCTGAGCACAGTGACACCTGAGCCGGCATAAAGTCTGCTAGTAAAAAGTTAACCTGTCAAAAACTTCTTGAATTAACTTGAGCAGGCAGGGTGAATGAATACCAGGTCAGCGCTTCACATCATGTGGCCACCCCATTTTGGAGCCAATAATAGGAGCTGCACTGCTGGCTTTTGTGCGCTGCCAAACCACAGCCAAATGTTGATAGTGATGTTTATATGCCTGGGGAACTCAGTGCAGGATCAGGGCCTCAGAGTCCTTCAACTCGCCTTGCCTCCAACTTAAAGCAAAAAGGAAGGAAAAAAGCAGAGCAAAACCTAAATGTTTAACCTCTAAGTAGTCAACAGAATCTCCTAATATGGAATCTGTACGTGAAGGCAGAGCCATGACTGCTTCTGTAGCAGATAAATTTAAAGGATGATTAAAATAGAGCCTATTCCTTCAGATTAGTGAAGGCATCAGTACAGCAAACACATAAGTAACTAGGCTGATTTGTGCAGCATTTCAGCAATCCAGACAGTATTAAAAACTCATCCTGTCATGTTGAACAAATGCAATGGAGATGTTTAAGGAAGACTGGATGTGGCACTCAGTGCCAGGGTCTGGTTGACCTGGTGGTGTCTGGTCATAGGTTGGACTTTATGATCTTAAGAGGTCTTTTCCAACCTAATTGAGTCTGTGATTCTGTGAAGTAGTGCTGCTCTGTGCAGCCCTACCACTCCCACCCTGGTGGGGACCTGTCATCTATAAGTGACAGCACAGCACCCAATGTGGCTTCTCTGCACTTGAAAGGGCAGGAAGCGGGGCAAGAATTAGGATTAGTAATACATCAGGGAAAGTACTGCCAGCAGGTTGAGGGACATGATCCCGCTGCATTACTCAGCCCTGGTGTACTGCATCCAGTTTTGGGCTCCCCAGTAGAAGAGAGTCATGGAGCTCTAGGAGAGGGTCCAGTAGAGAGTGACACAGATGATGAGGGGACTGGAGCATTGCTGTTGTGAGAAAAGGTTGAGAAAATTTGGCCTGTCCAGCCTCAAGAAGAGATGACTGGGAAAGGACCTCATCAAGGATGAGTCAAGAGGATGGAGCCAGGCTCTTCTCAGTGACACCAAGCGCTAGGACAAGAGGCGACAGGTATAAAACACAGACAGTTCCTCCCGGAAACAAGGAATAACTTGGCTGTGCCACCCCCTCTCGGAACACCGGGTGCCGTGTGGGGGCCCGGGCCCGGCCGCGGTGGCGCCCCCGGCGGCGGCGCGGGGCAGCGCAGCGCTCGGCGGGGCGCCCCGCGCTGTTTCCAGGGCGACGGCTCGCCGTGTTCCGGACCGTACCATTGCGCAAGCGGCGCGGGTGGGGGCGGGAGGGGAAACAGGCCCGGCCCGGCGCCGCCTCCTGCCCGGCCGCCTCCTCCCCCCCCGCGCCTGGCCGCGCCTCCCCCCCTCCCGCGGGCCGGAGCGGCGCCGGGCCCAGCAGCGCGCGGCGCGGAGCGGAGCGGGCGGGCCCGGAGCGGCGGAGTCGGTACCGGCGGCGGGCGGGCCGGGCCGGGCCGGGCCGCGCCACGCCACCCCCTGCCCTCGCTGCCTCACCGCCGGCGCGGGATGCGGGCGGCGCGGGGCCGCGGGCTGTGAGCGGCGGCAGCGCGGAGACAAAGGGAGGCGGCGGCGGCGGCGGCGGGGCTCGGCGGCCGGCGCTGGGCACGGGGCGCGGGGGCCGCCGCCGGGGCGCGCCCGCCGGGATGCGGCGCGGGGCGGCGCGGCCGCGGCAGCAGCGCGGCGGCGGCAGCGGCGCGGCCCGCCCGGCGCGGCGGTAGAGGCGGCGGGGCCGGGCCGGCGGTCGCGCAGCGGCGTCTCCCGCGCCGCCCGCGCCGGCGATGTGAGGGCGGCGGCGGCGGCAGGAGGAGCGCGGCGCGGAGCGGAAGGCGGGCGGGCCCCGGGCGGAAGCGGGCCGGGCCCGGCGGCGAGGGGCAGCAGCGCGGCGGCGCCGGCGGGGGCGGCCGGGCGCGGGCGGGCGTGCGTGCGATGGAAACGCACATCTCGTGCCTGTTCCCCGAGCTGCTCGCCATGATCTTCGGGTACCTGGAGGTGCGCGACAAGGGCCGCGCGGCGCAGGTGTGCACGGCCTGGCGGGACGCCGCCTACCACCGCTCGGTGTGGCGGGGCGTGGAGGCCAAGCTGCACCTGCGCCGCGCCAACCCCTCGCTCTTCCCCAGCCTGGCGGCGCGGGGCATCCGGCGGGTGCAGATCCTGTCGCTGCGGCGCAGCCTGAGCTACGTGGTCCAGGGCATGGCGGACATCGAGAGCCTCAACCTCAGCGGCTGCTACAACCTCACCGACAACGGGCTGAGCCACGCCTTCGTGGCGGAGATCAGCTCCCTGCGCTCGCTCAACCTGAGCCTCTGCAAGCAGATCACGGACAGCAGCCTGGGCCGCATCGCCCAGTACCTCAAGGGCCTGGAGGTGCTCGAGCTCGGCGGCTGCAGCAACATCACCAACACCGGCCTCCTGCTCATCGCCTGGGGCCTGCAGCGCCTCAAGAGCCTCAACCTGCGCTCCTGCCGGCACCTCTCCGACGTGGGCATCGGGCACCTGGCGGGCATGACCCGCAGCGCGGCCGAGGGCTGCCTGGGCCTGGAGCAGCTCACGCTGCAGGACTGCCAGAAGCTCAGCGACCTCTCGCTCAAGCACCTGGCCCGCGGGCTGGGCCGCCTCCGCCAGCTCAACCTCAGCTTCTGTGGGGGCATCTCGGACGCGGGGCTGCTGCACCTGTCGCACATGAGCAGCCTGCGGAGCCTCAACCTGCGCTCCTGCGACAACATCAGCGACACGGGCATCATGCACCTGGCCATGGGCAGCCTGCGGCTGTCCGGCCTCGACGTCTCCTTCTGCGACAAGGTGGGGGACCAGAGCCTGGCCTACATCGCACAGGGCCTCGACGGGCTGCGCTCGCTGTCCCTCTGCTCCTGCCACATCAGTGACGAGGGCATCAACCGCATGGTGCGGCAGATGCACGGGCTGCGCACCCTCAACATCGGCCAGTGCGTCCGCATCACCGACAAGGGCCTGGAGCTCATCGCCGAACACCTCAGCCAGCTCACGGGCATCGACCTCTACGGCTGCACCCGCATCACCAAGCGGGGCCTGGAGCGCATCACCCAGCTGCCCTGCCTCAAGGTGCTCAACCTGGGACTTTGGGAAATGACTGAGAGTGAGAAGGTCAGGTGAGAGGAGGAGGAGGAGGAGGGTGCCCCGAGACCTCCATCTCCTCTGGAGGGACTCACTGACTGACTGACTGCTGCAGAGGAGGAGAGAAAGAGAGAGGGGCATGCACAGAGACATGCTACCCACGCACTCTGGCACCGCAGGGAGGAACACGGAGAAAGAGGGTAGATCCTCGACCCTTCTGTGCTGCCTACCTATCCTTGCTGTGGAGGAGGAGGAGGATGGGGAGGAAGGGGGACCAGGAGGACAGAGAGAAAGCACCTATCCATTTTCCAGGTCACGCCCTCAAGCTCCGTGCTAGAGAGACAGAGTTCTCTCTCCCTTCCCACAGCATCCTTCCCTGCGGAAGAGGTAGAAACCCACACTCTTATGCACTGGGGCTAGAGACACCCCTCTTTATCCCCACTCCCACATTCCATCCCCTCAAGCACTGAGGATGGATAAAGAAAGACCCTTGTTCTGCCATGTATTCAGAATAGATTATTTTTGGTTTATATAAAGGAGAGTGGAAATGGAGATGGGAACAAAAAATAGTAACAGCAGCAAAGGCTTCCTAGCTACACTTATGTACCCAGCCACCCAGTCATCCTGCGCTGGGCACAGACAGAGCTTTTGATAAAACAACCATTCCACCTCTGTGCTTGCCCCTCCCCTGTCAACACATTTGTGACAGAAATACTGCTCCCTAGGTACATTGATTTTTTTTTTTTTCCCCTTTTAAATCTCTCTTCAGTCTCCAGCTTCATGTTATTCTCTGCTGTGGGTGGATACAACCTCCCACTATTCCAGTTCTCCACTGCACTGAGACTAGCGATAGCTACAGCCTCCCCTTTTGTCAGTATGTTTCCATGTCATCCTGCACTATGGGTAATGGAAAAGTCCAGGCACTCCATTCTCTCTCCCCATCTCTCCACTGGAGATGAATACACCATTTCCTCCTTCTCCTGTCTCTGTGGGGACTGGACACAGATCCCTTCCCCCCCCCCCAATCTCTTAAGCCTTCCTGTGCATGGGGGGGCTCTGAGAGTTACTGAGACTTATCTTCCCTTTCATCATTCTCTCTTTTTCTTCCCTTCTCCTCCTTGGCAACAGGGATAGACATATCCAGCCACATATCCATTCCTCTCTGGGTTGGGGGCAAGCAGGTAGGAGGGAGTTCCAGCTCCTCTCTACCTGGGGGACATGAGGAAGAATCTCCAGCTTCATTTCTGCTTCATTTGATATACTGTGACCTGTTTTTATTTTGAAATGCATAAAAAAAACTACTGCTACAAAAACAGCCTCTTACTCTCCCATCTATCCCTTGCTTACATCCTGTAATTGATCCCAGTTTTCCTCACTCATTCTCCCCTTTACAGTATTCATTTTCTTACATGGTTTTATTTTTAAAGACATATGAAGTTGCTGTTCTTGTGGATTTTTAAGTACTTTTTTTTCTGCTGAATATATTCTATATATATAAATATATATATGATGTCTGGCTACCTCGTTTTAATTTGTTACTTTTTTTTTTTTCCCTCCTCAAAAGCCCTGGAATTCTTACAGGAAAGAGATTTTGAGACTGAAACATTTTTGTGCCTAGACTGGAATAATGCCCCTTGGGTTTGTTCTTATTTTATCCCCTCCTCTGCCCTCACCTGTTTTTAAATTTTTTTTAAATTTTTGTTTTTAGGCTTACCCTACTGTGTCCCACCTCCACATTCTGGTTGTGCCTCTCCCTCCCTCTTCACTGGGAACTGGGGACCCAAACTGTGCTTCTGCATTTTTACTCTTCTAGCACAAATATGTAACGTCAGAATCCACACTGAGGATTGGGCTACTGTTAACAGAAACGTGTAAAATGCAAGTTTGTTTAAAAAAAAAAAAAATTATATATATGGATATATGCAAGTGCTTTCCCCTCCCCTCCTAAGCCACCTACAAAAGGTCACTATGCCAGGCTTCCTGTTTGTAGGTGGAGAGGAGCAGAGCTGGCCTACAGACCCCAGGGCTGCCACGTGAAGGGGAGGAGACTGAAGTTCATCCGTCTTATCTCTGTTCTGTCAATAAAATGGAGCTGGGTCTTTAGGTTATTTTTTAATTGTTATTTGAAAGAGGAAGAGTAAGTTTGGGTTTTGTTTTTGTTTTGATTTTTTTTTTAAATATCTTGGCTTTTTTTTTGCTTATCTGTTCAAAATCTCAAATCCTCCACAGTAACAGGCCAGACCACGGAGTTAACACAAACCCGGAGACCCCTATGGATTAATTGTACTGTTTGTGAATTTGTATAAAAAAAATAACAAAGATCCTCTTAAAACATTTTATATTCTTACAGTAAAAGGTTAAACATATTTATATAATAAAAGAGGAAATATGAAGTATGTTTTTGAAAAAAAAAAAGCTGTATCTGTGTTGTCTGTACTTATTGAAGATGTGTTTATCTGTATCTGTTGGGCTTGGTAAGAACTTGTGGCTGATGGTGGGATTTGGGGCTGGCTGTGCTGAGCGATGGAGGAGGAGGAGGAGGAAGGCAAGGAGCCTCCTCCTGTGCAGGATGTTGGATAACAGCACCACGAGGAGTTTGTAAGGAAGGGGTTTGGCAGGACCAGCCATGGCCACGAGGGTGCTGGCAGCATCCCTGGGGACAAACCCCGCGCAGATTTCTGAGGTCAGACAACCTAAAGTGCTGAAACTTGCCTGCAGCTGAATCCACTACTTGGTGATAGAGGACAGCATTTGTGAGGGGGGGGAAGAAGGTCTGTGTTTCCTAATTTTTTTTAAGCTACAGATGAATTGCGTGGTGGAGGATTTTTTTTGGTGATTTAACTGTGGCCCTCCCCAGAAGGAAGACCAATCAAACAAACATTTCCCAGCAGTGCCAACCACCAAAAACCTGCGCCCTTGCAGGCTTGGCAAATCTGAAACGTCTTAGTTGATTGCCACTGCCCAGCCGAAGATTAAAGAGAAAGTAAAAAAGTGGAACCGTGTTTAAAAAAAAAAAAAAATTGAATAATCTAAGGTGTCCTTTGTCCTCCACCGTAATCTTTCTCCTCAGCGTTATGACTTTTAACCCGATGCGGTCCCTTTTTAGCCTCCCCGACTGGGGTGTTTCATTGTTGCTGGAGATGGAGCTTAAGCGGTGTTTATAGGGCAGCCACAAAGCGCGTCTCCCCCAGCCCGGGGATGGGGCTGCCCCCTTCTGCCTCGAAGGAGGGGGAATGTGAAATGGTGGAAGAAGGCAGAGCCATTGTTCAGGAAAGTTAAAAGAGGAGCTGTCCTTGCTTGCTTGCTCAGTCATGCATACTCAATCTGGCCGGGCCCGAGTCCCTATGGAAAGGAGGAGGGCGATTCTTCCCCTCTTTTTAACATTCCTCTCCAGGCCTGGCTGTATTTAAGCTGCTTTCCTCCGCGCCGAGGAGGAGGGAGGGGGATGGTCTGAAGTTCCTGTACATTTGCATTTTAAGCACTTCCAGCGCTGAGCAGGCCACTTTGTTCCCGCTCCAGCAGCCGTGGCTGGCTGCTGCTCCAGGTGGGATGCCCTCCCAGAGGAGGTGCCCTGACCCACACCTGCCTGCCCTGCTCAGCCCCTGCCTCCACAGGTATTTGGGCTGAGGCTGGACTGGGCATACTCCTGTTGCCAGCTCTACCCACCTCACCTCCTAATGCAGTGCTGCGTTTCAAAGGGGAAAGTAGTGCCTGACTCTGGCCCTCTTAAAAAGAAACACCATCTCCTCTGCATCCTAAGGACCTGGACTACCTCAGGGTCTGGACTTTAGGGCGTGTGTTGTTCTACTCCCTCCTTTCCAAGACTTCCAAGCTTTCTGCTGAGAGTCCATTGACAAAAGCTGCATTGTTCGCTTTAGGGAAAGCCACCACAATTGGATCTAATTGAGCCTGACACTATATCCATCTTCCTCTGCTTGGAGGGAGGTGTTGGGGTCTGTCTTTCCTGCATTAAGGAAAGAGTTTACAGTAACTTCCTGATGGAAAAAGAGCATGTATGTATGAGTGTTATAAACAACAGGAATTCCAGATCAGGTTCCCATAACAGCTGAAAACATAATTGCTCCTGGGGTCAAGCGGCAGTCCCAGCCAAGAATGGGGGATGATAAACCTCTCATAAAGTAGTTTTATTTCTGCTGGGTTTGGGTGAAAATGGCATCTCCTTATTAAGCCCCATGTTCACAGGGATAACAGTGGGACATCTATGTTTCAATATAATGTGTGTGCTCATAAGCTCCGTAATCAGAACTAGGACGGGATTTTTTTTCCCCTAAAAAATCCCCTGAACTTCTCTCAACTTATTAAAAAACAACAAACCAAAAGCATTACCCACATGGCCCAACATCCCCTTTTAAGGGGAGCACAAGCCAAAGGAAGTTGCCAAAACCAAAGCCTCCCTGAAGTTCTTAGACACCCTGGACTGTTCCCGTAGATGGAGCAAGTGCTCCTCATACCTTCCTCTCATGCTCCATTGTGACAGCATCTCCTCGGACACAGACACAGGCCAACAACCATAGAGCAATTACCACATTACTTCTCAGCATAACCAACCACTCTTGAATTTTTGAACATGACTCAGTTGGAAACTGGGGTAGAAAACCATAAAAAACACTCCATTACTTGGAAATGAGCTGCAAGTCTCCTGTCTGTGAGCCCACAGTGCCCCAGCAGTGTCTTTGGTGCCAGCCTTCACCACTGTGCCCAGCAGAAGTGGTGGGGCAGCCCCTTGCCTACACCTGCACAAGGCAGGGCACAGAGGGTGGCCCTGCATTATGGACAGCTCTGAGGAGCAGAGGGGCCACGCTGAAGAGATGGTGGCAGAAACCAGAGCAGAGCAGGAACGATGTGGAGGAGGGATGAAGCGGCTGAGCAGGAGAGGAGGTGGCCAGGGACGGAGGGGCAGCAGCTGGGACGCCAGCTCGCAAGCTGCAGTGAAGTCCTGCGTGTGCGTGGGGTCCCTGGTCTGCTGCAGCAGCTGCTCCCCTCACCAGATCCATGGATGGCTCCGTTCGCTGAGAGATGGGGGGAAAAGCAGGCTCCACATGGGTCCTACTGCCCTTGGACTAGCACATGGGAGGTCCACGCATGACAGATTTATACATTTTATACCTTCCCGCTGCACGCTGCGGGTTCAGCTAAATCGGTTTGTCATGGTGGCTCTGGGGCCCTTTGTTTCACGGTAATAAATAACGGGGTCACGGGGCAGCTGTCAGCCAAACCACCTGGGGCCTGTGCTATGGCCAGAGGTGATCTCTGTGCTAGACAGCACAGAGCTTACCGCTGAACCTGCCCTTTGGGGGTCAGGGAAGGGTTAAAATGAGACCTGGGTGGCCAAGATGCTCACAAAGTTTGGAACCAAAGTTAGAAGTTAGCACAGGCTACCATTAACAGCTCAAGGAGAATGTCCCTGGATCTGGCAGCCTCGCTATGTACGCGTGTGGGATGCTCCTAGCAAAGTGAACCCTCTTTTTGTTTTCTCTCTCCCCTTCCTCTCCCTTAAATGCCACCCTTTCAGCCAGCAGCTCTTTAACAGTACTTTCTGTGGAGAAAAAAAGCTAAATGGATAAACTTGACAGGGTGGTGCGGGCTGGACCCCTCAGGACACCAGGGAGGCCCTGCGCCAGAGCTGCTGGCTGGGCTGCACTGACACTCCCCACCCTGGCCAGCCAGCCAGGCCAGCCTGCTCAATTCCCCAGCCCCAAGCTGCACGAAAGAAAGAGCTGGAGAGGGTTCATCAGGCTCCTGTGCCAGAACTTAAGCCTCCAGCCACATTTGGCAGGGATGCTAGTGCTTCTCCCCCTTATTTAATTACATTTACCATATGCACTAGCTCAATGACAGCCCAAACTGAAATTGCACGATGGAGATTTTGAAAGATCTGAATCTGATCTGTCCCTGCAAGATGAATGGAAATGGGATTTTCCTAAAAAATTTCCTAAAATCTGTGGTGTTTCTTAGACAAGGTGTCAAAAGTTTAGTACCAGTGACTGGACATATGCCCTGAGCAAGTGTTTCCACATGAGAGGGTTACTGAGACATAAACCAAACTCATATTCTGCTACAGAAACTAACTCAGATCTAGAAATGGGAACCTCCTCCTAGTTATTTTCCTTCCTCTGAGTCTTGTTTCTCTGGGCACAGTCTAGTGATTTCATGATGAAGCAATTTCCCCTCCCAGCTCTGGGAAAAAAAAAAAAAACACATCCCTAACAAATTTTATCTGTGCTTGGTCCTGTTCCTCCCTCTCCTTTGCCTCTTTCTTCCCCCAAATGTCCCAGCTTTACAACCCTTGGATGTCTTTAAGGATTTGGCAGTTGGCACACAGCATCACAAGGGCACACAGCATCACAGGGGCACACAGCATCACAGGGGCACACAGATCCCAGCTCTTCAGCCAGCAGCCTCTCTCCTTGTTCAGTGAGTTGAAATGCCAAGAAATCCCTGCCATTATCTCCCTTGGTGACAGCTGAGGTGGCACCCCTGGCTCCCCAGCTTCAGAGTGCATCGCTCAGTGCCATGAACCCCTCCTGCCACACGCTGGGTAGAATTCTTGCAAAGGCAGTGGTACCGCAGCTGAGCCGGTTCCCTCTGCTCTCCTGGAGCTGCCAGGGATGCAATGCCTGACTTGGCTCTGGCAGATCTCGGCCAAGGCACCCAATGCAAACTGACCCGAGGTGACGGGGGATAAGGAGATCCCTCGGGCCGCTCGTCTGCCTAACACCCCGGAAAACCACACGAACAGGCGGAGAGCACGGGCTGGGTGGCGCATCCCGACCCCGGATCCCGATCCCGATCCCGATCCGATCCCGATCCCGATCCCGATCCCGATCCCGACCCCGATCCCCATCCCGATCCCCATCCCGATCCCGACCCCCATCCCGATCCCGATCCCGACCCCGATCCCGATCCCAATCCCGATCCCGACCCCCATCCCGATCCCGATCCCGACCCCGATCCCGATGCCGATCCCAACCCCGATCCCAATCCCGATCCCGATCCCGATCCCGACCCCGACCCCGATCCCCATCCCGATCCGATCCCGACCCCGATCCCGATCCCGATCCCGACCCCGCGGGTGCATTGGCGCGGCCGGCCCGCCAGGCGGCAGCATTGCCCGCCGAGTGCCCGGCGCTCCTCACCGCAACGCACGGACGGCCCCGAGGGACGGCGAACTTCGGGCTGCTCATCATCATCATCATCATCATCACCGCTATCGTGGGGGTTTGTACCAGAAACCAAACGGGAAAGCCACACTTGGCATAGCTTAACTGGGAGTTCATAGGCGCAGTGGATGGTTTGGGTTGCAAGTGAGCTTAAAGATCATCTAGTTTCAATCCCCCTGCCATGGGCTGGAACACCTTCTGTTATGAAGCAGTTGCTTTAAAGCCCTACCCAGCCTGGCCTTGAACATTTCCAGGGATAGAGCATCCACAGCTTCTCCAGGTAACCTGTTCCAGGGCCTCACCACCCTCACAATAAAGACTTTCTTCCTCGTAAGTAATCTAAACCCAACCTCTTTCTCTTTAAAGCCGTCCTCCGTTGTCCCATCACTACTCTCAACTCCCTTTCCAGCTCTCTTGTGGCCCATCTAGGTACTGGGAAGTGCTTCGAAGCCTCCCCAGAGCTTGCACTTCTCCTGGTTCAACAACCCCAACCCCTCTGTCTGTCTTCACAGAAATGCTCCAGCCCTCCAATCACTTCATGGCCCTCCTCTGGACTCACTCCAACAAGTTCATCTCCTTATGCTGGAATGTGCATCAATGCTCCCCATCATGCGAGAACTTCACACCCCAGCCTGAAGAGCTGACTCCAGGAAAACCATCTATCCTAAACTTAGCACTTCTGCCATAAAACTCTATCTCTTGACATCTATAGCTTGACAGCAAAAACAATTTTTTTTTTAAACATTTGCATGTGTGAGAACGGTAATGGAGCAGGACCAAACTTAAAGTAATGCTTAGCTTATTTTATTTCAGTTTTGTTGTGCAGGGTTTTGCTGTGTTGTTGGCACAATTACTCTACTGGATACCTCTGTAGTGATTAAGGTATCTGGAGCTGTATGTGTGTGTCCTTTTTAGCAAATAAATTTAAACAGTCTTTTTTAAATCCAGCTCTCACACTGCTGTTACAGGTACAGTGATGGTGTCTTTTTCAGAAGCAACTACACCTCTACACCTTATAATTAATTTTAATAATTAGCTTCTGCAGACTCATTACATACACAGACATCAAAAAGTGAAAATCAGCACTAATGGAGGAAGAGAGGTGGAAACAACTTGACTAAGGCGATGTCCCAGATCCGTGTGTGACCAAACAGTGACTGGTGTCCAACCCTTCCGTCTCCAGTCCTGCTGGTTTCTGCCACTTGGAGCAGCAAAAATGGAAATTAATTTTCCAGCCTAAGGTAGTACTGGAGAGGGAGGGTCAGGACAAAGAACATCTTCCTAGCCTTCCACACCAGACTCACTCAGCAGCCTGGAAGCGCTGGTGTACAAGTGTGGGCTGTGGGAGAGCTCCCAGCAGCAGGAGCCCCTCCAGGAAGCCATTTCTCCTCTCTCTCTCTCTGTGCAAACTCTTCAGCTGTCACAGATTTTATTCCAGGCAATGGCCAGCCTGACCCAACAAATGCAGAGCTGACAGCCCTGCAGGGACATGTCCCAGCACAACAACAGGTACTGCTCTGCCTGCAGCCCCTCCGGCTGCTCCCTGGACATCTCCACCAGGACTGTCCCTGAGCAGGGACCACCCGTGCAGATCAAAGGTGCCACAGAGTCCTTAAGGCTGCAAATGCTGTCTCTTCTCATGGTCTCCCTTCCCCAGAGTCACCTGTCCTTTAGCACAGACCACACCGAAGGGCAGCCGAGCAACAGCCACTTCTGCTCCCCACACCCAGCCCACAGCTGCTGCCCGGGGTGCCCACTCCTTCCCCTCCCTTCCCCTCACTGCCCTGGGTTCAAATGCAGCCAGCCAGGGGACATCAGGGGGAACATGGGGAAATACCACCTCCCACCCATACCTGCTAGGGAGTCAGTGGGGCAGGGGAGGCTGCATGTGAGCGGCCGGGTGTAACTTCCACCCTGTCCCCAGTGCCAAAAACAAGCATGTTAAAGCTAATCTACCCCTGTCTCAGCTCAACTGCTTTTCTGTGACTAAGCCCCTTATAATGGTTTTACTAAAATCCCCTTTTGATGGAAAAAATCCCAGCTGGAAGTTTCGGGCAGCAGCACAATATGCAAGTCTGCGTGTCCCTTTCCCCGGCTTCACAAAAGCCTCTAATCGAGTGGAAAATTTGCTGGAGGCCAGAGGTTTAGGCCTGCAATTATTTTTTAAGGGATTATCAGGAGAGAATGGCGGTACTTACGACCCTCCCTCTCTTTGTGCTCTGCTGTGTGCTGCTTTCAGATGGACTCAGCCAGAAACCTAAACCACCGCAGCTGGATCCAGCAAAAGCAGGGCTTGGCTGGGCAGCTTGCCTCCTCTCTGTCTCACAGGACAGATCCCAGACTCCAGGTTAGATGAGTCCCACTCCAGCAGCATGCAACGAACAGAAGTGCTTTTCCACAGAAGCAACACTCTTAGATTTTTTTTAAAGAAAAGCTTGAGAAAAAGCAAACTATTCCAGCCCCATGAGCCTCAGTGAACTGAAAAACCAAGGAGCCAGGAGGGATGAGGTCCATTGGACAGGCTGGGCTTTGGCTCTGCAAAGCCATTATGTAGGAGGTCCCACACAAGTTACTTGCAGCAGGCTCCAAAAAAGACTTGGCACGGAAGATGTGCGCACTGTAACACCCAGATTTGAGGGCTTTGCTCCAAGGGTGGATCCTGGCCTTGGGGTCCTCGGTGCTTTTGTGGCCTCTGAGAACAGTCCTACACCACTAAGGATCCAAAACAAGTCAATGCCAGGCATGGAGCCACTTGTGTCAGCACACTGAGCACAGGCAGGCCAGAGCAGAGGCACTGCTGGCCCTCCTGTCTGAGGGGCTCTGTGCCTTGCTCAGAGCTACCAGGAGCTGCCTGTGCTCACACCTGGCCCACCATCAAGGTGCTGCTCCTCTTCCATCAAAGCACCACATTCCCACCAGCCTGAGAGCAGGTGAGCCCTAGCCAGAGGCAGCAGTGGTGCTCCCTGCTTCCCAACAGCAGCCTAAGGAAGCGGGAGATCTGCTTTAATCCCTGTCTCCCTTCGCTTCTTACTTATCCCATCTGGAGAAGGCACAAACTAACCACAGGAAAAAGGGCTACTTTCACTGTTCCCATGTAAGCCACATTATTCCACACTTGGAGCAAGAAACTAAACACATGAAGGAAGCAACAGCCGAAGAGCTCTCCACAGGTGGCATAAAGCAGCTGTTGGCTAAAAGGGATCAGGCTGTGATCCCTGAGCTTTCCTGTATAAGATGTTTCAAAATTAAGTGGCAGCTGACACTGGGGCTTTTTTGATCTTATTGTGCCTGCATGTGCTAGGTGTGCTCTAAAAGCACCTGGGCAGGCTGAGGGGCCAGGATGATTGCTTTCTGGATGGTGGTCAGACTCAAGCACTTTGGAGCAGGCATTCAAGTAAAAAACTCAGCACCTGAGGGGTGTTAAACCAGAAATAATTTTGAAACCCTAGACGAGCACAGAGAAAAAGTCAAATGAGGTATTTGTGGAATTACGATGCCTCCAGGAGCTAGGTGGTGCCTAAGCTGGGGATTTTGATTTTGCAATGTTGAATGCTGCCTAAATGTCATTTGGCTTTCTTTTGGTTTTTTCTTGGATCAGTTTTTTTGCCCCTCTCTACCTCATTATCTCCACCCACATGGACACTGTTTTTGCAGGATTAAAGAGAGTAAGATAAAAAGACCAGTGCCAATCCCACTCAAAATTGCTCATTAAGGCTGATATGCTTTGAGATACTCTCTGAGTCTGCTCTCCAAGACAGCTTGTGAACGCCAGCGTCCCAAGATAAGGAAAGCACAGTCACCAGTAAGTAGGATGTGACCTGTGTGAGTCACTAGTGGCACTACAAGTGTAAGAACAGTTGAAGAGTCAGCTCCAGCTCCAACTTCTCACCCAAATAAATGGATTGCCATGCACAGTGCCATAGAAGAGCCATCCTTTACTACCTCCAAGGAAGCAGATCTCCCCCCAGCTTGCTCTCCTCGAGTACCACTGGTGAGCCTTGCTGTTGGAGCCATAAGTCTTTCTGCTTATACAAAGTTTGCTCTCCAGATAACCTTGAAAAGCCCTGCTTACAGTACCACTGAAACACCATGGACTTCCAGAGATAAGCACCCAAATTCTGCACAGAGGTAGGATGAGATATACTTGGATCATTTCTGAAAAGGGTTTATCTTACCTGTATATAGCCTGCAGCCCCCTTACTCAATGACTTCTAGTTTACTTATTATAATTTTTCTCCCTATCCATATCAAATAGTTCATTTTCCCCCTAGATTAAGCTGTGTTTTTAATGCTGACCACAACTGGCAACAGACAAAAAGGAATTTTCTGTTTCAGACAGCCTCTTCCATTCTGGATGAACACTCCTTTCCCTGAGTCCTCACACTCAACCCCCTGCAGATGCACCTCAGATGCTTCAACTCCACCTCTGTGCAGCGTCAGCCTTGTGAAGAGCCCAGTTATCAAGCTGCATTGTACAAGTGGATTTCTAGATGTATGATAAACATGTCTGGAAACTATTACTATCCTCACGAGTATTTGTGTCCCACAAGAGTTGAAACAAGAATCCTGACAATGTAAAGAGATTTATCTCACCGGGATGTTACAAAGATTTCATATGTTTCAATATTATAATATTGCTAAGGTATATATTATAATGAAGATACAACTTGTCACATGTTCTCATATTTGGTAATTTCTGTCCCATCCGTGCCACTTCCCTGAAGAACGAGCCCTGCAGACAGAAGGGTTTCAAAACACAGATGCAGTTACTGCTCTGGAGCTGTGCTGTGTCAGAGGCTTGGTGTTGAAAGGACTGTCTATATGTTCAGCTGCAAATTGTTACAAACATTTAAAGAAGCTGCTGTTTCCAGAAATGAAGGACAAGTTATTCCTATTATGAAAGCTGGGGGGTGGAAACTGGTATGCCAGCAGAGGATCCAGAGCCAGGATAGATAATCACAACAGAAGAATCTACAAATGCCTGAGGACCACCTATGCAACATTTGCATGTCTCATGCACCAGGTGTTGCCCCTGGAACACGTAATTTGGGCATGCACTCAGTGTGCCACTCCTACCAGCTCCTGGCTTCCACCAGAACGATGTCACACACTGCCTACAGCAATGTGCAGAGCGAGGAGCGCCAGTCCCTGCTCAGAGAAGTCTGTCATTTACCAAGAATATCCTGTGTCAGTGCAAATCCAGCCCACAGCTGGGAACTGGCAGGACATACTTGAGGTATCACACGCACAGCGCAGGAACAGAAAAACTGCTTTGCCCACAACTACCCAAAAACTGCACGCAGTTTAATCCAAGGTTTAAAAGGTGGCACACAGAGAAGTTGGGGGTCAGGCTCCGAGACACAGACTCAGACTCCAGAAAACAGGCTGCAAAGAGGAGCTCATCCCAGCAGCAAGTGTCACACTGCACACAGATGTGCTTTCTCTACAGAGGTGAATGCACCTAACACACCTCTGGTCACTCTGTCCATAGATCCTACACATTGCAAGGATGGGAGCACCTCACCTTTATGCATGAGCTGTTCTCAAAAGCTAAGGCTGAAATCCTGGCAATAGTTCCCCACTTCCTTAAAAAGTGAAAGAAAACCCCTACCCAATACAACAAAGAAAAATAATCAAACAACCATCCCGAGTCAAGAGTCTGCTGCAGCATAGAATGAAAAAGTGCTTACTATTCTTCAGGAACAGATTATATTTCCTATATCAGGCTGAAGGTGGCCATGGAATAGGATTCAGCACATGGATGCATTTCTGGAGGAGTTTTATTTTAATAAATATATGCAGAGGGAAACCCTCTCTCAATACAAATCCTATGGAAAATACTGTTTCTGTAGACAGAAGAGAGACCAGTTCTGTTGGTATACTCAGGCACTGCATATATGAAGATATTTTAGAGGCCTCTATACTTAGCCATTGTGGTTTCAATCTTTCCCAGGCCAGAGGTAGCTGTGTAAGCATATAGTCAGCAATAGCTAAACAAGCACTTTTGAAACCGTACTATTATTACCAAATTAGTTAAAGAAGGTTACTTTCTTTTTTTTTTTTTTTTTTTTAATTTTTATTTTTTTGGGGGGGGCAGGGAGGGGAAGAGGAAAATCTAGACTTCAAGCTAAAAGCATAAAAAAAGCTCACCAAAACAAACAAACAAACAAAAAACCAAAGAAGCCATGGGGGTGACTCAGGCAGTACAGCTCCTTCCTCTGAGTCGGCACTGCAGCACCACGCCGAGGGCACTGACCTGTTGTCTTTCAGAGGAAATAAATGGGTGCCTGACCACACTGGTGGCTGTTAAAGCCAACACCAAGCTTTGCACAAACACTGCCATTTGGCTACGTGACTGCTCCCCGTGTGCGTAATTACATTTCTGCCTCCCGCCCTGCTCCGTCCTGGATTGTTTCAATG
Source organism: Taeniopygia guttata (assembly GCF_048771995.1). Classification (NCBI taxonomy): domain Eukaryota; kingdom Metazoa; phylum Chordata; class Aves; order Passeriformes; family Estrildidae; genus Taeniopygia; species Taeniopygia guttata. Next base: position 69,648,940 of record NC_133025.1, read on the forward strand.
GTTGCTGTGTTTCACCCACTCCTAAATGCAATCTGAGGCTTGCAGGAACAGCTCCAGCACTGCCCAAAACTAAGAACCTGGAATTTTATTGCTGACCCCACCTTTGGTGGCTGCATGACCTAAGGAGGTCTCTCCTACCTTTTCCTCTCCCTTGCTTTCCCCATGTGCAAAGGGGAGATCGTGAGAAGAATCTCTTCTGTAAAATGCACTGAAAGACACTGGTGGAAAACCCCATGTAAGAGAGCATCATAAAGGTGAATTATGTAAGACAGCATTATTAATTAGGTACGCTGATTAAACATTCTGGGACTTTTTTCAGTAGAAAAGGCAATAGGGAAAAGGAGGAAGATTTGTAAAGAAAGAAATAAAGTGTTTGGATTTGATATAATCAAGACCTATGATCTTTCTTTAATTCAAGAGAGCCTTGGATTAAGGACCAGACAGGTATTTTCCCCTTTGATGTGAGGGAGTTCAGTGATGCCTACTCTACAGGAAATTCTCAAAAGGTGCTGAGCATTAGCAAGAGGCTTTTGTCCACAGGCTGCCTATAATTACGTGAAGAAAAATTCATCCTCTCCTTCCCTAATCCCAGGGCTCTGATCACATCCTACATTTGTGCTGGTGACTCCATTTTGGAGCCACGTGACATTTACAACACACAGTCTGGAAAACACACCTGGATCTGAGATTTGGCACAAGCTTGCTGAAGGTTCACTGAAAGGTTCCCCAAAGGTTTGTGACTCTTCTCAGCACAACTGTGAGCAAGTTACAGTTTGGCACTATATCTTGCAGCTTGGGCAAGTGAAAAACGTGGTCAAACTTGGAAGCTGTGACCAAGATGCACTTGGAGAGTTTCAGTTCAGTTTAGGCGTAAGCTCAGTCCCAAACAGGCTGGAACAGAGAGCAGCCAAAGGCTCTGCACCCCCCTTCATGGCAAAGGGCTTGGCTGATCACAGGGGACAGGGACTCGCAGCAGAGCTGGCCACCACCAGCACAGAGACAGCCATGGGAACACCAGCACTGTAGGTCAAATAGGGAGGCACTTCTGAAGTAATTTCCCCCACCAGTCCCACCACCCATGCAAGTGGTTTGCAAATTTGAGCAGCCTTAGAGCTTGCAAATGGGATTCTCCCTGGAAGAAACTGCACAGCAGACGATGCTTGAGGAGAATACTCTGTGCATTCTCCACATCCATGGGATCAGATAAAAACTAGTCCAAAATAACACTCCCCCATCCCACAGTGCTGTTTCATGGGTGCCAGGTCTTCAGCACCACCTGTGCCCCCTCCAGGTCTGCTCCTCCCAGGCCTGTCTGCCACAGCCACCAAGAACTGGGACTCTGCTGCCCAGGAACCGGAATGCAGAGGTACAGCAATACCTGATTATTTGGGATATCTGCTTTTGAGCACCATCTGCTGGATATTACAACTCTTAATCCCCTCCAGGCCAGAAATGGCAGCTACCTGTCATCACCCAGGAAGATGCTGGGGTGTGGAAGCAGGGAGCCTGTCCCGGGCACCCCTGGGTGCCAGTGTGCCAGTGTACTGTGTGAGGGCACCACGGTGGGTAAATCAGTGTCCACTGAAAACAATCAGAGCCCAAAGATCCACCCACCACCAGGAAAAGTCAAACCCAGCATCAGCCTTCCCCACACAACTGAGCTGCTTACCACTCAGTGAATCTAAATGAAACACTCTGCTGAAAAAAGATGCCTAAAAGGCATTTTAGGGAACACCTAAAATCATTGTTCCCTAAGAGGATGGAGCTGCACAGGCTCTGACAATTTAACATTTCCTCCTGCAGCTCCGACCTGCAGAGGTCACCTGTCCACCACAACGCTGCAGCGGATGACTGGCAAAGGGGTAACTGAGGCAGGCAAGGAAAAAAAAAAATGGGCAAAAAAATGGGCAATGTCACCTCAAATCTACACTCCACGAGGAAAAAACCAGCAGCCTCATAGCCTACATTTCAGCCTTCAGGTGATTAGAAAGTTGTGGCCATCTCTGATGCCAGTAATCATTCAATGCAGAGATGTTCTGGAATGCAAGGCTTAGGCAGTGACTGCTCTAAGCTAGTGTCCACTGTCAGATGTCTCCCAGGAAGGCACTGGAGGTTTGCAGGGCCATGAAGAGCTTTTAACTGGCTGCAGCTGGAAGACTATCCAGGAGAAGGAAGCCCCACACCTTCTAAATGAGCTAGAATAAAATTAATAAACGGTATGCAAGACTTTTATCCATATATCTAATCCTTTCTGCATTCTAATATGTTCTCAGTCTCAATTATTTATGTGCTGTAACAAAAAAATAAGCTTCATGTGTGTCAGATGTTTTATTTCAATTTCATTGGAAAGCTTGTATTACATTAAAGTATACACAGGAATGCCTGGTTTACTTCTCTGTACTTCTAAGTTTATATACTTCTGTCATGTTGCTTTTTATTACTCTTCACTCTAATGAAGGATGCACAGTCTTTTTCAGTCTTTCCACACCTCCAGGCATTTTCATCACCTTGTTCTGCTAAATATTTGTAGCAAGGTGATCAGAAATGAACTCACGATATTTTATTTTTAAGACTGGAGTCCCAGCGAATCACTTGTAGGGTGATCAGAAACGAATGCACGATATTTTATTTTTAAGAGCCAGGGAATTGCTTGTCTTTCCACCAAGGAGATCCCACACATCCCCAATGGCAGCAGGCTCCAAGGAGATCCCACACATCCCCAATGGCAGCCCAAGCCAGGGGAGAAAGAGAGGATGCACGGCTTGTTTCACCCTTTTACACTGCAGAATTCACTACTGGAGGAGTTCTGTGCTCCCTTCCCATGCCAGCCAGCCTCGGCTGTGGTAAGGCAAGTGAAAAGGCATTAACCCTGCTCCCTGCTAGGAAACAAAGTCTCCCACTCATTCCCCAGAAAAGTTAAAGGTACTCATTTCTGAGGGACTTGCGGGGTGGGCAGACACAGCACAGCTCTCCAAAGATAGCTCAGAAATAACCTGGGAGGATCCCAGAGGAAGGCTGGGTGTCTTCTTACATCTGTGTGGTTTCCGAGATGGAGTGTAAACAGTGGCACATTAGCTTAGATTAATTACAGGCTGCCGGTATTTTGCTTTCATGTAGCAAGCTCTGGGAACACAACACCAGTGATAATTAAATAGCGCCTGCCATCAAAGGGCTCCAAAGCAGCCAGCAAAGCAGGCAGGCTGCTGGGGCAGGGCTGCTGGGGTGGCACACAGCAGCAGCTTCGCAGGACAGGAACACAGCACGCTTGTTTAGGAAACGAGAGATTTCTACCTTTTTTTTTTTTTTTTTTTTTTTTCTGGAACAATGGCTCATTAATGACTGAAGAATAAAAAGAAGTTATGCCCCACTTTGCTTTCGGAGGGTGAGAAAAACTCATGGCAGTGGAGTTAATTTTCTGTGTCACCACATCCCCTCCATCCCCAGCTCCTTCCACACATGCCACTGCCCATTGGTTATGTGAGATTTTGTGCCAGGCTCAGCAGTGTCAATACTGGGGTGGATGATCAAACCTTCCTTCTCTTGTGCCATATCCCATCTGGCTTACCACATCCCTATTCATTTCCTTTTCTGTCCCTCCTTTTTTCCAGACACAAAGCTGCTTTTCTGCTCTTGCCCATCCCCTTGAGTCAATGCCCACCAAGGTCAGGGAAGACCACGGTTGCTTCAGCTGGGATGGCTGAATGAATTGCTCCTGTAAGGCTGGGCTGCCCCCCAAACCTGCAGCCCTGAACCCATCTGATGTTCTCTTAAAGACACCAAAATGAGAGGTCCATGTGGAAGCCAAAGGGAAAGCAGGGGATTCCAGGATATAGCTTTATGCTCTCACTTGGAACGAGGGGCAGAACTAGAGGAGGGGTGCACTCGCACTGCCTTGCAGAGAGGACTGGGAACCTGAACCAGTCCCAGTTCAGGTACCCAGCACCTCAAGATCAGCTGCCCTTTGCAGGCAGGATCTAGGGACTGGGGACAGGAACATACTGAAATACACACCACATCCCTTTAGTATTCCCAGAGTAACTCGGAAACTCCAGCTCGAGCACCAACAGCACTACCAAAGGGCAAAAACCTCCTGCTGTCCTCATGAGCTCAGCATGATCACTGGGTTTCACACAGCCTGCCCTCTGTGCAGGGACAGTGACTGATTCAGCAAATTTAACCTTCCCCAGACTTCAGGCAAGGCCACAGATGCTTTCCAAAACTCACTCGGGCTGCAGCCTGCCCACTGACATGGGACAGGAGCAGATCCACAGCAATGACAGCCACAGGGAAAAGGGCTCGAGGCGGAAAATAGGAAAGGAGCAAACTTCACACAGGAGCAACACTGATTTTTGAATGGCTAATTGCATGTTGCTGTGGTTTGGTTAATAATCTGAAGTGAGACACACACTGCCATGCAGCACCTCCTCACCAGAGGTATCTTTGTGACACACCATGCAGACTGTCATTGTCACATAACAGCTGACTAAAAGCCATGAATATTAAAAGCCATAAATATTAAGTCTGCACCCACAGCATTTCATACACGGAACATGCTGTAAGGCACCAAGCAATAAAGTACAAGAAACTCAAGGAGACAGCTACCAAACTTCTACAATACCTGCCAGTATTGTTCAATTACCTACCACCTTCCTATGAACCATGGAGAGTCAAAAAGCACGACCAGATTCGGAGCCCACAAATGAAGCTACAGAGAAGTACTTCTCTGCTCTCACACACTCCTGAGTAACACAGAGGATAAACTACACCTGGGCTGGTCAAAAGGGCAATTGTAATCCCTTGCACTCTCTGCTGCTCACAGCTATCAGTGCCCACTAAGGAAAGGAGCCACTCAGGCTTCACAGAAATCACAGAGGCTGGGTTAACCCCCTAAACCTCAGCTGCCAGCCCTCACCCTCACAACTGAATCCTCAAAGTGAAATCTGGAAGCCTGTATTGCCATTAGCATGAAGTGCATGTCCCCAAGCCTTTGGATCTCTCTTTAGACCAGGATCCCAGTGTGCCATGAGCTCTCTGCCAGCAAAGCTGCGTGGCTTTGGTCTGTAACACATGGCTTGTGCTGCAGGAATATTCGGGGGCCCCAATGTGCTAGGCACTGCACCAACAGAAAGTAATTCCCGTAGCTACTGATCTCATAGATAAATGTAAAATCTTGCACTGAAGAGTTTTCTCCCCTCCCCTCCTTTTTCAGCAGGACAGTCATATAGCAATGCTGCCATTCCTCTCATTTACAGTGGCGTAAGGGAGAAGACTGAAAAACATATTCAGCTGCCAGAGATGCGACTGCAGCATGTCAGATGTGCAGGCAGGTGACTCTGGAGAGCTCATGGAGAAAGAGCAGGGGTTTCCACACACTCACTTGCCCAAATATGTCCCCCAAAGCCCCAGCAGCTTTATGTCACCAATGCAGCCACACTGCCCTACTGCTGTTATTCGGGTGTGACAGAGATGACAGCAAGCTCAAGTGGGCTGTGCCCACTCCTTGTGGCACTTCCACACCCCAGGAATATCTTCCTTTCTCCTGAAATCACTCCCACTGCACTAGCAGAAACAGCAGGGGAAGACAAGCCAAAAAGCAGAACTAAAAACTGCAAAACCCAAGCCCTCTTTAGTCACCAAGCTGCATCTGCTCTTCACACATTTTTGGAAGGATACATTTCTGTTCCAGCACCAGTGAAAGCCCAAGGTCTCCAGCTGTCAGCGTGCTGCCAGGGCTGGGGTTCTTTCCGATATATTTAGAGCCACAGCATCACACCAGCTCCTCTGCTCATTAAACCATGATATTTGAGCTACGACTTTCATTTCTGCTTTCAAGGTAATCTATCTGAACAACCTCTCACAGTGTAAATCTGGTTGCTGAGCAAGAAAAATATGGTTGCCCCAATGTGACTTTGTCACTGCAATAAGCTTTGCTTTATTTAGAGAGCAGGTTTGGTTTTATGTCTGTCCTGCAAGGACAAACTCCTGATCAAGACTAAAAATCTGGGTGAGACAACTGACCAATGCATCTGACCCAAGGCTGAAAATAAAAGCTGGCTTCCCACCTTAGTTTCCAAGTAAACTCTACCAAATGACACAGCACCCCATACTGCATTTCACAGGCAGTACAGATATATTTAGCCCAGTATGCCCCTCCCAAAGGACAGTGTGGGGCACAACTGGCTGAGCAGAAGCCAGGCAGGACACAGGGAAACAAACCAGGCAAACCATCCTCTCCTACTCAGTAGCATGGCTCTTGTTCACTTGCTTTGTTTAACATAAGCAAGCAAATAAAGCCCCAAAACAAGGAAACCTCGCAAGAGGAGTTTTATTTTCAGGCCAGGCAGCAAACCCAACAGCTGTAATCAGGTCCTGGAAATTAGCAGTTTAACTTATTTGTGGTTTTGGGTGTTCTTTGTATTTCCATCCGAAAGTCAGACAAAACCAGCATCTACCCTTTCCCCAGAGGCTTGTCAGAGAAAATGGTGCAAACACCACACGAGCATCAACACATGTGAACATGGAATCTCCTTTCATGGGTGTCACACCAGGAAAACCCTCACCTGAACAGTGATACTTGGGTGCCTGAAGGAGCACACTGGGATATAGAAAAGTACCCGAGGAGGGGAATTTCAGTGGTGTATAGACAACTAACTTGCAAATTACTTGGTCTATTTCAGAAAACACCTCCCCTGCAAGATGTTTCCAGGGTTGTGGCAGGGTTAGAAAATAATGTAGATCTAGGAAGCTGAGTTTTTGCCCTCAGGGCGCTGGGAAGTGATCTCCTCCTCAGCCTCCATCAAATCAGATAACAAACAAGCCAAATTATTGTGATTAGAATGATAGAAGCAGTAGCTGCTCAGAAGCATCCAGCAGGCAGGGTTTTGGCACCAGCTGGTTGTACAAGGTGATAAACCTGAGATGTTTCCAGCCAGAAAGCTACAAGAGGGCTGTCTGCCTTCTCCAGAAGGGCTCTCTGCCACACAGCAACACAGGGCATCTTCTTGGCTCCCATGTGGGGCAATCTCCTGGCCCCAGCTGAAGAAATTACACACTGAAGTCTTAGTCATAAAAGAGTTCTCAAATCAGGAAAATGATCCATTGCATACTAGAAATGAATCAAGAAATCACAGCAAAACATAACAAAGTTGTGTGAACAGGAGTATCCTGTCAAGACCCCTGGCTGCAGTTTTGCTTAACAGGGCTGGCTTTAGTTCAAGTCTTTGGGAAACTCTCACTCCAAATGATGAACCTTCAGTTCTGAGCAGAGCATGATTCCTTAAGGAGCCCTCAGTGCAAAACACAAAACCACTTCTCTTATCATTTTCCTTTTCCCCAAAGGGGAGGCGAGGTGGGGTCAGGGAAGATTCGTGGCCATGATAAGACTTCAATGTCTGAGTAACACTACGAGCACAGAGACTTCTGATTTCTCAGACTTGCACTACCTCATCCTCTCCTGTGATGATTTAAGAGGCTGAGTAGAGTGGCTGTCTCCTACACTTTCACTCCTTTCCCCTAAAGTGAGCTCTCTTCAGGCCTTATAGCCATGTCCTTCCCTCAGCCAAGAGAGGCCAAGCACAGCTTTTTGCTGAGGTTATTGCTGCCCCAGACAGCCAGGAGAGGAAACTATTATTTAAAGATGTGCAGAGTGAGACTGGGATACGACTGCAGTTACTGAGCCCTGAGCACCCATCCTACAGCAGAGGACCACAGTGTGCTGAGATATAATAACCCTCCTCCTGCAGGACAGTGGAGGAAACCTCTTTTGCTCATCAGACTTTTGAAAATGCAATAAAAGATTTTTCTCTAATCAGAGGTCGAAATATTGTTTTTCAAAACTCTGGCAAGTAATTCCTATCCTACAGGTTGTACATGTATCGCTGACAATGTCTGTTACCCAAACACAGAGAAATGACAGGCACAGCTTCTTATCCCTGACTGGGTGATTGCAATGCTTGGAACCAAATTTATGATGCAAATATTTGAAGTTAAGATTTCAAAATTCAGGTCTCTTCAGCAGTTCCTGCTTTAGCACACTACCACTGTATCTGTAATGAAAATCACTTGTTAAAATACAAAGAGCACGGTAAGCTCTTCAAACACAATCAAACACCACTCTTCCTCTAAATATTGGCCAAAAAGGTTAACATACTCACCTAGTCAAAGGGACATTTCTCTCTCTCAGGATTTTTCATAGGGGTGCACAGAGAAACAGAAAGAGAAAACAATTTCTATTTCTGCTCCTTGCTTTTCCCATGTGGAATGTGTTTGGAGAATTGTTTACCTGGAGTGATTGCTTGATTGGATTCTGGTGAGGATTGTTTGAGCCTGATGGCCAATCCAACCCACCTGTGGCTGGACTATCAAGAACAGGGTCATGATTTATGAGTGAGTTAGATATGGTAGTTAGAACAAGTGGGTTCGTAGTTTTAGTATCTTCCTTTATATAGTATATTAATGTATTTTAACATAGTTATAATAAAGAAATAATTCAGCCTTCTGAACTGAGTCAGACATCATCATTTCTTCCCATCGGGTTTGCCTGCATTTTACAATAACCCAGCTCATCACTGTTCCAGTGATGTAATGTTTGTAACAGTCCTGCCATACACAGGAGAGGTTTCTGGAGAGCCAGGCTTTTCTCCTGGAAGAACAAATCTCCTGTTCGTTTAGATTAATTGATTTCACACACAGTTGTTTATGTATGTGGCCTCCCTTGATTTTCTGAGCTCTCCTCACTCCAAACAAAACAGCTTAGGGATGTAGATGGAGCCAATTGCATCTGGGAAGAGGGGAGATAACACCTCAAAACCAGACAGAAAAGGACATTTCTAGCTTCAGAGACTTTTCTCTGGATGACACTTTGAGGCAGCCTGACAAAAGCATGCTTCTGGGGAACACCATAAAACTGCTTCAGAGACACACAGAGCCTGGGAGGAAAAACCTCCCCACAGTGGTGGGAAGGGGGAAAAGTAACTTCTGAGGAGAAAGATATACGGCAAGCTGTGAGACTGCAAACAATAGATGAACCAGAAACTGTCTTAAATTCTAAAACATCCTGATTTCATGTAACAGCTTGTAGCTAGACTGGGAGAGCACCAGGATCTTCATTTGTGCATGGAACATGCAGCAGGCAGCTGTGCAGTGCACTACCAAATGCTGGTTGAGAAGGAAAATTTATCTTTGGAAAGAAACCTGGGTATTAATTTGAAAGTACAACACAGAGCAAGAAAGATTAACTGCCCTCAGCCTCTCCAGCCATGTGGATACACCACAGGTTCAATCTGCACTGAATTACAAGTCATCACTGACAAAGTACTGAAGCAGCCAGCCAGCAAAACCAATGGAAATACACTTTTGTGGATCTGGTCAGAGAACAGAATCTCGGCTCCTCAAGAAGAGCTGGGATTTCAGCATTTGCCTGCATCCCAAACAGGGATGAAGGTCAAAATATTAGACTAGTTCATAGTATGAACAATTACAAATGCTCTTGATTTGAAAACACAGGGGTGGGAAGGAAGATATTAATGACAGAAACAAAACATTAAAAATGTTTTAGCAGAATTTTCTCTGTCTACCAGCACTGTACAAATGCATGGGCTCTGGAATCCTGTCTTCCATTTTCATCCCTGCTGTGCAAAGAAAAAAAAAAAAAGAAGTGGACAGGCTGCAGAGAGTCTAGAGAAGGGACACAAAGATGGCAAAAGGAGTGGGAAGCCTGCCAGTGAGGAGAGGCTGAGAGAAGAGAGCCTTGAGAAAAGAAGGCTTAGAGGAGATCTTATCATCATCTTCCAGTATTTAAACGGTACAAAGAAAATGGATACTCCCTTCTTACAAGGAGCCACATGGAAAAGATAGTGGGTTACTCCTGGGGAGATTCCAACTGGACAGAAATGGAAAATTTTACACAGTGGAAACAATTGGCCTTTGGAATAATCTCCCTAGGAAAATGGTGGATTCCCCAACAATGGACACTTTCAAGATTTGCTAGACACTGTGCTGGGCCATCTTATTCAGACTGTGCTTTTGCCAAGAAAGGCTGGATCAGATGATCCTTTATGTTCCTTCCAACCTGTTATTCTGCGATTCTGTGAAAATGAAGTGTTGATGCAAAAGGAGAGATTTTGGGGTTGATGTGAAATTTAAACTCTCGTTCTGGATACCAACATAAAATGACATTTAAATGTCAATTGGAAACAGAAATCATTAGGTTTTGAAACATCACTACAGAAAAGCATGTTTTTCTTCTGAAAATTTCAATTTAGATCAAACCATGTTTTCTTCTGGGAGCTTTTTTTCATTTACCAGCTCTGGTTGTTTGTTGTGCTTCTTGAGGATTGAACATTTACTCCAGGCATAGGGATGTCTGCACTGAGGTTATCCACACTGAGGACACACCGGAGATCCTTTACAGAAGTCCAGGAACACACGGGTACCAAGACGATCTTAGGAACCTGAACTGTTCCAGAGTAATCACTATTTTAACTTAGGGAAATGGTCCAAGGTGTCAGACAAGTAGCAAACAGAAACTCACTTTGAACACAGAGGAGGAGTGGGGTCTGCAGATACTTCTGGATGCCCTCCAAAGCATCTCCTCTTCATCAGCATACCAGCTTACACATCTCTCTCCAAAGACTGGCTTTGCAAAACCTTGGAGAGGAAAAGGCAAGTGGGCCTCTGGAAGCACTAAACTACCTCTAAAAACTCATTACTTATTTAATATTATGCCTTTGCAGAAACAAATCCTACAAACAAAAACCTAACTCCAACCTCAGTAATCCACAAAATTTCTGTGCAGACGCCTTTAGGCAGATGTGCAACTACCAGGACCCTCTGCCCTGCGCAGGAACAAGCAGCCAAAGCCTGCTGTGGGAGCAGGGACAATGACAGAAAGCAGCATTTCCCTAACACCTGCTGCTTCACACCCACAGGACAAGGGCACAGGACTGCTCACAGATGCAAGGCCTCAGATTGCCACTCATCAAGACAGTCTGGCAGATCCAGCCAGCACAATGCTGAGGTATGCCAAGAGAAAGCCTTACCAAGGAAGGAGTGACAGGAACAGGCGATGAATTTGATGTGATGATGCTGGTATTAAAAGCCAAAGGCTTCTGTAGTTGTGGACAGAGCAACTGAAGGGAAAAGTAAAATGTATTTAGGTGGAGTCACAACTGTTGACTGAGCAAACCAGCAGCATTTGCCTGAAACCAAATGGAGAACAGATTATGTTCAAGCAGCTCTGGAGCTTTTAACATCAGACCAGCACCTGCGAGCTGATGGACTTTCTGGATGTCAATCTACAGCTTGGGAATGGGTGCTGCTTTGAAGCCCTTTCAATCCCAGGTTGAGTTTAGGAAGCTATGACCACCCCATGGCAGCCCCTGACACCTGTCAGAGGCGGGACAGAGGTGGGACTTGGGACACATCTGTCAAGATGTCAATGAGCCACAATTTCCACAGGACTGAAGCCCATCCCTGCTCCAGCTGCCAGCATAAACATCCTCCTGCACACAGCTCTGCTGGATAATCCTTCCCTGGCTGTGGAAAAAGGTTTTCAGCTTTGTGAAGATCACCACCTCTTTTATCAGGAGGAAGAATGACTTACTGGAAGTAAGAGTTAATATTCCTTGTTGCCTCCAGGAGGTGCAGGAATTGGTAGAGGCAACCAGCAAAGCTTTCCATGCCTGCTCCAAGGCATCCTGTGGCGGCCAACTTCCATCTGCCCAGCTGGGGATGGACTGCACGAAACACGAGGTCCACCAACTCAGATCTCACCCAGGTTTACCAAAAGCAACAACAAACCAACAGAACTTCCTCAAAAGCAGCAACAAACTGACAGAGCTTTCTCTCTAATGTATTAAAAACACATTTCCCAGTTCAGCCTTGTCCATAAGCTAAAGCAAGGCTTAGGTAGCACAAACTGACTGTGTCTAAACTTAACTGCTATTCCTGTTGCTTCTAGCTTGGTTTTATGCTTGACTTGAAAGCATTACCTGGCCTCTCTAAGTAGGGCCTGGTCCAGACTTTCAAGGTTACCCCACTAAACTTTTTTTAGTTCAAGAAATGGGAAAAAAAAAAAAAAGCATGCTCCTGCCAACACCCCAGTGTCAGCTGTGCTGACAAAGATGCCTCCATGGTCACAGCTGTGCCCACAGAAAATGCTGTGGCTCCCCTCCTTTCACAGGCTGTGGCATAGACACAGTCTAACACAAGCAGCCAAACTCAGACAGTAAATTGTTCCTGGTGTGTGAGTCTGACCTAATTGGCACAATTTTCCTGGGAGATAAAGAAGTATTACGTGTCTTGTAGATAAAAGTTTGGGTTGTTACCTGCAATGGGGTTTTATACCACTGGGGTGCAACTGTTGTTGTACAGAAATACAGACCCTTACATCTTCTCAGCATGCTGTGGAGGGCAGCTTTTGAACCTTCCAGCAGACTCCTTGGAAAACAGCAAGAGATGCTGAAAGAGCCTGTGAAGCTTCAGTAAAAATTGAACAAAGCCAGTGCTGCACTTACCAAGCTTACCCAGCTGAAAAACCTCCTTGCCATTCATAAAAAATTATTAGAAGTTCATTCTGAGCATTGGCAAAACTCCCAAACACCTAGTTAAGAATAGGTGGAAATGGGGAATAGTTATAAAAACAGAAGAGAAATCAGGACAGGTAATTGGTCATAATTAATAATAATAATGAGTGCTCACAGGAGCACTCATTCCACTCTACCTGTACCCCAGGCTGTGAAATCTCCACAGGTGGAGTAACAGCTGCAGCCACCCACAAGGCTGCAGATGTTGCTGTGAAACCTGGTTTGTGCACACCACAGATGGGAGCAAGAGCTGACATTGTGATCTAAAACCAGAAACTTCCACTGCAGTGTAAAGAATAATGGGGCTACCCCATAAATATCTGCATCATCTCAGTGTAAGACTGGAAAGCTTCGGTTAGTTTTCAGAGATGCAAACTGGGCAAAATTGACAGCGATGACAGCCACAGGACACTACAAACCTCAGCTGTGACACAGCAATGACAATGGCAAAATATTTACTAAACGAAACCCTGACCTGCTGCCAGGACCAGTATTTACAGTAATTATTAACAAATCTGAGCCACAGAATACAATAAAGGAACCTGTAGAATTGCTTGAGCTGTAAAAACAGAGGAGGGAAAAAAAAGAAACTTAATTTGCCTTTGTACAGTATCAATTTTTTATGATTGGAGACAATTTCGAAGTACTCAGGAACACCTCAGGGAGTAATGAACCTGACAGTCAAAAAATTACTTTTTCTGAAAAGTGTTCCATTAATGAAGACATGCTTGGGCTCATATGTCTCTCTCGACACTCTGTGATACATAACAAAGCTCAGAAAGGTTTTCCAGCTAAGCATGGGAGATTCTCATTTAATTTGCTTTACAGCTCCAACTTGTCCATAATAGAGGTGCTACAATGCTTCAGGACTCAGTTAAACAATGGTAGTAAGCCAGCCAAAAAGCTAAATACAGAACAAATGGAAGAGGAAGGCGAATTTAGAGAGACCACTGAAATATTAGTATTCCTGTGACTTTTGTTAACCCTCCGTCCTTAATGATGGACAAAAACAAATCCGAAACACATGTTCCACCCAATCACTTCAGTCTCCCTCACCTCTAATTGAGATGGGAGAGTTTACAGAACACGTATTTTCCCTCAAATCCTTCAATGTGTGTTCACAAATCTATCGCTGTACAAAGGCACAACGTTGCTCTGCATTTCTTCCCCCAAGACAAAAACTACCAAACCCTTTGAGCCTTTCCCACGAGCTACTTAAAACCATAAATTAATCTAAACCAAGAGCTCTTTACCCATCCCTGCATGCAACAGTGCCATGAGCTCTCCAGCCACAGACTGATTCCCAGGAAAATTCATTCCATTGGAGTGGTACATTCTGCTTTAATTCATCTCATTCTGTTTTGCTCCAGAGGCTGAGATGAAGCTTTGCAAAATGGACTAGTCACTTTGAGTAATCAAGCCCAGACTACTCAGGAATGCCCAAGTATCTGAAACAGCTGAACCTCAGGGAAAAACAGGACCTTTGACAGCATTCAGAGCTGGATACCCCAAATCACCAGCCATGAAAGCCCTGGCCTGCATTACCTTTGCTCTGAATATGAGAGTATTAAACCCAAGGCCACCGGGTTAGCTCAAAGAGGGGCAGAGAAGGCCAGGACTCAAACCACCTCTCTCATGTGGCAGACCACAGCATTAGCTGCAGGCATGCCTGGAAAGAGAGATCAGTCAGGGGTCTCCTGCAGGGTTATGCAGGACACAAATGGTTTGATCCCGACGGTTTTATTTAGATGGTGAAGGCTCCCAGGTTGGGCCGTATTTACTGTCCCAAACTTGGAAATTCTGAAGAAAGCTAATTCTGTCCAGCCTGTCAGAAAGAGGAGCATTCCCTTTCCTCTGCTTGTCCCCCTCTCTAGCTCCTCTGAAGATGAGGGGCACATCACTTACTTCTCAAACAAAAAGCCAGCTTGGGGAAGCCCAGCTCTGAACAAAGTGAAATAAAAATAAGGAAGATGCCTTTGTGAGGAAGCACCTACTGCTTCCCCACTGCTGAATCCCTATGGGAGCAGAAAGAGGCACTGTCCCTTTAGAGCTAGCCAGGGAGCAACTCAGCATGCCTGGTCTCTGGGAGCAACCACAGCCAGGGAGGAAAACTGTGGGCTACAGTGGGACAAGGGGAGATTTCCTGAAGCCCGCTGCAGAATAAACACTCAAGAGATGAGAGGACAAGGGACCCTCCAGTCCTGAGGGCTGTGCAACCAGATTTAAAAATAAAACCTAGGAGAGGGAGAACTTGCTTGCCTGGGACCTTGAAAGAGCCAGCATCCACTGAGAAGAGGGAGAGCAGCAAACCACCAGCCTGAGGCAGCCAGGAAACGCGGCAGCAGCAGCCAGACCCACAGCCCAGCCACAAGAGAACAGGTCGGCTTAGGAGGGATGAAGCTGGCTGGGGAGTTAAATTTAGACAGGTAAACATTCCAAGGGGAAGAGATGGGGTTCACACAACCCTCATGTTTGCCACTGCCAGCCCCCGGGGAGAGCCCTTCAAAGAACTACTCGGGGGCTGAGGCACCTCGAATAGGGCTGTTGGGGCCAGTGGGTTGGGAGCACACAACTCTGTGGGGCATTTTTACCCCAGCATTTGCTCCAAGCATTTGCTTCCTGCCTGGCAGCATCCCCAGCAAGCAGGAAAGCTGTTGAGAGAAGCATGGAGGACATTGCAGCATGAGGAAAAGTGCGAATCCTGAGTACACAGGGTACAAAGAGACACCCCATCTCTATCTGAAGATTTTAAGAGGTGGAGAAGTAAATGCTGCCTTTGGTTGTTTGTTCTGAAGGTTAATCACCCTGCTGTTAAACACTGCCTGTTTCTAACAGAGCCTGAATGACCAACCACATGCCTTAAGTTCTCTTGAATTAGAAAGCTCTCCAAGCACCAGCTACTTTCAGAGCTGCTGAAGGCAGTCAGGTATCCCACCATGCTACATCTTAATGCTCTTCCTGAAATGCTACACAGGTCCCCATTCATCAAATCTCCCATTAGAAAAGGATTTTTTTAAGTCTGGGAGAAATTCCCCTGAGCCCTCTCTGCGCTGCTTTCAGTTTTAATAAAGTCTGTGTGCTTTCTCCCAGAAAGTGAAGATCCCTTTCTATGCAAAAGTGGAATCACATCACAGACTGCACTGCCTTATATAACATGCCTTGGCTGTCCACTTCTGATTTTACAAGTACTTTGTTTAAAAGTCTCTCTGAAATGTTCAGTGTGTGTGTGTGTGTGCATGTGTGTCCAATTTATTTGGAAATGATGAAATGTTTTTCACTCGAACTTTGATCAGCTGCTAGAAAAAAAAAAAGATCTTATGAATCTTATGAATAGAAACAATTTATATTCATTTAAATGAGCAATCATGCAGTTTTCAGAAAAGAGCTGGTTTCCCTGTATGCCTTGAAACCCAAACCAAATAACTTTAGGATGAAAGACTCAAGATGTAAAGCAGTCCAGAAAAAGAGGGGCCTACCAGACTAGAGAAAGGGACAAATAGCTTAAAGGTAACTTTAAATTTCACAGTATTTGATCTCTTCCTAAAAGAACAAGCTCCTGGAGACTTTGCTATACAAGAATGTTCATTTTTCTTTAAAACACAGGACCCTCAACTTTCTAGGCCCAGCTCTTTCCAAATTTCTATTTTTTTTCAACTGATGTAATGAATTCTGGCAGACTGGGAGGGAAAGGGCTGAGAAAGAAGATTTCTCAGGACTGTGAGCCTGCAGCCACAACTTCAGTTTCAGCTCTCCTAAACTGAGATCAGTCACACGTGGAAGGACACTTTCAATGTCCATGCATCAGAGACAAGGGAAAGGACACAGAGACTGCTTACAGCTCCTGAGAGCTGTGCTAGCACTGAAGGAGCCTGGGAGGGACTCCTTTCCAAAGGGAAGGGATCTGTTGCAGACACTCCTGGGCACAGAAATGAATGAGGAACGGAGCCTGAGGAAACCTAAGGCTGGACTGGGGCCAGCTCACTTCCCCAGCTCTGCCTCCTGACCCGCACTGGCAGCTCATCCTCATGCTTCTCTCCTCATAGACTCAGCTATTTTATTTTTTTTTTAAAGGATAAAACCCAAGTAGCTGGGCTAGCTTCTCTGCACACGTGGCAACTCATCCCATACCCTGGATGTTTGGAGTGAAAAACATTCCACCTGAATTCTTGCAGAGCCCAACCTTTACCTTGGCTAAACCCAGGTGTCCATGCACAGGACACTGGTTTGAGAGGAGTCTGTCTCTCTCCTGCCAACCTTGAGAAAGCCCACCTCGTTCTCTGTTGGGAAGAAGAGCACGTACCCAGCTTGGTTCTCCATTTACAACTGCACTGTGTGACAAATGACAAGCACTTGCAGGTGAAAGTGCCACCATCAGAAAAAGTGGTCCCTTCAACTCACGTGTCGATGTCCAGCAGCAAATGTGGGAAGGAAGGGCCCTGACAGGCTCACACCTGAGCGCTGGTGTGGTGTGGGGAAGGTCAGGGACACTCTGGAGATGTGCATGCAGTAGGCAGGCTCCGAAGGGACAGATGGACGGAGATGAGTGTAAAGGAGAGAGAGAGAGACCTTGTGTGTGCCCAATGCTGTGTGGGCACAAAAGCCCTCATAAAGGGCACCGAGAAAAGAGCCCCAACACCGAGGTGGATAAGCAAGCGTTGATGCATATCTCATGAAGGTGATGTGGAAAAGAGCAGACGGCACTGGCAATGTGCAGGTGCACACGAGGAACACCGTGCACACACCCCCGAGGTTTTGGCTATGAAGAAATTGAAGAGCTTAAATGTCAGTACACGTGTAAGGAAAAGCTCTGTCACAAAAAACCCCGACCCCAAAGACGAACAGGCGAGTATGTGGGTGCAGGCAGCAGGTCAAGAGTGATGATGATGATGCACTGTAGGGCAGCCAGGAATGCATTAAGAGATAGGTGAAAGGATAGAGAGACTTACAGGGACACTCACCTGATGGCAGAAGAAAACTATCAAAAACATGCACATAAAGTGCATCAGAGCACACTAAAATATGTTTGGGGAAGTTGTTTTACCCGTACCACTAAAGGAAGTATTACACCACAATTCTGAGAAGAAAAACCAAGTTTCATAAAAAAGCGTGTCTGTCACAGACGTAACTGGGATGCTCATGCCCTGGTCCTGTGAAACCGGGCACACTTTCACTTCCCATCTCTGCTTCCAAGAGTGTAAGGACCTTTTCCCACGCCACAGGTTACGGCTCATGCTGGCAGCCCCACCACTGAGAAAGGGGTGAGAAAGGACACTGTGTGCGCTCCCAGCTGTGCTCATGCCCAGGGAAAGGATCCTCCTCTGACAGTAAAATCCCTGTGCTCATAGTAAGGTCCACCTCACTGGAGTAACATCTGTTTTGTGAACTCATGTCTGTCATGCCTGAGGAACATCTGTTTCACCAGCACGGCGTCTGCCACCCCAGAGGAGCATCCCTCGCGCCCCAGCAACATCCCTCATACCAGAGGGTGGCCCCTAACATCCCGGCAGCGTCTCTTATGACACCTCAGGTCTCTCCCACCGCAGCAACACCACCGAGGGCACCCCGGGGCCATCCCGCAGTCGGCCCCAGCCCCGCGCTCCGGTGGCCCCTCCGCTGCCCCTTGTCGCTGGCGGCTCACCCGGGGGCCGCTGCCCGGCGGCGGCGAGGGCTCGGTCCCCGACGGGCCCCGCAGCCCGATCCCCGCAGCCCGATCCCCGCAGCCCCCGCTCCGCCCCGACCGGCGGCCGCAGCGGGCCGGGGGCGCTCCCGGGCTCGGCGCAAAGCGCGGACGCGTCTCCCGAGCTGGGAGAAGCGGCGGAGCCCCGGTACCGCCCGCGCCGCCTCCCGCCCCTTCGGGGGCCGCGCAGGAAGGCGCCCGGCCCCGGGACCAGCCGAGCCCGGGGGGCTGCAGATCCCGGCGGGGCCGAACACCTCCGGCCCCCGGCCTCCTCCTCCTCCCGCCGCCGCCCTCCCTCCTACCTGCATGTGCCGGGCGCCGCCGGCGGCAGCGGCAGGTGAGCGGGAGCCCGCGGCGGGCACGGGGCTCCGCGTCCCGCTCGGCGGCGCGGCGGCCGCAGACCGCGAGGGGACGCACCTGCCCCGGGGCCGCCGCCCCGTCGCCGCGCCGGGCCGAGCCCCTCGCCGGCTGCGAGAGGCGAGCGGGGGGACGCTGCCGGCGCTGCCCTCCCCGGGGCTCCGGCAGCGGCGGCACCGAGCGCGGCTCCCGGCCGAAGTTGGCGGCAGCGGCGAGTGCCGGACCCGGGAGGTGCCGGCGGATCCCGGGGGCTCCGGCCGCCTCCGCCCCGCCTCCCCCCGCCCCGCACCGCCCCCCGCGCCCTGCGCCCGCCCCGCCGCGGGCACCGCCGCCGCCGGGATGGGGCTGGCTGCGGGGGCCGGCCCGGGGCCGCTGCCGTCGGGGGGGCCGTGCTGGTGAGCGAGGGAGCGACAGGGACGGAAGGACGGAACGCCGCGGTGCTGTGCGCTAGAGGCCACCGGGCGGGCTCCCTCCCGCAGCCCCGCCGCGCCCGGAGCGCGCCCCCGCAGCGAGACTCGGACTCTCGTGTGTGGCTCCCAGCGCATCCCTGCCCTGCTCCCTCCGTGCCTGCCCGGCCCCGCCGGCTGGAAGTGTCCGGCCCTGAGCTGCGGAGAGCTCCGTGCCCTCCGCTTCTCGCTGTGGGGGCTCCCGGCCCGGGAGACAAACGTGCTGGGAGCCAAAACCCCTCCCGTACGGGCAGCGGGGTTCCTGGCCCCCGCCAGCGGAAAGCTTTTGACCTGGTGACCTACTGCTTCATCTCAGCAGGGATTTTGGGCATCTGTCTCCCAGTGCGGGTGGGCGGCTGGGTTGCAGTGAAGGTGTGAATGAGGCAGAGCCCGGTTCGGGGATGCTGTTGAAATAGACTGGCAAAGTTTGGCGGAGGAGACAGCACATGAAGCTCTTGATGCGGCTGGCACTCAACAAGCACATCCCTCCTTTGCCTGCAACACCAGGAATCACACTGGGGGCTGTCCCCCACCCTCTTCCCATAAAACTTCACAGATTCACAGCCAGATCCCGTTCTCACTTTTCCTGGCAGAAGCAGGAGTAGCTGCACAGGCATTAGCAGGATCACCGTGAATTTATGTCGGTGTGACTGCAAGTGGTGCTTAGCCCCCGGGACTGCTGGGCAGCTCAGTGTACGGAGACAGGATTTACATGCCTGATCTCTGAGCTTGGTGGCAGCTCTGCAGCAGCCAGAAGTTACACTTGCTGGGTCCAGGTCCCCATCTCTGGGCCCCACATCGTCAGGCATCCATAGTCCCCACACAGCAGGAGCTGCAGAGCCTCATACACAGTGCGAAGAGTACCTTGCTGCCCCTACACATACACAGACTCACACATATAAGGATTCAAATGGAATTACATCAGGCAGGCATTTGGCCCCTTGGAATTCCTCAAATTTGTACTGGCTTGGGATAAAATGCAGCTTGAGACACACACTATCACAACCATCTTGTTTCAAATAGCTCTGAGCATCCATTTGGGTTCAGAGTGGAAATACATGAGCATTTTTAGAGGAGCAGGTAAGTGTTTGAGTACACGCTACACACTGCAAGTAATTGAAGGCTCCAACTGTCTTAATTTATGACCAACTGTGCCAGTGTTTCCCATCACTGCCATCATTAATGATACTTTCTTTTAATGGGAATAGGAGATAGAGGAGGTACAGCTAGAGGTAAATAGTAACCCAGTGTTTGTGGCAGGAAATAAGGAGCCATTGTCCTCAGCGCTGTGTAACTAGAAAGATAATAGTTGGTACAGCAAATGCCAACTAATTAGAGGGCAGTCTTGAAATTGCAGCTGGCTGCAGGAACTTTTAGGTGCCAGCTTTTTTTCTCAGAGGTAAAGCCTGTTTACCATATGGGCTGCTGTTCCCTGCTTGTCTGTTGAACTTCTAGCTTGCACATTAAGGCTGCACAGAGGAAAGGCAGGGTGCTGCTTTGGGGACCCAGCAAACAGCAGGGACCCCTCCTGGGGACCTGGAGGTGTGAAGGGGAGTGTAACAGAACTGAGGCATGGTAACAAGTTGCTCGGTCTGTAGAGTGATGTGCTTTTCCACTTTTGGTGCTACAAGGGACAGCTGGCCACAACAGGTCAGCAA
This sequence comes from Taeniopygia guttata, assembly GCF_048771995.1. Classification (NCBI taxonomy): domain Eukaryota; kingdom Metazoa; phylum Chordata; class Aves; order Passeriformes; family Estrildidae; genus Taeniopygia; species Taeniopygia guttata. The sequence goes on from NC_133025.1 coordinate 69,669,662, forward strand.
GCCAGAGATCCTCATCCATCCTCACAGGAATCCTCTTGGGGATGACCCTGCTTCACACCCTGGGATGGTGTCTTACATCAGGGTTAGAGGGAGCAGACAGGGAAGGCAGAGCCACTGGACCACCAGCAGAGGTGGTTGGGCAGCACGGGATATATGTATTCCTTAAAACCTTCAGCTATGGGCCACGTGGATTATTCCAAAAAGAGACCAGGTTACTGAAATACCATTCTGGCCTCAGCCTAGTCCACGAGTCCATGAATTCTTGCAGTTTTAATCCATCTTTGATGTCTCCACTCCTGCTATGGTGGGACAAGAAGGGCCATTGGGAGACACATACATGTGTGTCAGGGCGTGCTGGGTGCCAGGAAGGGCAGGAGGGACAGCTGGAGTGTGCATCTCCAAACTGGGTGGGAGTGATTTCCCAGCTGATCACTTGGCGGGGGCTTGAGAAGAGGTGAAGGGTCCTGAGCCAGCAGGAACGAAGTGCATGGCCCATCTCAGAGGACTGTGTCTCATAAGGGGGATGCCTTGGCAGTGCTGCCATTGCTGAGGACAAAAAACCCCACAGAATGAGTTGGCCATGGTGCTGGTGTGGGTGGGTGATGACAGGAGACCACCAGTTGCTTTACCTTACTGTGTCCTCTCTGCTTTGTTTTCTTCCTGGAAGGAAAAAAGTTGATTGCCTTCTTTAATCCTAGTCTCCCCCACAAGATTGCTTTTATCCTCCACCAAAACACCACCCTATGGATGTCATTCCATAGATGTTGTCCACTCAAGCTATTCCTCCATCTAAAGAGCAGGGCAGATAAGAGAAGGGCACTTTCATCCAGCCAAGAGTGGTCCTTACTAGGTGTTGGGAAGAGGGGCACCAGCTGCCAGTAAGGAGGGGGTCCTGTCTCCTCTCAGCTTCCAAAGGTGTTGTCCATGTATTATTTACATGTCCCAATATCATTAAGCCTTGCTGATTTAATAATGGGCAGCATCCACAACTGGATCTGGGCAGGATGTGGACTCCAGTCCATGACCAGAGCCTGGGATGTGACTAATATTGGTGGGAGACACTGTACAGCACACCCAGGGAAGATGTTCCATCTGCTCCCTTGCAAAAAGAAGCTTAACCCGTGCAGCTCCCTGGACAGCACAAGCTGTTTTATTTCTCTTCATCTCACTGGAACATTCTTATGGCTACAGTTGCCCTCATGCTCCTCCTTCTCTTCCACTACAGCAGTGGAACTTGTGTCTCTCCCCTCCTGGTCTCTGCTAGCAGTGAGCAGGAAAGAGGCTCATAGAGTCTCTGTGAGCAGCATAGAGTCCCAACTATTTGAGAAATGGAACTACTAAACTCACTCTGCAGAGAAGAAGAGCAATTTAAAATGTATTAAGGAATATAAACCCTTTTCAGTTAAGAGCAGGACCCTGCAGAATATATTGAGAAGCAGGAGACCTTATCCCTAGAAGCTCAGCCATGTGGCACCAACTTCTCTTAGCGCAGGTGTAGCCCAGTCTGTGGTGCTCAGAAGCTCTAATCCCTTGGAAAGTTTCTTCCATCCCTGTTGAACCTGCACAATCATCTTCCCCCTGGTCAGCTGATTCTGTGTCCAGGGTAGAGCTGAGGCAGAGATGATGCCAACCCTGGGACAGCTGTCAAGGAGAAGGAATATTCACTATGCTTCTTTGATTGACATGGATCTTTTTTTTGTCCTTTACCACTTGCCCCTGGCAGGGGCAATTCCTGTGGTGGGGTTTACTACCAGTAGTAGAAGCAAGTGAAAGGAAGTGAATTTGTGAGGAACTGGACACGTTTCCAGCAGTGAGCTTTTTATGAGCCAAGGTGGAATTAATGGAATAAAAATCTGGAAATGGAAAGAAAAAATAATCTTGAGCTCCTGCCAAAGGAGAGCTCATTACAGACAAGCTACCTGATCTGACCTGCCTCGCAGGTGTGAAAACCTTCATTGACCCACCCCCACATTCTCTACCTGCCCTTGCAAACACCAAAGGAAAGCACCACCTCATTCCCAGCTGCTGTCCTCGTGGGAAGCAGCCAGTTTCCTTGGGGCGTAGAGCTCATGACCTGAGAATCTCTGGCACTCCACAAAAGGAAATATAGGCTAAACATCTGAAACATTTTCCAATGCTGACATCTTTCAAACGATGGAATTGTCTCCCCAGGGACATGTGGATGCTCCACTCCCTGAGTCAGAGAGGCAGGACCCAACAACGCAGGGGAGGGGAGAGGTATTGTTGGGAACCTCACTGCTCCTGTATCAGGGAGAGACAGTGAGGGGGGAGAGGAAATGAATTAGATTACTTGAATCATTTCCAGCTCTAATTGCTATGATTTTGCAGTAGTTTTCCCAGCCCCAAGTATAACATTAACCATCAAAGCACGATTTCACACACGGTCAATTAAACCAGGATTCATCTGGCTTGACATCACCAAGAAAAATCCAACCTGGACTGAGGGACACCCTGCTGAGAAAAGACAGGAGCCTGACTGGGGCTGGTCACTGATTGTCCTGCAGGATAGGCAGAAGCTGCTGCCTTTAGAGGTGGACATCTCCAAGTATTCTCTTCCCTTTGCCAGCACAGGACACAAAGGGAATGCAGCAACTGTATAATGTGCAAACACCTTTCCTCACCTCAGTGATGCACTAGTAGGGTCCCTGGATTGATCTCCCCATGTGGACAGTCCTGCTGGCCGGGGGGCTGCTCCAGAGGTCAGATGAAGACAGCCTGCAATGCTGGCTGACATGTGCAGCCCTGCAGAGCCAGGCTACCTCTCCACATTCAGTGGCTACACTTCACCCTCTGTCCAGTTTGCCCCTGGCCTCCTGGTCCTCCAACACGCATCTGGGAACCCATCAAGGGATTCAGTGTCTGGAGCTGCATTCCCAAATGCTGAGGTCCACGGGGTGGGGGGCAGGCCAGGGGATGGCTCTCCCCCAGCAGCTCTCCTGCTTGCCACTCTATGCTCTTCCTCCACAGTCCTGGTGCAAAGGGGTGAGCCAAGCCATTTCCTGGGTTTAGAAAACCAGGAGATGAAGCAACAAGAAGCCCTTGTGAAGACTCCGGGATTTAAAGGACGCAGCAGTGACCAGACTGACCTGGTGGGGCGAAGCCCTGGCTTGTCTGTCTCACGTATGTTGGTAGCAAGGCTGGGGAGAGCACAGGGAGTTCAGGTCTCCTCTTGTAGCCCTTTAATCATTAGACAGGTGCTCCCAACAGCAGCTTCTGTGGGCTGGCTGAGTTAAAGTGTAACTGCCCCCCTTGGCGGCCCCTGCCAGGATTCCTGGCTCCAGGGACCAGGGCAGCACCAGCACCCAGCGAGTGCCACCAGCCCTCACTGCTGGCTGGCAGGGACAGCCCGAGCACAGACTGCTGTGGGAGAGCTGCCCTGCATCCCGTGATGGCCTGGGGATGGCTAGGGCCCTCTTAGGTTTTTGTTCCCCCATCCCTCCCTGCTATGGACAGATAAGCATCACCTGTCCCACGGCACTGCTGGGCAAGGGGGACAGGAGATGGCCCTGGGGCAGCCCAGGCTCCCAAGCCTTGCCACACACGGACCACAGCTCCGTGGTTTGGGGAGGCACAGGGCCACGGCCATAGCCAGACAGTGAGGTAATCTGCCCCTGAACTTCCCTCCTCTCGGACCAAGTCCCTCAGTCTCTTCTACTTGGCTTAAACCCCAAGGGTTGTACATCCTTTCCAAAATTTTTATCGGCACGAATTATGAAAACTCTGGATATTCTTATTGTCCATTCGAATGGCTGATGGCGTTCTAAAATCTTCATTCTTGGCCTCCCCTACTTCCCATGGTAATGAGCTCTGCAGTGTGATTAAACTCAGGCTGCGCTGGTAACCGTGGGATGAGCTTCAGCAGGGGCCACAGCTCGTGGGTGTGAGCAGAGCCTCTGTGTGGGTGTGTGCAGAGAGGTGACACTGCACACCAGGGCACAGCCAGTGCTGGGGCTGGCACCAAGGGCCCCCCTCAATGCCTCACTGCCAGGGAATGATGAAACCCAAACTCCTGCCCTGCCCCAGTCAGAAGGGAATGGTTGCCCTGACAGCCCTCTCCTTCCAGATTAGTGGGGTGATGCTGAAGTCCCACAAATCTGGCAAGAACATGTCTCCCAACAGCTGAGCATCCACAGGTGGTTTTGGGAAAAGTGGACACAAGGCTCTAGCTGGGATCTGTCAGAGACAGATGAGCCCCAGCATCCCCTTCTCCTGTAGCTGCAGAGGGGTGGAGGGGATGTGTCCCTCCATGCCGTGCTGCCTCTTACTGCAGCAGTTCCTTCCTTCCTTCCTTCCTTCCTTCCTTCCTTCCTTCCTTCCTTCCTTCCTTCCTTCCTTCCTTCCTTCCTTCCTTCCTTCCTTCCTTCCTTCCTTCCTTCCTTCCTTCCTTCCTTCCTTCCTTCCTTCCTTCCTTCCTTCCTTCCTTCCTTCCTTCCTTCCTTCCTTCCTTCCTTCCTTCCTTCCTTCCTTCCTTCCTTCCTTCCTTCCTTCCTTCCTTCCTTCCTTCCTTCCTTCCTTCCTTCCTTCCTTCCTTCCTTCCTTCCTTCCTTCCTTCCTTCCTTCCTTCCTTCCTTCCTTCCTTCCTTCCTTCCTTCCTTCCTTCCTTCCTTCCTTCCTTCCTTCCTTCCTTCCTTCCTTCCTTCCTTCCTTCCTTCCTTCCTTCCTTCCTTCCTTCCTTCCTTCCTTCCTTCCTTCCTTCCTTCCTTCCTTCCTTCCTTCCTTCCTTCCTTCCTTCCTTCCTTCCTTCCTCCCTCCCTCCCTCCCTCCCTCCCTCCCTCCCTCCCTCCCTCCCTCCCTCCCTCCCACCCACCCACCCACCCACCCACCCACCCACACAGCAGCTTCAGGAGGAGGAAACCATCACACTTGAGCCATTACATCCAGCTTTCCCATGGAGCATGGAGATGTGTGAGGAATGCTAGGGGAGACAGGCACAGGGTGGGTGAAGAGGGCCCAGCCTCCTCTCCCTGCCTGGCCCCACAGGCACCGCTGCAGGTGGGTATGGAGGGCAGAACCCCACAAACCCCAAAGCTGGGGTGAGAGCCACTCCCTGGGCTTGCTCGGTGCCTCTGCGTCCCTGCTGGCCCGACTGCAGGGCCAGCCTGGCACCCTGACAGCCCTGGGGACACACAGGTGACGCAGCTGGCTTCTGGGGAGGGTGGCACATTCTCTGTGGCCTGGCAGGTGGAAGGGAAGGAAATGAAATGTGCTGAGACACCAAGCCAGGAGGGTGCAACCAGTGCCACCCTCTTCTTTTTTAAAAAAGTCCTCAGCAGGCAGCCGAGGCAGTGGCAGAGGCTGGATGAGTTGGGAGCATCACTGTGCAGAGCAGGACAGTGTCAGGGGGTGTTGGGACGGACTGTGAGGCTGCAGAGGGAGGATTAGGGCAGCAGGCAGGGAGCTCTGTGATATAATGTGTCTGCCAGGCCTGTGATTGCTGGTGCTGCCTGGGAGGGATGTCACACAGCCTAGGGACAGGCACTATTTACAGCTAGTGAAGCCACAGCATATTTCCTGTTTTTATTTCTGGGTCCCACAAATCCCAGGGACTAACTGGAGAGTGTCAGGGAGGCTCTGCAGCTCCTGGTTCTGCTGCTCTCACATCCTCCTGTGAACCAGCCTGGTGACAATAAAGCCTTTGTATGAAAACCACCATGTTTTGTAGGCTCCAAAGTGTCCTTTGATGACAAATGCCTTTACTTAGTAGTCTCACCTTCACAGTGAGAGCTGAAGGGAACACAAATATAATCCCTGGACACTGAAGCTTATAAATAAATAAATAAATACATACATACATAAATGAATAGCACGGGGATACAAAGAAGAAAGAAACCACAAGGCAGTAGATGTTTTTCTTCTAAGGCACTCAGATGAATATGGTCCTGGGGCCCAGCCACCAGACAAAGGGCTGTGCATGGACACTGATGCTCCCATGGCAGAAGCAGCCCTTGGCACATCTCAGGGGCTTGTTCATGGAAAAAGTGTGTGTGTGTGTGTGTGTCTGTATGTATTTACACATGCAAGGAACTAAAGATGGAGAAACCAGTGAGTTTAGCTCAGAATCCTGAGCTTGCAAAGGTAAAATTAAAAACATCAGAGTTCCTCCATGTAATTTAAGTGCAATTGTGTATGTGTTCTGTATTTCCTGTGGTTGACATCCTGAAGTAATGACTTTGAATTTTCAGCTGGAGACATGGATTTTCCAGGATGTGCACAGCACCTACTTGCTAACGCCACTTGTGGCATCTGAAGTTACAGCAAATCACAAAATGTTTCATCACATCCTGGGACTGTAATTATACACACCTGCAAAAAACCAAACTCCCCAAGAAACCCAAAGCAAAAAAATCCCCAAACCCAAAGAAGCCCACAAAAATGGAAGACACCATGATTCATGCCCCAAAGTGTATCTGCTCATGTGCTTAAGATCTTATTTTTCACCCTGGAAGGATCTTTTGTTAAGAAGGTGTTAGCAGTTAGTGGAGGTGGTGCTGCAGCGTGGGTGCGCTTCAGGACATGTGGACAGCCCGGACCAGATCAGGTTTGGCTCCAAGCTGGGCATGAAGTGGTGGCTGTCACTGACCCTTCACATGTCCACACATCTTCCCAAATGATCTGTGACACTGTGGCTGCACAGCGCCAGGCTGCAGCACACGCACAGCCACTCAACCCCGAGGCTCCGTCCTGCCTGAACCTGTCCAGATATCATCTGGAGATTGCACACCTAACGATGAGCACGAGCAATGGAGCTGTGCTGAGCAGGGCCTCTCAGCAGAAAAACAAACCCAGGGAAAGCTGGCGTCATCCTCTCGAGCCCCTGTCACTGCTGAGCCCTAAGCAGACGCAGAGGAAAGCTCTGGCTCAGCGTTAGGCCGGCTCACTTTGCTGCACTGGTTTCACAATGAAGTCATGGTCCCCTCTGTCACTCACACAGAGGAAGCCTCTGGGTCATCCGTGGTGAAATTACTCTGCAGCTCTGTAGGTGGCTTTGATCTGCTCTTCTGACAGATGAGCATATGTGGGAATCCAGGGCTTCCCTCTGGCTGCCCTGGCAGGTCTGGGACCCTGGCAGGGGTCAGGAACCCCCCTGGACAGAGCCCCGAGAGACACTGTCTGTGATCTCTGTCCATGGAGAGGAGTTTTCAATCTTACAGGATGAATTACAAGCTTTGAGTGTTTGATAAGAATAATAATTAAGTGTGACACGGGTGCAAAAGTAAAATTTTGGGTTTCTAGATTAGGGGTTCAGAGGGGACAAGATGGAGGAATTGGGTGTGTCTTGTCCTTTTCCTCCTTCTTCATGCCCTCCATGTTTCACTGTGGTGTTGGCATTTTTCTGTTGGTTTAGGCTGGGGACACACTGTTCAACATAGGTGACAGATATTGGCACGTTATTGTAAATCCAGCACAGGTAGTTTGTGGTATTTAATGTTTGTAACATCCCACTGAGGGCAGAGCCCCACACGCTGCCCTGCAGGACAGAGCTGCGGCAGGGCAGCAGAACATGTTAGAGATAAACAGAATAAACCTTGAACAACCAGCACAGACGAATTATGGCTTCTTCTTTGGCAGTGGGGCAGAAAGACAGAGACTTTCTACAATCTCAGAATCACCCATACCCACAGATTCCGACAAGCATAAACCATTGTCTTACCGCTCCTGTTGTCAGGAGTCATCACTTCATTAACTAAAGGGGAAATGAGAGCCTCCAACCATAAGGGTGAGGAGCAGCTTTTCCCTGGCACCTGGAAGTTACTGTGCTTGGCTTGGGCTGCTGGGGGGAGGCTGCAAAGGCTGCTTGGGTGCACCACACCTCCAACATCCATCTGGCAAAGCGCTTGTTCCCACAGCTCAGTGTGAGCCAGCAGCTGTCCCTGGCACACCAGGACTGTGGGCTGGGTGAGCAGCCAAGGCCTCCTCAGGTCCATGAGGAACCAGGGGTGACAAATATCAATCCCTCCCTGCTGCACCAGGGATGGCTGTGCACATGGATTCCTGATGGAAGATGTGAACTTGCATTATATTTTGCTGACAAATCCCAGATTTTTCATTTTGTCTGGGTTCCTCCAGGGCCTAGTGAGGGATCTGTTTTGGATGCAAGGTGTCATGTTGCTGCCAAACTAACAGGAGAGGCCCTTCAGAGGGCACTGGTAGGAAGCACAATCTGTGGTGTGCAATATCACTGCAGTGATGGAAGATTTTGAATGCACAAGGGGAAAGGGTTTTTTATCATCTTTCTTTTATCTCTCCTCAAGACAGTGTTTCATACCTCTCATATCACTGGGGTAGGAAGAAGAGGCATCTTATAGTATTGTACTAGAAATGGTCACAAAGGAGTTTGCAGGAGACACAAACTGGTTCCCACCATCTCCTGAAGGAGCAGCAGCACCGAGGACTTTGGGGCAGCAGTTTTTGTGTTTGCCACACCTGCCAGATCCCTGAGGTCTGTCCAAAGTAACCGGCAAACCCCTCATTTGTAACTACTTTGGATTAAAAAATAAAGATAACAGAATTGGGTGCTGCTTTCTGAGACACGCAGAAAGTTGGCAGAGCTGAGAAACTGGGCACTTCTGCCTCAAAGCATTTTGTTGATTTGACATCTGAGGAGACAATGGGAGTCGTAGAGTTACTGCTGAACAAATTCCTGCAAGTGAGCTGAGCCCAGGCAACTGGCAGGAAGCGTGCTCCTAGCCCCACACAAATCCAAAGCAAGGACAGCAGCTGACACAGTAGCTGCCAGCTACCATTGTCCTCTCCGCCTTGCTAAGCAGCAGAATGACCTTGCCACGGTTGTACATCATCCTCACTGGAGATTCTTGGTTTTCCATACAAAACCCCGTTGTAGGACCTCCTCTGATGCAGACAATGAGATACCAGCATGAATTCCCACTCATCCTGGTTCACTTTACGTCTTTGGAGCCCTAAGAGTCTGTAAAGACATAAGTATTGACCAGTTGTGCCTGGTGCAGCAAAGAGGCACCTTGGGAGCACAGCCCAGCTCTGCACAAACCTATTAAGAGCTTGGCTACTACTTCAGCTGCATTCTGCTAAAAATGCTTAAACAAAATACCAAAAGAAAAAGGGAAAAGAGGATATCCTGTACTATGAGAGGCTTTTGTGGATATATACACAAGAGAGTAGCTCCCCAAATAAACTCCTTGGTAGAGTCAAAATTATTGAGAAGGAGTCACTCAGGCATCAGATTGGGTGAGAGAGCAGCAATGCAGACTCACTCATTTGTGATGCTGTGCTACTGCTGAACCTCCCTGGGTGGAGGGTGCCATGAGCCTGAGTGGAAGTTCCCTGGCTGCTCCTCCTGCTGAGCCCCGGCTCTCTCTGAAAACCACCTTATGCAGTCACCACTTGGATTGGGAAAACAGATCTGAATCCAAAATATGCTACTTTATAATGAAGGATATCAGCAAAAGTGGCAACAGTTCAAAATACCCTTAGAAGGAGCTTTCTCAAACTTCAATGACTACCACCACCACCACACTCATAGTAACTATTAATGCTAAATTAATTAAATCATAGATGAATGGCATGAACTACTGATTGAAGTCATATGGGGGCTAAAAAAAAGGAGATGCTGAAATTAAATTTACCTCCTTCTGCACTTTGCACTTAGTCTGTAAATCCCACGTGCATGTACTGCGCATTCTCTAGTCACTGAGTATCTGATGCAGCATTTTGGAACTCTTTGCAACTGCAGCCTACAAGTATCTGCAAACATGTGCCCCTTCTGTGATGTGACCAGTCACTTCAGCTGTCAGGTAGTCTCAAATATTTCATATGGGACTTTGAGAAGCGCTTGTGTTGCTGCCAGGAACGACCTGGCTGGGAAAGTCAATGTGCTTTGTAGACAATAAGGAAGAACAGAGGAAGAACATCCATTTATCTCCACTTTAATGTCAAATCATATCTCCAAGTCTTTGAATTCCTGACAAGCCTCAGGCAGTCTACAGTGAGTGATCACAGTTAAAGCTCAGCTCTGTGGCTGAAGAAACAGAACTCCTCTTTGCTAGGTGGAGAGTTGGGTTATCAAATAAATGATATTTATAATGGGGGCAATTACGGGTTGGAGATATGGGCACGGGGAAGTGCTGGAATGCTCAGGGACCAACTGCACAAACAGGAGCAGCCCTCCTAATGTCTAAGCTACCACTAGCATGAGGGATAATTTAACGAACCAAAGTAATGAGAGGCTTTTGACAGAGAACTGGTGGTCTTGGATGGCAGCAGTGGTAGGATTTGTACAATTACCAGATCAAAGAAGTCAATTCATCATGCACACTTAATGAAGGAAGCATCTAGCAAAAAAATAGTTACATAAATACCTAAATGAAAATTACATCATGGGCATATTAGGCATGAAGAAATTTATATTTTCCTAATTTCCAGACCTTTGCCATTGCAGGTTTGGCATTCTTGAAGCATAGTTTCCAGTGGGCAGCTCTGTGTATTCATACATGATCACACAGATGGGCACAGACACGTATATCCATATGTGCACCTCAGTGCTATGGACTACAAGAGGATACACTGCTTAGAGCTAAAACCAGCTTCTGTGCATTATATAAGAATGGTTAAGAGCGTTCATATACATTCCAAGACTTGTGGTTCCCCAAAATGGTGTGCCCTTACAGAAAATGAAGGGTTTACTCAAGATGAACAGAAATCCTTCTAGGATGAGTTTGCAGCTACAGCAGCCACCCATCCTTTTTAGCAATACATAAAGAAGCCAAAGGTTTTTTTTTACTTGCCTTGTCATGAGATTTGTGTCCATAGACATTTTTGGAGCTGAATTCCCACTGAAGTAAGCAACAACTTCACAAATATGGGCTGCAGCACCTGGGCCTAAATATTTAACTTCTTAGTCAACCTTCTAGAACAGTTTTAATGTTTGCAATTGTAAACATTGGGAAAAGCTACTGCTCACGTACTTAAAACCAGATGGACTTGAAGCCCACACCCTGAGAATCACTTGCTGTAACCCCACAGCTACACCCAGGCTGGTCCCAGCTGTTCCACTTATGTTTTATGATACATCACCAGGATACTCAGAAATAAGGTCTACCAATACAATGACTCTCTTTGCTTGATATGCAAAAAAGTTGTTTGCACTTAATTTTAGTATATTACCTACAAAACATTTATTTTCCCAGGTTATATGCCCTACTTGAGTTTGAGGGTTTTTAAAGACATTAAAGAAAGAGGACTTTGGCTATTTGCCTGAGATTTCTAAACATCCTGAAGCCTAGTGAGAAGACCTACTTGATGTCTCAAAATCCCACTCTAAAGGTCACTAGTCACATACAGATCATTAGCATGGGCAATTTGCTTTAATTACTGTTTTGGGGCAATCTTTGGACTGGTTGCTGCACCCCTACAGCTTCAATCCACAAAAGCAAAAGGCATCTGAAGCAAAAGCACAGCAGATCCTGTCAAAAATAGGAGGTCCTAATTTGTAGCTTCTCCCAGTGGATTGCAGATGTGGTTTCAGCAGTTTCCTCGACTGGTGTGATTTAGAAAAGCAGGTTTTCCCAAGTCACCCTGGCTAGAGCACTGCAGAAGGCCCATGTTTAATCAGGAGCTTGAGCAACACAGGCTGTGCACACCCCTACAAACCTACCTGCAAAGGAAAATGTCTCAAATCTGTGTATGCTTGATCCCAGGGCTGACAGTTCGCTGTTTCCACTGCTGCCTTGCCTGTTCAGTGTCAGTAGCTGCAGTCAACACACACAGTTCTGTTCAGACACCTCGTGTTTTACTGCACAATGCATGAAATGTAACCTGATAACGCACAAAAGGGGTTTGCATCTTCTTTTCAGCACGAACAGTGTTACTGTTATGGGCCATCCAAAACATGAGTCAGCCTGTGGGGACACAGCCCTGCAGCTCACCAAGCAGCAGAGCCAGTGTGGGCTGCAGACCTTAGCTCAGCTCTCCCTGCAGATGTGCTGCTCTCCCTGCAGATGGGCTGTCCTGCCCTTTCACTACTCCTTTAAAAAGGACAAGTCCTTCAGAAGTGGTGTTTGTGCCGTTATCAGACTGATGGGTACCTTGCTGTGCAGTAACTGGTTAAATTTATGTGGCATGTGGTTTCATTCAGCTGATCTGGACTATGCTGCAGAAGCCAGGCACACCCTGGCCTGACAAGAATCACGAATCCCCTTCTCAGCCAAAGACGCTTGAGCAAACATAAACCAGACTGGGAACCAAGGGGCTGATGGACTCTTTCTCTCAAAGCTCCTGAGACCCTTAATCCTCACGCATCCTTTTTCCACACACTGCTTTACATGCCTGATTGAAGCCCAAGTGATTGAAATCCAATCAGCAAAGGGAAGGGAATTTCCAGGCACTGAGATCAGGACGCCTGTTCTTGTTACACATGCAGTCACTGGTATTGAAACAAGAAGTCAGGATCTCAAGAGCCTCATGAAATGATGAATCGAGGAAAATCAGAAGGGACAAGGCCAGCAAGAAAGTACAGAGAAAAACTGACTCTACAGACAGACAAAAGGAGAAAGAAATGGAGAGAAAATGGTTAGAAAGTGTCCCAGTTTGGGGAGGTCTGCACTGTCAGGGCTTAAAGATAGCTGCGGAGAATCTGGTGGAGTGTGTTTAGCATAGACATTGTTCTACTAGTGGGACCCAGTGTTGCAATGCTATTCTCTTTAGAACAGTCAAAAAACCCAGAAAAATGAGATTTTTATACTGACATTACTCAGGCATTTCTCATGTCATCAAAATGCATCTGGAGACTGGACACTGGGTAGAGCCCATTTCCAGCAGCGCTGCGGGGAGCACAGCTCATCCTCTGTCACAAAGCCATGACTCTCCTCTGCTCCTGAGGGACAGGACCCACAACCAGGTTTCACCAGGAACATGCCCAATAGGACAGTCCTGCTGGCCTTCCCACAGCAAGGCTTTCCAGGCCCATTGCTCTGGAAGATGCGATCCCGACACTGACTCAACACGGGATGCACATCTGGAATTCAATCACCCATTTAAGTCACTGACTTGGAAAAAAGGCAGGAGAGACAAAGGGGACAGCTGACTGTAACAGCAGCTACTTTATCTCCACACCCCTAACCTGTGAGGTCCAGGGGTATGTGGGACACCCCTGTGATTGCCAGTCCCTCACCTTCACCTTGTAGGCAGCCCCAGCTGTGTCCATGAGCAGGCACGTTGTACAGCCAAACCCCAGCAAGTTTGTTCTGCTGGTGCAGGTAGACAACAACTGGGACCTCAAGCCTGGCATCAGGGAACAGCCCTGCAGCCATTCAGCCTTCCCACCTGCCCTCCCATCCTGAGTGGAAGTTCCCTGGCTGCTTCTGATGCTGAGCCCCAGCTCTGAAAACCACCTTACACAGGAGAGGACACCAGCAACACACACTGAAATAAAGACAGGGCACAGAATTTTTAAATAATTTTATAATTTCCTGATGAACTTAGTCTGTGAATAAAAAAAGAAGAAAAAAATGAACAAAGTGTTTATATTATCAAGGCAAAGTTGAATATAACACATTTTCTTTGCAATTTCATTATCCTGTCAGTAACATGACTCCAGCAATAAAACACATACATAAGTTGAAGGCAGCGTGGGCACTTGCATCACGGACACCAATGTCTCCCGCTGCTGTCATTTCCAAAAGGAATTCAAGTACACTAGATCCCATCCCTAAAGCCTACCTCCCCCTCCACTAAAGTGCAACACGTCTCTTCCAAAGCAAATGAGGGATCTGTATCTGTGGAGTGGATGGAGCATCCCACAGAATTCAACTCCACAGATGATTTGTGAACTTGGTGTGCAGCTCTCCTCATTCACTGCCTTGGAAGGAAACGGCAATATACTGTTTTAGTGGGCTTGGAGCAGCATGTTGGGCTAGCACAGAAGTTATTCCCCTGTTCATGGTCCCATTGGATTAATCCTCCTCCAACATCTGGACAAATAAAGCCATTTTACACTAAAGCTTCCCCAGTTATACTGTGATGAGTGTGTAATGAGGGGCCAAATGCAGCCACCCCTGGGCAGGGAGGGAAGGAGGACTTGGCCTTGTCCACAGAGAGCTGGGAAGATGGGGCAGATAAAAGGAATAATGTCTACTTTTAAAATTTGGCTTCAAATTTGGTTTTTAAGAGAACCACATTTTATAACAAATAAGAGTATACATGACCAATAGATCCATTTTTTGCCAGTTTCCTAGTGAAAGAAACCAATGTTTTGAACAAAAAGCCCTATCAAAGCACCAAGAGCCTAATGGGGATATCTATTTAAAAGCAAACTACGTTGACTTGATTTTCAAGATCTGAACTAAGCTTGTAAAATGGGGACAAACAGCATATGGTTAAGTTTGATAATAAAAATACATTCACTTAATGAAATTCTTTACCTATGTTCACAGGTAAAGTGATTTGTCAGGTTTTTTTTCTTTTTGTTAACTTTACCCACCAGTTTAGTCTTATGATGTTCCTTTCAAGCAATGAAAGTCTGTGATGCAACCAGAGCAGAAAGTGGCTGCTGGTCCTTTCCTGCCCCATAATGTGCTTGGGTATGTGACCAACACCAGAGGCAAGGAAATACAACTTTGATAATGAACCTACACACAACTACCTGCACTAGCTGATCTGCACTTGCTCGTGTCCCCGGCATCAAGGGTGGGATGAAGGAAACAGAAAATTGGGCAAACGCATTTGGCCCATTCACATCAGTGGTTTCCATCTTGGGGGACACCTGGTGTTAATAACTGTTACCAGAAAAGATTGACTTACAAAATACTGTTTCATTCTGCCCATTTCTGTCTTACATATGTACAGTATAAACCTGGGAAAGCAGGAATTTATACAGGGTTTGTAACATCTCCTAAGAGGCCAAGCTGCCTTGGACCTCAAAAGCCTGTGAAAGGCAACTGGTTATAATTATAAGCCCACAAATCCTTTTCCATACAATCCTGAGAGGAGGAGTCATGGCTTTGCTGCTTCTTTACTTGAATTCCTTTTAATGAAATTTATTTTAATATATTTTTAAAAACACATCTTTTTCAGTTCTACTACTATCTTTTGTTTCAAACTGACAATAGACACACATTGTTGGTAACTGCCCCAGCCTTAGGACCACACAGACAATATCGACAAGCAGAAAACAAAACAGGAAAAAAACACCCCTGAAAAAGTCAGGGGAGATACTGATGACAGGGTTACAGCACTCACCACACACACTGGAAAAAGTCAGGATTTCTCAGTTTATGCTTTTGACACTAAAAAGTTTTGAAACAGTTTTTCTTTTTTCTTTTGTTTTAAAAATAGTCAGCGGATACAGCCATTTTGTTCAGAAGGATCTGCTGTTGCGTAAGGTTCCTTCCATTTCTGTGGAAAAAAACAATTAAAAACATCGTTTTGTTTTAAAAAAACCCCTGACACTCCTCTTCCTCACCAGGCAGATGAGAGAGGTCAGCAGAGTTGGCCTTGCCAGGCACGACACCCCTGATGGCCCTCCCACCCCGCCAGCTCTGCTGGGGCAGCGTTGGTCATCCACAGCCTTCCATGGCCTCTTTGTGTCCCTCTTCCAGTGCAGGTGCTGAGCTGAGGAGAGGCTTCCTTTCAGCATCAGATGCCTTGATTGTTCTCCTTCCCTTTAGCATTTCACTGGAGTCATTTGAGGGATATACGTATTATTGTATGTAATGACATTTTTGCTTGAAAATTGTATCACTGTATGACTCTACATCCTTTGTAAAGACCCCTGCAATGGCAGCAATTGGCAATTAGTACAGGAGTGGGGACTTAACCCTGTCAACCCTCATCAGATGTAAAAATTTCCCAATAAATTGAGCACTAGCAGCAGAACGGATGGGAATTACAGGGCAAATGAAAAGAGGTGCCCCTTTGGTTCAACAACCAGGGTTATCTCTACAAGATTTATGACATTTATGCTCCCTTGTGCAAATTTCAGAGCCCTGAAGTACCAGGAAATTTTCTAGAGAAGGCATATTCCAGCTGTGCGACGAGAAACGGCGCATGCGAGTCTGTGCATCACATCGGACCTTCACCTTCTGACCCCAGGACTTGGCAAAATCTGGATATTCCAAAGAGGGTTTGGCATTTTCTGGAGTGAAAGCTGGTTAAAGGCAGTCAAAACCAGAGAGAATACTTAGAGAAGCTTCGAGCTTCATCTGGGAGCATGCCAGGTAATTCTTCTTCCAATGGCAAACAGTGCTCATGTCCTCACCCTGCAATTCTAGTTTTATGTCCTTTTAGTGTTTTACATGAGGTTTGATTCAGAGGAAAATATGGACTTGGACTCGTGGATATCATGAACAAGTGTGGTTGCAGTGTCAGCTTTTACAGTGTACATGGGCTTCAGAGGCTTCAGTTATTTTTTTAGCCCAAACCCTGCCAAAATTACCTACTTAATTTTCTACAAACAGCTCCTTGAGTCCTTACATCTCTCAGTTTCTCTGCAAATGACAGCTCAGAAGAAAAACGTAATATTAAAGCAGTTAGAACTTTCACAGCTCCTGTAGCAAATGGAACTTCATTCAACAGGAGAAGAAAAAGCAAATTTCCCCAGGGTCCCTGGGAAGGGACACAGACCTGATTTCCTAGAGCTGCTGCACTGCAGGACCACTGTGGTAGGAAACTGTCTACATCTCCCTGGCTGCTGACACTTACGAATAAGATCTTAAAAGAGCAGTGGTGGGTTAGGCAACTGGATGAGCATTGCAGGGTATGCCAAATATGGGTCCTTCTCCCACGTGCCTCATATGCAATTCCATGATGGCTTATGAGAATAAAATCCCTTTGTTGCCTTAAGGCCAATGGTGTAGCACTCCATACAAGTGAAAAGAAAAAGCTTTCAGTGGTCACATTCAGCATTAAATTGTGGCCAGAAGTACCTCCCAAACACCAGAGTTCCTCAAGCTATTCACAGGATCTCTGTCCACACAGGATCAGAGAGGTCACCTGAAATAGTTAAACGGAGATCAAGTCGGATCAAGACTCTTCCTAAATGAGATCTGCTCCCTCCCTGAAAGCACTTTACAGAGGTCTAAGATCAATCTTTAAGATGGGAAGCCTACAAGACCTAGGAGATAACAGTGGTTAACGAGAAAAAGCGCCAGGGCCCAGCAATTCAGATGGAAGGAACAGCAGGTGTGCGGCTGGCAGATAAAGGACCAAATGGCCAGCGTGAAAACCAGCCAGGCTTGACAAATCCTCCCTGGGAAGAGGCCAGGAGATGTGTAAACAGTGAGCTTCACCCAGCTGCTGATGCACATGCTGCTGTGACAGCACCAGGCCTTTGGTTGGGGCACTTTGGACTATAGAAATGCAGCCACAAGCTGAGTTAGAGATGCTGAAGAAGCAGCAGCACTTCCCTGCCATGTGTGGGCAAGGCAGTAAAGCCAGGGAATTGAAATAACAGCCCCAAGTGATCGCCCCTCGCTCCCATCCCCTCCCCCTGCCCCTGCCTCCAGCAGAAACACTATCAAGGAACATCTCAGTAAGAGGTTTACAAGCAGGAGCCATTTGAACCATCAATAAGGGAAATTCCACAGCTTCTCACAGAGGAAGGATTGTTTTACAGCAGGGAACCGGGGCAGCTGGAGATTTGACCATATAAGTTAATGAGAGAGTCAGGAGGGGTGGCGGTGGCCGATGATGCTGGGCTGATGGCTCTGATGCTTTTACAGGCAGCATTAAATTCCTTGAGTGAGTAATTAGGGGTGATGAAGAAAATGCAAGAGGAAAGATTTCAAAACAACAGCTCCTATCGAAACATGCTGACTCAAAGAATGGGAGCAGAGAGGTGGTTCTGGGATGAGGCACGGCCCGGCAGTGGGGACAGTCACTGTCTGCCGGCCTTCCGGCATTCCCCCTTCCACACATCCAGCTTCCCATGCCTCCCCTCACACGGGGCACACAGAAAAAGCTTCAGACACAGGCTGCTATTACAGGAAGAACTAAAGCTAGTTCTACTGATTTGCAAAGCACTGGCAATTCCGAAGTTGAAAAAGGAGTGATTTGTAGCTTCTCTTGAGACTTACTTCTTCCTAGACACCCTGGCTATGAATGTAGCTCCTTCTGCTGAATTATTACAGTAGAATCAATGGGGATGTGATTTATTTTAAATTAGCTAATTTTCAATAGAATCTACAGGTACATAAGATTTCAGTTTTGTCCAATTTTCAGTGCTTGTTTGGAAAAAAACTACAGGGTACCTCTTCCCTTACTCAAACTTTTGCTGATCTCCTTTCTGTTGGAAGCAATTGGTCACTTCTACAGATAAAAACAAGGTGTGAAAGACCTACAGGCTGTGGATCTGAGAGATGTAAGAAATGCAACTTTCTTGAAAAGGCCTGGAACGTTTTCCTTAACAAAAGAGCTTAGCGATTAAGCTCAAAATGTAGTAAACTATATGGAATTAAATTGCAGGCTCTGAATGGGAGGTTTACTGAGAAGATTCATAATTAGCTATTGACTAGAAAACCAAGATATCTTCTACTGCTGTGTGATTTGGTCTCCTTTTGCCTTCCCCTCGCTCTCTGAATTAATATGAGCCAGTCAAAGGGAGCAGCTCCTTTAAGGAGCAGATGGGGACATTGTTACAGGGCTCTGTCCTGCAGATGCCCCCAGACACACACAACCACTGGCAGCTAGGGAAAAAACGTGTCTCCCCATTAATGCATAGTCCAAGAATGAACACCCAAGTCCTACTCATAAAATAGGATTTCTGACTTGCTACCACAATGACAAACTGATCTGGGATTTCAGGTCATATTACCTATCAGCAGGAGCTGTAATGAGTGTCAGAGGTGGATGGGAATAAAACTAAGGCTGTTCATATATACAGAAGAATTGCACTGGTTTAAGTAAAGCTGTGGTTTTATATCTATCTACTCAGCTGGGTGCCACTCCAGCAGAGATGCTCCTCTTCATAAGGGTTATTGCTCTGAACTCAAACTCATTCCTCATCAATGTAAGCTAAACCAAAATAAATTAAATTATAATTATAGTAAGAAATATGTTACTGGTTTACCTAACTTAGCTTTAAAATTATACTTTTAAGCTAAATGATGCAAATTTCTCATTTACAGAATGCTTAAGACTATTCTAATGACAATCAGTGTTCACAAAGTCATGGCCTGAAAAACTGGACAAACTATACAAGTTAAAGCTGGGAACTGACCTGTTGACCACACCTGCTCGAAGGGAGAGAGCCCTCCATAAAGTAAGAACTTAGGGGACATAGACATATGAGGAGAAACCTCATCTAAAACCCCCTAAAAATCAAAAGATGAAAACAGTTACCTCAAAAAATGCCCCACCTAGCAATTCAGAGTCAGACCAGTGAACAACAAAATTCCAAGTTAAGTAAACAGAAAGTACCAGTATGCCTACCTTTTTTCCCAGCTGCTAGATGAAATGACTAACAGGAGCAAGGAGGGAAACTTTCCTTTTCTCACTCTGTTACTTAAGAACATAAGAAGCATTGAGACAGGCAGCAAGACCTGAGCTAGCTGATGCTGGCCAGCATGAGCCATAATCAGAGCACACTCAGGTTTGGTTTTAGCACTATGAAATTCAGGCTTTCAGCTTTCATGAAAATAAAAAATAGGAAGGATGAAATGAAAGATAAGAAGGAAAAGCAATATATTAATGAAAGGTGAGGGCTACTCTCCTGCAACCTCATGGAGAACTAGAGCTGCTTGTGTTCAGTGAATCCCCTCTTCTTTGCTCAGTAGAAATGGAAGAGCTCTGCTTAGCTGTATCCAAAAGTCACCACCAAGAAAGTCAATGGGGAATTGGATTCTAAAGTAGAAAGGCAGTGAGAAGATGAATACAAAAATGGCTGATTAATCACAGACTGGAAGAACCTAGAGAGCATGTAGTTTTTAAAAGGGTTTGGTTTTTTTTTTTTGCCTTTGTTTTCTTTGTCAAAGGTGCACCAGAAGTTTCTATTGCATGTTCTGTCTTTCACACTGCTCTCCACTCCCATGGCTCCGTGGACTGCCTGGGTTTGTGTGCTGCTCTGTGGCCTGGTGGCCAAGGTCATGAGGACTCCTCGAGGGCGTTGACGACCTGCTCCAGGATGTCGGGGCAGTGATCCGCGATCTGCTGCAGGATGGCGTTGGCAAACTCCTGCAGCTCCAAGCTCTCCCTCTCCCCCTTCTCCAGCTCGTCGTGCAGCTGCAGGAACACATGGAGACATGGTCAGCCCCTGCTCTGAAATGTGCTCACTGTGTGACAGCCCTGCCCAGCAGGCTTGGCCACACCACCACTTTAAGGAAGGGAACTAACAGAGGTGACACATGCCGGGCACTTCAGCACCTGCATTTTCCCTCATGACCCCCTCATCTGGATCTGAATGCTCTCCATCCTCTTTATTTCACTTTTTCATTCTACAGGAGCAGGTTTGTCACCTTCCCAGTAAACACCATGTCCACATGACTTAACTACTCCTGAATACATTGTTCTATGATAAATATAAGAAAAACTTCCTCTGTAGAATGTTTTCCTGAAGGCAACCATATTCCAGGAGCAATACAGCAGCTTGCTAGTGTATTACTTTAAATAGTTTGACTTTTATTCATGAATAATGGGATGTTTCATAGGTTATTACTTGAGAATTATTCCTGTTATGAAATCAATAGGAATGTCACATAATTATACATAATGCACCCGACGTTAACCAGAATTCTATTTTTCCCAAAGAATTACTGATTTTCAGAAATCCTCTTTCCTAACTCAGTCAGAAGATGACTACACACAATTGCAGTGCAACATACATGATTTTTGTTTACTAACTCTGCATTTCCTGTTGGGTCATTCGTTCTTCAAATCCCTATAATTGGCTCAGAACGGAACACAGAATTTCAAACTTTATATTATTCACTCTGTCTACAGTTTATAAACAGTTTATCCAACAAGTGGTTCCCAAACCATGTCACACAACATATTCAAACACAGCTTTTAGCTTTGAGCCTAATGCCATTGCCAGATTTAGGGGCCCACAGAGCCTTAATAAAGAGCAGGAAACATCTGCCTTCAGTAACCTGTTTAGTTGCCCAGCAATCGATAAAGTCCATGCTGGCCTGTGAACTGTGCAAAATCCCAAGGAAGTCAGTAATTTGTGCAAGCATTTTAGGGATTGCTGTACTCACAGTGGTCTAAGGACCTCAGAGAACAAGGAGAAGCAGCATCCCTTACTAGGTCAGATGATATGTCCAGATAGACTGGATAAGCTTTCAAGAAGATAGCCCTGCCCTGTACTATATACCAAAAAAACTCTTTTATTTTTTAGTGATAGGATTTTCTTCTAATGAAGTATATTCCGTGCTATATACGTAGCAGGTACATACACTTAAGATGGATTCTGAAGCTTATTTCCAGCTTCTGAAGCCAAAGTTCTTTGTCACTTCGAGCTGCTGTGAGTATCTTATCTTATTTGAACCTTCTTTTAAATTTTGCGTGGTTTTAAGAAATTTTATATTATCTGTCAGTTCTAAATACTTATTAGTATTTTTATTGGAACTCTACTATGTTAATACAAGACATGGAAAGAATGTCAAACTGGCATTTTTCATGCCTGAAGGGATAACTGTTCATCAGTATACAAATTTGTTGATCTGTGTTTGGCACTTCTGTAACACTGCTCAATGCAGGTTTTAAAAAGAAAGAACTATCAGGCAGCAGCACAGCAGGGATCATTTTACCACTTTAAGAGCACAATGTAGTGGCAAAGGTTAGATTTCTATAATTAAAATTCTAATCAGATACAACAGCATGTCTCTGTTTAGTGATGGTATCAAGCAAAGCACAGCAGACTGTTTCTGCAAGAAACAGTGCTTAAAAACAAACAGCCTAAGAACAACTATGGAATAAAAATGCTTTTTAAGAGAGTTATGGTGCAGGCTTCTGTAGACAAAAGTGTGAGAAAGGAAATTAAAAGGGCAAGCGTGCTACACTGTTCCCTTTACTAGGCAGGGTAGCATATAGTAAATTAATGGGGCTTTGCATGCTGAATGTTAGTTTAATGTGTTCTTATGTGCTTTGTTCCTACTGGCTGCTGCACTCACAGAGCAGCCATAGGAACCCGAGAGGGGCTCCTGCCAAGAATCACAATGCAAAAGCAACCTGATCCCGCTCTGTGGAGTGACATGAGCTGGGAAGTGGGGAAAAGAGAGGGAGGGGAGCACTCTGGGCTCGGGTAGGGCTCTTGGGAGAAAGGGGGGGCTCAGCAGTAACCCATAATGGCTCAGGAATGGCAGGCTGTGGATGGGTGATTAGCCTGGTTCCAGCAGCCTGGCAGAGGCATTAGTCATAAGCCTAGGAAAGGTCCAGTCAGCAAGCAGGATTGAGAGAGTCAGAACAAGCAGCCAGGAGTGGTGCTGGATATTAAAAGCCAGGGGACTGGGATTCAGGGACTGCTTCTGAGTCTGGGGTTGTGAGCCTGCTGAGATCCCAGCGAGGCAGGCGGCCCCAGGCACAGCAGCCTGCAAACCACCCCACCACTGCTGCATTCCTGGGAATGCTCTGAGCCCAGAACTCTGAGACAGGGCTGCCTTGTGCCTCTTGGGCCAGCACAAAGATTGCAGGGTGCCATCCATCAGAAGGATGGGAGGCCATGGAGCTGGGAGAGAGCAAGCAACAGGACAAACAGCCAGCATTATCTTTCTCCTTTTCTTATCTGGCACCTGCAAGGGTCCTGAGCTCTCAGTCCACAGCAGGAGAACCAGGAGAGGGCAGTGTTAGCAGGGAAAGCAGAGGTCCTGCACCACCACCACTTGCCCAGCCAGCACCCCTCTTCCTTTGGCCTTTCAGCCAAATCTTCCAGGCGAAGGACAAAGCAATTAAATTAATGAAATATAAAAGCACCTGCAAGAGACTGAACTTCAAAACTGAAAGAGGGCTGGTGGACAAAGGAGAATCCTGCAGGACGTTGTCTTCAGTGGGACAATACTTCAACATCAGTGAAGTCTCAGTTTCTTGCTCTACTAGTCAGCATTTATGTATTTATAAGATGCCTTATAAAATCAAGATAAGCCCAGCAAAACAAACTGACACCAAAGCTAATAAATCAAATGCAACCAAACAAAAGTAACCAACTTAACCAGAGGAAGAAAATATTTCCAAGAAGAGAGTTTTTGACCATCAAGAACCCAAAAGGAGATGGCTCTGAATGCTGAAGGCCAGCAACAATACTTTACAAATTAGCACAGACAGAAAGTCTACACAGCTGGCTGGCAGATGTGTGTGATGAAACGCCTTTGGAAAAATAGCAATGATAGCCTTGAGCTGAGTTTGCTAGCTTCAGAACAGCTAGATTTAATAATGTGATTCCTACTTCAACAAAGACATCTGAAGTGACTCTGTGGCTGGTGGCAGCATTTCCAGACCAGGGATCTCCACTGACGTCACTCCTCTCGGCAGCACACGTCAGTGCTCCATCAAGCAAGGGGAGCATCCAGTTCCCAATGCCATAACTGGATTCACCCCAATGTCTGGAAGTCCAAATTTTAGGGAAATCTCTCTAAAAGTATTAATATCAGTTCTGCTCCTGGTTTCCTAGATTTTTTTTTTTTTCCTTGGGAATGCAAGCTGACATGGTGTTATCCTCCCCATGCCATTTTTCTGTGAAAATAAAGAAATGTGAACAATCCTTTTTTGAACAATCCTTTGTTTTGTCCTCAATTTTCAGTTGAGGACATGAGGAGATTCACATACTTGCCTCATAGAAATCACCAAAAATGAGAAGGCAAAGCCAGAAATGTTTTTTTTTCTAGTTGATGACAAGTAAGAATAGAGAGCTCAGAAAGAAAAGGACAGCAAGGACCCCAGAAGTGCTTAATAGTATTTATCTTTGGACAGAAGAACAGAATTGGCCTTCAGCATCTCAGGGGAAAGAAAGGTTGCAGATAATCTGCAATAGATTTAGACACTTTTCAACACTGCTGCCTTCTTTCCTGTGTTTAGAGCAAGTCACGATAGGAATAATTTTCCATTTATAGTTAAAACTCCATCATTGAAAAAAAATCCCTAACAATTCACCATGAATTCAGCTTCTCTGTTCCAAGACATTTCATAGCTTATTTAAAGATTAGTAGACATTCAGAGTCATATGAATGATTCATATGAAGATAACTTCATAGTTAAGCAATAGGATGCTATAGTTTTATATGCAAACTGGGTGAATTGTGCTGCTGCTCTGCAGAACCTTTGTGGCTTCTGCTTTTCCCATAATTAGGGCATAATTAGGCTAAGGTTCTTTAAAAACTTATTGATACTCCCCAGTGTGGTTTTTGTCTCATTAACAATTCCACATAAAAAAGGGCAAACAAAGATAAACTGGTATCTCATCTTGGGCTATGGACAGTAAACCTGAATACAGAATATGAAGAGCTTGTAGAGCAGTACAAAAAGAAAGTTAGTGGAGAACTTCTATAAGGATACAATACCAGGATATAAAATTAAGTATCTCCAAAGTTCAACTGTTTCTGGATCAGGTTATGGTTAGTTTGAAAAATACATTTAGAGCTTAAAGTAACACAAATAAGCATCAATAAGAAATTACACTGATTTAATCTAAACCTTTGTTTTGTCTCAAGATAAACTCACTGTAGCTCAGGCAAATGGTCAAGAGCTTTTGCTCTATCCAGACAAACCAGTGTATATACGTGTGTTTGATGCAGTGAGAGCTAATTACACATAAACCTTTATTTCTCAACTATGTATCTATAAAAGAGCTAAAAGAAAGGTTTACGAGTATGGAAATCCAGTCTGACAAATTTCAAAAACAAAAGAAGAAAAAATTTTAATTTAAACCCTTAAGTATTTCTGCTCTATCTGGAAATTTGGAGTTTATGTTAGCTCTTTAAAAATACTTAAAAAATATGCATTTAAAAATTAAAATAAGATTTCAAATGGAACAGTCTTGTCTTTTTAAATACCACTCTCATTTTCTGACACACCACACACACATAAAACGCTTGATGATGTCCTGAAATCAGTATTTTTCCTTTTATATCTCATTTCAAGTTAGGAGTTGTTAATGTTCCTGATTGAGAATATATATTGCAATTAGTATTAGCAATTTCATGGACAAATAAAAATGAATGATGTCATGGCATCATAGACATAGCTAACTTACAGACAACACTTGTGATTTTAACCAGTGTTTAAGAACTATGACACTGTTCTCATCCTCACCCAAACCATTACATATAAAAGTTTAAAATACTTTAAAATGTAACAATTCTGGAGAATTCCCATATCCATTGCTTTCTCAGCCAAACTCAGGAAATAGATTTACACATGAAGAAGGATATAAATTGTTGCAATTATTACTTCTAATTTCTAACAGAGACCAGAAGTGGACTGTTTAACTTTAAGATACATTATGCATTCCCGTAAGATTACAAATTAAAAATAAATGACATAAATCAAGTGGGGGAAGATAACAAACTAATAGAAGAGCAGTCAGAGAAGGAAGACAAGGGTAAACTCTGAAGTAACACAGTAATTTTAAATGACTAAATGCAAATCATAGCAGAGTAATTTCTTTACAGAAACTAAGTAAGTTGAGTAATTCTTCTTACATGACACAGAAGAACACAGGCAGAAACTGAACAAAGAAGTACACAGGATGTTTATAAATTACTATTTGTACTTTAGAGTACGGTTTATCCCACTTGAAATATTGATGGTATAACAAATCAAAATATGTGTTGAATATTTTCAGAATTTAACAATCAAAGATGCAGTTTTAAAATTAAATTCAACAGCTACAGGTATGAGGTTTGGTGTCCTTTTGTACAAAAAGTTTCCCATTGCTCTGTGGAAGCCAAAAAGTGAATTAAGTGCAAGGTATATGTTGCTCCTTGGAACAAAGCCATGACTATTTAGCTGACACAGCACATTGTGACTGCTACAGTGAAGTGACATGATCACCTTTTTCCTTCCTCTGCTTCGGGCAGCTGAGCAGAAAAGGCATTCCTGATTTCTTGGGAGAGGAGTAGCAAGCAGGAATCCCTAGAAGGTCTGTGCTTTGGCTGAAGCTTCCACAGGGAAAGGGAAGCCATCCTTCCTGCACAACAAAGACTCTATGATGATCAGAAAGATTTTTCAGAAGTGCCTTTCTCTGTAACTCACAGCAAAGCAGCCACAGGTGCAACACTTGGCAGTGGGGTGAGACAAGCTCCCACAGGAGGGGACTTCTGAGAGCCTCTGATGGAAATGTACCTGCCCAGGTCTCCAAGACTGCTGCTGAAGCCCAGGTCACAATGCAAGTGCTGCCAGAAACACCTCTGGAGGAGGAGGGAGAGGTTGAGTGTGCAGAAAACAATCTGGTGCTTAAGGGCCAGCAGAAACTGGCAGGACCCCCAGCAGCCTGAGGAAGCCAGGACATGCTGGGCACGGCTAGAAAGAGCCTCTGATGGCAGGGAGCCAGGGGGGAAAATGCCTCCTACTCCTAGGGTTAATAAAATTATTTTAATTGTATAGCTCTTCTGTTGGAAGAAATATTTTTTTCAAATATCAGTACAGGACCTATTGAAAATAAGAAATTCTCTGTAATACAAGGTCCTGCATATTTACAGATGGATTTGAGGTGCTAAGACACACTGCTGATAGTCCTTAAGCTATTAACAAATCTAATACTGCTGCCTACTTCTAATATGTGGTTGCTCTGGTTTTTTGTCTCTTTTTACTTTCTCACACTGCTGACTCTTAACCCCAGTGCAGTGCACCACCTCTGACACACTAAAGCGAGGCTTTTCAGCAAATTCCAGCTTCTATTCCATTCTTTTTTTTTTTTTTTCTACAGATAAAAGCAAAACAAAACCCAAACTATAAATAAAAGTGTGGACCATATAATTATGTTCTTAATGCCATTTCCTTTCATAAAGGACTAAAATCCCACACTTACAGGCAACTATCTGAAATGTGAACCAAAGCAGTTGTTCTACAGAGCTCAAAGATATTAACATAATGATACCTCTAGGATAAAGTGAAAGAAAATATGGTATTTAATAGAAATTGCTAGGATAATGCAATTACTTATAATGAATGAAAGGAATTTTTATTTCTGAGTGTCAAGACTTGGAACATTACTCTTTCCTTCTGGTAACTTCAGTTTTTTAATAAGAAAAGTCAAACAGGACATGAACTGGTTGAAGGATGACAGTTCCAGAAACAGTACTGGGTAGCTTATTTGGGGACTGGGTTAGAACTGACTCAAAGGGACATTTTCCACCACAGGAATAATTTAATGACATGGTTCTGAGCTCTATAGATCCTTTACTGTTCACAACTTAGTCTAATATATTATTTTAGATTAGGTTTTGAGACACCATATACTCATAAGTACTGGCTTCAGTTCTTCATTACAAATGGACCAAAATTTTACTACAATAAGTCAGCCTACACAATGTCTTTGATAAAATTCCAACAAAGAATGATAAAGTATCTTGGCCCCACAGCTTGATTACAATCAATCTTCCCCAGGGATGTGGTAACAGCCCCAAGCCTGACAGAGTTCAAGAAGTGTTTGTATAATGCTCTCAGGCACCTGCTGTGATTCTTGGGAATGGCTTGTACAGAGAGTTGGACTTGATGATCCTTGTGGGTCCTTTCCAATTCAGCATATTCTGCAGTCAGCTGAAGTCACTAAGGACTATCACTGAACTTAATGGTAGTGTCAAGACACTATTATGGATAAGAGACACCAATTATCAAAGTTTGAGACTACAAAATTATTTATGTGGCAAAAAATTCCCCTTAGATCCATGGTGTTGATGCTGGCAGATACTTTTCCAAGAACTATTTGTACATTAGTTACTGTGGGTCACCGTGGGTGCACTGGAAGAGTGAGAAGGTTAAATCTACTTCATATACCAGTTGTATCTACCAAAAGAAGCCACAGAAAATTTCTGCTATTTGTACCTGAACCTCCCCAGCAGGGATGAAAGATCTACCAAGTATCTTGGCTACGATGAAACATAGCAAACCAACCTTTGTCAATAAAAGTTGCTGCAGAGGAAAAGAACAGCTCCAAAACTGGTAGTACGAAAATGGATTCTTAACTATTTATAAAAAAAACCCAAAGCAACCAAACCAAACTAGGCAATCTCATTGGTGAGAAGTGGATACATTGGCATCATGCTTAAATATTATTGGTGTTGGTTAAATGTATCCTCCCTAATCATGTTAGCACTTCTTAACATCAAAGGGGATTAATTTTTTCCCAGTGAGGCTTGTAAAGCATTATCTACAGAAGATCATATTAGAATGGACAGGAGTGAATTTAATGCACTGGATTTGAGGTAATTTACAAAACTCATTAAAATTCCAAAGATGCAAAATGGGTATTCTGTGATGGGCTTCTGCAAATCTGGAGAACTGATTCCCACCCCCCATGGGAATACTTTAAGCACAAAAGAAATTCTGCAGCTAGAAACAGAAAAGCTCCATGGCTTAAATGAAAAGTCTGCTTTGTAAATTGAAATATACCATTACTTTGTGTTTTGCAACTGAAGCTTCTTAAATACCATCTGAGTGAGTATGGGAAAGCAGAAGAAACAGCTACATTTTATTTTAGTTGACATTATTTATGCTTGGGAATCGTGAATGGAGAAGTAACTTTAAACAACTGTGGTGACAGCAGTATAGAATTAAGACAATAATGTGAGAGGATAGAAAAAGAATTCTTTTATCTTTCCAGAACAACTTAGGTAATTCTCTTTTCTCACAATTTCTCACATTGTTTTCTTTACTGTGTAACCCATAGATGTTACTAATGGACTAGCAAAGTTTTAACGGAAATATTACTTTTTGGGCCTACTCTTCAGAAGAACTTGACAAAGAAAGCTTTTTGTATTTTCTTTACCCACATCCCTTGATCAAATAGTAAATACCACCTGTCCCCACAGATCCTGATTATGTATGAAGACCACCATAGCAATAATTAATGAGGCAATTTATTTCAGTGATGTCCAAAATTTGCCCATATCCACTCTCATTTTCAGAGGTGCCTCCCATACATGCTACAGGTTTTGTCACCCACTGCTTCATCCCAATCTGCCAGACAAGGTGGTTCAAAATAATATGCCTCATGTTTTGATTTATACCATAGGAGCTGTAAGGCTTTAAGAGAGGAGGATGGCATGCATAAAACTGAAGAAATTTTAGTCCTGTATCAGTGATTACAGAACCCAGGAGGCTCTGAAGGGAAAATGAATGTGTCACACCTATAGAGGCAAATGTGATACTGAGGGAGGCACACAGCACGTGTTGAATCAGTGAAAGTATGAAGACAGGTACAGAAAGAGAGCATGACTGCCATGCACCATCTCAGCCCTGTTACAGGCATATTTATTTCCAGAGGTCTGCTGCTTTTGGATTTTCACACATGTTCCGGCTGGTTTCCTGCAATTTCACTGCTCTCTCCAATTTTTGAATCAAAATTCAGTCTTGAGTCAGAAGTTCCAGGAAATTAGTTTTAAAATCACAAATGAAGAAAACCAGAGTTGAATGTTCAAGATAGGCTCAACATATGCTCACCACAAATCCCGTTTTAACTGTATAGGCCTTACATTAGCTTGCATGCACACTGGAGAGAGTTTGGTATAAAGTTTGGCATTAAAGAGCTGGTATAAAGACTTTGGCACTATAATCCAAAGTCACGGTTAAAAAGACAAAACTAGACACATTTAGTTCTGGTACAAGTTCCTTGTAGTATAATTAAAAAAAAAACAACCACATTCAGTAATATAGGACTAGAACAGTAAAGAAAATTGAAAAGAGAAATAGGAATAAGTTAGAAAAAAGGTTGTAGGAAATGGTGAATTATAGTCCAGAAACAAGAGAGAAAAAAAAAGCCAATGAAGGCATTAAGGAAGGCAAGACATTACCAGAGCTGGGAGAAAGGAAGATTATTTCAGTAGATGATTTATAACTAGATTGACAGCCTCTTGTGGAGACTTGATCTGACAAACTCTTATTTAAACTCTTTCAGTTCTGTATTCCATAACTCCTGGAAATATACAGATGGGTTTCTGAAGTTAACTGTGTGTGTGTGTATATAAGCATGGGTGTATCACATCCAGCACACTGAGTCCAATCATGATTTAGGTATGAAGGTAACGTGGATAAGCAGTAGAAATTACTGTCAGAATGTTCTGTAACAGCAGGTAAGAACACTGCATTCATTTATATAAATAGACTCATAAAAATGTCAATTAAAATATAAATGGTTTATATAATTAAAGTAAGATTTACACCTTGATGACTACATTGAATTATAGAGAGCAGCTAAAATTTGTTAACAGTTAAAACATGGCAAAAGTGATATCTTGCAATTTGATTTCTCATGAGTGTGGAAATGCATGGCCCCAAGTATGGATAAAAGAGCAGATGAAATTCCATAATAAATACTAAATGGCAATGCTTAAAAAAAATTATTGACTCCTTTTATCAGCTGAAGAGTTCATCTTCAGCTTTCACCACTCACAACATGGTTTTGGTGTGGAACATCGTTTTGGTGTGGCACATCACTAAAGCCTAAATGAGCAAGTTCAGGTCCTTGTTCAGAGGTGGAGCCCACAAACTCACCTGCTCCTGGGTCATCTTGTGCAGCTCCTTCTCCCAAGCTGCCTGGTCATCATCCAGGTGGTAGGAGGCAGGCGGGGTGAGCCCACGCAGGATCAGGGGGTCGCGGTCGTGGCACAGGGCTGTCAGATGGCCGATGTACAACTTCAACTTGCTGCGGTTCTGGTCAAGTTCTAAGAGGGGCTGAATTATCTGAAATAAGAGAGCACAGACTGTGAGAACAGCCTGAGACCCAAGCAGTGATAAAGGCAAAGATCAGCCTCTAAGTTACAATCTTATCCAGCTTCACAGTGGAAGAAATCTGAAAACTCTTTCCCTTGTACTCCTGGTCCATAATGCACCGACCATCTAGAAAGAAACCAAGGACAATGGGAAAGGGTGCAATGATGACAGCTGTGTGATTAGACTGGGAAATAATGATGATATGGGTGGAAAATGAAACAACATTAAACTGAATGCATAAACTCTACTGATTATCCAACAGTACTTTGGTTTAGCTACTTAAAAAAAAAAAAAAATCTGATAAAAGGTGTCTGTCCACAACTTGTCCAAAAGCAACATCAATATAGATTTTTAGCTTGTTTTGCCAACAAACATTTCATTGTAAATTAAATATGCAATGAATATGTTCTAAAGAGAATATTTCAAATTATACCAAAACTCAACAATTCTAAGATGATTGCATCTCTACTGTAGAAATTGGATAGAGACATACCTCCATCAGAAAGCTAAAATTTAATTTTTATGTTTTACATAGTTAAGTTATAATCTTCTATAGTTTTGAAAAGGCAATGACTTTTATTAAACAGGCCAAACTAAAAATCTATCTATATTTATAATATCTGTATCTATAGATATATCTATATAACAAACTAAAAAACCAAAATCAAAGGACTTTATTAAAGTACTATTTTATTTCATTATACTTTACCCACTCTGAATCTAAACATTGTTCCTCAATGCAATCCAAACTACAGTTATCCAGTTCCCATAAAAAGTATCTGAAGAATCATTTCTCATTTTTTTACAAAAATATAGAGCTCAACTGCATAAATGCCTACCGAGCATCCTTTGCTGTGACCTTCCACAAGAATACTGCTTCATTTATTCTAGATGTTTGTGGGCACATATTCAAAACTGCACTATTGGAAATCTCTAAAGTTTGCAGCTTGGATGAAAAATTAGGGAAGAACTGGGCTTAGGGCCTCCTTTCCATAAAATGAGGTGCTGGGCAGGGAGAGCTGGGAAGCCTTGCCAAAGTCTGAGCAACTTCTTTTCATGTTCCCAGGCAGAGGCTGCACCTGCTGTTTGTTAGTGGGCTGGGGATATCTTTTCAATAGGACACCTCTGACCCTGCTAACGAATAAGAACTGAGATAATCTCTGAGTCAACAAAACAGGGTGCTGGCACTACTTTCAACAAAGACTCTGGCTTCGACCCCTTTTAATAAGACTGTCAGGGCTCACTTATTTTGTTTCTAACACTGTTTTACATGGATTAGTTTCTGTAGAGTGTGAGGATCTAAGAAGCATGGCTAAGCAGCTCTGTGTCCTGCCGAGCTCAGCAGCCCACACCAGCACATCAGGGCGCAGCCACAGGACAGCAGGCAGGCAAGAAACCTGCACGAGAGATCCTGAGCTCACGTGCTTCAGTAAAAACCTGTGCAGCCTTGGGGCACCCTCTGTTTGCATATATAAACACACATATTAAAATAATGCCTTGTTGTATCTGGATGGGATGAGTGGACAAGGAGGTGGATGGACAACTGGCTGAAGGACAGATCCCAGACGGTTCTGATTAGTGTCACTGGGTCTAGCTGGAGGCTTGTCACTAATGGTATTCTCCAAGGGTAAGTACTGGAGCCAGTATTAACTTATTCACCAATGACTTGGATGAAGGGGCAGATGTGTCCTCAGCAGGTTCACTGATGACACAAAGCTGGCAGGAGTGGCCGATACCCCAGAGAGCTGTGTCCCTTCAGAAGGACCTCCATAGGTTGGAGAGATGGGCAGGGAAGAAGTGTCAGCAATTCTGCAAAGGTGAGTACAGGGTACTGTACCTGGGGAGGAATAATCCCATGTACCATCCCAGGCTGGGGCTAACTTGCTGGGAACAAGGTGCCCATGAGCTGGCAGTGTGTGTCCCTGTGGCCAAGAGTACCCTGGGCTGGATTAGGAAAAGCATTTACAGCAGGTCAAGGGAAGTGATCCTGCCCCTCTGCTCTGCATTAGTGAGGCCACATCTGCAGTGCTGTGTCCAGCTCTTCAGGGCTCTTCAGGACAGAAGGGAGCTCCTGAAGAGGAGCCAGCGAAGAGCAACAAAAATGGTGAGGGGACTGGAGAGTCTCTCTTATGAGGACAGGCTGAGGGAGCTGGGCCTGTTCAGCCTTGAGAAGACTGAGAGGACCTTATCAATGTCTGAGTATCTGAAGGGAGGGTGTCAGAGGATGGAGCCAGGTTTTTGGTGGTACCAGACAATAGAACAAGAGGCAATGAGCAGAAACTGATGTGCAGAAGTTCCAACTGAACACGAGGAAGAACTTCTTTACTGTGCCAGTGACCAAGCACTGGAACAGATTGTCCAGAGAGGGTGTGAAGTCTCCCTCATTGGGGATATTCTGACACTGTCTGGACACAATCCTTTGTCCTATGTTCTGGGATGGCCCTGCTCGAGCAGGGAGGCTGGACCTGATGATCCACTGTGGCCCCTTCTAGCCTGACCCAGTCTGATTCTGTGATTGCAAACTGCAGCACAACAGAATACTCTGCTGTCCTGTATACAGGGCAATAGCAAGGGATATTATAATAGAATCAACACAGTTACATTTCACTTCCATCACCAAGCAAAACTGTCTTTAGTCAATTATAATTATATCCATCAGCTTTGGTTATTTACTGAATTTGCACTATGTACCCCGATTTCATATAACATCTATTACCAAGATTATGATTTGAAAGTGTATTGCCTGTGCAGGTGAAAACCACTGATGCCTCTAATTTAACAGATATTTTTTTCTATCTTTCTTACTATTTGGTTTGCCCACAGAGGGTAAAATGATGGATTATCACATCTTCAGAAAATACTGTTCTATAAAAATGTAATAGTCAATGTCTAATAACTAGTCCAATCAATGTAGCAGCTGCCTTGTATTCTTTGCAGGTTCCAGTCTGAAAAGAATCTGTCTGGATAACTTTCCTGGCTATTCTTTGTGAACAGAAGCCCTCCCTGATGAAGAGAAAGCAGAGCAATCTAGCAAGTAAGAATGGAAGATTTTCATACAACAGCTGAATTTGACTGCTCAGGGATAAATCCCCTTTCGAAGCACATTCCTCCTGCACCCTTCCCCCTTTTACCTCCAGCTGGAGAGAGGCCAAATGAGGCGTGTGAAAGTTCTTAACCAGCAGCCCTCCTAAAGCTGTTCACAGAGCAATCATTCCCCTCACTTGGGATCCATGAAAGGCTGGCAGTCAGGAGAAGTGCCCTCGTATCTGCCTTCCTGTCCTATCTCATCTGAACTGGCCACTGAGCAAGAGGCACTGCGCTTCCCACACAGCACAGCTGCCCCTGCCTTATCTCAAGAGGGTGTAAGAGCATTTGCTAAGTGGAAAAGCATGGCAGTGCTGGGTTCATAACCCACATTGTGTTCTCATCATCAGCTCAGAGCTGCAGAGCTTTCTAGAAAACAGTGGGTAAACAGACCAAACCCAGGAATATCCTCTGAAGCAGCCCTCATTCATTAATTGCCCTGATAGGTTTTGGCCATCCTCATCAATGCATGGAATGAAGTCTGCTTAATGTATCCTCGACTTCAGAATATTGCTAATGGCCAGCTAAGTTTGACAACACTTCACTAAAAAAGGCAATCACGACAACTCTGAGGCAGAAATGTGAAATGCCTGACAAATCTCTCATGCAAACCCAAACCAACTCAACCAACTAATAAAGCTATGTGTGAACATATTCCAAATTCAACTTGAAAACAACATCTTCAAGTTTTTTGAGATTTCATACATTTAAAAAAATCTTTGATAAATGTGAATCTAACTTAGTTGTACAAGTCATTGGGGCAAAAAAGCTTTAAAATGAAATGAAACTGCTTCTCCAATGGTAGTCCTACTGTTGCTGGACAATGGCCAACTGAAATATGGGTAACTGAATTTCAAGTCTTATATGCTAAGTCTCTGCTTTTAAATATCTATATATACACAGCAGTGTCCACTGGAAATATGCGAGAAATACATAGGTGGTTATTTGGAAAAGAAAACCAGCAATGTCCACAGACATCTGCAGAATAAAGACTGAGTTTAATCAATGTGCAGTTCACCACAATCACCAGCTTTAAATTATGCCTTCTCCAGGCAGAAGGGTTAATAACCTGGTCACCTTTCTCCCTACTAACAATCCCTTTTTTTCTCTGAAGGAAGCAACCACTCTTCTTTTTCAGAACCAAGTACTTAACTTTACTAATTTCAGAGAATACCTTCTAAATTTCTACTTTAAAAACCTGCAGCTGCCATTTTGAAAGAAAGTCTCACAGACACCCCAAAAGCCTGCCTGTTTTTGCAACTGCATCAGTCGACCTTGTAGAAGTTATCTCCTTACACAACTTGGCTTACTCGTCAGAGCAACACATCAATGTGGAGGTTGATCATGGATCAACAGCAGTTATCTTTAAAAAAAAGGAAAAAAATATAGTTTTTTGATACAGCAAGGGCAATATAAAATGCCATATATACATTTGGCACTGGCAGGACTGTTGTCATTCCCCACTGTCAGCCTGACTGCCTTGTCTGCACATAGTCTGTGTGTATAAATCCACTACAGACCCCTAAAGGGCAGAGTGATGCTGGTATGTGGTCTTCATTTTGCAATCAAATAATTCAGTAATTTTTCTTAACTTACCCCTAAATCTCTAAATATCTGAGAAAAAAACCCAAAAAAACAACTCCCTGGAAGTACAGCTACATCAAGAAGAAAATTAAATAGAACTAACAAGTAATCTCAGGGGTCAAAGTAAACAACATGAGGTAAAAATGACAGTGTTTTTGTATTAAAAGTGCTACTAAGAAGGGTAGGTGGAATAAATCTGAAATCTTCCAAGGAATTAAGTCATTTGAGAAATTATCTAACTTGCCAGCCTGGTCTACACACTGTGAGTGCTCATTGTAAATCCTGCACAACACAAATAAAGAAAGAATTCTGAAAAAAATCCAGGCAGAAACCCGAAGCCCCACCAAACACCTCCTCAAAACTTCAAATTGGACATAACAAATATGTTTGGAAACACAGTGCAGGTAGTCCTTTATCTCCTATCAACCACATCTGTCATGTGAGTGTGGAAAATTATTTTCCACATGTAAAATTATTTTCCATGTAAACTTTGTTACATACAGTTGCAACTGTGCTACCCAACAAAACCTACTTCCCAAACTACCATTGCACAGGAGAAGATGGGGCCAAAGATTGTGTAAGCACATATGTTTGTTAAAAAGCAATTATTTCAAAAGGACTTGACAAATCTTTGTATACCTCCCTGTATCTGGGTTTTATTATAGATATTGCCAGACAGGGATATTTTGCCTCTATAGCTAAATATCTTACACTGAGAGATATGAAAATAAACTAAGATAGTGAGTGACACAGTCTGGAAGTATTTGCATGGCAAATTGAATTATGCCTTCTTGCTCAGACCATTTGTGTTTGTTTGGCAACAAACACAAGGGTTCAACAATAATATTGTAACCACTGAATGCAGTGGAGTTTTATGAGGCATGAATTTGGCTCAGAATGTGCTCAGCTTTCCCAAATTCAGAGCAATTTATCACTGATGTCTTCCCTTCATTATTTTAAATGGAAACAGAAGAAAGTTCTCAAAAAGACACATCTTGACCTCAGTTCAGTTCAGCTCAGTTCACTGATACAGGGAGATATTTGGTTTCTTCAGAAGACCCCCACACAAAAGCTCAAGGACAGGCTCAGTATTCTTTAGATAAAGAAA
This sequence comes from Taeniopygia guttata, assembly GCF_048771995.1. Classification (NCBI taxonomy): domain Eukaryota; kingdom Metazoa; phylum Chordata; class Aves; order Passeriformes; family Estrildidae; genus Taeniopygia; species Taeniopygia guttata. Next base: position 69,706,284 of record NC_133025.1, read on the forward strand.
AAAAAAAAAAAAAAAAAAAAAAAAAAGGATTTTACTCTAACCTTCATAATTTTCTCCTTATAAACCAGAACAATATACGTGAGGAGCTAAAAGAGATTCTGGCTATTTTGACAGAGCTGTCTTACTCAGTTCCTTTCTGACAGAAACAATTAGGAAATCATTTTTATATAGCAAACGATTTTTGAAAATTTTATACACCATGAACAAATCCCATGGATTAATGATTTCCAGAGTTCACCCTCTTCACCTTGGGAAAAATCCAGACCAGAAAAAAATAATAGAAAAAACAAACCAGGGAAAGGAGTTTTGTCATTAGCTCCCTCTGTTTAGATAAAATCCTTTCCCCATCATGTAGGTGAGACAGAGAATTGCAGTGGGTTGGTAGGGTTCCTAAAGCACTCAAAAAAAGTGAGTAGTTCTAAAATATTTTTATACATAACAAATCCAGAAGTGCTTTCCATGACACTGGCAACTTTCACTTATGTGGGCTGTGGAAAAAAGTTGGCAGGGAACCACGTGAGGAACAGCAGGGACTGCTGGAGATGAGAACTGAAATACTGATGTGAGGGGCCTGTAACTGGACCAAGGGGAAAATGAACATTCAGGAATTATATACCTCAGCAGAGCTGAAGGGAGTGTTTGCACACAGTTTGAATTTTACCTCTTTCCTCACTCCCTTCACTTCAAGAGTGAGGGCATTCACTCAATCTCTTACCCCTAAATAAACTCATTGCACTGTGCACACCTCACCCCTTTTTATTATGAAAATCTCCTTCATTTGAGCACCCTGTAAGTTGTGTAAGTTACCAGGTTAAGTTTTTGAAAAATAAATTAAATTAAAGGAAGCTGTGAAACTGGGCAGTCAGACTGATGATACTGACAATTATCATCAAGGAAAAAAAAAAAGTAATCCCACAGTATGCAAAGACAGTTTAACAACTGTTGGCATCTTGTACATGACACTGTGGATTTAAACAGCATTCTCCTGATCAAACTTTTGTAGGTGTAACTAGGCAAGTTTTGATTTCACAGAATCAGTCAGATTTTATGCTGATTCCTTCTCTATAAAAATATAGCAGCTTGAGAATAAATAAGAACAGCCTGCATCTACTTTTAATGCTTTCAAGCTTTCTAGCACTTGCTGTCTATGCAAGAGTGAACCAGAAAGTACACACACCTCTTGCTGTGCTGTATTTTGTCTATTGCTTCTGCCCATCACAAGGGATAAAGGGAAACAGTGTCTCACATGCCTCTGAAAGCAGAGCATGGCAGCAAGGCCCTGGGAGAGGGTGGCCATGGCAATGCTGATGATTCAGGGCTGTGCTCTGCTGTCTCCCCGCTGTCTGTTCCACTGCTAATGCAAACCAGAAGGCATTTCCTAAGTAGCCTACCAGAGAACACAATCAGTGCTTTTCCTGCTCTGATGAACTATAACCTCCCTGTCTGCAGGTGACAGGAATCTTGGCCTTGCCCTTCTCTCACTCCGGGTGTTCATTCTGCTGTTGCAGCTCTCTGAAAGACACCTGCTGAAAGACACTTTAAAAGCAAAGATTTGGGAAGGTTTATCTGTCTTTAGGAAGTATATTTGGAGTTTCTTGGTCAAAACAAAATCCCGTTAATAAATATACCTATCACGTATATATAGTAGTTCTTATTTAAAATTTACTTTAACAATCAGATGTAGTTGGAGAGCCCATAGTGAGCTTACTGTGAGAAGGAACTGTAAATCCTGACATGTCATTCAGTCATTATGAACTTTACCAGCCAGGAAAATGCAGTGTCTAGAATGGCTACGTGCCCTCACAGTTTTTATTTTAGTTATCAATCTCTGGAGCTTATTTTCATAGTTAATACACTGGAAAGCAGGTTTGGGCTTGATTCTTTTTCTTACATTGTTCATCTCCTCTCTCCCTCAGTTTCTTTCCTGCTAACTGACAGCTAAAAGGGCTTGGCTGCAGCTGCTCTTCCTCTGTCTCTGAGTGTCGTCTAGGAGTGCCAGAGCTCAGAACAACTGGGAGATAGTAGAGACTATCACACAAACTGCTAGAACAACTCTCCTGGAAGTGGCCAGAAACAATAATGTTTGAGTGCAGAATTCCTACTTGCTACAAAGACCAAGCCACTAGAAGAAGATTATGTTCAGCTGCAAATCAAAAGAGAAAATAAGACACAGACCTGGCATAATCTCATCTGGCAGAAATGAATGATGGCCTTTTTGCAGTTGTTTTGCTGAAAAGCACAAATCTCTACAAAAAGAACCAGCCATCTGTTTTGAATGTTTTAGACTGTAAGTATCTACTTGTGTTCTTCTTTGATCTGTAAGAATAATAGGAAGACAGTGATACAGTCCAGTTACACCTCTGTTGTGAGTGTTTAATTCATCCCAGAGCTGCAGATCACAAAATTCCATTTGGAAATCTTAGTTTTATCATTCTGGGATCAGAAAGAAGATGAACAATGTATCAAGATCAGTTCTTCTGTGCTCATAGATATAACATTCTTGGACAGAGAATACATTCTTCTAACAGAAATTAGTTATTAGCCAGCAAAATAATAGGCTAAAAAAAAAAAAACAACCCAAAACTAAAGAATTGTTCTCCAAAAGAAGAAAAGGACCAGGAGCAGAAGCTGACTTTGTCACAAGGAAAGCATTATTCTCTAACCCTCCTAAGGATACATTAGTTACATCATGTTATTTGAGTACATCACATTAGGGTTCTTACTAAAAGGTTGCCCATCCAAACAGGGGGAGTGAAGGACCCTGATTGTCACCAATATGACAAAACAAATACAGCCTTTCTCCCTCTGTCAGGACATGTTTAAGTAATGTAAGATTATCTCATGTAGCTGCCTTCAAATTTTGCACAGGTTATGTCTCCAAGGCAAGCACAAGACACTTTCACAATGCTTTTACAGGCCTGGATGAATAATTGTAATAATATCATTATTATACTAAACAATTAGTTTGTATATTTTTAGAGAGGGGAAGAAATGACTCTTAGAAGACCAGAGATGACAGTAAAGAACAAGAGACAGTGGTCCAAAGAGCTTTGTCCAGCATGCTGGAATGGCAGCTCCTTGAAAATATGGGTTATTTTCCCTTTTCTTGGGAAGGAATATGATCTTGGGGAAAAAAGTAAGAAGTAGCAATAGAGTCAAATATAAATCTAACACAATTTTGGGAACAATTTCAAAATGAGGTATTACAATCACCATCATATCACTTTAACGAGACAATTTCCAAATATCACACAGTAATAATACCTATCACTTATACAGCATTTTTTCCAAGCATCACTTGCACTTTTACAAAAACTCATTTACAATTAGAGAATCTGAGACAGAGAGAAAGAGAACAAGTGAGTGGTTGGAGACGATGCCAGGAAAGAATTTATCTTCTGAATTGTGGTCTAGTACTGTGTCCAGTAAATTACAATGTAATACAAGTCAGGCATGAAGGCCTGGTGGTTTTGACCATTTTGCATGATCTAACAATTAAAAAGACCAGACTGAAAATAAATCTAGTCAAAAGGCTTATGAGGTAACAGTGTAGTGAGTGACAATACTGAGAACTTCAAAAGTGTGACAGCAGGACAAGCAGTCCTGTACAAAATGTGTATTGTGGAGAGAAGATCACATTTATGTAGTGAATGAATGATTGTGTGATTTAAACATGGAACTCACCATGAAAAACTACATACTTCACTAAAAGAAATCAGCATCAAACAATGTAGGAAAAAAAAAAAAATCAATGTTCTCCTCAAACTTCCCAAAGTACAGACACTTTTAGTGTTGTAGTGATCCCAATGAAAACTTCACATAGTTTGTGACTGGTCTGGCAAAGATTACATTATGCCTTGAGATGAGCCAAATATTTTCCTGTAATGACTCACTGCCTCCTTCCACCACAGACTTCACCTCTGAAATCTGAAGTGTTAAATTTTGTGAGTGCCTTCAGTACTCAGCTCACAATGCCTACTGCTTCTGAGTTAAAATCTGTCAAACTCAAATACTGAAGAAAAATGTCACAAAGAGCCTTTGTGTCTTACAATATTTTTATGGTAATAGGGATTGCCAATATTTTGATTGTCTTGAAATATCCCCATTTTTATGTACTCCATGCTAACTCTTTGACCATTCTACTGCTGCTCTAATAAGCATAATAATTTTCAATTAATGAGTGGATGAAGCAGATTTCTGAACCACACCCACATTTTTTCCCATTTTAGGTAGCATAGCTGTGCTTCACAAGACAACTGGATGAATTGAGTAGCTTGGGAAATCTCTTTATGGAAGCTTTGCTTCTGCTTCCCCCACGTGGCACACACCTGGCACAAATTTACAAGAAGATACACCCACATACACACCTATCCTTTGGCATGTATTAGATCACTTTGAGTGTAAATTCATATTATTCTTGATAAAAGCAACTGATAACTAATTAAGCCACTGACCAGAGCAGTTTAGCATTTGAGAAAGACCAAAGAGCATCCCTGTATGAAATCACAATGGAATTGACCTGGATGTAGAGGAGGACAGAGCTCCATCTGGGGAATAAAAGGAGTCATAAGAAATTCAGACAGCAAGGAAACAAGCCAAGTGAAAAATGCTAAGAAAAACGATTTCAGGATGAAAGATGGTATTTACATTGAACTATAAACTGAAATGTAAACTACCATCCTCAGAAATTACAGGGAGGGTGCATATGTTTATGAACAGTAATCCATTTCAGGGGAGCTCTATCTGATAATGCTGTCATGTCAATTAAATATTAAATTCAGTCAATTCCGGAATGCTGGAGGAGAAAAGTCTTAAGACCTGAACCATAAAAATAAAATAAAGTAGTTAACTATTTTACACACGTTTTTGGTCTCCATTTAATCTTCACTATTGACTGGAGGTGATTGCATCCACAGACCTGAAGGAACTTTAAGAAACAAACTCATTGCCAAGTCCTATGCTATTAGTTACATTTTATCATTGTAATACATAAATTTAATTTAACACATGGAGGTTAGGGACACTCTAACTTAACTTTTACAAAGAGAATAAGGACTTTTTTTTTTTTTTTAATGAACATGGAATATCACAGTAAAAACATGTACTCTGTTGGGAATAACTGGCTTGGGAAGCATCCATCACCTTTATACCTTCCCTGCTGATGCATGCATGACAATGTCAAGACTGACAAGTTTCTCTGATGAGATGTGTGGAAGGCAAGGCTGCTGGCTGACTCATTATTTTGACTGGGATACTCTGTAACAGCTTTCCTCAGGAAAATGCCTCAAAGGGGAGAGATAAGCTGTTTTTAATGTCAACCATGCATTAATTCAGAAAACTATGAAAAACCATACTCTTAGCAAACTTGCATTCTTAAATGCATCAGCACATGGGAGAGGAAAGAGAGAGATCTTTCTCAGTGTTTTCTACACAAATTCCATGTTTGCTCCAGAAGGAAAATTAGAATTATTCCTACCTTCACAGTGAGTGTCCTCTTCCTTTTCATCATTTACTTACCTGATCTCCCCTGTTTAATTTCTGTGCTTCAGCTGATCTTTACAAACACCAGCTCTAAAACTTTTAACAACATACACGAGCGCACAACCGTTGCAAGAGCGCGGTGATTCAAAAAGAATGTGAAATCAACAGTGAGTGGAAATTAATGAAGCACTTTATCAATTTGTCCACTAAAGAGATTTTCTCAGCTCAAACCCCAAGGCATGAAATTCAAGTTTGACACTGCTACAGTTGGATTAAATTTTTCAGATGGTTGGCTTGAAAAGAGGGATTTGATCTATACAGTCAGACTGTAAGTCTGTAGTTAATTGAGCAAGTGCAAGAGATGAGAGTGACTTATTCTCTCATTAATGTTTTACAAATCTAATACAAAGCAAAAATTTTCAGAAATGCAAGGGTCCAAGATTTCCACAGAAATTTTCAGTTTTCTTTCAAATAACTGATATGAAAAATTTGAATTCTTAGAAAAAAGTGCACAGAAACTGACGTGAAGTATTTTTTACTTACAAAGATTACGGGAGAAGGAAAAAGTTTCATACAGATTTTAAAATACTGTCAGAATACTGTCCTTTAAAATACCTCAAGTACTCCAGAGAAATATATTCTGCTTTAAAACTGACACTCCAAGGCACAAATGAATCCTGTGTACTGTAGTGTAATAATCAGTACTTGACTCCTGGTCAGTAGGAGGTTTTTTTGCTAAAGAATAGTTATGAGGAGAGAGGCTCTGTCCTCAGTACTGTCTTCCCTTTTGGAAATGGGCGCTGTTGTGGGGACAATTTGACAGCACAAAAGAAAAAATTGCGGACATGGACACAGAGAAACAAAACGTACTTTAAATTAAAAACAGCTCCTAATTTCTCCCCCACTGTTTTGAAAGAATGAGGGAGATGGAAAGCAGAGAGGAAGGTTAAAGGGATATTCCTCTCTGCCTTCACATTTATAGACAATTCATACTCCTAGTGCATTTAGAGAACCCTGTATTGTGAGCTGATAAGTATCTGTGACTAGTTAGGTCAGCGTGCACGGCAGCAATCTCTGCAGCAGATCTCAACATGCTTAAAACTTTCAGAAGGAACATTATCTTCAGGAGGAACATTATCCTCGAGCAAATTCTTTACAAACCAGAATTGAAAAAGCACACATAGGTTTGGCTACGGCGCAAACTGCTTTGAAAAAGAATCTGACTGAAAACATTTCCTCCATGAAGTCAGTGATAAATGATATGAAAGACATTTCCTGTTCTCTCGTACTTGCACAGAAACTCAATTACATGCCCTGGAAATTTCTCCCCGCAACATGGTGAAACAACAACAGGATGATTAGAAGAAGAAAATCACAAACTGCAGATAAACACACGAGAAACACCCTCATGCAGGGACATGGAAGCAAGGGGAGGGAGCACAGCCAGGTTTCACAAAGCACAGGAGGGAGGTGTGGAGTGGCTGTGGAAACTTTTCTATTGGCAGGAGAGGTTGGTTCTCACCGTTCTGAACAAAATGGCTGAGCTAAGAGCATCTGACTGGTTATGCCCAAATACCCTCCTCCTCATCCTAGAGGTGCACAGGTGGCATGGGAGGGAAGCCCCAGAGCAGCATGGGAATGAAACAAAGAGTTGGTTAGTATTTAAAGCACATCAAGTACAAACAGTAGTACAAAGTGTTTCAATTCCTTATGAACTATTCTGAGCCACCCTGAGGTACAGCTTTCTTTGCTCCCTTGTAGGCTTTGGCAGCTTTCAAAATACCCCTTTGCAAAGGGCAAGTGCAATCAGAGCCTTCTCCCACCCCCTCTCTTCCCTATTGCCCTTCCTGTGGGGTCTTAGCAAGAATTTCTGTAAATGTCTAAATTTTATTTCATTTTTACATGTTATCTTTTCAATTTCATCTGCGAATGCTATGCTGCCTTTATTTGCAAGCATGTACTGAAGTTACATGCTGGAAATGGCATCAGCTCTCTGTAGACTTCAGTGTAGAAGCAACAGATATTCTAACATTTGCACCAAATTAAAATTAGGAAATCCATTCAATTTTCAGGATTAACAATTTCACTCTCTTGAAAAAAGAGAGTGAAACACCAACATCTCCCAAAAACACTGCAGAAAACTCAAGCCAGTCAACATACAGAGGAGGAAGGTATTAAATTAAGATGCAAAGGGAAGTTCTCTTGAAAATCAGAGTTTTTCTGTTTGTTTGATTGCATATACTCTTTCTTGTTTTCTGATGCAGACATGAAAGGAGATTTTTCAAGATCTATTTTTGCAGGGTGAATAAGGAATTGGCTTTTTCCATTTTTCTCTTGTACCTTACTCATTATTTCTGTGTATCATTAAGCTGGCACTTAAAGATCTAGAGAGATATGCTTCCCTTCATATTTCACCAATTTGTACATGAGTCAGAGGGCAAGAGAAGCATTCCTTCACTCCATCGAGGCAGTGATTAATGATGGCTAATATTTTAATTAAACTGCAGTGGATGAGATTACAACATGGGATGTGCAATTATGTTGGCATTTTCTGTGCTACCCAAGGGATGGTTAATCTTTCCAATAGTTATCAAGTACACGGCTGTGCTTTGTAAATGCCACAGGAGGCTCCTCACTGCTCTGGAGATGGTAAATTGATTTTCCTTCAGTTCATGGCCCATTGAGTTTGTGAGGGAGCAGTCTGTGCTCATTTGGCACCGAGGCTGGGATTTCCTCGTGGGGAATGAAGGGAACTGCTCGTATGCAATCCATAGATCAGAAAGCTGATCCTGGAGCATGATTTCCTGCTACTGAAGACAAGAAACAGTGCTGGACACTCCACTCACTCAAGCAGTATACCTGAGCTACTAAAATCTGAATATGTCATACAGGACTCGAGTCTGGCATTTTAGGAGAGTAAAGCTTTTGTTCCTTTTTCATGTACCTCCTCCTCTCCACCCACCTAACAACAGCTTGGTACCAGGAACTGTTCATTCAGGAGCTATGCACAAAGCCAACACAGCAACACTCAGTTCTGGTTTATAACTGCATTCTGGAATGCTACTTTTGTTCCAAGGTACTGCAAGCATGTCAGGAAAAACCATTTATGACACAAAATCATCAGCCCTCACAGTAAAAATTACTTTAAAAACAAAAAAGAGAGAGACATTACCTGGTCAGGGGAGGGCTTGTGGTTGGTTTGGTTGGAATGGGATGAGGATTTGAGGTGGTCATCCTCATAGTTGTCAGCCATCAGCTTCATACGATTCTGAGTCTATTAAAAAAAGCAAGAAAAAAGAATCTCAGTCTACTTTCTAATGTTATCATGGGGACTAAAGGGAACAGGGCATTTATACAAGTGCACATGCCTAGACATCAGCTGCTATTACCATAGAGAACTGGTAAAAACTGTGGAGACACACTCCAACCCATTCCCTTTAAGGCTAAATTAGTTGTGCAATTAAGTGGATCATCTGACTTGTACCTACTAAAACTTGTGCTATACAAGAAATTAATTTCTTCTTAGAGATGCTTGGGATTACGGTTCAAACACCAGCTTGTTTCAATGAAAACATGAGTTAGGTGTCCCTAAGTAAATTAAAAAACCCCCAATGAAGCCTTCAGAAAGCAGTCAGTTTTAAAAAACCAAAAAGTAAACGAGCTGAAAATAGGTTATTACTTCAGAAGTCCATCCAGTACAATATGCAGATCAGTTTTCAATTGATGTATCAAAGAACAGAAAAATTCTGAGACTGGTCAGAAAAATGTTAATTATACAAAAGCCATCCTGTGAGGAAATTTGGAAGTTAATAAATAGATATTGGGAAAGAAAAAGTATCAGAATGAAAGCTTATAAAATAAAAAACTGGACACAGTCAAGTAAAGAATTAGCAAAGTATGAAACAAGTTTGTTTTCTTCAACTTCTTAGGAAATTTCTAGTTCCAGAAGAGATGGGATTTTAAAAAACACACTGTAGAAAATAAATTGTGTGAGAATAAATGGAATTTTACAATACCATTCTAGCTAAGCAATTGCAAATAACATTAAAATACATTACCTGGCTGTGTCTACAAAGGAGAATGTTGGTTAGATAAAGCCCTTTCCCTTTTAACAGACTACCCTGAAATGAGCTTCCCAAATACAAATAAGGAAAGAAATGCACCTGGAAGAGTGTCCCAGCTCCCCAGCAGGGATCACAAAGGCCATTCAGGCAGCAATGACACTCTGTGGGCAGCCAAAAGGGATGGGTGAGGGTCTTGCAAAGCCAAGGGCTGCCTCCCTTAGCATTGTCTGGGTGCCAGGGTCATTGGGAACTCACACATGGAGAGGCCCCGGAACTCAGGGATGGCATTTCTCCTGCCAGCTCAGAAGGCACAAAGATTCCTACTTTGAGCTTTGTGAAATTTTGTATTCTAAGGAAATCAAAAGACTACCCTGACCTACACTGGATATGATACAGAGCAAATTATCTACAGGTAGGTGTATAAAATCATCAGATATGCACTAAAATTAAATGTCTTCAATGAAAGCTCAAAGCTGATAGAAATTCCAGCTGTTTACTCAATGCCTTCATAATTCCATGGTTTCTCACTGAAAACTCTAAGTTTAATGAGCATCACAAAGCTAGAGAATGCAGATTCTACTTGTCTTTATTCAAATCATGAGAGAGAAGGTCCAGGGTCTTGAATCTGGATTTGATTTTATTTTGGACTAATTTAACAAAAGCTAATAGTAAATTGAGCTTAAGCAATAAGCAATTTCATCATGCAAAATGTTTTTATTGTTTGCTCTGCTTTGTCAAGCAAGTTCTGAATTCCAAGTCTGACTCATCATTCATAAATCACTACTTGAAACATGCTACATTAATCCTTAAACAACCAGTTTATTGTAAAGGCACTTTCTTAATATTTATTATTTTATTATATCTAAGGTTGTCTCTTCAACAGTTTCTTCTTTGAGAAGAATTGATTTAAAACCATTTCATATTTCCTTGGAAATTTATTGTTTTGCTAATAAATAATAGATTCTTACATGACTTTCAGTGTATGTGTGTGTGAAGAAAAGCTATTGAAACCCAGATGTTTTGCAGAATGCTAGTACAGCACATTAACTTTCCTGAGAGAAGATAGAGAACAGCTATGTATAATGTGAAAAAAAAAAAAAAAAAGAAACCCAAACAAACTATGTTAGCTGGTATGGATAGAGAAGAATATAAACATTGTAGAGAATCCAGACTGGGTCAGGCTGAAAGGGACCACAGTGGGTCATCTGCTCCCACCTCCCTGCTCAAGCAGGGCCATCCCAGAGCACATGGCACAGGACTGCCTCCAGAAGGTTGTAGAACATCCCAGTGAGGGAGACTCCACACCCTCTCTGAACAATCTCTTCCAGTGCTTGGTCACCTGCACAGGAAAGAAGTTCTTCCTCATGGTCAGGTGGAACTTCTGTGCATCAGTTTCTGCTCGTGGCCACTTGTCCTACAGCTCAGCACCACCAGGCAGAGCTTGGTCCATCCTCTGACACCCTTCCTGCAGACACTGACAGACATTGTTACAGCTCCCTCTCATTTGTCTCTTCTTGAGGCTGAACAGGCTCAGCTCCCTCAGCCTGTCCTCATAAAAGAGATGCTCCAATCCCTTCATTATGTTTGTCACTCTCCACTGGACACACTCCAGGAGCTCTGTTTGTCCTGAGAAGCTCAGAACTGGACACAGCACTCCAGGTGTGGCCTCACTAGAGGAGCAGGATCACCCCCATGCTGCTGGCAGTGCTCTATCTAATGCACCCCAGGATACCACTGGCCTTCCTGGCTTCCAGGACACACTGCTGGCTCATGGACAGCTTGTGGTCCACCAGGACCCCCAGGGCCTTCTCCTCAGAGCTGCTTTCCAACAGCTGCTTTCCCACACCGCATCTCTGTCAAGCCTGGCTATGTCCCCATCCCACTTCCAATCTAGTTTAAAGCCCTCTCAATGAGCCCTGCTGAGTCCTGAGCGAGGATCCCTTTTCCCTTCTAGTACAGGTGGGCCTCATTTGCTGCCAGCAAGCTCAGTGTTGTATAAATTCACCCATGATCAAAAACCACAAAATGCTGCTGTTTACACCAGTCTTGAAGCCAGGTGTGCATCTGCATGACTTTCCTGTTTCTTGCTCCATCATTCCCTGCAACTGGTAGCACAGAAGAGAACACAACATGGCTCCAGATCCCTTGGCCCTTTTTCCCAAGGCTCTGAGGCCCCTCCTCATTGTCCTTATCCTTTTTGCTGGGACTGTGTTGCTGCCCACTCAGAAAACTGTAAAAGGGTAACAATCAGTGGCTGGGAAGTTTCTTGGTGATGTCCCTTACCCAGGCCTCAGGGAAGCCACACACCTCCCTGTGGGTTGGGTCTGGTCAGCAAAAAGCACAGAGTGCCTCAGAGAGAATCCTGAAGTCAAATTGAAGAGGGCGTGTACTTCTGTCACTTAAATTCAAGTAGAATCTACTGTTAATACTTGGCAGCAGGTATTGAGAAGTGGCTGATGGAATTGGGCTGATTTAGCCTGAAAAAGAGGAAGCTTTTTTAAATTACTTGATAGGAGGTATAGAGGACATGAAGCTGTTGGAGGGGATAGGGCAGGATATGACAGATGTAAAGTGGAACACAGAAAATTCTGATTAGAGATCAGGAAAATTCTCTTCATAATGAGATGTATCAAATGTCAGAACAGGCTGCCATGAGAAAGTGGCATCTCCATCCTTGAATGAGCCGAAAATGCAGCTGAACAAGGCCTTGAGCAAGCTGCTATAATTAGTGATGCTCTCAGCAGGTGGCCATACACAGAGGTCTACTCCAACCTAAAATATTCTGCAATTCTTATTATTTGGACTTTTCATCAGATCACTTGAGAGTTTCAAAGCTCAACTTTCCAGAAAAAGAGGGAGATAAGTTCTCAAATTCATCTACTTGCCAAATATGGTTTAGTCACTTAGCTCCATTACAGTCCTTTGAACATTTAAACCCAGAACAACCTCTGCAGTGTCCTGATGATGACAAGCCTGTGGGATCAGTTCACCTAAAAGGACATTTTCTATGTCCTCCCTTTAATTCAACCTGACCTCCCACTGCAGCTGCTGTTCATTTAAGTGTGTGTGTGTGTGTGTGTGTGTGTGTGTGTGTGTGTGTGTGTGTGTGTTTGTGGCAAGTCTTGGCAAGAAAATGTGATTCCACTGTGATTCCATTAAAGGAACTAATTTATGCATATATACTGGAATGGAATTAGGCAAAAAACAAAAGATGGAAGAAAAGCAGCTTATTTCCTGATAGATATCACTAAGAATTATTTTCCATAATTTAAAGCTCAAGCAGTGTTGCAAATAAAATATATACTATTATAATATTTTTACCATTATTTTTATAGAAAACACAGAAATAAAGAGTTTCTGCTTAAGACTGGACTACTAATGACAAACTTCTACTTAGATATTTTAAAAATAACTGCAAATACATGAACTGAGTTTCTCTCCTATTGCTCCTCCACAGAAAATAAAATGTCCAAAAGGATGGAAATTTCTAGACCAAATGGCTGTTGTAATGATTTAAAAACAAATGGTTTACTTTTCTGTGGGGAACCACTCCAACATCCTGCAGTCCTGAGCTGGTTTGTCATGGTGCTATTATACAATCCTCTCCCACCTCATGAGGTTATGGCTCAGATCCTAGGGCAAGCATTTCTACATCACTGTAAAAAGTATGAACAACAAAGTGGTTTAACCACAGGGTCCTGTGAGAAAATAAATGAGCAGTGCAGACAAATCAGTTGTGTCAGGAGTGCTTTTGTCTAAAACCTCCAGAGCTGTAAGCAGAACTAGCAATGATAGGAACCGGATGTCAAGTTCAAATTTTGCTTATAAAAAATACCATGTGCCCTGACAGGTATGTTCTTCAGGCATGTGCAGAAAAAATGCTGGAATGAAGAAAACGGGATAAAACTCCACAACCCATTAAGTTTTGTGATTTTTTTCCAAAAGGTACTTTCATGTCACCTTTTTTTTTTATTTTGGACAGATTTCATAAAATTACTCCTGGCCCTCCAATTATACCTTCCCCAAAGCCCCCACAGCTTGTCAAAGCCCTTAACAATGCTTTTCTTTTCTTCCAATAGTCACCATGCAAAGAACAGTCCCAAACCTTCATACTGGTGTAAATTCTCAAAATTTCTCCAGCTCCTAGCTGAAAGCCAGGAATGACTGTGGAGGCCTTGGCTCTGCAGACCAAAGTCTATGAACTGCAGGTCTAAAGCAAAACATTTGCAAGGCTACTGCATCTAAAAAACCCCAACTTCCCCATGTCATGTACTGGACTTTACTCTAGAAATATCAGCTCTTGCCCACCCCTCCCTTTTTGCATCCCAGAATTTCTGCAATTTTCCTTTTGCCTTTTTGATACAGTTACTGCTAATGCCTTTTTTACTTCTTGTCATTATTTAAATCTTCCTTTTTCTCTATCCCTTGCTACAGCAGGCAGTTATATTAAAAGAAAAAAGCACCAGAAGAAAACACAAGATAAATCTATTTTAATAATGAATGAGAATGATCAGCATCAGAACTCCTTCAAACATGCTCTCTTTGGTTGTTTCATGGTCCTGCCATGATTTCACTGTATTTTCATTACTTTTTTCCCTCCTGGGTGCCATATAGTTCAATTCTGCCTGTATTCTATAATCAATAAATGTTTGGTAAACAAGGAAATTACCACGGTTAAACTAACATAACCAACACCTGAAAACTTTCATTGCAAACTGTACATGTACACTATTTTACTTGCCAAAACTGTAGCCATAGTTAATTTTTAAAGACTCACTCAGTTCCTCATTCATGGAAGTACTGCTTCAAAGCACTCTCTCACCTGTAGGTTTCTAAAAGTATGTTATTTTATGTTCACTGCAGGCCACACTGGTAGCTTGCTTGTGCACCTCAACACTAAAGACCAAATTAATAGATTTTATCACAGTTAAATTATTACATGAGAAAAAACAGAACTGCTGCTGATCCACAAAGTTTAGGGGAAAGTCAGAGGCATACGCTGCAATACAGCTGGTAAAGCCTCGAGGAGTGCTGCCCAGATCTGCCAAACTCTCTACTGTGGAATCCCACACATAAATTTGAAACCCACAGATATAACTACAGACATTGTTTATAATATATTTTACAGAATGTTTTCATTTGCAAGCTTGCACTAAGTTGTATGCTCTAATGAGAGTACATACCTTTCTTAAGCATTTCTGCAGGACAGTTAGTGTTCTGGTAACCATTACCCTGGAAAGCTCTTGAAACCACGTTTTATTCATGGGGATCACACATTTCTGTATCTCTAGAGAAGCTCTTTAAGAAACAGCTCATGAGCTGTGCATTCTCTCTATTACTCCAGTCTGCTTCATATGCTCATTGCAGTAATTTACTCAAAGAGTTTGCATCAAGTCTGTTCCTCCACCATGAAACGCAGCACAAATGATGACATCAGTGACTCCTGATTTTTTGTAGAATATTTGTGTGTGGTAATTTTGGTTTTGCTAACCAGTCTAAACAAGCTTCATTAATCCTTTAATGTAGAGTTTAAAAAACCCCACATTAAGTAAATATTAATATAATGACTGTATTTGTGACAAATGAGTATGTGGTGGAGGCAGTGTGTTGGTGCATTAAAGGAGTTATCCCATTTTAATCTGAGCAGAATGTTTCACTGGAAGCACATGCAAAAAAGCAACAGTTCAGAAACATTTTTGTCACTAATAACATTGAAATATAATGGAAAAACTCATGTGATGTTGTTTCCAAGTGTGGGCCGAGTTCACTATCTCTGAGAATTATGCACTTGTGAAGGCTTGTAGATAGTTCTTTTCTACTTGTTAGAAACCTGCAGTGAGCCATAATCCTGTTAATGTCCAACCAGCTCCCTGCTGAAATCTGGCTGTGAAAAACAGAGAGAGAATAATCCTGTTATTGCCTGTTATTTGAATATGATGGCCTGCCATGAGTTTATCTACACCTACCTTAAATGTACTACCTCAAGTCTATATCTACCCTAAATATACTACCTTGAGTCTATACTTACCTAGAGCATCAGGACTCTGAAAGATTGTTTAAGTATTCAATTGCACCCCCTTCCCATTCATGATATTTTATGAAAAGGGAGACATTTCTCCAATTTGTAAAGAGATGGCACACACTGAGTTTGCCATCTTTGTAAAGTTTAAAAGACACATCAGTAGTTAGGTTTGGCTTTCCTTTTGGCTATGTTTAAGATTACCAACTGAGATTTCACTGTTAGCAGCAAACCAGCACAAATTTCAACTGCACAGACGTGAAACCCATTTCCATATTTCCATTACTATGTTTCTGCACATGCTGAGGCCTGCATTTTTGTGAGCCCAGCAAAGAGCCTTTCTTCTGCTGGGGTTTGTCAAAGCCTGCAGGATTTAATGCAGTTCTACCTGAGATGTTGCCTTCTGCATTGGCTGCTGGCAATGTTCCAGCAATATTACTTTAAAAGTGACTTTATCAGTCCAGCTAATTTCTGTGTTTAAAGATGTCATTTTCCTCTTCATCTCCCCACATGTGATAATTACTGAGAAGCTTCATCCTGAAGAATTCACACTCTACAAGCCTTTGAAATAAATTAAAGGAGGCAGATCATCTAGATAGGGCAAGCTCTGTGAGACTTGACATATGTAGACAAGGATTAAAAATAAACTTGGAACTGAAATTTTCCCTGTACAGGAATGTGTCTCTTGGAACTTAGCTCCTTAGGAGATGAACAAACTATGAAACCATGGAATTGCCGAGTGGCTAAGTTTATTGAAATCTATTGCTCTGATTGCTGTATGAAGAAAACCAGTGACACACAAAAAAATCCAAATCAGATCTCTATTTGGGATTCCTTTTTGTGTCATACCATACAACCACAGTATATGTTTCTTTAGCTCTCTTTTACTCTTTTTAGAGATACCTCAAGATGTGTTTAAGATCAGTGGGAATAGAACTGCCTTTCTCAATTACTTGTTCCATAAAAGCTGGAACCTGCCCAGTCGCAGGTTTGAAAGGGAACTAAAAATAAAAAATACCTCCTCTCATGGTTAACTATTCAGGAGCAAGCCAAGTATGTTATTTCTTTGGCATCTTTCCACTGCATGTAAGGGTCTCAGGCAGAAATATCATTAAGGTGTGTCTTCCTGTATCTCAAAGATGTCTAAGGGAGTGCTGTAGTCTGAGGACATTAACAATCATACAGTAAAACTAATTTTTAGAGAATGGGTGGGCTATGCATCACAAAACTACATTCAGACATCAGGACAAATGGTAAACCACAACAACATCTCCAGAGAGTCCTGGATCTCTCACACAACAGAAGACCCAAGAGATTATTGACTGAAATTGATCTGAAGACAGACCAGCAAACAAAATGAGCTGCTGCTTTAATTCTTAAGGTAAAGTACGAGAACTGGTTGTGTTCACATTCCATTTTTGAGCAGATAAAACCTCTAGGTTTAAAATAAGCAGGTATTTTCTGTGTTATGAGCCTGCCCTGTGGTGCAGTTAGGACAAATCTCATCTTGATTCTACACCATGGAAGAGAAGGGTCTTGCTGCAGAAGAGAATATAAGATCAATATCATTTGCTGCCACATACCCTTAAAACAGAAAATACTAATTGATTTAAATTAGCTTAACAATTTTTTTTTTGTTTGTTTAAGTATGCTGTTACATCCCCTCTTGGACTATTGTGCCATCTTCACTGCTTCTTTAATCAGTAAAGAAGCAATTTCTTTTGCAGACAGCATGGCTACCTTTGAAGAGCAAGTCCACTTTACTACTCTTCTATATTGACTGATGAAATCTGAGTGCTTTGGATTTGTATTCTCCATCTTCTAAGCATGGCCTTCAACCCTTGTAACAATCTCTTTCTGCAGCCTGCCTCCCCCATGTTGTCTCCAGGCAAGAGTCAGCTGGGAGCAGTGTGAAAGTATGTATGTTCTGAATGGCCAGCCATGTGTGTGTGCTACAGCCAAATAAAATATAGTACAGCTCAATTCTCCTTGCCTTCCCCCGTGTGGGAGCTCTGCTTTGGGTTCTTTTTGCCTCTACCCAGCTGTGCATGTTAATTAAGTTCCTATAAATCTACAAAATCTTTGAGACTTCTTTGAGACTGTGTCAAATTTGGTTGAAAATGGTCAATAAATTGAAAAGTTACTGGGGAGGTACTACAGCTCAGCTAAGCAGAGGGATGGCACTGCCATTCAAGCTCCTCTTCTTTGGAGTCCAAACTAACACATTTTGTTGGAATTGTAAGAGTCTGGATGTAGCACTAAATGCTACACAGAAGTGGAATTTTTTGGTACATGCCTTTCTTTTGGATTCTGGGAGACTGCCCTGCTACAAATTCTCAAGTGAGCACCAGCAAGCAAGCCTTTCATGATCAGCTCATGTGTGTGCTGAATGTTTAATAGATATAGTTTATTGTCTCTTTAATCTACTCTGATACTTACTACCAAAGACAAAGCAGTTTAAGAAAAAAGTGAAATGCTACTTCTGTAACAATGGAAAGGGAAATACCAGTCTTTGCTGTGGTCCTCATTAATCAAACTGCTGAAAACTTCTGATTCCCCCTTGCTCATTCTTCCCTTCTCACTGCATATTTCTGGGTCCAAACTAAAAATTTAATTTTATGTTTTACAGAATAATAGAAAAGCAAAGACAAAAAATGATGAGAGAAACAAGTTGAAATGTATTTTGGAGCATAAACTCTTCCTTAAAACTTTGATAGGTTGGTAACATCTTTTACAAAGCAAAATCTGAAAGGTATCTCAGGTTATGCTAAGGTCAAAATACATATCAACATTTAATTGATCTTGTGATTATTTGATTATTTTAAACTTGTGCAATTTAAGCATCAACACTAAGCACTACAGGTAAAGTTAGTTTTACAAAATCTATGCAAAATCTGAAGGCAAACCCTTTAAATTACCTATGTTACATCCTATAGAACAGGCAAATCTTGCTATCAAATACAGAACAAACTTTGCTTGACATCATTGATGGGTTTCCTGTTTTGTTATGACTGTTTGCCTGAAATTTCTCCTTCCCTTTTCTCTTCTGCTTCACTCCACAGCCTGCTCATCTTACCCTCAACTACCTTACTCTGTCCCCCATTCCTTTGTTATTCTATTTGGTTCTCCTTTCCAAAATAAATCCGCTTTTAA